>NC_040091.1:38626549-41026549 GCF_003369695.1 Bos indicus x Bos taurus | reverse complement strand
GAAGGGGAAGAGCAGGCCTCCACGGGTGTGCATGGAATGCCAGGATCACAGCCGGGGCCCACAGACTTCCCGGCGCCCCCTCTTGTTCCTTGGCTTAGTTGGGTAACAAGGGCTCTTTTTCTCAGGGTCTACTGCCTGGAGACACGTGAAGAGCGACAGGAGCGGCTGAGGTTTATTGACAAGCAGCTGGAGCTCTTGGCGCAAGACTACAAACTGAGAATTAAGCAGATTACAGAGGAAGTCGAGAGGCAGGTGAGAAGTGGAGAAGGAAGGACACTGGGGAGATTTGGACTTAAGGCAATGGCACCCCACTCCAGTACTCTTGCCTGGAGAATCCCATGGGTGGAGGAGCCTGGTAGGCTGCAGTCCACGGGGTCGCCAGGAGTCGGACACAACTGAGCGACTTCACTTTCACTTTTCACTTTCATGCATTGGAGAAGGAAATGGCAACCCACTCCAGTGTTCTTGCCTGGAGGATCCCAGGGACAGGGGAGCCTGGTCGGCTGACGTCTATAGGGTCACACAGAGTCGGACACGACTGAAGCGACTTAGCAGGCAGGCAGAGGCCAGGCACTCAAAAAGTGAAAACACAGACATCCTATTCCTCCAGGACTTCTCAGCCTTCCAGGAGGAAGCCATAGCCCTGATTCAAGAACATCGTGCCTCTTGGGGTTTGCTGTTCCATCGTGTGACCCTGGGCAAGTCCTCCTCTTCTGGGCCGCCTCCTCCACAACTTAGATGAGTTTCAGTCAGCCAATCTCTAATACCCCTGAATTCAAAAGCTTTAATTCTGTAGACCATCTGTGGACACTGCAGGTTTGCAGGGAGGCAGATCCAGTCTCTTAGAGCCTGTTAGACTCTCCTGGTGCTGTGGAGTTGAACCACGTTCCCTCACCAGCACACTTCCTTTGCTGCAGGTGTCAACTGCAATGGCCGAGGAGATCCGGCGCCTCTCTGTGTTGGTGGACGAGTACCAGATGGACTTCCACCCTTCCCCCGTGGTCCTCAAGGTTTACAAGAATGTGAGTCATTAAGTGGCAGGTGCTCTGGGCAGGGGCTCCCCATATTTCCTGTTGGCTATGGATGGAGTCACTGAGAGACAGGGATTCAGCCCATGCTGGTCTGAGTCAGGGCCCCTCAGCCACTTGAGCCCCAGGCTTCACTCCACCTGCCTACCACTGTCACCTGCTGGGCCTGGGCTGGCCAGCCTCTGTCTGCCTCGCCCTGGGCTCCCTGGAGGGAACACTGGCGGAAGGTGCCGCTTCCTTTTCCCTCTCTTCTGGCTGCAGGAGCTGCACCGCCACATAGAGGAAGGACTGGGCCGAAACATGTCAGACCGCTGCTCCACGGCCATCACCAGCTCCCTGCAGACCATGCAGCAGGAGATGATTGGTCAGTACCACAGGGCTTAGGACCGGGGCTCTGGGCTGCCCGAGATCAGTTTCAGGCCAGCCTGCAGAACTAATGACCTTTCCTTATCTCCCCTCTTTTGTGATGAGTCAGCTCCATACCTTGAGGTTCTGGACATGTGTTGTGAGTTCATTCCACGCATAGACTAGGGGTGAGCAGGGGAGGGGGCGTCTTGTGTTACCACATGGGACTAGCAGAGGCTGAGAGCTTGGCCTGCTCCTTAAATCCACATAGTAACGGGTATGGAGCCTCAGTCTGCGTACCCCACCCATAGGCCGGCTCATCCCGGCCTGGTTTCTCGGTCGCACTGCCGGCATCCTTGCCAGCAGCAGGTGTGGTGAGGCTCAGCACTGGCGAGGCACAGGGCTGAGCTGCTCTGCTTTCTCCCCACTTTCTTTGTTCCCGACAGACGGCTTGAAACCCCTCCTTCCTGTGTCTGTGCGGAGTCAGATGGACATGCTGGTCCCTCGGCAGTGTTTCTCCCTCAGCTACGACCTCAACTGTGACAAGCTATGTGCCGACTTTCAGGAGGACATTGAATTTCACTTTTCCCTTGGGTGGACCATGCTGGTGAACCGGTTCCTGGGCCCCAAGAACAGCCGCCGGGCCTTGATGGGCTACAGTGACCAGGCAAGCGGAGTCCCTCCCCCTTGGGCATTGAGGGTGGCTACTCTGTGCCCTGGGCACCCAAGCCGTTCTAAATGGGGCTCCCGGAGGTCATGTCTGTGGCATGTGGGCCACCAACACGGTCAGGTTTCTGCCACAGATCAACCTACTTTTATTGTAGGCACTAATATTTGTGAAATTACAAAAGCAAGCTGTATTTTTTTTATTAAGCTTATAGGTATGTAATTATTAAATCTAGATGACCTGTCTGTCCAGATACCACCGTTTTCACGTTTAGATGTTAACCCCCATCTCTGTACCTCTAGAGGTGTCACCTGGGCTGCTCTTGGGCCACGTCCCAGGCTTGGGGACCTAAGCTGAGGCCTTCCAGGGTGGCCACAGCTCATGATCTGTGGTATCCATGGTGTTTACCTTTGGGCTGGCAGGTCTGTCAGGAAGCCGAAATCCTTGTCTGCTACACGTGGAGCTCATTTTCTATTTTAGAAGTTGAAGTCATGGCCCATGTCCCTGTTCTGGACTCTTGGCCCTGAGGGTTCCTGAGGGTTTCACGGAATGAGGGATTTGCTGCCTTCTTCTTCTTAGCACCACCCTGTTTCTCTCCACAGGTGCAGCGGCCCATGCCCCTGACCCCAGCCAACCCCAGCATGCCCCCACTGCCCCAGGGCTCCCTCACCCAAGAGGAGCTCATGGTTTCCATGGTAACTGGCCTCGCCTCTCTGACGTCCAGGACCTCCATGGGCATTCTCGTTGTTGGAGGAGTGGTCAGTGACAAGCCCAGCACAGGAAGGGTGGGGGCAGGTGGGTGGGACCGAGGGGCAATCTGGCGGTGGTCCCTGCGTCAGCCCTGCACTTTACATCCATTATGACTTTTTGCTGTGATCTCAGGAACCATGCAACCTTAGCCCTGAAATGTACATTTCTGGGTGGAAGTCTCATCCAACATAAGGTGACACTGAGGTTCCCATTTTACAGAAGAAAATCTGCAGTTGGCTTGCCAAGGATACACAGCTTGGATTTGAGCTCTGGCCCCATCTGACTCTAAGGCCATGTTCTTTCCCCTGTAGGCCTAGTCCTGTGGGTAGGGAAGTAACCTGAGAAATTGACAAACCCGGGTTCTAGAGAGGTGGGCATGACCAGGAGTTTCTCATTTATACGTGAGGAAACAGAGCAGAACTTGCAAGGGCTTGAGCCAGAAAGAGGCCAGGCTGGGCTGTGAACCCTCATCTTGCCAGCTGTGGTTTTATGGCCCTTCTCTTCTGCCCCGAGGCCTGAGGTCACAGGCTGCCTTCTTGATAACTGGGGTATTCTCCATGTCTTGACCCAAGACACACTGCAGCCAGAGTGCCTTGTGCCTTGAATTTTCCTGATGATGTGGGCACATGCTCTCTGCGACGTTCATTTGAGTTGTAGAATGGTGGCAGAATGTAGCTGACAAAGCTGCTGGGAGTTGGCTTCTCAGCTTGGAAGGCCAGGGTAGGCTGGAGCTGAGGCCCCGCCCTCCCGGCCTGTAGACAGTACCTACTTTGGTTCTTTTTTTGGTAGATGGTAACCTGGTAGAAGGTCATTAGCTTAGAAGCTGACACTTGACAGTTATGTAACCCTTTTACAATTGGTGTCTCATTTTACCCAAACCACCCTGGGAATTGGGTGGAAGCCATCATTCCTATTTCAAGAGGAAACGGGTGTAAATAGACTTGCCGTGGGTCACACAGCCAGGATGGCAGGCAGCACTGGAGCCTCTGTTTCTGGCTCCACGTCCCCAGCTCTTTGACTCTGACTGTGCTGCCTTGCGCCAAAGTGTTACAAAGCAGCTCAAAAGGAGCTATCTGCTGAGCACCAGTGCTCAGAATTCCACTTGTCATCAGTGTCACAGAATGGAATGTCCCTTCTGAGGACTCTAGCATTTTTGTTTAAGATGTCTGTGTGCCTGGATCTGTGCCTCTTGGGCTCACAACCATAGCGGTGGCCCCTCCACCTTTGCACAAGTCATGTTGTGTGAGCCACACTCTGTTTCCCTCATTTTCTAGTTAGAAACAATCTAGAGACCCCTTCTGGTCTCAGTGGGGCCCAAGAAGATGTTGAGAGGAGTGTTCTGAGTAGAGGTACAAAGGCCTTTTGATGCTCCTGGGAAAGTCCTGGCAGCAACAGGCTAAGAAGCTGGGTGTGGGACGGCAGAGGGCTGCACCTGCTGACCGCTGTGCTTCTGCAGGTGTGGAAGGCCGTGGGCTGGCGACTCATTGCCCTCTCCCTTGGCCTCTATGGCCTCCTCTATGTCTACGAGCGTCTGACCTGGACCACCAAGGCCAAAGAGAGGGCCTTTAAGCGCCAGTTTGTGGAGTACGCCAGTGAGAAGCTGCAGCTCATCATCAGCTACACCGGCTCCAACTGCAGCCACCAGGTCCAGCAGTGAGTGTCCCCATCAGCCTGAGGGGCTGGCGCTGGCTCCCATGGTGCCCTCCTATCCTGACCTGGAGACCACTGGGCCCCAAGAGCTATCCGACTCTGGCCGTCAGCTGTGCAGTGACAACATGGAGGTTGAGAGTGGGAGAGGAGCCTCTGGGGACACTGTATGTCCAGGGCTGGGACCAAGTAGGCCTCTGGTCCCCCAGGAAGGAAGATGGCAATACGAAGGGCGTTACTTGCAGCATCTTTAGCGGGTTACCTTGAAGGACTTGCGTTGTGGGCATAGGTTTGATGTTCTAAGCCACAGCCTAGTCTTCGTGGCGTATCTTCGGGCAGGTGGGAGTGGTTGCTTGATCTGGTGGTGGTGACGAAGGTGCTGGCTGCCTGCCTTTTATTGCTACGTGGCAGGCCCTCTGCTAGGCGTTCTGCACCTAATACTTCATTTTCCCCCCAAACACTTTGAAGTAGGTGTTCTTACTGACAGTTTCTTTTTCAAAATGAGGAAACTGAGATTTAAGAGGAGTCATGGGCTCCCAGATGGCACTAGTGATAAAGAACCCATCTGCCAGTGCAGGAGACGCAGGAGACGTGTGTTTGATCCCTGGGTCGGGAAGATCCCCTGGAGGAGGGCATGGCAACCCACTCCAGTGTTCTTGCTTGGGAAATCCCATGGACAGAGGAGCCTGGGAGGCTACAGTCCGTGGGATTGCAGAGTTGGAGACGACTGAGCAGCTGGACACACACAAGAGCCAGGTGGCTCTTGCACTAGACTGATCAGCAGAACTGGGATCTGAATCCTGGTCTCTTGTGTCCAGGTCGGGGTGTCCTGCCCTGTGCTCCTGGTTCTCCCACTGTGGTAATACTGGTATTTGTGGTGGTTGTGACGTCCATGGTCTCAGCAGGAGATGGGGCAGATGCTGCCACACCAGGACAGGTGGTGGCCGGTGCAGGTGACTGGCAGGCTAGCGGCTGCCCTGCCCTGAGTCTGGTTTACCCTTGACACAGCCTGGTTGATTCTGACCCTCTCCCCCTTCAGGGAACTGTCCGGGACTTTTGCTCATTTGTGTCAGCAAGTTGACGTCACCCGGGAGAACCTGGAGCAGGAAATCGCCGCCATGAATAAGAAAATCGAGGTTCTTGATTCACTTCAGAGCAAAGCCAAACTGCTCAGGTGAGGTGGCAGCAGAGGAAACCCGTCCTGTGAGGTTACAGCTGACAGGCACGTCCTTAAATGCGATATCTCGGCCACTTGACATGTGCTGTCCGAATCTTCAACATTCCTGCAGGGACCTGTCGTCACCTTCACTTTATAAAAAGGAAAACTAAGGCCTGGAGAGGTGTTGAGTAACTTAACTGGGATCCCACAGTAGGTGGTTAAGCCGGGAGTAGAAGGATCCAGCCTGCTGGACACCAGCACCCTCTGAGCCTCCTCACGTTACTTGCCCTCTGTTGTCAGCAGGAACACTGGGCTAGACCCACCCCTCACTTCCACCATTTCTCTGTGAGCCCAGGGATGGTGGCCTATCAAAACCCATGCCCACAGGGGACCCAGCCAGCTAGCTGGTGGCTGGCCGAGCCTGGCTCAGAGCCCAGGTCTGCATGGAGTCTCCACTGAAAGTCAGAGCTTCGGGCAGCAGGTTGCTGGAGAGAGGGTGGGTCCCCGGAGTCAGGAGTGCTGGCTTCTGGTCCCGGCCTTCACATTCAGGCAAATCTCTGAGCTTCCCCAAGTCTCATTGCTTTTATCTGTAAGATGGAGTGAGATTTCATGACACAGCCACAGAGCTGCGTGCACAAGTGCTCTGTAGACTTCTTGGCTGCTCAGGCCCAGATAACATCAGCACATGGGAACTCGGGGCTTCCTGCCCTGCCCTGACGTCAGCACAGAGGGGGGCTACATCCAGGGGTGTCCGTGGGCCTTCCCCTCCCTGCAGTGCAGACGTGCACTCCCGCCCACTACCCAGGGACACCTATTTTCTAGAGATACACCGCTCATCCCCAGGGGAAATCTCACGAGGCGTGGGTCTTGGGGGTGGGCATCTCTGCTGTGCGTCACCTGCAGGGCCAGGGTAAACCCAACGAGGACTGCCGCTTGCTGACAGGCAGAACACGGCGTTCCCAACAGTTTGGGAACTTGTCGGTGGGCCCAGCGTGAAGCCAACACAGGGCTTAAGGGTCAGAAAAGCCCGAGTTTATTTCCACCACCAATGAGTCGTGTGACCGTGGCAAGTTATTTAATCCCTCTGGACCTCATTTTCCTCGTCTGTGAAGCGGAGGTTACTAGAGGAATAAAAGTCAGGTGTCCGGTAGAACGCTTGGCAGGTTACGCCACGGCTAGTTATCAGCTCTTGCCACTACAAGGTAACCTTTTCTCTGCAGGAATAAAGCCGGCTGGTTGGACAGCGAACTCAACATGTTCACCCACCAGTACCTGCAGCCCAGCAGATAGTGGGCACCTGGAGCCGGACCCCCTGTGGGGAGGACAGTGCTGCGAGCGAGGGGGGTCTGCCACCACCAGGCCCCCGTGCAGCTCCTGTCCACTGCCGCTGCCGTGAGAACGAAAGCACCCAGTCTCCCACCATCTTGAGCCCCGAAGCGCTAGTTATTTTCCCCTCCTTTGCCTGCTGTTGCAGGAAGACCTTCCAACTTGTGCCCCTAAAGGAGACTTTTTTTTTTTTAATGAGTCTGGACAGCACGGTACTGGGGAGTTCAGTCTTTGCTTTGCTTTGTCATGCTCTCTTGATTGAGAAGCTGCTGATTGATTGCTTGATGAACTCTGGGGATCGGCCAGTGTTGCAGAAGGCCTGGTTGGACCTTTAAGGGTATCAGGCAGGTACCGCCCCTGCCCCTGGCAAACGCTTAACACCGACCCCCGCACACTTGCCCCCCATGCACCCCAGCTCCCACACACCTACCCACCATGCACCCCAGCTCCCCTGCAGAGAAAGGCCGCCTTTGTGGGGAGGCTGCATTTTCTTCCCAGTTTGCACCAGGAATGATTCAGAGAGTCCCAGGAGGCTTGTGGCTTTTGTGTCAGTGTGGTTCTTTGGCTTTCATGCTTCAGTCTGTTTGCAGAGCCTTCCAGACCAGCCTTTCCACATTGGCAGTGGGCTGAGTGTGGCTTGGGTTTTAGGCGGAGGCAGGCTTTCTGCCATGAGGGGCAGGAAGATAGCGCAGAGGCAGCTGGAGCGCGTGGCCGGGAGGGCGGTGGTGTGCGGAAGCTGTGTCCTGTCTGTGCTGTCTTGGGCGGCCAGTGCCATGATGGAGAGAGACTTGCCTCCCTTCTCGTGTCCCTTGTTCTGCTTTCGGTCGTTAGCCTCGTAGTCTGGCTTCTTATTGGTGAAAGATGGTTTGGTCCAGATCGTTAAAGGACGTAGTAGAAGGAAAGATGGCGGAAGATGGGGACCTTGGCGGCAGGCTGAGGGGAGTGGACCCCACCCAGGACGGCTGAAGGATCAGTAGTGGGCACAAAACAGGGCCTTCTGTTTGACCTCACTCTGGGAGGGGCTCATGGGGTCCGAGAGCCCACCCTACCAGCTTAAGGTTCCACAAGAAATGTGTTCCCACCCCTCACCCCTCCTTGGCTCAAGCCGCCCTTGGCCACCAGACCTCTGGATGAAGTCTCTTGTGCCAGCCATGCTGCACACGGCCAGCAGACAGCACAGGGAACCCAGCGCCCAGCCTCCCACCCTTCCTGACCCCAGAGCCTCCAGGTGGCACATGGGGCCTCGAGTTGATCTTGAAAAGTGTTTCCTATGTTGAGTGTGGGGATTGTTACCGGTCACAGTGGGGGCAGGTTCCTGTCTCCATGGTGTTAACTGTCTGGGGCAGGCAGCCTTCAGGTGACAGCCTTTGCCGGGCAGGTCAGAGAGCTTCCTAGAAGCCAGCAGTACTGCTCTCCCAGAAAGAGGCAAGCTCAGGCAGAGAGGTGGGGCCTGTCCTGCCCTTCTGAGTCCGCCTCTGACTTCAGGGAAACAGCTCAGTGGCCTCTGCTCGCTGGCGGGTATCATGCAGTTGGCATGCTCTCCAGGTGCCCACTGGTCCTTCAAACCCTCAGTCTACTCTGGTGTGTGGAACAAAGTGATGGACTTAGCCAAGGTTGTTGTGCAGCAGAGGATGGCCAAGCTTTTTGCCAGACCCGGATGGTGGTCACCTCACAGTATGTCCAGAGAAATCAGCGTTGCACAATTCCAATGAATTTTGTGCTTTGTGGGGGGAAATTATTTAAAATAACTAAACATGAATTTTTTTTTAAATGTATCCCCTGGGATTTTGAGCTTCTTACACAACAAATAAAATTGAGTTTATACCACTGAGGGTGAAACTCTGAAAGAATTGTGGCAAAAAGCACTTTAATTTAATGCTGCTAACTTTGTTCTGTCTTTATGTTCATTTGCTGGAGTGCGAGATGTGCTTGACACAGTGAGTTTTTTCTCTGATGTATTTAAGGTGATAAATTTGCCTGAATTACTCCTGTATCAGTGCTGATAATATTGGACACTAAAATAAAACCTAGTTGGAAACCCTTTGTTTTTGTGTGTCTCTTCAGTTTATTCTTATGCAAACTCTCTCTGACATGAGAAAGTCTACAGGCTGTAATTTGAAATGACCTTAACTTTACTTAGGGGAAGTTCCCACTGTAACCTGCCTGTGGGTTCCTCCTGACTCTTGGAAGGAATCTGATGCTCTCAGAAGAACAAAAGGCGTAACTGATCTTTAAGAACCAGGAAATCTAGAGTGATTTCTCTACAGATTTCACCATAACTCTAAACCATTCATTTTTCACTTAAAAAGTAATGACTCAGACTGGTCCACCCTAGTTTGCTTTCTGAGAATTTGGTTGTGACCTTTTCTTTCTTTTTTTTTCTTTCTTTTTTTTGGAAGGGCTCTCAGCAGTGGCTTGGGCATGACTAGTCAGTTTTGCTGACCCTGCACACCTGTGCCCTGGGCTTTGCTCCACCCACTGCCTGCACAGCTCATCCATGTCAAAGGCCTCCACATGGCAGTGGATGGCATCCTCATCCTTCCAGATTCCTGGGTCACCAACTTGGGGCATGACCCCAGATCACTGGTCACACATGCTGCCTCCAACCTGTCAGTTTCTGTCTTAAGAATAAACCTGACTCTCTTGTCTGCTCCATCACGGCTCTGAGCCACGTTACTGCCTCATTCCCCTGGCTTTCTCACACTTGCTTCAAAGCAGCAGGCCGATTGACCTTGATGGAGGTTTGAAATAGAACTTAGCTCATGTTTCTTCTTTGCTCAAAATACAACTCTGGCTCCCTGTTCCACCCAGAATCGAGGCCCCAGTCCTTGCGGTGGTCTTTCAGGACCCAAGCTCTGACTGCCCCCTCCCTTCTCTGCTCCCTCTGCTTTGGCCACACTGGTGCTTGCTCTTCCTTGAAACCGCCGTGCACATTCATCCATAAGGCCTTCACCAGGGCTGACCTTCATCCAGACCCCACCCCGCCGGTTAAGATCCCTGTCCCCCAGGCTCTTCTCTGGCACTTCTGAGTACCCCTCCCCCCAGTCATCATCTGAGTAATACTGTTTGTGTCTGCACCTGCTAGGGCAGAAGCCCTAAAACATAAGCAAACTACGAGATTTTTATCTATTGTGTTTATTGATAAGTGCCCAGCATCTAGACCAGTACCTGGCACAGAATTGGAACTCAGTAAATACTTGCTGAATTAGCAAATCCTGTCCTGATAACACAGTCTCACACAGTTCTCAACCCTCAGCACTGGTGGACAGAGCTAGCATGCTACTGAAAACTTCCTATAGGTAGGCACGACCGCTAGGGGCTTTCATGTGTGTTGTGTGTTTAGCGATGAGCATTTTCAACTCCAGTGTGGAAACTGAGTCTCAGAGAGGTAGGGACTAGCTCAGGCCTCAGCAGCTAGAGGGTGATAGAGACTGGGTTGGAGCCCAAGTCCTGATTCCTCAAAGCCTAATGGCTTTTGAACATTTTTTTTATCCTGACGCACTATCAGAAATCCATTGCAACTGAGTACACATGTGCAAGTGAAACCAAAAGACTTAAAGTCAGTCGTTCCCCAACACACTTTTTTTTTTTTTGCAATACACAGGTATTTTCTCACAGAGAAGTGCTAACCCACTAAATTGCTTACCAGCCACTCTTGGGTCAAGACTGGTTGTTTGAAAAAAAGGTGTTCGCCCACTTCGCCTCAGTCAGCACCTCCCAGTTCTTTATTCCCAAAAGCCAGACTCATTCCTGTGGTTTCTCAGACTATCTCATCTGCCCACTGAGAGTTCTGGGGAATCAAAAGCCTGAGATTTTTGGCCCTTCAGTAACAATGTCCCCATTTAATCACAGTATATGTAGCCAGGAATGTACCTCTCTGTTCCAAGCACTGAGCCCTGCTCACAGATGTCAGCCAAGTTCACTCTGACCTCCAGGACAGGGTTTCCTGTCTCTGAGTCAGACTCAAGCTTGAGATAGGAACAGCCAACTTTTATGGAGGGCCTGACATGTCAGACATATTTATGCATAGCATCCAATCCTCTCAAAAAACCTAGTGATCAGTTTTCCCCTTTGTACAAATGAAGTTTATTCAGCAAAATATTTGAGTGCCTGCTGTGTGGTGAGCGTGGTTCTGGGCACTGGAGACACAGCAGTGAATTTTGTTGTTGTTTAGTTGCGAGATCAGTCCGACTCTTTTGTGGCCCCATGGACTGTAGACCGCCAGGCTCCTCTGTCCATTGATTTCCCAGGCAAGAATACTGGAGTAGATTGGCATTTCCTTCTCCAAGTGAACAGGTGGATGAAAAAGCCCTGCCTTGGTGGAGTTCATATGCCAGTAGGGAAAGGCAGACAGCAGGCAAAACTGTTGTGTAAAAGACGTAGTATATCAGAAGATAAGAGTTACAGGGGAAAGGAAGCAGGGAAGGTCCAGGAAGGTATAACAGGAGTGTGGCTGGGGTAGGCCTCTCTGAGAAGATGATATTTGAAGAAAGACCTGAATGAATTCGGTGGGGAATGAAGCCCTGGGGATACCTGGGACAGGACTTTCCAGGCAGATGGAGCCACATGTGTAAAGGCCTTGGGGTGCAAGTATGCCCAGTATCTTCAAGGAACAAAAAGAGACTAGTGTGACTGGAGCAGAGTGAGGAAGGTGGAGAGTAGTCAGAGTTAGGTTGGGAAAAGGACCCAGGGGAGCTTGGGGTCTTGCCAGACATTGGACCTTGGCTTACCTGTGAGCAAGGAAGATGCCGTGGAGTGTTCTGAGCCAAGATTCTGGGCAGCTGTGGGGAGAGCAGACGGCAGAGAGTGAGGGTGGAAGCAGGGGGACTGGTCAGGAGGAAACTGCAGTGTTCCAGGGAAGAGAGGACACTGTCTTGGACCCGACCATTGTAATGGAGGCTGTGGAAAGTGGTCGTTTCTGGAGACCTTTTTTAAAAACCTTTAAAAAAAAATTTTTTTTTTCTTTCTTTCTTTTTGGCTGTACTGGGTCTTCACTGCTCTTTCTCTCCTTGTGATGAGCAGGAGCTATTCTCCGTTGCAGTGCGAGGGTTTCTCATTGCGGTGGCTTCTCTTGCTGCAGAGCACAAGCTGTAGGTGCGAGGGCTTCAGTTGTGGCTCCCGGACTCTAGAACACAGGCTCAGTAATTGGGGCGCATGGGCTTAGTTGCTCCACTGCATGTGCAATCTTCCCTGACCAGGGATCGGATCTGCGTTCCCTGTGCTGGCAGGCGGATTCTTAACCACGGCAGCCCAAGGGAAGTTCTGGAGACCTTTTGAAGACAGAAATGATGAGATGTGCTGGATGAGTCATGGCTGACTCAAGTTTTGTCCTAGGTACGTGGTAGGATGGGGAAGCTTCAGTGGAGCAGCTTGGGGGAGAAGATCAGGAGTTTCATTTTGTTGAAATTTGGGTCCCTCTCCCATAGTTGCATATGTGAACTCAGAATTCAAGGCAAGTCTGGCCCGGAGATGCACAGGGGGAAGTCAGTGTGTGATGTTGCCTTGGCTGGGGTCCCCAGGATGCAGAGCCTAATGCAGAGGACCTGTGTACCCTCATCCTAATGTACAGAATGACCCCAGAGAGATGCGGGTTGTGGGGGAGTTGGAAGGAGGAAGAGCCAGCAGAAGTGTGCGTGGTGGGTGTGTGTGTGTGTGTGTGTGTGTGTGTGTGTGTGTGTGTGTGTGAAGTACTCAGTTGTGTCCAACTCTTTGTGATCCTATGGACTGTAGCCCACCAGGCTCCTCTGTTCATGGAATTCTTCAGGCAAGAATACCTGGATCGAAACCTGGGCTCCTGCACTGCAGGCAGATTCTTTACAATCTGAGCCACCAGGGAAGCCCTTGGCCACCACCAAATGTGACCCTGAGGAACCATGTGATGAGTCTCAGCACCATTTCTTGGTGGGGAGGAAGGGGCAGAATTTATCTGCCATCTCCCTCTTCCAATTGGTTGAAGATTTGCCCCAGGGGAGACTGACTCTGTGCATTTCTGGGTTGCGTATGAAATCACCTGGGCACCAAGCTGGGCCCACAAGAGTGGTGAAGGTGAGAGGGGCAGGGCTCAGGCAGGGAGTATGGTCTGGCAAGTTGTGTTTGCTTCAGATCACTCAGCCCAGGCAGAGTCAGAATAAAAGACAAGCAAGGCCAAAGAGGTCTGAATGGGTCACCCCTCCAACCACTCAGATCTACTCTTGCCATCCTACCCTTCCCTGAGAGGGGTGGTTTAAGTCCCACCAGAGAGAGTCACTTCAAGATGATACAGCCAGTCCCTCATCTGCCCCAATTCCATCATCCTTTACCTTGGCCAAAGCTGCAGCTGGTCTGGTTATTTCCTGGTGGGGTCATCCAGACCTTCATCCCGAAGGGGTCTGAACCTTTGACTGTCTTGCCCTGAGAGGGCTGTGGATGCCACAATTGCAACTTACTGTCATCAGTAAGTATGGAGACACCAAGAGACACCCAAGGAGATTCTGAACAAACCCTCTGCCTCATTTGGTACATGCGGTCCTGACTCCTCATCCCGTGCCACCCTGCGTGGCTTCACTCATTTCTTTGTGACCCCATGGACTGTAGCCCGCTAGGCTCCTCTGTGCATAGGATTCTCCAGGTAAGAACACTGGAGTGGGTTGCCATGCCCTCCTCCAGGGAATCCTGACCCAGGGATCGAACCTGTGTCTTTTATGTCTCCTGAATAGGCAGGCGGGTTCTTTACCACTAGCGCCACCTGGGAGACCTCTGACTCCTCATGGTGATTGAAGTCTATCACCCCTGGCAGTATAGAAACTCTCTTTGCCTGCTGGTCCACCAGCAGGGAGGCCTGAAGACCAGGTGATGGTCATGTCTTCAAGTTCATTGGAACCCCAGGTACTCAACTGTATCCCCTGGTGGAAGTTTCCCAGCCCTGGGCACTGGGACCTTCAACCTGTCAGAGTTAATGTTTGCAGGGATAGGAAACACAAATTTTACCAGGGAGTCACTATGAGTAGTAGTAAGTTTGCTTCCCGTCCCCACGTGATCTAGCTTCAGGGGACGCAGCGACATATGTCAACATCCTGAAGAACAGAGCTGCAGGGTATGGTCCTTGAATGATATCTCATGCCACTTGGGTGTAGGGGTACCTGGTAAGACCAGTGGATCTTTTTGTCAGATTCCCATTGTCCCACCAGTTTTGCCAAGAAATGGGTCCCTTGGTGAGACAATGTGGTGTGGGGGACCATGTCACTGTATCAGGCAGCCTGAAGCCCTCAGATGTTGGTGGTGGTGATGGTCCCAAAGGCAGGTCAAGCAAGCCCATATCTGGAACAGCATCGATTTCAGTTAAGTACAGATCACTTTCTTCAGAGTCAAAGGTTTCTGATGTACTTGATCTGCCACCTGAGCAGTGGCTGGCTGGTCTCTTGGAGATGCAGTATTGAAGGCTCAGCTTTGGTTCTGCAGACCAGGTGTCCAGCAGCAGCAGGACCCAGCCTTTAGGAAAAGGAGCCCAGGTGACTTCACACCTTCATGTTGCCTGCTCTGTCCCTGGGCTTTTGCATCCTCATTGGGGAGGCTGAGCAGAGAGGCTGGCTGACATTTATGAGCCACCTAGTCCCTTCCAGCTGGTTGTGGACCATCTCGCCAGCAGTGGACATTCTCTGATGGACCTGAAATGTGACACACAAAGATTTAATCCTTTGTGCCCCCACATACTGGCCATCATTGACACATCTTCCATTAAAATTTTTTTTTTAATTTACTTATTCAGCTGTGCCAGATCTCAGTTGCAGCGTGCGAGACTGTCGATCTTCTTTGCAGCATAACATGTATGCATGCTCAGTTGTGTCTGACTCTTAGCGACCCCACTGACTGTAGCCTGCCAGGCTCCTCTGTCCATGGGATTCCCCAGGCAAGATTACTTGAGTGGGTTGCCATGCCCTTCTCCAGGGGATCATCCTGACCCAGGCATTGAATCAGTGTCTCCTGTGTCTCCTGCATTGGCAGGTGGGTTCTTTATCGCTGAGCCCCTGGAGAAGTACTTCCATTGTACGGATACCACATTTAGTTTGTCCATTTGTGAGCTGATGGACATTTGGATTATTTCCCCTTTTTTTGTGACTATGATGAATAATGCTGCTAGGAACATTCTTACACAAGGCTTTGCATGGACATATGTTTTAATTTCTCTTGGATAGATACTTAGCACAGGCATTGCTGGGTCTTACAGTCAATTTATATTTAACTTTTTAAGATACTGCCAAACTGTTTTCTAAAGTGGTTGTACCATTTTACAGTCCCACTAGCAGAGCCTGTGGGGTCTATTCCCCATCTTTGCTAACACTGGCATAAAGAGTCTTTGATTTTACATGCCATCATTTTAAACACAGAAAGAGTTATGCAGTGATGTCACATTGTGGTTTATTTTATTGGGTTGGTCAAAAAGTTTGAGTTTTTCCATAAGATATAACAGAAAAACTTGAATAAACTTTTGGGCCAACCCAATACATCTATCTGGTGAATGGAGCCTAGAACAATAGAAGACTCTAGAAAGCCAGACTGGGATGAAAGCTGGTGCTACAGGTATTCATGGTGGGTAAGGATGCTGTGTGGAGTCTTTGACTAGCCTCAATAGCAGAGTTCTGTGACGTGGAGCATATTTTATGTGCTTAGTTGCCATCTGTATGCATTTCTTCTTTAGTGAAATGTCTATTCAGTTCTTTTACTCGTTTTAAAAATTGGGTTGTTTTTTGGCCCTGAAATGGAAGCAAACTAAGAATCCATCAACAGATGAATGGACAAAGAAGTCCATTTCATATATATATATGGAAAAATGAGTCACTCAGTTGTGTCTGAGTCTTTGCAACCACCAGGCTCCTATATATATAGCAATACTACTCAGCCATAAAAAGAATGAGATATTGCCATTTGCAGCAATATGGATGGACCTAAAGAATATCACACTAAGTGAAGTGATATCATTTATATGTGTGATCTCAAAAACAATACAAATGGACTTCCCTGGTGATCCAGTGGCTAAGACTCCATGCTACCAATACATGGGGCCTGGGTTTGATCCCTGGTCAGGGAACTAGATCCCACATGCCACACTAAGACCCAGTGCAGCCAAATAAATAAATAAATATTTAAAAATGAAAACTAATACAAATGAATTTATTTATAAGACAGAAACAGATTCATAGACAGAAAACAAACTTACGGTTACCAAAGGGAAATGTTGGGATGGGGGAGGGATAAATTAGGAGTATGGGATTAATAGATACACATGACTATATATCAAGTAGATAAACAACAAGGATTTACTGTATAGCACAGGGAACTGTATTCAATATCTTATATTAATGTATAATGGAAAAGAATCTGAAAAATTATACATGTATAACTGAATCACTGTACAAAAGTAACACCGTATGGTAAATAAAATATACTTCAAATTACTGGGTTGTTTTCCTATGAGTTGTAAGAGTTTTAAAAAATACTTATTTATTTGGCGGTATCAGGTCTTAGTTGCCACATGCTGGCTCTTTTGTCGTGGCACACAGACAGTCTTGCTGTGGTGTACAGGTTCAGCAACTGTGCTGTGCGGGCTTAACTGCACCATGGCATGTCGGGTCTTATTTGCCCAACTAGGGGTCTAACTCTCCTCCCCAGCAACTCTCCTGCATTCCAAGGTGGATTCTTAACCACTGGACCACCAGGGAAATCCTGAGAATTCTTTATATAATCTGGATACAAATCTTTATTAGACATGTGATCTGCAAATATTTTCTCCAGTCTTATGGCTTGCATTTCCATCTTCTTAACAATGTCTTTCAAAGTACAGAAGTTATTAATTTTGACAAAGTCCAATTTATCCATTCTTTCTTTTAGCGGTTATACTTTTGGTGTCATATCTAAGAAATTTCTGCTTAATCCAGTATCACAAAGATTTTCTCTGAGGGTTTCTTCTAGAAGTTTTACAGGTTTTACAAATAGATCTATGATTCATTTGAGTTGTTAATTTTTACATATGGTACAAATATGGTACAAAGAGGGTTTTCAGAAATTTGTTTTGTTTTGTGGTGTGTGTGTCTTGGGCGTCTGAGTATCCAGTTGTTCTTGTACCATTTGCTGTAACACCTGTCATTTCTCCACTGAATTGCCTTTGCATCATTATCAAAAATTAATTCATCATTTATATGTGGGACAATTTCTTGACTTTCTATTCTGTTCCATTGATCTATTTGTCTACTTTGATGGCCGATACTGCTCTTTCTTGTTTTCTGTAACTTTTATCGTAAGTCTTGATGCAGATAGTGTAAGTCATCTGACTTTCTTCTCTGGATATGTTGGTCTTTCGCATTTCTGCATGAACTTTAGAAATTATCAATTTCAACAAAGAAATTTATCGGGATTTTGATTGGGATTGCATGAATCTTTCAAGCCATGAACACAGTTTCTCTAATTGTTTAGTCTTTAGTTTTTTTCAACACTGTTTTATAACTTTTAAAGTATACGTGTACTTTTTGGGTCATATTTATTCTTAAATATTTTATTTTTATAGATGCTATTTTAAATGATATTTAAAAAATTTTTAATTTCTGATTTCTTATAGAAATAGAACTGATTTGTGTATATTCATCTTATATTTTTGACACTTTGCAAAGCTAAGAATTCTAGTAGGTTTTTTTGTAGACACCATGAGATTTTCTATTATCATGCTGTCTGTGAATAAAGAGTTTTTCTTTTTCCTTCCCATTCTAGATGTCTTTTATTTATTTTTCTTATTGGACTGGCTAGAACTCTAGTGTAATATTGAATTGAAGTGGTGATAACTCTAAACTCCAATGTTTTGGTAATGTTTGGCTTGATTGTATGTCAGGCACATGATTTGCATTTAGTAACATATATAACACACTTTCTGTATCCATTCATCCACTACTGGACACTTAGATTGTTTCCATATCTTGGCTACTGTAAAGAATGCTTCAGTGAATATGGAGGTGCATAAATCAGTGTTCTTGTTTTCCTCAGATAAAAACCCAGAAGTGGAATTGCTGGAAAATTGGTAATTTTATTTTTTTTAATAAAAAAAATTTTTTTGGCCACATGCCATGTGGGATCCTAGTTCCCTGACCAGGGATCGAACCTGTGGCCCCTCCATTTGAAGGGTGGAGTTCTAACCACTGGAATGCCAGGGAAGTTTCTATTTTTAATTTTTTTGAGGAGCCTCCATACTATTTTCCACAGTGGTTGCATTGATTTTCCACCAACAGTGCATAAGGGTTCCCTTGTCTCCACATCCTTGCAAACACTTATTATTTCTTGTCTTGTTGATAATAGCCAATCTAACACATGTGAGGCAATAACTCACTGTGCTTTTGATTTGCATTTTCCTGATGATTATTGATATTGAGCATCCTCACATGTACCTGTTGGCCATCTGTATGTCTTTGGGAAAATGTCTATTCAGATCCTCTGCCCTTTTTTAAATTATTTGGAAGATTTTTTTTTAAAAAGTCAGACATGAATGTTAGATTTTGTCAAATGCTGGAACACTGCTTTAAGTTACAATATCATAGCACTCCACTTCCAACTACTAAGAAAAAGGGACAGCACTTGGTGGATTTTTCTGAATCTAATGAGATGGCTCTTCTTTCTTTCCTTTCCTTTCCTATGTTAATTGGGGAATTACACCGATTGCTTTTTTTTTTTTTTAACTTTTTATATTGTATTAGGATATAGCCGATTAACAATGTTTTGATAGTTTTAAGTGAATAGCAAAGGGACTCAGCCATACATATACGTGTATCCATTCTCCCCCAAACTCTCCTCTCATCCAGGCTGCCACATAACATTGAGCAGAGTTCCTGTGCTATATGAACTGAGGCGAAGGTGGTAGTCACTCAGTAGTGTCTGACTCTTTGTGATCCCATGGACCATAGCCCACCAGGGTCCTCTGCTATATGGTAGGTCCTTATTGGTTATCCATTTTGAATATAGCACACTGATTGTTTTTAAAAGTTCTGGGCAAGTCACTTCATCTTTCATGGCCTTGTTTTTTTTTCTTTTTGCCTGTAAAATGGGACAATAATACTCATCTTAAAGCACATTTATGAGGTTGGTTGGCACGCATTGGTATATGGAAAATACCTGTCATAAAGTAGACACGCCATATAAACTTGCCCATATTTTACAGACTAGATCATAGCTATCTGTGTTCATATCTTACCCACAGGCTATCTCTCCCTCCTCCAAGCAGAGACATCTCATAATTCTTTCCTACTTCCAGATGAGCTATTTCAAATCCTAAAAGATGATGCTGTGAAAGTGCCACACTCAATATGTCAGCAAATTTGGATAACTCAGCAGTGACCACAGGACTGGAGAAGGTCAGTTTTCATTCCAATCCCAAAGAAAGGCAATGCCAAAGAATGTTCAAACTACTGCACAATTGCACTCATTTCACATGCTAGCAAAGTAATGCTCAAAATTCTCCAAGCGAGGCTTCAACAGTATGTGACCTGAGAACTTCCAGCTATTCAAGCTGGATTTAGAAAAGGCAGAGAAACCAGAGATCAAATTGCCAAATCTGTTGTATCATAGAAAAAGCAACAGAATTCCAGAAGAATATCTACTTCTGCTTCATTGATTGCTGTAACGCCTTTGACTGTGTGGGTCACAACAAACTGTGGAAAATTCTTCAAGAGATGGGAATACCAGACCACATTACCTGCCTCCTGAGAAATCTGTATGCAGGTCAAGAAGCAACAGTTAGAACTGGACATGGAACAACAGACTGGTTCCAAATTGGGAAAGGAGTACCAAAAGGGTGTATATTGTCACCCTGCTTATTTAACTTATATGCAGAGTACATCATGCAAAATGCTGAACTGAATGAAACACAAGCTGGAATCAAGATTGCAAGGAGAAATATCAAAAACCTCAGATATGCAGATGATACCACCCTTATGGTAGAAAGCAAACAGGAACTAAAGAACCTCTTGATGAAAGTGAAAGAGGAGAGTGAAAAAGCTGGCTTAAAACTCAACATTCAGAAAGCTAAGACCATGGCATCCAGTCCCATCACTTCATGGCACATAGATGGGGAAACAATGGAAGCAGTGAGAGACTTTATTTTCTTGGGTTCCAAAATCACTTCAGATGGTGACTGCAGCCATGAAATTAA
Organism: Bos indicus x Bos taurus; assembly: GCF_003369695.1. Taxonomy (NCBI): domain Eukaryota; kingdom Metazoa; phylum Chordata; class Mammalia; order Artiodactyla; family Bovidae; genus Bos; species Bos indicus x Bos taurus. Next base: position 41,006,465 of record NC_040091.1, on the reverse strand, counting down.
AAGATGCTTGCTCTTTGGAAGAAAAGCTATGACCAACCTAGACAGCATATTAAAAAGTAGAGACATTACTATACCAACAAAGGTCCGTCTAGTCAAAGCTATGGGTTTTCCAGTAGTCACGTATGGATGTGAGAGTTGGACTGTGAAGAAGGCTGAGCACCGAAGAATTGATGCTTTTGAACAGTGGTGTTGGAGAATGCTCTTGAGAGTCCCTTGGACTGCAAGGAGATCCAACCAGTCCATCCTAAAGGAGATCAGTCCTGGGTGTTCGTTGGAAGGACTGATGCTGAGGCTGAAACTCCGATACTTTGGCCACCTCATGTGAAGAGCTGACTCATTGGAAAAGACTCTGATGCTGGGAGGGATTGGGGGCAGGAGGAGGAGGGGACGACAGAGGATGAGATGGCTGGATGGCATCACCGACTCGATAGACGTGAGTTTGAGTGAACTCCGGGAGATGGTGATGGACAGGGAGGCCTGGCGTGCTGCAATTTATGGGGTCACAAAGAGTCGGACACGACTGAGCGACTGAGCTGAACTGAACTGAACTGTCCGGACCAATCGGAGCCCGTCTTCTGGGGACCCGCCCCATTCCGACAACCGTACCAGGTCTCGGAATTGACCAATCAGCATTGAGCCCCGCCCCAATGTTGAAACTGCAGCTTCCGAGGCGAAGTAACGGCTCCCAGGAGCGTCTCGGCTCCGCTCCACGTCTGGCCAATCAGGGCGCCCGGATCAGGCTCCGCCCCCAGATGGTGACGCGTTGGGTGGGCCTGGCGGAACTCTCGGCAGCGCTGGCTGTCGCAGGCAGCTTGATTCCCCGACTTCCCAGCGGTGAGTGCGGAAGTGGCAGGCCCCGGGGTTGGAGAGCAGTGGTTCGACGGATTGCTCCACGTGCACTTCCACGGAACGTCCTGGTCCCGTGATGGGAAAGAAGAGGGAGGCCGAATCTCCCATTCCTGGGAGGGGACCTTCCGCCCCTGCGTTCCGCTGCACTGCCGCTGCCCCAATGTGTGTCTCTTCAGAACGTTGCCTTCCTGTCGCCTTGGCGCAGCTATAGCTTTCCAGAGAGCCTCCAGAGCCGGAGGTTTTCTCTCTTTAACGCCGTGCGAAAATGGAGGCCCAAAGTCGTTCAGTTAGATGAGGGCGGGGACCGGAATCAGGCTGTCTTCCCCACTTGTCTGCACCACCCACCACTGTACTCGCATCTCCATTGTCCTCCCTTCCCTGGGTGGGTGTATGTGGGGGGCGGGTCTCTCTGCTTTAGCACTTGCAACCGGGCCTTGAGGAGGGGGCCCCAATGTGGGTGGTCCACAGGTGAGGAGTGTGGGTGGAAGGGCTGGGGTCAGGGCAGGATTTCTGACAGCAGAGTGTCTGACTGGACCCAGTGTTAGAAAGGGATCGTGTGTACTGGGGGAGACTGAATTTGTAGTTGGAGGAATCGGCTTGGAGCTCAAGAGAGAAGAAGCTTCTTCCCCTAATCGGCTGAAGTCTCTTCCAGAGGCATCAGTGTGTCCTTGAGCCCAGATCCCTGGGAGGCCAAAGGCTGGAGAATGAGGAGGTGGCTTCCTAGGACCCCCTCCACACTTTGGGGAAAGGTTGTCATAACCATGGACTCTGGAGCCAGATTTGGGTTCAAATCCTGGCTATGCCACTACAAACAGTGTGACTTGGGGCTAGTATTTTAATTTCTCTGAACTTCTTCATTTGTTAAAAAAGAAGAAGGGAGGGCAGGAGAGAAGGACGAGTCCCTTCAGAAATCTGATTTGTGTGAATTTGAAAGTTATAATGTTTTACATTTGTAGACTTGCCCTAATTGTCCACTACAAATTAAGGTGGTGGTGTTCAGTCGTTCATTCGTGTCCGACTCTTTGTGACCCCATGGATAGCAGCACGGCAGGTTTTCCTGTCCTTCACCATCTCCCAGAGTTTGCTCAAACTCATGTCCATTGAGTTGGTAATGCCATCCATCCATCTCATCCTTCTCCTGCCTTCAATCTTTCCAAGCATGAGGGTCTTTTCCAGTGAGTTGGCTCTTCGCATCAGGTGGCCAAAATATTGGAGCTTCAGCATCAGTCCTTCCAATGAATATTCAGGGTTGCTGCTGCTGCTGCTGCTAAGTCGCTTCAGTCGTGTCTGACTCTGTGCGACCCCATAGATGGCAGTCCACCAGGCTCCCCCATCCCTGGGATTCTCCAGGCAAGAACACTGGAGTGGGTTGCCATTTCCTTCTCCAATGCATGAAAGTGAAAGTGAAGTCGCTCAGTCGTGTCCGACTCTTAGCGACCCCATGGACTGCAGCCTACCAGGCTCCTCCGTCCATGGGATTTTCCAGGCAAGAGTACTGGAGTGGGGTGCCATCACCTTCTCCGATATTCAGGGTTGATGTCTACAAATTAAACTAGTCATAATTTCATAGTTAAGGTTGTTAGAGGAGAGAGATTAATCTCTTCTGACATGTCAGGAAACATGCTCTGGCTAGTTTAACAATAATAAGCATTTATTGAGCGCTCATTGTGTGTGCCAGGTATTGGGCTAAGATTTTCTTTTAATTAAAAAATATTTTGGCAGGTCTGAGTGTGGCATCTTAGTTTTCTGACCAGGGATCGAATCTGTCCATGCCCCTTGCATTGGAATTGTGGAGTGTTAACCACTGGACCATCAGATATAATATGCATTACCTCCTTTAGTCCTTACAACATATTTATGAGGTTCATGCTGTTATCATCTGTTTGGCAGATGAGGAAACTGAGGCACAGAGAGGTTAATTAACTTGCCTGAGGTTTCCCAGTTAGGGAATATCAGAGTGGGGATTTGACTCTGGCTCCGAAGGGCAGCCTCCTCAGTGCTGTCATGCTCTCTGTCTTGGCTTCAGGTAGGAGAACCCAGCCCTGAGGGCAGTCTGTGGTCCGGGAGTCGGTGACATCTGTCGTGGAAAGCCCAGGATGGTGGAGACCAGGGACCTAGTGCAGCTGCGGCAGCTCAACCTGGAGCTCCTGCGGCAACTGTGGGTCAGGCAGGATGCCGTGCGGCGGTCCGTGGCCAAGGCAGCCTCAGAAGTAAGCACCTTGACCAAGTCCCAGGGGTGAGAGAGGGGCTGCCTAACCCTTAAGCCAGAATCCAGGCCTTCCAGGTCCTCTTATGCAGTGCACCCATTTTACTGATGATGAGAAAACTTGAGTGAGTTCCAGCATGGGAAGGTACGGCCTGGGACACTGCAGAGGCTGAGCCTCTGTGTTCAGCCTCTTGGTGACCAAGCCTCTCTGTTCCAGTCGAGCCTGGACTCGAGCAGCAGCTACGACTCAGAGATGCCATCATCCCAAGAGATGTCCTCAGTTGCCTCGAGAGCCTCCTGCCCACAAGATGCCCACCCTGGTGACCCCTGTGGTAGGTACTGGCCTGGCGACGCCAGCTCTGGGATGAACTCTCTCCTACCTGCCACATGCCTATACCGGGAGTCCCTGGGCCCACCGAGGCCCCACTCAGTTCCCTTACTGGCCATCTCAGACTCAAGTGACCCAGAGCTTTCAGCAGAGCTGGACAGTCCAGGAACCCAGGAGGCCCAGGCCCTGAGGTCCATCTTGGCTCGACAGGGCAAGTTGTCCAAGGTAATGTGGGAGAGTGGGGCAGCCATTGATGGGGCTTCCTTGAACCTCAGTTTCCCCTTTGACAGATGCACTCACAGGCAGCCTCCCTTCCAGGGTGAGAGGCTCCTGGGAGGTGCTGTGAGTCATGTCCTGCTCAGCCTGAGTGCTTGATAAGTTGTGGCCATTACTTTTTCAGAGAGCACTTTGGGAAGAAGGTGACCAGCCCCATTGTGCAGATGGAAAGACCGAGGTTCAGAGGACAGACTTGTTCATAGTCCCACATGGTGGGGGGAGTGGGGGGTCAAACTCTTATCCTCCAGCCCCCAAGCCCTCAGCTGAACCCTGGGGCCTACGTCAGAGTGTAAGTTAAGACATAGCCCCTTTCCTCCCCTCAAGGTGGGGCCTCCTTTGGGCTGGGCCTGCTGGCACAACCTTGCCCCTCTTTGCCTCCCTCCTCAGCCAAGAGTGACCAACAAGGAGTCTCCAGTGCCTGAGAAGAGCTGGCGCCTGAGACCCTACCTGGGCTACGACTGGATTGCAGGTGTGGCCCTCCCCAGGGCCTGGAGATTGGGGGTGGGGGCCCTAGCTTGCTCATGCACCTGCCTGAGCCCCCACCAGGTGGGAGCATCTTCAGTACCACGTCTCGTGCCTCAGCCCTTGGCACAGTGAAAAGCAGAGACGGTGTTCACCGAGTGTTTGTTGCATGAATGAGAGCTGCCTTATTTTTTTGGCATTTATTGTGTGCCAGGCCCTGGGAAACTGTATTGGTATCATCTCTTTACGTTTCCCCCCACTCCCCCAGCAGCCTCAGTTGCTTCCTGGCTGAACACCCTCTGGCCTCTGGCCTCTTTCCAACCCCATTATCATCCATTTTTGACTCAACAGCCAGAATGAATTTTGAAACCTGGGAATCAGATCATGTCATTCAGAATACTTAGCACTTAGTGTGTGCGCTAAGTCACTTCAGTTGTGCCTCGCTCTTCGCGACCCCATGTAGCCCGCCAGGCTCCTCTGTGCATGGGATTCGCCAGGCAAGAATACTGGAATGGGTTGCCATGCCGTCCTCCAGGGGATCTTCCCAACCCAGTGATCAAATCCAGGTGTCTTACATCTCCTGCATTGGGCAGACGGATTCTTTACCACTAGCACCACTTAGGAAGCTAGCACTTAGAGTAAATCCAAAATTGTTATCTAGACTTCTGAGGTATGATCTGGCCTCTACTGGCCCGGTGACATAACCTCTAACCATCTATCGTCTGACTCTTTGTTCCAGCCTCATGGGCCTCCTTGCTGGTCCTTGAACCAGCTGTGTGCTCATGGCCACCTGCCTTTGCACTTGCTGTTGGCTTTGCTTTGGTGGTGTTGTGCAGCACATGGGATCTTAGTTCCCCAACCAGAGATTGAACCCATGTCTCCTGCATTGGAAGCATGGAGCCTTAATCACCGGACTGCTATGCAAGTCCCTCTTCCCTTTGCTTTGAATGCACTTCCCCAGATTCACACCTGCTGGTTCCTTTTCATCACTGAGCACTCAGCTCAAATGGTAGGCGCCTTGCACGAGCACAAGGTCGGAGGACCGCCGCCCCTGCATCCTTGCCTGTAAGCATCAGCTACTTTTGTGTTCTTCCTTCATTCATTCTCAGAAATCGTCTTGTTTGCTGTTTCTGGTCTGGCTCATGAGCTCTGTTGGAGCAGGGGCCTGGCTGTCTTTTTGTTGCTGTGTTCCTTGAGCCTAGAACAGGGCCAGCACACCAACACTGGTTGAAGGAGTGAGTGGACAGCCTTCAGAGCTCGGGCTGTTGGATCCTCACTTTCATGAAGGAGGAAACTGATGCTCAGAGAGGTTGAGTTCCTGCCACAAGGCAGGGGCTCTGTGGGGCTGCTGGGCCCCTGCAGAGGGGACATAGTCCCTGTCTGCCAGCTCACTGCCTTGCTTCCTGTCTCTGAGAAAACAGAGGCGCCTGCCCTGTTCCTGCCCTGTGTCCGTGTGCACCTCTCTCCTTTCTGAGCTCCTGTCTCCAGCCTGTCTGTGCATTTGTGTGCTTGGCCCCATTCCTTCTTGATTCCCAAAGCTCTTGCTTCCTGTAATTCTCTCCTGTCCTCCCTCCACCATCATTCTGCTCCGTCAGCATATGAACACTGGGAAGTATTAATGAGAACTGATTTCACGGAGTGCTTGTCCTGTGCTGGGCCCTGACCCAAGAGCTTTCCTACCATTAATTTCTTGACTCTTCACAATCATCTGATCAGGTGGATACTATTACTGTCCCCATTGACAGATGAGAAGGCTGAGGGCCAAGAGACTGAAAAGCGTAGCAAAGTCTCACATCTGGCTGGGGTAAATCTGGGAGTATTAATGAGAACTGATTAAGTCTGTGACTTCCCCTCCTGTTTCTAGTTAATACCCATGTTCTCTGCTTTTCTTTATCATGAAACTCTAAAGCCATCTTGATTCACCATCTCCAGTTTCTCTCCCTGACTTTTTCTTAAAATCAGGCTTTAGTCCTTGACACCACCCCAGGTTAGCTGTGACCACTGTGTTACCAGCTCCCAGCTGAGTTCTCAGTCCACACACTTTTTGGCCCCTGAGTAGCATGGACACAGCGGCCACTCCCTCTTCCCTTCCCGAAGCTCTTTCTTCCCTTGGCTTCCAAACCTGGGCACCCCCCTGGCTCTTCCCCACTTCCCTGGTAGCTCCATCCAGTTTCCTCTGCCGGATCTACTTCCTTGTTCCAACCTCCAAACCCCCTAGACCCCGTCAGTGTTAAGATTCTCCTTGCCCTCTTCTCACCCACTTAACCCATGCTGCTCCTCCGAATTCCAGACTTGTGTATCTGACTTTCTTCTCTGCCTGGCTCACTAGGTGTCCTAGACTAATCTCGGGTCCAAAATCAAGGTCCTGACTTCCACGGCTCTTGGTCCACCCTCCTGCAGTCTTTCCTATCTCTATTGGCGGCAGCTCTGTTCATGGTGCTAATGGCCATAATCTGGAGATCAGCCTTGATTTTTCCTCTCCTTTTCATACATACATCCTGGTAGAATTCACCATCTTGTCTCCCCCAGGATGCCTGCAGTAGTCCCCTAACTGGTATGCCTGCTTCTTCTCACCTTGTTGCAGCCAGAAGAGGAGTACTCTAAAAGCACATGGCTGATGTGATCATATCACTCCTTGTCCCCAAACCCATCAGCGGTTTCCCAGTCACATCTCCTCTACTCTCACCGCTCTGCCCATTCCACCTCCTGAGTGTAACTCCAGTGTACCAGTACACACCTGCCCCACGGCCTTTGCATTTGCTCTTCTGTCTGCCTGGGATGTCCCCATGGCTCCCTCCCTCCCTCATCAGGTCTCTACTCAGGTGTCACATCCTCAGCAAAGCTCCCTCTGGCCCCTCTGCCCTCCAAGCTCAGTTTCCTGACTCTCTTTCTCTCTTACTTCCTGATAGGTGTCACCTTTCCACTTTGTATCTCAGGTTTCTTTAGCGACTGGCTTGTGGCCACATTAGAATGTAAGCCTCAAAAGGGTGGGGGCTTTGTCTAGGTTGCTGTTCTTTCCCTAGCACGTGAAACAGTGTCTGGCTTGTAGCAGGCGCTCTATAAATACTTTTTGCATAGATGATTGGGTATGCATGTGTCACGTGAGTTGAGGGACCCCTCCAGGTCTGTACGCGACTCAGTGGCCTGGATCGCCAGTGCCGAGCACCCCCTGAGTCTTGGCCACACAGCAGCTCCTTTGTGCGTTGTCCCCCCAGGGTCCCTGGACAACACCTTTCCCATCACCAGCAAGCCTGAGGCCTTCTTCTCGAAGCTACAGAAGTTCCGGGAAGCCAACAAGGAGGAGTGTATTTGCAGTGGCCCTGAGTGAGCAGGGGCAGGCACAGGGTGGGCAGGGAGGCTCAGGCCTGCTCGCCCTCATGCTCTGGCCTGCTCACCCTCTCGCCCTCACAGACCCCAGTTCCTAGGCCTGCAGGAGAGTGATGCTGTGGAGGGGGACCACGAATGTGAGTGTAAACACTTGGTTACCCCAGAGCCCAGCCAAGGCCTGGGGGCCTGGGGAGGCAGCTGAATGTTGAGGACTCAGGGAGGGAGCCTGGTGTCCCGACAGGGGATGGTGAGCCCTGGGTAGGGGGTGGGGGTGAGCTGAGGCCTGGCCTCATGGGGAGTAGGGCCAGCCCTGTGCACTCACTGCCAGCCTCTCCCCTGCCTTGCTTCCCACATGCCCCCCACCCCCTTCCTCTCCTCTCTGCATGTGGGTCATCTGAGGTGGGGAGTCCGGCTCAGTCACGTGAGCATCTGAGTCTATGTTGTGGGTTTGTACGTACAACGTAGTGTTTGTATCCATGTATGTGTATGTGTGTGTGAGGCGTATTCATGCAGACATATGTGTGTGTGCGTAATTACAAGTATAAACACACCGTACATGTCCACAAATGTGACTCCATGAAGCAGCGCTCTGCGTGTGCACAGATAACATTTGAATGTATGAAGATGCCAGCACGTGTGCACATGTGTGTCATGCTTGAGTAGAAAGCAGTGCTCAGTGTCGTGTGTGAGCACGTGTATGTGTGCACGCTGCATGTACATGTGGGCGGGCCTGTGAATGTGGCCACTGGGGCTGTGCAGGGGTTGGTGGGCCTGTTGGTTGGGGTCCGGGGGGTCTAGGTTCCCCAGCTGAGGAGGGACTTCTGCTCCTCTCTGGTCTCACAGGTGTGTACTGTTACCGTGTCAACCGGCGCTTGTTTCTGGTGCCTGCGGATCCTGGCACCCCCTGCCGCCTGTGCAGGAAGCCACGGGACCAGCGGGGTGCGGGGACCCTGGCAGAGCCAGCGCAGGTCAGGTGAGTGGCCTGAGTGGGCAGGACACCCAGGGGAGTCGCAGGGGCAGCAGCAGAGGGGAGCAGCCTGGGACCCGTGGTCTTGAGGGGGCAGGTCAGGCTATTGAAGCCTGGAGAGACCTGCAGGAGTGCCCCCACTGTCGCCACCCCCCAGGGTGAGCATCCCACTGTCCGTCCTGGATCCCCCACACCGGCACCGCATCCACCGGCGGAAGAGCTTCGACGCCTCCGACACGCTGGCGCTGCCCCGGGTGAGGATGGGGGTAGGGCTGCCCCCTGTCTGGCCCAGTCCTCAGATGTGTCCTGAGGCCCAGAGAGGGCCAGGGACTGTCCCAGAGCCACACAGCGACACTGGGCTCAAGGACCCCAGTCTCTGGAGTTGAGACTGGGCCATTCACGTCACCTGTGCTGCACCTGTTCCCTGATGGAGGCCAGGCTCCCCACCCACCCGCTGTCTGCCCATGAGCTGGCATAATGCAGAAGGGTCTGATTTCTCATGCTTTTGTGTGCTGTGTGCACAGTCCTCAGGGGGTTTATCTTGTGGGGTCAAGCAACAGAGAGTGCAGTGGTGGTGGTATAGTCACTAAGTCGTGTCCGACACTTGTGACCCCATGGACTGTAGCCCGCCGGGCTCCTCTGTCCATGGGATTCTCCAGGCAAGAATACTGGAGTGGGTTGCCATTTCCTTCTCCAGAGAGTGCAGGTCCTGCTGTTATTCCAGTTTACAGATGAGGAGACTGAGGCAGAGGGGAGGTGCCTTTTCCATGGTCAGCCAGGTGGAACTTGGGGTCTTATACTTCCATGATGCCTCCCCCATAGAGCCACCCTTTGTGTCTCCTGGGTAGGACAGGGGTCAGTGGGGATCCCACTCACTCCCAGTTGAGGCCAGGGATGCTGGAATGGAAGCGAGGAGAAGGAGTACTGAGGAAAGTCAGTTTGCTTATCTGTAAAATGGGTCCAGTGTACTGTCCTCAGGCTTATGGGGTGGGCGGGGGCCAGATCAGTGAGTCAGTACTTGTTAGGGGCCTGGAGCAGAGCCTGGCACACAGGATGTGCTCCATCAGCATCCACGGCCTTCCCTCCACCCATCTGTGGTCTGGGTCCGCAGGATAGGAAAGGGAGGCCCGGGGGGACAGTGGTGGACACAGACCTCTGCCCTGGGGGAGCCTCAGTCATGAGGGACACTGTGATTATTTGCGGGGGCGGGGGGGTCCCTCCACCCTCATGGGGGACACAGCCCTGTCCTAGAGAAGGCTGCCAGTCCCGGAGGAGAGGTGCAGCCCTTCCCTGGGCTTGCCTGGTCAGTGAGGAGCGCCGCCCGCAGCCAGGCACCTTAATCCCTTGCTCTCCACAGCACTGCCTGCTGGGCTGGGACATTATCCCTCCGAAATCTGAGAAAAGCTCAGCCCCCAAAACCCTGGACCTCTGGTCCAGTGTCTTCTCTGAGGCCCACCATCAGAAGCTGTCAGCCACCAGCTGTCCTCACCTGGTAAGTCCAAGGTGCCCTGGGAGGGGCAGACACCTTGGAGCAGCCTGGGGACTGCAGAGTCTCTGGGGGAGGGATTGGGGGTGGGGGAGAGCAGAACCTGGAAACCTCTCTCTGTGGGCTCCTGTCTCCCTGGCCCTGACCCCCAGCACCTCTCCAGTCTCCACTGCTCCCCACTGGCTACCCCACCGTGCCCTGGAAGCTGACCCCAACTCTGAGATCCAGAAGGGGATGAGGCTGCATATGGGGGGAACCCATCCCAAAGAGGCCCCCTCTGACACCTTTCTCTTCATTCCCTAGGCTGTGCCAACGCGGGTCCCACCCCCGACCCCAATCTGGTCAGAACCCTCCTCCATGCCTCGGCCCCGCTCCCCCAAGCCGAAGCCCTGAGGACTGGCCACTTGGAGGTGAACGGTGCTCCTGCCATCATATCAGCTTCTCCCCTCAGGCAGGGGTGCCCACGAGAGGGGAGCCTTGCCCAGTCTTGGCTGGAGGTGGACTCAGGCCCCACCTTCCTTCCTAGGCTGGGGGCCCTGGCCTGTCTCCTTCCTGGGGACACAGAAGGGGACTCTGGGGTTGGGGTGAGGGGATTCTGTGACACGTTTGTGAGTAAAGCTCAGTGCTCCCTGCAGCCCTAGATTCCCACATGTGCCGGGTCTGTCCTGCCGATGCCCTTAGAACCTCGGAGGTGCCCTGGCCTCAGCCTGGCCCTCCTCATCTGAGGAAGGACACCTCTGACAGCGTGTGCCGGGTGGGGTGGATCCAGCACTGAGTGTGGCTGTTTTGGGGGTGAGGGTCCCCCAAGCAGGCTGGGGTCAAGGTCAGCATTAAAAGGCCCCCTCAGCAAGGGGCTTGGGGTCTCAGGCCAGCCCCTGTAGATGAGGCTGAAGCTGTGACAGTGGGGAGTGAATGAGCCCTTCCCCTCTTGACCCCTGACACCGGGATTCAGTGATAAAGGAATGCTCTTAAAGTTCTTGGGTCCCCTGGCTCCTTTATTTCCATCTCAAGCCCAACCCTAGAAACCATGGATGATTCAGAGCCCCAGCAGGGACACCTGGGAAACCAAAGGCCAGGAGGGTTCAAGTCAGAGGCAAGCGCTCACCTCTGCCCTCCTGAATTAGTAAGTGGCACCTGTCTTTCCCCCTATATGTTGAATAATATGAACTTTCTAATTTGTAGGATAAAAATGGAATACCTGGGGAACCTAAGGCCAGGGAAGGCATGTGTTTTTTCTGAGGTTTCTAGCTTAGAGGGGTGGAACTAGGGCTGTGGCCTGTGGCTCCCACCTGGAGCTTGTGAAGCTGAGAAAACCTTTCCCCGCCAGTCACAGCACATGTATTAGGATAAGTGAGGTTATGCCGCAGCGACAAATTAACTCCCAGATTATGGTGGTCTGACATAAAGACTTATTTCTTGCTGACTTGCTCACACTACCTGTTCATCATGGGTCACAGTGGGACCTCTATTTTGACATTGTCTTTCGGGGACCCAGACCAATGGTGGCTCCACCAGTGGCTTCAGCCCACAAATGACACAGGTCACTTCTGCTTGTGGTACATTGGACAGAACTAGTCACGTGGAGTCGAGACGTGAAGGGGCGCATGGTATACTGGGTGAGTGTTACTGTCCTCCACGTCATGACTTCACCAGCTCTATCCCTGCAAGATGGACACACAGACCTCCCAGGCCATTGGCAACAATAACAGGCAATACAAACTCTGGCCTGAGTCTTCCCTCACTCCGTCTGGAGTTCTAACCTCCAGTGCTTCCATAGACAGGCAGGTAAGGTGACTGGGAGTGGTAGGCACAGGGCTACCTGGCCAGCACATATCCTTTCCAGAGACTCTCAAGTCCAAATGTGTCTGTGATCATGCATACGTGTCTGTGGGCACTTGGAGCAGCAGGTCATGGTTTGCCACTTGATTCCAGTATCTGAAGAAACGAAGTCTCTTCTACATGTAATTTTTTAAAATTAATTTTTTAAAAATTTATTTTCAGTTGTATAAAATGTAACATAATAGGAACTTCCCTGGTGGTCCGTGTGTGTGTGCTAAGTTGCTTCAGTTGTGTCTGACTTTGCAACCCCATGGACTGTAGCCCGCCAGGCTCCTCTGTCCATGGGATTCTCCAGGCAAGAATACTGGAGTGGGTTGCCATGCCCTCCTCCAGGGGATCCTCTGGACCTGGGGGTCAAACCCACATCTCTTAACGTCTCTTGCATTGGCAGACAGGTTCTTTACCACTAGCGCCACCTGGGAAGCCCCTCTGGTGGTCTAGTGGATAAGAATCTGCCTGCAAATACAGGGGTCATTGTTCGATCCCTGCTCCTGGAAGATTCCACATGCCCTGGAGCAACTAAATCCATGCACCACAACTACTGAGCCTATACTCTAGAGCCTGGTGCACCATAGAGCCCACGCCCTGCAACAGGAGAAGCCGCTGCGAGGAGGAGCCTGAGCACCGCAGCGAAGAGTAGCCCCCGCTCGCCACATCTAGGGAAAGCCTGCGTGCAGCAACAAAAATCTACTGCAGCCCAAAAAACCAAAAACACAAGTTTCCCACTTTTATACATGCAATTCAGTGGCCCTAAAGTCCATTTATACTTTTTGCAACTTTCACCACCAACCATCCCCAGAATTATTTTTTTCTTGCGAAACTGGAAAGTGAAAGTGTTAGTGGCTCAGTTGTGTCTGACTCTTTGCGACCCCATGGACTGTAGCCTGCCAGGCTCCTCTGTACATGGAATTCTCCAGGCAAGAATACTGGAGTGGGGTGACATTCCCTTCTCCAGGGGATTTTCCTGACCCAGGGATCGAACCCAGGTCTCCTGCACTGCAGGAAGATTTCTCTACCATCTGAGCAGAGCTCCAATTAAACACTCTTTCTCCATCCTACCTCCCAGCTTCTGGCAACCATCATTCTTTTGCATCTCTATGAATTTGACTAGGTTACCTCATCTGAGTGCAATTGTGCAGTATTTGTCTTTTTGTTCCTTTTTTTGGCGTCTTTCTTTTAGCGTGATGTCCTCGAGGTTTATGTTGTAAAGTGTCAGAATTTCCTACCTTTTTTAAGACTGCAAAGTATTTAGTTGTATGGATGGACCACATCTTGTTTATCCATCCATCTGCTGATGTACCTTTGAGTCCCTTCCACCATTTGTTATTGTATATAATGCTGTTGTGAACATGAGTGTACAAATGTCTCTTTGAATCCCTGCTTTCAATTCTTTGGGGTATAAACCTAGGAGAGGAATTGCTGGATCGTAGGGTCATTCTGTGTTTAATCTTTTGAGGACCTGTGATACTGTTTTCAGAGGAGCCGCTACACCATTTTATGTTTCCACTGGCGGTGCATAAGGGTTCCAATTTCTCCACATCCTCACTAACAGTTATTTTCTGCCTTTTTTTTTCTTATAATAGCCATCCCAATGGGTGTGATGTATCTTGTTTATTGTAGTTTTGATTGCATTTCCCTGATGATGTTAGTGATGGTGGGCTTAGAGGCCATTTGTCTATCTTATTTGGAGAAATGTCTATTCAAGTCCTTTGCCCAGTTTTGAGTTGGACTGGTTTTTTTTTGGTTCTTGTTTTCACACATGTGATTTTAATTCAAGAAAGCCTGTGGGATTTCCGTGGTGGTGGAGAATCTGCTTTGGTCAGGGAACTAAGATCCCACATGCCGAGGGCTAACCAAGCCCGACAGCTGCACCTCCTGAGCCAGAAGGGTGCAATGAAAAGATTCTGCATGATGCAATAAAGATCCTGGGTGCCACGACTAAGACCCAACACAGCCAAGTAAATAAGCAAATCATAATTTTAAAAAATTAAGCACCAGCTTGGACATTATGCCACCTGGTGAAACCCAGAGTTAGACATTAGAGTGAGGCAAGTAAGGTACTCATCTGGTGCAAAAGTTAAGAAATTCAGTAATCGAACTAATCATTTAAAAAGAATAGAGAGCCTGTGGGAGTCAGCGATTTTGTTAGAAATTCTTTGGCAGGAGGCAGAAGAGAATCTGGAAACCTTCTGTCAAACAAAATGACAACATAGACAGCTGAGATCACCTTCTAAGTTTAGCCAACCCAGAAGAGCAACAGCTTGAATGAGATAGAAATATTTCTCTCGCATAAAAGTCCAGACTGTAGTGCTAGGCCGTTAAGTCACCAAGGCCAGTGGTTTCTCTGGAAGGACCGTTCCTTTGAACATTTAGAAGGTTTCTGGCTTCTGTCTTGCCCACGCATCTGCTCCAGATCCACTCTGAATGAGCAGGCTGGGGAACAGGCTTTTTCAAACCTGAGGGACCCCAAGGATGAAGATCACAGGGAGAGAGGCCCTGCACAGAGCATCACGTCTCCAGCTCTGCCTCACTCACCTGCACCCCATCATGGTCACTTCTGCCCTCCCACGAACAGGCAAGCCATTCCTGATTCTCCCAGGCTGTCCCTCCCTCCCTATGGGATGTCCAGATCTCTTCTTGCCCCGCTTCCTCCACCCCTTCCAGGTGTGCATCTCAGCTGGAGAGTCTCTTCTTTCACGAGGGCCTTCCCTGAATCCCTGGACCCCTCAGATGCATCCGCCCCATCACACACTGCACTTCCCTGAATTCCTCCATCCCAGCCCATGTGTGTTTTCCTTTAAAAAAATTTTTTTGGCCATGCTGTGCTGTACAGCATGCAGGATTTTAGTTCCCCAACTAGGGATCGAACTCATGCCCCCTGCCATGGAAGCATGAACTCCTGGACTGCCAAGGAAGTCCCCTTTATATGTTATTAAATTACTACCCATGAGGTTCATTGCTTTAGTGTCTCCCTCTCCCCTGCTAGAATTTAAGCAGAGGTGGTATTTTTCTCTTAGTTGGAACTTTTTTTTTTTCCTCCTGTTTTCTCAAAAATAGTGACTAAACTGTATTTCGGGATTTGGCTTTTCCCTCTAGCCTGAGCTCCCACTTGCATCATGAAGGTGATGGGAGAGGAGAGGAGTTGTGTACTCAGTTGTGTCTGATTTTTTGTGACCCCATGAACTGTAGCTGCCAGAATCTTCTGTCCATGGGATTTCCCAGGCAGGAATACTGCAGTGGGTTGCCATTTCCTTCTCCAAGGGATCTTCCAGGACACCCAGGGATCAAACCCAGGTGTCCTGGACTGGCAGGCGGATTCTTTACCACTGAGCCACATGGAAAGTCCCTAAAGGCAATGGGAAGGGTGCTTTCATTTCTCCAAACCAAAGGACTCTTGTGGTTGGACACCTTACATGCTTAATAATAGTGTCATTGTTTGTTGGCATAAATCCCAAAAGAAAAAAGCAAGATCATCTTTTTTGTTGTTGTTTAGTTGCTCAGTGGTGTCCAACTCTTTGCGACCCCATGGACTGCAGCACTCCAGGCTTCCCTGTCCTTCACCGTCTCTTGGACTTTGCTCAGACCATTGAGTCGATAATGCTGTTGTGAAGGTTCTAGGCCCCACATCAGATTTCAAAGTCACACTCCCTGGTGAGTCCCAGTCCCTTCGCTGGGTCTCCAGGTTGGGAAGTCTGAAGATCACTGGCATCTTCCAAAATTGATGTCAATCATTTAGAAATAGGAACAAGGGAATCTGGCTGTGTCACAGCAGAGACACAGATTCTCACTGGCCATTGGTTCATTCGTTCTCTCATTAATTCACTCATCACACATACATTGAGCTCCTGTGCTAGGCGCTATGCCAGGCTCTGAGGATGCAGTGGTGAACCAGACAACAGGTCACTTCCCACGGAGCCCCCCTCCCTGTGCTGGGACTGCGAAGAGCCCGCACATGGAAGAAGTGCTGGGAAGAATGCTGGAGCCAGGCCTGACCTCTGCTTCCCTCTTCTCTGGCTCACATCCCTCCCATGTGAGGCTCCAGCCCTGCTGAAGCTTTTTTTCTGGCTCTTAAACCTGTTGGCTTCTCCTGGGCCTTCATCCACCCTGTTCTGTTCCCTCTGCTCAGAGTTCTCTCTATCCTCCAAACTCCTACTCAGGCCTCAACTTCCAGGTCCGCTCCTCAGAGCCCTTCCCTGAGCCCACAGGATTGGCCGAGGCACCTGAGTCAGGTCCCACCTCTGTGTCCCCATACCTATCCCATTACACTCAACTGTAAAGTTCCTCGAGGGCAGGAGCAAGGCCTGCCTTGTTTTCAGCTCTCTCCTAGCTTGGTATGTGGCATATGATGGGCATGCAATAAATAGGTATTTGATGAATGAGTGAATGAGTCCCCAGGTCTTAGGAAAATGGAGACCATGCAGCACAGGGATGTGGAAAGTGTCCTAAGAATGTGGCACCAGAGGTGCTCGGTAGCTTCTGTAACTGCTCCTGGTTTTCTGTACACCATGTTGTCCTATGTCCCAGGCAGACTGTCATAGGTCTTGCTTAGCAACTGCCCCCTCACCGCCGTCGGGTATCTGGCTTCCTGAATGGGAAGTAGGGAGTGACTGGGAACAGCTGTGACATATTCCTCAACCACCAGCAGCCGTGGGTCCCAGGCCCTTGGTGAGAAGATTAGGGAGTGTGTGGAGACAAACGAGCCCCAGCTGGTTCCCCAAGGGACCCTTCCAACTTCCCAAAGAACAGAAACATCTCCTGGTTGCCTTGTAGGAGATGGTTCTCCTTGATGGGATGAGAGACCACTTCTGCTTCTCCAGCCTCGTGGAGGTGGACCTTTCATGGCCCAAGAAACACAAAGCACAGGATTTTCCAGGATCATTTCTCCAGGTGCCTTTTGAGCATAGCATCCTGACGTTCTGAGGATGTACATTTTATTGCAACCAAAGTTCCTACTTGGCTTGCCCCAGTCTTGTGGGTCAGACCTGGTCCAACTGGGGAGCTGCATTGAAAGACTGACCTGGAGAGGGGCACAGAGCGTGGCTTCAAAGAGACGGCTTCAGACAGCCCCTCCAACTCCCATTTGGGGCATCTGAGTTGGAACGGAAAAAGTAAAACCGTCTCTATTTGCAGATTTATAGAATATATATATAGAAAACCCTTAAGCCTCTACAAAAAGGCTGTTTGAACTATGAACAAATTCAGTAAAGCTGCAGGATAGAAAATCCTGCTTCCAAACTGTGTGAAAAACCTAGACAGCATATTACAAAGCAGAGACGTCACTTTGCCAACAAAGGTCCATCTAGTCACTGCTATGGTTTTTCCAGTAGTCATGTGCACATGTGAGAGCTGGACCATAAAGAAAGCTGAGTGCCGAAGAATTGATGCTTTTGAACTGTGGTGTTGGAGAAGGCTCTTGAGAGTCCCTTGGACTGCAAGGAGATCCAACCAGTCCATCCTAAAGGAGATCAGTCCTGGGTGTTCATTGGAAGGACTGATGTTGAAGCTGAAACTCTAATACTTTGGCCACCTGATGCGAAGAGCTGACTCATTGGAAAAGACCCTGATGCTGGGAAAGATCGAAGGCAGGAGAAGGGGATGACAGAGGATGAGATGATTGGATGGCATCACCAACTCAATGGACATGAGTTTGAGCAAGCTCTGGGACTTGGGGATGGACAGGGAAGCCTGGCATGCTGCAGTCCATGGTGTCGCCAAGAGTCAGACGTGACTGAGTGACTGAACAACAAGCGTGTGACTTTGGGCACTTCACCACACCTCTGGCTCATTTTGGCATGTGTACAGGGTGATAGTCCCAGGGAGAGAGAGGGACAGAAGATTAGACAGGCGGAGGGCTGCCCATGGGCTGGCCCGAGAAGAGGTTGATAAGACTCATGATTGTCATCAGCTCTTCCTGTCCCCCACCCCACCCTGTCATGAGACCAACATCATTCTAACGGGTACAGGGGCCTGCCCTCTCTGAATTCACTCTGTCGGGCTCACCCCTTCCCCTGGGAGGTTAGAAGGAACCAGGAATAAAATAGCAAGTTGGTTGATTGAAAGACTGGCTCTTCCCTCTGCTTCTTCCTTCTGGGCTCAGAGCACGTGCAGCGAATGTGCCGGTGGTCAGCTCTCCAGGTTGAGGGTTTTGCCCACCGGGAGGCGGAGGGCTTAAGTCAGCCACGGGGCTGTGGCGACCAGCGCCCTGCCCATGGCTGACGCCTCAGGGTGTGACGGTGGTGGGCTGTGACTGTGCAGGAAGTCAGGAGGGGAAGCCTGGGCCCCAAGGGACCATGTTGTGGCTGGTGGGGGTGGCATGAGGTTGGTCCCAGTGATGAATATAGGTGCCTGCCAGTGGCTTAGGTGGTCTTTGGGGACATCCCCCTGTTGTGGCACCAGGCTGAGCCCTTACCACAAGGTGTTCTCCCTCAGGTCCTCATTGTCTGTGGCCAGAGGCCACGAGGCTTCTCCCTCCCTCCCTAGAAATGCCCCCTCACACAGCTCCTGAAACTCAAGAGATCCCCAGGCCCCACTGTGTGGTAAGACGCTGGAAGGACCCAGCTCTCGAGGTGACAAGACTGTTCTAGGAGCTGTGACATCTCAGCGGGAGGGAAGGGAAAGCAGGGAGCTTTGAGAATATTCCAGGTCCCAGATCTGGTGCAGAGCAGTGGGAATCCTTCCTGGGAGACCCAGCTGCCCATCCTTCCCACTCCCAACGAACTCAGATAAACTTCCCTGGCTCCTGTCGCTAAAGTCTACCTGCAGCGCGGAGGAGCACTCTCCTGGGTCTGTGTGGAATCAGTGCCGGCTGCATGGACAGAGCACTGGACCTGAAGCTGAGGCCTGGAGTTCAGGGCAAGCCAGTGAGCCTCTCTGAGCCTCGTCTGTACAATGGAAGTTGTAGGGTTTCCCTGGTGGCTCAGTGATAAAGAATCTGCTGGGTGATGCAGGAGACATGGATTCGATTCCTGGTCCAGGAAGATCCCACATGCCTCAGAGCAACTAAGCCAGTACACCGCAACCACTGAACCTGTGCTCTAGAGCCCACAAACAGCAACTACTGAGCCCACATGCCTCAACGACTGAGGCCTGGGCGCCCTAGAGCCCGTGTTCCACAGCAAGAGATGCAACTGCAACGGGAAGCCCATGCCCCGCAGCAAAGAGCAGCCCCTACTTGCTGCAACTGGAGAGATGCCCACGCAGCAATGAATACCCAGCACAGCCAAAAATAAATAAATAAAAAAATATATATATATATGGTTGTAATGCTACCTACATTACAGGGGTGTGTAGAGGAGTAAATGAGACAGTGGGGTAATGAAATGCTCAGCATAGTAACTGGCACTTAGTAAGTGCTTCATAAATATGAGATAGTATTATATGAAAACAAGGGCTCATTGTATACTGTGAAATAGAAGTCCTGTTTGGGGGCAGTCTGCTTCACCTGGCCTGAAACACAGAATTGAGAGAGGGTGAGAGGGGAAATTCTAGGGACTTCCTCCAGTGAATGACTGATAAAGATCTCTGCCCGAGTGTCCCTGCTGGCGTGGGCTCCTGTAGGCCTGCAGGTCCGGGAGAGTTGGGTGGGTGGTGGGTGAGAATGCTTCTGCAGAAGACTCAGAGGCCTAGAAACCATTAAGGCTTCCAGGAATCCTTGGGTTCAAAGTCTAGGGGCGTGGGATGGTATGGGACACAGCCTGGAAGATAGTGTCTGTGGGCGTGGGGTTTACACAAGACTCCATCTGCCTCCTCCTTCAGGGATTATTGCCCAAACTTGGCTTGTCCTTGGCCTTCCTGCCTGGCCATGGGCTCTCCCTGACCCTCACCACCCCTGGAAACCAGCTTTCAGGGAGCCAGCTTCGGCCTGCACCTTCCTGTGCCTCTCAATGAGGCCCTGCTGGGCTCATTGGATCTTCTTGCCTTGCTGGGCTGGGGGCCTGATGAAGGGCAGGGATCCTCCATCTGCAAGCCCAGGAGAAAGGCCTGATAAGGACCCAGCCTGACTCACACACCTCAGACTTCCAGCCCCCTGGACTGTGAGACAATATGTTTCTGTTGTTTAGGCTGCTCAGTCTGTAAGCCTTTGTTATGACGGTCCAAGGAGACCAAGACACACTTTGTGCCAGGAAACTCCTTGCTGGGCTTGGGGAGGTGGAAAGGAGCTGGGGTACCTGTCTAGCCCCAACCTGTGAGCTCTGCATCCCAGAGCTGTTCTTGCTTGGGCTTCGTTTTTTAAAAATAAATTTTATTTATTTATTTTTGGCTATGCCGGGTCTTCATGGCTGCATGGGTTTTCTCTAGCTGCGGAGAGTGGGGGCTACTCTTTGTTGTGGTGTGTTGGCTTATTGCGGTGGCTGCTCTTGTTGATGAGCACGGGCTCTAGGGCGAGAGGGCTTCAGTAGTTGTGTCTCCTGGGCTCTAGAACTTAGGCTCAGTAGTCATGGCACATAGGCTTAGTTGGCCCAAGACATATGGAATCTTCTTGAACCAGGGATCAACCCGTGTCCTCTACATTGGCAGATGGATTCTTATCCACTGTACCACCAGGGAGGTCTATTGTTCAGTCGCTCAGTCGTGTCCCACTCTTTGCAACCGTGACCTCATTTTTCTGCCTGGAAATTCAGGTCACCTTCCCAGACAAAAGGGCCTCTCTCGGGCGATGTGTGGAGGAGAGGAGGAAAGATGGGGACTTGGGGAGTGAGCAAGCAGAGAGCCCTGGAGACAAGGCTCCCCACATACCTCTGCCTCAGTCACCACCACACTGAGACCCAGCCTGGCCCACTCTTAGTTTCCAGTCATTCCAGCCCCTGATACATCTGTGGATTTTATAATTCTGAGAGTCACCTGTCTGCAGAGCTTATTAAATGCAGGAGCTCGTTGCTATGATACAAGCTGGAATCAAGATTGTCGGGAGAAATATCAGTAACCTCAGATATGCAGATGACACCACCCTTATGGCAGAAAGTGAAGAACTAAAGAGCCTCTTGATGAAAGTGAAAGAGGAGAGTGAAAAAGTTGGCTTAAAACTCAACATTGAAAAAATGAAGATCATGGCATCTGGTCCCGTCACTTCATGGCAAATAGATGGGGAAACAATGGAAACAGTGGCAGACTTTATTTTCTTAGGCTCCAAAATCACTGTAGATGGTGACTGCAGCCATGAAATTAAAAGACGCTTGCTTCTTGGAAGAAAAGCTATGACCAACCTAGACAGCATATTAAAAAGCAGAGACATCACTTTGCCAACAACGGTCTGTCTGGTCAAAGCTATGGTTTTTCCAGTAGTCATGTATGGGTGTGAGAGTTGGACCATAAAGAAAGCTGAGCACTGAAGAATTGAAGCTTTTGAATTGTGGTGTTGGAGAAGACTCTTGAGAGTCCCTTGGACTGCAAGGAGATCAAACCAGTCAATCTTAAAGGAAATCAGTCCTGAATATTCATTGGAAGGACTGATGCTGAAGCTGAAGCTCCAATACTTTGGCCACTCCTGATGCGAAGAGCCGACTCACTGGAAAAGACCCTGATGCTGAGAAAGATTGAGGGGAGAAGGAGAAGAGAGAGACAGAAGATGAGATAATCGGATGGCATCATTGACTTGATGGACATAAGTTTGAGTAAGCTTCGGGAGCTGGTGATGGACAAGGAGACCTGGTGTGCTGCAGTCCATGGGGTAGCAAAGAGTCGAACACGACTGAGCAACTGAACTGAATTGATTGCTATGATATGAAAAGAAAGATTTCTGTAGCATTTGTTATATGCCAGATGCTATTCTAAGAGCTCTGCATCTCTTAACCCTTTGAGTTCTTACCACCTTATGAGGTAAGGTTATTGTTCCCATTTATGGGTGGAGACGTTGAGGTACAGAGAGGATAAGTGACATTCCTAAGGCCACATAGCTAGCACATGACCAAGTCGAGATTTGAACTCAGACCATCATGAACTCCAGAGTCCATGCATCTAACCTGTACCATGCCTCCCACAGGGACAAACATCCTGTGTATCTTGCCTCCAGGGGGCTGGCTTTGGGATGGACTCTAGTTTTCCTTGAGAGGCAGCTCAGTAGGGAGCAGTGTCTAAGCTTGGGTTATGAGTGTGGTCCCCAGGCTGGGGAACATGCGCAAGTGACCTCCTTGCCCTGAGTTTCACTTTCCTCCCTGGGTGATGGGGGCGTCTCTGCCGGGGCTGCTGTGCAGCTGGAGAGGATCCTTAATGTTCTGCTGACTGCATGCCCCTCACACACCTTTACTCACCCAGCCTTGAACACACACTCTCATGCCCCGCCACACAGTGTCCACATACCTCACACATCCCTGTACATACACATAATCTTTTTTTTTGATCATATGATATTACTATTTTTATTTGTTTTGAGGAGCCTTCATACTGGTTTCTGTAGTGGCTGCAGTAATTCACACTCCCACCAATAATGCACACGGATTTCCTTTACTTGACTCCACATCCTCCCCACACTTGTTACCTCTTGTCTTTTTTTTAATTAAAATTTTTCATTCTTATACAATGTTACTTTCCATTTGTAGTTACTTTGCACTATTGGCTCTATTCCTTGTGTTGTACAATAACATATCCCTGTGATGCTGAAGCTGAAGCACCAATATTCTGGCCACCTGATGGGAAGAGCCAACTCATTGAAAAAGACCCTTATGCTGGGAAAGATTGAAGGCAGGAGGAGAAGAGGGAGACAAAGGATGAGATGGTTGGATGGCATCAGCGACTCGATGGACATGAATTTGAGCAATTTCCGGGAGTTGGTGATGGACAGGGAAGCTTGGCATGCTGCAGTCCATGGGGTTGCAAAGAGTCGGACATGACTGAGTGACTGAACAACAAAAGCCTATCTTAAACTCCCCCAGATAGCGTCCCTCCCCCCACTGGTAATCACTAATTTGTTCTCTGTGCCTATGCATACACATAATCTTCTGGGCGCACAGCCTCACGCACACACCCTCACACACACCCTCACACACCCTCACACACACACACACACACACACACACACACGTGCTGCAGGAGGCCCCATCCATGTCACTGTGGGCCCAGCACTTAGTCATTTAACAACCCACTGCGCCGAGTTCCTTTCATGGAAGCCGACGTTTGGCTTTCCGTTTGCAGAGATCTCACTCAGTTTCTCTCAGTCTCACTTTTCATTCTGACTGGGAAGGAGTTTTTTTTCAATCTCTCTTGTGGTTTTGACAGCCAGTGCCTGTGGCTCATGCCCCATAACTCCTCAGAGGCGTTGGGCCTCTCCAACGTGTCCACTCTGGGGTCAGGCCCTGGACTGCCGTGTCATGACCCCACCACTGCCCGGCCATTGGGGGAGTGGTGGGTGGTAGTGGGGGGGCCGGCTGGGGAAGAGAGAAGTGATGTCATGGGATTCCTGGGATGCAAACGGACCCCAAGAGCTCAGGCCCGTCATCCCACCTCCTCAGCTGTGAGTTTCTGTGAGAAGTTCTCGGGGAAAGGGAGTTCCGAGGTTATCGCTGATGTGGCTGGGGTCACCAGCTGATCGTAGAGCTCTCCTGGGGTTGCTGACACCTGCCTGCCGCACGTGTGGTGCCCATCTCCCAGCCGTCACACTTGGGGGTCCCTGAGCTGGCCTCCCACACTTCCTGCATTCCAGTCTCCTTTGCCAATGCTGGCAGAGGAAGTCTGGGCCAGGCACTCATGCCCCCACTGCCTCGGACCTGGCAAGTACAGGAAGTCTAGAACAGTCTCTGGGAGAAGTCAGCCTCTTCCTGCTTTGAGATTTTCAGACCCCAAATTCCCTGACTCTTTCTTCAGAGTTATTTGAATCTGGGGGGAGGGAGGAGCACGGAGAAGTGTTATTCACTCCACCAACAGGAAATTGTGTTTTCCTGACGTGTTGTTGGACACTCACTTCTTAACTCAATTTCTTTCTTTTTTTAAACATAAATTTCTGTTCTATTTTTTTTAATTATGTATTTTTGGCCGTGATGGGTCTTCACTGCTGTGCTTGGGTTTTCTCTAGTTGTGGTGAGCGGGGTGTTGTGATATGTGCACTTCTCATTGTGGTGGCTTCTTTTGTTGCAGAGCACAGACTCTAGGCATGTGGGCTTCAGTAGTCATGGCGCATGGGCTATAGTTGCTCTGTGGCATCCATATGGCATCCATTCCTAGTCCAGGAATCTTCTTGGACTAGGGCTCAAACCTGTGTCCCCTGCATTGGCAGGTAGAATTCCTATCCACTGTATCATGAGCGAAGTCCTCAACTCAATTTCCTATCTATAAATTTGCTATTATAATGCCTATCTTGTGGATACAAGAGAGAATAAATGAGCTCATGCAGGTAAACATGATTGAGTTGTGTTCCCCTCAAATCCATATATTGAAGTCCCTAACCCCCAGTGTTACTCTATTTGGAGACAGGCCTTTTAAAGAGGTCAATTAAGGTTAAATGAGGTCATAGGGTGAGGCCCATATTCAGTAGGACTGGTGTCCTGAAAAGAAGAGGAGACAGGCGGTTTCCTGGTGGCCTACTGGTTAGGATTTCGGCTCTTACTGCCAAGACTCAGGTTCAGTCCCTGGTCAGGGAACTAAGATCCTGCAAGCCTTTGTTGTTGTTCAGTTGCTCAGGTCTGTCTGACTCTTTGTGACACCATGAAGTGCAGCATGACAGGTTGCCCTGTCCTTCACCATCCCCCAGAGTTTGCTTAAACTCATGTCCATTGAGTCAGTGATGCCACTCAGCCTTATTGCATGGCAAAAAAACAGGAATGGACTCCAGGGACGTGCACACATACAGAAAAGGTCATATGAGGACATGGTGATAAGGTGGCTGACTGCAAGCCAAGGAGAGAGGCCTCAGGAGCAGCCAAAGTTGCCGTCACTTTGATCTAGGTCTTCCAGAACTGTGAGGAACAAATTCCTGTTGTTTAAGTCACCCAGTCTGTGCCATTTTGTTACAGCAGCAATAGGGAGCGAATCCAAGGGCCAGTCTGGTGAGCTCTGACATACACATAGTGATTGCTCAGTAGATGGTAGTCAGTATTATTGTTGGGAGATATTAACAGTTCTCTCTGGCGTTTCTGCACGTTTCATGTCAGCTTCTGACCTGGACAATCTTCTTAAGGACATTTGCACAGAGATGGTGTCTTCTAGCCGAGGTCCTGAGATGCCAGGGCCAGTGCTCCGGTGTTGAGGCCCAGGGGACTGGGGGGCCTTTGGAGAGAACAATGGCCCCATCAGTTCATGTGGTTGGGGCCTGACTAGGTGGCCACATATTTAGAAGAGATCCCTGTCTTTGTAGTAGTTGGGCAATGAGTATTCAAGAGCTTCCTGTGTGCCCAGCTCTGTGCTAAGATTTATCGTCTCCTTTAATCTTTGCACAACCCTATGAAGTGGGTGAAACAGAGGCCTCAGGAGGTTAACCAACTTGTTCCAGGCCGCCCAGCTGTGGCTGTAACAGAGGTGGGATGGGAACTCGGGCCTTGTCTGACTTTTCGAAATACTTAAAAACAAAACAAACAAACAAACATCTGAGTACTTCCAATTGTATTTTATTTGTACAAGGATTTTCTTTCTATCCTTTTTTTTTTTAATGTGAACCACTGGTGGTCTGAGAAGGGTTTTCTGTGTGCTCTCCATTTTGATCTGAGTCCCATGGATGGTGATAGGGGCCCAGTTCTTGCAAGAAGAGCTGCCTCACCGCCTGGGGTTTTGCAGGGGTGAGCTCCCGGCAAAGGGGGCCCTAGGGGCTCAGCTCTGCCTGACCTGGTCATTCTGAAATCAGGGGCCCCTCCTGGGAAGGATGCAGGCTGGGGAGAGCTGCAAAGCGGGTTTAGAATTGGGGCTTGAGATGACTCATCTGTGGCTATTTATTACCCATTTCCATTTCTCGGTCTGATTGGGCTGCTCGAAGGCCAAGCCTCCTTTCTTCTGGGTGCTGAGTAAGCAGCCTGGCCAGTCCTGCCCACCTCTGGCCTCGTCTGGAGCTCGCTCTCCTCACCCTTGGCAACACTCGGGCCCCTTGGGGCTGCTGAAAGTTCCCCCTAACTGCCCTCATCAAGGCCTTCCCAGCAGCACCACTCTCTGCCGGTCCACCCCAGCCTATTCGTTCTTCCTTCAGGTCATAGCTTAAATGTCACTTCCCCCAGGAAGCCCTCTCTGACCACCATGCCCACCACATCACAGTCTGGTTACGTGGCCCTTGCCATGTGCTCCTGCAGCACTCGCCTTCCCTCCTAAGTCACCGGTGGGTGACTAATTTTCCCATTCTCCCATCTTAGCGAAAGACAATTCCATCCTTCAGGTTTCCCAGATTCCCATGCGTTGTCTTCAGTGCCTCCGTCAGCAAATCCTGTCCATTCTCCCTTCCGAAACTGGCCCCCTTTCAGCTCTCCCACTGCTCTCTCCTGGTCTAAGCCTCTACCACCTCTCCCCTGAAGGCTGTGGTTGGCCTCTTCCATGGTCTTCCTGCTTCCATTCCTCCACCCACCCCCTGACCCTATTTCCAACAATGGCAGTCAGAGAGAGACCCCAGAAGAACCCAAGTCAAAGTCATACTTCTCCCCTGGTCAAAGTTCCTGAGTAGCCCCCGTCTGAGTAAGGGTGCAAACCAAAGTCCTTACAGTGACCACAGGCCCTGCAAACCTTGTATTGTGCCTCTGACCACACCCCACCAGCTGCTGGGGCTATCTCACCCTTACCTCAGGGCCTTTGCACTGGCTTCTCTGTGCCAACCACCCCCTACCCCCACCCCATCTGCCTGGCTCCCTCCCTCTCAATCTTTCTTCATGCCTTTGCTCAAAAGTCAATTTCTCTGTGAGGCCTTTCTTGATCACTTGATTTAAATGTGTACTTCTCCACCCCAGCATACTCGCTTTTCGTCCTTTCCCCTTACTTTTCTCTATAGCACGTCTCCCCTTCAAAAATCCCATGTGCTTTACTGATTTATTTTATGCGTTGTCTGCCTTCCCCTCACTAGAATGGAAACTCTTCAAAGGCAGGACGTTTTGACTGTGTTCGCTGCTGTATCCCCAGCACCTAGCCTAGAGGTATACTACCCACGCGCCTGTAGCGTTTGTTGAATGAATGAATGACAGTTCCCATCACTCAGTCCCTCAAACAAGCAGAAATGTGTTGCTTTCATCCAAACATTTCTGTTCCTGCAGGCGTTAGGTCTGCGGTGCTGGTCGGTCCCATGGGAGGTGGGCCTGGGGCAGTTCCAGGTCTCGGTGGGCATCCAGCTCTCCTTGACATGCCCCACAGGCCTGGATGGCCAAGCTCTGACCCCTAGAGCACAGCGTGGAAGGGGCCTCAGGGTACTGGGAACACAGTGATGGCCATTGGTACCTGTAGGTGCTGACAGTTTCTTCACATGGCTCAGTTCAGTGGCTCCTACAGAGCTGGAAGGCCATGGCTCAGGAAAGTCCTCCGACCATCTAGCAGGGTCCCTCCTGGTAAGGGCAGTAGCTGCTCTCACTGCTTCTAAGCACGAGGGTGGGTGCTGGCAAGTGGCTGGACTTTAGGCCTCAAGGAACACAGGACAGGCTGCCTCCTTTGGGCTACCACAGCCAAGCAGTGGGCATTTGAAATGCAGTGTCAGCTCACCAACACACAGGCCCCTGGGCAGTGGGCATGGGGCAGGCAACATTCCCCCTTCTTATCCTTGGCATAGGGCTTATTTCCCCAGCACCAATTTGGACAGACACCAGGACCACTTCCGGACAGCAGATGGCTCAGCTTCTAAGATGTCTGGGATGGTGGGTGTGCCAGCACGGGTGTGTCGGGTGTGCATTAGTGGCTGCAGCATTCTAACAGGCCGACAGTCCCCCAACCCCTGATACTCCAGCAATTTCTGCAGGCATCAGACTCCCTGCCTGCCTCCTTTGCCAGGGTTGAAACGCTGGGGTCAAGACATTGCTCCCAGATGGCAGGCCTGGAGAAGGCAGATGACACAAAGCAGCAAAGAAACACGACAAGGCAGGTGATGGTGAAGGTGGGAGATTAGAAGGCTGGGTCTAGGGGCTGTCCCTGCACTGACTTGCTGCATGATTTTGGCCTCAAGGTCAGTGTAAATCAGTTAGGGGAGGGACTCTTACTCTCCAGATCGCCTGTTTCTCACACCTTGGACCAGCTTCTTATGCAAACTAGAAACTAGTTCATGATGAGTAGCTGGGGGTGTGGATGACAACTGTTGGTTTTCCGTAACACAGAACACGTCCCAGTCTCCAGCAGGAACCCCATGAGTTCCAGACCTAACAGGCCTGAGTCAGGGCCAGGCCTTAGTTTCCCCAGATCTCTGGGATTTCGTAGCTGGTGAGCCCCAGGCCCCACCAGGCCTTAAGGCCTCATAGCTCCTATTTGGAGAGAGGGAAGGGCCTGGGGGGGCCAACCCTCCCCCAGTGGCGTGGACGGACTGATGAGGAAAACCCCAGAGGGTTTTCTGAATGAACTCTGCACACCCATGGGCCGCTCCTGCTGGGAACAGGGTCCCTCCTTTCAGGGAGTGTGGCCCACCGCCCGCCTGCAGTGACTGCATGGATGATGATGCGGACTCAAGAGCAGAGGCTCTGTTCCGGGTTTCACTTTCAGAGCAGAGTCTGTCTTTCTCAGCTTCCATGCCGCAGGAGCCCGGGGAGGCAGAGCAGATGCCCGCCATCTTCCCAGGGCCCCGGGCCTTGGCCATTGAGTCCTCCGGAAAATACTCATTAAACCAAGTCCTTCTTTCACATCAGATAGTCTCTGAGCCTATGAGCACTCATCCTAGGCGGAAAGTCAGGCCACTGGCAAATACGCCATTTCAGATGGTGGTATGATCCGTCCCTGGAAGGGAATAAACAGAGTGAGGGGACACAGAGCGGCAGTATCAGCTTGTGTGGTCAGGGAAGTCTTCTTTGTAGAGTCTTTGTCTCAGCCAAGACCTGAAGGGTGAGAAGGGGCAGCATAAAAAAATTATTGACAGCTTTATTAAAGTGTAACTGACACATGATAAACTTTACCTGTTTAAGGTGGTGGTGGTGTTTAGTCGCCCAGTCACGTCCAGTGCTTTGTGACCCCATGAACTGTGGTCCTGCCAGGCTCCTCTGTCCATAGGATTTCCCAGGCAAGAATACTGCAGTGGATTCCCATTTCCTTCTGCAGAGGATCTTCCTGATCCAGGGACTGAACCCGCATCTCCTGAATTGCAGGTGGATTCTTTACCACTGAGCCACTGGGGAAGCCTTGATAAATTTTGGCATCTGTATTCATCTATCACTACAACCAAGATAGGAACATATCCATCACCCTGAAAGTTTCCTTGACAGGTCAAAGAGCTAGGGGAAGAGGGATTCAGGCAGAGGAACTGGCAAGTATAAAGGTCCTATGGCAGGGATAAGCCTGGTGGCCCCAGGAACAGAAGGGAGGCCAGTAGGGAATGTGACAGAGGATAAGATCAAGGGGGCAGGAGCCCTTTTGGGGTCCCTTTTTGGCCATGCTAAGCTGGAGTCTGAATCAGAGCTTCCTCAGACTGCTGAGTGAGCAGCACATTATACTTGGCCATCAGACCCTCTGGCCCTGTTCTCCTCCCAGGATCTTCTGAGCAACCAGCCCATGTTGGGTGGTGACACCGTTAATGACTTACCGAGTGGCTTCCCCAAGAATGATTTACATTTTTACTAGGGACTTCGATCAGATCAGATCAGATCAGTCGCTCAGTCGTGTCCGACTCTTTGCGACCCCATGAATTGCAGCACGCCAGGCCTCCTTGTCCATCACCAACTCCCAGAGTTCACTCAAACTCACGTCCATTGAGTCGGTGATGCCATCCAGCCATCTCATCCTCTGTCGTCCCCTTCTCCTCCTGCCCCCAATCCCTCCCAGCATCAGAGTCTTTTCCAATGAGTCAACTCTTCACTTGAGGTGGCCAAAGTACTGGAGTTTCAGCTTTAGCATACCTTAGCCCAAAGGAGTGAGTAATGGTAGAATTTCAGGCTGAGGGGCAAGCAGTGGATAGAGCCTTGGTCAGTCCCTCCTCGGGTCTCTAAGTTCTCAGCCTTCAGGAAAGTGAAGCTGGCTTCTGGAACCTTCTGTGTTGTAAGTCCCAGTTGGAGGATGGGGTGCCTTTGGCCCCCTCAAGTCCAGGCCCTGGAGAGTCTTCCTCAGCCTGACTGCCAGAGACCTGGCCCCTGTGGGGAAGGAGACGGGTGACAGGAAACCGAAGGCCAATTCCTGTGGAGCAAATTCCTTTACAATATACATCCCTGGAAGCCAAGAGCAGATCCAGGGTGATGAAGGGGAGCAAGCTGACCATTGGCCTCCAGGACAATAAGATGTAGAAGTACAAGTTACAGCAAGGAAAACCACCACCCTAGAGAGGGGACTCACGGACTGGGGTTTGAATCATGGCTCTAGAACTTACTAACTGACTGACTTGAGTAAACAACTTCTCTGAGCATCTTTTTTCCCATGGAATTTTTTTTTTAATTGTCATTTTGCAGGGCTGCCGTGCTGAGTATCTGGTAATCACCTTTGATTCATTCAGTCTGCCTTGTGTGCTGATGACAGGCACTGAATTTTATGACAAAAATCCCTGCCCCAGGAGATTCTTTTCCTCCCAAGAAGCCAACAGACCCTGGCCTCAATGTTTCCTCCTGTACGGTGGGGATGGTGCTTCTGAAGGGAGTATGGCTTATTGGGATAAGAATGGCCCTGTGAGGTGTGGTCCTCTCCTCCTTGGGCCTTCTGGTTGGGGCACACGGGTCTGGGAACCTCCATGTGGGTATGCACTCATGAGTACACACTCTTCACCTGCACCTTCCCCTGAGTCGCCACTACCATCCGTTGCTTCTGTTTCCTTCTTGTACCCGATGTCTCTGATTCCGTGATTAATATTGGACTGGGTTTGGTTTCCTGAGTCTAAATGACTCACCCCCATTCACAACGGCCTCCCTGAGCAGGAAGGTCTGGGGAAGACGGGGACTCTGTGATGGACAGTCTCCGCCCAGGTCATCCCCGACATGCTGTGGCTCTTGGCCAAATCTCTTTCCCTCTCTGGTCTTAGCTTCCTTCTCCATCTCTTTGGAAGTTAGAAGGAAATGATGGTACAAAACAGGAAGTCCTCCCCATCTACCAGTCCCAGGAGTTCCTGAGAAGTAATGGCCACGAGGCTGCGGATGAATGAGAGGTGCCTGAGCCTACAGGCTAGACTGTCACTGAGGACAGACGCCCCTCCTGGGCTGGGAGAGCAGAGATTCCTCTTGGTGCCATTCGCCTTAACCTGTTTAATCCTCACTTCAGCACTTCTGGGCTTCCCTGGTGGCTCAGTGGTAGAGAATCCAGCTACCAATGCAGGAGATATGGGTTCGATCCCTACATCACAAAGATCCCCTGGAGGAGGAAATGGCAACCCACTCCAGTATTCTTGCCTGGAAAATTCCATGGACAGAGGAGACTGGTGGGCTACAATGCATGGGGTCACAGAAGAGTCAGACACAACTTAGTGACTAAACAGCTGAAACAGCACTTTACAGTAGACATTGTCATTCTCATATTACTGATGAAGAATCTGAGGTTCAGAGAGGATGAAAAACTTGGCCAAATATACACAGTTAGTAAGTGGCAGAGGTGGAATTTGGCCGGGCTGTCTGGTTCCAAGGCTTGAGGCCAGCCTAGAAGAACAGAGCTGGAAACATCCTCCAGGAGCCCTCAGGCCCAGAGGGGGATCCAGACCTCCTATTTCTCTCACTCTCCCTGAAGCCTTAGAACAAGGGGCCTTTAAAACCGGTCATCATATCCCAGCCCCTCACTTCACAGATCACAGTGCAGAAGCCCAGTGAGGAGAAGTCTTGAGGCTGGAGTCAGGCCTGGGCTCTTGACTCTCCATGTAGTCTTCTCACAGCAGAGCTGATACCTATCAAACTGGAGCCATAACTGAGGCCATCCCTGGGTCCCAGGGGCCTAGGGAAGTATCCCCACAGTGCCTGTGTGACTAGCTGGCTGGCCTGTTCTGAGGCAGCCACTTGGCATCACCTGAGAGGTGGGAAAGACCTCTGACCCCTAAGGTCCTTGCTGTGGGCCTCTGCCTGAGTCACCTCTTGGCTGGAATGGTGAATGCCACAATTAACTCACCCCTAGGGAAGGGGAACCCCAGGCCATGGGCCTTTCAGCTGTGATCCAGAATGGAGAGGTCTGGGGCCTCAGCAGGGCCCTAGGTACCTGGTGGGTGTAGTGAAAGGACAGTGAAACCTTACATTTCTCCCCTCTAATTCAAAGCGCTTTCAATGTCCATTTTTTTTTTTTTTCAGGGCTCCTTGCAACCCTTAGAAGGTTGCCTGGTAGCACTCAAATCCACATCTGGCAGAGAAGGAAACTTGCCCAGATGATCCCCGCCTGCCTACAGGTCCTCCCGCCCCTGTGCAGACCCTGCACACCTTGAGGAGAGCCAGGCTTGCAGTCAGCAAAACGCCATGGGGATGGTGAAGTGTGATTTCTGAGGCTCCATCATAAAAGACAATGTGGCTTCCATCTTGCTCCCTTGGAACCACTTGCTCTGGAGGAGGCTGGCCGCCATGTTGGGAAGACACCCAAGCAGCCCTGTGCGGCTGAGGCTCCTGCCCACAGCCATGTGAGTGGCTCATCTTGGAAGCCTCAGTCAAGCTTTTCAGATGACTACAGTCCCAGCTGACATTTGATGTTAGAAAGTCACCCTGTCCGGTCTTTCCCAAATTGCTGCCCCCCAGAAATAGTGGGATGCAACGTTTGTTATTTTCAGCTCCTAAGGTCTGTGGTACACTGAGATAGATAACTATAGAGAAAAGAACAGCATGCCCACAGTCACATGGGCAGGTTAGGACTCCCGTTACCAGTGCTCTTTCTGCTGGAGAAACAGGGGCCTAGAGAGAGAACAGAGGGCAGCGGAGCCTTGAAAGTTAGAGGACTGGAGCCAACTTTCAGCCCTGCCAATCTCAAGCTGTGTGATCTCAGGCAAGTTACTGAACGACTCTGTGTTTGTTCATCTGTGAAGTGGAGATAGCAATATTGACTTGAATAAAACCTTGCTGCCAGGCTTAAATGTCTGGCCAAGGGCCTGGGTATCCTGCCTGTGGTATGGGTTGCTGGGGTTCCCCTAGCCAGCTGGGAGCCCCTACTATTTTCTCCCAACACTGAGGCCTGAACTCCACCACTTCTTACCACCCTCTAAGGGGCTGGAGCTGAGCCCCCAGGGTCTAGCTAGTTCTGAGCCTTTAGGAGGACAGAGCTCTGGGGGCTTGAGTTCAAGCAAGGCAGCTTGACATGAAGGTCCCGCCAGAGAAGCCCCCAAGTGAAGCCCCACCTTCACCACTGCTCTCAAGAAAGGGACTCAGAGAAGTACCTGTGCCAGTCAAAGAAAGGCCCAGACTTTCTACCCCTCCCTTGGCCCCAGCTTTCAGCCTTCTACCTGCCTGCTGCTGCCTGCGACAGAAAGAATCCCTTCATCTGCTGAGGGTATTTTGGGGCCATTTGGGGCTGGGGTTCCCAGCTGTTGGGGAAGTCCCTGACTTTCCTGAACCGAGTCGGAACCTTGTGTCTTGCTCAGCATCCCTTTGGTGACACAGGTTCCCGGTCCCTTGCAGAGAGCTTCCTGCTGCACCTGCCTCCCGCCCCCTTCCTCTGAGATGAGATGGTCCTGGCAGCGCTGTGCACCTTCCTGCCTCCTGCAGGCCTAGGGGCCTGGCTTCCACAGCTCGATCTGGTGGGGCCGCCCCCCAGCCCTCCCCGAGATCCCACAACAGGACCCGCTGTTATGCCTCGCCTGGGCCCTCGGGACTTCCCCTCCTGCTCTTCAAAGCACTTTCACACGCGTTCATGGGTTCGCGAACCGTCTAAAACCTACAGAGGACAGGGACTCAGGTCTGGCCAATGCCTGCTCACCAGAGTCCCCCAAGTTGCCATTTTCCTAGGGGGCTGCAATTTCTCCTCTGACCCCCCACTCCACCCCCTCCTGGGACCCAGCCTATTACCTGGCCACAGATTGTGCTGTTCCCTGGGCTGGCTGGTCATTGGCTGGCAGCCCTGGGCTTGGCTCTGTATTAGGTTTCCCAGGACATCCTGGTGCTCTGGGAGCCCCCAGTGTCCTGGGTCAGATGGATACTCGAATCAGTCATTACAGTCATGACACAGTGAGATCAGTTCTAGAATTGAGATACCAAAAAAACGACAGAAACCGCCTTTGTGACTGGGAAGATGGCTGGGGGAGGGGAGGGATCAGTGCCAGGAAAGCTACAAAGAAAGGGTGGTGGCACTGGAGCAGGTTCTGAAGACAGACACGAGTTGCACGGAGGTGTGTCCCAAACCTTAGGACCAAGTCAGTTGGGGCAGGGCCGTGAGCACTGTTGGCTCCAGGGAGCCCTGGCTTCATGGATTCACTGCTCTTGTCTCAGTTTCTCACCCGCAGAATGGGCACAAACACTGAATCTTCATGAAGTTTCCCTGAGGATTCAAGGAACAGTCTGAAAACTCTTAGCAAAAAGTAGTGCTCAAAGACAGCTATTATTATTACAATAAGTAAATGACGCAATTTGAGAAGCACCCCTTCCACTCTGAGGAGGAGACTTGATTAAGGGTCCCTTTCTCTCCAAGGAGGGGAAGGACAGGAGGGAAAGACATGCTTCCACAGCGTCACTATAATTATCATTTTTGATGGACTTGTCTTTTTGCTCAGGCTTACAGTTTTTTTGATGGGTGTGTAGTATTCCATTAAATGTGTAGACCACAGTTTCCTTAACCATTCCCTGTTGTGATTACTAGGGTATTTCCAAGATTTACAAATAATGGTTTAAGAAAAGTGACCGTCTTTATAGTTTTTTTATTTTTATAGTTCAACTATTTTCTTAGTCTTTCTTTACTAGAATTAAATTACTGAGCCAGAAGTTGTAAACTTTTTGGGGGGAGGGTGGCTTTTGTTAAAGCATTGTCATATTGCTTTCTGAAAGAGGTTGTAGCATGTACTAGCAGAATATGAATGTGTATTCTGGTTTCACCACAACTTTGGGGTTGGACTTTACCAAAGTTGTTTTTATAAAGGAGAAAAGAAAACCCGGATGACTTAATAAGTCTAAAAAAGTATCCAAATTTGCTTTGATTTGCATCTCTCCAATTGCTAGAAAGGTGGAATTTTCAAGCTTGTAATTAACGTTCATTTGTGTTTCCCTGAATGTCAGCTGTTCTGATGTTATTATTTGTGCATGTGTGTTTAACAAGTATTTATTTATTCGGATCACCAGCTCTTCTACATAGTGAGTTCTGGACTGGGGAGTAGGCGTCCTGGGTTGCTCTTGCACTTGCCTGGTTCTGTGAATGTCATGGGGTCACTTTCATAATTTTTTACTTAATCGTTTAACACAATCCCAACTCAAACATCCCAGGACACTGGGCCCAGTGTATCTGGGGAGAGCCCAGAAGTGGGTCTCCAGGGAGGGGCACAGTATAGGCATTCCTATCCCCTTTTTGAAGGGGAATCCAGGAGTTCAGGGAGGGTTGTGGGGACTTTGTTGGGAGAGTCCTGATGGGACATGACTGTTGGTGGGCCAAGGAGATGGAGGTATTTCTGGAAGACAGGGCCTTGTGCCTTGCAACACAGAAGCCCTGGAAGGGAAAATCAACTGCCGCAAATGAGAACTTATTGGAATGAGGTTTGCACATTGTCTTTCTTTTAGGGAAGAGTGCTAGGGTCCTCCTCTAGGCAGAAAACTCTCAGGGGGCAGGGAAACACCTGTGGTTTGATAACTGAATGTCTATTCTTTTCTCCATCAGCCCCTCCAACCATCAGTCCGTCTAAATAGCCATCTATACACCCACAACCCACCCTCCCACTCAGCCAGGCATCCACCCATCCTCCCACCCACGCATCCGCCCATCCATCCTTTTACTGATTCATTTCCCAGCGAACATTTATGAATGGTGGTGAACGGTTAACGGTGGCTTTCTGTGCAGCTTCCAGGGCTCCTTTCCAAAGAATTCCCAGGTCAGGAGAGAAGGTCTGGGTTGATTAGAGCGTCCAGAGCAGGAGCCTACTCGGTTTCGCCCTTCTCTGGGACGCTTGAGACCCACTGGAGCCTCCCAATCTCCTGAGTCCCTACCCCCACCCCCCAGCCAGGGGCGGGAGCCGCTCTCCCCGCCCCTCAGCCCAGCTGGGCTGGGCAACACCCCCTACCCTGAAGCAGCAGGATGCCCAGGGTCTGTCAAATCCGGGGCGGGCCATTCAAACAGCAAAAGGCGAGTGTGGCTTTCTTGAGTCATCTCTGCACGTGTGTTCTCCCATTTGTCTTGACCGCTAAGTAGCTGCGTTCCTGGAAACAGGAACTGGGTACCTAGTGCGCCTCGGGTGGTGGTGGAAGGGAAAGGTTAAGGCTGAAACTTCGGAGAAGGAGCGTCCTCTTTTGAAGTGACTTCGCAGCGTGCGGTTGGGGCCTGCGAGGTGCGCCGAGGGTCTGCGAGGTCCGCCCGCGCTTGCGCGGCTCCTGGTCTCTGGCACCACACGTGGGCGCAGCGCGCCACCCAGGCTGAGCTGGTGGGCGCAGGCTGCGAGCCCAGTCCTCCGCCCCGGCCCCAGGATGCGCGCCCTCCGCGCTGTGCTTGGTCTGTTGCTCCTGGGGGCGCTCCGAGCCTTCCCGCAGGTAAGAGGGTGACAGGATCCTGGAGAGGCGCCAATGAGCGACCCGGAGCCCCTTTCTTGCCATCGCTGCCCTGAGTCCGGACAGTGTAGGGCTGGTGGGACGAAGGGGGAGAACAGGGGCGCGCCACACCTCATTCCCTGACCAGGCGGGGTGAGGGGCCACAGGTGATAATGGGGGGGCGGCGGGGGGTCCGGAATCTGCAAGTATTCATAGGTGACTGGTTGGCTGACAGGCTAGTGGGGGCGTTTTCTCCTACCCTTCCAGGGTGCTAGGATGGTTCATTCATTCATTCATTTAATATAAACGAGCAGAGGAGACTGCCTGCAGGAGATGGGTTGTTTGTGAGTGGGGGTCCTGGGTAGATCAAGTGAGGCCTGTGCGGGTCTGGGCAGGACAGGTAGGGGTCTCCTTTGACCAGAAGAGGTTGGTATTCAGTCTCTTTATGGGTCTAGAAAGGGAGGGAGAGTTGGGTGTGAGTGAGAAGCAGGCGGAGGGGGTCAGACCAGCCAGATCAGCTTTTCCTGCACTTGTCCAGCCAACCAACTCCCGTGGATTTCTCACTCTGGAGCATGTGGTGGGTGTCCATCCCTGGAAAAAGGTCAGAAGTGGAGCAACCGTCTGTTGTGGGAAGCCCCAGTACTGAATTTGGGGGCTGCTTTAGGAAAATTGAGCACTTACCAGTGGCCAGCACCCAGAGAGGCACGAGGTGGGGGAGAACTCAGATTAATCAGACGTGGTCTGCCGCCTAAGCACTGAGTGCAGGGTTTGAAGATGAGACAGAGGTCCTAGTGGACTTCTGCATAGAACACAGTAGGTGTTGGTGAGTGCATGCTGTATATTGGTACAGAGGGCAGAGGCAGAAGCAACAACAGTGTGTTGAGGGAGGGGCGAGCCCCCACGTTAATCCTACAGGAGGAGGGATGTGGAGTGGGCATCAGGCTGAAGGAGCGAACGTGTAGGTGGGAAAGTGCACAAGCAGCTGCCCCCTTAGATCTTCAATAGGGCAATGTGAAACATTTCCCCTCCGCCACACACACACACACACATCAGAGGGCAGAAGCATGCAGCTGACAGCATTATACGTTATGCTAGCCAGAGGCCCTGGCTAGAGAACCCCGTCCCAGCCCTCCAAGTCCTCTGCTGATAACCTGGGGGAGGGTGAAAGTCTGGGGCGTTAAGGTCTTGGCGAGGTTAAAAGGAAGGAAGGACTGTGAGAAGGGCTGGGGGAGGTTGCTAGCCACTTGTGGCTGGCACTCATGTCTTCCCTTTCTATAAAGTGAAATCACCCTTTAAATTAAAAAATAATAGGTATTTAATTACACAAGGGATAAATGAATATATCCTCAACGCAAAAAAAAAAAAGCATACTGTTCATGGGGTACCCTTGGCAAGAATACTGGAGTGGTTTGCCATTTTCTCCTGCAGCGGACTGTGTTTTGTCAAAACTCTTCACTATGACCCGTCCATCTTGGGTAGCCCTGCAAGGCATGGCTCATAGTTTCATTGAGTTGCACAAGCCCCTTTGCCATGACAAGGCTGTGATCCATGAAGGGAAAATCTTACAGATAAAGCTAAATTACTGGGCATCTCTTTATCCTGATTCCTTTGAAGATGTAGCCACCATTATGGCTTTGGTGTTTCCTCTGCGAGCTGTGTATGCATGCTAAGTCACTTCGGTCATGTCCAACTCTTTGTGACTCCATGGACTGTAGGTGGCCAGGCTCCTCTGTCGATGGGATTCTCTAGGCAAGAGAATCTACTCAATGCTGGAATGGGTTGCCACGTCCTCCTCCAGGGGGTCTTCCCGACCCAGGGATTAAACTCAAGTCTCTTAGGTCTCCTGCATTGCCAGGTGGGTTCTTTACCACTAGTGCCACCAGAGCTTTATAAATGCATGTCCCCATTATATCTATTTTATAAAAAATATCAGGTTTCCCATATATATTATACCATATGGAACATTTAGCTCTTTCTTCATTTGGCTTTTACCATGTCTGCAGTATATGTCTTGGAGAGCTTTCCACGTGAATACTTACAGATCCTCCACTTATCTTTCAAAATGCCATCTAGTATTCTACCAAAAGGGTAGGGGGCTCCATAGTTTATTAACGTCTGTCCCTGATGGATGGATAGTAAGGTTTCCATCATTGTTTTTTTTGTTTGCTTGCTGTTGCAACATACAGCCCCATGTGGATGCTTTGGGGAACGTGCGTGCTTCTTACTCAGAGAAAAAGCTGAGAAGAGTGTATTGAGGCGCAGGGTGAAAATGCATTCAAATGAAAAGATGCCACAGAATTGCCTCCCAGGGTGACTAGACACTTTGGTCTCCCACCAGCAGGGTTTGAGAGTAGATTAGTGACTTCCCCACATCCCAACCGACTTTTGATCTTATCAGAGTTTTTATTTCTGTCACTGTGACTGGTGGAGAGGGCCATATCCTTGCTGTGTTTATTTGCATTTCCCGCCGACCCAGGAGGCTGAGTGTCCCTGGTCTGTCGGGCACTCAGACATGGGTCATTTCTGGGCAGGATTTGGGGTGCCAGTGGGGGCAGGGCTGCCTGCCCATCTCAGTACTCCCCCCACCTTCTAGCCTTCTTCCACCTCTGTTGCCCCAATAAAAACTTGGAAAGTTCATTATTTAAAAGGGCTTGAATCAGGGCTCAAACATTAAAGTCCTTTTTTTCTTTGCCCTCTGGTTTTATGAGACCCCATCATTTTGTGGTTGGATCTCTGAGGCAAGAAGGCTTTCTTGCTGTGTGTTACCTTCTGAGAAAAAGATTTAGCT
The DNA here is from genome assembly GCF_003369695.1 of Bos indicus x Bos taurus. Lineage (NCBI taxonomy): Eukaryota > Metazoa > Chordata > Mammalia > Artiodactyla > Bovidae > Bos > Bos indicus x Bos taurus. The sequence goes on along the minus strand of NC_040091.1, from coordinate 40,967,329 downwards.
TCTGATGCTTCACCCTAAGGCCTCCCCACATGCGATTTTGTAATGTGATCCAGGATTATTCTGGTGAGAGTACAATTCATTACCCGGAAAGCCTCCCCAACTTCTCTATCCTTTCATCGAGGTGTCAGGGGAGGGGGGCCAGGGGCAGGGAGGTCCAAGGCCTTTTCAGGAGCTCTGCCTCCCCCATCCTCCTCCAGGCCAGCGCTGAGGCTACAGCCAGCCTCCCTCCCAGACCCGTACTTCACCATTCCAGCTCCTTCGGACCTCTGCGCTGACTTAGCCATCCTGCTGAGGCAGGTTCTCACGCCTCCCATTGGGGTTTCCAGAGTTCAGTTCGGACCCCATAGAGGGGGTGCTGACCCAGGTGTACCAGCAGGAGGTGGGTGCAGGACAGACTTTCTGGTTTTGTCTTGGCAAGGGCTGTACCAGTTCTGCCTGGGGGGCAGAAATCCACTCTCTACCAGGAGGAGGGGAGCCGGAGAGGGGGCCCCTGATGTGAAAAAGTGGAAGGAGATGCCAGCTGGTCTTCCTCAGAAGGAGGCCTGGGCTGACAGGAGATGGTGGGGGAGCTTTACTCAGCTCGAGAGCCGTCAGTGCTGGGAGAAAGAGAGCGTTTACTGTAAGTTTCTGCTTCTGCTCCCACTCATATCTGACCTTGTCTCGTTTCTTGAGTTGTGATTCATGCTTAGACTTATACACATCTTCCTCAACCCTCCCTTCACCTCCAGGAACATTATTAGAAGGAAAATGAAGCCAAGGGATGTCTTAGGGGAGCCCCGGGAGGCTTGAGGGTCCTTGGCACGGTTGGTTAGTTAAGTCCAGCTTGGACCACATGTGGTCTTCTTTGGTCCTGGGTGCCCTGACCCTGCTGGTGGCTTGTCTGGGACCACGGTCCCCATTTTCCAAACAAGGATGTGGAGGCTCAGAGGCAGGGGAGGGTCTTGCCCACAGTTTCAGGACTGGTCAAGTCAAAGTAGGACCAGAGCCCCAGACGCTATGGACAGACGATCCAAAAAGGCAGCTCCAGGCAAAGCTGGTCCTCCAACTTCGCTCTCTCTTCCCCTTCCTGCCAGGGGCTGTTGGGATGAGGGGAGGAGCTTCGTTCTAGAGTCTTCGCTGCCTAGGGTCGAGAACCTAGGCATTCTCAGTGGCCTTGCTGGTGGAGAGGGTCTTTAATATGCCAATCAGTCCAACTACCCAATAAGTGCCTAACTCTTCAGGCCCATCCAAGTATTCACTCATTCAGAAAAATCTTAAAGGAGCAGCTGCTTGGTGCCAGGCCTGGCTCCAGGGCTTTTGTCCCAGGCTGTTCCCAGTAATCACTCAGCTTCTCATAGGCCTCTGGGGACAGGGTGCTCCCTTCCTTCCTCCCCAGGCACCTTATGCCACCCCGGGTCACTCTGGCATCGAGAAGTTCTCTAGGATAAGCTGAAGTCTATCTCTTCAAAGTGTTTGCCCATCGATCCTGGTTCTGGAAGCTGGGGCTATGTAACCAAGATGTGTCCACTTTTCTCAGAAATTTCTTCCAGTGAGATGAAGACTGCGACCCTGGCCTCTGAGGTCTCCTGGTCAGTCACTCCACCCAGGGCCTCCAACGTGTATTTCTCACATGGTATGGGCCCCAAGCCCACTTTTAGCAATTCATCCATCCCACTAATATTTATAGTCAATCCTAAAAGAAATCGACCCTGAATATTCATTGAAAGGACTGATGCTGAAGCTCCAATAATTTGGTCACCTGATGCGAAGAGCCGATTCACTGGAAGAGACCCTGATGCTGGGAAAGACTGAAGGCAAAAGGAGAAGGGGGCAGCAGAGGGTAGAATGGTTAGATAGCATCACCAACTCAACGGACATGAATCTGAGCAAACTCCGGGAGACAGTGAAGGACAGGGAAGCACAGTGTGCTGCAGCCCGTGGGGTCACAAAGAGTCGGACACGGCTTAGCGACTGAACAACTGTACGCCAGCGAGTGTTCTGGATGCTGCAGGCGCCTCCGGGTCAGCTCCGCAGGTCTCTGCCTCGTGAAACTAACATTCCACCAGACTGACAGACAGTGACCAGACGGTGCCCCTTGCAGTGGAGAGAATTCTAACCTTAGAGTGAGAAGGGCAGCTACCCCAGTGGGGAAAGCAGGACGGTCTCTCCCTAGGAGGTGGGGTCACATAGAGGAGGGAAAGTTGGAGGAACAGGAAGGAGGCCACGTGTGTGGCAGGGGATGGCATGGGAGGGTGGTGGGGAAGTAGAGGATAACACACACCTCTGTGGCTGGAGGGTTTTGCGGGGTGGAGGAATGACATTGCGTACATTTTAAAGTTCCTTCTGGCTGCTGGGGGTGGAACAGGAGCCAGGCTGTTGCTGTGGTCCAGGGGAGATGTGCAAACAAAGATGTACTTTGGAGCTAGAATCCATAGGAACCACAGATGGACTGGGGGTGAGTGCAGAGGGCAAGATGGGAATGGGGAGTTCTGTCCAGATTTGCAGGCTCCATCCCTGGTTGAGTGGTGGTATCGTTTATGGAGTTGGGAAAACTGGACATGGATAGGGAAGAGTGTTTTGGAGAGAAGCAGGAGTTCTGTTTTGCCCACATCCGAGCGTCAAATGGGAGTTGAGGGTTGGAATCAGGAGCTCTGCAGAGCTCAGGCCCCTGATCTGGGGCTCTGGCACCAGAGATGACTTCACAGTTCCCGCTGTTGCCTGGGCTCAGGGGGACCTGGGAGCATCAACCCTCCTTCTGTGGAGCTGCCCTGCTTCTCTACTGATGTGGGCTAAGACCCCACATCTTTTGGGGGCCGCTATGTTACCCTGTTGATTCATCCCAACCCAAAGGTAGGGTCTTCCATTTGTCTTGTTAGCTGCTCAGTCAGTCTCTTTTGTGACCCCTGTGGACTGTAGCCTGCCAGGCTACTCTGTCCATGGGATTCTCCAGGCAAGAATACTGGAGTGGATTGCCATTTCCTCCTCCAGGGGATCTTTCCCACCCAGGGATTCAACCCGGGTCTCTTGTAGGGCGGGCAGATTCTTTACTTTCTGAGCTACCAGGGAAGCCCATTCATCTTGGTTACACTTTATTTTTTTGACTGCTCTGTGTGGCATCTGGAATCTTAGTTCCCCTACCACGGATCAAACTTGGCACCTCCTGCAGTGGAAGCGATGGACATTTAAGTTGTTTGTGCAGGACATGGACATTTTTGAAGATCATTATTTCACCTACCGCATCCTTCATGTCGTCTTTTTAAAAATTGAAGTATAGTTGGCATACTATATTTTATTAGTTCCAGGTATACAACATAGTGAGGACTTCCCTGATAACTCAGTTGGTAAAGAGTCCACCTGCAATGCAGGAGAGACCCTGGTTCGATTCCTGGCTCAGGAAGATCTATTGGAGAAGGGATAGGCTACCCATTCCAGTATTCTTGGGCTTCGCTTGTGGCTCAGCTTGTAAACAATCCGTCTGCAATGCGGGAGACCTTGGTTCAATCTCTGGGTTGGAAAGATCTTCTGGAGAAGGGAAAGCTACCCACTCCAGTATTCAGGCCTGAAGAATTCCATGGACTACATAGTCCATGGGGTCACAAAGAGTCGGACATGACTGAGTGACTTTCACTTTACTTCATACAACATAGTGATTTGACATTTATATACTTAATGAATCAAGCATCACAATATCTAGTAACCATCTGTTACCAATATTACAATATTATTGACAAATATTGACAATATAGTCCCTATGCTGTACATTACATCCACATGGCTTATTAATTTTATAACTGGAAGTTTGTACTTTTTAATCCCCTTCACCTATTTTACTCAAACTCCTAATCTGTCAAGTCTTTTTTGGGAGGCAATAGAGCATCATGTTTGAGCTTCCCTGATGGCTCAGTGGGTAGAGAATCCACCTGCAATGCAGGAGACCGAGGAGACGCAGGTTCGATCCCTGGGTCAGGAAGATTCCCTGGAAAAGGAAATGGCAACCCACTCCAGTGTTCTTGCCTGGAAAATCCCATGGACAGAAGAACCTGGCGGGCTACAGTCCATGGGGTCACAAAGAGTCAGACATGACTGAGTGACTACACACACACACACACACACAGCATCATGGCTAAGGGTCAGCCTGCCAAGTTTATATTCTGCTTCTGACACTTACCACATGATGCTCTTGGGCAGGGTAAGTCACTCATCTGGGCCTCAACTTCCCTATCCGTAGAATTGGGATGATCATAGTAGCTATCTTGTAAGACTGTTGGAAGATTATACGGGATGGTAGAGGAGAGGTGCTGAGAGCAACTCCTGGAATGTGGTGAGGCCTTGTGAGAGGTAAGCCGTTATTAAGTGCCTGTTGTATGCTAGGCATCATGGGTGCAGGATGAAGGTGAACCAGTTCCAGTCCCTGCCCTCCAGGGCGGCAGCGTGAGAAGTGGGACATGGGGCGGGGGAATGCCATCAGTACTGTGTGAAGAACTGTCCAGGTCTGCGAGAGCCCACAGGGGCCCGTCCTCACCTCCACCTGGATTGATGGGGAAAAGCTTTTGGAGGGAGGGAGGAGGTGGCCAGGTCGCAGAGCCTGGGACAACAGGTTCTGCCCCATGGATGATGTCAATGTCCTCACAAACATCCGGGTCAGATGGCATGGCCGCATGGGTGTTCAGGGTGGACTTGCTCTTAAAGCTCCATCAGCAGGTTTCATGTGGGGGCCTTTGAACCCCTGGGGGCTGAGGACTCCCAAAGGCATCATCCACGGCCTCGTTTCACTACCTGCTGCAAACCCCATGTGGTTCAGGGGAGGGCATGGTCCCCTGAGATGGTTCCAATCCTGCAGCTCCATGAAACCCATAAACCAAACCTTCACTTCCCACCCAGGACATGTGCTCTCTCTACTGCTGAGTCAGGTCAGGGGCACCAAGGGTTCTCTCTATCCCAACAGTCAGTGGGGGCTGGCACTGGCCTCCCCCACATGTAAGCTGGTAGGAAGCAGAAGGGCAAGGAAACCTGCTGGCCTCTTCTAGGCAGGTAGGCTGATGCCAGGGTAGGGCACCTCCAAGAAGGGGAAGAAAGCCAAAGTACCCCATCTTTGACCCTCACCACCATCACATCCTTCCTCATTAACACCATCGAAGTTTCCTTGGCACTGCCGGTGTCACTTGGTGGCTGGTGCTTCTGAGGACTGTTATTCCAGGGCTGAGGTGGATCTTATCATGTCTTAGGTATAGCCGAGTGTGCATCTCAGACACTTGCTGCAGCCCCAGAACTTTCAGGAAGGCTCTCATCTGAGCAACAGGCTCACCTGGCTGGCCTGGGGCTTCACTTGGGCAGGAGGAGCATCAATAGGAAGTGAAGAGTAAGACGTTGCAGAATTGGGACTCCAGGCCAGATCTTGGTTATGTTACTCACCTCTGCCCTGTCCATCACCTTGTGCATTAGCTGCTCTGCAACCTTCAGTGGCTCCCTATTGCCCCAAGGCCACATTTCCCTAAGTCACTTCCAGAGAATAGTCGTCCCATGAGGCCAGGGTTCTATAGCCAACTGAGTTTGGGAAACAGTTTGTCTCTCTGCACCCATCTCTCCCCACTCCCGTTCCCAACCTTTCCTTGGAGAATCCGAGAGCAAGTCAGGAGATAAAAGGCTTGGAGAAACATCTCAAATGGAGTGCAGTGATTCTCTGCATTTTGGTTTTGATTTTTCTTGTACCCTGCTGACATCCCGTGGAAACAGTGTTTGCTGGAACGCAATGTGGAAAAGGAAGAGTTCAGTGCAGATATCTGGCCCTGAGTTCCGGGCCTCCCGTCCTTCTGCTCCCACTGTCGAGCCCATCGAATCACTGAGTGCCCCACAGCTCTGCTCCTTCCAGCCTTGGTACTTTTGCTTCTGTGAAGCCTTTTACTTAGGATGGCCGCCTGTCAAGAATCCTTAAAAAAAAAGTAAAACCCAAAACTAAAAATGGAAGTTCTCCTCTTCCAAAAAGTCATCATGGGGACTTCCTTGATTGTCCAGTGACCACAACACCACACTCCCAGTGCAGCTATGGGGCCAGGATGCATGGAGCCATACACACTCCCCCTCAGCTCCCTGGAGACCAGAGGTAGGAACCGGATCTTGTTCTTAGATGTGACAGCTGGGAGGAATAGTGCCAGGGCCAGGGCAGGGCCAGACTGTGGGTGTGTTTGAGGTCCGGGAGGAGGATGACTGCAGTTTCACGTGGTCTCTTGGTCTGGACCTCACATGAACCTTCAGGGTCAAGGGAAGGGTTTAGGGCACCCAGGATTGTTGTTTTTCAGTCACTAAGTTGTGTCCGACTCTTTGTGACCCTATGGACTGCAGCACGCCAGGCTCCCCTGTCCTTCATGATCTCCTGGAGTTTGCTCAAACTCATGTCCATTGAGTCGGTGATGCTATCTAACCATCTCATCCTCGGTCGTCCCCTTCTCCTTTTGCCTTCAATATTTCCTATTATCAGAGTCTTTCTCAATGAGGAGTCGGCTCTTCGCCCCCAGGACTAGCAGACTTACAAAGCTCAACCTGTTGGCAGAATAGCCTAGTGGTTACTTAGGAGCAGGGCTGTGGTCAGAACACCTGTAGCCTAATCCCTGGAACCTTATATAGCAAAAGATACCTGTGTTCAACCCCTGGGTCAGGAAGATCCCCTAAAGGAGGGCATGGCAACCCACTCCAGTATTTTTGCCTGGAGAATTCCATGGACAGAGGAGACTGGCAGGCTACAGTCCGTGGGGTCACAAAGAGTCAGACACGACTGAGAGACTAACAGATGGCAAAGAGAACTTTGGAGATGTGATTAAGGGGACAGACCTTGAGATGGGGATTTTCCAGGTGGGCCCAGTGTCCTCACATGCGTCCTTAAACGCAGAGGAACTTTCCTGGCTGCATTAGAGGTAGATGACACAGAAGGAGAGGCGTATGTTACAGGAGAAGGACTTGACCTAGCATTGTGCACTTTGCAGATGTAGGAAGGGGGCCATGAACCAAGGAATCCAGCAGCCTTTAGAGGCTGGGAACGACCTTAGTTGAAAGTGTGCAAAGAGACAAGTCCTCGGTCTTTAAACAAATTTTTTTAATTTTGGCTGAGTCAGGTCTTAGTTTTAGTATTCTGGATCTTTGTTGCATCATGCAGGACCTTTAGCTGTGGTGCACGGACTCTCTAGTTGTGGCACATGGGCTCAATAGCTCAATGGCGTATGGGATCTTAGTTTCCCAACCAGGGATCAAACCCACTTCCCCTGCATTGCAAGGCAGATTCTCAACCACTGAACCACCAGAGAAATCTTGGGCCCTCAGTCTTAACTATTAACACAGGGAAATGGATTCTCCCCTAAAGCCTCCAGCAAGGACACAGACTTGCCCACATCTTGTTCTAGCCTGCAGAGACCTGGCCTGGATGGGGGTGATCAGGGAGGGGGTCCTCTGGGAAGAGGCATGCATGCGTGAAATCTGAAGGAAGAGTTGAGGTGTGCTGGACCCAGGGGAACAGCATGTACAAGGCTGCTGGAAAGACGGAGGGAGTAGGAGTGTACACAGGCCAGATGGCCAGGGCTGGTCCAGCAGTGTCCCTTGGGCCCCTGTCAGGACTCTGGGCTTTATCCATAGTTCAGTTGGAAGCTTTCTACTCATCTTCAACAGGGTGTAAGGGAGAAGACCAGATCTGTGTTTGGAAAACATCGCTCTGGCCTCTGAACTATGAGTGGGGGATGAGGGATGGGGGGGATGTAAGGAGACCCTGGCCTGCCATTCACAAGTCCAGATGGGGAAGAGGTGAGGAAGAGCTGGGGTACTGAGGGTAGAGCTGGAGGTTAAACAAACAGGACTCGGGATGCAGAGCCTGGTGGATAAGAGCCTGTGCCAGATGGCCAAATTCTGGCTCTAATACTGCCTAGCTGTGTGACTTGAGGCAAGGTTCTTAACCACTCTGTGCCTCAGTTTCCCCATCTGTAAAATGGGATAGATGGTAGGTCTAGGTGAGGCCTGGGATTCTGCATTTCAAGCAAATTCCCAAGTGGTGCCCATGCTGCTGGGGTCAGGCACCTCACTTTGAGTAACAGAGGTGGAGAGCTCCGGGGTGGGGGTGGGGCACATCTCCCAGCTCTGCCCTGCTCCGGCCCTGTGGGTATTTTGCATCTTATCTGACTCCTCCACCTCCCATCCCTCCCGCCTGCCACCCAGCTGTGGACTCTCGGCTCCTACAGGTGTGGCCTGCCTCTTGTTTCTGCAGCTGTGACCAGGTGGGGCTTTCTGAAAGTGAAATTTACCAGGTTTTGTAGGGAAAACCAAACCAACCTGAAAATAGATCTAGAAATGGGAAGGTTTCATGCCACTCTTTATCTTGATGCCACTAAGCCTGAGCCACACGACTCTGGTTACACAGCTCATCACTCTGTGGACATCTTGCCCTGCCTCAAACCTGCCGGGGAACCCCACCCAAAAGCCCCCCTCCCAGGCCTTGGGCTTCCCCCTCCCACTCTCCCCTTTCTGACAACCCCTTCCCTCCCAGAGCACGGCCTGGCTGTCGCTCCCCCCTTCCCCGGGGGGCAGCAGGAGCCGATGGGCCATCCAGGGTCTGGGCCTGTGGCCAGCCGAAACTGGCAGCCTCTCAGAATTCAGAGACTGACATAGATGACAAGGCTGCTGTGTTCTGTGTTCTACGCCAGGAGCTGGTATGGGTGGAGGGCCCAAGTGAGCAGGTGGTGGGAAATGACTGGGGTGGGGGGCAGTGTGGCAATGAGGAGATGGCAGAGGGGGCAATGAATGGGGCCAGAGGGTGAGGACTGAGACTAGGGTGTGAGACAGGGCCAACTTTGGCGGGGCGGGGGTCGGGGGGCTCAAGGACAGCTCTGCAAAGGCAAAGCTCAGGGCTTTGATTCCACCCCTTTCTAGTTTCTGGGCTGGGAACACCCTGGGAAGATGGGGTTGCCTCTTGCACAGAAGCACCAGCCCTGGAGGGCGTCCTGGCGCCCGTCAGCCCTCCAGCACAAGGTGGGTTTCTGGGGTAGCCCTGGAGTTGCCAAATCAGCTGACTAGACTCAGAGCCTGGGCAGGCTCTTCACTTCTCACAGATGGATTTCTGTGGTAATAGGGTTTCACAGGGCCTTTGGGTTGCCAGTGCTGTTGTTTGTTCTGCAACAGCATGTGTACCTTGCACTGACCCATTTTCTCGGTGCTTGTAAAACCATTACATCATAGGCACAAAAAGTCCCCAGTATCTTTTCCAGAGAAGGCCAGCCACAGGGGCCTGGGGACGTTTAGGGTGAAGGCTAGGGGACAGGGTTGAGCTATGCCGCAGCCTGGACTCCACCTGTCTCTGGCAAGGGGTGAGGGGAGTGGGGATCACCCCTACATGGGGTTAAGGGGATCAGCGCCTTCCCGCATAAGCCCCACATGGGGAACAGAGGCCCCCAAGTCCTCTGCTGTCTTGAAGGGACTCTGATCGCTCCAGCTGGAAATCCTGGCTGAAATCCCACCACCCCTGGGGATGGCGAGAAGATAGCACCCCCTGGTGGCAAGCTGTGTATTTACACAGATTTCCTTGTTGAAAAGAGGGCCCTCCTAGATGGCTCAGTGGTAACGAATCTGCCTGCCGATGCAGAAGACCTGGGTTCGATCCCTGGGTTGGGAAGATCCCCTGTGGCAACCCACTTCAGTATTCTTGCCTGAAAAATCCTGTGGACAGAGAAGCCTGGAGGGCTACAGCCCATGGGGTCATGAAGAGCCAGACTCGACTGAGTAACTGAGCACCCATGCACGCACGTTCCTTCCTGAGCACTTAGAACCCTGGAGGCGCTATTATTTACACATGCTGTTTTGTACAATTGCTTTAGTTTTGTCTCTCTTTATGTATATATGTATTATGATGACGATGATGGTCATCATTTTTTACTGTTTGCTAGTTAATTGCAGACATGTTGATCCTTCACTCCTAAATATTTCAGCATGTTTCTTCTATAACAAGGACACTGTTACAGAAACAAGCTTTTGGGAATTCAACATCGATAGAACATAATCAGATAAAAAGCCTGTATTCAAATTTCACCAGCTATCTCAATCTTCTTTACAGCAATGTCCCCCTTCCCAGCCTGATTCAGGATCCAATTCAGACATTGCATTCAGTTCTCTTATCTCTTTAATGTTCTTCTTTTTTTTCTGAAACATTCCACAGTTCTTCCTCATCTTTCATACACTGGCATTTTAAAGAGTTAAGGCCAGCAGGTTTGTAGAATGTCCCTCAGTTTGGGTTTGTCTAATGGATATCTGGGTTTGTCTCATGATATGATTCAGACTATGGACTTTTGGTAGAAAGACCACAGATGTGATGTGATGTCCTTCTCAGCACATTGGACCTTTTTTTTCATTTTTAAGATTTACTGCTCTTAAAAAATTAATTAATTTTTGGCTATGTTGTGTCTTAGTTCAGCCCATAGGCTTCTCTTTAGTTGTGGCCTGGCCATAGCTATCCCAAGGCATGTGGGATCTTAGTTCCCTGACCAGGGATCAAACCTGAGTCCCCTGCATCACAAGGCAGATTCTTAAGCACTGGACCACCAGGGAAGTTCCTGGACCTTTTTTGTTTTCAAAATGGGCAGCCTGAGGACCAGATACTGGGAGAGAAGTGGGGACACAGTGAAGCTCAAAATCTTCTGTGATTAGTTGCTGTGTGACTTTGGGCAAGTAACTGCACTTCTCTGAGCTGAAGTTTCCTCATCTGTAATGTGGGGTAGTGATATGGCCCCAAAGGGCTGTGTGTGCTTAGTCCCTCAGTCATGTCTGACTCTTAGTGACCCCACGGACCGTAACCCACCAGGCTCCTCTGTCTGTGGGATTTCCCAGGCAAGAATAACTGGAGTGGGTTGCCATGCCCTCCTCTAGGGGATCTTCCCAACCCAGGGACCGACTCATGTCTCTTACATTTCCTACACTGACAGACGGGTTCTTTACCACTAGGGCCAACATTCACATGTGTGTGCTAATGCTAAGTCGCTCCAGTTGTGTTCAACTCTTTGTGACCCCATGGACTGTAGCCTGCCAGGCTCCTCTGTCCATGGGATTCTCCAGGCAAGGATACTGGAGTGGATTGCCATGCCCTCCTCCAAGGGATCTTCCCAACCCAGATCTCCTGCACTGCAGGTGGATTCTTTCCCATCTGATTCACCAGGGAAGCCCCCCAGAGTGCTAGGGGTGGCCTAAAGGAGGTGATGTGTGGCTCACAGTTGGGGAAGAGTGACTTGTAATGCCATGGATGCCCTCTCCACTGACCAAGGTGAGGTGGCGGGAGATGAAGGATAAGCGTTTGTGCTCCCCTCCGCTGTGCCCCTGGGCCCTGGGGAGAGTGAGCAGGGCCACGTCCCCCTGAGTCCATAGCTATCCGTGAGAGGAGCAGGCAGGCCAGGAGGGGAAAACCCAGACCAGGGCCCCAGAATTTCCCTCACACTCAGCAGACTTGGCAGGGCTGAACCCTCAGCTCCCCACTGCCCGCAGCTCCCCGCAGCCATAGGCTTCCAAGTGCACACGGTGAGATGCTGCGGGTCAGGGAGAAGCTTGGGCTGTCCTGGCAGGTTTCGGCCCCTAGAGAGTGCCTGGTGCCCCCAGTTTACTTGAGAAGAATGAGATTCTGCTGGAGCAGAGGGCTGGGCACAGGTGGGCACACAGAATGTCCCCAAGGCCCTGGGCTTTGGGTAACATGAGACAGACAAGTGCTGTGTGACTGGTGTTTGCAAATGTAGGTTATGTTTATTATTTCAAATTTATGTGGCAACACTTCAGATGTGCAAATAAAGAAGAGAAGAACATAATTGACGTTCCCTGTGTCCGCCTTCCAGCCACACTGCCTCCTTGCTGCTCCGTGCCCATAGCAGAGTGTTCACATATTATTTCATTGTTCCCTCAGGTGGAGAGAAGAGTAGGGAATCCCCTTGGGCCAGCCAGGCCTCTCCTGGCAGGTCAGTGGTTTCTGCTTTCTTCCCCCAAACCAAGAAAGCCCCTGCTTAATCCATCCCATGAGTGGCCACCTCCTGTCTGCCAGCCTCCATCTCCTCGAATGTTGAAGATAAAGAGGTGGGACACAGCTCCCTCCTTCCCTGTCTCCCCCACCTCCCTCCCACGCTCCCTTCCTGGAGCTCCTCATTTCCCAGAAACCTGCTTCATGCTCCCCTCTCGTTCACCAGGAAGGACGATGGTCATTCCTCCAAACTTTCATGAACACTGCCTAATGAAGGGGCTTAGCTTTCAAGGAGCCCTGGAAACATGTGGAAGAGCATCGTGAAAAATGCCTATTCCTAAGAATTCCTTGGTGGTCTGGTGGTTAGGACTCAGGGCTTTCATTGCCGTTGGCCAGGGTTTGATTCCTGGTTGGGGAACTAAGATCCTGCAAGCCGTGTGGTATGGCCAAAAAAAAGAAAAAAGCCTATTCCTGAAAAAAGTAAATCTTGATCCCTACTTCACACCATGCACCAAAATGAAACCCAAATAGAAAAGGTTAAGTAATACCATCCAGAAGACAACGTAAAAGAATATCTAACTGGGGACTTCCCTGGTGGTCCAGTAGCTGAAATCTCTGAGCTTCCAATGCAATGGGCCCAGGTTCGATCCGTGGTCTGGGAACTAGATTCCCATGAAGCAACTAAAGATCTCACGTGCTACAGAGAAGATTGAAGACTCTACATGCTGCAACTAAGACCCAACACAGCCAACAAACAAATGCTAAGAAAATACCCACTCCAACCCTTTTAAAAAAAAAGAATATTTAAATACATTGGGCAGGCAAATGCTTCTCCATAGGACATTAACAATAAAAGAAAAGATTGATAAATTGTACTTCATTGAAACTGAGGACTCTATTCATCACAAGACTCCTTTAAGAAAGTGGAAAGGCAAAACAGAAGGTAGGAGAAGATATTTGCAGCACATGTATTCAGAAAAGACTTGCATCCAGAATATATAAAGAACTCCTACACATCAGGAAGAAAAGTCAGATAATCCAATTAAAAAAAAAATAGCCAAAAGACCCGAATAGGCATCTTACAGGAGAGAATATTCAAATGGCTGATAAACATGTGGCAAAGTACCCAACATCATCACTCATCAGAGAAATGCAAATAAAAGATCAATGAAACACCACTATAGGCTCACCCAAATGGCTAAAACTTTACAAACTGACAATACCAAGTGTTGACAGGGATGTGGCGCAACTGGAACACACACACTGCCATGAGATGTCAGTACAACTTAGAAAACTGTATGGAGAACCAATCAATGCTGAGCATACACATACTTTATGACCCAGCAATTCCATACCTAGGTATGTCTTCAGCAGTAATGTGTACACAGGGCTTCCCCTGTGGCTCAGGGGTAAAGAATCTGCCTGCAATGTAGGAGATGTGGGTTTGATCCCTGAGTCAGGAAGATAACCTGGAGAAGAAAATGGCAACCCACTCCAGTATTCTTGCCTGGGAACTCCCACCAACAGAAGAGCCTGGCGGGCTGTAATCCATATGATTGCAAAAGTGTTGCACAGTACTTAGAAACTAAAAAACAGCAACACAACATTGTGTACATATGTGCACCAAAAATATCGGTATAGGAAAGTTCCTAGCAGGGTTATGCATAATGATCAAAAAGTGGAGACAACCCAAAGGTCCATCAAGAGTAGAATAGATAAAGTGTGCATATCCATAGGTTGCAAAAGTGCAAGGCTGCTGGAGTCCAACTCCAGCAGCCAGGGATTCAACCTGAAAAGAGGAACGGTGTCAGCGAGAGAAATGAGGCAGCCTCTCAGTTTTCTTTTGGACTGCCTGTTTATTTCAAGTTTAAGATTCTCTTTTATACTTTTACAAAAACATTAGGCCAGAGGTTTGACATTTTCAGTTCCCCCTCTCCCAGATTTATTATCTCCATAAATCTTGTTGCTCTTCAGATTTCCTGCTTCAGTGATTCTCTCAGAATCAGCCTTATCATCTATTATCTACCTCTTCTAATGTGTCATATAGTTAACTTGTGATTACACTGTAACTCATGCTACATTCCTCAGTTTACTACTTATCTTCCTAAGTCCTGTTTGCCCCTAACATCCTGAGCTCACTATCTCTTACAAAAGGCTTCTAGCTATAGTGTCTCTAAAAATTCCTAACTTCTATAAGCTATAGTAAAATATGCTAACTTTACAACATTCCTTAAATCTTTAACTTCTAACTATTTTAATTATTTCTAAGCCCTAAATTCAGTAAACTCCTTTGCCATAAACATTCTCCTCACAAATAGGCTTCAGATATCAATCCCTCCCATGGCCTCAAGCTTACGGCCTATGTGCTCATCCTGGAACACTCTTTTGTAAAAGTCCTTGAACAAATGTCAATGATTAACTTTATGAATTATTTTCTGAGCACAGCTGCAGAAGGCTTTGTGCCTTCTCATGCTCCTCTCAAGAACAATAAGCACCTTAATATTCCTTTTCAGTCAACTCAGCCGTGGAGAGGAAAGGACAAGTCAGAATTACAAGGCCTAACTCCTTCATCCCGGGATCCGTGCCTGCGGAATGAGTAGAGGGGGCTGGGAGCCGTGCCTCCATTTTGTCAGTAATGCCTAACGCGGCTCCCGACGCAAGGCAGTGAACTTGAATGAATGGTTACTATTTGCAATAATGCGAGTGATTCCCACATTAGAATTTTGAATTAAAGAAGCCAGTTGTCAGGGTGTGTGTGTTTCTATACAGGTGAAGTATAAAAGCAGACATCATGTGTCTCTGGGTGTAGAAGTCAAGGTAGCGGGGGGCCTTCTGTGGTGGGAAGGGGCAGGAAGGGGTTCTGGGTACTAGTGTCTTGTTTCTGGATCTGGGAGCTGGTGGCAGAATGTGTCTATGCTGTAGAAATTCAGTGCATATGTACTTGAGACCTGTGTGATTGTCTGAATGAGAGTTAGACGTCAACAAGCAAGTTTACCAAAGATTATTTTTTGAAAGGATATATGTTTTTATTTCCCTGGAGGAGAGCATGGCAAACCACTCTAGTATTGTTGCCTGGAGAATCCCATGGACAGAGGACTGGCAGGCTACAGTCCATAGGGTCTCACAGAGCCAGACATGACTGGAGCGACTTAGCGTGCATGCATACACATGTTTTTGGTTTTTTTTTTTAAATGTTTATTTTAAAATTTATTTTTGGCTGTGCTGGGTCTTCGTTGCTACTCAGGCTTTCCTCTAGCTGTGGTGAGTAGGGGTAACTCTCTAGTTGCAGTCTGTGGGTTTCTCATTGCAGTGGTGTCTCTTGTTGCAGAGAATGGGCTCTGGGGCACGTGGGTTTCAATAGTTGCAGCGTGTGGCTCAGTAGTTGGGGCTCCCGGGCTCTAGAGCACAGGCTCAATAGTTGTGGCACATGGACTTGGTTGCCCTGAGGCATGTGGGATCTTCCCAGATCAGGGATCGAACCCATGTCTGCTGCGTTGGCAGGCAGGATTCTTTACCAGGGAGCCACCAGAGGAGCTCTTACCAGAGATTCTTATTGCTGGGCCCATGCTGGAGGCCAGGAAGGAGGCGAGTGAATTATTCTCTGGGAGAGGGGATAGGGACTGGGACCTGGTGGAGGAGGTAGGGATACTGGTCCAAAGAGGCCGAGAAAACTTGCTGATGGGTTGGGTGTGAGCACTAGAGTAGAGGGTCAAGGGAGAAGTCAAGGTTTGGGGTCTGAGTTACAGAAGGCTGAGGATGCCCCCATCGCTCTAGGGAAGACCAAAGGTGGAGCAGTTTCGAGGGAGTTTCTGTCCTGACTACTATAACATGAGGTTCCATTTCAGGCCTCGTCTTGACAGCAACTGGATACCAGGCCTCCTGGGACCTGAGGGGCAGGAGGGAGGGTGGGGGTCTGGGACCCTCTTGGACTTACCAATGTGTTTCATGCTCCAGAGGCGAGCCCCTGAGGATGACTGTCTTGGAGACCTCAGCCGCTACTATGACAAGGCTGCCAGGAAGTGCTGTCACCGCTGTCGTGAGGGTGAGTGGGGGTTGCTTTGGTGGGGACGAGGGGAATTTTGTCCTCAAGTTACAACTCTCTGGGGAGACTGGTAAGTGGGAACTACCAGAGTCAACATCGTCATTGTCATTGACTGTGGGTTTCTGAAGGCCGTCCCTTTGTAAGTTTTTGTTTTTAATGACTGTGTACATGCTAAGTCACTTCAGTGTTGTCCGACTCCTGGGGACCCCATGGACTATCGCCCACCAACTTCCTCTGTCCATGGGATTCTCCAGGAAAGAATACTGGAGTAGGTTGCCATGCCTTCCTCCAGGAGGTCTCTTAATTACTACTCTTTATTGAACATTCTGGCTTCCCTGGTGTCTCAGTGGTAAAGAATCCACCTGCCAATGCAAGAGACGTGGGTTCTGTTCCTGGGTCAAGAAGATTCCCTGGAGAATCTTCTACCCACTCCAGTATTCTTGCCTGGGAAATCCCATGGACAGAGGAGCCTGGCAGCTTACAGTCCAGGGGGTGGCAAAGAGTCAGACATGACTGCGCAACTAAACAACAACGCTTAGATGCTCGCTGCACGTGTACTGGTCTGGGGCCTCAGGTGTGTTGCATCATCTTATCAGCTCCTCATGGTTATCCTTTACTGTTGCCATTTTGCAAATGAGGGTGGGGATGCTGGAAGGTTAAGCAAGTTGCCCAAGGTCACAGAGATAGAAAACAAGGGAGCTGACTGCGGCCAGATCCCAGGGTTTTGTGAACCCCAAAGCCTGGGCCATCAACACCCCCTGACCACCCCTCATTTCCAGGCCTACAAGCCCTTTGCAGGCCTCATCTTTCCTGCTCTGGGAGCACGTTTGTCCAGGGCTGCCAGGACTACAGCTCTCTCGGGGGCAAATCTCCCTGCCCAGAGCTCACTTCCTGGAAGGCTTGCACCATGCCCCCCCCCTCAACACCCTATCCCCAGCACAGTGATGGGCATAAAAGGTAGATGACAGGCACCATCAGGAAATCCTTCTGGAACAGAGATGAGCCTGTTTGCCCCACTCTGCAGATAAGTCTAAAGGTCACAAGGTCATAAAACATTCCCATCCTCTGTGGTTATCACAAGTCCCAAAGCATATCCAGTGGCCTTAGCTAGGTGGAGTCATGAGATGAAGTTCAGCCATGGTCTCTGATATCTGGGAACAGGGACTCATGGGGGAGGAAAGATATTCATTGTTATGTCAGCAGAGGGCATGAGGGGCAACTGCACCTACACTCTGAGGACAGCAGGCTTACACTCCATCCAGTGCAGGACAGGAAGTGGGCAGGGGTCTGCGGGACAGGTAGAGGGGCCAGCATTGCTGTCTGGAGGATGGTGACAGGCCATGGTGCCCAAGATGACCAAGGCTGTGTGCCCTGAGCTGGCAGTAACCCTGCTCAGTCTGTTCCCTGTGGGCTCTTTGCCACACCAAGAGGGCAGACTCAACCTGTGCTCAGGCCACCCAAGGACAGAGAGAAACGTTGTGGGAAAGAATCTGATATTTTTTATTTCTAAAAAATGATTGTAAGAAATCATTGTAGCAGAAAAGTAGAACTCTACTGGACTTTCTTGCCTTTATTTTATGGTTCAGTGTTGTTTTGGAACATACATAACAAGTGGGACCCCTTGCTTTTTAGTACTTGGAACTTCACCCACATAGCCACAGATGAGGGGTCGCATATGGCCGGTCAGCCACACAGCCACCCACCCATGTACATGCTATCGTTTCACCCACTCACTAACCTGTCCATCCCTTCCTCTTCTTGTCTCCTTCCTCCTATCCTCCCCCTTCCTATTTTTGCTGCCACCTATCCCACATACATCTACCCATCTGTCTCAGTCTGCTCAGGCTGCCATAACAAAATACTGCAGACTGGGGACTTAACAACAGACATATTTTCTCATAGTTCTGGAGGTTCTTAAGTCCAAGATCAAGGTTCCAGCAGGGTTTGGTTTTGTTTCTGGTGAGAAATCTCTTCTTTGCTTGCAGACAGATACTGTCTCATGGCAGAGAGGGAGGGAGGGAGATCTCTTCCCCTTCTTACAAGGCCACCAATCCTATCTGATCAGGGCCCCACCGTGTTGACCTCATTTAACCTTCATTACCTCCTAAAAACCCAATCTCTAAATATTGAGTTGGCCAAAAAGTTCATTTGGGTTTTTCCACAACATTGTCAGAAAAACCCAAATGACCTTTTTGGCCAACTCAGTACATTGGGGGGTTAGAGATTCAGATACTGATTGGGGGGTTAGAGATTCAGATATGTACTGGGGGAGTACACAGTTCAGTCCATAGCACTGGACACCCTCCGCATCCATCCCTGATCTATCTCCCCACCTTCTCCCATCCCCCTTTTATCCACTCTTGCACCCACATCCATCCAACAGTTATTTATTGTTCGTTCTTACACTGATGTCACTTATCACCTTTCCAGCTTTTTCTCTCTTGGCCTTTCTACAGGAACTGCTCTGCTTGGTGTCCTCTGAACCTACTGTATGCTTTCAAGTTCTGGGCCATTGTACATGCCTGTCTGCACCCAGGACGCCCTCCCCGCTACCTCTAGTCTGCCCTCCTGGCACCCTTCCCTCCACAAAGCCTTCCCCACCAGCCCAGGTTATGTGGCCGGCTGTACACCACATCTTCCCAGGGGAGCAGAGGTCAACGTTCCAGGGTGGTGTGGCTCACAGGGCTCTGATTTTCCATAAGACCCACAATCCCAGCTGCAGGGAGAAAGACAGACGCTTCCTTTCCATGCCCTTCATTCCCTTTGGCACCAGCCTGGCTGGGCTTTGATGAGGAGTGAGTGGAAAGAGCGGGTGATGTCCCAGTCCCTGGCTCCCTCTACTTAGATGCTGTGGAGGGAAGAGGGGTGCTCCCTCTCCCCACATATTCCCTCTCTGAGGCCCAGTGACTGGGGTGACTGAGCACCTGATGCTGGTGTAGTGGGCGGGGCATTTTGCTGGAGTTTTATTGACCTTGTGCTTCCGGGCATGCAAGAGAGGAAAAATGAAAAACCCACAAAAACCCCTTCCTCTGTCTCTCGGGGAAATTTCTGACATTTTGCCCGCCGCCTGCAGTCTGCACTCAGCTGTGTATGGGGGCAGCTTGGTGGAGGAAGGAAGCAGGGAGACCTTTGAGACTGAGAAACGATGTTGTCAGGTCTCTCCTCCCACCCAGGCCTGTTATGCTCTTTTTAGCATCCTCGACAGTTGATCCCCAGCCCTCTGCTTACACACTCCCCAGTGGCAGGGAGGTTATTCACTTGATTCATAATAACAGCCACAGTTATCACTGGTGAAGCATGTTCTGTGCCAGTGCTGAGCCCGGTAACCATCTGAGCTCACTGAGCCCCGATAGGAAACCCAAAGAGGAAACTTGCACGTGGCGGGGGAGGCAGGGTTCAGGGATTTGCCCATGGTCACATGCTGGTAACTGGCTCAGGCGGGGTCATATAGCTGACTAACTAGAACCCTGAGCTCTTCCCTCCTATTTGGCACTGACCCTGAGGCATTCACTGAGGGGAGGAGGCAGCGTAGGAGTTGGCCAAGGCCAAGGCCAAGGTGGGGAGAGGGTGCGCTCTGGTTAGAGGACAGAGAATATGCCAAATCCTGGAGTGAGCGAGAATGGGCATTCAGAAACTGGGAGGGGGGCTTCCCTGGTGGCTCATTTGTAAAGAATCCACCTGCCAGTGCAGGAGACACAGGTTCCATCCCTGATCCAGGAAGATCCCACAGGCCATAGAGCAACTAAACCCCTGCACCACAAATACTGAGCTTGTGCTCTAGAGCCCGGGAGCTGCAGCAACTGAAGCCTGAATGCTCTAAAGCCCATGCTCCACAAGAGAAGCCACTGCAATGAGAGGCCCATGCACCGCAACTTGAGCCTAGTTCCCGCTTGCTGCAACTAGAGAAAAGCCTGAGCAGCAACAAGAACCAACACAGCACGAAAATAAATAAATAAAATCATTAAAAAAACAACTTGGAGGGGCTGAAAAACTGAAGAGCCCATGTGGGGGCTACCCGCTTCCTATTCTGCATCTTGCTTTCTGGATCTCTCCCCTTTTGTGCCCAGGCTAACCTCTTCATAGGAGGCGCCTCCCCAGGCTTGGGGGAGCGGGGACGATGTGAAGCCAGGCCTGGTGTTAGGCAGAGAGCAAGGTTTGTTTGGGGCTGGGTGGGTGAACCCCATCTTGTCCTGGGGGAGCTGAGGATTTCTTCAAGGAGGAGGCAGCCTGCCCTCCCTGCTCTGGCTGAGCTTGGCTGGCCCTCAGTCCCCTCCCCGTTTGGGCTTCTCCTTCAGGGCAATGGGGGGATGCCCGACAAACATCTTCCTGCTCCAGTTCCAAAGCACAAGAAAAAAGCATCTGATGGCTCAGATAAGGCCAGAGTCCACCTCTGCTCTGGTTCCCCAGCGACAGAACTGCCTTGGACCACTGCTAGCAGGGCAGGGAGTGGGGGAATGGGGGCGGTTCTCCAAGAAAGGCAATCTGTGGGCTGAAAAGTCATCCGAAATGTGTCTCTGCTGCACCAGGCAGTTAGCATCTGGGAGCCCTGAGAACACATTCCAGGGGACCTGACTTGGTTGGAACATGCAGGGGGTACTTCCTGGAGGAGGGGTCCTGAGGATGAGCAGGAGTCGACCAAGGTGGGGAGTGGGTATGCTCTGATTAAAGGACAGAGAATATGCCAAGGCCTGGAGTGGGCGGGGATGGGCATTCAAGATCTGGGAGGGGCTCCATTTAGCTTGTCAAGGGTGTAGTAGCTCAGTGGTAAAGAATCCACCTGCAATGTGGGAGACGTGCATTCGATCCCTGGGTTGAGAAGATTACCCTGGAGTAGGAAATGGCATCCCACTCCAGTATTCTTGCCTGGGAAATCCCATGGACAGAGGAGGCTGGTGGGCCACAGTCCATGGGGTCACGGAGCCTGACGTGACTTAGTGACTAAACAACAAGAGTGTGAAGGGGGCTGGGGGAGGGGAGGGCGGAGGGACTGGCAGCCCAGACTCAGCGAAAAGCGGTTCTCTGTGTGGGAGTTTCTGGGGCCAAAGCAGCTGCGGCCGGGGTTGCCTGACGCTGAGCCAGAAGTGAGAGGCGGTGACGGGAAAGGGAGGACAAACACTGAGAACATCTGGAGTCAGAAAAGCGCCGTTCAGAGACTGGGAGTGTCAGCACAGAGGGACACTTGGGAACCAGTTCTAAGAGCCAGAACAACGCCAGACGCTTTCTTAACCATTTGGTTTCTTTTTTTCAACTTATTTTTTAGTCGGAGGAAAATTGCTTTGCAATGCTGTGCTGTGTGCATGCGTGCTAAGTCGCTTCGGTCATGTCTGACTCTTTGTGACACCATTAGAAACCAAATGGTTGAGAAAATAGCCCTGGCATACATACACCGTGCGTGTGCCTGCTCAGTCACTCAGTCGTGTCCGACTGTTTGCAGCCTCCTGGACTGTAGCCGGCCAGGCTCCTCTGTCCATGGGGTTCTCCAGGCAAGAATACTGGAGTGAGTTGGCATTTTCTCCTCCAGGGGATCTTCCTGACCCAGGGATCAAACCCACATCTCTTACGTTTCCTGCATTGGCAGGCGTGTTCTTTACCACAGCACCACCTCGGAAGCCTTATGTTGGTTTCTGCCATGCTGCTGCTGCTGCTAAGTCGCTTCAGTCGTGTCCGACTCTGTGCGACCCCAAAGACGGCAGCCCACCAGGCTCCCCTGTCCCTGGGATTCTCCAGGCAAGAACACTGGAGTGGGTTGCCATTTCCTTGTCCAATGCATAAAAGTGAAAAGTCAAAGTGAAGTCGCTCAGTTGTGTCCGACTCTTAGCGACCCCGTGGACTGCAGCCCACCAGGCTCCTCTGTCCATGGGATTTCCCAGGCAAGAGTAGGTTTCTGCCATACAGCAGTGTAAATCAGCCATCAGCATATATATATATGTCCCCTCCCTCTTGAACCTCCCTCCCGCCCAGCCCCATCCCGCCCCTCTAGATCCTCAGAGCACAGGCTGATCTTCCTGAGGTACACAGCAGCATCCCACTAGCTGTTTTACACATGATAGCTTCCCTGGTGGCTCAGTGATAAAGAATCCACCTGCCAGTGCCGGAGACGCAAGAGACACAGGTTCGATCCCTGAGTCAGGAAGATCCCCTCGAGTAGTAAATGGCAAACTGCTCCAGTATTCCTATCTGGAAAATTCCATGGACAGAGAAGCCTGGCAGGCTACAGTCCAGAAGGTCGCAAAGAGTCGGACACGACTGAGCGACTGAGTGTGCACACACACGCAGGGTATGTATGTCAGTGCTGCTTTCTTAACCGTTTGATTTTGTATTCTAAAAGTGGTGCTCAGGGGAGAAGATCTAAGTGGAATATGGGAAAAGAAGAAACAAAGTGAATAAACACGCATCATTCTTCTGCTGCCTGAGCTCCAGAAGCTCCAGCATCATTTCTTCAGCCCCCGCGGCCTTTCTGATCTCTGTACCAGCCGCGTCTGTGCCCCCCGTAGGGCCTCTGCCCTGGCGGCTCCCTCTGCCTGGAATGCTGGGCACCCCCCCACCCCCACCCCCGCCTCCTTCAGTCCTCTGGGACTCAGCGGGGCCCCTCCTGCTGTCTCATGCTATCACTCCTTCCCCACTGCCTTCCTCTCTTGGAGCTCCTGTTCTGTGTTCTTCCAAGGCTGTCTCCACATTGGAAACCCACTTTCTTTAATTAAAAAAATTTTTTATTATTTTTTGGCTGCCCTAGGTGTTCGTTGCTACACTCGGGCTTTCTCTAGTTGCAGGGAGGAAGGGCTACTCTCTCGTTGCGGTGCGGGGGCTTCTTATTGCGGTGGCTTCTCTTGTGATGCAAGGCCTCTAGGTGCTTGGGCTTCAGTAGTTGTGGCACACGGCCTCAGTTGCCCCATGGCATGTGGGATATTCCCAGACCAGGGATCAAACCCATATCCCCTGCATTACAAGGCAGATTCTTAGCCACTGGACCACCAGGGAAGTCCCTAGTCTAGACTCTTTTGGTTGTAACAAACAGCAGCCTAACTCACTTAAGCCCAAACAAAAGAGAAATAATTGATTCAATAACAGAGGGGTCTGTGGTGCCATAATTCAGGTCTGAATGATGACCTCAGGAGTCCTTTTCTCTCTGTCGATGTCACCTCTTACTCACCTCCTTCTGAGGCAGGCCCTGCCCGTACCCCAGCAGCAATGACCCTCCAAGGTGACCTGACCAGGAGCATCTCTGCTTCTCTTCCCCAGGGTATTCCCCAAAGCAGCTGTGCCCAGAGGGGTCCCACCACTGCGAGAGGCAGTGTCTGCACGATTACTACTTGGACAGCAATGACCGCTGCACAGCTTGTGTGAGCTGTTCTGGAGGTAAGGGCTGCACCTCTCCTCCCTGGCTCCTTCCAGGGAGGCTGGGGGGCCTTGGGGGTGGGAGGGAGGCAGGGGAGGCGGAGGACCTGGAAGGTGGGAGGTGGCAAGAAACAAGATTTGGTGCTTGTCCTTTGAATCAGCCCCCTGGTGCTTCAGTTTACCTCTCTGCATCTATGAATTGATATCAGCTGTGATATTTTGCATCCATACTTTTTTTTTAATTGGAGGATAATTGCTTTACAATGTTGTGTTGTTTTCTGCCATTGCTGTTCTTCAGTCATTCACTCTTCTTGACCCCACAGACTGTAGCATGCCAGGCAGATCTGGCTTTCACCATCTCCTGGAGTTTGCTCAAACTCATGTCCATCGAGTCGGTGATGCCATCCTACCATCTCATCCTCTGTCGTCCCCTTCTCCTCCTGCCTTCAATCTTTCCAAGCATCAGGGTCTTTTCCAACGAGTCAGTTCTTTGCATGGGTGGCCAAAGTATTGGAGCTTAAGCTTCAGCATCGGTCCTTCCAATGAATGTTCAGGGTTGATTTCCTTTAGGATTGACTGGTTTGATCTCCTTGCAGTCTAAGGGACTCTCAAGAGTTCTCTATGGCCACAATTCAAAAGCATCAATTCTTCAGTGCTCAGTCTTCTTAATGTCTAACTCTCAAATCCATACATGACTACTGGAAAGATCATATCTTTGACTCTATGGACCTTTGCTGGCAAAGTGATCTCTCTGCTTTTTAATACGCCACCTAGGTTTATCATAGCTTTCCTTCCAAGGAGCAAAGGTCTTTGAATTTCATGGCCTCAGTCACCATCTACAATGAATTTGGAGCATAAGAAGGGAAAATCTTCACTGCTTCCACTTTTTCCCCTTCTATTTGCCATGAAGTGATAGGACCAGATGCCATGATCTTAGTTTTTTGAATGTTGGGTTTCAAGCCAGCTTTTTTGCTCCCTCATCAAGAGGCTTTTGAGTTCCTCTTCATTTTCTGCCATTAGGGTGGTTTCTGCCAGACAGCAGTGCAAATCAGCCATAAGTCTATACATATCCCCTCCCTCTAGAGCCTCCCTCCTGCCCTCCTGCATCCGTGCTTTTTAGAGACTTAATTATTGATACCATGTTTCCTCAATGGAGGGATGTACAGTTACATATTGTGTTGACTCTGCTAAACCCCAGGGGAATATTCTTTTCTTATCTCAGCTTTACAGTGAGAAAACCAAAGTTTAGGGAGGTTAAGGGCCTTTCCAAAATTACAATGCTCTGGTTAATGGGAGCGCTAGAGTTTCAGCTACTGGTTTGACACCAAGGGCTGTGTTCTTTCCCAAGACGACAGCGCTTCCAGGAGAACATTTTCAATAAGTGCTTTTATTGTTAGTTTCTTATTAAGGGTAGTGAGTGTGGTTTGTGTGCTATCTCATATTTGTTTGTTGGGTTTTTTTTTGGGGGGGGAGGATGGGGAAATTTGTTGAGATTTCTTCTGGCCTAATACATTTTTGTGGGCTTCCCTCGTGGCTCAGCAGTAAAGAATCCATCTGCCAATGCAGAAGACGTGGGTTCAGTCTCTGCATCAGAAAGATCCCCTGGAGAAGGAAATGGCAACCCATTCCAGTATTCTTGCCTGGGAAATCCCATGGACAGAGGAGCCTGGTGGGCTACAGTCCTTGGGGTCGTAAAGAGTAGGACACGACTGAGCAACTGAACAACAACAAATAAGTTTTCATACTGTCTAGTACGTTTAGTGTGTTTGGGGAGAAACGCGTATTCTGTTTGTTGTGTACAGAAGTCCACGTGTACCTGTCTGATCAAGCTTCTTAAGACTTATGTTCTTTTAATAAGATGCGTCCTCATTTATTTTGTCACTTTCACAAAGGTTGGTTTCTGAGACAGATGTGTTACAATCTGCCTCCCAATATGCTTGTTTTTCATCAGATTTTCATAGTGCTCTGTCTGTTTTTGCTTCATAAGTGTCAAAGCTATGTTATTAGGTACAGTGTGCATGAGTATCATATTATCCTCGTGGGTTGGACCCTTTATCAACATGAAATACACCTCTCTGTTTCTTATAATGTGTTTGCCTTAATTTCTGTTTGATATTAAGATTGCCATTCTTCGTTTATGTTACCATTTCTCTGATATAGCTTTACAGTTTTTAAAATTATTGACCTCATTTTATTAAACAACAGTTATATGCACCCATCATAAAAATTCAAGCAGGAACTTCCCTGGCGGTCAGGAGTTATGACTGCACTTCCAGTACAAGGTCATGGTTTCCATCCTTGGTTAGGAAACTAATATCCTTCATGCCATGGGTGTGACCAATAAACAAACAAAAACTCCCCCCAAAACAGGAAACAACATAAAAATTCAAGCAGTACACAAGAGCAAGGAAGAAAGCCAGTCAGCGGGTGACTGACACCTCTCTCCCTCTCTATAGAGAGAATGGGTTGGTTCGTAGCCAGACAAATTATACAAACACAGAAAGAAGGAATCTTCAAGAGGATGAGATCTTACTGCTTATGGAATGAAAATGATTATCTTTAACTTTATTCAAATATTTCAGAGGAGAAAGGAAAGGGAAGAAACTAGACTATCACAAGAGATATTACAAGGGTTTAAAAAAAAAACCCTCTGAAATTAACAGAAGAGGTTATGAAAATCAATAAGCGGTTAGGAATCATTGAAGGAATGACTGTCTCTTGTGGTAAAGTCATATTCTACTTGTTTCAATTTTGGGGTAGCAGAGAGTTGCTTGACTCCCTGTAGTGAAAATGAATAACTTGTTGGCCTCCGCATCCTCTTCCTGACTTTTATAGCTCACATTATTTTTGCTCTGCATAGTCTATGATGTTGATCTTCTTTTCTGTAGCCCTAAGTCCACGCTAGCTTTACTTTGTTATTTAAATTTATCCATTGTGCACGATGAGTCCATTTATCACAGCTTCTCATTCCTGAATTTTTCATTTTGATGTATCACTTGATTGGTTAGGTTTCACTGGCATGTGGACTTTTCAGGGATTCTTTTGCACCTTCCTTGACTTCTTTCATGTTTGAAAATATCTGTCTCTAAACTGGAATGACCACCTGGACAGGTATAATATTATCCTGGGATATATTTTCTCTAGAACTTGGTAGGATAGGTAGGATAGGTGTCTTCTTGTGGTAAATAGTGCTATGGAGGCATTGCCCTTAAAAATATGTGAGCTATTTTCAATTATCTTTTGATATTGATTTCTGATATAATTCCATAGCGATAAGAGAACAGACACCTTTAGACCATGAAATTTTTGCACCTTGTTTTATGTCTCTGGATATATTTCAGTGCCTCCTAGTTTATAGTCTATGGGAGCTCGAATAGAATTTATATCCTACTGTTGTGTGAAAATTGTATAAATCTTAATTATGTTTGAAGTGGTTCATGGTGCTTTTCAGGTCTACTATATCCTTCTATTTCTCTGTATAGTCATTCTATTAATTTTTGAGAGTTTGATATTGAAACTCCTTCTAAAAATCTTAATTAAAATCTACTTAAAAAGTATTTATAATATATAGTGGAACTATATAAAAGACAAAGACTCTTTGAAACACAATGTAAAAAAAATATTGCCGTGAAAGATTCTGCAGTCAGCTTTTTCCTCCCACCTTTGTAGGTGACTCCGAGAATCATTCTTTCTTTACTCTTAAGGATCAAAAACTTAGCCAGAATATGCCGTGATATTAATTGTTTGCAAACAATTCTTCCTGGTATCTGGTATGTCTTTTCTATCTGCAGATTTAGTTCTTCATTTCAGGGGAATTTACATAGATTTTTTATTTCTGCTCAAGAGATACATCTCAATGTTAACTTGACGGATGCCAGTTGTTCTTATGTTTGATTGTTTTGCTATTCCTCCTTGTCCATCATCTTCATCCATTGCATTAATGTCTGCCTTTTTACCTTGCATTCATTGGTGTTTTTTCCATCTTTTCTCTATGCCATTAACTCAATTATCCACCTGATCTTTTTTATTTCTTTCTGCCCAGGTATCATAGGGCCCCCAGGATACTGGTAGTCCACTTGCTGAATTTCTAATGATGGTGCTGTGCACCTCAGTTTATTTTCTTTTGCACTGCAGTCTTCCTTCTTATCTCATCCTTTCAAAAAAATCATCTTTTTTTTTTTTTAAAAAAAAAGCTCTTCCTTTCTTGAATTTATATTCTTATTGTGTCTTAGTTGCTCAGTTGTGTCCGACTGTTTGTGACCCTAAGGACTATAGCCTACCAGGCTCCTCTGTCTGTGGAATTTGCCAGAAAAGAATACTGGCGTGGGTTGCTATTTCCTTCTCCAGGGGATCTTCCTGACCCAGGGGTCAAACCCGGGTCTCCTGCATTGCAGGAAGATTCTTACTGTCTGAGCCACCAGAGAAGCTATATTCTTATCAAGTTCCTTGATAGTGTGACGCACTCCTGGGATTGCTTATTTGTTGTAGACTGGGTTCTTTGTCCTTGCAAACTATATTCCTATCTTTTTTAGCACTTCCTCTCTTTCTTGTCTTCTCTCCTCCCTCCCTTCTGTCGTCTTTCCTGCTATAGCACATTCACATAGTTGCCATGTTTTTCCTTCTTGCTCAAGCTTAGCCATGGCAGCAACTCTGTCCCTGACACAGTGTGAGGGATCTCTCCTGCACACCTGCCCCACCTCACTGGGCTCGTGTGTCCTCCCAGCTCAGAGCTTCAGCTGAGCTGTGTGTGCTTAGTTGCTCAGTCTTCTCTGACTCTTTATGACCCCATGAACTGTAGCTTGCCAGGCTCCTCTGTCCATGGAGTTTTATAGGCAAGAATGTTGGAGTAGGTTACCATTTCCTTCTCAGGGGATCTTCCTGACCCTGGGATCAAACCCGCATCTCCTGCATCACAGGTGGATTCTTTACTCTCTGAGCTATTGGGGAAGACTGAGAGTTAATTCTGGCTTTTTTTGGCTGCACTCTGTGACTTGCAGGATCTTAGCTCCCCAACCAGGGATTGAACCCAGGCCATTGCAGTGAAAGCACTGAGTCCTAACCACTGACCACTAGGGAATTCCTGAGGGTTACCTAAAAATAATCATGGTAAAATATACATAAAACTTCTTAGTTTAACCATTTAAAAGTATACTGTTGAACACTGCTGTATTTAAAATGGATAACTAACAAGGACCTATTGTATAGCACCTGGAACTCTGCTCAGTGTTATATGGCAGTCTGGATGGGAGGGGGGTTTTGGGGAGAATGGATACATGTATATGTATGGCTGAATCCCTTAGATGTTCTCCTGAAGCTATCATAACATTGTTAATCCGCTATACCCCAATACAAAAAAAAAAGTTTAAAAGGAAAAGAAAAGTGTACTCTTCAGCAGCATGAAGTACATTTGTATTTTTGGGTGGCCATCATCATCACCTAGCTCCAAAAATGTTTCATCTTCTGCAACTGAAACTCTGTCCCCATTAAATACCACATCACCCCCCAACCACAAGCCTTTGGCAACCACCATCCTACTCCCTGTCTCTATGAATTTGACTACTCTAGGCTGCTCATAGATGTGGAATCATACAATATTTATCCTTTGTGACTTATTTCACTTAGCGTAATGTCTTCAAGGTGCATCCACATTATGATATGTCAGAGTTCCCTTCCTTCCTAAGGCTGAATGATATTCCATTGGACATATCTGCCACATTTTGTTTAACTCTTGATGTCCACGGACATTTGGGCTGTTTCTGCCTTTTAGCTATTGTGAATATTGTTGCTATGATTTGTACAAGTATCTGTTCAAGTCCCTGCTCTCAGTTCTTTGGGGTCTACATTCAGCAGTGAAATTGCTGAATCATGTGGGAATTGTATGTTTAATTTCTTGAGGAATCTTGAGTGTTACTTTTGAAACTCATTTTAGGAGCTCCAAGGACCTTGGTGGGGGGTCAGAGAGCAGCCAGAGATAGGTATTGTCTGCTAGACAGGCAGGGGGTCTGCCTTCTCTTTTGTCAGAGTCTTGATCAGGCTCCTGCTGCATAGAAAGGGGTGTATCCACTCCTAGGGCTTCTGCTCATTCTTCCCACTTGGCCTGGTTCCTGGAATTGGCAAGTCTAGGCAGTCTTTTCCGCCTCTGCCCAGACCTGTGACATTAACGGGCAGGCAGCTACTCAAATAGTTTTGTTTTTTCTTTAGTTTTCCATGGATGTCTACTCACTGCCTTTAGTTGGCTTCTCCAGATTTTTGAAAATTGTCAGGATTTTATTCTCTCCTCAGTAAAGCTTCTGGGGTTCAAGTGAGAATGAGGGGCTATACCCGCATCATTGCAACAAGGAAGAGAAAGGAAAGTGTCCTGAAATGGTTTTAGGGGCCAGGTGTAGGGGAGGGGATTTTTTTGGTCATTGTTGCCCACATCCCATTGGCCAGAATGAAGTCACATGACCACCCATCCAGCCTCAAGGGAGGCTGGGAAATGTAGTCTTTCTCCAAGCCCATTTGAAACAGAAATTGGGAACACAGTCATTGTGCCCTAAGAGGATTCCTGGTCATAGCTATAATTTCCTTTTGTCTCTCAGAGGATATTAAGTGTATCTATTCCAAAGGCGTGTTCTGTTTTCTCTTTTATCTGTTTTCTTGAGTGTTAGTTCTGTTTGAGTGGGGCTCTTTTTTCTTGGTGCTGGTTTTCTTTGATTTTTGTTGACTTCAAACTCTGCACCTGTTATCTGATGACCTGGATAGGGATGGGAGGTGGGGAAGGTGGGGTGGTGGTGGAGGGTGAAACCTGCCTCCAAAGGCAGTGAAGGTGAGCGAGGTGCTGGGCAGGGTCTGCCAGAGGCTGCTCCTCTGGGTCTGCAGGGTCCCTTCCTCCCACCAGGGCTGATCAGCTCACCTCACCTGAGTCTCCTTGGGGAGATGCTTGGCTTCTTAGCTCTGTGGCATGAATGGATGAGGAGTGTGGGGTGAGGGACCTAGCTGGGTAATACTGTTGCATTGCTTGTCAGATTCCTTCCCTATTGCCCTGGCCATGCACCCACTTGGAGACAAGCACCAGAGCCTTTTCCAGCATAATCCTCTTGGGTATATTTTGGGCTGTGGTCTCCTTTTTCCATCTAACCCCATCTGCCTTCCTTGTTCCAGGAAGTCCTCATCATTTCTGGTTGACCGGGGATGCCCCTTCTTGTTTTCTCAGGGATATTTGCATTTATTATTATTTTTACCAGTGATTTTTTTTTTAAAGATAAAACTCATTATTTAAAGTGTATGGTGCTGTGGTTTTATATTCACAATGTGCAACCACTACCACTATTTCCAGAACATTCCCTCCCCCCAGAGAATTCCTTTGTGATAACCATAAATGGATTATATCTTTTCAAAATTGTGAATCACTATGTTGTATCCCTAAAACATATAATATTGTATATCAGCTTTATTTAAATAAAAAAAGAAACCCCTTAGCTCCTAATTCTCCCCTCCTTCCATCTCCTGGCAATCACTAATCAACTGTCTGTCTCGATGGATTTGCCTACTCTAGACATTCCATGTAACTGGAATCATGCGGTTTGTGGCTTTTAGTGTCTAGCTTCTTTCACTTTATGTAGTGTTTTCAAGGTTTATCCATTTGTAGTGTGTATCAGTACATCATTCCTTTTTTATGACTGAATAATATTTTATTATATGGCTATAGCACATTTTCTTTATCTGTGTATCAGTTGATGAATATCGAGTTGTTTCTACTTCTTGGCTAGTATGAATAATGTTAGTATGAACATCCACAGACAAGTTTTTGAATGGACATATGTTTTCAGTTGTCTTTGGTATGTATCTAGGAGTAGAATTGCTGGATCATATGATAAATCTATATTTAACTTCTTGAGGAATTGCCAGCCTTCTTTCCACAGCTCTGTCCTACTTTATATTCCCACTAGTATTCTAAAAGGATTCCAATTTCTCCATATCCTTACCCACTAGTGTCACTGTCTGACATGTATATTCTGTTGTCCTGGTGCATACAGTGTGGTCTGTCCTTGTGGTTTTGGTTTGATGACTAATGGATGGATCTGATGACTCGTGATGTTGAGCATCTTCTCATGCGCTTTCTGGCCACTTGTGTATCTTCTAGGGGAAGGGTATTCTCCATTCCTTTGCCCATTGAAAAAAATTTAATAGACTTGTTTGTTTTTTTTTTTTAGTTTTCAATTTATAGAAAAACTGAACAAGAAGTACAGAGATTTCCCACTACTCCCCAGTGTTATTAACACCTTGCATTAGTGTGGTACATCGTTACAACTGATGCACCAATGTTGGTGCATTATTAACTGAAGTTCATAGCTTACATTGAGGTTCACTCTTTGCATTGTAGATTCTAATTTTTGACAAACTTATAATGTCATCTATCCATGGTTGCAGTAGCATACAAAATAGTTTCACTGCCCTAAAAATCCTTGGTGCTCTGCCCATTCATCTTCCCCTCTCCCACCCCGACCAAACACTGACAACCACTGATCTTTTTACTGTCTCCCTAGTTTTGTCTTTTCCCAAATGTCATGTAGTTAGAGTCACAGTAGGTAGCCTTTCCAATTGGCTGCTTTCACTTTGAAATATGCATGTAATATCCCGCCCTGTCTTTTTTACCTATTTTAATATTGGGATATTCATTTATTTTTAATATCATTTTTGTGATCTCCAGGGATGTGGGCTAGGAGGTGGAGGCTACCTCATGCAGCCTTCTTGCCCTCATCTCAGGAACAGTCTGGAAGGAAGAGCGGGGCATGCCAGCTGCCCTGCCCAACGAAAGACCACAGCAGTGTCTTCCCTCATGTGCTGGACTGTCCATGGTGCTTTCTGGGTCCCTTCCCTCACCCTCTTTGAGTCCCCAGTGACTTTTCTCTGTGTCCCTTAGACCTCGTGGAGAAGAAGCCATGCTCAAGAAACTCCTCCCGTGTCTGTGAGTGCCGGGCTGGCATGTTCTGTGGCACATCAGTGGTCAACTCCTGTGCCCGCTGCATCCGCCACTCTGTCTGCCCAGAAGGGATGGTTGTCAAGTTGCAGGGTGAGTATCCCCACCTCCCAGGACCACGATCTGTGCTGATGCCACACCCTCTCCACCCCGACCTCCCACCTCCTCCTTCCTGAGGGACAGAAGACATCTCCTATCATTATGATGCCGAGGATGCACCCAGAGGCCCATGTGGTCCTTTCCCTGCACCTCAGGTGCCAGGCTCAGAAAGAGTTCCAGGCACTGCCCTGGCTGGAGGAGGTCTTGGGTTGGCTTGAGGCTCGGGGCAGAAATTCTCTGATGCTTGATAAGCAAGAAAGAAACCTGAAGTTTCTGTCCTGGCGTTTCCCAGAAGATCAGAGCTGGTTTCCCCGTTTTGGTCCATGGATGTGCCATGCTTCTTCCTCTACCAGGCCTTCGCACATGCGAAGGGTGGGACACCCTTCCTTCCCTGTTCACCCAGTGAACTCAACTCTGCCTTCAGGTGTCCGTCCAGACATCACCTCCTGACCTCTCACAGATCACGTCTCCTTCCCAACACAGATGCGAACACTGGCCTCTGTCTCAGTGTGGTCAGTGCTCTTCTCCCTCTCTCCCAGTAGCTTCGTGAGGGCCAGGACCATGCCCAGCACATTCACAGTCATCTCCCCATGAGGCGCGGCATCTGCTCTTCAGAGATGTCTGTCGACTGATGTGACGGGGAGATCAGAGCTGGGGGTGGGTGGAGTTCAAATCTGGTTGGATTCACCCTGCTCATGCAGAACCCTCAGTAGACAGATCCTCAGAAGCCTGCCACGTGCAGGTAGGAGAGGTGCAGGTATGCATGCCAAGTCACTTCAGTCCTGTCTGACTCTGTGCGACCCTATGGACCGTAGCCTCCCAGGCTCCTCTGTCCATGGGATTCTTCAGGCAAGAATACTAGAGTGGGGAGCTGTTCCCTTCTCCAGGGGATCTTCCCAACCCAGGGATCGAACCCGCATCTCCTGTGTCTTCTGCAATGGCAACTAGTGCCACCTGGGAAAGGGTTCTGAACTGGGCATCAGATACCTGGGATTTTGTACAGCTTTGCATCTGTGGGGTGTATTCCCAGCCCTCTCTGGGCCTCGGTCTCACCTTCTGTAAATGAGGAAGTGTAACTGGAAGGCCTCGCATGGAGGCTTTTGTTGCTTAGAGCTCTTCCCTAAGAAAAGCTGCTGTGAGTTCTGTTGCAGCTGCCTGTGGACCAGCTCTGGCTCTCTCGACGGCATTCCTACATCTGCCACACGGTGGCGCCAGAGGCCTCTCTTTCCTGCCCCCGCAGACCGCTGCCCAAAGCCGTACCACTGGCCATCTGTGGTCACTGAGCACTTAAAATGTGGCCAGTCACTTGAGATGGGCTGTCAGTATAGAATATGCGCTGGATTTCAAATACTTAGTACACAGAAAGTATACATTTCGTTATTTCTTATGTTGATTTTTGTTCAGTCTCTCAGTCGTGTCCGACTCTGCAACCCCATAAACTGCAGCACGCCAGGCTTCCCTGTCCTTCACTATCTTCCGGAGTCTGCTCAAACACATGTCCATTGTGTCGATGATGCCATCCAACCATATCATCTGCCCTCTTCTCCTGCCCTCAGTCTTTCCCAGCATCAAGGTCTTTTCCAATGAGTTGGCTCCTCACATCGGGTGGCCAAAGTATTAGAGCTTCAGCTTCAGCATCAGTCCTTCCAATGAATATTCAGGGTTGATTTCCTTTAGGATTAACGTACTCTTGCCTGGAAAATCCCATGGCTGGAGGAACCTGGAAGGCTGCAGTCCATGGGGTCGCTGAGGGTCGGACACGACTGAGCGACTTCACTTTCACTTTCCACTTTCATGCATTGGAGAAGGAAATGGCAACCCACTCCAGTGTTCTTGCCTGGAGAATCCCAGGGACGGGGGAGCCTGGTGGGCTGCCGTCTATGGGGTCACACAGAGTCGGACACGACTGAAGTGACTTAGCAGCAGAAGCAATTTATGTTGATTATCTATTGGCATAATTTGTGTCCGACTCTTTGTGACCCTTTGGACCGCAGCCCTCCAGGCTCCTCCATCCATGGGATTTTTCAAGCAAGAATACTGCAACAGGTTGCCATTTCCTCCTCCAGGGGATCTTCCTGAGCCAGGGATCAAACCTGCATCTCCTGTATTGGCAGGCAGATTCTTTATCTGCCAAGCCATTGGGAAAGTTCATATTTTAGATATATTGGGTTAAATGTATTGCTTAATTTCACTTGTTTGTTCTTTACTATCCAAAATGTGGCTACTGGAAAATTTAAAATGGTGACTTGTGATCCACATATTTTATTGAATAGCACTGCTTGTAAAGCACTCCATCCTTTGGCTGCCAAACCCTGGCTCGATTCCTCTGTGAGAGTTCCCACCGAGTAACTCTCAGGGCCTCAGTCTCTCCAGCTATAGAATGGAAAGTAATTTCTGCCTCAGGTGGAGCTTATAGCTCAGTCTTACCCTAAGACCTTATACTGACTTTCTCCTCTGAAATTCTCCAGACTCCATAAGGCTGTATTAGCCCCATTTTACAAGTGAGGAAATTGAGGTTCAGAGATGGCCGGTAATTGCTTACGATCACAGAGCAGGGAATATCTAGTTCAACGTTGAACGCTCAAGTCTTGTCACCCCACCACAGTGCAGGTAGATGAGATGAGTCAGCCTCACTCATAGCCACTGCCACCAAAACGCTCAAACTCAGGTCCACTTGATTGAAAGCACTCTGTTTTCTTCTCCGCTGTGCTTCCACCCAGTATTCTTCAGAACTCTTCGGTTTGCAAGTCACAAATTATTTGGTTCATGTAATTGAAATTTTTCTTTGCGGAACTTCAGGTATGGCTGGATCCAGGAGCTCTGTCTTTTCTCCGTCTCTTATCTCTACCCCTCTGTGTGTTGTTTTTCCTGTAAAATATCTACCAGCAGCTCCAAATTTGCTCTCTACTCAACTCCAGTGGAAAATCTGCTTCTCCTTCCCATATTCTCAGCAACAGAAACAAAACCTTGATGTTACTTCTCATAGACATGGCTTGGGTCATGTGCCCACCCCTGACCCAGCCCATCATGGCCACAGGAGTGGGATGGATTGATTGGTGCAGCCTGTCCCATGGCTGTTCCTGGAAGTGGGAGTGGCGTGGTCAGTCTGTCCCAGCTCCTTACCACAGACACTGAAATTGGGAAGTGTAATTCTCCCGGGAAAACTGGGCTACTTTACCCCAAAGGTGAATGGATGCTGGGCAGGCACAAAGATCAGATGGCCGCTGTGTTTCCCTGGGTTGTGGTGGCAAGAGGTCTGCTCCTGGAGTCTCTGGCTCCTCAGCACCAAAGCTGAAGGCATCGCTGTCCTCCCTGCAGGCACAGCACAGAGGGACACCGTCTGTGAGCCGGCTCCCCCAGGGGCCAGCCCCAACTGCAGCGCCAGCCCGCAGGACTGCAAGGGCCCCACCAGGTGACTCTCAGCCCCGCGCTATCCAGCTGACCCTTGTGTGGGGCTGTCCCACCTGATAGGAGACCCAGGGCATTGTGGGCTGGGGATGTGGGTGGGGGTCAGTCCAGGGTGTCAGGAATCCAAGGGGCCTCTTTGCTGAGCAGAAAGGTCATTGAGGCCCTATTGTGTGCCCAGCCTGCCCTGAGCACACAGGAGACCCAGAAGGACAAGAAAACACAGCTCTTGCTCCCAGGATCTGACAGAGGGCCTGCCAGAGGCTGTGGGCAGAGTCTGGGGGCCCCTTCTCTATAGAAACGGCCATCCCTAAGCACAGATTCCCCCTGCACCATCAGAAGAATTGCCAGTCCCATCTCTGGCTTCCTTCCCAGTGGCACCATCCCCCAGGCCAAGCCCACCCTGACCTCCCCAGCAAGCCCTGGTGCCAGGACCATGCTTCTTGGAGGGGACATCCCCCTCACCCCAGAAGATGCTTCTAAAATGACTCCCAACTCCAGCTCCTTCGTGGTGAAACTCAATCCAGATCCAGGTAAGCTCTCCAGAGGAGCCAGGGGCAGTCTCCAGAGCAGTGGTGTCCAATGGGTGGAGTACGGTGTGTGGGGTGGTCGGGGCAAACAGTCACTGAGCCAGTATGGGGAGAAGAAGATCTCAAGGCCTTCTGGGACTGAGACCTTCAGGGGCCAGAGTAGAGAATGGAAGGACTCACTTGTTTCCTGGTTTGGGTACCAGACACTGAGGCATGCTGGGGCAGCAGAGCAGGCCCGTCTCTGCAGGTATCAATATGATGCCCGCCTCTAGTTCCCATGGCAACAGATTAGGGTCCCCATTCACTCCTGCTTATTACCCAATAGTCTTCCATTGTACGTGAATGTATAAGAATATTACACTTTGTTTAACAGTTTTTGGATATTTGGGTGGTTTCTCCTTTTTGGCTGTAGTGAATAATGAAAAACAAGTCTTTGATGAATATGTTTTCATTTCTCTTTGCTTTTTTGAATTGATCTCTAGGACTTCTTATAATTCTGGGTTTGAGCCCTTTGTCTTATAGTTGTGTTTGAAATCTCTTCTCCCACGCTGGGGCTTGCCTTCTCATCCTCTTTATGGTGTCTTTTGATGAAGAGGTGTTTTTAATTTCAGTGTAGTCAAATTGATCCATCTTTTCCTTTATGACTAGTGCTTCTCATGTTCTGCTCCGCAAGGCTTTTCCTCCACTGAGGTCTCAACATCATCCTACATTTATTTCCTAAGGTCATTACTGTTTTGACTTTGTTTAAAGTGTCCCTATGAATATCCAGTTGAATCCACACCATTTATCAAATCAGTTGTCCTTTCCTCACTGTTTTACATGCCATCTTTGTTGTAAATCAAGGGTCCATATTTGTATGGGTAGGATTATCTGTTTTATATGTAGTCATGTGTGTACGTTAATCCCAATAGCCTAATTTATCCCTCTACCCATTTGGGTCTTCTTTAAATTCTCCCAATAATGTTTTATTATGATTTGTGTAGAGATATTTACATCTTTTTGTTAGATTTCTACATCTTTGGTATTTTTGTTGATAATACAAATGATATCTTTTTTCAATACTTCATGCGCTAACTTTTTTATTGTTAGTACTAGTTTGAATTGTGTGAAATGCCAATATTTGATTATTTCTGTCCTATCTAAACAGCAATTTCTGTGGTTCAGTGCAAATATATAAACATTCCATTGATTTTGATATAGTGACGTTATATCCAACTATCTTGCTAAAATCACTTATTCCTTCTAATAATGCATCTACAAACTCTTCGGATGCTCTGTGCAGTCCGTGGTATCATCTGTCCGTAAGTGCTTGATGTCTTCCTTTCTAACCTTGCTCCTTTTGATTCTTTTTCTTGCCTCATTGCACTGCCTATGATCTATGCGACCAAACTGAATAGAAGTTGTGATGGTAGGCGTCCTTGTATCCTTGTTGAACTCAAAGAGAGAGTGGCTACCAAAGTTTTGAGCTGGACAGTGACAGAGCAATGAGACTGGGGAGAGGACTCTGGCAAAGGGGAGGGGCCAGAAGTAGAAGGGTCACTTTGGGGGCAGTTAGTGCTCTTTTCCTGTGTGGCGTTAGACACATCCCTTCCCTCTCTGAGCCTGAGGACTCCCTCTGGAGGACTACTTGACATGTGCAGAGTTTGGGAGCTGGTCATGGAGTTGGGGGGCTTCAGTGATGGAGGGTGGGATAGGGTGAGGGTGAGGCCTCTGCCAACAAGACTTGGCCTGGAGCTTCTTTGCTTCTTTTCCCAGGGCTGACCCTGCAGCCCCCGTGCCCTCGGGGGTCTGCTGACTGCAGGAAGCAGTGTAACCACGACTACTACCTGGACAGGGACGGTCGCTGCAAGGCCTGTGTGACGTGTTCAGGAGGTAAGGGCCGTGTCTCTCCTCCTGGGGCCTCTTCCAGAGAGCAGGGATGGTCTTGGAAGGAGAGGCCAAGAATCAGGGGGTGGGAGCCCTGAGTTGGATCTTGGATGCTCCGTCCTCGGGAGCCTGGTTCACTTCACTGGCATTTTTTGAGCAATTGGCTTCTAGTGACTCCCACTGATGATTGTGGGTTTTGATAGCCGTGACCCCCTTTCAGAGAGTTTCCATTCACTCACTCTGTCTTGCAAGGAAGCATTTGTTAATCAGCTACCTGTTTCAAGCTTGTCTCATTATTTTTTGTACCTATCCTATGACGCCCGGATTGAGATTGCCCCCATTTTACAGAAGAGGAAACTGGGGCTTGGGGAAGTCAGGGGACTTCCAGGGTCACAAGCCCTCACAAATGGCAGGGCCAGGATTTGAACCTAGGGCACCTGCTACCAGGTTCTGGGCTCATCACTCACTCCACTGCCTCTCCACTGCCTCTCAGAGCACCACTGTACAAGCCCTTAGAGACTGACTGCTGGTGTTCTCCCTGCGGCCAGCTGCCTGCAGCACCTCCAGCCGCCCTGTGAAGTCCATGCAGCTGCCCAGGTCCCAGACTGCCATGGCTGTAGCCCCAGCCCAAGACAGCCTCCACCACCAGGGGGAGGTGT
The DNA here is from genome assembly GCF_003369695.1 of Bos indicus x Bos taurus. Classification (NCBI taxonomy): domain Eukaryota; kingdom Metazoa; phylum Chordata; class Mammalia; order Artiodactyla; family Bovidae; genus Bos; species Bos indicus x Bos taurus. The sequence goes on along the minus strand of NC_040091.1, from coordinate 40,928,493 downwards.
GATTCTGTCTCTGCAGCAACATGGACTGGAGTCAGGGGAGGCCATGTGGGGGAAAGGACATTCTGTTTGTGGTCATTGGAGGTCACTGTTCTGTTTACTAAGGCCACAGAGCAAATTTTCTCAAATCTGAGTGGCAAAAAGCAAACCATTCATTGTAGTCGTGGAGTCTGTGGGTCAGAATTCAGATGTGACACCAGAGGGCCAGCTGGTGTCTGCTCCATGAGGTCTGAGGTTTCAGTTGGAAAAGCTGAAGCTTGAGAGCTGGAATCATCTGCACCTTCTTCGTTTATGGGTCTGGGGTCGACGCCCTCAGATTCTTTCCATGTTGGCTGCTATTTGGGCTTCCTTTGGGTGCTGAATCCAAAGATGAGTTGGTAGTAGAATAGATACCATACTCATTTTTATGACCCAGCTTCAGAAGTTACTCAGAAGGTAGAGAATCTACCTGCAATGCAGGAGACCCGGGTTCCTCTCTGGGTTGGGAAGATCCCCCAGAGAAGGAATGGCAACCCACTCCAGTATTCTTGCCTGGAGGATCCCATGGACAAAGAAGCCTGGCAAGCTAGAGTCCATGGAGTTGCAGAGAGTCAGACACAACTGAGCAATTAACAGACTTTCAGAAATTACATGGCGTAACTTCCACTGCATTCTGCCTCTGAAGGCAGGGGGACAGGTTCCCCCTGGAGTCATGGAAGGGGAAAAAAGTCGAGTTTTTGGATGAGTAAGTGGCCAAGCTCTGGAAGAGCAGACAGACTGCGAGCTATTGCTGTGGCCATTCCTGGAAAAAATATAATCTATCACAGCTGCTGTGTCAGATGAGGAAATAAAGAGATGACTCTGGGCCCCAGAATTCCTTCAAATTGCGTAAATGAAGCCCTGCGAGGCCGTGGAGTAGAGCCCAAGTGCCTGGGGTCAAATCTTGGCTCTAGTGCTTGGGAGCTTATAAACTCAAGCAAGTTTCTTAACCTCTCTGGGCCTCTTTCCTCATCGGTAAAATGGGCGTTATAAGAGACCTCTTTCAGAGAGGTGTTCTGAGAGTTAAATAGGTTAACTGAGTTAATCTGGATAAAGTGCTAGAAACACTGCCTCGAACAGGCTTGGTTGTGTTAATACAATGTTATAATCAACAGTGCAGTCCCTTGTCTTTATCATGCAGGGCTTCTAAACCTCTAAGTATCCCACCAGTGTCTTTATTGAGCAAATTGCACTTATCTAATCCACTGATACAGTAATTCTATTTTCACCCGTTAATAAAGCATGCAGAATATCCCTAAACATGTATAAATGCATTATAACATTTGTATTTTATAAAACCACTAATGAGTTCTTTTTATTTTGGAGAAAACCCCACTTTTCATCATTAGAATTTTCAAACATCCTCAGAAGTAGAGAGAATCAGAAGTGGTTATGAACTATCACCCAATTTTAAAGAATTATCAAGTCATGGCCAGTCTTGATTCATCTTTGTAGTAAATTGCTAGATACAGATACATACAATAAATACAGTTGACATACTAGATACAGATAGATAGATACAGTTGACATACAATAACAGTCACATGTTTAAAGTGTGCAGTTTGATAAATCTTGAGATGTGTGTGGCTGTGAAACCATCACCACAATCAAGATAATGAACTGTCTGTCCACCTCCCAAAAGGTTCCTTAAGCTCCTTACCATCCCTCCCCCCATTCCCTGCCCCTACTCCCATTTCCAGGCATTTGGTATGCTGTCACTATGAAAGAGTTTGCATTTTCTGGCTTTTTCTAGAAACAGAATTATAGAGCATAGACTCTTTTTTTTTTTTTTTTTGGCTTCACTGAACGGCATGCAGGATCTCAGTTCTCTGAGCAGGGATCGAACCTGTGCCCCCTGCAGTGGAAGCACAGAGTCCTAACCATTAGACTGCCAGGGGAGTCCTTATATACACCTTTTTTTTGTCCAACTTCTTTCATTCAGCATAGTTACTTTCTGCACCAAAAGATCTGCTCAACAGAATAATCGAATAAGCATGTGTTCCTGGGCAAATCTGTCTCTGCCCTCCGGGGGTTCTCTGGATTCCTGCCCTCTTCATTCCAGTTCTTCCTCAGGACCCTTCTCTGTCCCCCAGATGGCCTCGTGGAGAAGACACCTTGCACATGGAACTCTTCCCGAGTCTGTGAGTGTCAACCTGGCATGTTCTGCGCCACACCAGTCACCAATTCCTGTGCCCGCTGCGTCACCCGCCCCAACTGCCCACCAGGGATGGTCACCAAGCTCCAGGGTAAGCAGTTCACATCCCCAACCAAGGGGCTGAGCTCTGTTTCCCTACAGCTGTGCCTCTCCCCTCCTCCAACCAACAAAGGACCTTCATTTCTAGCTATTAACTAGGTCAGATTTGGGCTATGGTTTCTCTTTGAATAGTTAGATCCAGGAAATGGTAAAGAATCCAAACTTGGCATTTTGGCAAGAGTTTCTAATCATTGTTTTAAATTATTTAAAAATTTTGTTATTCTTCTCCTTGAAATTATTGGGCTGGTAAAATCTTGACTTGCTTGCAAGGTTGTTTTATTGACTCAAGATAGATCAATATAAAGCTTATGAGGAAGCTTCCAATTCAAATGGTGGACATTTGCCAAAGTGAGAAAAAGTATAAACCCTCGACAGCAGACAAAATAACAAACAAAAAAGAGTTCATCAGCAGATGAGAGAGTTCAAGGACTTTTTAGAAGGTGGAAAACAGATGGCAGGGTGGTAACAAATGTAACCCAAGTAGAGGAAAACCCACCCCAGAATTCACTCCTTGAGGCTGGCAGAAAAGTGAGGGTAACCTGCTCATAAGACCCCCCAGGGAGGCTCTGGGCTCAGACCAGGTAAGTAAAATGAAGGATAGGGGTGGAGCGGAGAATTAGAAAGTGCAGTAAGCTGCAACTTCATCTCCAACATAAAAATTAAAAATGTGTAACAATCTGCCTGCAAAGCAGGAGACCCAGCTATGATTCTTGGGTCGGGAAGATCCCCTGGAGAATAAACTGGCAACCAACTCCAGTGTTCTTGCCTGGAGAATTCCATGGACAGAGGACCCTGGCAGGCTAAGCCCATGGGGTGACAAGAGTTGGATAAGAAAATCCCATGGATGGAGGAGCCTGGTGGGGCTGCAGTCCATGGGGTCACTAAGAGTCGGACACGACTGAGCGACTTCACTTTCACTTTTCACTTTCATGCATTGGAGAAGGAAATGGCAACCCACTCCGGTGTTCTTGCCTGGAGAATCCCAGGGACGGCGGAGCCTGGTGGGCTGCTGTCTATGGGATCGCACAGAGTCGGACACGACTGAAGCGACTTAGCAGCAGCAGCAACTAAACCACCAACAATGCAAAACCAACCAGCCAAAGTGCAATCTAAAAAATAAATGAATGTAACAACAGTGACAAAACACGCAGCAATGATATACCATGGGCTCTGACCGGTCTGAGAGATGGTGCCTGAGTTTTTATATCCTGGTGAAAATGGTCAAATTTTTGTCTAACAACACTGAAGGACTATCTGGCGATAACTGGGTATTGGCCACTCTGGTGCTAAGCCCTCTCTGCTTGTGTCTTTGGAAGTACACCCTGTCAGTAGGCTATTCCTGCCCAGTCACCCTGAGTGAAAGCCTTGCAACTCACACTCCCCACCCATGATCCCAGAGTTCCCAGGCAGGCCTCCTGCTGAGAGAAGAGACCCGTGGTGAAAAGGACATACTAATAGCAGAGTAGAAGAAACCCCACCTGCTGCTGGAATGTTCAGCGCTATTCTTTTTATAATATGAATGAGAAGTATAGATCTTCCGACTTATAAGGAAAAACAGCAGTGTGAAGGAAAATAACAGGATACACAAACAGAAAAACTTACTACCAATGAAGCAATGATGAACCCAGGAATGGAAGAGAAAATAATTAGTGTCCACAGAAACAGAAGGCAATGAAGAAGGAACAGTAAGAAAGTAGAAGACAAGAAATGACTTTTAGAAAGTGTTACCAATCTTGCCTCTCAGGCCCCAATTCACCTATGAACCTTGCTATGCAATAAGAGATTAGTCTCTTCACACATTTTCTCCTTGTGCATGTGATTCTAGTATACGACAGTAGAGGGCACAAGAGGACCACTGCAGAAGAAACGAGGTGTTTCTTGACTGCCTTTGCTTTCTCTTGTTCTTGCTAGAGAGTCTATTTCCAGGGCCTGTGGATGGGGACATGTGGTGGTGCCCTGACCCGGTCATCCTTCCAGAGTAGGCAGTCTCTTGGCAACCTCACGATGGGACTTAGATTGAAATGACCTACCAAGAGCAAAGCAGGATGAATGAAGAGTACCACACCTAGACATAATGGATACACACATGTGCATGCCTAGTTACATCCGACTCTGCGAGTCCATGGACTGTAGCCTGCCAGACTCCTTTATCCATGAGATTTTATAGGCAAGAATACTGGAGTGGGTTGTCATTTCCTTCTCCAGGGGATCTTCCCAACTCAGAGATAAAAGCTGTGTCTCTTGTGTCTTCCTGCATTGGCAGGCAGATGCTTTACCACCAGCACCACCTGGGAAGCCTGACCTAAAGATGTACCACCATTTATTTATCCATCCACCAGCTGATGGACATTTTGCTTGTTTCCAGTTTAGGGCTACTATGAATAAAGCAGCTACAAATGTTCATGTATGGGTTTTTGTGTGGACATGCATTTTCATTTCATGGGTAAATACCTAGGAGAGGGATGCCTGGGTCATTGTGCTGGCTTACACAGAATGTTTTTACGGGTCAGATCAAAGCTGGCCACCTGTGATCTGACCCAGCCACCTCTTTTTACGGGTGGAGGGAACCATGGGTAGAGCCAGAGGTAGAGCTGGGACACAGAGATCCTGAGTTACCCCCAAGTACTCTCCACTGGACCACACCAGCTCCTTCCTAGTTGACCAGAGAATTTTTTAGCTTAAATGCAATTATGTTTGAAAGCAGATTAAAAATATTTTCATGGAATTCCCTGGTGGTTCAGTGCTTTGGACTCAAAGCTTTCACTGAAGGAGCCCAAGTTCAATCCCTGGTCAGGGAATTAAGATTCTGCAAGCCACACAGCATGGCAAAAACAAGAGAGGCATTTTCAGACAGAAAAGGGCAGTCTGCTTCCCCACAACCCCATGTATCCTTTCTTAGAAAGCTACTTAAAGATGTAATCCGGTTAAATGAGGGGCAAAAAGAAAAGCCATGAAATCTAGAAAACAGTGGCTGCATCCCAGGAGAGCAAAGAAGGGAAGTCCCAGAATAACACCGGTGCTAAAGACATGACAGCATCTGATTGAGCCTCATCAGAGCAGGAAAGTGAGGGGTGGCAGTGAATCGTCTGCAGGAATAGAAGTTAGAATGGCGGTCAATTTCATGAGTAGTTGAACAACTTGAGGATATGGTAAAGGCACATTATTCTTTCATCAACAGAAAAGAAAAAAGGCAATTGAAAACTCTAGGGAAAGTAAAAAGCTGACAAAAAATGTGCAGCTCAAGTATGAAGATGAAAATTTCATCTAATTTTAAGCCGTTTCTGGGTGTATGGGGACAGATTCCATTTGACCTTGATGCTAAGACCGTTCTCCTTTAAATGGCCCAAGGATCAGGTTTGGATTTAAAGAGAAGTATTTAAGTCTGATAAACAATATCTTTTTGTGTGTGTGTTTGTGTAATAAAGTTTTATTAAAGTATAAAGGAGATAGAGAAAGCTTCTGACATAGGCATCAGAAGGGGGCAGAAAGAGTACCCGCTTGCTAGTGTTAACAATGAGGTTATATAATCCAAAGAATGTCTGGAGGTTGTAAAGGCCTCATCAGACCTACTCCCATAATTTACGTTTTAAGATAACACTGTCCTCAGGCAAGATACATCCTTGTAAAGACCAGGTCTACTCCCATAATTAACATTTTAAAATAACAGAAGGTTGAATCCAAAGACTGTCCTTAGGCAGGATACATTATTGTTATATAATCCTAAGGAATGTGGAGAAAGAAAAAAAGTTTGTCCTTTCTTCCTCCTTGAGAATTCCAGACCCCTCTCTCCTTGGGGACCCCTAGACTCCCTATCAACCTACCTAGGAACGGACTCTCTCATTCCCCCCTTTTCTTTTAGGAGAATTATGTTGCCTAGGGAAAAGAGGCGTCGTTCTCAGTCCATAACTACTTCCGAGCTGACAAGGGGCGTTGTCCCTAAATTGGTGAGGCAACATATTCTCCTAATCCTCATATTGAGGATATCTGATCCAGGGGCCCCAAATAGTAGCTGGAGGAAGCTACAGCAGTAGCAGGAGTTTGAGCAACCATTTGTAACTTAAAAGCTTTCATGCGGCTAGAAACAAATCCAGTTATACAGTTACAGATGCAGGGAGCAAACAGCAAGAACAAAACAATCAGAATCAAAATTAAAAGTCACATTATGTCCATAGTTAAAGTACAAAGTGTTGCACCAGTCCATTTTAGGGTTGGTAGATGTCATCAGATGAAGAAGAGGCATTGCATGTGATTGTTGTCGAAGGTATTCACAGACTTGGAGAAAGTCTTTTCCTTGAAATGGGGATGTCCACCACGGGAAGCCTTCCACTGATGAAGAGGGGAGCACTCCGCAGACCCAGCAGTTTATCCTTTAGATCCTCCCGAGCGTGGCCATGCAGTATCACATAGGAAGACCAGGTGTGTCTTCTTTAAGCCCTGGGGATCAAATCTATCCCAGTTTTTCAGGATACAGTTCAAAGGAGTGAGGTTGGAGTTGTTAGCTCTCATCTTGTCCTGAAGGATCCTGGACGAGCCCCCAGGATGAAAGGTTGTTGTTCAATCACATGAATACACCGGGATTCTTGGCCCCTGGAGGAGAAGAATTCAACCCGGGGCCAGAGCCAAGGCTTGATCGCTCAGAGCTTTTGTGTAATAAAGTTTTATTAAAGTATAAAGGAGATAGAGAAAGCTTCTGATATAGGCATCAGAAGGGGGCAGAAAGAGTACCCCAACAATATCTTTTTTTTAAGTTTCTAAATGGGTCTAAGAGCAGGCATGTTCCTTCCTGCTCCTTCTCCCTAGCCCCAGCCCCACTTTCCAGTGAGCCTTTTCCAGAGAACACAGGCAGATTAAGTAGGGGCTAAATGATGTCTTCTGTTGACCTTCAGATCCAAAGGAGGAAAAAAGGGGAGAATCAGTAACTAACTCATGGAGGAAGGAGGAAGGTTACGGCGAGGTTATGGTAAATACATACAGAGAAGGGATGAGAGGCACCCAGGAGTGCTGGGCCCAATTTCTCTGCTTAGAGGAAGGACAACATTTCTATTTCTGGGTTCTGTTGCAGGTTGCCTTAGAAGGGAGGCTGCCTTGAAGGGAGGTCAGAGGGTGCTAACTGGGTGGTGGTGTTGTTCAGTCAGTCACTCAAGTCGTGTCCAAGTCTATGCAACCCCATGGACTGCAGCACACCAGGCTTTCCATCACCATCTCCCAGAGTTTGCTCAAACTCATGTCCTTTGAGTCGGTGATGCCATCCAACCATCTCAGCCTCTGTCTCTCCCTTCTCCTCCTGCCTTCAATCTTTCCCAGCATCAGGGTCTTTTCCAATGAGTCAACTCTTTGCATCAGGTGGCCAAAGTATTGGAGCTTCAGCTTTAGCATCAGTCCTTACAATGAATATTCAGGACTGACTTCCTTAAGGGTTGACTGGTTGGATCTCCTTGAAGTCCAAGGGACTCTCAAGAGTCTTCTCCAACAGCACAGTTCAAAAGCATCAATTCTTCAGCACTCAGGCTTCTTTATGGTCCAACTCTCCCATCCATACATGACTGCTACTGGAGAAACCATAGCTTTGACTAGATGGAGCTTTATTGGCAAAGTGATATCTCTGCTTTTTAACATGCTGTCTAGGTTTGTTGTAGCTTTTCTTCCAAGTAGCAAGCGTCTTTTAATTTCATGGCTGCAGTCACCAGTTGCAGTGATTTTGAAACCCAAGAAAATAAAGGCTGTCGCTGTTTCCATTGCTTCCTGGGTGTAGCTACAGTTAGTGTTCTTGAGCAAAAGAGCTCCTCCAGTCCTCTCCAAGTCAGCTCTCACTGAATCCCCAGGACATCTCAGATACAAGTAGAAATTATCATAACAATTGCATTATTTGCCTCATAGCCCAAGGTCTCCGGGCTTCAACTAATTCAGGAAATAGTCTGGTGACCGCATGGAAAGACACAGTGTCTTTTTTTTTTCAGTGTTTTTTAATTTACTTTTTTAAAAAGAAATAATTCTGTTTATTTATTTTTGGCTGTGCTGGGTCTTTGTCGCTGCCAGGGCTTTTCCTCTAGCTGCGGTGAGTGGGGGCTACTCTCTAGTTGCGGCATGTGGGCTTACTGCAGTGGCTTCTCTTGTTGCAGAGCACCGGCTCTATGGTGCGTGGGCTTCAGTAGTTGTGACTCGTGGGCTGTATAGCACAGGCTCAATAGTTATGGTGCATGGGCTTATTTGCTTCGCAGCATGTGGAATCCTCCCGGATCAGGGATCCAACCCGTGTCTCCGCATTGGCAGGCAGATTCTTTACCACTGAGCTACTAGGGAAGTCCCAATTTGCTGATTTTTAATCGCTTTACAATATTGTGTTGGTTTCTGCCGTGTGTGCGTATGTGTGTGCGTGTGTCAGTCACTCAGTCGTGTCCGACTCTTTGCAGCCCCACAGACTGTGGCCTGCCAGGCTTCTCTGTCCATGGGATTTTCCAGGCAAGGATACTGGAGTGGGTTGCCATTTCCTTCTCCAGTGGATGTTCCTGACCCAGGGATCGAACCTGGGTCTCCTGCATTGCAGGTGGATGCTTTTCCGTCTGAGCTACCAGGGAAGTTTCTGCCCCGTATCAACATGAATTGGTCATATAGGTACGCCCCCTCCCTCTTGAACCTCCCTGCCACCTCCTACTGTCTATGTGAAAACCTCCAAAAAGCGGAGGGTTCCTCAGTTCAGTTCAGTCGCTCAGTCGTGTCCGACTCTTTGTGACCCCATGAATCGCAGCACGCCAGGCCTCCATGTCCATCACCAACTCCCGGAGTTTACCCAAACTATGTCCATCGAATCGGTGATGCCATCCAGCTATCTCATCCTCTGTCGTCCCCTTCTCCTCCTGCCCCCAATCCCTCCCAACATCAGGGTCTTTTCCAATGAGTCAACTCTTTGCATGAGGTGGCCAAAGTACTGGAGCTCCAGCTTCAACATCTGTCCTTCCAATGAACACCCAGGACTGATCTCCTTTAGGATGGACTGGTTGGATTTCCTTGCAGTCCAAGGGACTCTCAAGAGCCTTCTCCAACACCACAGTTAAAAAGCATCAATTCTTCAGTGCTCAACTTTCTTCACAGTCCAACTCTCACATCCATATATGACCACTGGAAAAACCATAGCCTTGACTAGATGGACCTTTGTTGGCAAAGTAACGTCTCTGCTTTTCAATACGCTATCTAGGTTGGTCATAACTTTCCTTCCAAGGAGTAAGCGTCTTTTAATTTCATGGCTGCAGTCACCATCTGCAGTGATTTTGGAGCCCCCAAAAATAAAGTCTGCCACTGTTTCCACTGTTTCCCCATCTATTTCCCATGAAATGATAGGACCAGATGCCATGATCTTAGTTTTCTGAATGTTGAGTTTTAAGCCAACTTTTTCACTCTCCTCTTTCACTCTCATCAAGAAGCTCTTTAGTTCTTCACTTTCTGCCATAAAGGTGGTGTCATCTGCATATCTGAGGTTATTGATATTTCTCCAGGCAATCTTGATTCCAGTTTGTGCTTCTTCCAGTCCAGCGTTTCTCATGATGTACTCTGCATAGAAGTTAAATAAGCAGGGTGACAATATGCAGCCTTGACGTACTCCTTTTCCTATTTGGAACCAGTCTGTTGTTCCATGTCCAGTTCTAACTGTTGCTTCCTGACCTGCATATAGGTTTCTTAAGAGGCAGGTCCTCAGGACCCTACTAATCCAAGAAGAAAATTAATCCTGGCCTTACTTTCTCTTCAAAATGTTAAAATCAGAAAAAACCTGAGAGGCATAATGAGAGCTTTTTATAAGATAAGCATGGGTAGGCGGGGGGTTTGCTTTGTATCACTTAAGGGAAGGGGTGCCCCCCACCCCCCCGTCAGGAACGTAGGCGTGGAGGGGGCTAGTAGCCGGGCTGGACCTACTTCAAATATGGGCCATTTCCTTCTGCCCTAGTAAAGTAGTTAATCATAAACTTGTAAGAAAATGCTCAGTCCCCAGTAGGAAGCAATGTGGTCCCATGAAAAGTGCTCAAGGCTGGGACTCGGGAGCCCTGATTTCTGGTTTGAGTTCGGGCTCTGTGGTTCTCTCCGTCTGTGAGAAGGGGTGGCTGGGTCACATCAGAAATGACTGTGCTTGAACTGCTCCTCAAATGCATTCTGTCAGCACAGTGACACAGCCTTCCCCTTCCTATGTACTCAAGTGAAGTGAAATTATGTTTTTGCAAAGGCTTGTACACAAATACTCATAGCTACCCAGGTGGTGCTAGTGGTAAAAAAAAACCCGCCTGCCAATGCAGGAAGCTTGAGAGATGCGGGTTCGATCCCTGGGTCAGGAAGATCCCTTGTAGAAAGGAATGGCAACCCACTCCAGTATTCTGGCCTGGAAATTACTTTCTGTTACTCTAGATTAAGTTTTTGGGGATATTTCCGTAAAATGTATTCTTCTGTGTCTGGCTTCTTTCACTGAGCTTTTGAAGTTCATCCATGTTCTAGCTGTATTAACACGCTTAGGCACTCCATGGTGTCCGACTCTTTGCCACCCCATGGACTGTAGCTTGCCAGACTCCTCTGTCCATGGGATTCTCTAGGGAAGAATACTGGAGTGGGTAGTCACTCTCTTCTCCAGGGGATCTTCCCGACCCAGAGATCGAACCTGGGTCTCCTGCATTGCAGGCAGATTCTTCATCGTCTGAGCTACCAGGGAAGCTCCCAGCTGTGTTAGTACTTCATTTCTTTTATTGCCATACAGTATTCCAGCATTCAGAGATACTACATTTCACCATCCGATGGGCACTGGGGTCATTTCTGCTTCTTTGATGACTCCATCTCCTCCCTCCCATCTCCGGGGCTTCCCCACCTTTTGTTTCCTCTGCTTAGAAACTCCCGATCCCACTCACATCCTAGCACCTCCCTCCTCAGGGAAGCCTCCCTAGTGAGACGAGATCGAGCCTGCCATTACAGGGACCCCACCTGCCTTCATGTGACACCGAGTCTATGAACCCCACCAGCCGATTGGCCCCCAAGGGTGCAAATCTTTTCTGTTTTTCTCACAGCTCTGTCCCAATTCCCAGCACGCAGCAGGTGCTCAGTAAAGAGTTGTTGCATGGAGGGAAGGGAGCAGAGAGGGAGGAAGCAAGGAGACAGCCAGGACACAGACTTGGGTCTGCCCAGCTGCCGTGTCCTTCCGGCCCCACGGTGCTGCCTCCCTGGAAGTCACCAGTCCTGATGCGTCAGGCTCTTTGGCACTGATTTTTTTTTTTTTTTTTTTAATTTAATTTAAAAATTTGAAGTATGGTTGATTTACAAGATATTAAATATAGCTCCTTGCTATACAGTAGGTCCCTGTTATTTATCTCTTTTATATATAATAGTGTGTATATCTGTTAATCCCATTTCCCAGTTTATCCCTCCCTCCCCGCTTTTCCCTTTGGTAACCATCCTTGCCACTGTTTCTAACCCACTCCCTGCAGGTATGGCTGAGACAGGCACCACCTATGAGCCACTTCCACCAGGGAGCCCTCCTGACTGCAGCACCAGCCCGGAGGACCGTGAGGCGCCTGCCAGGTGACTCCTTGGGCCCCTTGGGCCTGGGGGTGGGGGCAGCCGGCTAGGGATGGCAGTGGGGCTTGGGCTGGACCTTTAGGCCATGCCCGCAGGTCATTTTGGAGAATGTGAGTCTATGTCTGTGCTGGCACCGTGGAAGGCCAGAAGGCCTAGAAACCCAGGCCCTGCCCTCGAAGTGCCTGGCGGACACTGTTGGCAGAGGAGCTGGGGTCTCAGACCTCTGTTTCCATCTCAGCCATCCATCTTACCTCTGGCCTCTCTCTCTGCAGCCCCACCCCCTCCTTGGTCTCCCTGGCTGACTCCTTGACTGGAAAGGAGCATGGAGGGGGTGTCACCCACGCCTGGGAGGACACCCCAGGCTCAACCAGCGCTCCCATCTCCTTCTCCTCCACGGGAAAGCCGGCTCTGGTTTCAGGTAATGATCACCCCCATGAAGCAGGGCCTTCCTCCCTGGGGACCACAAAGAGGGAGGCTTCTCACTGGGCAACAGCGTCACTTGGTGGGGGAAGGTGGGGCTTGGGAAGTCCTGGGAACAAAGTTGACCCCAGGTCTTTGGCTTCTTGATCTGGAGCTGTGGCTCTGTCACTTGCTACAGATTATTCCTTGATTCTTCTGAGCAGGGATTTTATTCTCAGCTTCTTCTCCACGGCCCGTAATTGCTACTCACGAAATATTTGGCGACTAATCTCATGACCTTGACTGGGCTTCCCTGGTGGCTCAGTGGTAAAGAATCCGCCTGCAGTGCAGGAGATGCAGGTTCAATCCTTGGGTCAGGAAGATGCCCTGGAAAAGGAAATGGCAACCCACTCCAGTATTCTTGCCTGGAAAATTCCATGGACAGAAGAGCCTGGCGGGCTACATACAGTCCATGGGGCCACAAGAGTCGGACACGACTGAGTGACTAAACCACCACTACCTCATGATCTTGACTAGTTTCTTACTTCCTTTGAGCTTCAGCTTACTCACCTTTTAACGTTGTAACAGCGTATACCGCAAAGGGCAGTAAGCAGAGAGTGATATACAGGGGCATTACCGGCTCCCGGCATGCGATTTTAAGGACTTGCAGTTCTAGTGTTGGACACTAGGCGGCGGTAGTTCTCAGCCAGCAGCCCTCCGCGAGGTCCTGGATTTGGCAGTTTAGCAACTTGTTAGAAAAATAAATTACATGTCTCCCCCAGCCAACTGAATCAGACTCTGCATTTTAACATGGTCCCCCGGAGATTCATAGGCACAGGAATGTCTGAGAAGCACTTATCTCGTACGTGTTGTTACTGTTCGTTCGCTAAATCATTCTTAGCAGGCAAGGATCCTGGAGTGGGTAGCCATTTCCTTCTCCAAAGGATCTTCCCTGACCCAGGGACAGAATCAGTGTCTCCTGCATTGGCAGGTGGATTCTTTACCATCGAGCCACCAGGGAAGCTATTGGGTACATGCTACTTTTTTAGCACCTAAACATGGATTTTAAAAAATAATAACTATATGTTGCTTTTCATAAGTGACAAAGGGGCAAAAAAAAAAGAGGCAAGTACTAAGAGATAATGAAATACATCCAGATAGTGGTTAACAGCGTGGGCTCTGGAGTTGCGCTGGCCTGGCCTGAGCTATGATTCCTACCCTCTGGGTGACCTTGGGCCTGTTAATCTTTGCAAACATCAGCTTCCCTCCATTGTAAAATGGAGATGGTCATGGTGCCCATGGCATAGGGCTGTTGACTCCTCATTCAAGGAGCACTTGCTGAGCGTGCTTATGTGCGGAGTAGATGTGCCTGCCCTCGTGGAGTTTCCAGTCTAGAGGAGTGGCTGGGAGTTGTGCCAGACTCCTAACTTCACCCTCTCGGTTGCTCTGCCTGCCAGCCGCCCGGGACTGGGCCTCACACACGCCTTCCTCCCCAGTCCCCTGATGTCATCCTACTGGACCTCAATTCCCTCTTCATTCTGCCTCCTTGACTCTCCATTTCTCCCCCACTAGCAAGGGTTTGTGCATTCTTCAACTCTTTAGCTCCCCCATGGGCTTCCCAGAGCCAGACAAGAAAGGACAGGTGGGTGAGGGCTGGACCAGATAGCTACAGATAGGATCTGGGTTTCTCTTCTGGCTTGGGAAAGGACCAGGTCCTGTCAGCAACAGTGGAGTCTGTGTCCAGAAGGAGGAAGCAGGCCGGGGTGAGGGCTGTGCTGTGTGGTTGCTGTAGGGCCCCTGGCTCCCTGCCAGGATGTCAGGGTGTGAACGCAGGGCACCTCTGTGTTCCAGGACCTGTGCTCTTCTGGGTGATTCTGATGCTGGTGGTAGTCGTCAGCTTCAGCTCCTTCGTCCTGTGCCACCGGAGGGCCTGCAGGAAGTGGATTGGACAGAGTAAGTGCCTGTATCCTTGGGGCCCTGGGAGGGCAGGGGGCCCTGTGCTAGCCTGGCCTGGGTCCTTTTCCCGTCCTGCCCGCTGATACCCTCTGAGGCTGGCACCCCAGTCCTCCTGCTGCTGTCATTTCAGAGCTGCATCTGTGCTACCCAGTCCAGACCTTCCGGCCCACGCTGGAGCCTGTGGGTGAGTGTCCAGGGGTCCAAAAGGGCTGTGCGTGGCTACACCGCAGCTCTGCACGGTGGGCCAGAACTCCCTTGGGGCTCCCTCTGTGTGGGGGTTCCCACAAGCTGTTCCTCCTTTCTGTGCAACCTCGTATGTGATGGGAATATAATGTGGGTGGAAACTGTGACATGTTCCCTTCAGCGTCGGATGTGGTCTGGGCCCAAAGCTTCAAAAACTCACCTTGTCCTTCGTTCTCTCCTTGGCCGTGCCCTCAGGAGAGGCCTTCCCTTCCTCTCTTCTCTCTGTCCCTCCTTCCCAGCCTCCTTGTCATTTCCCCTGCCCTTTCCCTCCTGCTGGTGCCCAGGGTGTAGGGGTTGGGGTAGAGGGAGCAGGCTAACAGGGCTAGAGTCTGATTCTGCACTATGAGCTACATGACTGGGTGAATTACTTAATTCCTCTGTGTCTCAGTTTCCTCATCTGTACCAAGTCACTCCGTCGTGTCCGACTCTTTGTGATCCTATGAACTGCCAGGCTCCTCTGTCCATGGGCTTTTCCAGAAAAGAATGCTGGAGTGGATTGCCATACCCTCCCTCCAGGAGGTCTTCCTGACCCAGGGATTGAACCCATGTCTCTTCTATCTCCTGCATTGGCAGCTGGGTTCTTTAGCGCTGCCTGGGAGGTGGGGTCTAATTCAAAGAGTGGGTGTGTGGGTCCATTGTGGCGGGGCCTGTTGAGCGCTGTGTGCAGAGCCTGCGCGCAGTCAGCATTCACAGACTGTGGCTGCTGTTTGCTGACAGCTCCCCTGTGTCTGGGGCCTTTTTTCTCACCAGGAGTCCAGGCCTTCCTGAGTTCTCGGTTGATCTGAACTCTTCTCTCTGATCCCTGGCCAGCCTCCAGACCACCTCTTCTAGGCAGCCTTCCATGCCCCACCCATTCCAGGCAGCAGACTCAGCTCTCACCTGGCAGGGGGCTGGAGGGGCGACGCCAGCCATCGTGTGCCAAGTATCTCTTCTCCCCTGGGTTACATCTTTCAAGGCAGGACAAGGTCCTCCTCAACATGCCACAAGCATTGATTGAGCACCTGCTGTGTATGGGCCCTGACCACAGGGGAAGGAGCAAACACAAACGGTTTGAGCTTCCTTTCTGGTTTCAAGGCAGTGTCCTATGACGGTCTCACAGACCCAGAAGCCCCACGGTAAATGGGTGATGCTCTTCATTTCGTAATGAAGAGATGAGACCCAGGGCCACGCTGTCTGTAGTTGCCATAGCCAGACTCAGGAACTGGTCCTGGAGCCGGCAGGCCTCATTGGCAGAGGTCTCAGTCCTTTACCCTCTTCCTCCCCACCCCACCCCCCGCCATGGGCTGTCCACCACCCAGTGCCCAGCCTGACACCCAGCGGTCAACTCAGACCTCCTCGCCCCCCACGTCCCCAGACCCCACGGAAACCTTTGCCCTAGCCTGGCTTCTGACTTGGGCCCCTGAACACAGTGTGTGAGGCGTGTTTTGGGTTTGGTGAGTTTCACAAGCAGGTGCTTGTGTTCTCTTCGCAAGGGGGCTTTTTGTGTTTTGACAGTTTCAAGCCTTTTTCCATGAGCTGTCAGGCTCAGTGTCTCATTGAAACCTGCGTTTGCTTTCTTGACATTTTTCTAGTATTAGAGTTTCCATTGCTGTCAGTTTATTTTTTTCTTCAAACCTCCATGATAGCAGTTTTGTCACACACATACAAAAAAAAAAAAAAGAGAGAGAGAGAGAGAAAGAGAGAAAAGACAAAAAGCACCTTCTCTTAAAAAGTCAGACTTACCAGGAACTGAGCCTGGGGCTCAGTGGTGTCCACCCTGTTTGGTGCCATTTCTGGCGCGCTGGCTTCCGATGGGTCCTTGGGGGTCTGGTTCCCAGGGAAGGAGGTGACGAAGGATGCAAAATGTGGGTGGACTGAGCAGGGTGGGTGCAGTGGGAGCTGGAGGGGTGCAGGAGTCTTTCTGCACTTGTCCGTTCCTTTGTGTATCCGCCCTGCACTTCCTAGTGGCCCTGTGCTGGGTCCGGCAAGTGGCCCTCCCAAGCTTTCTGACCAGCTCAAGCAGAGTGGGAATAATCTGGCCTCAGTCCCCCTGGTCTCAGAACTCCAGGGCTCAGGGAGCCCAGGTGTGGTTAGCAGTGATCCGGACTTGTGGATTTAGCAGGTGGATCTGACTTGGTGGCGTGTGTCCTCGGGGGCAGGCATCTCCATAAGTACACGTGTGTTCTCATCTTATTCCTCCCAGAGGCCTGTTATACCCATTTCTCAGATGAGAAAGCTGAGGCACGGGAAGATGAAGAAGCTTGTCTAAGGCCACTTGGTTAATGAGCAGTACGACCGACCAGGATTTTGTTGGTGGTGCTGGCTAGATTTTTGCTTAAAGGGTACCCTGGCACTGTTGACACCTGCCCGGGATCTTCCTTTGCTGTGGGGATTGTCTTGTGTGTTACAGGATGCCAGGCAGTCCTGGTCTGTAGACCCACCAGATACTAGCAGCACCTCCATCTGTGACAGCCAGCAGTGTCTCCAGGTACTGCCACATGTGCCCTGGAGGGGAAACGTCTCTACTGGTTGAAAAACACTGGCTGAAAGTCTCTTAACCCTTCATTTAAAAAAACACTGTCATCATTACTTTATCTGTTACTTCAGGCAGTTTTAAGTTGGAAACATTGCTTTGTTTTGAAACAACTTCAAACATACAGAAAGGTACGGTGAACGTATTTTTCCTGAACTATTTGAGAGTAAGTTACTGACTTCATGCGTTTTTACCCCTGAATACCTGAGTGTGTATTTCATACAGCCGCAGGGAAATCAACATCAGAGAATTCGCTTTGCTGTATCTCCACCAGCTAGGTCTCAGACCCCAGTCTGGTTTCTTCGAACATTGATAATAATACCTTGAATGCAGTCCAGCCTCTCCTGTTGCATTTGGCCACCGTGTCTTTGTCCCCTCTAGTCTGAGTTTCTCCCTCCTGGTCATGACCTTGCCATTTTGGAAGACTGTACCAGTGATTCTGTGGCTGCCCCTCAGCCCGGGTTTGCCTGACTCTGGAGTGAGGTATCTGCCCCATCCTCACTCCCGCCAGGTTTCCCTTTGTCCCTTCCCCTGCATGTTCACCACAAGCCCTGGATGAGCGGGTGTCTGCCAGCCTTCTCCACCATGCAGTCCTATTTCCTCTGTGGTCATCGCTAAGGGGAGGGGAGGTACTTTGAGGCTCTGTGAATAACCAGTGCATCATCAGCCTTTCCTCTGTTTCTGTATGTTTGTCTGTCTGGATGTGTGATTCCTTTCTTAGTCTGCTGTCGTTGTTACTTAATTTGATGTTCAAATTGTCCCGGGTGAGGCCAGTGAGGGCCCCTTCAAGCTGGCTCCTGTGTCTTTTTGATTCCATCTTTCTGTGTTTGGGGCTCATCTCTTTTTAAAATCTGTGTGTGTTTTTTTTTTAATTTATTTTTCAATTGAAGGAAAAAAAATTTTTCTTTTCCTTTTTTTTTTTTGGCTGGGCCATGCGGTCTGTGGGATCTTAGTTCTCTGACCAAAGATCAAACCCCAGCCCTTGGCAGTCAGAGTGCTGAGTCCCAACCACTGGACCGCCAGGGAGTTCCCTGGAGCACTCCATTACCATGTTCCCAGCTTAGCTTGTAATAATTCCCTGCCCCTTCCTGGACTGGAATCTAAGGCTGCCTGTTGCCAAACTCCTTCCTTGGGTCTGTTCCACTTCCCATAGCAGCCAGAACCCCAGGCCAGACAGGGGATGGAACTGACAGCAGAGAGCAACAGGGATGGAAAGGATGGATAACTTGTCAGAACCCATGTGCTTGGCTTGAGCAGCCCTCAGAGCAGCTCTGGGAAGCCAAGCACTTATCTATGGGGACGAAGGGGGCCGCTGATGCCCAGTTTGTTCTTGGATTTGTGTCCTGGGACGCTGGACACATTTGTGAGAAGATTGCGCTTATTCCAAAAAAGCAAGATTACCAGTGAATGAAGACAGGGAACTGAAGCAAAATTTTTGAGGGAAAAAGCCCTTACGAAATCTGACCTCTGCACTTGGCACCGTTCGTTCTAGGTCTTTATTAAAGAACACAGGCAGGTTGTAACACGGCTATAGGCCGAGGTTGATACCATCTGGATTCTGCCTTTTCACCTTGACATTATTTTATGCTGGTTTCTGAGAGACAGTATTGAAATCTGGTTTTCTTTTCGGTGTGATGGAGTGTCAAGCCACGGGAATATCCTGGGGCTCCCCTGGTGCTAGGGAGCATTTTAGCCACCTTCCTTTTTGTTTGTCTCCTTCCCTTTTTAATGTTGTAATTTAAAAAATCTAAACAGACTTCATTTTAAAGAAAAGTTTTAGACTTACAGAAAATTTGAGAAGTTAGTGGAAATATAGCCCACACCCAATTTCCTCTATTATAAACATCTTATTCTACTGCAGTACGTTTGTCACAATAAAAGCAATACCGATACACTGCTGTTCTCTGCTGCCCATACTCTGCTCAGATCTGCTTGACTCTGCTAGCATGCTTCTGCTGCTCCAGGATCCCGCCCAGGACACTGCTTTGCATTTGTGCCTTAGGCTCCCTTGGCCTCTGACAGTTTCTGGCCTCCCTAGCTTTTGGTGACCGCGGCAGTTTTGAGGAGTGCTGGTCAGTTAAGTTATAGGATGATCCTCTGTTGGAACTGGTCTAGTATTTTTGTCCTGATTAGATTGAAGTCAAGGATTTGGAGGAGGAAGACCATATGAGTTCAGTGCCATTTTCATCACAACGTATCAAGAGTATGTGCTCTCAAATTAAAATTTGAAAACAATTATTTTTTGGTTTAGTAGACAGGATAGAACTCCAGTGTCCCTAGCCACAAGGGACTAGTTCCACTGTGAAGTAAACAGTGGGGCCTCAATTTTGAAGACATTTGGGGAAAGGGAAAATTGGCTTTCTGTTAACTGGCAAAATGTTCTAGTGGGACTCTGTTTATGTTAAAATGTGTTATGTTTTGTATGTGCACATATACGGACCAGGGGGCTAAGATGGTAAAGAACCTGCCTGCAATGCGGGAGACCTGGGTTCCACCCCTGGGTCGGGAAGATCCCCTGGAGAAGGGAATGTCTACCCACTCCATATTCTTGCCTGCAGAATTCCATGGACAGAGGAGCCTGGTGGACTGGGCTGTATAGTCACAAAGAGTCGGACATGACTGAGCGACTGATATTTTCACGCTTTCATATATGGACCAGAGTCTCTGCTGAGTTTATACATTAAGAAATGATGGTTGATGGAATCTTGATTTTTGTTAACTTATCCCAATAAAGCCTACAGAAACTCAAAAACATAAGAAAGAGAGAATATGCTCTCAACATGATTGCTTCCTGGGCACCTTCTCTTCTGAGGTCTCATTTAATCTTCATAAAAACCCTCTGAAGGGGCATGATCTTGCCCCTTTTCCAAACGAGAGAACTAAGACCGGGAGAGGTGAAGGACTGTGCTGGGGATGCGCGGCTAGGCAGGCCTCCGATGCAGGACCACTAAGCTGCTTCTTTGTTTGGCATCTGGCTTGTTTTCAGTTTTTTTGCTTATTATAGGCTCCACTGCTGTGCACAGCCTGGTTACTTTCCTTCAAGTTATTTCCTGAGGGTGTGTCCCCAAAGAGGGATTACTAAGTCAAAGTGTGTGAAGTTTTCACTGCCAGATGGTTCTTGAGAAATGAGAAAGAGGGAACCAGTTCACAGGGCATGAGCAGCTGTGTTCCTGTTTACCCACATCCTCTCCAGGACTGTGTCTTACCAATTTTGTTTATTCTGTCTTTTTACTTTGTCACATATTTTCTCCCCTCAATGACTCTCTGCCAAATGACAGTTGGCTGTTTGCAGAACTCAGACATCACTCTCAAAGGATAAAGATTTGGCTTCTCTGACTTCATTTAAAAGAATGTGCCTCAGGCCGGACAACATTTCTCAAAATGCTGGCTCGGGCTCTGGACAGTGGCTACCTTGTGGGAGAGAGCCACGAGCCTCCTAAGGTGACTGCTTTGCTGGGAATAGCAGTTCCCAGATTTGTTTGTTAACTCAGTAATCAACCATTGTGTCATTTTACACATGTGTTCTTTTGACCATGATTCTGATCCATTTCCCCTTTAGACACTTTACCTGCGGACGGTCATTTAAAATGGACATGGAAGATTGTCCCCCAAAGTGACCTGGTGTCTACACAGCAGGTTCAAATTGCCCATCATGTTGTTTTATCATGGCTGGTTGGCCCCCAGTGTGCATTTCCGCTAGGATTTCAGAAGGCTGGTTCCCCAGAGCAGCTGAGGTCAGACAGAGTTCCCGAGGTGACTCAGCTGGCTGGCCTCCTTATATGCGAGTTCTCTGGTCAGATGTCCACACCTAAAGGCAACAAAAGTTAAGACCCTGTAGGTGGTCCCCTTGGGAGTATAAGGGGCCGTGCGCTCCCAGAGGACTCAGCGCCTGGGAGCTGACTCACCCCAGTGTAGACACGTCTCGGTACCATCTCTAGCTTTTCCAGTTGGACATCTGGTTGTGGTTAAGGGTCAACATATACTTGGCCGTGACCTGATGCCCTGTTTAAATCGAGAGAAAAGTTGGAGAGGAGGGTGGCGTTTAGGGTGAGAAGTTGAAGGTTGTCCCCTGAGGATCACTGTGGCCTGAGCCCACACTATCGGAAGTGTGATGACCAGTGAGACTGGTCACGTGGACTGTTTCGGGCACACGTGATAGAAGGCTGAATTCATGCTGGCCGGAGCCTAAAGGGCTCTGTGGCCATCTGGCTTTAGGCATGCCTGACTCGGGGGCTCAGAAAGGATCCTCAGGACCTGCCACCCTCTCTCTATCACCATGAGGTCCTCCTGTGTGGGTTGAGTTTCACATGTTGCTCCGGGGGGCTCTGGCCTCTTCTGCCCCTGGAGGCCACCAGGCGATGGCAACAGCCACAGACCAGCTTCTGACCCTGCCAGAGCCTCTTCGGCTCCAGCTTCTGACCCTGCCAGAGCCTCTTCAGCTCCAGCGGGGTGCACACTGGTCTTGAACCACTCCTGTGCGTGTGTAGGAGTGGGTGGATGGGGAGGGGTCCGGTGTGCTGAGGGGCTTGGTGGCTGGGAGAGAGATGACTGCCCTGTTCTCTGGCTGCCCCTGGGAAGTGAGGCCCTGTGCCCCGGGCCTGAAACCCATCCACTGTTCTCCAGAGTGAGGTCTGAGGAAGGACCAACTTCCACCCTGGGGGCAGTGGAGGAGGCACTTGCCTGCAGTGGGGTGGGGCAGGGCCAGGCAGCTGCCAGATGCCCCTTGGTGAAGTGACTGCTCTTTGTCTCCTTGCAGATTCCAAGCCGGGGAGGAACCCGATAGTAAGTAGCCTCTCCCTTGCCCCCACCCCAGCTTTGTGCCCCTACATGTGACTCCTCCTCCATCAGAGCTGCTGGTTCTGACAGTGACTGGGTGGGTCCTTTCCCTCCCACGGCCCAGATGCAGGTTCCCCTGCAAGTTCAGGCTGGGGCTGCCCCACGCAGGGAGCTCTGAGCGCGGTGGGGCCTCAGCCAGGCCCTGGCCAGGGATGCGCAGCTCCACCCCCACGGCAGCCTCGGCTCCTGGCTCATCCCACTGGGGACTTCCAGAAGGGCCTGCCAGACAGCAGGTCTGATTTTGACCATTTGGGTGCCAGGTGTGGTCTGAGAGAAGGCTGGGTTCATTTTCCCCTTTGTCCTTCAATCCTCTGTGAGTCTCAAAGCTGGGATGTCAAGTCAGTAGCACAAACTTTTGAAACTTTAGCTAGCATATATGGAGCACCTGGTGCTCCCAGGTGGCGGAGTGGTAAAGAATTCGCCTGCAATGCAAGAGATGCAGGTTTGATCCCTGGGTCGAGAAGATCCCCTGGAGGAGGAAATGGCAACCTACTCTAGTACTCGTGCCTGGAGAATCCCATGGACAGAGGAGCCTGGCGGGCTACATGGGGTCGTAAAGAGTCAGACGTGACTGAGCACATGTGCATGCAGGGAGCACTTCCCGCGAGCTAGGCTTCTGGCTTTCTCCAAGTTGTTCCCGTTTGTCCTGGCAACACACTGAGGTTGGTACTGTTGTCCTGTTGTATAGGAGAGGAAACAGAGGCCCAGACAGGAAAGGTGATTCCGCAGTTGGAAAATAGATCAGCTGGGATTTGAGGGCTGGTGTGCGTGACTCCAAAGCCAGTGCTCTGGGCTGTTACCCTGAGCTGCCTCCTAGCAAGGCTATCTTCACCCGCCTTTTATGACGCTCTCGCTGTGCCAGGCGCTGGGCTGGGGGCTTTGCACATGTTACCGCCGAGCCTGCGGGCATCCTGCGTGGGCCGTGCGCGCCAGGTCCTCTCCAGGCTTCGCTTGGGCCCTGCTCTGTGCCGGCCTCTCAGGGGCAGCGCAGGGACCAGTGAGGGGGCGTGGGGAGAGGAGCGGCCCTGCTTTCCACAGCTGAGAGGGGCAGGACGAAACATACCATATGACCAGGTCTCAGATGTGTATGGTTTGCCCACTTCCCCCCACACTTATCAGTTCTTCCATTCCTTTCTTTTTTTTAAATAGTATTTTTAAGTTTTATTTATTTGGCTGCCCTGGGTCTTTGTTGCTATTATGGGCTTTTTCGAGTTGTGGTGAGCAAGGGCTCCTCTCTAGCTGTGGTGCACAGGCTTCTCATTGCAGTGGCTTCTCTTGTTTCCGAGTACAGGCTCTAGAGCACGCAGGCTTAAGTAGTTGTGGTGCCTGGACTTAGTTGCTCTGTGGCATGGGGAATATTCCCGGACCAGGGATTGAACCTGTGTCCCCTGCGTTGGCAGGTGGATTTTTTACCATATCACCAGGGAAGCCTCCATTCTCTATTTTCAAACATAATAGATGGAACCACAATACAGGTTCAATTTCAAATCATGAGAGATCACAGTCAAACATGCTTGAGTCAGATAAGCTGCTGTTACGATATCAAGAAGTTTCATGAAAAAAGTATTTAATGATTTGTAAGATACGAACAAAGCTAGTGGAGGTGATGGGATTCCAGTTGAGCTGTTTCAAATCCTAAAAGATGATGCTGTCAAAGTGCTCCATTTAATATTCCAGCAAATTTGGAAAACTCAGCAGTGGCCACAGGATTGGAAAAGGTCAATTTTCATTCCAATCCCAAAGAATGTTCAAACTACCACACAATTGTACTCATCTCACACGGTAACAAAGTAATGCTCAAAATTCTCCAAGCTAGATTTCAACAGTACGTGAACCAAGAACTTCCATTGGATTTAGAAAAGGCAGAGAAACCAGAGATCAAATTGCCAACATCCATTGGATCATAGAAAAAGCAAGACAATTCCTGAAAACCATCTACTTCTGCTTTATTGACTATGCCAAAGCCTTTGACTGTGAGGATCACAACAAACTGGAAAATTCTTAAAGATGGGAATACCAAACCACTTTACTTGTCTCTTGAGAAACGTTATGCAGGTCAAGAAGCAACAATTAGAACCAGACATGGAACAACGGACTGGTTCCAAATTGGGAAAGGAGTACACCAAGGCTGTATATTGTCACCCTGCTTATTTAACTTAATGTGCAGAGTACATCATGTGAAATGCCGGGCTAGATGAAGCACAAGCAGGAATGAAGATTGCCGGAAGAAATATCAATAACCCCAGATATGCAGATGATACCACCCTTATGGCAGAAAGTGAAGAAAAACTGAAGAGCCTCTTGATGAAGATGAAAGAGGAGAGTGAAAAAGTTGACTTAAAACTCAACATTCAGAAAACTAAGATCATGGCATCCGGTCCCATCACTTCATGGCAAATAGATGGGGAAACAATGGAAACAGTGACAGACTTTTATTTTCTTAGGCTCCAGAATCACTGTAGATGGTGGCTGCAGCCATGAAATTAAAAGACGCTTGCTTCTTGGAAGCCTATGACAAACCTAGATAGCATATTAAAAAGCAGAGACATTACTTTGCTGACAAAGGTCCCTCTACTCAAAGCTATGGTTTTTCCAGTAGTCATGTATGAATGGGAGAGTTGGGCCATAAAGAAGGCTAATCACTAAAGAATTGATGCTTTTGAGCTGTGGTGTTGGAGAAGACTCTTGAGAGTCCCTTGGACTGCAAGGAGATCAAACCAGTCCATCCTAAAGAAAATCAATCTTGAATATTCATTGGAAGGACTGATGCTGAAGCTGCAATACTTTGGCCACCTAATGCAAAGAGCCGACTCATTAGCAAAGATCCTGATGCTGGGAAAGATTGAAGGCAGGAGGAGAAGGGGACAACAGAGGGTGAGATGATTGGATGACATCACCGATTCAATAGACATGAGTTTGAGCAAGCTCTGGGACATGATGAAGGAGAGGGAAGCCTGGCGTGCTGCAGTCCATGGGGTCGCAAAGAGTCACATACAACTGAGCAACTGAACAATAACAACAGCAAAGATAATCAAATATATTTTGACCACATGGACCAGTGCATAAATAGTAACTTCTTTAAGACTACCATCTTTTAAACTTCAAATTATTTTAAAAGAATATGAAGGATTATGTAACTGTATTTTTGGAATTTTTCAAACTCATTCCCTTTTGAAGCTTGAAGGTAAATGGTATTTACGTTAGAACATTTCATGAGACCACTTCTCCTTGGCACTTATGGAAAGGTCAAAACTGAAACCAACATTTTCCTGAAACATATCTGTTTTTAGTACATTACTGTGATCATAAAAGACTGCTGTCCCAGGAGCAGGGGAGTTGGGGTGGGCCTAGAGCTGACACTTGTAGACTGAGCAAACATGTATGGATTCCAAAGGGAGACACTGGGTTCTAGTATTGGCCGGACACTTACTAACTAACCCTGAGCAAGTTACTTGACTCTTCTGTGCCTCAGTTTCCTGATCTGTAAAATGGGGAGATATTAACCGCCTTGTAGACTAGTTGGGCTTCCCAGGGGGCACTAGTGGTAAAGAACCACCTGTCAATGCAGGAGACAATAAGAGACTCGGGTTCCATCCCTAGGTCAGGAAGATCCCCTGGAGGAGGGCTTGGCAACTCATTCCAGTATTCTTGCCTGGAGAATCCTATGGATAGAAGAGCCTGGCGGGCTACAGTCCTTAGGGTCGCAGAGTCAGACATGACTGAAGCGACTTAGCATGCACTCACGCAGAGTGGTTGTTAATGATTAGCACGTGTTGAGGGCCACATACACAGTAAGCATTGTATGCGATGCTCCACTATCCTTATTTAGTGCCAGTTAAAAACGATGTGCCTTCACAGGGTCCCATATGCAGGAACATCAGGTCATCCATGCTGAGAAGCCCAGGGTGAGCACATGGTGGCTTTAAAGCAGAGAAGGAGACTTGCTGGGGGTCTATGGAGATGAAGAAATGCATTCCCCAGCGCAGAGACTGGGGGAGGTTGGGGTACCCTGCCTCAGCACCATTTCCTCTGCCCACTGCAGCTGACCAAGAGTGTATCAGTGGCAGACCCAGGCAATGAGGAGCAGGGCTTACTGAGCCGCCCGGCCATGGAGACCTGCCTGGAGAGCCTGCGGCTGCTGGAGGCCAGCCCAGTCAGCAGCCCCCCTTCCCCCACAGACCTACCTGAGCCCCGAGGGACCATGGAGCATACCAACAACAGGATTGGTGAGTCGGCCTGTTTGGGGGGTCCGGGAGTGCTTAGGGGGCAGTGGGAGATGGACCCTGAGCCCCTAACGAGGGACCAGAGACCCTGGGGATGGAAAGCTCAGCAAGGAAGAGACAGGGGCTCCCCAACCGGCTTTTATAAGTAGGAGATGCTTTTCATGAAGGAGTTAAGCCATTCTCAGGGGTATCTACAGCTTGCTCCGCCTCTTCATCCCAATTTAAATTTCTGTAAACTAGAGGAGCCTGGCGGGATACAGCCCATGGGGTTGCAACATTCAGATATGACTTAGCGACTAAACCACCACCACCAAACTAAGAGTAGTCAATACTTCTGACTTCCCGGGGTCATTGTGGGAACTTGTGAAATGATGCTCGCAAAGTTGCCCTGGTGGCTGCGGGGCTCCCTCTGCCTGGTGCCTGCTCTTATTAGAGGGGAAGTAAACACCATCCAGCCCCCAGCACAGGGCCTCTAAGACGGGTGGAGGGAGATGTCAGGAGAGACATCAGCCAAAACATTTGGGCACTGTGCGCTGGTCACCTCTCCTTCTGAGGCTCGAGTCAGTCCCTCCATTTTACAATTGGAGAAACATCGGTTCAGGATGAAGTGATTTCCCTGGTGCCCCAAACTGCAGCCTCCCTCCAGCCAAGGCGAACCTTCCACTCTCCAGTCTTCTTCCTCCTCCTCCCCTCACCCCGGTACATCAAGAGCGCTTCTACCAAAACGCATACTTGCCCATCTTATACCCCTGCTTGAAGGCCTCCAGGGAGTCCCTGCTCCCTGCAGTGTGAATTCCAGGCTGCTGCTTCTCCTTCCCACCAGGCTCGCCTGCCTCCCAACCCTGCAGGTCTGCTCCCCCTTCTCAGTGGCAGTGTTCTAGTTTTTGGAGCCCTCTCTCACATCTGAGCTTCTCCGTGGGAGCTTCTTCCTCACCTGAAATAGTCAGCTCCACCTCCTTGAATCTAGTCAATTCTTTTCTTCTTTGGCTGCACCACATAGCCTGTGAGATCTTAGGCTGCAGTTTGGGGCACCAGGGATCGAACTCATGCCCTTTGCAGGGTAAGTGAGGAGTCTTAATCGCTGGACCACCGGGGGAAGTCTTGAATAAATTTCTGATGTCCCAGGACCTTGCGTATTTGCCTCCTCTCCAGGAAGCCTTCCCCGCCCTCTCTACTCTCCTGTCTAGGAGACACCCTCTGGGTACCCCCAGAACCCAGGCCTCTCCACCTTGTGTCCTCAGCTCCCAGCAGTATGACTGTGTTTGCAGCTTCCTCCCCGCCCCACCTGGCTTTAAGCTCCCCAAGAGGCAGGGTCTTAATGGGCTCCATCTCTGTCTTCTCTGGAGAGTTAACCATCACTGAGATCATTCCGAAGAGGCATTTGTGATCATCCTACATATTTCTGTAGCAGGGGTTGGTGGATGGAACTCTGAGGGCAGAACCGTTAGCGCCAAACTGAAACTTTTGGAATTGCAGCTTTCAGCAAATTTTATTCGGAGAAGGCAATGGCACCCCACTCCAGTACTCTTGCCTGGGAAATCCCATGGATGGAGGAGCCTGGAAGGCTGCAGTCCATGGGGTCGCTGAGGGTCGGACACAACTGAGCAACTTCACTTTCACTTTTCACTTTCATGCATTGGAGAAGGAAATGGCAACCCACTCCAGTGTTCTTGCCTGGAGAATCCCAGGGGAGCCTGGTGGGCTGCCATCTATGGTGTCATACAGAGTTGGACAAGATTGAAGCGATTTAGCAGCAGCAGTAGCAAGTTTTATTGGAAAAGGATGTATTTTGGGAAATACTGCTGAAGACATTTTTTGCAAATTTCCTAAGAAGTCCTAGTTTGAATGTTTGAGTCCTTGCTGAGCACAGTGCCTGGAGCCACAGGGCTGGGGCTCTGGGAGTGTTTGGCAGGGGTGGGTAGAGGGAGGTACCAGGCTCCCAGCAGGGCTGGGCCATGGGCAGCCTGGTCTATAAGCCTGGTCTGTAAGCTTGGAGGAGGTCTTCCTGGAACATTCAAGAGATGGTGAGCCCTCTGTTCTTCTGACATCTCCTGAGAGGAGTAACCCCTGGTCCAGTCCCAAGGGGACCACACTCTGGTTACCCCTCTACCCCTGGGCACCAGGCACAGGGAACCCTGTCCTTTCACCTTCACCACCACCACCCACTCACCCCCAACCAACACAACTTTGGATGCTGGAGCCCTGAATGGGGCAGGAAATCCAAGCAGCTTCTGGAAGACCCTCTCCCGCAGGCAGCCCTGTGGTGGTCGGTAGACAGAGCCCAGGGAATCAGGACCCGGGGAACGTGAGGGGGTGACAGCCTGGCCCCCCAGCTTTGGCTGCTTCTACCTGGACAAACATACCCCGCTTCATTCACACCCCTCCTCCTCTATGTCTGTCTGTCTGTCTCTCTCATCTCTGGCCCTGCCTAGTTTCTTCTGTGTTCTCCCTCACCTCACTATCACTGGCTTCTATCTTTTGCCAGCCCTTCTGGTCAGGTTCTGCAGGCTTTAGTGGACGGTGTGTGACTTGAGGCCATGCTCTCTCTTTTGGGGGGTAGGGGGCTCCCAGCCTACAGCTTATTTCATTCTTGTAACCTTCTCTCTCTCCTAGAGGTATCAAAGACCAAAACAGAAAAACTGGATTATGCAATGGGTTGAGGGTGCAGGGGCCCCAAGAATCTTTGGGGGGCTCCTGAATCAGAGGGGTGTAACTGGGTTTCCCAGCAAGGCAGGCATCCTGAACCCCACCCTAGCTCTCAAGTTCCCTCTTGATAGCTTCCCCATTCAGACTCCAGAGAGAGAGTTCTAGGGCCGAGGGGCTGGGAGCTGGCACCCTGCCCTGAGCTCAAGGCCATCAGAAGCTGGGCTACTGGAGTTTGCAGTTAGCTGATCTGGGTGAAAGCCAGGCTCCCTACTTCCCAGCTTCTCTGGCAGCTTACTTAGCTCCCCTGAGACTCCAAAGCCCTGGAAGCAGGAGGTCAGTGGGGGGGGGGCGGTGGGGCGCGGGTAATGCAGCTAACAGGCTGGGCTGGTTATTCATCCATGCAATTCACACAGGCAGCCCTCCTGTTTGCAAGGCAGGCACACAGCAATAAGAAATAAACACCAAGATATACGGGCCCCTGCAAAGCTGTCCAAATCTCAGGCTCTTGGCAATTATTAACAGGGTTGAGGTTTCTGTAGGATGTGGTCTGGGTTAGGCTGGACTGAAGAGGTTCCTGGGACGCAGAACTTTGAAAACTGGTGGCATCTCAGGAAAACCAGGACATGTTGCCGCCACCCGCTTCCCCTCCTCCCGCCCGCGCAGTCCCCAGATTTCTGCTTTAGGCATGTGAATAGGTGCTGAAAGGGAAGCTGGGCATGGTGGAGTTTCTTTGGGGATTTCTACTGACTACCTGGTGACCTTGGGCAGGTCATTTAACATCCCTGAGCTCCATCTGTAAATGGGGATCGTATAATAATCGGCCATCTATCTTGTGGAAGTGATGCAAAGATTCGGAAGCTAATGTGTGGAAAACATCCAAGGCGGCAGGCTAAGCTCTGCCAGTGTTCAGTGGTGCTCTTGATATCAACATCGTTGTTCCCTGATTTCCCCCCACTTCTTGCTTTCTCTCCTAACCCTGTCCTCTCCTTTCCTGCCCCATCCCTGCAGAAATGTCGAGAAAATCAGGAGCACCTCCAGTCCTTAACCCCTCTGCAGGCAACTGCTAGCTGTTTTATCTCCTTTGAAGCCCCAAGACACCTGTGAAGTCAGCAGGGTTTATTGTGGATCAGAGTGGCTGTGCGTTCTCCCTGAGGCCACACAGCAGGAGTGGCAGAGCTGGTATAGGGACCCTCCTCTGCCTCCTGGCTTCTGTACAGCTGGGGCCCTGGTCTCCTCACCTCCCCCACCCTTTTGCCTTGCAGAGAACATCTACATCATGAAAGCCGACACCGTGATTGTGGGGACCGTGAAAGCCGAGGTGCCTGAGGGCCAAGGCCCAGTGGGGCCAGCCGGGCCCGAGCTCGAGGAGGAGCTGGAGACGGACTATGCCTCCCACTACCCGGAGCAGGAGACGGAGCCACCGCTGGGCAGCTGTGGGGACGTTATGTTCTCGGTGGAGGAGGAAGGGAAGGAGGACCCCTTGCCCACGACTGTCTCTGATAAATGAGGGCTGGACTGGGGCTGAGAGGGCAGCTGGGTGCCTCTGGAAGGCCATGGTGGCCCTGGTGGCACCACACCGGTGGCAGAGGCCCGTCTGGCTTGAACTGAGGTTCCAGCATCCAGCGGTGGGCCCAGCCTGTCAATATGGGAGGTCCCGCTGTTCTATACTCGTATCCCCACTCAGCGCCTCCCAACCCGGACCTTGGGGAGCCCAGGCCTGTGCGGCAGAGACAGACAAGGGGCTGGATCTGAATGACCAGGAGGGCCTGGGCCCCTTGCCTTCTGCTGCTGCCAAGAAGATGCCCAGAGTCCTGGGTGTCAAACACACACCCCAAGCAGAGGCTGAGGCCACGAGGCACATCCCCGCAGACCCCGCTTTCTCCATCACCCTGGCCTCAGGAGTGATGCCCTCCAGGCCTCACTGCTGTGCGAGCCACCCCTAGTTACTGTGAGTGGCCCTGTGGGCATGGAGCCAATGCCTCTGTTTGTTTCTCCTGAATCAGAAGGGAAGTCAAGAAATGGGGTGTTGTCTGCCTGCCCCGTTTTGGCCGCAGCCACAGCACTGCACTCTGCGGACGTGAGTCCCCAGTCTGGCCTCCAGCCCTGCCTGGGCCACTGGGGCCCTCCTAGCCTTGCCAGTCTGTCAGTGTCCTGTAGCCTGCTCCACAGTGGGCCCAGGGCCCAGCGCATGTCACCGTTCCCGAAGCAAGAGGCCTTCGGGACCCAGCCACCTGAAGATTCTCAGCAGCCATGGTGCCCTTGCCCAGATGGAGGCTCTGCCCACCAGCTGCTGCCTGGAGAAGAGCCTGCTCTGCTTCACCCAGGCGGCTTCCTTGCTAAATGGAGAAGGGGAACTGTGGGCCCTTCTTGGGTTCTCGCCTGCTCTGTGGACACCATGGTCTCTGTCCTGGGTCACGAAGATGCATCCTTCCCAGATCTGCCACGTACATAGATCCTGATGGTCCCAGGCCCAGCCTCTGGCTCCAGCTGCTCAGCGCCCATGAGACTGGGTGATTGTGCTCAGTCGTGTCCGAGTCTTTGCCATCCCATGGACCCCACAAGGTGCGACCCCACCAGGCTCCTCTGTCTATGGGATTCTCCGGGCAAGACTACTGGAGTGGGTTGCCATTTCCTCCCCCAGGGGATCTTCCCCACCAGGGACTGAACCCTCATTTCCTACAGCTCCGGCCTTAGCAGGTGGATTCTTTACCACTGAGCCACCTGGGAAGCCCAGAAGGCGATTTGGATGTTTGTGCTCCTGTGGGTGTCAAAAAGCTCCCTGGTCTCCCATTCTGCTGGAAAACAAAGAACATTTTGTGGTTCAGTCTGGACTTCAGGAGTTTTGCATTTCACAGTAAAGATCGAGTGGCCTGATTTGGGCCTGCGGTGTCCTGCTGTCCTTGGGGCTCTCAGACTCAAGTCAGCAAACAAGCGGCCTTGGAAAAGGAGTATGGGCAGATGCTAAGTCTGCTGTGGCCCCAGGACACACAGTCCAGGCAGCCTGGAGGCTGTTGGAATTACCCGCTGGAAGGCAGGCCGGGGAAAGCTGCTGTTTACTCACCAGCCCACTCAGTCTCTGGAGGAAGTTGAGGCTGGGTCAGGCATCACAAGGGTAGTTTCTGAAACCACTCAGATGTTTTGGGGAAAGTTGGAGAGACGCTGGACGCTGTGAGAGACAGTTTACATCAGAACCTGATGTTTATATGGGCTGGACAACTGCCAAAATGCCCTTTGCAAGGACAGTATGGGTGCTCTGCAACCTCCTGCCACTCTCCCCACCCCCCAACCCCGAAGGGCTCTGTAGCTATGACTTGAGGATATTGACATATGCTTCATGGAATGACAGGCTCCCTCGCTGGAGGGCCTGTCACAAAACTTTGATCCTTTAAAAATTCATAAGTTCCCTTAGAAAGCAATCACAAGGCTCAGGAAATTCTCCCTGAGATTTGAGTATGTCTGAGTAGAAGGGTCTGAGCGATCTCTCTCCAGTCAGGACAGGGGTTCCCCCTTTCTCTCTGCCCCCAGACACCTAGGCTGTCAGCCTCTGGGGACAAGGAGCCCCCTGTCTGCTGGGACAGCCATTCCCACTGCTGGAGGTTTTTCCCTGTGGATGGAGGCAGACTATTCCTTGTGTAACACCCACTCCCTGGTCAGTCCAAGGCCCAGCCTTTGAGGATACTCAGAATAAAGCCCTCAAGTCCTAAGGTTCCCTTTGGGTAGGAGAGATGCATGGTTTCCCCACGATCCTTCTTCCCTCTGGGCTGAACCCAGCAGCACTCCAGCTTGGGAAAGGGAGTCACTTAGTAGCAGCATGAATGCCCCAGCCTTGGGGAACCCAGAGAGGACCAGGAGTGAATGTAAGCCTTGGGCTTAGAGTCAGAGCTAGGAAGTCAGTCTGCCTCCCTGGTGTCAACAAAAATTCATCTAAGAAAGAATTGGAAGACTTCATTTGAGCCAAATGTTAGGATTATAACCTGGAAAGAGCGTCTCAGAAAGCTCTGAGGACTATTCCACCCATTAGAAGTCAAGACACAGTTTAAGTTTTTTTTGAGACAGAGGGCCGTACATTAAATGACATATTATTGACCGGTTTACATCATCCAGATCTAAGTGCCATCGTGGTGGGTCATGTGACCCCTTATAAGACCAAGAAGAAATGCTGTGTTTTAATGAATTGTCTTGTTGATGCTATGAGTACGTGACTGGTTGAGCCGGTGTTCCTGCTGATAGAAGTCTGGTTTGATGCATAATAACAGATACACAGTGCAGGGGGAGGAGTTTGTTCAGTTCAGTTCAGTTGCTCAGTTGTGTTCAACTCTTTGCAACCCCATAAATTGCAGCACGCCAGACCTCCCTGTCCATCACCAACTCCCGGAGTTCACTCAAATTCACATCCATCGAGTCGGTATGCCATCCAGCCACCTCATCCTCTGTCATCCCCTTTTCCTCCTGCCACCAGTCCCTCCCAGCATCAGAGTCTTTTCCAATGAGTCAACTCTTCGCATGAGGTGGCCAAAGTACTGGAGTTTCGGCTTTAGCATCATTCCTTCCAAAGAACACCCAGGACTGATCTCCTTTAGAATGGACTGGTTGGATCTTGCAAGAACACCCAGGACTGATCTCCTTTAGGATGGACTGGTTGGATCTCCTTGCAGTCCAAGGGACTCTCAAGAGTCTTCACCAACACCGCAGTTCAAAAGCATCAATTCTTCGGCGTTCAGCTTTCTTCACAGTCCAACTCTCACATCCATACATGACTACTGGAAAAACCATAGCCTTGACTAGATGGACCTTTGTTGGCAAAGTAATGTCTCTGCTTTTCAATATGCTATCTAGGTTAGTCATAACTTTCCTTCCAAGGAGTAAGCGTCTTTTAATTTCATGGCTGCAATCACCATCTGCGGTGATTTTGGAGCCCCCCGAAATAAAGTCTGACACTGTTTCCCCATCTATTCCCCATGAAATGATAGGACCAGATGCTATGATCTTAGTTTTCTGAATGTTGAGTTTTAAGCCAACTTTTTCACTCTCCTCTTTCAGTTTCATCAAGAGGCTTTTTAGTTCCTCTTCACTTTCTGCCATAAGGGTGGTGTTATCTGCATATCTGAGGTTATTGATATTTCTCCTGGCAATCTTGATTCCAGCTTGTGCTTCTTCCAGTCCAGCATTTCTCATGATGTACTCTGCATATAAGTTAAATAAGCACGGTGACAATATACAGCTTTGACATACTCCTTTCCCTATTTGGAACCAGTCTGTTGTTCCATGTCCAGTTCTAACTGTTGCTTCCTGACCTGTATATAGGTTTCTCAAGAGGCAGGTCAGGTGGTCTGGTATTCCCATCTCTTTCAGAATTTTCCACAGTTTATTGTGATCCATATAGTCAAAGGCTTTGGCATAGTCAATAAAGCAGAAATAGATGTTTTTCTGGAACTCTCTTGCTTTTTCCACGATCCAGCAGATGTTGGCAATTTGATCTCTGGTTCCTCTGCCTTTTCTAAAACCAGCTTGAACATCTGGAAGTTCACAGTTCACGCATTGCTGAAGCCTGGCTTGGAGAATTTTGAGCATTACTTTACTAGCGTGTGAGATGAATGCAATTGTGTGGTAGTTTGAGCATTCTTGGCATTGCCTTTCTTTGAGATTAGAATGAAAACTGACCTTTTCCAGTCCTGTGGGCACTGCTGAGTTTTCCAAATTTGCTGGCATATTGAGTGCAGCACTTTCACAGCATCATCTTTCAGGATTTGAAATAGCTCAACTGGAATTCCATCACCTCCACTAGCTTTGTTCGTAGTGATGCTTTCTAAGGCCCACTTGACTTCACATTCCAGGATGTCTGACTCAAGGTGAGTGATCACACCATCGTGAGTATCTGGGTCGTGAAGATCTTTTTTGTACAGTTCTTCTGTGTATTCTTGCCATCTCTTCTTAATATCTTCTGCTTCTGTTAGGTCCATACCATTTCTGTCCTTTATCGAGCCCATCTTTGCATGAAATGTTCCCTTGGTATCTCTAATTTTCTTGAAGAGATCTCTAGTCTTTCCCATTCTGTTGTTTTCTTCTATTTCTTTGCATTGATCGATGAAGAACGCTTTTTTATCTCTTCTTGCTATTCTTTGGAACTCTGCATTCAGATGCTTCTATCTTTCCTTTTCTCCTTTGCCTTTCACTTCTCTTCTTTTCACAGCTATTTGTAAGGCCTACCCAACAGCCATTTTGCTTTTTTGCATTTCTTTTCCATGGGGATGGTCTTGATCCCTGTCTCCTGTACAGTGTCACTAACCTCAGTCCATAGTTCATCAGGCACTCTATCTATCAGATCTAGTCCCTTAAATCTATTTCTTACTTCCACTGTATAATCATAAGGGATTTGATTTAGGTCATACCTGAATGGTCTAGTGGTTTTCCCTACTTTCTTAAATTTAAGTCTGAATTTGGCAATAAGGAGTTCATGATCTGAGCCACAGTCAGCTCCTGGTCTTATTTTTGCTGACTGTATAGAGCTTCTCCATCTTTGGCTGCAAAGAATATAATCAATCTGATTTTGATGTTGACCATCTGGTGATGTCCATGTGTAGAATCTTCTCTTGTGTTGCTGGAAGAGGGTGTTTGCTATGACCAGTGCGTTCTCTTGGCAAAACTCTATTAGTCTTTGCCCTGCTTCATTCCATATTCCAAGGCCAAATTTGCCTGTTACTCCAAGTATTTCTTGACTTCCTACTTTTGCATTCCAATCCCCTATAATGAAAAGGACATCTTTTTTGGGTGTTAGTTCTAAAAGGTCTTGTAGGTCTTCATAGAACCATTCAACTTCAGCTTCTTCAGTGTTACTGTTTGGGGCATAGACTTGGATTACTGTGATATTGAATGGTTTGCCTTGGAAACGAACAGAGATCATTCTGTCATTTTTGAGATTGCATCCAAGTACTGCATTTTGGACTCTTTTGTTGACCATGATGGCTACTCCGTTTATTCTGAGGGATTCCTGCCTGCAGTAGTAGATATAATGGTCATCTGAGTTAAATTCACCCATTCCAGTCCATTTTAGTTCGCTGATTCCTAGAATGTCGACATTCACTCTTGCCATCTCTTGTTTAACCACTTCCAATTTGCCTTGATTCATGGACCTGACATTCCAGGTTCCTATGTAATATTGCTCTTTACAGCACCGGACCTTGCTTCTATCACCAGTCACATCCACAACTGGGTATTGTTTTTGCTTTGGCTCCATCCCTTCATTCTTTCTGGAGTTATTTCCCCACTGATCTCCAGTAGCATATTGGGCATCTACCGACCTGGGGAGATCCTCTTTCAGTATCCTATCATTTTGCCTTTTCATACTGTTCGTGGGGTTCTCAAGGCAAGAATACTGAAGTGGTTTGCCATTCCCTTCTCCAGTGGACCACATTCTGTCAGACCTCTCCACCATGACCTGCCCATCTTGGGTGTCCCCGTGGGCATGGCTTAGTTTCATTGAGTCAGACAAGGCTGTGGTCCTAGTGTGATTAGATTGACTAGTTTTCTGTGATTATGGCTTCAGTGTCTGCCCTCTAATGCCCTCTAGTAACACCTACCATCTTACTTGGGTTTCTCTTACCTTGGACGTGGGGTATCTCTTCATGGCTGCTCCAGCAAAGTGCAGCCGCTGCTCCTTACCTTGGATGAGGGGTATCTCCTCACTGCCGCCCCTCCTGACCCGCGCAGCCACCACTCCTCGGGCATGGGGTATTAGGTAGTTAGAATAGGGAAAAGGAGTCCAAAATGGCGGTGGCTGACATCTATGGTGTGGTGACTCAGATTTAACCTGGCTGAAACTGGGGGAGGAGAGAGGAAGCCAAATGGCAGAGAAGAATTCTTATGTTTAAATTTCTCTTGCCTTGCCATAAAAGATGAATTTTATTTCACAGCTTGTCACACTCAGGGGCAGTCTGGGGCCTCCTCTCCACCACAGGCAGCCAGCCAGAAGCCCCCGTCTGACCATGTTTTCCCTGGGGGCTGGAGGAAGGCGACCTCGCCCACCCCACCTCCAGGACTCCAGCCCACACCCAGACCTCACAATCAGCCTGGCCACTGAACCAGCCACTGCCTGTCACGTGGTCCATCCGAGAGCCAGAGAGCATTTCCCTGCCCTGATTGCCCAGCGATGAGGGACCCCGCCTTCACT
The DNA here is from genome assembly GCF_003369695.1 of Bos indicus x Bos taurus. Taxonomy (NCBI): domain Eukaryota; kingdom Metazoa; phylum Chordata; class Mammalia; order Artiodactyla; family Bovidae; genus Bos; species Bos indicus x Bos taurus. Next base: position 40,891,699 of record NC_040091.1, on the reverse strand, counting down.
TCTGGTCATTCTGATGTCCAGGTGGGCAGATGGACAAGGCCCCTGCTGCCTAGAGTTGCAATTCCCAGGCTCTGAGGAGTCAGCCCACACGTGCTCACCCCTCTTCCTGAACAGTTGTAGTCAGGGAGTGACAGTAAGTGATGTGTATTGCGGAAACTGTTGCATCAAAGAAGATCCGTTGTTTCCCAAGGCGGTCCTATAGGCTGCAAGCTACTATAAGGTTCTTAGAATCTCTAAGGCCAGGGTCAGTCCCTAAGAGAGAATAAGGGACTGAATCTCTAGAGCATCGCTCCAGCCACAAGAGCCTAAAGGAGGTGTCTTAGGCGTCCTCTCTGTCCGTGGTCACTACTACCTGATTTTGAATAATAATCTATGCAGAGATGAGTGGAGGCTCCGACCAGAGTTCCTTGGGTGCCTTCTCTCTTCCACCCCTTCCTTGACCCTCCCTGTCCTCTAACATATAGCAGTGGGGGAAGTGCAAGGTAGGAGGTGCTGGGGCCAGGATGAGTGGGGGAAGGGATTCACAGTCAGGGCCTGAGAGAAAAGCTATAATGTGTCAGTACCCTCGACTGGGCTTCCCAAGTGACTCAGTGGTAAGGAACCTGCCTGCCAATGCAGGAGATGAAAGAGATGCAGGTTTGATCCCTGGGTCAGGAAGATCCCCTGGAGTAGGAAATGACAACCCACTGCAGTATTCTTGCCTGGAGAATCCCATGGACAGAGGAGCATGTCGGGCTGCAGTCCATGGGGTCACAAAGAGTCGGACATGACTGAACATGCACCCTTGACTGGAAGCCGAAGTGAGCATATTGAAAGCTCCAAGGGAAGCTTCTTGGACCCTAGGGAGAAGCTGGCCGAGCCCACCTTGGGCTCCTGCACCCCACCCCTCTGGGAATCCCATAACCAGGTCAGTGAACAAAGTCATTCTTGAGTCAGATCATGCTCTGTGCTACCTAACCCTAACCCCTAATCTGGGGACTGGTAGAAAGTCCGGAGGGCATGGCCACCTCTAGCCAGGTGGTCTGGGAGGGCTTCTTGGAGGAAGTGCCTTTTAAGTTCTCCCTGAATGTGACCTGCAAATATCCCAAAGAGGCAGACGGGGGATGGCAAATGCCAAGGTCCTGAGGTGGGAATCCTGGCCCCAGGGTTCAGGAAGCACACTCCCTGGTAGAAGCTTAGTGATCAGGGCAGAGAGGAAAGGGAGGTAACAGGGCAGCCAACTGGGCCAGATCCTGGAGGGCCTGGTGGGCCATTGTAAAGCCCTTAGATTTTATCACCAATATGGTTAAGAACACAGTCTGCATTTCTTTCTGTTTTCCTCCTATTAGAACAATAAACATCCTGGTATTATCTCAGCCACAGGCATGAAAGGCAAACGAGGGGCCTCAAAGGTTGTTTTGACCTACTTCAGAGGGAAGTCGGGGAAGGAGGCAGCAGTAGCTGGTAGCCAGGAAGCAATTGGATGTGTTTTCTCAGAAGGAGCAGAGAGCTGAGACCACATTCCCGGTTAACTTCACAGCAGCCGTGCACCCTCGGCTGATGTCACCGCGGGGGGAGGGTGAGGGGGAGGTAAGGAGTCTGTCCAGGTTCCCCTTTCTCTGGGTGTCTTCCAGGAGAGGAAAAACCAAACCAAAAGACCCTGGGGAGGCTAGAGGCATTTGTGTTTTGGTGTGGGGCATGGTCATCTTAGCATGAGGCCCACCCTTTCCTCCCTAGCCCTTCAGCACTTGCCTCTGTCTCATTTCATTACCCTGGCTGCTGATGCGGCAGAGGGGAGGGGCCCATCAGCCTTCAGCCTCCAGCCCAAAGCAGTTCCCAGCTCCTTGGCCTCTGGGAAATCTCTCAAGGGCTTTCAGCTTCAGTTTCCTAACCTGCAAAATGGGCATAATAATTATTTTCCAAGTGGCTTAGATGGTAAAGAATCTGCTTGCAATGTGGGAGACCCAGCTTCAGTCCCTGGATTGGGAAGATTCCCCTAGGGAAGGAATGGCTACCCACTCCAGTATTCTTGCCTGGAGAATTCCATGGACAGAGGAGCTTGGTGGGCTATAATCCATGAGGTTGCAAAGAGTCAGACGTGACTGAGTGACTAACACACACACTCAAGATGGTTGTGAGCTTCACCAGTAACACAGGTAAAGAGCTTGGTGTGGTGCTGGGCATACTTCCTGTTCAACAAATGATATTCATCATATGCAGCATTGTATGAGCTTTAGAGATTACCCAAGACTCTACATTCTTTACATATGGGCTTTGTAGTGATGACTGAAAGATAAAAATTGGCTGAGTATCAGCACTCTGTTTTATGAATTGAGGCTCAGAGAGGTTAAGCCACCAACCCACTGTCACAGCTGGGAAGTGCCAGAGCTGGGATTCAACACTTCAACTCTGGCTGCCTCTATGGTTGGGGCTATGTTCACATTACAGTTACCATCTGGCAATACGTCCTCTGGACCAGTTTCCTTTAGAAAGGTCAATTTTATTCCTCTTTTATGGGGAGGCAGAAACAATTGCACTTCCCTGGTGGCTCAGACAGTAAAGAATCTGCCTGCAATGCCAGAGACCCGGGTTCAATCCCTGGGTTGGAAAGAGCCCTTGAAGGAGGAAATGGCAACTCACTCCAGTATTCTTGCTTGGGAAATCCCATGGAAAGAGGAGCCTGGAGGGCTACAGTCCATGGGATTGCAAAGAGTTGGACATGACTGAGCGACTGACACACACAGGGACAGTTGCAAAAGACTGGGTAAACCTTCCTGAGATTAAGTGGCTTTCTGATGCTTCTGACCAGGCAGAAGGGAAACAGAGCTGACCTAGTTGGAGTCTTGTTTCTTGAAGATGCTGTCTTTAAGGGTGGTCTGATTCTGAGGTCAGGGTTGACCTAAGGTTGGGACAGAAGGCTGGGAGGACAGGCAGAACAGAGAACCTGTGCTGGAGAGCTGTGTACTTGAACAGTAACCCCTTGTATCCACACTCTGCCCCATCTCAGGATCCCTGGAAGGGAGGCAGATCAAGAGCAAGCCTTCCCATTTTACAGATGGGAAAACTGAGCCCCATAGAGGTAAACAACCTACCTACGGCCCAGCTTGGTACTTTTTGGTGGAGACAACTTTAGCTGTTCATTGGGACTTGGTGCAGGATCTTAATCCAAATGAACAGTAAAGATCATTTGATGATTTTCATTCTTTTTATTTCTTTCTTTCTTTTCCTTTCTCCATCCATCAGTCCCTCCTTCCCTCCCTCCCTTTCTTTCTTTCTTTTTTTAAAAAATTAGTGTTAAAATGAAAGTAACTGTGGTAAATGACTTAGGTTCTTATTTATAAGACAGGTTTGCAGGAGCCAAAATATTCCTCATAATCAGACAAGAATATTATAGGCAAAGGGCTTTGCAGCTTTGAGGGTATCTGGACTGTGCACAACCCTACGCTTGCTTTAATGCTCTGCTATCCCTGTCTGAAAAATTAATAATTTTTGAAAAGGGGCCCAGTGTTTTCACTTTTCTCTGGGTCCCCCAAATTCCATAGCTGATCCTACCTAAGGGGCAGGGAAACTGTCTGTTAGGAATTGACTCTATGCCAAAACGTTTTATATACATTACCACTTAACCTCACAGTGACTGTTCTTATAGATGAGCTGGCTGATCCCCATTTCTCAAAAGTGTTGACAGGCTAGTAACTGACCTTAATTGTCCTGGTTATCTCTTACTACATCATGAACCACTTTGAAACTTAGTGGCTTAAAATACCACCTGTTGTTTATCTTGCTCATAAGTCTGCAGTTTGACCTGGGCTTGGCAGGGGCAGCTCAGCCCTACTCACGACAACACTAGCTGGCACGGGGAACACACTTCTGAGACGGCTGGAGGCTGGTGCTGCCTGGGGGTTTTTCTCCATGGGCCTCACCTGGAGCTGCTTGAACTTCCTCACAGCATGGTGGCTGGGTTCCTACAGCAAACAACTGCCAGTAGCAAGTGGAAAACTGACATGTTCATAAAATCTGGGTCCAGAAATGGGTATAGCATCACTTTTGCCACATAATATTTTTTTAAAAGCCTTTATCAAACTTGTTACAATGTTGCTTCTGTTGTTTCTATATTTTTTTCTGTTTTTTTTTGCAAGGAGGCATGTGCTATCTTAGTTCCCAGACCAGGGATCAAACCCACATCCCCTGCACTGGAACATGAAGTCTTAACCACTGGACCACCAGGGAATTCACGTCACATACTATTGGTCAAGCAGTCACAGAGACCAGATTCAAAGGGAGGGAATGTCAACTCCTACACCCTGATAGGAGTTCAGGGATCTTACTATGTGCCAGGCTGTTGCTGCTGCTATTTAGTCACTCAGTTATGTCTGACTCTTTGTGACCCATGGACTGTAGCCTGCCAGGCTCCTCTGTCTGTGGGATTCTGCAGGCAAGAATACTGGAGTGGGTTGCCATTTCCTCCTCCAGGGGATCTTCCAGAACCAGGGATCGAACCTGCATCTTCTGCATTGGCAGGCAAATTCTTTACCACAGAGCAACCAGGGAAGCCCCATGTGCTAGGTACTGGGCTAAATTTGATCATTACTGTTCCCAGCATTGCCTCAAAGAAGCTAAATAACCAAATCCAAGTTTGTCTGGACTGTGGGGCTGACCTGTGCATTCAGGATCCATGCAATCAGAATGTATCAGGGCCAGAAACTGTCTGACTCCAGAACATTTAAGGCTTTTGAAATAATGGTTCCCCAGATGGGAAAGCCAAGGCTGCAAGAGGTCTTACTGGGCCTCGCCCTCAGGGTGGGTGTGGGGTATGGCACCTTCTAGGGCAGGAAGGGGCCTCCTGGGGCTGCACAGAGCCTGGTCAGGAAGTCACAGAGGGCTGTGGGCAGATTATGCAATAACAGGCTGTCGCAGGGACATTGTTTTTCACTGAGATGACACTTCACTCAGGAAATACCCACAGCCTTGGCAGGTGTCGAGGGAGGGTTCCTCACTCGTGGTGGAAGACCCCCAGTGAACGAACACGGCGGGTGCGGGGACTCTCTAGGTGGACCGGGTCCCCTGGGCCAGTTGCATTCATCAGAAGTTCCCTGAGAGCTGCTCTGAGTCCCTGTGAGCTGGGCTCAGACAAAAGAGATTTAAGATGCCCCATCCTTGCCATCCAGGAAGTTGCACATTTGTTAGATAACTTAATTATTGAGGTTTCTGGGGCTATCTCATTTAAACCTCACAATACTCTAGGAAGTGGTAACTATTATTATCCCTATTTTACAGGTGAGAAAACCAAGGCACAGAGTACTTAAGTCACTTGCCCAAGGTCAAACAAGGGCTATGGTTAGAGTCTGAGTTTTCAACCACTGGGCCATGCTGTTCCATTGTAGCTCAGACTAGCGTCACCACTGTGCTGGGGCCCCAACCCCGAGTCCCAGGCACTACAGAACTCTGTTTAGACATCTTTGTTGTTCAGTCACTAAGTCGTGTCTGACTCTTTGTGACCCCATGGACTGCAGCCCGCCAGGCTTCCCTGTCCTTCACTGTCTCCCGGAGTTTGCTCAAATTCATGTCCATTGAGTCGGTGATGCTATGTAAACAGCTCATCCTCTGCCATCCCCTTCTCCTCCTGCCCTCAATCTTTCCCAGCATCAGGGTCTTTTCCAATGAGTCAGCTCTTCACATCAGCTGGCCAAAGTATTGGAGCTTCAGCTTCAGCATCAGTCCTTTCAATGAATATTCAGGGTTGAATTCCTTTACAGTTGACTGGTTGGATCTCCTTGCAGTCTGAGGGACTCTCAACAATCTTCTTCTCCAGCACCACAGTTCAAAAGCATCAATTCTTCAGTGCTCAGTCTTTTTTATGGTCCAACTCCCACATCTGTACATAACTACTGGAAAAACCATAGCTTTGACTAGATGAATCTTTGTCAGCTAAGTTATGTTTTTGCTTTTTAATATGCTGTCTACATTTGTCATAGTATCTTTAGGGCTCAGTAAACGTACAGACAATGGAGTTTGCCTCCTGGCTTCTGTCCACCTTTCCTTTTCAAAGCCCAGCTCCAACCAGGTCATTCTCTCACAGAGCCTTCGATAATTCCCCAGTACCTACAGGCCAACGTCTGCCAGTCTGGCCCTCCAAGGCATGTCCTGCTGCCTGTCACAACTCCTGTATCCAAAACTCCTCTGAAACCCAACTGTGTTCCTCCCAAGTCACCAAATATGGAGGTCACATCCCCACCAAGCAGTCTCTTCTCAGTGTCCCAACTCCCAAACCTCCATCCTCAACTTTCTCTTCTTCCTTCAGAAAGCCTTCCAAGACCACCCAGGACAGGGACGTCTGTGTCCCTCACGTTCCCCCAGCACTGACTATGAAGAGGGTTGGAGGGCTAGTTCCAGAGGGCACACACGAAATATTTCCAGGACTTCCCTGGTGGTCCAGTGATGAGGGACCACCTGCCAATATGGGGAGCAAGGGTTCCATCTCTGATCCGGGAAGATTCCACATGCCTTGGGGCAACTAAGCCCGCGAACCACAGCTACTGATGCCCACCCACCCTAGAGCCTGTGCTCTGCAGAAAGAGAAGCCACTACGATAAGAAGCCCATGCGCTGCAACCAGAGTTGCCTGCACTCGGTGCAACTAGAGAAAGCCTGCTTGTAGCCAAAAATGAATAAATAGATAAATAAAAGTTTTTCAAAGTACTGAAAATTTTAAGAAATTTCTGTATGAAAAGATGAGTTTGTTCGTGGATTCGTTCACTCAGCCCCTCATTTACTCACTCAAGCAACAGATCTGTGCAGGGCACCTACTGGGCATCAGGAGCCGTGCTGAGGAATACAGTGCGGCTGGGAGGGGATGGGGATCCAGGGAACTGCTCTCAAGGAGTCAAAACCTGACTGGGGAGACAGGTCTGAGGTCAGGTGATGGCTGTGGGTGTGGTCCTTGCTGTGACAGAGGTAAACCCAGGGCTCTAGTACCTACTGTGGCCTCTAACCCAGATGGTGGGTCTCCACTTCCTCCTCTGTAAATTGGATTGAATAAGCACCTATCCCAAAGAGAAGTTGCAAGGATTAAATTTATTCATTAGTTTGTTAAATAAATATTTATTGAGCTCAAACTGTATGCGCTGCTGTTACGTGGGGACCAAACCCTGCCCTCATGGAGAAGGACAATAAAAAGCATATGAGAGGACTTCCCTGGTGGTTCATGGTTAAGAATCCACCAGGGTCACGGGTTCGATCCCTGGTCTGAGAAGACTCCACATGCCACCGGGCAACTAAGCCCATAGTGAAAGTCACTCAGTTGTGTCCAGCTCTCTGCGACCCCATGGACTGTAGCCTGCCAGGCTTCTCTGTCCATGGAATTCTCCAGGCCAGAATAGTGGAGTGGGTTGCCATTCCCTTCTCCAGGGGATCTTCTCAACCCAGGGATCAAATCCAATCCCTGAATTGCTAGCAGATTCAAGAGAAGCCACTGCGGTGAGAAGCCTGCACACTGCCAACTAGAAAGTAGCCCCCACTCCCGCACCTCGAGAAAGCCTGTGCAGAGCGACGAAGACCCAGTGCATCCAAAAATAAATATATTTAAATTTAAAAAGTGTATAAGATACGTTAGTCAGTGGTAACCGCTAGAAAGACCAAAAGCTCAGTGATACGTGGGATCCCTGTGGGCCAGGTGTGCAGTCAGAGCTGGGGGGCTTGGTAGAAGTCGGACAAAAGTCTAGAAGGCTGGAGAAATTAGGGGCATGCAAGTGAGTAGGTGTGACTGGGGTGTCAGAAACGAGGGTGTTTGTGAGTCTGCGGGGGAGACTGCTCTACCCCTGCATCCGGATTACTAGGTCTCTGAGGAAGAAAGAGGTGAAGTGATGAAGATGCTTTCATAGGCAGAAATTATTATGCAAGAGCTGGATGGGAAAGTTGAAGGGCTGGACTGGGTGGTCAGTGGGAAGTTGCAAAAGCCTCGAGAGGGTTTGGAAACTGTGGTGGAACTGGGGGCCCCCAGAGGTTTCCTTTGGGTGTCAAAGGGAAGAGGGAGGGTGAGTACTTTGGGAACTTCACAGGGACACCTTCCCCTGCACAGTGGGGGAGACCCAGGACTCCAATCTGGGGAGGCATTAAGTTCTGAGTCTACATTTACTGAGCACCAACTATGTGGTGGACTCCCACACCTGGGTCCTTACAAGATCCCTACAGGGGACTTACTCCCCCCATCATTGTATGTGTGTCCCTAGTCACTCAGTCGTGTCCAACTCTTTGCAATCCTTTGGACTATAACCCACCAGGCTCCTTTGTCAGCTGTCCGGGATTTCCCAGGCAAGAATACCAGAGTGGGTTACCAATTCCTCCTCCAGGGGGTCTTCCCAAGCCAGGGATCGAACCCATGTCTCTTACATCTCCTGCACTGCAGATGGATTCTTTACCTGCTGAGCCATAGGGGAAGCCCCCATTCTAATAGAAGAAATGGAGGCTCAAGGACATGAAGTGATTTGTCCAAGGACAAAATCACATGCTGTAAGTGGTCTGAGCTAGGACTGGAACCCAGGTCTAGGGAGTGGCAAAGGTGATGCCCTCTTGGTACTTGAAATGCCACCATTCATCCCTAGGAAGTAAAGGGTCCTAGGATCCTCCTTTGGGTGCACAGCTGGAGCAGGGTCACCAGACCTGTGGGTGCAGGGGCAGGAGAATGCTGCCTGGAACACAGTAGGTGCTCAATGCTTACATGTGGTGTCTGCAGGACAGGGAGGACTGGCCTGGGGCAGGGGAATGTGGGGCTCTGGTTCCCCAGGAGTGAGGTCTTACAGACATATTTCACATCAGAGATGAATTAGAGGGGGCCACTTACTTCAAGAAGCCCCTCAGGCCCCTCCATCTTTCTCCAAGTGCTTGGCCTCCACCCTCCCAAGTTCCTGCAGGGGTGGAGCCCACACTGAGTCACCCATGCCCAGCCCTGCTTGGCTCTGGTCAGTAGACATATACTCGTAAATATCCAAGTGAGTGAAGATTGAGAAATTGTAGCAGGGGAAAAATTACTTATTTCTTCCTCTTTTTGAATTGAGCAAGGGAAAACTTGCCGGGGAAATGAGGTCAGTGACTTGGGCATTGCTGATGAGCAGGGTCTCCTGCACTGCATCTCCCAAAGGGAGGGCTGGGTATCGGGTCAGGGAAATGGACCCAGAACCATCCTATGTCCAGCCTGGCAGGCCCCCAGCCCTGTCACTCCCTCCTGGCTCTTGGCCATTCCTGTTTTCAGCCAAGTTCTCCCTAATGAGAAAAAAATGTTCTCATTCATGTGTCTGACGGCATCTGGGTGGGCAGGTCCAGGTGGGATGTGCAGATGGCTGATGTGATGCGCTGATGTGCAGGAGGAATTTGTGACCCCCAGATCTTATTCCCTCCCTCTCAGAGTTGTTGTTGCTGTTGAGTCACTAAGTTGTACCTGACTCTTTTGAGACCCCATGGACTAAAACTCACCAGGCTCCTCTGTCCATGGGATTTTCCAGGCAAGAGCCCTGGGTTGCCATTTTCTTCTCCAGGAGATCCTCCTGACCCAGAGATTGAACCCGCATCTCCTGCATTGCAGGCAGATTCTTTACCACTGAGACACTGAGAAATAAGGAGAAAGCTCCTTATAAATAGAGAGGTAACTGCAATTTTTGAAAAATAAAGCTTATAAAAATATAAAAAAGTATAAGGAAAGTAACAAAAATTATGCATGATCCCAACACCCATTATAACCACTTCAAATATTTTTGCTTCTTGCCTTCTCCTAAATAATTTTTAAAAATCATCTTCAGCTAATTATTATTAAAATAAAACCTCCCAACTTATGGTTATAATTGTAATGGATGTTAGTTCATAGCTTAACTCACATTGGTAAAACCATTTTCACCCTACAATTACAAGAAATCCATAGCTTAGACTGTCAGCCTGAACCCCATCTCCATGGAGGCCCCACTGAGGGGATTTGCTTCTGGTGGTTATGAATGAAATGCCTAGAGGCCTCCTGCTTTTAGTTCTTGTCCTCTTATTTGATCTACAAGACCTGCTCTTTCTCAGCATCTGTGCTTATTGTTGTTGTTTAATCACTAAAAAGTCTTTGTGACCCCATGGACTATAGCCCACTAGGTTCCTCTGTCCATGGAATTCTCCAGGCAAGAATACTGGAGTGGGTTGCCATTTCCTTTTCCAGGGGATCTTCCTAACCCAGAGATCGAACCTGTGTCTCCTGCATTGGCGGGTGGATTCTTTACCACTGAGCCACTTGGGAAGCCCAACTTAGTCAAGCCAGTGGAGAGCAATCTTGCCCCAGCCACCTTCAGTCAAAGAAGCAACTCTTTGATTTGTTTTATAAACTGGATTTCCATCCTAATGGTCATCATTATTGAGAGCTTACTATGGTTGTTGTTGTTCAGTTGCTAAGTCGTGTCCAACTCTTTGTGACCCCATGGGCTGCAGCACACCAGGCTCCCCTGCCCTTCACTATCTCCCAGAGTTTGCTCAAATCCATGTCCATTGAGTCAGTGATGCTATCTAACCATCATGTATCATAGCATTTACTTTTCAATATCAACCTTGGGAGGCAGCTATAGTTATTATTGTCATATTACAGATCAAGAAACAAAGGGCTCAGAGAGGTGTAGTTATCTGTCCAAGGTCACACAGCCAGTGAGCGGCAGAGTTGGAATGGCCAAGCATTCTGAGATTGCTAAGTTGTCTTTTCTTCTAAGATTCCATCTGAACAGAGTTTTATGACCAAAAAAATCTTTGAGAACCTCTGGTTTAGCCCATTCCAGTGCTTTTTCTTCAATGTCAGACTCCATGTGGAGAAGGCAAGAGATCTCTGTGAACTGGAGAGATCCTGGAGGGGTTCAAGAAGGAGATAGAGTTGAAGTGAAGCCAGGAAGGATGGCTTATATCAGGAGCAGGAAGGCATCATATTTTTAAAAGTGTTTATTTGTTTATTTGGCTGTGCTGGGTCTTAGTTGAAGCACACAGGGTCTCTGATCTTTGTTGTGGCATGTGGCACCCCACTCCAGTACTCTTGCCTGGAAAATCCCATGGATGGAGGAGCCTGGTGGGCTGTAGTCCATGGGGTCGCTGAGGGTTGGACACGACTGAGTGACTTCACTTTCACTTTTCACTTTCATGCATTGGAGAAGGAAATGGCAACCCACTCCAGTGTTTTTGCCTGGAGAATCCCAGGGACGGGGGAGCCTGGTGAGCTGCCGTCTATGGGGTCGCACAGAGTCGGACACGACTGAAGCGACTTAGCAGCAGCAGCAGCAGCAGCAGCAGCAGGGTCTTTAGTTGTGGCCTGTGGGATCTAGGTCCCTGACCAGGGATTGAACCTGGTTCCCCTGCATTGAAAGTGTACAGGCTTAGCCAGTGGACCACCAGGGAAGTCCCAAGGCATCATATTTTAATGTGAGATTGTTTATGCCTGAGAGGCCTGAGGTCCAAGTGGGAACCTTTTGGGGAGGCACGTTAGAGGAAGCCTGGGAGTAAGGTGAGGTGGGGACAGGGTCAGGAAAGCTGTTTTCCCTTGGAAAAGTCAAAAAGAAGTGACAGGTATGGCCTTGTCTCCTGACAAAGGTTGTTCTGAAGAACCGAGGCCACTGATTCCGAGTAGGTATAGGCTTCTGGCGATGGAGTGGGATGAGTCTGGTAATTCCATCTCTCCCTGGTTTTCAGCCCTGTGTTCAGAGCACACGAAGAACCCCAAGTTCTCCATCTGTGAAGTCAAACCTCTTTATGACACACAGAATAACTTAGAGGCCATTGCCTTGGGGTCTGGCAAATTCTTTATGAAACAGACTTCACATGTTAATGAGATTTGCTATAGGGAGATGTGTGCTGTATGAGGTGTCCACACAGCCTATTAGTTTAGGATGAACGGCTTAAAATCATCTACAGAGCTGGGCTATTAGGTCTTGCCATTCAGCCTGCCCGGAGTTATTGCAAACATCAACTGGGAACCCAGGTGCAGAAGGTGGTGAGTTAGGGAGAGGTGCTGACAAATTTCAACCTGCCACACCAAATGCTCAGAGAAGGGGAAAAAACTATTAAAACCATAGAAGAAGTCCCGAATAAAAGAAGGGTATACATATCATGTTGATAACGGAAAAACTTAACACTGCAAGGATGTCTGTTCTCCCCCAAATTCACCTATCAATTCAGTGCAACCTTAATTAAAATCTTAGCTGGAATTTGAGGAACTTAGTTCTGTTCAGCTCAGTCACTCAGTCATGTCTGACCCTTTGTGACCCAATGGACTGCAACACGCCAGACTTCCCTGTCCTTCACTATCTCCCGGAGTTTGCTCAAACTCATATCCATTGAGTCGGTGATACCATCCAACCATCTCATCCTCTGTCGTCCCCTTCTCCTCCTGCCCTCAATCTTTCCCAGCATCAGGGTCTTTTCCAATAAGTCAGTTCTTCGCAGCAGGTGATCAAAGTGGCCAAGTGTATTCTAAAATGTGTATGGAAGAATAAAGAACCTGTAGAATAAAGTGAATTTTTAAAAAGAGCAAAGGAGATTCACTTTACCAGGTATTAAACATTCCACAGAGCCCTCTAATTAAAAAAAAAAAAAACAACTGTGGAACAAGCCCATCAGCAGGAATGAATGGAACAGAATGAGTCGTTCAGTGACAGACCCATGTAATTATGATCAGTGATTAAAGAATGGACTATTTGGCCAAAGATATAGGAAAGACTGGCTCACTCTGTAGAGAAAAAATGAAGTTGGGTCTCTAGATCTTCTATACCACATATAATTTGGGTTGTATTAAAGACCTAGATGTGAGGTATAAAATCATAAAACTGATGAAAGAAAATATAGGAAAATACTTTTACATCCATGGTGAGGAAGGACTTTTTGACTGAGATCCAAATGGCAAAAAATTTATGGATTTGATTACATTAAAACTAAGGTTTTGTTTTTTTTTTAAACCAACAAAGGACAGTATAAACCAGGACACCAGATGGATGACAGAATGTAGAAGTGTTTGTGATATCTAAAAATGGCAAGGAATTAATATCTAGAATATACAAGGAATTATTGCAAAGCTACAAGAAAAAGACAGGAAATAATAGAAATATGGTCAAAGGATATGAATAGGCAGTTCACAGAAGGGGAAACCCAAATGACTAAGTAGTGAAGAGGTGCTCAGACCCACGAATATTCAGAGAAATGCAAATGAGACAACGGTGACTTCTACTCTATACCCATCAAATTGGCCCAAATCAGAATGTTGGCTAATAGCCAGTTTGAGGGAAATGGAAGAAAAGGGAACCCTCCTACCCTGCTGGTGGGAAGGAGTGTGGCTGATGTGGCCATCCCAGAGGACTTTCTTGAAATAGACACACGATGACCCCACGATCCGGCAGTCCCACTTCAGAGAAATTCAAACACCCACAGACACCAGCATGTGCTTTACAAGGACGCATGGACTGTTTATGGTGGGGGCCAGGGGCCAGGGGCTGGAGCGGGGGAAACAAAGCCAGATAGGGGGCTTGTAAGGCTAGATCTGAGGAGTATGATTCACCGAATCCATTGTACCTGAGAGTGAGAGAAGTTACGCAAAAAAAAGATTCCATTCACACCAGCGACCAAACTCTCAAATAGCTAGGAATCTCTTACCCAAAGAGGGAGGGGCTGAAGGAGGGGCTGGTGGAGCGGCTGGTGGAGGGGCTCGGTTCCGGCCCAGGCTGGGGGTGGCCCCGTTTGTAATGGGTGGAGAACTCAAGAGGAGGCAGGGAAACTGAGGCCAGAGTGCGTCTGGGAGACATTCTTTGTCTCTTGAGTCTTTTTTTTTTTTTGGCTGCGCTGGGTCTTCATTTCTGTGCTCAGGCCCTTCGTTGCGCATGAGGGCTTTCTCTAGTTGTGGCTCGAGGGCTTAGTTGCCCTGGGACATGTGGGATCTTAGTCCCCCCAATCGGGGATTGAACCGGCGTCCCCTGCATTGGAAGGTGGATTCTTAACCACTGGACTACCAGGGAAGTCCTTCTCTTTCTTTCTTTCTTTATGACTGTGCTGGGTCTTCATTGCTGCACACGGGCTTTCTCTAGTTGCAGCGAGTGGGGGCTACTCTTCGTTGTGCTCGGGCTTCTCACTGCGGTGGCTTCTCTCGTTGTGGAGCATGGGCTCTAGGCACGTGGGCTTCAGTAGTTGTGGCTCATGGGCTTAGGCGCCTGCAGCATGTGGAGTCTTCCCAGACCAGGGATTGAACCCACATTGCCTGTACTGGCAGGCGAATTCTTTACCGCTGGATCACCAGGGAAGTCCTTGTCTTTGCTTCTTTAACTAGAAAGTGGGGATCTGCTGCTTCTTGACTCCTCCAGGGCCTGAAGGAGAGACAGTGAGGTTTGGAGAGTGGGGTGGGTGGATGGGTGGCAGTTGGGAGAGTGGAAAGTGTTGGTGCGAAGCAGGAATGAGGGTAGAGGGTAGTGGGGTGAAGGTTTGGGGTTGGGGGAGGAGAGACTCATCCTTCAAAGGAAAGGAATATGGGTAGTGCCTTGATGAGGCTGAAAGGAGGTAGGAGAATTGAAAGCTTTTTGAAAACACAAAGGGCTGTAAAAAGAAACCCGCTGACAAGATGAAAAGAATTGGGCACGCGGAAGGGAGTCTCCTCTTGATGCTGGTGGGAGTGTAAATGGTAAGGCCTCTTGACCAGGACCTAGCAAAAATGAAAATGTGTAAACCCCACTGCCTGGCAGTGCTATGGTACTTTTTAGGTTTACGACCCAGAGAAACCTTCAATCCAGTGCTTCAGGAAACAGGCACCAGGATGTGCCTTGGGCCAGAAGTGCAAGCACCCAACAGTTCAAGGGCAGCAGGTAAACAGAGATGGGGGAGGGCAGGGGCAGGCGGCGTGCAGGGCAGCGCCAGGTCTGAACTCAGCAACACGGAAAGTTCTCAGAAACATGGCCGAGGGGCGGTGGGGGGGAAAAACCAAGGGGCAGAAGAGCATGTGCCTGGTAGATTGATATAAACACAGAAACGTGCATTTAATAATCCTCCCCATCATCCAGTCACATGAAAAGGCAGAAAAAAGATTTGTGAGCAACATGGCAGACTCAGAGGAGTCTGAGCTGTCCCCCAATGGCTGCCTTTACAGGGAAAGAGAAGGGGCTAGACCAGGGGCTGGGGGTCAAGATGGACTTTGGTTTTAATGACCAAGCAATTTGAAGCAAAAAAATAATTCAACAAAAATGTACCGAGAGACTACCATTAGGAAAAAAAAAAAAAAACCAAAACAATTGAGTCCATGCCAGTGCTGCTTACTTAGTAGGGGTTGGAGAGCTAGGAGAGAACAAAAGTGACCCGGTTCCTGCCATCACAGGTGAGACAGGCAAACAAGTAGAGAACTTACACCAGTTGCCATGAAGAAAAGTAACTTCAGCGGACTTCCCTGGTGGTCCAGTGGCTAGAAATCCACACTCCCAATGCAGGGGGCCCCAGGTTCCCTTCCTAGGCAGTGAACTAGGTCCTACATGCTGCAATTAAGAGTTTGTATGCCTCAACTAATGGTCCCACATGCTACAACCAAAGATCCTGCATGGCACGATGAAGAGGGATGATCCCTTGTGCCATAACTAAGACCAGGTACAGTCAAATAGATAAGTAAACATTAAAGAAAGAAAGACAAGCAGCTTTAGCTAGGAGGGTCAGAGAAGCATCTCTGAGGAGGTGGTGTTTGAGCAGACTGGACCAGAGTGAGGGCATAGGCACTCAGGCATCTGGAGGAAAGGTAATATGAGTGTTTTGCATGTTCAGGATCAACCAAGAAGATAGAGGATCAAGCGTTAGGATAGAAGGTCAGTGAGGAAAGAGGGCAGACCTGGTTGTTAACATTGGTCAATCCTGGGTAGTGGGAATATGGGTGATTTTTATAATACACTCTGAGATTTTTTTTTTAATTAAAAAAAATAAAAACAAAGACACTGTAAGGTTAAAAGGCAGATGGATGTAAAAGGCAGCAGCTTGGTTGGCAGAAACATGAAAGGGAGACCTACCCGTTGTGGAAGGCCCTGTGTGGGATCAAGGTGGTCATTCCTGCAGGATAGGTATGTCCCCTCTATACAGTTGAAGGCAGGGGGTTAGAATCCAGCCAACATCTCATGGAAGTCAGAGTACTTGAATCAGTCAGAATCAGGACCGGAGGGCCGCTAGGACCTAGTCCAGAGATGGCAGAGGCCAGGTGATCTGCTGAGGCTGCGTCTCCCCACCCAGTGCACACTTGGTCAAGCATCCTTTCATGCAGAGTCCACGTGCAGGCTCCAAATCCTTTTCAGGAACTTCCCTGGTGGTCCAGTGGCTAAGACTGCACACTGCCAATGCCGAGGGCCTAGGTTTGATTCCTGGCCGGGGAACTAGGTCCCACACGCTGCAACTAAAAGATCCTGCACGCCACAACCAAGACTTGGTGCAGCCAAATTAATTAATTAATTTAAAAGAATCCTTTTCAACATGAAGCCCTAGGCAGCTATCACCAAGCTGAGCTGGCCTTTAGGCTAAAAGCAGCCTGCCTCCCGTGCCCTGATCTAATCCAGCCCCCTCATGTTCTAGATGTTCTAGGCCCTCACACAGGGTGGGGGCTAGGATGGAAATTCCCCCAAGTCTGAGCTGGCCTCCACCTGCTGGGCTTAGAAACTCAGGGTCTTTAAAAGGTTTGGGGTCAATCTGGGGACCGATTCCTGGGAAGAGGCCACTCAGAACAGGGATGTTGTGGTGGAGCAGGGGAAGGAGGAGGCCTGTGGGCTCCCTTCTCCAAATTGCCTGGGGTCTTCTTTGAGGGTCATGGGGAGGGACAGCTGCCCTCCTCTTCTTCAGGAGGAAATGGGGAGGGGAGCAGTGTCCCCAGCCCCCAGCTTGGTCTGGCCAGCTTCACCCCTGTCCCCGCCAAGATGTGGCCCTGAGGTAGGCGGGAAGGCAGGTGGGAGGCCTCGACATCGAGAGGAGGCAGTTGCAGAGCTGTGGCTCACCCCAGTGCTACTTCCTTTTTGAGATTTTGGGACATGAGTCATCAAGGGGCTGGCCCTGAGCATCCAGGGCGCTGAGGTAGCAGGACAGTGGCATAAGAGAAAAGGTCGCCTGCTCGGTCTGTGGGCCAAACTGGGTGAGGCTGGCAGTGGGGTCCTGCTAAGACAAGATCCCAGTGGAACCCGCCCCAGACCAAGTCCCACTGAAGGCCAATTCTGAGAACTCCCCCGTAGTGTAAACCACCCCTCCAAGCCTACCCTCAGCAATACCTTCTGAAACACCCTGACCACCTATGCCTTCTAATAGCACCTCTTGCTGCTGGCTGAAGCTGCAGAGCTGTTCCTCCAAATGCAAACACCCAGTACACAGTAGGTGCTCAATAAATATTGGTGGACAAGCTGGCTGTTCTCATGCATGATGCCTGCTGGGCTGAGCCTTCCTCTATACAGCTTGTGAAACACAGGCATTGGCTTTCTGGGGTGGTGTGTGCAAGATGGCTGGGGGCTTTCTGAGAGCTACTGGCTGCACTGGGAAGTGGGGGAAGCTCCAGGGAGCCCCAGGGTTCAGACACTGCACATGCTGCCCCTGATCTGGGGACCAGAGGGCCATGGTTCTGTGTTCTGGAAACCAGCCTGCCACCCTTTACCGAGGAGCAAGTGGAGTTTTTCTGCCTTGTGGGGCTAGGGGTCTCTGAGGTACATGGTCTGGTAGACCTGGTTGAGTGCACAGGGCCTGGGAGTGACTGGACTGGACTGGATTCTGGGGCATCGACCCCGACAATCACTCAACCGTTCATTTGCTGACTTACTTCTTCACCCTTCTCTTGTCTCCTGCACACGCTCATCCTGTTTGCAGCCTTCATCTACTTCAACTGTACTGAGCCCCCACTCCAGGTATCACCTGGCCACTGGGGAAATAGAGGGGACTGTGACCAAGTTGCTCTGCCCTTGAGGATCACACAGTCCAGCAGTGAGAGGCAGTCAGCTGAGCAGAGCTCCTTGGCTATGTGTTTCAATCCCCGTGCTTGACATGGCAGGCGATTAGGGACCACAAGACTGATGGAGATGCTCATCTGCTTCCACCCTCAGCGCCCAGCTCCCTAGGGCTGCACGCAGCAGGTGCTTCATACAAGTCACAACACAGGTTGGAGCCTATGGCTGGATGTGTCTGAGGTGCTAGAGCTGGAGTGAGCCAGGGTGCATGGGTGTGAGCTGGGCTGCTTCAGGTATAGGGTGAAGGGCAAGGGTGGGCTCCTAGGAGGAAGCCAGTCTTGGGTCCTCTCTGATCCATAGTGCTTGCTACAGGGAGCAAGCCCTGGGTGGAAGGCAGGAGGCCACCACTCATGTAGGAGACAGAGAGATACAGAAAGTACCCCTTACTGGCCATATAAGCTGGACCTCTCTGTTGCAAAACAACATGTGTAATTCATCTGGCCCAGAGAAGACTTCTAATAACTACTAGTATCACAATTACTAAGAAAGGAGAGGAGACATGTAAGCGGCTAACCATACCCAAGTGAGTGTCATGCTAAAGGTCTGTGGAAGGACCAAACCCTGCTTGGCTTGGTGGGGTGTGGTTAAGGGCAAGTCTCACCAAGAAGAGAGAGCTGTGCTTTGACTTGAAGGACAAATAGGTGATCATCCAGCAAACAGGAGGGAAAAACATCCCAGGCAAAGGGACCCAGGTGGACAGAGGCATGGAGGTGGGAACTCAGGATTCTTTAGGGAGTCCAGGGTGGTTAGAGTCCAGTGTGGAGATGGGGGTCATGGTGCAAGAGATCCATCTGGTAGGCAGGCTGGACCAGGATGTGAAGGTCTCCAGCATCTCACCAAGGAGGCTGAGCTCAATTCTGCTGCAGGGAGCCATGGGTTGCACTGGTTTTCAGCTTCACCACTACCAACATTTGGGCCTGGAAGACTCTCTGTTATGGAAAACACCATTGCAGGGGGCTGTGCTGTGCATAGTAGGGTATTTAGTAGCTCCATTTTGGTCTCTAGCCACAAGATACGAGTAGTCCCTGCCCCCTGCAATGGAGACAACCCAAAATGTCTCCAGGCATTGCCAAATGTCCTCTAAAGGAGGGGGCAAAATCACCCCTTGGTTGGGAATGACTAGACTAGAGGGAATTATATGACTGCCTTATGCTTTTGACAGCTGACCCTGGCCACACTCTGGCTAATGGAAGAGAGGGACAGAGCCTGAAGGCCAGGGGATTGGTTTGGAGGCCATCAGAGCATCACAAGTGAAAAATGGCCAAAGTCAAAGCCAGGGCCAGGCTGTGGGGCAGGAGGAGAGGGGCCAAGTGATTCAGTTGGCAGGGTATTCCAGGCGCCTCCCATGCTGTCGTGAATGTACCAATGGCATGTACAATATGCTGGGTTCTAAGATCAAAACCCCATCTGGAAAAGAGAGTCCTGGACCAATACAGGTCACGCTAAGAGACTGAATGTCAAATGCAGAAATCGGCCATTGCCTACCCACTGCTGAAACAAGATGTCCGGTTGGAGAAGCCAAGAGAAAGGATTGGGGGTGGGGCGGGGGCAGGGGGAAGGAGTCACTATGGTGATGAGTGCCCCCTGCTGCCTCTCAAGGGAGAGGGGAGGGTGCTTCCCCTTACCTCCAGGCAAGCAGGAGGGGTACCAGGCCCACTCTAAGAGCTTGACATTGCTGGCGTTTAGGGACCAGAAGACTGATAGGAGACTGTTTTATTTATTTATTTTTGGCGGTGATGAGTCTTCATTGCTGGGAGGGTTTTTCTCTAGTTGTGGAGAGTGGGAACTATTCTCTAGTAGGATTGTGCAAGCTTATTGTTGTAGTTTCTCTTGTTGCAGAGCAGGGGCTGCAGGGCATGTGGGCTTCAGAAGTTGCGGCACGTGGACTCAGTAGTTAGAGCTCCCAGGCTCTAGTGCACAGGCTCAGTAGTTGTGGCGCATGGGCTTAGTTGCTCCGTGGTATGTTGGATCTTCCCGAATTAGAGATTGAACCCTGTGTCTCCTGTGTTGGCAGGCAGATTCTTTATCATTGAGCCACCAGGGAAGCCCCTGATGGGAGACTATTATTGCTTGTGTACTACTAAGCACCCAGAACCCCGGGTCTGGCACACAGCAGATGCCTGATCAAGATGATGATGTGAGTTGGAGCCTGTGGCTGGAAGGGCCTAAGGTAGCAGAGCTGGGATGAGACAGGGTGCATGGGTGGGAGCCAAGCTGCTCCAGTGTAGGGCGAAGGGGCAACAACCGTGGGCTCCAGGGAGAAAACCACCCTTGGGTCATCTCTGACCCATAGCACTTCCTGTGGGGAGGAGCCTTGGGCAGGAGAAGCCTGGAGACCACCACTCATGTAGGGGAAAAGGGGGATATGGTAAGCTGTGGTCAGCAGGAGACTCAAGCATCTCTGGTGCTGGGGAGCTATGGCCAGAGCAATCAGTAAACAGGTCTCCTAGAAACCTGCAAGAGTGCCCCAAGAGAGAATGAGCCAGAAACTGCCTCCCAGAGGCCCCAGTGTGTTTATGTGTGGGGTGGTGGTGGTGGTGTTGGTGGTAATTCTAGCTGCCATGAAACACTGCGCCCTTTGCTTCCAAAACCTTTCTCCACAACACGCTTGGCAGGGTCAAGAGAGAAGTCGTTGGGTCCTCCCACTCCTAGGCAGGTTCCAGCCAGGGTTCAGTTAGACAAAGGGAGAAGCTCCACCCTAGATAAGAGACTGCAACTCTGTCAAGTCCCCAGGGCAGGATTGGACTCATCTGGTGACTTGCCTGGAAGTGCCTGGAAAAGCTCCAAGACTTGCCCAGGATTCCATGCAGAAAGAATAGGTCCCCAGAACAAACCTAAGAAGGAGTGAGACTTTCTCCTTAGACCCTCACCGGTTATCTGCCTATGCTCAGCTCCAGGCCCTGCTATCAAGCCCCTACTCCCACCCCACCCCCATTGTAGTGTTGTTGTTGTTCAGTCGCTAAGTTGTGTCCAACTCTTTGTGACCCCATGGACTGTAGCATGCCAGGCTTCCCTGTCTTTCAAAATCTCCCGGAGTTTGCCCAAATTCCTGTCCATTGAGTCGGTGATGCTATCTAACCATCTCATCATCTCATCCTCTGCTGCCCCTTCTCCTTTTCCCTCAATCTTTCCCAGCATCAGAGTCTTTTCCAATGAGTTGACTCTTCACATCAGGTGGCCAAAGTATTAGAGCAACAGTATTTCCAATAAGTATTCAGGATTGATTTCCTTGAGGTTTGACTGGTTTGTTCTTGCAGTCCAAGAGACTCTCAAGGGTCTTCTCCAGCACCACAGTTTGAAAGCATCAATTCTTCAGTGCTCAGCCTTCTTTAGGGTCCAACTGTCATGTCTGTGACATGACTACTAGAAAAACCATAGCTTTGACTATATGGACTTCTGTTGGCAAAATGATGTCTATCCTTTTTAATATGCTGCCTAGGTTTGTCATAGCTTTCTTTCCAAGGAGCAAGCATCTTTTAATTTCCATTGCAGTGGGATGATCTCAACAAACTACATCTCTCAGGTTCCTTTCCTAAATGGCTCCTATTTTAAATTTGGCCAATGGGAGGCACTGGTGGGCGACTGGAGGGTGAGAGGATGGGGGAAGCCAGGACCCTCTGCTCATGCCCTGTCTCTAACAGTGACTCTGTCTCTGCCATGTTCCCAGATGACTCTAGATGCCCCAGCTCCTGGCTTTGGTAATGCCACTTTTGGCCCCAGAGATGGTGGTGGCTTCTTGTAGTTGCTAAGCTTGGAATAGTATCCCTTCCCCTTAATTCTTTTAATTTCTCTAACATCTTTATAACCAATTCCTCTGTATTAAGTACCTTGTATAGCCCAGCCTTAAGTTTCCTGGTGGCTCAGATGGCAAAGAACCCACGTGCAATGCAGGAGGCCTGGGTTCGATTCCTGGGTCAGGAAGATCCCCTGGAGAAGAGAATGGCAACCTACTCCAGTATTCTTGCCTGGAGAATTCCATGGACAGAGGAGTATGGTGAGCTACAGTGCACGGGGTCACAAAGAGTCGGACACGAGGGAGCGACTAACACTTTCACTTTCATAGGATCACTAGATAAAGGGTTTGCTTTCCTGTTGGGTTGGCTGTCATCCACCTCTTGGAGTCCAGCTGGTAGAGTTGAGTTGGAAGGTGGGATCCCTGGAGGTTGGGGGGGTGGTGGTGGTACTGCTCCCTGGCATGGGGAGCTCTTGGAGGGAATGAGTCAGGGGGACCCACTGGATTTGGGGTGTGCAGGGGACATCCACGGAGGTGTCACTCCACTCCTGGTCTTGGCTCTCTCTCAGGGATAAGGAAGTCCTTCAAACTGCTCCCAGACAAGACTTGTAAGGGCCAGAAGAAATCTTCATGCCAGTTTTAGAGGCTGACCCTCTCTACAGAGTTAATGTTGTGGGCTATGCTAGCCTCGTCCTCAGCGTGGCCCATGTCTCAGAAATGTGTGGGAACCAGGTAATTTCCCAGTCTCCTGATCAGGAGGTGGGATTTTCCATCCCCCAAGGGTCACTTCCCAGTTTCTCACTCAATGCTTAGAAGCATCATCCTTACCATCCCTGGGGTTGGTGGCCAGAGCAGGGGGTCCCCTGTCTTGGGGCAGTCAGGGAAGAGAATAAAGTCCTGCCCACCCTGCCCCTGCCGAAATACCCTGTGTGCTAGGGGCAAGGACTCCTGGGGCTAGTGGAACTTTTTCGTCACTTAGGGCTGGTCCTGGTATTAGAAGCCCTGGCACTCAGAGTGGCAGCTAGAATGGATGCTCAGATGTAAACTCCAGGGAAACCAGCCTTTGTGGCCCTTGGCCTGGGCCAGGCCCCTCTGGGCCCCCACAGCTTCCTGGACAGTTTTCTGTCCCAGTCTCTGTTTACTCGTTTGCTACCAGGACTGGGGACTCAAGGAGGTCAGGGAAGGGCCAGGCTCACTCTGAGGAGGATATGAAGAATGTTTAAGGATAAACGAGCAGATGAAGAATAGAAGTAACAGCTAATATGCACACAGAGCTTACTAAGTTACTTAGATACTTACATTATAAATTTACATGAATATATAATATATATATAGTTGCTCAGTCCTGAGGGACTGTATGCAACCCCATGGACTGTAGCCTGCCAGGGTCCTTCTGTCCATGGAACAAGAATACCGCAGGAATACTGGAGTGGGTTGCCATTTCCTCTCTAGGGGATCTTCCTAACACAGGGATTGAACCTGAACGTCTCTTGCGTCTCCTGCATTGCCAGGCAGATTCTTTACCGCTGAGCCACGAGGGAAGTCCAATACATACTATAGTATGTTTACTCCATAACTTTCAATCTTCAGACTATCTCTTTGAGGTTAATGCAGAGATTCAGACTCAGGTGGGCCGACTCTAAAGTCTAAATGAGCGAATAATCTAGGACGCCCCTAGCTGAGCTCGTGTCAGTTTTGTGCGATATTTTCCCCCAATTGTGCCCCACTCCTCCACGAGAGTGGAGAGCCTGACGCGGGTGGGAGGGGTAGGTGGACGAGGGCAGGTCGGCAGGCAAAGCCTTGGGGCAACCACAAGCCTGGTAGGAGCCTGTCTCCCGTGAGGGTTTCCCGCGCCACCTCTGGGAAGCTTGATTCTAACAGGAGGGGATGTTAGAAGGAGATTGCAGGGTCTCGGCGGGCGGGGAGTGGCTGGCGCTGGAGGTCCGAACCCAGCGCCGAGGCGGGCAAACTCCGGTGAGTGTCCGGGCTGTGGTGCAGGGCGGCCGGCGGGGGGCGGGTGCAGGAGGAGGGCAAGGAGGTGTGTCCGTGCGCGGTCCCGCCCCCCGGCCTGTCTGGGGCCGCGCACCGGCTTTCGCTTTCAGTCAGAGGCACCGAGGCAGCGGAGCGGGAGCGGACGCTCAAGGGCGCGAGGGCTTGGCCAACCCGCCCGCACCTATGGCGCCCACCGCCTTCTGGGCCGCGCTGGCGGTCGGTCTGCAGTTCTGGGCCGCGGGCCGCGCCGTGCCCGCCCAGGTAGGTGACTCGCGCGCCCCCGCGGGAGGCGGCATCCCACCCACCCCCGGGTTGGCGCGCGTCCCCCGCCCCCGGGGTGCCCTGACACAGGAGCTGGACTCCGGGCCGTGGAAACAGGATCAGACGCGCGCGCCTTTGGAGACCTTAAGGGGACCTCGGGTTTGTCACACGTGCGCCCGAGGTCCGAGGTCTGGAACTCTGGACACCGCGGTCGGGGATCGCACCCTGGTCCCTCCGTCAGCGCAGCCCAGGGCGTTGGTGGCCAGCCAGCGGGCTCTGGACAGATCCCAGACAGACTCTGGACCCCAGCTCCCGTTACCCCTGCGACCCCTGCCTTCCCCAGGGTGGGTTTGGGGTGAGGGTAGGCGGTGAACTGTACTGGGGCGCTGTCCCCACTGCAGATGCCCGGCACCTTCTTCAGAAGACTTCCTCCTCTTCTGGGCAATGCTTTTATTTTTTCTTAGAAATACTGGGGCTGTGCCTCTAAAAGAATAGGGCAGGTGTGCAGTAAGTGCTTAATAAGGGCACATTCAGACTATGGGCTGTCTTCCAAGACCTTTGCCCAGACCCCACTTCAGAGTCTGCCCTGTCAGGAAGATGCTGTCCTAGAGTTCCCCTGGTCTGACTTCCCTGAGGATCTGGGGACAAGGGTGGACTTCTGGGCTGGTTGTCAAGACTGACATGATCTCTAAGGGGCTCCAGGAAAACAGAGAGAGCAGAGACCTCAGAGCTGTTATTCAGTACTGACTGCACTCACCAGACAGCAAGGGAGAGTGTGCAGAGGACTGCTCCTCCTTTGCCCTTTGTGGCTGGTAAGACTGAATGGCTCCATTTTGCAGAGAAGGAAAACTGAGGCTCAGCAAACTCCTTGTATTTCATAGAAGGGCATGGGAGGGTGCTCTTCCCTTAAAAAGGACATCTCTTCCTTTCCCTTCTTGGCAAATGAGCAGGTGTGCCTTCACCCCTTCTCACGATCTTATGGATGGGTGTATACTGACCCGTCTGGACATCTTTACCAGGGAAGAAAGTAGGAGGTGGTATTGACTCATGTGAGGTGACTCACAGGCTAAGGCTAAAGATACCTTAGAGTCCAGTTCTCCAGGGCAGAGGATGGAGGCTGTCAGATCAGAACTGACTCACATTTGGTGTGGGGGCGGGTTGCTGCCCCAGAGATTGTTGTGTAAACAGAGGAGGTCAGGAGAGTCCCAACTCTGAGACCTGAGTATGGATGCCCATGGCTGTGGTCCCCAGCCTGCCTGCAGGGTACCAAGACTAGGGGCATTGTCTGCCTCACCAAAACTGGATCATGGGAGCTCCTGGGGGGAAAGGGCGTGGGGCTTCCCTTCCGGACAGTGGCCACTCGTCCTGGAGTTGTTAGAGGGCTTTGCCTGAGTCTCTCGCTTCCCTCCCCTGTGACCTGCTCCCATATCAGCTTGTTCCCTCCTTCCCAGGATTGTCTCATCGCTGGGGCAACCATCCTCAAAGTAGAGCACCTCTCTCCTTGCCTGAGAAGCAAAAGGCCCCCAGTAGCCAAGGCAGAAACTGCTCTCCCCTCCACCCGACCTGCTGCCCCTGTGTCTCAGGCCAGGGCGAGTGAGGCATCTGGGTATTTCATGGTCGTTGTGTATCTTCACACTCCGTGCTGTCCCCTCTCCATGGTAACCCCTACCCCATCCTTCAGGGTCTTTTACACATTTCCCCCTATCCCTATCCCAAAGCCTTTCCTGAGTTTCCCAGTTGAATTTGATGAACTGCTTTTAGAACTCCCAGCCCTTCATCTCCCTTGCGGAGAGACGTCATTCTATTTTTTAATCTGGTGTTTTATCCACCTCAGTAGATGGAATGTTCCTTGAGGACAGGTTCTGTGCAATCTTTCTCCGTATTATTAGCACCACCACAACACCTTTTTTTCGAATACCCACTGAGTGCCAGGTACTAGGCTTTGAATTTAATTGCAGAATCTTGCTGAAACCTTCCTTATAGCAGCTCCTAAAAGGGGGTCTTCCCATTTAGAGATGTGGAAACTGAGTCTCCGAGAGGTTACGGCATTTCCCAGGATTGTAGAACTGGAGGGTAGGGGGTGAGGAGATTTGAATACAGGTCTCTCTGATTCCAAAGCCCTTCTCACTCTACTCTCCCTGTGCCTATGTCCCCCTCCTGCCCCCAGTCGGGTCCCTGGCACTCAGTGATGTCCAATTATATTGGGTGTAACAGAGGGAGTTGCAGAAAGAGCCCCAAGGAGACTTGAACTGACTGCAGGTGCAGGAGAATCACTTTGCCAGCTGGGTTTTTGCTTCCTTTAAAAGCTGTATATGCCAGCTGGTGTGAAATGCATCATTCATTCATCTAGTCATTCATTCATTCAACAAAGAAATGCCAGTAAAGCTGACAGGTTAGGTGGGTGATTGGTGCCGACTGATGGGGGTGGGCAGGACCCCAGCTGTCTAGCTTTCTGTTGTTGCTGGGAGGGGGCTGAGGGGACCTCTACCTGCTGGGTGACCTACCTTCCCCTGGAAGTCCTGAGGCTGAGGGGTCTCTGTTTGCCTTATTATTATTATTATTATTTGCTTGGGGCCAGCTTGAATTAGGGGAGAGGTTGGGGGCCCCCAGCTTGGCCTAGAGATATCAGCCTTTGGTGGCGATGGGTGATCCAGGGTACCTGCTGTCCTAGGATGTCCCTTTGCCCCTGTCTGAGATCCCAGAGGGGAACCTGCTTGCTGGCTGAGGATGCGGCCCTCACTGGTCCTGGGGCCTGGCCCAGTGGCTCCTGGAACACTCTTCTTTTCCAGGGCTGGGAGACATTTACGGTCTTGACCATCAGGGCTTCCTGGAGGAGTAACCACGAAGAATGGAGGGGGAGAGTTGTACTGCCATCCGTTGGGTGTTTGCGTGTGTGTTACCTTCAGCTCTACATATCAGCTTAGTTCTAGCTTTATACAATGCTGGCTGCTTTTCTGTTGTTCAAATGTGTGACACACACACCTGCCTGAAGCCCTTTGCACTTGCTTCCCCTTTACCTTGAATGCTTCCAGTGTTCTCCTGTGGTCTCATTCCCGTACTTCCTTCTGCTCAAATGAATTCTTCTCAGGGGTGCCTTTTCTGGCCAACTTACATACAAACTCCCCTCCAGATACTCTCGCTCCCATAATCTGCTTTGTTTTTTTATATAACACTCCTGGCCTATTAAATTTCTTTCACTTGCATTGTGTCTTTCTACTCGAATGTTAAGTCAGGTGTGGGCAGGGACTTGTTCACTACTGTAGACTCATAGCCTAGAAGAGGATTTCTCATTCTCAGTGCTCTTGACATTTGGGCTAGGTGGTTCTATGGGAGTTGTCCTCTGAGTTTTAGGATGTTTAGCAACGTCCTTGACCTCTACCCTCTAGATGCCAGCAGCACTCACCCTTCAGTTGTGACAGTTGGAAATATTCCGATAGGGTTTCCCTGGTGGTCCAGTGGTTAAGACTGCGCTTACACTGCGGGAGGCGCAGGTCTGATCCCCGGCGGGGTGACTTTTGCCTGCTGTGAGGCTCAGCCAAAAAAAGAAAAAAAAATGTCTCCAGATACTGCAAAATGTCCCCTGGGGGAGAAATTACCCCAGTTGAGAATCACTGGCTTAGAACACTGGCTGACATGTAATTAGTGCTAAAAAATATTAACTTAATGTCCGAAAATATTCCTCTGACCTTTGTAATGACCCTGTGTTTTGAATGAGATGGCTGAGTTTGAAGAGCCAGTGGTGGCAGGCGGGGCTGGGCTCCAGTTCGTCTCCTCTCTGGGGTGATTCTCTGGGCTTTTCCTCTGCTAGGTCTGCTGAGGCTAGCAGTGCTCTCCCCAAAGTGCTCACCCGCCCACATCCCCCTCTCGGCTCGTGACAGGGCCACCCACTGGCAGTGACTCAGGAACCCAGGAAGCATGTGATTTGCCCGGAAGCAAGCAGGGAGGGAAGCCAGGGGTTTAGGATAGAGAGAGGGGTGCTACCAAGGGAAACAGGAACAAAGCAGAGATGCTGTGACTCCTGCTTCCGGACATCCCATCAGGCCCCACGAAAGCAATATTGATGACTTAGCAGAAGGGCCCCGGCCTCAGAGGTGGACAGACCTTGGCTCACCTGTTACTTTGCTGTTTATAGACTGTGTGACCTTGACGTATCTGTCCATCTATGGACGCCTGCCTTTGTATTCCCATCTGTAAAATGGGAATGATCCCCCACCTCTCTGGCTGGTTGTCAGGATTAAAAAGTGCTTTCTAAGTTGTGCAGCCATTGGCAGTTGTTAGAGCATCTGTGGCTTTGCTGGACCTGGGAGTCCCCGTGGAGTCAGATTCCCAGGATCCCGTGGGAGGGATGGCAGACCTCCATGTGCCCAGAGCTCCTGCCCAGAAAGAACAGTTTCCCTCCTGCCCGCCTTCTAGCTATGCTTCCTGCTCAAGACTCCCTTCCTGGGGCTCCTCACACCACCTGCCCAACTGCCTGGCCTCAGGAGCCCGGTGGCAAATGCTATGGGGTCAGGAAAT
This sequence comes from Bos indicus x Bos taurus, assembly GCF_003369695.1. Lineage (NCBI taxonomy): Eukaryota > Metazoa > Chordata > Mammalia > Artiodactyla > Bovidae > Bos > Bos indicus x Bos taurus. Next base: position 40,863,248 of record NC_040091.1, on the reverse strand, counting down.
CCTCCCCACCCCCTACTCCTTTCAGTGAGTGACAGGTGCTGGATCTCATTTGAGGGTGAACAAGGGGGACATGGGGCATAGAATAGGGGAGTCTTATAACCTTGCTGCGGAGAGGATGCAGAAGGCCTCGACTTTCTCACCATCAGCAAGATGGGCATGGGATGACTCCAGACTGCCTTTAAAATCTCTTCCATCTCTGACCTCTGCAATCTGGAAGATTCTGTTTACTTGTAACCCTGAGAATGGGAAGCCCTGTGAAGGCTCTTCTACGGTCATGCTGTCCACGACTGCCATTCTCCAAGTGGCTTCTGAGGTAGCAGGGCCCTGATAAAGGAGCACTGGCCTGGGGGCCAGGAGACCAGAGTTTCCATCTGTGCACTGAAGTACCAGTTCACTATGTGACCTTGATCGGGTTACTTAGCCTCTCTGGGCCTAAGCACCCCTATCTCTATAAAACCTAACAGCACTGATCCTAACACACTCTTGGAGTGCTGGAGAAGCATCAGCTTTGTGCTTGACACAGGCCACAGACTGGGGGTGAGGAGGTTTAAGAGTTTTCCCAGGAAGGAGAGTTCTTCCCTCCCCACCATTAATATCTCTGCTTCTCAATCTCTCTTCTTGCTGACCTCAATCCCACTTGCTTTGGCTGGAATGATTTCCCTGACTCAGGCCGCAGTAGCATCAAGGCTGCTGGTCAGCTTGCAGCCAAGACAAGATGCACAACCCTCAGGCAGAGTAGGCTTCATGGGTTTCTCACCTCCCTACCCCTTACGACCTAGTTAGCCCCTCTTAATGTTCAGGCACTTCGGGGATGAAAGTCTGTGCCGTGGGCATCACTGTGGACCTGCTGCCTGGGAACCTGCAGGTAAAGGGAAGCCTTGAGTGGGGAGAGGGCGTTCCTTGCAGAAGCCTTTGTCCTTGCGATGCCTCTGCACAGCCACCCCCCGGCTCTGAGTCCCCAGACTTTGGACATGAGCACCCCTCTGCTGAGATGCCAATTGTGGGGTTGGGACTCTGGAGCCCACAGTTTCCACCGTGTCACGTCGTGAGGTCACAGGTGGTGGTGACATCACTGTGGTTTGGGGCTCTCGAGGTGCGTGCACAGGAAGAGGAAGTGTCTGTTCACGGAGAGGGGTTTGCAGGAGTTGATTTCCGACTGCCCCAAGTTTGAGCAATGCTGGGGGAGGTGGTTGGGGCAGGGCAGCTGTCCAGGAGGCCCCAGCTCTGTCTCTGCCCTGGTGTTGATCGTGTCAGATCGCCCGACCTCTCAGCTTCTGTGTCCTCTTTGCAGGGGAGGAGGGCTTGGAACAGGCTGCATCTCGGTTGTTGCCTGCGGAGGTTGAGGATCACAAAACCACCTTGTGTTACTAGAACAAGACCTGTTAGCTAGCCCATGAGGCTGCAGAGCTCACCTCCCTGGCCCCGGGCAGACCAGCTACCCTCCTACTCTTGGGAGCAGACACTGAGTGGGCATGTGTGGGAACAGTTGGCAGCCCAGGGTGACTTCGAGGGACACAGGTGGATCCCTTTGGCCAGCAAATTGCTGGTCCATCCCCGGCTTCGGAGCCGGGACCCTAGGTTGATTTAGTGCTCTGACTGAAGATGGGGCAGAAATCCCCAGGGACTTTTGTTTTCCTCTGCCGTCCAGACAGCAGCCCACCTGTCTGTTTCCATCTGAGCCCGGCCCTGTGGTGGGTATGGCTGATGTGGCCACAGGTTCAGGGAATTGAGTGGGCTGGAGGGTGAGAGTGGCTCAGGGAGGGAGTTGGGGCAGGGAGGCTGTGGACAGGCATCTTCCAGGCATTCGCAGAAAACCTTCTCCAGTGCCGTTCAGGAGAGATGCCCGAGACTGTGAAAGTGAGCAGAGCGTGGAGCGGGAGTGGGGGTCCTGGGCCCAGCCATGGCTTGGCCTCCAGTTTCAGAGGGCTTGGCCAGTTCTCTTCTCCTCTCCGACCCTCAGCGGAGACCAGCACACCTGGCTCAATCCCTCTCTAGAGTCCTTCAGTGCTGACTGTTAGATGGGGAAGAGGGGAGATGGTGGGGAGGGTCGGTGACTTTGGGCAGGAGGTGGCCTGCCACTCTGGCTTCCGTTAGGCTCCTGCTCAAATCCAAGGTCTGGACTTGACAGTGACTCTTGAGGAAGGGCCCCAGCATGTGGCTTCAGTTAGCAGGACCCCTGCCAGCATCCAGGGCACCCCTCCCTGCCCTCTCCTGCCGACCCAGAGTCCTGCGTCTGTCTGTCACGCATGCGCAGAGGCTCCAGGTTCATTCAGGTTGTCCCTGGTGAGCCTGTCCCTTCCTGCTCTGCATTCACAAGCCCCCAGTCCTGCTGCTTCCTGTCCTGTCCTCCTGGCTCTCTCAAGCCCCCATCTCCCACCTCATGTCATGATCCCCTATCCTCTCTCCCCTCCTCCATCACCCCATGTCTTCCTGACCTGGCCCCTTGGTCCCTCCCATCTTTTCTTGTCACCTTCCTGACTCTGTCCCCCACATTCCTCTTCCTGCAGTGACCACATGGGATCTTTCTAAAAGCTGAGCCCTGGAGGGTGGGCAAGATTGGGCTGAGTGGATAGTTGGAGGATGGATAGCAGGGAACAGTGGCTAGACCATCCTCAATTAAGCAACAGCCTTGTTAGACTCAGTGATGGTACTTGAGGCTATAAACTCCTGGTGGTTTAGTCACTTAGTCGTGTCCAACTCTTGTGACTCCCATGAACTATAACCCACCAGCCTCCTCTGTCCATGAGATTTCCCAAGCAAGAATACTGGAGTGGGTTGCCGTTTCCTTCTTCAGGGGATCTTCCTGACCCAGGTATCAAACCTGCATCTCCTTTCTTGAAGGCGAATGCTTTATTGCTGAGCCACTAGGGAAGCCCGAGGCTATAGGCTATTCAGGATCAACTGTACAAAATTTAAAAATTTAAACATTGTATCAGCTATAATTTTTGGAGTATTTACTAAGCACTTTACATGTGTTATCTCATTTAATTTTCACAGATGTCCCTTGAGGTATATACTGAGGTTTTTAAGCCTCATTTATTGGGGAAAAAAAAGCAAAACACCTTTGATGCTTCCCTCCAGTAAGGAGTCTGGATTCAAAGTCAGGCATCCTTATCCCAGTGTCCATGCTTTCAGCTACCACATTCATTTTGAATCAGGAGTTGAGGCAACTGGGAGCCACCGAGAGTTTTTGGGTAAGGGAGTGACCAGAGCAGAGGGTGTATTAGGAAGATCACTCAGGCCTCAAGGGAAGGACAGGCTGTTACTATAGTTTAGGCAAGAACTCTGGGCTGATGGAGTGGCAGCAGAACAGGAAGGAAGAATCGAAGTCTTCAGGGAGGAGGTGGGCTTTGGGTTGGACTAAGACCTAGGGTGGAGGCCGAGGACTGGGGAGGAAGGGGAGCTGGCCCTCCCCACCTCATCCTGCAACATGAGGCCTCTCTGGCCTTAACCGTTCCCCTGAAACCTGACTGTGGACCATGTCAGCCCCCTGTGTTCCTGGAGCTCTCGTGGTCAGCCTCAGGTGAGCCTGGCTTCAGTCACGGTGGCCGCCGCTGGGGTGGCCCTAAGCCTGGGTAGGGCTGGCCTGAGCATCTCCGGTATGAAATATGATGAGCCCCACCATTGGCAGAGGGGCAGGACTTCTGGGGGCCTGCTTTGCTTGCCTCTGCTGCCAGGACCTCGGGACCTTCTCCCTGGTTTGGTTTTCCTCTCTGTGGTGAGGTGGGGAGAAAAGGGACCCGCCCCTCTGTCACTTCCCTTTGACGACTGGGAGAGTACAGTGAACCCTGAGCTAGGACTGACGGCCAGTGGGTGCTTCGTTGGTGCCAGGCAAGGGTCTAGTGCATCATTTGCCCCCAGTGACGTTTGTCCTTGAGGCCACCAGGGGAGGGGTCATCAGTATCATCCCCATTTGATAGGAAAGTCAGTCAAGGCACAGAAGTTAGGCTCTGGGCTCAGGCTCTCAGCTCACTAGAGGCAGAGCCAAGAGTCCACCCCAGATGGCTCCCTCCAAGCCCAGCTTAAACTACCACCTGGATGTCACAGTGGTTGCAGCAGCCATGAGGGGCTCTGCCAGCCTGAGGACGCCACCCTCTCTCTCTACATATATGCCCATTTCCTGCCCAGTTCTCATGCTGTAGCCCCAGCTCATTTCAGCTAATGGGAAACGAAAACTTTTGCTTCTGTTAAACAATTCAGCATCTATTAGGTCCACCCTTCCCACACCCCACCCCACTGTGGGCTGTGCGCCGGGCTGGGCGTAGAGCCATGAGTAATAAAAACCTAACGAGTAATGCTCAGTTTTTACTGCTGCTGGGCACAGTGCTGAGCACTCCACACGCCTTGGCCCAGTGAATCATAACAGTCCCATGAGGCGGGCACTGCTTTTGTTCCCATTTCAGAGATGGTGAAACTGAGGCTGGTGAGTGACAGGGCTGGGACAGAAATCTGATATCTTGCTCAGAGCTCACACTAGAGGGTGCAGACATAGTGGGAAGATACAGGGAAACAAATAATTTAACCAAGAAGTGGTCTGGGCAGTAGAGAGATAAACCCAGGTTGTCACTGGAGCCCTCAGGGAACCTCTGACCCCCAGAGAAGGTTTCCTTGAGAATCTGATAGTGGAGAGGACTTTTTTTTTCCTGGAGTGTCAATTTTACTTTACAATTTTGAGGAAAAGCATTATTTTCACATTAAAACTAATCTATAGCTAACACAGTGCTGTAAATCAACTGTTCTCCAATAAAAATTTTAAAAAACCAAAAAACAAACATATATATTATGGCATGACGTAGAAAAGTTTCATGGTAAAACATAAGACTTAAAAATTTCATCTTGTTAGAGCCAGCATATTTGAACCCCTTCCTTAGATTACTTTTCTTTCTTTTCCATCAAGGTATCCTTTGGTGGAAAAGTCTGAGTAGTGTTGATATAGTAGGCTTGGCAGTTAAAGAGACCTGATTTTTAGGCCTGACTAGTGGAGAGGACTCTTGAAAGAAGCCCAAGAGTTGGCCCTGCACTGGGGGTGGGCAGGATCCTGGGGCAGAGGGAGCAGCAGGAAGGGGCATGGAAGACGGGGAGGGAGCCAGAGGGGACAGTGCGGGGTGAAGACTGGGTAGGAGATATTGTCATGGCCTGGGCAGTGACCCCCAGACACCAGGCTGAGAACATTGAGCTCGGGCCAGACTTGGCGTAGGAAGGTGACATCGGGTCTGTCTGGAAAGCCTGGGGACCAAGAAAGAGTAAGGAGGTTGTAGGTGGCAGAGAGATGCTGAAGGCGGGGCCGAGAGAGATTGAGGAGGTGATATGGCCTGTCCTGGGGGGTGTGTGTTGGGGGGATGGAAAGGGTTGGGGGTGCTTTCTGCAACTAGACTGAGGGTTCCTTAGAGGCAGGGACCACACCCTGGTATCTTTCTACCCTGGTGCTTAGCACAAAGCGTGGCCCCAAGAACCGGATACCAGCCTGGGCTTCCTGTCTGCCCCCAGCTCACTTCTAACGCGACATCACAGGCAGTGGGCCAGGAGTGGGATGTGTCACCCAGGGCCGCCGCCTGTGATGTGGTCGGTCCTCCTGACGCAGGTGCCCCGTGTCTCCGTGACGGCAGACGAGCCTCCACTGCCTGGCTCCAGCGTCACCGCCCTGTAGGCTGCACCCCGAAGTCCGCGGGGCTCCTGAGCATCCCCTAAGATCTAGGCCCAAATGGCTCTGCCGTGTCTCACTGTGCATCGAGGCCCCCAGGGACCTGCCATGGAAATGATATGGTTTCTTTATTGGTTGAAACCGGTTTCCATCTGTGCGCAGATCCCTGGGTCCTGGGGCAGATACTTCCTCTGTTCCCCAGGCTGTGCTGTCTGCCCTGGGACCCTGGAGACCCTTTTGCCTTGCTCACTGTGTGTTCTCTGGAGAGTCACTCTCCCTCTCTGGGCCCCTCCTCTGTAAAATGAGGCAGCAAGAGAAGATGCCGGGGCTCAGACTATCTGAGGACACTGAGGGAGGTGTGGCTGAGACTAGCTCCTGTCTGCTTCTTCTTAGCTGCATGGTCCCAGACATGGTATCAAATCTCTGGAAGCCTCTGTTTCTGCATCTCTAAAATGGGGTGATGCTGACCTCATTGTGTTGGTTCAGAGATTAAATAGTGCCTGGGAATGTCCCCAGCACTGTCTGCACACAGTAGGTGTTTCTCCTGGGTCTGAACAGCCTCTTGTTCTTCCTGCTCTGTGAAAAAGAGAAGTTTTGAGGGGCATGTGCTACTCTGCAAGCCTGAAGCTTCCTCCGTGGCTTCCTCCCCCATCACGTCCTCTTCCTGGTCTCACTGTGCCCAGGGATGCTCCCGGGGGAGGCTGGGAGTCAGACCCCTTCGCAAGGGTACTGGCATTTAGGGTGGGGGGGGGGTCTCCAGAAAATCAAGAAGGCTTGGAGACCCCCACAATGCTGCATCAGTATGCTGGCAGGAAGGGCCGAGTGTCTGTAGATTTTGTGCTTTCAGATGACACAGTCTTGGTGGCAGCCTCTTCTTCCTCTTCCCCAAGGCCTGTCCTTCTCTGCCTTCCCCTCTCACAGTCTATTTATAAATAGGAGAAGGAGCTGGGGGCCCCCACCTTGGGGTGCCTACAGAGTCTTGTTCAGGGAGCAGGGAGGCAGGAAGTCAGCTGGTACAGGGTTGCCCAGTTCCCCAAAAGAGCGCGCTGACTCAGGCTCCAGAATCAGAGGGACCTGCCTGGTGCCCTGGCCCTGATGTTGCTGGGTGGGCCACAGTGCATTGCCCGTCTTGCCCTGGTCTCCCTCCTCAGGCCCGGCTAGCTGCCATTTCTGGTCCTCTAGGGTGAGAGTGGGAAGGAGTAGGGAGGGGAGGGAGCAGAGTGGAGAGAATTCATGCCTCACTCACCAGCTAAGTCTGGTCCTTCTCTAGCTTCGCCCTCCTGCACACCTCTGTAGCTCGCCTCCTTTCAAGGACTCACAGCCACATCCCTGTCCCTTAGCCTGGACACTGTCCTCTGGCCACTTAATGGGCCCCTGGGCTTTGGCCACTTGCCCAAACTCTTTATTTTGGGGTCCCCTCACTGCTCCAGGTGAGGTCCTCTTGAGTAATGGCCCTTGGAGGCCACCTACATCGAGCCTGCCTTCTCCTCCCTCTGCCCCAAGGAGGCTCACTCCACTGTCCCACAGCTGACCTGCCATGGTCTCCTGATCTTAGGCTTCTTGAGGAATGGGCCAGGGCCAGCCTGAGGGTGACCACAAAATTCCAAGGGTCACAGGTCTACTTCCCCAGACTTCCCTTCTAGGAGGGAAGGAAGCCCACATGGGCTGCCCAGCACTTCACCCGAACTGGGTAGCCTGCTTCCAACAACTTGTCCTTGCCTTGCCTGATCTCAGCTGAAACCAAGGCAGAGAGTGCCCACTTCCAACATGCCATCTGACACAAGTCCACACTGTGTGCAGACCCTCAGAGTTTCCCCTGGGTCTCCTGGGAGTCTGGGAGAAGATGATGGACCCCAGTTAAGACCCCCTGACCTGTATGCCTATGATAATCCAGGGAGGAGGAGACAGGCAAGGTGTTATGTCAGCATTTTACAGATGACAGTGTTGAGGCTCAGAGAGAGTAAGTGATGCTCCTAGGACCAGCTCATGCATCCAGACCCTCTGAACTGAGGCCACTATTACTCCTGTGATGCTAGGTGTCTGTGTGCCTGGGAGGATGGACATCTCCAACTCCCCTCCTTCCAGAGGCCACATGCTCAAGCTGTCCTCACCTGGGAGAGAGTTTGAGGGACAGAGCTGGGCTGGGAAGCCCACCTCCCAGCCCTCAGTCTTGCCTGATATCCCAGCCCCTACATCCCAGATCGTTCAGTTTTTCCATCTCTCACATGGGTGGCCCACCCATCCACCCCATCCTCCTGAGGTCTTGGGAAGAGGCTGAGCTTTTTGACACCCATCTTTAAGAAAGCAGAGCTAGGGCTTCCCTGTGGCTCAATGGTAAAGAATCCGCCTGCCAATGCAGGAGACATGGGCTCGATCCCTGGTCTAGGAAGATTCCACATGCCTCAGAGTAACTAAGCTTGTGTGTCATAACTAGTGAGCCTGTGCTCTAGAGTCCGGGAGCCGCAACTGCTGAGCCCACATGCTGCATCTGCTGAAGCCCGAGGGCCCTAGAACCCGTGATCTGCAACAAGAGAAGCCACTGCAATAAGAAGCCCACATACCACATCTAGAGAGTGGTCCCTGCTTGCCACACTAGAGGAAAAAGCTTGTGTAGCAACAAAGACCCTGCATAGCCAAAAATAAATAAAAAGTTAAAAAAAAAAAAAAAGCCAGAGCTGGAAAGAGCTTAGAACCTCAACTAGGCCACACAGCCGTTTTACAGATGAGGAAACTGAGGCACAGAGAAACCTGTTACCACCCAGAGTAGGGGAGCTGCCTGAGTGGGGGAGGGAATACCTTTGGGGTGGGCCCTGTGGCAGGGAGGGTTAAGATCCAGTCTTCCTGGGGTGGGGAAGAAACACATGGCTGGAAGTTAAGAGACCTCTTTGAGGCTCAGTTTTCTCATCCGTGGCTTGGGAATAATAATAGTACTGACCTCACAGCGCTGGGCTGAGGAGTCAGAGGGACAGTAATGCATGTGAACAGCTCTGCACGAGGCAGACTTTCAGGACCAGGTGCTGCTGTATCTGTCTCCTAGCGCCCTCGCCCCGTCCACCGTAGTCTTGCTGCCTGGCCCCCTGGCTGCATGGAACACACGGAGCACGTCCTCGCTGGAGCCCCTCGTCTCGCCTTGCTTTTCCCTTCTTAGCTCCTGCTACCACTTCCCATTTTCCTCCGTGCATGTCTGTGTCTCCCCCACTAGAGCCCAACTTCCTGGGGCAGGGACTTGCATGTGTTTGATGCTGAGTGCCCGCCACCTAGAACCACCTGCGTGCCATGTGCTTGTTGAACGAATGAACGTTTCCTCCTTGGCCCACGTCTTTCTCCACCACTAAATGGGAGGTTGTCTGAGATGATCTCTAAGGTTCCAGCTCAGTCCATCCTGAGCTGCTGTGCCTCCATCCTGCCCCCACTTCTGGGTCCTGTTCCCCTCATCATTGGCTCCCACGTGTCCCTCTAGCACCTGGCAGAACCGTGGATTAGCGGGGCCAGCCCTCCCTGCTCACAGACTCTTACCTTTGAGCGTTTGGTGGCCTTGCTCCTGCTTGCTCCTGAGAGATCAGAAGCCCGGTGACTCAGGCAGGTCTGAGCAGCGCCCAGTCTCAGATGCTGGAGGTCCCTGCCTGCTGCCGGAGACTGGCTCTTCTGAGGTTCCTGCGTGGTCACCTGGGAAACCAGCTCAGAGCTGAAGTCAGAGGATGTTGGCCTGAAGCTGAGGGAGGTCCCCTGCACTGGTGTGTGTGTGTGAGAGAGAGAAAGAGAAGGACTGAGAGAGAGAGAGTGCCCATGTGAGCCAGCGCCCACATGAGCCAGCGCCCACGTGAGCCAGTGCTTCAGGCTCTGCTCAGCATGAAGGTGGATGAACAGGAGCTGGTGGCACGGTGGTGACTCAGGGCAGAGGGCAGATCCCGGGAGCTGGCCCCTTCAGCTGTCCTGAGGAGGGGACCAAAGATTTCTCCAGTGGGACCACAGCAAGGGTCACATCGGATCTCCACCTCTCCCCTCCCAAACCTCAGACATGTGACTGCATCTCCCTGAGCTGTGAAATGGGCACACACCTGCTAAAGGGTGGGAGTGGGATCTTAAAAAGTGCCTACAGCCAGGCCTGACAAATAGTTCCTAATGAGTATCCAGTTTTTTCATGTCAAAAAGCTGAGAACCTGGAGGAGTGATGGAGGCACATGGTGGGAGAGGGTTTGGGTGGTGCTTGGAGTCTTGGGTCTGTGTCCAGGAAAGCGGAGCTTGGGCCCCCCAAGAGAAGGGAGGCAGGTTGGGGGTGGCGGGCATGTGGCCTTGGGTGCATCACTTCACCTCTGGAGCATCTGTGAAGTGTTGGGGAGGAGTCTCTCTGTGGGTGGAGCATGTGCAGTTGCTCCTGGGACGTAGAGGAGATGGAGCTGCAGACCCCGATGTGAAGCTGCTCTGAGGCCTGAGGTGGATGGAGTGTGGGCCCTAATGGCCCCTTGTGCACAGTCCTGCCACCAGCCAGGCCCTGGCATTTCCTTTGGGAAACCCCGGGAGGTGGGTTTGCTTCTGTCTCCATTTTCCCATCTGTGAAATGGGTACAATCAGATGTGCCTTACACATTGGATGTTAGATTCATCCTTCTTTTCTTCCTTCTCGTTCTCCTTCCTCCTTCCTTCCTTCCCTCTATCATCATCTCTCCCTCTCTTATCTATCTATCCATCATCCCTCCATCCATCATCCATTCATCATCTGTCTTCTCCAATCTCCCCCTAAACACACACACACACACACACACACACACACACGGTCACAGGTCACCCACCTGTTAAATGGGTGGTTGATCCTCATCAGTGAGGTCCAGGTTTTTACTCGGGGACACAGTATTTTGAAAGGTCAGGTCTGCTAAGCATGCTGAGTGAATCCAGTACTAGCCAATTCATTTCCTCATTTTAAAATGTCAATCAGGCTCTCCTGTGTGTGGATGTTGTGTGGCTCTGAGCCTCCCCAACCCTAGACAAAAGAACTGGAAGCTTGCATAGCCCTAAGTTTCCCAGAGGCTGCTCACCATGTTCTGGGGGCCTCCAAGGACCCTCAGCTTTTACAGCTGCTTTGCTGACCTGAGGCCCAACTTGCAGGGCTGTGCTTTGGCCTGGCCTCTGCTCTAGTGAGCAGGGCAATGGAGGGAGTGACCTTTTGTCCCGCTCTGCAAGGGGCTTTCTGTTCCTCATTGTTTAGCCATGACATGGCAGTAATTTTTTTTTTTTTTTGTCCAAGAGGATAAACAGGCATCAAGATGACTTAAAGGAGAGCTGACCTCCTCTGCCCGCTCAGGCTGGAGTCAGAGAGGCAAGAGGAAGTGTAGGGAAAATCTTTCATAGCAAGATTCAGACAGGAAAAGACCTGGGATGAGAGGCCTCAGGGAGGCCACTCTGGGCAGTGACCTGGGGGCCCAGGGGGTCCAGCTGCCTGCTTTTGTCCCGGAACCCTTGCCCTGTGGGTGGAGAGAGAGACCAGACTTGGCCGCAGCAGGGCCCTTTCCCGTCAGATCCTCTGGGCCCTGACAGGAAATCCTCCCCCAGGGAGGGCAGGCCTCCCTGGGCTGCATCTTGGGGAGGAGTCCTTCCCCGCTAGAAGCTGCAGGGCCTGTGGCTCTCAGGGCCTGCAGGGGTGAGGGGCTCCCCTAGTTACACTGAAAGTACTTGTAGGGAGGAAGCCCACTGGGTGCAGGGTCCTTGAGACCTGTGCCCACCCCCATGGGGGACAGGGGGCTGGAGGGAAGGAGCTGTGGCTCCTCCCTTTCTCATGGGGGAGGCTGCTGCCTGGGGTGTTCAGTCTGAGCCGGAAGAACAGCAGGCTGCAGTGAGGGGTATGGCGGGGACAGACCAGCCCTCCCATTCCATGCAGTGAATGCACAGGTGAATGTTGGAGTGAAGAGGGCTGCGGGCAGCACAATTCTGTGGTTTTGGGGCTCTCGCAGCCTTTGATCACTGCTCTCCGCCCTGACCCACCCCCGGTCATCTTGCTCCAGCCTGTGTGCCAGTCAGGTTTGCTCAGCTGTGGAGCATCAGAATCACTTGGGCAGGTTTTCTTTTTTTTTTCACAGTACAGCTTTCTGGGTCCACCCCTGGGCGCTGACCCTTTGTTGGGGAGGGAGTTGGCATTATAATAGACCCTTCCAAGGTGCTTTGGAAACATGCAGTGCCATGCAGTCCCCCAGCCACCTCTAATAAGTGGGAGGAGCCCTGAGAAGGAGCTTTGCTTCAGGACCAAACAGGAAAGGGAGAAGCACCAGGACTCTGTGTGTGTGTGTGCGCGCGCGCACACACGTATGGGTATACACACGTGTACGCACAGGCATCAGAGCAGGCTGGGAGGACAAGAAGGTACCTCATTGCAGCCCAATGAGATGATTGCCAGAAGGGGGCATATTCAGTGTTTAAAGAGAGCCCAGAGCAGGAGGAACCTGAATCAGCCTGGGGGAGTCAGGGAAGGCTTCCCGGAGGAGGCAGTACTCAGCTGGAAGGACGAAGGGATGATTACCAGGTGCAGGAAGAAAGAGGGCAGAACCTAGGCATGGGCACTTTGTGCTGAGCTCTGTGATTCCTTGGAGAAGGAAATGGCAACCCACTCCAGTATTCTTGCCTGGAGAATCCCGTGGACAGGGGAGCCTGGTGGGCTAAGTCCATGCAGTTGCAGAAGAGTGGGACACAACTGAACGACTGAGCACTATGGTTCTCTGTGACCGAGGCCACCACCTTCTGGGAGGCTTCAGGGCCTCACATCTGCCGAGTGTAGGGTTAGGAGCCAGCCCTACCCTCTGGCCAGCTGCCTTGGTGTCTCTGCCTGCAGACATGAGTGTGCTACGCTGAGTGGGGTGAAGGGGAGGTTAAAGAAGGCATCTCTTTTACCTTTATCTGCCCCCCTCACCAAAGGGAGAAGTCCCCACATGGATAGAACTCCAGGAGGGAGAAAGGCAAACACTTGCCGGGCACAGATGGGGATGTGGGAGTCCACGCTGATGTCTGTCCTTCCCTTCCTCCTTCCAGGCTGTGTTTACCCCCTACATCCCAGAGCCTGGAAGCTCATGCCGGCAGCAAGAATACTACAACCAGAAGATCCAGATGTGCTGCAGCAAATGTCCACCAGGTAAGGGGTGGCCGCTGGGGCCCTCGCCCTCAGCCTGGCTGGGTCCCTGGGTGCCGGTGCCCTGAAGAGAGTCAGTGTGTTCGGGGCTTAGGGGGTTAGGGTCATGGCCCTAGACTCTTACTGAGCTCCCTCTGGTTACATGAATCGACCCCCACGATCGCTCTTGCTTCTGGGCCATTGCACATGTCGTTCTCTCTGCCTTCCCTGGGTGTGCTCCCATTGATCCTTTAGACCTCTGATGGCCCCCTACTTCAGGAAGCTTGCCCACACTGCCTGGCCAGATTGGGCTCTACTTTTGAGCTCCTACTGGCCCTTGGCAGCCCCCATGGCAGCAGCTCTTTTTATACTGTGATCATGGCCTGGATCTCCTCTATAGCCCCCACTGTGTGCTACTTAGAACAGGGACTGTGTGGCTTGTTCTTTGCTGAATCCCCAGCACCTGGAGCAACACCTGACACATAGAGGTGCTCAGTGCATATTTGATTAAATCAGTGACTGCTGCCCATTTCATAGGTGGTGGACCTGAGGCCTAATCCCAGTTGAGAGAGCCAGGCAGCCCAACTCTGAGGGCTGTCCATCTACTCGTTTGTTTATATATTCATCCCTGTAATGTTTATAAAGCATCTGCTAAGTGTCAGGCACTGAATGCTGGGAACATGACAGAGAGCAGGGCAGGCAAAGTCCTCACCCTCATGGATTTTGCATTCTAACAAGAGCATAAGGCAGATAAACCAATAGAGGAGATAGACGTGTGGTCTGTGAAGGAAACAAGAGAGGGGAGGGCAGATGGAGGCAGAGTGGGACATGCTGGTCATGGAAGACCTTTCTGAGGAGCTGACTTGTGGGCAGAGATGTGCAGGAGGTGAGTCATGCAGATATACAGGGGGACAGAGGCCCTGAGGTTTAGCTTGTTTGGTGCACATGGAGAACAGGCAGGCCAGTGTGTGGCCCCAAGTGAGTTAGCAGGGACCATGGTAAGGAGTTTAGATTTTATTCTGCAAGATCAAGAAAGCCATGGGAGAACTTTGAGCCACTAGCTTGAGATGTGGGCAGGCACAAATGCACCTTTCACCATGGCCATTTTAAGAGATCCCAGGGAAGTGACTTTTCTTTCTTCTATTAACTGGCAAGGTCTCTGTAAGAAGGCACTCGAATAGCACAGCAGTGAAGGTGCAGGATAGGAATGGGGCTCAGAAGAGAAACTTCTTCACGGTTTGCCTGGGTGTTCTCAATCCCCAGGCACATCTTCTTTGAGGCCCCCAGGAGTCCCATGGCCTCATCCTTGATAGAATACCAGGGATGGCTGCTGCTGCCTTTTTTTTTTTTTTTTTTAACCTTTCTCAGATGAAGAATTTCAGCCAATTATAAAGAACAAAAGATAAGACTTCCCTGGTGGTCCAGTGGTTAAGACTTTGCCTTCTAATGCAGGGGTTGTGAGTTCCATCCCTGATCAGGAAGCTAAGACCCCACATGCCTTGTGGCCAAAAAGCAAAGCATGAAACAGAAGCAATATTGAACAAATTCAATAAAGACTTTAAAAATGGTCCACATCAAAAAAAAAATTTTTTTAATAAGAACTGGTAAACCAGTTCTTACTAAAGTGTTATTGACTGATAATCAGCAGTTCCAATGGTGGAATTCCAGGCACCTGAAAAGAGCAGAAAAGGAAGGGTTAGTCACTTAGTCATGTCCAACTCTTTGTGACCCCATGGGCTATAGCCCACCAGGCTCCTCTGTCTATGGAATTCTCCAGGCAAAAATACTGGAGTGAGTAGCCATTGCCTTCTCCAGGGAATCTTCCCAACCCAGGGATCGAATCTGAATTTCCTGCATTGCAGGCAAGACTCTTTACCATCTAAGCCACCAGGCAAGCCCTAAAAAAGAGCAGAGGGGAAGATATTTTAGGAGCACTTCAGGGTTCAGAGATGGAGTGATGGCTGGCACACGCTAGATGGGAGATGATGCAGGAGCTGAAACTCTTATCAAAGAGCTTCCCAACCAGGCCTCAGAACTCTGGGGCTCTGGAGGACAGAGGATGAGCCTGGGTCCTGTCAGAAGCCACCCCCTGCCCCACTGCCCTCCTCCACCGAGACTCCTGGCCTTCACTTTTTCAGGCTACCGTGTACAGTCTTTATGCAACATGACCTTGGACACCATATGTGCCTCCTGTGAGAGCAGCACATACACCCAGCTCTGGAACTTGGTCACCGCATGCTTTAGCTGTAACTCGCGCTGCAGCTCTGGTGAGTCGGCTCAGAGTAAGGGGTGGGCCCGGGCATCCTCTCCTGGCCTCTTTGCCCTTGAGCTGGCTGGGCTTATTCTAGACCTTTGTTTTCATGCCCAAGGGCACATGTACAGTATAGCACTTCACTGTTTCTCGTCTTCAATAGCTCCTTGGGGCAGGCAGGCCAAGAGCAGCAGTGGGGGAACGGTGCCCGTTGTTAGAGTTGAGGACACTGTGCCTGAGAAAGTAGGTGTGCTTGTTCATACTGTGACGGAGACTCTGTGGCCAGCAGTCTTTATGCCCCATCTCGAGGCCGGTGCAGAGGTCTGCTGTCTGTGGGTGGTAGGGCTGGGTGGAAAGACAGAGTGGGCGTGGCCGGTGGAGGGAGGCGTGACCCTCGGCCGTCTTCTCCTTTCTCTAGACCAGGTGGAAACTCAAGCCTGCACAACGAAACAGAATCGCATCTGCACCTGCAAGCCAGGCTGGTACTGCACCCTGGGGAGGCAGGAGGGCTGCCGGCTGTGCGTGGCGCTGCGCAAATGCGGCCCTGGCTTCGGCGTGGCCAAACCAGGTATGGGGCCAGGGCCAGAGGTCCTTGGGGTACCCCCTTGGGTCTCTCCTTCCTAGGAACATCATCAGGGCGGCCGGTTACCCATCTGTCCACTTGTCCCAATTCATTCTTCCCTCCAGCCTTCCTGATCAGGCACCTCCTGTGTGCTAGGCCCTGGGGATCCAAAAATGATCAAATTAAGCCCCAAGCTACTGGAAAGTCAGGTGGTACCCCAGGAAGACAAAGTCACTAGAATTAGTTAAGGACAGACCACCCAGGGGTGTGTGAGTGTGTGTGTGTGGTGTGAAGGGGTGGAGGTGCAGACAGAATCTCTTGCCTCCTCAAACCTCCCCGGGGCTCCATTTCCCTTAGGGCCAAGGCCCACCTTTTCCATGGCATATCTGAATTGGTGACAGTTTCCAATTTTTTGTGAAGGAACTGCAACAACAAACGTGATATGCGCTCCCTGTGGCCCGGGGACATTCTCAGATACAACATCTTACACGGATACCTGCAAGCCCCACCGGAAGTGAGTGGTTGCATCCTCTGGTTCTGGAGGAGCAGGGAGGGGCTGTTCCCGGGGTGATCCTGAGGCTTCCAGCACAGATCATCTGGGCCACAGTGCCTGGGATCTCCCCAGTTGCTTCCTTGGGAGGAGGCATTGCCGAGCCTGCTCCAATGTTAGGACTGGTTTATCTGACAGTGGGCGGGTGGGTCCCTGAACAGCCTGGTGAACTGGAGTTTTGTCCTAGAAGTCAGGGGTGGGGAGCATGGGGATAGGTTGGGTGGGGACAGGAAGGGACAGTCTTGAAAGCGGGTGTGGCATGCAAACTCCCTCCCCTATCCCAGTTGCTGCCCCCTTGCATGTCAGCCTGGCTCCCACGGGTGAGCCCAGCTACCCTGAGTCATTCAGTCCCAATCACACCTTCTCCTCCCACAGCTGCAGTTCTGTGGCCATTCCTGGTACCGCATCGACAGATGCAGTCTGCACCTCTGTGCTCCCCACCCGGAAGGTGGCCCGGGGCCCAGCCACCACAAGATCCCAGCACATGGAGCCGACTCTGGGGCCCAGCACAGCTCCAAGCACCTTCTTCCTCCTCCCAAAAGTCCCAAGTCCTCCAAGTTCCCCAGTGGAACAGCCCAACACAGGGAACATCTCTCTTCCCATTGGTAAGTCTCAAGAGGTCCCGTTTATCCTTGCTCCCTCCCTTCTGTCTTAGCGCGTGTGTGCTAAGTTGCTTCAGTCGTGTCTGACTCCTTGCAACCCCAAGGGCTGTAGCCTGCCAAGCTCCTCTGTGGGATTTCCCAGGCAAGAATACTGGAATGGGTTGCCATTTCCTCCTCCAGGGGATCTTCCCGACCCAGGGATTGAACCCGCATCTCTTATGTCTCCTGCATTGGCAGCCGGGTTCTTTACCACTAGTGCCACCTGGGAAGCCCTCTTAAGAGTCTTACTGAGAGCTTGTTATGGGCTGGACCCTGTGGTCCATCCTGGGATGCAGGTAGCATTGAGACTTGCTTTCTTCCAAGATTTAGTGATGCCACTAAGAATTCCTGGATGGGGAGACATAGGGTTCCTGTTCTATCTCAAAATGGAGATGGTCTTCTGGTTGCCATTTCTGATGAAACACTAGGCTTTGACAGTGGGCTGGGCCAGGTCGCTGTGTTGTGGGCTTCCCTCCTGGACTACACCAGAGGGCTCAAACTCGTGGTCCTCAGGCTGAGTGTGGCCCACAGGTGTGTTTTCTTTGGTGCATGGATTTTGGTTTGTTTGCTTTGTAATCACATTTCAGAGTCTCTGCCCTGGGCTTGTCCCTTGCCTGCGACAGCCCCAGTCATCCTTGGTCATTGACTGACCTGTTACATTCGAGTTTCCTTTAAAAAAAATTAATTAATTGATTGATTTGGCTGGGGCTTCCCAGGTGGCGCTAGTGGTAAAGAACCCACCTGCCAATGCAAGAAACGTAAGAGATGCGGGTTCATTCCCTGGGTTGGGAAGATCCCCTGGAGAAGGGCATAGCAGTCCACTCCAGTGTTCTTGCCTGGAAAATCCCATGGAGAGAGGAGCCTGGCAGGCTATAGTCCACAGGGTCGCAGAGTCGGACACCACTGAAGCGACTTAGCACACACGCATTGGGTCGTAGTGGCAACCCTTCGGGCTTTCTAGTTGTGACACGCTGCCTTAGTTGCTCCAAGCCATGTGGGATCTTAGTTCCCCAACCAGGGATCCAGTCCACGTCCCCTGTTTTACAAACTAGGTTCTTAACCACTGGACCCCCAGGGAAGTCCCAAGTTTACTTTTTTGCAGCTGTTTTGAACTTCTCTTTTCCTTCTAGAACTGATTGTGGGTGTGACAGCATTGGGTCTGCTTCTGATAGTTGTCGTGAACTGTGTCATCATGACCCAGAAAAAAAGTAAGATTCCATCCTTCCTTCCTTTCTTCATCCGTTTATTCCCTCATTTGTTCAGGAAGTTTTTCTGGGGGCCTCCTATGAGTCCAGCACTGGGCACAATTTTATGGGTCAGACAGAGCTGGGTCTGGTAGACCCTGTTCTTAGGAGCTTAGAGCCTGCAGCAGAGGGCATTTCCACTAACTCATCTAGTAAGAGCTGAGATGCTATCAGGGCTATCCAAGAGGTGGGAGTCCAAGATTCTTGTCTAGGAATTCTGGGGGATTCAGCCCTTATGGAGCAGGTGGCATCTGAGCTGGGCAAGATTTTGATGGAGACATGAGTACAGGAGAGAAAGGGCATGCAGAGCAGTGGGGTGTGGAATGGACAAAGTGGGGCAGGCTGAAGAATGGTGGGTGTGAGGGAGGGGAGGGGAGCGATGTTAGGCCGGCTGGAGGCTTGGGTATAGGGCCTTCTGTGTACCTTGTCTGGTAGGTAATTGCTCCCCCTAGGACTGAGCCTACTCTGAAAGCTTCTGCTTGGGCCCCATGCTCCCTCTTAGTTAGAAAAGATGTGACCTAAGGAAGTTGCTCGCTGACTGGTCCCTTTTCTCCTCTCTGCAGAGAAGCCCTTCTGCCTGCAAGGAGATGCCAAGGTGGTGAGTGCCCCTCTGCCTGCCCCCTCTGCCTCCATGGTATCCTTCCTGCTGGGCCAGGTTGTCCCATAGGAAGTGGTGAATTCTCTAGGTTGGTCTGTCCAGCCTCAGGCAGGATGCAGAGCCCCAGGAGGCTGCAGAAGGACCGGCCAGGGTCTGTTGTGGGGGCTGATAAAGGTGGCATCTGGACTGGGCAAGATTTTGATGGAGACACGAGTGGAGGAAGGAAAGGACATGCAGAGCAGCGGGGAGTGGTATGGACAGAGCAGGGCAGGCTGAAGAATGGTGAGTGTCGGGGAGGGGAGTGGAGCAGTGTTGAGTCCAGATGACTGAGTGTGAACGGCCACATCAGGGAACAGAAGGGTCAGTGGGGTCAGTGGCAAGTATGTGGTCGCGGACCCATGCTGTGACCTTGGGCCTACGTGAAATTGCTCATGGCTGGTTCCTCACCATTATGTGTGGACAGTGTCTCAGCCCTGCTTGTAGGACTGTGCCTTTCACCCAGTTGGCAACAATTCTCAGCATCTCCGAGATGTTTACAAAGCACTTCCACATGTACAGTGGTTTTCAAACTGTGTGCTAGGGTACCCCCGTGTTCCACAAAGGGTCCTGGGGCAGTGGAGGGGGGAGTCATCTTTGAGGTTGAGATCAAGGCTAGGGGACTGGACCCAGGGCCTCCCCCAACTTCAACCAAAGCAACTCATTTTTGATCATTTTTATGAAGTAGGATCTGTGCAGGATTTTTGCTAGAAACAGAGCACTGACATTGTATTTCACCAGTTTTCCATCAGGAGGGCATTTGGCTGCAAGTAACCAAAAGCTTAAGGGTGACTTCAAGGTGCTGTATTTTCTGTCGGGGTGTTGGTGATTGCTGGAATGATTCAGTTGCATCCTTCTGTGAGGCCAGCCAGGACCCCAGGCTCTGCCATCTTCAGTGTGTTGGCTTTTATCCTCTTGCCTTTGGCCTGTGTCATAAGATGGTGATCACCACTGCATATGTGACCTCCAGTCTGAGGCAGGAAAAAGAGGGGAAACAGCCAGATGCCATTTACAGGAAATCAGACACTTTCCTAGAAGCCCTGGGTGCATTTCTTCTTTTGTCTTATTGGCCAAATGGTATCACGTGACCACCTCTAGCTGCAAGGGAGGCTGGAAAAGGTGGTGTTTAGCTTTTCTAGCCTTTATGGTGGGGGAGAACTAGGGAGAGGGCTTGGAAATGGGTGTGGGGTGAGCCAGAACACGGTGTGTACTGCAACCCCATGCCAGGTAGGCAGGCAGGGTTTTTTTTTTTGCTTATTTGTTTGTTTTGGATGTGCAGGATCTTAGTTGTGGCCTGCAGGGTGTTTGTTGTGGCAGCACATGGGATCTAGTTCCCTGACCAGGGATTGAACCTGGGCTCCCTGCATTGGGAGCACAGAATATTAATTACTGGACTACCAGGGAAGTCCCTAGGGCAGGTTTTTTACCCAAATTTACAGATGAGGAAACAAGACTCCAGGAGTTCCCTCCATGTCCCCTGTCCTGCTGGGGCAGGGCTTCTCAAACCTGCCTGCTAATTCTTTGTCATGAGGGGCTATCCTATGTATTATAGCTTTTTCAGTGAAATCATTGGCCTCTCCCTACTTGATGCCAGTAGCACTGCCTCTAAGGAGTGAGAACCAAAGTGTTTCCAGACATTGCAAAATGTTCCCTGGATGACAGACACCCTCCATTGGGAACCACTGTGCTAGGGGGCAGCTCAGCCCTGAGGTTTACACAGGGTTTTGGACTTGGTAGGGACCAGACTGATTTCATCTCCTGATTGTCTCAATAAGAAAAGAAGTACAGAGAGGGAAAGTGACTTGCCCAACGTCACACAGCATTATATCTCTGGACTCCTGGCTAGTGCTTTTTGACATGCCCTACAGTAAAAGTGAAAGTCGCTCAGTCATGTCTGATTCTTTGAGACCCCACAGACTATACAGTCCATGGAATTCTCCAGGCCAGAATACTGGAGTGGGTAGCCATTCACTCCCTTCTCCAGGGGATCTTCCCAATCCAGGTCTCCCACATTGCAGGCAGATTCCAGCTGAGCCACGAGGGAAGCCAGACAGAAACACTGGTTTGGAGGTACAAACCATTTCTCATTCCTCCAGTGTGCCAATGCCATGACCTCCTTTTTCTAGCTTCAGTTCAGTGACGCTGGAAGCTGAGACCTGGTGGCCCATAGAATAAGCATGCCCTCTAAGCTCCACCCCAGCACCCAACTGCCAACTTCCCTGGACTGAGTATTTCCCAATCTTTGGTGCAATAAAGCTGCCTCAGGAGTGGCCCAGAGCCCCACCTCCCCTTTCTGTTTGCTCAGTTTTGTGTTTACAGTGTGAACGACTCCCCTGCTGTCTGTTGAGTGCTATTGCCAGTGGAGCCCAGGGCTGTGCTGGTAATTGGCCCTCTGGGTGGGGGAGGACCCGAATCCTGATTTGTGGAGTTTGCTCATTTCTGTTATAAACACTCCCGTTGTGACTGATTTCAGGAAGCTACTTAATGTAAAGTTGGGAAGAAACACGCATAGGTCTGGGCTGGTTCCAGCACCCCACTGGCTGAGCCCCAGGCCGGGCCCTGCACCTCACACACAGCCCTGTGAGGTACAGGATGTCATCCTTCACTTCACAGGTGAGGAAACTGAGATTCAGGGAGCTTCAGGTATCCGCATGAGGTTAGACCACTAGCTGAATGGCAGAGCCCAGGTTTGAAACTCATTCTGAATCTGCAGGGCTTGTATTTACCCACCCTCTTGTTTGCCCAGAGCAGACATTCAGAATTGTTCCAGACATCCCTGTCCCCAGCAGGGACTGCCCTTAGAGGTTGATCTTCAGTCCCTTCAGTCCCTGGGTTCCCACCCCTGCCCTGACCCCTGTGTTCAGCCTGCACTCTACTGCATTTCTCAGCCTCCTGGCAGTGGTCCTGTTAACAGCTGCCTAGTAACGCTCCAGACCAGTGGGGTTGAGGGCACGGTGACTCAGCACTGCCCTGGACCTCCTGGTAACGCCAATGCGTGGTGAGACCATAGCTTCCCTTTGTTCAGAAAAGACCAACGTAACCACATGTATGAGCTCAGTCACCCCACAGACACGCTCATCCACAGGCTCTCATTTCATAAAGAGGGTGATGTTTATGAGGTGCTAAGCATGGGCCAGGCACAGTACTGAGCGTGGCTTAGCCTCACAGCTGTGCTGCGACCCAAGCAGTGCGGTTATTGCCCCGATTTTACAGCCCAGGAATCTCGGGCTCAGAGAAGTTAAGTAACTTTCCCAAGGTGACACAGCAAATGAGTGGCCTGAGACACAGACCCAGGAGTGCCTCTTTCCACCACCTCCAGCACACACACTAGTTGCACCATTCACACTCATGCATACGTGCTCCCCACACATAGACACACACATGTGAACATGCTTCAGACATTTTCCCTAACCTATACTTACGGGCATGGGAGCTTCAGGGACATACTCTCACACATACAGACAGACACAGGCCAGCCAGCAGCTCTGCCAGGGTCTCTGCTCCTGCCCATGGTAGGGCCAGGCTGGGACATGACGGGGAGGCTAACTGGGATCCTGTTTGTTGAATGACTCACCTCAGTACCCACCCCCCATACCTCCCTGGGGTGCCAACCCAGGACTCAGAATGTATCCGCACCACTCAGAGCCTGCCTGAACTTTGCATCTCGTGGCTTTGAGGGGAGGGAGGCAGGCTGTGACCTTTGGGGGTTTCTGTTCTGCCTGGCCCTTACCACCAACAGAAGGGCGGGACGCAGGCTGAAAAGCCCCTTCTTTGGGGGATGTGAGGGATGACCTTTGGATGTTTCTTCTCCCGTTCCTGCTCCCCCGCCTGTCCATGCTCAGAGCAGGGTCAGGGGTGGGGACCAATACCAAGGTCAGACCATCTGAGCAAAGAAAGGTTCAGGATGAACTTTAAATGCCCTCCCTTCCTCCACAGTCAAGGGCGGTGAGCCAGGGAGGCAGGACTCAGTCGGAAGCAGCAGCTGTGGTACACCAAGCGGGGCTCTCCGTGCCCCTGCCCTGGACCTGCTGTGGGATACTAAGAAAGGACTCACCCATTCTGGGCCTCTGTGGCCTCACGGGGACTGCTTTCAAAGGATCCTCCCTGCCTGAGAGTCTGTGAGCTTGCCTTCGGATATGCAGGGCTCAGGGGGAACTGGGGGCCTGGGGCCTGCAGAGATTGGCACCTGAGTCCTTCCTGTGTTCTCCACCTCTGACCCCACCTCCCCAACCCTGCCAGGCTGCAGGGTCTAGCACTCATTCGCCTCAGTTCTCAATCTACCCTGGACCCTCTCATGCTGGACAGGGGGTGAGAATGTGGCCCCTCGGTCTTTTTCTTTCTAGAATCCAGTGATCGCCCAGAATCCTAAGGCAAGGGCTTGTGCACCTGGTCAGTTGTAGACAGGTATGGCCAACCACCTCGGAGTGACATTTCTAGCACAGGTGTCTGAAAATGGGGCACCTTCTCTTGAGCTTCCAGGGACAGAACCCCAAACACCCAAGAACGATGTAGGTTTTAGCCCAGATGCGCCGTGTCCTAACTGTGTGACCTTGGGCAAGTAACTCAACCTCTCCGGGCCTCGGCTTCTATATCTGCAAAGCGAGGATAACTTTGGGCTGCATAGATAATGTCTGGAAGGGCTTCAGCACAGTGCTTGGCATTGGATGGATTCAAGTGTCAGCTAATGGTTTATTACGGTTGTCGTTGTGACTTGTTGTGTTTTAAGAGAAAAAGATGGAGAATCACACAACAGCTTGGGCAATGGAATCTGCAAAGTGTCGCTGAGACAGCAAGACTGAGAGCCCTAAATGAGAGGACTGTCTACACTGGATTGAGGGCCAGCAGACTTTTTCTGTAAAGGTTCAGACAGTCAATATTGTAGGCTTTTTGGATCCTCTGGCCTCTGTTATCGCTTCTCAGTTCTGACATTGCAGTGGGAAAGTAGCCACAGACATGACATTAACAAATGGGGGTGGCTGTGGGCCAAGAAAACTATATTTATGGACACCAGTGTTTGAACTTCATGTAACTTCGTATCATGAAATATTGTTCCTTAAATATTTTTTCAACCATTTAAAAATGTGAAAACCATTCTTAGCTCAGAGCCTGTACAGAAACAGCAGCAGACCAGACTTGGCCCATGGCAGTAGTTCACTAAGCCCTTTTATTTTACGACTATGCTGGTCTTCGTTGCTATGCACGGGCTTTCTCTAGTTGTGGAGAGTAGGGGCTGCTCTCTAGCTGTGGTGTTCCGGCTTCTTGTTTTGGTAACTTCTCTTATTGTGGAGCATGGGCTCTAGGCACGTGGGCTTCAGTAGCTGTGGCTTGTTGCTCTGTGGCATGTGGAATATTCCTGGACCAGGGATCGAACCTGTGTTCCCTGCATTGGCAGGTGGATTCTCAACCACTGGACCACCAGGGAAGTTCAGAGCCCTGATTTAACAAACCCTTGATGGGTGCTTCATATGGAACAGGCTCTGTTAGTGCTTTACGAAACTTCAGTTATTTAATCTTCCCAATAACCCTGGGAGGTAGCTTTATTATTCTTTCATTTCTAGAGGAAAAAAAAAAACAAACAGAGGAACAGAGAGGTTAAGTAACTTGTTCAAGTTTGCAGAGCTAGTCAGTGGTGGAATCATGGTTTGCACACTTATGGTCTTGTTCCAGGGTCCATGCCCTTGGCTGCTGGGCTGAGCCACATCACCCCATGACCTTAGGAGAGTCATTTTCCTTACCTGGGCCTCTGCTTCTTTATGCAAAATGAGGATGAAAACCCTGCCTCACCTCTCAGACTGTTCAGTAACAGGGCCATGTGGCCCCTGCCCTCCTAGGGCTCACACTCCAGAGGTTAATCACAGAAGCCACAGAGAATCGCACGTCCTAAAAGTGCTGTGCATGAGAGAAGGTGCAGGAATGCCGGGTACACTGTGAAGTGCTGATGGTGCTGAGAGGTGAGGGGGCGAGGAGCCAGCTGATGGCTTCCCCACCCCCTCCTCCCCATGCAGCCACACCTGCCTGCCAACAAGGCCCAAGGTGCCCCAGGCCCTGAGCAACAGCACCTGCTGACCACGGCGCCAAGCTCCAGCAGCAGTTCCCTGGAGAGCTCGACCAGCAGCACGGACAAGAGGGCGCCCACCAGGTCCCAGCTGCAGTCTCCAGGCGTGGAGAAGGCCAGCACGTCGGGGGAGGCTCAGACCGGCTGCAGTAGCTCAGGTAAGAGGCAGGAGCTCCCCCGCCCCTGCCCCCGGCTTCATCCCCTGCGGGCACACCCCTACCTCCCCCCCTCATCTGCCACCACCCCCCCACCCCCGCCACCTGCCCCCCCCTTCCCTCACCGCAGCCACCTGCCACCCGACTCCCCCCGCCCCCTCCCCGCCATGTTTCTTCCTGGTTTCTATCTGAGCCAATGAGCCCTGGGCTGCCCTGCAGGACACTGGATGCCCTCCCCTCCAGCCTCCCTTCCACCACCCTCTCAGGTGCAACTGAACCACAGGCTTCTTTCTGGTTTTGGAGCCCACCAAGTACCTCCAACCCTTGCCCTGTGTGTTCTTCCACACACAGAAGAAGCACCCTTCCTTCTAAACCATTTCAGATTATCCTTTGAGTCCCTGATATCCAGGCAGGGAGTCTTCTTGTAGAATATGTATAATATGTAAAATGTCATATAACAATATTATATTTCAATGCTATGTTCTGTAAATATTACATATCATATATTAAGAAAATATTGATCTATATTAATGTTATATAAAATATATTATATATAGCATATAATATAATATTATGGCTGCCCAAGTGGCTCAGTGGTAAAGAACCCTCCTGCAAAGCAGGAGACACAGGTTCAATCCCTTGGTTGGGAAGATCCTCCTGGAGAAGGAAATGGCAACTCACTCCAAGTATTCTTGCCTGGGAAGTCCCATGGACTGAGGAGCCTGGTGGGCTACAGTGCATGGGGTCCCAAAGAGTTGGACATGACTTAGTGACTAAACAATAACAACAACAATAATATGATATTATATATAGATATTGTATTTATATGAGGGTTATATCACTATATTAATATTTTAGATTAATGCTATATAATGTATAGCATATAGCATAAATTACTATATTAATATTATAATGTCTCAATTATATAATATCTGTTGTATATTTGTTATATGATATTTTATTTGGATATTACTATATATGGTATATTTATTAATACATAATAATAATATTGCATTTTAATATATCATTATATTATGCGTGCTAAGCCACTTCAGTCATGTCCGACTCTTTGCCACCCCATGAACTGTAGCCTGCCAGGCTCCTCTGTCCATGGAGTTTCCCAGGCAAGATTACTGGAGTGGGTTACCATTTCCTTCTCCAGGGGATCTTCCTGATCCAGAGATCAAACCTGAGTCTCCTGCTTGGCAGGTGGATTCTTTACCACTTAGCCACCTGGGAAGCCCCTATTATATATTATAGTTATATTATTACTACATAGTACACTGTGTTTCCTCATCCTATCAGATGAGGAAACTGAGGCCCAGAGATTAAACAGCTTATTCAAGGGCACACTTGATAAAAAGAAGAGCCAGAAGTCACCCCTGGGCTCTTGGGGGACAGGGTTGGGCTGAATGAGTAGATGATACCCCTGGTCTCCACCCACTATGCCTGTTGTCTGGTCCCTTTGGGACTGAGGCATCAGGACCTTGGAGCCTATGTGGGGTCTGGAGAAGCCTGTGCCCTGCTTACAGTCTGCATTTTGCCCTGGGCCTGGTCTGTGACTACTGTCATCCCTAGTGGGCACTGGCAGTGCCCACACTGGACGAGGCCCCTGGGTGGAGTCCTGCAGAAAGCCTGGGGCTTCCTTGGGCATGTTTTGTACTGAGAGGCTAAGCCCACTGGCCTGCATCTCCCCTCTCACCTGGCAGGGCTGGCTGGCAGGTCAAGGAATGACCGTGAACTTGGGTCATTCCTAGATGCCTTCCCAGCAGTTCTGGTGCTGAGACTCTGAGCAGTTTCCTTAACCCACCGAGCCTCAGTTTCCTGGTCTAGAGGTGAGCATGGCATCTCCTGGGCAGGACTGCGACAGCCTTTCCTCCCTGCCGCCTGACTTGGGGACTGGCTGGAAGCTTCTAGTTTCCCATCATAGCCCACCCTCATCAGTGTGAGGTCTCGTCAGTGCCCCCACCACAGCCTGAGAACTCCCCAGTGAAGGACCGGGTCAGTGCCTGCAACATAGCCAGTGGCCCGAAACGTTTGTCAAGTGAATGAATGAGATCCAAACATAAACTCGTGGTCTTTGCCCACCTCTTAGATTCACCTTCCTGCTTTCTCAGCGACACCCCTTCCACACCCAACACGGTGTGGCTTCCTCTTTGGACACCTGTGTCTCTGTCTGCCCACCCCATCTACCCTCTGTCTCTCCTCCGTTCCCCTCCTGAGTCTCTGGCCTCTGCACCCCGCTTCCCTCCCTCTCACCCAGCACCTCTCCCCACTGTGGGAACGGGTAAACCTCAGGTCTCTGCCCCTTCCTGCTTCCCCGTCTGCCCCCGCAGTGTCTCATTCACGGTATGCAAAGGCCATGGTGACGCTGGGTGACATTTGGGTGCCATGAAGGCACGGTGTGGAAATTTCCTTCCATCCTGTGATTTCAGCTCCCCATCCCCACCCTTGCTTCTTTGGGGTTGCATTTTTTTGTTTTCTGTTTTGCTTCGTTAATGCTTTTTATTTGATATTTTTATTTTTTTTGTCTCTTTTTGTTGTAACGAATTAAAAAAAATTTTTTTAATTTAAACTTTTTATTTTCTATTGGGGGTGTATCAGTAGGGATACTTTTCATTTCTATTGGGGTATCACAATGTCGTGATAGTTTCAGGTGAGCAGTGAAGGGACTCAGCCAGACATATACGTGTGTCCACTCTCCCCCAAAGTCCCCTCCCATCCAGGCCGCCACAAGTTCAGAATCTCTGATTCTTTGTGGGGAGTCTGTTTTGTTCTTCAAACACCTTCACTTGCCTTATGTGGTTGGCGCCTTCCATCTATGGGGTAAATCGGGCAGGATATTTTATTTGACAAGTGAAGAAACTGAGGCACACGAAGGTTCAAGCAGCTTGTCCAACAGTACAAGCAAAGCTGGGCTGGCACAGGGGCCTGTGCTCCTGGCCTGGTGCTCTTTCCCGTGTGTCTGAATCTGCCTCTTGGGCAGGAGACAGGCTGTGAAGACACTCCTCTCTCCAAGAATCCCCCACCGACCGCCCTCTCCTGTCTTGTGTTTAACAGAGGCGTCTTCCGGTGGCCACGGGACCCAGGTCAACGTCACCTGCATTGTCAATGTTTGCAGCGGCCCTGATCACAGCTCGCAGTGCCCCTCCCAGGCCGGCTCCACGAGGGACACAGACGCCAGCACCCCCAACTCCCCGAAAGAGGAGCAGGTCCCCTTCTCCAAGGAGGAACGCCCCTTTCAGTCCCAGCCGGGGGCTCCAGAGACTCTGCTGCAGGGCCTGGAGGAGAAGCCCCTGCCACTCGGTGTGCCTGATGCAGGAATGAAGCCCAGTTAACCCGGCTGGCCGTGGGCTGTGTCACCGCTGAGCGGGGGCCAACCTCTGGTGCTTCTCCGCCCCTCCCTTCCCCCAGGACTCTGGCTCTTTCTGGGCCAAATTCCTTTGTGCACAGCCTCAGCCTTCATCTCACCTTCAGGCAGAAGAATGAGGCAGGGAGAGTCCTGATGGGTCCTGTCTTGGTGTGTGTCTAACTTGGAAGGCTGGCGGACGCAGATGTGCTGGGCAGCCTGGGACAAGCCCTTGCCTCTCTGAGAGCTGCCCCCCAGCCAGTCCTGCAGTCTTGGCTTCTGGAGCCCTTGTTGTTTTGGGGTTTTATTATTTTTTTTTTTAATCCCTGGACTGTACTCCGCTCTGGCTTCTTGTCAGAGAGGAAGGATGCTGTGTGTATCAGTGGAGAGAGATAGTGGGGAAAGGACAGGCCTTTAGCCTGAATGGGAGACTGTAGGATGGTCCCAGTGAGGGTGGCCATGTGCCATTAAGTCAGATGGTTCTATGCGGGGAGAGGGTGGTGACCCCTATAAGGGTACCCCAGTTAGCTCAGGACCCTGGGCAGCACCACCTCCAAATCCACTCCTGCTATCTCCATCTCATACCATGGGCTAAAAACTGGATGCCCAGAGGGCCCAGGCAGGCAGCCTTCTGAATGAGTGCTGTGACCTGGTTAAGATGCCAAACCTCTAACCGGAAATCTTCCAGTTTAAACTTGTGGCAAAAAAAAAAAAAAAAGCACTATGGTGCAGACAAACAAGTCACAGTGTAACAAAGCCAGACTCAGAGTTTGCATCCTCTGCCTTTGACCTTCACTCCCATTTACCCACAGTGCCAGCTTCCCCTCCCCCACTGTCTGGTGTGCGGCTCCAAGGCCACACCTTTTCCTATCAGGGAATTTCAGGAACTGGAGATGATTGAGGCCCCGCAGCCATCTCCTCCTACCTCAGCCTGGACCTTCCCCTTTTGCCTCCTGAAGAGGTGTACCTATTTCTCTCGATACCCCTTCCCGCTGTGCCTGAAGTCCCAGGTCCCAGCGGAGCCTCAGAGCCGCTTTGGTACTGGGCCCGCTGAGATCCTGGGTGGACATGAGATGCTGAGAGCAGGTCCTGTGTCTGCGTGTCTGTGTTGTATGTTGTGGTTCTGTGACCCTTGTTGTCTGTCAGGTCAAATGGCCTTCCGGGAACTGAATGAAGTGCTGAAGCCAACACTTGGGCCGATGGATTCTTCCCCATTAAGGAGTCCCCCCACTCCCCAAAATATATGCCCAGGCCCTGCAAATGATGGACAAGTGAGGCCTTAGCCACATTCTGGAAGGAAGGGGGATGGGGGCCTCCTTGAGAAGACAGCTGGATCCCATATACTTGGATCCCTTGTTGAAAAATTCCACTGAACTTGAACTTGGCAGCTGAACTTTTAGAGGGTAGGAAAAGCCCAGCCATTACCCTGGAGTGAAGAAAGGCTTCCCACGCTGGGATCAAGATGTCCCCGTGCCTGGACTGGCCAGAGTCTCCAACCGCATTGGATGCTTTACAGCTGTGGAGCACTTCTGCCCCCTGGTGGACTGTTCTGGGAGGACCTGAGGCTTCCTTGCTGTCACCCCCACAGAGCGGGGATGAATTAGAAGGAGACTCTGGGTGTGGCCTCATTTTGTTACCAGAGTGGCCACTAGACCCTTGGTCAAAACCCATCGACCCCCTCCCTTGAACAGGAACTCACATATACCTTTAAGTCACAGGGTCGGGACACGAAGAAAGAAACTCTAGGAAGAGAAAAATAAAAACTGGATAGAACCAGCTGAAACCAAGATGGAGATGCATCTGACCTCCAGCAGACCCCGAGTCTCAGTTGACACTGAGTGAACTCCGGGAGTTGGTGATGGACAGGGATGCCTGGCATGCTGCAATTCATGGGGTCGCAAAGAGTCGGACATGACTGAGCGACTGAACTGAACTGAACTTACTACATTAGCTACTAAATGACATACCTACTGGTCTCCGTGACCAGGAATCACTGACCAAAAAAGGACAGAAAAGAGGTGGCACCTCATTTCTAGGAAAACCCTGCCTCTTTCCCAGAAAACGAGAGCATTTGCCTCCCCATCATTCCTCAAACTCTTCCCCCCATTGCTCTTAACAGCAAATCTGGCTCCACATTAAGGCGAGAAGTTTGTTTATGAACGGTTAATAAGTTCCCACTTCTCCATTCTCTGACCAATGAATAAAGCTTGTGCTGCTCTAATCTCAGCTTCCATTTTGGGTTTGGTTGTGTGAACCCAAACAGAAAAAGAACCTTCTCTGCCAAGGAAGGGGGCCTTGGCCAGGCTAGGGCCCAAGTGCTGGGGGGAGTCCATTTGACCTAACTGATAACAATTTTCCTGGCTTGTGGGCTTGTGTTGATCCCAAGGACAAGGAGTTTGCACTGTATGTATTCTGGACAGCATTCCTGCTTATGAATAAACCTTTTATTTGTTTTTTATTTTGACTGATGGCTTTGTCTTCAGGTCTGAGCTGGGGTGTGTCCTTGGTCCTGGTGCCTGTCACCAAGGTAAGGGGGAGAATGGGTCTTGGCCACTGGAGTCTGATAAGTCCATTCTGTGCCAGACCCTAGAAGCACCCGCATTACAGCTGCCCTTGCTGAGAGCCTGGCCACTTCCTCAGGCATGGAATGGACAATGCTTTTTGTCCAGAACCACCCAGCTGGCCTCCAAACAGGCCCTCAGCACACATCCCATCTATCGCCTTGGTCTCCTCAGCCTGCCCTTGGGTTGGGGTGATCTCTGCAGGTCTGCTCA
Source organism: Bos indicus x Bos taurus (assembly GCF_003369695.1). NCBI lineage: Eukaryota > Metazoa > Chordata > Mammalia > Artiodactyla > Bovidae > Bos > Bos indicus x Bos taurus. Next base: position 40,832,303 of record NC_040091.1, on the reverse strand, counting down.
TGCATGTGCAGCCCCGTACTCACTCAGGAGAATGACTCTGGCCTCCAGGAGGCCCCAATCACTGGGTATTCCAATTGTAAGCAGATAAGTTAGAGCTCCTTGGAGAAAGAGAACCAGGCATGGCTTTCTTGACAGAAGAGAAACCATTTTGTGAGCTTAAGTCTAGCCACAATGCTTGTGCTTGAACCGGCCTCAGTAACTACTGACCTTAAGGGAACAGAAGAATGGAGAAACAAAGGACTGTTGTAGGGCAAGAGAAGTGACACCAGCAAAGATGATGTACCAGTTCTAAAGACCCCCAGTTCTGTTTCACTGGTAAAGATTAGCCTGAAATGCTCAACCACCAGATCAAATGGAACCTGAGGGATGATGATGTTGACCTTTTCTGACCATTGTGACTTCAATCAACTTAGACTCAACTTAAAAACTTAGACTCTGCCTACAGCTCAGGCCCCTTCATGACTATACTTGTGATGTTAGCTTAAAACTTCCCCAAGTTTTCTATTCAGAGGGACATTACTTGTGGAAAGATCTCTGGTGTTCTCCTTACTTACTGCAAATAATCATAAATCCTTCCTGAGACTTCTCTGGTGGCCCAGTGATTAAGACTTCTAACTCCCAATGCAAGAGGTGCAGGTTCGATCCCCAGCTGAGGAACTCAGATACTGTATGCCACTCAGCACAGCCAAAAATGAATAAATAAATAAAAATGTAAATACATAAAAGGGAGAAATTGAAGTAATAATAAATACTCCCTTCTCCTGATCTTTGACTTGGTTGTGTCTTTTGGTTCAACACTCACCAAGAGGCAAACTCAGTTTTTGGGTAACAAGCAGAGCACAGGGGCTGAAACCAGAGGAGGGCCCTGGCCACAGCCAGGGGCTCAAGGGGAGGGCTCCTAAGACATAAGCAGTTTTCCAGAATAAAGGATTCAGAGGTGGTTGCCAGCAAAGGGGTTTCCTTATGTCAGGGCATGAAGGGGAGAGAGACTCTGGCCCATGAATTCATTCAGCCTCCTTCCCTGCTCTCTGACACTCCCTCACCAGCCCCGTTTTTATTGGTGATTTCTTGGACTTCCTGCTGCTGCTGCTGCTAAGTCGCTTCAGTCATGTCCGACTCTGTGAGACCCCATAGACGGTAGCCCACCAGGCACCCCCGTCCCTGGGATTCTCCAGGCAAGAACACTAGAGTGGGTTGCCATTTCCTTCTCCAATGCATGAAAGTGAAAAGTGAAAGTGAAGTCGCTCAGTCGTGTCCGACTCTTAGTGACCCCATGGACTGCAGCCCACCAGGCTCCTCCGTCCATGGGATTTTCCAGGCAAGAGTACTGGAGTGGGGTGCCATTGCCTTTCTGTTGGACTTCCTACTGATGCCAAAAACTCAGCCTCTGTGCACCAGTGCCAAATCAAATCTCAGAGTTTTGGGTGAAGTAGAAAACAATAGCTTTATTGCTTAGCCAGGCAAAGGGGGACACAGCCAGCTTGTGCCCTCAAAACTGTGTGTCCCCACGGTGTGGGAGGGATTTGGTGAGGAGTTTATAGCAAAGGTTCAAGTGTGGGGTTGCTAATAAAGTCCAGGGTATGTGAAGGGCCTACATTCCTTTAATTTGACCATTGGTGGTCTCCTGATAAACTCTCATTCTCAAGGTTATCAGACTGTGACCTTCTGTGGAATGAAGAATGCTTCATCAAGTGAAAAGTGAAAGTATTAGTTGCTCAGTTGTGTCCGACATAGACTGGAGCCTGCCAGGCTCCTCTGTCCACAGAGTTCTTCAGGCAAGAATACTGGAGTGGGTAGCCATTTCCTTCTCCAGGGAATATTCCCAATCCAAGGATAGAACCTGAGTCTCTAGCATTAAAGGCAGATTCTTTATCATTTGAGCCAGCAGGGAAGCCCTCATCAAGTAGTTAACATCTTCCATTTTGGGGAGTTTTAGTTCTGTAGAAGGGCTCAAAATATTGTTATGTGTGTCCCTTGAGGTGGAACCAGGACTCTGCTCCAAGGCTGCACTAGTGTTTCTTGACTACTCCTCCCTTGTCTCTGCATCCTCTCCCTTCCTTGATCAAAAACTGAACCTGCCCTTTGGAACTGAGGGAAGGTCGTGGAGGCTGAAGCATGTTCCCTATAAACAGGAAACAGGGGACACAGAAAGGTTTTTGTGCCCAGGAGCCGCACAGGTTTCTGCTCGGTTGGGATCTGTGGCCAGGTCCCACTCTGTCTCAGAAACTCTTACCCCAGAACAGGGCTAGGCAAACTTTTCTTATAAAGCACCACATGGTAAATATTTTAGGCTTGGGGAGGGGGTGGGCTTATGGTTTCTATCACAACTGCTCAATTCTGCTGTTAAAGCATGGAAACAGTCACAGATGTTACATCAAAGAATGGGTGTGTGGAGTGTTCTCTGTTACTGAGTCCAAGCTCACTCTGCTCACTGCATATGTGCATGCTCAGTTGCTCAGTTGTGTCTGATTCTTTGCAACCCCATGGACTGTAGCCCACCAGGCTCCTCTGTCCATGGGATTCTCCAGAAAAAAATACTGGAGTGGGTTGCCATGCCCTCCTCCAAGGGATCTTCCTGATCCAGGGACTGAACCCATGTCTCTTGTGTCTCCTCCATTGGCAGCCAGGTTCTTTACCACTAGTGCCACTGGAAAGCTCCTGCTAACCAGGCAACAGATCAGTTAACTGAGGAAAGAGGTGTTGAGGCAAGGAGTAAGACTCCATTTGGAAAGCTTGCTGATTAGGAAGATGGCAGACTAATGTCCCAAAATAACCATCTTCTCAGGATCTGGATGCCAGAGTCTTTTATAGAATAGAGATGGGGGTGGGGAGGTGAGGAAGTAAAATAAAAAGGCCATTAATCTTGCAATCTTGCAAATATCTCCTGGAATGGCCAGCCCTAGGGAAAGAATGTGTTAATCTCTTTCTTCCTATAGCCATCAACAGGTGGATAGGGTCCTGAACAAAGGCAGTTATTTTCATATTCAGGCAGAGGGTCAGGTTTCCCTGAAGCAGGTCATTATGTATAAACATTATCCTTATAGTGAACAAAAGCAACCAGAAGCAAAGGTTAAAGTGAAAGAAACAGATCCAACATGGAATCAGTTCTTCCCTATAACATTTCCGCACCCCCAAGCAGCTCCCCAGTTCTCAGTGGATCAATGAGGTGTTCTACAAACTGAGCTCAAATCTGACAGTCTCTGCCTGGAGGTAGTTCAGACCCCACAAGGTTAAGAGTTCAGTCCCATTAGACACCCCCCCACTTCAAATGCCAATCTCAAGTCCAAATAGTCACCTGTGCTTCTGTCTATCGGCTCTAAGTCACAGGTTTCCGCAACTTCCTCTTTGGGTTCAATCATTTATTAGCATAGCTCACAAAGCTCAGGGACCATTTTTCTTATGGTTCCCAGCTTATTATAAAGGATACAGATGCACAACCAGATGAAGGGGTACACTGGGTGAAGTCCAAGGGGTCCTGACCCAGGAGCTTTTGTCACCTTGGAACTGGGGATCCATGGCTCCTGCCTGGGTACCAAATTGGAAGCTTATCAAGTCTCATTTTTCAAGAGGTTTTATGGAGCTTAATCTGTAGACCTCTTTTCATTTCCAGAGGTCAGTGGGTGGGGCTGAAAGTTCCAAGCCTCTGGTCTCTTGGTCTTTCTGGTGAAAGCCCCAACCTGAGGCTGTCTAGGGACCCCACTGTGAGTCACCTCATTAACATAAACTCAGGTGTGCTCAAAAGGAGATCCTTGGGACTGCCAGCTTAAACAATAGTCACAACCTAGAAGCTGAGAGTTATGTTTTATTCGGCAGAAATTTTTAGGACTTAAGCCCTGAAGGCAGCATCTCAAGTAACACTGAGCAAATCTCTCTAAGGAGATGAGGGGAGGAGCCAGGTTATACAGAAGCTTTGCAATAAGGGGCAGGTAGTTTGAACATCAAACAATTATTGTTAATTAAAGAAAACCAAATATCTCAAGTTAAGGAATTTAGTGATTTTCTAGGTAAGGAAAGATGAGAGAGTCTGGGCTCACTGAAATCATTCCTTTCATATGCATCTCAGCTATCTGGGATCAGTATTCTGCATTTTTCACATCCTGAGTTCCTCAGTGCTCACCGCAGGGAGTGGCTGCAGCCTGGTGGCTGCCAGATCCCGCAGGTATTCTTCTCCTTCATGGGGGCCCTTGCTGCTGCTGCTGCTGCTGCTGCTGCTAAGTCGCTTCAGTCGTGTCCGACTCTGTGCGACCCCATAGACGGCAGCCTACCAAGCTCCCCCGTCCCTGGAATTCTCCAGGCAAGAACACTGGAGTAGGTTGCCATTTCCTTCTCCAATGCATTTAAGTAAAAAGTGAAAGTGAAGTCGACCTTCAGCGACCCCATGGACTGCAGCCTTTCAGGCTCCTCCGTCCACGGGATTTTCCAGGCAAGAGTTCTGGAGTGGGGTGCCATTGCCTTTTCCTCCTGGGGGCCCTTAGGTCAGGAATTCACACTTGGAGCGCTGGAATTGCTGATGACTGTCACATCCTTGTTTACTGATATGGCAGGAAGTATTCCATTTCTCAGGACTTCCCTGGGGATTCAGTGGTTAAGATTCTCTGCTTCTAATGCAGAAGGCACAGATTCAACACCTGGTAAGGGAAGATCCCACATGCTGTGCAGCCAAAAAGTAAATGAATAAATACCTTTATAAAAGGTGGGGGAGGCTCCTTATGAGTAAATAAAGATGCTTCTATTATTCAAGAAATTCCAAGGGTTTTAGGAGCTCTGTGCCAGGAATCAAAGGCCAAATATATTTCTTATTATATCACAAGTGTGACTATATTCCAATAAAACCTTATACTATTTGGCCTGTGGTTTGTGGTTTGCTAACCCTGCCCCAGACCTTGTCATTATGGATAGCCACAGCCACAATCTCAATTTCAAGCATCCCACTCTCCCTTGCCTCCACCCCACCCCCACCCCCAACCCCACCACTGTTCTCTGTCTTTTTCCCTCCTGGAACCTGCCCTCCATTAATCCCACCACCCCTCATCCCCTCCTGTCTTATTCAGCATAAGCACTATGGTCAATTATTTAGTCCTTTGTATGCAACCTTGTTACCCAAAAACTGGGTTTGCCTCTTAGCTCTTGACACCCATCCAGCCAAAAGACACAATCAAGCCAAAGATCAGGTGAAGGAAGGATTTATGACAACTTGAAGTAAGTAAGGAGAACATCAAGGATCTCTCCCAGAGCAATGTCTCCCAGTATAGCAAAATTGGGGAAGTTTTAAGCTAAAGGTACATGCATATCAGGCAGTAGGCAGAGTCCAAGCTTTAGCAGTTCTAAGCCACTCACTTTCAGAAGGAGAAAGAAAGAAGAAAGGAAGGAAGGAAGGAAGCAAGTATAGGGGAGGATGTGGAGAAATTGGAACCCCTTTGCACTGCTGGTGGGAACTTAAAATGGTACGGTGCTAGGAAATACAGTATGGAAGTTTCTCAAAAAAACCCAACAACATAGAATTGCCATATGATCCAGTAATTCCAATTCTGGTTATATATCCAAAAGAACTGAAAACAGAGACTCATATGCCAGCGTTCATTGCAGCATTATTCACAATAGCCAAAAGGTGGCAGCAGACCAAGTGTCCACAGGTGGATGAGATATGATGGAGTATTGCTGCTGCTGCTAAGTCGCTTCAGTTGTGTCCGACTCTGTGCGACTCCATAGACGGAAGCCCACCAGGCTCCCCCGTTCCTGGGATTCTTCAGGCAGGAACACTGGAGTGGGTTGCCATTTCCTTCTCCAATGCATGAAAGTGAAAAGTGAAAGGGAAGTCGCTCAGTCGTGTCCAACTCTTAGCGACCCCATGGACTACAGCCTACCAGGCTCCTCCATCCATGGGATTTTCCAGGCAAGAGTACTGGAGTGGGGTGCCATTGCCTTCTCTGATGATGGAGTATTATTCAGCATTAAAAAGGAAAGAAATTCTGACACGTGCTACAACATGGATGGACCTTGCAGAAATTATGCTAAGTGAAAGAAGTCTGTCACAAAAAGACAAATACTGTACGTAGGATTCCATTTATATGAGATACTTGTGTGTGTCTAAGTCGCTTCAGTCATGTCAGACTCCTTGTGACCCTATGGACTGTAGCCTGCCAGGCTCCTCTGTCTGTGGGGATTCTCCTGATGAGAATACTGAAGTGGGTTGCCATTCCCTCCTCCAGGGGATCTTCCCCACCCAGGGATCGAACCCATGTCTCCTGCGGCTCCTGATTTCCAGGCAGATTATTTACTGCTGAACCACCAGCGTGGAGAAGGCAATGGCACCCCATTCCAGTACTCTTGCCTGGAAAATCCCATGGACAGAGGAGCCTGGTAGGCTGCGGTCCATGGGGTCGCTGAGAGTCAGACACGACTGAGCGACTTCACTTTCACTTTTCACTTTCATGCACTGGAGAAGGAAATGGCAGCCCACTCCAGTGTTCTTGCCTGGAGAATCCCAGGGACGGGGGAGCCTGGTGGGCTGCCGTCTACCGGGTCGCACCGAGTCGGACACAACTGAAGCAACTTAGCAGCAGCAGCAGAGCCACCAGGGAAGCCCATGAGATAGCTAGCATAGTCCGATTCATAGGGATTGAAGTATGATGATGGTTGCCAGGGGCTAGAGGGAGAGGGGTATGGGAAATTGATGTTTACTGGGTACGTGTGTGCATGTGTGCTCAGTTGTGTCGGACTTTTTGCAACCCTATGGACTGTAGTCCGCCAGGCTCCTCTGTCCATTGAATTTTTCAGGCAAGAAATACTGGAGTGGGTGGCCATTTCCTACTCCAGGGGATCTTCCTTCCTGGGTACAGAATTTTCAATTTTGTAAGATGAAAAGAGTTAGGGAGGTGGATGGTGGTGATGATTGCCCAGCAAGGTGAATGGGCAGGCATACCTTGGAGACAGTGCAGATTTGATTCCAGACCACCATGATAAAATGAGTCACATGAATTTTTTGGTTTCCTAGAGTATATAAAAGTTGTGTTTGGACTATACTGTAGTTTATTAAGTGTACAATAGCATTATGCCTAAAAAAAACGATGGACACACCTTAATTAAAAAATACTTTATTGCTGGGACTTCCCTTGTGGCCTAGTGGCTAAGATCCTGCACTCCCAATTTGCTCCGTCAAATACCGGGTTCAATCTCTGGTCAGGAAACTAGATTCCACATGTTGAAACTAAAGATCCTGTGTGCCCAGTGAAGATGGAAGATCCCATGTACCACAACTAAGATGCAGCACAGCCAAATAAACAAATATTTTAAAAAATACTCTATTGCTAAAAATTTGAGCCTTTAGTGAGTTGTAATCTTTTTGCTGGTGGAAGGTCTTGCCTTGATGTTGATGGCTGCTGACTGATCTGGATGGTGGTTGCCTAAGGTTGAGTAGGCAATTTAAAAAAAGAAGATGACAATGGAGTTTGCTGCATTGATTGACTCTTCCTTTTATGGTCAGTTTCTCTCTAGCATACAAAACTGTTTGATAGCATTTTAGCCACAGTAGAAATTCTTTAAAAATTGGAGTCAATCCTATCAGACCCTACAGCTGCTCTATCAACTATGGTTATGTAAGAGTCTAAGCCCTTTGTTGAAATTTCAGTAATCTTCATATCATCTTCACCAGGAGTAGATTCCATCTCAAAAGACCACTTATTTGGCTCATCCATAAGAAGCAAGTCTTCATCCATTCAGGTTTCATCATGAGATTGCAGAAATTCACTCACATCTTCAGGCTCCACTTCTAATTCTAGTTCTTCTGTTACTTCTACCACATCCGCAGTTATTCCTCCATAGAAACCTCAGATCCCTTGAAGTCATCCATGAGCACTGGAATCAACTTCTTCCAAAGTCCTGTTAATGTTGATATCTTGACCTCGTCTTGTGAATCATGAAAGGTCTTAATGGCCTCTAGAATGGTGAATCCTTTCCAGATGGTTTCTTAGCTTATTTTGCCCAGATTCATCAGTGGACTTACTATCTATGGCAGCTAGAGCCTCACTTATTTCCAAAATAATAGGACTTGAAAGTTGAAATTACTCCTTGATCAGCAGGCCACAGAATAGGTGTTCTGTTAGCAGTCACGAAGACATTAATCTTCATCAGGGCTCGTGGGTGACCAGGTGCATTGTCAATGAGCAGTAATATCTGAAATGAATCTTTGTTTCTGAGCAGGAGACCTCAACATTGGGCTTAAAATATTCATAAACAATGTTTAAACACATGTGCTGTCTCCAAGCTTTGTTGATCTATTTATAGAACACAGGCAGAGTAGATTTAGCATAATTCTCACTGACTTTAGCCTAAAGTCATCAGTTATGTTAGCCGCTAACAAGAGAGTCCAGAGAAGGCAATGGCACCCCACTCCAGTACTCTTGCCTGGAAAATCCCATGGATGGAGGAGTCTGGTAGGCTGTGGTCCATGGGGTTGCTAAGAGTCAGACACGACTGAGCGACTTCACTTTGACTTTTCACTTTCATGCATTGGAGAAGGAAATGGCAACCCACTCCAGTGTTCTTGCCTGGAGAATCCCAGGGGCGGGGGAGCCTGGTGGGCTGATGTCTATGGGGTCGCACAGAGTCTGACACGACTGAAGTGACTTAGCAGCAACAAGAGAGTCAGCCTCTCCTTTGAAGCTTTGAAGCCAGGCACTGACTTTTCCTCTCTAGCTATGAAACTCCTAGATGACATCTTCTTTCAGTCCATCCATCCATCCATTTATCCTTCACATGTGCAGTCGCGTCTGACTCTTTTGTGATCCCATGGACTATAGCCAACTAGGCTCCTCTGTCCATGGGATTTTCCAGGCAAGAATACTGGAATGGGCTGCCGTTTCCTCCTTCAGGGGATCTTCCCGACCCAGGGATTGAACCTGTGTCTCCTGCATTGCAGGCACATTCTTTACCGATTGAGCCATCAGGGAAGCCCCTTCTTTCAATACAAGGTTTTTTCATCTGTGCTGATAATCTGTTGTCTGGTGTAGCCATCTTCATTTATTATCTTAGTTATATCCTCTGGGTAATTTGCTGCTTCACCTTGAACTTTTATGGTATAGCAATGGCTTCTTTCGGAGAAGGCAATGGCAGCCCACTCCAGTACTCTTGCCTGGAAAATTCCATGGATGGAGGAGTCTGGTAGGCTGCGGTCCATGGGGTCGCTAAGAGTCGGGCATGACTGAGCGACTTCACTTTCACTTTTCACTTTCATGCATTGGAGAAGGAAATAGCAACCCACTCCGGTTTTCTTGCCTGGAGAATCCCAGGGACGAGGAAGCATGGTGGGCTGCCATCTCGGGGGTCGCACAGAGTTGACTGAAGCGACTTAGCAGCAGCAGCAGCAGCAGCAATGGCTTCTTTCTTCAACTTCATGGCCCAGGCTCTGCTGCCTTAAACTTTTTTTCTGTAGCTTCCTCACCTCTCTCAGCCTTCCTAGAATTGATGAGAGTTGGGGCCATGCTCTGGGTTAGGCTTTGGCTTAAGGGAATGTTGTGGCTGGTTTGATCTTCTATCTAGACCACCAAAACTTTCTCCATTTCAGCAATAAAGCTGTTTCACTTTCTCCTCATTCGTGTATTCACTAGAGTAGCACTTTTCATTTCCTTTAAGTATGTTCCTTTGCATTCACAACTTGGCTAACTGGCACAGGAGGCCTACCTGCCTGTCTCAGCATTTGACATGACTTCTTCCCTAAGCTTCATCATTTCTAGGTTCTGTTTTATAACGGAAGTGTGGGGCTTCCCCGATGGCTCATTGACCTGCCAATGCAGGAGATGCTGGAGATGCCAGTTCGATCCCCATGTCAGAAAGATCCCCTGGAGAAGGAAATGGAAACCTACTCCAATATTCTTGCCTGGAAAATCCCATGGACAGAGGAGCCTGGCGGGCTGTAGTCCATGGGGTCACAAAAGAGTCAGACACGACTGAGGGACTAAGCATGGAGCACCAAGAGACGTGTGACTCTTTCTTTCACTTGAACACTTAGAGGCCATTGTAGGGTTATTAACTGGCATGATTTCAATATTGTTGTGTCTTAAGGAATAGGGAGGCCCAGGGAGAGGGAGAGAGACGGGGGAGATATCTGGTCAGTGGAGCAGTCAGAACACACACAACATTAAGTTTGCCATCTATACAGGCACAGCTTGTGATGCCCCCAAGAACTACCATAGTAACATCACAAATCACCTTTCACTATTACAAACATAATAATAATGAAAACATTTGAAATATTTAAAGAATTTTATTTTATATTTTTAGCTGCGCTGCATGGCTTGTGGGATCTTAGTTCCCCAACCAGGGTTTGAACCCAGGCCCTTGGCAGTGAAAGCATGGAGTCCTAACCACTGGACTGCCAGGGAATTCCCGAAGTATTTCAAGAATTATCCAAATGTGACACAGAGACATAAAGTAAGCAAATGCTGTTGGGAAAATGCTATGGATAGAGTTGTCGGACACACAAGGTTGCCACAAATCTTCAATTTGTAAAAAATTCAGTGTCTGTGAAGCGCAATAAAATGAAGTGCAATAAAATGAGGTTGCCACCGAGCTGTTCACTTGGAAATGATTACAATGGCAGATTTTATGTAATGTGCATTTCATTACAATTAAAAACAGCAAAAACCTTCTTGAAAACAATTCTCTCTCCAGTTACTGTCAGATTTCCCAGTTACTTCTTCTTCTTCTTTTTTTGTTTTTTTTTTAAAAAAAACCTTTTGTTTTATACTGGACTATAGCTGATTAACAATGTTGTGAGTTTCAGTTGGACAGCAAAGGACTCAGCCATACATATACATATATCCATTCTCCCCAAAATTGTCCTCCCATCCAGGCTGCCACATAACATCGAGCAGAGTCCCCTGTGCTATACAATAGGTCCTGTTGGTTATTCACTTTAAATATTTCAGAGTGTACATGTCCATCCCCAAACCCCTAACTATCCTTTCTCCCCATCCTTTCCATTGGCAACTGTAAGCTCTCTAAGTTTGTGAGTCTCCTTCTGTTTTGTAAGTTCATTTGTGTTATTTCTTTTTAGATTCCACATATAAGGGATATCATATGATATTTCTCCTTCTCTGACTTACTTCCCTCAGTATGACAATCTCTAGGTCCATCCACATTGCTATAAATGGCATTATTTCATTCCTTTTAATGGCTGAGTAATATTCCATTATATACATGTACCACATCTTCTTTATCCATTCCTCTGTCAATGGATATTTAGGTTGCTTCCATGTCTTCGCTATCATAAACAGTTCCCAGTTACTCTTAACAGCAAGACATTGTTTATTGACAATATTGAAAATGTCTATTGACATTCACTGTCTCCAATTTATCTTCTCCCATTTTCTCTTGAGCTTATTCCATTGAAGCTGTGTCCACCTCATCACTAGAAATCTTAATGGCCAGGTCGTTGCTGACACTAACCCTGATGCTCAATTCACAGAGACTCTCAGGGCTCCTCTCACTTCCTCTGTGGGCAGCATTTGATCCAAGTGACCAGTTCCTTCCATGAAACATGCTCCTTGCCTGCTTCCAGGAGCACACACTCCCTTGGCTTTCCTGTCATCTCAAGGGGTCCTTCTGCCTCCTTTGCTGCTCCCTCCTCGTCTCAACTCTTTGTATCTTCTCCATCTCCCAATCCCTCCCCTGCAAGCCCCACACAGCTTCACGGCTTTAAATACCACAAATGCATCCTGCCAGCTCCCAGAGTTTGAATGGATAAGTGTTTCCTGGGCTCCTACTTCATGGCAGGCTGAAGATGCTCTAGGTACTGGAATACAGCACCTACTAAAGCAAAAGTTTGGGAAGAGAGACAATAAGAAAACACACACACAATACTCCTACAAAGATTAGGAGTATTAGATGTTTCTTAAGAGCATCTAATCTACTTTTTCTTTGCACCAGTCAGCATTCCAGGATAGAGCTCTTATTCCCACTCATGTTTTTTGAGTACTGCTCTTAAGTACAGGACACCTGGCTCATTAACTGTAGCTGGGCCATAATTAATGGGTAGCAGTGTTTTCTAAAACTGGATTCATGCACACATCCAAGCCACATTAAAATTTCAATGGAGAGAGGACTTCCTTGTGGTCTAGTGGTTGAGACTCAGTGTTTTCAGTGTGGGCGGTTTGGGTTCAACCCCTGGTTGGGGAACTAAGATCCCACATGCTATGTGGTACAGCCAAAATAATATAAAATAAAATAGCCTATTCCCAAACTTTCTTTAAAAATTTCAACTTAAAATCTCTACAAAGTCTTTTTCCTTTCTATCTGAAGAAAATGAAGCTGGTCACAGAGAATAGACAGATGGGGGGTTTCCACTGTCCTGCTAAGGTGGGCAATGGGCAAAGGGACTCATGAAAACTCATAGCCAGTACAGAGACAGGGCCAGACCAGTCTTTTGGAAAGACGTCTCCAGGTGTTGGGGGGAGTGGTAAGTGGAAAGTCGGGCTGTCAGGACTGGGATGCTAACCCTGTCCATGGCTCTCATGTCCTTTGGTTACTGGGAGGTGGGCTGATCCCTCCTAAAGTCCCCTGGTTCTGGCTACGTTGGGAAGATGACTAGGGAAGGGAAGATTGGAAGCAAAGACACCAGGGATGTTCTGGTTGTGTAACAGGGAAGAACAAATCTGATTCCTTAATTGGATCTGTTTCTTTAACTTATTTATTTTATTGCTTTTGCTGTAAGTTGAGAATGTTGTCTACTGAAATATACATGACAGCGCATTCTCAGGCTGTCATCTTTAATGGTATAACTCTTTTCCATTCATATAGAGATAAAAAGTTGCAGAACATAAAATAACATTTGTCTCACTGGAAGTTTATAGGAACATTGTGACAGGACCTACATGGACAGCTGCAAGAACACAGGATTCCGGCACCAAGAGGTTTGCAACAACCAACCATACTCCCTCCCCTTTTAGTATAAAGGAGGCCTGAGCCTGAACTTGGGGAAGATGGTTCTTTGGGACACTAGTCCACCATCTTCTTGGTCTGCTGGCTTTCTGAATAACGTTGCTATTCCTTGCCCCAACAACTTGTCTCTCAATTTATTGGCTTGTTGTGCAATGAACACTATGAGCTTAGTCTGGGTAACTGTTGTTCTCCACCCTCTCCTCCAGTCCTTTTTCCACCCAGCTCTGTATCCTCTTCAGACTGAATCGCCAGACCTTTGCCTTCCAGCTTCCAGCAGGGTTTGCCCTTGTGAAGGCAGTAGCAGGAGCAGAGTGGGAGGACAGCACTGGCCCACTGTATTCCCTCCTCCACACACCTTTCCAGTGGCTTCTAACCGTATCCAGTCTCTCAGCTTGCTTTACGGCGCCACTCCCTCTCTGTCCCCACAGCTCCTCCCCGTGTACTTAGCCAGCTTCCTGGATTTTCTTACTGTTGCCCTCTGCTCTGCCAACTGCCCTTCCCTTAGTGTGCCCATGCCCTGTTCGCTTCCAAGGGGCACCACAGCCCTGACAGCTCTCACTGCACATTTCCCAGGCCTCCGCCATGCAGGAGCCTCCTAAGTTCCCATCCCGGGTTCAGTTTCACTCTCTACACAATGTGGATAATAACAGGTGATGTGATATGAGAGGCATAAAGGAAAACTCTTCCCACATGTTGCCTCTACTCTCAATACTCCTGACACGGTCACCAAATGTGGGTTTTTTTCCCTCCCCTACACCAAAAAATTCAGTGACACCAGCTGGGTGTGCTACAGTTTAACTCAATTCCGACATTGTCTACAATGGGAAGTAGTACTAGAGCTCACAGGTTAAGGGCTCCCTCCTACAAGACTGCCTTAATTTCACATACCAGTCACAGGTTCAGGTGTTACCTGTGCTTAAAAAAAATTTTGTTTTATTATTTACTTATTTTTATTTTTGGCTGCGCTGAGTCTTCGTTGCTGCGTGTGGGCTTTTCTCTAGTTGTGGTGCGTGGGCTTCTTGTTTCAGTGGCTTCTCTCGTTGCAGAGCATGAATTCTAGGTACACGGGCTTCAGTAGCTGTGGCACACGGGCTTAGTTGCCCCAAGGCATGTGGGAATCTTCCTGGATCAAGGACTGAACTGGTGTCCCCTGCACTGACAGGCAAATTCTTAACCACTGGACCACGAGGGAAGTTCCCCTGGAAGCTTTCTGAATCCCATCCTTTTGAGGTTTTATGGAGACTTCCTTAACAGGCATGCTGATTGAATCATTGGTCACTGGTGATTGATTCAACCTCTAGCCCCTCTTCCCAACCCAGAGGTAAGTGGTTGGAATTGAAAGTTCCAGCCCTCTAATCACATGGTTCATTTCCCTGGTAACCAGCCCCCATTCTTGGGGTCTTTCCAAAAGCCACCTACTGACAGAAACTTGGGTGTGACTGCAAGGGATTTGATATGAATAATAAGACACAGGTTTTGCCTTTATGGCTCTGGAGCTTTTTCAGAAGTGAGAACACAAGAACAGTTATTTGAACAAAAGATGCTCCATCACTCTTATCATTTAGGAAATTTCAAAGATTTCTGGAGTTGTGAGCCCAGGATGGAGGATGAAGATCAAATGTATATTTCTTATTATAAATCACAACATCACAGTGGGGAAATTTGAAGCAACTGAAGGCAGCCACCGGCCTGATGATTTAACTGATCAAAATGGGCCACGTGAAGCCCCTCCTGCCTCTTTCTTTTCTTTAACCCAGATGGAACAAGTGCTTTCTCTAAAGTAGGGCCAGCGCGGATGGGAGGAAGAATCTTTTGGATTCCTCTCCATCTAGTTTGCATTCAGGCATCGTTGTTAGGGAGCACCTTGATGGACTAGCACAGAAGTCAAGAAGTCCAGAGTTGTGGGTGCTAGAAGTCCACCTTTCTAGGTGTGAATCTCGGTTCTGCCACTTTGTGTAACCTCAGGCAAATTAATAACCTTCTCTGTGCCTCACTCTCCTTACCTCTAAAATGGGGTTAAAATATCTCCATCAGAATAAGGGATTACATGAACTACTATCTATAAAATACATGAGACTATGTCTGGCACATAGTAAGTGCTCAATAAATATTAGTTGTTGTTGTGTGTGTGTGTGTGTGCTGGGGATGCAACAGAATGCAAGGCAAGGAAGGTTTCTGCTAGAGCTGCCATGCTAGGTGGGGCTATGTGTAGAAATATGCGTGAGTGCTACGCCACTGGTGATTTTAAGAAGAAAAATAAAACAACATGGGAAACAGACAGAAGTAGGGGTGCTGCTAGTTTGCAAGGCGAGTTCAGGAAGGCTTCTCTGAGAAGCTGGTATTTGAGCTGAGGCTTTGGTGAAGGGAGGGACAGCAGCTGTTCCAAGTTCACACAGCAGGTTATAGGTGAAGCTAGGGTGCAATCCCAGGACTCTTTTTAATTACAATATTGTGATGGTTTTTGTTATACATCAACATAAATCAACCATAGGTATACATATGTCCCCTCCCTCTTGAACCCCCTCTCACCTCCCTCCCTGCCCCACCCCTCTAGGTTGTCACAGAGGCTTTGCGTTCCCTGCATCATACAGCCAGCTCCCACTGGCTATCTATTTTACATATAGACTCTTAACCTTTAGGTTTGCCCCAAGCAGCCCCCTGGCTTTCCAGACGCTACTCTACTTTCTGGTTTCTGAATATGGAACTCCAGGCAGGGCAGAGAAGTCCCTGGAGAGAGAGGAAATTCTAAAGAGCTGGTTATCAGGAGTCCCCTAAAGTAAACAAACTGTTTACCCAACTCAACTCCTCAGATGAGTATCAAGCCCAGCCGGCTCAGCGCCTCCTCTGCATGGCACAGATAATGGGTACCTTGCCTATCTCCCAGGGCAATTATAGAGATAAAATAACTGAAGCTCAGTTTCCCAACTCTCAGGCCAGGCCACACTCAGACCCTTGCCATCATTCAGGAAACAAACCCCAACATCTTCCCCTGACTCCTGAAGCCACCCTCCTGGCCGCACGTCTTGTCCCTAGGGTCCCAAAACTGTCCCACCCTCCCTGTCTGCACCCGATCTGGTCTAGATGATCTGGAGGTCAGGTGGGGAGGGGGCTTTATTGGGATGTACTGAGCAGGGCCTCTCAAATCTGCCTACCCCAGAAACCTGCCCCCTTGGACCAATATGCACCCCAGGGTCTAGCCCAGATGGTGATTAGGGGGCACCCCCATCTCCTGCAGTCCTTCACCTGTCACGTGTCTGAAACTTGCAGCTTTGGGGGCCACAGCATGGGTGGGGGACCATGGGAGGTCCTTCCCTGTGGCCAACACAACCCTTTCCCCTCTGCCAGGCCAACCTTTGACCGACCTCTCTGTTCCCTGGATCCCCCATAACAAGCAGAGGGTGGGTGGAGGGTGAGCTGCGGTCCTCATGCAGAAGGTTTCAGGCTGGCAGCAGAGTCCAGCATTGTCCTGTGGTCTCTCTGTGTGATCTTGAGTAAGTTCCTTCCCCTTCCTAATCCTCTGTTTCCTCTCCTGTACAATGTGGGCTTTAGACTAGCTCTATATTTCCAAACTCATCACTTGGGGAGCTGGGTCCTCCTCCAGACTCCCTGAATTTGTATCCCTAGGGGCCAGTTCTTTCCACTAAGACCTCCAGCTAAAACTGTACACCCCTCGATTCCACCTTGCTTCCCTGCATTCTTTCTTTACTGCCTATCACCATCCCACCCCCTGCATGCTTTACGCTGACTTTGGTTTTTGTCTGTGTCTCTTCACCTGCTGGTATGTAATCTCCAGGAGGGCAGGGATATTTATCTATTTATTTGGTTGTGCGGGGTCTGTTACTGCACTCGGGCTTTCTCTAGTTGTGGTGAGCGGGGGGCTACTCTTCATTGCGGCACAAGGGCTTCTCATTGTGGTGATTTTTCTTGTTGCGGAGTATGGGTTCTAGGGCTCCTGGGCTTCAGTAGTGGTGGCACATGGGCTGAGTTGCCCAAGGTGTGTGGAAGCTTCCCTGACCAGGGATTGAACCTCATGTCCTCTGCATTGGCAGGCAGATCGTTAACCACTGGGCAACCAGGGAAGTCCCCACATGCGCTTTGATTTTCTCTTGTGTAAACACTCAGGACTGAGATGGCTGTGTGGTAAATGTATGGTGCGATGGATGACTCTCAGTGACACTGGCTGAAGGAATGGTGTCCTGGCATAAACTCCTCAGGTACAGCCAGGTGTCTCTGGGCTGAAATATCTGGATCCTGAGATAAGTCCTGAGGGGTGCCTTCCTTTCTGCCTTCTGTGGAGTTTGGGGTTTTACACCAAACCTCAGCCTCTGAGGACACCCAGTGTTGAGATTCTGATGGGTTGACCCCACCTCACAGGAACCCAGGCTTTCCTTAGGAGTGAGTCAGCCCACAAGCACCTTCATTAGCTTAGCATCCTGAAGGTTGATAATTATTATGGTGAACAGATACCCGCAAACTTGCCAGCCTGCGTCCTGCATCTTCTGACTTTTTATAAGCCTGAGGTGTTCTTCCTGTCCTTCTGGTGATAATCCAAGATGAGTTGTTCATTTGTTCATTCATTCACGGCACCTTCATTGAATCCTTCCTGTGTTAGGCCAAATCTAGGTACTGAAGAAACATCTGTGAAAAAGACACAATTTCTGTTGTCAGGGAACATTTAGGGTGAGGGAAGAAAAGAAGTAGGTCAGTCAGTTCAGTGGCTCAACTCTTTGCTACCCCGTGGACTGCAGCATACCAGGCTTCCCTGTCCATCACCAACTTCCAGAGCTTGCTCAAACTCATGTTCATGGAGTCAGTGATGCCATCCAACCATTTCATCCTCTGTCACCCCCTTCTCCTCCCACCTTCAATCTTTCCCAGTATCAGGATCTTTTCCAATGTGTCAGTTCTTTGCATCAAGTGGCTAGAGTATTGAAGATTCAGCTTCAGCATCAGTCCTTCCAATGATATTCAGGACTGATTTCCTTTAAGTATAAACAAGTAAATAAAATAATCTCATTTCAAGCAGCATTAAATTTTGTGAAGATAATATAACAGGATAATGAATGAGGGGAACTTAAGATAGGACATCAGGAAAATCCTCTGAGATGAAATGTTTGAAGCAGAGTGGGCTATATGATTATTCAGAGTTGCCCTGTAGCCGTATACATCTCTTGAGCACTTGAAATGCAGCATTTATATTGTGATGTGCCGTAGTGTAAAATACACACAAGACTTAAAAAACTAATGTCTTTTTTTTTGGACAGCGGTTCTTTTTTAAAAAAAAAATTATTTATTTATTTTGTTTTACCAGGTCTTAGTTGCAGCATGTGGGATTTTTAGTTGTGGCATGTGACTTAGTTGTGGCATTTGAGATCTAGTTCCCTGACAAGAAATCGAACCCAGAGCCCTTGCACTGGGAGTGCAGCCTTAGCCACTGGACTACCAGGGAAGTCCCCAAAACATCTTAATAATACTTTTCCTGTTAGTTATAGGTTGATCAGTCCTGAATATTCATTGGAAGGACTGATGTTGAGGCTGAAACTCCAATACTTTAGCCACCTGATGCAAAGAACTGACTCATTTTGAAAAGACCCTGATGCTGGGAAAGATTGAAGGTGGGAGGAGAAGGAAACGATAGAGGATGAGGTGGTTGGATGGTATTACTGGCTCAAAGGACATGAGTTTGAGTAAACTCTGGGAACTGGTGATGGACAGGGAGGCCTGGAGTGTTGCAGTCCATGGGGTCTCAAAGAGTCGGACACAACTAAGCAACTGAACTGAACCGAACAGGTTGAGATGACATGTTGGATTAAATAAAATATATTATTTCACCTTTTAGTTTTCCCTTTAAAAAATGTACCAACTAAGTAAATTTAGTATGCAGTTTAGCATCGAAGAATTGATGCTTTCGAACTGTGGTGCTAGAGAAGACTCTTGAGAGTCCCTTGGACTGCAAGGAGATCAAACCAGTCAATCTTAAAGGAAATCAACCCTGAAAACTCACTGCAAGGACTGATGCTGAAGCTGAAGCTCCAATACTTTGGAGCTGATGTGAAAAGCCGACTCATTAGCAAAGACCCGGATACCGGGAAAGATTGAAGGCCAAAGGAGAAGAGGGGTGGCAGAGGATCAGATGGTTGGATGGCATCACTAACTCAATGGACATGAGTTTGAGCAAACTCTGGGAGATAGTGGAGGACAGAGCTGCCTGGCATTCTGCAGTCCATGGGGCTGCAAAGAATTGGACACGACTTCACAACTGAACAACGACAACTGCATTATACTCCCACTGGACAGCAATGGTTTCTGTAAAAGCATCCTAAGCAGAGAGATGTGAAATCAAAGGTCCTAAGGCAGGAACTGGAGGATGCTGGGGCAGAGCGGGCCCAGGAAAGAGTAGCAAAAATCGGAGTGGAACAAATTCAGTAGGATCTTGGTTTCAGCTCTCTGAGGAATGGGTTTTACTTTAGGTGTAGTGGGGAAGCAGTTTCAAGCAGGCAAGTGGCAAAGTCTGAAGTACGTTTTAACAGACCCCTGGACTGCTAAGTGCCGAACCGACTGCAGGCCAGTCTGTCCTAAATATTATCATCTCAACCTGTAGCCTTCCCCCGGACTCGGTTTACCCACATGCTGTAAAATGAGGCTGTTATGGCCTTTGTCCCCATTCTGCTCCAGCCCCTGCAAACTCTGGAGGGAGCGGCTGGCGGCCCCTCCTCGATGACTCGGCGCTCGGCTGGCCAGGCGCCGGCGAGTCGCTCGCTCGATTGGTCGGGTCGGGGCAGGCCTGAGTGCGGCCGGCCAGCGCCATTGAGGAGCCGCGGAGAGGAAGCGCCGCGCAGTGCCGGGCTGGGGCGGGCGGTCCGGACACCGACAGGTACGGGCCGAGGCGGGGCGGCGCCGGGCGGCGAGCAGGGCCGGGGGACTCGGGGCGGGCGTGGACCCGCGGTCGGCTGCTCGGGATCTGCTTCAGACCTAGAGGCCCGGGCCTGCCCGCGGGGAGCGCGGCGCGGGGAGCCTGGGGACCCCACCGTCGGGCCCTCCGAGCTCCTCGGTGAAGTCCTGGGGCGTCCGAGCCCCCGACATCCCCGAGCGCCCCGCCCTCATCGGGACCCTCGCTTCCGAGCCTCTGCGGGCACCCTAGCCACACGCTCGGAAGTCCTGAGCTTCTCGGGACTCCGGCGTCCGTGTCCTGGGGAGTGCGAGCCCCCGCCAGACCCTGCATCCTCTCCAGGGTCGGGGAAGCTTGGTGCCCGGGGATGAAGAGGGTGTCAACCCGCGTCTCCCCGCTGGAGCTTTGGTCTCCACACGAGAGCCCAGTGTATGAGCCTCGCTACCTGTTCCTAAGAAGGATCTCCAGTCAGGGTTCTAGAGTGTCTTAACCACCCCCTTCTCCAGCCTTTGGGGTCACGGTCTGGGCTGCGGACATCAGGCCTCAAACCTCTTTGCCCCTCGCCCTCCGGGGTCATGCCCTGGCTGAGCCCCTCCTTCCCGGGGCTTGGGGACACCTGGACCTGTTCCCTCCTGGCTCTATCTGGTACGTGGGGTCTCCGTCCCCTAGAGCAGGGCGTAGGGTTCTGAGCAGAGGGGAGGCGCACGGTCTGGAGGGAGCGTCGCCTCCTGGGTTGTTTCCTTCCTGCGGGGCCTGGCTCCCCGGGCCTGGCTCCCGCCCCTCTCCTGCCGCTGGTCTCCGAGCTCCTTGTGCCGGCAATCCTCCGCCCCGCCGCCTCCGCTCCTGTCGCCAGCCCTTCCTACTTAGGACTCCAGCCGCCCCTCAAGGGAGGGGCCTGGCTCAAGGTCATGGCCAGCTGTCTGCCCGCCGGTGGGCTGAGCACTGATCTCCAGTGTCACCTGCCCCACCAATTAGGGGAGGCCAGGTGGGGGTTAGTGCCAAGCAGCTGCGGAGAAGTCCTGATGGACAGGAGTGTAAGCACTTTGGGATTCTGGCCAGCCTGGGGGCCCTTCCTGACACCGGATTCCTTAAGGGAATCCTTGAAGTGGCCTCAAGCCTGGTTTAGATGCTTAGCAGAGTTAATGGATGCCGTCTGGCTTGGGCCTTAACCTATTGCCCAGGGCGTTTTATAGTGCCTCTCACCCCATCTTCTTTTAATCTGGGCTTTGCCTTCCTCCACCTTCAGGAGAAGTAGATCTTGTGTACAAACTGATAGTTGTTTCCCTTTATTCCTACTCAGAGAGTACTTGTAGTTGGCACTTTAGAGTTTGTTGGCATTTACGGCCAGAATCAATGGCAGTTACTTCAAAAATCAAGAGTACTCCGGCTTTGGCTCTTTGTTTAAATGTGTTTGGAGTTTGCATAGTAAGACTAGATTAGTCAGATTCATGTTTTGTTTTCAAAGATTTACTCGTTTAAAGTTATAATGAAGTGTTTCCTTTATTCTTATTTTAAGAAATTTGTTCTTGTAATCTCTTCTTTAAATAAATGTACCCCATAATTTTTAGCAGATTCGTAATTTTACATAAAATGTGCTTTACAAAAGATCTTTGGAAAGAAATTAGTGTTCCCAGGTGGCTCAGTAATAAAGAATCTGCCTACCAGTGAAGGAGACTAAAGAGACTCGGCTTTGATCCCTAAATCAGGAAGATCCCCTGAAGTAGGAAATGGCAGCCCACTCCAGTATTCTGGCCTGGAAAATCTCATGGACAGAGGGGCCTGGTGGGGCTGCAGTCCATGGGGTCACAAAAGAGTCAGACATGACTTAGCAGCTAAACAACAACAAAGCACTTATTTTCTTATATGTTTTTACTGTCATTGTTGACAAATAAGAGTTAATTTAATCTGGAAATGCAGAACACTGTTGACGAATAAAAAACAATTTTTCCTGCAGGTTAACTCTTAAAGAGCTTTGTGTTTGGGGGGTTTTGGTGGGTGGAGGCCTCTCAGTTGGCCTAAGAGTGTCTTCTGGCACTAAGATGAATCACTGGAGGTGGGGCAGAGTGCTTGGAAAGGATTCAGAAAGGGCCAGTTCCAAGTGGGATGCCTGCCACAGCAAACCTGGAGCGGCAGGCTTGGTGGGTTAGTGTCCCACATGCTTGGCTCAGACCAAGATGTGGAGCCCACATCTAACTGGGATCTGCTGCTGCTGCTGCTAAGTTGCTTCAGTCGAGTCTGACTCTTTGCGACCCCATAGATGGCAGCCCACCAGGCTCCGCCGTCCCTGGGATTCTCCAGGCAAGAACACTGGAGTGGGTTGCCGTTTCCTTCTCCAATGCATGACAGTGAAAAGTGAAAGTGAAGTCACTTAGTTGTGTCCGACTCTTAACAATCCCGTGGACTGCAGCCTACCAGGCTCCTCCGTCCATGGGATTTTCCAGGCAAGAGTACTGGAGTGGGGTGCCATTGCCTTCTCCGAACTGGGATCTACTAGCTGAGAAATCTTGATACCCGTTTAAACTTTTGTGTCTCAAATTCCCTATGTTAATTTTATGGAATACTAAAAATAATTTATTTTTTGTAATGCTAAGGGACACCAGTTATTATGGTGGACAGTAATAAATCAGTACTGGATGTGAATACTATAGCTGGAACCAGAAGATTTCTGGTGTTTGTAGTTACTGAGTAAGGTATCAGCATCAGCTGGTGTCCAAATACCAGTAATGCAGTTCTAGGACATTTAAGAACAGTGATAAACCACTGCTGTCTCCCTTCCACTTATATCATTTTACAAATGATCCTGATAAACAAATTTGCAAAATTGATTTCAGGAAGGTTTAAGAGGATCATTGCAGAATATGAAGTTCGTTGATACAATCTCTTAGGCCATTTTTCTTTTTTTTGACTGTGTTGGATCTTCGTTGGACTTCTCAGGTGGCACTAGTGGTCAAGAACCCACCTGCCAGTGCAGGAGACATAAGAAACTTGGGTTTGATCCCTGGGTGAGGAAGATCCCCTGGAGGAAGAAATGACAATCCAGTCCGGTGTTCTTGCCTGGAGAATCCCATGGACAGAGGAGCCTGGCAGGCTACAGTCCGTGGGGTTGCAAAGAGCTGGACATGACTGAGGCAACTTAACACACGTGGGTCTTCATTGCTTTTCTTGGGCTTTCTCTAGTTGTGGGGAGTTGGGGGCTACTCTTCATTGCAGTGTGAGCGCTCCTCCTTGCGGTGGCTTCAGTTGTTGAGCACAGATTCTAGGGTGTGGCAGTTCAGTAGTTGTAGCTTAGTTTCCCTGAGGCATGTGGGATCTTCCTGGACCAAGGTTTGAACCTGTGTCTTCTGCATTGGCAGACTCCCATCCAATGTGCCACCCGGGAAGTCCCTCTTGAGCCATTTTTGACAGGGTTTCTCATCCTTGGTACTGTTGGCATATTGGGCTGGATAATTCTTTGCTGTGAAGGGCTATCTTGTGCATTGTGGGGAGTTCAGCAACTTCCATGGCCCGTCTCCTCTCACAGGGTACCAGTGGCAAAATTCCAGCCCCGCCCCCGCCCCCTGCCCCAGCCCCCAGTCATAATATTCAGAAATATCTCTAGATGTTGCCAGGTCACATGTGGATAGAACCTCTGATCAGGACAGCCTAATGCCCAGGTCAGTCACCAAAAGCAATCAGTTTAATGATCAGTTACATCAAAAAGATGCACAACTTTGAATTGTAGGTCATTTTTGGTTAATTTATAAGTGACCATTCTTTGCAGCTGCATCAGTATGTAATGTATTGGTTTGGCCCTCCGTTTCCTAGTGGTGGCATCTTAACAGTGCTTCCCATCCATCATTCTTTTTTTTATATTGAAGTTAGTTTCAGGTGTGCAGCAAAGTGATTCAGTTCTAAATATATATATTTCAGGTTTATTTTCCTTTATAGGTTATTATACAATATCGAATATTGTTCCCTATGTTACACAGTAGATCATTGTTGTTTAAATCTATTTTATATATAGTAGTGTGTGTCTGCTAATCCCATACTCCTAAATTATCCCTCCCTTCTTCCCCCTTTAGTAACTGTAAGTTTATTTTATATGTCTGTGAGTCTGTTTCTGTTGTATATATAGATTCATTTGTATTATTTTTTTAGATTTCACATATAAATGATATCATATAGTATTTGTGTTTCTTTGTCTGACTTCACCTAGTTTGATATTCTCTAGGTCCATGCATGTTGCTGCAAATAGCAATATTTTCCTTCTTTTTAAAAAATATTTATTCATTTGGCTTCATCATGTTTTATGGCACATGGCGTCTCCATTGTGTTGTTCGGGGTCTCTTGTTGAGACATGTGGACTTTGTAGTTGTGGTGTATGGGCTCAGTAGTTGTGGCTTGGGGACTCCAGAGCACGTGGGCTTCAGCAGTTGTAGCATGTGGGCTTAATTGCTCTGAGGAATGTGGGGTCTTAGTTCCCTGACCAGGAATTGAACCTGGGTCCCCTGCATTGCTTAACCTCTAGACCACCAGAGAAGTCCCTTTCCTTCTTTTCTTTATGGCTGAGTAGTATTCCATTGTATATGTAAACCACACCTTCTTTATCCAGTCATCTGTTGACAATACTTGCGTTGCTTTCATCTCTTGGCTATTGTAAATGGTGGTGCTGTGAACATTCACCCCATCTTTTCTTAAATCTGTGCTTTGTATCCATCTACTTTCAGGACAGATAGAGTAGGATATCATCTTGGAAAAATTGTTTGGTTTTTCTGTTCATTTTCTTTTTTTTTTTCTTCTTCCATAGATTCTTCTGTGACCATGAGAGAGAGAAATAAAGAATAATCCATGAGTTTTAAACACCTTGTCTTGAGGATATAGTCATGTTGGAAGGTCTTGTAGCCTGGGTTCTTAATACCTACCTGGGGAAATATGTCAATAACCTGAACACTGACCAGCTCTCCGTCGCGCTTTTGAAAGGTGAGTGAGTATGTGTGTCTCTTTTTGGTGAACTGTGCTTTGCAGATTGGATATCTATTTTTTATATTCTTTTTATTGTATTGAGAATAATAAACCTTAATGGCCAGACAGCTTTGTTACAAATATGTGCAAAAGAAAATGTTCCCCCATAGGACACCGATTATTATTATTATAGGGTAACTTAAGTAGGTAGCTGTATTGTCATAGAGTTTAGGGAAGTATTACATAATAATAATAATTTTAAAAAGACCATACTACTGGTGACTATGCTTTGCCCCAGTTAATGTTTTTAGTTTTATAGGGCTTTATGGAAGCAGCCAGGATGTAGTGACAGTGGTACTTCAGCTTCAAATCCTGCTGTTACTTGTTAGCTATATGAACAAGTCATTGCAGTTCTGAGCCTCAGTTTCTTTCGATTAGTGGGCAGTATACCTCTATGGGTTGCTGTAAGGATCAAGTGGAGTGGCCTTTGAAGCTCCTTTCCTGCTGGTGTGTAATAGATACCCACATGTTACTGTAGGGTCTTCCGACAGAGTTTATGGGATCTGTCTTGCTGACTAGTAAAATACCTAAAGCTTGAGACATTTTCACCTTGACAAGGCTATACTTCCTAAATACAGCCCAGTGGTTTGATGAGGGGATTGGGAAATCCTTCCTTGCCTTAAGTTCTCTTTGCTCAACTCAAAGTGGAACCCTGTAACACGTCTAGGAAAAGAAAGAAGATCAAATCAGTTTGCAAACATGTAGAATCTTAGAAAGGGGAAACGGGGCCTCAAACATAGTGGAGACCTCCTGGGCTTCCTTGGGAGTGTGAGTTTTGGCAAGTGTACTGGGGTAGGTTAGGGAGGCTGGCCATGAAGCAGATGTGCGGACAGCCTGAGCACAGGTGCAGTGATTTACTGTTCCCAGAAGCAGCATTCTCCGGGGTTTCCTGACCCACCCAAGCCAGGGGAAGGGTCACGGCAGTGATAGGCCACAGGGAGCTCGCAGGGTTGCACCTCCCTGCTCCCTTCCTTTCATTGGAAACAGCAGTGGCTTCTTTCCTCTTCTTTTTTTTTCCTCTGCACTTTCCTGGACGGGAGCTTCTTGATGGGAAGTGAAAGTGACCTGTTGCCCAGGAAAGGGCTGTGTTTAAAGTATAATAGTGGTGTCGAGTTTATATCTTTGGTCACGTATTGAAGTTCTCAGACACACTGTGAAGCTAACAGGATGAACGGAGGGTAGGTTACTGGGCCCAGAAGGAGCCCTGCAAACCACAACATTGCTGACAACAGAGCTGGCTTTCTCAAGAGAGATGTGGTAAGAAGGATGTTTGCTAAAGAAATTAATGAATAGAAATTGGTACCTGATCAGTTATGGCGTCTCCACTGATAATAGACTTTGAACCTCAGCAATTTTATTTATTTATTTTTTAAAGTTATTATTCCTTATTTATTTTGGCTGTGCCAGGTATTAGTTGCAGCATATGAGCTCTTAGTTGTGGCATGTGGGATCTAGTTCCCTGACTAGGGATTGAACCCGGGCCCCCTGCATTGGGAGCATGGAGTCTTAGCCCCTGGACCACCAGGCAAGTCCCTGAAATGGATTCAGCCTGCATGTGGACTGTGCATGAAAGGGTGCTTGACCAAGTAGCCAGGTGTGCACTGGGTGGGGACGGGGGCAGCCTCAGTGGATCACCTGGTCTCTGTGATCTCTGGACTAGGTCCTAGCACCCCTCCATCCTGATTCTGACTGTGTTCTGACTCTGTTTCAAGGACTCTGACTTCCATGAGATGTGGGGGATGGGATGGAGCTGGGCTGTGCTGGACTCTAACCCGCTGCCTTCTAGTATACAGAGCGGACATACTTGTCCTGCAGGAATGTCCACCTTGATCCCACACAGCGCCTTTCACAATGGATAGATCTCCCATTTATCCTTTTGCCAAGCAAGCTGCTACATTTGACATCCATCTGTCTTTGTTTCATTTTTTTTTTTTTTAATTAAAAAAAATCCAGACCATAAGACACACCCACTACCCAGAATTGACCAATGTTAACAACCAGGTCCACCCTCCTTCTCTCTGACCTTCGATCCTAACACTTGACCTTCTGTCCTCCTGGCTGGTCCTGAACATGCAAAACACCTGGATCACTTTTCCTCCGGATGCCTGTGTGACTCTGCCCTCACTCTGGTCCAGTCTGCTCAAACGCCACCTCCTCAGAGATGCTTCTCTGACCCTCCTAGCTAAAGTTGCATTTTTTAAGAAATTTTTTAATTTGCTTATTTGGCTGTGCTGGATCTTATTTGTGTCATGCAGAATGTTCTGTCCTCATTGCGCCAGGCAAAATCTTTAGTTGCAGTATGTGGGATCTAGTTCCCAGACCAAGGATTGAGTGCGGGCCCCCTGCATTGGAAACTCGGAGTCTCAACCACAGACCATCAGGGAAGTCCCTCTAATCTCAGCAATTTCAGACAGAATATATCTTGTAAGGACAACTGTGGGTATCTTTGAAGCTTTCTGCCCCTTTTCTGTGCCTATCTTTTCTTAAAGAGTGTTCTCTATGGCTTTTAATAAGCCTACGGAGTTTGAGGAATGTGTCTCTGCAGAATAGAAACATGCTTTTTCTTTTGTAACTGATGTAGTTACTATATGTTTATGGATCTGGAGCTTGCCATGGTGCTTGGCTGAAAAGTTTTAGAGCATCACAGTCCACTGAGAGAATGGCTTTGTAAAGGAGTTGAAAACTATTTTGTTGATCTTGATGACATGATTAAGGAGGGTTTGGGGGCAGAGAATATGAGAGAAGAATGAGAGTGTTATTTCAGTTTGTCTAGAGATATTTACCCGACCAGTAATGCTGAAGATCATGATCATCAGATCATGAACTCCTTATTGCCAAATTCAGACTTAAATTGAAGAAAGTGGGGAAAACCACTAGACCATTCATGTATGACCTAAATCAAATCCCTTATGATTATACAGTGGAAGTGAGAAATAGATTTCAGGGACTAGATCTGATAGACAGAGTGCCTGATGAACTATGGACTGAGGTTGGTGACATTGTACAGGAGACAGGGATCAGGACCATCTCCAAGAAAAAGAAATGCAAAAAAGCAGAATGACTGTCTGAGGAGGCCTTACAAATAGCTATGAAAAGAAGAGAAGTAAAAAGCAAAGGAGAAAAGGAAAATACCCATTTGAATGCAGAGTTCCAAAGAATAGCAAGGAGAGATAAGAAAGCCTTCCTCAGTGATCAATGCAAAGAAATAGAGGAAAACAATAGAATGGGAAAGACTAGAGACCTCTTCAAGAAAATTAGAGATTCCAAGGGAACATTTCATGCAAAGATGGGTTTATTAATAAAGGAAAGAAATGGTATGGACCTAACAGAAGCAGAAGATATTAAGAAGAGGTGGCAAGAATACACTCAAGAACTGTACAAAAAAGATCTTCACAACCCAGTTAATCACGATGGTGTGATTATTCACTTAGAACCAGACATCCTGGAATGTGCAGTCAAGTGGGCCTTAGGAAGCTTCACTACGAACAAAGCTAGTAGAAGTGATGGAATCCCAGTTGAGCTATTTCAAATCCTGAAAGATGATGCTGTGAAAGTGCTGCACTCATATGTCAGCAAATTTGGAAAACTCAGCAGTGGCCACAGGACTGGAAAAAGGTCAGTTTTCATTCCAATCCCAAAGTAAGGAAATGCCAAAGAATGCTCAAACTACTGCACATTGCACTCACCTCATACACTAGTAAAGTAATGCTCAAAATTCTTCAGGCCAGGCTTCAGTAATACGTGAACCGTGAACTTCCTGATGTTCAAGCTTGTTTTAGAAAAGGCAGAGGAACCAGAGATCAAATTGCCAACATCCGCTGGATCATGGAAAAAGCAAGAGAGTTCCAGAAAAACATCTATTTCTGCTTTATTGACTATGTCAAAGCCTTTGACTGTGTGGATCACAACAAACTGTGGAAAATTCTTCAAGAGATGGGAATACCAGACCACCTGACCTGCTTCTTTAGAAATCTGTATGCAGGTCAGGAAGCAACAGTTAGAACTGGACATGGAACAACAGACTGGTTCCAAATAGGAAAAGCAGTATGTCAAGGCTGTGTATTGTCACCCTGCTTATTTAACTTATATCCAGAGTACATCATGAGAAATGCTGGGCTGGAAGAAGCACAAGCTGGTATCACAATTGCTGGGAGAAATGTCAGTAACCTCAGATATGCAGATAACACCACTGTTATGGCAGAAAGCAGAGAAGAACTAAAGAGCCTCTTGATGAAAGTGAAAGAGGAGAGTGAAAAAGTTGGCCTAAAGCTCAACATTGAGAAAACTAAGGTCCCATCACTTCATGGAAAATAGATGGGGAAACAGTGGCAGACTTTATTTTTTTGGGCTCGAAAATCACTGCAGATGGT
This sequence comes from Bos indicus x Bos taurus, assembly GCF_003369695.1. Classification (NCBI taxonomy): domain Eukaryota; kingdom Metazoa; phylum Chordata; class Mammalia; order Artiodactyla; family Bovidae; genus Bos; species Bos indicus x Bos taurus. The sequence continues at coordinate 40,803,107 of NC_040091.1, read as the reverse complement.
GATTGCAGCCATGAAATTAAAAAGAGGCTTACTCCTTGGAAGGAAAGTTATGACCAACCTGCTGCTGCCAAGTCACTTCAGTCATGTCCAACTCTGTGCGACCCCATGACGGCAGCCCATCAGGCTCCGCCGTCCCTGGGATTCTCCAGGCAAGAACACTGGAGTGGGTTGCCATTTCCTTCTCCAGTGCATGAAAGTGAAAAGTGAAAGTGAAGTCACTCAGTCATGTCCAACTCTTAGTGACCCCATGGACTGGAGCCCAGCAGGCTCCTCTGTACATGGGATTTTCCAGGCAAGAGTACTGGAGTGAGGTGCCATTGCTTTCTCCTAGATAGCATATTAAAAAGCAGAGATATTACTTTGCCGACAAAGGTCCGTCTAGTCAAAGCTATGGTTTTTCCAATGGTCATGTATGGATGTGAGAGTTGGACTATAAAGAAAGCTGAGTGCTGAAGAATTGATGCTTTTGAACTGTAGTATTGGAGAAGACCCTTTAGAGTCCCTTGGACAGCAAGGAGATCCAACCAGTTCATCCCAAAGGAAATCAGTCCTGAATATTCACTGGAAGAACTGATGTTGAAGCTGAAACTCTGGCCACCTGATGCGAAGAACTGACTCATTTGAAAAGATCCTGATGCTGGGAAAGATTGAAGGCAGGAGGAGAAGGGGACGAGAGAGGATGAGATGGTTGGATGGCATCACCAACTCAATGGACATGAGTTTGAGTAAACTCCAGGAGTTGGTGATGGACAGGGAGGCCTGACGTGCTGCAGACCATGGGGTCGCAAAGAGTTGGACACGACTGAGCAACTGAATTGAACTGAGAGATATTTACAGTACTTTGGGAGATGCAAAGGAGACTGAAATAGTTGTCAAGCGTATGAATTTTGTAGTCAGACTGGGTTTGAATCCCAGTTCCTTCACTTAGACCAATAACTTGGGCAAATTACTCAAATTCTTTTTTTCTTCTTCCACTTTTACTGAGAAATAATTGGTACAGAGTCCTGTATAAGGTTAAGGTGTACAGTATAATGATTTGACTTATATACATCATGAAATGATCATCAGTAAGTTTAGTGAACATGGATCATCTCATTTAGATATAAAATTAAAGAAATAAACCTTTTTTCTTGTGATGAGAGCTCCTAGATTCAATTTTGATATACAACATATACATTAACTCTTATTGTGTTATACCTTACATCCCTAGCACTAAATTACTCAAATTCTTAATGCTTCAGTCTCCCTTTCTGCAAATTGGAGAGAATATTCCCTGTCTCATGCAGTTCTAAGGACTGAACCCATTAATGTGGGTCAAAGAGCTAGAACTACTCTTGGCATTCAGTGGGCCCTAAGTCAGTGTTAGTTATCATCACCGTTTGAGCATCAGCATTATGACTGGCTGGTGCATTGGACTTCAAGGATAGACTGTGCACACATGCTCAAAGCAATAAAAATGCAAAATAGCATGGGAGAAGTTGAAGAACAGAGACAGCCCTTGTATAATATTGCATTTGTTCAGTCATTCAACAAACACTGAGCACCTGCTTTGGGTAAGACTCTGTAGTATGGAATGACACAAAAAGGGGAGACAATAGAAAATACTTGGAGCTCAGGCATAGGGTCTAACCCTAGTTCCACCACTTTACAGTTGTTTGTGACTGTGAGCAAGTTACATAAAAGCCTCTTCTTCACCAGCAACCCCTGCCCCCAACTCCCACCTTTTCTTTTGCTGTAACATGAGGCGTGTGGAATTTTAGTTTCCTTACCAGGGATTGGACGTGGGCCCTCAGCAGTGAGAATGCGGAGTCCTAACCCCTGGACTGCCAGGGAATTCCCACCCCCTCTCCCTCTTGCCACCAGAGATCGGCCAGGCCTGGTATGAACTCTGGGACTACCGCTGACCAGCTCTGTTATTTGTAAGCAACTGCTTATCCTCTAAGCCTCACTTTTCTTATTTTAAAAGTGAAGAAAGTAATACTTCGTTATATTTTTGTGAGGATCAAATTAAGAAATGCATATGAAGTGCTTGGTACATAGTAGGATCTCAGGGTACTATCAGCATCATCATTATTAATATCATCATCCCAGCTCCCTCTTTATAGTCCCTGTTCTAAGAGAACCGTTAACCTGTCTGGGAGGCAGAAATGAGTGTACAGTAATAGAAGCAGTATGTATTATGTTGTTACACTAGAGATCCAACTGTAATGCAGTGGGAGGAGGATCATTCATCCTGTCTGGAGGAATCTGAGAAAGCTATTCTGGAGGTAGCTTTTGAATGGGTCTTGCAGGGTTTTGGTAGATGGCCTGGACGGGGTGACCACCTTCCAGCAGAATGAGGCCTGTGAGTAGAGGCAGAAGGTGGACACCTGCAGGGCATGTTCAGATGCTTTGAGGCCAGAAGGTAGCAGCTGCCAGTGCTGAGTCAAGGAGTTTGAACTGTGGGCTGTGGGCATATGTTTAGATTCCCCCCTCCTTTTCTGTTTTATAAGCTCTGAACCTCAGGTTGGCTCTTTAAATGAGGTTGACTTTCCTAGAGCCCAGGGAGGAGGATTGAGTAGTCATTAGGTATTTACTCTAAATTCACCCTAGTTCTGGCTTCCCAGCTGGCCCAGTGGTAAAGAATCCACCTGCCAATGCAGGAGACCTGGGTTTGATCCCTGAGTTGGGAAGATCCCCTGGAGTAGGAAATAGCAACTCACTCCAGTATTCTTGCCTGGGAAATTTCATGAACAGTCCTCTGTAGCCTGGCGGGCTACAGTCCCTGGGGTTGCAAAGAGTTGGACACAACTGAGTGCACACGCACTACACACTAGTGACTAGATTTCTTATTAATCTGAGCTGAGAAATTTTGACGTGAGAGAGCCATCCATAAGTACGTCTGCAGATTTTCTGCCTGGAAATCAACGAACATTATCATCTATAAGGTGCTCACCTATGCTGGGTGCTTTGTGGCCTGGTTCCTTGGAGGGACCTTTCCCGGCAGGGCCAGTTGTGGGTAGGGAAATAGGAAGCCTTTGATCTGTATTTTGTCTGATTCCCTTGTTTTGGACTCTGTAGGCTGCCTTTTCTCTTCATTTTTGCCTCTGTGTCTTCTTTCGAGACCACTTCCTTTGCTCTCTTTGCTTCAGCTTCTTTAATTGTTACCGTTGCATGGATTGCCTGCAAGTCCAGTTCTCCATGTGGCACAGCAGCCATGGAAACCTGGGGCCATCTGCCTTTGTGACAGATTTGGGTGTTGAAAAATAGGGCGAGTGAGTCAAATTGCAAATGTTGCTCTTTAAAAGAAGAAAATGTATGGTTTCCTCCCTTTAAGTCAGTTTCAACTGATAAGGGATGTGTTTCACATCTTTTTCCCCTAATGCTCATTTTCTCCCCAAATGTGGATATAGGATTGTTTCTGGGCTCTCTGGGGCAATTAACTTTTCCTTTTGGTTCATCTTAAGGTGTGTGGAACCCTATGTGGACAGGTGTTCCTACAAACATCTGAAAAATAAGTTGGGTCCATTTGCTCAGAATCTGCCTAGATGCTAGCTTTGAATACTTCTTTAGACGCCAGTAAGGCACATCTTAATCATTCAAAGGCGGAAGTAATCAGGTTTCTTGTATTAGTTTGTTTTTGGAGGAAAAGACTTGCTTTCCTTTCTTCTGAGTTCTCTTGCCAGCTAATGGTTGCTAGTTGTTGTTGTCTGTACTTTCTGTTCTTGAAAATGTATTTCAGACAGATTTATATGACTCAGAAATCAACTTTGTTGCACAAACAACTTCATAAAAGGAGCCTGTGTCCCCAGCTTTTTGGGGGTGGGGACCCTGCCTGCCTTTGTTTATAATCCCAGTGGCCAGCACCGTGCCTTAGGCACAGGGGAGGGTCACTTCTGTAGCTTTGGGAGTGAGTGTCACCCCCATGACTGTCCCTTCAGTCTGCTTTGGAGACATCTAGTACTTTTGGGTTTAAGTGATGGTAAAAGCTGGGGCTGAAAAGGACCTTGAGCAGTGGTCCAGTTCATGCCTTTGCTCATTACTCTGCAAGTGAGGGTGGGAAGGAGAACCTGTGGAGGTTGGCTTTCCAGAAGAGAGAGTGTACTTCCTTCTGATGACCAACTTTACTGAACTCACAGGAGCTCTTAGACATGGTGTGGAATATATCATTTTAGGAGGGCAGGCAGTGGATGAGGAGAGCTTGTTAAAAATGGCAAATTTCTGTTTCAATTTCAGAGATATCTGGGTGGGGAAACCAGGATCTGTGTTTCATCCCAGGTGATTCAAATGTTAATGGTCCTTGGGTGAATATTAGCCTAAACTTGGGGACTGTAAACTGGCCACCTGGCCAGATCCCTCTGCGAGCTGAGAATGGCTTTTCCATTTTTAAAGACTTGTAAAGAAAAAAAAGAGAGAATGTACAATAGACCCTGTAAGGACTGAAATATTTACTCCCTGGCTCGTTAGAGTCTGATCTCTGCCCTAAACCCTTTGTCTGCTGGCAGGCTTACATGTCAGATTAGACAGGTCAGGACATCAGTACAGATAAAGCACAGTGGTAGGTACAGCCTGGGCCTCCATGGGAAACTCTCCCTTTACTCTTCACTGATTTGCACACAGTAGGCGCCTACTGCATCTATTGGATGAACATGTTATGGTGTTTTTATTTTTTAGGTGCTGTTGAATTAGAAAACTTGCCTTTAAAGAAAGATGCCTTGAAAGAACTGGAATTACCATTCGAGGTCAAAGCTGGTATGTGAAACAAGGGAGAAGGAGACAGTATTACATCGTTTGGGACGTGAAAACTGAGAACCCTTGCGTCTGGCTCTGTTGGACCAGGAAGAGGCAGAATAGGAGTTTCGATCAGTCTTCAAGTGTGGTCCCTAGGCTGCTCATGTCAGGATGCTCTTGGGATGGTTGTAGCCCCCAGACTTACTGAATTAGAGTCTCTGAAGAAGTGTCATTGAACCTGCATCATTTATTTATTTTTTTGAACCTGCACCTTTACTAAGCTCCCCAGGTGATTGTTAAAAGTCTGGGACCTTCTGTCCTAGACATGGGAGATTCTTATTTTCAGAGAATTCATTATACATTTTGGGCTTCCCCAGTGGCTTAATGGTAAAGAACCTGCCTGCAATAGAGGCAAAGGAGGCTCGAGTTCGATCCCTGGGTTGGGAAGATCCCTGGAGGAGGGAATGGCTACCCACTCCAGTATTTTTGCCTGGAGAATCCCATGGACAGAGGAGCCTGGTGGGGTGCAGTCCATGGGGTCACAAAGAGTTGGACATGACTGAAGTGACTGAGCGCAGCACACACATTTTACATATTACTGAGAGACAGTTGATTCTCTTGAATGAAAGGTGGGCTTGGGAACAGTATGCTTGGGTTTCTATTCTGTATCTGCCATTTTTTGGCTGTGTGACTTTGGGCCAGTTCCCTCACAACTCTGTGTGTGCTTCCTCATCTTTAAGATGGGATGATCGTAGTTACATCGTAGGGTTGTTGAGAGGAATACCTGAGTTAATGCATTAAAATTACTCAGTACAGTGCCTAGCACACTCAGTTAATGTTTGCAAGTATTATTGGAGTTTTGCAGTTACTAGATTTGGTAAAGAAACAAGAATTGTCACAGAATAAAAATATTCTGTATTAAGTGACCACGCATAAAATTAGTCCCTCTTTAGACACTGCTTGTCATTGACCAGTAGCCTGTTGATGTCAGTCAGTCTTTCCCTTATTTTGAGGGTACATATATTATAATAAAGTGTATGTACAATGCAAATCAGTTGCTAGGTGAAATAAAATGGAAATTTTGCAAGAGATTTAGGCTTTCTTGAAGTCAACTCAAGTCATGGGTGAACTGCCAGAGTCACAAGCAAAGGCAGTGAATCTGAAAGAAACTCTCAAGAATGATGACATGGTGGATACTGCCAAAGAGTTCTTAATTGAATATCAAAGGATTAAGAGAGGCTTTTAGGGAAAATTGATGTTTTCTAATGTTTTGGCAAGAATGACCCTTGTTATGCTTGCTCTGCCAAAATGGAATGTAGCAGAAGTTATATTTTGCTGTCATATAATTGTCCTCCCAATTAATTAAGATTAGAATTGCAACTGTGCACTAATTATTGTTAGAATTCTTTGTTGTGAACATTGGTGTATGGTTTCAGTTTATAATATAAATTTTATTAAATGTAAGAACTGACTTTCATTTTTCTAGATAAAGCCAAAATTATTTTTTCATTATTTGTTGTGACATATATCTTCATTTGTTACTGGATTACACAGCTGATCACTTGGTGTCAATGATACTCTGTTATCTTAAATATAACAGATTGCTCCTGCTTGAATTCTAGATCTTAGGCAGGGATGATCACAATCTGCTAACGTTCTACTTTCCGAGGTAGACTGTTAGTTGGGCTGTGTGGATCTCTGAGAAATCCTTTAGGTCAGACGGTTCACATGCTCTCATGCTTTACTCCTTGGTGGTGATTTGCCTCTTATTAATTGAAGTGAAAGAAGCCTTGTGTTCTGGGAGGCTTGGCTAGAAATGGTAGAACTCGGGAAACATGTATCATGGTTCTCCCAGGCCATTTAGCTCTCCCATCAGTCTGAGATCTCATGAAGAGTCAGAATTCCTTCTCGATAGAATTCCACAGCAACATGACCAATGTTTCAGTCGCCGTGTTTGAAATTGGGTATATTGTAAGTCTGTTAACTCCTAGTAAGTACCTATCAGCCAACTAATTAATAATGAAGAAGAAATGAGTTGTGTGCCCACAGGCTTGTGCAAGTGCCATGGGGAGAAAGAAGCCCCAGGGAAATTTATGGGGTAGTCCCATTGGGGAAGAGGTAATTTCCAGAGCGGAGGTGTTGCATTTGATATGAAAAAGTTACACTGACCTTGTTCCAGCTTCTACTTTTTATGCCTTTGTTCTTACAGCTTTCAGCCTAGTAACATTTGTTTCACATGTAGGAAAACTGACTGCTTGTCTTCTTAAAAAGTAAATGGTAAAAATAATAATACTCCTTAAAGGACAGTAGAAGAATACAGATAAATAGAATTATACACTTGTCAGACATTTAACAAGACTTTCCTCTTCCCAGGCTTAATTGGGAAAGTGACCCTTCAGATTCCCTTCTACCGCCCCCATGTGGACCCTTGGGTGATCTCCATCTCCAGCCTTCATTTAATTGGAGCCCCTGAAAAAATACAGGATTTCAATGATGAAAAGGAGAAGCTGTTGGAAAGGGAGCGCAAGAAAGCTCTCCTTCAGGCCCTGGAGGAAAAATGGAAGGCAAGGCAGAAATCCTCTTGGCCTGAGAGCGGTGGTGGTGGTGAGACTCAAAATCAGCAAAGCCCTGGATTCTAACACCAGCTCTTTCCTTTGTAGAACGAACGCCAGCAGAAAGGGGAGTCTTACTGGTATTCAGTCACTGCGTCAGTAGTTACGAGGATTGTGGAGAACATTGAAGTAAGTCCTAATGGCTTTTATAAAGTATGAGCATGAAAGGGGACCGCTCAGGCTTAAATGTGTTTCATGTCATGGTTGCTGGTTTCTCGTGGGTGTAACTGATCACAGAGTGTCTGCAGAGAATGCTGACTGCTCAGGTGTTCCTTTTCCTAGGTGGTGTTGGAGGGAGAACCTGAAAAGTGAGTCCCACACAGGTTTTTCTTGCTTCAGTTAGTGTGAGTAGGTGTTTTAATATCACTGACATTTCACTTCATTTTCTTTTTGAATATGGGAACGCCACTTGCTGAAGGATATACCTCCTAAGAAGACAAATCCTGTCTGATTGCAGGGCAAATCACTTTTCTTCCTCTGGACAAGGAGAGCTGTTGGATATGGTTTCCAGTTGATTATATAGTGTGTTGTGAACAACTCTCTTACCGCTGTGTCTGGGGCTGTGTGATGAGTTACAGTGCTCGAGCCGCTGGCCATATTTTCTGCTTTAATTATCATTTTGTTTTGTCCTTACAACCGAGAATAGGGTTCACACTAATTTTCAGGAATGTCATAAGAATCAGCCCATACTTACCAGCTCCAGGGTTTTCATGCGGTGCCATGTGACAGGCCACATTGTTTTTTAAGGTGTCCCACTCCCCCCCAGAATACAGTCTGAGGTTGCTGGAGTCATAACTTTGGTAATGTTGGTAAAAAGATAAGTACATTTGAGGTGACTGCTTTGAATTCTTTTTCATGCAGTTATTTATCTCATTGATTTTTTAGATATTGTCATTATTTTAACTTTATTTTTAATAATAACTTTGAGATTTAGTTCACATACCATAAAGTTTACAATTTTAAAGTGTACAAACTAGTGTTTTTTGATATATTTACAAAGTTGAACATTGATCACCACTAATTCCAGAATATTTTCATTATCCCTCAAAGATGCTCTATACCCAACTAGCAACCACTTCAAATTCCCCTCTCCTCCAGCCCCCTGCAGCCACTAATGTACTTTATGGGTTTGTGTAGTCTGGACATTTTATATCAGTGGAGCTGTACACTACGTGGCCTTTTGCATCTGGCTTTTTAGCATAACGCTCCCAAGGTTTATCCATGTTGTAGCATGTATCAGTACTTTATTCCCTTTATGACTGAATAATACATTCCATTGTATGGACTGCCAAAGATGAACAAAGCTGGAGTGAAGTTAAAGTTGTGAAAACAGACTTTATTCAGTGACTCCTTACAGTAGGGGAAAGAGCAGAGCTCCATTCCAACTTGTACAGAGGTGACCAGGTGTTTTAAAGGGAGAATGAGGGTGTGTGTGTGTGTGTTGGTGAGGGTGGGGTGGGCATAGCTCAGGAGGAAAATTACAAAGGGTTGGTCAATGTGGATGTGATTAGGTCAGCTGTATCTGCTAGCTGGACTTCTCTTCTTCCATAGAGATGGGTGACAGGAGCCCCTTTCTTCCTGATGATTGCATTTCAGGGGAGTGGCTCTTAGGTCCTTGAGTTGTAGGAGATACATCACATAGGGACAGTGAAAGGATTCACAGCTGTAAACCCTTTTTGATAAATGCTCTAAGAAAAGGGAGGGGTGGGGGTGTACGCTATTGTCAGATGTTGGCTGACCAGACAGCCGTGAGCTTTTCCACATAGGAACTCAGGAAGGGGATGGAATGTCTGTCCCAGGGACACAGCCTGAGGCTGCTGGAAGCCTTCTTTAAAGTTTCAAGTCTTTTAGTGGAGGTGTTTGAATGGAACGTTCATACCTAGAGTTTTTGCAGTTCTCAGGGTGGACCACATTTTGTTTATCAGTTTATCAGTTGATGGGCATTTGGGTTGTCTCCACTTTTTGGCTCTTAGGAATATTGCTGTTGTAAACATTCATGTATCTGGTTTTGTGTGAACATGTTTTCATTTCTCTTGAGTACATACCTAAAAGTGGAGCTGTTGAGTCCAATGGTAACTATATGTTAAATTTTTTGAGGAACAGTTTTATAGTTTCACTGGTAATGGGTGAACATTTCAGTTTTTCCACATCCTGACCAGCACTTGTTATTGTTTGTTTTTTAATAATAGCCATATTAGTGGGCACAAAGTGATACCTCAGTGTGATTTAGATTTGCATTTCCTTAATGGTTAATGTTGTTGAGTATCTTTTCAGGTGCTTATTGGCTTTTTGTTTATCTTTTGGAGAAGCGTCTATTCAAACTCCTTTTCCATTTATAAAAATGAATTCTTTACTGTTGAGTTGTAGGAGTTCTTTATATATCCCGGATTCTCGTCCCTATCAGATACACATGACTTGCAAGTGTTTTCTCCCATTCTATGAGTGGTCTTTTCACGGTCTGTTATTTTTTAATTCATTGAAGCAGAGTGCTTTTTCAGTAGCCCTACTGTAGAGGCACGGGGAAATAAATAAGGTCAGAGTGGAAATGCCCTGCTCGTATTCCTGTGTCTAGGTTTGAGGGCACAGGGACCAGATGAAGATATCGTAAGAGAGGGACGGCCATTTGTCTAGATACAGTGGTACTACTTTCCTTCAGTGTTTAAGGTGTTTTCTGAAATGATTCCATGGAAGTACCATTAACTCTCTTCTTGAGTTGGGACTAATCAAAAGAAATGTCATTCATGTCCAGTTTGTGTTTCTGACTCTTAGGAACTTAGAGTATTGGGTGTATTTACCCAATATTGGGTTTGTTTGTGTAAAATACCTGCTGTTGGTTTACTTAAGTGGCTCAAGCACAGTTTGACCCCTGCTTATAGTACTCTACCTGCTGCAATTGTCTAAATGTGTTTTTTTCCCTCCTGCAGTTAAAAATTCAAGATGTCCATTTGCGCTTTGAAGACGGTGTTACCAACCCTTCCCATCCTTTTGCATTTGGCATCTGCATTAAGAATGTATCCATGCAAAATGCCATGAATGAGCCTGTGAGTATGAAATACACCTGCAAACCAGGAAGAAAGCACCAGGTCTGGGGCATTTGGGGCTGTGCCTTGAGTCCTTTCATGTTCTGTGAGATCACCATCTTTTTCTCCATGTTCTTTGACAGGTGTGGATGTCTTTTGTGTTAATTTCCTCTGACCTGTCATAATTTCACTCATCCATCAATGTTGGCACATTTTACATGTGAAGAAACTGAGGTGCAGAAAGGATCTCATTTTTTATTTTCTTCTGTCCTTATGTGCACTCTCGGGATACACTCACTCTGTTTCAGGGTTTTGTCAGCCACCTGGGAATATGTGCCGACAGCATCCACATCTTGAAAGCCATTCTGCACCCCACTTCCAGTCTTCAGATTCAAGGTTTTTTCCTATGGGACGCCTTTGTGGTATTTTGTTTAGTCACTCAGTTATGTGCGACTCTTGCAACCCCATGGACTGTGTAGCCCACCAGGCTCCTCTGTCCATGGGGTTCTTCAGGCAAGAATACTGGAGTGGTTTGCCATGCCCTGCTCCAGGGGATCTTCCCAACCCAGACATCGAATCTGTGTCTCCTACATTGGCAGGAGGGTTCTTTACCGCTGGTCCATCATGGAAGCCTGTGGTATTTTCGGCTTGTTATAATCAAAATGATCCCATTATATTCCAGCTGCCCATTTTGCTTCCCTGAAACCAACTTTTTTCCTTTTTTTCTCTAACATGTTACTGCATGTTAGAAACAAACACATGAAAACTGACTTTTGGGCCCTTTTTATGCCAGGCACTATTCTTAGTGGTTTACTTGGTCTTCTGCATTGAATTCTCGTTACTCTTCACTACCACTGTTATCCTGTACTACGGCCGAGGACACTGGGGAGCCCACAAAGCCTAAATATCTGCTCTCTCCGGCCCTTTACAGAACAAGTTTGCCTACCTTGCTTCAGACCACGTGTTCTCACCCATGACACTCGTCTTTAGACGCCTGTGCTCACTTCTTCACTTCTTATTCCTCAGCTTCTGTATCCGCTGGTCACAGCGTCCTGCCAGTTTTCCCTGCAAGGTGTCTCAAACATGGCTCTTCTACTCCCCCTCACTTCGACTGTCTGACTTAGGATCCTGTCAGCTTCTGCCTGAGTCAGTAAGCTCCTGACTTCCCACCCTGCCTCACTTCTGTCCCAGGCTCTTGCTTCGCCCTGTGTCAGGGCTTCTCAGCCTTTCCCACGTCCCAGCATACAGAGGAGGGTGATGGCGTTTGTATGGGACACAGGGGCAAGTGGAGGTGGCTGCTTGGGGCTGGAGGTGCCCTGCTCAGAGCAACCAAGTGCAGTGGATCCTCCAACAAGATGGGCTTGAACACTGCAGGTCCACTTGTCCAGACTTCTTTTTAAAAACATAACCACAGTATCACATGATCCTCCAGTGCAGAACCATGAATAGGAGGGCTGAGCAGAAAGTTATATGAGGATTTTTGACTGCCAGGAGGGTTGACACCCGTAACTCCCAAGTTGTTCAAGGGTCACTGTATTTCTGAATTGTAGCTTGATTCTGCAGACTTGCTTCTTATCTTGACAAACAAGATCTTGACTCCATTTGGGGTAGAGGGGAGCTCCACCTTGCACTGTTGCCAGAATTCCCTTTCTAAAACACACAGCTGGTCCTGGCACATGCCTACAGCAAAGCCCTCAGTGGTTTCGTGTCCCTTCACGTGTGACATCCAAACTCCTTGGTGTGACAGACTTCTTACTGTATTGGTTTCCTAGAGCTAGATAACAAATTAACCAGAAACTAGATGGTTTCTTCAGTGCTGGAGACCAGAGTCCAAGGTCAAGGTGTTGGCAGAGTTGGTTCCTCCTAGAGACTCTGAGAAGGCAGTGGCACCCCACTCCAGTACTCTTGCCAGGAAAATCCCATGGACGGAGGAGCCTGGTAGGCTGCAGACCATGGGGTCGCTAAGAGTCGGGCACGACTGAGTGACTTCACTTTCACTTTTCACTTTCATGCATTGGAGAAGGAAATGGCAACCCACTCCAGTATTCTTGCCTGGAGAATCCCAGGGACAGGGGAGCCTGGTGGGCTGCCGCCTATGGGGTCACACAGAGTCGGACACGATTAAAGCGACTTAGCAGCAGAGACTCTGAGGGAGAAACCGTCCCCTGCATCTCTCCTTGCTTCCTGTGGTTGCCTTGGCTTGTGGGTACATCACTCCAGTCTCTGCCTCTGTCTTCACATGGCCTTCTCCTCGTGTGTCTGTTTCCTCTTTTAAGGACACCAGTGATTAGATTAGGGCCCACCCCAATCCCCTATGACCTTTTTTTTTTTTTTTTCCACAAAGAATTCGACAGTTTTAGTCATATAAAATAAAATACAATGAAAAAACATATTGCTCAGGGTCTACCCCAATCTAGATGACCTTATTTTTTTCCACAAAAAGTTCAGTTTTAATCATATAAAATACAATAAAAGCCATATTGATCTTCTTTCTCTAGTTGTTTTAGGTGTGAGGTTAGGTTGTTTATTTGAGATTTTTCTTGTTTCTTGAGGTAAGATTGTATTGCTGTAAACTTCCCTCTTAGAACTGCTTTTGCTTCATCCTGTAGGTTTTGGATTGTTGTGCTTGTATTTTCTCTGGGTATTTTTTGTTTTCCTCTCTGACTAGTGTGACCTTATTTTAATCTGATTATATCTGCAATGACCCTATTTCCGGGTAAGTTCCCCCACTCACAGGTTCTGGGACAACATGAATTTTGTGGGGTGCAGGGGGAGCTTTTCAACCTAGTACACCTAGTAACACTCCAACCTACTTTTCTCAATACTCAAGTAACTCTCCACTCCTTGTGTGTGTCGGTACACGTGTCCAGTACTGCCCCAGCCCTGAACATGGCGCTTCTGTACACGTTTCCCAATACCGGCCCCACCCCTGAACACAGCACTGGCCCACCCCTGAACAAAGTGCTTCTGGACAACGTGTCCCAGTACCGGCCCAGTACCGGCCCCACCCCTGAACACAGCGCTTTCTACACGTGTCCCAGTACTGCCCCACCCCTGAACATAGCACTTCAGTTACACAGATGTAGTCTCTGTCCTTTGAAGCAATGGGGCCTATTGTGTCATTGGCCCCATTCCTTGCAATGTGTCCCACACCTTCCCTTCTACCCTCTGTCTGAAACATACATATATATATATATAGCTTTTATACTTATCTGCCCAGTGGTATTTTTTAGTTGTTTGCTTGTAGCATCTTATATATTCTTTCTCTGCTTTCCTCTGCTTAATTACATTTGTTCACATGTTTGTGTTTCCATTTAGCTAGATTCTGAACTCTGTAAGAGCAGAACCATGTTTTCATTGTTTTGTAACCTCAGCACCTTGCAAAGTGCCCTATGCGTGATTCGTCACTAATGGCCTGTTGAATGAATGAATAGATTCGTGAATAAAGAATCATGCTTTCTTCCCTGTCTTCCCTCAGGTACAGAAATTAATGCGGAAAAAGCAATTAGATGTGGCAGAGTTTAGCATCTATTGGGATGTCGATTGCACTTTATTGGGGGATTTGCCTCAGGTGGACTTACAGGTATGATTCTTGCAGGGCTGTCTTATAACAGAGCACAGCAATAAAGTGTGTAGGATCATGGCCATGTAGGGTTTTGTTCTCTGTGTCTCTTTTCCTGTTCCCACCTGCTTTCCCTCCTTGGCATCCGTTCTTCAGTATGTATGAGTATGTTTTCTTGAGGTAATTGCTATGTCTGTAACTCTAAAAAATATATAGGGATTTTTGTATGTTTTACATTTATAATGTATTATAGATTTGTTTTCTTTTTTTTTCATTTAAAGCTCCGTTTTTAAGATTCATCAGTGTTGCTGCTTATACTTCTGGTTCATTGCTTCTGTTGGATGGTATTCAGCTGCATGCACTTAACGTATTATTGTTCTCTGGTCTCTTGGCCACCATTGTACACCCAGGTTTTCAATGAATGAAGCACCACATCTGACTCTTAAGAAGAGATTTCTTACTATGTTTTATGTTGAAATTTCACCTTTGATGGCATTCCTTTAAGAATACTTAGAATGTCATTGTAAATCATTGGATGTAAAATATTACCATTTGTGAAGGATATTTAGAAAAATCTCAGTTTAATCTTTTTGTAAAGAAATTGTAGGTGGTTTTAAGTGAAATGGAGAGAAAGTTCTCATATTTCCCTCAACCATGATTATCCTTACATGCTGTTGTACAGAATGGTTTTTGTTTTGCCAATTTGATTAAATAAATCCTGTGCATTCATACAGTAGAAGAGTATGCAGCTATAAAAAATAAAGGGCAGAGATCTTTGTAATGAATACATAATAGTCTCTAAGACACAGTATTAAGTTTCAAGAACTAAGGTAAAAAAGCATGTGTACCTTCTGTGTAAGACTGGTTTTAAAAACCAGAAAGTTATGCATTTGCCTGAGTCTGTACAGAATGCTTCCGGTGGAATATGTAAGAAACTGGTGTCATTGGTTGCCTCAGAATAGGGTAACTGGGTGACTGAAAGGAGGAGTAGGAAGGAGAGATTTCACTTTTTTTACCTTTAAAATTTTAAACTGTGTGAATGTATTACCTGTAAGAAATACAAATACAAATTTAAAAATGTTGGAGAGCTTTAGATTCCCAGTTTTCTCCTGCCTTTGGATTCTGATGTCATATGCTGTAGATTAGACAACATTGTACCAGGTGACTCGATCTGGGAAACATCTGCTGTAATGACAGCCATTCTTGTGACACTCAGGAGGCCATGGACAGGAGCATGGAGAGTCGTGACCATCACTACATCTTGGAGCCCGTGTGTGCATCTGCTCTTCTGAAGAGAAACTGCTCCAAAGAGCCTCTGCGCTCTCGGCACACTCCCCGAATCGAATGTGATATTCACCTGGAGACCATTCCCTTGAAACTCTCTCAGGTACCCTCCTCCTTCCTGTCACTTCTGCTGGTAACTGGGGTGTTGATGAAGGGTCCCCTCGTGGGAAAGGAAGTGCGCATGAGACCAAGCTATGGTGGATGCAGAACCCACTGTCTTTGTACACATGGGTTGGATGTGTCTCAGGTTAGTTTGATTTGATGTTTTTAAGTGCTGAACGAAGAGCATAAGAGAGACAGTGAATCTGTGTACTTAGGTGATAGTGTTCAGAGAGACATTCTGGATAGTGTTGGAGTTTGGTCTTGCAGTTGGCACTGGATTTCAACTCACTGGGTTGACTAGTATGACTTGTCCCTGTGATGTGTAATGTCTTTACTGAGCAAAAGAAATTAACCGGTTCTAACCTTGTACTGCTTAACTTCTAATAAAAAGCTGCAGTACCGGCAAATCATGGAATTCCTCAAGGAGCTGGAGCGAAAGGAGAGGCAGGTGAAGTTCCGAAAATGGAAACCCAAAGTGGCCGTGTCTGAGAAGTAAGGCTTGTCAATTAAGTGTTGTGTGTGGAATGCATTTTCTAGAATGTTCTTTTTTGTATATAGATCAGAAATGTGCCTCACTATCTTTTTCACATGGTTGAAGATAAAAGTATAGTCGATTTCTCTGGTTTTTAAAATGCCATTTCTGTTATCATTGTTATCATGCTATCATGTATCTCTGGCGTCACGGGTTTACTCTTCGGTCAAGCATAAGGGAATTTAGAAGGTCCTCTCAGTCTCAGGTATGTTTCCTTGGTGGTTCAGTGGTAAAGAATCTGCCAGCCAGTGCAGGAGACACAGGAGACTTGGGTTCGATCCCTGGTCCAGGAGAAGGAAATGGCAACCCTGTCTAGTATTTTTGCATGGAGAACTTGATGGACAGAGGAGCCTGGTGGGTTACAGTCCATGGGGTGGCAAAGAGTGAGATACAACTTAGCAACTGAACAACAGCAACAACAACTCAGTCTCATGTAGCAAGGAGACTAGCCTTGCTCTGGTGGGATCTGACTGGTAAATATTTTGTAGCACTCTTGAACCAACTCCCTTGTATCTTTTCTCCTAACCAGTTTGGTCAGCATTTATGTAATACACTTGATGACATGTATAACGTAAATGTCCAAAGCATCACAGAGTCAGACATGACGGAAGTGACTTACCAAGCACATAGGATGAATAAATGTTTTCATGTAGATGTGCTCAACTTGACCAGTCAATATAGTAAACCTTTTTTAAAGACCTATGTATTTCCAGTCTTTCCTGAAGTCTTCCATTTAAAATCTTTAACAGTCAAATCCTTGCTGATTATCTTACAGTGGTGTTTACTGTAAAGCCATCACTTGATTATCTGTCAGTGGGAGAGGCTGATGTCATGGGTCATTCAGACCAATTGAGTAATGTACTATTATCAGTGTATCTATCGAGGATGCAGTGGATTAGCTTTTCCCACAGGTTGAAGTTAGCCTAATATTATTTGAATTTGAGGCATAAAGTGATGGCCGACAAGAGAAGAGATGTCCAGAATAGGAGTAGTGTGCTGTGGATCGCCCTGGGTCGATAGCATTTTCATCTTTTGCTGTAAGTAACTAGATGGCTATGAAATGTTTCAGCTGCCGAGAGTGGTGGTATTTCGCTTTGAATGCCAACTTGCACGAGATCCGGGAGCAGAGAAAGCGCTGCACATGGGGCTTCCTGTTGGGCCGGGCCCGTGATGCCGTGTCTTATACTGACAAGTACTTCACCACGTTGAGAGGAGGCTTGCTATCTGCAGACGACAAGGTAAGGGGCGTTGTCTCGTGTTTCTCGTCTCCACTCAGAGGTTAAGAATGTCTCTTCAAGACTGAAAAAAATGGAATCTGTGAAGAAATAAAAGTCTTTGTTCGGGATCATAGTTTTTTAGGATAAAGTTGGCCTTACTAGGGTGAGAGCTTCTTGGAAGGCCAGGTTTTGCCTCTCGGCAGGAAGCTTTCTCCACCTTCTGTTGCTAGAGGGGAGCTGGCCCATGGGCTGGGAGGAAGGAAAAGGGGCCGTGGTCCCACCAGGTCCCCTGGCTCTCTGTGCAGGGCCCAGAGAGACTTTGCATCTAGTCACTTGTGTCGAACACCTGATCCTAACTCTTTTCCTCACATTTTCCCTAATCCCGACTGACTTGATGGACCCTGGAGTTTTGGGGGTAGAGCCTAGGCCGAGGGTGTGCAGTGAGGGGAAGGCCAGCTCCAGTTTCAGTTACCTGCAGGACCAGAGACCCTTGGAGCTGGCAGTCCTAGGGTCCTGGCCTGGAGCTTCCTCTAGTTCCAGTCTGTCTCCTCGGGGAGGGCAGTGGGGAGTGTTTTCCTCCTTGATTCGTTTCGGTTTTGTGAGCATCAGTTTTTGTAATAGCAATTTAGACTAATTTCGGCCTGGGGCTTGTCTCATTTTACTCTCTCTAGTAAACACTTCTAAGCGTCCCTTTAGCACCTGTCTTAGCTTGGGCTGCTATAACAACATTCCACAGGCTGGGGCGCTTTACACGGTGGATGTTTACTTCTCACAGTTCTGGAGGCTGAAATTCCATGATCGAGGTGCCGGCAGATTCGGTTCTTGGGGAAGACCATCTTCCTGGTTTATGGGCAGCCGCCTTCTCCCTGTCTGCTCAGGTGGCCTTTCCTGGGCAGAGAGAGAGCTGTTTGTCTTCCTCTTCCTACAGGGGAACTAGTCCCATAATGATGGTCCTGTCCTCATCACCTCATCTAAACCTGTTCACCTCCCATGGGCTCCACCTTCAGATCCTGTCACGTTGAGGGTCAAGGTCTCAGCATGCACATATCGGGGGGACACATTCAGCCCGTGAGAGCACCCCATTGTGAACCAGTGGCAGTGCTGCATCCTTGGGTGTTCTCACCTGTCTTGCTGGCACCCTGAGGTATGACCACTCTGGTAGTGCTTCTTTCATGAGTGTAGGCATGGTTACTGACATAGAAGCCTTAATAAAAGGATGGAATAAACCAGACCTTTTGTTTTGGATAGTTTTCTTAAAGGCATAGGGAAAGATACGGAGCAAGGGAAAAATCTAAATTACAGCTGAGGTGAGCAAGTAAACATGTATAATCTCCTTTTCCTTAATGGCAGAGTGTAAGGCTTCCCTGGTGGCTCAGATGGTAAAGAATCCACGTGCAGTACAGAAGACCCAGGTTCCATCCCTAGGTCAGGACGATCCCCTGGAGAAGGGAATGACAACCCTCTCCAGTCAGTATTCTTGCCAGGAGAATCCCATATACAGAGGGGCCTGGTGGGGCTATAGTCCATAGGGACGCAGAGTCCGACACCACTGAGCGACTAACAACTTTCAAGAAGCAGCTTAAGAGCTGACTCCGCTTTCTTCCACATCTTTGTATGTCGCTGGCCACTGTTGTTCTTTCCTAACTAGCATGAAACGAATGAAAATGACCACTTCCTTGCTAATGTCCCACATGAAACATAAAGAAGCTGGAGGCCTGCACACTTACTCTGTAAACTAGGTCCTCAGTTTCCTCCTCTGACTCGGGAAGATTAACAACCAGCCACCGACTTGAATCAGTTGAGGTAATGCATGTGAAAGCATTTTGTAAACTGCCTTTGCTGAGCAAAGATGGGCTAGTCCAGCAACACTTGTCCTGCAACACTTGTCCTTCATGTACCTGTTAACAACTCAATACCACTCTGCTCTCTCTGCACTTCCTGTTAGTCTCGGGGTACAGATAGGATCTACCGGGGTTATACGGAAAAGCTGTTTGAACCAGAAGCTTAGCAGTTATGGAACTCACTGTTTATCTTCATGGTTTCTGGGTCTTGGAAACATTGGAAACATTGGGGGCCAGGTGGGTTCCTTTAGTACTGGACAGGTTCGTGATGATGTCCACTTTCTCTACAGCCCTGACACCTGTTTTGTCTGTCTTCACCCGAACAGGAGGAAATGTATCGGATTGAAGAGGAGCAGAGCTTTGAGGAACTGAAGATTTTGCGTGAACTGGTGCATGAACGGTTTCACAAGCAGGAAGAACTGGCAGAGGTAGGAGATCCTCCGAGAGAACCTGTGTTCACACCCAGCATGCTGAGTGCTTCTGGGGGCACAGAGAATGAGGAGTGGCACCTCATGCCCTGTCTCTGTCTTTGGTCCTCACGTGTGCTCATTTTGATTGACACAGAGCCTACGGGAGCCTCAGCTGGATCCTCTGGGAGACTCTCCTGGAGACCCAGGCCCCGGGGGAGGCAGCGGGATGCTGCAGTACCTTCAGTCCTGGTTTCCCGGCTGGGGTGGCTGGTACGGGCAGCAGAGCCCTGAAGGGAAGCCAGTGGAGGGCCTGATGGCAGAGCCGCAGGAGCAGTGGACTCCCGAGGAGATCCTGGGTAAGGCGGCAGCTGGCTTTCATGTGCCCTTCTTGATTACAGTGAAGGGAGACACTTGGTTCACGGTTCACCTATTATTTGTGAAACTGGCCCATGGTATATTTCAAATTAAAAAAAAAAAAGGTAGACATTTGTAACAGTTTGTCTCATGTTTATAGAGGCAGAGAGAGGTTTTTTAAAAAAATAATTTTCTTTATTTATATTTGGCTGTGCTGAACCTTTGTTGCTGTGTGGGCTGTTCTCTAGTTTCAGCTCGTGGGCTTCAGTAGTTGTGGCACGTGGGCTCGGTAGTTCCGGTTCCTGGGCTCTAGAGCACAGGCTCAATACTTGTGGCCCATGGGCTTAGTTGCTCTGCAGCATGTGGGATCTTCCTGGACCAGGGATCAAACCTGTGTCTCTTGCATTGGCAGGCAGATTCTTTACCACTGGACCTCCAGCGAAGCCTGAGAGTAGGTTTTAAGAGAGATTTCATTTACAACTCCATTACTGAATTTGAATATTTACATGGTTTCAAACAGATCTGAGTGGCAGTGTCTGTAAGAGAATTAAGTCTGAGCCAGTTCAAAAGTTTGAAACCCTGAGGACTTGAATACCAGTCCAGAATCACCCTTTAGACTCAGGCTGTCCTGTGTGGTAGCCACAGTCACAAATGGCTATTTAAATTTATTCAGATAAAATCAAAAATTCACTTCCTCAGTTGACTAGCCACATGAGCCACAGTGCTCAGAGCCTCCTGTGGTTAGTGGCCACCATGTGGACAGTGCAGTGTATAGAGCATTGCACTGTGTTGGGCAGTGCTGCCTTATACTGTGGTTTATCATGAATTTGACATTGCCCCTCGTTTGACAGTGAGTTGATCAGAGCCCTTGTAAAGGCAGTTAGAGTCATTTCATGTTGGTGAATAAAAGTCACCCATGACTTTGGAGTTCTTTCCTAAAGGGCAGATAATAGTTATATCATATCATTGAGACTGCCATCAGTGCTTTTTAAACTTTCCCACGTGTTTTCTTAAAGCCTCTTCTTCCTCATGTTCAGGCTCCGAGGAGTTTTTTGACCCTACTGCGGACGCCTCTTGTATGAACACATACACAAAGCGAGACCATGTCTTTGCGAAACTGAACTTGCAGCTGCAGCGAGGGACTGTGACTCTGCTGCACCAGGAGCAGGGGGCTCCCCAGATGAACCAGAGTGCTTTCATGCAGCTTGAGTTTTCAGGTGCTGCCCCCAAAATGCTTCCTGATGCTCTCTATCTCCCTAGACACCAGTGTCCACTTGAGTCTTGGTATTTGTGGTAGTTCTGTTGTAGAAAGTTGCCATGAGTACTGAGTCATGGCCCCTAGTGGAAACACAAGGTTAGGTGTCTGTAAGCATTTGGTGATCACATTCATCAGTAGATAAATACATTGTTCTCTGTGTCTGTGTGTTTAATGACACCTTATTTAATACATGTTGTTAATTCATTAATGGATCTCATGGCCAGCGACACTGAAACTGTAACTGATGTCTGAGTGAAGGTTATCTACTACATGTATTTCCTCTGTAAAACACAGCGCTCCTGCACTGTGCTTGGGGGCCCTTTTAAACAGCGAAATCCCCAAAAAACAGCACAAAAATGCCAAAAGCTGGCACTAATTAGATCATGATAAGGGCACTGCTATGAGCTGAAACAAGAAGGCAGATTGTTGCCTTGTTCAACTTCAACTAGAAATACGCACTTCAGGTGACTTGAATGCTCTGCACATGTCTGCAGAGCACTGTGAATGTATTATTTTTGGGGTTACAGTAAATTTTAGTGAGTAGGTGAATTTGCAAATATGGAATCTGCAAATAATGAAAAATTTTTGACTTCTTTTTGTGAATTTGAATTGAAGGTATATAAATAAATGCCCAGATGTTAGTTATGTCTTCTCACAAATAGATTTATTGTAGTTCATAAAACAGCCACTTATCTGAGGTCTGGCGGTAGTTTAAAGGCAAGTGACCAAAAAAAAAAAGCCAGTTTTTGACTGGCTTTGACTTTGTAATCTTGAGAGCTGAGAAGTCATAAACTTAGTGTGAACTAGCAGATTGCTTGAACTGAATTGTGAAGTGCTCTGTTTAAAATTCATTGTGTTAGAAAGCTTCTGATATTCCTCACAAATTTACATCAGTGGACAGGAAAGCCTGACATGCTGCAGTCCATGGGGTTGCAAAGAGTCAGACATGACTGAGCGACTGAACTGAACGGAAGTAGACATATAGATATGTAGATAGGGTTATTTTGTTCCAGTTCGAAGGAGAAATAGTTCATGATATCTGATAGTTCACTCTAAAATCTAATATTTTTATATTAGATTTTATAATATTTTTATAAAGTATCTAATACTTTGAAAATACTTAAGGCTATGGTGGCATAGTATCAGCTCTTAACATTTATCTTCTGTAGGTGTAAAACTTCTAGCAGAATCCCTTCCTCGAAGAAACTCCTCCTTGCTCTTAGTCCGGTTGGGTGGACTCTTTCTTCGAGACCTGGCTACGGAAGGAACCATGTTTCCTCTTCTGGTCTTCCCTAATCCAGTACGTATAGCTGTATGATTCATTCAGGGTGTTGGTGAATTGCCATCAGTTTTAGGCAAGCAATTAGTAATATTAACTTGATTTGTTCCGATATTTGATCATTTTGAGAGAGATACACTGATCAGACTATAACTAGAGTTAGATAAGTTTTTTGATATTGTTACCATGTGTTGGTGGGATTTATGGCAGTGGCTTCCCCCCACCTGGTGTTGTAGCCACCTTAGAATAGTTGCCTGGATTTGGAAGAAAATGCTATCAGCACGACTATTTCCTGCATTTCAGGTTCAGTGTTTGAATTTCCTCTGTATCTTGACAGTGATTTTCATGCATTCTGATCCTTAGTCACTGATAGGACTTCTCATCTCTCTAGAGTTACAGAAGAACCACTTCAAGTTTTCTCTATATGTGTACTTTTTTATATATAATATTCTTAGACGAGAAGATCTTTGATCTTACTGAGTTGGCAAGGATATGATCAGAAGAGTTGAATCTTTAGCTCCTTATTATGCTTCCCATAACTTTTTGGCTTAGGGGGTTGGTGATAGGGTGGGAGGGCAGAATGAAAGTGTGAAAAGCTGTGCACGTCCAGTCTCGTTGAGCAGTAGTTCATGTAGTGCCGAGTGCAGAGCAGCAGCTGCCTGTACAGGCTGGGGAAGGCACAGACTGGAGGGCTCGGCCTCCAGGTCTGCATCCCCTGATGTCACGTGAGTTTTGATTCGACTGTGCTAAGTGAGAGTGACGCCAAAGGGTAAGATGAGAGAGAATGTGTGCACGGTGAATTGGCCCCTCTCACCCTGACCTTTATGTGTTTTGTGTGTGTTCATCAGCAAAAGGAAGTTGGCAGAGTCTCCCAGTCTTTTGGACTCCAAACAACGTCTGCAGACAGAAGCCATCATTATCCTGGTAAACTGTCATGTGTTCTTAAATTCAACCTTAAAAATGCAATGATTACAGATCAGTAGTCTTGGTCAGAGGTCAAAGAGGGAGTGAGTCCTGTTTGTGCCCATGGGTTTGCTGTGTGGATCCTTATCTGACCTGGAGACGCCCCTGTGCTCTCCCTTGACTCGTGAGTGACTGGAGCAACTCACAGGGCCTCCAGGTCTGGGGTTCCATGATGGGAGTGATACAGCAACTTGGTCTTGAGGAGTCCTGTTGATACCTAGAGGCAGTCCTTATTGGGCTCTCTATTTTATAAAGTTTTTGAAAATGAGACTTAATTGGAAAATAATTGAGGAAATGTCTTTTTTTCCCCCAGAATTCTTTGCCAGTTATAAAGAATAAGGTGATTGTTTTGCTGTGTTCTATTTATTTTTTTTCCCCTCTGGTTCTTTTCCTCTAGCTGCAGACCCAGATGACCCGGTTTTTGAGATGCTGTACGAGAGAAATCCAGTGCACAGCCATTTTGAGAGGCGGCTGAATGTCAGCACGAGGCCCTTGAACATCATATATAATCCCCAGGCTATTAAAAAAGTGGCAGACTTTTTCTACAAGGGAAAGGTTCATACCTCAGGTTAACTTTTTTGTTTGATTATGTTATTTTCTAATGACCTCTTTGTTGTCGCTTCTGGGACAAGGGTTATTATACATTCCGGTGACCTGGTAGTGCTAGAAAAGGCCTGACAGTAAGTGGAAGGGTTGTCCTTCGATACTGAATCAAAGTGAATATCCTTGGAAAGTTGCTCTTCCAAGGGGAATCAATGACTTAATATTTTTTCTTTCTTTGCCTTCATTTAGCATGCATTTAAAATACTTTCCAACTATTACGACAGTGGTTTCCTTGGCTACCCAGGATATTTTAGGCCAGAGAATTTAGGAGGAATGTTCAAGAATTTTCTGCTAGATGAGAGTGGTCTGTTTTACTTGTTTGGTGCAGCGATATATACTGCAGAGGTTGTCATTGGACTCTTCTGTGCACTGGTATACATATGTCTGCCTTTGTCTCCCAAAAAGATTTGAGACAGTATATGCAAAAAAAGCAATTCTGTTGATAGAGAAATCGATAAAACAATAGTGCTTTCCTAAATATATCCGTCAATCCTCTTTCATAAGGGTTGTTTTAGTTTTTGATCCAGTTTTTGAGTCTTTTCATGCCTGGAAAATCCCATGGTTGGAGGAGCCTGGTAGGCTGCAGTCCATGGGGTCGCTAAGAGTCGGACACGACTAAGCGACTTCCCTTTCACTTTTCACTTTCATGCATTGGAGAAGGAAATGGCAACCCACTCCAGTGTTCTTGCTTGGAGGATCCCAGGGACGGGGGAGCCTGGTGGCTGCCGTCTGTGGGATCACACAGAGTTGGACACGACTGAAGTGACTTAGCAGCAGCAGCAGCAGCATGTACATGAATGTGTGTGCATGCTTAGTTGCTCTTTGCGACCCCACAGACTGCAGCCCACCAGGCTCCTCTGTCTGTGGAATTTTCCAAGCAAGGATACTGGAGTGGGTTGCCATTTCTTCCTCTAGGGGATCTCCTCCACCCTGGGATTGAACCCATGTCTCCTTCATAGGCAGGTGGGTTCTTTACTACTGAGCCCTCTGGGAAACCCCTTTCATGTAGACGGTGACCATAAATGTCTTAGCTTCATTGCTCTGACACTGATGGAATGTAGAAGGCAAATCCTCCTAAATTCCAGTTTCCCTTTCAGTAATAATCATGCTTTTAAGGATTTTGAAATATAATACTTTAGAATCTTTCAGAAAATGATTCTAAAAATTCTGATAGCTTAGATACCCACCTCTTATGTACTGCCTTTCTCTGCATGGCTGTCCCTCACTGTCTTTGCCACTTTCCTGTGACCCCAGCTCAGGCTGGAGTAAGGAACTCCTGTTGTACAGACTGTTTTTTAGCTTTGGTGGAAATTCCTGGTGAGAGTAGATGTTGCAGCGCTTTCTTTCACCCAACCATAAGAACATTCTGACTCTTGGATATTTCCAATCTGGCAGGTTTTGGTTATCAATCTGAACTTGAGTTGAGAGTGGCTGAAGCTGCGCGAAGACAGTACAACAGACTGAAGATGCAGACCAAGGCAGAAATCCGACAGACTCTTGACCGATTGCTAGTGGGTGATTTCATTGTAAGTGGACATAACGAATGCTCCTTTTGGGGGTGGGGGTGGGAAGAGGAAGGCATTCTTTTTGGGAAGTTCTTTATCTATAGTAGAGAGTCATGCTTGTATCAATTACACTAATAAGTAAACGGAATCTATGAAATACTTATCAGCTAGCAAAAAGTAAAATCCCATGTCTTTTACAGTCAGGGTGTAATAAATAAAAACAAATGACTGAGACTAGATCATCTATTATTTCTTCCTTGTTTCTGTCTTAGAACATTCTCAAGACTTGTCTTTGTTCCATTTTCTAGACCCGACATTTTGTAAATATTTCAATTAAGAACACCCCCTTTTACTTACTGTTATCAGAAGAAAAACTATTGGAATGATGCCCCAGTAACTTTTTGTTTTAAAGATTTGTTTGTTTATTTTTTTGGCTGTGGTGGGTCTTTGTTGCTGCATGTGGGTTTTTCCGGTTGAGGCGAGCAGGGTCTACTCTTTGTTGTGGTGCACGGGCTTCTCAGTGCAGTGGTTTCTCTTGTTGTGGAGCATGGGTTCTAGGTGTGTGGGCTCAGGAGCTGTGGCTCGTGGGCTTAGTTGCTCCGCTGCATGTGGGATCTTCCCGGACCAGGAATTGAACCAGTGTCCCTTGAATTGCAAGGAGGATTCTTAACCACCGGTTCACCAGGGAAGCCCGATACCTCCATTTTGATTCCTGGGAGTGATGATCATTTTGTGATGCCGAATGCCCAGCTGACATGAGGACGCTTGTGCACAGGAAGAGCCAAGAAACATCTCAACAGTCCAGCTAAACTGAGTTTCTGACCCTGTCCTGGGGATGTGCTGCTCAGATGCAGCAGTAGGTGTACCACTCAGAGGGTAGCTTGTAGTTGGTGCAGAGCCAGCTGGGAGTGTAAGGGATGGCAGAAATGTTCAGGGGCAACACTTAGGGGTTTGTAGTATGGGATGCAGAATTTGTTTTGTTTTTTGTTCTTGCATGTGTTTCAATACAAATAACAGCATTTAGTACTTCTGATTATCTTAGACCAAGAGGTTTCTCTTTCATGGCATTTATATAAATTATCTTTTACTACTACATATAATTTACCAAATGTTACTATTACTACATGTAGTTATATAAATTACATTTATATAGTATATATAAAATGTATAAATTATATATTTACAATACTAGGATATGGAAGCAACCTAGATGTCCATTGACAGATAAATGGATAAATAAGTTGTGGTACATACACACAATGGAATATTACTCAGCTATGGAAAGAAATGCATTTGAGTAGTCAGTTCGAATGAGGTAGATGAACCTAGAGCCTATTATACAGAGTGAAGTAAGTCAGAAAGAGAAAGATAAATACCGTATATTAAGGCATATAAAGGCAAAGGAACCAGAGATCAATTGCCAACATCCGCTGGATCATCAAGAAAGCAAGAGAGTTCCAGAAAAACATCTATTTCTGCTTTATTGACTATGCCAAGGCCTTTGACTGTGTGGATCACAATAAACTGTGGAAAATTCTGAAAGAGATGGGAATACCAGACCACCTAACCTGCCTCTTGAGAAACCTATATGCAGGTCAGGAAGCAACAGTTAGAACTGGACATGGAACAATAGACTGGTTCCAAATAGGAAAAGCAGTATGTCAAGGTTGTGTATTGTCACCCTGCTTATTTAACTTCTCTGCAGAGTACATCATGAGAAACGCTGGTCTGGAAGAAACACAAGGTAGAATCAAGATTGCCAGAAGAAATCTCAATAACCTCAGATATGCAGATGACACCACCCTTATGGCCGAAAGTGAAGAGGAACTCAAAAGCTTCTTGATGAAAGTGAAAGAGGAGAGTGGAAAAGTTGGCTTAAAGCTCAACATTCAGAAAACGAAGATCATGGCATCTGGTCTCATCACTTCATGGGAAATAGATGTGCAAACAGTGTCAGACTTTATTTTTCTGGGCTCCAAAATCACTGCAGATGGTGACTGCAGCCATGAAATTAAAAGATGCTTCCTCCTTGGAAGGAAAGTTATGACCAACCTAGATAGCATATTCAAAAGCAGAGACATTACTTTGCCAACAAAGGTCCGTCTAGTCAAGGCTATGGTTTTTCCAGTGGTCATGTATGGATGTGAGAGTTGGACTGTGAAGAAAGCTGAGCGCCGAAGAATTGATGCTTTTAAACTGTGGTGTTGGAGAAGACTCTTGAGAGTCCCTTGGACTGCAAGGAGATCCAACCAATCCATCCTAAAGGAGATCAGTCCTTGGGTGTTCATTGGAAGGACTGATGCTGAAGCTGAAACTCCAATACTTTGGCCACCTCATGCGAAGAGTTGACTCATTGGAAAAGACTGATGCTGGGAGAGACTGGGGGCAGGAGGGGAAGGGGACGACAGAGGATGAGATGGCTGGATGGCATCACCAACTCAATGGACATGAGTTTGGGTAAACTCTGGGAGTTGGTGATGGACAGGGAGGCCTGGCATGCTGCGATTCATGGGGTGGCAAAAGTTGGACACAACTGAGGGACTGAACTGAACGGAACTGATGGCATCTGGAAAGATGGTACAGACAGTTCTACATGCAGGGCAGCAAAAGAGACACAGACATAAAGAACAGACTCTTGGACTCAGTTGGAGACGGTGAGGTAGGATGATTTGAGAGAATAGTATTGAAACATACACATTACCATATGTAAAATAGATAACCAGTGTAAGTTTGATGTATGACTCAGGGCACCCAAAGCTGTTGCTCTCTGACAACCTGGAGGGATGGGGTAAGGAGGGCAGTGGGAGGGGAGTTCATGATGGAGGGGACACATATATACTTATGGCTGATTCACATTGATGTATGGCAAAAACCATCACAGTATTGTAATTGTCCTCCAATTTAAATAAATTGAAACAATATATAAATTGTTAATTTTTTACTGTATATAATCCTCTTTGATAGCATTTATATAAATTAGCTAATTTATATAACAAATTCATGGGAAGAGCCATTAACAAATTAATGAATTGTCCCTTTTTTATATTTAAAATGTCAAAGCGTATGTTTTTCAGTAAGATATTTTGGCCTGAAAGTTCGTGCTTAGCAATGTCCATGAATAAATAAAAATATTTAGATTTCTCATTTATTTGAATTCCATAATTTCTACAATACTTTTAAAGTATTAAGTCTTTAGAAATAAGACCTTTCTTAAACCATCGATCATCAGAATCAAATAGCAAGCAACGCCCAAACCAGTAATTTGCACATTTTTCTTGCCCACTTCAGCCGTTTTCCTGTGGTAATGTCTCATATCCTTAAGCATTTGGATCCACTTTTATTTTAAATGTTTTGCTTTAATAGCATAGACCATTAGGTCATCCTGTGATCCTAGTGTGACCTTCAGGGAGGTTTGAGCTCCAGCTGATAAAAGTGCCCACTCTTAGCTGTTGTAGTTCAAGGCTATTTAATTGTGGTTGATTCTATTTTTATAGGAGGAGAGTAAACGGTGGACTGTGAGACTGGACATTTCTGCCCCTCAAGTGATATTTCCTGATGACTTTAAGTTCAAGAATCCCGTGTTGGTTGTTGTGGATCTAGGAAGAATGCTGTTGACCAACACCCAAGGTACAGTGTGAATGTGAAGTAATAAAGGCATATCTTGGCAGATTGATCTCTCTCTCTCATTGAACCAAGTAAAGCTTAAATAGAGGTTTATTTAACGTTTCTAGGCTCCAAAGTTAACTTGTTACTTTTTTATATAGTAGTTTCATTGAGATCCATTTGAAAATGTACAATTCAGTTGTTTTTGGTATATTCATAAAATGGTACAGCTCTCACTGTTATCTAATTCTAGAACATTTTCTTTGTCCCAAGAAGACATTCTAGACCCATATTCTCTATTACCACCTCTCCTAGCCTTTGCTAACCACTGATCTTTCTATCTCTGTTTATTTGCCTGTTCTGAACAGTTCATGTAAATAGAATCATGTAATATGAGACCTTTTATGTATGACTTCTTTCACTTAGTGTTTTCAAGGTTTATCCATTTTGTGAAAGAAGGGAAAGTGAAAGTGTTAGTCACTTAGTTGTGTCTGACTCTTTTTGACCCCTTGGACTGTAGCCCGCCAGGCTCCTCTGTCTTTGGAATTCTCCAGGCAAGAATACTGGAATGGATAGCCATTCTGTTCTCCAAGGGATCTTCCCAACCCAAGGGACTGAGCCCTGGTCTCCTGCATTGTAGGTAGATTCTTTATCATCTGAGCCACCAGGGAAGCCCTGTAGCATGTTATCAATACTTCATTTCTGTTTGCGGCTAAATGATGTTCCCTTGTATTGATATACTACATTTTATAATATTTATCCACTCATCAGTTGGTGGACATTTGGTTGTTTCTACTCTTTGGCTGGTATGAGCTTGGCCCTAAGGGGATGTGTAAAGGGAATTACATCCGAAGAAAAGGATCACACAACTGCAGAAAGTACCTACTTGGATTTATAAAACACTAACATGGGACAGAGACACAGGTGACCAAACCCAGGGACATGTTTTTGTAGTTGTCACGACACTGCTCAGGTGCCGAAGAGAGGGGTTGAGTGAATTTGGGGCTGGAAACTTGACATATTAAGCAATTACTGCTCGCCAAGTGCTGATCTAAAACTCAGGTATTGTGTTGAGGAGGCAGAGGAAACCTCTGTTCTTTTGGAAACTTCTAGTTGGGGGGACAAAACAAACACATAGATGAATACAGGAAAAAGTAAACAAATAAGGAGGGTTGGTGATGGCAGCTCATGCAGTGCAGCTCAGATGTTGGGGGGCGGGGGGACAGTGTCCAGAGGGCATTGTTCGTTTCTGCACCCTGACATGTGTTCCTGTGTTAGCAGGTCTCCATCTTTTCTCATGTTCCATGAACTTTTACTCTTTGTGTTTTGATTTCCAAATCAGTAGATAAGTTCACTCTGAATACATGGGAAATACAGAATACTATGCTAAGAGTTTTCATCCGTTTATTTTTTAAATCAGGGCTCTTGATTCTTTTCGTGTTGTCGTTCAGCCTCTTAAGTTGTTTCCGACTCTTCTCTACTTTTCTTAATTATCACATTAAATGGGGGAGGAAGGCAAGAGCCGACATGTACTTTAAATCTTCTGTTTTCATCTGCAGATGACTCCAAGAGGAAGAGTGGGGACGGGTCAGCATTGGAAGAGAATCAGTTCAGTGATGATGAATATAAAACCCCTCTTGCCACACCTCCCAATACCCCACCTCCTGAGACTAGCAGCAGTAATGGGGAGAAAACACCTCCATTTTCTGGAGTCAAGTTCAGTGAAGAGCAGCTTCAAGCACATCTCATGAGCACGAAGATGTACGAGAGGTACTCGCTGTCCTTTCTCGACCTGCAGATCATGGTTGGACGCGTGAAGGACAACTGGAAGCATGTCCAGGATATTGACGTGGGACCGACCCACGTGGTCGAGAAATTCAACGTTCACCTCCAGTTAGAACGTCGATTGATTTATACATCAGATCCCAAGTACCCTGGAGCCGTCCTCTCAGGCAACCTACCAGACCTGAAGATCCACATCAATGAAGATAAAATATCTGCTCTGAAGAATTGTTTTGCTCTCCTGACCACCCCAGAAATGAAGACTTTTGACTCTCAGATGAAGGAGAAGATTTTTCCCCAAGGGGGACAGCGGGGAAGTTTGCAAGACTCCGTGATGAACTTGACCCAGAGCATTGTGATGTTGGAGCAGCATACTCGGGAGGTCTTGGTGGAGTCACAGCTCCTCCTGGCGGAGTTTAAGGTGAATTGCATGCAGCTTGGTGTTGAGAGCAACGGCCGGTACATCTCTGTGCTCAAGGTGTTTGGCACCAATGCTCACTTTGTGAAGAGGCCTTATGATGCTGAGGTCTCCCTCACCGTTCATGGTTTGCTCCTGGTGGACACCATGCAGACGTATGGCGCTGATTTTGACCTTTTGATGGCCTCCCACAAGAACTTGAGCTTTGATATCCCGACAGGAAGCCTCCGGGACAGCAGGGCCCAATCTCCCATCTCTGGGTCCAACGTG
Source organism: Bos indicus x Bos taurus (assembly GCF_003369695.1). Taxonomy (NCBI): domain Eukaryota; kingdom Metazoa; phylum Chordata; class Mammalia; order Artiodactyla; family Bovidae; genus Bos; species Bos indicus x Bos taurus. Next base: position 40,771,782 of record NC_040091.1, on the reverse strand, counting down.
GCCCACTTCACGAGTGCTGCCACACGGAACAACCAGTCAGCCACTAGTATTTCTCTGGACAGAGTTCTCACCAAAGAACAAGAGTCCCTCATAAAACTGGAATATCAGTTTGTGAGTTCAGAGTGCCCGTCCATGAATTTGGACAGCACCCTTCAGGTGATTTCATTGCAGGTGAATAATTTGGATATCATCCTAAATCCAGAGACAATTGTGGAGCTGATTGGTTTTCTTCAAAAATCTTTTCCCAAGGAAAAAGATGAGTTGAGTCCTCAACCTTTAATGACTGATTTTGAAAGAAGCTTTAGGGAACAGGGAACTTACCAATCTACATATGAACAAAACACGGAGGTTGCGGTGGAAATCCACAGACTTAACCTGCTGCTCCTTCGGACGGTGGGAATGGCAAATGGAGAGAAGTATGGCAGAAAGATTGCAACAGCGAGTATAGGTGGCACCAAAGTTAATGTCTCCATGGGCAACACATTTGACATGAATGGTTCTCTCGGCTGTTTGCAGCTTATGGATTTGACACAAGAGAATGTTAAGAACCAATATGTTGTCAGCATTGGAAATTCCGTAGGCTATGAAAATATCATCAGTGATATTGGCTTCTATGAATCTGTATTTGTCAGAATGGAAGACGCAGCCCTCACTGATGCTCTGAGTTTCACCTTTGTTGAGAAATCTAAACAGGAATGTTTTCTCAACCTCAAGATGGCCTCCTTGCATTACAACCACTCTGCTAAATTCTTGAAGGAGCTGACGTTGTCCATGGATGAGCTGGAAGAAAATTTTCGAAGTATGCTGAAAAGCGCAGCCACCAAAGTCACCACAGTCCTAGCCACTAAGACAGCTGAGTACAGTGAGATGGTATCACTCTTTGAAACTCCCAGGAAGGCCCGGGACTCCTTTTTCTTAGAAGAAAATGAACCATATGGGTTTGGCCTAGGTGCGTCTCATTCTGACACCGTAAAGCTCATCTTGAACATAAACATTGAATCGCCAGTGGTTTCCATCCCTCGGAAGCCTGGGAGTCCCGAGTTGTTGGTAGGACACTTGGGACAGATCTTCATCCAGAATTTTGTGGCAGGAGATGATGAATCCAGAAGTGACCGTCTGCAAGTAGAAATCAAAGACATTAAATTATATTCTTTGAACTGCACCCAGTTGACAGGCAGAGAGGGCCCCGGGCCGGAAATGAGCCGGGCGTTCTGCCCTCTGTCTGGGTCTGCCAATGCCAATAGTCAGGAAGAAGCTCACTTCACCCGACATGATTTCTTTGAATCTTTGCATAGAGGTCAAGGTGAGGCATGGGTATCTTTTTTCTCATTTTGTTTAGATTCCAGACCCAGCTATGAAGGTAGTACCTGGCTTAAACTAACAACAAAAACCTTTCTTTTAGAATTACCCTGAGTGAATATTTAAGAAGTTAAAATAGAATTTTAAGAGAATGCTTTCATATTACGTTTGAATGTTTGCACCTTTTCCCACTGAATGCCATTTTTGGCAAAATAAGGATTTTTTAAGTGGCCCCCTTGGGTGAGTGTTCATTCACTGGGATTCAGTGGGTGGATTCTGTTAGAGTATTATGTAATTTAGTCAGATGCATCTGACTTTTTCATTCCTAAGCTGTAGATCTTTCCTAGTTAAATATTGTAGTCTAAGATAGCTGGAGGGATTGACAGAAATAGAATGTGCAATTTAGTCTGTGGATGTTATGGTCTCTGTTGGCTATCCTGCCATCTTCTGTAATGGTTTGGTGCAGGGTTCTAGGAATAAAGTGCTTGTGTTTTATGTATTCTCAATCTGATCTCCTAAAACCAAGCAGTTCAATCTGTTAGTCTTGGCATCTATAGAAATCAGCTAAGCTATATTGATTGGTGAAGATATTAATGCCTTTGAGAACTCCTGTGGTTCTCAGATGTTAACACACTGATTCCTTTTTACATAGTTACCGAAAGATTGCTTTCTCTGCTTGGGTTAAAAGTTGTTCACTTAGAGTTCTCTGTTGTCCTTGATTCTGAGTTAGGCCCAATAAGAGGGATCAATCTAAAGCTGGGCATGGATGAGCAATTTTGTTTGGAAAATGCCAGCTTGGGAGGTTAAGAGAAGCTTACTGAGGACCCTTGCCTGGGTTAATGTTCACTGCACCGTATTTTGAAACCATCAAATGGAGCCTGTTATGAAAATAGCTGTAACATGCTCTTTATGTGTAAATTTATCTTATACCCTTGCTTGCTGTGAGTTTTGGTCTTGGAATAGTTGCCAGGGTTTGTACTCAATCGCAGACCCTCGGCGCCAGGCTAACCTGCCTTCGTGGTCAAAGAGCAACTCCTGGGCTTGTTATATACCCTCACTTGGTCAGCAGTGACGCAATCAGTCTGAGTGTTTCTAGTCGGTCATTTCTTCTCTCTTACGCCAGCTTTTCACATCCTCAACAACACGACCATTCAGTTTAAACTGGAGAAGATCCCTATAGAGAGAGAATCTGAACTGACTTTCTCACTTAGTCCAGATGACCTGGGAGCTTCTAGCATCATGAAGATTGAAGGAAAATTTGTTAATCCGGTTCAAGTAAGCACGCTATTGATTTTTATGTCAGGACAGTTGAAGTCATGTAATGATTTTATATTTGTTATATACATGTGTTATGTTTATGTCTTGTTATATTTTGTATATATAAAATGTTGGAAGGAAAATATAAATTCAAAGAGATATTGTTGATGCACATTATTGTCAATAACTTGTTCTAATAAGCATGGTATCCTTTTATCATGTCCTTCTATCACTGAATCAGTCTTTGTTAGCTTCTTCATGTGGAGGGGTGAATTATAGAGTGGAAGAGGGCAAATCGTTAATTCTGTTGCCATTAAGAAATGAAGAAAATTATTGCTTAAAAAGTCAGGATCCCTCTTTCCCAGAGTGTTATAATTCTTGTCACACTTTTGGCATATGTGGCCCACCTATAAAACAATCTGATTATCTGAGCTGTTGACAGATCCTTTCAAGGGAGAATTAGTCTTGCCCTCATTGAAATGAAATGGTCCAGGGTGTGTGTGTGGTATGTATGTATACATCTTTCATCCTTTTTCCTTCAAAAGTGTCATTTTTCCTGCTTTCACAGGCCAGAGAGCAAAAAGCATAACATTATAAAACAGCAAGGATAGGCAGGACCTTAGGACAGTGCACAGGATCTAGAGCAGTGACTGGTCATTAGTTTGGCAGCTGCTCTGCAGTAACCCAGGGGTGCTGTTAACAGAACATGTGTAGCTTTTGACATCAGTACTTTCTGGATATGGGTCTCTGGTTGAGAGAACTTTCCCTGAATCTTTTTCTTTTTGGCTTTTAAGGTTTTTCTCTTTTAAACTTTTCCTTCAATTTCTGTAGTTTTGTGGGGTTAGAAAGAATGATTGTGCAGATTCAGGCCTACATTTACCAGCACTTATTGAACATTTATTGTGTGAAGATTATTCCGTGAGGTACTTGGGGACGGCCTTGTCAATGGATACAGGTCAGAGAGAGGCAGAGTGTAAGGACGAAAAAGAAAGAAAGAGGGGATCCTTGCTGTCAACTAATTTAAAACATCTTGGAGAGTTGATATATAGCAGAAACCAAGGCGATATTGTAAAGCAGTTATTCTCCAATTAAAAATAAATAAATTGAAATAAAATATATCTTATAAATTATATTTTAAAAAAACCACTTGGGTAAAGTCATACAAAATTTGTGGGCAGTGCATATGAATGCATTTGACAGTAGCAGTGGAATAACTGAATTTTTCTCTTCGAATGCAGGTGGTGTTAGCAAAGCATGTATATGAGCAGGTTTTACAAACGCTGGACAATCTGGTGTATAGTGAAGATCTGAATAAGTTTCCAGTCAGTGCAGCCTCCTCACCCTGCCCTAATTCTCCTCTGCCTCCCCTCAGTACCTGTGGAGAACCTTCCGCTGAAAGGAAGGAGAATGGATTGTTCAGCCACTCCAGTCTTTCTAACTCTTCTCAAAAGTCCTTGTCTGTGAAGGAAGTCAAATCCTTTACCCAGATTCAAGCCAACTTTTGTATATCAGAGCTTCAAGTTCAGCTAAGTGGAGATCTGACCTTGGGGGCCCAGGGTCTTGTGAGCTTAAAATTTCAGGATTTTGAGGTGGAATTCAGTAAAGACCACCCCCAGACTCTGTCCATTCAGATTGCCCTGCGCTCTCTGCTGATGGAGGACTTACTGGAGAAAAATCCAGATTCCAAATATAAGAACCTGATGGTGTCTCGGGGAGCCCCAAAGCCATCTAGTTTAGCACAAAAAGAGTATCTCTCTCAGTCCTGCCCTTCTGTGTCCAACGTGGAGTATCCAGACATGCCTCGGTCTCTCCCTTCTCATATGGAGGAAGCTCCCAATGTATTTCAGCTGTATCAGAGACCCACCTCGGCCTCCCGGAAGAAGCAAAAGGAAGTCCAAGACAAGGACTATCCCTTGACCCCACCTCCTTCTCCAACGGTAGATGAGCCCAAGATACTTGCGGGAAAGAGTAAATTTGATGATTCCTTGGTCCATATCAATGTATTCCTGGTGGATAAGAAGCATCCAGAATTCTCTTCCAGTTACAATCGAGTTAACCGGAGCATTGATGTTGATTTTAACTGCTTGGATGTGCTGATCACACTGCAGACCTGGGTCGTGATCCTAGATTTTTTTGGAATTGGCTCCACTGCAGACAACCATGCGATGAAGGTGCCGCCTGAGGACGTCCTACAAAACGTAAAGTCAGAATCAAGTGCGTTAGCAGAGTCTGAACTTCAGGAGCCAGTTAACACCAAACTGGATCTCAAGGTATCAGTTCCCTTAGGTTCTTGTTCTGAGTATGAAGGTGGGCTTGTTTACTTAGATGCTCTCACTGTGTATTTATGCCAGAAAATCGATACCACACAGAGGAGATACGTGGTCTTTTGGATGTCTATTCCTAAAGGGTAGACGTCAATATCTCAGAAAAGGTTTTAGCATTAATCCCATCTGGAGGCAGGGGAAATAAATGGTTTCAGTGACTTCTTGTCTTTCCTTTGGGCTGTAAAATTCAGTGGAATTATTTAGCTTCTTTACGCCTCTGTTTCCTTATCTTCCATTGTCTGATTATGGTAACTAAATGAGGAAATTGCTTGAAGCACCTGGCAATGTGTCTAGCACATAGTAACCATGTTACTATGTAACTAGTAACTAGTACAGAGTAGCTATTTTTAAATGTGCCTTTTATTATCATCTCCCTCTCACTCAGAACGTTATTGGCTTTTAGTGAGAGCAAGAGTACAGGTGTCTTAAATGTCAGACTGCCTGGATTTGGAAGCTGGCATTTTTGTTGTGACCACACAGATGTTTGGCTGTGGACAAACCATTTAACCTCTTTCTCCCTCAAGTTTTTCATCAGTAAACAGAGGTTGTTTAATGGTGCCTGTGTCATTGGATTGTGGAAGTTCAATGGGATGACCTAGGTATGGCCCTCCTCACGTTCGTGACAGAAATGATCATTCAGTGAATGGTACCTTCCATGCTTCTTCCTCCCATGCAGTTGTCTATAGAAGCCGAGTTAGTGTCTCCTAGAGTGTTCCACATTCTGGATTTGTCTGTTTCTTTATGGTACATTTGACTCCTCTCATCCTCTAATTTTAGAAATGGAAGTTAGCTCTAAAGACTTGATCAGATCCAGGTCCGACACTTCATAGGTGGTGCTGAGTGCTTCCTGTTGCGTTATACCAGGAGGTCTACAACACCCAGTCATCCCACTTTCAGTGATGCTAGCTAGGGTCCATGCTGAGAGTGGGCTCAGGTGCTGACAGCTGGATTCCTCCAAACAAAGCGTGTTTGCATTATTTTGGTGATGAAGTGACTAGAGGTTTGTTTTTTTTCCCACTTCCCCCTTCATGATAACTCATTCCCTTGAGATCCTTCTGTCATCCATGTCCAGAAGCCACTGCAAGGGACCCCTCGTGCCACTGGAGTGGCCCCCATGGTCACTGCTCCATCTGTAATAATTCCCTCCTTTTTTCTCTTCATTCCTTGAATGTTTTTTCTCCTTCCTTTTCTCCTGCTATTTTCTTTCCTTTTCCGTTGTTTTTTTTTTTTTTTCATTTATCAGACGTATGCTGAACACCTACTTTGTTGTTGTTCAATTGCTAAGTCATGACCAGCTCTTTGCAACCCCACGGACTGCAGCACATCAGGCTTCCCTGTCGTTCACTATCTCCCGGAGTTTGATCAAACTCATGTTCATTGAGTCGGTGATGCCATCCAACCATGTCATCCTCTGTCATGGTAGGCATTAAAGATAAGGGGTGCATTTCACCGGCTCTGCCACTCGGGAGCAGAGAGTGTGAACTGGGATGTGAGCTTCTGTCCTTCTCTTCCCTCCTTTCTTCTCTTCAGCCGATGCCTTACCCAGTGATGGCACTCAGGGGTGTCTGCCTCCATAAATCGTAGACACAGAGTCCTTTTTGTAGCTAAAATGACAGAATTATGTTACTGATTTATTTGTTTCCAAGAATGCTGTTCCTAAAACAGGATTTTGGTTTTCTTCTATTGGCAGTTGGCTCTGGGGAAGAAAATCTTTGATTGTGCTTCTAAGTGAAGTCCCAGTTGGTCACCAGGGGCTTCTACTAAATATTAGTCTGAAGACATTAAACATTAAGTGTATTTATCACTTCGCTTTGACAAATTCTTAGGGTACACTTAATGAATCTGTATGAGTGATTACAGAATAGTGCAATATTAGAGATAAATGCTGAAAGGGGAAAAATTGTTTTATAATGTAAAACATTTTACTGACAAACAATAGATGAAGCCCAAAGAAAGCATCCCCCCCCAAAAACCAAAAAGCCAACCAACCAACATACAAAAAAAAAAAAAGAGAGAGAAGAAAGGAAAAAAAAAAAAAATTTAAAGAGAACAGATGAGGCGACCACAGAGAAGACACCACAGAACCTGGGTTTTAGATTGCCCAGTCAAGTTCTTTTCCTATCAGCTCTCTCTTATGTGGTTTGACTGGCTAAGAAAAGTCGAAATGAATTTGGTATCAGTCGGACAAAAAGGTTTATCTTCAGCTTTCCCGAGACTTGTAGCATCTTTCTCGATGCCATTTGTCTGAAAGGTACCTTTTCCTCCGAGTAACATTCGCCTTGCCTTACCTCCTGTGTTCTTAGGTTCATTCGCTTTCTCTCGTGCTGAATAAGACCACCAGTGAGCTTGCCAAGGCGAATGTGTCCAAATTAGTGGCACACCTGGAAATGATTGGTAAGTGGAGAAAATCAGACTTGGGGAATATGGGAAGAATTTGAACATCCTGCTCACAAATCTAATTGTCTTCACAGATGCTAAGTAAGGTGTGGCTCAGTGGCTGGGTTGTGGTTGCTGGTCTGGCCAGGATGGGTGGTGGTGGTTTCTAGATACTGGTTTATGGATCAGAATCATCTGCTAGAAATGTAGCTGTCTGGCACAGCTCCCTTCCCATCCCAAGACTCTGATTCTGTGGGTTGGGATGGGACCCTGGGATCTATCTGAGTTTTAAAAAAGCTCTCTGGATGACTATATAATTTATTTGTCTAAACTTTGGACGTGTTGGAGCGTGAAAGGGGGCATTGTTAATAATTACAACTGGGAAAACGGCATATAACAGGGGCTGCCTCTGGGAAATCAGGCCATATGTTCACTCTGTTGCCATAATTGGGGGGAACCCCTAAGAGGGGGTGGGCTTCCCTGATAGCTCAGTTTGTAAAGAATTTGCCTGCAATACAGGAGACCCTGGTTTGATTGCTGGGTCAGGAAGATATGCTAGAGAAGGGATAGGCTACCCACTCCAGTATTCTTGGGCTTCCCTTGTGACTCAGTTGGTAAAGAATGCGCCTGCAGTGCAGGAGACCTGGGTTCAATCCCTGGATTAGGAATATCTCCTGGAGAAGGGAACAGCTACCCACTCCAGTATTCTGGCCTGGAGAATTCCATGGACTGTATAGTCCATGGGGTCGCCAAGAGTTGGACATGACTGAGCGACTTTCACTTTACTGAGAGGGGGTGGTTTAAGCAGGGAGATATTGTAGCAAAGCTGGCATTCTTCCTAATGGGATGCAATAGGCTGTAATCCTTAGTAGAACACAAGTGAAGAGCTACGTTAAGCTCTAAAGTGGAGGAATTTACAAAGTGAGCATAAAATACTGCTCCTTCCTTAAGCAACTGGTGATAAAATAAGAAGACTACAAAGCTCAAATGTTGACTCTGTAGTAAAATAAGAATGTCTTTTGGGGAAATGATGAACTAAAATTGGTTTCATTCCTGGTATAAATTAATTTATAAAAGGTTCCTAGAAGAGATGAGTCCTTTGAATTGGGAGAAGCTTGGGTAGGATAAGTTTCCCTGGTGGCTCAGAGGGTAAAGCGTCTGCCTGCAATGTAGGAGACCTAGGTTTGATCCCTGGGTTGGGAAGATCCCCTGGAGAAGGAAATGGCAACCCACTCTGGTACTCTTGCCTGGAAAATCCCATGGATGGAGAAGCCTGGTAGGCTACAGTCCATGGAGTCGCAAAGAGTTGGACACAACTTCACTTTTCTGAGTGACTTCACTTTTTTTGGGGGGCGGGTGGGTATTTTTGTTAGAGGACATTCGGAACCAAAAATAAGTATGTGTCTTCATTGGGAGCAGAACTAGCCTGCCAAATACATATACCTCAGTCATTGTTTTGTTGTTAATTATGATGACAAAATTTGTTTTACATAAGCAACAGTTCAGAATATTCCTTTTCAGTATCTACCCCATGTTAAGAATGATTCATATAGGTTCATAGCCCAGGGGTGCATGTTTTAACATTTCCTCTTTCTTATGCCCACCTTCCAGGAGCTTCACTTGTGTAATATTGGAGTAGTTTCAAATCTGTGTCTTCAGTGTCTTATTTTATTAATGTCGCCTTTTAATTAAATATCACTAAAACCCATTTAATACTGCCTGATTAATACATCTCTGAGATTTTTTCCTTTATTCTTTTATCTATAGTATAAAATAGACCTTATGCTGTTTTGCTAATTCTAATTAGTGGTCTGATCTCAGAAGAGAGCATGTTTCTATCTGTATTTGTAAATATTTTATCCTTTAATTTATGTTTACCCTTAATTTCTTCCCCCTTATAAGTGTTAAAGTGTGATACTGTGGTATTATTTCAATCCCTTTGGACTTCTGCATTGAGACTGTTGGAAATAGTGCATAAAATATCGTTCTGGGTGTGTTAAAATATGAATATTCACTTTTGACATTTCGTTTTATTAAATGATGGAAAGTCTGAGGCATGTGTATATCAATTTTTGTTTCAGGCAGAGTTAGGGTGTGTGACAGAAAAAAGACCATAAGAATGCATTCTGATTTTTAATCTTCCTAGAGGGAGACCTGGCCTTACAGGGAAGCATTGGGAGCCTATCTCTAAGTGACCTTACCTCGCATGGAGAGTTCTACCGAGAACGGTTCACTACAAGTGGAGAAGAAGCCCTCATCTTCCAGACTTTCAAGTAAAAACATCAAGCTTTTCCATCATGATGGTTTCCTGTTTCAAATTCTTGTCGGCTAAGCAATGAGGAAAAGTTTTAAAAAAACATAGCCTCTTATGTAGAATCAATTTGATCTAGTTGTGAGGAATCTTGATTTATATTCAAATGGATCTGCATTGAAGTGGGCTACTCAGGCTTTAAGAAATAAAGGGGGTATGGTTGAAATAATTGTGGTTATCATTATAGTCTGGTTTCACAGCAGTGTGTTGTGTGACTTGAACAAGTCACTTAATCTCCTTGTATCCGTTTTTCTATTGAAATAGTGAGGAGACTGTGTTAGATCAATTTCCATTTAGCTCTGAATGATCTGGGATGATTTCAGCCTGAGAAAGTTGTTGAAGATAATGGGTTTTAAATTGCATTAGGCATTTCTTCCAGTATAAATACAATCTGTATTCAGTTTTAGAATTTAGAAGGCATTTTTAGGCCTATGTAGTTATTAAAGAATAGTTTTCTCAGAAAACAGAAATTTTAAAAGGTGGTTTTTCAGCCTTTTGGAGAGCTGTCAGAATGTATGGATATTCATCTCTGCCCCTAAGTATTCTGGTCTGTGGTAGTGTTGTGTTCTTTTTTTTTTTAATTATCCAAAGTGATTTTAATGTTCAACCAGAGTTGAGAAAAATGGTCCCTAAAGATGTCTAAGAAGTTTTCCTTTCATTTCCAGAGGGAGTATATCATACTCCTCTGAGAAGTTAGATTGATTTATTTGTATTGTTACCTACCGCAGTGGCATGGTTCTTTAATAAATGAGATAATTAATGTAAAACTCTTAACTCTCTGCCTGGCAAAATAATAGTTGCTCAGCTAATATGAATTCCTTTCCCCAGTGACTATGTCTTGTATAATAACTTATTATTGTGGCATCATGTCCCATTAAAACTATTTGTAGAAGTTTTTTAATTTATCAGTGAATGTGGATGCTAAAACTCTTTGGACTGCATTTCACTGAAGTAAAAAGACTTCTTTCAGTTTCCAGAGATAGATTGCCTCAGGAGCATTGGTTCTGTTGCCTAATTTTCTTTACCAGTTGTTTCACAGTGTAGTTTTTGTTACCCCAAGTTGTCACAGTCTTTGCTAGAAGAGTGAGCAGGAATATTCACTTTTCCTTAAAGGCAGGGGCAAAGAGGCTCAGGTAAAAGGTCTGAACCACAGTGGCTTCTGAGTGAGTTCTGGAATCAGGAGTGATCGCAGCTCCAGACCTGTCCCTGTGTTTATAGCCCTGGCTGTCACACCAGACTTTTATTTAACATCCTCGACATGTGGTGGAAGCTTAGAAAGAAGGTAGTTATTGGAGTTTGCTTTCTAAAACCTGGTTGTGGATTTCCGTTTTTTTTTTCCTGGGTTTCCATTTTAACAGTTAAAGCTGTTTCCTAGGGAAGCCCCTAAATGAACCCGAGTTTTCTTCAGACGCTCATTTGCATCCTGCCGCTGTCTCTGAGTCACACTGCTGCCCTTCCTCCTAGGTATGGCCGGCCCGACCCTCTCCTCCGGCGGGAGCATGACGTCCGAGTGAGCCTCCAGATGGCGTCCGTGCAGTACGTGCACACCCAGCGCTTCCAGGCGGAGGTGGTGGCCTTCATCCAGCACTTCACGCAGCTGCAGGATGTGTTAGGGCGCCAGCGAGCTGCCATCGAGGGGCAGACGGTAGGTAGTGCCTGGATCCAAGACACTTCTCCAGTTTGACTCATCAGCAGAACTTTTAAATCTCTAGGGATAAAGCTGGAAAGTGTCACTGAGAAAAGTGAAGGTAATCAAGTAATCTTAAGCTTTACTAATGTACTCCATGTAGCTGATTAGCTACAGCAATCTTACTGTAATCGGAGAGCTTATATTCCTTGTTTCTTGCATCGTGTTTTAATTTCCTTTTAAAGTTTAGCTTTGGCTTGCTCTAAAAAAGATAAACAAGTTACTTCAGTGGTGATACTTCTCCTGGAAAGTGGTTCCAAAGACGGTATCTGTTATAAAAAGAGGGTTTCTTTCAAATGTAGTTCTCAAACTTCTTAGCTCATGGCTCCCTTCTTGTCTTGGAAGTTTTTCCGAGACACATCTGAGGCCAAAAGAAACACCTAATGGTCTTTCCATTTCCAAAGTAATTAAGTCCAAACAACTTCATAATTACGTTTGTCCAACAATTTAGTAGCTGTTTGAAAACGTAAAAACATAAGTGAAAGGTGATATTTTTATTTCATTCTTAAATCACCGTAATTGCTTCCTAGTAGGATGTATGTGCCTTTTGGGCACTGAACAGCTCCTCAGACTTGGAATTGGGTTGAACGTCACAGTCCTCATTTCCTTTTCCACATTTATTTTCTCATGGTACTTGTTTTTTATCTCAGCAAGTGCTTAAGACCCAGCTTTGCAAAGACGTGACATCACTGGAAGGAATGTAGCATGACCTCACATTGAGTGTAGACCACCTCAAGCTGGTGGTGTGTGCTGTGTCCAGGTGACATCACTGGAACGAATGTAGCATGACCTAACATTAGGTGTAGACCACCTCGAGCTGGTGGCGTGTGCAGTGTCCAGCCGATGATGTGTTTATGTGAAGGATTTAAGATGCCCTGGCAGCGCACCTCTGAGTGTGAGGCAGCCTCCAGTGTTGTCTTGGAACCACAGAAAGCAGTTACAATGTGGTTCTTTGTAAAACGTATTGGCTATTTATAAGTTCTATTAGGTAAAAGATTGTAATTTAAGTTCTTTGTAGTGGCAACGTTTAAAAATTTTGTTTTAATTTAAATAAAATTTTTTTTAGTAAGTTGTATATTGTTTTAGTACAGAATCAAAGCCAAAAAGAGCATTTGGAGAAAAGCCTCTTTCTCGGCTACTTTTCCTCAGCCACCCAGTTTCTGTCCTTGGCAGCAGCCAGTATTAGTGGTTTCCTGTGTACATTATAGAAAATTTATTTATTTTTTAAAATATAAAAGTAGTACAATCAAATGACAGGGAATCTGGAAGAAAATAACTTAGTTTTCTAGCACCATAGGTATATTTTATTTATTTTTTTTCCCCATACATGTTTCCATAGATATATGTAACTTTTTTTTCTCCCTTTAGAAACTTATAAAAAACAGTTTAGTATTTGATACATATGAAAGAATATCTGTAACATGTATATAAACTTCAAAGTGTGGTAATAGAAGGAACATCCATGAAACCACCACCAAAATAAAAATTAAAACATTACTAAGATGTGTCGCATGTAGTCCTTCCCTATCTCATTCTGTTGATGCCTCAAGAAACCACTCTCCTGACTAATCTGTAGTCCGTTTAAGATTAAAAGAAAACTTTGTATACCATATCTTTTGCTCATCTCGTTTGCATGTTATAAAAAGGGTATGAGGTTTGTGTCCCTTTGCTAATGGTCTCCCAGCCCTAATCCCTGCTTCCTGGTAGCCATTGGCCAGCTTGCTGTTAAAGCAGAATGCAGCCACATTCATTCATTTCCTTATTGTCTGGATGCCTTTACACTTTTCTTAATTTGCTGTGATGTTTTAGGGATTTTTGTATCTAAGCTCCTGAGCGTTACTAGTTTGTAGTTTTCTTTTCTTGAAAAGAAAAATGCCTATTTTAGTTTTGGTAACTGGGCCATGCTGTCCTTTTGTAGGATGAATTGGGAAGTGTTCCTCTTCTATTTTCAGAACAGTTTGTGTAGAATGACATCAATATTTCTTCCTTTATATCTTCCTTAATATATTCTGGATAGAAGACCTTTGATATATTTATTGCTAATATTTTTTCTAGTCTATGGCTACCCCTTCCCCCATTTTCTTAATACTATTTTTTTTTAAAGCAGAAGTCTTTCATTTGATGAAGTTCAATTTTTTAATTTTATGGTTAGTGCTATTGTTTTGTCAAAGAAATCTGCCTACCATCAGGTGGCAATAAATCTCTCCTATTTTCCTTTTTTAGAAGTGTTATAATTTTAGATCTCTTCCATTTTGACTTAATTTTTGCATATTTTGTTAAGTGACTCTTGAGGTTTTTTCCCCCAAATATCTATCCAGACTGTTCTTTTCCCACTGAATTACCTTGACACTTATGTTGAGATCCACTGGTCATATATGTATGTGTATTTCTTTATTCTATTTTTTGATTTATATTTAGTTGTACACCCCCTTGTCTTTCTAAAAAAATACTATTTATTTGTTTCTCGGCTGTGTTGAGTCTTTGTTGTGCTGTGTGCGGGCTTTCTCTGGCTGCAGCAAGTGGGGGCTTCTCTTGTGGAGCAGGGGCTCTAGGTGTGGGGGCTTCAGTAGTTGTGGCTTACCAGCTTAGTTGCCCTCTGGTATGTAGTATCTTCTTGGACCAGGGATTGAACCTGTGTCCTCTGCATTGGCAGGTGGATTCTTAACCACTTGACCATCAGGGAATACCTTCCCCTGTGTCTTTTTTTTTCTTCTTTTTAAACTTATTTTTTAAAAATTTATTTAGATGTCCCAGGTCTTAGTTGTAGCATGTGGGTTCTTTTAACTTCGTTGCAGCATGTGAACTCTTTAGTTGTAGAATGTGGGATCTAGTTCCCTGACCAGAGATCAAACCCATGCCCCCTGCATTGAGAGTGCAGTGTCTTAGCCACTGGACCACAAGGAAGTCCCCCCTCTCCCTTGCCTTGATATCTGTTGCCTTATGGTATGTCTTGAAATCAGATATTCTAAGTCTTCCAACTTATTTTTCAAAGATGTATTGGCTCTTCTAGGTCCTTTGTTTTTCCTCTATAAATTTTAGAATCAGCTTGTCTGTTTCTATAATAAAGTCAGCTAGGATTTTGATTGGGACTGTCTGGAATCCATATATCTGGAGAATTGACATCTTAACAATATTGAGTCTTTGGATCCTTGAATATGGTCTATATTCCATTGAAGTAGGTCTTTAGTTTCTCTCAGCAGTGTTTTGTAGTTTCAGGTATACTGTTCTTACACATTTTTTGTTAAACTTATCACTAGGTATTTCAGCATTTTGATGCTATTCTAAATTGTATCAATGAAAAAATTCAGTGTCCACTTGTTTATTGAAAGTTTAAGAGATATAATTGGCTTTTGTTTACATAGATATTGAGCTCATATCCTGTAATCTTGCTAAACTTACTTATTCTGAAGTGAATTGAAAGTTGCTTGTCATGTCCGACTCTGCTACCCCATGCTATACAGTCCATGGAATTCTCCAGGCCAGAATACTGGAGTGGGTAGCTGTTCCCTTCTCCAGGGGATGTTCCCAATCCAGGGATTGAACCGAAGTCTCCTGCGTTGCAGGCACATTCTTTACCAGCTGAGCCACAAGGGAAGCCCAAGAATACTGGAGTGGGTAGCCTATCCCTTCTCTAGCATATCTTCCTGACCCAGCAATCAAACCGGGGTCTCCTGTATTGCAGGCAGATTCTTTACAAACTGAGCTATCAGGGAAGCCCTCAATTACTTATTCTAGCTCCTTTAGATTCTTAAGGGTTTTCTATGTAGATGATTATGTTGTCTGTGAATAAGAAAGTTTTCTTTTTTCCTTCCCAACCTATATATCCTTTGTTTGGACTAGGAGTTCAGCTACAGTGTTGAATAGAAATGGTGAGAGTGGGTATCCATGCTTTATTCTTTATCTTAGAGGGAAAGCATTGTCTTCTGCAGATGTTAACTAATATGCTGTTAGCTGTAGATAGTTTGTGTTTGTTTTTAAAGAATCTGTCTACTTCATCTGAATTGTCAGTTTGTTGGCCTGAACTAGGTTTCCACATCTCAATATTTTTAAGTTTTCTGTAGCAATGTCCCTGACTCTTCCGGTTGTGGTGATTTTTGTTTTCTTCCTTTTTTCTTCATTCATATAGGTAGAGGTTTTATCACGTTCATTAATCTCTTTAAATAATCAACTTATTGAGGGCTGTGTCAGGCCTGTGCATACTCTTAATAAGCATGTGTGCGCTTGTAAAGAACGTAAAGTGGTAGTTGGGTAGAGTGTTCTATAAATGTTCAATTGATTTTCCTCTCTTATCTGTTTTCTAAATAACTGGTTTCTGCTCTTTATTTTTTCTTCCTTCTCCTTACTTACGTTTATTTTGCTTTTCTAGCTTCTTAAGCTGGAAGCTTTAGATCTTTTATATAAAATAAGCATTAATGCTAAACATTTTTCTTCAAGTACCTTCCCCCTCCCCTTTCTTCCTTCTTTCTTTTCTTTAGTTAATTTTTATTAAAGTGTAGTTGCTTTACTATGTTGTTAGTTTCTACTGTACAGCAAAATGAATCAGCTATACATATACATATATCCCTACTCTTTTGGACTTATATTCCATTCAGGGTCATTGAAGTCTTTAAGTACCTTTTTAAGTGCTTTAAAATTCATTCCATTTTGATGTGCTGTGTTTTTTTAATCAGTAAAGTCAAGATGTATTTTTTTTAACTTCCCTTGTGATTTCTTCTGTGACCCATGGGTTATTTAGAAGTGTGTAGTTTAATTTCCAGATAGTTGGGAGTTTTCCATTATCTTCTTGTTACTGTTTTCTAATTTAACTCCTTGGTGTTCATAGAACATACTCTGTGTGATTTTAGTTGTTTTAGATTTATAAATTCATGGAACTTTTGGGAACTTGAGGTTATTTGATTGTAAAATGAGGGAATGAACTGAATGTCTTAATTTTCCTTCTTTCAGGTGAGAGATCAAGCACAGCGCTATTCACGGGTTCTCCTGGATATTGAGGCTGGTGCTCCTGTTCTTCTTATCCCAGAAAGTTCCAGATCAAATAATCTGATTGTAGCAAATTTGGGAAAGTTGAAAGTCAAGAACAAATTTCTCTTTGCTGGTTTTCCTGGGACCTTTACCTTACAAGATAAGGTGAGCAGTCAGCACCCATTCCCTTCTCAGTTTACCTGGCGTTGGAATACCAATCAAAAAATTCAGATGCTACCATAAGATTATTCCTAACCACTGTACTTTTGTAGTATACGTGGCTTGAAGAATATGTTTTTTTGACATTTTATTAGCATTTCAATTAACCTTTAATAGAGGTGGTATAAATTATAACTTTTACTAAGTGTATGTAATAACTTACTTTAGCAAACAAATCAACAGAACCATCTTTATAATGTTCTCCTCCCAGGCTGAATTCATATTTATCAATTTTTTACATTGGGTAGCTTTTTTTTAAGAGACTTTGGCTCAAGGCTTATCTGAAGCCATTTGAAAATATTTTAATAAAATCTTATGGAATATATGTCTTAACAGTTTAAAACTGCATTAGCACTTATTTCTTATAATATGTTTGGAGGTAATTGGGATGAAGACTGCTTTTTTCATTTTACGTTTAGAAAAGCTAGAATTCATTGAGAATAAATGATGAAAATGGGAAATATTTGTGAATCACAGACTTAGCAGTGATGGGACCTTGGAGGTGGTCCCACCGTTTTTGCAGTTGAGGAGACTGAATAACTGCTGGAATTAAGAGGAGATGCTCTTGGGTTCTAGGTGTATGCTTTAATGAAATTCTGCTGGTTTCCATGGCAGGTGACAATAATAGCAATGGAAATAGTCAGTGTTTGTTGAGTGCCTAGTATACAGTAACTTATGCTAAACTCTTTTTGTATTTGTTCATCTTGTCCTCTTGTCCTTATTAGCAAGCTGAGAGGTATTATTTACACCATTTTTCCCTATAAAGAAATTGGGGCTTAGATAAATTAAGTAATCTCTTTCAGATTAAACGTCTAGTGAAGAGTACAGTGTGGACCTCAGGCTTTGGTGGTGTTCATTCACTAAGTCGTGTCCAACTCTTTGCGACCCCATGGACTGCAGCATGTCAGGCTTCCCCGTCCTTTACTATCTCCTGGAGTTTGCTCAGACTCATGTCCATTGAGTCGGTGATGTTATCCAAATATCTCATCCTCTGTTGCCCTCTTCTCTTACCGCCCTCAATCTTTCCCAGCATCAGGATCTTTTCCAGTGATTTGGCTCTTCACATTAGGTGGCCAAAGTATTGGAACTTCAGCTTCAGCATCCGTCCTTCCAATGAATATTCAGGGTTGATTTCCTTTAGGATTGACTGGTTTGATCTCCTTGCGGTCCAAGGGACTCTTAAAAGTCTTCTCCGGCACCACAATTTGAAATCATCAATTCTTCGGCATTCAGCCTTGTTCATGGTCCGACTCTCACATCCATACATGACTACTGGAAAAACCATAGCTTTGACTATACGGACCTCTGTAGGCAAAGTAATGTCTCTGCTTTTTAATATGCTTAGTTTAATATGTCTAGGTTTGTCATAACTTAAACTTTGGTATATCTGCCTTTAGTACTCCATGCTCTTAACTGTGGTATTATTTTACCTCCCAGCATTGGTGGCGGTAGTTTAGTCACTAAGTCATGTCCGACTCTTTGTGACCCCCTGGACGGTAGCCTACCAGACTCCTCTGTCCTTGGGCTTTCCCAGGCAAGAGTACTGGTATGGGTTGCCGTTTCCTTCTCCAGGAGATCATCCCGACCCAGGAATCGAACCCACATCTCTTGCATTGGCAGGTGGATTCTTTACCACTGAGCCACCTGGGAAGCCCCTCCCAGCATTAGGATTTGGTTTATGTAGGGTAGGGGAGAACAGACTGACAAAGGTTATTCCTGTCTTAGTATCCCTTTCCCAGATAACTCTGGTTCTTTGAAATTTTATAAAGGATGTGGCAATGAGTTCGTTAAAATAATTTCAGTGGAAGAACTCCAGAGTTTTTCACAGAAAAGATACAGATTTGAGCAGCTGCTGTTTGCCTCTTTAGGTGTAGGAAGAAAAGAAAATGGAAGAGAGTGATTAGGGAACTAGTCTTGCCAGACCTTTGCCAAGGACCTCAAGTTGAGTTGAAAGTAACAGGAAGACTGCATTTGTTGTTTATGTGTAGACTCAAATGGTGTTACTCTTTTCAAATGACTGTCTCTATAGTTTTCTTCATTGTTTTACTTCTCACTCATCCAGTTACTCACTACTACTAACCCAAACACCCTGAACTGAAAATACTTGATTCATTGAGTGGGAATGACTGGAGTGAGGAGAGTGGAGATGAGACAGTGAGAACCATGGGAACCATGTTCAAGTGTCATACCCTTGGGCTCAGGGCCCAGAGTAGGGGTGTTTGGATGGTGGGTTAGAGGGCAGGTTGTCCGTATCTTACCTCACTGCAGCTGCTGAGACAAACCAGATTTAGCGATTGGAGCACAGGGTGAAACCAGCACAGAATAGAAGTGATAAGCAATGCAGACGGAAGTGCAGCACCAGGTTTACTCATCCACACGCCCCACATTCAGACAGCTGATGGTTGAGGACTTGCTGGTTCACCTTGCTGTTGGAAGCCCCTCCTGTTGGAATAATAGGCCTTCTTTCCAGATGGGGCTTCCCTGGTGGCTTAGCTGGTAAAGTATCCACCTGCAATGCTGGAGACCTGGGTTCGATCCCTGGGTTGGGAAGATCCCCTGAAGAAGGGAATGGCTACCCACTCCAATATTCTGGTGTGGAGAATTCCATGCCACTGTATAGTCCATAGGGTCACAAAGAGTTGGACACAACTGAGCGACTTTCACCTTCATTTTCCAGAGTGAGGAATAGGCCTCCACTTACGTATATTTTTTAAGACAGTAAAAAAAACAAAATCACCACTGACCTTTCATAGTAGGCCTAGTAGAGAACTAGTAACCTTGGTGTTAATGAGGAAAATCTTTTTTCATATTTGAGTCATAGGCATTTTGCTGTTTTCTGGCTCAAGCCTCAAAGAAAATAAAGAAAAATCCATTTATAAAAAGAAACATTGATAACTGCATCTAAAATTTCTTACTTTTTTTTTATTGTGCGATGCTTATAATTAATGCAACTGGGTATTGAACAAATGTCTCAGAGCTGGTGTTGGCATATGACTGTTGTCCCCACAGTGACCTCAGGGCATTTGCCTCTCTTATCCACCTCTACTGCCCTAGGGAGAGCTGAATTCTTCCTCGGAAACTGTCTTCTGAGACTTTAGTTAGTTCTTTGAAATATATTTGTTTGTGGGAAATCGTTGTTTTGAGGCCCAAGTTTTTAGGAAGAGATCCGTTAGAGCCAGAATGGGTGATCAAGTTCAATGATATCATTTTTTTCCTCTCTCCCTCCTGAAAAGATAAAGGGCTTATTTTTCTGTGTCAAATATATCTGTATATGGGCTTATAAGCTGACTCTGAAGTTAGCTTCTAAAGAAGAATTGCCAAAGTATCTCAAGAAAGTTGCAAAAGGGTTTCTGTTTTGTTAAGTACACCAAATAACAAGTGCATACTTTGTAGCATTTTAATGAAAAATTTTCCCTGTATTTCGTTTTCGAGGATTTGATTTTAAGTAGCAGCACATACAAGGATCGCTTTTTCTTCAAGGTATAATATGCTTTTTTTGCCTCCTGGTTATTCGGAAAAACCCTATGGGATTCAGCAGTCAACTCCCATTCATTTGCTTAAAAAAGAAAATCTTGAAAACCAATCCTTTAAAATATTTCATTACTTGGGAAAGCCTGCTTATCACACCGCCCCCCCCCCACCCCCGCCCCCAACTTTGACGAATCACTTTCCATCTGTGCAGAGGAATCCTTCTTAAGGATCATTAAAAGTAATTCCTTCTTCCCTGCTTCCCTCCTTCCTTCTTGATGACCTTATTTTATTTCCTTCAATCCTAAAAGACTTTATCTTGTTAGATATCTTGTGCCAGTGGGTTGTTCTGTGAAATTCCATAAGATTTGCTTGGAGTGTGTTTCTTGTTAAAAGTATTTAATCCAATTAATTCATCTGTGCAACTTACCTCTCCACATGTACAGTCAAGCTCCATGATCTAGGCCTACGTGAAGTGAGTAATTACTTTTCTTCTCCCAAAAATCACTTTGCATTTACATTTGCTCCTTAATGCATCTGCCCATGTGAGGTTTGTCTAGTATGCATTCCAGTGGTTAAAGAACAGGAAATAGTCCTAGAATCAAAGCTTGCAGAGGGGTCATTTGCCTTTGAGTTCAACGACTCCCGTGTGTTTGGAATTGTTTTACATAAGTCCATGTCTTAATGAGGGCAGGTTTGAATTTTTTGCATATGCTTTTTCTTTCATTTTTTTCAACCATAGTTTGTGCTTAAACTTAATTACTAAGTATTTCAAAAGCTTTGAGTTAATCCCCTCAAGCCACCGATTTATTTAAACCAACTCAGAGAGGATGGAGAGATGAATCAAATGAAAGAGCAACAAATACTCTCAGGCGTTTAAATAAACTAAGCAAGAGGGAAGGGTTTTAATGTTGAAATACTTAAATGATAGCATTTAGCTAGTCATTTGCCTTGCAAAAAGGAAATGCAAAAAAAATAACTGGTTTCTTTCACAGTTACATGTAATTACTACTCAAGATAACTGTGAAGGTGAATAGTACTATCATCTCCCTTTCGAATGCTGAGAGGAATATACATATAAAGCAGTCCTTGGGAGTCTTCCTCTCCTTCCAGCTTACTAGTGAGAATGGATAGATGAGAACAAACTGATGCTGCAGAAACTATAAGGATATGTAGCTCTGAGTCTTGAGGGAAGGAACCATGCAAAGTTTAAATGTCAGTTATTGAACCATTCTGGTGAAAAAGATTTGCCCTGTTAGCAATTAACTGAAGGTACTAGATATGTAGGAAAAGCATGTGATATTTTCAGTAGAGTTACAGAATTAATTTTATTCTGTATTTGCCCTTAATTTTTATGCCCTTGAACAGAAACATGATAGGAATGGCTTGCCTGTGTTTTCCATTTACAGTTACTTAGATGAGAAATGTAAACCTGAGAGGGGAGACTTCTAGAATGTACAAACACATTAGAGGGGCTTCATTCCATATTGCTGTTAGATGCATTTTCTTAGGAAAAAAGAGTCCCTCCCCTCCAGCAAATCATCAGTATATTGTATGGCTGAGAGATTTGCCTTTGTTGTATTGACCTAGATTAAACCACCAGTAATTAGTATCTTGACATTTACTCTTAAGCCAAAAGATAACATGTTCCAGTTGCCAAGTCGTTGCTGACACTTTGCAACCCCATGGTTTGTAGCCTGCCAGGCTCCTCTGTCCGTGCGATTTTCCAGGCAAGAAGACTGGAGTGGGTTGCCATTTCCTTCTCCAGGGTCTTCCCAACCCAGGGATCGAACTGTGTCTCCTGCATTGGCAGGCAGATTCTTTACCTCTGAGCCACCAGGGAAGCCCAAAAGATAAAATATATTCCTGCAAAATTGGCAGAGTTTTCAGCAGGTACTGAATTATATGTAATGTCTCTGCAGAGAATTACACATAGAGGAAAGAATCATGACCCTGTGGCCCTTTTGTTTATGGGATCTGGGGTACTTGGGAAATACCATGTGGCATAGAGTCTTTGAAGAGTCCAGGACTGGGAAGGAACTTCCAGGATAGTAGATAGAGTTACCACCCCCATTCCTGCTGCTAGTTTTCTTTTCTTTCCTCCCAGGAGTCTGTGCCTTCATCTTCCCCAACTGGTACTCCCAAGCGCAGTGTGAGGAAAATGACAAGCATGGAGGACCTGAAGGGGACCCACTCCGAGGGGCTGATCATGATGCCTCCTGCTGGAATGAGTCGAGGCAGCTTGAAGAGTGAGTCTGTGCCCAGCACCTCGACCAAGCAGCAAGGGCAGCCAGCCACAACCTCTGTCGGCCGAGCTTCCAGCAGTCCAGGTAAAGGAGGAGAGAGGAGCTGCATGAGGAAGGAGGGGAAATTCACGAGACCGTTGCAGGATCCTAAGGGGCGCTGCATCCCGTTCAAGTAGATGCTAACAAAGTGGTAGTGTGTCTTTAGTAATCATCTGATTCTGATACTCATTTAGAAGGCTTTAGAGTTTTAGGATGTAGATTAGGATTGGGTGACTTCTAAAGTAGGATTGTTGTTGTTCAGTCACTCAGTCATGTCTGACTCTGTGCCACCCTGTGGACTGCAGGATGCCAGGCTTCCCTGTCCATCACCAACTCCCCGAACTTGCTCAAACTCATGTCCATCGAGTCGGTGATGCCATCCAACCATCTTATCCTCTGTCATCCCCTTCCCCTCCTGCCTTCAATCTTTTTCCCAGCATCAGGGTCTTTTCCATTGAGTCAGCTGTTCACATCAGGTGGCCAACGTATTGGAGCTTCAGCTTCAGCATCAGTCTTTCCAGTGAGTATTCAGGGTTGATTTCCTTTCAGGTTGACTGTTTTGATCTCCCTGCACTCAAAGGGACTCTCAAGAGTCTTCTCCAGCACCACAGTTTGAAGGCATCAGTTCTTTGGTGCTCAGCCTTTTTTATTGGCCAGCTCTCACATCTGTACATGACCACTGGAAAAACCATAGCTTTGACTATATGGACCTCTGTAGGCAAAGTAATGTCTCTGCTTTTCAATATGCTGCCTAGGTTGGTCATAGCTTTTCTTCCAAGGAGCAAGCGTCTTTTAATTTCATGGCTGCAGTCACCATCTGCAGTGATTTTGGAGTCCAAGAAAATAAAATTTGTCACTGTTTCCAATGTTTCCCCATCTGTTTGCCATGAAGTGGTGGGACCGGATGCCAAGATCTTTGTTTTTTGAATGTTGAGTTTTAAGCCCGCTTTTTCACTCTCCTCTTTCACCTTCATCAAGAAGCTCTTTAGTTTCTCTTTGCTTTTTGCCATAAGTATGGTGTCATCTGCGTATCTGAGGTGATTGATGTTTCTCTCGGCAATCTTGATTCTAGCTTGTACTTTATCCAGTCTGGCATTTCGCATGATGTACTCTGCGTACAAGTTATAAGCCGGGTGTCAATATATAGCCTTGATGTACTCCTTTTCCAATTTTGAACCAGTCTGTTGTTCCATGTCTGGTTCTAACTGTTGCTTCTTGACCTGCATACAGGTTTCTCAGGAGGCCAGTAAGGTGGTCTGTTATTCCCATCTCTTTAAGAATTTTCCAGTTTGTTGTGAACTACTCAGTCAAAGGCTTTAGCATAATCAACGAAGCAGAAGTAGATGTAAGATTAAATTAGCAAAATATAGGACTTCCCTGATGGGCCAGTGGTTAAGAATCTTCCTTGCAATGCAGAGGATGTGGGTTTGATCCCTGAAGAGGGAACTAAGATCCCACATGCCTGGAATCAACTAAGCGCACATGCAGGTACTCAGCCCATAGGCTTTGGAGCCCATGCACCACAATGAGACAGACCCGGAGCAGCAATTAAAGCTCTCACATGATACAACGAAAGATTCTGTGTGATGCAGTGAAGATCCTGCATGCAGCTAAGACTCGACACAGCCAAATAAATAAATTAAAAAAAACAACAGAGTTTAAGAACAAAGCAAATAGTAAAATGCAATATAAATAAAGAGATTTTGGTAGTCTCTAAGAGCTTGTCAAGATAGTTGCCACCGGATGGTGGTAGTATAACTAGAGTAATTCCGGCATCCTTAGGCACATCCTTGCGAGTGACTTTTTAGACACTATCCCTTCAAGTCACTGGTTAATTCTGGAGAAATAAAAATCCTGAAAAATAGGTAACAGCAGAAATACCCTAAGTAGCAATTTTTGAAAGACATGAACCACCCAGTTATTGGTGTGCTTCTCTTGAATTTGACAGTTAGCCATTCCAGATGAGAGTTTTGATTTTGACCTTTTGGTTTTCCCAGACAGTGTGGATTGGATAAGTGAGGTGTTGCTCCAAGGAGTTTGGGAAGCAGAATATGATTTACCACCAGAATCCACTGGTGAAGTCAGTCCAGTGTGGTTGAACTTTGAGAGATGTGGGACGCTAACTGAGGGATATGTTGGATGGATATAAAGAATGGTTAATCCCTTATGGTACCTTGTTGTCCCAGAGAAGACAGCGAAGGGGTTTATGGTTACATTGATGATTCAAGGAGATTATTGTAATCCTCAGCAGAAGACTGGGTATTGAACGTTTACTACATGCCAGACATCGTGGCACATTTTTTCATAAATATTTGCAGTTTATCCTCATGATACTCCTCTAGGGTTTTATTTTTATCCCCGTGTTATGGATAAAGAGACCCAGAATTTTTGAACTAGTAACCATGAGACCCAGAGAGATTGGGTAACTTGCCCATAGTCATGTCAATGTACGTGGTAAATGGTACTATGAATCTAGGCAGTCTATCTCCAGAGCCTGAAGTCTTGACCTGCATGATATCACCAACCAATCTATATACATAATGGACACTCACAGCATGGGGTAGGGGGGTGGGGCAAGCTGGGTGTGTACATAAGGCCAGTCAGTACGTGAATCTTCTGTTGTTGCTGTTCTGATAATAGTGATGATTAGGAATTGAGGCCAAAGGTACATGGGCCAGCAGTAAAGAATCCACCTGCAATGCAAGAGATGTGGGTTAGATCCTTGGGTCAGGAAGATCCCCTGGAGAAGAAAATGGCAACCAACTCCAATAATCTTGCCTGGGAAATCCCATGGACAGAGGAGCCTGGCAGGCTACAGTCTTTGGGATCGTGAAAGAATCAGACATGACTTAGCGACTGAACAACAATAGTACATATATTTGGAAGCCTATTAGGAAGTGATTTGGAATTTTTTAAAAAATTAATTTCTATTGGAGTATAGTTGCTTTACAATGTTGTATTAGTTTCCACTGTACATCAGAGTGAATCAGCTCTATGTATACATATATCCCCTCTCTTTTGGATTTCTCTCCCATTTAGGTCACCACAGAGCACTGAGTAGAGTTCCCTTAGCTATACTGTAGGTTCTTACTGGGGTGTTTTATAGAAAGATCTCTTTCCTGACCATATTTCACCTCCCAAATTGCTGTTTGTTTCTGGAATTCTGTCTGTGATTAAGATGGGGTTAAGGCAGTGGTTTTCATATTGCTTCTATATCCCTAGGATTCCATGACAACCCTTGGGAATTATGAAGCCCTTTGTTCCTGTCCCTTATCCCCTTCTATGAGATCAGTTCTACTTTTGTCTCTTTAACTTATTTATCCATACAGTAATGAGGCAAGAGCTAATTTAATTAGTGCCTGCCTAATCTAGGTGTTCAGGGTTTTGTTCTCCTATATAGTAACAAGCTATTAGACATAGTTCCTGCCACCTTGTGAATGATATGAGAAAGCCAATAAGCATCTAAATAAGGACGGATTAAGATAAATTAAAAGCAGAGTCATTACTTTGTCAACAAAGGTCCATCTAGTCAAGGCTATGGTTTTTCCAGTGGTCACGTATGGATGTGAGAGTTGGACTATAAAGAAAGCTGAGCACTGAAGAATTGATGCTTTTGAAGTGTGGTGTTGGAGAAGACTCTTGAGAGTTCTTTGGACTGCAGAGAGATCCAACCAGTCCATCCTAAAGGAGATCAGTCCTGGGTGTTCATTGGAAGGACTGATACTAAAGCTGAAACTCCAATACTTTGGCCACCTCATGTGAAGAGCTGACTCATTTGAAAAGACGCTGATGCTGGGAAAGATTGAGGGCAGGAGGAGAAGGGGACTACAGAGGATGAGATGGTTGGATGGCATCACCGAGTCAAAGGACATGGGTTTGGGTGGACTCCGGGAGTTGGTGATGGACAGGGAGGCCTGGTGTGCTGTGGTTCATGGAGTCGCAAAGAGTTGGACACGACTGAGTGACTGAAGTGAACTGAAGATAAATGTCATGGGAAAGACAGAATGGTAAGAGGGAAAGAACAGAGAAGGAGAGAGGAGGGTGATGCAATGGGCAAGACTTCAGACAGTGAAGAGCCTGGCACGTGGGGGAAAACAAAGACCAGTGAGCCGGCGGCTTCATGGGCAAGGTGTAGAATGGGTTGAGATGAGGTTGGAAAAGTAGGCAGTGGGCTTTTTATTCAGGGCTTTCAAGGGATTTAGGAGAGTTTCACAGGAAGAACTGTGGATTAAACTCAGTCATCAAAGCATATAAAGGAAGGGAATGTTTTGGTCTCAGTCATTTTTTTAAGGATTACTGAGGTATTTTGCGAGCAGAATGGCTTTGTGAGGGCAGACTAGAATGGAATGGGTATGTTGGAGGGGAGTTTATGGTGGTCTAGGCAAGAATGGTGGTGGTTTGGATTAGATGGCACTAGTGGAAATGGTTACGTGTGATATTTGTTTGGAAAAAGCACTTTGCTGTGGAAAGTTTTGTAAACCTTTGGGTAACATCATCTCTACACAAGACCCCTGTGGGATCTTCTTGGGAGGGATGCATGTTAAGTCCTTTTAGTCATAAGCCCTTTAGCCTCTGTTAGTGTCTCAGGACAGCAGTGAAACGCTGGGAGGATGTGGCCTGGTTTGTGCCTGTGTGCAAGGGGCAGGTAGGCAATGTTCAGCACATGGAGCGTTGAGGAGGGAGGTCTTGGTGCCAGAGTGGAGACTGATCTAAACATTTTCCAAAGACAGAATGAACATTTCGGGGCTGTTTAGTTTTTTTCTGGACCAGCCCCTTCTGAGTCCCATCTTCTGCATTGTCTCCCTTTCCTTGGTTCCATGTAGAAGACCACGTGTGTCTGCTGGATTGCATTGTTGTCGATCTCCAAGACATGGACATCTTTGCTGCAGAGAGACACCCACGAGAGTATTCCAGGGTCTCAGAAGACAGCAGCGGAGACCTGATCTTCCCCTCCTATTTCGTGCGACAGACAGGAGGAAGCCTCTTGACCGAGCCCTGTAGGCTGAAATTGCAGGTGGAAAGGAATTTGGACAAGTGAGTGGTTTATTTTCAAATAACTATCTATTGTAAGTAGAACTGTGATAGCTTGGAAATCAGGGCTGTTAGGTCTGGAAGGGCATGGGTATTCACTTACATTTTCATCTATGTAACAAATACATGTTGAGTCTCTACCATCTGCTAGACATGAGGGCTCCTATGATGAAAGAAAAAACTTCTCCCTTTATGGAGCTTGCATTTCGTTGAGGGATATAGGAAGTTAAGTATATGATTCTAATTTCGTGTTTGATTCAATTTTAAACTGTATTGTAGGATGACAGTAGGTGCCTTAGAAACAGAGTAAGGGACCTGAATTTAGCATGGATTTCGATGGCAGAAGGGAGGTAGTGATGGCACGGAAGAAGTAGTTGGAAGAAGTGACATTTGGATTTTGTGTTTCAAATGCAGTAGATTCTGGACCTGCTATTGATATTTACCCTGGAGCACCACTGAATCAGAGTAACTGTTTAGATGCTGTTTTGCCCATTTTACTCCAATTAGCCATCTGAAAGTGCTCCACAAAGACCATTGAACTGACTGTAATTTCCTTCTTCATCGGCTTCAAAGCACAGGATGCTTAATTTCTGTAGTTTGGAGCATGGCCTCAGTTAGTTCTATATCTGACTGGGAACTTACTGAAAAGGAATGCACTCAGACCCCATCTGAGACCAGCAGAAGCTGACTCTCAGGGCCAAGCCTCAGGTGCATATTAACAAGTTCCTCTGGTAGCGCTTATGCTCCGCTGGCCCCAGCAGTGGACTGGGACTGCTGGTTACAGTGTGTGATGCCTGTTCAGTTTGGGGCATTAATTTTGGAGAAAGCAGCAACACTCAGATCTTAACCTCAGGGAGAGATGAGGCGTGGCTGTGAAGTAATGAAAGCAAATGATTTTCATTTGCAGCATTTTGAAAAACAGTGTCACTACTTTTCCAGAGTGTGATTTTAATCCCTCTTGGGCCCCTCCCTTTGCAGTTCATCGGTTTGGGCAAATCATTTAGTGTCACTGTTTTGTTTCTCTCTGGATTAATGATACAGCATAGCCACTCTCACTGGGATTTTTGTGTTTCATTCTTACTTGTTATTCAAGTGCTCTCTGGCTGGTGTTCAGTTATGGTTGGCATGGGCTGTATTTGATTTTACTGGCTTAGACGTCTTAAGAGGAGCTTCATTATTTAGAAATTGAACATTTTGTTTTCTTTTCAAGTAATGCTTTCCAAAAAAAAAAAAATGTGCTTTACTCCTCTGCTTATCTAAACTTCACCCACTTCCATCAATGTTTATGTGCGGGTAATTATGCCCTGTTAGCCCAGATAGAAGGGGATGACTAAACACAGGGTATCTGATCAGCTTCTCCTGCCCTGGACCTGGCAACCCAGGGGGTTCTTGGTAATCCTTTCCAGCTTTTCCTTGTTAATTGCATGACTGGTCTTTTTTCACCTGGCTGTATGAAGGTTTTTCTCCATAGACAAAGTAGTTTTTAATATTTCTCTTCAACTGCAAATCCTGGCCCTCTGCTTTATATACTTGGAGCATAGCATCTGTAGGATCCATGATATCCACTTCACCTTTAGGAGGGTAGAGAAAAAGCTCTTCAGTGTTGGGATGAAGTATATTCCCCCTTCCCTGGGCATTTTTTTTTTTTTAAGATTATTTTTTGGCTGCGCTGAGGTGTTTGTGGTATGAGGGATCTTTAGTTGTGGCAGGCAGAATCTAGTTCCCTGAGCAGGGATCGAACCTGGGCCCCCTGCATTGGGAGCGCAGAGTCTTAGCCACTGGACCACTAGGGAAGACCTCCCCGACATGGGCATTTTCAACATCATTCCTGCCTGCCCATCTCAGCTTGAAATGAGTGACTGAGTCGGGTTTTATCCTACTGTCCCATCTTGGCTCGTTATGAAACACTGGTTCCTTTCTTTTGTTACCACTAAATGGATAAAGAGCTTGTCATTTTTTCTTTTTTATTAGAATATACTTGTTGTACAATAATGTGTTAGTCTCAGCTATGTGGTAATCTGACATTTGCACACATTATGAAATGATCTCTGCTATGAGCCTCATAGTCATCTGTTTCCACACAAAGTTATTGCAGTTATCGTTGGCCATATTGTTCATGCTGTATAGTATATCCCCATGGCTTGTTTATTTTATGGCTGGAGGTTTGTACCTCTTAATCCCCTTCACCTATTTTTGTACCACTCCTCTGTTCTCTGTACCTGTATCTTTTCCTTTTGTCTTTTTTTCTTTTTAATTGCTCTCCCAACTATAATGTGTAAGTTGTTTCTGAGTCTTATGAAATTTTTCTTTATTCATCAATTAGTTAGCTCAGATTTGGGGATTTTATAAATGTATATTTGGGGAGAAAAATGGCCTTTTGTAGCTGAAAGATGACAGTTGTACTAACCTGCTTCACTTGGACTCATGAAATTTTTGTCATTGAAGATTAGAAATTAATTGGTTGATAAGGGAGGTGAGTACATGTTAGCACTTATATTTGGGTGTGAGCTGTGTCAATGTTAAGTTCGTGATTTTTTTGTGGACGTGACCTTTTATGTTTTTCCATAGAGAAATAAGTCATACGGTGCCAGACATATCTATCCATGGCAATCTCTCCTCAGTCCACTGTTCTCTGGATTTGTGCAAGTACAAGCTGATCCGGGGTTTATTGGAGAACAACCTTGGAGAGCCCATAGAGGAATTCATGAGGCCTTATGATTTGCAAGACCCAAGGATTCACGTGAGTGTGACGTTAGGTTCTTCTGTAACTCTCGTGGTCTCATGATCATCATCCTGTGTATCTGTTCCTCAGAGTCAGCTGGCGAAAGAAGATGGAGCCACAGCAAATTAGATTTCATGACATTAACTCCATTTTTAGATTGACAACTATGAATTGATTGACATTTTCCTTTTCCAGACTGTTCTGAGTGGAGAAGTATACACGTGCATGTGTTTCCTCATTGATATGGTAAATGTAAGTCTGGAGCTGAAAGATCCAAAAGGAAAAGAAGCTGCTGGGTCCCTAGCCAGGTATGGCTGTGATTATATGGTTTTACTATTAGTAATGGTAATAGAAATCCTGTACACCTTGTGCTATCGTGTAGAGCAGAGTGGCCGAGTGGTGGTTCACAGCTGAATGTGGTCTGCCTGCAGGATGCTTTTTGGTTGGTCTGCACAATGCTTTTTAAAAGTTTAAATTCATCTGTCAGTCAAGACAGCTGAGGTTATGCTGCGGTAATGGGCACTCCAAAATATCAGTGACTTAGAAGAGTAACAGTGTTTTTCTCCTCGTGTTTCCTGTCCATTATGGTCTTGGGCTGCTCTGCTCACTGTAGTTACCCTGGCTGACAGAGCAGCTTCCTGTGCCGGTGAGAAGAGCCCTTGAGTGGTCTTGAATGGCAGTGGGATCCTGGTAAGCCCTGTGGTGCTAGAACATGGTCCCACGTGAGTGCGGAGTCAGGAAGCAGTCTCCCTGTGTGTCTGTGTTGAGGGAGTCCAGAGCTATCTGGTGAACACCGGTGTTGATGGCCTCGCTGGCCAGAATTAGTGAATTGTATGTGAAAAAGTTTGGATTTCAGCTTCCTTTGAAGAATTGTAAGTTTTGGCAGCAGAGGGCCAGTGTTCTCAATTAGAAGCATCTGGGAGCTGAGTGGAAGCTTGGGCAACCTTTAGATAAGGCATGTGCTCACCCAGCAGTTCACTAACTTATGTCTTCTTGGTTACTATAGACCAGGAATTTGTGATTACTGGTATAGAACCCCCAAAAGTGCATTGTATTTTCACACTTGACAACATTTTCATCTCTTGACAGTCAAGTAAAGTTGAGCAGATATTACTCCTGTTCTCCAGATAGTTTTTGACTAGTATAAGATCATATGACTGGAAAAGTGGTTCCGTATTTAAAAATAGCACTTCAAGGCTAGTAATTTTTCTATGGGACACACACTGTCTTCTGTTTTGTTTTTCCCTTAAAAATTCATCCAGCTATCTAACTCAACTAATGAGAACATGATATGATGGAGTTGGGGTCCCAGATTGATTATCTTGTGAACCGGCAGTTTTTTCTGATGACTGGTTATGCCCTTACTTTCTTCCAATATGGGGTAATTCTGTCTGGATTGTCATGATGGTACTGAGTGATTAAGAACTGCCCATTGCAGCTCTGCCTGTTATTTGAAAAATGGCAGTTGCAGATGCATTTTCTGTTGGTAGATGAGCTGCATTACTTCTCTCCATGAAAAGTGTTATTTATTGTTGTGGTGGTTCCCAGGAACTTCTTGCATAAAAATTCAGCAGACTGTGGAGACAGACTCTTCCATGCAGGCCAGGAGTCGACAGATGAAGGACTAAAGGGACCCTCACCCTTGGGGATTATTACGAATATATTGTCTTACTAAACTTAGGTGAGAAATGAGAATGCTAACGAACCAAGCATGCAACACATATGTGGTATTGTTATTCCCCATGAAGTTCCCATGGGCAAGAGTGTCTCCTTAGAAATGGAAAAGAAGGTACAAGGCAAAGTGACACTTCGATCCATTTTGTGGAGACTGTTAAAATCAGTGACAGATCTCAGAGTGAAGTTATCTCCTTCATAGAACTTAGGCATATTTATGGTTTTGTTCTTTTATCTTAAACATACATAATTTTGAAAATGGAAGCGTTCAACGTCTTGACTGCTTTCTCCCGTAGATTTGACTTCAAGAAGTGTAAACTGCTCTATGAGAGCTTTTCCAACCAAACCAAGTCCGTTAACTTGGTTTCCCATTCCATGATGGCTTTTGACACCCGCTCTGCTGGGCAGAAGACCAGTCCTGGTGTGACCAACGTGTTCACCTGCATCTTTCAGCCCTCTAAAAGCAGCAGCACCACCCAAGGCTCCATTCAGATTGAACTGCATTTCAGGTGGGAGATCCAGACCCTGACCTTGCCTTTCTTTATCATGACATATGCCCTTCTGTGGCCTGTGGGCCAACACCATGTAGGCTTTAGAGCATCAAAGGACTGAGCAATCTTTGAGAAATAAATAATGGCTTATTAGTGCAGTGTACTGTATATTAAGTGTTCCTGCAACCATGCAGTTTCGCTGACTGGCCAAAAGATGTCTCTGTTGCCTTAAGGAAAGTAGTTAGGATTAAACCAGATTCTTAAAATCAACCTCCCTGTCAGATGTGTGTGCACGTGCATACCCAGTCCCTAAGTTGTATCCAACTCTTTGCGACCCCATGGACTGTACCCTGCCAGGCTCCCCTCTCCATGGGAGTCTCTTGGCAAGAATACTGGAGTGGGTTGCCATTTTCTCCTCCAGGAGATCTTCCCAACCTAGGAATTGAATCTGTGTCTCCTGTATTGGTAGGTGGATTCTTTACCACTGTGCCACCTGGGAAGCCCCCCCATCAGCTGTAGACTTTTAATATGTAAAGCGACTTGGGGAAGGAAGGAATTATACTCATGTAAGGGGGAAAAGTCTTTTGGTCTATAGAAATGATAGAAGAGAAGTGGTGTTGACTTACATTATCGAGTTATCTATGCAGGTCTTAATGACTGACTTCTCCATGTAAAATGAGCTTTAGCCTCCTTGAACTAGATTATGTTTTTCTTCTTGGTATTATGGGAGGCACTGTTGTGTGTGAAAAGAGCATCGGTTTTGGGATCACATAGACCTGGGCTCAAAACCTTTATCTACCACTTCCTAGTAATGTGTCCAAGGACAAGTTTTTTCATCTCCTCACCTGCATTTTCATCTACTATAAAATAGGAAAGAGTTACTGTACCTACCTCATAGGGAGGAGGTGATAATTAAGAGACAGAGTGCTAAAGAATCGATGCTTTCAAACTGTGGTGCTGGAGAAGACTCTTGAAAGTCCCTTGGACAGCAAGGTGATCAAACCAGTCCATTTTAAGGGAAATCAACCCTGAATACTCGTTGGAAGGAATAATGCTGAAGCTCCAGTATTTTGGTCATCTGATGTGAACAACTGACTGATTAGCAAAGCCCCTGATGCTGGGAAAGATTGAGGGCAGGAGGAGAAGGGGGCAACAGAGGATGAGATGGTTGGATGACATCACTGACTCAGTGGACATGAATTTGGGCAAACTGTGGGAGATAGTGGTGGACAGAGGAGCCTGGTATGCTGCAGTCCATGGGGTCACAAAGAGTCGGACATGACTGGGCGACTGAACAACAGCAATAATTAAACATCACTCTGTGTAGTCAAAGCTATGGTTTTTCCAGTAGTCATGTATGGATGTGAGAGTTGGACCCTAAAGAAGGCTGGGCAACAAAGAATTGGTGCTTTTGAATTGTGATGCTGGAGAAGACTCTTGAGAGCCTCCTGGACATCAAGGAGATCAAACTAGTCAATCCTAAAGGGAATCAGCCCTAAATATTCATTGAAAGGACTGATGCTGAAACTGGAGCTCCAGTATATTTTGGCTATCTGATGCCAAGTGGCAACTCACTGGAAAAGATCCTGATGCTGGGAAAGATTGAAGGCAAAAGATGAAGGGGGAGGCAGAGGATAAGATGGTAAGATAGCATCATGACTCGGTGGACATGAATTTGAGCAAGCTCTGGGAGATAGTGAAGGACAGAGGAGCCTGGCGTGCTTAGTCCATGGGGTTGAAAAGAGTTGGACACAACTTAGCAACTGAACAACACCAACATATAATTAAACAAGATATTCTGGCTACTGCTTGGCATAGATGGGAGCTTTTACAATTATTCCTGATGTAGCTTAGGTTATTTTATGATACACTACTGTAAAATTTTTTGACTAAGTGGGCATAGACCTGAAAACTGAAAAGTTAGGTACGATCGATAGAAATTCAACAGGAGACCTTTGGAACTGATGTCAGTTTCATTCTATTAGTGCTTAATGTCATCAGATAAGTTGTAAATATATAAACCAGTAAGTAAAAAGGCTGGGAAAAACTTCTTGGTTAGGCAAGAGAGGAAAAAAAAAACTTACCAAAATTGTACTTTTATTTGTATATGTGTGACATTGCAGTGTGCTGTTCAGTGAATTCCTTAGGGTTGAGTTTTCCTAGGGAGGGGTCGTGATCTCCATATGTGTTTAGGAATTCTGCCTAATTAGATACTTAAACTTTTGCATGAGCTTTTAAAAAATTGTATTAATTATTTTATTTTTGGTTGCACTGGGTCTTCGTTGCTGTGTGTGGGCTTTCTCTAGCTGCCATTGGGGCTAGTAGTTGCTCTAGGGCTAGCTCCTGTTCATTGCAGTGAGTGGGCTTCTCATTGTGGCGGCTTCTCTTGTTGTGGAACACGGGCTGTAGATGTATGGGCTTCAGTAGTTGTAGCACAGGGGTTCAGTAGTTGTGGCTCGCAAGCTCTAGGGCATGAGCTCAGTAGTTGTGGTGCACAAGCTTCGTTGTCATGTGTCACGTAGAATCTTTCTGGATCAGGGATTGAACCGTGTACCCTGCATTGGCAGGTGGATTCTTCTTCACTATACATGAATTTTAAAACAGTTTAGTAATGGGAATGCTAGTTGCCTCTTACTGAGCCTTACCACTCCAGTGTTCTTGCCTGGAGAATCCCAGGGACGGGGGAGCCTGGTGGGCTGCCATCTATGAGGTCACACAGAGTCGGACACGACTGAAGTGACTTAGCAGCAGCAGAGCCTTACCAAGGGCTAGGCACTTTACTTGCCTTTATCTTAATTCTCACAAGTTTGTCCAGTGGGCGACTTCTTCCCCATTTTACAGATACAGGCATAGAAGCTTGGAGGGGATTAAGTAACTCTTCTGAGGATACACAGCCAGTAAGTGAAGTAGTCAGAACTCAGGCTTGGGCCTCTGATTTTAAAGCCTGTGTCTTGTCTAACAGTTGTCAAGCCCACCACATTTTAGTGACTGGGCTGATTGCAGTCAGATGATAAGCTGGCTGTGATTTGCAGTGCTTTTGTTGGAAGATGATGTTTATTTGAACAGAAGGCTTGCATACATTTGGTCCATCTGCTGAAACAGTGTCTTTTTTCGGTTTGCTTTGTTATTGAACTGGCTTCCTCAATATCAACTAGTTGTCCCACCTATTATATTTTTAATATACAAGAAGCCTTAAAATATTAATAAATTTATATACTAAAGATGTATAATTTCTCAGAGGCTAATAATAAAGTCGTCCACCTTGGTTCTTGCTAACAGAAATACCGTTGTTAGTGAGAGGGTTAAAATGTTCTCTTGATTGGAACTTTTGAACGCTTTCTGTGTCTCAAGAAGAATTGCTCTTCTGTTGGGATTTTGTGTGTCAAATATAAATCACTTTACAGTGTTTAAAGGCTTGAAATATTTTCCAGAGAAGGGATCAGACATACTTTGACTTTCCAGTTAGTTCATAACGCTGATGATCTGTGTTCAAAATGGGGTGGAAAAATTTTACTGAGGGCGACATTTTTTCTCCATTACAAAAGGGTGAAGTGTTTCTGTGAAAAATGCTATGTCTGTATGAAGGAGGCATGCACCACAGTGCCCTTTTTCTAGGGGCAGTGAGCCAGGTTTAGGAGAAACAAGAGACTAGAGAAGCCAGCCTTAAAAAAAAAAAAATCTCCGAATCAGCTTTTCCTGAATAGAAGCCCCTTTTAGGGCCGTGAAGCAGGTATGTGTAGTAGCCAGAGCCCCAGAATCGATTTTGGGCTCACAGAACAAAGTTCAGTCCCGAAAACTATAGGGGCGTCCTTGCCCATTTTTCTTGTCTTAGCTATCTCTGCCCACTAATATACTGACGGTGCCTGGCCCTGACCACACCATGGCTTGAAGCCAGGCTTGAGAGTCCTTCTAGGGTTTTCACCTCAAATATAGAATTGAGGGTAATGATGGCAATGAACCAGTACCCCCTCCCCCTCCCCTGCAGCTCTACTTCTAGGGTGCTTGGGGTGTCAGCCACAGTAAACATCATCTTATTTGTCCTCCCTCTTTGGCTAAAAAATCTGGGGTCTCAGGCTAGTTCCAGCTAGAGAAACCATCATGTACTAGCATGTAAATTTGATGTTTATAAAGAAGTGATCTTAACGTTGAAGAAAGAGTGCCTGCCTCACTGATCTTTTAGAAACAGCCTGTAGTGGAGGGAACTGA
Source organism: Bos indicus x Bos taurus (assembly GCF_003369695.1). Classification (NCBI taxonomy): domain Eukaryota; kingdom Metazoa; phylum Chordata; class Mammalia; order Artiodactyla; family Bovidae; genus Bos; species Bos indicus x Bos taurus. Next base: position 40,735,470 of record NC_040091.1, on the reverse strand, counting down.
CATTTATCAGACCTTTTATGTGCCTGGTGGTTTCTCTCTTACTGTTTTATTATTGCTCGGTTTATAAGTGAGAAAACAGAAAGATAAATATATGATATTATTTATATGTGGAATCTGAAAAAAATGGTACAAATGAACTTATTTGCAAAACAAAAATAGAGTCACAGATGTAGAAAACAATCGTCTCATTACCAGGGTAAAGGGGGAGGAGTGGTAAATTGGGAGACTGAGATTGACAGGCACACACTACTGTATATAAAATAGTTAACTAGTGAGGACTTTGTGTATAGCACGGGGAACTCTGCTCAATACTCAATACTAACGACCTATGTGGAAAAAGAATCTTAAAAAAGAGAGTGGATTTATGTATATGGAGAACTGATTCACTTTGTTCTACAGCAGAAACTAACATAATGTAAATCAACTGTTTTGTTATTGTTCTTTAGTTGCTAAGTCATGTCCCACTAAGTCAGGTCCAACTCTTTTGCCTCATGGACTGTAGCCCGCCATGCTTCTCTTTCTATGGGATTTTCCAGAGAAGCATACTAAAGTGGGTTGCTGTTTACTTCTCTAGGAGATCTTCCCGACCCAAGGGTTGAACCTGCTGATGACTCAGTGGTAAAGAATATGTCTACTCATGCAGGAGATGCAGGTTCAATCCCTGGGACAGGAAGATCCCCTGGATAAGGAAATCAGCTGCTGCTGCTGCTAAGTTGCTTCATTCGTGTCCGACTCTGTGAGACCCCATAGATGGCAGCCTACCAGGCTCCGCCATCTCTGGGATTCTCCAGGCAAGAACACTGGAATGGGTTGCCATTTCCTTCTCTAATGCATGAAAGTGAAAAGTCAAAGTGAAGTCACTCAGTCGTGTCTGACTCTTCGCGACCCCATGGACTGCAGCCACCAGGCTCCTCCGTGCATGGGATTTTCCAGGCAAAAGTGAGGAAAGAGGCTCAGAGAAGCTAGACAACTTACCCAAGATAACACAGATTTTAAGTGACATGATTTAAGCCCATGCTTTTTCTACCACACCAGGATTTCTCAAACTCAGCATTGTAGGTTAGATCATTTTGTGTTGTGAAGGCTATCTTGTACATTATGGGTTGTTTAGCTGCATCCCTGATTTCTACCCACAAGATGCCTACAGGAACCCCTTCACTTGTGACAAAAATGTCTCCGGACATTGCCAGATGATTGCCAGGGGATGGAAACACCCGAGATGGGGATGTCTGAGAACTGCAGGATGACATACTTGCTACTGCTTTCTTGTAATACGTCCCTTCTTGTTTAAAAATATGATTGACTTTTGAAAACGTATACTGAATGTTTTACTAGACTCGGGCTCAGAGTTTATTGATATTCAAAGCTTAGTTTAGAAGATGCTGGAGGGCTTCCCTAGTGGCTCAGTGGTAAAGAACCTACTTACCAATGCAGGAGACATGAGTTTGATCCCTGATCTGGAAAGATCATACATGGTGCAGAGCAGCTAAGCCCGTGTACCACAGCTATCGAGTCTGTGCTCTAGAGCCCAGGAGCAGCAACTACTGAGCCCGCCTGTCACAACTATGGAAGCCAGTGTACCCTAGAGCCCATGCTCCACAACACGAGAAACCCCCACAGTGAGAAAGCCAAGCGCTGCAACTAGAGAGTAGCCCCTGCTTGCCGCAACTAGAGAAAAGCCTACACAGCAGCAAATACCCGTACAGCCATAAATAAATTAAAAAAAGAAAAGAAAACGCTAGAGTATCACCTGCCCAAATTGAGTAATATATTTGCAGGTTAGTGAAATGTCATGTTCCTCTTTTCCTATTTTATTTTTATGATCTTCTTTCTTGTAGGTCTACAAAGGATTCCTCCTGTTTCACAGTTGTTCTCAACAATCTCCGTGTGTTTCTCATATTTGACTGGCTGCTGTTGGTGCACGATTTTCTCCATACCCCCAGTGATATTAAGAAGCCAGCTAAAGTTACTCCTTTTCGCCACCGTAACTCTAGCAGCGAATCTGCTGTAATTCCCAAAACTGTGAAAAGTGGAGTAGTTACCAAACGGTCTTCCCTTCCTGTGTCCACCGAAAGGCACCTGGAGGTCAAGGTCAACGTAACAGGTAAGTGTATGTAGTTGTGAGTCACCTATTCTTGGTTTGGATTTTAGGCTAATTTTGTGTCTTACAGTATGACTTTTCTGTTGCCTCTGCATTTTGACATGAACACTTACGTGTTTCCACGTTTTGCAGACTAACAACTGTTGACATTCTTGACCTCTGTTTTCAGATGGGAATTGCCTGGCCCACAGTGAAGCCTGCAAGATCTAGTCCCTCTCCTCTGACCTCCCCTAATGCATGTGCCTGGCCTGAGTACCCACCTGGGCAATGATCTTTTTTCCCAGTGTTAAATCTGGCTTCAGTTTTCTGTTTGATCTCCAGGGCCCCAACAAATGTGCCTTACTGAGTTTAGGCAAAAGTGGTATGTGAAAAATCTCAGTTTAGAAGATAAATAAATGAGGGGATTGGTGCTGTCTTTACACAAAGAATATTTTCCTTTATAAACAGATTTACCGTGGTTTTTGTTAACTAGCAGACTCTCATAGCACATCTGTACATATATATGTATTTATTGTTATGCTTGTGATATATCCTATCTCCTGCACAGTGATTTGAAAGAAGCTGAATAGCTCATGGCATTTAAAATAGATTTAGTTTCAAAAGTTCAGTTTATACATGTTTTTTGATGAAAACAAAAAGTAAACTTGCCATGTCCAGATGAATAGAAAACTGTCTGTGTCTACCAATTTAAAAAGCAAAAAAAGTGGTCCGCATTCTTTGTAAACAACCCTGAATATATACACAGATGACCCAGTGCTCTTTGCTGCCTGACCAACATCAGTATCTGAATCTGCTTCCTGGGAACTTAAATCAGATCATCGCTTGGAGAAGGGGTGGTTTCCAGAGCTTCTCAGTGTCTGTCCTGCCTCCCAGGAGACCTAGCGTACAACTACATTCTAAAAAGAGAAAGTGCGTCCCGGTCTTATGCCTGTGCAGGGCTCTTTTGGCTCAGCTGCGCCTGGCCAGATCTGCAGGACCTGCTGAGGGTGTCGGCAGAATGTCGACAGACATCCTAGACATCTGATCTTTCTGGCTGACCTGTCGGCCCCCCACCCAGTAGATGTGCTGCCTGGTTTATGACACCTGCTGCTTTCATTTCCCAGCTTTGGCCTAGTTGATGATACTGTCCTTTCCAGGCACGGAGTTTGTGGTCGTTGAAGATGTATCCTGCTTCGATACCAACGCCATCATTCTCAAAGGCACCACTGTGCTCACCTACAAGCCCCGATTTGTTGATCGGCCCTTTTCAGGAAGTTTGTTTGGCATTGAGGTAAGAAGTCTTTGTGTTGATTGAAGCACTCAATGTTTGGCTTAAGAGAAAAGCATCTGGAGAATAATTTTACCTCCTAAACTTTCCTTCAGGGTGATAATTAATGGGACCAGAGGACCCTTGCCCTCTTCTCTTCATTTTCTCTTCACATCTACCAGGTTATTCTAATGTGTGAATTCAGGCCCCCAGGGTCAGGCTGTGAATGTGTGGAGGGACTGTACCTCTTTCTCTTAGACCCAGCCCTTCCTCAGAATGTTCAAGGAAGCTCTTCCAATCCCCCTTTCCTCAACAGGCTCCTTGTCATGTCCTCCTGGTTCTGTGGGTCTAGGCCCTGGCTAATTTGTGAGGGTGAGGAAGGGGTCCTTGTTTCTCCTGCATCCCCTTCTACACATTGAGTGCTTGTCCTCGCGAAGACCTAGAGCTTTCTGGTTATAGAAACGTGATACTAAAGTGTTAGGGACTTTCCATGTTATCCTTCCAGGAATATCTGATCTATTAAAGGGCACCTCTGGAGAGTTGGCCCTGACCTCAAGGGCTGAATCTCTAATTGTGATGCTCATGGCTCTGATTCAGTCTCATGAAGGAGATAATTTGCATTGGGATGGCTTTTGTAACCAGAAGATTACATTCTACAATATTATGCAAAAACTGCTCTGTCTCTAGAGCCAGGATGTGTGGAGACAGGAGGAGAAATGAGGCAGATTATTATCTCCTCTGGCAAATATTCTTAAGTCACCGATCTCTGCTAATATTCCTCTTGTTAGAATACTAGAATATTTGGTCAGAGTTACTCATCATTTGCTTCCCATTTATGATTAAACTTTTTCATGCTCAGTTCTTCCCAGTGATGTTTCAGAGGTTGAGGGAACAAAAATTGCTTCCACCCTCAGCAGCAGATAGTACTTTTTTTTCTGGTCAGAAATAGCTGAATAAAACCTGTGGAGATTTTATTTCCCTACCACTTGTATCTCTCATGTAAAGAAACCTCAGTGTGAGAGGAAGGATTTGCCTGCTAGCGTGATGTGACTTGGTCCTGAAATTGCAGTTCGTCTGCTTTCCAAGCCTCCACAATACCAGCTTTGAACGAGGAAGTTTGGTGATTGATTAATGAACTGTCAGGTACAATTGGGTTTTGTGTAGCAGACGCCAGGGAAGAAAAAAGGAAAATGGAACTTTCCTGCTCCAGAATCTTAGAAAAACTCCATGGCAAAATATTCGAGCTTCCTGGAAACTCCTTTCAGTCTTGTTCTTAAGGTGGCACAGTTGGATCTGAATTTTAAGACTACCCTAATACATCCTTGGGGGAGAATTTGTAAAGAAGGCAAAATGAGCTAAGGTTGAATACAGCAGAGGACCTTGGTGTCATATGCTTTTCAATAGCTCTAGAAAATGCCAGGCTTCCCTGGTGGCTCAGATGGTAAAGAGTCTGCCTGCAGTGCAGGAGACCTAGGTTTGATCCCTGGTCGGGAAGATCCCTGGAGAAGGAAATGGCAACCCACTCCAGTATTCTTGCCTGGACAATTCCATGGATGGAGGAACCCGGTAGGCTACAGTCCATGGCGTTGCAAAGAGTTGGACACGACTGAGCAACTTCACTTTCTTTTTCTTTCTTTAGAAAATGCCAGAAAAGAGGAAGGAGCAGGGGAGACTAAAGCGATGCTTTCTTCTTCCTCCTCTACTCTTGCTGAGCATGCAGCATAATATGGTCCTGGAATGAGCGTCCTCCGTCTCTGTTCTCTCCCCATAAATATGTTTTACTTTATTTTTATTAGAACATCTCAAACATACACAAAGTAAACAGAATAATATAATGAACCCCTATGTACCTTTCACATAGCGTCAGTGATTAATGTATTTATTTTCACTTCTGATAGTAACAACTGTATTACATGAAATTAGGGAAGGGGCGGGAAAAACCACTTATTCCCACCTATCTCACCTACATAATCTCTCTTGACATTTTGAGGTATTTCTTCCCCTATAGTTTTGGCGTAATATTTTGATTGGGCTGTTTTTTCACAACCAGTATTGTAACTGTTTTCCTACCTTTCTAGGTAGTCTTTTAAACTTATTTTTAAATGGCTGCAAAATACTCTGCTGAGTAGATGGGGAATATCTTGAAAACATTGATTCTCTTAATTTTTTTTTTAAAATTTAGCATTAAATGATGTTTTGGTTAATTTTTCTATGTTTTGATTACTTCCTTGGACTAGTTCCCATCAAGAGTAGGATTATTGGATCAAAGGGTGTGAGATTTTTAAGTCTCTTGTTATGTATTGCCAAACTGCCTTTCCCACGGGTGAAGCACTGTGCTGCTGGCAGTGGGTGAGGGCACCAGTCTCACTCTTAACAGTGTTCATTCCAGTGGTTGTTATGGGTCTTTTATAGGAGAGGACTGATGGCTTCCAAGATGGCCCCCTTTTCTCCTGGTGGTGAGACTCTTCCTAAATCAGACATTAATTCACGCCATATTGCATTTCACCCTCTAGGTGTTTTCGTGCCGACTGGGGAATGAGCACGACACAGCTCTTTCAATCGTCGATCCAGTACAAATTCATGTGGAGCTGGTGGGAAATTCTTCTTACCAGAATAGTTCAGGATTGATGGATGCATTCAATAGCGAAGATTTTCCTCCCATCTTAGAGGTAATGATGACAAGTCTGGATAACACACCGAGGCTCTCCCAAACACTTCCCTTTACTTGAACTACTTATTTACTCTGCCAGCCTCAACAACAGTTCCATTACTTCAGCAAATACAAAATATATATGACATTGTCTCTGCCCTAGAAGATCTTTGTCTTGAGGATGAAAGACCTTTTGATTGTTTGGTATGATCTTGAAGTTCTATGATAGTTTATAGAAAGCAGAGTTCAACATAGTTAAGGATATTGACTGTGAGTGAAACAAAAGAAGAGTCTGATCAGGGGGTAGGATGTAAATAGGCTAAGAAGGAGAGCAGTTCTGAATTAGGAAGCAGCAAAGTCAGGGGTAGAAGTGGCCCAGCAGAGCTGAGACTGAGGGAGGTCTCACTGCAAGAAGTCTGGGGACGTGAGGAGGAGGGAGAGGAGAAGCAGAGCAGGTGAAGCCAGGCCAGGACCAGTTAAGACTTGGATGTTTTATTTCTTTGGTAGAGAGGGAGTAATTAATTCATAATCCATTTGAACTGTAGCAGGTTTGAAAGAGAAAAGCCATTCTGATTTTGGGGCTTCAAAAAAAAAAAAAAAAAGGTAGAAGCAAGTAATAAATAAAGCACTATACCCAGACTTCAAGCAGATATCCCATTTTAAAGTGGTCTTGTGTCGGTGTCTGTACAGCTTTTTCCACTGGTAGCTGAATTGCTAACGACTGAGGAACACCAGATTTTTAGAAATATTACTATAGAACTTGACTCATTTAAGGGTCTGTTTGAATAAAGCAGAGAGAAATTTTGGAGGGGGGTCAGTTGGCTTCAGAAATTTAAAAAATTAAATAGATCAAAGCAAAATGGATTAACAGAGTGTTACAAATTGGCTCTGGAGGAGGCAAGGATCGCCTTCCTCTGATTCTCTGCTTTGATGATTACATATACTTGTAAGAAAATCATTCTACCAAATTATTAAGTGCTCTAGTAATTTGCCCTACGTAGTAGTTTTTGTTTGGTACAGTTTTGTGACATTGGACTTCACATCTGAGACATCTTACCTCATGGCTATTAGTGCTTGATTTAAAGATCTCCCCAGTCTTCAAAATGAGGAAGTGTCTGTTGTATTTCTAGAACCAGAGTTAGAATGGTACCTCTGAGAGGTGTGGACACAGAAGCCACTGCAGCTTTAAAAACTGCCACCTTTTAAATCTTGTTAGATTCAGTTACAGGCCCTGGATATCAGACTCTCCTATAATGATGTTCAGCTGTTTCTTGCCATTGCAAAATCCATCCCAGAGCAAGCTAACGCTGCGGTGCCAGACGTGGCGGCCTTGGAGGCCAGCTCCGTTCACAGCTACCTTCCCGGTGCTTCTCGAGGGGGAGAGGAAGTCAGAGAAGGGACAAGACACACCTTAGACCCTGTTTTGGGTAGGTATTTAACCATAAAACCCATTCAGCCTTCTCCCAAACTCCCCTTGTTCTTAAGATTTTCTTTTGCACAATTAGATTATTCAGGGTATAATTGTCTGTCATTAAGTATAATTGTTATAAGTATAATTGTTATAAGTATAATTAGTCATAAGTATGACTAATTCTTATTTTTAAAATAAAGAAAACACCCCAAACCAACTATTCTAACCTACAGTATTTTTCCTTTTACCATTTCTTCTAGAGATACGGATAATGCTAAGATTTAGTTTTAAACTTTGTTTTCTTCCAAAAGTATATGGATAATACTGAGTTTCAGTTTTAGGCTTTTAAAACACAGCCAATATAGGGAAAAGACTTAAAAACTTCAGGGTATACTTGATAACTTCCAATTAGGAGCTTATTTTTGCCTATAGAAGAGAAATGACTGAGTCACCAGTTTCTGATTTCTTTTTTTGCTTCAGTTAGTCTGTGGGTTAATTTACATTAAATTACTTATAAAAATATATATACCATTTCCCCCGTAGAATTACAGCTGGCTAGACTGCAGGAGCTGGGGTTTAGCATGGATGACTGCCGCAAAGCTCTCTTGGTGTGTCAAGGTAATTTGAATAAGGCTTTTTCCTTTATCTATTATCTTGATAAACAATAATGTTTGATAATGTTTATCTTTCCATTTCCTCCCCTACTCCCATGGATGCCTTAGTGAGCTGGAGTGTGTTTTGAAAGCCCTCTGTGGTTTTCTGTGGGCTGAGTATAATCTTGGGCCAGTAATAATGGGATGCAGTATTTTATGGTGGATGTAAATGTGGGCTCTGGAGCCGACTGCCTGGCTTCAGATCCTTGCGCTGTCCCTACTGGCTCCTTGTTAGTGACCTGGGCAAGTCTGAGCTCTCTGTTCCAGTGCTTCCTTACCTGTACAAGTGAGGATTAGAGGACCTCCCTTGGTCCTTTGTTGCTGAGAAGCACTCTATGCAAAACACACAGCATGTGCCCTGTAGACATTAGCACTGCTGCTACTGGGAGTAGTAATGGTGGTGATACCGATCAGCTTGGCCATTGATCGAGCTCCTCTGTGCCTAGTCATGTTTCTTGTCGAATCCTCATTCCCTTGGTGGTGGCATTCTTGGCCTCACTTCAGATGGGGAAACGGGCTCAGATGGTTTGGTAAGGCTATGGTTTGGTAAGATGGTTTCGTCTCAGGCTATGTCTTAGCGTGGGGCTGGAATGGTTTAAAGCCAGGTGTGCCCCTCTTCCTTCCACTGTGTCACACCACCTCTCCACCTCCCTCTGTGCTCTCCTTGTCCTTAAATCAGAGACACAACAAAAGCTGTATTTTTTCCTAGTCTTGATACTTGGATGTATATCCTCCCTTTTTATTTCTCTATGTACTGTATACAGACGTACCTTGGAGATATTAGGGGGTTGGTTCCAGACCACCACAATAAAGAAAATACTGCAGTCAAGCGAGTCACACACATTTTTTGATTTCCCAGTGCAAATAAAAGTTGCTTTTACACTCTACTGTAGTCGGTTGGGTGTGCAGTACCATTATGTCTATAAGAACAATGTATGTATCTTTATTAAGTAATGCTGTTGGGAAAATAGTGCTGATAGACTTGCTCGACACAGGGTTGTCACACATCTTCAATTTGTAAAAACTGCAGTATCAGCAAAGTGCAATAAAACAAAGTATGCTAATGTGTCCAACACACACACACATCCACATGTGGTATTTATACATGTTGGTAGATTGTATTGCAAATACTTTATAGAATTACAGTTACAATTTTATTATAATATAATATTGGCATCATCCCTTGTCATTAAAATTATTTGTAAATGATTCTTTTACATTGATCTGAGGACATATTATAATTTAGTCTTCAGTTGTTTTTCATTCTTTCATCATTATACACAATTCTGTTATTAATATTTTTGTGTATGAACTTTTGTCTACATCTTTCAGTTTCTTTGGTAGTGAGACTTTAAAAAAAAACTTATCTGTTTATTTGCACCAGGTCTTCATTGTGGTACAAAGGGTCTTCGATGTTTGATGTGGCATTTGGGACTTTTTAGTTGTCACATGTGGGATTTTTAGTTGCAAACTCTTAGTTGTGGCATAAGGAGTCTTAGTTGCAGCATACAGGATCTAGTTCCTTTACTAGGAATTGAACCTGGGCCCTCAGCATTGGGCACTCGGAGTCTTAGCCAGTAAAGCACCAGGGAAGTCCCGCTTTGGTAGTGAGACTTGAAAGTGAAAGTGAAAGTCTCTCTGTTGTGTTTGACTATACAGTCCATGGAATTCTCCAGGCCAGAATACTGAAGTGGGTGGCTGTTTCCTTCTCCAGGGGATCTTCTCAACCCAGGGATTGAACCCAGGTCTCTCACATTGATGGTGGATTCTTTACCAGCTGAGCCACCAGTGAGACTTAGTATTGTAAAAACTGGATCAGAGGATATAGATATTTTTTGAGGCTCTTTACTTGAATTGACAAATCTTTTTCTGAAAGAATTGTACCAGATTAAACTTTGACCACTTGTGTGGTCTTATCACATGATTGTTTGCATTACCTATCCTTTATCTCTGAAAACAATTGGAAGGTAGGCCTAATTATCTTGTGTGCCTTAATTTCGTTTTTTCCTAATCATCATTGCTTTTGGTGTAGTTAACTTCATATCCCTTAATGTTTACATTTCATTTTTTTTTTTTTTTTTACTCTTTAACAATTCAAACACGTTAAAATTTCTAAGAGCCTTTTGGATTTTTGTTACTCTTTATTTCTTTAGTAACTGAGGTTTAGTTCCACCAATAATAAAGACAATAATACCAACTAATGTTTATAGAGCCTCTGTTATATGCCAGGCTCTGATCTGAGAACCTCCCAGGTGCTCACTTGTTTCCTCCTCATGGCAGTCCTGTAAGTGGGTGCTGTTGGGCAGAGAGAGACCAAGCAACTTGCCCAAGAGCCAATATCTAGTCAGTGCAGGATCAGAAGCCAGGCCATCTTGCTCCAAAGCCTATGCCCTGAACCACCCACCACGGTCACATGCACTGGCCTCTGGTAATTTCTAAGTATAAGGCTGCATTGCTTTGCGTTTCGGTTCTGTTCTTTTTTAGCTTTGGCAATCTGGTTGTGTTCAGGGGGCTGTTGTTTAATAGTTTTACAGTACACACATGGTTGAGAAGAGCAAGTATGTACAACCTAAGACCTTTGAGAACAGTTACAAAGCAGCACATCAGAATATGCAGAACTACATAGTGAAGATTAAATGCTTGAGTACCGAGTGGCACCTGGAAGTTGGAGCCTGTCCATTCCTCTTTTCTCCTCTCCTTCAGCAGATGTCACTGTAGAGGAAGGATGGCTTCCTGCAAGCATTTTGAGCCAGGTCATGTGGTAAACTTGAGTAGAGGTGTGTAGTAAAGAGGGCCTTGTTCTGTTGGCTAAAAAAGCAGGATTCCTATTATTGTGCTTCGTTTTCCTTGTTCTGTCTCAGACTGCAATCTGGCATCAAGGTTCTCTTGGGCTGTCTAGTAGGTCCCTATCAAATGTATTTTTCTGTTTCCTCTGTGAGTTGCTTGAGTAGCCATGTGAACAGGTCCAACTGATCACCTTTCGATTGCTTTGCAGGTCAGCTGAAAAAAGCAGCCAGTTGGTTGTTCAAGAATGCTGAACCCCGGACATCCCTTTCCCTGGCTTCCAACAGCCAGCAGAGCCAGGGGGCGGCACCGGCCTGGTTGATCTCGGGTGTGGAGATGAAAGCTGAAAGCGTGTGTATCTGCTTTATCGATGACTGCATGGACTGCGACGTGCCTCTAGCCGAGCTCACCTTCTCCCGTGAGTACTCGCCCAACCCTTAGGTTCATCTCCAAGATCAGCAGCGACTGCTGTCTTTTCTTCATGTTACTCATGCTCTTCCATACCTAATAGCATGGGAGAGATTTAGATAATGATTTTACATGTGTTTTCCATTATTTGTATTTTAAAGACATGTATTTATTTGCTATATGTGGCCTTCAGACCGTGGGTTGGGAATAATAGAAATTGTCATTGATGAAATTTCTGTTCTGTTAACATGTGTGTGTGCTCAATCCCTAAGTCATGTCTGATTCCTTGTGATCCCATGGAGTGTAGCCCACTAGGCTCCTCTGTCCATGGAATTTTCCAGGCACGAATACTGGAGTGGATTGCCATTTCTTCCTCCAGGGTATCTTCCTGACCCAGGGATCAAACACGTCTCTTATGTCTCCTGCATTGACAGGTGGATTCTTTACCACTATGCCACGTGGGATGTGCCACATGGGAAGCCATTGTTCTATAAACAGCCCTAGTTAAATAATTCCTGATCTCTCCATTTTGTTTATGTTTTCATGTATCTTAAGATTGTAGTTGTTGTTTAGTTGCTGAGTCGTGTCCAACTCTTTGCGACCCTATGGCTGTAAGCCGCCAGGTTCCTTTGTCCATGTGATTTCCTAGGCAAGAATACTAGAGTGGATTGCCATTTTCTTCTCCAGGAAGGTGGGTTGCCATCTTCTCTGAGCCAGGGATCAAACCCATGTCTCCTGCATTGACAGGTGGATTTTGTACCTCTGAGCCACCTCTGGCTTCAGGGAAGCCCAAAGATTGTAGGGAGTACTGATATTAAAGGGATTTATAAGATAAGCGTAGAAAATAGGGTTTCCATGCTATATGGAAAATTAACAAACACAGAGGCTTGTTAAAACGCTTACCCCATTGTCTCCTCCATAGGGCCAGATAGGAAGAGAAACCCTTTTCATCTGAGAGCTGTCCCTCAACAGAGTGGAGATGATTGTAGAAGGGCTTTATCCTCAATCACATCATTGTAAGCCATGTTAGATGCAGCTACTAAAGAGAGTAAAGGAAAATCTCACTTCTGTGTTTACTTTTAATTTTCCATCATTTTGGTCTTGTAAGTCACTTTTCCCTTCAAGGAAAATTCGATTCTGGGGATTTAGTTCAACCTTTTACACACTGTGGGAGTTTTCCTTTTCTCTGTGTTTCTAGGCACCAAAGGGCCACTTGATTAAAACTAACAATGGGAATTTTGACTGTTTGCGTGAGTGTCTTTTCTGTAGAAAATAATTTTTATTTTTCTATGGTAATCTTAACATTTTGAGCTAATATTTATGAGGGCATGACTGTTCTCATTACACTACCTTCTTTTCAGATATTCAGGAAAAAATGTGTTTTTTATGTTCCCTGGTTGCTGGGGCTGGGATTGGTGGGGAGGCAAATGAGGCATTTACCTCATTCACAGCATTTAAAGGGCAACCACGAAAATCAGTGATTAAGATAAATGATACTTTAATGCAATATTTTTAAAAATCAGAATTTATTAAATAAAAATCCCATGATGAACAAAATATCAAATTTTTGTGTGTTCTCCTATAAGATCACTAGTATTAATTATAACTAATAGCTGTTTGGGCTTCTCAGGTGGTGCTAGTCATAGAGAACCGCCTGCCAATGCAGGAGATTTAAGACACAGGTTCAGTCCCTGGGTCGGGAAGATCCCCTGGAGGAGGAAATGATAACCCACTCCAGTTTTCTTGCCTGGAGAATCCCATGGACAGAGGAGCCTGGTGGCTTATAGTCCATGGGATTGCAAAGAGTTGGACACAACCGAAGCGACTGGGCACAATAGGTCTTTATTTTTAAGATAACATCAGTTTATAACATACAACTTTCTTGTGTACAGCCTTATATTTCCACTTCTGTATACCCTACAGTATGCTCACTACCAAAAATTTAGTTTCTCTCCATCACCATACAATCGAACACCCTTGCTCCCACCCCTGTCCCTGCCCCTCTGGGAGCCCTTCCTCTGTTCTCTGTATCTTTGTGTTTGTTTTTCTAACATCTCTTTAATATGCTGTGTCAGCAACAGAAAGTTTTGGTTGTTTCCGCCCCACACTGCAATAAGATTTGCTTTCGTTGCAGGTCTGAATTTTCTGCAGCATGTAAGAACTAGCCCTGAAGGCTACGCCCACTTCACCCTTTCTGGAGATTATTATAACCGTGCTCTGTCAGGTCAGTATAATTATCATGGGATTTAAAACATACACTTTAGCATTTGCCTGGGCCTATCTCTACATAAATCTTACATGAAGCAAAGGAGTGGGACAGGACAGGGAAAGATGAAAAATAAGGGCACGAGCACAAAAGATACAGATTTTTTTTTTCATATTTCTAAAAATATATTTGGTATGTCACAACGGAATTATTTAAAATTTTCATAGTTAATTCTTTTTGATCCTGGAGTTTGGCTCATTTCAGAACATGAAATTGCTCAGTAGTGAAGGATCACTCGTCTGGCCCTGAGAGTAGCTAACTTTCAAGCGAGATTTAAGCCCACACACATTCTAAACTTAAGGCCTCCTCCCTTCCTACTGGGCTTGTCTCATTAGAAGAGCACTGAGTCAGTAACAGCAAATAACCTGCCTTGCGTGCATACGTACTGTTGCTTCAGTTGTGTCTGACTGTGTGATGCTATCGACTGTAGCCTGCTGGGTGCCTCTGTCCTTAGGATTCTGGCTAGAATCCTAGAATACTGGAGTGGATTGCCATGCCCTCCTCCAGGGGATCTTCCCTGCCCAGGAATTAAACCTGAATCTCTTATGTCACCTGCGTTGGCAGGCAGGTTCTTTACCATTAGTGCCACCTGGGAAGCTGGTAAATGATTATAACCTGCCTTATTTATTCCCTAAAGTAGAACGTGGTTGCTCAGGGCAAGATGTTCTTCCAGAGACATAAACCTGGATACAGTGCAAGTCATTTTCATATTTCTTTCCTTCCACTGAAAAGACCAGGGTAAGGATCTATACAGATGGACATTCAAGAACAATCCGGTAACAGGGCTGAACAGTTTGAGCTGTGACATTCTTTACCTTAAAGAGATTCTTTGTAGGTATGGACAAAGTAAACCAGGGAGTGTTGAAGAGCGGTTGCTCCCTTTGAAGTCAGGGGAAAATTAAGCTTCCAGTGTGTTTTGCTGCCTGCTAATTGTTCTAGAGTACGTGTCACATTCAATATTATATGTTAGTTAACATTCTCCCTTCTCTGTTCTGGATTCACTTAAAGGCAACACTCTTTTTTCCTAATTGTTCAAAATGTTTAACTTCAGAATAATAGTCCCAGCCCTGCTAGTTGAGAGAAAGTTTTACAGGGCATATGGTAGCTATTTTTTCTGAGAATCATTTATTTTCCCAGAGCAAATATTGCTTACTTTTACAGTTGCAGGAACACATTCAGGTCACTAAGCACTAAACGGCGTGAGGAGATGAATGTACCAATGTTAAGCTACATGTTAGATTGGATTTGTATTAGTAAATCACCTCATCTATGGCCGGTGGATTGTGTTTAGGGAAAAATTAACTGGCCTTGAAAAGCCATCTTTCAAACCACAGTAAGATACCATTTTTCTCATCCAACAGATGGGCAAAAAGGAAGTGTGACAGACCTAAGTATGGTGAAGATATGAGCCATAGAAGTGTCATTTCCTACGGTCAGAATTGTAAATTGGGACAACCACTTTCGAAAACAATTTGACGTGACCTACAAGCATACTTGGCAACCCTTCAACATACTTCTTCTAGATCTGTGCCTTTGAGAGTCTCCTATGTGTCCTAGGAAACAAGTGAAAAAAGACCGCTTCTGGTAGTGGCCTTCCAGATAGCAGCAAAGCTGGAATCAAGTGCAGTGTCTCTTAGCAGTAGAATAGATAAACAAAGTGGTGTGTTCATAAGTGGATTGGAACTCAGTGGTGAAAATAATGTCCCACTGATATATGGCATCAATGTGAGCGGATTTCAAAGACATGTTATTGATCAAAAATAGAAACTTGCAAAAGAATACACACAGTTGGATTCTATTTATATGAAGATCCCCTACATTAGCAGGACACACTAATGTATTTATTCTTCAGAAATGTATACATGGATGGTAAAACTACAAAGAAGGACACAGGAATGATTAAAAATTCAAACTAATGGAGTTGAGTGGGAGAGGTTTAGTGGGGAGTGTTACTCAGGAGCTTCAAAAGCATGTGTAATGTTCTCTTTCATAAGCTGAGTAGAGGGTACATGAGCGTTTGCAGTGATTTTATTCTTTAAACCATACATAAATGTTGTTTAAATATACCTTCTGTACATATGACACATTTTAAGATGAAAATTTTGAAAAACTTAACGAACTGCTGAATATACCTATTTATTCAACCAATGGTTCTTGATGTAAGAGGGTAGTTAAATTTAATAGTTACTTCAGCCACTGACACTGACACTGTTTTCCCAACCTGAGTCTGAGACACTTTTTTCCATCTTGAGTGTATCAAAAACAGGGCTTGCCTGCTCTTTAATAGAAGAGGGCACGTCCCGCCTGCCTGCCTTCCTCCCACCTTTGGAAGACCATGGTTGGGGTGCACGTATGCTGTGCTGCCCATGTCCTTGAGACAGCACAGACATCTGTAGGATAACCTGAAGCTAGAGAGGGTGCCTTCTGTGTGAAATCAAGTTGGAAATAGAAAGCTGTTATCCATAGTATGTCCTTGCTGAGCATTTGTGAACGGTGTTCCCCTGTAAACTCTTGGTATCTGCTGAGCAGATGTCTTATTTCCTGTGTTCTGCTAGGCTGGGAGCCATTTATTGAGCCCTGGCCATGCTCCGTATCCTGGCAACAACAGGCTGCTAGTCGTCTCCATCCTCCTCGACTGAAGCTGGAAGCCAAGGCCAAACAGCGCTTGGATGTCAACATCACCTCTGTGCTAATTGGTGAGTGGAAAGTTGTCTTTCGAACACTGGTACCCTTCTGTGCATACGTCCCTTGTCTGGAAGGCTGTTAATTCTGGTTTAACAATTGCTCAGGACTGTACCAGACGTCGCTTACTCCTCACAGCTGCTTTCCTGATAAACCCTAATTTGGCCTCATGGTGCTCCTTACCCCATTGCTCCAGAAGTGGCATCCTATGCTGGTGTTCTCGGTGCTTAAGCAAGAGCTTAGACCATGTGGGAAATACCCATGTCCATGACGAACTTTCTCCCCATGATGATTGGTCCCTGGGGTTTATTATGTCCTAGAAGTGAGTTTAAATTCATTTCTCTCACACTATTCACAGAATAATTCTTGAAATGTATGATTTTGATTGTCTTTAGAGAAAGGTCAGTTGTCTGTGCTGTTTCTCATCAATTATCGTGTTGACGTAACTCTAAAAATCACTGGGTTAACGGGTTGTCAAGCTAATGGCGTGAGCTCTGAAAGTGTCTTTGACAACACTGAAATGTACACTCCTGGGTTCAATATAGTGAGTCAGAATCTTGTCCCTATACTTGTCCTTGTATCAGAAGAATAGTAACATTATCACACAGTGAGATAGTGCCTTTGTTCACCATGAAGCCTACACTCACTGTTTGAGTTACTGATCCCTAGGCTCTGATTTTTGGTAACAATGTAGTGTCTGAGTGATAGTAACACATGCTACAGTTGTGCCTCAGTATCCAAAGGGATTGGTTCCAGCACCACACTCCCTACCCCTCACCTCCCCCGCCCCATCCACATCTGTGGCTGCTCAAGTCCCTTGTGTAAAATAGCCTAGTTCATTGAATATGGTTGGCCCTCTGTATCTGCCTGCAGAGCCCACAGATATGGAGGGCAGACTGTCCTGCAAATCTGTGAACTTTGTTCAGGGTATGTGTTGGGTTGAGTCTCATACAATATCCATTGGCTTATTCCATGTCAGAGTTAAGAGAATGTGTAGTGAAATGAGACTAGAAGTTTATTGATTCCTAAATTTTAAAAACACTGTTTTAGATTTGTAGGTTTCATTAATATCAGCAATGTAATGGTAAATAGATCTCATGATTCTTCTATATTATTTTGGCTTCTCTGTTATTTCTTATATAATCTGTTCATCTGGAAGTTTAGATAAAGTTTGGGACAGTGTTTTGAAAAGCCATGGTAAATAAGAGCTTACCTTAAATAAAAAGAGTTCTATTGATATATTTCTTATTAGTATTTAATTTAAAATGTTAACAGTCTTATGGACTCTGTGGGAGAGGGAGAGGGTGGGAAGATTTGGGAGAATGGCATTGAAGCCTGTATAATATCATGTATGAAACGAGTCGCCAGTCCAGGTTTGATGCACGATACTGGATGCTTGGGGCTGGTGCACTGGGACGACCCAGAGGGATGGTATGGGGAGGGAGGAGGGAGGAGGGCTCAGGATAGGGAACACATGTATACCTCTGGTGGATTCATTTCAATATTTGGCAAAACTAACACAATATTGTAAAGTTTAAAAATTAAAAAAAAAAAAAATGTCCTCTAAAAAGCATTCTTGTCATTGGTAAAGCTGTTTTATTTTTTTAACCTTTAATTCCTTATTTCTAATACTGTGCTGAAACCCAGAAACATTGCTGTGACCTCTTAGTGTTTAAAGAAATATAATTTCTGTAGCCAAATACTGGAACTGAAAACCAGGAACTAATCATCCTTGTTTAAAAAAGTGTGATATTTTAATTAGTAAAGAAGGTCTTTATCCAAGTGTGGTGTGTAATAATTTTGTTAACCTGCTCTTCCTGTTATAATTATCCTGTTGAAAAAGTAAAGCCACTTGTGGAGAACTGTCCGCTGGATTTCAGTCTCCTGAGTTTGGTGGCCTCCTAGCTGGTCTTTCTGCCTCCAAACCCTGCCCCTTAGCATGGCATGCCATGCTCTTCACAAAGCAAGTTGTTCTCTTGCCTAGGCTTCTTTGCTATGTCCCCTGTACCCCAGCATGTTGTACCAGAGTCACACCGCAGTATTCTGTGTTCCCTAAGTGTGACGTGTGCTTTCATATCTTAAAGTCTTTACATGTGCTGTTCTTTCTGCCTAGAATATCCTGTCTAGTCCTGTTGGTAACCCTACCTGCTTCAAGACCCAGAACAAAGGTCCTCACGTCTCTGGTGATTGCCATGCACTTGGCCGTGTGCTCCTCCACTTCTGCCAACGCAGAATAAACCTTCCCCTGTTACATGCTCCCATAGCATTTTGTTTGTATCTTTCTTTTAGCTCCTTTCACATTGTGGGATAGTTTTGTGGTGATGGTGGTTTCGCTAACGTTCATTTCTTCCAGTGGAGCATGAGGTTCTTCAGGGAACCAGTTTTCTCAGAGTCTAGCATAGGGCTCTACATTTAGCCAGGCATTCGATAAAAGCTTGTTTTGCTGAATTGAATTGATGTGACTTGAACTCTCAATCTTTACTGTTTGTGTTCTCAATATCTTTGGGGAATTTTTCCTAGACCAATACATAAGTACCAAGGAATCATGGATGGCAGATTACTGTAAACAGGACAAGGAAGTAGACCCCACCCCATCTGAAGACTGGATGGGCTCGTCAGTGGATCCTCCATGCTTTGGACAAAGTAAGGTTTTTCTCTACACATGTCTGACTAAATCACCTTTGACCTACACAGCCATGTTTCAGTGAGAAATTCAAATAGAACCATCATTTTCTATGGAAAAACCTACAGGAAATTCCGATTGCCTTCTACAACTGTTTTATTCTGTGGAAGGGACATTTTTCTTTTTCTTTCTGGCATGACACGCTGAACTTTTCCTCTCAGCTCTCATTCCACCATTGTGGGAGGAAAAGGACCTGCTGTGTGCCGTTCCTCAATTCCGGTCACGTGGCGCATAAACTGGGGCACCTGGAAATGCACTGGGGTGGCCATTGGTCAATTTGTGGTTTGCTCAGCAGAACAGTTTAATTGACTGGATTTTGAAGAACATCTTTTCAGGTGTCTGAATCTAAAGATTAGAGAGTTTGGATATATTCTTGAAGAGAGGGAGGGCGGGCTCCCATGTGGAAGCAATTGTTTCACGGGGGGGCCTGTACTATAAAGGAGAAAAGAATTGAATGCCCAGCCTCTGAAAGATAGAGAAGTCAGTGTGTTCTCTGTTAACAGTGTTTTCTTTCCTTATTTAACGCTTTACCATGGAGCTCTGATTTCCTCAGAGCTGGGGAGGTTGTGATGGCCAACGGCATGGTCCTTAGTTGTTCCACAAGCCATTGTCATCCAAATTCAACTCAGCCCAGCTCTTTCAGTGTGGTTTCTTTGGGGAGTCTTGGCCGGACTTAACATGGCTCATGAATACTTAACTATTCCATCTGGTCTGCAAACGTGTCACAGGAAGATGGATTTTCTTAGTGTACGAAGTATTTGAACTGGTTCGTCTCTCCTCAGGGTGTATAAATGGATTTTCTATCTGCCTTGTACTTCTTGAAGGAGGAACAAGGCCACGTCAGCTCTGTTTGCTCTGTGTGTTCCCAGGCTGTTGCTTCTGAGTCTCAAGGCCATTGCTTGGAAGCCAGGGCTTCTCAGATATCATCAGTTTCAATTCTAGCTCCTCCTCTGACCTTCCCCATTTGTGTGTTGAGAGAATGTAACGGAGCCTTCGTCTACCCAGAAGGCTCTAAATAATCTTTGTAATATGTAATGCGTCCTAAAGAGTGTGTTTCTAAAAACATTATTCATGCAGAGGGATTTTAAATCCAGACTCAGTGCAAACACTAAGAAGGCTGAATCTTTACGATTTTGTGAAGGACTTTCTTTTGTCCCTCTGCCACCTCTCCCCCTTTTATTTTAACATCTCCTCTTTCTTTATAGTTAATAAGCTACTGTATGTATGGTAAATGCCTGTGCTAAATTAAAGCTAGATTTTTATTTACTTACGGATTTTTGTGGTTACTTAGGCTTATAAAGTTTTAATATATCTTTTTAATTAGGCATGAGTGAACATACCTAAATTTCCACACTCTCTTCTTATTTAGACTTCTTGGATGATAGAATAGCAAGTGGGATTGCATTCTTCTACTAGGCCTGCTAAAGTAATTTTTGGGCATTTGTTTCCAAGGTCAGTCGGTTTGGATCTTGTTGAACCAATCACAAACCTTCAGCTCTTACTCAGGAATATTTAGTAATGATCCCCCCCAGATTTGTGCATTTTATTCAGGCCAGCTTCAAAATAAGCCCTTGAACTAGAGGTTCTTAGTATGAAGTTCAGCCTAAGGGAGCCGCTGATTTCTTAACTGTTTCTTTGGCTGGGAAAGAAAATAACGGCCTCTTTTTTGATATTATCATTGGCTTTGTTCAGTAAGGGCTGAGATTCCGTAGGTAAACCTGGATGGCATGGCATCTTAATTCATTAGTTTTGTAATCAGGGACCCTTTATGGAAATATAAAAAAAAATGTTCTGGAAATGTCCATGGTTAACATGTAATGTAAATAAGACCATGAGGTAACTCCTCAGCTGAGACTGTAGGCTTGGAACACAGGCTGATTATTCCCCTTGAATTTTTGAGACCCGTTGGGGGCTAGCATTCTACTGCTACCGCCATTTCCAATTGGAGCGGAGCAGCTCCCACTAAAATCTGTACTGCTTGTTCTTGGTAACTTTTCTATGCCATGTGAGAACAAGCATGCTTTAAATTAAAAATCCTCAAAAGGCTGGTCATTCTGTTCCAGTAAATGTGAGTACATTTTCTTTTCCCAACAGAGAAAAAAAGGAGCATGCTCTGTTGACACAGGCTCCACAGTAAAAGCCAGCATTAAAGCTGTCTGGCTCACCTCATCAAGTACCTCATGAGCGCCTAGTGATCACCAAAGGAATGAGCCAATAAGTGCATGATGCTTGCTGTGCTTGTAATGTACACTGTTTGCGCTAATGTTTCAGAGACGAATCTTCTTTTATGCTATATTGATTCTCACCCTCTAACTTTGTCTCTCCTGTCTACCAGGCCTCCCCCTTGTCTACCTTAGAACTAGGAGTACAGCCAGTCTGACTAACCTAGAGCACCAGATCTATGCTAGAGGTACAGTACAGCCAAGCGAGGGCTTGCTTTATTTTCCTGTTTTAAGAACTGCCTTGTACATCTTATTTTCTGTGAACACGGGAGCCAAATGGGGGTATACCCAGTTATGAGTACTTTGTTTTAATAACAGGAAAGATCATTTCCAACTAATGGACAAAGTGCTGTCTTGTATTAGAAGGAAGTGACGTGCTGATTCTTATTCTGTCTCTTGCATCTGCTTTTTAACCTTTAGTGGAAATGAAATCAACTCCACAGTGTATGACGCAGAAGCATCCAGTGTCAGTTAGAGGTGATGTCTATACTGAAAACCAAGAAAACCGTCCTCCATCAAGCCCTGCAGCAAGTCTTTGTTTATAGACTACTCTGTGAATGTTTATTCTCATGGTAATGCAAAGGGCGGTGTGGAGTAGGAGCTATGATGATCAGGAATGGAGCTCAGAAAAAAATTTCCAGTAAATGATTGCTTAGACACAAATCTTAATTTCCTTAGAAATGAATTGAGGTTCTTAGGAGGTAGAAAAAAGAATGTTTTTTGTTTCTATCTCTGATCCTTTAAGGGTTCTTGAGAATTTGACTGGTAAGTGAATATGAGAGGAAGACATCATAAACTTCAAGGAATTAGAATCCCAAAATGTTCAGTTCTTCTTTTGTGTGAAGGAGTGCAGTTTAATGTGAACGATTTATGTTTGTCCTTGGCTACCACCACCAGATCCTGGGTCATAGTGTATTTTGTAAAAATATACCTTCTGAGCTTCCTCTACTAGGAGTTCAGAACAGGGATATTAATAAATGAGGGCAGTACTATGTTTTTTTTCTGAAAGGTTTTGCTAGGATTGATGTTCGTGAGGAGGGCTCCCAAAGCCCAGGCTTGATTCTTCATTGTTTCATGAATTTATACTTCTTAGTTTTTCTTTATCTGTTATTTCATCTTTTGGGCTAAGCAGAGCATTATTCCTGTGTAGTCCATGGGGACAAGAGCTCAGAGAGAATAAGTAATTTGCCTCCATTCACATGAGAGGCCTGGGACTTTATTTCGCATGATTTACAAGCCAGGACCTTTCTGATAGGCTGAGCTCCTTACAGAGCATAAGAACCCGCACTGTGTATAATGGTCACATTTCCCTGGGGATCGGGTCCACAGGGCAGACATTTCCTCAGCTGGAGCTATTTAAGCTAAATGTGGATGTGAGGAGCTTGGGGTTCTTTTAGCCTATGAACCAATTAGGTCTGGTCACCAAAGGAGGTTTCTGAGGCCACCAGGGAATCCTGTTCTCTTTGGTGAGCTTGGGGCTTTTGTCCTCTGGCGCTATGCCCAAAGCAGGTACATAGCTGAGCTGGACTCTAGTGTGGAAGATGTCCGCTCCTTCCCCTGTGAGTTTAGACTTGTGAGCCCCTCCACGTATTTTTATCTTCAGTGAGGCAGGCTGTTGAAGTCCCTGTGGGTATGTGCAATCCGCACAATCAGCTTGGGGACCTTAGCAGTGTGCCTACCTAGGCTATTTAATTTCACAGCCATATACTCATGAATACCTTTATATGGGTTCCTAGCACTTTATTCCATGTTACAGTGTGATCAAAGCTACTTGCCACCTGTTCTTTTTAAATCTAATTTGCAAATGGAAACTTAGCGTCTGGCTCACAGTGGGATATGAAAGCACATCTGGCTGCTTTTCCTCCTGGGCCCTTTATCTCCTTCAGTAAAGCTGCTTTCTGGCTCAAGGAGAGGGAGGCTCCTTTCAAGGTGCCACAGTGAGTACTGTTTACCCTGCTGACAGCTCTTAAATTTTTTACTCCCCCTCTGCTCTTGTCAGCAGCCTCACAGCTACTCCTTAATTTTCAACTTGTTGAACACTGATTTTTTTTTTTTAAATCAAGCCTTGGGAACTAAATGAGGCCATTGGGATGAGAAATGAGCATATTCTAGGTGGAGATTATATTTAGATGCATTTGGGGTGTCTCTAAAAAGCTAACCACTAAGTTGTGGGAACACGCTGGAGCCTACTTACTTACTTAGACTCCCCTGAGCCATTGTTCTTACCAAAACAGAACTTGTCTTAACCTGAAATGGCTTGTTGTGGCGTGTGTAGAGCACTAACTTCTGAAAACTTAAGAAGCTACAAAGGGAAAAGGAAACAGTGGTTACTTTTTAGAAGATGTGACACTGACTTAACCATACTGCCCCTGTGCCGTACCTGAGAGGTGGGAGAAGCAGGCTTTGATGGGGTTGGCCTTCTTGATTTTGCTGGCAGGAAACACACGGTCCTAGAAGATGAATTGAATTTTGCTGTAGTCTTCTCAGCCAGCAACTGCAGGCACCTCCAGCTGTCATTTTCTCCCCAGCTGCAGACCACTTGGATCCTGGTCTTCCGAGGGCTGTCTTTGTGCTTTAAAGCCAGACACAGAGTAAGACTGGGCCTCGCCCGTTTTTGTCAGCCGGGTGTGTGTTGTTGAGCACGTCAGCCTGGAGGCTCCCAGCCCTGGGCTGGTGCTGCCTTTGTAGTTCCTGCTCCCACCTCGTTCTCTCTTTGTGTGGCCAGTAGAGGAAGCACAGGCCCTGGTAGGAGCCAGGGCCTCTCTGCTCCCAGGAGTGCGCAGCAGGCTGCAGGGGCACCAGAGAGCCTTCCTCAGTCTGTTTCCAGTGTTCATCGTCAGGTCCAGCTCCCCCTAGAACTGGATCATATGGATCCGTTTCATATGGATCAGTGTTTCTCTCCAGTTTCCCCGATTAGAAGCTGCTTTGTGAAGGAAACCATATTTTGTGTTCCTCTTGGCATCTCCATAGAACCTGCCTTATACAGATGGTGAGGATATCTGTGCAAGAAAAATGAGCTAAAAACTTCATTTAAATAGCTTTGGGATAGTATCTTTTTGAATTTCCAGGGAGGAAAACCCACAACTGCATATGTAAGAGAACAGGAAAGGATGTTTTCATTTTTTTTATAAATGTGCTTAGTATGACTCAAGGGTAATTGTTATGCAAAAGAGAGCTTCCTGAAAGTACAAGTGTTTTGGACAAAGTGATACAAGTAACACGTGTTCTGTCTTGCTGCAGTTCAGGTTATCCATTTAGAATGGCTTTCTTGGAAGCAGTAGAGGTTCATGTCTGTCTGTCTTGATGCCAGCCGTGGTAGAATCACGGGAGAATTGTGAGGCGAGAGTTAAGGCCCATAAGAATCACGGGAGAATTGTGAGGCGAGAGTTGTCAACCATCACAGTCAGTTGTGGGGGACGGAGTCATCTCACAGTAGGCGGCAGAGTACATGGAGATGCCCTGCTTGGCCTGTCAGCACAGTTGTGGTGCTTTGTTCTTTTTTCTGTCCACTATCAGCCTCTTTGCACAAGAGGCCATGGTGGGCATTGCCTCCAGGTTCCGGGAGGGTCTCTGCCACACAGGTCAGGGCGTGCGCTGACAGCCTTCTGTTTGCTCACAGCAGAGATGAAAGCCCCCAAGCGCCGGCAGCCGTTTGTCCCTTTTGCTCTGAGGAATCATACAGGCTGCACTCTGTGGTTTGCCACCCTGACCACCACGCCCACCAGGTAAGGAACACGGGATCTGTCACCTGGTGCCATCTCTCTCACCACAGGCTCCTGTGTACCAACCCAGCAGAGCAAGCCGGGCCCTCTGTGAGGCTCTTGGGATCCATTGCATTTGAATCAATAACATGATGTCTTGCTGAGGCTAATGATGGAGGTTCTGGTTCTACGTATAGTCTGTAGTCGGAGAAGTAGATTTTGAGTCTGAAATATCCAAACTGTGATCTTGATGCCTGGGCATCCATTGTTTTTAAAGTAAAAGTTGAGTAGTTTAAGGATGTGAAAGAAAAGTCACTCCATCCTTTCTCCTCGGTCTTCATTCTACTTCCCTCTTTAAGAAAAGCTGTATGCTATTATGAAATCAAATGGTTTGCCCATTTTTCTTCCAAAACTGCTTGAAAATACTTCTCATATCCCTCACCTCCACCCCGAATTATCTTCCAAACCTGCAGCACACTTGAGACCAGGTGGAACTGGGTGGAGTTGGGAGAACAAATGAGTTCACCTAAGCCAAGTGAGAAGGCTCTCTAACAACTTTCTGCCGATTTAGACCTTGGCTCAACTCTCCAAATGCAGACTGATCTTCCCAATTTAGTAGTGAAGTATATGAAATGAGGACCAGAATCAGTTGATTTGAGAATGTATTTCTCTTGCCTCCACCAAGTATGGTAGTGCTCTAGAAGAAACTTTTTTTTTTAAAGTCAGTTTTTTTAGTCACTTAAAAAAAAAAGTCACTTAAATATTGGGTTGGCCAAGAAATTCATTCAGGTTTTCTAATACTACAGTTAAAAGTCACAACTAGCTTACATAACTCCTTGGGTATCAGACTCTACTGCTGGCAGCAGGTGCTTCTGCAGTGATTGCTTTCTAGCTATTTGTAAAGTTTCAAATGTTGTGATTGATCATGAAGTTAACTTGAGTTACTGACCTTTAAGGTCCTCTTTTGCAGCCAGGTTATATGGCCTTATTGCTGCGAATTGCCTCCTGAGAGGGTTCCTGTTTCCAGCCCTGAGTTCTGGGTGAGAGAGGGGTGGAGAGAAAGAGGGACCAGCTGATACTGTCTGCTTTGGTTCCAGGGCTGCACTGTCTCACAGCGGGAGTCCAGGGGTGGTTCCGGAAGGGAACGGAACGCTTCTTGATGATGCTCACAACGTTAGCGAGTGGCGAGAAGTCCTGACGGGTGAAGAGATTCCCTTTGAATTTGAAGCAAGAGGAAAGCTAAGACACAGGTAAAATGTGGTTTTCTTTTTGCCTCAAAAAAGGGGGGGGGAATATATATATATATATAAATAATCGTCTCTAGTGTTTTGCCTCTTCACTTTCCTTTGTTAATGACTTTACTGTTTTATTTTTAAAAGGCATTTAGAAAACCAGTGTTTCCTTTTTAAAAAAAATACAAAGACTATTTGGGAATACGTTTCTTTCCATCAGTTATCCCTATATTTGACAGGTGAGGTGGTAACTGGTATGTTCCATGTAACTACTTTGGTTGAAGCATAGACAGATCATAGCTCTCCAGTTCATTGCATCCTAGCTGGTTTTCATGATGGAGTGGTGACATGGTCTTATGAAAAACATTATCAAAGCACAGTGAGTTTTAAGCTACACATGTGCCCTTTCAGCAAGCAGATGGTTTCAGGAAGCAAAGCTGATAAGATGCTTTCATTCTTTTTTTTCTTAATATTTATTTATTTGGCTGTGTCAAACCTTAGCTGTGGCACGAGGGATCCTCACTGTGTCATGTGGGATCTTCCGATCTTCCATTATGGTGCACGGACTCTCTAGTTGCGAGGCTCAGGCTCTTGAGTGTGTGGGCTCAGTAGTTGAGGCTTATGGGTTTAGTTGCTCCACAGCATGAGGGATCTTAGTTCCAAGACCGGGGGTCAGACGCATGTCCCCTGCATTGGAAGGATTCTTAACCAGTGGACCCCCAGGAAAGCTGCATAAGATACTCTCATTCTAAGAATAACTCACTTAAGGAGACCACTTACTGATGCACTCAAAACCACCAGCTGAAGGCCGGGAATAAATGCAAAAGAACATTGTGCCTGGTAACTGAGAGGGTGTAAAATGTGTAATAAAATGTTCTTTTACTTGCCAACATTTTTAAGTAGAAGGGCTGTCTGGTGGATACTGAATAGTTAAGATTTTAGCGTTTGAGCCTCATCATCTAAAACTTAAGAGGTTGGCTTCAGCCTTCTGTGGTCACGTGTGTTCTTGGTGCGTTGATTCTTTGTATGCTCAAACACTTCTTCCTTCCATATAGCTCTGTGCCTGTGCACATTATTCCCTAGTGGCAAGAGTTCTGAACTTGGGTGCCTCCAGTGATTTTTAGGAAAAAAACAGTTTATAAAAAAAATCACTGCACTGGGCACATGTACCTGGAAACCATGTTAGAATTTCCAGGGAAGAGTGGTGAGCATTTTTCTGTTCCACAGAGTTCCTGGAGAAGCTAATTATAGAACCATTCGCTGTATTTCTTAATAAGCACTGCCTCTGTTGTAGGAGCGGTTTGGCTTTTTTGTCATTTCCGTTTCCATGTTTTGTAACTCATTTTAAGTCCCACCTTTCTGCTTGAATTCATTGAAAAATGCCTTCTCTGGCGTTTCCCCCTTTGGCATCCTGTCCCCCACTCCCTGCCTCCCTCCCCTCTTCCCTTCCTGTCAGCCTCAAGTCCAATTCCTCATTTCAGGCTTCTGGCTTGAATTAGGCAGAATCTAAAATAGAATTAAATGTGCAATTTCCTCCCGTTCCTCCTGTTCTGCCCACTGCCTTCTACTGCAGTTTCAGCAGAGCACTTTAGCCCTAAAACCCTGCGGGCTCTGTGTCTCATTACCCTGTCTGTAAGCTTCTAGGACTGGAGCCCAGTGACTGAGTGTGGTTCTGAGAGAAGCTGGAGATTCCACAAAAGAACCAAGGAGAAAATGTCGTTTTAGGCATTTCCAAGAGTGTGGTTATGTGATTACATTGCTAGCGCAGCATTTTCACTACCCCACTGTCCCAATTTTAGCTGATGTTATCATTTCACGAAGGTTGAGGTGTAGGGGTGGGTGGAAGACAGACCCTAGCTAGTTCACCTGGTGTGTACAGAGGAAGGGCAGCTGCCACTCTTACTCAAGCTCTGTACATCTTGCAGTTTTGTTTTAAGCATAAGACACAGTTAAAAATATCCTCTTGATTTCCCTTGCATTAGGTAATCACCAAAAAGTTTGGCCAGCTGGGTTTTTATGTCATTATGCAGTAAATCCAATTTCAGGCTTTGCTTCTACTCCTCCCTTGATAGGATTGTGCTTAATGTCTTTTTCCGTGTTCTGCCTGACAGACACACCCATGACCTCCGGATCCATCAACTGCAAGTGAGAGTGAATGGCTGGGAGCAAGTGAGCCCAGTGTCTGTGGACAAAGTCGGGACCTTTTTCCGATACGCTGCACCAGATAAGAATTCCTCATCCTCTACGGTGTGTGGCTGTGGCAAGGGTGTTCAGTGGCAGGGTTGTGCCTTGGCCACACACCCTCAAAGCCAGGCAGTCAGACAGGCCTGTAGTAGCCTTGCTCTAGTGAAATTTTCTTTCTTTTTTTAACTTTTTATTTTATATTGGAGTATAGCCTGATTGACAATATTGTAATAGTTTTAGGTGACAGCAGAATGACTCAGCCATACATGTCCATTCTTCCCCAAACTCCCCTCCTATCGAGGCTGTCATATAACACTGAGCAGAGTTCCCTGTGCTGTACAGTGGGTCCTTGTTGGCTATCCATTGTAAATGAAATTTTCTCGTTCTTCATTTTTCCTAGTGCTGGGAAGAATATTTTGGGTCAGTCATAGGCTTTGATAATCACCATATAGATAAGCCAGCCAGTGGTTAGTTTTAGTAGAAAAACAGGACCTAATATTGGCATCAACACATATTACCCTACCTGTGCAACTCCATTTTATCTGGCCAGAATGTGCAGGTGGGGGCTGCCATCCCAGCTGATACAACTGCCATGGGTGCTCTTGCCAGACAGTCACACTTCGAGGGGTAATGATGTTCCTTGCTGAGTAGCCAGTGGTGACTAGGAAAGCACAGATTGACGGAGATGTGGGAGCTTTCCTCATGCTCTCTTGCTTCATGAAATATGTTCTTGGAAGACACTGATGTTTTCATGGTCTGTCTCGTGCCCCAAGTTTCTTAGAAAAAGAAGCTTTCTTTCAAGATGACTTTTTTTCTGCCCAAGTTCACATCCAGGAACAAAAGGACTAATTTCCCCCAGAGACACCTTTCTATTGTCTTGATGCATCCTGGAGAATTTTGTATATATTGAATGATTGTAAAACGAATATTGCTTTTCCCATATCTTCCAAGATGCTTTTTCTTCATAGTAGACCATACTTTACCTAAGAGTATGTATAAACATCGCCCTTGCAAACAACTGAAGTTGTTGTTGAATTTAACGATGCCTGTGCCTTAGCTCTGTACTGATTCTTTGACTTTGGGGATCTTTCTTAGATCGGCAGCCCGAGCAGCAGGACAAATATTATCCATCCCCAAGTTTATGTGAGTATGATTTTTCTGGTCACTGTGTTTACTGAGTGCACACATAGCTCCTGATGACCACTGGACTCTGTGGTTGGAATTATCTTTTTCATTTTCTGTTAATGATTTCCTTCCTTTTAAAAGAACTTGCAAGGAAATGTTTTCACCTAACTTGGTATATGAGACCGAATATTATAGGGAAGGAGAAAAAAAAAGGGCAAATGTTTTGGTCCAAGGTCTCTTTTTCTAAATTAAATATAAATTAACCTTTGTACAGCTATATGTATTTTACAGGTTTTCCCCCAAAGGTCAACATGAAAGTAATTCAGAATGAAAAATAGTAAGATTCCCTCCCCTATTTGATTTTTGAAACATCACCGCAGGATGACATTAAAAGGCTGTTTTGTGGTTTTTGCTTATAATTTCTTCTCCTTGAGGATAGTAAGTTTCAAAATGTGAAATTTCAGATAAGCATAGAGACAACAAGATTGAGATTTAAGACAGGTGTTACTGGGCCCTCGTTCTCCCGGGGCTTTGCTGGGCTGGGTCAGCGGAGGCTTTCATGATGATTGTGTCCTTCTGATAACACTCTAGGAGGCTGTACTCCACCTTAAAAATTTTTTTGTTTTTAATTTAAAAAATTTATTTATTTTTAATTGGAGAATAATTGCTTTACAATATTGTGTTGGTTTCTGCCATGTCTCAACATGAATCAGCCATAGGTATATGTATGTCCCCTCCCTCTTGAACCTCCTTCCCAACCCTCATCCCATCCCACCCCTCTAGGTCATCACAGACACCGGGTTGAACTCCCTGTGTTACATAGCTCCTTCCCATTAGCTGTGTATTTTATACATGGCAATGTACATGTTTCAGTGCTACTCTCTCAATTTGTCCCACCCTCTCCTGCCCTCGCTGTGTCTTTAAGTCTGTTCTCTATGTCTGAGTCTCTATTCCTGCCCTGCAAATAGGTTCATCATATTAGGTTCTAGATTCCATAATATGTGTTGTTTGTTTTTCTCTTTCTGACCTACCTTACTCTGTATAACAGACTCTAGGTTCATCCACCTCACTAAAACTGACTCAAATGCAATCCTTTTAATGGCTGAGTAGTATTGCATTGGAGAAGGCAATGGCACCCCATTCCAGTACTCTTGCCTGGAAAATCCCATGGATGGAGGAGCCTGGTAGGCTGCAGACCATGGGGTCACGAAGAATCGGACATGACTGAGTGACTTCACTTTTACTTTTCCCTTTCAT
This sequence comes from Bos indicus x Bos taurus, assembly GCF_003369695.1. NCBI lineage: Eukaryota > Metazoa > Chordata > Mammalia > Artiodactyla > Bovidae > Bos > Bos indicus x Bos taurus. The sequence goes on along the minus strand of NC_040091.1, from coordinate 40,704,865 downwards.
GCATTGGAGAAGGAAATGGCAACCCACTCCAGTGTTCTTGCCTGGAGAATCCCAGGGACGGGGGAGCCTGGTGGGCCGCCGTCTATGGGGTCGCACAGAGTCGGACACGACTGAAGTGACGTAGCAGCAGCAGCAGCAGTATTGCATTATATATATATGTAGTCCAGCTTCTTTATCTATCCCTCTGTCAACTAACATCTAGGTTGCTTCCATGTCCTGGCTATTGTAAATAGTGCTGCAGTAAACATGAAGTTATGTTTATCTGTACTCTTCCTTTGCTTTGGAACTACCTGGAAGTTTTGGTTTAAAACATGGATCTTTTCCTTTGGTTGTTTATTAGGTTGGTTTTCACATACTGTTTGTTTTAATGAAAAACTAGCAGTATGGAAAGCTTAGATGTCGTGTCATTTGTTTCTCCAGTTAAAAAAAAGCAGTATCAATATATTCTGAGTACTCAGAGTAATAGTTTTAAAAACCTTCTGTTTTACCTAATGTGAAATTTTATATTTAAAAAAAAAACCAAAAAGCCGTAAATTCTTGGCACATGGTAGCAGCACAAAGTGTGTGTTAAATGTGTGCATAGACACATGAACACAAATAGGAAACAGTGGCTGCACCTATAAGACCAGAAATAAATCAGTTTCCTCTAGTATCTTGGATGGCATCATTGACTCAATGATGCAAATCCCGGGTTTTAGTGAAGGACAGGGAGGCCTGGCATGCTGTAGTCCATGGGGTCGCAAAGAGTCAGACACGACTGAGTGAGTGAATAGCTAGTATCTTGAGTTTTATGAACCTTGGTGTCCTGTTAAAAAAAAGAGTAATTATTGAGCAGAACTTAGACAGTTATCATCGTGAAGAAGTTTTTTTTTTAAAGTTCTTTGAAATCCAAATGTTGGCTTTTTATAGGCATGTCAACAAACAATGTATGGGTATATTGAGTAAATTGCATCACATTTAGGAAAAAACGTTATTCTTCCTATGAAAGGCATGCCAGTACAAACAGCTCTTCAGAACTGGCTGTTATAATAGTGGGTATTAAAGGATATTCACTCCTATTAAAGCAGAGTGGTTTTAGAGCTTAATGACTCATTTCACTGAAGATATATAGTCATAGTAAGACACTTTATGTAGGCCTTCTGACCGGTGTTGTTATACTTTGCGTGATTTTTAAAAGCCACACTTTTTTATAATTTCTCTCTTTTCCATAGTTCTCTTCACTCCCACCTGTCCGGGTTGTCTTTGCGGTAACAATGGAAGGCAGTGCTCGGAAGGTGATCACGGTCCGATCAGCCCTCATTGTGAAGAACAGACTTGAGACGCCAATGGAACTGAGACTGGACAGCCCGTCAGCTCCAGACAGTGAGTTCTGACACTGCCTCCTTGTACCCTGAGCTGGACTTCAGGGTGGGAGACATGCCTGAGTGCTAACATGTGTTTCTGTGGCAGAGCCCGTGGTCCTTCCCGCCATCATGCCAGGAGACTCTTTTGCTGTGCCTTTACACCTTACTTCTTGGCGACTGCAGGCCCGGCCCAAAGGACTGGGTGTGTTTTTCTGTAAAGCTCCTATTCACTGGACCAATGTAGTGAAGACTGCCGAAGTTAGTAGCAGCAAACGAGAATGCCACTCCATGGACACGGAGAAAAGCCGGTTCTTCAGGTAAGCATGGTGTAGCAATGCCATGTAGATTTTGCCATTTTTTTTCCCTTTATGCTTTCTCTGAGGACTCTTAGTGATTCAGTTGTGCTTATTGAAAACCCTAAAGTTCTTACTCCTTAAGTGTTAAAGTTCATAAGAATTCAAGAGTTAACCCTGGGCAGGAGAGTGGCTGTTACTTACCACCTAATATTCATGGGAGAAACAACCACAAACCCAGTACTCACACATATGCGATTAGAAAGTGGTCTGTCTGCATCAGCTTAAAGAGAAGACATGTAAAGGGACTTCCTTGTGGTCCAGTGAGTTCTGACACTGCCTCCTTGTACCCTGAGCTGGTCCAGTGGTTGAGTCCACCTTGCAATGCAGGGGATGCAGGTTTGATCCCTGGTCCAGGAACTAAGAACCCACATGCCTCAGAGCGACTAAGCCTGAGTGTCTCAACTAAGACCTGATGTAGATAATAGATATATAATAAGTGTATGTATATATATATATGTGTGTATGTGTGTATTTATTTATTTACTTTAAAAAGAGAAGATATCTGGAGAGGGAAGAAAAAACAATGACAAGTTCTCATCCCTACACTGGGGAGCAAAATCCTAGAGATGGGAATTTTTCAAATGACACATTTCAAAGGAATGTGGGTAAAGGTGCACCTAATACTGACTTTTCTTGGGGACTTTGACAAAATTATCATGTAGACTCCTCATTTCCTCTTCTGAAGAGTACAAGTAATATGATACTAGATTCAATGTTAGAAAAAATACTGGATTGCTATTGTGAGATCTTTCCAAACTTAGACTTTAAACTTGTTTAAATGAGAGATGGTCAGCTTTAGTTTCCTTTATAGCAAAGACAGGCATTTACTTAGTGAAGATAAAGGAGAACAAGAAGAATATAGAGAATGCCAGTATACCCTTTATCCAGATTTGCCAGTTGTTAACAGACTACTTCTCTTTTGGTGATTTATAAAACAAAAAACAATAAAGATATAAATGGTTTTGAACAGCACTGTTAGGCAGCTTGTCACAATTGGCATTTATGAAACACTTTAACCATCAATTCCAATTGCATTTTTATTTCAAGTATCTGCGGACATTCATCAGAGGTGACCATCTCCTGTGCCATAAAACAAAGATTAACAAATATTAAAGAATTGAAACCCCTCACAATGTATTTCATTATTATGATAGTTATTAAGTTAGATGCCAGTGACAATAAGGTGCTTACAAAACCCCAAATATTTGCAAATTAAGCAGTACATTTCTAAATAACCTGTGGGTTCAAAAGACATCACAAAGAAAATAATATTTTTAAATAAATACTAATGAAAACCAGACATATTAAAATATGGGGGAATGCAGCAAAGACAGTCCTAAAGGGAAATGTGTAGCTTTTAATGCTCACATTAGGAAGTCAGGAAGACGTAAAATCACTGCTCTAAACTTTTTCCTTAATGCAGAAGAGCAAACTAAACACAGAGAAATAGGAAAAGAAAAGTGAAAATCAACAAAGTAGAAAATAAACAATAGGAAAAATCAACAGTGTCAAAATTGGCTTTTTGAAGATTCACAAGCTTGATAAACCTCTAATAAGACCAATCATGTTGTGAGGCAAGAAAACACAAATTGCCCGTATAAGGAGTAGAGAAAAAGGAGAACTGCTGTAGACCCTACAGATATTAAAAGATTTGTTATAAACAATTTTATATAGGTAAATTCCACACTGGAAGGATAAATTTCTTGAAAGATACAGATCGCCAAAACTAACACAAAGAAGAAATAGGAAACTCAAATAACCCAATATCTATTAAAGAAATTTAATTTGTAATACAGAGGCTTCACACAAAGAACATTTAGGACCATAAAACTTCACTAGTGAATTCTACAGACATTTAGGGAAGAAATCATATAAGCTCTTTGCAGACTCTTTCAGAAAGAAGGGGAGGAGGGAATAGTTTTGACTCATTTTAAGAGGCCAATATTCCTGATACCAAAAGTGATATAGTTATTATTAAAGAAAGAAAAAAAGAAAACTAGTATTCCACCATGAAGAGATGCAAAAATTCTTAACAGGATACTCCCCAATAGAATCCAGGGAGTGAAGTTTATCCCAGTAATATAATAAGTTTAACATTCAAAATTGATAATTTTTTTTTTTTTTTAAGCATGTGTGTGTTAACTGCTTAGTCATGTCTGACTCTTTGTGACCCTATGGACTATATAGCTCGCCAGGCTCCTCTGTCCATCGGATTCTCTAGGCAAGAATACTGGAGTGGGTTGCTGTTCTTTCTTTATGGGATCTTCCCCATTCAGGGATTGAACCCAGGTCTTTAACCCAGGTCTTTTGCATTACAGGCAGATTCTTTACCATCTGAGCCATCAGGGAAGCCCTTTAAAAAGCATGAGACTTAATAATTTTATCAAGATTTCAGAATTCCAGATCAACCTATAGAAATCAATTATATGCTTATACTTTAGCCGTGAACAAATGGAAAATGTGATTTTAAGAACACCGTTTACAGTAGCACCAAAAATTTTTATTATTTAGGAATCAGTCTAGGGAATGATATACCAGTCTTTTACCCTAAGAATTACAAAGCTTTGCTGAGGGATAGTAAAGAATCTGCCTGCCCGTGCAGGAGATGTGGGTTTGATCCCTGGATCAGCAAGATCCCTTGGAGAAGGAAATGGCAACCCACTCCAGTATTCTTGCCTGAAAAAAAATCCCATGGCTAGAGGAGCCTGGTAGGCCTCAGTCCATGGGGTCGCAAAAGAGTCAGACACGATTTAGTGACTAAACAGCAACAAAATTAATGAAAACCTATTAACTAAGTGGAAAACAATCAGGTTCATGAATTGGATTGTTAGGATTTCCATTCTCACTAAATTGATCGGCAGATACAACCCAGTTGGTTATCACTAGAATGAGTTTTTTAAAAAATGGCGTATGAACCAAATACGGACACATACAACAACATGGCTGAATCTTGTTAAAACTTAATGCAAAAAAAAAAGAAACCCAGACACAAAGACTAAATACATCCTGTATCATTCTATTTATGCTGTTCAAGAACAGACACAGCTAATTTATAATGATGACTATCAGAAATTGGTTGCTTGAATGATGGTGGAGGTTATTGATTGGAAAGGGATATGAGGGGACTTTCTGGGATGAGAGAAATGTTCTGTAATTGGTTTGGGGTGATGCTTATAGGGGTGTGTATAATTGTCAGAATTCATCAAACTGAACATGTAAAATCCATGTGTTTTACTGTGATTTGATTATGCCTTAGTAAATGTGTTTGGATTGAAACTTGCAAATATCTTACCAAATTATTGAACCCTTTGAATGTTATCCTGTCTCAGACTCATCTAAGGAGAAAAAATTCAAGTTCTTCATTCAAGCTGATGATTTTTACACCATTTTGTCATCACAGGTTTTGTGTGGCCATAAAGAAGGAGAATTACCCAGATTACATGCCCTCCAACATATTTTCTGACAGTGCAAAACAGATTTTCAGACAGCCTGGGCATACCATATACCTCCTGCCGACAGTGGTCATCTGCAACTTGCTCCCTTGTGAACTTGATTTTTATGTTAAAGGAATGCCCATTAATGGGACACTGAAACCTGGCAAGGAGGTGGCTCTCCACACAGCTGATACCTCCCAGAACATTGAACTGGGTAAGGGTTTAGTCAAATAATTATTTGTAATTATTCTGTGAAAGTGTCAGTGGATATCTTATGACTATTTGGCATACATTTTGGGGAAATCGTAGCACATATAATACTGCAGTGAGTTGGCTCAGGGACTTCCCTGGTGGTCCAGTGGTTAACACTTCACGTTCCAATGCAGCGGGTGTGAGTTTGATCCCTGGTCGAAGAGTTAAGATCCCACGTGCTTCCAGACCAAAAATCCAAAACATAAAACAGGAAAATATTATAACAAATTCAATAAAGACTTTAAACAATGATCCACATCAAAAGGAAAAAAATGTGCCAGCTCAGAGGATTTATGCAGTTAAAAAAGCAAAACTTCTAACATAGAAAATCATTGAAACAAAAAAACTGAATAAAACTAAAAGATCTCAGGGCAAGCACTCAACATCGCCTTTTTTCTTGTGTTGCTCACTTAATATGTGACTAAAGGAAGTCTTTTTGTCTTTTCAAACCTTGCTTTTTACCAGCTGTAGAATGAATAAAATCTTCTCTCTCTCCTCTTTCAGGAAAGGGGAAAACATTTTCCAAGCACTCTCGGTACCCCAGACAGTATGTCAAATACTTTGACACACATGTTCTCGTGTAATCCTTACAGCAGTAGTTATGAGTCCCATTTTACTGATGAAGACATTGAGGTTTGGAATAGTTAATACATCGTCATTTTCAGTTGTAGGGATGAATGAAGTGAAGAGAGTCACTATGATAATCTGTAGCTCTTGTAGCAAGAGGGTCCTTCCAGATTTGGGACAGAAAGAATGTTTCTTTAAGGCTGCTGTAGACATGTTGAAATAATAAGGATGTAGATATTTACCTTTTTTACAGTTTTGTAAGTGATTTCATTCTGTCATCTCATTTGATCTTCACAACAATGGATGTCTCAGGCAGAGAGACAGCTGTGGCCCCCATTTTACTGATGAGGAACCTGAAACTCATTGAACTTCAGCAGCGTGTCCCACAGGGAAAAGCTTACATTTTTGAATACGTAAATCCTTGAGCTTAATCTCGAAAAGAAAAAATACTGCAACCCTACTTGTCTGTTTAAAAAAAAAATAGGTCTTTGCTCTGATATTTAAATGTTTCTTCAACAAATGTTTACTGAGCCCCTGTATAGAATGGAAATGCCCTCCCACCCTCCATCACTGTGTGCTCTTTGAGCACTCCTTGTCTTCACTCTCATTGTTTACAGGGAGCATCACTTTTAATAAGAAGCTCTTGAAGTAGATACTGTTGTTATCCCTTTTGGCAGATGGACACAGTGAAGTTAAATAGCTTGTCCCATGTCACACAGCTGTGAGGACAGACTGGGAATTTGAAGCCAGGCAGTGAGGCTGCAGTAAACCTTAACCCTTACCCTATACTTGGTGTTTATTGGGTTTCAGACACCGAGCTGAGGGCCTGTATAGTCAACTCTTGAATAACCAGAGCTGTGACTGATGACTTTCATTCTTCTAATTATTACACGGTTCAGACTCTCTAGTGTGACTTCTAGACCATATTTATTCTCACCCCAGCTAAAGGGAGATGGCCATTCTAATAAGGTTTCTGCCAGTTGAATACTGTAGTTACTGACTTTTCCAAGAGAAATCAAATTAGTTTGGCTATGGGCTATTTTGACAAACTATAAAGTGAAACTCAGAAAGACAGTAGTTTTATCTTTCTTTAGGGGTGTCCCTGGAGAATTTTCCACTCTGCAAAGAATTGCTCATTCCACCCGGAACCCAAAACTATATGGTAAGAATGAGACTCTATGACACCAATCGGCGGCAGCTGAACCTCACCATCCGGATTGTGTGCCGAGCAGAAGGATCTTTGAAGATCTTCATTTCAGCTCCGTATTGGTTGATTAACAAAACTGGTATGTACAGAGGCTGCTCTAGTCGGCCTTTGGAGTCGGTCATGGGAATTCAGATTTATTTGCTCCATGCACTAAATGGAGCCAATGCAAACAGATTACCTCAACAGTGTAAGCTGCTGAACCTTTCCCACTCCATAGAAGTGCTTTAATCATGGTCAAGACTGGCCTTTTGGACAACGACTGAGTCCACTGAATAAATTCAGTCATCACTTTCTTCCCCCTTGATGATATTTTTTCCTTTTATTATTTGCATCTGTCTTGGATACACTGGGTGGGATTGATATAAACATTTCCCCTCCTTCCTAAAGGGCTACCACTGATCTTCAGACAGGACAATGCAAAGACAGATGCTGCAGGCCAGTTTGAAGAACACGAGCTGGCCCGGAGCCTGAGCCCTCTCTTATTCTGCTATGCTGACAAAGAGCAGCCGAACCTGTGAGTACAGTTATTTATGGGAAGGGGAAATAAGCTCCCAGAGAAGGGAAAAATTAGCAAAGGCTATACTATATCCGTGTAAGTAGAAATAGACTGTAGATAACCATCCTGACTTGGCAGGGGGACAGCACCATGACTTAATGGGATTTTTTTCGGATCTAATTTCTGTGTTATTCGATATGGAAAATAAACCATTTGGTTTTGGTGTATAATGAAAGCCAGTTTTATTTTTCATGTATTGAAGTGGTTCTATTCATAACTGCTGATGGTGAGAGACCCACATGGTCTCTTTTCTGCGCGGTTTCTCTCCCCTGGAAGCACTCAGCGCAAGCAGAGGAGCTGGCTTCAGAGGGAAGACAGGTTGGCCTGTTGGTAGAGAGCCTGCACCCCATTAATCCAATTCAGGCCATCTTGTATTAGATTCTGAAATCCATCTCTTTCTGTTGAAATAAAGTGTGCCATTTCAAGATCTCAAAGCACTCATTACCTGTTTAAACACAGGAAAAAGCAACAATTGTTAGGATTAGCGGACATGTCTGTCTTAATGTATGGTAGGGCATTAAGGAAATGACAACCCACTCCAGTATTCTTGCCTGGGAAACTCCATGGAGGAGCCTGGTGGGCTAAAGTCCAGTGGGTCACAAAGAGTCAGACACGGCATTAATTCACTTTATTTATTTTTTCTTGGATTTGACATTCTGCTTTTACAGTGGTCTTCTGATATTTAGCCTTAATCCAAAAATATGTAGGTGAATCTGACACTGCTAAAATGCCATACCCCATTATCCATAGAAGGATGCTGCAAACTTAGAGGAGGGCCACTCCAGTGGATATAGATGCATCTATCTACCTAGAGGTTGGGCTGGAGTCAGGAAAGGACTGACCAGGGTTCTGGCCAGTAGGAGACATAAAACAGCTGCTTGACATAGTCAGCAGGCCCAGGCTCACGGTTTCCCTGAATGGATTTTGACAGTTTTAGATCCAGGACTTGAAATTCAAAACATAGTTTTGTCCGTCAAATTCACAGTTTCCAAAGCCTTTCCACATAGATGATCTCATTTGATTCTCCCAACATTTCAGTGGATTAGGCAGCACAGCAAAGGAATGAGGAAACTGAGGAAGATGAGGAAACTGAGGCCCAGGGAGAGTTATCTGCCCAAAGTTACGTAGCTTGTTAGTGGCCGAGCTGGAACACACATCTGGGAATTATGTTTCCAGGATCCATGACAGGATGCTGGCCAACTGCATGGTGCTTTGCTATTATAATAGCACCAGGCCCTTGAATGAATGTACCATTAGCTGCATCTTCTGTACGTACTTTTCTCATATGTTCAGGGTATTTCATGAACCCTTGAAACAACGGAGTCAGGAAAGTATCAGTTTGCTTTGAATCTTTGTTTTTTCAGATATTGTAGCATTTTCCTCATGCCTTATGCTCCCAGAATCGATGTTTTCCCCTAAAATGTCTAGTTGTGGAGGTCAATACATGTCACACGTTGTTGAACTGTGACTACCTCTCAGATTGAGTTTTAACCACTGATTAATTGCCTCTCTGTGTTTGGGAATAATATGAGAATGAGGAAGAGTCAGTGTTAGAGTTCTAATTTTGGCCGACAGCCACAGCAAGGCTTCCTGATTAGAACAGGTAGAAAAGATTTGCTTGCGGATGAATGTCTATATACGTCTTTGCTTTTCTGCCCCACAGCTGCACGATGAGAATCGGAAGGGGGATTCACCCTGAAGGCATGCCAGGCTGGTGTCAGGGCTTCTCCCTGGATGGTGGTAGTGGCGTCCGAGCTCTCAGAGTCATCCAGCAAGGAAACCGCCCAGGGCTGATCTATAACATTGGTGGGTTATGTTTTGGGGAGGGGGAGAATTTAAACCACGGGCCAACGACTTCAGGCTTGGAGGGATAAGCTGGCCCTACATTTTGGTCTGTCTGCAAGTGCTGGTTTTCTCATTTGCCATTGGGTCAGGTATCCATTCTCTGAATGCTAGATTGATATCATCACAGACCTATTCTCCTAGGGATCCAAGGAGCTACCTAAACACTGCCCCTTTGAGGTCTGAGGCTGTTCAGTTTCAGACTCACCTGTGTCAGGAAAGTATCAGTTTGGCTTGAATCCTTATTTTTCATGGAAATAATAGGAACACTTAGAATGCTTTTCATCCTCCATTTCCCACGCGTTCATTGAAACCTGCAAACCCTAAGAGGGTAAGAAGCATTGTTCTCTTTGAAATTGAAGCTGAGGGGTTAAGTGACTTGTCCAGATATAAAGGGGAAGTCTGGGTTGGAATTAGGATTATGACTGAGGTGTCCACATTTGAGGCAAAAAATATAAAATGCACTTGGTGGTTATGATAATTAGAAATCCCTAAGCTAGCTTAGAGGGCTTCCCAGGTGACTCAGTGGTAAAGAATCTCTGCAATGCAGGAGACACAGGTTTGATCCCTGGGTTGGGAAGATCCCCTGGAGAAGGAAATGGTAACCCACTCCAGTATTCTTCCCTGGGAAATCTCATGGACAGAGGAGCTTGGCAGGCAATAGTCCATGCAGTCACAAAGAGTTGGTCACAACTGAGCACACACAACTAGTCTAGATTGGTGCTTTAACACTTTACACGCACAAGCTTGCTTAGATTCTAGAGGTGGGGAGCACCAAGGGAAGATGTCCCTATGCCTATGTGCCTCAAAAGATGTCGCAAAAGATTAAGACAAACTTGATTTAATTATGTCTCAGATTTGAAGTGTTAGCAGTGCATCCTTCCTTTCCTATATAACTTCTGGGCTCTCAAAGCATTTTTTACTCTTGAATATTGGGAAACCATTGAACCCTCTGTGGTAATAGAAATGCTCTGTCTTGTACTGTCCAGTGTGGAGGCACTAGCCGCACATGGCTGCTGAGCACTGGAGAGTACATTACTAAGAAATGTGGTGAGTGTGTGACAAAGAAACTGAATTCTTTGTTTTTTTAATTTTGGTGCATACGAGTGGTCATGTATGACTAGTGGCTACTGTTCTGGACAGTGCTGATGTAGAGACTCATGTTACAGAAGGAAAAATTGAGATGGTATTACTTAGCTGTTTACCTTGACTCCCATGGAGTCAGTGCTTTGTTTAAGTGTTGGAGGGTTTATTAGTGAAAGACTCTCTTCCAAGTATAGTTTGCTTTTTGTTTTTTTAAAAAATTTGCATGCATTCTTCCTTGACATGGAAGCTGTCTCCTTTAAAGTTGACAAGACTTTTAATAGAATAGAGAAACTTTTATCTGATCCTCCAGCTGAGGATCACAATTCTCATGTTTGTTCGCTCCATCCCTTTAGGCAAAGTCCACTTCATGCCAAGTTTGGCTTTCTGCTGAAGTGTCTGGTCCTTGATAGAGTTTCCAAAGCAAGCCCCTGCAGGTTGGCCAGAAGCCATAGTTGGGACAAATTGAAGGAAACATGGTGGTGCCTGTGCCTTTTCAAGCAGCTGGCGCTAAGGAAGCACACAGAATTCTGGCAGAGAGGCACACTGAGCTGTCCGGTGGAAATATGCAGTGAGTGCACACAAACTTAGATGCTAAGTGCATTCATTAGAACATGCACTTATGTTTTTAGGGACAAGACTGTTTCACATTTCATTGTTAGACTAAAGAAAGGAAGAGAGAGTTTGAGCTAAGATGAGATTTTATATGAGATCTTGGCATGTATTAAGAGAATTTGTGAAATCTCTTATATGACTATTTTTGAAGAATTGGATAAATAACTAGCTTCCTATCAGGAAAGTTGAAAGCCCAGACACAAGTGGAAAAGCCAGGCAGGGCCTGACCAGGTAACCTTAACGTGTACCTCCAATAAGGATGATTTTGTATATTTTGATCTTATCAGCTGTTCATTTGTTAAGGGTTTGCCAGGGCAATCTGAGATAAAAGGGAAACAAAAAACTTTTTTTTAATTGAGTCTTGATGCTATAGATTCTTTCTGTGATACCAAATATACCTCTTATAGGTATATTAGTTGAGATCAGGCATCCGGTCCCATCACTTCATGGCAAATAGATGGGGAAACAATGGAAACTGGCTGGCTTTGTTTTTTGGGGCTCCAAAATCACTGCAGATGGTGACTGCAGCCATGAAATTAAAAGATGCTTACTCCTTCGAAGGAAAGTTATGACCAACCTAGATAGCATATTAAAAAACAGAGATATTACTTTGCCTACAAAGGTCTGTCTAGTCAAGGCTATGGTTTTTCCAGTGGTCATGTATGGATGTGAGAGTTGGACTATAAAGAAAGCTGAGCACAGAAGAATTGATTCTTTTGAACTGTGGTGTTGGAGAAGACTCTTGAGAGTCCCTTGGACTGTAAGGAGATCCAACCAGTCCATCCTAAAGGAGATCACTCCTGGGTGTTTATTGGAAGGACTGATGCTGAAGCTGAAACTCCAATACTTTGGCCACCTGATGCAAACAACTGACTCATTTGAAAAGACCCTGATGCTGGGAAAGATTGAGGGCAGGAGGAGAAGGAGACGACAGAGGATGAGATGGTTGGATGGCATCACCGACTCAATGGACATGAATTTGGGTAAACTCCAGGAGTTGATGATGGACAGGGAGGTCTAGCGTGCTGCAATTCATGGGGTCACAAAGAGTCGGACACAACTGAGTGACTGAACTGAACTGAACTGTTATATGATAAGGTTGATTTCTGACAATTAATGCTTTTCTGTATGTCATAGAAAAGTGATGGGGGTATATCTCCCTATCCCAGTATTACTGAACGTTTCTTAGATACAGAGTTTTAGTGTTGAAAATATGTTAGTCACTCAGTTGTGTCTGACTCTTTGTGACCCCATGCACCATTGCCTGCCAAACTCCTCTGTCCATGGAGTTCTCCAGGCAATAATACTGTAGTGGGTAGCCATTCCCTTCTCCAGAGGGTCTTCCCAACTGTTCCAGTATTACTGAGCATTTCTTAGATACAGAGTTTCAGTGAGTGATTTTTTGTGATTTGCTCAGTTTTTCAGCTATTTTTGAGATTTACATTAAAGAAACACTAGTACAAGTGAATTAGTGAGTTAACAGATCAGAATATTTATAATTGAAAGTATGTTGGGACATCTAGTTGTCATATCCTAAGGTCACTTCTCTTTTTATGGTCTCTTGATACTTGTCTTTAGTAGGGTCCTTTGTGTATGTCTCCAAGGCAGGCTCCCTGGGTTTAATCCAGCTGCGCCACCTACTGGCTGTGTCACTTAAGGACAAGTCACTTATCTTTTCCTGCCTTAGTTTCCTCATCTGCAAAAATGAAGGAATGAAAATATCTAACTCACAAGGTTGTTACAAGAATTAAATGTTGAGCCTTTGGTAGAGGGTATAATGTGTACTAAGAGTTCAATAAATATTATTATTTTTATTATTTTTTACCATAAATATTATCATTGTATAACCAGAGTTCAACCCAAGGCCTTGAATATAGTTACTTTATTCATTGTCTGAATGAGTGAATGAACTCGTCCATTGAATTTCGGATTTTTAAAAGTTATTATCAGAGTTTTTGAGATAATATGGTGTTATTTCATTTTTCTTTCTTTGGATCTTGGTGTTTTGAGATTTCCTTTTGATTGACCATGACTTTCTTTCTTTGGTATGTTTTTTGTTTGTCTTTTTTCCCCACAGTAACTATTAGGTGCTGGAAACATTTATTTTATGAAGGAATAAATTCAGTAGTATTTAGCATTATATTTGAGCTGGATTCTTGGGCTGACAGAAAATACTAAGAGTCAGTTGAGTTTAGGGCAGTTGCAGAATGCAGTTAAGTAATACACAGATTCTCCTCTGTGTTGTAAAAGGGGCATGTTCTTTAGGAAGAAATTTTGTGTCCCGTATATAAGGAGAAATACGTCACATAAACCATGTTAGTAGTCAGCTTCATAAATGTAAACCAGGCTAAACACCTGTTTGTTTTAGTTGCTGTTACAATTGTATGCACTTTACGAAGAAGCTGGGAATTACGGGGATATTGATGTTGCCAAGACTTTTTAAGGTCTAAATGGGAATAAAGAATAATACTTTGAAGATAGTTGCTGTTTTCGTTCTATTCTTAGGAGACCTCATAGCCTCTCTGGATGCTACAATCATTATCTCAGAGAAACTAAGTAATTGTGAAAGCTATTTACTTTTTTTAGACCATAATTTTTTTCTTTCTGATTAATTCATGGAACTGGTTCTTGTTATTCATAGGTATTGATGTCAAGAAAGGCCGAGGCCGATATATTGACACCTGTATGGTCATCTTTGCCCCCCGTTACCTGTTAGATAATAAGTCATCCCACAAGCTTGCATTTGCACAGAGGGAATTTGCCAGGGGACAGGTAAGCAGCTTGCTTTTGAAGAATGATGAGTGCTTATTTAATAGCACAGTGAATTTTAATGTCATTTTAATTTGAATGTCACATTTAATTTTAATGACTTATCTCCCTGTCAACACTAAGTTTTTTGATGTGAGTAAACAACAGAATGATCTCTGTTCACTTCCAAGACAAACCATGCAATATCACGGTAATCCAGATCTATGCCCCGACCAGTAATGCTGAAGAAGCTGAAGTTGAAAGGTTCTATGAAGACCTACAAGACCTTTTAGAACTAACCCCCAAAAAGATGTCCTTTTCATTATAGGGGACTGGAATGCAAAAGTAGGAAGTCAAGAAACACGTGGAGTAATAGGCAAATTTGGCCTTGGAATACAGAATGAAGCAGGGCAAAGGCTCATAGAGTTTTGCCAAGAGAATGAATTGATCATAGCAACACCCTCTTCCAACAACACAAGAGAAAACTTTACACATGGACATCACCAGATGGTCAACACTGAAATCAGATTGATTATATTCTTTGCAGCCAAAGATGCAAAAGCTCTATACAGTCAGCAAAAACAGGACCGGGAGCTGACTGTGGCTCAGAAATGAACTCCTGATTGTCAAATTCAGACTTCAATTGAAGAAAGTAGGGAAAACCACTAGACCATTCATGTATGACCTAAATCAAATCCCCTATGATTGTACAGTGGAAGTGAGAAATAGATTTAAGGGACTAGATCTGATAGACAGTGCCTGATGAACTATGGATGGAGGTTCCTGACATTGTACAGGAGGCAGTGATGAAGACCATCCCCAAGAAAAAGAAATCCAAAAAATCAAAACGGCTCTCTGAGGAGGCCTTACAAATAGCTGTGAAAAAGAAGAGAAGCAAAAAGCAAAGGAGAAAAGGAAAGATATACCCATTTGAATGCAGAGTTCCAAAGAATAGTAAGGAGAGATAAGAAAGCCTTCCTCAATGCAAAAGCCTTCCTCAATGCACTTTCTTTGCAAAAGTGCAAAGAAATAGAAATAGAAGGAAAACAATAGAATAGGAAAGACTAGTGATCTCTTGAAGAAAATTAGAGATACCAAGAGAACATTTCATACAAAGATGGGCTCAATAAAGGACAGAAATGGTATGGACCTAACAGAAGCAGAAGATATTAAGAAGAAGTGGCAAGAATACACAGAAGAACTGTACAAAAAAGATCTTCACGACCCAGATGATCACAATGGTGTGATCACTCACCTAGAGCCAGACATCCTGGAATGTGAAGTCAAGTGGGCCTTAGAAAGCATCACTACGAACAAAGCTAGTGGAGGTGATGAAATTCCAGTTGAGCTATTTCCAGTCCTAAAAGATGATGCTGTGAAAGTGCTGCACTGAATATGTCAGCAAATTGGAAAACTCAGCAGTGGCCACGGGACTGGAAAAGGTCGGTTTTCATTCCAATGCCAAAGAAAGGCAATGCCAAAGAATGTTCAAACTACCACACAGCTTCACTCATCTCACATGCTAGTAAAGTAATGCTCAAAATTCTCCAAGCCAGGCTTCAACAATATGTGAACTGTGAACTTCCAGATGTTCAAGCTAGTTTTAGAAAAGGCAGAGGAACCAGAGATCAAATTGCCAACATCCACTGGATCATCGAAAAAGCAAGAGAGTTCCAGAAAAAACATCTATTTCTGCTTTATTGACTATGCCAAAGCCTTTGACTGTGTGGATCACAATAAACTGTGGAAAATACTGAAAGAGATGGGAATACCAGACCACCTGACCTGCCTCTTGAGAAATCTGTATGCAGGTCAGGAAGCAACAGTTAGAACTGGACATGGAACAACAGACTGGTTCCAAATAGGAAAAGGAGTACGTCAAGGCTGTATATTGTCACCCTGCTTATTTAACTTCTAGGCAGAGTACATCATGAGAAACACTGGGCTGGAAGAAGCACAAGCTGGAATCAAGATTGCTGGGAGAAATCTCAGTAACCTCAGATATGCAGATGACACCTTTATGGCAGAAAGTGAAGAATTACTAAAGAGCCTCTTGATGAAAATGAAAGAGGAAAGTGAAAAAGTTGGCTTGAAGCACTACATTCAGAAACTAAGATCATGGCATCTGGTCCCATCACTTCATGGGAAATAGATGGGGAAACAGTGGAAACAGTGTCAGACTTTATTTTTTTGGGCCCCAAAATCACTGCAGATGGTGATTGCAGCCATGAAATTAAAAGATGCTTCCTCCTTGGAAGAAAAGTTATGACCAACCTAGACAGCATATTAAAAAGCAGAGACTACTTTGCCAACAAAGGTCCATCTAATCAAGGCTATGGTTTTTCCAGTGGTCATGTATGGATGTGAGTGTTGGACTGTAAATAAAGGCTAGTGCCGAAGAATTGATGCTTTGAACTGTGGTGTTGGAGAAGACTTTTGAAAGTCCCTTGGACTGCAAGGAGATCCAACCAGTCCATCCTAAAGGAGATCAGTCCTGAGTGTTTATTGGAAGGACTGATGCTGAAGCTGAAACTCCAGTACTTTGGCCACCTGATGCAAAGAACTGACTCATTTGAAAAGACCCTGATGCTGGGAAAGATTGAAGGCTGGAGGAGAAGGGGACAACAGAAGATGAGATGGTTGGATGGCATTAGTGACTCAATGGACGTGAGTTTGAGTAAACTCTGGGAGTTGATGATGGACAGGGAGGCCTGGTGTGCTGCAATCCATGGGGTTGCAAAGAGTCGGACACGACTGAGCAACTGAACTGAACTGAACTGAACCATTTTGTGCCTTTAGTGCCCTAAACAGCTCCTGGTGGAGGGCAAGGCTCAGAGTAGACAGATTCTCAGTAAACATTTACATCTTGACTTGACTTTTGACCCAGTGATACCGTGTTTTAGGGAACAGCCAATCCTGAAGGTTACATTTCCACGCTTCCTGGTTCCAGTGTGGTGTTCCATTGGCCTCGGAATGACTACGATCAGCTGTTATGTGTCCGACTGATGGATGTTCCCAATTGTATTTGGTCTGGAGGCTTTGAAGTCAACAAAAATAATTCCTTCCATATCAACATGAGGTGAGTGCAGAGACTATATTTAGTCAACAAGTAGTCTTGTTTGAGGTACGGCAATATAAATAGTAAGCTGTAAATACCATATAAATTTCAAATATTTATAAAGTTGTAAATAGCAAGTAGTTACTTTTAGTAAGACTACTCTTGATGAAATGGGCACATATGTTTCTGACTCAAAGGTCTTAAAACTGCAAAGACTAGGCAGATAGGAATGAACCTTTTGATGGAATGAGCTAAAAGGGGGTGTTGACAATTTTGACCATTGTGCAGTTGCTGCCGTCTGAGGTCACATGTCCAGGGAGTAGCACTGAGCTCATGGTCGCCCGCCACTCTTGTCTGCATTCAGATGGCAGCTTTGATGATGTTTTTGTCTATTCTTGCACACTGTACAAGCTATTCTCTCATTAGATGCCATTCCAGTAAATCCCCTAGTCTTCTTTGCCCAACCCAGTGACCCTTAGATCCTTATTTAAAAAAATCAACAAAAGTCAGGGTCAGTTAGCACAAGATGACTCTTTTCTGTCATCCAATGCTTTTTTTTTAATGTATAAAACTTTGAAAAGATTGTAGTAAAATGCACATACCATATGGGAGAGATAGCATAACATAAAGACCCAGGCATTATTTCGTGTGACTCAGGTACATAAAGTAAAATTTACTGTCTTAGCCATTTTTAGCTTTACTGGTGTTAGGTACGTTCATGTTGTGCAGTCTCCTAAACTCTTTTCATCTTGCAAAACAGAAACTCTGTACCCACTAAACGAGAACTCCTCATTTTCCCTTTCTTAACCCCTGGCAACTTCTGTTCTCCTTTCTCTATGAATTTGACTACTCTAGGTACCTCAGAGAAGTGAAATCATACAATATTTGTCTTTTTGTGACTGGCTTATTTCATTAGCATAATGTCCTCAATGTCATCCACATTGTAACATGTGTCAGAACTCTTTTTGTGTGTGTGTGTGGCAGCATTTAGTTTGTTACTTTTTATTTCTCTCTAGTGCAGTAAAATTCTGTTTCATTTTTTCAAGTATAGCTGATTTACAATGTGGTGTCAATTTCTGCTATACTGCACAGTGATTCAGTTATATAAACAAGATATATATGTTCTTTTTCATATTCCTTTCCATTATGGTTTATCACAGGATACTGAATATGGTTCACTGTGCTATACAGTGGGACCATTTTACATTCACCATTTATATTTCACCATTTTACATTCTTGTAAAGGGCACACAAGGATCCAGTTTCTCCACATCTGTACCAACGCTTGTTATTTTTCCTTTTTTGATAGTAGGCATCCTCATGGGTGTGAGGTGGTATCTCATGGTTTTGATTCTCATTTCCTTAATGATTAGTGATGCTGAGCTTCTTTTCCTGTGCTTGTAGGCCATTTGTACATCTTTTTTGACATGTCTGTTCAGGTCCTTTGCCTGTTTTTGAGTTGGATTTTTGTTGTTGTTGAGTTGTAGGAATCCTTTATATATTCTGGATACAAACCCCTTATGAGATATATACATGCATGCATTCCAAGTGTCTGACTCTCTGCAACCCTAGAGTCTGATATAGGAGATATATAATTTACATATATTCTCTCCCATTCATATGTTGTGTTTTTACTCTGTTGATTGTATTCTTTGGTGTATCGTTTTTAATTTTGATAGAGTCCAGCTTGCCTATTTTAACTTTGGTTTCCTGTGCTTTTTGTGTTGTATGGAAGATCATTGCCAAATCCAGTGTCTTGAAGCTTTCCCCTATGTTTTCTTCTGAGAATTTTATAGTTTTAGCTCTTCTATATAGGATTTGATCCGTTTGTATTCATATAAGGTTGAGTCCAATAGAGACATCAGTTTGCCAACAAAGGTCCATATAATCAAAGCTATGATTTTTCCAGTAGTCATGTATGGATGTGAGAGTTAGCCCATAAAGAAGGTTGAGCGCTGAAGAACTGATGCTTTCAAACTGTGGTGCTAGAGGAGACTCTTGAGAGTCCCTTGGACTGCAAGGAGATCAAACCAGTCAGTCCTAAAGGAAATCAACCCTGAGTATTTATTGGAAGGACTGTTGCTGAAGCTGAAGTTTCAATACTTTGGCCACCAGATGTGAAGAGCTGATTCATTGGAAAAGATCCTGATGCTGGGAAAAATTGAGGGCAAGAGGAGAAGGGAGTGACAAAGGATCAGATAGTTGGATGGCATCACTGACTCAATTGACATGAGTTTGAGCAAACTCAGAGAGATAGTGAAGAACAGAGAGCCGGGTGTGCTGCAGTTCATGGGGTCACAAAGAGTCAGACAGGCTGACTTAGCGACTGAACAAGAGTCCAACTCTGTTCTTCTGCTTGTGGATATCCACTTTCCCAATACTACTTGTTGAAAAAATTTTCTTTTCCCTATGGAATGGTCTCTACACTCTTGTCAAGAATTATGTGACCCTATATGTGAGGATTTATTTCCAGGCTTTCTAGTCTGTTCCTTCATATTTTGTCTTTTTGCCAGTGTCAGACTGTTGTGATTATAGTAGCTTTGTAATAGGTTTTGAAATTAAGAAGTGTGAGACCTCCATCTTTGTTCTTTTTCAAGATTATTTTGGCTACATGGAGTTCCTAGAGATTCCATCTGAATTTTAGGATAAATTTTTCTGTTTCTGGAGAAAAAAAAAAACAGCTGGAATTTTGATGAGCATTGTATTAAATCTCTAGATCCACTTTGTGTAGCACTGACATCTTGACAATATTAAGTCTTCTAAATCTATGAACATGGGATGTCTTTCTGTTTGTTTCTGTCTTCTTTAATGTTTTGCATCAAATGCTTTTGAAGCCAAAGAGACTGAAATCAGTGCTAATTCAACACATTTAGAAGCAAAATTTAATTATTTATATCTTATGGTGAGTTCTCTTTGGAGAACACTACTGTAAGGAAACAAAAATGTCTAATTTATTAATAGATGATTCAAAATAATATTTATATTTGACTTTTCTAAAAAAATGCATTATCTGAGGTTTTTCTTTGATTTTGTTTTTGTTGATGATGTGCCTTTCTTATGTATCTTTTGCCCTGATCCTTATTAGAGTTAATTGCATCTGGTATAAGCGTCTGCCTGCAATGTGGGAGACCTGGGTTCGATCCCTGGGTCAGGAAGATCCCCTGGAGAAGGAAATGGCAACCCACTCCAGTATTCTTGCCTGGAGAATCTCATGGACGGAGGAGCCTGGTGGACTACAGTCTACGGGTTCGCAAAGAGTCAGACACGACTGAGTGACTTCACTGTCCTTTCCTTTCCTTTCATAGTGGTTTTCAAGCTGTGTTCCTAGAATTCATAGGGGTCTAAGGAGGTGACTTTATAGGCCAAGTGAGTGAAGTGGACAGGGCCCCAGTGCCCTCATCCTGACTTCAACCAGAACTCCTGTCTCATAGTGTCATATGTTCCCCACAGGTTGGGGTGAGGGCGGGCAAGGTGAGGAATTTGCAGCTAAAACCACCATTGATTTATACGCTGCTTTGGTGAAGGCAGCCCAGGTCTGTTGTGTGGTATGAAGCCAATTCAGAATTAAACAGAAAAGTTACTCATGATTACTTAAAAGAAGAAGAAAAGAAAGGTGTGGAGCGTGGGGGTGGATGATACCTTTGTTAATCCTTTTGAAATAGTTTCAGTGTGTGGCCCTAAACTACTGAGCAAGGACCTGGGCCAGATGTTTCCTTTACTTTCCTCAAGTTTTCATTTTGAAACAATTTAAACCCACAGAGAACTTGTAGGAGTAGTACAAAGACACCCCTTCTTTACCTACATTTCCTGCTTTTCAACATTTGCTCTGTTCTTGTTCTCTCTCCACATGTACTCATATGCATAGTTTTTTCCTAAACCATTTAAAAGTAAAATGAAGTCATCATAATACTTCAGACATAAAAAATTTGTCACCCATCACTACACACTGAAGAAATTTAATATTATGTTTTTAAATGTATAAAATGTCCTTTAAAATGTTCTTCACAGTAACCCTGCTCCCCAGATCTGGGGTCCAGTGAAGGATCATGCATTGTATTTGGCTGGTGTGTCTCATCTGCTTTAATCTAGAATGGTCATTGTCTCAGTTTTCCTTTTTGTCTTTATTTACATTGACATTTTTGGAGTCCAAGCCAATTTCATATAGAATGTTTGGTTTTCTGGACTTTTCTGATGGTTTTCTGTATTTAAGTTTGGGCCTGACATTTTTGGTAAGAACATTACTTCTGTGGTGGTGTATGTTTCCCATTGCATCATGTCAGGAAGCCTGTGATGTCTGTTGGTTCCATTATTGATGTTGTTAAATTCGATCATCATTTGGTTTAGGTGCTGTCCACCAGGTCTCTCTATTGTAAAGTTACCTTTTCTTTGTAAACAACATTAGTTCATGGTAGGGATAATTTGAACCTTTTTGTATGTTCACTTTTAACAAAACCTTTCAGTCAGTGGTTTGGTGGTTCTCACCTGAATCAGTTATTACATTAGTTATTGCAAAATGGTGATTTCTGGTTCTTATATGTCTTCTACATTTATTAACTGATATTCTTCCATAAAGAAGAGCTTTCCATTCTCTACAGTGGTTTGTCTATGTTTAAATACACACACACACACACACATATACATACACACACACACACATACACATTATGATTGCATCTGGTACCTCCATTCCACAGGATTCTTCCTCATCTTCCCTTATTCTACAGTGTGAACGCTGTTCATCAATAACATCAACATATTAGTTTGAACCATATGAAATTCCTCTTTTCTAGGTCAAAAGTAGTCTAGTGTCAACAATTTTATGTGGTTCAACCAATATTTACTCACTTGTTGCACTGACACTATGACCCCAAACAAACCCAAAGTAAAATTTGTAGATATCATATAGTTATGGCCTGCTGTTCGAAGTAGCTTGGATGATTTCTTTTTTATTTTGTGATTGTACTGTCAGTTTCTACTTTTTAAATGCTGTCAAAGAACACACAGTGGTAATTGTGAGAAGTATGAGAAGAAAGTGAGTTGGGAACTTGTTCCCTACATTTTATGCAGCCTCCATGGTTTCCTTTTGCTGCAGAGATACTCTGGGAAAATGCTTCTTTCTGCGTGTGGAAATTACTCTCCGAGGAGCTACCTACAGGATCTCCTTCAGTGATACAGATCAGTTACCCCCTCCTTTCCGAATTGACAACTTTTCTAAGGTATCAAGGGGAGTTGAGAGCCAGTTTGGCTCTTTCATATGTGGGAAAGTGAAGTACATACTACACTTAAGATAATGATAAAAAGCATTGTAAACTTGGGTTTGAAAGAAGCTACACAGGGGTCTCAGAAATCCTTACCATTGGGAGGTGGTTTCTGCTGGTTATTTTGATTGCTGGGCAGCCTTGTCCAGAAATGACTTCTCAGCTCCCAAAAGTTAACTTTGACCAGATGGTTTGGTTAGCATGGGGCCCTCTGCAGACATTCCATACAAACAGAGAAATCAGAATCAGACTGACAAATGCCCAGTAGAATGGGCAGTTCTACTGTTCCTTAGTAACAGTGAGCTCCTTTCTGAATCTTCCAAGTGCAGCCAAGATGGAGGTTGTTAGATTCTATTTTGAATTATGCCTTAGGCCTTATAATTTGTAACTTTCCATAGCTGAATTCCAAGATTTTTGTTCCTTTCTTTGTTCCTAGTGTATCCTGGGCATGGTGGGGTGAGACTAGATGCCACTGAAAGAACAGAGTTGCTTTCTCTAGGTATTTGGTATGGCAAAGCTTCTCAAAACCTTTTACCCAACAGACTGTGGCCCATGTCCTGTAACTGGTGGGCTCTTTGCAATTTTGAAGATGATTAGAAAGGCATTTGAAGAGGCCAGCTGTTGAGCCTTACTTGTGATTTTGTACCCTGTATAGCATTCATTTGGGAAAGCTCTGGAACCTAAGAGGCACTGAATCACTTTCCAGCATCACCCCTCTGAATGAAGGTTCTCCTTATTCTCTGCCGTTGCTATAGGTCCCAGTTGTCTTCACTCAGCATGGCGTCGCTGAGCCCAGGCTCCGCACTGAAGTGAAGCCCATGACATCCTTGGATTATGCCTGGGATGAACCCACCCTGCCACCTTTTATCACTCTTACTGTTAAAGGGGCAGGTTCCTCTGAGATCAGCTGCAACATGAATGATTTCCAGGATAACCAGCAGCTTTATTATGAAAATTTCATTTACATTGCTGCTACATACACGTTCTCTGGGTAAGTCTGGGTTAAATTACTGTTCTTGTAAAGCAGAAAGCTCTAATTATTAACTGGTTTTAAACTTTAATCAGTTCTCAGAAGGCTGAGGGATGAAGGAAGATTCCTTCCATTCTTTACCAAATCCTAGGCTCAGACTTTATCTTGAGAGCTCTTTTGTCTAAGCCCTTGTCTTCTGGCTAGAGTAAAATTTATCCAAAGAGGCAAGACTCTTCTCTTTTTAAAGAGCTTCCCAATAATCCATTCTAGTATTTAACAACTCTCTTTGGGCATTGTTATTATAATAGCTTCAATTTCTCTTGCTTTATGATGATATTTCTTATGCATTTTTTAAACTTCTTGCTGCTTTTTTAAATTTGTTTTACCTCTTTCCTTATTTGAAACTGACTAATCTTCAGACTCTGTGCGACCCCATAGACGGCAGCCCTGGGATTCTCCAGGCAAGGACACTGGAGTGGGTTGCCATTTCCTTCTCCAATGCATGAAAGTGAAAAGTGAAAGTGAAGTCGCTCAGTCGTGTCCGACTCTTAGCGACCCCGTGGATTGCAGCCTAACAGGCTCCTCCATCCACGGGATTTTCCAAGCAAGAGTACTGGAGTGGGGTGCCATTGCCTTGTCCTGAAGGATCCCGGACGAGCCCCCAAGATGAAAGGTTGTTATTGAATCACGCGAAGACACTGGGATTCTTGGCCCCCGGAGGAGAAGAATTCAATCCGGGGCCAGAGACAAGGCTTGATCGCTCAGAGCTTTTGTGTAATAAAGTTTTATTAAAGTATAAAGGAGATAGAAAAAGCTTCTGACATAGGCATCAGAAGGGGGCAGAAAGAGTACCTTCTTGCTAGTTCCATGAACAGTATGAAAAGGCAAATTGATAGGATACTGAAAGGGGAACTCCCCGGGTTGGTAGGTGCCCAATATGCTACTGGAGATCAGTTGAGAAATAACTCCAGAAAGAATGAAGGGATGGAGCCAAAGCAAAAACAGTACCCAGTTGTGGATGTGACTGGTGATAGAAGCAAGGTCCGATGCTGTGAAGACCAATATTGCATAGGAACCTGGAATGTCAGGTCCATGAATCAAGGCAAATTGGAAGTGGTCAAACAGGAGATGGCAAGAGTGAATGTCGACATTCTAGGAATCAGTGAACTAAAATGGACTGGAATGGGTGAATTTAACTCAAATGACCATTATATCTACTACTGTGGGCAGGAATCCCTTAGAAGAAATGCAGTAGCCATCATGGTCAACAAAAGAATCCGAAATGCAGTACTTGGATGCAATCTCAAAAATGACAGAATGATCTCTGTTCGTTTCCAAGGCAAACCATTCAATATCACAGTAATCCAAGTCTATGCCCCAACCAGTAACGCTGAAGAAGCTGAAGTTGAACGGTTCTATGAAGACCTACATGACCTTTTAGAACTAACACCCAAAAAAGATGTCCTTTTCATTATAGGGGACTAGAATGCAAAAGTAGGAAGTCAAGAAACACCTGGAGTAACAGGCAAATTTGGCCTTGGAGTAGGAGTGAAACAGGGCAAAGACTAATAGAGTTTTGCCAAGAGAATGCACTGGCAAAAACACCCTCTTCCAACAACACAAGAGAAGATTCTACACGTGGACATCACCAGATGGTCAACACTGAAATCAGATTGATTATATTCTTTGCAGCCAAAGATGGAAAAGCTCTATACAGTCAGCAAAAACAAGACCAGGAGCTGACTGTGGCTCAGATCATGAACTCCTTATTGCCAAATTCAGACTTAAATTGAAGAAAGTAGGGAAAACCACTAGACCATTCAGGTATGACCTAAATCAAATCCCTTATGATTGTACAGTGGAAGTGAGAAATAGATTTAAGGGACTAGATCTGATAGAGTGCCTGATGAACTATGCACGGAGGTTCATGACATTGTACAGGAGACAGGAATCAAGACCATTCCCATGAAAAAGAAATGCAAAAAGCAAAATGGCTGTCTGAGGAAGATGTGAAAAGAAGAGAAGCAAAAGGCAAAGGAGAAAAGGAAAGATATAAGCATCTGAATGCAGAGTTCCAAAGAATAGCAAGGAGAGATAAGAAAGCCTTCCTCAGTGATCAATGCAAAGAAATAGAGGAAAACAACAGAATGGGAAAGACTAGACATCTCTTCAAGAAAATTAGAGATACCAAGGGAACATGTCATGCAAAGATGGGCTCGATAAAGGACAGAAATGGTATGGACCTAACAGAAGCAGAAGATATTAAGAAGAGGTGGCAAGAATACACAGAAGAACTGTACAAAAAAGAGCTTCACGACCCAGATAATCATGATGGTGTGATCATTCACCTAGAGCCAGATATTCTGGAATGTGAAGTCAAGTGGGCCTTAGGAAGCTTCACTACAAACAAAGCTAGTGGAGGTGATGAAGTTCCAGTTGAGCTGTTTCAAATTCTGAAAGATGATGCTGTGAAAGTGCTGCACTCAATATGCCAGCAAATTTGGAAAACTCATCAGTGACCACAGGACTGGAAAAGGTCAGTTTTCATTCCAATCCCAAAGAAAGGCAATGCCAAGAATGCTCAAACTACCGCACAATTGCATTCATCTCACACGCTAGTAAAGTAATGCTCAAAATTCTCCAAGCCAGGCTTCAGCAATATATGAACTGTGAACTTCCAGATGTTCAAGCTGGTTTTAGAAAAGGCAGAGGAACCAGAGATCAAATTGCCAACATCTGCTGGATCGTGGAAAAAGCAAGAGAGTTCCAGAAAAACATCTATTTCTGCTTTATTGACTATGCCAAAGCCTTTGACTGTGTGGATCACAACAAACTGGAAAATTCTGAAAGAGATGGGAGTACCAGACCATCTGACCTGCCTCTGAGAAATATGTATGCAGGTCAGGAAGCAACAGTTAGAACTGGACATCAGGAAGCAACAGTTAGAATTGGACATGGAACAACAGACTGGTTCCAAATAGGAAAAGGAGTACGTCAAGGCTGTATATTGTCACCCTGCTTATTTAACTTCTATGCAGAGAAATGCTGGGCTGGAAGAAGCACATGCTGGAATCAAGATTGCTGGGAGAAATCTCAATAACCTCAGATATGCAGATGACACCACCTTTATGGCAGAAAGTGAAGAGGAACTAAAAAGCCTCTTGAGGAAGGTGAAAGAGGAGAGTGAAAAAGTTGGCTTAAAGCTAAACATTTAGAAAACTAAGATCATGGCATCTGGTTCCATCGCTCATGGGAAATAGATGGGGTAACAGTGGAAACAGTGTCAGACTTTATTTTTTGGGGCTCCAAAATCACGGCAGATGGTAATTGCAGCCATGAAATTAAAAGACGCTTACTTCTTGGAAGGAAAGTTATGACCAACCTATCAGATCAAATCAGTCACTCAGTCGTGTCCGACTCTTTGCGACCCCATGAATCGCAGCACGCCAGGCCTCCCTGTCCATCACCAACTCCCGGAGTTCACTCAGTCTCATGTCCATCGAGTCGGTGATGCCATCCAGCCATCTCATCCTCTGTCGTCCCCTTCTCCTCCTGCCCCCAATCCCTCCCAGCATCAGAGTCTTTTCCAGTGAGTCAACTCTTCGCATGAGGTGGCCATAGTACTGGAGTTTCAGCTTTAGCATCACTCCTTCCAAAGAAACACCCAGGGCTGATCTCCTTCAGAATGGACTGGTTGGATATCCTTGCAGTCCAAGGGACTCTCAAGAGTCTTCTCCAACACCACAGTTCAAAAGCATCAATTCTTCGGCGCTCAGCCTTCTTCACAGTCCAACTCTCACACCCATACACGACCACAGGAAAAACCATGGTCTTGACTAGACAGACCTTTGTTGGCAAAGTAATGTCTTATTTTGCCAACAAAGGTTCGTCTAGTCAAGGCCATGGTTTTTCCTGTGGTCGTGTATGGGTGTGAGAGTTGGACTGTGAAGAAGGCTGAGCGCCGAAGAATTGATGCTTTTGAACTGTGGTGTTGGAGAAGACTCTTGAGAGTCCCTTGGACTGCAAGGAGATCCAACCTGTCCATTCTGAAGGAGATCAGTCCTGGGTGTTTATTGGAAGGAGTGATGCTCAAGCTGAAACTTCAGTACTTTGGCCACCTCATGCGAAGAATTTGATTCATTGGAAAAGACCCCGATGCTGGGAGGGATTGGGGGCAGGAGGAGAAGGGAACGACAGAGGATGAGATGGCTGGATGGCATCACTGACTCGATGGACATTAGACTGAGTGAACTCTGGGAGTTGGTGATGGACAGGGAGGCCTGGTGTGCTACGATTCATGGGGTTGTAAAGAGTCAGACACGACTGAGCAACTGAACTGAACTGAATCTTCATCCATAATTACCCGAATCACTGTTCTGATCCTCCTCTCCCTTTGAGAACACTGATTAACACTTCAGGGTCTTCTTAATAGTCACCTAAAAGCAAGCACGGAGAAGGCAATGGCATCCCACTCCAGTACTCTTGCCTGGAAAATCCATAGACAGAGGAGCCTGGTAGGCTGCAGTCCATGGGGTCGCTAAGAGTCGGACACGACTGAGAGACTTCACTTTCACTTTTCTCCTTCATTCATTGGAGAAGGAAATGGCAACCTACTCCAGTATTCTTGCCTGGAGGATCCCAGGGATGACGGAGCCTGGTGGGCTGCGGTCTATGGGGTCGCACAGAGTCGGACACGACTGAAGCGACTTAGCATTAGCAAAGGCAAGCAGAGGAGTTCAACTTGACAGCAATTACAGTTGGCTCAGAATTATGATCTTATGATCTTCATTGTTTGTCTGATTAGTTAGTTGTATTTAGAAGAAAAAAAAGCAGGGAATAGTCAGCTTGTTCTAATTCTGTTAGATTGATACATTGATAGGTACATAGAGATTCAGAATATTAGGCTTTCAAGAGTAGTCATTCCCCCACACATACATACAGTTGTTTTGTGCTAATCACAGGGCCCGTTTTAAAGTTGATCCATAAAGAAACTGGGAAAATACCCGAATCTTTAGCATTCGAAATATAAGTCACCTGGTGAACAGTACATTTAAAGTTGTATTTATTTCCAAAATGTCCTGAATAGTTTTGCTTATGAAATATATTTATACGTGCCTGAGGCCCCCAAGAAAATGTCTGAGTCTGTGCAACATCTCTTTCATTTGCTTAGACCCCAGATTTCACTAATAACGATATGAATGGGCATGTTTGCTTTGATAAGGTTTTAGTGCCTGAAAAACCAGTCCTTAATCTGGTTGCTATGCATGTTTTTCTCCATACTTCCTTATGTTCCAGTAGTTACTAAGGTCTTTAACTGAAGAATCCTAGTGGAGACTTAGGAGTGTCACAGGTTGAGCAGATATGAATAGATAAAAAGAGAAGTTTCTGGGAATCTAGTGTGCTGAGAGGTTGAACTATATTTTGGAGTGTAGTGAATCCTATTTCTTTGCATCTTTGAGAACTAAATGATGAGAAAAGAGACTAGGATTTTTTTTTTGAATTGAGGTGAAGTTCATAAACTGTAAAATTAACCATTTGTTAAAGCGATGAGTTTGGTGGCATTTAATGTATTCATGATGTACAGCTACCACCTCTAATTCCAAGACAGTTCCATCACTCCAAACCCTAAATAGTTACTGCCCAGTAAACCTTTTCTTCCAGGCCCTGAAAATCACAGATCTGCATTCTTGTCCTAAGGATTTACCTATTCCAGATATTTCACATAAATTATCATAAAATATCTGACCTTGTGTGACTGACTTATTTCACTTAGCATAATGTTTTTAAGGTTCACCCACATTGTAGCATGGGTCACTTTTCGTTCCTGTTATGGCTGAGTAAATATTCCATTGTACGTCTATACCACATTCTCTTTGTTCATTCTTCCTTTGATGGCATTTGTGTTGTCCCTACTTTTTTGCTATTATGGACAGTGCTGCAATCAACATGCCTGTACATGTATTTAAGTACTTGTTTTAATTCTTTTGTGTGTATACCTTGCTTGGGGTGGAATTTCTGGGTTCTGTGGTAATTCTTTGTTTGCCTTTTGAGGAACTGCTGTACTGTTTTCCACAGCAGCTGAATCATTTTATATTCCTGCCAGCAATGTGTAAGGGTTTTGTTTCTTCTACATTTTCCGCAATGCTTGTTTTCCACTTTTTTTTTTTATTTTAACAATTCTACTAAGTAGTGGTATCTAAGTAGTGGTAGTGGTATCTCAGTGTGGTTTTCATTTGCATTTCTATACTAGCTAATGATATTGAAGATCTTATCATGTGCTTATTGGTCAGTTGTATATCTATTTTTTTTCCATGCTACATAGCTTGTGAATCTGAGTTCCCCCACTAGGGATCAAACCCTGGCCACTTGGGCCATAGCAGTGAAAGATCTGTGTCCTAACTGCTGGACTACCAGGGAATTCCTCATTTGTATATCTTTGGGGAAATATCTGTTCAAATCCTTGTCCCATTTTTACATTTGACTTTTTTTTTTTTTGCCTTTTTATTCTTGAATTTTACAGCTCCTTATGTAATATGGGTGCAGATCCCATATCAGATACATGATTTGCAACTATCTTCTATTCTGTGGGTTGTGTTTTTACTTTCTTGGTAATGTCTTTTGGAAGGATAAAAGTTTTTAATTTTGTTGAAATCAACTTTTTTATTTACTTGTGCTTTTGATATCATAAAAGCTAATTTTTAACTGAATTTTTCAGTCCCTTTTTAATGATAGAGATTAATGGAAATAGGAGACTAATTTAAATAAAATCTCATCAAAATACCCTAAAATATAGTTAGTTCAGTTCAGTTCAGTCGCTCAGTCGTGTCCAACTCTTTGCGACCCCATGAATCGCAGCATGCTAAGCCTCCCTGTCCATCACCAACTCCCGGAGTTCACTCAAACTCATGTCCATCGAGTTGGTGATGCCATCCAGTCATCTCATCCTCTGTCGTTCCCTCCTCCTCCTGCCCCCAATCCCTCCCAGCATCAGAGTCTTTTCCAATGAGTCAACTCTTCGCATCAGGTAGCCAAAGTACTGGAGTTTCAGCTTTAGCATAATTCCCTCCAAAGAACACCCAGGACTGATCTTTAGATCAGACTGGTTGGATCTCCTTGCAGTCCAAGGGACTCTCAAGAGTCTTCTCCAACACCACAGTTTAAAAGCATCAATTCTTTGGTGCTCAGCTTTCTTCACAGTCCAACTCTCACATCCATACATGACTACTGGAAAAACCATAGTCTAGGCTGCAGCAATTCCATAAAACTTAGGATTCTTAAGCCCAGAGAAACACAACAGGGTAGAATTGGAGGAGGCGATTATGAACCCTTTGTTTTCTTTTCATCCTAAAGGAACTTCTGATTTCTTGCTAAGATGTGAGGATGCAGTAACGCTGATCATCTTCCTGGCAAACAGTAGAGCCAATTCTTGGACCTTTGGAATGTCTGGATTGGTTTTTGCTTTTTTTTTTTTTCCCTCTAAAAATATATAGTCATCCTTTTATGTCAGAATTTCACTTTTATATATATCTTCTGACAAATGAGTCTTTGAACTATGCAGGAGAACAGCACAACCTTTATCTTTCTTCAGCTTGAGTCAAATTTTTTCTTCCATGATTAAAAAAAAAGTTTTCTGTGTAGTGGAGGTTTAGGCATCTGCTTATAAATACTTGAATACATGTGTGTGGGGTGGGGAGGGTGTGTGTGTATCGTGACTGTTACTGTTTTTTCAGTTCTAGTTTACAGGAGGGGACAGGACGGCCTGTGACTTCCAACAAAGCCGTTACTTGTGCCGAGCTCGTTTTGGATGTCTCACCAAAGACGCAGAGAGTCATTTTAAAGAAGAAGGTAAGAGAGCCCAGAACTTTGAGTTTAGAATAAAAGAGTTAGAATAAAAGTTAGAATAAGAGATAGGCCGCCTGGCCCATCCCCTCCTTTTGCAGATGAACAGGTGGAGACTGAGGCCTGGGCTCAGGGTAGAACTTGGGTGTCCTGACAGCTCCAGTTGGGGTTCTCCCCTCTGTCCTGCGATGCCTACTCTAGGAATCCTAAGTCCCTCTCATCTTTGATACCTTCTTGGGGAACTCAGTTCTTGAATTTTTTTTTTTCTTTTCCAAATTTGTGATTTGTCATTTTCCTTACTTTTTTTCTGTTGTAACACTCCCCTAATCTACTTTTCCCTGAACTCAATGGAAAAGTGATCACAATGACAGTTTTTTCCCTATTTATGGCAACATTCTTTTCCAGTTTAGGAAAATGTTTATGCTATTAGATCTAGATATTGAGAGAAAGAATAAACTCTGACCAGAAATATTGTGGCTGACAAAAGGACTAGAAAGAAATAGTTGAGGCTTCAAAATGAACATTGTTTGAGAACAGAGGTGCAGAAAATCACTGTAAGAGGAAGGAGATCACTAACTATTTGAAACACACTCACCCAAGGAGTGTGTTCCAGAAAATTTTGCATAATGTAAGTTATATAATCCAGAAATAACCCTGACAGGAAGTGTGTTCACCATGTAAGTGGGCCTCATACTGCCGGAGAATGTGCCTTTATCACCTGAAGCAGCGTCAGCTGTGGCTGTAGGTCGTGCAGCTGGTTGGTGACTCGTTTGGCTCTGAGGTTGTACAACTCTTCTCACATCTTTAATGACGGGGAGAGGGAGGAGAGATTCAAGTTATTTCACGTTTTGCACATCAAATGAAACTTTAACACATGGATTTTTAATTCAGTTTTATATTTTTCAACAACTTTATTGATACATAATTCATACACCATACAAATCTCCCACTTCAAATATATAGTTCAGTGTGTTTTAATATATCCACAGTATGTAAAACTATAACCACAGTCGATTTTAGAACATTTTCATCACTCAGAAAAGACCTCTATATCCTTTAGCTATCACATGCACATTCCCTTTATTTCCCAGGCCTAGGCAGTCATTAATCCACTTTCTGTCACTGTAGACTCCCCTCTTCTGGACTTCCATGTGAGTGGTCTTTAATGAGGAACTTCTTTCACTTATCCTGATGTTTCTAAGGTTCATCCATCTATCAGTCTACCAGTACTTCTCAGATTCCTTACCTATCTAAGCCACTAGGGAAGCCCAGTACTTCTACATGTATTTCTATATCACACCATTTGAGTGTCACATAATTCAAATTTGCTTAAAATGTTATCATACTCTTTTATATAAGACTGTTAGATACATTTAAAAGTAAGACTTGGGAATGGTGATGAGTAAACAGAGCATGTGCCAGAGGATGTTTAATCTACTGTACAGTTGTGCTCATTTCACATGCTAGTAAGGTAATACTCAAAATCTTTCAAGCTAGGCTTCAGGACTATGTGAATCAAGAACTTCCAGATGTACAAGCTGGGTTTAGAAAAGTCAGAGGAACCAGAGATCAAATTGCCAACATTCATTGGATCATAGAGAAAGCAAGGTAATTCCAAAAAAACATCTATTTCTGCTTCATTGACTACATGAAAGCCTTTGACTGTATGTGCTGTGTGCTTAGTCACTCAGTCGTGTCCCACTCTTCACAACCCCATGGACTGTAGCCCACCAGGCTCTTCTGTCCATGGGAATTCTCCAAGCAAGAATACTGAAATGGGTTGCCTTGCCCTCCTCCAGGGGATCTTCCCAACCCAGGGATCGAACCCAGGTCTCCTCATTGCAGGCTGATTCTTTACCATCTGAGCCACCAGGGATCACAACAAACTGTGGAAAATTCTTAGAGAATGGGAATACCAGACCACCTTACCTGTGTCTTGAGAAACCTGTATGCAAGTTAAGAAGCAACAGTTAGAACCTTACATGGAACAATGGACTGGTTCCAAATTGGGAATGGAGTAAGACAAGGCTGTGTATTGTCACTCTGTTTGTTTATGTACTCATGCAGAGTACATCATGTGAAATGCCAGGCTGGATGAATCACAAGCTGGAATCAAGATTGCAAGGAGAAATATCAACAACTTTAGATATGCAAATGTTACTACTCTAATGGTAGAAAGTGAAAAGGAACTAAAGAGACTCCTGATGAGGGTGAAAGAGGAGAGTAGAAAAGCTGGCTTAAAACTCAGCATTCAAAAAATTAAGATATAGTGTTCAGTCCCATCACTTCATGGCAAATAGAAGGGGAAAAAGTGGAAGCAGTGACAGATTTTCTTTTCGTGGGCTCCAAAATCACTGCAGATAGTGACTGCAGCCATCAAATTAAAAGACTCTTGCTCCTTGAAAGGAAAGCTATGACAAACCTAGGCAGAGCCTTTAAAAGCACAGATATCACTTTGCTGACAAAGGTTCGTATAGTCAAAACCATGGTTTTTCCAATAGTCATGTATGGATGTGAGTATCGGGCCATAAAAAAGGCTGAGTGCTGAAGAATTGATGCTTTCAAATTTTGGTGCTGGAGAAGACTCTTTGAGAGTCCCTTGAACTTCAAGGAGATCACACCAGTCAATCCTAAAGGAAATCAACCATGAATATTCACTGGAAGGACTGATGCTGAAGCTGAAGCTCCAATACTTTGGCCACTGGATGCGAAGAACTGATTCATTTGAAAAGACCCGGATGCTGGGAAAGATTGAAGGCAAAGGAGAAAAGGGCGACAGAGGATGAGATGGTTAGATAGCATCACTGACTCAATGGACATAAATTTAAGCAAACTCTGGGAGATAGTGAAGGACAGGGAAGCCTGGCGTGTTGCAGTCCATGGGGTCACAAAGAGTCAGGCACGACTTAGCAACTGAACAACAACAACAACAACAAAAAGAGACCATGAGATGTAGTAATTGAAAGTAAACAATTTTCTTCTATTGAAAATTTTGAAAAAGGAAATTTTGAAAGGTCGTAATTTAAAAATAAAAGTCTGACAGAAATCAAGGAATGGGGGGGGGGGAATGGGGAAGAGTCCTTGGAGGTGATTCAGATGACCTTCAAAGAAGTTGACATTGATGAGGATGATAGAGTGAATGAAAGTCAACTCAGGAGAAAGATGATTTTTCAAGTGGGATATGATCACAGATGTGATCAGAAAACATGAATCATGAATATACTGGTTATTTCCAAGGCCTACGTGACTGTTAAGTAAACAAAACCAAAATTTTTAAATTAAACAGCAAAAGTATTTTAAATAAAAATTGTAATTTATACACTTTCACGTTTGTTATTTTACTTGATGAAGATGAAAACTGGTAAGTGAGAGGGCAGGTGATAAGTGAGTTACATTGACATCTAAGACTAGATAGTTCTTTGAGTAGGTGCTAGGAAATGGATCTGTGCATTTAAATTAGAAACCAGGAGTAGGAGGTTGACATCTTAGGTTTTTGTTTTTTTACTTTTTATTTTGAAAGTGTCTCAAATTTGCAGGAAACTTGGCAGAAATTCTGTAGAAGTGGAGTCCTGTTGCTGGTGATTTTAATGTTAACACTTGATTAAGGTGGTGTCTGCCAGTCTTCTCAACTGTGAAGAAAGTTTTTCTTTTTCCTTGTATTTAGTAAATATAAATACTTTCGAGAGGTACTTTGAGACTCTGTAAATATACTGTTCCTCATCAGGTTTCCTATGTATGTACGCATGCATGCATGTGTTTTAGCTTGATCTTCCAAACAGGACACTATAAATGATGGGAATTTATTTCTCACAGTTCTTCTGGAGGCTGGGAGGTCTGAGATCAGGGTGCTGGCCAGTTCGGTTCCTGTAGAGAGCTCTCTTCCTGGTTTGTAGACTGCTGCCTTCTCACTCTATCCTCAAATGGCAGAGAAGTACTGGGCAGGGGCGAGGGGAGAGGGGAAAGCAAGCCCTTTGGTGTCTAAGGGCACTGATCTTGACAGGAGACCCCCACCGTCATGACCTCATCTAAACGTAATTATTACCCAGAGGCCCCATTTTCATCACAGCTGAGGGTCACGTCTTCAGCATAAGGGGTTTGCAAGGAGTTTGAGGGCACAGTTTGGGCACAGCTTTATGTGTGTCACCATGGTTTCCTGTCTTATTCAGTGTGTTTTCTGTTAGTATTAGGATTTATTTTTACCCTCAGTTCTCCTGTTTGGCCAGTGGGAGTGCCTTTAACCTTGTGTCCTTTGACACAGTGCCCCCCTCGTTCCTTGAGCACTGTCATACTTTGTGACACAGCAAGTTATTTGGGGCTCATTTTATACTTTCCCTGCAGCATTCCTGGAATTTGCTACTTCTTGAAGGAACCCTGTGGAGAAGGCAATGGCACCCCACTCCACATACAAAAGTATGCCTAGAAAATCCCATGGACGGAGGAGCCTGGTAGGCTGCAGTCCATGGGGTTGCTAGAGTCAGACACAACTGAGCGACTTCACTTTCACTTTTCACTTCCATGCATTGGAGAAGGAAATGGCAACCCACTCCAGTGTTCTTGCCTGGAGAATCCCAGGGACAGGGAAGCCTGGTGGGCTGCCGTCTGTGGGGTCACACAGAGTCAGACACGACTGAAGTGACTTAGCAGTAAGGAACCCTGATCCTTTTTTATCAGAGAATGGAATTTAGAAACTTAAGATACGTCCAGTGGTGCCCTTGTTGCTGTTGTGTCACTGATCCCAGGCCCTCTCAAGGGACAGACCTAGGGGTTGTATGCATACACGACATGTATATGCACGCACAGGCACATAAATATGTTAGTATGTGCATAACATATGTGTGTATGCATACATATATCTTATGTGTGTATTTATATATTAAACAGGTTTCTCTTTCTCTGTATATTAAAAACCAGCCTTTCACACTGATAGTTCTGATTCCAGTCTAGCATCACAAAGCTCATTGTAATTTTTTCCCTTTTCATATTTGTGACTCCCTTGTCCAGTACTAAGAATGTACTTAATTTGATCAGTTGCCCTGAATGTAACCCATGCTCTTTAACCACAGTTGTGGCCCTGCCCCTCCCCTGTGTGGATGCACCTTATTACCTGGCATGGGCTCTGCTCTCCACATTCTAGGCAACTCCCCTACCAGCCCCTACCCTTCGCAGGAGTACCCACCTCACCTCACAACCCATCCTAGGCTCACCTCCCCAGCCCCATTATAACCCATCGGTGACGTGGATATCAACCACATGTGTTTTTGCCCACTCAAGGTTGGGCCACCACAATACACCCACCCACCATCACGTGTCTGCCAGCCTTCTCCTTTATTCTAAAACCTAAAAGGTTTTAGGACTAAATTGTATGGGAAGAGGGTGGGGGAAGGGAAGTGGAAGGAGAATGATGCATCTCAGATTTTTAAATGAAGGTTTGGGTAGTTTCCAACAATGATGAGCCTGTACATATGGGCAGGCAATAGCAGAATCCATATATGAAAACTTGACTCCACCTGGGCATTTGGGCTTTGATTCCCAATCTGGAACACCTCCAGGAAAACTGAGATGCTCCATGTGGTTTTGGTGCTCTGGATAGATGTGTTCCCTTACTGTGAACAGAGAAGTAAGCATGTGGGGATTGCGGGTGGAGACGTGCAGCTGAGTTCTATCTGTGTTCACAGTTGCAGGAGGTAGTAGCACACAGTAGAAAGAATGTCATATCTTCTAGATTTGAGTTCTGGCCTTGCCACATAAAGGTGATATCTGCTTTCTCACATTCCTTCCTGAGCCTCATTTTCCCATTGATCTCCCAGGTTTATGAGAAGGATCAACTAAGGTACTATACATAGCGTGCTGTGTAAAGAGATGTAATCATGATAACATTGCCAACATTTATTGAGACGTTACCCTGTGCCAGGCATGTACACTTATCACAAGAACCCTCAGAGGTAGCTTAATATCCCTGTTTGAAAAATCAGGAAAGACAGGCTCTGAGAAATTTAGTAACTGAGCCACGGTCACTTAGCTAGTAGTGAGGCAGCTGGGTTTCAAATCCTGGCATTCGACTCCAGCATTCATATTACTTTCTCAGCTTTTACTTTGGAGAATGTAACAGAAAAGCTGTTTTTCCAGTGTGAGGCAGCATGTGGATGCATTTGTGGAACCCAGAATGTGATCCTGACAGGTCTAGCTGGAGTATTCATTCCCATAGAAAGAGTCTTCTCAATGGTTTGGTGTTACTGAAATGGAATTCTATGGGTTGTTAGAAAGGTAGTATGGCAGAGTGGGTAAGCGTGTCATCCCTCCACTCACCCTGTGGGAATTCAAACCTTCACTCCGCCACCTACTAGTTATGTGACCGAGCTGGAGTTTCTTTATCTCACTGAGACTTAGCTTCTTCATTTGTAAGTCAGGGTAATAACAGTATATACTTCACTGGATTGTTCTGAGGTTTAAATGAATTACTGTGTGTAAATCACAGTGATCAATCAGTGGCTGACACGTAGTAAATATTCAGTAGATATTATTACTATTATTATTGCTTCTCATGGATTGGCCTGGAAGTCCAAGTGTTGTTTCTAAAATATAGCTAAGGAGAAAATATATTTAGAATTAGTAGCAACAATTTGATATAATTTCTTAATATAATCAGCTTAATACTGAACGCAGTTGACTTGAGAATTGGAAACCATCAGTGTTGTAGGTATCGCTTAGTAGCTCAGTCTTGTCTGACTCTTTGTGACCCCATGGACTGTAGCCCACCAGGTTCCTCTGTCCATGGGGATTCTCCAGACAAGAATACTGAAATGGGTTGCCATGCCCTCCTCCAGGGGATCTTCCTAACCCAGGGGTTGAACCCAGGCTTCACACATGCAGGCAGATTCTTTACCATCTGATCTACCAGAAAAGCCCTCAATGTAGTATGCATCCATGATAAACATGGGATGAGGGAGAGCCCTGGTAAATTCTTGTTGTCTGCCAGTCACGAGCATCACAAAAGACCGAGTATTGAGAATATTGTATATATTTTATATAATTGGATCTTTCTTCCACATAAGGACATGGAGGGTTACTATCAGGAAGAGCAGTTAACAGCTACTGGAGGGAATTAGATTGCACCTCAACTCACTAGTTTGCTCAGAAAGTAAAATTTTTAAGTTTACATTATTGGGGTGTTTTTTTTTTTTTTTTTCATTCAAGTTTCAAAGAGTTTAGCAGATTTCATCCAAACTGCAACTAGGGATTGACAATAATGCAAGTTTGAATTAAGCATTTATTAGTATCTAATGTGGAAAATGTCCTTTTTAGTACAGTTCTTCCTTGAGAACTCATCCAGCCTTTGTATGGAGCTGTGTCTGTGATGTGAGAGCTGTGATGGCTCTTTCTGTCTCTGCCCAACAGGAACCAGGGAAGCGCTCTCAGCTGTGGAGGATGACTGGAACAGGCATGCTGGCCCACGAGGGCTCTTCCGTGCCTCACAACCCCAGTGAGCCCTCGGCCGCCCGCTCCGCCGAGGGCTCTGCCATCTTGGATATAGCTGGTCTCGCTGCAGTCACTGACAACAGGTAACTTCCTAGGCAGCTTCTAATTCAAGTTCACTGCTTTCAAATTCAGACTCAGAGGAAATGTATACCCAAAAGCTATAGTTTAGAAGTGAAATAAGAATTTGCTTTTTCTTCCACAATAGAATTTTATTTCCAAATATGAGTATTGGGTTTTTTGTTTTTAAAAGTTATTATGGAAATACCCATGGAGACGTTAAAAAAAAAATCAAACAAGAAGGATATGTTATGAAAAATGAATTTATTTTCAGCCAAACATCTATCTGCCATTGCTCCCTAGAAGTGAACGTGCTCAGTCACTTCAGCCATGTCCGACTCTGCAATCCCATTGACTGTAGCCCGCCAGGCTCCTCTGTCCATGGAGTTTTCCCAGCAAGAATATTGGAGTGGGTTGCCATGTCCTCCTCCAGGGGATATTCCTCACCCAGGGATTGAACCCACATCTCTTGCATTGCAGGTGGATTCTTTACTGCTGAGCCACCAGGGAGGCTCCAGATGCCTTTGGCAAGCACCAATTTGTAGTTGACAGGGTCCCCTCATGGTCATAAATTCAACCATACTTTGGGAGGCATTTCATGACCAGCGCTCCCTAGAAGGGAAAAATTTGGTTTTTAATCTAAGAACTTTGTTAAATCTTATGAAAGCAGAAATAAATTATTAAGAAAATAATCAAATGTGTTTTTATGACTTAACTCCTTGAATTCAAATCATCTTTTTAACTTTGAATAAATTATTAGCCTATACCTCAGTTTGCCCATGTAGTCAGTGTATGTTTTCAGGTAATACCTTGTTTACTTCCAAAATGACTTTATAGGACTTACAAGTTAAAACTCAATATAAAATAAAGTATTGAAAATAAAACAGAAAAGATTTTTGAAAATATTTTTAAAACCCTTTGCATACTGCATGAAACTGCATGATAACTTGTCATTGTGAGAAAGTAAGAAAACTCATATTGCATTTATTAAATTATGAATCCCTAAGTATTTGTATTTGTTGACCTCACGGCTTTCCATTTTACTTTATTCTTCTTTCCTCATCTAGAGATAACCTAATTGCCATAGGATTCAAGCAAACTGTCTGTTAGATTTCCAGGGCAGAAGATATTAGAAGCAAGAAGAGTAAAACCATCATCCTGATATTCTCTTCAGACCTGAAGTGTTTGATTCACAGGACTCATTGCTTTTTCCTTTCTTCCAGATACGAGCCGCTAATGCTTAGGAAGCCTGACCGTAGGCGGAGCACAACCCAGACTTGGAGTTTCCGAGAAGGGAAGCTGACCTGCGGGCTACATGGGCTGGTGGTCCAGGTCAGTAGGTTTTGACATCCTCAGTTGCAACAAGCAGTGGTTGAGCCTTTTTTTTTTTTTGAAACAGAGTCTCATTTAGGATATACATGAGATGTTGTTGAATGGGGGGAAAAATTGTAGAGCAAATATGTATTATTTCATTTTAATCAGGAAAACCATGAAGCTTAGTGCCTCTGTGTGTATTTATCCAGGAAATGTTCTTGAAGGTGACATACAAGAAATGTTTTGGGAATGGTTGCCCCTGAGTGATTGCCCCCACCCCTTGGCTTACCTGGATTTTTTTTTTCCTTTGATGAGATAAATTAGCTATGAAGTTTTAAAAAGAGAGAGAGAAAAATGTCAGCTAAAAACTCACCATAAGTTAGATGGATTTGTTTTAGTGAAGTTAAAACTGCCTTTTATAAAGTGTTCTATGAGATGGTGAATAATTATCAAGTGCTCTGCAAACTCTAGATTCTGTTTACTTGTGCATTCTTAGTAGTGACCAAATAAACATTTAATTGTAGCAAATGTCAGAATTAAGATTACTGGTCAAATCTCCCCTATCTTCAACTCAGCCAGTTCACTGCATGTAAAACTCCTGGGTACTTTATAAGCAAATGTGTGTTTGGAAAATTACCAGGAATTTGGATTTTCTCTCCTTCTGGCTTCAGGCCAAGAATGGTACCATGGCTCTGAGATGGGTAACTGGGAAGATATATGACAGATTTGGGCATAAAGCAGAACAATACGTGTGACTGTGTATGCAGTTCTGCCTCAGTTTTACCCAAAAGGCAAACGCTAGAACATCAGGCCCAGGCTAGGTCTTAGCATGTTTGACCTGGGGGAAACCTGGCTGTCCTTCCATAATGGGAGCTTGTTCTCCAGGGCAGTAAGCGAAACTGTAAGGAGCCTCTGACTGCTGTTTGGTGAGATTTATTTTCTTTATCTCTATTGCCCTGAGCTTTTTTCATCAAAGACAAGCTGCTTATATGAAACACACATCTGGAATGGATTTGTGATTTTCAATTAGCAATACAATTCAGACTTCTAGAGGCAAAAGAAGGCTTATTATAATTGTTGGATTCTGTGTCTGACCCCGACTTTACTTCTGGTTTGTTTCTAAAGCCCTTGTAATTCCAGTTCTTTGAGAGCATCCTCCCGCCCTGCAAATCCCTTTCTGGTGTTTGTTGTTTCTTGAATCTGTTTCATCATTTCTCTGGTTGTGAGTGACCCTATAACCACGTATTCAACAAAGCAGAATGTGTTTTGGTTAGGGAAATAAGCTTGTTTCAATCTTATTCTGAATAAAGTAACTGAAGGCATTAAAACATTTTCTGACACTGCCCTTATAAGGTTGTATGCACGTTCTTCTAAACCTGAAACAGTCGTAAAAGATTCTCCATGTTGAAATCTGTCCAATAAACCCAGCTTAAATTTTCCTTCTCATTACTCACCGTTTAAAAACTAACAAGGGGGAATCTAGACACTTTTGCTATCATTTTCTCTAGCCCTGTGTGTACTCTCCCAAAGGCATCCTATAGACTTTCCTTTTTTACTTGTGGCATGTAGCAAGAAGGTGCTTTTCTCCAAAGGCCCAAGTAACTGGCAATGACATTCACAATTCCCTGTTTCATTTTAGAAGAGGCACCATCTTTGGTATTTGATGGTCCAGCCATATGCATGTTGGAGGAGATTTTCAATTCAGAATTTGCTTTTTATTGGAAAGCTGAGTGATGATGATAATTTTTAAATTTTCAGAATGTTTCAGATTTTTAAGCCAGCCCTAGAGAGAACACTCAAAGAAACAGGACTTTTGGTTTTTTTATTTTTTATGCTCATCTAAGTTTCACTAAACTAATACACTGCTGTATTTGTAGAATTATCTTACCCAGAATTCCCTAAATTCATGCAGTATAAGTTTCCATCTTGCCCTAGTAAGCCTACTGTTTTTTTTTAATCAACTCTAAGGCTGAAAAAACAGTACAAGTTTTGCTGTATGTTGACCTTCACCCTTCAGAAGTGAGTTTAAATTTGGTGACTTGTTTCAAATGACATGTTAAATTGTCAAAGTTAGTGCCTTTGCCTTTGCTCATACATCTTTCCTCTGTCCTTTAGGCCAAAGGAGGGCTCTCTGGCTTGTTTGATGGAGCTGAAGTTGTTCTTGGTCCGGACACTTCCATGCAGCTTCTGGGGCCAGTTCCACCTGAACAACAATTTATTAACCAAAAAATGAGGCCTGGTTCTGGAATGCTGTCCATCAGAGTTGTTCCAGATGGACCAACTAGAGCGCTCCAGGTGATACTTTATTGTAAGAAATGACATGAAACTCAGTGTTCTCCCCGTGAGTCATTCAACAAATACTTATTGAAATATCTATGCTGAACCTGAGGATATCGTGTCCTTATTTATAAAGGCAGGGGATAAGACCTGCCTCACAAAGTTGTTATAAGAATTAAAGTGTAAGTAAGATACAAGACGGTATTTTAAAAAGTATAAGAATTAATTTATTGTAACTTATAAGGAAATGCGGGAGACCTTCGTTTGATCCCTGGGTTGGGAAGATCCCCTGGAGGAGGTCATGGCAACCTGGTCCAGTATTCTTGCCTGGAGAATCCCCATGGACTGAGGAGTCCATTGGGTTGTAAAGAGTCAGACATGACTGAGCGACTAAGCACAGCACACAGCACAAGGAAAAATAATCTGAAAAAAAAAAAGATAAATATATATGTATAACTGAATTATATGCTATATGCATGAAACTAACACGACATTGTAAATCAACTATTTATGTCATTTAAAAAAAGGATGAGTAAAAACAAAGTATGAGAATTAAGATACTATCAAGAATAGTGCATATTATTATCCATCATTATATATGTTTATTATATATTTAAATAATTGATATATTAATAACAGTAACAACAAGAAGATCTATGAGGTCTGTAATCAGACAATTTAAAATGTTATGTTTTGAAAGTAGGAGTGGAAGGTGTTATGAGTAGTATCTAGAAAGGATTTGTACACCCAGATTTGGAGAGGGGCTTTCTAAGCTAAGTGATACTTCAGGTGAGATCTAAAGGTTAACTGGAAGGAGTTAGCCAAATCAAGAAGAAAAGACAGGGGACTCCCTAGCTGTCCAGTGGTTAAGACTGGGCACTTCCAATGCAAGGGTGAGGGTCTGATCCCTTTCAGGGGAACTAAGATCCCACATGCCCTGTGATGTGGCCAAAAAAAAGAAGGAAAGGTAGGGGCACTGTGCCCTAAGAATGAGAGTGTTAACTCACCAGTTATTTACTGAGCACCTGTTAGAGCCAGGCACAGTTTTACGTACTGAACCTAGACTAGTGAACAAACAAAGTTCCCTGCTGTGTTGGAGCTTACATTGTAGTGGAGGAGATAAACCATAAGCAATAAACAAAGTAAGTACATTATAAATATTTGGGAGGTTAATAAGTGAAGGCCTGGAGATAGAAAAGAGTGATCTGACTGGCACATAGAATGTGCTAAGAAAGAGGCAGGAGACCATAGAAGGGGCCAGAACATTAAAAAAGCCTGAGACATGCTAAAGATTTTGTGTTTTTTCTGTGGCAACAAAGAGTCAAGACGGTGACATGATCAGAAATTTATTTTGACTTGCTCACTCTGGCTGCAGTGTGGAGAGTTGGAGTGGAATGAAATTGGAAACCGAGAAAAAGCCAGTTAGGAAAGACCTGGATGAGAGATTGTGGTGATTCAAACCAGAATACACAGCAAGAGATGGACATGAGGAGACTGAAGAGAAATGATTAGAAATGAAAGCTTATTAAGGAGTAGAGTTGGTCAGATTGACTGTGGGGATGAGACAGAGGAAGGAGTCAAGAGTGGCCTTCACAATTTCGATTTGGGCATTTAGTTCAGTTCAGTTGCTCAGTCGTGTCCGACTCTTTGCGACCCCATGAATCGCAGCATGCCAGGCCTCCCTGTCCATCACCAACTCCCGGAGTTCACTCAGTCTCATGTCCATCGAGTCGGTGATGCCATCCAGCCATCTCATCCTCTGTCGTCCCCTTCTCCTCCTGCCCCCAATCCCTCCCAGCATCAGAGTCTTTTCCAATGAGTCAACTCTTTGCATGAGGTGGCCA
Source organism: Bos indicus x Bos taurus (assembly GCF_003369695.1). Classification (NCBI taxonomy): domain Eukaryota; kingdom Metazoa; phylum Chordata; class Mammalia; order Artiodactyla; family Bovidae; genus Bos; species Bos indicus x Bos taurus. The sequence goes on along the minus strand of NC_040091.1, from coordinate 40,660,769 downwards.
AAGTACTGGAATTTCAGCTTTAGCATCATTCCTTCCAAAGAACACCTAGGACTGATCTCCTTTAGAATGGACAGGTTGGATCTCCTTGCAGTCCAAGGGGCTCTCAAGAATCTTCTCCAACACCACAGTTCAAAAGCATCAATTCTTCGGTGCTCAGCTTTCTTCACAGTCCAACTCTCACATCCATACATGACCACTGGAAAAACCATAGCCTTGACTAGACGGACCTTTGTTGGCAAAGTGATGTCTCTGCTTTTGAATATGCTATCTAGGTTGGTCAAAACTTTCCTTCCAAGGAGTAAACATCTTTTAATTTCATGGCTGCAATAATATAAGAGGATGATAATCTACATCACAAAGATGTATGTAGAGTAGACTTCTGAGGGAAAATGAGGAGTTAAGTTTTGAACTTATTAAGCATATGATATCTACATGAAAATATCCAGAAGTCAGTACAGGTTTGGGTCTGTAGCTCAGGGAGAGGTCTGTGCTGGAAACAGAGATTTACCAGGGCTTGATGAATTCAAGATAAGGAAAAAGAAAAGATGTTGATGATACGTAACAGTGAACTCTCTGAGACAGCACACCCTAATCCATAACACTTCTTTAAAAAGCACCCTTCTCTTAAGGCAAAAAAACGAATGCTGTGAGCCTGAGCTTTGCATATTTTGACTTGAGCTATAATTCTGGATCACCTACAGATGCCTATCCCACACTATATGAAACTCTCAAGATCCACAGCTTGGTGTTAGTCATACAGACTCAAAACCAAGTTTGCTTCATTATTATATAAATCTTACTTTAGCAGTGCTTTGGAAACCATTAACTTCCATAGGATTATTGAGTGCATAGTGACTTTTGACTCATACAATTGGTGTGGAGTGTGTTTTCGCAATGGAAGTATGAGCCCTCTTAATAAGTACAGTGTTTTATTTGACCTCAGATAACAGATTTCTCCCAACGGAAAAGTGACCGTTCATCATATGAAGTGGATGAACTTCCTGTTACTGAACGAGAGCTGCAGAAATTAAAGAATCCAGACACAGAGCAGGAATTGGAAGTACGTTTGAACTCTTGCAAGGTCACATCTTCATTATAAATTTGTTTGGAATTTTGCTCTTTGATTTTCTCAGTTGAGACCTTCTTTTTTTGTTTTTTTCTTTCTGCCCTCTATGACTTCTAAGTATCCTTGTTACTTCACAGTACTTAATGTTATCGCAACATCAATGTGTGAATATGTTCATTAAATAACAGCTCAGGTCAAATCAGAATGTAACAAACATTGCTAGAGTAAGATGAATAAATAAAGAATTTGAACAGGACTGAAGATTGAGAATAAGCAAACTAGATCTTATCTTTTTTTGGCTCCAGCTGACTCTGACATCTTCCTTCCTCTGTCCCTGTTTGGGCATTGGAAAGAAAGTGACAAGTTTAGAAAGGAACATGAGATGAGTGTGATAAAGCACACTTATTCCTCATTTATTCAGTAATCTTCTGAAAAAACATAAATGCCTTTATGTACAGCACTAGATTGGATGTTATGGATGTTCAGTGAATGATTTAAGGAGAGCTTGCCTCCCAAATAGGGAGAAAGATTCTCAAACAATTATTTTCCTGTAATAAAATGCAAAATGTCATCAGTCCTCCAGCAGAGGTCTTATCATATGACTGCTGAGTTCTGGTTGGGGTGAGGAGTATGCCTGGAGAGGAAGGCTTCTAGTGAGATGATGAAATTTGAGCCATCTAGGTGAGAATTGGAGAAGGAAATAGCAACCCACTCCAGTGTTCTTGCCTGGAGAATGCCAGGGATGGGGGACCCTGGTGGGCTGCCGTCTGTGGGGACGCACAGAGTTGGACACGACTGAAGAGACTTAGCAGCAGCAGCAGGTGAGAATTAAACTCTTCTTTAAGTGGTGTTCATTGGCTCAGAGGCAGAATAGAGGGACTTAAAGCCATGTGTTTCCTTGTACTCTCCTGGCTACCTTAAGCTCTGATTTAAATCGCCAGTGTATCATATTTTGGTTTTCTTTCAGGTGCTTGTGAAGTTAGAAGGTGGAATTGGGTTGTCTTTAATTAATAAAGTCCCAGAAGAACTGGTCTTTGCAAGTCTTACGGGAATCAATGTGCACTACACACAGCTGGCCACCAGTCACATGCTTGAACTTAGCATACAGGATGTACAGGTGAGTGGGGGAGGCTCAGAACTTGTTGGTTTTTTTTTTTCTTCCTGCTGAACAGCTGACCAGATCAGTGTTTAATGTTCTAGGAACTTTAGTGCTCTGGTGCACATTTCTTGTGTCTTTCAAAAAATTGTCCTATGAAAAAAAACATTTTTACCTACATTTGTCTTTACTGATTTTTCCAGACAGCAGAATTCTGAATTATAGTAGCTAGTCTATCAGTAACTTGGAGAACTTAGGGTGGCACAGAGGAAGGTGACTGCTGGTTCTCCATCTTGCAAACAGAGAAAACAATGAAAATCAATCTAACCATCATTTAGAGGAACTGAAGTTCACCACAGGGAGAAAAGAAAAAAGCTAGGGAAGTGAATTTGTGCTTCTGACCAAGATGGAGTACAGGGATCTGATTTACTGTCCTACCTGAAACACCCCCCAAATCCAGATAAAATAAAGAGACAACAGATGCAAGACACTAGACACCAGGCAACAAAGGACAGTGGTCTCGGAAAGGTGGGAAACAGAAGATGTGAGGCCTGCAGTCATTCCAACTTTGTTGTTGTTGTTTGGTTGCTAAGTCATGTCTGACTCTTTGCAACCCTGTGGACTGTAGCCCCCCTGGCTCCTCTGTCCTTAGGATTTCCCAGGTAAGAATATTGGGGTAGGTTACCATTTTCTTCTCCATCACTCCAGCTTGCTGCCTTGAAAAAGTTTTCATGCCCGGCACCAGGTGGAAAGACTGAGACAGAGCCCTAGAGTGGATGAGCTGAACAGAATTGAGAGTCCTAGGACCAAGGCAGCCAGAGTTCATAGGACAGCAGACCTGGGAGGGGCATACTGCACAGGAGATCTCCAGAGATCAGCAGAGGACACAACAGATCAGAAGTGTACATGAGGAGACTACCTTCTGAAAAGCTCACAGGGACAGTGCTTGCAGCTCAAGCCCAGCTGCAGTGGGAAAACTAATAATTACGGGGCCCTGGGAAGAGCCTTCCAGAAGGTCTTGGGCCTCCGTGGTGCATGTTGAGGCCTAAGCTGAACACTGCTCCAGACCTCCTAACAAATCAGTCGTATAAAAGGAGGCTCTGAAAGGATCAAGCTGTTTCCAAGTAAATTAACCGTATCCTGAACAAAGCTCCAGATTCAGTGGAATACAGAAACATCCAACACCCAGCAGAATGAAAACCACAGTGTCTGACATCCTGTCAGAAATCATCAGGTGTGCCAAGGGGCAAGGAAACACAATACATAACGAGAACAGTGATCATTCCAAACCAACCCAGAGTTAACACAGACATTAGGATATTCAAAGAAGGACATTAAAACTTTCTATAACTGTATTCTATTCCACATGTTCAAAAAGTTAAGTGGAGACCTGGAAGATAGTCAAAATCTCAAACTTCTAGAAATTAAAATGAAATGGAAAAAACACTGGATTTGATCAGAAGCAGATGACACAGTGAAGAAAAAAAACGATAAGTGAACTTATAACAAGAGAAACTGTCAAAATAGAAATACCCAGAGAAAAATAATCCAAGGGAAAAAAACCTAGAAACCCACAGAGAGACCAGCATCAGTGACCTATGATAAAATTTCAGTCAACCTAATATCAATACTATATAGATAATTGGAATCCCCAGAAGAGAGAGAGAGGAGAGGACAGAAAAAAATAATTGAAGAAATTTTGACCATAAAATTTTCAAACTTGGTGAAAACTATAAACTCACAGAAGCAGCTCAAACACAAAGCCACATTCATACCACCCCCCTTGCCACACACACACATAATGGAAGCTATCCCAAGGTACATTATAATCAGTTACTCAAAACCAGTGATAAAACATCCAGATTAAAAAAGCATGTTCCTTCCAAGGAACAAAGGTGAGAATGACAGCCAGTTTCTCATTGTGAACAATACAAGTGAGAAGATAGTCAGCAACGTTTTTAAAGTTGCTCAAACTCATGTCCATTGAGTTGGTGATGCTGTCTAACTATCTCATTCTCTATCTCCCCCTTCTCCTCTTGCCCTCGGTCTTTCCTAGCATCAGGGTCTTTTCCAGTGAGTCAGCTCTTCACATCAGGTGGCCAACGTATTGGCGTTTCAGCTTCAGCATCAGTCCTTCCAGTGAATATTCAGGGTTGATTTCTTTTAGGATTGACTGGTTTAAGTTCTTATTCAGGGAATTTGGAACGAGAGAAGCATCAGTAACCTGTTGGCTGAGAGTGTACGCTTTGGGGACAGAGAGAATTGGAGTCCAGTTCTTGTTTTGTCACTGACTAGGTGTACAGCCTCCAACAGGGGTGTCTCTTCTCGGTGTCTTCATCTGTGAGGTGAGGACAGAGATGGTCCCCAGGAGGTTGTGGTGAGAATGCAGCTTTAATAACTCGGACAGCCTGGCAGTCGTGGGACTTGCTGAGATGATCTTTGTGCGGGGACTAGCTCAGTGCTTGGCACATGATGTTGTTTACTCGCTCAGTCATGTCTGACTCTTTTTTGACCCCATAGATTGTAGCCCACTAGGCTCCTCTGTCCAAGGGATTTCCCAGGCAAGAATAGTGGAATGGGTTGCCATTTTCTCCAGGGGATCTTCCCGACCTGGGGATCGAACCTGCCTCTCTTGCATTGGCCAGCAGATTCTTTACCACTGAGCCACCAGGAAAGCACCCTTGACACACAGTACTCACCAAATAAAGTATAGCTCCTGTTACTGTTACTATTACCATTATTGTTGCTGGATTTAGTGGAGGTATGTTTTTCCAAAGGTACTTTCTGAGTGACCTACATATTTTGAGTCAAAGGTAAAAATGAAAACTGAGAAACTTGTCTGTTTTTGTCACTGCTTTTTCATGTCCCAGGTGGACAACCAGCTCATTGGCACGACTCAGCCCTTCATGCTCTACGTGACCCCTCTGAGCAACGAGAATGAGGTCATTGAGACGGGCCCAGCCGTGCAGGTGAACGCAGTGAAGTTCCCCAGTAAGAGCACGCTGACCAACATCTACAAGGTAGGCTGATGGACTTGCTTTGTCCTCTCATAGCCCAGGCTCAGAGCAGCAGTGCAGGCTGCAAATGGAAATAGTCCAGGGGGTAAAGGCACAAGCACCTCAACAAGTTGTGTAGCTGGACTGATGGAAGTTTCTCTTTAAACTTTATATTCTCGGTTGTGCTATTGATGATTCTCAGGTGATAGGACTGAATCCATCAGAGTGTATATTTTTCACCATGAAATCTCTGCAGGAGAGTATAGCATCTTCTAGATTGATCATGACCAGGCATGGTCTAGATATATTATTAATATTATAACCCATAAATTAATACACAGCATTGTAAAACAGCTATACTTCAACAAAATAAATTAAAAAAACAAAATCTCAGACTACTGGACAAGGGGTAGGAGGGGCCTGACTTGGGACAGACACCTTGAGCTGCCACGGTGTTTACTAAAAGCAGATCATACTAAAAGTGGCTCATTCCAAAAACGATACCCTTTCTTTCCTGGAGAAGTCTTCGTGTACAAGCTAGTGTTCCAGTGCTGGCTTGTCGGCAAAACGGGGGCTGAGAGCTTGCTCCTCGTATTTCTGGTCCGTTGTTACCAGGGCCAGTGGGGGCCGTGCCTGCATGTGGCCTCACATTCACAAGTCCAGGGCTACTCCTTGAACTAGACCCACGTGAACTCAGTAGCATGGTGCATCTATAAACGTTATCCTGACTGACAGGTGAATTGTCAGTTAAACATGGTGGATCGTGAATTCACCATGGTGGATCGCCTGTTAAACATCTTCTGGAATTTGGGGTTCATTATAACAATGGAGAGAGATGAAGCAGAAGAAAATTGGCAATATGATTATGAAATCACATTAAGAGACCATGCTGTACCATTGGGGCCTTCTTAGGTTGCAGACGAAAGTTCCTCTGACATTCACACTGTAAATCAGAATTTCTTTCTCTCTAGCACCTGATGGTCACGGCTCAGAGATTCACAGTACAAATTGAGGAGAAACTGCTCCTCAAGCTGCTGAGTTTCTTTGGCTACGATCAAGCCGAATCAGGTAATGTCCAATGTTCCAGGTTTGTATCTGGGAATTGGCCCTAGGGTGGCGTTTTTTAGTCTGCTTGTGAAAATAGGTAGCCTCTAGATGCCTGCCGAGCTCCCTCCCCAATTCGTGGTCTGAGTGGGGAAGCTAAGGCTTGGGGTCCCGTTCTCTTTCTCAGTGTTGCCCATTGACAGGCAGTGAGGTATACCTGCATACGGAGGGCCTTCCAGAACCCAAGCAAACTCAGGGCAAGCCTTTGGGAAGCAGTCTTTTGTTCCTCTTTGTTTCTTGTTTGTTTTTATTTTTTTTGACACATCTGCTTTAGGATGGCAGAAATGATATTATTCATTTAGCAGAGCACTTTGTTTCCTAACCTTTGTTTATTAAACAGACTCAGGGTCAAGAATCAGAAATCCCTTCAGCAGTTCCTTTGTTTTAGCTGAGGAAGAAAATTGGCCAGCCTCAACCCCTTAACTTTATATTTTTCACATCTATACCCTTATGCCTTAATTTAATTACAGAGGTTTCCAGTTATTTTACTATTTTTGGAGAGGGGAGTAAGATAAGCTATTAAAAAAACTAAATTTTCCAGTGATGCTCCAAAAATTATTTAGCTGTCGTCTCTTTGTTTTAGATCCTCACCATGGCCTTTCAAGACTGTTTATACAGCTTAGAAAGAAGTCAGTAATGCTTAATCTTTTGAAGACTAAATATTAAGCCTAAAGAAGTGATAAGATTGAGACTTTTTATGTTTATCTGCCCATGTTGGCTAGGGGGAAGAAAATTCCTGGGGATCTGTGAAATAGGAACATACATGCACACAGTGCAAGAAAAATGTTTTTGCTCTTTTTATCCCAGACTTAGAATTTAAGCTTTAAGCGTACTTGGGGTCAAGAGCGAAATCCTGTCTGTCTAATGCTGCGTTCTCCACTTTGGGTGGAAACGCCAGTGTGTGTTTGTATTCAGAAAGCCACTTGAGCCTGCTGCCAGGTATCTGCTCTCTTCGGGTAACTTCCTGGGAAGTTTTACTTTAAATTTGATTGGACATGCTCTTCTTGTAAGTTGCTCTAAATAAATTTCTCCCCATGCATTGTCTAGTGGATTTAGACTTTTATAAAATCCTTGTCTGCCTTTCACTGAGGAATCTTCTCCACTTTCTATAACTATTCCTGTTCCCTGAATACAGATAAGCCTGTCTTTGTTGTGCTACCTTTTTTTTGTTGTTGTTAAACCTATTCCCCTCTTTCTATAAATAGAACTATAAAAGCTTCCAGTGTAAATTTGTTTGATGTGTAGCTATGTATAGTCCCTTTGGTTTTATTTCTAAGGTGCATAAATCCAAGTGCAGATGAGCTGCCCACACAGATGTGGGGACCAGCATCGAGCTGAAGAGCACACTGCTGTGTGTTACTCATGTTTGTCCCTTTTACTTCATGAGATAACAAGTGACTAATCTGCTTCCATGTGCTGGTTAAGTGATGTCCGATGGGAATTCCCTGGCAATCCAGTAGTTAGATCTCTACACTCTTGCTACCAAGGGCCCAGGTTTGATCCCTGTTCAGGGCAGTAAGATCCCACAGGCTTCACAGTGTGACAAAAAATAAATAAATAAATAATGTCAACTCTTTGGGAGAGAGAGCATCCCTTGTGCCTATGTCGGTTCTTTATAGCCTGCAGCCTGTTTCTTTTTAAGACATTATGTTTTGCTCAGATTCATCATTTAATTGGTCATGTTCATTATGAGGAATGAAACTACGATCCAAGTACTTATTTTGATATCATTTTCTGAAATAAATTCAAATAATCTGGGTCATTTATAGTAATAATAATGATAAGGACAGGGTTTCTAGAAAGTGTGGTGCCCCATGACCTTTGACTTTCCCACCTGGATTATTTTTTCCAGAGATTATATCTGCCAGGTGGTGCAGAGTCGGAAATCAGTAGTTTAAGCTATTGTACTTTTTTGATAAACAACGTGAACCAGATCTGCTTTTATATAGAAGTGATATCAGGACGCTGTATGTATTACTGAACCCTGAAAAGCTAAATTTAGAGAGAGAAATGTTTTCATCTTCCTATGAGTTTCTTTTCAATGTGCCTGAAGTATTTGAATAATGAGACTTTTAAGGAGACTTATTTTTTAAAAAAAAACAATTCTGCCTTTGTGCCAGAGGTGGAAAAATATGATGAAAACCTCCATGAAAAGACAGCTGAGCAAGGCGGGACGCCAATCCGATACTACTTTGAGAATCTCAAAATCAGTATTCCCCAGATCAAGCTGAGCGTGTTCACCTCCAACAAGCTTCCGCTGGACCTCAAGGTGAGCTGCTCACCGGGGAAGTTCTGAAAACCACTTTTCCTGGGAAAAGAATGGATGTGCTTACTACCTGCCTTTTCCTGTCCAGCCTTATCATCTGTAGCAGATACTTTTACAGGTTTCCCTTTTTAAGACAGTTTATCAACTCGTACATGTATTTACAGTTGACCCTTGAGCAGCATGGGGGTTAGGAGCACCCATCCTCCTTGAACTTGAGAATCCACATAGAAGTTATCATTGGCCTTCTGCATGTGCGGTTCTGCAGCCAAGTGCATAGCACTGAAAAAAACCCACGTGTAAGTGGACGACGCAGTTCAAACCCATGTTGTTCAAGGGTCAGCTGTATCTTTTTTTTTTAATGTTGAAGTATAACTTTACTGAAGATTAAAGAGTAACAAAAGAATAAACACAGAATTACATAAAAATGCATCTGCCCTCTGCTTAGCCCTTGGCTTATCTCAGTGAGGCAAAAGCCCATTTCCTGGGCCGCCCCCAGACTCGAGACAAAAGCTGCAGCCCAGACAGTATCTTCTTTTCATGCCCAAGACCCACCTGCTCTCCTCCTCTCCTCCTAAGTATTCATCCCTTCTTGAATGGTCCACAGCAGAATTGTCTACCACCTTCAGGGACGACATGGTCACATACCCACTGAGATGTGGGGCCCCCACCTCACCGTACCAGCATGTGACCCTCCTACAGAGCATCTGGATGTGCACTTGACAGATGCAGTCTGTCTTTATTTTCTATAGTAAAATAAAGACAGATGCAGTCTGTGTTTATTTTCTACAGTAAAATCTATTAAAAATTAAGGGATGTTCCTCAAATTCTGATACAATATTTGACTCAAAAGTCCATATACATTTTCCCCCTATACTGAGTCGCCCCTTAGTGTATAAGAAATCAGAAATTTTAGAGATCCATGTGTCCTTAATGATCCCCTGCTTGATAAACAAGGATTTTGGAGTTCACAGGGCTTTGTCATTGAAGATAATATAGATAGGTGATGTAGAAATAGATAGGTAATGGTAGGAGCAGGAGGAGAACTGGGTGAATGTTGAAAAGCCTTTCCTTGGGTGGAGTCTCCATCTGCCTTCCTGCAGCTGGCACCCGTTACTTCTGGTTCTTTGCTCTGTTGCTCTTAAAGATGGTTACGATGGTGTCTGCCTCCTCACTAACCACCAGTCTAAGAGTCCTGCTGCCCTGTGCTGCCTCCTTGAAGATGCTGCAAGGTGGTTTCTCTTTCTGAGCAGAAGGAGATAGAGACATGAACAAATAAGTAGTAAAACTGAAGTCATAAATATACACACCTCTGGGTCTGCCCACGTCGCAGGCAAGTGAAGCAGCCCAGTGGGGGACGCAGCCCTCAGCGTGTACACAGCCCTCAGCGTGTGCACACTCCATCTGAAATGGGCAGTGCAGCTCAGCTCCAGCCTGTTGTCACGGGGTAATGTGAACCCAGAGCTGCCAGATCTTCGGAATTCTTAAAGTGAAGCCGGAAATCTGGACTTTTATGTGGAATCTCCTGGTCTTTAAGTGTTGGCAACCCATTTGAATTTTTTTGTTTTTGTTTTTCAACATTGTGGGCCTAACAAAACACATGTGCAGACCTCATGTGCCCCACGATTTGCCTGCTCACAACTTCCAAAATAGACTTAAATAGAAATAGGTAATAGGACAGTAGCCTGGTCCACATCAGGTCCTGTTTGGATCAGGACAGGACCAGGGTGATAGTTTCATTAAGGCAGCAAGTGGAGTGAGTGGGTTGGGAGGGCTGGTTGGGAACCAGGAGCTCCTGCAACCACCCTGAGAACAGCGCCTTCTCGATGGACTGTCCTGTTGGCTTAATTTGCTTTAACTTCATGTTCCCCAGGAGACTGAAGATACTTATAATCAGCATGGGAGTGGGGGAAAAACCGTGGGAAAACCACTATCTTGCTCATATTCACAAGTATCCACTTGACTTATGTGACCCTTCGGAATGGGTTTGTTTGATAAAGTATATATTCCCCCAGAACACTTGGCACTCGCCCAGCAAACCAATGTCAACTATTTCCTGAGAGTTAAGGACTTCTTGTTTTTTAAATCATCTTACTAAGAAACACAGACACCTAACTGTTCCCAGTAGAAAACTTCCCCCAAGACTGACAAATGCCGTGTGATTTTCTCCAGTTGAAGTGACTCCAGACCCCAAGTTCCAGGGTATTGACGCTCACCAGTTTGCTTTGGATGCAATAAACTAGGAATCATCGAGGTCTAATGTTTCATTTGACACTATACTGAAGGCCAAAGTTATGAGGTGTGGGCAGGGGACACCCTGAATGTGGTACGTTAATGTCTCACACCAGGTGGTGGGAATTGGGACATCAATATTAAATCCTCAGCTTGTGGAAGTCACCATTTCACTGTGTCTTGAGTTCTCCTCATGGAGTCTGGGACCCATAAAATAATGTCATTTATTCAAAGAGTTTTCTAACAGAGTAATATCCCTTGATGAGCAGCTCTTGGGAAGTGCAATCCTCTCTTTGAGATGACTAGATAACGGCTAAAAGAATGGAGTACCGTCCCAGAGCAGGAATCATGAGAGTCTGACTAAAAGGTCTTTGGTATTGAAGGAATAATTATCTTGATTCTCTTGACTCCAGACCAGAAATGAGGCTGTCAGAAGTCTCAGAGGGAAGTCTCTCCAGGTTTACAGTGAGGGTACATTATTGCCAGATAGAGTGTCTGTTCAGAGGACTCAGAGCAGTCTCACAGGTGCTATCTCGATTGGATTCCTTGCTCTGCGATGGAAGAAGGGGGAGATAATAGCTCCATCTCACAAATGCAGAAAGGAGAGCAGGGCATTCCCCACCCCCCATTCTCCATTATTCTTCTGAGTTTGCATGTTAGAGAGCAGCAGAGTGATATGGAAAATGCCAGGTAGTTTATGTGTTCTTTCGCCTTTTTTTTTTTTTAAGATCAAAAGAGTCCAGGAACCTTTAAAAGGTTTCACAAGGTGGCCTACAGCAGTCCTTTTCCCATTTAAAGCATTGGGGTATTACAAAAGAAGGGCTTTAATTGAGCAATCTAGTTTGGAAGAAAACCCACATTTTAATGGTCAGAGAGCAAGAGGGTGGGGGTAAGGGGGAATTTCAAACAAAGACACTATTTAAAAAGCCTAAAACTGTCTTCTCAAAGGCTTGAAATAATTTGTTGGGAAACTTCAGACCCTTTACTTTTTTCCTCCCCTCCCTAAATAAAAACCAGATTTGTTAAAAGGAAAAAAGATCCAGTATTGTTAATTGTATTTCAGAAAGTGCCAGAGAGGGAAATATCCCTGTAGTTTTTAAACATGGTCCCAAGAGGAAAATGGGCAAATACCCTGCTTCACATAAACAGTCTCTGTGTACCATAAATAAACCTTTAAAGAATGAATTCCAGACAGTTTGGTTTAGTGCAGGATAAACTGAGAAAGGAAAGGACGTGGCCCAGGGACTTGCTTGTCATCTGAGACCTTATGGCATATGGACAGGTATTTCTTCTTTAACTCTAAAGTTCCTGCAAGACTTCAGCAGGTTTTTTGTTTTTTTTTGGGTCTGGCGAAGGTAGGAATGGACAGTTTCCTATTTTTATGAGGAACTTATGAGCACAGATTGCCTTCTCCAGTGTCCATTTTATAACGGGAAACTGTCTGCTACTTGAGTAAATAAGCATCAACTTTGTACACTACTGTATTTGATTAGTCATTTAGTTACTGCAAGAAAAAGCCCCGATGGGCTCTTGCCCTCCAGTCTCCTGTGCTTTGACTCGCCAGAGTGACCTGAAGGTGGCAGAGTAACTCATACCAGTGTGCCACAGAGCAGCTTTCTCCACTGTGGGAGGCCCCACAGCAGTACCAGATAAAGATTACATTTTACTCAAAGGCCAGAATATTTCCTTGGTTCAGACAAAGTGTGTTAGCCACTCAGAAAGGGGATAGTGTCTCTCATGAAGGTTTTGACAGCTTAGTAGAGGTATTAAAGTCTTCTATGTATCAATATCATCTGTGGTTCTTCAGTGTTTGGCTGCAGTGAGGAAGTTGGGGTATAAAGCGTTTTGCCATCTCCTTTGTTTTGATCTCATTTCCTGTTCTCTGAGAAGAAAGTGAGGCTCAGAGTCGTATTACCAAAACAGAGTGCTGAACTGATGTTGGTACCTGGCTTTCCCAGCGTATTTATTGTTTGGTTCTGAGAAAAATGGTGAAGCCTGCTGGGCCTCAGTTTCTTTGTCAGAGAAATGGGGAAAATAGGGCCTGCTCACTTCATCATCACTCACCGTGTGGATGCGCAAGGTGTGCGTGAATGAGGAGCAGAACGTTTTTCAGGAGAAATAAAATAATCCCCTATTCTGGTCTTCATGCTTTCTACCAGATAGTCACAGTTGTGAAAATGAGCATGCTCAAATCTACGACCTACTAATTATCGGCTACAGGAGTTTAGGCCACCTACTTAATGTTTCTTTGGGGGTTGTTTTGTTGTTGTAGAGTGTTAGGCTGAATTAAAACTTGAGGATGCTCTTAATCTCCGAAATGTTTTATCCTGAAATTTTTTAGTAGGCTACTAGTGACTTCCCAAGGCACCAAGTGCGGTGGTACTCTTTCCTGTCCTATCTCTGGAAGGCCCTCTGCCATGTTTGATACTATGGACTGCCCTGTTCTTGACCATGTCCTTTCTGGTTCTCCTCTGACTCTTCTGTTTGTTTCATCTCTTCTCCCAACCCTATGTTTATCGAAAAGGGTCATTTTTTACCTAGTGGACTAAACTCTCTGGTCATATCACTTGTCCATTTTAAAAATAATTTTATTGGTCTTTTATCACTAATAATTTTAGAAGCTCTTTGTAGAAGTTTTGTTTTTGATGTAAGTTGCAAATATTCTTTCTCAGGTTTTTCACTTGTCTTTTTCCTTTGCTTTTGGTGTGCATATTGTTTTTTAACCATACAAAAGCTTTTTACTTTATGTTGTTGAATTTGTCAGTCTTTTTTCTTTTTGAATCTGAATTTCAACCCACTCTCTGGTTTTAAAAAATTGCATCTCGTTTTTCTTCAATTATATCATTTCATTTAAGCATACTCCTATTCCAAAAGAATTTAAGATAGACTCTGAAGATACATGCTGAAGGATTAAAAAATAAGAGAAAATGAAGTATAAAGTCCACTACATTGCATATGAGATTTTAATATAAAGCAGTTTTAATTCAATGGGGAATATATAGGTGTTCTAAAATGTTATTAGACTATCCAGATAGTGATATGGAAAAATATGAAGTTAAATTTGTTATCGCAGTCTACATAAGAATAAATTCCAAACAGATCAGAGATTTATTGACATTATTAGCATGAATGAAAAAGTGTTTTTATATTAAAAAAGGAGAGCACTTGGCCTGCTCTCTAAAATCCTTAAATGTCAATCATGTTAAATAAAAATATAATTGGAAAACAGACTATATCCAGAAATTGTTAACAGGCTTATAGCAGACCCAAATCAGCTGAGAACTACAAGAAAAGCTAGACAGAAAAAAGCCCAAAAGTCTGTTGAAGGTATTGGAAAGTTACCAAGTCAGTACTCGAGGGTCCACAACTTATGAGAGGAGAGAAACTCAATCAGGTGAGCTAAATATTAACTCTGGTTTTATTTTTGAGACAATTCTAATTGAGAAAGGTAGAGAAGTCAAGCAGAAAGCAGCTCTCAAAAGTCAGAGAATCGGAGTAAAGCTTTAGACAGTCTCATGGGGCTGGTCAAGCAAAAGCGAGACTCCGTTGCTACTAAGAGAGTTAGTTATTGAGGGCCTTGTATCTTTTTTTTTTTTTTTAATTGACATATAGTTGATTTACAATGCTATGTTAGTTTCATATGTAAAGCAAAGTCATTCAGTTATACATATATGTATTCTTTTTCATCTTCTTTTCCATTATAGGTTATTATGGCATATTGAATATAATTCCTTGTGCTATGTAGTAGAAACTTGTTTATTTGTTTTATATGTAGTAGTTTGTATCTGCTAATCCCAAACTCCTAATTTATCTTCCCCCAACCACTTTCCCCTTTGAGAACCACAAGTTTGTTTTCTATGTCTTTGAGTCTGTTTCTGTTTTGGAAATAAGTTCATCTGTATCATGTTTTAGATTCTATGTGTAAGTGATATCATATGATATTTGTCTTTCTCTAATTTACTTCACTTAGTATGATAAGCTCTAGGTCCATCTATGTTGCTGCAAATGGCATTATTTCATTCGTCGTCTTCTTCTATTTTTTATTGTTGCTGTTCACTCAGTTGTGTCTGACTCTTTGCGACCCCATGTGCTGCAGCACGCCAGGGTTTGCTGACCATCACCAACTTCTGGAGCTTGCTCAAACTCATGCCCATTGAGTCAGTGATGCCATCCAGCCATCTTGTCCTCTGTTGTCCCCTTCTCCTCCTGCCTTCAATCTTTCCCAGCATCAGATTGAATTTTTTTTATAGCTGAGTAGTATTCCATTGTATGTGTGTGTGTGTGTATATATATATATATCTTTATCAATTCATCTGTCAATGGATATTTAGGTTGCTTCCATGTCTTGACTATTGTAAACAGTGCTGCTGTGAACATTGGTGTGCATGTATCCTTTTCAATGAGTTTTCTCTGGATATATGCCCAGGAGTAGGATAGCTGGATCATATGGATCAAAAAACTAAAACTCTATTTTCAGTTTTTTAAAGAACCTCCATGTACTCTTCTCCATAGTGGCTGCACAAATTTGCATTCCCACCAACAGTGCAGGAGGGTTCCCTTTTCTCTACACCCTCTCTAGCATTTATTGTTTATCGACTTTTTAATGATTGCCATTCTGACTGGTGTGAGGTGGTATCTCATTATAGTTTGGATTTGCATTTCTCTAATAATTAGTGATGTTGAGCATCTTTTCATGTGCTTGTTGCCCATCTGTATGTCTTCTCTGGATAAATGTCTGTTTGGGTCTTCTGCCCATTTTCTGATTGGGTTGCTTGCTTTTTTGTTATTGAGTTGTATGAGCTGTTTGAATATTTTGGAAATTAAGCCCTTGTTGGTCTCATTGTTTGCAAGTATTTTCTCCCAGCCCATAGGTTGTCTTTTCATTTTATTGATGGTTTATTTTGCTGTGCAAGTTTGATTAGGTCCCATTTATTTATTTTTGCTTTTATTTCCATTGCCTTGGGAGACTGACCTAAGAAAACATTGCTACGATTTATGTCAGAGAATGTTTTGCCTATGTTCTCTTCTAGGAGTTTTATGGTGACATGTCTTATATTTAAGTCTCTAAGCCACTTTGAGTTTATTTTTGTGTATGGTGTGAGGGAGTGTTCTAACTTCATTGATTTACATGCGACTGTCCAGCTTTCCCAACACCACTTGCTGAGGAGACTGTCTTTTTTCCATTGTATATTCTTGCCTTCTTTGTTGAAGATTAATTGACCATAGGTGTGGAGGGGCTCATATCTTACACAGAAGGGACAGGCAGAACAAGGACCCCAATAGTCTTGAGCTGTTTATTTCTTGAAGCAGATGCCAATTTCTAAGTAGTCTAGGAGAAGCTAAGCAAAAAACAGCAGTCAAGAGGCTAACTAAATAGATCTTTTAGCAGTTTTATGGTGCTGGGGAGATTAAAAGTGGAGGGATGGAATTGGTTTTCAGTTGAGACTGCTGAAGGACTATACCAAACCTTATAAAGATGGAAACAGACCAAGATTATCTTTACTGTTGTTGTTCAGTTGCTCAGTCGTATCTTTGCGACCCCATGGACTGCAGCATGCCAGGTTTCCCTGTCCTTCACCATCTTTACAAAGACTGAAAGCCAGCCTTGAAAACACCAGTTGGATTAACCCCCTTTAACTGCCTTGTTGTTCAGTTGCTAAGTCATGCCCTGCTCTTTGCAACCTCATGGACTGCAGCACACCAGGCTTCCCTGTTCTTCACTATCTCCTGGAGTTTGCTCAAGCTCATGTCCATTGAGTCAGTGATGCCACCTAACCATCTCATCCTTTAATTGCCTGCCAAAGCTAAAGACTCATTTAAAATCTACACGTTTTTATACAAAAAGCATTCAATCACAAGTTACCAGGCCTACCAAGAGGAAAAATAGACACTAGAAACAGATAAATCAGATGTTGACATAATTAGACACATGATTTAAAATATTAATAATTATAAATGTGTTCAAGACACATTGGACAAAATATCATCAAATTAAATATAGCAGTGTATAAGAAGAAAAATACAGGTGACCCTTGAATTACATGGGTTTGATCTACATAGGCCAATAATATACTGATTTTTCCCAATCAATACAGCACTACACGATCATGGTTGGTCAAGTCTGTGGTTGTAAAACTGTGGATGTGGAAAGCTGACTATAAAGCTGTATGAGGCTTTTTGACTGTGTAGGGGATTGGCAGTCTTAACCCCCACATAATTCAAGGACTAATTGTATGAATATATTATAAGCAAGTCATATTTATTCCAGGAGTATAAGTTAATCCATCTGCCAATGCAGGGGATGCAAGAAATGCTAGTTGGATCCCTGGGTCAGGAAGATTCTTTAGAGGAGAAAATGGCAATCCACTCCAGTATTCTTGCCAGAAGAATCCTATGGACAGAGGAGCCTGGTGGGCTACAGTCCATGGGGTCACAAAGAATTGTACATGATTGAGCAACTGAGCACATGTGCTCACAAGTTAACATTTCCAAATAAATCATGTCATTCATTCAAAATGAAAGAATTAAAAAAATGGGCATATCTCAATAGTTGCACCAAAATCTTTTGACAAAATTCAGCATCCATTTATGAGAAGTCAGCAAGCAAAAAGTAGACAGGAACTGCCTTGATCTGACAATGTGTCTCCATGAGAAATCTACCCCAAATATACTCAGTGGTGGTCTGTTGAAAGCAAAAAGGGATGGCTATTATCCCCACTTCTGTTCACTGTTTTGCTAGAAATTCTAGCCAGCAAGATAAATAAATAATAGGTACAAACACTGGACAGGAAAATGTAAACTTTATTATTTGTAGAGAACATGATTACCTAGAAAATCTAAAACAATGTACAACTAAGTTATGAGAATGGATAAGTAAATTTAACAAGGTCCCTGAAGAAATTGTCAATTGTATTTCTAGTCAGCAGCAATTAAAAAGAAAAGGAAAATTTGAAGGATGCTTTTACAACACCATTTAAGAAAACATCAAATACAATATCATCTATTAACTGTGGAATGAATCAGGCCAAAACTGAGTAGTTTGAAACAACCATTTTATTTGTTCTCAACTCTGTGAGTCAGCAATTTGGACCGGACTTAGCTAGGTGCTGTGTTTGCTGGGCTCACCTGTAGTTATTGATGTAACTGCAGTCACCTGCCAGTCAACTGAGACCAAACAGTGTAAGGTGACCTTACGACCATGTCAGGCGCTTGTTGTTGGCTGTCAACAGAACCCCCTTCCACGTGGTCTCTGGTTTTCAAGGAAGCTAGACTTGGCCTCCTCACATCGTGGAAACATCAAAATGGATGAAGGAGATGCTCCAAGATTTCTTGAGGCCAAAGCTCAGAGATTGCTCAGTGTTACTTAGGTGGCATTTTATTGTTTAAAGTAAATTATAAGGTCAATGCAGATTCAGGTGAAGGGGAAATAGACTTCATTAATGGTAGAAGATGCAAAGAATTTGTGGCCATTTTTACTGTACCACTTGATGCCTAGGAATAAATCCAACAGTGTATACAAGACCTCTGCACAGAAAGCAATGAAATATTACTGAGAAAAATTTTTTAAATGAATAGATAAAGGGATGTACTATTACTATTAGACTTCAAAATTATTATAAAATTACAGTAATTAAGACAGTGTGGTATTGGCAGAAGACAGGGCAAAATGAGAATCCAGAAACAGACACATGAGTACAGTCACTTGACTTATGACAAAATTGCACTGTACCACGATAAGGGCAAGGGTGACCCTTCAATAAATATTATTAAGATGATAAGATACCTCCCTGGAAAGAATGCTTCTTGATCTCTGCTTTCAATATATATATATATTGTCATGTTCAAGTAGGTTGTAGATTTGATGTGAAGAGTAAAACAAAATTCTACAAGTAAATATATGCAAATATCTCTGACCTTAGTGTAGATAATTTCTTAACTACCAACATAGAATGTTCCCATCATAAAGGGAAAGATTGTTAAGTTGGATTTCATTAAAACTAAGAATATTTGCTGTCAAAAAGCACCAAAGAGTGGTAAGACAAGTCACGGAATGGGAGAGGATGTTTGCAATGCATTCATGAAACAGACTTGTATATAGAATGTATAAGAAAAACACCTACAAAACTATAAGGAAAAAACAGACAATCCACTGTGCAAATGAGAAAAAGCCTTGAGTAGGCACTTAACAAAAAAGTATATCCACAAGGCTGATGTGTATATTATCAGGTGCTTAATCTCATCCTTGAACAAGAAAATGGAAGTTAGAATCACACAGAGTTAGCATTACACACCCATCAGAACATTGTTTTTTTAAAAAGCTTTCTATACCAAGTGTTGGCGAGGATGTCGCCTAACAGGAAATTTCATAGGCTGCTTCAGGGGAGCCAAACCAGTTCAGCTGCTTTGGAAAACTGTTCGGCAGCATAGGCTAAGGTTGAACATGTATATTCTTTATGACCCAGCAGTTCCACTCCCAGGTAGATATTAAAAAAAAAAAAAAAGATGTGTACAAATGTGCCCCAAAAGACACATCCAAGAATGTTCATAAGAGCGCTATTCATAAAAAAAAAGTTGGAAACAGCACAACTGTCCATCAACAGCAGTGGTTGAATAAATTGTGTTTTATTCACATGTTGGAATAGTGCATAGCACTGACAGTTAGATTTAAACTGCAGCTGTGTGCAACAACCTAGTGACTTGCACAGACTTAACGTTGATGACAGAAGCCACATGCAACCACGTCCATACTGATGATTGCATTCAGGTAAAATTCAAAGCAGGAAAAACTCATCTGTAATGATAGAAGTCAAGACACAGTTGACCTTAGGGAACGAAGGAGTCGTGACCAAGAGTTCACAAGGGGGTGGTTGCTTCCAAGATAGGGATAATAACCACCTTTCTGGTCTAGGTGGTGGTTACTGGGTTGTGTTTCTGTTCAGTCGCTCAGTCGTGTCTGACACTTGGTGACCCCATGGACTGCAGCACACCAGGCTTGCCTGTCCATCACCAACTCCCGGAGCTTGCTCAAACTCATGTCCGTTGAGTCAATGATGCCTTCTGTCTTGTCCTCTGTTCCTCTTCTCCTCCTGCCTTCAATCTTTACCAGCATTGGGGTCTTTTTAATGAGTCAGCGCTTTGCATCAGGTGGCCAAAGTATTGGAGCTTCAGCTTCAGCATCAGTCCTTCTAATGAATATTCAGGATTGATTTCCTTTAGGATTGACTGGTTTGATCTCCTTGCAGTCCATGGGACTCTGAAGAATCTTCTCCAACACCACAACTCAAAAGCATAAATTCTTTGGTGTTCAGCCTTCTTTATGGTCCAACTCTCACATCTATACATGACTACTGGGAAAACCATAGATTCGACTATACAGACCTTTGTCAGCAAAGTAACATCTCTGCTTTTTAATACGCTGTTTGGATTTATCATAGCTTTTCTTCCAAGGAGCAAGCGTCTCTTACTTTCATGGCTGCAGTTATCATCTGCAGTGATTTTGGAGTCGAAGAAAATAAAGTCTGTCACTGTGGTTGTGTTTACTTGGAGAAACATCATTGAAACATTCATTTGATGAGTACACCTTTCCATATGAGTGGTATATTTCAGTCAAAAAGTAAAACATGGGACTTCCCTGGAGGTCCAGTGGTTGAGAATCTGCCTTCCAGTACAGGGGGACAAGGATCGATCCTTGGTTGGGAAGCTGGGGTCCCAGATGCCTCATGGCCAAAATACCACAACATAAAATCAATATTGTAATAAATTCAATGAAAGACTTTAAAAATGGTCTACATTAAAAAATCTGGAAAAAAAAGAAACAAAGTAAAACATGACAAACATATAGGTCCAAAACAGATCATAAAGAATTATGCTGTGAAGCTAAAGTATTTATTTCTATGTGAATAATATGTTACTTTGGATGATACGTGTGTGTGTGTATGTGTGTGTGTGTGTAGTGTGTTTCTTCCTAATGTTTACCTGGAAAATCCTTATTTATGAATATCATAATCTTGACTCCCATTGGAAAGTTGACATGACTTGTAGCTTTCATGGAATCCAGAACTACAGTACCGTGGAAGGCCATCGTATGGCTGAAGTGTGTTGTTGCCTTTCTTCCCTAACTAGGCCCTGAAAAGCACCTTGGGATTTCCATTGATTCGATTTGAAGACGCTGTGATCAATCTGGATCCATTCACTCGAGTGCATCCCTATGAGACCAAGGACTTCATCATCAATGATATCCTCAAACATTTCCAGGAGGTGAGCTTTGGAGTGGTACTCGGTGGCTGGAAGCACGAGCAGAATGCTTCTTTTAGTAGTTTGGGAATTCTGGTTACTGAGACGTTATTGCCAACATCCCAGCTGAACATTTCAGCCCTGACCATTGTGTTATGGGGTCAGGTCACAGCCCACGAAGTCCACGCACATCATGAAAATACCCAAACAGTGCCTCTGACTTACAAGCTGTTAGTCTTGTTTCTTAGAACTAGTCTCAGGACCTTCCACTAGATCAGTCACAACTCTTACCAAGAGTTTAATTGATGCTTTCATGATAACACAAGACTGTGAACTCTGTTTACCGGGCATGGGCTTACTTTCAACAACCACACCAGTGTTCTTGGAACATATGAGATCCTGCCCTAGAGATGAACTTAAATTTTTTTTTAATCAAGTTGGGCATTTTCCATTTTGCATTTATTATCCTGACTGCAAAGAACAAAATGCAAAGCCAACGCATACATACTCTTCAATGACTAGATAGGTCAAGATCATATCAAACTTATTAGCTATCAGAGGTGAAGTATGTCCTGTTCTTGTTGCCGCCTCTCCCTCTCCCTCTTCCTCTCCCTCCCCCTCCCCCTCTCCCTCCCCCTCCCCCTCCCTCCTTCCTTCCTTCCTTGACCTCGCTCACCAGTGATGTTTCTACTGCACTGTGAGGAGTATGGGATAGTGGATGTCACTGGACAGTGGAGTCAGGCTGTGGAGGTCCAGGAGGTTGGGGGGTGTGGAGTAGGTCTGAGCTTGCCTGCTCTATGCATACCGCTTGCTCCACAGACTCTGAGGGGCTCCACATCCCTCCCTCACTTTCTTTTTAAAATTCTCTCTGCTGCTTATTGATTTCATATTTATAGAACGATGGAAAGGAGAGTGCGATGTGCATACTAATAAATACTTGTAGAGTCTTTTCCTGTTTCATAGCTTTTTTCTTCTAAATGGCTTTGAAGAGTACATATGAGAGTATTGAGGATAACCTCTGGGATGTGTATTGGGAGAGGTTTAGGGTGGAGCTTAGGAAGGGCAGGAGCTCACAGTTGATGAGAAATAAAGAGCAATTGGTGGTGGGAATGGAGGGCAGGACTGATTTATAACCTTTTTGCTTGGGACACTCAACCTGCAGATGTAAAAAGAGGCTGGTCTTTTCTTCTCTCCCTGCTGCATTTGACAGGAACTCCTCAGTCAGGCAGCCCGGATCTTGGGGTCGGTGGACTTCCTTGGCAACCCCATGGGGCTTTTGAATGACGTTTCTGAAGGGGTGACTGGACTGATAAAGTATGGAAACGTTGGGGGCCTTATAAGAAATGTTACCCATGGAGTATCAAATTCTGCTGCCAAGGTAAGCAAATGGAGGTGTAGTTCCACTGGAATCAGCCTCAAGAGTCCTCTCCATTACTGTGGTTCTTTTATAATGAATAGGTTGTGAAAGTTGCATGCACAGCCTGGGCTTCACTGCCCGAATGCCCTGTCTTCCCCTCACCTCCTGTAACCAGGCCCCGGCCCGCCGAGCGCACCTCTGCACTGCCTCTGCTTCCTCCTCTCCGTCCCCACTGCCTCTGTCCATATGCTGGTTGTCTGTTTCCAGGGCCACTGTCATAGCCTCCTGGCCCCGGACTTCACCACAGCTTTCACAGTGCTGCCAGCATGAACTCACTTCTTATTTTATTTATGTAAGGATTTTTTGATGTGGACCATTTTTAAAGCCTTTATGGAATTTGTTGCAATACTGCTTCTGTTTTGGATTTTTGACCTCGAGGCATGTGGGATCCTAGCTTCCCAATGAGGATCAAACCCTTGCCCCCTGCGTTGCAAGGTGAAGCCTTAAACACTGGACCACCAGGGACATCCTTGAACTCTCTTTTTAAAACATAGTTTGATTGTGCCATTCTTCTGCCTAAAATCTACCAGTTATTCCGCACAGCTCACCGGATAAAATCCAAACTGAGGTACAGCCTTCCAGAGTGAAGCGAGCCTGTAAGTCCCCTGCAGGATGGCAACAATGTGATTCTCCTGTGTCTTGTGCTCTAGTTGGCTTTTTTGTGCATTGGCCTCCTGTTTGGTGGCCATCTTGTTATTCCACAGTTTAATTTTTGGCGGAAGCTGACGTTACATGTGAAGCTGGAAAAGGTGAAGGTAGTTGAAGGTGGTGGGGAGGGGGGTTGCCATTTCATAACATACAAAACGCATCTAAAGACTCTGCTTTCCTCCCCTTCCTGTCAGCTCACCGTAGAGTCCTTTTAGAGACCGTCCTTTTCATGAATGAACGAGCGTTGGGAAAGCACCTGTACTCCCCACTTGTTTACTGTAGTGCGTTGCCGTGGCAAAGTCACAGGCCCATTTGTGTCATGACCATGAGGATGGTGGCTTCAGTGTAGAGAGCCATTCAGGTGCCACATGGGAATTCGTGATTACAAGCAGGGAAGGAGATGGAATTGAACAGCCAACATTTCTGTGTTGCGAAACACTCTTGGTAACAGTGTATGCAAGTTGGAAATTTATTCCTGTTTTCCACACGCTTTCCTAGGGATGATGGTCCTTTAATCAGATCAGTTTCTTCAGTACCAGCAGATCTCTTTTTATTGCGCCTCACAGATTGTTTACAGTTGTTTACAAATTGAAGGCTTGTGGCAGGCCTGCGTGTCCAGCAAGTCTGTCAACACCATTTTTCCAACAGCATCTGCTCACTTTGTGTCTCTGTCACATTTGGTAATTCTTGAAATATTTCAGTCTTCTTCATTATGATTATATTTGTTGTGGTGATAAGTGATCTTTGATGTTAATTTTGCAAAAAGATTATGATTCACTGAAGACTTGGATGGTGGTTAGCATTTTTTAGCAATAAGGTATTTAAAAAATTAAGATAGGTGCCTTATATTTTTAGACACAGTGCTGTCGTGCACTTGATCAACTGCACTGTTGTATAAACATGACTTTATGTTCATTGGGAAATCAAAAAATCTGTGCAACTCACTTTATTGCAATATTTGCTTTATTGTGGTGGTCCAGATCGAAACCCACAGTCTCTCTGAGGTATGCCTGTGCTGGACTTAGAGTTAAACCAGAACAAAATGTACTGTTTGACTTGTGGTTCAAAACAGGCAGTACTCTTACTTTTAGAGAAAGGGTGTAATGTAGAGAAGCAAGAGACTTTCTAAATCCTGGTTTAGAAACACACTCAGGGTCAAAGTCTGAATGAGTCTGCACATTTCTGCCTTGAATCGTTGCCTCTGCTTCCCTTGGACCTTCAACCCTGAAGCAACATAAAAGTGGGACAGGTTCCTCAGTGTTCTCTTAGCTACTGAACTGGTTATAAAATTATGCACTTAACATATTTACTTCTGTGCACCTGTAGCTTATATAACTTTGTGCCTCAGCTATACTTCAAAAAAAAAATTTAATGTAAATGCTTAGTTTAAGGATCTTACTTAATTTTTTAAAACTAATTAACATAGGACAGTGTCTTTGTTTTTATACTTAGTTTTTTATTTTTGTTCCCCTGGGCTTTGTTTTCACTTGAAAAATACAAGACACATCATTTATTTAGAGGTCTTCCTTAACCTGGAATATGCCCTGACATTATGGCTTACTGTGAAAATAAAGTTAGGTATGACATTACAAAAATTTTGAAAAACACAGACTGAACAAGAGAAAGGGGTTTTCATTTTGACTCTTTGGTTTGCATCAATGTAAAATCTTTAGACTTTGGTCACCAGTAAACCATTGTGCTGTGCTAAGTTGCTTTAGTCATGTCTGACTCTGTGTGACCATAGCCCATGAGGCTCCTCTGTCCATGGGATTCTCCAGGAAATAATACTGGAGTGGGTTGCCATGCCCTCCTCCACAGGATCTTCCCAACCCAGGGACTGAACCCATTGTCTCTTAATGTCTCCTGCATTGGTAGGTGGGTTCTTTACTACTAGCGCCACCTGGGAAACCATTAATGCCCTTGAAATGAAAACCAGTGTCTTATGGTCTACGGGGGGTGGGTCTCAGGCTCTGGGAGTGGGAGAGCCACACTCCGTTGGGCCAGTTTGGCCATTAGGACCCTCTGGCTACCTTGTGGTTGAGAATGAAGATGTGGGGAATTTGCCCCAACTCTTCTTGCCTGGAGAATCCCAGGGATGGTGGGGCCTGGTGGGCTGCCGTCTATGGGGTCGCACAGAGTCGGACACGACTGAAGCGACTTAGCAGCAGCAGCAGTAGCTCCACAGGTGAGACTGGGTGCCTTTTTCCAGAGTTTTTCTGCAACATCCCCATGGAAAGGGTCGGCCCTTTCTTTAATTCTCTCTCATTCAGGGGCATCTCATTTATCTCCAGGTTCCTCTGTTTCCCCTGGAAAAACTTTTTGAAGCTTGAGGGTCAGAGTAAGAATATAACTTGAGCAGAAGGGAAGGCAGAATACTTCTTGCCTCTGTTCTCACCCCTAAGTCCATCCAAAGGCCTGGGTGGCAGTGTGCCTGTGTTTGCTGGATATCGTGCTTTATCTTGTTGTTGGATTTGCATAAGGGTACTTGAGTGGGAACCCTGCCTCCCAGAGGGTTGGTGTCCTTCTTCATGTTTTTTCTTGCCTTTAGTGAGCTAATCAGAGTGGGCATCACAGACTGCTACTCAGAGGAATAGCTGTGTAATTTATTTTGATACCCCAAACCCTGGATGTGCTATAGCAATTAGTCCACATTATCTATCATGAGAAAGCAAAGAAACTTAAAATTACCACTTCCTTTTGGAAATGGTAGCGTCAAAGACCAGGTCTGTCCGCTGAATGCCCATTCAGGTCATCTGTGATTCTGCATGTATGCAATTTGGCTGCAGATCTCCGTTTTCTTGTAGTTTTGTGGGTTGCAATCAGACCTTTCATGTTGCTTTGGGGGAATGTTTTGTTTGCTTTTCTGTGTATACAAGAAGAGTTTAAGGAAGTGCAAATGACCACAGTAATCAACTGTTGGCCTGTGGGAAGTATTCCTTTAAAGAGTGCCTGAGTTCCAGTGATTAAAGAACGGGGTCAGACAAGGCAGAACTGCACCTCACCAAGCCCCCTCCCACCAGCCCCTCTTGGCTGCAAAGTCCAAAGGGCTTGGTTTAGTCGGCTTTGGATGGAGTGGAATAGCCCCATAAACCTCTTAAAATTAATTATAAATATTGTGTGTGTGTATTTTCTTGGAACAAAGATCTGAAGTTTTTATTGGATTGTCAGAGACTTCATGCCTCTTGAGATCATAAGTCACTATTGCAGACATAGGGTTGAGTGCTGAAGGCACCTAGTAGTCAAAAACCTGGGTTCTGCCCATTCCTGCTTTTAAATAACCTACCTGTCTGTCTCAAGAGATTTTAGTCTTTTGTTTTTGTTTTGTTTAACCTGTAAGAAGGTGTTGGTACTTTGCCTTATCTCCACTGACCCGAGGAGCAAAGGAGATGAAGAGGTAACAACCCTCTCCCTCGAGTTAAAAGGAAAACCATTCTGTCATAAGAAGGTAATAGATCTGCAGGTCTTAGTTGTCTGTGGGTAGATATGAATTCTTCACAGAACATTTTTAATCTCCAGTCTATCATGTCCACTTCTGGAATTTCTTATTATATTTTAAACTTTTGTTTACCTTATTTACTGTTAGCATCAAGGAGGTACAACTAGGAGGTAATCTCTGCCTTGTATCCCCTTTATTTCTCTTAGCCTCTTCTTCTGGTCTCCAAACCCCCAGAAATCACCTATGGATTCCAGATCAAAGGTGATATGATTTAGGGTTAGCCACCAAGCTGTGAGCATCTGTCCATGATCCCTTTGCCTGGATCTTGACAAAAGAACTCACACCCTTTGAGTAGAACTCAGAGATCTGATCCTGTTCCTAAGGCCATGACAAGATGGTTACTCCTGGAATCCTTTCTAGGAATATGATTTATTTAAGAAAGGCACAGCATTTCAGATTCTAAAACCTTGTCAGAGGAGCAGGTTTCTCTCTGCAACATGAATGAAAAAAGCATACTTTTCCCTTGTTGGGTGTCATTTGAATATAAGACCCTCTAACCTCTCTGAAAGCCAGAGAATTCACGGCGGGGGGACATCCATTGAACAAATTTCCTCTCTTAGACTCTCATTCCCTTCTCTCTGTAATTATTTTGTGATTATTTTCATTATTTATAGGAAAATTGCATAGTTATTCTTAAATTTTTTTTTTAAGTTCTTTGTAAACTAAGAAAGTCTCAGATGTTAATAGTAGAACAAATGATTCCATTCTCTTTTCTGCCCCTGTAGAAACTCAGTGTTTTCTCTGCACAGCTGTCATCTGGTCTTCCTAAGGGAAGAAAGCCAATAGCATAATTTCTTCCAGCAAAGGAGTGGAGTACTTTTGATCATCATCATCTGCTCTGTCCCACTTTCCATCCCTCTCTTTGTGTCCTCATCAAGGCAATATAAGACGCTCTTCATCTTGGGTACTTTTCTGATCCCAGTAATGTTTTGACTCTACACTCATGAATGCAAATATTTTAATAACTTTCTCTGTAAAAACATTAATTTATATATTTTTAATTGGAGGATAATTTCTTTACAATTTTGTGTTGGTTTCTGTCATACATCAACATGAATCAGCCATAGGCATACATATGTCCCCTCCCTCTTGAACCTCCTTCCCACCTCTCACCCCATCCCACCCCGCTAGGTTGTCACAGAGCACTGCGTTGAGCTCCCTGTGTCGTGCAGCAAATCCCCACTGACTATCTGTTTTACATAGCGTGATGTGTATGTTTCCATGCAGCTGTCTCAGTTTGTCCCACCCTCTCCTTCCCCCACTGTGCACACAGACTGCTCTCTATGCCTGCATCTCTGTTGCTACCCTGCAGATAGGTTCATCAGTATCATCTTTATAGATTCCATGTATATGCGTTAATATAGAATGTTTGTTCTTCTCTTTGTGACTTCTTGTTCAGTCGCTAGTCATGTCTGGCTCTTTGTGACCCCATGGACTGCGGTACACCAGGCTTCCCTGTCCTTCACTGTCTCTCAGAGTTTGCTCAATTCATGTACATTGCGTCAGTGATGCTATATAACCATTTCATCCTCTACTGCCCCCTTCTCTTCTGGCCCTCAGTCTTTCCCAGCATCAGAGTCTTTTCCAATGAGTCAGCTTTTTGCATCAGGTGCCCAGAGTATTGGAGCTTCAGCATCAGTCCTTCCAATGAATATTCAGGGTTGATTTACCTTAGGATGAACTGCTTTGGTCTCTTTTCTGTCCAAGAGACTCTCGAGAGTCTTCTCTGGCACCACAATTCAAAAGCATCCATTCTTCAGCGCTCAGCCTTCTTTATGGTCCAACTGTCACATTTGTCCATGACTACTGGAAAAACCATAGCTTTGACTACATGGACCTTTGTCAGCAAAGTGATGTCTCTGCTTTTTGATACACTGTCTAGGTTTGTCATAGCTTTCCTTTCAAGGAGCAAGTGTCTTTTAATTTCATGGCTGCAGTCACTGTTCACTGTGATTTTGGAGCCTCAGAAGAGAAAATCTGTCACTGCTTCTACTTTTTCCCCTTCTATTTGCCGTGAAGTGATGGGACTTGGTGCCACGGTCTTAGTTTTTTGAATGTTGGGTTTTAAACCAGCTTTTCCACTCTCCTCTTTCACTCTCATCAATAGTTCTTCTTCAGTTAGTTCTTCACTTTCGGCTTTTAGAGTGGTATCATCTGCATATCTGAAGTTGTTGGTATTTCTCCTGGCAATTTTGATTCCAGCTTGTGATTCATCCAGCCCAGCATTTCACATGATGTACTCTGCATGTACTTTCTGACTTACTTCACTCCATAATAGGCTCTAGTTTCATCCACCTCATTAGAACTCACTCAAATGCATTCCTGTTTATGGCTGAGTAATATTCCATTGTATATATGTAACACAACTTCTTTATTCATTCTTCTGTCAATAGACATCTAAGTTGCTTGCATCTCCTTGCTGTTGTAAATAGTGCTGCAGAGAACATTGGGGTACGTGTGTCTTTTTCAGTTATAGTTTTTGCCTGTTTTTGACTAAGAGTTTTTTCATCAAAGTCAGTTATTGTTCATGGAATTTAAATTTTTGTTCCATATTCACTAAAGGTTAGTTTTACTGATAACTTTTAGAGTTGTGTGATGGGTTTATTTCTCTCTTTGACTTTGGAGCATTTAATTTCTACCAAGCTCAGACTTCCCAGCTCAAATTCTACAGATCTAAATTTTTGTCAAGGAAATATGAAATTTCTCTTAGTTTTAGTTAATAACATTTTATTCTATATAGCTTTAGCCATTGTTTTATTGTTTTAAATCAGTTTTGTTTGTTGTGAATTGGATAAAGACCTAATATGTTTCTTGGTACAGGCAGCATTAGTAGGAGAAAGATGCAGGAACAAGGTTGAAACTCCCTGTCTCTTTATGGAGAACATACTCACTCATAAACATTAATTGAACATCTTCTCTTTGTCAGGCCTTCTTCTAGGCTTCTTATATACATTGTCTTGTGTATGTTAAGCTCTATTTTTCAAATCAGGAAACTGAGACTTAAAGAGATTTTTTCAAGGTCGTGCAACTAAAAATGACAGGAATGATATGAAACCAAGTCCAGCTAATTCTAAAGACCTTGTTTTTTCCCCTGTATGTTGTTTCTCCTTTGTGTGTATGAGGCTTTCTTCCAGGCACTAGAGAGACCATGAAAAATTAATTACTGTTAGTTTTCCACCAGAAGCTTATTACTTGACATCACTTGGTTAGCTTGTAAGATGACCGCTGTCACATCACCTCTGTCATAAAGCAGGCTCTCAGGGAATGGTGCTGGTTGTGGCCATTCTTGGGGCTACCCTGATGGCTCAGAGGTAAAGAATCCGCCTGCCAGTGCAAGCGATTCAAGTTTGATCCCTGGGTTGGGAATATCCCCTGGAGGAGGAAATGGCAGCTGATTCCAGTATTCTTGCCTGGGAAACCTCATGGACAGAGGAGCCTGGCGGACTACAGTCCATGGGGTCGCAAAGAGTCAGACACAACTGAGTGACTAACACGCATGAAGCAAGTGAAGCGGGAAAGAGAGAGTGGGAAATTGAGACTGTTTGGATAGTTCAGTGGGAAACCTAGCTAGCACTTTAGATGGTATTTTGTTCTTTGGTCTTTTCTTGGGGTACCGTGTGTGGAGGAGCCACTTCCCTTCTAAGACAGCCTTTCACTGGCCTTTTGTGCCTACAAAACCAGATCTGGGCACAGCAGTGATCCAGTGGAAACCGGCTTGTGTCCGTGCACCCAGAGATTCTCAGCCAGCCCCTGCCACTAGCCAGCCTTCTATCATATATACTGTGAGCTGATTGAGGGCAGAGAGGTCCATCTGCCTTTTGTTTAAGATAAACAGCATTTGTTTGTATTTGTTTTGTAGGCAGTCTATTTATAAGGCTCAACTGAGACTAAGCCACTGTTTATTCAAGGCAAAAGTTTTATCTTTGCACAAAAGAATGTACTAGAGTGCCTGCCTGCATGGATTCTGAAGGGAAAAAGGCAATTTATGACTTGTATCTGTTTTTGTCATTATGTATGACTGCTCCATTTTATAGTTGAGCTGATTATCCCCATAATAGCTTTTCCATGTACCTATAAGCAAGGCAGAGGTGAATGCCTTCTTATAAGCATTGGGGCTTTCGTGTGTTTAAGTTGGCATAAAACTTTAGGTTAAATGAAATTCACTTCAGACAGTGATCTATCCCTTTGAGAATGTAGAGTTTTCTATTTTCAAAACGACTTTGATCCGAAATAAGTCACCCAAGGGATTTCTTTTCCAGCCAAGAGGAGGTGCCTTGAAGTTGTTGTATGTAGAGAAATGACTCAAATTCTTGGCAACAGAGCTTTTGTTTTATTTTCCTCTGATAACCTTGAATACTAAAATGATTCCCTTAGTCTGAGCTCTTTTTGGTTAGAGGCAAATAATTTTAGATGCTGAATGACCCAGCAGTGACCTATCCTAACTTGGTCAAACCTCAAATATTTGTGGGAATTGGAAGTGTGTTGGGCGGGGATGGGCAGGTCTGGTGGAGGCATGAGAATCCCACGAGCGGCCAGAATTCCCAGACCATCCCCACCTGCCCCATTGAGCACCCTTGCGCCTAAAGGAGCCTGGTGAGTGGGGCTTAGCCTTCCTCTTGGTCCACCCTCATCAAGCAGCTCAGCCAGAAGTAGGAGGGAATGACACCACCACTGATGCTCTGTTTTTGAAACAGGAAGATTGGAAGAGTTTAAAACTTGTCTTCATTTCTTGGTCGTAGTTCAGTTAAGAGTCAGGTCGTTAGTTATCTTCTTAGACCAAACATCTCATGTTTCAGAGGAATTCACTCTGTCTTCCAACACTGTAGTCTATGGTGGTGGAAAAGTCTGCTCAGTTGCTGAATTGAAAAGAGAGGAAATATTTGTGGCCCCCAAAGAGTAGTGGTTTTCTACCCTCGTGTAAACATGGTGAGTAAAAGAATAATATGTTCAGGCTTTTCTTAGGTTGACCGGTTACCCCCAGAGAGGTGGTAGTTCATCTCTTTTCTGCATTTCAATCAGTATTTGGCCCCTCTTGAAAAATTGTGACGAACTGAAGATGAGACAAACTATAACCCATTTTTTATATATATAAACACATGACCATAGAACAAATCAAATTCTAATTCTTGGCAGTAAAAATCTGAACACTCACTCCATTTGGAAGATCCCTTTGGTTTTCTTTCCCTCTTTCTCCCTTGTAATTGTTATGTTTCTCTCCATTTTTGAAGAAAAGTTAAATCAAAGTGTTTTCTTAGGAGAAAGAGAGGATACTTTGGAATGCCATCCTTAAGAGTCAGAAAAGGATGTGGATAATGGAGCCATCATTTATTGGGTGGCTCCAGTATGTCAGGTAAGGAGAGATACTATCTCATTTAATTTTCACATGTACCTTCTAAGAAGGCAGGGTTATCTCTGCTTTACAGATAAGAAAAAGTAAGGTAAAGTCAGTTACCTTAATTAAAGTTTAATAATTAAGGAGCCATAAGTTTTAGGAAAAAGTAATTTGGGAGTCCGCATATTTTTTCTCCACATGATGCAACTTCTCAGATACAACCCTCTACCAAACCCAACCATTGTAGAAGCTAAAACACCAGCAGTCGAAATAGCATTTTAAAGTAAAGCTCAAACAGTTCTCCATTCATTCTCAACTTTTCCCCTCTGTATTGGACTTTGAGATTTTTCAACTGTGATTTCCAGGCTTTCTGAATTAATCTTTACTTAAATTGAGGAATCCCTATTCTCGAGTAAAAGGATTGAAATGGGACAAAAAGATTGAAAGAATTTTCCGTAACCAAACAGAAAGTGACTTAAAAGCATTTGCGGAAGCTGACTTTTACTGTCTGGCACACTCCATGTGCTTCATTTAAGATTTATTCAGATTTAAATAATTCAGTTTACACACATAGGCCTTTCCTCTGATTTGCTTGGAGAGCAGACCTTTAGGCCACCTCAGCGTGTGCTCCAATAGCCAGTTTCCTCTAAATGTACATGTGAAATTGTACTTTTGTTAAGCCATTTACTGAACTTTACTACTATAAGTATTTCTAAACAAGTAGGCTGTCACTTTAACATATTTGGTTTTCAGCATAGAGGTCATGAAAATAGGGAGATTGTGCTTTCCCACTATCAATTGAGGGCTTCCCTAGCAGCTCAGTGGTGAAGAATCTGCCTGTCAATGCAGGAGACACAGGTTTGATCCCTGGGTTGGGAATATTTCTTGGAGGAGGAAATGGCAATCCACTCCAGTTTTCTTGGCTGAGAAAAGCCCATGAACAGAGGAGCCTGGCGGGCTATACAGTCCATGGGTCACAAAAGAGTCGGACACGACTTAGCAACTAAACAACAACTATCAACTGAAGGCAGAAAATAAACCCACTCTCTCCAACAGTCCTTTTCTTTCTTTGCTCACTTCCTTTACTCCAAAGAACAGCTTTTCACGTTTTGTAGAGGTGTTTATGTCTCTGAGTTCTGCTGGCACATTGGCTTTCGGATGCTTAGTGATAAACCATTGCTGCAGTTTAGAAGCCAGTGGAGAATACTGGGGGAGGTATGTTGTCCTGAGAGTTTTATGGTTGGCTAGTTCTATTGACCTGATCTGAGCTTTGCTTCTTGGAGGAAAGGAGAAGTAAGGTTCCTTACTGGAACAATAATAATACCGCATTGTATTTGTCATGATTTTTAATTGTTGATGAAGGATTTATAGATATCTCATTCCATCTCTGGGCTTCCCTGGTGGCTCAGCTGGTAAAGAATCGCCTGCAATGCTGGAGACCTGGGTTTGACCCCTGGGTTGGGAAGATCCCCTGGAGGAGGGCATGGCAACCCACTCTAGTATTCTTGCCTGGAGAATCCCCGTAGACAGAGGAGCCTGGCTGGCTACAGTCTGCAAAGAGTCGAGCAACTAAGCACAGCACAGCACATCCCGTCTCTGAGCCTGAAAGCAAGCAGGTGATGTTTTCCACCACTTCCACCACAACCTCCACCACCACCACCACCATGAAGAAACTGAGACTCAGCAAAAGAAAATGGCTTTCCCTAGATGGCCAGAAAGAAAGTGGTAGAGCTCTGGGCTTCTTTCCTGGTCTCTGACTTCTAGAACATTGCTGGGCAGTTATTTCTGGAATCTTACCAGACACCATAGCCACCAATATCTCCTTTTGAGACTTGGGTGTTCAGTTATCGGAGTTGTTGAGCATTGGTAGAATGCCTCCCCTGCAGAAGGGGTTTCAGAGAACATGGGGGGAGGGAAATGTATCTTTCCCTAAAGAGGCTTCTTGACTCATTCATTAACCATGTGCCATGTGTGTGAAATATGTGGGAGCTCACAAACAGGAAGTGTGATGAGAGCAGTTCTTTAGAGCACAGTGTTTTGTGGAGCGGAGACAGTGAAAGAAAATTTTCAGCTTCTGTCAGGAACAGAAATTACTTATAACATGAAGTAATTTCTGCATTGTTGGAGGTGAGTGGAGATAAGAGAGACCATGAAGAAGACATGATGGCACTTCCAGAAGGGGAGAGAGTCTGGCTGTGCCTTGGCTTTGCTCAGAACCAAATGATGATATGTCCAGGCTGGACTCTTCAGGGAGGCTCAACATGCCCTCCAGTGGCAGCTTGGAGGCCCAGGTGGTCAGTAAAGAGTAGCAGAGACACGCTGCATGTAGGTCACAGGCAAATGGCAGTGACGGCCTCTCGTTTCTTTTCTATTAAATGCCAGCAGGGAAACCCTTCTGTTCATTTTGTAGGAACAAGGACATTTCCTAGTTAGGCATGTGAGGAAGATGGAGATAAGGTCTGAAACTCAGAGCCAACTGGGGAAGTCAAGTAATGTGAAGAGAAAGCTGGCCACTCGGGTCATTTTCTGTTCTCCCACTCCTACGTGTGCACACCTCATCTTTGCACTGTTGTTCATGACTCTTCTTCTGTTTGGAATACCCTTCTCCCCAGTTTCTGGCCAAATGGCTCTGAGTGTGTAAGGTCCAGTCCAGATGCCCTCTGGATGGCAAGGTCCTCTCTGCCCTGAATTCCCAGGGCACTTTGTGCTTCCATGAAGGCAATGGCTGTATTTTTTCTTGGAAAAAAACTAACCATTTGTGCACATGTCTTCAACATCCATTTAACGTTTATCATTGTCAATCAGGTGCTCGATCCTGTGGCAAATACTTAGGAAAGTAAGATTAAAATTTTTTTTTTAATGGATATGAAGCAGGTAAGGCAGATAAGAAGTCAGTAAGCATAATACAGAGGGAATAAGTTTTGCAGCTGGGATCTGGGCAAAACATTTGCAGTTTTGTGAGATAAGTGCTCTGGAGGTGAAGGGAAAAGAACACTTTATTCTGAATCTCAAGGATGAGATTGGCTTGAGATGAAATGTTTGACACAGCTGCGTATTTATTCATTTGCCTCCCGCAATAGACGTAAAGCTCCCAGAAGGCAAAGGTCTTACTGTCGTCAACTGTTGCCAGTATCCCTGAGACAGCCTTAAATATTTATCGTAAGAGGGTTGAGGTGATCCCAGTGGTAACTATGTGGGCTGTCCTTTATCTGGCGTGGCATTTTCACATGGTGTACTTTCAACAAATGAACTTCTCTGGTGGCTCAGCAGTAAATAATCCACCTGCCAGTGCAGGAGATGCAGGTTCTATCCCTGGTCCAGGAAGATCCCCTGGAAAAGGAAATGGCAACCCACTCCAGTATTCTTGCCCGGCAAATCCCATGGAGAGAGGAGCCTGAAGGGCTACAGTCCCTGGACTCACAAAAGAGTCGAACACATCTTAGTGACTAAACAACAACACTTTCAACAAATTGTTATGAAAATAAGTGAAACACCTGCTGGATTTTTAAATACCTAACTATTTTTTGCTTTCATGTGGAGTAAACAGAAACTTTGGAAACGTTTGTGTATGACTTTCCTCTCAAACATGTCTGTAAGCTGACTGAGATGCATGGTGATTCTCTATGTATAGAAATACAGGAAGAAAAAGGCTGCTGACTTTCAGGATCCTGTTTCTTCTCCATTTCCCACCACTCAGGTCTGGGATACGACCTGGATGGAAGGAGGCCAGGTGTGCATTATTGGATCAGGCCCAGTCTCCACAAGGTAGCAGGAAGCCTTGGAAAACTGTTACGGGGGAAGAAGGGAAACCCCAGTTCCTCTTAATCTAACGAATTAAAATATTTATGGAAATATCTGTTTGCTTTATTAGAGGAAAATGTTTAAACATTTCCTGCGAGATCTTGAATTTATATAACAACATGTTGGTTTGGAAACGATGGTTTTCAGTATTTTCACTGAAATGAAAATTCAGCAGAGCATGCTTCCCAAAACAGCCCATTGTTTCAGCTTTGCTGCCTTTGTCGTGTTTCAAAGCAGGATATTTTGGCCAGCTGGGGTATTTTCTCTTTATCGGTAACTTGGAAATTGGCATGGATGATGTCAAAGTTAGTTATAAAAAGGCTCCTGACTTTCAGGATCCTGTTACTAATAGCTCCTGGTAGTTTTATAGAAATGTAACCTTTGTAGCATACTCCTGTTATTGTTTGATCTTCACAAACAGTGTAAAAAAAACAAGTATTATTATTGCCACGTGAGTCACAGCAAGGGTAATTAACTCCTAGGGCTCAGCAGGGAGCTTGTGGAAGAGGACAGGACTCAGGACTCTGTGGCCCCCAGGCTCTTTCCCATAGACCACTTTGCTGCTCTAGAAAGCACCCTTTCCCTCTCAGGAATTAAAGCGCTTTCATGTCAGTGAAAAAAATTTAACCTTGCAACATCCCTAGGGGGCCAACAGGGCAGGTGATGGGAAATTCAGCCACACAAGTTGAATGATTTTGCTAGAATCATACAATCAGCATTGGCACCAGTGGCTGGTGCTCAGGCCTCATGGTGCTAAGCTCACTGCTTTTCCCAGCAGAATACGTCTCCTGAGCAGAGGGCCAGAGGAGCTTTCTGACATGGAGAAAGTCTGTGGGAAAGTCTTTTTTCCAAGAGAGGGCTTCACTGTGCTGGCTGGGTTGTGTGAATGGTTGGTTCTGAAATCTCAGATGGACATGCAAATCTCTAGTCACAGAATCACTGAGAAGCAAAGCAAAAGGGGCAAAGCCAGGTAGATTTTTTTCAGGCTGATTCTAGAAATGCTTCCTACCTCTTTGGAATT
This sequence comes from Bos indicus x Bos taurus, assembly GCF_003369695.1. Lineage (NCBI taxonomy): Eukaryota > Metazoa > Chordata > Mammalia > Artiodactyla > Bovidae > Bos > Bos indicus x Bos taurus. The sequence continues at coordinate 40,624,064 of NC_040091.1, read as the reverse complement.
TGTGTCCATTATTGTTAGCAAGGAGCCTGGTGTGCTGAAACCCAAGGAGTCGCAAGGAGTCAGACATGACTTAGCAACGGAACAACAATTGTTAGCAAGGAGAGTTTTGTAGGATTGCTATAGGGTGGCTGTTTAGAAATCAATTGGCAAGACAAACAGAGGTGCCTCAATGGCTGTTATATATAGTGAGAGAAAAATTCTCAGGACTGAACACAATGAATTTGCCATTTGTTTCTCTTTAAAAGTTAAAACACAGCAATGAAAATGTCTAACCTCAGTTTTTTGTTTTTTTTTTTTAATTGAATTCTTTGAGAAGCCTCATTTGAGTAACACTTCATGTGGTAACAGCTCTAGCCACTCCTTTTCCATCGAAGCCCAGCTGATGTTCTTCCTAAGAGAGATCTCAAATCGAAAATTCCTCACACTCTTTCCAGATCAACATGGCAAAGCTGGCTCTTCCTGGGTTTGGAACCTCCACACACCCTCTGATACCTGTAGAAACACAGATCTGGGAAGGGATGTGACAATCAGCTTCTTGCCCTCTCAGATTACAGTGGGAGTAATCTGTAGTAATCTGTGAGGCCCTCTCAGCTAATTAGCTTCAGGGCCAGCTCTAACACTCTGGCCACCAGGCTACAAGTCTGGCCTTGTCTCGGAGACAGGGTAGGCAGCTGTGGATATCCGCTTCTTCTCCTGCTGAGAACGAGGGAGAGAGAAGTAGTAGTGGGGTGTCCTTTTCTCACCATCCTTTATGTTGATTTCATCTCTTTGTATGTCTTTCTCCACACTGGACTGAGCTCCTTGAGAACAGGGGACTAAGTCATAGTCACCTTGGTATTTTTAACCCCAAGCATTGTGCCTGGTAAGAAGAAAGCCCCTGAGGGCTTGTTGAGCTGAAGGATCTGTTTTGTGTAAAGGTCACCTCACCTGAATGGCGGGGAAGGATGGGCTTTTTGAACACCTCACTTCACTAGTCCTTCACACATCTCATCCAGCGAGTAAACCCCTGCAAAACTGTATCTCATCTGAAGACGAAACAAGACCCCCCCCCCGCTCCAAAAGAAAACCCAAATAGGGGAATCCCTCTGTAACTAGATTGAGAGAGCAACTATTGAGATGAGATAGAGATAAAACTTTGATAGACACATTGTCTTTGATTAATACCAAAATTAACATAGCTTTGTTGGTTAAAATGAATTTTTTAAAGTTTCCCATATGCTTATCTGCATGTTAGTAATTATGATTGTTGTCATTGGGTTTCCTCTAAAGTTGTATGTAAGTTAAGAGAAAAAAGAAAAACGGAGGAATCCTCCAGTACTGGGTCTTAACCTAGAGAAGGCCGCCTGTCAAGCCCCTGGATGAGCCCTACAGATGCCTGGTTCCCTGGCCACTGGCCCAGAAGAACTTGATGTCAGGACACTCTAGTTTGAACTTGTGTCTCTTCTGATTCCTCCTCCAGAAAGGCTCTAACTGTGCAGCCTCTGGCTGCTGTTGGTACAATGGCTTGCATGCTGGCCCCGGTGGGTGACCAAGTTTGCCTGGCTGGCTCCCCTGCCCTTTCCTGTGCGTCTGAGCGGGGTGCGGGCCAGAGGACAGGCCTGCCTGGTGCGGGCTGGCTCCGTCCTCTCTAGAATAGGTGCCTGGAACCTTCGCTCTGTGCTTTTTAACTTTAATCCTGGGACATTTTAACAAGACAGTCGACCAAATGGTGCCTGAGTTGTGACCCCTTGGCTGGGCTGGATGAAACCACTCTCTTTCTGTCTCCAGATGTTGGGGTTCAAGCCCTCAGTCACACAGTGCAGCCCCTCCACTCGCCCATCGGAGCCGGAGCAAGATCGCAAAGAGTTAACACTTGTGCTTTTTCGGAAAGTTATCTGTGAAGAGTATTAGTTGTTTAATAAAGCGTGCCTGCCCTCCGGATGAACCCGCCAGTGACTCTGCAGCTGGGGTCATTCCAAGTTCACGCGGTGGACTTTTGACTGCCTTCTGTGTCTGTGAAAACAGTCGGCAGCTCCTGCGGGGATCATTCATTCAGGCCTGTAACACAAAACTATTGCCAATGGGCACCTGCTGGGGCGGCTTCCCAGGAGGCCTGGGAGGGAAGATACCAGACTCTTCAGGCTTCTGTGGAGATAAGAACTGTGGGGGCTCCCAGGGAGCCTGCTAATCGGGCTGTGCTCAGACCCCACTGCCCGGCCCGCAGGCTGGTGTCAGGATGTATTAGGGAGCCCTGGTCCGATAGGATGTGAGCTAATTAAAGGCCTTCTACAAAGAGGAGAGGAGAGGGAGAGTGTGTGAAGAGGAGGAGGAGGAAAGGAGGAGACTTGGAGCACATTCCCCAGATTTCTAGCACATTCTTTATTCCCTTCTTTTGTCCCTCAGAACAGAAGAAAACAAAACTGGAGAGTCTGGACATTTGGTTACTTCTAATCTTAAATCGTCATTCATTCTACCTGATCCTGTTTTGGTTTTAGGTGTTGTTTCTATGGAATGACACGTGCCATCAAAGATATTTTGCCACATTTTCCCAGGAGACATTCTGCCCTTGAAATATTCTAGGTGGTTGGCTTGAATTTTGGCCCTTGCCCTGAATTGATTCCTCTGGGCAGTAAGTACCTATTGTGACATGTCCTAGGTTTTTTCCACTTTTCCTTGGCAAATCCACTTGCCAGCTGTAGGGGGTACTGTTGGGAGAGTTATATAAATTAATACACAATAAATGCTCTGATTGAATTTTAGATGGTGAGATGGTGGTGATGTGGTGTTATGGTTTGCATTGTCAGAGCAAACATCATCTCAAAAAGTACCAGCATAATTGTTGTCAATAATTATGTATTGGACTTCCCTTGTGGCTTAGAGGGTAAAGCATCTGCCTGCAATGCAGGAGACCCGGGTTTGATCCCTGGGTCAGGAAGATCCCCTGGAGAAGGAAATGGCAACCCACTCACTCCGGTATTCTTGCCTGGAAAATCCCATGGACAGAGGAGCCTGGTAGGCTATAGTCCATGGGGCTGCAAAGAGTCGGACACAACTGAGTGACTTCAGTCGGATAATTGTTGTCAATAATTATGTATTAGAGTCATTATGTATAGACTCAATTATGTATTAGAGTACATAATTATCTAGTCATAATTATGTACTAGCATAGTAATTCATTTTATACTCACACTGGCCTCAGGAAAAAAAATCACCTCAAAATGTTTGGTTTACTTGCACTTTTATTTATTTAGCCTATATATCCCTCCTCCCTCCAGCAAACAGTAAACTAATTTTATTCAAGTGTGGTTGATTTACAGTGTTGTGTTAGTTTTAGTCTCAGGTATACAACAAGGTGATTCAGTTACATATATTCTTTTTCATATTCTTTTCCATTATAAACTAACTTATTTATCCACAGGAGGGTACCTTCAAGTCTGTGTTATTTTCTTAATCGGTCTGGTAATGATACATTTCTTGAAAGCACTTTTGTTCACACACAAATCCAAGCCTTTATTCTGTCACTTCTGATACATTTCACATAAGCTTGACTGTGTGCAAAGAAACATTTAGATTAAGTTTGTACTACATGGTAACAATCCGAGGAAATTCCAATCAAAAGCCAGCAACCTGTTTCCTTCATTCTGGGCCCTTGGTGTATCTGCTTTGTCTGTGTTCCATTGGCAGTATCTGGCTTTGTCTGTGTTCTGATAAGCAGTAACCACAATGTTAATTTTGTATTTCCTTGCCTTTTGTCTCATGTAATCTGTTCTCAAAGCTGACCAGGGGCTTGTTCACTGTCATGTGATTAGTGAAACAGTGGGATAATGAGCTTGATTGTGTGGAATATGTTAGTATATTATGTATAAGTGCTTTTTTGTTTGTTTTTAAATGATGAATAGATTTATTTAAACAATAGTGCATACCATCATCATCTGCAAACTTAAATTGTGCAATCGCTAAATCGTGTCCAACTCTTTTTGCGACCGCATGGACTGTAGTCCACCAGGTTCCTCTGTCCATGGGATTTCCCAGGCAAGAATACTGGCGTGGGTTGCTATTTCCTTCTCCAGGGGATTTGCCTGACCCAGGGATGGAACCCATGTCTCCTGCATTGGCAGGCGCATTCTTTACCACTGAGCCACCAGGGAAGCCCTTTAGAAGTGCTACTAGCTCATATTAACCGACTGCTTCACTGAGTACCAGGTACTGTTGTAAGTCTTCACACGAATGGACTTGTTTAATCCTCACAATGACCCTGTGAAATGCTGATCCCCATTGAAACAAGAGGACACCGAGGCTCAGAGAAATTAAGAACTCGCCCAAGGCTATGCAGAGAGCTGGGCTGGGACCCAGGTTCTCTGACTCAGAGCCCACACTCCTGGCCCTGCCTAGTCCAAAAGTCACACCTGTCTGGTGGACTTCATTCATGGACACATCTGCAGTGTCAGATCTGTAGGAATTAACCATGTTAGGCTGCATTCTCAAGGAGGTGCCGAGAACCTGAGTCACAGCTTAAAGTCCTTCCCTGTAGTACTGTCTGTCATACGATTAGCTCTGGTAGGTGCTACAGCATTCAAGCCAAAGAGTGTGACTGAGAACAAGGAAATGCTCTAACCCTGTCCGAGATACTTAGTAAAGGCATTTCAACTTCAGTCTAGCTCCACACCCAGAGCTGACTAAATACAGATTTATGTGCAAAAAACATAACCTCCTATTAACGAATCTGTTATTTATCGTGTCTACACAGTAAGTTCACAGTGTCTTTGAACAGCTTAAAAACGCAAGGCTGTGTATGAGGCACAGAGGAAACAAACGTGAATTAAACAAGTGTGTCCCCCCTGCCCCACCACCACCCTGGGTCACAGTCCAGCACAGGAGACTGGAGGAGGAATTGTGTGCCTGCAAGCGTTCAGGTGCCAGGGCAGAAGTCTGGGGGGGTGGGGCACCAACAGGGCAGGGAAGCTGGGCTGCGCTGAATCTTGAAGTCAAGGAGATGTTGGCCACGTGGACAGGAGGCGGCAGGCACAGGAGAACATGGTGGGCAGCCCAGTCAGGAGGGACCCAGGAACACTGAGCAGCTGCACCAGTCCCAGGGCGGCGGGCCCCTGGGACCTGAGAGTGTGTGCTTCATCAGCCTCTATTCCGAGAAGGCTGCCCTGCCATTTTACTTCTTCTGTTTTCCCTCCTCTCCTCTTGCTGATTATAGATGAATTTAAAGGGGAAGAGACCTAACTGAATTTTTCACTCTTTAAACCTAGTATTGTTGTCATGATATGACTGTAATTTGCATACACAAAACTTTAGCTATTAACTTTTTGCAAGTATTTTTATATGTGTAAGTAGAATCTTTATGCCTTTTGGCAGGGGGGCAAGAACAAAATCAACAGTCCTCACACCTTCCAGAAAAAAACAAAAAACATTACTTGTTTTTTATATAATTTGAGCTAAAACCAAATCATAGCCCATTCACAGCGGGTAGATTGCAAATCCAGCCAAAGCTGTTCTTTCTGGCCCAACTGACTCCGTCCAGGGCTAAGTCATGGACTGCCTCTGGCATTTCCGGTTACCCTAATATCTCCATCTAGATGTAGCAGAAAATCGGCCTCCCCAAAGCCCACACAACTCAGGGTCCTTGTTAAAGGAAAAGGAGGCATTTAGACCTCACTTAAAACAACTGGGCTAGAAAGGCAGAGAGGCGGTGGGCTGGTTTTTAAACTGTGTTTTGGGAAATTAACTTCTCTGACCCCATTTGATCAGTCCATTAAACTGCTTCACCATTTTTTTTTTTTTAAAGCTAAACAGGCATGACCTTAATTTGTGAGGCGACAGCACATTATACACAGGAGTGTGTACCCTCAACCTTCCGCTGCCTCCATCCACTCCAGTCAGTAGGCCTTGCTCTGGAAATCCCTCCTCTTCCGTTTCCACTCAGGGCAAATGACAGTGTCCACATTTTGACTCGGAATGTTTTGGTTTTCATGTGGGATTCAAAGGGGACATTTATCTTGAGGTAGGAATGGCTGCTTTTTCTGCCCCAGTGTTCAGACTAAGGCTGATGCGTGCGTGCGTCTGTGTGCACTCATTCGTGTCTGACTCTTTGTGACCCATGGACTGTAGCCTGCCAGATTCCTCTGTCTGTGGGATTCTCCAGGCAAAGACAGAGGAGTGGGTTGCCATTTCCTTCTCCAGGGGATCTTCCTGACCGGGGATTGAACCCAAGTCTCCTGCATCTCCTGCATTGGCAGGTGGGTTCTTTACCAGCTGAGCCACTGATTGATCAGTCTCCCTGTGACTTCTTGGAACTCTGGGCCTCAGTGTTCTCCCTGCTGCTACAGAATTGTGGTCCTGGATGGCATCTGCCAGGCTCTTGGGGTGGGAGACAGATTGGGTCTTTGACTCTCGAGGTTGAACTCAGGTTAAGCTGCCTGGCAAAAATGATCAAGGAAAGATTCCTTGAGTAAACCTGATAAAATGTCTATCAGGAATGGACTCTCCTGTCTTTCCTGATTCACCTTGGTGCCTGTTCTGTGGTTGTTTTACTGCCCTCATCACTCAGAGCTTGAGCATTTGTGAGTTGCCTCTTGTACCCTTTGACTGGGTGGACTGAATCACTTTCCATGGAGTTGCAGAAATTTACACATAACAGAATGCTGCTGCTTGTTGCTCTTTTCCATGAAATCTTTGTTTAGTGGGGAAACTTGGTGCTGCATCCAGCACTCACTCACCACATGAGAGTCTGCATCTCTCCCCCTCCTCTCTGACAGATAGATGATTAGAGCATGAGACACATTCCGTCTTTTGATGGAAGTTAACCACTCAACCCTGAATATTCATTGGAAGGACTGATGCTGAACCTCCAATACTTTGGCCACCTGATGCCAAACTCATTGGAAAAGACCCTGAGGCTGGGAAAGATTGAAGGCAAAAGGACAAGTGGATGGCAGAGGATGAAGTGGTTAGATATCATCACTGCCTCAATGGGCATGAGTTTGAGCAAACTCCAGGAGATAGTGAAGGACAAGAAGCCTGTCATGCTGCAGTCCCTGGGGTCACCAAGAGTCGACACGACTTAGTGACTGAGCAACAATAATTGGGGTGTTAGCACTGCAGAGCCAACTGCTGAGTATATTCTCATTTGACTCTTCTTTCTACAAATATTTCTTAGCTTTCACATGGCCTACTAACCCCATCTTGGGTGCCTGGGCTCTGAACCAGCACCGAAAGTTTTAAATGTAAAGAACTAATATTTGGTCATTTTGCATGAGCCCGGCACAGCGCTTGGTGCTTCATAGCATTTTAAGCTTTCTTCTCCATCCGCCTCTCCTTCAGTGGCTCACGTACCTTGGGGTCATCCTTGACTCAGCGCATCCTGTCAGCTATACTGCCCCTTCTGCCTGCTGCTTCCCTGTTGTTGATCTCAGCACACAGCACTGCCCCATCTACTGTGGTGGCTGCTGTGTCCTCCCTTCCTCCCGCCTTCTCACCACGGCTCTCAGTACTTCAGTACAGCAGACGGAACACAGATTGGGTCCTTCCTCCACTCAGCCTCTCCAGTGGCTTCCCATTTCACTCTGCAGAGAAGATGAAAGCCTGTGCCATGATTTATAAGGGACACGTGGTCGGCCTCCCCTGTACTTTTCTAACCTCGCGTTTCACCCGCTCATCACTTCCCACCCGACTCGACTGCATCGTGCTGACCTGCCTGCTGTTGCTGAGCCGTCCCCCAGAACTCCTGCCTCAAGGTCTCTGCACCAGCAGTTCTCAACCTGGAATGTTGTATAACCCCATGGTCTTCACCTACATTTTCTTTATCCAAATGCCACTTTGCCAGTGAGGCTCTTCCTGGCGCCCCTTCTCCATCTAAAATTGCATCCCCCTCTATCAACACCTCTTGTCCTCCCTCCCTGCTTAATTTTCCACTTACCATTGATTAGCGCTTTCATTTTGTATAGTTATAATGTTTATTGTCTATACAACTAGATTATAAATCCCAAGAGGGCCACAGATTTTGTCTGTTTTCTTCACTGCCACATCCCCAACCTTTAGAACAGTGCCTGGCACATAGTTGATGCAAAGTAAGTTTTTTGTAGGTAAGAGGGAAGAAATGAAAGGAGGAAGTGAACGGAGGGACCCTAGAAGTTAGATGTTATCTCAGCTTACAGATAGGGCACTGAGAAGCCAATAAATGAAGCCAAAATTGACCCAGACGTGTGACTCTAGAACATCTCTGGTTCCCTTTACATGTCTCAGCCTCACCTGTGACTGCTGTAAACGTAGCCTCTGAATTGCTTGCACAGGTGCAGCTATATGAACACGTTAAAGTGCCTTAAGGAGAATGGTTGGCCAGGATCCCTTAGTCTTATTATACCCTGGAATTCAATATAGAGAACAGATTAAAAACTTATCAGCAAAGTTTGAAACCAGGTGCCCCTCAACATAAGAAAAGTGATTAGCATGTAGAACTTAGAGAGATGAAAAAGAACACATTTTTGAAAACAGACTTTCAAGTCAAACCAATGAGCAGTCTTTCTGGTCATTTATTCCCAGAGTTCCTGTGGGTTCATTCCGGGCTCACGAGGGAAGCAGCACTTGTCTGTTCCCGAGTTACTCTGTTGTGTGTGCATCCATGCCCAGTGCCTGGCCCTGTCGTGCACCTTGGGGACACAGGTGGACCAGACGTTCACAGGACTGAATGTGCCTTCAGCAAACATCTCTCCCCTTTGAGTTTAAAGGGCTCCTTTCAGTGAATTCCTTGAATTAGTTTTCTCCCAATTTTATTTTCTCATCTTGTTCCATGACTTCAGGTGTTCACCTTAAGTCCACTTGGAGCTCTTCTTTTGCTAACATAGGAAGTTGGGGCACTTATCTGAAGATTGAGAAACATCCAAGGCAATGAAGCCCTGTTTTCCTGTCTGTCTGACCCTTTGGTAGACTTAACAGCAGTCCTTGAGGGTTAGGGTTAGAGATTCAAGATTCTCTCAGAGCCCCCCTTCCCATCCATCAGCAAGGCCACAGGCACCCTCTGAAAAAACACGGTAGGGGTTCTGTCCATTTCAGGGAGCTGTTTCTGTCTTGTTTCCCGCCTTGTGCCTCGAACTCCAGACAGTGTTTCTTTTCTTCCTTAGATGATGCCTCGTGGTTTTTACACCTGCAGTCCAGGAACACGCCTGGGCTCCCACTTACCTGGGAGAAACACTGAGGAAACTCAGTAACTGTGACTAGACATGCTCCCTTATGTTTCCAGTTATGCCCAGACTTACGGGTATTGAGGGGCGCCGTTATGTGTTTTGACCCCTGTTTGGTATTATTTTCTATAGATACATGCCTTTACAACCTTCATTTAATAGAGAAAGAGGCAGTAGCTCCATATCTGTAAGAGATATGGCCACAAAGGGAAGAAAATGGGTGAATAATAACTTGAAGGGAAAGCTAAAGGAAGGTATTTATAAGATGGAGCAGATTCAATTGTATTTGTCATTCTGAGAAGAGGCCAGAAAAGACTGAAGGTAGGACAGAGAATTGGCTGAGCAATATCCAGGACAGGGTCTTCTAGAAGCACAGAGGAAGAGTCTAGATTTAGGAAATAGTCAGCTCGCGTACTCAGTTTAAGTTTAAGGTGGCAGGATGGTGGGGGCCGGGGGAGGAAGAGATTTTATTTTTTCCTGTCTTAGTGAAGTAGAACATTTCTGTTAAGTGGGACTGGGGTGAGGCCTGATGAGTTGAAAAGAAACAGAAAGCATGTCTCTATTTTGCTCCAGTAGTGTTCCAGGGTGCTGTCTGAGTGGTATAACACAAAGATGACCAAACCTTCTTGGCTCCCTGTCTTTGGAGCATCACTCCAAGCCTTTCAGCATTGATGCTGCAGCCGTGTAGCCTTGTGAGAAAAACAGATACAGCATGTTTACCTGACAGTTCAGATACTCATAAAACAAAGCTACAAAAGAGTACGGGAGTGGTAACCCTGAAGGTTTGTATGCAAGGAGAGGCCACACAATGGCATCCGTGGCGGCTGACCTGGAGTTGAAAACTCAGTCTTGGAGCCATTCCTGCAGAGTAGGGGAACGATTAGAGAAGTAACTGATGTGGATATGTCCCATGGTTAACTTTCTGCCACCTTCCCACTAGATATTTCCATGTTGAGTAACAGAGGTCTTACTTCCTAAATGCAAACCAGTGCCTTCCATCTGTTATTTTCTGCTCAAGTGAATAGCAGCTACTTGCAACACATTATTGATTATTGAGGAATTTATTGAAGTTTAAGACTTGATTATCTTTTGAATTTAATTTTAATTTCATAAGCTGTGTCCTTAAACATTTTGAGAGTCAAGCCTCTAAACCAGCACCCTCTGACTGAAATTTGTGAGCTTCACTTGTAATTAAACTGTTCTAGTAGTCACATTAAAAAAGCAAAAGAAACAGATGAAGCTATTTTTAATATTTTTACTCAGCCCATTATATCCAAAATATTATCATTTCAGTTTGTAATATGCTTAGTTGTTCAGTCATGTTCTACTCTTTGCAACCCCATGGACTGTAGCCCACCAGGCTCCTCTGTCTGTGGGATTTTCCAGGCAAGAATACTGGAGTGGCTTGCCATTTCCTCCTCCAGGGGATCTTTATTTCACCTATCTCTTTGGAAGATATTTTCACTGAATTTAGGATTCAGGATTGGCAAGTTTCTTTCAGCCTCTGAATAGTATCATTCCATGATGCACCATCATTTCTGTTGAAACAGCTGCCAGTATTACTGCTGCTCTTTTGAAGGTGATATATCTTTTATCCTGTGACTCTTTGTCTTTAGTTTTTAATGATGATTGCCTAGATATGGTTTTCCTGCCTGGGATTTGTAGAACAGATTGAATTTGTAGAGATGTTGGGAAATTATTGCATCACTTCAGGTAGCAACTTCTGCTCCTTTCTCACTCTGTCCTTCTGTGACTTCAGTTAAATGGAAGTTGGACTTTTAAAACCATATCCCACATGCATCTTATGCTCCCATTTTTCTTCGTGCTTTGATCTGGCTATTTTCTGCTGACTTATTTTCTAGCTCACTAATCTCTTTTGGTCCTCTGTCTACTTTCCTGGTTTCATTCATCTATTAACATCATAATTTGAGTTCCCTGGTAAAATTCTCCATCTTTCTATGAATTTTTTGAAGATTACTATCATTCTATTTTAAACTTAAGCTGTTAAACTATTTTAAAGTTATTAGTGTGTCTAATAACTCTAATACCCAGATTACTACTGAGTGATCTTGTCTGGGATTTTTTTCTTAGTTTTCAGTCATTTTGTTTGACTTCCATATCTGGTAATTTTTATTGAATGCTGGGTGTCATGTCAGAAAAGTTTTAGAGGCTCTGTCTGATGTTATTTTTCTCCAAAGAGGGTTTATATTTCGTCTTCCTTCTACTTTCAAGTGCCCAGTGCTTTGATTTTCCAGCTTGTGTACCTCCCTGCGGAACTTACGTTCTGAGTTTTTCATTTGCAGTGAGGGGTATATAACAGCAAGAATTTTCCAGTGGGACTTATATTTCAACACAGATCAGAGCCTGATGCCCCAGAGTAGAAGGGTGGGGGAGGATGGACAGTGGAAGGGAATGTGTGTTGGGGGGTAGAGACCCTATCAGCTGTAACTCCTGAAATGATAACAAACCCTTAAGGAAGCTTAGTCCTCAAGAGTAAGTTCTGTTTAGGCAAGAAAATGGGTGAAACTTCCTTTACAAACAAGGGTTAATTAGCTCTCTTCCATGTTGAAAGTACAGTGAACCAGAGCCTCTATTTTTCTATCTTTCTCGTAATTGAAGGTTTTCTTTTAAAAGCAACACAAGACATTAGAGTAGGCCCATTAAGTCACCTTTGAAAGGGCAGCTTTCGGGTTAAGTGGATTGTGTTTTCTTCCTCATTCCAGGACTTGTTTTTTAGACTTGAAATCTGTTAACCTGGGAATGCCTCATTCAGCGGGCTTTAAAAACACCAGATCTGCAGGAAGTAGATGGGTGTGAATGCTGAGTGTCCTCTCCCGGGTCGTTTTTTGTGTATGGGATTGAAGGATAGTAAAGTTAGGAATGCCTCCTAAAAGGCCACTGAGGAATCCAAGGGACATCCCAGGCAAATACCAGAGGTTTCTGAGGAACCAGACTGCAGTTTTTAAATTTTAGTCCTTCTGAAGGGTGGGAATCTTTGCTTCTTTTGTAAAAAGAACCTTATTGTGGACTTTCATTTGAGCCTGGGATCAAGCCAAGTCTCAGGAAAAGTGAGCTAGGACTGAAGTACCTTGGAGCTGAGCTGCTTGCATCCACCTCCTCCCCTCCCAGAGGCTCACCTCCCCATGTTCTCCTAGATGCTGACGCCTGGTTCTTCATCCGTGGTCTTCTCTCGCATCCATCGCACTTGAGGTTGAAAGACCTCCCTGACGAATGAAGAGTCAGCCTCTGTTATCTCTGGCTCCATCCCCCCACCACTCCCATATAGTGTAGTTAATTGGAAGAATAAGTACCTTGGTGTCCACTGTGAATGCTGGGTTAGGTCGGGGAACATGGGCCTGGAGAGGAGCCAAGCAAAGATGGAGAGGCATGAAGCCCGAGCTGGATGGACCCTTCTTAATAGAGCATGGCTGGGCTTTGCTGCTTCTCTCCCCATGGCCCCCTTTGCCTTTGCACCCCTATCATCCACCTCCACATGTCAGTTACTGATAAACAAAACCATCCTTGCCTGAGCGATAACCTTTCTGCGGTTAGATCTGCTTGACCAGACCAGCTCTGATGGAGCAAATCTGTTCGATTTAGCACTCCACCTTCAGTACATCCTTCTTTGAGCAGATGGGTGGAAGAGCAGGCCTCTCCAGAAGTCAGGAAATCTTGCAGTCAGTGGTCCCAGTCCCCATCCCAGCTTGGCTTCTGTCTTTCCTCAAAGCTGTAAATGGTGCACAAGCAGTGTGACCTTGGTGTAATGTGATCCACACAGTGGACATCCACTGAACCTCCTCTTTATCTGGGGCTTGTTTCAGATGTTTGAGTGAGAGCGTTGGGGAAATGAGGGGCTGGGCAAAGTGTGGGTGATGGAAAAGGATGGGGTATCAGAGTTGGGGTTTGATCACGAAAGGGGAGTGGAGCCTGACCCTCTTGCACATCCAGGGATTTACATGTCATTTTTGGGAAACTTTTACACTTCCTTCCTTTGTCACCAGCACTGCTTGGAAAAGAAAAGATACCTATCTGGTGTGTATAAGATTTTCCCTAGTGATCAGGGAGAAATTTCCCATGGAGAAAATAACAGAAATCAGAGTTGGGTTTTCTCCATAGATCATCAAGTTTCAAATATATGTGGATACCTAGTAGAGAAGGCAGTGGCACCCCACTCCAGCACTCTTGCCTGGAAAATCCCATGGACAGAAGAGTCTGGTGGGCCGCAGTCCATGGGGTTGCTAAGAGTCGGACACGACTGAGCGACTTCACTTTGACTTTTCACTTTCATACATTGGAGAAGGAAATGGCAACCCACTCCAGTGTTCTTGCCTGGAGAATCCCAGGGTCGGGGGAGTCTGGTGGGCTGCCGTCTTTTGGGTCGCACAGAGTCAGACATGACTGAAGCGACTTAGCAGCACCAGCGGCTTCTCAGGCTATTGTTGGAGGTGATCATGGTCTTTCCAGTTTCTTTCTTTTTTTACTTCCACTTTTATTGAAATATAATTGACATGCAGCCCTATGTAAGTTTAAGGTATACAACGTAATGATTTCACTTTTTCACTTAAGTATTACATACATCATGAAGTGATTACCTGGTAAATTTAGTGCACATCTCTTATCTCATATAGATACAAAATAAAAGAAATAAAAAATATTTTTTCCTTGTGATGAAAGCTCTTGAGATTTACTTTCTCAGTAACTTTCGTATTTCTTGGCTGCAGTCACTGTCTGCAATGATTTTGGAACCTAAGAAGAGAAAATCCGTCACTGCTTCCACTTTTTCCCTTCTATTTGCCATGAAGTGATGGGACCGGATGCCATGATCATATTTTTTTGAATGTTGAGTTTTAAGCCAAACTTTTCACTGTGCTCTTACCTCATCAAGAGGCTCTTTAGTTCCTCTTCACTTTCTGCCATTAGAGTGGTGTTATCTGCATATCTGACGTTGTGGATATTACTCCCAGCAGTCTTGATTCCAGCCTGTGATTCATCCAGCCTGGCATTTTGCATGATGTACTCTGCATATAAGTTAAATAAAAGGGTGATAATATACAGCTTTGTTTTACTCTTCTCCCAATTTTGAACCAGTCAGTTGTCTGGTATTCCCATCTCTTTTAAGAGTTTTCTACAGTTTGTTGTGTTCCATACAAAGGCTTTCATGTAGTCAGTGAAGCAGAAGTAGATGTTTTTCTAGAATTCTCTTGCTTTCTCTATGATCCAGTGAATGTCAGCAATTTGATCTCTGGTTCATATATATATTCTCCAGCAGTATTAAATATATTAATCCTGTTACATCTCTGTTACTTACATATCTTTATAATTGAAACTTTGTACTTTTTGACCACCTTTGTCTAGTTCCTTCTCTCCTTCCTCTCTGCTTCTGGTAAACACACGTCTAATCTCTTCTCCCACAGATTTGCTTGTTTTTTGTTGTTGTTGAAGTATAATTGACTCACAGTTCCTGGTATACAACATAGGGACTTGATATTTCTGTATATTTCAAAATGATCACATTCAAGTCTAGTTATCATCTGTCACCATTCAAAGATACTACATTATCGCCAACTGTATCCCCCAAGCTGTACATTTTATTCCTGTGACTCATTTTTTTTTGTAACTGGAAGCTTGTACCTCTGAATTACCATATCCTATTGCACTCATTCCCCCATCCAGGGTCTTTCCAGTTTCCTCTGTACAACTGGATAATAATAGAGTCCGATTCATGGGGTTATTATGAGGATTAAACCAATAAATGATTTCATAGATGTCAAACCTTTAGAACAGTGCCTGATATCCAGTTAACATTGCTGGCCAGTGTTTACATTTCTAAAAGTTACACTATGCTTTTTAGCAGTTGGAAGCTCTCCTTTGCGTATTCTGCTCATTCTCATTTAAAACTTCATTTATTTGAAGAAACCAGTTGGGGACTGATTTCTTTCTTAAAAAAAAAAAATCTCAATATGTTTCAAACCCCTGAAACACACCTGACTTTTTCAGTGAGAAGCTCAGCTTTTACTGGTGCCTAGCATCTGGTATTGTCCTCAATGATGTCATCCAACTCCTTTCTTCCCAAGCTTTTGGCTTTAAAGAGAATATATCTATTCATTTGAAATACAAAGTACTTTACAAGAATGAAGTCCTTGTAACTGGGAATGAGATAAGCTCTAGCTTCTTTTCTATTATGAAATGTTCTGTTTCTAACTTTATGCATTTTGAGGTTTTAGTCTATTTATAATTGACTTCTTGATGCTTTCCATTGTTCCATAACGGGTATAAGGTGACTTCTATATCACAGGATGAGACATGCAGGGTTCAGCTGGGGAGGAAGGGGGAGTGGAGTGTGCATTAGAAGAAAGAATTGGATTTGCATTAATAATCCTTGCCATTTACACATTGATTTGTGTTTCTTCCCCACCCCCCACCATGTACTTTGAAAACTAAGGTATCTTTGGATTAACCCAGCAACCATGTGGGCAGTGTCCTCCCTGTTTTATTGATGAAGACACTGATCCATAAAGAGTGTGTGTTTTGCTCACACTCACCCAGCTGACACTAGTGACAGAGTTGGGATCCTTGCTACCCAAAACCTGTGTGCTTTCCTGGTGTTGAAATAATTTATCTGCCAAGTCAGCTATTATGGAGTGCCCACCTTGGAGAGATTTTTTTCCCCTATGTCACAATCTCTCTCTTGGTTCAGTACTGAGGTGTGGGCCATTTGCACGGATTAAAAACTTTGTCGGCGTGGCAGATGGAGACCTCATGGCCCATTCCAAGGCGTATTCCCCTTGACTAGCACTAACTGTAGGGAAACCCAGCCCTGGCTTCCCTCCATGTGTACTTCAAGCGATTTTCAGCAGTAGATGAACTGATGCCTGGCTCCTCGGTACAGTCCTCCACCCCTTCTCGGAGGAAGCCTGTGACAAGGCCTGGCTGATGGAGGGCTAAAGCTGTGATGCCATCCCACCCACAGCTGGGTTTAGAGATTCATCCTGCCGATATGATTGATGTAGGAAAAACCAGGGAAAGTTGGACTTGACAGACATAACACTTGTCTGTTATTGAAAATCAGTTTTCCTGATGCTACCTGTGGTATTCTTATTTCTCTGCTTTTAGCCTTGTAATAAACTCTCCTGATCCTTTGTAAAGAAAAAGCAAAATCCTATTATGTGAGAGTGCTCCGATCCACTCCGAGCATCTAGATTAATCTGAAACAACCTCTGAGTTCACAACTGGGTCAGAGTTGCGGAAGAGCCGGAAAAGACTTGCCAGTTCAGCAGCAGCAGGCGTGTGTCTCGGGCCAGTTAAGAACCAGGACAGTCTTGAGGTCTGACTTTGTTGCTTATGTTTAGGCCTTGTGTGCTGAGATAATTCTGGGTGGCTTTGGATAACTCTGTTTCTTAACTGAAAAGGAGTATCTGTTGCCTGATAAGTGCTTACCCATGAAATAGCAACATGGTGTATGTCTTAGGGTAGGAGGGCCTTTAGATCTCCAGAGCTCGCGCCCGTCTCCCCATCCCCCCCGCCCCCAAAACCCAAGGTCATTGGCTTAAGCATGTTAACTGGAGTAGCATGCCAGCCCCAACTTTAAAATGTCTTTCTTATTCAGGGTCTCTTTTCTGGATTCTTTCCCCTTTCTCTTTTTGCCTTAAGGGCTACACATAATCATAACCCAGTAGAACTGAAAGTAGACAAAGCCGCCCCACTTTTAGTAGGTAGAGATCTGGGGTCCAGAAATACCTCTTTCTTGCCAAACCTCAGCTTCGCTGATGCCTTTTTTTTTTTTTTTTTAATGCCAGTCCCCAGTCCCAGCCCACCCTCTCCACTATTTGGCCAAGTGAGGGCTGGCTCTTACCCTGTGTCAGTGACAGACACCTAATGCTTGTTGGATCACTTTCTCCTTTACTTCTGCCCCATTCACAAGTCTCACAAAAGGGTTTTTCAATGTCAAGGAAAAACTCAGGCCAAGAATCGTTTTTAACTGTGGATATTTTAACAATATGAGTGAAGTATGTGAAGACCTTAGTTTTGAAGTGACTTACAATCTTACATGACTTGAAGGTGGTTTTCCTGCTAGTATTCTGGCAGAGTCAAAAATGACTCTGAAGTTTAAGCCTCCAGATTGCTTGTAAGAAACTTGTAAAAAGTGATGACCTCCTGTGTGCCAGACTCCGTGCCAAACACTTTGCATTATCTCCTTAACCCTTCAAAGTAACCCTTTAGACTAGCTTTTTGCAGAACCAAGCTGAGGTTCCAGAAAGCCTTGCACCAACATGTATGTTTAGTAAGTGGCAGAGTAAGAACTTGACTTGTTCGCCTCTGCCTTGAGACCATGTCATGGCAGCCTTCCTCCAGGCATGATATACTGGGCTCTAGATTTCCACGGTCCAGCCTAACTTGTGGCAGGCAATGCTGATCAGAGTTGGAGCTGGGATGGTGGCTGAGACCTGTGGTTGTACAACCTGATGCTGAAAGAAGGCCCAACCCTCACTCACACACAGACTCCTGTCACTTCTCTCCCCTTTCCTATTATACGTGGTCACATTGGCCCTGGTGACAAGAAAGATGTTGTTACCAGCAATTACTCAGTGGAGCAAGGATACTGAAGAGGAAATTTCCATTAGGTAAATAACTGTGAAAGAAAAACCCCGGAGCAGGGGGAGAAATTCAAGCCCCGGCTCCTGTTACACTGGCCAAATATCCTTGGCATCCCCTGCTTGCTGAGCCTCCTGAAAGGGACAGGAACGCTGATAGGACGAAACAGAGGGACACAGTGTGAATTTGTTCTCTTGCATCATTCCAGCATCTACTTGAATTTCAGTTTTATAAAATCAACTTTTCTGAGCCCAGCCCCAAATGCAGGCTAATTTGTTGTGGCTCCATTGCTGGAGACAGTGGGGTTATTTTTGAAAGGTGGGATATTGACGTGCCGTGTGTGTGTGTCAGCTACTCTATAGAACTGGCATCTTGAAGTGCTTCTGAGATTTTTACCCGCCCTGGTGAAAATATGGCTGTGTAGAAATTAGTGGTTTGGGGCTTGTCAGAATTCACAGATGTGGCTTGTGCTGGAGCATCCTTCAGTGAAAGATGGGGGGAATCATTGTCGTCTTCGCAAGGGTCATAGCAGCTTTTCTCAAGGACATCCTATTCGTTCGGAATCTTTGATTTTAGCTAGGACAATATCCTGGTAGCTCAACTGGTAAAGAATCCACCTGCAACATAGGAGACCTGGATTCGATCCCTGGGTTGGGAAGATCCCCTGGAGGAGGGTATGGCAACCCACTCGAGAATTCTTGCCTGGAGAATTCCCATGGACAGAGGAGCCTGGCAAGGCTAAAGTCCACGGGGTCATAAAGAGTCAGGTATGACTGAACGACTAAGCACAGCACAGCAGAGCAACAGAACAGTATTCGCATGTAGCCTTAAGTTTTTTGTGGACTTCAAATTGCTACCAAATGAGCTATATTGGCCTGTTGTTGTTCAGTCACTAAGTCTTATCTGACTCCTTTGCAACCCCATGGACTGTAGCCTTCCAGGCTCCTCTGTCCATGAGATTTTCTAGGCTGGAAAGAATACTGGAGTGGTTACCATTTCCTTCTCCAGGGGATCTTCCCAACCTAGGGATTGAACCCACTTCTCCTGCATTGCAGGCAGATTCTTTACCTCTGAGTCCTTGCAAATGCCCCTTCTGGTGTTGAGGTGTAGTTTATACTGGATGGAGTTAAAGTGCGAGCACAGTCTCATTTAATCCTTACGACAGCCCTGTAGAATCTGATTATACCCATTTTGCATAGGAAGAAATTGAAGTTCAGATAACTCAGTACTGTTTTTATTGAGTGTTCCATGTATTAGGCTCTGTGCTAAGTGCTTTACATGTTTTATCTAATCCTTGCTGTATCCTCGTAGATGGCTATTCTCATTCCCATTTGAAGATGAGGAGACAGAGAGGCTCACAGAGGTGAAGTTACTCATCCATGGTCTCACAGCTATTAAATGTCACAGAATTCAAACTCAGGTGTGAATGTCCTGTCTTTATGCCATATACCTGCCTCCTTGGAGTTTTCCTTTGTCCGAGTATCTGCCACCAAGACTTCATTTCCATTTGAAGCATCATCAATGAAAAAGTTTCAACGTGAATTCAATTTTCAATGTGTCTGGCTTTTCTTTTTAAAATGTGGAGGCAGAGCTGGGGCGGGCAGTGAAAGATTTCCTATACCAGTCACTCCTACGTTATGTTGTAGCTCTCATGGGCATCTCTGCTCTGTTTGAATGGTCATTTTCAAAGTCAAGGACATGGATGAAACAGTACTTCCCAGCCTCAGAAAAGACCAGTTCCAGAGGGCACCCATAAAGAGTGCCCACTGCAATTACCTCCCTCTCCAGCCCATGTGTCCTCACCCTGTCTTTTAGGGAGAAATGAGATATAGGGTGTGATTTACTTTCCCACCGAGGTGGGGAATGAGAGATGGAATTAAGGGTGACTCAGTGCTCCCACAGTGGGAGAAGGCCGCAAGCTTTGTGGTGCCGTGGATTCGACTCTCAGAAGACCAGTGGACTGGCCCAAAGCCCAGCCTTTGATCTTTCATCTGGCTGGCTTCAGTTTAGTTCCTATAAATGTTTCTCCCTGCAAAATCTTATTAAGCTCTCATCAGTATGGGTTTGGTCAGATCATGGATTCCTACAATGGCACAAGTTTTCTGAGTTCTCAACATCATATTTCTAGGGGTGAAGACTTTGGTAGTCATTTCCTGTTAATAAAATCTCTTTGTATCCTTTCTGTCCATTCACAAGTGACAAAGGACAAGCCCAGCTGGCCTGCACAGTGGTTTTTTAATAGAGAGATGGACATTCAGATGGAAGCCCTGGAGTGTGCAGAGTATAGGCACCTTTCCACGGCAGTGGTAAGGCTCCTGAGAAGCACAGGGAAGAATCCAACATTTAGAGGGAGGAAGGGATCTCTTAGGTCATCTTGTCCCACCCTTCTGGGGTCAATGTGGTGTTTCTGTACAGAGAACACCCCAGGCCAGTTGGTGCTAGGGTTGCCAAGGCTGCTGCAACAGAATCAATTGGCAGTTAAGCTTTGACATAGCCTCCCTCATAAATCTTGGCTATTATACTTGTTTTATTGGAGGATGGGGGACAGTTAAGGGAAAGGGGTTGGTATTGGGCTATTTGCCTAGATTATTACCCCACATTCTCTTAGGGGGGAAAGTATTATGGGGTTTTTAACTTCTAAGTCAGCTGCCAGAAATATGTAGACAGGACCTTAACTTACTATCTCTTCCAGGAAGATCTCTCTTTTTAGGAAAGTCAGAGTTGAACCATTCTTTCCTTCTTCTGTGACATCAGGGAGAGACATTTTTGTCCAGACCCTGAGTGAAGACCACTGGCAACCTCTGTAATTCCAGAAGATAGCAAGAATGCGCTCCAAAACAAGGGTCACATTTCTCTCTCCTCTCTCAATTCCCAAGTGCAAAGAGTTTTTGTTCCAGGTTCTTGTTGCTGGCCGTGTCACGTGTGGAATTGTTGTCTTCCTAATGAGACTGTCACTTTTGAGAGTAGGTCCAAGGCCGCTATTCGCTTGCCTCCTTAGCAGGACCTAAATCTGTGCTGGGCCCAGAGTAAGTGCTTAATAAAGACATCCTAACTTGGATCATAGATCACAGACTGTCAGAGCTGGAAAGGATTTTGGAAACCACCAAGTCCAACACTCTAATTTTATAGATGGTACCACTCCAAAAATTCACTTTGGAGGCTGGTGTTTATCTGCTGGGAAGAGAGTTTCGGTTTTTTCCTTTCAATGTTAAATTCTCGCGCAAGTGACCATCATTCTAAATGTTTGAAAGGCTTTCTTTAGACAGTGTGGGATGTTCCTCCTTGGACTAGTAGCTGACTAATAATAACCTGATAACAGTAAGAGTGCTGACCAGATTCCATACCCTGAGCAACTGTCACTGATCCTGTCAGCCACAGGACAGCATCAGGACTATCTCCCTCCTACAGATCCTGGGAGGGAGGCACAGCGGTCAGGCCCCTGGCTCAGGGTCACGTGGCTACCAGAATGGTTGAGACTAGAATCTGGTTTGGCCAGACCCCCGAGCTTATGGCTCACAGTGGTTCTAAGTGGGGTCGCTGGAGAAAATCCCCACTTAATAAGAAATCCCACAGTGTCTCTGTCCTAAAGGAAAGTGTAAAATTACTTTTCATTAACTTCAGCTCTCTAATTAGACAGGGAGTGACAGGGAAGGTGAGGCAGAAATCAGTCATGACAGAGGTTGCATCTCTGGAAAAGTCCATGAGGTCATAAAAGCTTTTGGTCAAGAGTGCAAGGAGTTCATCCATACCGTTTCTCCATTCCATACATGAACCTGTTTGCAGGGGATGAATGGAGACATAGATGTAGAGAACGGGCTTGTGGACACAGTGTGGAAGGGAGAGAATGGACAAATGGAGAAGGTAGTATCAACATGTATGCGCTGTCTTGTGTGAAATGGGTAGTTGGTGAGAGGTTGCTCTGTAACACGGGGAGCCCAGCCTGGTGCGCTCGTGATGACCTGGAGGGGTAGGACGTTGGGAGAGGAGGGGGGCGATATATGTATAATTCTGGCTGATTCATGTTGTGGTACTGCAGAAACAAACACAACATTGTAAAAATTCAAAAACAAAAGAGTACAAGGAGAAAGAGCAGTCAGATCTTGCTCCAGGAACCATTGCTTTACGTGGAATCGCTGCTTCTTCCTCTGGTCTCTCCTGTGCCCAGAACTCACCTTCCCTCATTTCTCAGTGTCAGAAGCCTCAGGATTGATGGCTTCCAGGGCAGATCTGTGTGCCCCACCTCGCCAAACCAGAATGCAGTGGCCTTGTGGTGGCCAGGAGGCCAGTGTACTGCGTCCTCATGTCAGGCTGTTTGCCTCGAGCCTTTCCTCTGAGCTTTATATCTAAATAACATTCCTGTGAGTTTTCTAAAAGGTTAGTCCTGGGTCATTGGCACTTAAACCACTTGTTTTGGTAGATCCTTCCCGTGAAGCTTCATTATATATTTGATATCCTTCCTTTTTTATGCCTGAATGATGAGGATAAGTACCCTGTGGTTTATTAACTGTCACTTTAAACCTTTTCAGATTGTCTTGTGACAAAACAGAGTTTTATGTCCTTTTTATCCAGCTTTGATGGGTGAGACAGTTCTCTGGGTAAAGTATGCCAGGATAAATAAAATCTCACTCTGATTTGTGGGGAAGGATTTTGCATTTGAAATCATGAGTTCAAGTCTGCCACTTCATAAGAAAGGTGATCTACCCCTGTTCACCTTTCCCTAGACTTTGTTTTCCTCTTGACAGATGGGACTGGGCATTCAGTAATTGTGGAATAAGTGGAAAAAAAGGCATTACTTTGGGGCAGTTGATCTCTCTTAAAATGTGGATGTCAAATCCTCAAGCAACAATTTGCCAGATTTTTATTTTGAATCCCACTGATCCTTAGAGCAAACAGCCTCTATCCTTATCAGTGGAGTTGTCGTTGTTTAGTCGCTAAGTCGTATCCAACTCTTTTGTGACCCCATGGAGTGTAGCCTGCCAGGCTCCTCTGTCCATGGGATTTCCCAGGCAAGAATACCAGAGTGGGTTGCCATTTCCTTCTCCAGGGGATCTTCCCGACCCAGGGATCAAACCCGTCTCCTGCATTGCAGGCAGATTCTTCACTACTGAGCCACCAGGGAAGCCATCCACACCATTATGGAATCCCAAAGTTCCCCTCTCCTCCCCCAGGCCATTTTGTTACACCTTTAGTCTTTCTGTAAGTTTGCAATAGGATTGTGAAAAGTAAATATGATTATGGAAGTTTAGTAGTTATTTAAAAACCTTATGCCCACCAGTGTACAATTCGTTATATGTCCAGTGCTTGAAAAATATTCTTCTGGGACACACACTACATGTAATTAAGCAATTAATCTCTCTCTCTCTCTGTCATTCAGTATTTACTGAATCCCAGTTAGGAACAAGGGAAGGTATTTTATTTAAAATAATAAAAACAGTTAAAAAAAAAAAAAAGAGTGCTGAGGCTTTAAAACTTCTTTCCTTCTGTTTTGTATTCATTCCAGTTTGCGGGGACATTATCAGATGGCTTAGGGAAGACGATGGATAATCGCCACCAGTCGGAGCGGGAGTACATCAGATACCATGCGGCCACGAGTGGCGAACACCTTGTAGCTGGCATCCACGGCCTGGCTCATGGTGAGTCATGTGATATCAGGCTGTAGACAGGGGGCTCTTCTGCCTCAGCTCCCTGGAGGTGCCTTTTGCTTATCCAATTGCAAGAAGAAATGATGGCTTGGTATCTGAGTGTGCCTGAATGCTTCCAGGCTCTCTGGTTCTGTCCTCCTTGGGTCAAAATGTTACAGCCTGTGAGAACTCTTCATTCATTTTCAAAATGTTGTACACATTGCAGTTCCTTCTTGTTCTCTGGCTTCTGTCTCCCAAGTGTCCTAGGATGTAAGTGTCCAAACCCCTTTTTAGAACACAGGACTACTGCTTCAAGACTTGCCTTCTGCTCACTGATTATTCCTTCCAGAGGTAGTGAAATGTGAATTGGCTGCCAGGTTTGTGGCCCAGATGTTTTTGAGTCATAAATGCACATTCATAGGGATTGTAGATTTATGTGCCCAAGAGATGTGGAACACAGCATGAATGTCTCTGAACTTGCTTATGGTTCTGATTTTTAACGTTTCAGTCTGACTCATCTGTTGCGTCAGTACCTTCTCTGCATGACGTTGAAGGACCCTAGGCAAGTAGACCCAGCCAGCTCTTCCCACCACTGTCCGCAGCCACACTGTATTTCAGCAACCCAGACTTATATCCTGCTCTCCAGACATGCCCCCGAGTCCTTGCTCACTCATGTTTCTTCTGCCCTCCCCTCCCCAGCCGCACTTCCTTGCCCATCAAAATCGTTCTTTACCTGCAAGTCCCCACTCAGATGAGGTTTGCGCAGCTCCACTGTCCCCAGTTAGAATCAGTGTTGATTAGAGCAGACCTGGCAGTCTGAGTTGTGTGTGTAGCCAGCTGTGTGTGTCTTGCTTCCCTGATAGGCTTTGAGGGCAAGGAGAGGATAAAGACCCTCTCGTGGTCACCTTTATACCTGCAGTGCCTCACACGGCACCTGGTGTACAGCTCGTGCTTAGTGATGGTTGTCGGTTGAACTGCTTGTACCAGATTCTTAGGAATAGTCTGAAGCTCTCAGTAACAATTGGAGGAAAAACAAGGAATATACCTAGTAAAAAATCATATTTTTCTTCGTTTTTGTTTATCAAGTTTCCTAATGATAAGGTTTGGATCAAAATGCCTCTGCCCAGCTGGAAAGCAAGCAGCCCCCAAGGAGACATCAAGCTAGCAGTGAACTTTGGCTGAAATTGATCTGTTTATGGACTTTAAAAGTTGATTGTTGGGCAATCTTTTGGGGTTAAAGATTTAATCATTGTTTCTAGTCACTGTAATGATAGTGCACCAGACAATTTTAAGACTTTATTTTTTTAATGAATATAAAGTGCTTTGCTATGTGTACTTGTCTTTATCTATCCAGCATCCTTGAGATGCAGAGAGAAACCATGCCTGTCCTCACTGTTTAGATGGGTGTTCCAGTGTGCTGAGAAAATGAGTGAGTGGTTCACAGTAGCAAAATCCCTCCAAGCCAGGGATCCTTCAGATAATATGTGCAACACCTCCAGAAGCCATTCGGGCCAGTCTGAGACCAAGAACCAGTGGCCTCATCCAAGGGGGACCCATTAAGCTCTGGGATGTATGAAAGCAGTAGAGTGAGATCCTTCCTTCTGATGAAAAAACAAAACAAAAAACAACCCTTAAACGATAACAAGAACCAGAATCAAAGCCATCTCCTTGGTTTTTAAACCAGGTTTTTAAACTGAGAGTCAGGCTCAGTTCCCCCTGTCGGCCCCACTCAACCCAGGTTCAGTCATGTTCTGACTCTGCCATGAGCTTTGTTCCAAACTTTGGGAAAGGCCTGTTGCCTCACTGGAGCAAGTGGACCCAGAATCCAGAAGAAATGCCGTGAATTGTTAGTATATTCTCACCCAAGGAACTTCCTATACCAATTTGTCTCACTAGAGCTGAAGAGTCTAGAGAGAGTGTCCTCATACCCCCTCCATCAAAGGGTAAACATCTGTGAGTGTCCCTGGCACAAATCCTGGAGACGATTCTTCCTAGCAATGCCTGCGTCCTCTCCAGCCTCTGCCAACTTCTGGCCACTTGGGAGGCTCTTTAAGGTCACTGCCATCACCTTTCAAAATGTTTGGAATGTCTTTTTGACCTCGGTCAATCTTTTGAACTGATGGCATCTAGGGTTCCAGCTGACACTGGCAGCCTTGGGGATACCCTTCATCCAAGCTTCACCCTCGACTCCGACTGCATGCACCTGTTTCAGCAACGTGTTCAGGAAGGAGTTTTGACCCCATTTCAGGCATTCAGTGGTGCTGCTGCTGCTGCTAAGTCACTTCAGTCGTGTCCAACTCTGTGCGACCACTTAGATGGCAGCCCACCAGGCTCCCCTGTCCATGGGATTTTCCAGGCAAGAGTACTGGAGTGGGTTGCCATTTCCTTCTCCAATGCGTGAAAGTGAAGTCGCTCGGTCATGTCCGACTCCTAGCGACCCCATGGACTGCAGCCCACCAGGCTCCCCTGTCCATGGGATTTTCCAGGCAAGAGTACTGGAGTGGGGTGCCATTGCCTTCTCCGGTGGTGCTGGCTAGTCAAATAGTATTCTTTGAAAACTGAGGATTTATATTTGGTTCTTGCTCCACCTTACATTTTAGAGGATCCCAACTTTCCCCAAGGGCCCAATTTGCTGGTCCGTTGATTTAATCCTCTGTCTGCACCCTTTCCTGATTGCCCATAAGCTATTCAAGCTCTGGAATTAAAAAGTAGTCACTGGTAATCTCTTCACTTTCCTTTGTTTTTTCAAAACTGAAACACGCTGTCCTTCTCACTGACGTGTGATGCATGTTCTCTGACTCTCAACTCCGAGGGCACACCTGCTGCCGCCCCATCTTGATGGGCCTCCCTGTTGCCTGTCAGGAGGTTGGCATGATGCCCATATGTCTGCCTCGCCAGGTGCATGAAATTGAGGGGTTTGCCTTTAAATGCTTTTGCTTTTGTCCTTGGCCAGGTTACCACAGCCCTTGTCTCTTTTGCTAGGTATCATTGGTGGACTGACCAGTGTTATAACCTCAACCGTGGAAGGTGTGAAAACAGAAGGGGGTGTCAGCGGTTTCATATCTGGCCTTGGGAAAGGGCTTGTTGGCACTGTCACCAAGCCAGTGGCAGGCGCCCTGGATTTTGCATCAGAAACAGCCCAGGCGGTGAGAGACACAGCCACCCTTAGTGGCCCCAGGTCAGTGGTCGTGGGGGGAGTGGCTTTTGCAATTTCCATCCCCGGTCTGCTGCCTCTGCTGAGCCATAGTGATATGTTTGATCATACACTTTCTGCCTTAATGAAATGATTTTTAAAAAACTGAATACACGTAACTAAAATTTCTGACCTGCCTAATACAAATACATGAAAATGAAGTATAAACATCTGGCATAATTTTCTATATATCTGTATCTATCTATCTATACCTGCATATACTGGATGTGTATGTGTGTGTGTGATTTTTTTTTTAATTAGACTAATCAGAAACACAGTGGCATCCTTACACACATCCCCTGTTCACCAAACTGAGTAGACCCCTCCAAACACCCGTTAAGAAAACTTGGGCTGTGTCTTGCTCCAAGGCCCTGTGGCATGGTTGGAGAATCCAACAGTTGCGGTTCACCACATGTAGTCTGTCCCTTCTTAGTTCTCCCTCCATTTGAAAGTGCCAGCCGGTCCCCCAACCTTACAGAGAAACTTCCCAAGGAAGCTGGCAGTTCTTCTGTGGGATGCCGTCTTGCCTTGACCCCAGCTGAGACAGGAAATCAGTGACAGCCCACACAGTTCCAAATCCCATAGACTCCAACCACTATAACTTTGCTATTCATGTTAGTGGCCGATTTTAGCCTCCCTTGTCCAGAGTGACTAATTGGGGATCTTATCAACAGAGGGTGTAATGAATGTTACAGTTCCCAGCCAAGCTGGACTCCACTTAAGCCCAGAAGATTTTGCTGCTGCCTGGTTAATAGATATCCCCTGAGTGGGTTAGTAGGCCCTTAGAACGCCCAGGGCCTGGGCCACGTCCACACCCTGTCGCTCCTTCAAATAGGATTTGAAGTGAAATCGTCCCCAATTAAAATGAATCCATTTTCTGTCACCAGGAAGCCTTACTGATGACACATTACTGCACTAGGGGAAATGCTTCAGATTGTAGACGGGGACCACGTCATGTGTTCAGCTAGAATGTCTTCCATCTGGAAACAGCTGCTCCTTAAAAAAAGGATCTGTGGAGTTTAGTCCTTTAGTGAAGTTACAGTCTATTCTCAGACACAAGGCTGAAACAATCCTTGAGTATCTCTCAAAGGATGTAGGAAGCTGGGGAAGGGGGCAGGAGGGAGGCTTCAGAAGGATTTTCCAGTTAGTTTCTCCATGTTTGCCCGAAGCCCAAAAAGTCTCTGTCCAGTTCTTTGTTAGGACAGTAAGACCCAATGAAGCCCAAGTTAAGTGGAAGGCCCTGAATAATTCCAGAAGACCCATTCTTATCCTTAAAATCCTAGAGTGGTCAAGGGACAGAGTGATTTGTTTCCGAAAGAGTCCGAGGTATATGTGTTAAATTTAGAAACATTATTTTGTGCTGCGAACTCTCATGATGTTGACCAGAAAGAAATCACTTGCATTTTATACAGTGTCAGTTTGGAAAGCTTGATGAAGTTTCGCATTCTTTTTAGGAGGTCAAGAAAGGCACAAAATGCTTGCTGCAGAAAGGTGGTGGTGTCATTTTTGCCAGTTGTCTAGCTTGATTGCAGACGGTTCTATTTAGTGTTAGTGGCGTGTATGTATCACTCATTCATTGTTTTGATGAGTAAATATTGATTGAAAATTGCCTGAAAACTGAAGGCTGGGAATATAGCAGAATGCAAGGCTGAGCCTAGTCTCAGAGGACTTACAGTCAAGCAGGGTAGCAAACATAAAACAAATAATCATAGGAGTAATTATTTGCTAAAATTGTGATAAATGACACAGGAAATTTACAGAGTGCTGTGGGACTGTATAATTAGAGGAGGCAGAGAGTCGAAAGAGGCTTACTCATGTGTGGTAAATGGGGTCAAGAAAGGCATATCTAGGGAAGTGATACTTGAGGTGAAGCCTAACGTAAAAGTGTGACCTGGCCAGGTAAAGAGAAGGAACAGTCACCTCCCAGGTAATGGGGGACAGGGAACCTGTGTGCTTTGCCTCAAAGCAGATAGCAGTTAGTTGGCCAGTCCAGTTGAATTGCCCAGAACAGCTATCTTCTAGTCACTCACTCCTCCTAGAAACCAAAGCTCTAGTGATAAGTGAGGAGCAGCCAGGTAGCCATGGGCCCTTGGGCATGGAAGTTCAGAGGGGACGTTGAACTGCTGCCTCTCTTCTCTGTTCCTGGAGGAGCCAGTAGTGAGAGAATCATGGCCACAGTACCATGCTCTAGACCCATGCTAACTTAGGGCCTCAGAGAAACTTGGCCCTCCACCCTTCATTGCACTGAAAGGCATTACAGATTCTTCTGGAACTCTGGAACCCATTTCCCTTGGTCCATTTGTCTAGATGGAACCATATGGTTATTAATGAGGAGCCATGTGTTAGAGAGAAAAGATCCCTTAACCTGGAAAACAATAGCACTGGGTCCCAACCCCCTTCCCTACCAGTTTTGGGCCCTTGGTCAAGCCTCTGAGCCCCCTTGAAGCCTCAGTTTTTTCCTCTCTGAACTGGGGATAAAAATACCTATTTATTCTCTCTCAGAGGTTTGAAACCCAACCAGAGTTATTTTAATGTGGATGTTGTAAAGAACTATAAAATGCTGAGTGATACTATTTTTGAAGTCACATTAAAGGAGCAGAGAGGTTTTTGCAGGTGGAGAAACATTTGAGTGCCTCAAGGGTTTGTTCTGATGACACTGTGATCTCTTAGGAACATACTAGTTCTCCCAAGGGATAAATCACCCTGATTTCTTGGAAGTGAGTTGTAACCATCTCCAACCATCCCAGTTGATTGAACAGGATCCAGGGGTGTTACTCAGGGTTTTTCCCCACTGTTTAGACAACAGGGACTAACAAATGATTTGAAGGGATTAGAAGTGAGATTCTGACCGAGAGCTGACCTGAGCCCAGGGACGGAGCCAGCAGTAGAACCCAGGAGTCCAGGCGCTCTGCCTCTGAGTCTGCTCTTGGAATGAGACTTTCTGCTTCCTTTGTAATATTTCATCCAAGGGAAGGCTTAGATCTTAGCATCTATGTTTTAACCGACCCAAATTTCAAGCAGATGATAGCAAAGTAAGCCATAAAACTGTGAAAGAATATTCCTTCCAGTAATCCATCTGAAAAGTGGCCTTACAGGAAATATTGGCTCCTTTCTGTGTTTATTTGAACATGATTTTATTTATAGGGAACCCCCTCCCCCCCACTTGAGTTCCTTGAGATTAAAATACTTCCAAGTTCCTCTCCCTGTTGGCGTGTGCAGGCGTTCCAAGAAGGCAGCCACCTACCTTTTCCCTGAAATTTCCATGCAGTCTCACAGTTCCTGGGAAGGCAGGTGGGGGTGGGGGAGAGGGGAGGGTGGAGGACAGCAGAGCCTCTGGCCTCAGCATGAATGCTGTGGGCCAGTATCCCCTGCTGCATTTGTTAACTGCACAAGTATGTGTGGTTTGGAACTGAAGAAGAAAGCCTCTTCCAGGGCCACGTTCTGCTGGCTCAGGTTGCATCTTCTCGTCTCCGTGTGTTGAGCCACATTTGTCCATTCCCAAGTAAAGTTTACGAAAATGGCACTGAGGCAGCCACACTTGCAATGCCACTGAAGCCATGTGGACAAGTCTGCCACCCTTCAGGTGGTGGTGGTTTAGTCACTAAGTTGTGTGAGGCCCACCGGGCTCCTCTGTCTGTGGGATTCTCCAGGCAAGAATACTGGAGTTGGTTGCCATTTCCTTCTCCAGGGGATCTTCCCGACCCCAGAATCGAACCCGGTCTCCTGCATTGCAGACAGATTCTTTACTGACCGAGCTACAAAGGAACACTTCATGGGACCAGGCCAAAGCCGAGGCATGTCCAGTTCTCTGCGTGTGGGGTGGAGTTTGCTGGTAGCATTTAAAAAGGTACTTCAGTAGAAAACCTCAGAGACCCAGCAGCAGCAAAAAAAAAAAAAAAAAAAAAACACAGAAAAGAAAGGAGGGTGTGACCTTGAGCTATTTATTTACTTGTTTATTTCTCTGAATACTGCATGTTGTACACATGGGGTCACAGGACATTTCGAGAAAGCAGCAGCTGGAGGTGTATTAAACTGAGCCCCTGAGGTTTCCTCCAAACTGTTTCTTCACTTTTTCTGTCAAGACCCAGAACCAGGGGGTAGAGGTGGGAGTTGGCAGAACTTAAAATATTCAAACTAATTTAGCAAAGCTCAGGAGTGTTGGCGCTTATCTCATTATTTGTCAGATAAGGAAGAAGGGGGAATCCGAAGGATAATGACAGATCAGCATTTAAGGATCTCGGCATCAGGACTCTGATAACGTTCTGGAATCCCGGGATCCTCGTACTGTGCACATAGATGCAAACTCCAGTTGCTCAGAGAGTTTTTGAGTAACCTTTCAGTTGATTTCACAGGAAAGATTCATGGTGGACTTTTTTGACTTCTTTAAGTGAAAACACTCCCAAGATACCACCTAAAATTCGTTAAAGATACTTTACGTGCATGGCCTCTTAGATGTGAAATGGAAATGGATTTTTTTTTTCTTCAAGAAAAGCCCTTTCTGTTAGTATTTGCATCCTAACCCACAACTCTCCAGGATAAATGGGTTAAGACCCTCATGGGTCATCAGAGCCTGGGTGCAATCAGGGTGGGCAGGTGTGAAGAAAGTAAGCAAAGGGGATTTAGGAAGTGCTTCTCCTGCTCTTCCAGTCCAGTCTGGCAACACTACTCGTAATCGCTGTGCTCAGAATGCAGCCGTCTGCCCTTTGTGGTGTATTATACATAACACATCAGGCTGCATTGGCTTGCATTAAGCCTTTAGGAAACTTCCAAAGGTAAAAATCTAATAAAAATGTAAACATTCATTAGTATATACCATGCATGCATCAGTGCATGCCCAGTCCCTCAGTTGTGTCTGACTCATTTGCAACCCCGTGGACTGTAGCCTGCCAGGCTCCTCTGTCCATGGGATTTTTCCAGGCAAGAATATTGGAGCAGGTTGCCATTTCTTCCTCCAGGGGATCTTTGCAACCCAGGGATTGAACCCGCATCTCTTATGCATTGGCAGGCAGATTCTTTACTGCTGAGCCACTGGGGAAGCCCAGGATATACCAGTGCTCTCAGTTTTTTCCACCATGTTCCCTCTAAGGCAGAGGATGGTGGACCGATGCCCCCTGAATCTGGAGGCAGAGCAAGTCCAGCACTTCTTGCAAAGTTTCTGTTTTATCTTGAAACTGTAAATGGAGTTTACAGTTTATCCCGTGTTTGTTTTAAATAAGGTAATATTTTTACATTGCTACCCAGTAAAATCAACTGTTCAGAAAGATACACCATGTCATCCTATAGCTACTGCCTCTTGCTCATTTAAGAAGTACAGGATACTCCTTCCAGATGAACCCTGCAGACCCTCAGAGCGTCGATATAAAGCCATGGTTACTGTTCTGGGTGAAAAGCCAGCACCTAGGACAGGTTTGACCCGAGGCTCTGTTTCTCATCTTTGGGCGTATCTGTCTATTGGCTTGGTAACCATCTGCTGGGGGCAGCCAGGTCGTTTGTCGACATGTCAGTTTTATCATGAGAAGGAATTCAGTTTCGGTGAAACTGAAAAATTACTGTTACATCTGGCTGAAAGGAAGGGACTGTTCATATCTTTCCGGTTTCCAAAAGTGGCCCCGTGGCTCTAGGGGCACCCCTGTGTCTGTCTCCTGCTTATCCCTGACTGTGAGGTAAGAACTCTGTGTCCTCACTTCCTGATCTTGCCACACCAGGCCTTTCCCGAGAATGCTTGAACATCGATTGGTCCTTCTCTCAATCCTCCTGAGCACACCCAGAAGAAGAAACAACACTCAGAACTATGCTAATGACATGTGATGTCTCACTCGGGTCTGAAATTAAGCTGATGAAGTTACAGAATAAGATATTTTTAAGAAACATCTTAACATGCCTTATAAGTTAAAATTTCTCTCCCAGGAACACAAGCAGAGAGCTCTTATTTTCTAAGACAGACTTCTTCCCTCTTGCTGAACTCCAAATACTGTACTCCCCTTTCACTCAAAGGCTCCAGACGATCCATTCTCATTGTAACATAGCTTATGGAAAGCTCAAATCTGTTGATGGAAAAAAAAGAAGTGTGTGTGTTCCTGCACACACATATTTGAGAAAAGCCTTTCCATTTATGAAATCCCATGACTCATTTTTATGCGAGATTATCTGTTAAGGGAAAAACCACTTTTTTGGTCATGGTACATTATTATCATTTCTAGAAAGGAGAGTGTCTATTTTTTGCCATTTTTGGCTTGCAGAGATGACTGACTTCATGGAAACGGCACTATCCTGCTTCCAAAAGTAAAAATAAATTGAATTCAGGCACGTACGTCTTTGATATATAGTCCTGGTGTCTCAACCAGCAGGTCTTTGCTCAAAGAAAATAGAATGGAAAGTATGATTGCTTTCTGATTCTGGTTTCTTCCATTTAAAAATTAAATAGTCTGAGGCATGTGCACGCACGCACGCACACACACACACACACACACACACACACACACACACACAAGTCCTTATATATGTAGTCCCTTCCTTGTTCAGAGACTTGATTTTTAAAACTCTGGAATGACCCCCAGTCTTACATACATAAGATATGCATTTGAGGTTTTTGCTTTTAACTTCAAAAGAAGCAGAAGTGTATTTCTTCCTGAAAAAAATTTGTATTCCCTGTATCAGAAAAGAATTAAATGTCATTTAACTGTTGGTGGAATTCCTCTGCCAAGGCATGAGGTTTATTTATTTTTAGATTTTGATGGCCATCTTCTGTCTTTCATGGTTTTCCCTTCCAGAATCATCCATCTTTGCCCAGGATGAAATTGGAGTCTCCCTGAAAAAAAGGATCCAGGTTTGAGTTCATAGCCCCTGCTCCCAGAGAGCTTTAGTCAGTAGGATAATTCTGAAATAAATAGAGGCCACATGGGCTAGCAGAGAACTGAAGAGTGTAGTACTGTTTTAGAAGTAAAGGCCTGTAGCCATTGGTGGAAGAAAAGGCAGCCTTGGGTTTTATTAACTCCAAGTTCCCTTACTCTGAGACCTTTTTTGAGTACTCTTTTTGTCAGACTGCCTCTCAAAGACAGACTTGTGCTAAGTTTCTCACTAATTTGTCAAATGGCAGGGTCGGGGAGGAGGGAGAATGAGATTGAATTAGTGTAACATTTTAATCACAAAGAAAATTTTATTATATTTATTATATATGGGTGGGGCTTCCCCAGTGGCTCAGCAGTCAAGAATCCATCTGCAATGCAGAATATGCAGGAGAAACAGGCTGAATCCCTGAGTCAGGAAGATTCCCTGGAGGAGGAAATGGCAACCCACTCTGGTATTCTTCCCTGGAAAATCCTATCGACAGGGAAGCTTCGTGGGCTACAGTCTCTGAGGTCACAAAGAGTCAGACACTACTGAGGACTGAACACACACACACACGTATTATATATAACTCAAATCAGGTTAACAGTGTTACTAACCTGTATCCTTTGTGGATTTACTTTAATCTGTAGAGAACACGGATTTCTAATTAGCACATAATTTATACATATGGGTCCTTTTAGGACAGAGGTTCTCAAAATATAGTCTAAGGACCCCTGGGGGACCCCCCCTCAATACTCTCCATGGGATCTGTAAGGCCAAACCTATTTTTGTATATTTACATATTCATATATAGATATACGGAGGGAAAAAAACTATTTTTATAATAACATTCTCTAATGAATGAACAGAGGAGTTTTCCAGAAGCTATACAATATGCGATATGGCAACAGGTTAGCTGTGGAAGCAGATAAGAGAATGGCAGCTGTTTTCGATTAAGCAAGAGTTATAGAGATTTGCAGAAATACAAAACAATGCCACTCTTTGCACCTTCTGTGACTTCATGAATATGTCACTGGCCAACAAATACCTCTACCTGGTTTATTTCTTTGACAAGCTATTTTGTTTGAAAATATGGTGATGATCCATCAGCTGCTGATAAATAGTGCATGTTGGTAACGATGGATTAATGTGGATTAAACTGTAGGAGCCACTGTAATGCGATGCTTCACTTTGGCTTCCTGCCAACAATTGTCAGTCCTGGTTTGCTCCTGACTTTTACTGGGTTTCTTGAAGTAACAATTGGGAAGATTTTACCACATATCAGAAGGACCTCTCACAATAATTTACCTAATTTAGTCCTTCACCTTAACCTACCATCCCAATAAATTCTAACTTTAGCAGCATGGTAAGTGCTCAGCAGAGGACTTCAAAGTGCAAGGTCCATCTTGTCAAAAGGCCACTCGGTTGTGTGAGCAGTGCCCTGAGCTCATTCAGGAAATCAAGAGGGTACCTCTCTGTCATAGTTTACTTGGCAAAACCTCAGTTTTCTGCCCTGGCAAAGTTGATGGAACAGGACAAACCCACAATATTTGGATAAGTTCCTTTGAACTCCTTGCAGAGAGCAGTTTTTATGAGGCCGTTGTTCTCCGTTAACACCAGAGACAGCTCCTAGTAGATTTTCCCCAAACATACTTCAAACATAGATAATGGCAGGGGTGACCCAGGCTGTATCATAAAATCCCAGGGGCTGCTGAAAACTTCAAAGGGGAGTCAGCACAGAGCTTCACCTCTCGTTAGGAGGAGGATGGATCACCCTGGTGGGTTGGGACTAGCTGAATGTAGTGTAACCTCACTAAGTACCTCCAGGATGGACAGAGGACAGAGCTCGTCGGTCCTCTAGACTTGACTGAGCTACTCTGGCAGCACAGTTAGGGTAGTTAGACTGGCACCCGGCCACCTCCCAGGGCATCAGCATGTCAAATTAGCATGTGTGGGTACCTTCATGTCTTCTAGTGAAAAGATGCGAGCCTCAAAGAGTTTCTGTGTTCTTGTTTGAACTGTTGAGGGGCACTGTAAAT
This sequence comes from Bos indicus x Bos taurus, assembly GCF_003369695.1. Taxonomy (NCBI): domain Eukaryota; kingdom Metazoa; phylum Chordata; class Mammalia; order Artiodactyla; family Bovidae; genus Bos; species Bos indicus x Bos taurus. The sequence continues at coordinate 40,588,627 of NC_040091.1, read as the reverse complement.
TTAGTTAATGAACTTGTGATATTCTAACCTGATTGCTTAGAGAGTGCTCTGGTTCATGTGTAGGCGAACTGACAGTAAAAATTCATCAGGTGGTGAAGTACTGACCTCCTGCTATATTCCAGGCATATAATAGGTATTAAGTACTGAGAATATTTAATACTGGAGGACAGACTGCTTTGAAGAATCTTCCAGATTCCTGAGAATCATCAAAGTGTCTGTGGGTTAATGTTCTTGAATTAGTCTTACGTGTCCATTAAAGCAAGTTTCCTATAGCTTTCTTGAAGTACCCCTTTATTAGTGATTTGACTTGCTATTTGTTCTTGGAAACAAACTGCATTTGTGTTTCAGTAGTCTATATTTGGTGGTGTGTATTGGTGTATATTTGATAGTTACAAGCATTTGTTTCCACATTATCAGGTCACCACAACCCTTTCAAAATGAATTGTTATCGTTTTACTAATTGTTTACAATTGGATAATTATCTCTTAATTTTCCAATTGTTCTTTCCACCTTAGGCATATTTATTAAATATTCTTTAGTTTCTACAATTAATAAGAACAGTGTTTTTAAAAAATATAATTTTGACCTTAATGATCTCTTTATGACAATTTTTTTTAATCTTTTCAAATTAGAGTTTATTTTATCAAAGTAAGTAGCATACCCACACTTTCAGAAGTCAAAGATTTCTTCCTGTGAGAAATAAACCATCAGTTAGCTGCCCCGTTTTTCCCCAACCCCTGATTCCTGTTTCTTTAGAGGCAGCCACCTCCAATACTTGGGGCTGTATTTTCATTTTGGAGGTACTTAACCTCCATGTTTCTAAAGGAATAAAAATGAGAATAGTGCATTTCTTGATATCATTGACTTCTTATTGCTGTCTATACATGTCCCCCGCACCCCCCATTCCGTTTTTCAGTATACTGTACTTATATCATTTTCTGGTAAATCAGTAATTCCACTTTTACATTGTTGTTGTTCAGCTGCTAAGTCGTGCCCAACTCCTTGCAACCCCGTGGACTGCAGCCTGCCAGGCTCCTCTGTCTTCCACTATCTCCTGGAGCTTGCTCAAATTCATGTCCACTGAGTCAGTGATGCTACCTATATGTAAAGAATATTCCCAGTGAAGCCACGTAGGTTACTATGATTATGTTTCCAGTTTGGTTTAACTTTGTAGTTTGTTTTTTTTCTCCCTGGAGCCAATAATCACTTTTATTATTTTTGCTTAGTTTTATATAGACATATTCCCAGTTTATCCTCAAATTTTTATCTACTTTTGACTTTTTCACTCTGAGATTAGTAACTCCTTTTTAAGATATTTTTCCTATCTGCCTATTACTAATACATCCATACACTATCCTCTTGTTGTTCAGTCACTATGTCCGACTCTTTGCAACCCCATGGAGTGAAGCACGCCAGGCCTCCCTGTCCCCCACCATCTCCTGGATGCCTGAGTTCATGTCCATGGCATCGGCGGTGCCATCCAGCGATCTCATCCTCTGTCATCCCCTTCTCCTTCTGCCTTCAATCTCTTCCAGCTTCAGGGTCTTTTTTCAATGAGTTGGCTGTTTGTATCAGGTGGCCAAAGTATTGGAGCTTCAGCTTCAGCATTAGTCCTTGCAGTGAGTATTCAGGGTTGATTTCCTTTAAAATTCCTCCTGTCCATGTTTAAAAATGTACTTAGTAATTGATCAGTTACATTTTTTCTCTGGAAAGCCTTCCCCTAGCTGCCTCCTGCTCCTGTCCTCTGTAGAGTGAAGGCCCTCATTCTCTCCTGAGTTTCTTTCTCCCGGTTGCTTGTTTTGGCCTTTTTCTTTCATGAATAGACAGTTCCCAGATGTTTGATGATTCTTGACAAGGTGTTCTCCGATCTTGAGAGGAGGTGCTAGTCTGCAGACTGGGGGCTCTCTGTGTGGGGCCCGGGGCCTCACCATGAAGCATCAGGTGGGGACCTGCTGGTGCCCATCTTCTGCTGAGGAGGAGCGGGCTGGCTGTGGGTGGGAGAGCCCTGTGGTCTCACCGCTTCTTATCCAGACTTCTACCCAACTTTCCTGTTTTCACCATCTTACAGACAGGCCTCCCTGTTCCTCCCTGATGCCCCAAGCACTCAGAGCTCCTTGGTGCACCTCCGTCTTTATGAAATTCAGCGGTTAATACACTAATTAGCTCACTGCTTTGTGGCTGCTACTCCCTCGGGCTTACATCTCAGCACCACTTGTCCATCTGCTCTTTAGCTTCTAAAATGTTGTTGACACCTTCTCTTTATCCTTTTGGATCCTTGCCACTTGTATCCCTTTGCTTTCACTTTAAAGGGGTCTCTGGACTCAATCTGTCATAGTTAATCAGAAATCCTATAATTTAGGTTTTTTTCACTAGTTCATTCGTCTTTTCTTGATGTCTTTTCTCCTCCACATCCAGCTAGTAGCTCTGAATTAATGTAGTTTTACTGAAATCCATATACATTGTTTCTGCTAAAACAGTCTTTTAAGTTTGGTGATATCAATAAATAAAAATACTGTTAACATTTTTAAACCTTTCCTGTGGATGTTTACTACGTCATATGTATTTTACATGTATTATCTCATTTAATCATCATGACAGCTTTTGAACACCATCTGCTTAGGGCGGTCAGCAGCCCTTCTTTCCCAGAAAGATTTAGAATGCATCTGGAGAGAGATCGTTGCTAGTCCCAACCCCAGCTTTACGTCTGGTACTGGTCTTTAATCTCTCATTCCGTGTGTTGTAAAGAAACAGGTTGTGGAAGGCTCTTGTCAGATCCTGGGAACATGAAAGAAACAGCACACCCCACGGTAGTGACACGGCCCTGTCACCACCCCTCACTGAACCATAAAAGCTATTCAGAGGGGCTGGCAGCTGGTGAGCGACTGTACTTAGATCCTGGGTGCTGATGGGTGTTTTGTAGTTTCCAAGGGAAGTTGCTGAAAGTTTTCTTATCTTGACACTCCAAGGGCAAGAGGTCTCTCTTCAAAGAGAAGCGCCTGTTTCAGAAAGAGACATGGAAAGAACATAAAATCTCAGATCTTCCCCAGTCCTGGAGAAGACGTGGGAAGGAGTGCTGTGGTGGCCAGTGTGAGATGAAACTGAGCATCTGCAGAGATCAAGAAAGGGCTCCCAGAGCCCTGCCTGGTTCCCACGTCTGTACCACAAGGTCAGAGGGCAGCCCTGAACGTGAGTCATCTCACTGCTGCTGCTTAGCTGTGGCCCAGAGCAAGTTTCTCCCCCTCAGTATCTCTGGGGTGAGATTCCTCTGACTCATGGAATAGGACTGATAATGCCTGCCTCGGCGGGTGGTTATGTGCCTTAGATGACATAAGGTTTATAAAGCGCTTAGCTGACTTGGGACGTGTATAATTAGGGCTCCAGAAATGGCATCTGAGTCAGTATATACCTCTCTGAATATGGGATGCTAAGCATAAGTGATGCGGGGGTTATGTCTTCACCTCTTACTTGTTCCCTGTCCCTGAAAACTTGCCGACCACTTGCTATGGTGGTGAGACCAGAAAGTCATACGCTATGCTGGGTTTTTGTCTCTCCCCTTCTCTTTCTTCACACAAAATAGTTAAATTCAGGCCCACAAACCTGTGCTTGTCACACGGTTGGAATTCTGGGTGGATGAACTCACCTGGGCTCTCAGCCCTTGTGTACCAGAAACCCCACTGGAAAAGGTGTGCAGAGGCCACGAACTTGCTCTGAACCCGCCTGTGGAAGAGCAGGTGATCCCAAACTATTGTTAGTGTCTGCTGTAAATGATATGCCTCTGGGTTCGAGCAGAGTTCAGCCAAAAGCCCCACATGACATGGAAATCTGTCCTGGAGCCAGGTTTGTCGGGTAGAAGTTATGTAGCAAATGTCTCCAAACTTTGGCATCTGTCGTCTGCCAAGGGTAAGACAGCCGAGGATGATGGAGGGCTTACAGGAACGCGGACAGGGCATGCGACCCTGTGACAGCTGACACACTGCTTCAGGCCACTGTTGCTCATCCAGCTCTCCTGATAAACAGCTTTAAAAGCATTACGTGGTTTGGAAAGCATTCTTCAAAAACAGTTATATTTTCCAGACGCATGCCAGTCCACTGTTTAGTATTGTTGAAGGGTTTTGAGTTGTACAATCAGATCTCCCTTCAGTGGGGCTCTTGGAACTGTGAAGGACTTATCTGTCTGACTCCTGCCAGGGCAGTCTCACAACAGTGTTATCATGTTGGTCGAGTTCCCCCAGGTCTCTTTAAAAAAAAAAAGTGCTCTTGGGTTCAGGACTAGAGTTTAAAAAGAAAGACTCTTTCATCTCTAGCTAGGCGTGATGGGCTCTTTAAAAAAATACTGCTTTCATCGTGCACCCCTTGGTTCATGGTTTCTGCATAATGAAAGTAGGAAATAACTTTAGATATTATAAAGCTTTGAGCCTTTGAGAAACTAGCTTTCTCTAGAGTATAAAGATTCATTTCATAATTCATTTCAAAACTCATCTTCCCAGTGCCCCTATTTCCAGAAATTTAGCTCCTTTAGGAAATTCTGGGTGTCACTGGGCAGGGGAAGTGGTTCATAGGGGAATGGACAGTGCCAGGATTAGGCAGTGCATATTGATCTTGAGCTGACATTGACCATGCTGTTGTTCACTCAGTCGTGTCTGACTCTTTGTGACCCTATGGACTGAAGACCACCAGGCTCCTCTGTCCGTGGGATTCTCCAGGCAAGAATACTGGAGTGGGTTGCTATTCCCTTCTCCAGGGGATCTTCCCAATCCACGGACCAAACCTGGGTCTCCTGCATTGCAGGCAGATTCTTTACCATCTGAGCCACTAGGGAAGTCAAAGTCTAATATACCACAGGGTTGTTTTTTTTTTTTTTTTTAAGTTCAGTGAAAAGATTCATAAGATTTTATTCTTATTCCAAAAATGCAATAGTAGAGCTGACAGAATGGCCTCGAACATTATTCTGATTTATTGTGTTGAAGTGGCAGCAACTCACATTCTTTTACTACGTCAGTGTAGGATCAGTTCTTCCTTGATTCATGTCTCTGTGATCAAAATAACCGATCTGGATGTTCCCTTTGGGCGCTGGAGGCAGCATGCCCTCTTGAAACAGAACAGGATTGCGAAGCATGAGACCAGAACCCCGATTGCAATCCTGACGCTGCTTTGCTTGGTGGCCTCGTGCTGCTTTTCATCCCCTTCTCAGGTCGGTCCTCCCTCTTCCAAGGGAGTGAGCATCAGCCCTGCCCTGATCACGTCTGCACAGTTGAGGGGTAACGCCCTGGAAGAATGGCACAGAGGGGGCTCTCTTAGGGCCAGAAACTGGGCACTGGAACGAAGAAAGCCCAGGAAGGACATTTGAGAGGCTGATAATGTTTTCTAAAAATAAAAAGGCAGTAGGTGAATGTGAGGCCACGTGTACCTAAACCATCCCTGAGCAGCCCTGGGCCAGCCCGAGCCTAGCAGGCTTAGCACTGCTCAAGTCGGTTACATCTCATCTCCTGTGACTTGAAACCTGTGGCCGAGCCTGCTCTGTCACCACTTCAGCCCCCTTCTGATTCCACCTCTGGGGACATGCAAGTGCCCCCGAGTGATGGGCCAGGTCATGTGTGGGTGGTGGTGGTGAGGGCAGCCTACAGAGAACCCCTCGTGAACAGACCACTTCATACCTGTTTAGTCATCATCAAGGTACCTGAGTATTCACAGTTTCTTTTAGCTGGTGGCCAAGAAATCAATGTTTAAAAAAAAATACAAAACCAAAACCCCTCAACAGAAGCCATTTTGCCCCAAGAATGGATGTATATGGTGTGGGAAAGCAAATCTCAAAACATATTTCCTTTTTAGTTTCTAAACTAGTATCAACCTAGTCCTCCTTAGCCCTGTCCACGACACTAGAATAAAGAGTCCAGAAAATACAAAGGAGAGAAGCGTGTAGAGCCGGCTGTTGGCTGATGGCAGCTCTAGGCATGCGTATTGGCTGTTCCTGCTGCATCCTTTTTGTAAGCAGCTGTGTGCCTGCATTTTTCCCAATCTGGCCTTGTTGTTTACTTATGATTTGTCTGTCCCTGAAATCTGGTCATCAAAGTGACCCTGAGATGGAGAAAGTCCAGCAGGAAGTAGGGGCATCCAGGTCACTGTTGACAAGTTCTCAAAGTCTGTCGTGGTTCATAATTGGGTCTCATTCTCAGGAATGGATCTGGTTTTCCAAATTTTAATATATCAAAGAATACTGATGCATCTGGGCTCATGATGGGCCAAAACGAAGCCTTCGGGAGCCCTTCTGTCATGCACTGATACCTGATGGAAGCTGGATTCTTTTATGAGTATTTGTGTAACCTGTGATAATGTGTGTGCAAGTGCTCTGTAGGTTGTCTTGGGAGATGTGAGGTATTATTATGACGAAAGATTTAATTGAATCCTGCTCTTGTATATGAATAAGTAGAGACAGATTAAATGGATTACCCATTTTTCTCAAGAATTTCCTAAACAGCCTACCTAGCTTTTTCTTGCCTTTTCTTTTCCTGACTTCAGTGGTTCTCTATAACCTTTGTTTTTAACGAACCAGAACAAATAGTACTCAGTAGAAAAATTACCACTGAGAAGAGGGATTCTCAATAGCAACAGTTTTCTGTGACCCATTCATTCCATGGCACTTCCCGTCTACTCAGAAAAAAGGTGCTGGAGGCTTTGGAATGACAAAGTCATTAGCTCATCTCTATACACCAACATAGTGAATAAGGAAGCATTGTGAGAAAAGTGCCAAGACTGCAGTTTCCATTCAGAAACACATGGTTACCTTGAATCAAGAAGCACAACTTTCACCTTCAGATTGAATCAGGGTCTGATGGGAAATAGGCCACTAGCTTCAAGAGACTCTGTTGAAGACATCTGCCTCTACCCAGAACTGCAAAGTGCTTTAGTGTCTGTCTTGCTGGTGTGGGATTTCGGGGTTTATTTTTAAACAAACTTGGGCCCTAGACTAGTGTTGTCTAACGATGGCTGAAAGGACAGAACTGGGCTGAAAGCACTGATAAAGTCCCCTCAAAGGCTTTCCTACCTGAACCTTTCATCATGTCTTCATGTGGGTTTGAGTTTGGGATTCCTTCTCTCTCTGCCTCTTACTCCTCCTCTCTCTCTATTATGCTTGGACCTTGGTTAGGAGAGTTCTATTGATCAGCTCGATTGCCTCCTTTTATAGGTGGAACAACTGAGACAGAGACATACACGATGAACCGTGGACTCACCTGGCTCATCCCTTGGAGAGCCTGGTTCAGCCTGGGGATGACTGACCTTCCAGTCATTAGATGGTATCCTCTAGAGACATTAGGGGAGTGCACTCCTCGTGGGTTATGCTCTAAAACTTGTTGAGCTCACACCCTTCGTAGTAGTCAGATATTGATGATCACAGATAAGAGCAAATGGGCAGACTCCACGGGTCTAACACAGGGGACCTTCTCCTGCTTGATTCCAGGAGACCCCATCCAGGGTGGGCACAGCCGCTCCACACGCGCATGCGTGCACACACATTCTCAGATAGTGCGCCCATATCCCGCCATGGTAGCCAGGGCCTGAAACATACGTTTACTTTTTCCTGTTTCAACCTTCAAAATCAGACCAGCTACTTCGAGTGTTTACGTTCCCGCCCCCCATGGGACCTGGCAAGCCCGGAAGATGCCCTGGAACCGGGGCTCCTTTTGATGTCTGGGCTGTGTGAGGGGCCCACGCGCTCCGCGGTACCCGGGTCCAGGGCTTCCCGGGAGGGGCGCCACAGGAGGGCTTGGCTGCCGCTTCAGAGAAGGGTTATCAGAGATCAGACCGCAGATTTTGCTTTTGTGAGAACAAAGTGCGACCGTCCATTCAGGAGCAGCGCGGGGCCTGTACGGAGGGGCCCAGGGCCCGCTGGGATGGGGTTTTACACTTGGGCTGTCCTTTTGCCCTTCCACTGAACTCTTTTCATTTCAGTCATGAGCAAACAGTCAGTGCCTGAACTAACAACCCCGCAGTCCTCCGGAGCACGGCTGGCTTACAGTACCGAACAAAGGGAGGGAGGGCCGCGTGGGCCGGCCCAGGCCGAGGAATGCGGCTTCAGGGTTCTGCTCCATAAATTTAACCAGCACGACGAAAAGGAGATAATATGAGCCTTCGTGATGATCTGAAGGGGGAGGTTCTGTGTCCCATTGATTGCGGTCTGGCCCAGGGCCAGGCCCAAGCCTGACCGACAGTTGAACCGTATCGTTAAGGCGTGTAATACAGCTTGTACTACCGCCAATGAGTACATATCCACAGGGCAAAAGTTTATAAAGAGCTGAGGCTGTCCTGTTTAACCCTCTCACACGGCATGTAATAGACCCAGCTGCCATTCAGAACTTGCCCATCTGAGGTCAAGCAAGAAAGCCAGCACGTTTCTTTTCTCCAAGCAGGGCTTTTCAGGACTGGGGAGAGGGAAGAGGCACTCTCTAGAGAGGGTCCCGGCACCCGATGCTTCTCTCTGGAGAAATGGAGCTGCCTGCCTCCTCGCCTCCTCCCCTCCTCCCCTCCTCCCAGGCCAGAAATGGGACACCTTAGTGCTTTATTCAAAGTAGCTCTCTGTTTGCAGGATAATGTTGCCAAAGGAAGCGGGGCTGACACAACAGGAAACCTACCCGTCTCCGAGGAGGAGGCTGCCCCGGTGGCAGAGGCCGTCGGATGCCACCGGTGTGGGGTGGAACACTCCCGTGGAGTCACTGAGACTCGAGGTGGTTCCGTTTCCTTTCCCTGCCTCCCAGCCTCCTTGAAGCCTACTGACAGCCTCACTTTCTGGCTCTCTACTCCCGAGCCTGATCGCTAAACCAGAGCAGGTGGGAGGCTGTCCCATGAAAAGCTTGTTAGCCCAGCCTGCTGCCTGTCAGCTGCACACCACCCTCATCCGGGAGAGCAGGACCTGGAAAAGCCTGGTCCTTGCAGTAATGCTGCCCTGAGTCGATGCACAGACCAACAAAGCACTGGTCTAAGTACAGTCAGAAAGGAAGGGCTGTCTGTCTTCAGACACCCGAGGAGAAGCGTTAAGGGAGTAGTAGTTTAGTCCTAGCCATCAGCCGTCACATCCTTTGGCTATACAGGGAGCCTGCCTGTCCTTTGTCCATACCATCCAGCAAGACATGCATTTCTGTCCTTCCAGAGAACTACTAGTCTGCAACGGACAGGGCATCACCAATGGATACAAGTGGGTAAATTGAGGGTGGCTTAGTGGCGAAGAACCCACCTGCCAATGCAGGAGATGCAGATTCAATCCCTGGGTTGGGAAGATCCCATGGAAAGGAAATGGCAGCCCACTCCAATATTTTTGCCTGGGAAATCCCATGGACAGAGGAGCCTGGTGGGCTACAGTGCACAGGGTCACAAAGAGTTGGACACGACTGGGTGACTAAACAACAAAAACAGCACAATGAAGTTGAGGCACAGAGCATTTACACAACTTGTTTAAGATTTCAGAGGTAATGAGAAGGGGAACTAGACTTGAAAGGCTGAACACAGAACACACATTTCTAACTTCTCTGCTACTTCTGGATCATTTCGTGGTCTCTCCCATCAAAAAGCCCTATGATTTAAACCTGAGTCCTCTTACCCAGTCTCAGATCCACTTCCTGCTGATTCCTGAATGTGGAGGGTAGGAACTGGATACTGCCTATAACCCAGAATATCTGGGGAAAGACACTATTGTAGTTAGTGGGGAGGTGTTCTTTACGCTAGGCTTCCCAGGGCTACCCAAGTGGCGCAGTGGTTAAGAATCTGCCTGCCAGTGCAGGAGCCTCAGGAGATGCTGGTTCAATCCCTGGGTCAGGAAGATCCCCTGGAGAAAGAAAAGGCAACAGTATTCTTGCCAGGATAATTCCATGGACAGAGGAGCCTGATGGGCTACAGTCCATGGGGTCTCAAAGAGTTGGACTCAACTGAGCCACTGAGCGTGCTGCACACATGCTCTTTACCCTGGACCTTATGGCCTGAAGTGTGCTTGTCACAGTCTCTCACCCCTACCAGCTCAAGGCAGAGGTGGCAGGCGGCCTGCCTGGAGAACCAGGCAGCCAAGTGTTGTGTCCAGGACCTGTGCTGCCCTTGGTCCTCTCTTCTGCATATCAGGCCCTCCCCAAATGATGAACCACTGTATCCTTCCAAGTTCAGAATTCTCTACTTTCACAACATAGCACTCACACGTGCGAGTTCCAACTTGTCTTTGCTCTGCCATCCAGCCAAGGCCATCTTCACCAGCTGGTGGCCTGGGAACTCTTGATTGGGACACAGTACAGGAAGCCATGGAAGGAGATGAGAATATCTAAGTATGTGCACAGAGTACTGTGACCTTCTTTTGGTGGCCAAGGATAACTTTTGTTTATTTTGGTGTTCAGGGTCCTGAAAAAAGGTTTCTAGAAGTAGAAGAGACTATGGGGCTGGCCACTTCTGAGTTGGCCAGACAGCCATCCTATCTAGTTAGGCTTGTGTAGTCAGGGTGCTTTAAAAGCCTAGAAACAGGCTCTGGTAGTCCCTGGATGGAGCTAACTCCATGGTTTGGATTCCGTGAAATGATCGCTAAACCCAGGGCTTAGCAGACCTTGGTACTGGGCTGGATGTCTTTTAATGGGCACATGTTTGGGGGTTCTTTTTGTCATGTACTTGAGCTATTATGGCATCCAGGAGCTATGCTATGGCTGGTCTTTGGGAATATGAAGAGAGAAGTCCTAGGGGGTAGGGAGTGCTCAAACTACTGCACAATTGCATTCATCTCACATGCTAGTAAAGTAATGCTCAAAATTCTCCAAGCCAGGCTTCAGCAATACGTGAACTGTGAACTTCCAGATGTTCAAGCTGGTTTTAGAAAAGGCAGAGGAACCAGAGACCAAATTGCCAACATCCGCTGGATCATGGAAAAAGCAAGAGAGTTCCAGAGAAACATCTATTTCTGCTTGATTGACTATGCCAAAGCCTTTGACTGTGTGGATCACAATAAACTGGAAAATTCTGAAAGAGTTGGGAATACCAGACCACCTAACCTGCCTCTTGAGAAATTTGTATGCAGGTCAGGAAGCAACAGTTAGAACTGGACATGGAACAACAGACTGGTTCCAAATAGGAAAAGGAGTTCGTCGAGGCTGTATATTGTCACCCTGCTTATTTAACTTATATGCAGAGTACATCATGAGAAACGCTGGGCTGGAAGAAGCACAAGCTGGAATCAAGATTGCCGAGAGAAATCTCAATAACCTCAGATATGCAGATGACACTGCCCTTATGGCAGAAAGTGAAGAGGAACTAAAAAGCCTCTTGATGAAGGTGAAAGAGGAGAGTGAAAAAGTTGGCTTACAACTCAACATTCAGAAAATGAAGATCATGGCATCTGGTCCCATCACTTCATGGCAAATAGATGGGGAAACAGTGTCAGACTTTATTTTTTGGGCTCCAAAATCACTGCAGATGGTGACTGCAGCCATGAAATTAAAAGATGCTTACTCCTTGGAAGGAAAGTTATGACTAACCTAGATAGCATATTGAAAAGCTGAGACATCACTTTGCCAACAAAGGTCCGTCTAGTCGAGGCTATGGTTTTTCCAGTGGTCATGCATGGATGTGAGAGTTGGACTGTGAAGAAGGCTGAGCACCGAAGAATTGATGCTTTTGAACTGTGGTGTTGGAGAAGACTCTTGAGAGTCCCTTGGACTGCAAGGAGATCCAACCAGTCCATTCTGAAGGAGATCAGCCCTGGGATTTCTTTGGAAGGAATGATGCTAAAGCTGAAACTCCAGTACTTTGGCCACCTCATGCGAAGAGTTGACTCACTGGAAAAGACTGTGATGCTGGGAGGGATTGGGGGCAGGAGGAGAAGGGGACAACAGAGGATGAGATGGCTGGATGGCATCACTGACTCGATGGACGTGAGTCTGAGTGAACTCTGGGAGTTGGTGATGGACAGGGAGGCCTGGTGTGCTGCGATTCATGGGGTTGCAAGGAGTCGGACACGACTGAGCGACTGAACTGAACTGAACTGAGGGAGTGGTTCAATTATAGGAAGAAATTCTGTTGCTCTTTTGAATTATTTTGTTCCGTTTAGAGTGATTAAAGATGCCATGAGGTGGCCAGATGATCCACGAAGTGAATTTATAGAGATTGTTATCTGCAGAGATCTTAAGAGAGAGCACTAGAAAATTCCAGTGCTTTATGTAGCATGCAGAAGGAAGCCTGGTCCGAGCAGCTTGCATCCGAGCAATCCTTCGAAACGGCAGCAGCACAGAGCAGCGACTCAAGAGTCACCTCTTGGCTTATGTGTGACTCACCTTCCTTTGGCAGCATTAGGGGTGTCCCAGGCCTACCGGCTTCTCTTCACCCCGAGGAACTTGTTCTTCAGAAAGCCACATGCCTGCCCTCTCTAACTGCCTCTGCCCCAAGGTCCAGAGGGAGAAACAGTCCCTCGGTGGACAGGAGCGGCTAGAAGAGGGGTTGTGTTTTTGTGTTAGCGTGGCAGGAAGCAGTGCTGTAGCCTCTGCTTCTCTGGACAAGCCCCCTGATACACCTGCTCCTCTCAGAGGCTCAGCAAGGCCCAGGCAGGAGGGCCAGTGCCCACTGCTCACTGGTCTGGGCTGCTGGCTGGCTTGTGTTCCAGAGCCCAAAGAGGCCAACTGCAAATGTCCGTGATGGAGCATAAGCAGTGGCTGGCCCCAGACTGGGGTAGGAGGGCTGTTTATTCTGCTACCTGCTCTGTCTGAAAGGGTCTAGCATCTTTTCCCTCTGCCTCCTTGGCTCTCAGCAAGTTCTAGCACATTTTCAATCCACACTTTTTCCACTCCTGTAGAGGAAAGCCCCAGGCCAGTGACTCATGTGAACTCAGTCTCATTGGCTCTTGTTTCCTAGGAGAGCAAATGCTCTGAAGGTGCGGTGCAGCTGTGACCCAGGGCATGGGTCTGAGTTTTATGAAGGCTCAGAAACACACCTGAGACGACCCCACGCCCTTTTCTTTCTTTCATATTTTTGATTTCTCACCACCGGGACCGTTAAGTCTGCTTTCAAAGGGGGAATAGGAAGAGGAGAGGAGAGCATTTCAAAGGAAAGCTGATTTGGTCTCTGAACCAGCTTGTCTTCTAGGTTGTACTTCACCCTGATGAGAATCAGAAAGGACAGTCTGTAAGCCCCTGAAATGCAATTTCCAGTGAAACACGAACTTCACTCTAGTGGCTCTGCAGCTGGAGAGCCTCAAAACTAGGTCCAGATGTTCTCTCTCCCGGGTTAGCAGGAAGAAGGTTTGGGGCAAGCTGTGGGGGCAGAGTGCTTTTGCTTTTACCCCTTCTTGGAGTGCCTGCTTTGCAATTGGTGTCCTGCCTTCTGGGGCTCTTTAGGGTAAGTGCTTTGAGCACCTGGGTCTGTTTTGGTCCCGTCTAACCCACACACCACCCCCTGCACCCCCACCTCCTTACTCTGAGCTAGCCATTTACCACAAGCAAGAATGACCTCTCTCCTGCTGCTCAGGTTCAGAAAGCAAGACAGTGCTGGAAAAGTGAGTGAGATGTGCTAGAAAGGAAGTCCCCTGCAGAGGACCCTCAGGTCAACAAAGCAACATCCACGGCCCCTACCACCATCCAGTATAGATAGCTCAGGGCCAGGCCTCCCGGTCCAGAGAGAAGTGATAGTAATGGCTAGTTCATGGCCTTTCCTCTGAAGAAATCTTCACTCAGAAAAAAAAGCCATTCCAGACGAAGACGGGCCAGTCTCACTCCTTAACTAGCCTGTACCCAACCCATGCTTGTCTACAATATGTGATCGTTGCAGTTGGTACTCATGCTTTGCTTCTTGAATGTACTTTAGACATTTTGGTGTTTGTGCCTGACTGCTCCCTGAATCATCTTTTTAAAAAGTATTTCTATCTTGTGAGTTTAAAGCTATATACAAACCTGAGCTATTCTCATATCCAAACAGTATATGAGCCTTCATAGTGTATGAACACTTCCAAGATAATTCACCTTGTGTGAATTACTTCTGTAATTCTTACAGCAAGCCAATGAGATAGGTACTATTATTTCTGTTTTTAAAAAGAAACATAAAATAACTCAATCCTGCTGCTGCTGCTGCTAAGTCGCTTCAGTCGTGTCCGACTCTGTGCGACCCCATAGACGGCAGCCCACCAGGCTCCCCCGTCCTGGGATTCTCAAGGCAAGAACACTGGAGTGGGTTGCCATTTCCTCCTCCAGTGCATGAAAGTGAAAAGTGAAAGTGAAGTCATTCAGTCATGTCCGACTCTTCGCGACCCCATGGACTGCAGCCTACCAGGCTCCTCCATCCATGGGATTTTCCAGGCAAGAGTACTGGAGTGGGTTGCCATTGCCTTCTCCGAACTCAATCCTACTTGGCTGTTAATAATCACCAAAAGGCTCATAGTGGTAACCCTGCCAGATACCTTAGTATGTATGTATGTACATGTGCACACACTCACGTACAAATACGTATGTATATGTGACATTAGATGAACCATAGAAGCACAACTGTTGATGGCCTAATAAGTAAATTGTTTTTAACATTATGTAATATTAGTAAGTCATTTTCAACATTTTCATAATACTAAATTGCACATATACAACAATATATTGGGCTGGTCCAAAAATTCATTCATATTTTTCTGTCAGGTGTCATGGAAAAACCCAAACAAACTTTTTAGCCAACCCAGTACTCAGCTAGTCCTTTCTTGATGGATGTTTCTAATTTTTTTGCCATCATAAGCATCTTTTACATGTATATTTTCACATGTGTATAATTCTCTCTTTTAGGGTAAATTTCTAAAAATAGAATTGCTGGGTTAAGGGTAAATGTATTTTCTCCTTCGGAACGCATTACCAGATTGCCTTCTAGGGAACTGAAACACCTGTATTCCCACCTTGTGTGCTTGAGAAGACCCTTCTCTCTGACCCTCCACAAGCTTTGGCTGTTCATTCATTCATTCATTCAGAATTCTTTTGAGAAGTTTATAATGTAGACGCTGTATTACAAGCAAGGCACTGTTAATGTTTGAGTCTCTGCTGATCTGAGAGGGAATGTTTTCGGTGATACTACTTGTATTTCTTCCATCACTAGGGGTATTGCATCATCTTTTCATCTTTCATTTGGCCACTTAGAGTTCTTCCTTTGTGAATTATACTTGCATATTCTTCACCCCAGTCCTTTTTAAACACTTGAGGTCAGAATTTGTCTTCCTTTTGAATATGTTTGTTTTTGTTTATTTGCATCCTGTCTCGATCCTACCCTTCCAGTAGTAGTCATCTTACCAGTTTATCATTCACATTGGTATATATCTTTCTTCTAAATATTAATAAAATTTAGATTAATCACTTGGCAAATTCTATTAATGAAGTTAAAGTGTGCATCATGACTATAGAGAACTGACACTGCTTACTGTTCTTCAGTCCATTGCTTTCCCATTAAGAATGAGGCATCAGCCAAGCTACTATATAGGGCAGGGAACTCAGCTCAGTGCTCCGTGATAACCTAGAGGGGTGGGACTGGGGGGAGGTGGGAGGGAGGATCAAGAGGGAGGAGATACATGTATTCTTACAGCTGATTCACATTGATGTACAGCAGAAACTTAACACAACAGTTATATTCCAATTAAAAAATAAATTTAAAAAAAGAATGAGGCTTCAATCAGATGTTTTTAGATTTTACGTGGGGTGGTCTACTAACTGACTTTTGTCTCATTTATTTCCTCTTTCTTCTTAGTATTGGTTTACCACCAGTTCCTGCTGTAAAACTTGGCAGGTTATTACTGATGCTTTACATTGCTGTATTAATAAAAACCTTGCTCTGCCTTTGGTCAGGGCCCTACTTGAAGACAGGGGCCTTGCCAGGAACCATGTCCTCTGCAGTGTGTAGAGCCAGGCCTCTTTAGCTCTCCCATCACTGATAATGTGGTCTAGGTACAAACACCTTATCTTCCCAACTGGACTGTATTATTATTGAGATCATATTATTGCCTTCTTTGGTGTCGCTCCAGGATTTTCAGATTGCTTAACACAGTGATGAACTCAGAGTATGTATTAAAGAGATTTCACCAACAGTCATGCTGATAAGAAGTTTACCGTGTCTGAGACTAATATAAAGACCCAAGATCAAGTTGGATTTTGCCACTTACCAGCTGAATGGCCTTGGACAAACTGCATAATCTCTCTCAGGCATGGTTTTCTCCTCTGTGAAATGGACTGCTAATAAAACACATCCTTAGAAGAATCTTGTGAAGCTTAGAGTCAACACTAAATAAATGCAGCCATCGAGACAAACTGTGGACCCCGGGGGTCCAGCACTGTTAGTCTTAGTGTCTTCTCACCTAAGATCGAAGGGGAAACGTGGATGTAAGAGAGCAGGTGGAGGTGGCAATCTGCTGTTTTTCCAAAGAGTACCCTTAGAGGTTCACATGCTCCTCTGCTTTAAGACCCCATGTTGAGTCTGAATGTGGTTTTTTCCCCCAAACACAGAGCCTTGCAATCATTCGGGGACTCACACGATGCCACAAGTTTAAAATGTGCCAGTTTCTTCTTATGCTCTGCCAGTTTTCTTAGTGGTAGCACAAGTGCCTGCACGCATGCCTACAGATGTGTGTGTATACATAAGCATGCGTGTGTGTAAAACGCTTGGAAGAAGTAAAGATGGGATCAGATTTTGCCTGGCAGAGCAACTAACATCTCTAGTAGCCTCTAAGCGTTTTCCCAAATGGGCTTTAATTGGTTTCCTTCTGTTCTATTTTTATTTTGTAGTCATCTTAATGTATAGGGAGCCAGCTCCTTCAAATGAGACATTTTATCATTAAAACGTGTCATTTCGTTTAACCGCCATGCACCCGGCTTCACCATTACCGATGGACGACTGGCAAGGAAGGGTTCTGAGTGGTGGTTCTCCTATGACCTCACCGCAGCTGTGACCCACCAGTCTGTGCTGCACATGGACCCAGACCAGAGCAGGCTGGTGGCCAAGTGTCAGACTGCACTGTGGGCTTGGCCCCTCCTCACCTGCCCCCAGTGGCCCTCGGCCCCACTGTGGCCTGTGGCATGAAGGCCCTCCTGGCCCACGTCGGCCTCGTGTGCTGATTAGACAGGAATCAGCAGATCTGTTGAGTGCGTGTTTAATGTGACACAGATGTGAAACAGGCTGCAGATCTTTCTGCTTTACAAATTTTCAGCTTTTTGCATTTCATCAGTGTTGCTTATTATTTACAGAATGTAACTTGAGACAGCAGAACAGATTGTAATTTTTAAAAAAGGTTTGGGGTGGGGGGGGTGGGTGATGGGGCCGCAGGGGATCTGGGAGGAAAAAAAAAAATCCAGTAGTGTGGAATGTTGTTTGCTGTCCAGACCAAACAAACCAGTTTGCCAAGGGTTGATGGACTATGGCAATCCGTCCCATTCATGTTCACACCGGCAGCACTTAATTATAAGGCAGCTTGACCTTCTTATCACCAAATAAAGAAGAATCTTTTGTTACCAGGTTGAACGTCATGGGAACAGGCAGAAACATACCCCTTGTCGAGGGCACCGAAGGCAATCACTTCGCTGCCAGCTTGGGTTCTGTTTTCTTCCTGTCCAGACAGACAGGACACCTTTGAACCGAATCCCCATTTGGACACATATATGTTCTCCTTGCCTCATTCCTGCTCTGGCTTTATATTCAGGCATTGTAACAAGAGCCAGAACAAAGAACAGTGTCTTCCTCAGCCTGAGAAATCCATGAGTGTCTTGAGGGCACAGCGTTCCACCCAAGTTGAAAAGGAAGGTGCTGTCTCTTGTTCGCAGAGGGTGGGTTCTCCAAGAGGTAGCCTTGATTCTGAAAAAGCTCAGGTTAAATTTGAAGACAAACCATAAAAAAATACCCACTGGTCAGAAGGAAGATGAGAGAGAGAGTAAGTGATATGTTTCTAGGTCAACAGAACCTAAGACTTGGGACTGAAATAATGAAAGCCACACAGTAAAAACTGCTTTGGAGAAGATCTCCATGGAATTTGAGCTGGTGCACAGAGTTGATCGCCTTGGTCAGAAGGTTCTGAGCTGCTTCAGTGCTGAGTGTCAACCCTGGACTGGACCATCTGTAGGGAGCCAGGTCCCTGGCCCGTTTCCAGAGTTCCAGGCCCCACTGCTCTTTTCCTTCCTGGAAAAGTACAGATGGTGCCTGGTCCCCCAGTACAACCAGGCAGCTGTCCAGTTGTCACTTCCCTCCACCCTGGGAGAACATGACTTGGTCAGTAACTTTCTAGTGTCTGTCCATGGGGAGATGATCAGCATTCCTGTGCCAGGAGTTCCTGGGTTATTACCAACTCCCAGCCCTTCCCCTGGCTGGGCGAAGAAGAGTCCCCCATTGGGCTGCCCCTTCTCAACCCCCCAACCCCCTTCAGAAGCAGCAGCTCTGGCTCCCCTGCTCCCGCTCCTGCACGGGCTCATGCCTTCAGTCTAGTCGTTTAGCGTCTGTGTGTGTGTTGAGCTGGGGTACAGCGAAGGGGCTGGAGTACGACTCACGGGAGAGACAGAAAGCTCTGGTCACACGGGGCTTCCATTCAGGTCTCACCACACTCTCCAGACCATGACTTGTTTCAAGCAGGAGGCTCCTCCCCAGAAAGGTTGGTGCCTGGAGAAGAGGGTATGTTCTGGCTGGCTCTGCGACCCTTTCAGGGTCTCAAGTCCAACCTCAGGGCCTGAAACATACCCTGTTTATCCCTGTGAGTGAGGAAGCAGTACGTAAACTTTCATTCTCATGAGTTGCTGATCTTCAGTGTCCTCATCCTTTTTTGAAGCATCTTTTCCTGGTCCCTCTTTCTCCTTTTCTACTTCACCTCGACCAGTACTCTCTGTTCAATAGTAAAAGTTTGTATGAAACTTCCAGTCTGAATAAACAGTTTGAAAGCAAACAAATCAGGGACTTCCTTGGTGGTCCAGTGGTTAAGAGTCCACCCTGCAATGCAGGGGATGCAGGGTTGATTCCCGGGTCGGGTAACTAAGATCCCACATGTTGCAGAGCCCATTCACTGCAACTCCTGAGTCTCCATGTCACAGCTAGAGAGTCCTTGCATCTCAACCAAAGGTCCCGATGACTCAGTGAAGATCCCATGTGCCACAACTAAGACCCAGTGCAGCCAAATAAATAACCAAACAAGTCACAAAGCAGGTCCTCAGAGGCTGCAGCACCCAGACCTGCTTGGTTTTGATCACAGGAGAGGGAGGCCCTTCATGCAACAGAGGGTGGAGACCTGGGGTTAGAGGTGGGAGTGGAGGCTAAGGACACAGCCTCCATCACCACCCCCTTCAGACACGGCCGTTCACTTTTCAGGGGTTGGATGCATTCAGGCAATCTTACAGACTTCATTTAGATAAAGTGTTCTATTTCTGAAAACCTCAGTTATGACTTTTATTAATGGCAATATTCTAAAACTATTCATTCCAATTCTAAAAATTTGACATTTAGTATAATTTACTGAGCTGCTAGATTGATTAGCTCTAGCTGCTTTTAAAAAGTTCTTCAAACAGATAAGGTGCAGATAGAGTAAGTCAGGTGAGTAAACACTTAAGCAGTAGTTCCTGTGGAAAACATGTATGCATCCCAACATTTGCTATTCCCCTTATGAATCATTCTTGCATATTCAGTAAGCCATGTTTTCCATAGTGTGCTGTCAGGCTGAAATTTCAAATCTGAGTTTTAAAAGTGATGTGTTTCGGTATTTCACATTGACTTCAGTTCAGTCGCTCAGTCATGGCCAACCCTTTGCCACCCCATGGACAGCAGCACGCCAGGCTTCCCTGTCCATCACCAACTCGCAGAGCTTACTCATACTCATGTCCATTGAGTCAGTGATACCATCCAACCATCTCATCCTCTGTCATCCCCTTCTCCTCCTGCCTTCAATCTTTCCCACCATCAGGGTCTTTTCTAGTGAGTCAGTTCTTCACATCAGGTGGCCACAGTATTGGAGTTTCAGCTTCAGCATCAGTCCTTCCAATGAATATTCAGTACTGATTTCCTTTAGGATGGATTGGTTGGATCTCTTTGTAGTCCAAGGGACTCTCAAGAGTCTTCTCCAACACCACAGTTTAAAAGCATCAATTCTTCGGGACTCAGCCTTCATAATGATCCAACTTTCACATCCATACATGACTGCTGGAAAAACTGTAGCTTTCACTAGACAGACCTTTGTTTGCAAAGTAGTGTCTTTGCTTTTTAATATGCAGTCTAGGTTGATCATGGCTTTTCTTCCAAGGAGCAAGCGTCTTTTAATTTCATGGCTGCAGTCACCATCTGCAGTGATTTTGGAGTCCCCCCAAAAATAAAGCCTGTCACTGTTTCCGTTGTTTCCCCATCTATTTGTCATGAAGTGATGGGACCGGATGCCTTGATCTTAGTTTTCTGAATGTTGAGTTTTAAGCCAGCTTTTCCCTCTCCTCTTTCCCTTTCATCAAGAGGCTTGATGCCATAAGGGTGGTGTCATCTGCATATCTGAGGTTATTGATATTTCTCCCATCAATCTGATTTCAGCTTGTGTTTCATCCAGCCCAGCATTTCACATGATGTACTCTGCATATAAGTTAAATAAGCAGGGTGACAGTATGCACCCTTGACATACTCCTTTCCTGATTTGGAACCAGTCTGTTGTTCCATGTCCAGTTCTAATTGTTACTTCTTGACCTGCATACAGATTCCTCAGGAGGCAGGTCAGGTGGTCTGGTATTCCCATCTCTTGAAGAATTTTCCACAGTTTGTGCTGATGCATACAGTCAAAGGCTTTGGCATAATCAATAAAGCAGAAGTGGATGTTTTTCTGGAACTCTCTTGCTTTTTTGATGACCCAACGAATGTTGTCAATTTGATCTCTGGTTCCTCTGCCTTTTCTAAATCCAGCTTGAACATCTGGAAGTTCACGATTCACATACTGTTGAAGCCTGGCTTGGAGAATTTTGAGCATTATTTTGCTAGCGTGTGAGATGAGTGCAATTGTGCGATAGTTTGGACATTCTTTGGCATTGCCTTTCTTTGGGATTGGAATGAAAATTGACCTTATCCAGTCCTGTGGCCATTGTTGAGTTTTCCAAATTTGCTGGCATATTGAGTGCAACACTTTCACAGCATCGTCTTTTAGGATTTGAAATAGCTCAACTGGGATTTCATCACCTCCACTAGCTCAGTTTATAGTGATATTTCCTAAAGCCCACTTGACTTAATATTCCAGGATGTCTGGCTCTAGGTGAGTGATCACACCATTGTCATTATCTGGGCCGTGAAGATCTTTTTTGTATAGTTCTTCTACGTATTCTTGTCAACTCATCTTAATATCTTCTGCTTCTGTTGGGTCCATACCATTTTTGTCCTTTATTGTGCCCATCTTTGCATGAAATGTTTCCTTGGTATCTCTAATTTTCTTGAAGAAATCTCTGGTCTTTCCCATTCTATTGTTTTCCTCTATTTCTTTGCATTGATCACTGAGGAAGGCTTTCTTATCTCTCCTTGCTATTCTTTGGAACTCTGCATTCAAATGGGTATTATTTTCCTTTTCTCCTTTGCCTTTAGCTTCTCTTCTTTTCACAGCTATTTGTAAGCCCTCCTTAGACAACCATTTTGCCTTTTTGCATTTCTTTTTCTTGAGGATGGTCTTGATCACTGCCTCCTGTACAATGTCATGAACCTCCATCCATAGTTCTTCAGGCACTCTATCAGATCTAATCCCTTGAATCTATTTGTCACTTCCACTGGATAATCATAAGAAATTTGATTTAGGTCATACCTGAATGGTCTGGTGTTTTTTCCTACTGTCTTCAGTTTAAGTCTGAATTTGGCAATAAGGAGTTCATGATCTGAGCCACAGTCAGCTCCCCATCTTGTTTTTGCTGACTGTATAGAGCTTCTCCATCTTTGGCTGCAAAGCAAATAATCAATCGGATTTCGGTATTGACCCTCTGGTGATGTCCATTTGTAGAGTCTTCTCTTGTGTTGTTGGAAAAGGGTGTTTGCTATGACCAGTAATTACCCAGTAATTCTTAATAAGGGCATGGGAGACAGACAACTTTTGTGAGTACCTACTATGTGCCAGGGGCTTCTCTGTTGGCTCTGTGGTAAAGAATCCACCTGCCAATGCAGGAGATGTCAGTTTGATCCCTGGGTCAGGCAGATCCTCTGGAGAAATATGGACAAAGGAGCCTGGTCGGCTTCCTGCATGGGTTGCAAAAAAAGTTAGACGTGACTTAGCAACTAAACAACAATAGCTATGTACCAGACACTGTGCTATACACTTTTCATATATTAACTCAACAGTCGTAACCAAGTAAGTATTATATTCCCATTTATTGACAAGGAAACAAGGGCTGAGAGCAATCTGGTAACCTCTTCAGGATCACTCTGCTAATAAGTGACTGGATAGGGATTCAGGTCTGTTTGTCTTTTTCCAAAGCTTCATGTTCTTCCCTGTACCACCATGCTCCTAAATTTCATCCCTCTCTTAAAAGGGATCCAGCTTTTGGGAGAAGTTTGGTCATGTAAAGATTAAAAGAAAGTAATTATGTAATTATTTGCTAGACATCAATCTGAAAGCAATATGCTTTGTTTAATCAACTTCTTATCATTAATATTTGTACTTAATAGCTACAAAATAAGTTTACCAGGAAGTGTATTTTAGGCCCATGTGAAGCACCTTGGGATTGGCCTTAGAAGTGATAGGTTAGTAATGAAACTGACCATAGTTAGAGATTCCTGTAAGCCTTACACTGAATCAGAATGCTGTGCTTAAACATAAATGAAGCTTGTGTTTATAAACACCTTGTTTTTGTAGTGAAGATGTTGAAAGTTGCAAACTGCTTTGTAAGTTGTCAACTGCTTTTTGAAAATCAACCCCAGAATGCATGCAAAAGTTAGTCATTTCAGGACATCCAAGGCTATCAGGCTGTAATCTCAGTATCATATTGTCCACTTGATTGAAATTCTTTGTAGATTGAGTTTGCCTTACTCCTCCCCGCAGCTTCATGAACAGGTAGTTAGTGGACTAGGAGTAAAAGCTCTGAATTAGTCTCATTCTTAGAGTTTAAATCCCAGTCGTCATCTCTGTTGGCATTAGTCCTACCAGCTGTCAAAGTTGCAGTGTCATGGAGTCCCCCAAACATGTGTTAGGTTACAGGAACCCTTGACCCCTATAAACAAGTCAGGTGTGAATCCCACAATGGGAGAAAGCCCGGCCCAGGAAACGTCGTCCCCACTGCAGGATGTCAAGTCACAAAAAACTTAACAGCGATGGTCGTGTAATTTCTAACAATTCCATGAATCAGCATCTTTCCCGCATTTTTGGTTATAACAATACAATATGGAATTTTATGTGTTGTTACACACATGATTTCAGAGCTCTAGGGAGAGATAAGTAGAATGTTGACAAGAAAGCAAGAGGGAAAGGGGAATATTTCCATTTGAAGCGGTTTCCCCAATAAGAAAACTAAGAGAGAAGGACTGGATGTTGGCTCCCGGCCCATCTTGGTTTCAGCCACCGAGGCTAAGCTAAGTTAGGGCCCCTCTCGTGCACGCATGGCACCCTCTGCAGATACTCCATCATCATCATCATCAGTAGCATTTTATTGAGCACTTACTCTGTACCAGGCTTTTTTATAAGCACTGTACACGTATTGATTGACTTATTCCTCACAACAGCCCCATTAGTATCCGATTTTACAGATGACAAGTCCAAAGCTCCAAGAGGTTACACAGCCTGCAGTAGGTCACACAGTCTGTAAACGCTGGAACTGGGACTTGAACCCTGCTACCATGTTACACGCTCTGTCCTCAGGCTCCCCGGCCACATTATAATTGCTTGTTTCTGTTTCTCTTCCGTTAGACTCCAGGAAGCTCCCTGAGAACTCCATTCATCTCTGTATTCCTAAAGGCTCAGCACGGCCTATGCTCAGGAAAAGTTCATTAACTGGGATGATGGTGAGGGGCAGAGGCAGGTAGAAGTCATTCTCAAGGCTCTCAGTTTGGCTTCTCAGTAATTTCATTTAGGAACCAACCTCTACTGACAGAGGGTTTCTTTCTGCCCAACTGTTTTTTTTTTTTTTTTTCAATGTGTTCAAAATCCAAACTGTCATTGGGTATTTGGTATAATTTCCTCAGTTCAAGACTTAACGCAGCCAGAGCCCAGTTATCATTAAACTTACGGGTAGAATACTATCTCTGAGTACATTCTAGAAAGTAGAATTCTGTCTGTCATGCAACTATGGGGAAGAGTTTCTCCTGTAAACTGGCCAAACTTCAGAGGTCTCCACCCTATAGTAGAGTCTTCTTTGATTACAGTTTGTACTGAAGGGAGTAAAATGAGTTAGTGGAGAAGTCCTTTTCTACTTAGTCTTTGGAAGTGGATACAGTTATGAGAAGAAGGCTACAGGTCAGAGGTCAGATGTCACCCCTGGCATAGCAGGCTTGGTGATCGGTCTAGACACTGTGCTGCAGTGGATATCAGAAGTTTTAACCAATTCATACTCTCCAGTGTGGAGAATACTGTTGAGACAGACTTGAATTCCTTTTAGAGAACTGATAGATGTTTAACCCATTCAGTCAAGAATTCTAGTACTTTGTAGCTGGCATTCATTTGTTGTTCAGTCGCTAAGTCATGTCCAACTCTGCAACCCTGTGAACTGCAGCACGCCATGCTTACCTATCCTTCACTATCTCCCAGAGTTTGTTCAAACTCATGTCCATTGAGTCAGTAATGCTATCTAACCATCTCATCCTCTGCCACCTCCTTCTCCTCTTGCCCTCAATCTTTTCCAGCATCAGGGGCCTTCCAATGAGTCCATTCTTTGCATCAGATGGCCAAAGTATTAGAGCTTCAGAATCAGTCCTTTCAATGAATATTTAGGGTTGATTTCCTTTAGGACTGATTGGTTTGATCTCCTTGCTGTCAAAGGGACTCTCAAGAGTCTTCTCCAGCACCACAATTCAGAAGCATCAGTTCATTGACACTGAGTCTTTTTTATGGCCTGACTCTCTCATCCATGCATGACTATTGGAAAAACCATAGCTTTGACTATACGAACCTTTGTTGACAAAGTGATGTCTCTGCTTTTCAAATCACTATCTAGGTTTGTCATAGCTTTTCTTCCAAGATGCAGGAGTCTTTTTATTTTGTGGCAGCATTCACCATCCACAGTGATTTTGGAACCCAAGAAAATAAAATCTGTTACTGCTTGCACTTTTTCCCCATCTATTTGCCATGAAATGATGGGACCAGATGCCGAATACTAGACTGGATACCCATTCCCTTCAGGGGATCTTCCTGACTCAGGGATTGAAGCTGGGTCTCCTGCATTGCAGGCAGATTCTTTACCATCTGAGCCACCAGGGAAGCCCTGTCATTCATTAACAGCTAGTATTTAAAGAGAGAGTCTGGGTTGACCATCTCAGCCTAATTGTTTGTACTCAGTCTAGCACAAGTATATACAGGTAAAATGTTTAATTATAACAAAAGTTTCAGACACACACATAAAGTAAATGCAAGCACAATCCATCATCTTGCTGAGGTCCGTTCACAGTCCCTAAGGAAGATGGCAGTCATCAGTTGACTAAACATTCTCTTATGCTAGGAAGTCACATGTTTGACACACACACTTTGTCCTCATTTACTGATTGTTTTTTGAACTTCATTTGGTTGATAGACATGGGCCATGACAGATTCTTCAGCCAACTAATATCTTAACTCAAGCTGTACAGGGGTGTGTGTATGTGTGTACAACATCTGTCTTCAACTAATAGAACTATGACATGGTTACTCATCATAGAAGCGAAGAACAAATAATAGCTGGCCAACCGTTGACCCTCCGGCTGAAAGGCAGGATCAACCCAGTGGATGGAATTGGTTAGATCGCCCCATGTCACCTTGTTTGGATTTACTGCTGCTTCAAGAAAATGACAGGGATTGTTTTCATTACTCTGATCTTTGGCTTTGGCTCCAGTGAACGTCAGAGAGCAGTGGCCAGATGCAGAGCTGCTCTGCATTGATCTCCCCCTCTAGGTGGGTATCTGCAGTGTATCAGCCACTGTATCAGCAGCCCCTTCTCCCCCAGGGTGGGGAGTTGGGGGGAGAGTCGTCCATGCTGTACAGCCGGCGCTCTGACATTTCCATGGAGTTCAAAGCCCAAGTTCGTTTGGTGCTGACATTTTGGATTAACTGGTTGACTGGAACGCCTGCTTCTTTCTATACACTGTGAAATTTCTAAACCGCAGCAGCCGAGGGCTTAAAATGGCCGACAGACCCCCAGCTGGCAGCAATTAAGTGCACCGCGGCCCTTGGGCTAAACAAAGGTTTGTGGAGGCAGAGCTGCTGCCTTTGCAATAAGCCAGCTCCCGCCTTTTGTAAGCTCTCTTCTGTGTGAAGTGTTTGTCAGTGAGAGATGCCATCCCCTTATGAGAGATGAGTGGGTGGAGTTGTGCCACCTCTTGTGGAATAATTCGTTAACCCCAGGATGGTGGTACCAGGACCCTGCCCAAGAGGCATCATGTCTTACCAGCAAAGGTGATGGTGAGCTGGGAAGCCAGAAGACAGTCCCAGGACGTCCCAGCCCTGACGGGCAAGAGCAGCCCTGACGGGCAAGAGCAGCCCTGACGGGCAAGAGCAGCCTGGAGGCTGATCTTTCTGCTCTGCTCCACATCTGCACCTCTTTTCTTAATGGAATCCCTTGTGCTGTAGGTTGAAAGGGGAAGATGGGCATGAGAAGACAAGATGCTATTTGAAACCCATTCAAGCAGCAAAAAAACGTTAGAAGCTAGACCAATGCTATCTAATACGCTATTTAAATTTGAGCACATTTAAAGGAAAAAATTTAAATTCTGTTCCTCAGTCACACTGGCCACATTTCAAGTGTCAGTAGCCACACATGGCCAGTGGCTGTGTGCTGGACAGTGCTCCCCTGGACAGTACCAAAAGTGCTGGAAAGGATACAGGTTACTAGGCTCTCTGAAACGCATTGCTGGTGGGAGTGTAAATTGTTTCAGCCTCTCTGAAAACAGTTTGAATTATCTTGTTAGCTGAACATTCATGCCCTGTGGTCTAGCAAACAGCTCCTAAGTATGTACCCAAAGAAACTCTTGTCGAGGTTCACCAGGAAACAGGTATAGGAATGTACACAGCAGCATTGTTTGTAGTAGCAAAACCTGGAAATACTCCATGTGCCATCAACAGGAAGCTGGATGAGTGATGGTCTGTTCATACAGTGGAATAATTATAAGCCAGTACAATAACTGAATTATAGCTGCACACAGAAGAGTGATTGAATCTTAACAATAGGACTTCAAGGAGGAAGAAGTAAGTCTGCAAACATAAGAAGGTAGTGCCATCCTTTTTCAGAAGCCCCAAACAATGAAAATCAGAAAATGTAACAAGACTATACCAGAGCATACTTTGAAATGTGATACGACTCCATGCAGAAGGAAAGTAAAGGAATGGTAAGTGCAAGATAGAGAGTAGTGGCTATCTCAGAAGAGGAAAAGGAAAGAGGAATGGGGAGGGGGAGGAGAGGGAGAGGACCACACAGATAGACTCAAGGTATGGTCAGACAATGGGGTTTTCACACAAGGGATAGTGGTTTCACAGATGTTTATTATGTCATTTAAAATAAATAAAAAGCCAGTGATGATAGTGGGCCCTAAACTGAGGATAATGATGCGTCTAGTCCAGAAGTCCAGTTTAAAACAAAAAGAATGGAGTCCTTTCCTTCCAGATGCTAATAGGTTCATGGGAACATACAGGCAAGTGACTTAGGAACAGTGATCTAACTGGTTTTTTTGAACACCACTGAAGAACTATGGACAGAGTTTTGTGACATTATACAGGAAGCGGTGATCAAAACCATCCCCAAGAAAGAAATGCAAAAAGGCAAAATGATTGTCTGAGGAAGCCTTACAAATAGCTGAGAAAAGAAGAGAAGCAAAAGGCAAAGGAGAAAAGGAAAGATATATCCATCTGAATGCAGAGTTCCAAAGAATAGCAAGGAGAGATAAGAAAGCCTTCCTCAGTGATCAATGCAAAGAAATAGAGGAAAACAACAGAATGGGAAAGACTAGACATCTCTTCAAGAAAATTAGAGATACCAAGGGAACATTTCATGCAAAGATGGGCTCGATAAAGGACAGAAATGGTATGGACCTAACAAAAGCAGAAGATATTAAGAAGAGGTGGCAAGAATACACAGAAGAACTATGCAAAAAAGATCTTCATGGCCCAGATAATGACAATGGTGTGATGACTCACCTAGAGCCAGACATCCTGGAGTGTGAGGTCAAGTGGGCCTTAGGAAGCATCACTATGAACAAAACTAGTGGAGGTGATGAAATTCCAGTTGAACTATTTCAAATCCTAAAAGATGATGCTGTGAAAATGTTGCACTCAATATGCTAGCAAATTTGGAAAACTCAACAATGGCCACAGGACTGCAAAAGGTCAATTTTCATTCCAATCCCAAAGAAAGGCAATGCCAAAGAATGTTCAAACAATCGCACAGTTGCACTCATCTCACACACTAGCAAAGTAATGCTCAAAATTCTCCAAGCTAGGCTTCAATAGTATGTAAACTTCCAGATGTTCAAACTGGATTTAGAAAAGGCAGTGGAACCAGAGATCAAATTGCCAACATCCGTTGGGTCATCAAAAAAGCAAGAGAGTTCCAGAAAAACATCCACTTCTGCTTCATTGACTATGCTAAATCCTTTGTGCGGATCACAACTGTGGAAAATTCTTCAAGAGATGGGAATACCAGACCACCTTACCTTCCTCCTGAGGTCTGTATGCAGGCCAAGAAGCAACAGTTAGAACCGGACATGAAACAACAGACTGGTTCCAAATTGGTAAAGGCTGTATATTTTCACCCTGCTTATTTAACTTATATGCAGAGTACAGCATGTGAAATGCCGAGCTGGGTGAAGCACAAGCTGAAATCAAGATTGCCAAGAGAAATACCAATAACCCCAGATATGCAGATGATACCATGCTTATGGCAGAAAGTGAAGAGGAACTAAAGAGCCTCTTGATGAAAGTGAAAGAGGAGAGGGAAAAAGTTGGCTTAAACTCAACATTCAAAAAACAAATATCATGGCATCTGGTCCCATCACTTCATGGCAAATCAATGAGGAAACAATGGAAACAGAGAGACTTTATTTTCTTGGGCTCCAAAATCACTGCAGATGGTGACTGCAGCCATGAAATTACAAGATGCTTGCTCCTTGGGAGAAAAACTATGATCAACCTAGACAGCATATTAAAAAGCAGAGACATTACTTTACCGACAAAGGTCCATCTAGTCAGAGCTACAGTTTTTCCAGTAGTCATGTATTGATGTGAGAGTTGGACTATAAAGAAAGCTGAGCGCCGAAGAATTGATGCTTTTGAACTGTGGTGTTGGAGAAGACTCTTGAGAGTCCCTTGGACTGCAAGGAGATCCAACCAGTCCATTCTAAAGGAGATCAGCCCTGGGTGTTCTTTGGAAGGAATGATGCTAAAGCTGAAACTCCAGTACTTTGGCCACCTCATGCAAAGAGTTGACTCATTGGAAAAGACCCTGATGCTGGGAAAGATTGAAGGTGGGAAGAGAAGGGAACGACAGGATGAGATGGTTGGGTAGCATCACTGACTAGATGGACATGAGTTTGAGCATGCTCTAGGAGTTGATGATGGACAGGAAAGCCTGGCGTGCTGCAGTCCATGGAGTCACAAAGAGACATGACTGAGCGACTGAACTGAGCTGAACTGTATTCCTGAATCCCAGAGTGAACAGATTTAGGATTGTGACATGTACAGTCATCCTGATCTCAAAGGGTTATGCTCGAATTTTTAGTGCCATGGTCAATATATGAATAAAGCAGTTCCCATAACACATGAGGGCCTGCACTGAAGATGTCTCTTTAAACTTTCTGTTGGCTGAAGTCTGGAACTAAATTTTTTCACATGCAAATGGTTTTAACTCCTCCACTCCCCAGCCTCCCAACTTGGACCTCAGGAGGTTAACACTTTAATTAGGTTTCGGAGAAGTAGGAATCCTTTCTTGCCTACCAGCAATGATAAGGACATAGGAGACTGTGGAAAGAATGCCTTTAATCCATCTCTGTTTCTAGTAAGAATATATGTCTAGATCGCCTCTTATGAACGGGACCTTCAGGAGACCACAAGGGTGACTCCGTGTCCTCCCTCCTGTGTCTGTGTGGACAGTGAGCCTTGAATGCCACAGCAAGCAGCTCCAGGCAGCAGGATCTGAACACTCCACAACAACCTTCCCTTGGTGTTTGGTTGATCATGGAGTGAGGACCTGTTGGGGAGACAGATAAGAAAACTTAACAAACAGGCAGTGCATACCCATGAGGGAGCACATCTGGCATTCAGGTGTGTTTAGAGTTTGAAAGGTAGAAGATAATGCACTGGGCGTAGAGGGAAGAATGGATCACAGAACTCTGGGGACGGTGTGGAGGGAGGTTACCGAATCAAGACCATCTGTAGGCACCAGAGAGCTATTTGGTGACAATAGAGGGCCACTTACTTACATTCACAACTGTTCTGTGGTTGTTATTCATGGGATGTGGTTCTCAGAAGCGCAGATCCAGAAACGGGCCACCTCTCCTTGCCTGCTCTGGCTTCTCGGATCTCACCCAAGGAGGGCAGGACTCTCACTGAGTTTTCTCCTTCTTGGTAGCATGTTTTTTCCCTGCTTTGAATACTCATGAAAAGAATGTTTCTTCTAAGGAAAACATGTGTCAACAGAGATGTTCCTGTCATGTCTCTGCCTTCATGCGCCTTCTTTGTTTTGACTAGTTGACTGGCCAGACACACCCTTGACCTTTCCCTCAGGAAGTTGGGATTTGAGCTGGTTCATATTCTGCTTTAATTTTGTTGGCTTTCAAAGCTGAGCATTCATGGTCTGTAATCTCTTCAGCAAAGTTTGCATATCATCTCTTGTTTTTAGCTCAGTAGTCAAAGTGGCCTTTATACCTCTTCCCACCCCCACCTCCAAATGCCTTCATTCATCTATTCAGTTAATACTGCTGCTTCTCTACCATGAACCCAGGAATAAAACAAAATCCCTCCTCTCATGGAGCTTACATTCCAGGTGGAGAGCCAAGCAATAAGCAAATATTTTTTTTTAAGTGGGATGTGAAGCAAATATATTTTGAGCTCATGGCCAATTTAACCTGACTTGTTTTTGAAACAACTTGCTGTGAGGAGAAGGACAGGAGTGGAAACAGAATAAGTTACAAAACTATTGGAGCAATCCATTCCAAATCCAGAGATCATTTATCAGTTACAAGAGCGATAGAGAAAGAGAGAGATTTGGGGCATGTGTGAAAGTTGAGCCTTCGATCCTCCCAGTAGATCCAGAAGGATGTAGGGAGAGGAGTCAGGATGCAGCCTTATACTGAAAGACGTAGATGAGCACGCCTGGCAGGCCTCCTGAGGGCCTTTGGGCTTCGGCCACGGCACCCAGGCCTCTTCCAGGAGCTTCAGGGGTGATAGGATAGGAAGCCTGACTTGAGGAAAAGATGTGTTTTTAGCCTGTCCTAGACAGTGTTTGAAACGACGGTAGATGTTTCACTGGACCAGGAGATAAGAACAGAACTCAGTTACCTGGAAAAGCACTGCACAGTCCTTCCCCTGGTTTCTCTCCCACGCAGTGTTTTGCCAGCATCCTTACAACAACAGTTGTCCGGCGTTTGTGTGAAGGGTTAATGGCAGCCCTCTCTGCTGCCCTCCATATTTTCAGTCAGTTGCATGCTCAGTCACTCAGTTCATGTGTGACTCTTTGTGACCCCATGGACTGCATCCTGCCAGCCTCCTCTGTCCGTGGGATTTTCCAAGCAAGAATACTGGAGTGGGTTGCCATTTCCTTCTCCAGGGAATTTTCCTGACCCAGAGATTGAACCCCTGTCTCCTATGTCTCCTTCATTGGCAGGAGTCACCTGGGGAGCCCCCTTCAGTCAGTTGTTGGGATCTAAATAACCAGCAGTGGGCCTCAGTCTTAAAGAAGGAATTGAGACTGTGCACAGCAGGAGTACGTGAATATATCTTGTAATTAAAATTGGGTGTGTTTTTTTTTTTACCCATTCCCTTGGTGCAGATGATCAAAACTTCTTTTTAGTCTCACTCGGAGAACACAATTAGTAGTGTATTCTTGGGGCATCCTTTTTACTGAACTTTTTATAAAATTAATCACTGGATTTCTGGTTTCCAAGCCCAGATCAAGCATTACCCAGGTATGGAGCTTGAGCCCACGTGGCCTGGTAGGTGGAGTGTTGGCGTGGGCCTGGGAGGGCTTTTGAGTTGTCCTATCTTTACATCTCACCCATGGTGTGGCCTGTGGCAAATTTCTGCTTCTGTCCCTGTGTTTTTACCCTGATTTGCCTACCAGGCACTTTCCTGCCCCTGCAAGTAAGTCTCTTAGTTCATGATTCAGGAGTGGCAAGCCTCAGCCTCTCATTTAGATGTGTCTAGAGAGGGGTGTTTTGCTTCACTGGAATCCAGGAACAAATAATGAAAAGTACACCAAGTACAAGGCCGAGGACAGACCAGGCACACTCTTATCAGTCATCTGAAATATGCACAGCCTTTCCAAGACAAATATGGACTCCTGTTTCTAGGAAAACACCAGAAAGTACTTATCAATTACCCTGTATATGGTTTGTGGAAAAAGACAACACCAGCCTACCCTGAAAGCCATAGCAAAGCAGATTCCTCTGGGCAACCGACAGCTGAAGACCGTGAGTTGGAGCCCAGCCTGTGGCCTGGGACTGGTCCACGGAGTCTCTCTCCTCCCTCCTGCGATGCCTGTGTCCCTCCCCGACACCAGGCAGCTGAGCTCCTCCTAGAAGATGGGGAGCCTGATGTGTTCTCACTCACAGTCAAACCTCTCACACTTCTTCCTGACCTTTTCCAAGTCCAGAGGTGTCTCTCCAGAAGAGATCCCTAGAAAAACAGAGGGTGACCCAGAGTAAGTCCAGTAATAATAACAGTGACAAGAGTCACCATTGGTGGATAGCCCACATTCTGTCCAGCCCAGGCTTGATGGGCATAGTTTTGTTTGATCCTCGCAGCCATCCTGCAAGGTAGGTACTGTCATCCCATTTTACAGAGAGAACTAGAACTGGGGGTTGAAGAAGTGAACTGACTTGCCCATGATCACGTGTCTAGGAAATGGCAACGGTGAAGTTCTTGTTCAAAACTGGAGATTTTAACCACTTTCTTCCAAGTGCATTCACGGTGGGTACTGAATGTGGGTTTAATGCTGGTCAGCAGATTTAGAGCATGTCCTGTATGAAGTGGCGTTTTTATCTCAGACAAGGAAGGAAGGGAAGTCATTTTAGCATTAGCATGTAACCTCTTTGCTTTTCTGTCCACCTTCCCACCCTAGGACTCAAGCACAGAGGGTACGGAAGCCACGCTGCTGCACAGGGCCCCAGGGCCTGCTTCCTCGCTACTCGGAGAGCCAGGCAGAGGGCCAGGAGCAGCTCTTCAAACTAACAGACAACATACAAGATGAATTGTGAGTTGCGTCCGTGGGAAACCAGCCTTTTTGGTTCACCAGGTCATCTTCTCTGTCTCTGCGTCTGAGAAGTTTCTGTCCATTTCTGAGTATCATCATGACTCTGAGGCCTGGGAACTGGTCAGAGATTCCTTGGCCCAGATGGGTTTTTGTTTTGTTTTGTTTTCCTGCCACACCAGACAGCATGTAGAATCCTAGTTCCCCAACCAGGGATTGAACCCATGCACCCTGCATTGAAAGCAAGGAGTCCTAGTCACTGGACTATCAGGAAAGTCCCAAGCCCAGATGTTTTATACATTTAGATGTAACAGTGCTTCTCAAACTGAATTCCACAGCAGGACCTTAATGTTGGCATTCTCTTTCTAATTAGTTCAAAGAGAGAAGATAAAATGTTCTCAATCCAAAGATTTTTTCTTGCCCTGTAAAATTTTCCTAAACTTTGGTGTGCTGTTGTTGGCAGAAGAATGCTAGTTAAAACAAAACAGATTAACAAATAACAAACAACTAGTAGCTGAAAATTTTGGAAATGCAACGTTCTTAAGGTTGTTTTGCTACTCTTGAATGTGGAACCTTATATACTTAGGATCTTGTTATAATTTCAGTTAGTGAAGTTTTTCCTAATTGATATGTTTATTGTTGTGGAGTCGCTAACTCATATCTGACTCTTTGTGACCCCATGGACTGCAGCACACCAGGCTCCTCTGTCCTCCACTATCTCCTAGAGTTTGCTCAAACTCATGTCCATTGAGTCAGTGAGTATGCTGTTTAACCATCTCATCCTCTATTGTCCCCTTCTCCTCTTACCCTCAATCTTTCCCAGTATCAGGGTCTTTTCCAATGAGTCGGCTCTTCACGTTAGGTGGCCAAAGTATTGGAGTTTCAGCTTCAGCCTCAGCCCTTCCAATGAATATTCAGGGTTGATTTCCTTTAGGATTGACTGGTTTGATCTCCTTGTGATCCAAGGGACTCTCAAGAGTCTTCTCCAGTTGATATGATAGAATTCAGTATATCACTTTTTTGCAATATTCTTCCTTTAACATAAAATGCTCTATAACCTAAATAGATGTTAGAATCACCAGTCCAAAGAAAGCAGTTAGTTCTGCCCTAATAAATAGCAAAATGCTAGTTTAATTTCTTCGAATGCTTATTTATCTCAGGATAAACAAGGTAAGGAGGGTTTAGGACCATGAGGGGTTTTGGGGGGGTTTTTTTGGTTGATGAAAGGGTATCTGAAGTAGAAGTTAGCTCTTCAAAGAGTCTTCAGTGTCGTTGTTACTGATGTGTTAAGCTGACCTCATCTTATAGTTTCGTAGCAGTATTTGAATGGGAATATCGAAAGTCAAATCCAAAATTCATGTGTTGCTTACTGCATAGGAAGGCATCTTCCTGGATGTGATTTTTTGTAATTCAAACTCCCTTTGTTACTGGAAGGTCTCTCAGTGATGGAGATGTATGACATTATGGTAGTCAGCTCAGGCTGCTAAAAACCAAATACCACAGACCAAGTGGCTTAAACAACAGAAAGTTGTTTGTCATAGTATTGAGGCTGGGAAGTCCAAGATCAAGGTGCCGACTGATTTGGTTCCTGGTGAAGGCTGTCTTTCCAGCTTGCAGATGGCCACCTTCTGGCTGTGTCCTCATATGGCAGAGAGAGGCTGAGCCAGATCTCTGATGTCTCCTATAAAGACACTAATCATAGAGAATCAGGGCCCCACCCTTATGACCTCATTAAAAGAAAAAAAGAACCTTTATTTTTTTAATTATTTATTTTAGTTGGAGGTTAATTACTTTACAATATTGTGATGGTTTCTGTCATACATTAATATGAATCAGCCACGAGTATACATGTGTCACCCCCATCCTGAAACCCCTTTCCATCACCCTCCCTACCCTATCCCTCTGGGTTGTCCCAGAGCACCAGCTTTGGGTGCCCTGCTTCATGCCTTGAACTCACATGGGTCATCTGTTTTACATATGGTAATGTACATGTTTCAGTGCTATTCTCTCAAATCATCCCACCCTCGCCTTCTCCCACTGAGTCCAAAAGTCTGTTCTTTACATCTGTGTCTCCTTGCTGCCTTGCATGTAGAATCATCATTACCATCTTTCTAAATTCCATGCATATGCATTAATATATAGTATTTGTCTTTCTCTTTTTTACTTACTTCACTGTATAATAAGCTCCATTTTTATCTGCCTCATTAGAACTGACTCAAATGTGTTCCTTTTTATAAATGAGTAATATTCCATTGTGTGTATGTGCCATAACTTCCTTATCCATTCATCTGCTGATGAACATCTAGGTTGCTTCCGTATCCTGGCTATTGTAAATAGTGCTACTATGAACGTTGGGGTACATGTGTCTCTTTCAATTCTGGTTTCCTTGGGGTGTATGCCCAGCAGTGGAATTACTGGGCCTTATGACCTCATTTAACCTTCATTTCCTCCCATGCTCCATACAGTCACACTGGGGTGAGGTCGTCAACATGGGAACTTGGTGGGGACATAATTCTGTCCATAGCATATGTCTGTCTACTCTTTTAGTCTAGCCTTAGCTCTGGCCATCGTGCCAATAGCCAAAATCCCCTGCGTTTCACTCCAGAAAGGACTTTATATTCCTGCCCTCCTTGGGTGAGTATCTGGTGCCGTCACTGCCCTTTATACACTTTACTGATGGAACTTTTCACCTTTGGCTTGGAGGCTCAGAGAGTCATTCCTCAAGTCTAGTGAGACATGGTACAGAGTCTACTAGCATGGTGGCCCCATGAGGGCCTCAGTTTCTGTCTGATCCATTCACTGAAGAATCCTCAGTATGTGGAACAGTAGATGGCACTTATTAGGGACTCAACAGATATTTGCTGAATGCATGAGAGTTGGATGGTTATTGTACATTGTGCTTTTAATTTTCTCTCCTGCTCACCCTTCCTCAGGCTTCCCTGATAGCTCAGTTGGTAAAGAATCTACCTGCAATGCAGGAGACCCTGGTTCAATTCCTAGGTCAGGAAGATCCACTGGAGAAGGGATAGGCTACCCATTCCAGTTGTTCTGGGCTTCCCTTGTGGCTCAGCTGGCAAAGAATCCACCTGCAATGTAGGAGACCTGGGTTCGATCCCTGGATTGGGAAGATCCTCTGGAGAAGGGAAAGTCTACCCACTCCAGTATTCTTGTCTAGAAAATTCCATGGACTTTATAGTCCATGGGGTCGCAAAGAGTCAGACATGAGTTGACTGAGCAACTTTCACTTTCACTCACCCTTCCTCAAGTCAAACCGTATCTGGTCCTCATGAAATTCATTTTCAATACAATGATATATGCCAGAAACATAAGGAGAAATTGTGTAGCATGGCTAACATAGGATTGCTCCCAGTGAAATACAAGCATTGAGCACAGAGCCATGGAAAACTGGAAGCCGGAATCAAAATGAAGTCAGTAAAACAGATTTCATGAAACTCTTGGAATTCATAAGAACTCAGAGAAGATGTTGGCATGAATGACTTCTGACTCTTAAGATGAAAACCATGTGTTGCTACCCCAGCTTGTGTTAAATCTTGCCCATGTACACTGGAGGAGCCATGTGACCATAGTCTTCCGCAGTGTACAAGGCAGGAGTCATCGGGAAACCTGGCACATATTTCTCTGAAGTGTCCTCAGTGGTCAGGCTGGGTCTTCATGTTGGAGGCATCACTTTGCAAAAA
Organism: Bos indicus x Bos taurus; assembly: GCF_003369695.1. NCBI lineage: Eukaryota > Metazoa > Chordata > Mammalia > Artiodactyla > Bovidae > Bos > Bos indicus x Bos taurus. The sequence goes on along the minus strand of NC_040091.1, from coordinate 40,551,426 downwards.
AAGGGGTTTTCAAGAAAAGCACAGGAGCGCCATAATATACCTCTGACTTTTATCCTAGAATCCTAATTAAAAACATGCTTAAAGACCTAATTATTTGCATATTTTCCTCCAGAGTTAACCCCTTAAAAGGATCTTTAATACCTTGCTCTACTGTTCTAACTAAATGTTTCCACATTTTTTTCCAGTTAGACTCACTGTTTCACTTCTGGAAAATATTGTGTAATTACTTCCCGATGCCATGAAAACCCCACAGAGTCCACAATGCTGTGGTTACTTCAACTTTGTTCTCCCAGATCAAGTTGCATTTAATTTTTTATTTTATTCAATTAATTAGTATTAAAAGGATAGTTGCTGACATATGATTTAAGATCTGGTTCACTGTAAAGGCTTGAGTTTCTAATGAATCCAGTATTAACTCTGATATGTTGCAAAATTGCCATCACTTTCCATCTTTCTTAATTTTGGTTCTGAAATCGGATTCTGGGTTAAAATGATGGTAAAGGCAAATTTGTCCTATCAGATTACATTAATTTTTCTCTGTAACTGGTGTCTAGTATGTAGCCAGACACCTCATTTTCATTAAAAGAAAAAGAAAAAAGTACCTATTTTATTTCCAATACACCATCACAGACCAGATTCCATACTAGCAATGTAAGCACTAGGGTAGTTCTTCACCTTTTCCAAAAACTAAGTAGTTGTCATCACACACTGTTTTCTTGAGTTTATTTGACAACTTGATTGTATTTTTTTAATGTAGTTTTAGGAAATAATATTTGTGAGGTTTTTTTTTAAGATATTATTCAGTGCTTTAAAGAAAGAATATTTAAGTTCTCTATCTCGGTTTTAATAGTTTGATAGATGTACTTAAATATATTTGATTTCCTTTGTAATCCTAAGCATTTTATGCGTTTAAAATCAACATTATCCTTAGAAAGGAATTGTGGGCCTCCCCACAGTGCCAACAGGGGGAAAGGAGGGTCCATGATCCAAAAATGTTAAGAACGCCTGTTCTGATTAGGAGCCTTTCTAGATGTTTGAAATTTTTAACTATTCAAAATTAATTATTTGAGTGTCAGTAGGTTGCGCATAGGTAAAGAATCCTCCTGCCAATGCTGGAGACATAGGTTCCATCCCTGGGTCGGGAACATCCCCTGGAGAAGGAAATGGCAACCCACTCCAATTATTCTTGCCTGGAAAAACCCATGCATGGACAGAGGAGCCTGGCAGGCTGCAGTCCATGGGGTCGCAAAGAGCTGGACATGTTTGAGCACAACACAACACAACATGTGTGTTCCATAAACGTTAAAAGCTCCTGTTCTAATTAGAAATTAGGAGCCTTTCTAGATGTTTGACATTTTTAATTATTCAAAATTATTCTTTATTTTTTAGTATTGTGACACTGCTAACAAAGACAGTCCTTATCCTTTAGACAAATACACAGGTTTATTTACAGAGAAGAGGAGAAGTAAGGAATTAACAGCAACAATTAAGCATCCTCAAGGGGCAGCTAGACCTGGAAAGTGGCTCCACATGACAGGGTTCCTGTATGTGACCTTGAAGGTGGTGTTTGTCTTTGGGGGAAACTTGAAAATCACGCACAGGAGACCCCTTGAATCTAAGCAGCACCTTGGAGACTCACCCTGTGTCACTTGATCTCAGCTGAGTCAGGCTGCTTCCTTGTCCCTTTGGGTTATGCACTCAATTCTATCTGTTTGTCTACTCCTCCTCTTTTTTTTTTAATTCAAGAAAGTATAAAAAGGAAAACAAAAATAGCCTATAAACCCACTGGCCAGATTAGTCCTTTCTCTTTCTGATGAAATAAACTCATGTGCACAGTTATTAGCAAATTCAAAGAGTACAGAAAAAATCAAGAATAAAATTCTCCTTTCTTGCCCCCTTTGTATGCATACTGTGATATTTGATATATATACTCTTCTTAAGAAACTGCATATAGAAATAGAAGTTAGAACACTTTTATCTGAGCACAGGTTATATTGTTTATTCTAATAAACAGTATAATTTAATTTAACAGCATATAATTATAAATAAAAACCATAAAGTAATATATGCAATCTCAAAACAAAAATAAAAAGATCAGACATTTTGAGGAGTGGGATAGAGTTCATTGCTTGCATTTTCTAAACCAGGAAATTATCTGTCAATAATCATTGACACTCCTGGAATAAGACAGCTCCCAACTCTTCTGACTGTGAAATGCCTGTAAAGTGTGGAATAAACAGATATATAAATATTAAAAAAGTTGATAAAACAAAAACAAAACCCCAAGAGAGTGGGAAAAAAAAGAAAGAAAATCGGTTGAAAAAGGTAATTGAATCAACTGGCAAATTTCTCTCCCCCTAAGGAGCAAATCAGTTGGTCATGAACCTCTTTCCCCTCGGCCTCTTAGAGGGACATAACATTTCTCCAACCTGCCGAAGTGAGGACTTGTAGACTCGCAAGGAGACCTTCTCCACAGGATCAGGATAACCTGGCGTTGTTGTCAACAGAAGAAAGAAATAACAACAGCCACCCTGGTTGGGCATGTAGATTGGTTCTAGTCATCACGGTGGCCCCTGAGAGGAGGTATGGTGATCCTCACTCTACACATGACAGCAGGCAGCTCTGAGCCAAGCCTTGTGGCTGGTGACAGGCAGAGCCATCTGTCACTGAGGATTGGCCGGTCCCAATGGCACACTGGCCACCGTACTTGGAAATGACATTACTACCTGCCACATAGTGAGAGGGCTGAAGCTGTTGTTGACAGCAACTTTGGTGTTTGTGGTTTGGGACGCTGTTCTTCATAGCGGAGCTGCTTCTGCAGTGTTGAACCTTGCCGGGCTCGCCCACTATTAGAACCCGTCATCTTGGAGAGGTGTAAGCCACGTGTCACAGCCTTCCTTTCTCTGAGAAGAAACTTTCTGAAGTTGGTCCCAAGGTCAAAACATCCTCTTTCTTCCCTTAAAGGAGAGTTATAAGTGAAACTTTTAACCAAAGTCTAAAAATCCTGATTTTCTTTTTTTTTTATAGAATCGTCCCTAGTGTCCACAGAACACCAGATGTCTTTCTGGTTCTCCATATTTGAAGGGTACGACTTACCCAGAGGCTGTGTGTCTCTGGCCACAGTTTTTCACCCTCCCTCCTTCTGAGTTAATAACAGGTCAGAGGGTAGAAGGACACACTCAGGGTCCACCTGAGGCCACATGGCTTTTCTTCCCACGTCATCCTACAATGGTTTGTAATAGTCACCCATTCATGGGCCAAGAGCAGCCTACGTGAAGCGAGGGGAGTGTGGATGTGTTTGGACTTGGCTTGTGTGAGGCCTTTGCCTCTCGAGTGACACAAAGGAAAGGAGCTCAGGCCTTCTGCAGGGGACAGCCAGGCAGGGAGGGGGATGCCACGCTGTGACAACGAAGTGACAGAGGTGGTGAATGAGACGAGAAGTGCTGGGAGCGCTCATGGGTTCAGCTTCTCTTGTCCCCTCGAGTTTTGGTTCCTCTCTCTCCATGACAGATTTGGGGTTGGTCTCCCTTACAGGAGGGGGCCCATAATCTGGAGCTCAGTTTTAATTATTCTTTGTTGTGGTTTCTAGACTTCGTGTGTATGTGTGTGTAATATATGCTATTATGATGAAACCCAAAGTGTTAGTTCTTGGTTGTGAAAGTTCCAGGGAAGCGTTGAGAAGAAAATGGAGGGAGAGACGGCTATTGGCTAAGTCGGTGTCCAGGTTCTTGCTCAGACCGAGGGCTGTGACCCTGGCACTCTGGCTGAGTCCCCACTGTCTCCCTCTCCCCTCCTCTCAGTTATACCCTTGGCTCCAATCTGCTTTTGGTTTGAAAAGACTAGAACACGTCATGTAAATGTCCAGAACTTACTGTCTGTATTAGCTGTGGGGTATGAATGGGCTCCTGGGCTCACAGAAGAGAGATATGTGCGGATTTACAAACCGTTCCCCTCCCCTCACATTTCTATAATGGACATGAATTCTTTTGACATTGAATTTTGGCTGTGAGTTTACTGACTTTGTGATGGAAGCTGGTGGGTAGCATCATCTCTCTCAGATGAAGAAACTGAGACACAAAGACAGCAGCTGGCCCTGCCAGAGCTGCCTCACCCAGGGGGTCTCCCTGCCCACTCAGCATGTGTCCCCTCCACCATGTGGGATGGCTCTGAGTCAAGCATCCCAGCTCAGAGCCACCCTTCGTCCTCCCTTCCACCCAGAAGTTGTGCTGGCTGGACAGAGGACTTGTACCATCTGTGGCCTCTTAGAAGGAAATCTGTTTTAAAGAGGCCCACTGTGGAGAGGGCTCTAATAATGTCAACCACCCAGGTGAGGGGTATCAGAACAGCTGCCCCGATGGAGAGACCTCAGCCCTCTTAGAGGCTGTGCATAAACGTCAGCGTCAGCAGGTACCAAACAGGAGAGGGGAGACGTGGACGATGGGACAGAAGTTCTGCCTCCTGTGCTGGACCAGATGAAAGAGAACAGTCCTCAACTGGATTTTTAATGCCCATCCTGCCCTCGCCCTAATCGTGGTGGCTGGCTCTGGGGAGCTCCCCTTAGAACCTGTTCCAGCCTCAGTCGCCACGTGCCCAGCCCACCCATGCTCAGAAGCCCTGGGCCATTTTCAGTTTTTAAGCTAGTTTTCTGGCAAGTTCCAGCCAGCCCCCAGTCCTTCCCTTCTGTGTCAGGAGGCTTTTATCATCTCTGTCTGTCTCTCTCTCTCACCCTGTCTTCCACTGGACCAGCCATCTGAGACTCCACTCGGCCTCTTTAAGTAGTGCTGTTGCCCCCTGGACACCATCCGAGCCTGGGATGTGGGAAATTCTCTGCTGAGTGGCCTGAACACCAAAAGCTGCTGGTATTTCTCCTTTTGGCATTGAGACTTTACAAGTCTACATTCTTGGCATTGCCAACCAGTCAGAATAGAACAATAAACCCCAATTTTTTGTCATGTGAGGCTACAATTAAAATGGCAGCTGGAACCAGGCAGAATTTTACTGAGTGCTAAGGGGGTGGCCGACTCAGTGGTGGGTGCTCAGGGAGACATGGGAGGGGGGTGGACTTTAAGAATACATCAGCTTAGCCAGAGAGCTGCATACTTATCCAGGACACACAATGAGAACAAACCAGTGCTTAGCAGTGCTCTTGAAGGTAAGCAAGGAAGCATTCAAAAGTGGGAGTGGGGTTGAGTGTTTCTGGGGAAGCTTCAGAGAGAAGTTGGAACTCGTGAATCCTCAGGCTTGAGGAGGAGGTGGAAGGGATAAGGGATGAGGTGTGTTCAGAGTCGGGGGCTCTCTGAGCCCAGAGGCGAGCGGGCGCCTGGAGCCAACTTGGGATGGAGAGGGAACCAGCCTGTCCAGCTATGGGCAGGCCTGCTCTGTCCCATCAGAGTTTGGCGACCGCTGACCCCAGAACAAAGCCATCCTGGGACCCAGTCCCCAAGCCGTTCCAGGGGAGCTGTGGCTCCGAGCAACTGCGATGTGGCAATTCCTCTCAGGACATCGGATCCCAGGGGGCCAGGGCCTGACAGCCAGCCTCTCGTCAGCTCTTAGTATTCCTGCCGTCAGCTCTTAGTATTCCTGCCGTCTTTCCCTGTTCCCCAAAGTGGCCGCTCCATTGTGGAAGGCTGTCACAAGAGGCGGAGGAGGCAGCCAGGCCTGGGAGGGCTGTCACAGCCGTTTCCAAGGGTCACTGCTCTTCATTGTAGCCCAGCTGAGAGCTTTGACGCGCATAAATTCCCACTTTAAATCCGCGGCTCCAGGGAAGGAGATTTCTTTTATTTTTTTCCTGAGTGGCCTCGAAGCCTCTAGAATTGATGGCTGAGAGTTATGAAAATCAGGATTATAGGTTTCCCTGAGAAAGCACACTTCCTAACAACTCATGAAGTTCTGAGAACGTGGCGGTGGTCTCACCAGTCAGCCCCCTGTCCCTCGAGGTGTTAGGCTGAGACCAGGCCACCTCCTATTAAAACCATGACCAAAAAGCAGCAGACATAGATGTGCAGATAGAGAGGGCATGGCATCCTCTCACGCGTCCAGTTTGCTGACCCATTTAATGCTGCTCCCCACTTCCACTTCCATCACCCCGCACCTCCCCTACCCTGCCTTCACAGCGAAGCTTCTCAGCTGCTATTTCATCAACAGACCTTTCAAAGCATTGTGTTTTCTTCCTCTCTTTTGCCCAACAAAGCACTGTTATGGTTTTCTCTAAGCTTCGTCCTATGAAAAGGCCATAAAACTGTTTTCTCTCATTGATACAGTTGGTCCTGTTCATCGAGCCCCCTGTGTAAGGGCCCTTTGCTATGCATGCCGGCCTCGCAGCAGCCCTGAGAGGCCAATGCCACTTTTATTCCTAACTGACAGACAAGGAGACGGGGGCTCAGAGTGGGTGAGCCACCCACCCACGGGGCATTGAGCAAGGGAGCCTGGCTGTAAGGTCTGTCCCCAGAGACCAGGGCCCACACGGAGCCTCAGCCCTGCCTCGAGGAGCAGCCCTGAAGTCCTGCGTGCCCTCCTCACTCCCCCTCTCCCTCCACAGCTTCATCGCAGTGGAGAACATCGACAGCTACTGCGTGCTCATCTCCTCCAAGGCTGTCTACTTCCTGAGAAGCGGGGACTACGTTGACCGAGAGGCCATTTTCCTGGAGGTCAAATATGACGATCTCTACCACTGCCTCGTCTCCAAAGACCACGGGAAAGTGTACGTGCAGGTCACCAAGAAGGCTGTGAACACGAGCAGCGGCGTGTCCATCCCGGGCCCTTCTCACCAGAAGCCTATGGTGAGTGCACACCTGACCCGTCTCCCAGGCCTGCCACTGCCCTGCTGATGCTTCTCAGTGGAAAAGCGTTTGCAGCACCTGAGGCTTAGGCCTGGCTGCTGTGAATCCCCAGGGGTCCTGCTTCTTAGTCCCGCAGACAGAAGGTGCTCACTGTGGTAGATGCGGTGGTGCTGCCCTCTCAGCTTCACTGCTGCTGACCCTAGGCAGGTTGCTCAACACTTGAGCCCTGGTTTCCCCTCCTTATGGTGTAGGTAGGATTCCTGCCTCTGAGCAGCTGTGAGGACCAGCTGATACAATGCATGCGGCTGTTTTATTCCTAAAATGGGCCTCTTCAGTGCATCGGATCTAAGATGTTAGAGCACATGCTGGCTTCTTCCTAACTTCCCCTCTAGAATAATTGGAAGCTAACTTTTTTCGTGCACCAAGAAGTAATATGTAGCATAGGTCCCTGCCCAGGGTAAAGCTCAATAAATATTTATAGACAAAATTTACACTTTGCCTCCAAAGGCTACAAGATACTGTTATGGCAGGACTTTATTAAATAATGCCATTCCTATTAATAACCAACATTCAGTAAGGGCTTACTATGTGCCAGGCTGGATTCTGAATACTTAAAGATTATTTAATGTTGTACTGTTATTTCCCCCACTTGACTGGTAAGGAGGCTTAGTTAGGACAGGTGGCTTGCTCAGGGTTATCTGGCCAACACCAGAAGGAGCTGGGGTTCAAAGCCACGTGCCTGCAAGTCACCAGAGCTGGTGGCCTGGACCAGGTCACTGCTTCTGCTCAGAGCTCAGCAGAAGCCCATGTGAGGGGACCCCATCTCCAGCCATGTTCTCACTTGGAATCTTTTCAGGAACCCCAGGTGTTAGCTCTGCTCATCTTTCACCTGGAATGCTAGGATTTTCAAGCCTGCATTCGAGAATGACATACCATTCAAAATGGCCCTGCTTATCTCAGTCTTTCTGTGATCAGAAACCGCAACCAGCCTGATTGGGCCTCTCTCCCTTGACCTTCTCCCTGCCCAGGAATGCGCTTGGGTTTGGTTTGGCTTGTGTGGGCTCCCCTGGGGTCATTGGCTTAGGTTAGGGCTGGTAGATTAACTGAGTTAACACCCAAAAGCCTGAGTATTTCCACAAGTTCCTTTTGGAGGTGGGGAGCCTTGCCCAGCTGCCCTTTCACCCTTTCAAGGCAAGCAAGCTTGCTCCATAAGAAAGGCCTCAAGGCGTTTGTGTGCTTTGAACATCAGCAGACTTTATTTTTTTTTCTTCTTTATTTTATTTTTAAACTTTACATAATTGTATTAGTTTTGCCAAATATCAAAATGAATCCGCCACAGGTATACACGTGCTCCCCATCCTGAACCCTCCTCCCTCCTCCCTCCCCACACCATCCCTCTGGGTCGTCCCAGTGCACCAGCCCCAAGAATCCAGCCCCAAGTATCGTGCATCGAACCTGGACTGGCATCTCGTTTCATACATGATATTTTACATGTTTCAATGCCATTCTCCCAAATCTTCCCACCCTCTCCCTCTCCCACAGAGTCCATAAGACTGTTCTATACATCAGTGTCTCTTTTGCTGTCTCGTACACAGGGTTATTGTTACCATCTTTCTAAATTCCATATATATGCGTTAGTATACTGTATTGGTGTTTTTCCTTCTGGCTTACTTCACTCTGTATAATAGGCTCCAGTTTCATCCACCTCATTAGAACTGATTCAAATGTATTCTTTTTAATGGCTGAGTAATACTCCATTGTGTATATGTACCACAGCTTTCTTATCCATTCATCTGCTGATGGACATCTAGGTTGCTTCCATGTCCTGGCTATTATAAACAGTGCTGCGATGAACATTGGGGTACATGTGTCTCTTTCCCTTCTGGTTTCCTCAGTGTGTATGCCCGGCAGTGGGATTGCTGGATCATAGGGCAGTTCTATTTCCAGTTTTTTAAGGAATCTCCACACTGTTCTCCATAGTGGCTGTACTAGTTTGCATTCCCACCAACAGTGTAAGAGGGTTCCCTTTTCTCCACACCCTCTCCAGCATTTATTGCTTGTAGACTTTTGGATCGCAGCCATTCTGACTGGTGTGAAATGGTACCTCATCAGCAGACTTTAGATTTGAGTCCCAAGTCTTTGTTCTCACTTGCTCTCACCTCAGCTGATCCTCACACCTCGGAGCACAGCGGTTTCTCAGTTACAGGGAGTCCTGAAGGTCGGGGGATTGTGGGTCGACTGCACAGGCACCCCGGGGTCCACCCCAGACCTCAAGTCGGCATAAACTAGGAGTAGGGCCCTGGGGATCTGTTTCTTGGAACTACACCCACGCTGTTGAGATCCACAGTCAGGCTGGGAGCTGCTGCCTGGATGGATTTCAGTGGCTCGTGTCCTGTACGTCTGTTTGGTTCCCCACTGTGGGGGCGAGTTACTCATTCTGTCCTCTTCCTCAGGTCCACGTGAAATCAGAGGTCCTCGCTATCAAGTTATCACAAGAAATAAACTATGCAAAGAGCCTTTACTATGAACAGCAGCTGATGTTAAGACTCAGTGAAAACCAAGAACAGTTGGAGCTGGACTCCTGAGAAACCCCAGCTGCTGGAGGGACATTCCCAAAGACAGACCCCCCACCAATCAGGAGGAGAGAGGCCCATGGGCTTGGCTTCAATTTGAGGAAACCAGAATAAGGTTTGGGGGATGATATCAAGAGGGGAAGTAAATACTGATGAGGGGGTGCAGATGGAACTGTATTCATTTGTGGGGCAAGGAATTGCTTTAGATTATGGGGAGGTAATTTGTAAAAGACATCGGTTGAATAACGTTTGAAAAAAAAAAGCGTACCAAGATCAATCTAATTTTTAGATTGCCCTGTATTTTGTTAACATGTATATATTGATAAATATACAACTGTGTGTTTGTAAATATATAGAAGTGTTTCTGAACAGGGACTATGATGTGTGTAAAGGATTGTTAACTGTAAAGTAATATAAAATTATATTGGATCTTCTATTGCACTAATTCTACATGTCTAATTCAGGGTACTATCCATGAAGAGGGATTCTTGCAAGTTGCAGAATGTTATGTCTTAGTCTGGGAAACGAGGGTATTCACAGTCGGGTGGGCTGAGGTGAGGTGCCGGGTACGTCGAGTGACACCTTTGACACCTGCATGCGTCCAGGCAGCAGCAGCGAACCAAAGTGTCCAGACCTAGAGCTGGCCCTCAAAAAGGCCTAGGGGAGTGACTCAGATGCATCTTTTATTGATTTCTCCTCCAGTTTAAAGATGGTTCTTAGAGTGTCACAGATTATTTTTATCTGCCTAAATCTCTGGCTCTCTCCTGACTGGTCTTGCCAAAGTTTGCGGTGTGTTCTGTTAGCACACGTGCACACACACCAGCATTGCAAGTTTTTCTTGGGTTATTATCATAGAGGCCAGTCTGAAACATTGGTAGACTCTGGTAACTTAGAAGGGGGAAAAGCCCTGCAGAACTGGGTGGACAAATCAGAAGTCCAGAAACTTAGCAAAACCCACAGTAAGAATGTCTTCCCTCCTGAGCAGCAGTCCGAGGAGAAGGACCTAGGACTCTCTTCTTCCTAATAAAGCCGCAGGCAGACTCTCAGCTCTGCAGTCCTGGGGACCTGGTGACAGTAACACTGAGATGAGAAGGAGAGAGTCCAAAAAGGGAATGAAATCTTGAGTATTAAAAAGCTGTTTTTGTAAGTTTGAGGCCAAGATTTGGCCAAAATAACTCTTGCCCTTGGTTTTAAATTCCAAACAGTGGCAAGGCCTTGAAGTGAGTTCCCTCTTCTTCCTGGGTCTTGTTTGCAGGGTTTTCTCTTTTCTGTATGGAATAACCAAGTTGGGGAGGGGTAGGCTTCACTCTGGAATGAATGACTAGACTTGTGATTTTTTAAATTTTTATTTTAATAAATCTACTCAGTCTGTACAACCATGTCTAATGTAGCTGAGATCTAAAAAGACCAAGGGGATCAGTGGATGTGTGGAAGGTTTTGGGGTTTATAACTCATGACCCAGATCCTTCCAAGACACAAATGAAGCTAATCTGTCTTTCTTCCCCCCGCTTAGGGGGTGTGTGTGTGTGTGTGTGTGTGTGTGTGTGTGTGTGTGTGCGCGCGCAAAAAAAACAGGAAGGGAGCTTTCGTCCAGTGCTTAGTGCTTTGGCAAAGCAGTGTCTTCAAGGCTCGTCTTGAGCACCAGGATTTATATGTGGTCTTCACTGAACTCTGTCTTCGTGGCCAGCAGGGTTGAAACCTGGCTCTTGAAGGAGGTGCGTTTTTGGTTGTTCGGTTGGTTGGTTTTGCCAGGCGGCCATTGTGGCACCAGGTGCTGCCTCCTGCAGGTTTCTCATCCTCTTCAACAGCCTCGTGCCCTGCACCCCACAAGTGTGGCTTGTGGTTTTTGTCACCAGTCACCCACTGCCTGAGATGATGATCTCCTAAGAATGAGACTCTCGGAGGATTGATTATTTGCATCAGTGAGCCTTCTGTCACTTTCTGGAGTGAAGTCACTTGGAAGTTCTGTTGGATTGAGGAGCTTGGTGTTAGGATTATAAAGGAAATTTGCCTTGGGGCCCAGTGGCACCCAGCATCCTCTGCCCATGGGAAGTTGGTTGAGGGCTGCGCTGTGGAGCGGTGCTTCCCAGAGACTCCAAGAGGGTACTCAGATGCCCTCCTCCCGGCCGCTTTCTGATCTCATCAACCCTTGAAACAGTGGCTCAGCTCCTAATTGCACAACCTCCTCTGACATTGTGCCTTAGAAGAGGCAGATGTTAAAATGGGATCCGAAGACCAAACGGGGTGAGGTTGGGGTTGGTGGGTGCCAACTTAGCTTCTCAAACTCCCTCTGCCCTCTCAGCCCTCATGCCAGGCGTGGGGTAAGGTTTCAGGGGCTCTGGAGAGTTTCCTGGTTTGCCTGGAAAACATCCAAAGCTTTAGAGGAAGCAGGCCCTGGCTATGGCTGCTAAAGGCCCCCATTTCCTTTAAAATCAGTGTTTAGCCAGAGATGGCCGAGACTTTGTTACAATAATTTTCTACCGATTTTCTTGCTGCCTCAAGTACCCAATTCCACTCCCAGGAAGAAAAATAAATTGAATCAGGAGAAACCAGACCAGCAGAAAGCAAACTCCCCTTGATGCCCTAACCCAGCACATCCAGCTACATCGCTGCCTGATCAGAGCTGCTTTTGTTCACCCACCAGAAAGGTTGACCAGTCAGTGCTTCCTGCACCCGGGCCCGCTCACTGCCAACCCAGAAACGGAAACACGGCCTCTCATCAGTTTGAGCGCCTCACCCGCCTGGTGGTGAGGATGCAGCTCAGAGTTCGGACGACTCCTGGGCCACTTTGTTTGTAAGCCTCATCTGTGCCTCAAAATAGCATAGCAGCTGCTTATAAAATCCCCAAAATAAAGTTCTGGGTCACCGCTGTGTGAGCACCCTCACAGCCACCAATCTGTTGCGACTCTAAAATCTGTTCATGTCAAGTCGTTCTTTCTCTTCCTGTGGAATAAAATGCTCTGTTGACTTCCAAACATGTTGTTTCCTTCTAGTTTCTTGCTGTCCCGTAGATTCTAGAACCATTGCCGATGACAAATGCCAAACATCTGAAGGTGTTCACAAGCACACGCAGCCTCTCCCTCACTCCAGGGAGGCGCGTTCCCAAGCCAGCCCTGCACCTTGGGCCTTTGCCTAACTTCCTGTCTGCCGGGCCCAGGCTTGGTGCTGACCGCACTCTCCCCACCTCTGTGAGGTAACCGGTCCAGGCCCTGGCAGGATGAAAGGTGTCATATCCTAGAAGGAAACTGCAGGAGGAGCAGGTTTGGTCATGTTCACGGTGCCTACTTGGGCTTCCCTGATGGCTCAGTTGGTAAAGAATCCACCTGCAGTGCAGGAGACCCCGGTTCAATTCCTGGGTTGGGAAGATCCGCTGGAGAAGGGATAGGCTACCCACTCCAGTATTCTTGGGCTTCCCTGGTGGTTCAACTGGTAAAAAATCTTCCTGCAATGTGGGAGACCTAAGTTCAGTCCCTGGGTTGGGAAGATCCCCTGGAGAAGGGAAAGGCTACCCACTCCAGTATTCTGGCCTGGAGAATTCCATGAGCTGCGTAGTCCATGGGGTCGCAAAGAGTCAGACACGACTGAGCGACTTTCACTTCATAGTGCCTACTTGGTATTACTGGACAGGCCAGGAAGGCAGCTGAGCAGGCACTGGAGTGTGGAGTTCCAGAGATGAGTGCAGGCCAAAAGCACAAGACTGGGAGTCGTCGTCCAAGTGACAAGTGGAGCCTGGATGGAATCCTCAAAGGAGTGGGTGAAGGGTGGGAAGGGCAAAGAAAAGAGACCCTGATCTGAGTCCCGGCGTCCCCGAAGTTTAAGAGTTTAGGCAGATGGAGAGGAGCAGCGCCTTCCAGAGACGGATGTGCAGCTGGGAGGGTGTGGGTCCTAGAAGCAATTGTAGACACCAAAAGAAGAAGAGGCTTCCCAGGTGGCTCAGTGTAAAGAAACCGCCTGCCAATGCAGGAGCCGTGGGTTCAGTTCCTGGCCTGGGAAGGTCCCCTGGAGAAGAAAGTGGCAACCCACTCCGGTATTCTTGCCTGGAGAATCCCATGGGCAGAGGAGCCTGGTGAGCTACAGTCCAGCGGGTCGCAAAGAGTCAGACACGACTGAGCGACTGAAACAACAGCAAAAGGAAGAAGAAGGGAGCCTGCTGCAGAATATGCGTGTTGAAACTTTTAAACATCAGATTTTAAATGTTTGCAAACATACAAATACAAAACAAAAACATAATCTCATATCCATGTTATAGCATATAAGGATAACCTCATGGATGGATGTTCTCATGTGATTAGATACAGACACGGAACACAGACAGATACAGTCATATATCATTCCCAACATTTGTTTTCATGAAGTTGAAATTGTATACTTTTCTGCACCTTCTCAGTGTTAGCTTCAGGTTGGTATATTGCTGTTTTCTTAAATGCAGCACAATTGTTGGTGTAACTGTTGTGTGCGAACTCAGAGATTCCCATATTGGAGGGCAATCACTGCATTCTCAGGCTACCCAGCCCACTAAGAACAGCCTACGAGAGACACCCTTCTACTTAGGTGCTTATGCACTAGTTTTATTTCTGGGCAGTAGATTGCAAGCAGCCAGTGGTCTCCATGGATACACACAAGATCACTTTCCAAACCTGTTGCTGGGGATGTGGAGGGCTGTGGCCCATCTAAGTGCCCTCTCCTGGCACTCCTGCCAGAAATGTTAACCAGTCTGAAAGGGGTCTCAGTCTCATCTCATTCTTTCTTTAGTGAATTACCAGCAGTGAACCTATCTTTTCAATTTTTGTAGGAATTTAAGTTAGGAATGGCTGTGGAATTATAGCAGAAGTCCCTTCACAGCATCTATTATTATGACCATATTGTTTCTTCTCCTTTAATTTTTTAAAAATGGGATACATTGATAGATTTCCTGGTATTATACCACCCTTAGTCTCTTGGAATAAGCCCCATTTAGTCATAATGTTATTGTTATTCTTTTGATACATTCCGTGATTCTTTTTGCTAGTATTTTGAGTCTTTGCATCTTTATAGTGAGAGGAGGGTCTGTAAGTTTCTCTTTTCATAGCATCTTCATCAAATTTTAGAATTAAAATTGTGCTGCCTTCCTAAAAGGAGGACTTCCCTGGTGGCTCAGATGGTAAAGCGTCTGTCTACAATGCGGGAGACCTGGGTTCGATCCCTGGGTTGGGAAGATTCCCTGGAGAAGGAAATGGCAACCCACTCCAGTACTCTTGCCTAGAAAATCTCATGGACAGAGTAGCCTGGTGCAGGCTACTCCATCCATGGGGTTGCAAAGAGGGACATGACTCAGCGACTTCACTTTCCTTCCTTTCCTTTCCTAAAAGGAGAACTCTCCACCATTTTCTGTGGCTTGCAATACTTAAGTTATGATAGAATATACAGTTCTAGTTTGCCAAAAATTAGGTGCAAGTCGGCTGCAAACCCTTGTGCTGTGCTATGCTCAGTCGTGCCCAACTCTTTGTGACCCCGTGGACTAGAGCCCTCCAGGGTCCTCTGTCCATGGAATTTTCCAGGCAAGAATACTGGAGTGGGTTGCCATTGCCTTCTCCAGGGGATCTCCCCAACCCAGGGATCAAACCCCTATCTCTTGGGGCTCCTGTATTGGCAGGCGGATTCTTTTCCTCTACCACGTGCCACCTGGAAAGCCCCAGACCAAACCCATCAGTCTCTAGAAGCTTTTTCAGTGGTTCCCTTTAATCTTCATTCCCCACCCCGCCAACGTGTGTGCCCTCTGCTAACTGGAGTATTCAAGGTTTCTGTTGCTTCATACGTCAGTTTTGGTAGCTTATTTAAAAATCATCCAATTCTCTTATGTTTTTTACATTTGTTGCCATACGTTTATATGTATTCACCAAAGATTATTGTAATACCTCTTGTCTTGGTCATTTCTCCTTTCTCATTCCTAATCTTGCATATTTTTACTTTTTTTTTCACAACTAAGTTTTTGAGGAAGTTGCTGTTCTTTTCAAAGGAGGAATTTGGGGCTGTTTTCTCTTGGCTACTTTTTTATTATTCTATTGATTGTACCTTTAATCTTTTGTTCCTGCCACCTGGTTGTTTAGGTTTATCTTTACTGTTCTTTTCTTGCTTTCTAAGATAGGTTTTTCATTTCGTTTTGTTTTTGTTTTTTTTCTCACCTATCTTCTTGAATAATGATGACATTTCAGGGCTATAAATTTTTTTCAAAATGCAGCTTTGTTTATCCCATAAATTTTGATATTAAGTGTTCTTAAGTTGCTTTCTGTGTAGTTTTTAATTTACTTTTGATTTCTTCTCTCATCTAAGACCTACCTAGGAGTGTGTTTTTAATTTTTAAATATTAAAGAAGTATCCTCCTTAAATTAGCTATTTTAAATTTTACTGGTTTATAATCAGTGAAAGAGGAGAGTGAAAAAGTTGGCTTAAAGCTCAACATTCAGAAAACTAAGATCATGGCATCTGGTCCAATCACTTCATGGCAAATAGATGGGGTAACAGTGGAAACAGTGTCAGACTTTATTTTTGGGGGGCTCCAAAATCACTGCAAATGGTGATTGCAGCCATGAAATTAAAAGACGCTTACTCCTTGGAAGGAAAGTTATGACCAACCTTTTCAATGTATTGAAAAGCATATAGCATGTTGAAAAGCAGAGATATTACTTTGCCAACAAAGGTCCGTCTAGTCAAGGCTATGGCTTTTCCAGTGGTCGTGTATGGATGTGAGAGTTGGACTATGAAGAAAGCTGAGCACTGAAGAATTGATGCTTTTGAACTGTGGTGTTGGAGAAGACTCTTGAGAGTCCCTTGGATTGCAAGGAGATCCAACCAGTCCATCCTAAAGGAGATCAGTCCTGGGTGTTGATTGGAAGGACTGATGCTGGAGCTGAAACTCCAATACTTTGGCCACCTCATGCGAAGAGTTGACTCACTGGAAAAGACCCTGATGCTGGGAGGGATTGGGAGCAAGAGGAGAAGGGGACGACAGAGGATGAGATGGCTGGATGACATCACCGACTTGATGGACATGAGTTTGAGTGAACTCCAGGAGTTGGTGATAGACAGGGAGGCCTGGCGTGCTGTGATTCATGAGGTCACAGAGAGTCTGACACGACTGAGTGACTGAACTGAACTGAATCAGCAAATATAACCTTAAGTTTTCTACGTTTAAAAAAAATCTGTTGTGGTTTCTTTTTGTCCAATTACTTGATCAGTTTTTAGAAATGTTCCATGAGCATATGAAACAAAAATATCCTCTTTGAGGCTTGTAAAGAAAGATCAGTAAGTAGGTAGGTAAGATAGAAGGATGGATGGATGGACAGACAATGGGAAGGAAGATAGGTACATACACACTTACCGATAGAAGTTTACAGACTATATTAATCAAAACCTGTAAGACTTTACTTATTTTTCTGTAAGGGAGCTCTGACCTGTGTCTTGCGAGTGGCCCAAGAAGCAAGTTCTGTGTAGTCCTCCCGAACAGCAGTGAGAACTTAAAGTAAACACAGCGAGCAGAAAGGAGAAAGAAGAAAACACAGCATCCTCATTTAAGCTGCCTCCAGGTAGTCCTGCTGGAACTGTAGAAGGATTTGATGCTGGAACAATGGTCCTGTGCCTGCCTACCTCATGCTCTCAGGCCGGGCCCCCTTGTCCCCACTAGTGTAACAGGCCCCGCTGTGTCCTTACTGGTGTAAACAGTTCCCAGCCGGTAATGAAACTTCACACCTCAGGCTTACTCTGGTCTGACTCCAAAGCACAAAAAAAGTCGTGGGTACATTTTATCTTGGAGGAAGTGTGTGGATCTAGGGCTGCAAGGCCCTTGGAAACCCCGGAAGGGGGTGGTGTGGGGAGGAGAGGGAAGGGGGAGGAGAGTGCTGACTTGACTCCCAGGGCATTTAGAGGGAAAAGCGCTGCCTTTGGGGCATGTTTTCCTGGGACACCTTACCTCGGGTACACAGAGACTTCTAGGAAGTTGGGCCAAGCCTACAGAAAGGCACCTCTCCATTCTGCGTGATGGTTTGTATACAGAGACTGCCCATCGCCAGGTATGTTCCCAGACAACACAGGTAACTGTTGCCAAAGTCACTAAGCCCCTGTCCCTCCAACAACAAGAAGGCACTGCCAGCCTTCCTGGGGCCAGAGATATGCAGTGAGTGGGGCTACAGTCCACGGGGTCATTGAGAGTCAGACATGGCTGAAGTGACTGAGCACTTCATGTAAGATTAACATCTCCAGAAATACTTCTCTGGCTGCAAAATGGAGAATGAGTAGCATGATTGAAGAGAGGAAGGAAGGCCACTGCAGCAGTCCAGGTAAGAAATGATGACAGCTTGGGCCAGGAGCAGGCAGTGGAGATGGAGAGAGGTACAGAGACCTGGGACATGTTTTCAAGGAAGAATAGATGAGAGAGGGATTGATTTAATGTAGAGGATAAGAGGGAAAGAGGTATCAAGGGTCATTCCCTGGTTTCCAGCTTTAACCAGGTGGGCAGTGATGTGATTACCAAGGTGGGAGAATACTGGAGAAAGAGCTGGGATGTTTATGACTGCTGTCCATTTACTGACAGTTACATATCTGTTGGCTTAGTGGTAAAGAATCTGCCTACCAGTGCAAGAGATGCAGGAGATGTGGGTTTGATCCCTGGGTCGGGAAGATCCTCTGGAGGAGGAAATGGCAACCCACTCCAGTATTCTAGGAGGATTCCATGGACAGAAGAGCCTGGCGGGCCACAGTCCATGGGGTCGTGAAGAGTTGGACATGACTGAGCACACACACACATATCTGTTCAAGGTCAATTGAATAAATGAGTGTCTTAGGTTGTGGGTATATTTAGTTTGTCAGTGGCGTGTTGAGCACAGATGGAAAGTAGGCAGTTTAGAACTTGAGAGAGGGTGACTCACCGGTAAAGCGTGTTTGGTGTGATGGGAGTCAATTCGATTCCAGTGAGCATAGAACAGGAGAGAAGAGATGCTGGACCAGGCCCTCAGGACACCAACGTTTAATGGGTGCATGTGCGTAGGAAGGTGACCCAGTAAGGGAGACTAGGAAAGAGTGACTGGACACATGGGAAGAAAAGTACGTGTTTCTGGAAAAAGTACAAAAGTACTTGTTTCTGGAAACAAGAAGAATGTTTCCAGAAAGAAAACATGGTCAGTTGGTTGGATGATGCTGAAAAGCCCAGTGAGATGTGTGCTGGATTCGACAAAGTGGAGGACACTGTGGTAAGAAAAGATTTTTGGGAGCAGAAGCTAAGATGAGAGGGTGAGGTGTGAATGGTGGGTTGAGTAGAAACAGCGAGTGTCCTTTCTTGGACCGAGCAGCTGGTGAATGGTTGGCCCATGACCGTGACACATTAAGGTGGGAGTGGCTGCCTGGCCATTTAATACCGACAATTAAAGAACAATCAGGTAATTAAGACTAAAGGCCAGTCGGTTTTTTTCTCACCATGTACTTGGCGAGATCTGTGATAAAATTCTCCTTCTCTTAAACATCTTCAGTGGGTCTAAGTTCTGTTGAGTTTTGATGATACATACAAAAGCTTCAAATTAGCACATTTATCTTACTTGTCCTTTAATACAGCTTGTATTCCACATGGGAATTAATTGAGAGCTCCCAGGTGTGCAGTGGGCCCCCAACACACACAGACTCAGCTTCACGTCTTCATTTAGCGATGAAGTTTACTGTTTTCGAATCATTCAAGCCTACTGGGGCACAGTTCACATCTCCAACCCCTGTGTTTCTCCATATCCCTGCATTTAAATAATATATTTGAAGTAAATGATAATGGACAGTGATTGTAAAGGTAAAGCAAAAAGCTTGAATGGCTCCAATTCTGTCATTCTGTGTAACCACTTACAGTTTTTATTGGTGTTTAAAATTTTAAGTAGTGAAACAGTGCAGACTATGAAGTGTAACACGTTTGGAAAGAGAAAATTTTAGTTCACTAATGAAACATAAAATCAAGCATTATCAATTGTGGTTTATTAGTTGTTCAAAGTTTACTTTTGGCAGATGTATTGATTTTATTAAAATTCACTTACTAGTTACTGGACAATTATTTAAATAAACATTTTTATATACACCTATAACCAAAGTAACCAAAGTTAAAATCATTAAGTAAATATATAAATATTATATACATGTAAAAAGATTAAGTAGTTGTGCTCTATTTTGTCCTATGATACTTATTTAATGTGACTGGCATAATTACTTTTAAAATTCAATAAAATATTTTCACTGTCTGCATTTCTTGACTTCATTCATGATTATTACTGAAGATGATTTTGTCATATTGAGGAGGGGAGAGTTTAAAAGATGATCCTCTGGACTTCCCTGTGATTACAGGAGATAAGAATCCTCCTGCCAATACAGGGGACATCAGTTTAATCCTTTGTCCAGGAAGATTCCACATGCCTTGAAGCAGTTAAGCCCATGTCCCACAACTACTGAGCTTGCAGCCTAGAGTCTGTGAGCTGCACCTACTGAAGCCCATGTGCCTAAAGTCTGTGCTCCACAAGAGAAGTCACAGGAATGAGAAGCCCGGGCACCACAACTAGAGCAGTCCCTGCTCTCTGAAACCAGAGAAAGCCCATGCACAGCAGCGAAGACCCAGTGCACCCAAAGATAAATACATGAATGAATTTAAATTTAAAAAAATGATCTCTGGGTTTCAAGAACACCAGGTACACCACTGGCCAAGGTAAGGATCCTTGGGGATGTCCAGGTCTGCCATCTCTGCAAATAGGATAGGAGTTGGGTCTGACAACCGGGGAAACCAGAATGAGCCAAAGCCCTTAACAATGCTAACAAAAGGAGCATCTTATTACTGAGGGACTGAAACAAGGAGCACATCTTCAGTGCAGCCTGAGTTGTGGGAGGGAAAGGAAAAGGAGAGAGGAAAGATCTAGAAGGAAATAACCCTGAACTTGAACTTGTTTAGAATGAATTGCTTTCCATCCTTGGCCACACCATGGTCCACCCCACACTAAATCCTGTCCACAGGGGCAACTATTTTCAACTCTTTTCCAATTTCTTCTTGTTTTTACCTCTGTTTTTTTTAAATACCATATTTCTACCACCTATTCTTGATTTCTCAGATTTCTTTCCATCCATTATCTACTTTTTTACTACTGTGGAAGATTAGAATCTGGCTCTTTTCACTGCCCCAAATACTTCACTGTGAAAAGGGGGACATCATTACAGATCCTATAGACATTTAAAGGATAATAAGGAGATACTATGAATAACTTTGTGCTTTTAAATCTGAAAACTCACATAAAATGGACACATTTCTTGAAAGGCACAAATTATCAAAACTGACAGAAGAAATATAAAATCTGAATAGCCTTGTATTTATTAAAGAAACTAACTTTGTCATTAAAAATCTTCCCAGGAAGAAAACTCCAGACCCAGTTAGCTTTACTTGTGAATCCCATCAACCATTTAAGGAGAAATTAATTTCAATCCTATACAAATCCTTTCAGAAAAGAGGAAAAAGCACTTTCCAAATCATTTTATAAGGTTAGCATTACTCTGATACCAAAAATAAATAAAAGTTTTATAAGAAAACTAAAGACTAATATTCCTCATGGACACAGATGTGAAATTAATTTCTTAAGTTTTTAGCAAATTAATTCAATAAGTCATGAAACCCAATTGAAAATAAGCAAGTGTCTCAACAAACATTTCACAAAAGAAATATACAAAAGGCCAAAAAGCACATGAAAAATCTGCAATATCCCACTCTCAAGGAAATGCAAATTAAAACCACAATGAAACGCCACTGCACACCTGTGGAATAATGTTAAGAATTATGATGATAGCAAGTATCAGAAAGGATGATTGCAAGGATTGGCACATGGAATTCTCATACGTTTGCCAGGGGGGATGTAAAATAGTGAAACTAGTTTGGAAAACACCTTGGCAGTTTCCAAGAATTAAAACTTCCAAAGAGTTAAAATATACACTCACCACAAGACTCTTCAGTTCTACTCATAGGTATCTACTCAAGAGAAATGAAAATACATTCACACAAAGATTTGTGCACAAATGTTTAATATAGCCAAGTCCTGGAAACATGTCTGTCAATCAGATCAGATCAGATCAGTCAGTCGTGTCCGACTCTTGAGACCCCATGAATCGCAGCACGCCAGGCCTCCCTGTCCATCACCAACTCCTGGAGTTCACCCAGACTCACATCCATCGAGTCAGTGATGCCATCCAGCCATCTCATCCTCTGTCGTCCCCTTCTCCTCTTGCCCCCAATCCCTCCCAGCATCAGAGTCTTTTCCAATGAGTCAACTCTTCGCATGAGGTGGCCAAAGTACTGGAGTTTCAGCTTTAGCATCATTCCTTCCAAAGAAATCCCAGGGCTGATCTCCTTCAGAATGGACTGGTTGGACCTCCTTGCAGTCCAAGGGACTCTCAAGAGTCTTCTCCAACACCACAGTTCAAAAGCATCAATTCTTTGGCGCTCAGCCTTCTTCACAGTCCAACTCTCACATCCATACATGACCACAGGAAAAACCCTAGACGAACCTTTGTTGGCAAAGTAATGTCTCTGCTTTTGAATATTCTATCTAGGTTGGTCAAAACTTTCCTTCCAAGGAGTAAGTGTCTTTTAATTTCATGGCTGCAGTCACCATCTGTAGTGATTCTGGAGCCCAGAAAAAAAAAGTCTGACACTGTTTCCACTGTTTCCCCATCTATTTCCCATGAAGTAATTGGACCGGATGCGATGATCTTTGTTTTCTGAATGTTGAGCTTTAAGCCAACTTTTTCACTCTCCACTTTCACTTTCATCAAGAGGCTTTTGAGTTCCTCTTCACTTTCTGCCATAAGGGTGGTGTCCTCTGCATATCTGAGGTTATTGATATTTCTCCCGGCAATCTTGATTCCAGCTTGTGTTTCTTCCAGTCCAGCATTTTTCATGATGTACTCTGCATATAAGTTAAATAAACAGGGTGACAATATACAGCCTTGATGAACTCCTTTTCCTATTTGGAACCAGTCTGTTGTTCCATGTCCAGTTCTAACTGTTGCTTCCTGACCTGCATACAAATTTCTCAAGAGGCAGATCAGGTGGTCTGGTATTCTCATCTCTTTCAGAATTTTCCACAGTTTATTGTGATCCACACAGTCAAAGGCATTGGCATAGTCAATCAAGCAGAAATAGATGTTTTTCTGAAACTCTCTTGCTTTTTCCACGATCCAGCGGATGTTGGCAATTTGATCTCTGGTTCCTCTACCTTCTCTAAAACCAGCTTGGACATCAGGAAGTTCACGGTTCACATATTGCTGAAGCCTGGCTTGGAGAATTTTGAGCATTACTTTACTAGCATGTGAGATGAGTGCAATTGTGTGGTAGTTTGAGCATCTGTCTGTCAATAGATGAATGGAAAAACAAACTGGAGTATAACAAAGATGGACTTCTGGTCAGCAAAGGACATGAACAAACTACGAACATGCAAAACCACAGGGATGAATCTTGACATCCAATCCAAGCTTTAAAAAGATAACTGTGTCAGTGGTGTGGATGGTGGATGGAATGGAAGTAACTGGAAGGAGAAGTTCTCCTTAGGGAAATATTCAAACAGTCCAGACAAGATAAGGAGTTCAACTAAGGAAATGGAGAGAAGACAAGAGACACACACAAAAATCTACCCAGTATATTAGATAGGTACTTCCGTGGCGGGGGGAAGGACCACTTTTGCCTGACCAGAATCAACTCTTCCTGGATTGTATATAATCCAATTAAATTGCCAATCAGTGCAATCTTATCCCTAGATACAGGGATTGGTTCTAGAATGGATATGTGATCCAGTCAAAGGGAATCCAGGCAACTGGACAGAAGTTACCAAGAAGAGATGGTTTCTTTCCACTGGATTTGAGCCTGGAAGCTGTGAGCCTGAAGCTGCAGGGAACAGGGTATGGGGAGGGGCTGCCCCAGAGTGAAGCAAAATGGAGCGAGGCCAGATCATGAGGGCATCCCTTGAGGCCCTGGGTTTTGCTTACATCTGTTCAAAGGTCCATTTACTTGTGTAAGTCACTTGGAACAGGAAGGGTCTTGTGGGAGAGAATGGGCAGGTGATGAGTTTCATTTTGGACACACTGAACCTGGGACCCTGTGGAACCTCCAGTGAGCAGTGTTGGAAAGATATCTGAGAGTCATTCCTTTGGAGATGATGGTTGAAAAATACCTTGGAGAAGATGACAGCGCTCAGAGAAGGGTGTAAAGTGAGGAGGGACATGGGCTAAGGTCAGATCCCAAGGAAGACCTAATGGAGGGACTGGGAGAGGAAGAGGAACCAGGGAAGGTCAACAAAGGGGTGATGATGGCTGAGTGAATGTTCTGGAGGGAGAGACTGGGCTGTGGTGTCAGCGCTGTTCGGAGGTCAGGCTGGGCAGGACTGAAAAGAAGCCAGTGCATTTGGAAACTAGGCCACAAGCAACTTGCACCTGGTGGTTCTAGGAGTGGCAGGTGTTGAAATAGGATCCAAAAGTGAAGCAGCGAGTGTAGATCTTGTGTTAAAATTTGTAGGAGAGAAAGAGGGAGGGTGTTTGAATGGTGGTCCAGTGGTTGAGAATCCACCTTGCAATGCAGGGGATTCGGGTTCGATCCCTGGTCAGGGAACTAAGATCCCACATGCCTTGGAGCAACTAAACCCACATGCTGCAACTAGAGAGTTGTGTGCAGAAATGAAAAAATCACGAATGATGCAATGAAGACCTTGTGTGCTGCAACTAAGACCCAACTTGGCCAAATAAATAAAATTAAAAAAACAAGACAGCAGGGAGGTGGCATGCTTGTGGGTAGGAGAGGAAGATCTAGGGGAAGGGGGATGCTAAAGGGGAAGGGAACCTGACTAGGGGTGAGTGGAGAGGGAAGAAACAGGATCTTAGAGGCCTGGGCAGGAGGCCTGATAGCCAAGAGCTAGCCTCTTGCTTGAATCCTGTCCAGTTGTACTTTGTCATGTTAACCAAGATGTTTGATGTTCTCTAGTTTTCTGTTTTGAGGTTTTAGCTCCCAGTAGGCTATGAGGCCTCAGCGGTCCCTGAAGGGTGGAGAGCCATCTGGGAAGCAGAACCTCAGGGGTCACCAGGGAATCCCGTGGTGTTATGGGAGTCAGACCCGTCATGGTGGTGGAATGAAGCGTAGGACTAGGGAAGGGCCCAGGGTAGACGTCTTTGGAAGGCTCTTGGCTCTCTGTGACTGTCCTCTGAGGGTTTGCGTGTAGGTCAGCGTGGCTCGCCCTCAGGGATAAGAGCTTCCTGTGGGACAAGAGCAAGAACCCACCCTAACCCACCAGCTCCCCACTGTCTGTCTCCCACTGCCTCAGCCTAACAGTGACCTTGAAAACACAGTGGCTGCTGCTCACTTGTGCCTCCCAAATTGCATGCACCTTCCCTTTGGGCAACTTTGCCTTGGAATCATACAGGAGAGAGATCCTGAGACCCGTAGCACTTAGCATTACCAAGCAGACCAGCGCCATTCCATAGAAGTAGACAAGTCATGCACATAACTTAAACTCTTCTATGAGTCACATGTTACAAAAAAGAAAAAGAAATTGAAAACGAATTGTATTGTATTAGTACTATTGTTGTTCAGTCGCTAAGTGGTGTCCAACTCTTGGCAAACCCATGAACCCAGCACGCCAGGCTTCCCTGTCCTTGACCATCTCCCAGAGTTTGCTCAAACTCCTGTCCACTGAGTTGGTGACGCCATCCAACCCTCTCATCCTCTGTTACCCCCTTCTCCTCCTACCTTCAATCTTTCCGAGCAAAATATTATCATTTACTGTGTAATCAGCAGACCAATTATTAATGAGATATTTTGCAGTCTTATTCTGCACTGCATATTCAATGGATAGGAAATCCAAAAATTTGATAACTGAAAGTCACCAACCATTTTGCAGTGCCTGATTATATTGGGTCTTTCTTGGGCTTTTATTTAGCTAATGAGTGAATACCTTTGACCTTTGGGCTTTTAGTTGGGATTTTACATAGCTGGCATCTTAATTCTTCAGTTCTTCACTGTTTCTATTCACCCATAGCATTATTCTCCAATACTTTAGCCACCTGTTCCAATAGCAATCTGTTTCAATACTTTGACCACTTGATGCGAGGAGCCAACTCATTGGAAAAGACCCTGATGCTGGAAAAGATTGAGGGCTGGAGAAGAAGGGGACGACAGAGAATGAGATGGTTGGATGGCATCACTGACTCAATGGACATGAGTTTGAGTAAGCTCTGGGAGTTGGTGATGGACAGGGAAGCCTAGCGTGGGGCAGTCCATGGTGTCGCAAAAAGTCAGACATGACTGCACAACTGAACTGAACCGATAGCATTATTTTAGTAAATGTTATAATACCAATCTACCCAAAAGAATGTCTGGTGTGTGTTGTACACCCAGCCTCCCAGTTCAGATGAGGCACTCACTGTTCAGTGGTCATGTGTATCTTGGCGGCTGCCACACCAGACAGAAATAGAAGGTAGCACAATGCACTGTTGGTTGTTACACAGAAACACAAAGAAACCGGAAGTGTCCCGGTCCCGGGCCCTCGGGGACTGCAGGCCTGAGACTTGATGTGAAGAGCGGGTTCCTGGAGCCCATGCCTGGCCCAGCTGAGGAGCAGCCTTCATCCTTCTTGGCAAATATATCACCTGTTCCCTGCCTAGCATGATAGAGTCCACAGGGGCCCAAGACTGTGATTCCACCCGACTCCCCACCTGGACATCACCTTTTGGAATGGGTCAGGACACTCGCAAGCCCCCCAAGATGGAGGCTGTGAGGGACTGTGGCAGGGTGGCCAGAGGTGGTACCAAAGGCCACACTTGCCCTTCCCTGCACTGGATGAAGCTGAACCAGTCGGAGCAGGGGTGGGTGCCAGAGTTTGGACACAATCACTTTTGAAGGCTTCTCTGCCCCAGGCCCTCCTGAGTCCCTAACTGTGACCATAAAGGCCGCCATGAAGGTTCATGTCTCTGAGTTCAGGCCTTGGCATTTGGGGAGATTTTGGTGGACAAAAAGCAGATTGTTGTTTCTCAGTCACTAAGTCGTGTCTGACTCTGTGACCCCATGGACGGCAGCATGCCAGGCTCCTCTGTCCTCCACTATCTCCCAGAGTTTTCTCAAATTCACGTCAATTGAATCGGTGATGCCATCCAACCATCTTGTCCTCTGTTGCCCCCTTCTTCTCCTGCCCTCAATCTTTCCCAGCATCAGGGTCTTTTCCAATAAGTCAGCTCTTCGTATCAGGCGGCCAATGTATTGGAGCAGATTGCTATCAGATATTCAACCTTGGCTTGTGGGGGTCCTGAGTCTGTTTCACTCAGGGGCTCTTTGGGAACACACATCTGGAAGAGAGAACAGTGAGGAACAGTCAAGAAGGGAAGCAGGGCTGCCATGGGAGAACCAAGGCCATGATCTCCTCTTTGCCAGGGAAGCAGATGACATCAGAGGGGGAGGATAAGGAGGTGACATAGGCAGCCTATCCCCAGCCCACAGCTTGCCCAGGCCGGTCCAGGCAGGAGTGACCAGTTTTCTTATAGCTGGATGCCCAGGGTGGAGTGGCCTGGCCCCTCTGAAGACTCCCTATCAGCCTTAGGGAAGGTTAGTTCAAGTCTATTTAACCACAAAACTTTGGGAGCACCTCATGGTGCAGTCCACTGGGGCTCACAAGAGGCTAGAGGGCCTCTGTTTCTCCCTTGTTTGGACTCCAGGAGCCTGACTCTGTTTCTAAACACCAGTATCAGATTAGGCAACTCTGCAAACAAAACCAAGGCCCCTGGCCAGCTGCCGAGGGTGTATAAAATGCCAAGCACAGAGCCCAGAGGTGAGCATGTGGACACACCGTGAGTGGAACAGAACAGGGGCGGAGCACCCCAGTCAAAGGCCTGGGGCCAGGTCTGACCTGAAGCCTCCCCTGGGCCCATCTGTCCTGGGGTACCTCAGTCCATGACTTTCTGGCTACAAACTTCATCCAGTTTATGTCAGAGGATGACTCCTGGGAAAGCAGGGACCCTGTCAGTTCACAGCTCACATTTTGGCCCTTGGCTTTGTTCCGTTAATCTAGTTCTCACCTCAAGACAGGCCTCACAAATGACTAAAGAGAATGGCTGTGAATATTAGTGTTCTAAAGTCAATAATTTTTAATATGTCAACAGACTGAAAATGGAAATGATGAAGCATTGGTTGTAAACTGTCTTTGCCGGTGGGGGACAATGTTTTCATCTTAAGAACAAAATAGGCACTTTGCAGATGTGACAGGCAGAAAGTGAGAGTCACTCAGTTGTGTCTGACTCTTTGTGACCCCATGTACTGGAGTCCATGGAATTCTCCAGGCCAGAATACTGGAGTGGGCAGCCATTCCCACTGGTGGCTTCCCTGGGGGTTCAGCTGGAATAGAATACACCTGCAATGTGGGAGATCTGGGTTCAATCCTGGGTTGGGAACATCCCCTGGAGAAGGGAAGAGCTACCCACTCTAGTATTCTGGCCTGGAGAATTTCATGGACTGTATAGTCTGTGGGGCTGTGAAGAGTTGGACACAACTGAGTGACTTTAACTTTCACATAGCCTAGTTTATGGTCAAATTGTTGGGTTTCCATGGTTTGGGTATTTTCTTGATGGGACTGCTCAAACAAATCTGTCTAGATGATAAAATGTTGTTCAGTTGCTAAGCTGTATCCAACTCTTGGTGACCCCATGGACTGCACCACAGCAGGCTTCCCTGTCCTTCACTATCTCCCAGAGTTTGCTCCAATTCATGTCAATTGAGTCGGTGATGCCATCCAACCATCTGATCCTCTGTCACCCCCTTCTCCTCCTGCCCTCAATCTTTCCCAGCATCAGGGTCTTTTCCAATGAGTCAGCTGTTTGCATCAGGTAGCCAAAGTATTGGAGCTTCACCATCAGTCCTTCCAATGAATATTCAGGACTGATTTCCTTTAGGATTGACTGGTTGGATCTCCTTGCTGTCCAAGGGACCCTCAAGAGTCTTCTCCAGCAACACAGTTCGAAAGCATCAATTCTTCAGTGCTCAGCCTTCTTTATGCTCCTAGTCTCACATCCATACACGACTACTGGAAAAACCATAGCTTTGACAAGATGGACCTTAGTCAGCAAAATGATGTCTCTGCTTTTTAATATGCTGCCTAGGTTTGCCATAGCTTTTCTTTCAAGGAGCAAGTGTCTTTCAATTTTGTGGCTACAGTCACCATCTGCAGTGATTTTGGAGCCCAAGAAAATAAAATCTGCCACTGTTTCCACTTTTCCCCCCCTTTTGTTTGCTGTGAAGTGATGGGACCAGATGCCATGATCTTCGCTTTTAGAGTGTTGAGCTTTAAGCCAGGCTTCTAAACTCTCCTCTTTTACCCTTATCAAGAGGTTCTTTTGTTCCTCTTCCATTACTACCATTAGAGTGGTATCATCTGCATATCTAAAGCTGTTGATACTTCTCCTAGCAATCTTGATTCCAGCTTGTGATTCATGCAGCCTGGCATTTCACCTGATGTACTTTGCTTACACTTGTACTTGGCAGAAAGTGAAGAGGAAATAAAGAGCCTCTTAATGAGGGTGAAGGAGGAGAGTGAAAAAGCTGGCTTAAAACTCAATATTAAAAAAACTAAGCTCATGGCATCTAGTCTCATCACTTCATGGCAAATCGAAAGGGGAAAGGTGGAAGCAGTAACAGACTTCCTCTTCTTCAGCTCTAAAATCACTGTGGATGGTGACTACAGCCTTGAAATTAGAAGACAATTCCTCCTTAATGGGAAAGCTATGACAAACCTAGATGGTGTGTTAAAAAACAAAGACATCATTATGCTGACAAAAGTCCTAATAGTCAAGGCTATTGCCTTTCCAGTAGTTATGTACAGGTGTGAGAACTGGACAGTAAAGAAGGCAGAGTGCTGAAGAACTGATGCCTTCAAACTGTGGTGCTCGAAAAGACTCTTGAAAGTCCCTTGAAAAGCAAGGAGATCAAACCAGTCAATCCTAAAGGAAATCAACCCTGAATGTTCACTGGAAGGACTGATGCTGAAGCTGAAGCCCCAACACTTTGGCCACCTAATGCAAAGAACTGACTCATTGGAAAAGACTTTAATGCTGGGCAAGATTGAGGGTAGAAAGAGAAGGGTGGGTGACAGAGGAGGAGATGATTGGATGGCATCACCAACTCACTGGACATGAGTTTGAGCAAACTCTGGGAGATAGTGAAGGACAGGGAAACCTGGTGTACTGCAGTGGGGTCCCAAGGAGGGGACACAACTTAGCAACTGAACAACAACATTCTTCTTTGGTCAATGGTTGTTTAGCAGTTAGCTGGGATATTGGTGTTTCCATGAGAGGAGGTAAGCTGAAGTCCTTCTACTCTACCATCTGAATCACTGCAGAAACATTCTGGAAATCAAGCATGCTAATCTCCTAAGCCCATTAAAAAATACCTTGGAGAAGAAACATGGAGTTCCCACAACCTAGTTTTCCTTTATCCTTCTATTTTGTGGTGCTCCAGCCAGTTTGCCATTTACCTTCCACGAGGATTCCTGCTTATCTCACTTCCTTTGATTTTCCACTTTGTGGAGAAGCATTCATGTCTTTTGGGTCCTTTCTCAAAGGACCAACATCTGCTAGATCAAGACTTCTCAAAGTTTCAGCTCCATAAGTCTTCTTTGCTTTTTTATAACATCTTGAACATCATTCCACATCAACACATAGAGAGCTTTCTAATTTCCTTAGATAGCATAGAGTTCCACGGTACAGGTGTACTGTAATTTATTTAACCTTCCCTCACTGATGATCATTTAGGTTGTATCCCAGATGGCAATAGTGGTAAAGAACCTGCCTGCCAATGCAGGAGACATGAGATGCGAACTTGACCCCTGGGTCCAGAAGATCCCCTGGAGAATGAGATGGCAACCCACTCCAGTATTCTTGCCTGGGTAAATTCCATGGACAGAGGACTCACAAAGAGTCGGACGTGACTGAGCGCACATGCATTCTGTGTAAACAAACTCCACAAAAACTCTAGTCTTCTTGCGATTACAAACAAAGCTGCGATGAATCACCTTGTACAGTCCTCATTTTTTGACGTGTAAGTTAAAGTTCAAAAGTGGAATTACTGGACTTTTGCACAATTTTAATTTTGGTAAATATTGCCAAATTACCTCCTTTAAAAAATTTTTGTGTATCTGACATAACAATACTATATTAGTTTCATTTGTACAACATAGCAGTTAGTCATTTGTAAATAGGCACACCTCTGAGATACTGTAGGTTCAATTCCAGACCATTAAAATCAAGTGAATATTGCAATAAAGTGAGTCACATAATGTTTTTTGGTTTCCCAGTGCATATAAAAGTATGTTTACACTCTACTGTAGTCTATTCAGTGTGCAAAAGTGTTACATCTAAAAATGATAATGTACATACCTTAATTAAAAAGTATGTTGTGTTAGTCATTCAATCATGTCCACCTCTTTGCAACCCCATGGACTGTAGCCCATCAGGCTCCTCTGTCCATGGAATTCTCCAGGCAAGAATACTGGAGTGGATTGCCATTTCCTTTTCCAGGGGATCTTCCTGCCCCAGGGATCAAACCTACGTCTCCTGCATTGCAGGCAGGAGCTGTCAGAGCCACCTTTACTGTCAGAGCCACCAGAGAAACCCTTAATTAAAAAGTACTTTACTGTTAAAAAATGCTAGCAATCATCTGAGGCTTCAGTGAGTCATAATCTTTTTGCAGTAGTAAGATCACTGATCATAGATCACCATAACAAATGTAACAATAATGGGAAATTTTTAAGTATTGTGAGAATTACCAAAATGTGACACAGAGACATGGAATGAGGAAATGCTGTTGGAAAAATGGCACCAATAGACTTGCTCAATATAGGGTTACCACAAACCTTCAGTTTATAAGATGTGCAATATCTGTGAAGGGCAGTACAATGAAGTGTGCTTTCTGTTGAGTTGTCATTGAGTTCACAGAACCTTTTAATTCTCATGTCCAAATTTTATTAAGTGAGTCCAAAGAATTCTTCATTTCAGATACTATATTTTTCAGTTCAAGAATTTCCATTTAAAACATTTTATTTCTAGGGTGAATTTCCTCATTTGGGCAAATGTTGTGTTCACCTTTTCCTTTAAATCCTTTAGTACATTTATATATTTCCATCTTTCCTTGCCAATTCCAACACCTGGAGTTTACTGCTGTTGACCGTTTTTTCTCTTGACAATAGATCACATTTCCTGCCTCTGTCTTTGTCTAATAATTTTTAAAAAATATGTTGGACATTTTGAATATTTCATTGTGGAGATTCTGGATTATAACATCATCCTCTGAAGAGCGTTTTTTTGTTTTTGTTTTTTTGTTTTTTTTAATTCTGGTAGGCAGCTAAGTAACTGGAGGATTACCTTGATCTTACTGATAATTGATTTTAGACTTTGTTTCAGCTTTCTCTATTGTCCTAGGGTGAAGCCTTTACTTCTAGGCTGTAGCCTTTCTGGATTTTCAGCTGTATTCTTAGAGCATTCACTAAGATCTCTCCCCTATGGGTGGCTCAGAACTCCAATATCACTCCCGCACTGAAACCGCTGAAATCTCTGTTCAACCCTCAGCCTCCAAGCACATTTTCTGCTAGGCCTTGTGAAGTCTTGCCATCTGCGTGAACACTTTAGGATTTAGCTATGGACCTTAGGAAATCCATGTGCAAAATTTGGGACTCCATTTCTGCTGCTTTTTCTCTGTGGTTCTTTTTTTTTTGGTTTTCTCCCCACAAATTCTTACTGCCTTAACAACGCTAAACTCTGAACTCTGTTGACCACCCAGTAAGACTCTTAACTCTTTGCTTGGAATTTCCTTCCCTTTGCCACAATTTAAAAGCTACTCCTAGGCAAAAGGTCAAGGTGAATGTGGAGGTCAGCTTCATTTGCTTCCCTTCTCTTAAGGATCATAGATAGCCTTGCATTGCCTGTGGTCCAGAGCCTGATAATGTTTGTTTCACATATTTTGTCTAGTTTGTTTTGTACTTATTTATGTCAGATTAAGTCCAATACCAGCTACTCTGCCATAGATAGAACCAGAAATTTCTCTATTCTTCTCTAATCCCTTTCCAATTAAGTTTTTACCCTCCAGACTCTACCGTTTTCAAGGTCATAACTGAACTCCACCATGTCAATCTAGTCTTCATTACAAGGCCTCATCTAACCTGAACAAGCAGCATCATTTTCTATGGACGATCACTCTCTTCCTCTTGAAATGCTTTTTCCCTGCTCATGGTTGTTGTTCAGTCACTAAGTCACGTCCAGCTCTTTGTGACCCCATGGACTGCAGCACGCCAGGCTTCCTGGTCCTTCACTGTCTCCTGGAGTTTGCTCAAACTCATGTCCATCGAGTCAGTGATACCATCCTACCATCTGATTCTCTGTCTCCCCCTTCTCCTCCTGCCTTCAGTCTTTCCTAGCATCAGTGTCTTTTCCAATGAGGTGGCTCTTTGCATCAGGTGACCAAAGTATTGGAGCTTCAGCATTAGTCCTTTCAATGAATATATTTTCCCCACTTGGTATCCAGGAGACCACTGTTTTTTGCTTCTTCATCTACTTCAGTCGTCTTTGCTGCTTCTTCCTCATCTTCTTGGTCTCCAAATGTTGGGAAACTTCAGAGATCACTATCAAATCTCTTCCTATCTCCTTCCATACTCTCTTTGGTTAACTCATTGAGTCCCAAATACCCTCTATGAATTCATAATTCTTGAATGTATATCTCAAGCCTGGATCTCTGCCCTGGAACGTGGCCTTGGAGTTCCAACTGCCCTTTCAACATCTCCACTTAAATCTGAAAAGTATCCCAAACTTAACAAGCCCAAAACAGAACTCATTCAAAAGCCTGCCTCTCCCTTAGTCTTATCCATCTTAATGAGTAACTCCAATCTTCCAGTTATTAAAGCCAATAATTTTTGATTCATCCTGGGAGCTTCTCTTTTACTCAAACTTCACAAACTGTGGTGTTGGAGAAGACTCTTGTGAGTCCCTTGAGATCAAACCAGTCAATCCTAAAGGAAATCAACTGTGAATATTCATTGGAAGGACTGATGCTGAAACTGAAGCTCCAATTCTTTGGCCACCTGATGCAAAGGACTGACTCATTGGAAAAGACCCTGCTGGAAAGACTGAAGGCAGGAGGATAAGGGGATGACAGAGGGTTAGATGGTTGGATGGCATCACCAACTCAATGGACATGGGTTTGAGCAAGCTCCAGGAGATGGTGATAGACAGTGAAGCCTGGCATGCTGCAGGCTGTGGGGTCGCAAAGAGTCAGACACAACTGAGCAACTGAACAACAGCAACAACCACATCCAATCCACCAGAAAATCTTGTCGCTCAACTCAAAAGTATATCTTCTCTATTTTCTTCTGGATTATCGAAATAGCTTCCTAAACAGCCTTCTTGCTTCCACCCTTGCCTCTGTATCAGTCAGGTGCACAGAAGGTAATAGATGGTACACTCAGAGGATATGATTACACAGAGGTCATCAAAGGAGCTGATTACAAGTTGTGGATAGGGTCAAGAGTACCAACAAGAGATGGTGAAATATCTCACCCCTGGGACAGGTAGAGAATTATAAGCGCTAAAAAGGGCTACCTGAAAGAAACCATAGCCTTTGGCAGGAAAAGTAATTTATTATCCAACTATAGGCCAATAGAAAGAGAGCCAGGGAAGTCTCTAACTTCCTGCCTTTGTCTCCTATTGGCCGCATCTAGTCGGAAGTCAGCATGTTGGGAATCCTTTGGAATAGTCCATGGAGGTTGAGGTTAGCCTCACAGTGGCAGATAGAATGGTGGGGAAAGGGACAGTGGATGTAGAGGGCAAATGGGGAATATCCACCAAACCCCATCTCCATCCCCCATGTGCCCACACCATGGCCTGTTCGCATAACAGCCAGAATGATCTGTTCAAACCAGAGGGCACAGCAGAGCCACAAGCTGGATGGAGCCTGGGTCTGTGAAACACTAAATGGAGCACAGCTGCCTGCCAACCACGAAGCCTCATCTTGGTTACATAAACAAGAAACAAACCTCTATCATATTTGGGTTAAAAACTTTTTAGGAATCTGTTTGTTACAACAGTTTAGCCCATGTAACTGATACTTCTGTAAAACAAGATTCACAATGTCATCTCCATAGAGTTGTTGGGAAAATTCAATAAGATATAACTGCTTAGAGCTATGCTTGGCATATTATTAAGCAATGTAACAGTTATGTAATATTTAAAATGAATACAAAATCATGCTATTAATCATTTTTTTAAAAAAGACATGTCATTATAGGATTTGGGAGATTTTTCTAGGTGAACTGTGGAGAGAGTGAACAGTGGGAAGGGAGAATTACAGCCTCTCCTCACCAAGAAGCTCTTGGTCCCCTTGGCCTCCAGGCAAAGAACACAAGAGAAAAGAAAATTTGTCTCACCCCTCTGCTGAGCAAAGCACCCCCAATGTGGATCACACTGAGGTAGCCAGTCTGGCCCCAAGAGACCATACTTCCCATCATCCACTCCCCTGGGTATCCCCTTCCACACTGAATCTGGCCTGGCACATGGCTCACCTTAGGAAATGGTTTACCCGCTCTAGGTCAATGCCTTTAGAAGGACCAGACTCTCTACTTTGGGGAACCCTAAGTCATGGTAAGTAGAGTGGCTACCCTGTGGAAGAGACCACATGTAGGGGTCACGTGGTCATGGAGAGACCCCGAAACTCTGTAGGGATGGAGAGTGAGTCACCCAATCACCCCAGTGAACCAGGTGAGTCCCCAGGTGTCTTCACAAAGATACCAGACTTGTGCATGAACTGGGCAGAAGCTCTCCAGCCCAGTGGCACCCTGGATGGTGGCTACTCCCGCTGACATCACACAGGGCAGAAGATTCACCTCGCTGAGCCCAGTCAACCCTCAGATTCAAGCAATAATAACATAGGGGTTGTTTTAAGCCACTAAGCTCTGGGGAGCCTGCGACGTGGCAGCAGGTAACCAGACAGCCACCCAAGCCACAGGAGTAGTTTTTGCTGCCTTGAATTTCCAGCTCCCCCAGCTGCTCTCATTGCAGGGGAAACCAAGGGTGGTGTTGCAACCAGAGGCTCGGGCTGGGGTGGAATTCTCCAGGCACTCTTGGGTGGGGGGTGGGGGGAGTCTGGATCCTGCCCCCTCACCGCCAGGGAGGCTGAGCTCCACTGCTTGTCGCCATTCCTCTTCTTGATTGGCACTTTAATGAGGGCAGAAGGGGCTGACCCCCTGCCAGGGGGCCAGTTCATGCCCCGTTTATCTCACAGCTCCGGGCAGACTAGAACAACACTGCAGGCGAGCGGCCGGCCAGGAGCCCCCGCCCTCAGTGATGGATTGAGTGACCGCGGCGAGTTGGCAGCTGAAGTGTGTGGTGGCTGCACCGTCCTGTCAGCGAGCAACAATGGAGCCCGGCCTGGCCCGCCTGCTCTTCCCGGGGGCCGGGAAGAGTGACAGCAGCTCCCGGGGGCCCAGTTCCCTCCTCTCACCCTCCCCCAACGCCAATGCCAAGTTTCAAAGGACAGACCTGGGGACAGAGCCCAGTAGACTGGAGCAACCGTCCCGGGGACCAGGGGGCTGGTGCATTGGGGTGGGGCGGGGAATTCTGGGCTCGCAGGATTGTGCAAAGCGGGGGCACAAAGCTTCATCCCTTCTTGCTCCTTGCTTCAGGGTCCCAGACTGGCTTGGGTTCTCAGCAAATGCCCCTCCTGGCTGTTTCGAAGATGGATTCTGGACTGCTGCAACCTGTGGAGGATCCCAGCTGGGTCTTTTGCCCAGCTGTGCAGCCTTGAGTGAGTTTGACAACCTTTCTGAACCTTAAAGCCCTCATCTGTAAGAGGCTAATACTACTTCTGCCTCCATCACCACCAGGTTCTTGTGAGAATGACATGAGACTTGCTGGCAGAGCCTCCCTCCCTCTCAGAAGGCAGGATCCTACGAGCAAAGCCTCAGTTTACCTGATTGTCTTCAACCATCTCCATGGCACCCAGGCCAGTGCTGATGACAGACTGAGTGCAGCCACTAGTGGCAAACCCCCCTCCCTCCCCAGCTGCTGTCAGGATCCGTCACCAGGGGCCACACTATCAGCACCACGCCCTGAAGGGCAAGGGTAAACCCATTTTACAAGTGGGGAAAACTGAGGCTCAGTGAGGTAAATCTGCCCAGGATGCTATGGAGCACAGAGACAGATCAGGGACTCTGACCCAGAACTGTCTGGCTCCAAAGGCTATGGAGACATCCCCAAGGCCCCAGGCGATGGGGTGAAATTTCCCAGCAAGGATGGGTGGAGAGCCCGTGACAGCCCCCGGGCGTTTGCAGAGCGTTCAGAGAACACACAACAGATGGTTGTGTGCCCAGTGGGATGGCCATGCTCATCATCCTGGGACCACAGAGTGAACTTGAGCTCTGAGCCCTTCTCTGCACCTCGAGGGGAGCAGGGGCCACCTAGGGAAATACAGTCTCTCCAGCTTGGGGAAGTCACAGTGACCTGGCCTGAGCCCTAGGGTCCCCAAGTCAGGGATCCTTCCACTAAGCCCATGGCTAGGACAGGACAGTCACAGGAGCCCCTGCTGCCTGGTCCCTAGAGCTGGGGAGGGGACAGGACAGAGCTGGAAGGACGATTCTTCAGATCCTAGCAAGCCCTGGAAGGGGAGGAAGGGGCCTTCCCGGTCCTCCCTGGAGGAAACTTCACCTCCCCGTGAACTCTGGACGGCGGGAGGCCAAGCCCCAGCCGAGGTCAGAGAAAGTAGCAGGGTGACAGTGAGGCCATATGGCCCTCCCTGCTCTCTGCCTCCTGTCCTCCCCAAATAGGTTCTGCCCCTCAACTCTCCTGACACCTCTCCCACCCATCAGATAAGAGATGAGCTGCTTGGGTGGGGCAGGGGCAGATGGGACCCTGAAGGTGGGCCAAACCAAGACAGGAGTCCTCTAAACGCTGGCCCAGCAGACTGGGAGGGACCCTGTCTTACAGCCCAACTCTAGACCCGGCTGAGTCGGGGCTGGAAACTGCTGCTTCCTTTATCATTGGCCATCTCTTGGTGTGGTTATTTGGTTAAGAATGATGAGGGTCACCACTACTCACTCAGCTGGGTGTCCCCAGTCTCCGGTAGACAGCCTGACACACAGTAGATGCTCAATAAATACTCTTTAACTAGATGCTGTTTGGCCAGTGTACATCTCCCAATAGACTGCGGGCTCTACTGGGGCAGGGATGTGTCTGTTTCACTCACCATTATATCCCCGTACCCAGAGTCTTACACACAGAAGGCTGGAAAGTCAATAAATAAATGAATTTCCTGCAAAAGGAAAAAGAAAGCAAAAATAGCAGCCACAACAAAATCAAGAAAACTGAATTAGATTGAGGCAAGAGCCCTCAGAATGAGGAGCTTCTGAGCCCTTTCGTTTCAAAGGAATTATGACACATGCTTCAGTGAGCCCAGTCCCCAGGGAACCAAGACATCAGGAAAGCTGACTGAGCCCAAGACAAAATCAACTAGATCACCCTGACCCGTAAACCGGCAGACTGGCATGTCTGCCCGATTTGTTCCCAGACAGTGCTGGAGGGAAGGAGGCCCTAATGCCACCCAGGACAGCTCTGGGAAGGAACAGACATCAAAACCCACCAACTTTACAATAGTCTAAATTTTGTGAACAAAGTAAAATGTCAGGAAACGTGAGGTTAATGTAGAATGGCTGCAATATATAAAGAGTTCATAAACAAGAAAAGAAGGGGCTTCCCTGGTGGTCCAGTAGTTAGGAATCCACTTTTCAACACAGGGGATGCTGATTTGTGTGCCTGCATGGGGTCGCACAGAGTCGGAAACGACTGAAGCAACTTAGCAGTGGTAGCAGCAGCATGCTCTGTTGTGTCCAATTCTTCTGACTGTGGACTGTAGACTCCTCTGTCCATGGAATTATCCAGACAAGAATACTGGAGTGGATTGCCATTTCCTCCTCCAAGGATCTCCCTGACCCAAGGATCAAAACTGCGTCTCCTGTGTCTCCTGTACTGGCAGGCAGATTCTTTACCGCTGAGCCACATGCTGTAGGGTGACTAAGCCCATATGCCGCCACTACTGAGCCTGCGTGCTCTGGAGCCCTCAGGACGCAACTAGAGAGTAGCCTGTGCGCTGAAACAATAAAAAGATCCGGCACGCTGCGAGGAAGATTCCACGTACTGCAACTAAGACCTGAAGCATCCAAATAAATAAATGGTTTTTAAAAAGAAGAGGAAAAACACTGAGAGTCCAATACATGTGAGCAAAGAACAGAGAACGATCATTGGCACACAAAGAAATCAGAGTCAAGCAGCTGGTGTTCGTTAGCCTGTGGTAAGTGCTGCCTTAAGAAGTTCACATTAAGAAGTACAGCAAGAAAATCCAACCAACACATGTGAAGTCTGGGGACAATGACATGTTCCTAATTTTTTTCTATATTATCTATGAAATGCCATAATCCTTTTGTTTGTCCCAAGAAGACTCAAGCATTCCTTTCTTAATTAAATCTCTTAAACCAAGTAGGTTCTGCAAGATGTAATTCTTGCATGCAGGTGTGAAAGTCTGGAAACAATTTACATATTCACAACCCTGACAGCTGTGTCTGGGATAAAATTAATTTCTTTCTGGGTTGTCTGGGTTGCTCAGGTAATGTAATTACGGGCACATCTTGTTTGTTATGCTTTGCTTTATTGCACTTAGCAGATACTGAGGTTTTTAACAAACTGAAGGTTTTTGGCATTGCTGGGTTGTCAGGTGATGGTTGGCTTTTTTAGTAATAAAATGGTTTTTTGGTAAATTTTTTATTTTGCTTTTCATTGGCGTATAGTTGATTAACAACATTGTGTTATTTCTGCTGTAAAGTAAATCAGCTATACACACACTATATTCAACACATTTTACATTATTTTTCCATGGGGGTCATTACAAACTATAAAACGTTTATAAATAAAGGTGTGTACATTTTTAAAAGACATAACACTGTTGCACATGGGGTAGACTATAGTATGAAAGCGAAAGTCACTCAGTCGTGTCCGACTCTTTACAACCCCACAGACTATAGAGTCCATGGAATTCTTCAGGCCAGAATACTGGAGTGCGAAGCTGTTCCCTTCTCCAGGAGACCTTCCCAACCCAGGGATCCAACCCAGGTCTCCTGCACTGCAGGCGGATTCTTTACCAGCTGAGCCACAAGGGATGTAAACCTAATTTTTATATGCACTGGGAAACCAAAATTTCGTGTGACTCACTTTCAGTGGTCTGGAACCAAACCTGCGTTATCCTCGACGGGTACCTATGCTGTTGGATAGTCAAGTTACCCTTAAAAGACTCATTTAGGGCAGTTCTGAGAAATACTGGAAATATGAAAACATTGTAAGGTCTCAGGTCAAAGCTCCCAGGTCAAAGCTCCCAAGTCATGCTTTGATTTGGGTACTTTGAAAGTACTGCCTATACCCAAGGCACATAAGTATGCAAATAAAAATCAAATGATTGGGTAAATTAGAAAAATAAAAATCACAATGACACCATGAGCAGTGGTATCATACCATTTCTATCTGACAGTCTGGGGCTCTGAGATTTGTCAAGGTCCCTGGCCCTGAACCACCATGTTGGAAAGGCTTATCACTGCTTATCATCTAGGAAGAGCTGATTAAGGCAGCACCAGGAGGCCATATTTACTAAGTTGGTAAAAAAAAAAAAAAGTGTTTTTAAAGCCACACCCAGCCTTGGCAAGCATTCAGAGAAGTTCATATCCTTACCCTGCTGCTGAAGGCACTGCAAATTGGTGTCACCCTTTCGAAAAGCAATGTGATAACACCCAGGAAAAAAAGTCACAAGACTATTATGTTCT
The DNA here is from genome assembly GCF_003369695.1 of Bos indicus x Bos taurus. Classification (NCBI taxonomy): domain Eukaryota; kingdom Metazoa; phylum Chordata; class Mammalia; order Artiodactyla; family Bovidae; genus Bos; species Bos indicus x Bos taurus. The sequence goes on along the minus strand of NC_040091.1, from coordinate 40,511,181 downwards.
CAAGATATGTAACTTCTACTGGAAGTCATCCCAAAGGAAAGGTTTAAGAGATGCAAAAGCCGCAGCTGCTAAAATATTCACAGTTGCATTGTTGTCAATGGAGAAAAATTGGACACAACTTATACGTCTATTAGAAAAAGAACTTACCACAGTATGGGAGAACCACATGAAGTAATGGTATAAAGTCATTAAAATGATCTTTTTAAAAATAATTGTATTTATTTGGCTATGTTGGGACTTTGTCGCTTTTCTCTGTCTAATGGTGACGAGCAGGGGCTCTCTCCAGTTGCAGGGCACGGGCGTCTCATTGTGATGGCCTCTCTTGTTGTGGAGCACAGGCTCTAGAGCGTGTGGGCTCCAGTAGCTGTGCACATGAGCTCTGTGGCTGTGGCTCCTAGGCTCTCGAGCACAGGCTCAGTGGTTGTGGCACATGGGCTGAGTTGCTCTGCCGCATGTGGGATCTTCCAGGAGCAGAGATTGAACCCATGTCTCCTGCATTGATAGACAGATTCTTTACCACTGAGCCACCTGGGAAGCCCTAAAATGACCTTTGAAGTGAGAATATTAAAGATTATGTTGAAATTTTAAAAATCTATTGAACTGCTAAGTAAAAATTGTAAACCATAAACATAATTTAAAAAACTGTGATGACAGGCAAATTTATTTGTGCTGGCTTCCAAGGACCATCTGAGGCAAGAAAACAGTACTTGTTAGGCAGTTGGTAAATGCCCTACATATGTATATATTTTTCCATCTTTTTCTTTCTTGTCACGACACCATCTTTTTAATAATACTAACTAAATATTTTAAAACAATGGTCCCATGGACAGACCATCTGCTCTGGGAAGCCCCTGGCCCAGGAACTGTGGGAAAGGCAGGAAGCAGAGAGGTCACCAGGCCCTAGGGAAATCCCACTGTTTGGCAGGCCTGGCCTGAAGGGGAACCTGTTTTCAGGGGGTGTGAAGGAGGTGGGCAAATGCTGATGGCCACAAGAGCCCATTTTAAAGTAGTTAGCTGTCTCTGAAGGATCACGTGAGCATCTGCTGTCATTCATTCATTCATTCATTCATTCACTGACTCACTCATTCAACGTAGCTGAACGGGGCATGTCCCCTGGGACAAATCCAGCTGTCAGGGAGCCATCAAGGGAAGGCAGCCCTGATGCAGGGAGATGTCTACTGAGACCTAAATGCCTTTTAACATTATTGTAATTTTTAAAAATAATGATGAGGGAAAAGGAGAGGGTGGGATGAATTGAGAGAGTAGCATTAACATATATGCACTGCTGTGTGTCAAATAGATGGCTAGTGGGAAACTGCCTTATGGTACAGGGAGCTCGACTCAATGTTCTGTGATGATCTAGGGAGCATGGAATGAAGGCTCAAGAGGGAAGGATATATGAGTACTTGTGGCTGATTCATGTTGTTGTATTGCAGAAACTAACACAACATTGTAAAGCAATTATACTCCAATTAAGTAATAAACTGCCATTTCTCAAGTGGTGCAGTGGTAAAGAACCCTTCTGCCAATGCAGGAGACACAAGAGACAAGGGTTCGATCCCTGAGTCAGGAAGATCCCCAGGAGGAGGAAATGGCAACCTGCTCCAGTATTCTTGCCTGGAAAATTCTACGGACAGAAGCACCTGGCAGGCTACAGTCCATCGGGTCACAAAGAGTCAGACATGACTGAGCACACACACACACCCACACACATGCATAAATAATACATTTTAAAAAGAAAACAAAAATAATGAGCATTTTGTACTTTGTAGTTAGGAAGCACAGACAATTTCATGTTAGGAGACACAAGTAGGGTGATGGCTGATGGAATCCCAGGAGGATTCCCTGAAATGGGGGAATCTCTTCTTAAGAAAGACACATTTCCATCCTTCCTTCCCTGGGCTCAGTTATCTGGCTCAGGTCCTGAGGCCCTGGTCTAGGATTATGGGAGTGATGCCCACGGGCTCCATCCCCAGTAGTTCCCCGTCCACTGCCTGCCAGGCTCCCAGTCCATCCCAGAAGGACCAAGCGCGAGGGAATGACTCTAACTGTGAGCAGAGTCCCTCTCTTAGGACCACAACATACGGGGACCATCTTCGTGACGTGCTTGGGCTGAAACTGAATATATTTGTTTCATAGGAAGGGTGGTTTTGGGTCCAACAGAAGAGCAGGCAGCTTCTCAGGGCCCACAGCCGTGAAGAGATGCCCATTTTCCCTTCCTACAGATGTCTCGGGCCCTTCAGCCCTGAACGTTGGTGGAAATGAAGCTCCCACACAGCAGGGACCAAAGCACTCAGGTCTCCACTTTCTCCTCGCAGCATTCGTGCTAAGTCGTTTCAGTCGTGTTCAATTCTCTGTGACCCCATGGACTGTAGCCCTCCAGGCGCCTCTGTCCATGGGATTCTCCAGGCAAGAATCCTGGAGTGGGTTGCAATGCCCTCCTCCGGGGGATCTTCCTGACCTGGAGATCGAACCCGCGTCTCTTAGTCTCCTGCATTAGCAGGCGGGTTCTTTACCACTAGAACCACCCTCGGAGTGTGGGCAGCATTCAAATGTCTGCAGCAGTGAGAAGGGGGCCAAGTTCTCAAGCTTTTCTGCAGAGCTGCAATTCACGTCTTCCCCTCCGCCTTCTCCCTAGGAGGGAGGCTTCCTTTCTAGGCTGATGCATTCTTAGACTCTTCCTCAGTCTTTGGGAAGGTTGGTACTGAGTTCCCATTTTACAGAGACCTAAACTGAGGCTTTGAGGACTGAAGTCAGGTACCAACATTGCTCAGATGGCAAGTGACAGAGCCTAGGCTGTATCAAGATCACCCATCTCCCACTCGGCCCCTCTGCAGTGGGTAGGATCACACGGTTATCATGTCAGGGAAGCAGATATAGAGAGGATAATCCACCAGGAGAGCCAAGGGCAAATCTAAGGTCTTGACCTCCATCTGAGTTCTGACACTGCCCCTTGGCCCTCTGCTTCAGGTTCCCAGCTCTCCGCCTCACCCCACACCCTCCCCTTTCTTAGGTTGTCCCCTCCTTATCGTTCCAACCTCAGCTCAACTGTCACGTCTTCCTTAAGAACATCACTGAGCAGCCCAGTCACTGTCAGATATCTGCCCTGAGGTTGGTCTGTGTACCTGCCCGTCTGTCCATCCACCTCCAGACATATCTCAGTCTCTCTCACCTGCTGTCCCCTCCCACAGTAGCCCCCCAAGCCCCCACCCCTGCCCGGCTCACTCTCTCTGTATCCCTGGCACCAGGGCCAGTGCCCAGCACTCCGCAAGCATTCAGTCCTGATGAACAGAGAGAGCACCAGGCCACCTCCTGTGCCTTGTGCCCACTGAACCACCTGCCTTTTGCCTCCTGGCCCTGGGCACTCATGCGGTCGGGCCATGCATTTCCTCTGGGCACCATCCATGTGTCCAGGCTGGGCAGCCACCAGTGAACCAGAAAGTGGGAGATGCTGGGTAGCTGGGCCTCGGGACCCCTCAGCTCTTCTGCAAACTCCCTTCCTGTGACATCCCTGGGGTCTGCCTGATCATCGCGCCCTCCTCATCACACGCTCTGTAGCCTGATGGCCCATGGCCATTGCTGTCCTCAGGCCTGGCTCCGAGAAAGCTCCAGTGACTGGCTGTCGCTTGAGGGGACCCCTCAGACCCGCTCTACCAGAGGGAGTGCCTCTTCCTTTGCTCGAAGATGGTGCCGGTCCCTTGACGAGTGGTTCAGGCTAGAGAAAAAGCAATGAGAAGGTAGGTGGGCAGAAGGCTCCTAAACCTCCCGAGCCACCCCCAGTGAGGACACTGAGCAAGGGGAGGAGAAGGTGGGTGGTCTGTCCAGACTGCCCAAGTCTGAACTTCAGGCTGACGGAGCCCTGGTTCCCGAAAGGATGTCGGCAGCTCCTCGCAGGGCCTGCGGCCCAGACCCTGTCCTGGGTGGGCTCCACCCTCAGCCTCTCACCTAGGGTGGAAGTGGTGGTGGCTGGGGAAGAGGCAGGTGACAACCCCCCCCACGAGGTGACAGCCTCAGGGCGCGAGCCGCCGCCACCTGAGAGTGGGCGAGGAGCAGGTTCGCTGGGTGAAAAGTTCACCGTGAGGGGAGCTGTCTGTTTCCCTCGCTTAATTTATCCACTATTTGGCTAACCTTGCTCTGAACCCAGGCCCCGAGACCCCTCTCCTCTCTCCCCCGCCTCCCCACTGGGCTTCCGAGCCCTGCCACCAGACCTTCTGCCCTGCGCCCAGAGGCGGAGGCCTCGCTGGCCTTGAAGAGGCCTCGGGCCCTTGGGCTGCCCTAGGGGGGAGAGGCTGGTAGCCTGGCCAGATGGTTATTTACGACCTGAAACTTCCCATCCTTAGTAACCAAAATAAAGTCCGGTTGCTGGCGAGGTCCAGGCCCCCAAATACCAGACAAGGGCCGAAGGAGCGCTCAGAAGGCATCCCACCCCACCCGACTCCGCCAAACACACAACTGCTCTGGAGACGGTGACCTTTCCTTGGGGGGCCATCTGTCATTCTGGCTCGGGGCAGGAGCAGGATGCAGGGACCAGCCAGTCGCACAGGGGAGGCCAGCCTCCTTGCTTGGCCCTGGGTGGCCCCTGGTCCCGACCTTCTGCCTGTCCTGGCCATGCTGGTCCTGTAAATGCTTCCCCATCCCAACCTCCTTCTTCTGTGGTGTGGGGACGTGGGGGCAGGAAATAAGAGGGAGATAGATGAGGGTAGGGAAAGTTAGGGAGGGTGGGGGGGAAACAGGATGGCCATCACGGCAGCGACAGCCACCCCCCGGCGCTGGCAAGAGTGACCCCCTGATGTCCACGTGGCAGCCCCACTCACAGCTGAGAAGACGGGCCGGGGGTGGCCAAGGCACCCTCCTCGGACTCCAAGTCATTCATAACAGGACGAGGATTCCAACCTGGGTCGCTCTGACCCGAAAGCCAGGCTCTCAGCCACTGTCTTCTCTCCGGTTCTCACTTTTCATACTCTCATTAAGATCCCTTTTTAGCAACTATAAAAGCAACACATGTTCCAGCAGCCAGTGGAAGCACAAAGATGCATAAAGAGTGAGTTATCCCACCTCACACTCCTCCATCCTCACACTACAGGGGTTCATCCTCCACTTTCTCCACCGCATGCCCAGATGCACACAGACTCACCAGGCACTCATGTGTGTGCACACATGGGCTGTGAGCAGACAGGGAGTCCCTCATCCGTGCAAGGATGGTGACATCCCACATCCACATCCCTCTGCAGCTGGTGTACTAACAGTGCATGGAGGCGGCTCCCAGCCTATCTGTCCTGCCACCCACCCCAGTGTTACTTCAAATCACCCTCTTCTCTACATCTGCCCCCTCCTGCCCTGGGTCACCTCTGGTTCTCAGCCTGATTACTGAACTGTTCCCAGCTTCCGCCTGTGTCCTCCATAATCAGATTTCTCTGGGTCCAGAATGATCTTTCCAAAATGCAAGTCTGGGGCTTCCCTGGTGATCCAGTGGTTAACAATCTGCCTGTCAATGCAGGGGACATGGGTTTGATCACTGGCCCGGGAAGATTCCACGTGCTGCGGGGCAACTAAGCCCAGGCACCAAAACGACGAGCCCGTGTCCTAGAGCCCATGCTCCGCAATAAGAGAAGCCAGCGCAATGGAAAGCCCACTCACGGCAACTAGAGAGCAGCCCCTGCTTGCCAAAACCAGAGAAAGCCCATGCACAACAATGGAGACAGCGCAACCATAAACAAATAAATAAAAGTCAAGTCTGCTCGTGACACTGCCCTGCTCAAATGCTTTCTCCCTCAGGAGAAGGTCCTAAACCCTCACCAGCGTCTGTCATGCCCCCTATGATTTGGCCTCCTTGACTTTCCGGACCCCTGTGGCCCCTCACCCGAGCATCCTTCACTCCAGCCTCTGTTCATTGCCCTAAGCTCTTCTTTACCTGAGTCTTCCCTCTCTGCTCCTCTTATCGGGGTCTCCCTGGGGTCTCAGCTTACGCGTCAGCTCTCTGGACCACCATCTCCATCCTGTCTAACAGGTCATGACTCGAACCAGGCTCCCTCTCCCTGATGGGCTGAAAGCTCAGTGAGGACAAGCTATATCTGTTAAGTTCACTGCCACCCGCCAGGGCCTGACCCAAGCCAGCCTTTCAGAGCTATCTGTTGGAAGTTGAGTGACACCAAATGAATCGGGGAAAACCACATATCCATCCTAACATTTCCTGAATCCCCTCATTCCAGGACCACTCTACCCTGGCTCCCAGAGTGCACAACTGGCCCCAAATGGCCTCTTACTGCCACTGGACAGGGGCTCCTCTGAAAGCCTTTGTAAGCAGCCTCAGCCTCCCTCTCCCCGGTGGGGAGAGATGGTGCTGGGGTGAGCCTGGGTGGGATGGTATGGACCCTGGAGATCTCACCTCTGGACCCAGGACAGCCCCATGAAAGACTTCCAGACAGGACTAGTCACTTGCCAAGCAGAGTCAGCCAACTGCTCACCAGGTGGCCCACTGACTGCCAGTCAGAGGGGCCAGCGTTGGAGAGTGGGGCTGCCAACTGCCCGTCACCACTTAGGCCAACTGTCAGTCAAGAAAGGCGAAAGTGCCACTCTGGTATCTCAGGACTGTCCGGCTGGACATGGCCAGCTGCCACTCCAAAAATCCAGGGGCAAGCCGTGGAGTCCATCAACGGTCATCCTAGTGACAGTTGTTTTTGCTACCCAGTGTCCTTTCTCTCTTCTTCTAGCCAGGGCACTCCATTGGACCTTTGGGGAACCACCCCTCTCCAATTCTCAGCCCATGTGTTTCAATCGGTTACATTCCCTCCCGGGCTGTAAAGATGGATCACATGACTTAGGACTGACCAATCAGAGCACTACATTCCTCTGACCACTGTGATTGGTTCATGTGACTCAAATCAATCCAATGAGAACCAATCAGAGCTAACTCTTTGGACACAATCTCTCCTTTTTTCTTCTGCTATTTTATTTTTTAATAAATAAGATTTGTAAATTTTTGGTTATTTATTTAACTACCTATTTTTTGATGCACTGGGTCTTCATTGCTTTGCCTGGGCTTTCTCTAGTTGCAGCAAGTGGGGGCTACTCTGTCACAGTGCACAGGGTTCTCATTGTTACGGCTCCTCTTGTTGTGGAGCACGGGATTCAGGTATGAGGGCTTCAGTAAAACTGGGGCACACAGGTTCAGTAGTTGTGGCTCACAGGCTTAGTTGCTCCATAGCATGTGGAATATTACCAGATCAGGGATCGAATCCATGTCCCCTGTGTTGTCAGGCAGATTCTTATCCAGCATGCCACCAGAGAAGTGCTTCTTCCTGCCTTTGAATCTGGGAGGGTGTGAGGATGGAACTGAGGAGCCGGCTTGCCGTCACTAGAATAAGACAACTGAGAATCAAGCCAACAAAGAAGATATGGAATTGGAAGACACAGAAATTGAGCCCTAAACCAAGTACTGGAAGCACTGCTCACACCTCTGGATCCAGCCATACCTGAAACCGACTATCAGTGGGCTTTTTACTTATTTGAACCAATTTCACCTTTCGCCTAAGCAAAAATCACTGTGAGTGGGACCCTTAGCCACTCAGGGAGTCTCCCAGTATCCAATGCTGGTCAGGGCACCAGCTCTTGTCTGAAGCTCAGGGTGGTTCTAGGGGAACCCCTGACTGAAAGCCACAGACAAGCAAGCTCCACATTTGCTTTCCCTGCTCCTGGCTCCTGAGGTTTGCACATGCAATGATGGCTCCACCAATCAGATATTCCCCCAGACTCCCTGAGTGGCTACAGGTCCCACTCACAACGATTTTTGCTTAGGCGAAAGGTGAAATTGGTTCAAATAAGTAAAAAGCCCACTGATAGTCGGTTTCAGGTATGGCTGGATCCAGAGGTGCAAGCAGTGCTTCCAGTACTTGGTTTGGGGCTCAATTTCTCTGTCTTCCAATTCCATATTGACCCAAGCAAGTGATCTGGAGTAGTGGGACGGGGTAATTTTCTTCAGTGGTAGCAGCAGCAGAGACTGTCCAGGCCCAGCAGGGTGGCCCAGGGTCCAGACCTTCCTGTGGCAGGATCTGGGGGCTGGGGGCCATCTGTATCCCATGGACTCTGCCCAGTTTTCAAGTCCTATTTTTGGTAGCCCAGGCTACTCTGGGGCTTCCCAGGTGGCAACTAGTGGTAAAGAGCTTGCCTGCCAATGCAGGAGACCTAAGAGATCCAGGTTCAAGCCCTAGGTAAGGAAGATCCCCTGGAGAAGGGAATGGCTACCCCTTCCAGTATTCTTGCTTGGGAAATCCCATGGACAGAGGAGCCTGGCAGGCTATAGTCCATAGAGTCACACAGAGTTGGACACTACTGAAGTGAGTTAGCATTCAGGAGCACTCAACACGCACACAGGCTGTTCTGAGCTCCCAACACCCACTCTAGAAAGTCTGCAGATGGATTACGTGTCTGCTGCTGAAGCCAGCAGTCCCCTGTGCTCTCAGGGAGGGGCTGGGGTAAACACAGACGGGAACAGCTCTGGGCATGTTAGACTCCTGCCTGGGTCGCCACTGTTCATGCCCTGAGCTGGCACTTCATGAACTGTTTGGTGTTCCTTGGAGCACTTGGCAGACTGCTGGGAACATTTTAGGAGTTCAGAAGTCAGTGATGGGGCGCAGTCTATCCATGGGCATCAGCTTTGTACCTCGGGAGCCTAAAGAGGGTGTGTCTGAGGAGGGGCTGGGGCACTGAAATAGTAGACACTCCCTCCCTCCCAGGCCATTGCCAAGAGAGCAGGGCTGACCCCAGCAAGCTCTGGAAGGAGCCTGCTTGTGTGCTAAGTTGCTTCAGTTGTGTCCACCAGGCTCCTCTGTCCATGGGATTCTTCAGGCAAGAATACCAGAGTGGGTTGCCATTCCCTCCTCCAAGGGATCTTCCCGACCCAGGAATCAAACCCATATCTCTGGTGTCTCCTGCACTGCAGGCAGGTTCTTTACCACTAGTGCCACCGGGGAAGCCCTCTGAAAGGAGACTCACCTTAAATGTGTCTGATCACAGAAGAACCTCAGATGCCCACCTAGGCTGGTGTGACTTGGCCTACCTGCTATGGGAGCGGGGCTCACAGCTGGGCCGGAGGTGCTGGAATCTGACAGCGACGTGGATGTGGATCAGCCAGATAGCGATGTTAATGAATAATGGCAAGTATTGTACTCCACTCGCTTTACACATAGCCATCCCTTGGTATCCACAGGGGAAGTAGTTCCAGGACCCCTGGATACCAAATTCTTGGATGCTCGAGTCCCTTATATAAAATGGTGTAGTATTTGCATGTAACCTTAGCACATCGTCCAGGCTTCCCTGGTGTTGCAGACGGTAAAGAATCTGCCTGCAGTGCAAGAGACCCAGATTGGATTCCTGAGTCGGGAAGATCCTCTGAAGGAGGAAATGGCTACCCACCCAGGATTCTTGCCTGGAGAATCCCATGGACAGAGCAGCTTGGCAGGCTACAGTTCATGGGGTCGCAAGGAGTCAGACAATACTATTAATAGATTACTTATAATACCTGATACAATGTCAATGCTATGTAAATAGCTGTAATACTATTTCTAGATTAATACTATTTATGGGACCAATAGCCCTGCTCTCCAGTGAGCTGTTTGTGACAAAGGAGGAAAACACATAATAATCAATGCAACTAATACTATTAATAAATTACTTATATTACCTGATACAATGTCAATGCTATGTAAATAGCTGTAAATATAATGTAAATACTATGTAAATATTTGCTTGGGCAGCAAATTCAAGTTTTGCTTTTTGAAATTTCCTGGAATTTTTTTAAAAAGTACTTTTGATCCACAGTTGGTTGACTCAACAGATTTGAAACCCATGATTATGCAGGGCAGACTGTTCTAGGCTTCTTATTCAAGAAGCTGTGAAACCCAGGGGTTAAGCACAAAGGCTTTGCAATTAGACTCTGGGGTTCAGATCCCAGGTCTGCTGGTCACTATCCAGGTAGCAAGCCTCAAGTGATAACTGCATCACTCCCTGCCTCTGTTTTCTATGTATTGGAATATTTAAAAATGCCTGGAGAATCCCATGGACAGAGGAACTTGGAGGGTTACAGCATAGGGTCACACCGAGTCAGACACGACTGAAGCAACTTAGTGCTCACACCATTATTAAATACATATGAAGCACTGAGGGTCTGTCATGTACTAATCACAATTAATTTATTACTTTTGTTATAAAATATGTATGATCTAAATGGATTAATTTATACCATGCTTGGTATTTATTAATTTACTTGGCATTTCATTATAATTACCTGAAATTTAGTAATACCACACACACATGCATTGATTATTATGTGTTTTCCTCCGTTAATTGTCACAAACAGCTCACTGGAGAGCAGGGCTATTGGTCCCATCCTACAGACAAGGAAACTGAGGCTTAAGGAGGTTAAGTTACCGGCTCAAGATCCAAGGACTGGAATCTCAGCCCCAAGGACTGAGATCCTAAGTCCAGACTCTCCCCTTCTCTGCAGGTTACATGGCTCAGGCTCCTCCAGCTCTGAAGCTGGCCCTCAGCCAGTGGGGCCCAAGTGTGGATGTGGGTCAGGCGAGAACCCACAGCAAGAAGCCCATGCTACGTGGCATTTGGGAGACGCTCTGCCTCGTGTCATTCTGCACGGGCCAGAACTGTGGACAGAAACATGGCCCCGGGCAGCCTCGGGCCTTGGCTCTGCTCGTGGTCCCCGGTGTGACCTCCCCAAGCAGGATCCTGTTACATGGAAGCAGCAGCAAGGAACAAACACAGCTTGTGCTTCCTTCTGAGTGCTTATTTCCTTTGTCTTGTGAACACTGAAAAATGAAAAGAATGATAAGGATTTGGCTGGGGGGGGTGGAGTGGGGGTGGCAAGTAGGCTGGCCCAGAAAATTCTGCAGCCTTGGCTCAACCTACCAAGAGGGCGGTGTGAGGGAGGTTTTAAACTGAGTCCAGAGAAAGAGAAAGTCAAGTGGTGGCCTAGCTGGCCAGAGGAGTCTGAGGTCTCCTGGGTCATTGGGTCCCGCTTGGGGGCCCAGGACCCACCCCTGGGGGCAGAGGCTTCAGGCCCCAATTCTACTGCTGGTATCTCTGTGGTCAGACCACCAAACTCTGGGTGTCTCCTCAACGGCCAATATTTCTGGCTCCCACTGTTCCAGGTTGTGATGGAAAAGAAATGGAGAAAATGTGGGCAGACCAGTGTTTCTCTGCTGGGGGTGAATTATCTCCCTGTGGACATTTGCAGAAATGTTTCTAGTTGTCACAGCTAGGAAGGGAAAGCGCTCCTGGACTCTAGTGAGTAGAGACCAGGTGTGCTGCCAAATGGCCAGTGGTGCATAGGACAGCTACCGACAGAGAGTCATCCCGACCAAGATGCCAGTTTTTCAGTCGCTCAGTTGTGTCCGACTCTTTGCAATCCCATGGACTGCAGCACACCAGGCTTCTCTGCCCTTCACCGTCTCCTGGAGTTTGCTCAAATTCATGTCCATTGAGTTGGTGATGCCATCCAACCAGCTCACCCGCTGCTGTCCTCTTCTCCATTTGCCTTCAGTCTTTCCCAGAATCAGGGTCTTTTCCAATGAGTCGGCTCTTCGCATCAGGTGGCCAAAGTATTGGAGCTTCATCAACAGTCCTTCCATATGAATATTCAGGGTTGATTTCATTCAGGATTGACTTGAGGATTGATGTGGAGGGTGCCATAGGGAGAAATCTTGGGGTGGCATCTGAACATGTAATCATAAATGTTGGTTTTATTACTCAGGGGACCTATGTGGATGTATCCGGAAAGGTGACTGGGAGGACAGGGTGTGTTGGTTGCCTCTGACAAAGGTTCTGTCCCCTCTTCACTCAGACAGCAAATATTTACCAAGTGTCGCCTGTGTCTTGCACTCTCCTAGGTCCTGAGAGGTGGACCTGCCCTTGGGCTCCTGGGGTGGATGGTCGAGAGGGCCAGACAGACCAAGAGAGCAAGCAAATAATACTGACCCCGATATCCTTGGAAACAACTGTGGTAAACACACACAGTCTACACACAGATTTTTTTTTTTTAGCCACACAAAGGCACAAAGTCCTGCCACAAGTTACGACTTGGAGGATGAACCCTGGAAACGTTATGCAAAGTAGAACCAGACACAAAAGACCACATCCTGTGTGTGTGCTCCCAAAGTTGTGGTGACAGTTGCACAACCCTGTGACTACACTAAGCACCATTGAATTGTATGCTTTCAGTGGTGAATTGTGTGGTCTGGGAATTGAACCTCAATAAAGCCATTCTATATGAAAGTAATAATCATAACGGCAAAATGTGAGATGGGTGACGAGGGAAGCAAGTGAAGGCTGAGATGGAGCAACGTAGACCACGGTGGGCGTGCAGGCGTCTCCCAGAGGTGACGTCAGCGGAGGTGATGTCTGAGGCTGGCAGGCAGGGATGGGAGGTGTGTGTAGCTGCCCAAGGGTTTCTGGAGGCCAGTCTGTATGTCCAGGCTAGAGAGGGCCTTCCGCCTGATCATGCAGGTTGGATTTTGTGTACTCGGCCCCCTGACACCTGGCCTCAGGGCCCTGCAGAAACCCTCAGTCACAGCAGCTTCAGTCCAGAGAACTCTGTGACCCCCCAGGTCACAACTGTGGAGGAGCACCCTGCTCTCCTGCCAGCCAGTCTGGGAGGGTGGCTCTTTGAGGGCTCGGCCCTCGAGCCTGTCTCCACCCGAGGGGACCTGAGCACCCAGAGCAGCTTCCCAGCAGAGCCTGTGGGACTTCTGTGTTTATTTTCTTCCAGAACCATGGAGAGACTTAGGCACAAAGGGCCAGCCCAGAGCCAGCAAGGCTGGGAGGTGCCAGATAAGTGTCTCCCTCATCCCCTGCCACACCCCGTGTGCAGGGGGATGACAGCTCCTGTGTGAAGAACCTCCCCACCAACCCCTGTCGGGCTCCTTTGCTTTGCCCTCCCCAGGGCCGTGAGTCTGAGCAAACTCTGGGAGATGGTAAAGGACAGGGAAGTCTGGCGGGCTGCAGTCCATGGGGCCCCAAAGAGTTGGACACAACTGAGTGACTGAACAACAGCCACCCCAGAGCCTCCCTAGCCTCTGCACCCACTGCCTTGTTGGGGTCTTCTGAGCCACCCTTTTCCTTTTGAGCCAGGCCAGGCCAGGCCAAGACGGTGGCTCCCAGAGTCCTGGTGGGGGTTGTCCGGATCCTGGCTGGGAGCTGCCAGAGCTGAGCTGCCGACATCGCATCGTCTGCTGGAGTTTCCCAGCCCAGGAGGCAGGAGGGGAGGAACGTCTGGGCCCTTCTGCAGGTGGGAAAGGTGACATCACACACAGGAGATCTCAGAGCCAGTGGGGCCCCGAGTCTGGATTTCTCTCCCCAAACACCAGCGCCTCCCACCTCTCAGGGAACCTCCTGGCCTCACACTGGGCTGTGAGAAGCTGGGACCCAGGGGTCTGTCACATTGTTAGAAGATAAGGGCCTCAGGGGGGCCATGAGGGAGGTAGGGGGGGTACAGCTGGACCCCTCATGGCTGAAGGACAGGGCTTCCCAGGGCCCAGGTCTGGTCCACAGCAGGAAGCCCTCGGTTTATGAAGAGAAGTGTGTTAAGGAATGTTAATAAGTGCAATTGTAGTATAAGAGCCCCACTCACAAGGAGTGAGAGCAGTGACCAGGGTGCCCACAAGCCACTCCCAGCCTTCCTTCTGTGTCAAGGGACACTGTCACCTCCTGGCTTTGACAGAGATGAGGGGTGTCTGTGTACAGATTCTTCTCATACAGACTTCTGGGCTCTTATTAATAAGCCCCTACCTTCCATTTTGGAAGGCCTTTCTGGAAAGTGAGAAGAAATCCAGAGGTGCGGTAGTAGGGGGGTGAGGGAACCGCCCCCAACAGGAGCTCTGAAATGACCTTCATCCTCCCCGGTCTCAGCCCCACCCCTCCCCGCCACCAGTCCTGCGACTGCTCTCATCTCTCTGTGCTGCTTGGCACTTCGGCTGCAGACTTTGTATACTTGTGACCTGGTTCTTTTTTGTCCCTTATCAACCTGAGGTGTCCCCTGAGGCATGGCTGTCCGCTCCTTCAGAAGGTCTCTTAGTGGGGGCTGGACTGAGCCCTGCGGTCAGGCCAGGAGCATTATGTCACCTTAGTCCCTCCCGACCATCAGTTTGGCCCAAGGAGAAGAAAGCCCACTTTTTCCAAGCCTTCTGGCCCCAGAAGCAGGATGGTGGGCACAGGACTCAATTCTTGACCCCTTGCCAGACCAGAGAGCCTGGTCCCCCTGGAACCATGCCAGGATGGGCTCGCGTCTGGCGCCTCCCCGTACCCACCTCCAATCTGGTTCTCTTGGGAGATGGGGAGGAGCCTGGGGCAGGGCAACTGGGTCATTTCCCAGGGCCTAAGTCTTCTCTGCGGGGTTGGCACACCCTGTCCTGCCCCTCGGGAGATTCCAGGAGCCAGCGTTCAGTGCTTGTCACTCTCCTTCACTTGGCTAAGCCAAGGGACAGAATTAGCTCTTTGCTTCAACTCTCAAAGCTCTCCAAGTGTCCACTGGGGGAGCAAGGAGGACGCCGCCTCCTGGGAACCTGCCCAAGGCTTTTTCCCTGGTTCCTCTGGGAAAAGATCCAGAAAAAGAAAGTATCTCAGCTGAGAGGGAAGGGGTAGGGTGGGACTGGGCCTGGCTGTCAGGAGCCCGTGGGGCTCTGGAAAGATGCGACGTCCTGGTGAAGCCAAGACAGCGATTCTGTTCTCAGTGGGCCTTGGGGAGGGCCGGTTGGGCCTCCTCACCCCCAGATCCACTCAGACCCCTGGGGTCCTCCCTGCATTCCTGGCCTGCAGGCCAAGTGCAATTTCATGGAAACCTCAGGAGTTGAATCCTCTCTGCAACGCCTTGAGTCCAGAAATGAGTCTGCCACTCAAGGTTGCTCAGAAAAGTCGGGGCTCAACAGACTGAACTCCCACTCCTTCCTCATCTGTCCTTGCCCACTGAGCTGTGTCAGCCCGGGCCTATCTCCTGGGGTGACCAGCACCTGGTCGGTGGCACCAGGACTGCGGGGGCAGGCCACACCCAGCACACCCACCCACATTGTATTCACATGCCAAAGCGGGGCTACAGCGCAGGCATGGGCCTTCCAGGCCTGACATCTGCAGGCCAGACCCCTTCATCAGCTTCTCCCCAAAACACACTTCAGTGACACAGATCCTCAAGGACCAAAATGAAAGTGGTGCCCCCCCCGCAACTTGCTATGGTAAGCCAGGGGGTCAGGTAGACCTGGGTTCAAATTCTGGCTCTGGTGTTCACAAGCGCTACAAACTTGGGCATGCTATTTCCCTGCTCTGAGCCTGTTTTCTCACCACTGAAGTGGTCTTTATAATACCACCCTCCTGAAAGGTCAGTGCTTCTTTGGGGTTCTGCTCAGAACCTGGTGTGTAACACCTAGAGAACCCCAGTCCCAGGGCTCTCCACCCTCTGCCTGAGTGTGTGTGTGTGCTAAATCACTCTAGTTGTGACCGACTCTTTGAGACTCCATGGACTGTAGCCCGCCAGGCTCCTCTGTCCATGGGATTCTCTTGGCAAGAATACTGGAATGGGTTGCCATGCCCTCCTCCAGGGGATTCCCAGCCCAGGAATCGAACTCATGTCTTTTAGGGGTTGTGTCTTTTGCATTGGCAGCCGGCTTCCTTACCACTAGTGCCAGCTGGGAAGCCCATCCTTTGCCTACATTTCCATTTTTTTCCTTAAGTTCCTACAGACAGCTCCTTCCACAGTGTGGTAGATTGCAGTATAGTTCAAAATCACTGACCATTCCTCCAGGGGGATTGTATACCCAGCAGCATCCTCACTGTGTTTGACCATATGACCTGCTCTGGCCAAAGAAATGTGAGCAGAAGTGGTGTGCATTGTTTCCAGGCAGAAAATTTCAGAGCCAGTGCATGGGTTCCCAGGTGTGTCTACTTCTGCCCCAAGATGACATCATCCCAGAAGGAGGCTTCTCTCTCAGCTGGGGCCCCAGAGTGAAGAGGACACAGAGCAGAGCTGCATCCACCATCTATGGACAGAGGCAATGTAACACAAGCTCTGTTGTTGGAAGCCATGGACTTCTGGGGGTCATATTTTGTCTGATATATATTGTGGCTCTTGAAAGTCTTTAAAGGGGTTCCTGAGAGCTGATTTTTGTCTTGACCACTGTTGGATACAGTGGATAAATAACACTTAAGATGTTAAGCTTTGCAGCTTGGCCGCTATTTGGTTGGTGCTCAATAGACAGTGGATGTGATCGTGACTTGGCATCTTTGCACACAGACCAGACTGATGACTGTTGAGCTGCAAGACTGCTCTTCCTCGCATGTGAGTTGTGTGAAGGTACATGCTTTGTGCGATGCTCCAGCAAGCTTCTCCACTGAATTTTTGCCTGTGATTTTCTCTGTCATCTCCTGGAACCACTGCCTGCTTCTGTCCCCGACCCTGCCAACCACCTGCAAGAGCTGTGTAGATGGAGGTGCCTTAGATGAGATTCCATTGTCCGCCAGTCCCCTGGCAGTAACAGAGAACACACACAGGAGGAAACTCTCCCCATGTCTCCTTGGCTGTCATTTTCCCCATTGCCTGAATCCACGTCAAACCCCTCTGCCATCCCAGACTTCTCATTCTCCTTTGCTATTTCACTTCTATCCCCTGCGATCAGATTGCAGACCTGGGGGCCCACAGCACCCTCTTAGCACTGGCCTTGTTGTGCTGGTGATCTTCAGAGTTTTGGCTTCTCAGCAACATTCCCCTCTCAGCACATGCTAGGTAGACAGAAGGGGCTTGATAAAACCTGGTTCTTCTCTCCTGAGTTGGTGGCCTGGAGGCTGGTGGGGCCACGGCAGGGCAGAGGGCATGCCTCCGTAGACTAATTCCTGCTGGTCTTCCACGGATGCAGGTGGGAAGGCAAAGTGCCCCCCAACCCATGACTGTTGGGAGAGCCCTGAAAGAGCTGGCAAGAAACCAGTTACTCCCTACCCCCACAGGCCTGGATTCTAATTTCTCTCCTGATCTCTGCCTCCTTCTTGTCTACTCCATCCATGGCAGCTGGGGACCCTAAGCAGACCAATTCTCTCTGAAAGGGTGGGGTGTTATGGTTGGGATTGGTCCCCTCCCCACTGCCCACCAAGGACCAGAGGTCAAGGATTTCAAGAAAAACACTCGCAAAAGCTTTCTCTCTTTATTTTATATATTCCTGCCGTTCAACCAGTTTGCACAAGCTGAGGATGAGTGAATTTTGGAGGCGAAGGAGGAGCATGTGGGCACAGACCATCCCGGAAATAGTCTATGCACATTGCCAAGGCTGGTTAGACTTGAGAAGCGATTTAACAATAAACTCTACAGAATCAGAAATGTACAAAAGTGTCAAGGCAGCTGCTGGCTGATTTCTTGCCTCCCCATGGGGGTCAGAGTTATGCCCATCAGTCCTGTGCAAAGGTCCTGGGGCTGGCTAGGGGGGCAGCCGGATTCTTCCCCAGGATAGAAGCAGTCCTGCTCACCCAGCAGAAGTGTGCTGAGGGACAGGCATGTAGGCGTGTGCCCAGGTGCCCGTGCCCCCTCAGGTTCCGTGGCTTTTGAGCCTGTTTCTCCGTCCTGTCTTTATGTCCGCCCTTTGAAAGTGTTCATGCAGGTGTAGGTTCCTGAGAATTTGTGGATCTCCTCGAGGGCAGCCTGTGGGAGTATGCTGAGGGAGGGAGAAAGGAAAAAAGAAGACAGTCAATGGGGGACCAGCGGACTGGTAGCCAAACAAGATATGTAGTTGAGTAGTGGTTCCCATAAGCTCTCCCAACCTCTTCTCTCCAACACACAGTAGCTCCCCCAACAAGCCAACTCACCCACCCCTCCATGGAGGAAGGGCTTTCAAGTAAGTAGATAAATAAAAGTGAAAGTGTTAGTCGCTCAGTTGTGTCCAAATCTTGGCGACACCGTGGACAGTAGCCCAGCAGGCTCCTCTGTCCGTGGGGATTCTCTAGGCAAGAATACTGGAGTAGGTTGCCATGCCCTCCTCCAGAGGAGCTTCCTGATTCAGGGATTGAATCCAGGTCTTTTGCATTGCAGGGAGATTCTTTACCATCTGAGTCACCAGGGAAGCCCAGTATAAATAGTTTTTAGAAGGCAAAGGGTAGGTATAAACAAATTTTCAAAGCCACATTCCGAGCATTTTAGGGTCCATAATTATCTCAGAAATCTATGAACTCCAAATGCCACTTATTCAACAAATATTTACTGTGTGGGGCTGAAGAGTTAGGGAGTTGGACTGTGAAGAAGGCTGAGAGCCGAAGAATTGATGCTTTTGAACTGTGGTGTTGGAGAAGACTCTTGAGAGTCCCTTGGACTGCAAGGAGATCCAACCAGTCCATTCTGAAGGAGATCAGCCCTGGGATTTCTTTGGAAGGAATGATGCTAAAGCTGAAACTCCAGTACTTTGGCCACCTCATGCGAAGAGTTGACTCATTGGAAAAGACTCTGATGCTAGGAGGGATTGGGGGCAGGAGTAGAAGGGGACGACAGAGGATGAGATGGCTAGATGGCATCACTGACTTGATGGACGTGAGTCTCAGTGGACTCCGGGAGTTGGTGATGGACAGGGAGGCCTGGCGTGCTGCGATTCATGGGGTCGCAAAGAGTCGGACACGACTGAGCGACTGATCTGATCTGATCTGATCTGATCACCTTCTTGTTCCCCCCACTCCATGTGTTAACTTATTTCTTAAGCAGCCACACTGTTCCTGATACATTTGCTACCAAAGTCTGTCCTATCTACCATTTCAAGATTCTCAGCCAAGTTTGCTCCACTCCAGGATGGTGTCTTCCTTTAGATGGGACCTCAGGTTTTACTTCTCACCCTTTATTTCCCTCCAGATAATAAAACACCTGCATATATTGGGTTGGCCAAAAAGGTCCATTCGGTCCCCATATGAAAAACTCAAACGAAATTTTTGGCCAACCGATACCTTCAGGCCTTGACCTTCAGCATGACACAATTTCCTGTTTTGTGGGAAATTTCCCAGACTCACCTTAGGCCTTTCCCCGGGGCTCCCTATAGCCCTGTGCTTCCCCAATAAGGCCTGGAGTTGTACTTGCTATTTCCTCGTTGGGCCCCTGGGTGTCTCTGTGGTAGATATTTCATCTCTGATCCTGGCACCTGGCACAGAGGACCCAGCTTAGAGATGCCCTCAGTTCATCTGTTGAATCAAGTTTGAAGGGCTCCAGCCCATCCTAGCTGCAAGATGGGAAAGCCTCATTCCAGCTGGAGCAATCGGGAAGGCTTCCTGGGGATGGTGGCAATAGAGTTGAACCTGTGAAGATTTCTCTTGGGGAAGGTGAGAGAGGTGTGCAAGTGCAGGGAATGGGGAAGGGCTGGCCTCTGCTTTTTGTGGGAAAGTAGTGGGGGACAGAACAGGAAATGTAGGCTGGGGGCTTACTGTGGATGGTGCTGAGGTGTTCTAGACAAATTAGCTTTTTTCTAGAATGTCTCCAAAAGCTTCTAAGAAGCTCCCTGAGGTGGACAATCAGCTTGGCTTTGGTGAGGATCCAAGTCCCTGGACTCCTAAGGCTCATGGAGCAGCCAAGGAGCAACTCAGAGCAATAGTCAGCATGGACTGAGGGAGGCTGAGGTGGGGCTTGCCTGCCCGGCACCCCCGCCCCCCCGCCCCCCGACTCTGTGTCCTGGAAGGGCTTTGAATTTGGAGAAGGGATGGACTGATGTATCCCCCTGGTCCTGAAGTTACAGCAGCTACTCAGGTGCCCACTGTGTCCACGGTAGCCAGAGGGGGACCTGGTTTCCTGGGGTTGGACATCTGATAAAGGCACTTGGGTGTTTCACTTCCCAAAAACGCCTTTCAGGAAATGATATAAATGAACTTACTTACAAAACAGATACAGACTTCCAGAACAAAGGGATATTTAGGAAATTTGGGATGGACATGTACACACTGCTATACTTGAAATGGATAACCAACAAGGTCTTATTGTACAGCATAGGGAACTCTGCTTAATGTTATGAGGCAGCCTGATGGGAGGGGAGTTTGGATGCACGTATGTGTACGGCTGAGTCCCTTTGCTGTCCATCTGAACCATCTCAACATTGTCCATAGGCTACGTGTGCGTGCGTGCTAAGCTGCTTCAGTTGTGTCTGACTCTTTGCGACACTGTGGTCTATAGAACACCATGCTCTTCTGTCCACGGGATTTTTTACGCAAGAATACTAGAGTGGGTTGCCAAGCCCTCCAGGGGAATCTTCCCAACCCAGGAATTGAACCTGCATCTCTTACATCTCCTGCACTGGCACATGGCTTCTTTACCACTAGAGCCACCTGGGAAGCCTGTTCATCGGCTATACTCCAATATAAAATAAAAAGTTAAAAAAAAAAGAAAGAAAAGGTCTTTCAGGTTAGAGGGGTTCAGTCAGTGGGGGGCTGGGGACCCAGAGGTGTCAAGAGTCCATGGTCACTTGGGGCTCCAGGGTGGAAGCTCTCTCTGCAGCAGGAGAGGCTCATGAAAACTGTGCTGAATGCGGCATGTGGAATGGCCTGTGTAGTGTGGGACTGGGACAGGAAGAGTTTTCTGCCCAGAGTCTGGAAAGTTCTAGAATGTGATGCTGGGCAAATTCTGGAGGAGCAAGTTCTCTGTAAAGCCCACCTCCCAAGGTGGTCTCCCTGGTAAATCCCACCTAGTGAGCACTGTGATGTTTCTATGAATCTCAAGCCTTAGGCAAGGAGATTCCTGTCTTCCCTGTTAGGGTGAACTCCCTGAAGGCTGGGGCCAACATTTAGTCTCTAGACTGGCAGTTCTCAAAGTGTCGCCCAGGAACCCCTGGGCATACCAGAGATCTCTTCAGAGGTCTGTCTGCAAGTGCAAACTATTTTTATTATAGTACTGTGGGAGGATTCGACTTTTTTAATGCTCATTCTCTCATGAGTGTACAGTGGAGTTTTCTGGAGGCTACATGACATGTGACATCACAAAAGATGAAAATCAGAAGCAGATACAAGTATCCATTTGTCTTCAATTAAGTCAGATAATAAAGAGCTTTGCAAAAATGTAAAACAATGCCATTCTTTTTACTCTATTCTTTTTTTTGAAAATATGCTTACTTTTCACAAAAATATTGTTTATGTTAACACCAAATGGATTTTTTATTGCTATATATAAATGAATACGTGTATAAATCCCATACTTTTTCCCCTCAGTTTTAATTCCTAAAACAACAGATACAACTCACATAAACAAAAGCACTTTAGGTTCTTCAACAACTTTTAAAATTGTAAAGGGTTCTTGAGAGCAACAAGGTTGACTACCCTAATCTGTAGTAAGTATTCAGTCATTCAGTCGAGTCCAACTCTTTGTGGCTCCATGGACTGTAGCCCGCCATGGAATTATCCAGGCAAGAATACTGGAGTGGGTTGCCGTGCCCTTCTCCAGGAGATCTTCCTGACCCAAGGATCAAACCTATGTCTCTTACGTCCCCTGCATTAGATGGGCGGGTTCTTTACCACCAGTACCACCTAGGAAGCCTATATTAAGGATAATAACTCCATGACCTATATGCCACGACTCTCATTTTCACACCCACAGCAGACATGACTAATCGATCATGTGGGTTCTTTCTTTTGTTTGAGGCCTCTTCACCACCAAGGTCCCCTGGGAGGAGGGGACACGGCCCACAGGAGCCTGACTCTGAGCTTCCTCCCACAGCCCTGTACCTTTTCA
Source organism: Bos indicus x Bos taurus (assembly GCF_003369695.1). Classification (NCBI taxonomy): domain Eukaryota; kingdom Metazoa; phylum Chordata; class Mammalia; order Artiodactyla; family Bovidae; genus Bos; species Bos indicus x Bos taurus. Next base: position 40,489,463 of record NC_040091.1, on the reverse strand, counting down.
AGATAATGAGGGCATGCATTGTCCACGGCAACAGGAGGAGGGCCTGGTTAAGCTGCACAGCTTCCACTGTTCTCCGGGCCACCGTCTCCGGCTTCAGTGGGGGGAAGAGGTTGGGGAACCTGCATGCAGGAAGAGACAGTGTGAGTTTCTCCTGAAAAGCAAGTGCTACTGCTAAATCCCCTTCCTGCCCCTTGTCTCCATTTCTGTCTCTAACATGTCTGTCCATGGGATTCTCCAGGCAAGAATACTGGAGTGGGTTGCCATGCCCTCTTCAGGGGATCATCCCAACCCGGGAAGCAAACCCAGGTCTCCCGCACTGCAGGCAGATTCTTTGTCGTCTGAGCCACCGGGGAAGCCCAAGAATACTGAAGTGGGTAACCTATCCCTTCTCTAGGGGATCATTCCCGACCCAGGAATTGAACCGGGGTCTTCTGCATTGCAGGGAGATTCTTTACTAGCTGAGCTACCAGGGAAGCCCCTTCTCTAACATGTCAGGGTCATCCCTTTGGCTTCTCCTGTCGGGGGAGACTCAAGACCTGTTTGAAATACTCTCTCTGCTTCCCTGCCACCCCGGATGCATCAGGAGTTCCGAATCCCCTCTCTCCTCCCAGCTGGTCTCCTCCTGCCCACCTATACCCTGGGACTGATTCTCAGAGCATGGCAGAGAGCTCCCTAAAATCTCACCCACACTCTGTCACTGCCCTGCTTGAGCCCTCCCAGGGCCCCAAAGCTGTCTTCAGCCCTACCTCTCTGGGCCCACCTCTCCTCCTTCTCTGCCCAGCGATCCTGGCCAATCCTCTCTCTTAGGATCCTTCCCATCTCAGCCATCCCATCAGCAAGGCTCCCTCCTTTTGCCCCTCAGAGTGGCCTCTGATCTCGTCCCCCTGACTGAATGTACCCCATCGAGAATGGCCTGTCTCTCTTCCTCCACCATTGAAGTCCCCAAGGGCAGAGGTCTGGTGGGTCTTGCTCCTCGCTATCTGCCCTGAGTGCAGCATCAGGATATCGTAGGTGCTTAATAAATGCTTGCTGCGTGGGTGGACATTGAATGACATGACATTCCCCGGGTGTGTCCTGTGCATCCTGTGCAGAGACAGGAGCTCTGCCGCACTTGCTGGTCGACTCCTTCAGCTCTTGATTCATGGATACACTCACTAATCCATTCAAACAGCTACAGATCGGTCTCATGGGGTTGATAAATGAATGGCTGAATAAGCAAGCATCAGGGGCTTCTTATGATTGTTCAGAAGCATCGGACCTGAGACCCCTAACAGTAGTGATGCTCCCTAAGTGCCAGACCTGTGCTGAGTGATCAACAGGCGTTATTCACTCCAACCGACAGAGAAGAAAGCTGGGGCTCTGGGGAGCTGGTTGGGGCCTGGAGATTCAAGCCAAGCCCCCAGAAGCCCCAGGCAAGTGCCCTGCTTGCTGCTTGTCCCATCTCTCCTGGGCCTATAGGTGCAGGGCTGCTGGTGCTACTGGCTTTGACCTCACTTCCACAGAACGTGTTGCTCCAGCACCAGGAGGACTGAGGGTGATAAGCCAACTTCTATCCATGTGGCCTTGGGCAAGTACCTTCCCTTCTCAGTCTCAGTTCCCCCATCTGGGAAATGGGCTTAAGAGCTCTCACAAGCTTGCAGAGGGCCACATGCAGCAGCATTTATAAAGTGTCTGGTGGCTCAAACATAGAAAAAAATAAGTAAATAGCAATTTACAAACAGCAGCACTCACCTATATGGTCACTCTTTTTTTTTTTTTTTTTTAATATTTATTTATTGGGCTGTGCCAGGTTGTGACTGAGACCACGTGGGATCTTCCATCTTTAGTTGCAGCATGTGTGATCTAGTTCCCTGACCAGGGATTGAGCCTGGGTCCCCTACATTGGGAGTACAGAGTCTTAGCCACTGGACCACCAGGGAAGTCCCTGTTATGGCTGCTTTTGCCAGAAAATCCATCAGTTCTGTCCTAAGCACCTGTCTCCAACCTTCCACCCTGAGAAGTTGTTAAACATGGTTGGAGAGGAAGCCAATGCTTTTTTTTTTTCCTTTCAAGAAACAGGGCTTCCCTTGTGACTCAGACAGTAAAGAATCTGCCTGCAATGCAGAAGACCCAGGTTCAATTCCTGGGTCGGGGAGATCCCCTAGAGAAGGGAATGGCTACCCACTCCAGTATCCTTGCCTGGAAAATTCCATGAACAGAGAAGCCTGGCAGTCTACAGTCCAAGTGTTTGCAAAGAGTCAGACATGACTGAGCAACTAACCCACACAAACTAGGTACAAATTAGACTTTTACTGCTCTTCTCCTAAGCCCTCTGGAGAAGGAAATGGCAACCTACTCCAGTACTCTTGCCTGGAAAATCCCATGGATGGAGGAGCCTAGTAGGTTACAGTCCATGGGGTCGCGAAGAGAAGGACACGACTGAGTGACTACACTTTCACTTTTCACTCTCATGCATTGGAGAAGGAAATGGCAACCCACTCCAGTGTTCTTGCCTGGAGAATCCCAGGGACGGGGGAGCCTGGTGGGCTGCTGTCTATGGGGTCGCACAGGGTTGGACACGACTGAAGTGACTTAGCAGCAGCAGCAGCAGCAGCAGCCTAAGCCCTCAGAGCTCACCTGCTGTCCACAGGTAATGAAGCTCCACCTAGTGCTTCCTACTTGCCAGCCAACTAGTTGATTCACACATGGGAGCTCATCTAGCCTTTGAAGTCAGGGTATCACTATCAATCCCTTCTCATGGACTAGGAAACCAAGGCACAGGAAAACTAAGTAACCTGCCTGAGATCACACAAAGCTGGGGTTGCATGCTAAATCGCTTCAGTCATGTCCGACTCTATGCCTGCCAGGCTCCGCTGTCCATGGGATTTCCCAGGCAAGAATACTGGAGTGGGTTGCCATGCCCTCCTCCAGGGGATCTTCCTGACCCAGGGATCGAACCCACATCCCTTACATCTCCTGCATTGGCAGGCAGGTTCTTTACCACTAGCATTACCTGTCTCTGCAGTTTGAGCCCACACTCTGAACCACTGTGGAAAAATGACTTGAGAGAGGCCTTGGATTTCCTTCTTAAAGTGATGGAGAGGAAACCTTGCCAGAAGGCAAAACAGGCACAGGAATGCAAGGTCTGTGAAAGTCCTGCTCACTTCTGTGCTCAAGGCGCCCAGTTAGAACCATGAATCGTTGCTGCTGCATTTCCATCCAATATGCATTTATTGTTTCTCTGGTGGCTCAGCTGGTAAAGAATCCACATGCAGTGTGGAAGACCTGGGTTTGATCCATGGGTTGGGAAGATCCCCTGGGGAAGGGAACTGCTACCCACTCCAGTATTCTGGCCTGGAGAATTCCATGGAGTGTATAATCCATGGGGTCTCAAACAGTTGGACATGACTGAACGACTTTCACTTTCACATATTTATTGAGCACTTCCTGTATACTCAGATGAGAAGAAACTAAACCAAGACACTGTAGGAGGGAAAAACCAATATGGAACATTCATAGTCATTATTCCAGCATCCTCTAAATTCAGAATCTATGATAATTTGCATATAAGTCAGCTGGAAATTAGGCTTCCCTGGTAGCTCAGCTGGTAAAGAATCTGCCTGCAATGCAGGAGACCCCTGTTCGATTCCTGGGTCAGGAATGATCCCCTGGAGAAGGGATAGTTTACCCACTCCAGTATTCTTGGGCTTTGCTGGTGGCTCAGACGGTAAAGAATCTGCCTGCAACGCAGGAGACCTGGGTTTGCTCCCTGGGTTTGGAAGATCCCTTGGAGGAGGGCATGGCAACCCACTCCAGTATTCTTGCCTGGAGAATCCCCAGGGACAGAGGAGCCTGGCGGGCAAAGAGTTGGACACAACTGAGCAACTAAGCACAGCACAGCACATAACAACTAAAGTCTGCTAGAAAGATTAATAGCAGATGCACTTATGACGATGTTTATTGTTAGAAAAAATAATAATACTGAGCATCTCATATGCCCCAGGCTTTACACTAGATACATTACATATGTTATTTCTAATTTTCCCAATAATCTGACAAGGTAAATATTATTTCCACTGTTTGACAGATGAGCAAAGTAAAGCTCAGACTGGTAACAAAACTGGTTAAAGGTTTCACCACCATACAGGAGCTGAGGTGAAATTCAAAATCAGGTTTTTCTTTTTAAATTTTATTGTTATAGTTGATTTACTATGTTGTGTTAATTTCTTATATACAGCTTTACTATGTTGTGTTAATTTCTTATATACAGCTAAGCGACTCACTTAGTCGTGTCTGACTCTTTTCGACCCCATGGACTGAAGCCTGCCAGGCTCTTCTGTTCACGGAATTCTCTGAATAGTGGAGTGGGTTGCCATTCCCTTTTCCAAGGGCTCTTCCCCACTCAGGGGTCAAATCTGGGTCTCTTGTACTGCAAGCAGATTCTTTACTGTCTGAGCCACCAGGGAAGCCCTAAGTGACTCAGTTATACACACACACACACACACACACACACATATATATATTCTGTTTCATATTCTTTTCCATTATGTTTTTTACGGGATATTGAACATAGTTCCCCGTGCTACACAGTACATTATTTATCCATTCTATATATAATAGTTTGCTTCTGCTAATCCCAAACTCCTACTTCTTCCCTCCCCTCACCTCTCCCCTGGCAATCAGAAGTCTGTTCTGCATGTCTCTGAGTCTGCAAAGCCAGGTGTTTTGATTCTTGCTTAGCAAAACCACCCCTAGTGATAATCACTGAGGTCTTCTGAGTGATTCCCACACCACATGAATGCACTGTGCTCCATGCCTTCCACGATCTCATGCAATCCTCACAATGACCCTTCCATGCTATCCTCATGTTTGGAAGAGGGTGATACATGTAATTTAGAAGGCAAAACTATCATTATATGTTGCTTTGCAAAAAAACAAGGAAAATAGTTTTTGGGTGATTCCCCATTTTCATTTCCCTACAACCTTGTGTCCCTTCATAAGTGCACATCAGTGTAGCACCATTTACTGGGCACTTACAATGTAGCACATAGGGTATTCTGTGCTAGATCCCATTTTATTTTTATCACAGACTCCTACTCCTATCATCCCATTCTGCAGATTAACAACAGAGGCTGGAGAGTCACACACATCCTGGGGGTCTGGCTCCAAAGTAAGCTCTAAACCAGTGGTACCCGTTTCCTGTTGATTTAATTGGTCTGGAGGAGGGGTGGTTGGGCTTCGGTATTTCTTTAAGCTATAACTTATATACAATAAAAGGCATAAATCTTAAGTGTCCAGCATGATCAGTTTTTACCTGTGTAATCCCTACTCAGACCAAGAAGAGAGAACATTGTTAAAAGCCTAGAAGGTTCCCTGGTGCTCCCTGCCAGGCTGTGTCCCCACTCCTCTAGGACTGCACTGTTCTGATCTCCATCACCTCCACCCAGCTTTGCCTTCTCTAGGACTTCAGAAAAATTGAACCATGCAAAATGCACTCTTGTGTCTCTGATTTCTTTCATTCAACATAATGCTTTGGAGATTCATCCATATCATTTGCGTAATTAATACTTTACACCCTTTTTATAGTTGGGTGAGTATTCCATTGCATGCGTTTAGCATGGGTACTCTGTGAAGCCCCTGACCTGAGAAGCAGGACCCTAAACCACTATAGAACCCCACTGCCTTGCAGATGGAGACTCAGATATGAGACCAAAAAGCCAGGGAAAAAGCACTTCTGGGTTATTTTAAAATTTTGTCTCTCTGGGTATAATGAGTCCCCTTGTCCAATTGACTAGAGGGACTTGGCTCGGAGACAGGGTCCCCTGCCACTGACCTGACCCTCATGCCCTGGAACATCTCGGTGCTTGTGTGGAAGGGCAGCACGGTGGTGGCGCTGACGCCCGGACAGTCCAGCAGCCCCAGGGTCAGGCTCTCCATGAAGGCGAAGGCTGAGGCTTTGGACGTGCAGTAGTCGATGGCGCCAGGGATGGCGGAGAGTGCCAACACGGAGTTCAGACACACGATGTGGCCGTTCTGTAGCTCCAGCATCCGCGGCAAGAAGGCCTTGGTGGTCTGAGGGTGGATGGGGAGGTTAGTGTGCGGCAGACACAGCTTCCAACAGCCCCTCGACTTACCCTCTTGGGGAGAACAGACTACCCTTGACACGGGCACCCCTCCAGCCACTGGGTTTTCCTGCGATGGGGAGGTGATGGGGTGGAGGCTGAGGGCACCAACCCCCACATTTCAGAAAGTCCAGATGACTCCTGGAGAGCCTGTCATTCTTCTTGTCCAGCCACCCTCTAGACCCAAGCCCAAGCCCTGGTGAGCCTCTCCCCACTCCCCTATAGCCCCAGGCTCCCTGGAAGGGAAGACCATGTCATTGACATGCCCAGCGCTGGCTCTGGCTCAGGAAAACCTTACCCAGAACTGGCCCAGGGTGTTGATGTGCTGGGACTTGAGAAGGGCATCATCGTCACTGTCCATCAGGCTCTTCCCGTGGACCACGGCGGCGTTGTTCACCAGGATGGTGATGTCACCCACCTGTGGGCAAGAAGGGGCCACCGGGCCATTAGGGCAGCCAGCCCCAGTGGCCTATCCCTGGAGAGGAGGGACCTGGCCCTGGGCAGCCACATCGCCTCTCTGAGCATTAGTCTTGATTTGTAAGATGGGGCTAATAACCATACCAGGGTTGCTCTGGGGATCAGAAATAATTTATGGCACCTAATATACCTGTCACAGAGCACACCTATAATAAATGAGGTTATTGTGACATAGTTAACACTTGCCGTGTGCCAGATATCTAACAGGGTGGTTTCTGCTCTCTTGGACCTCACTAATACACTCAGTCTAACTAGATGTCTGGAGTCAGGGGTATTTTCCCAGACGACCACGAGACATTTGCACCCCACCCCCACCCCACTACCCAGGGTTTAGGACAGACACTCACAGGCTTAAACTTCCAAAGGGGACAACAGGTGATTCAGTCAGTCTATGTCCCTAGTCCCTGCTCTCTGCAACACACACACACACAGGACCAGCTTCACAGGAGAGTCCTCCGAGATGCCCTGCAAACAGCCATTCCACCATAAGCAAGCTCTCTCCAAGCCCCGTGAGACTGTCCCCTTTGGCTAGGATTCTGACAGAGCTGAGGCCAGTGCCTCCCAGGCCGCTCACCTTCTCCCGCACAGCTTTAGCTGTCTGGTACACCTCCTCCCGGTTGCCCACATCACAGATGAAGTAGTGGCACTCAGTGCCCATCTGCCGAATCTCCTCCGTCGTCTCCTTCAGGCATTTTTCAGTCCGGCCCCACAGAACGATCTGGAAGGAAGACAGTGGTCTGAACAGGTGGTTGCTAAGGAAGCCATCAGAAATTCAGTAGGTAATTTACCCCATGACTGCCATGATTCCATTTGAAAAGAGCGTGCAAAGTCACAATATGACTTATTAAAGGCAGATCGCCTACTCTGAAGGGAACCAAGAGTTTCTGAGCCCACTGATGCCCCACCGATGGATGCATGGTTCGCAAGTCTTCCCTTTTAAAAATTGATTGCACTTTTGACTGTGCTGGGTCTTCATTGCTGCATGCAGGCTTTGTCTAGTTGTGGTGAGCTCAGGCCCCTCCTCATTGCAGTGCGGGGCTTCTCACTGCAGTGGCTTCTCTTGTTCCAGAGCATGGGCTCTAGGGTTCTTGGGCTTCTGCAGTTGCAGTACATGGGCTTCAGTAGTTGTGGCTTCTGGGCTCTCAGGCACAGGCTCAATAGTTGTGGCCCACAGGTTTACATGGGGCTTCCATGGTGGCTCAGATGGTAAGAATCTGTCTGCAGTGTGGGAGACTGGAGTTTGATCCCTGGGTCAGGGAGATCCCCTGGAGAAGAGAATGGAATGGCAAACCCACTCCAGTGTTCTCGCCTGCAAAATCCCACAGAGGAGCCTGGCAGGCTATAGTCCATAGGGTCACAACAAATTAGACACGACTGAACAACAACACTTTCACTTTTCACAGGCTTAGTTGCTCTACAGCATGTGGGATCTTCCCAGACCAGGGATGGAACCCGTGTCCCTTGCATTGGCAGGCAGATTCTTAACCACTAGACCATCAGGGAAGTCCTTCACAAGGGACTTTCTTTCTTATGTATTCCTTCTAGGAGGACATCTCCTGCCGGCCCCATTCCACTAATCCTATCCAGTTAAATGTAGCAGCAGAGTTCTTCCTGTACACTGTTCCAGAACGCTTTCGGCTAGGAGCAAGCTGGTCTTCTCACCTGAGGTCTAGAGCCTTGTGGGTGAATGGACTGCAAGGTTCTGGCCGTAAGGTACCAGGAGACTAAGCAAGGCCTTCCCTTCTACCCAGCTGTGGTCCCAGATGGAAGGAGGGCAGGGAAGACAGGCAGCCAAGAAAGAAACACGACCTCACCCCACAGGTAATAAACGTGGGACTCATTATGCCAGGAGATGACCCTGGCAGGACCAAGACATGAATTCTTAAAGGGAATTGGACAAATTTATGAATGGCTGGCCATAAAAGGCTCAGAAGAGAGGGTGGGCTAATTCTCAACCTTGACCTACAGGAGAATGACACTCCTTTCCATGACACATTGTTGAGTCCAGAGGGGCCCCTGTTGGTAAAACAGGGCTGGGTGACAGGGAGCTAATAATCTCAAGATCCAGTGTAATCAGCACAAAGGCAGAAAGGCTGGGGGCTGGAGAGAATCAGAGAAAAGAAGAGATAAAAGGCTCCTTGGGGATTAATCTAATGGGTTTCTATTTTTGTTTCTTCTCTTTCAAATTATCAATGAAATTCCTCCTTTAAAAATAGAGCCCAACACGGAAACCCCATGTGTGAAACCAGTAAAAGGAATAAATTACATGTCCAACTCCATGTTTTCTTACTTGAAAAGCCACACATGAGAGCAAAAAGGCTGAGCTGGAAAGGTGAACGTTTTCAAGTGGGTGATGGATGTAACCTGAGGCACACCAGACCAGAATCTATTTGCTCTGCAACTCGGTACGGAGGAAAGTCACACAGACAAGTAGTCGTTGGTGATAACGGTTTATCAACTGTTTACCTTGAAATATCAGAACATTCACAATACCACACAGGGTGCAAAATGGCTGCAAGTGGTGGGACACACAGATGTGTTGATGGCTCCCATGGATTCGACTTTTTAAAAAATATATATTTATTTATTTATTTGGCTGTGCTGGGTCTTAGTCGTGGCATTTGAGAACTTTAGTTGCAGTGTGTGGGGTCTAGTTCCCTACTCAGGGATCGAACACAGGCCCCAGGCATTGGAAGCATGGAGTCTTAGCCACTGGACCACCAGGGAAGTCCCCTTTATTAGAGTTTTTAAAACTTTCGAAATATTTCTTGAAGGAGAATAAGAGTGTTCTTTCTACTCCTGCAACATCTCTGGGAAAGCCCAGTTTGAAAACCCCACCTTGTCCAACCACTTTATTTATTTTAATTGAAGTCTTGAAATACAGGAAGGGCTTTAAGAGGAAGAATTCCATCAGCCACCCTCCACGATGACAAAAGTCCTCCAAGAGCAAATGGACTGCAATTAGACAGGCTCCAAGGGACATTTTCTTGTCTGTTGAACTAAAAACAGACTTCAAATATGCTCCTCCAGGAAAGGCTGGAGAGATTTCCTTTGTGAAGAAGAAAGAGATCAACTGTTCAGCGTGTTCCGTCATCTTCCATCACGTCAGACCTCACCGCCGTCTTGTAGTCACTGTCACCCTAGCTTCTTCCCACCCTCCCTTGTCACCCCATCCGTCTGTCCATCCGACCTTCACATTCATCCACCCACTCATCCACCCACCCATCCTTTCTTCTTTCTACTCACCCCATGCCACCCCACTCCATCCATACATCTAATTTCTGAGCACGTCAGATCCAGGTGGAAGAAACCCTTGGCCTCCTTTCTTCTGCCCTGGTCCCTGCCTAACGCCCTCCTACCTCCAGCTTGTCTGGGGAACAGGACCCGGGGGCTTGCACAGTTCCCTAGTGTCTGGCTGAGGACAAGAGCGGTACTTCTGGGACTCTGAGAACTTCTGGACTAGTTGGCAGGGCAAGGAAGCTCAAAGCAGGGATGCGTACAGGTTAGAAGGTGCAGGGGTCCAGACAGCTGGGAGCACAAGGAAACCAGCAGAGAGAGAACCAGGGAGGCAGCACTGTCTGCATGGCTGGAAGGACACCCTGGAGAGGAAAACAGGGACTGGACCGAAGGAGGTGAAGCAAAGGCTGTGCCCCACTGTCTTCCGTGCGTGGGGGACACACCCAGGTGGGATGCTGAGGTTTGGCCATTTCTTTTCAGGGGTCTGCTGAGGATGCCCCTGTTGGATTGGGAGACTGGCCTCCTCATGTTCAGAGCCCCCATCTCTGACAGAGAGCTGGGAGGGGTTTACTTTCTGTCCTCCTCACCCCATCCCTCTGAGCCAGGAGCTCCCTGAGGGCCTTGATTCTGCCTTGTTCATTTCATATCTCAGTGTTCGGCAACGCAAGTGCTATTTGTTGAGCGAATGAATGAAAGTTCAGGGCTGCAGGTAGGAAGGGTTGCAAGGTGGTTAAGTAGCCTCTCTGAGGCTGAGATGAGCCCAGCTCCCTTGACTGAGCTGTTTAGGGTCCCAGAAGCTTCTACCCACAGGCTACTTAGACCAAGAGTCAGCGAGACCTGGGGTTCCACTCAGAACCACCCTGGACTGAGCTGCGAGGTGAGGCCCAGGCCAGTGTGTTGCCCCTTGCTACGCGTCCCTGTGCACATCTAATTGAATGTGTCTCTCTCTGCATGGGTTGTGTGTGCAGCCTCTGCACTGCTAGGTGCTTCCTTGGGCCCATGGTGGATGCTCAGAGTTCCTGAAAAGCCAGGGACTTTTTTTTTAATACATATTGTTTTTTGTTTATGAACAAATTAAAAGAAGTCCAGATGGCAGTGGGGGCACCTGAGCTGCTGACTTGCTTACAAAGGAAGCCTGTGGACAGGAATGGGTGCAACCAGACTTCAAGCCTAGAGACCCTTCTCTCCCACCCACCTTAGGGCCCTCTTGGCCTAAAATCATTGGTCCCGACCTTCTTTGACAGCAATTCTGCCCAGGGCAAGTTGCTGTGGTGGGGATAGTATAGGGCAGGAAATCCCATCCCCACAGGTGAGGCCGGGGCTGCAGAAGGCCCAGGGCAGAAAGAGAGGAAAGGGGACAGGGACCCTCCAAGCTGAATGATTGGTTAAGGTTTGATGGGCTGACCATCAGGCCATCAGGCTGGGCATGTTCCCATCTTAGGACCCAGGCGCGTCTCCATGGTGACGGGGAGCAGGGCTGGTCATCCTGATGGAGACTTCAAGTAACTGAGCCACTGCGAGTGGGAAGGATGGGGGTTCCTCCTGGGCAGGTGCTGCCCGGTGGGCGCACCGCAGCTGCTGTCCCTCCTCCTCCTCCAGCCCCCTGCAGAGACCCCTCTGGGACCCCAGAGTCACTGACCAGGAACCTGGCAGGTACAGTTCGGTGGTTGGCCCAGGCAGCTCCTCACCAGAGTCATCAGGGGTGACCCCAGACACCTAACAGGACAGGGGTCACACCAGGTGCCCGAATGAGACTGAGGCCTGGGTAGGTAGGAGGTCTGAGAGGAGCGTGGGGTAAGCTGCCCGGGGGAGGGGCAGATTTATGAGCCCTGGGAACCCAACATGGCCTCCTCTGAATTAACTTCCAGGACAGAGAGCAGCTGGGGAGGGTCAGCGGCCCAGGATTTACTCCTAAGCCGGGTTTACAAAATAAGAGCTCAGAGAGGCTCGACACCTTCTGGCCTCCCCTCCCCTTGGGGCAAAAGGCTAGCTTCTGTCCGAGAGAGGAGGAGGGAAGCAGGTGAAGACCCCTGGCCTTCCAGGCCTCAGGGTCCTGCCCTTCTCTCCCTCAGCTCTGCCCTTACAGTGAGGCTGAAACCCCCCAGCAGCCCCCAAAGCTGATGGCTACCATGATCCATTTTTTATGGCCGAGAATACTGGCTCAAAGGTGTTAAGTTAGCTTGTCCCAAGTCATACCCAGTGAGTGGTGGGGGCAGGATTTGAATCCAGAGCCTTTGTCCTCTGCAGATGCACCCCTGAAACCCAAGGCATGGGGTGGGGGGAGGTTTCTGAGCTTTGAAGATTCTGCTCCCAAATCCCATGTGTCCTCATACCAGTGTTTCTTCCCACCAAGCCCTCAGATTCGTCTCCCCTGACGTCCGCACCCCATGAGTCTGCTCACCAGGACTGCACGGAGAGCCTGCTGAGGGCTGGGCGCTGCGCCTGCAAGGGGGCTAACAGAGCAAATCAGACATGGTCCCTGTCTCAAGGAGACAGCTGGGAAATGAGAAAGCAGCTGGACACAAAGTGCCATGAGTGGGAAAAAGAATAAGCTGAGACCTTGATGCTAAGATATTGGCTTTTTTTTTTTTTACCATTCTCAAGTAAACTTTATAACAAGTGGAAAGCAGATGCCCATGAAAATCTAGATGTTTTAATAAATAGATTCAGGACTTCCCTGGTGGGGCAGTGGTTAAGAATAGAGGGGACGATGGGTTCAAACCCTGGTCTGGGAAGACTCCACATGCCACAGGGCAACTAAGTCTGTGTCAAAACTACTGACCCACGTGGCCTAGAGCTGGTGTTCTGCAATAAGAGAAGCCACTACAACGAGAAGCCAGAGCATTGCAACTAGAGTGTAGCCCCCGCTCACCTCAATAGAGAAAAGCCCTTGCAGCAACAAAGACCCAGTACAACCAAAAAAAAAAAAAAACCCAAGAGACCCATGTCAGTTTCTAATGTATTCATGAATTATAATAAAGATGACTACATATTTACATTTAAAAAAATGAAAGAGGGAACGTGATTTAAATTGGGTCATTTCTGAGGTTGCTGTATTATGCCCGTTGTTATCTAAGGCAACTGCAACTCAGAGAGGCTAAGCAAGTGATCTGAGGTCACACAGCAACCAACAGGACAGAGCTGGGATTTGAGCTGAGGTTTTTCACCACCATTCCCTGTCCCAGTAGGAGAAAAGCTATTTCTTCACTTCATGTGGTCTCATGGGGATTAAGCATGCAGAAACTGGCAGCCACCAAGTGTTCAGCCCATTCTCTATTTCCCATGGAGAAGAGCTGAGAAAGTCACAGCACTGCCTCTTGATACACTGTCTTCTGCAGCCAATAGAATGAAGAGAGTTCACATCATGGAAAAATGCTCAGGATTAAAGGCTGCAGAATTACCACCCGTATAGGATAATCTCATCTCTAAAAACATAACAAGTTGATGGACATCACCAGGCTACGTAGGAACAGGGGTGGTCTTGGGTAGGACCTTCGGTTTTCTTCTTTGTGCTTGTCTATCTAATGCTTCTAAAAGACAAATATCATCATTTATGATCTTCAAAAAAGGAGGACAGAATAACAGCTTCCCCATACATCATTTCCAAAACAGGCCATTTCACACAAGTGACGCAGCACAGCTCGTCCAACCTCTTCTGGGCTCCCATCCAGTGTGAGGTGACTATTTGCATGTCTCTTCTCCCCACTGCTGAGTGAATACACGAGGCTACAGTGAACACCTCACACTCACTCATTCTGCACTGTGTGCTGTCTCTCCATTTCACATCTGCGTATGATCTCTTGGAGGGCAGGAACTAAATCTCACCTATCCTGGGTTCCCTGAGACCCTACCTGGTGCTCAGCACAGACTGTTTTAAATGCCAAGGCTACTTGTGAAATCCTATTCATCCTGCAGAACCCTGCTTGAATGGCCCCTCAAATCTGAAGTTCCCTGGCTCTCTTTCTGTCATCCCTACAACAATAACAACACCACTATACACTGGCTAACATCTGCTGAGCATTTTTCATGAGCGAGATACTGTGCTGAGTACATCCAAATGTTTCCTCCTTTCATTCCCATAGTCCCACCTGTAGGTAGGATTTCTCTCCCCCTTCTACAGGTGAAGTGAAGACAGGTAAAATTACTTGCCCAAGGTTATACTACTTATAAACAGCGGCATAGGTGACTCAGAACTCATGTTCCTGATGTTTTCAAACTGTGGTGTTGGAAAAGACTTTTGAGAGTTGCTTGGAAAGTAAGGAGATCAAACCAGTCAATCTTAAAGGAAATCAACCTTGAATATTCATTAGAAGGCCTGATGCTAAAGCTCTAATATTTTGGCCACCTGATGCGAAGAGCCAGTTCATTGGAAAAGACTCTGATGTTGGGAAAGATTAAGGGCAGGAGGAGAAGAGGGCAACAGAGGATGAGATGGTTAGACAGAATCACTGACTCAATGGACATGAATTTGAAAAACAAATCCAGGAGATAGTGAAGGACGGGGAGGCCTGGCATGCCGCAGTCCATGGGGCTGCAGAAAGTCAGACAAAACTTAGCAACTGAACACCACCAAAGCACACAGATGAGAGTGCGCTGGGCCTATTTGTGAACACCCTGCCTCCCCTATGAGCTTGAGAAGTCCTCCGGGGAGTCCTTAATCAGCATCCAGCATGGGCCAGGTACAGAGTAAAAACCAAGTGCTATCACGTGACACTGGCCCCAGGAGGGCTTGAGAAAAATCTGCTGACCAGAGAACAGTGAGTGCCTCTCCTCCACCCAGGGCTCACAGGAATGCCTGGCCTTGGCGTTCATAGCTGGAGTTCAGCTGGGGCGCATGGTCCCACCAGAGACGTGAGCTGGGTGGTCTCCGTGTGGCTCCCAGGAGGAGCATCTGTTTATAATTGGCAGATCCAAGTCCCTGGGCAGATCTTTGGCAGACCTGCTTGTGTCCCATGGGCCCCGGGTTTTGGAGCAAAGTAGTGCTGAGCTGGCTTCTCAGAAGGAAAGAAAAGACCCATCGGAGACCCCAAAGCGTGGCAGGGTGGGTAGGGGTGGGAAGGTCACAATGTGAAGAGTACATAGCTCTCCTCCAAACTCAGCACTTCCAGCAGGAAGATGTGAACAAAAATCCACCCTGTGGCCAAGTGAGAAGAAGCGAGCAGCAAAACCGAGTGTGTGATGCAGAGCAGGGCGCCAGCAAGGAGGGGCTGAGTGGACGTGCCTACGGGCTGGCAGGTAGTATTTGAAACACTGACACACACTCCCAGTAGGTACGTATATAGAGCAAGTTACATTCTGAGTTTTCTGCTGTTTCACATCCCTCTCTATTTTCAAAAACGGACCTCTCTGGTGTTTTTTTGTTTTTAATTTAAAATTTTTATCTCATTTATTTTTTGGCCACATGGCATGCAAGATCTTAGTTCCCAACCAGGGATCGAACCTGTGCCCCCTGCCATGGAAGTGGAAGTCCTAACCACTGGACCACCAAGGAAGTCCTGAGACCTCTTTCTTGGGTAGAGGAGCCTAGAACATGGGCTCAGGAGCAAGAAAGGCTGGGTTCAATTGTCTGATCTACCACCTACACAAACCTGGAAAACCCACTTAACTTCTCTATAAATTAAAGTAGTAAAGCATCCACTTGGAAAGGTGGCTGGGAAGATGATGGAAGGACTTGATAAATGCTGGCTATTATTTTTGTCATTGTTATTGTTCAGCCACTAAATTCTGTCCGACTCTTTTCGATGCCGTGGACTGCAGCAGGCCAGGCTCCCCTGTCCTCCACGATCTTCTCTAGTTTGCTCAGATTCCTATCCAATGAGTCAGTGATGCTATCTAACCATCTCATCCTCTGTGCCCCCTTCTCCTTTCTTATTACTATTACTACTACTATTATTATTAACCCAGGAGCAGAAATAGATCCTCCTTGCTCCCAGAAGTTTCCTTTATCCTCCTCAAAGTTCTTTTCTGGTGGCTCAGATGGTAAAGAATCTGCCTGCAGTGGAGGAGACCAGGGTTCAATCCCTGGGTGGAGAACATCCCCTGGAGAATGGAATGGCACCTTATTCCAGTATTCTTGCCTGGAAAATTCCATGGGCGGAGGAGCCTAGCAGACTACAGTCCATGGGGCTGCAAAGAGTTGGACATAACTGAGTACATGAGCAATGCATCCTCCAGAAAACTGGAGTCATGGGGTGATGGACACCTTTGTTATTGCTGTTCAGTTGCTCATTCATGTCTGACTCTTTGCGACCCCATGGACTACAGCACACCAGGCTTTCCTGTCCTTCGTCATTTCCCAGAGTTTGCCCAAACTCATGTCTATTAAGTCGGTGATGCCATCCAACTATCTCATCCTCTGTCATCCTCTTTTCCTCCCGCTCTCAATCTTTCCCAGCATCAGGGTCTTTTCCAATGAGTCAGATCTTCAGGTAGCCAAAGTATTGGAGCTTCAGCTTCAGCATCAGTCCTTCCAATGAATATTCAGGACTAATTTCCTTTAGGATTGATTGGTTTGATCTCTTTGCTGTCCAGGGGACTCTCAAGGGCTTTCTCCAATAGCACAGTTCAAAAACATCAATTCTTTGGCTTTTTTTTATTGTCCAGCTCTCACATCCATACAAGACTACTGGAAAAACCATAGCTTTGACTATATGGATCACTGTAGGCAAAATAATGTCTCTGTTTTTTAATATGCTGTCTATATTCATCATTGCTTTTCTTCCAAGGAGCAAGCGTCTTTTAATTTCATGGCTGCAATCACTGTCCACTGTGATTTTGAAGCCCAAGAAAATAGTCTGTCAATGTTTTCACTGTTTCCCTGTCTATTTGCCATGAAGTGATGGGACCGGATGCCATGATCCCAGCTTCTGAATGTTGAGTTTTAAGCCAGCTTTTTCACTCTCCTCTATCACCTTCACCAATAGGCTTGTTAATTCCTCTTCACTTTCTGCCATAAGGGTGGTGTCATCTGCATATCTGAGACTGTTGATATTTCTCCCTTCAAACTTGATTCCAGCTTGTGCTTCATCCAGCCCAGCATCTTGCATGATGTACTCTGCATATAAGTTAAATAAGCAGGGTGACAATATACAGCCTTGAAGTACTCCTTTCCCAATTTGCAACTAGTTCACCGTTCCATGTAGGGTTCTAAATGTTGCTTCTTGACTTGCATACAGGTTTTGCAGGAGGCAGGTAAGGTGGTCTGGTATTCCCATCTCTTTAAGAATTTTCCACAGTTTATTGTGATCCACACAGTCAAAGTGTAATCACTGAAGCAGAAACAGATGTTTTTCTGGAATTCTCTCACTTTTTTATGATCCAGTGGATGTCGGTAATTTTATCTTTGGTTCCTCTGCCTTTTCTAAATCAAGCTTGAACATCTGGAAGTTCTTGGTTCACATACTGTTGAACCTAGCTTAAAGGATTTTGAGCATTACTTTGTTAGCTTGTGAAATGAGTGCGATTGTGTGGTAGCTGGAACATACTTTGGCATTGCCCTTCTTTGGAACTGGAAAGAAAACTGACCTTTTCAGTTCTATGGCCACCTTTTCTTGTCCTGAGTTTTCCAAACTTGCTGACATATTGAGTACAGCACTTGAACAGCATCATCTCTTAGGATTTGAAATAGCTCAACTGGAATTCCATCACCTCCACTAACTTTGTTTGTAGTGATGCTTCCTAAGGCCCACTTGACTTCACATTCCAGGATGTCTGGCTCTGGGTGAGTGATCACACCATCATGGTTATCTGGGTCATGAAGATCTTTCTTTTATAGTTCTTCTGTGTATTCTTGCCACCTCTTCCTAATATCTTCTGCTTCTGTTAGGTCCATACAGTTTCTGGCATTTATTGTGCCCATCTTTGTGTGAAAAGTTCCCTTGGTATCTCTAACTTTCTTAAAGAGATCTCTAGTCTCTCCCATTCTATTGTTTTCCTCTATTTCTTTGCACTGATCACTGAGAAAGGTTTTCTTATCTCTCTTTGCTATTCTCTGAAACTCTCCATTCAGATGGGTATATCTTTCCTTTTCTCCTTTGCCTTTAGCTTCTCTTCTTTTCTCAGCTATTTGTAAGGCCTCCTCAGACAACCATTTTGCCTTTGGCCTTTCTTTTTCTTGGGGATGGTCTTGATCACTGCCTCCTGTACAATGTTACGAACCTCTGTCCATAGTTCTTCAGGCACTCTATCAGATCTAATCCCTTGAATCTATTTGTCACTTCCACTGTACAATCATAAGGGATTTGATTTAGGTCATACCTGAATGGCCTAGTGGTTTTCCCTATGTTCTTCAACTTAAGTCTGAATTTTACAATAATAATAATGGTGGATGCCTAGAAGACTCCAACTTGGGGTTCTTTGCCTCTTTGCCTCACCTGTGGACACAGCCTTGACCAGGGCTGAATCCCCAAATCTTAGAAAGTGCCCGTTCCCATCCTTCTATCAGACTTAGAGGACCCTCCCGAGTTCACACTCCTGACCAAGACCTAGGAAGGAGGAGACCAGGATGAAAAGCATCCAGCTGCGAAGCAGGCTGCCCGTCACCTGTTAGGAGGATTTCTTGAAGGAGAGATTTTCAAGCTGAGCTCTAGGGACCCTGGGGGTTCTAGTGAGGAGCTTCAGGGGTTGCTGATGGGTGGGGAGCTTGATAGACACAGTTCCAACCCACCGCCCCCCCCATCCTCCACCCCGCAGAGCAGTGGCACTTTCATTAGGCTTCCATAATAGCCATTTCCACAAAGATTCTGTTGCTAAAAAGAATAGAGTTTGAATGTTACCACTCTGGATTATAGCCTTTTTGCTCCCAGGATGGACTTTTTTTTTTCACTAGAAATGAACCCAGGTTGGAAGCCTCTAGCTCTCCCTTACTGGGACTGCCAGCCTGCCACTCCTGCTTCCCCAACAAGCCAGCAGCCTTTCTTCTTCCAAAAGGCACCCCTTCAAAATTGACAACAGAGATTGCGTAGCACTTCCAGGTGTCTCCTTCCTGGATTTCAAATTAATTAAATAATCTATTTTTGTTCACACCCTGATGAATGCGCAACTTCCTTGACCAGGGATCGAACCAGTGCCTCCTATTTTGGAAGAGAGGAGTCTTAACCACTGGACCACCAGGAAAGTCCCGGTTCCTGGACTTTCTTTCTGCCATTCCTCCTGGGAGCCCTGTCTCCAGACTCTACAAGCCCTGACTGCACCCTGCTCTTTAAGAGGCCTCGAGTTCATTACCTGTGTCCCACTGTTGACTTGAGACCTTGGCAGGTCACCACTGGGCCTCTCTCTTAAGGACTTAGGCCACAGCCTGCCTTCCCCTCCCGCTCCGGCACCGCTGAGCTCCCAGAGCAGGCCTCCCACGGAGCTGCGCGTGGTTGGATCGCACAGGCTCGTCCCCTGCCCGGGCCTGCCGAGAATGTTCTGGCTACTGCTGGCTCAGCTGTTGGAGAGGATTGTTTTGATGCTCCTCAAATTAGATCGCCCAGCGGTGTCCTCCTCCCACAAGTCGCTGACCACAGCCTGGAGCCGGGCAGAGACTTCCTCCCGGCCGCGGTCCAGCCTGGAACGGGTCCCCTGGGAGGCACAGGGATGACCACTAGGGCTTGCGCCAAGCTCAACACCTGCCGTGGTCTCTCACCTCGCCCTCTGACAGCTCTGGCGGGGGAGGGGGGGCATTGTACCCATTTCGTCCAGGAGAAAACCGAGGCACAGGGTTACAAGACCGGCTGTGCGATATACCCAAAGTTACTCAGCTGGTAGGAAGCTGAGCTAGAACTCCAACCTACACGCCCCATCCTGAGCCCTCCTCCTCTGTCCTTCACCTGCAGGTGTGAAGGGACCCCCTAAAAGGATGGGTCCAGTCACTGCACAGGTGTCACCAAGCACATCCAAGGGGCGAGGACTGGACAATGGGGAAAGAAGGAAAGACGCTGCCTTGTCCTGGTACAGTGCCTGGCCTTGCTGACCAAGTACTTGCTCAGTGATGACAGTGATGATCCTCGCCCTGCTGTAAGGACACTGGGGGTCTTTAGAGGCTGAGATGGGAGAAGGGGACAGGAGCTGCTCCCCTGAGGATGGTGCCCAGGGCTGGTGGTTGGGAGCATCCTTGCTTCTGTCGCCTCCTCCCCTGCTGCCACTCTGGGCTGAGCCCCGTCATCCCTCACTTGGATCACAGCCATGGCCCACAGAGGTCTCCCAGCTTTGACCTTTGCCCCAGTGCTCCCACCCCTGCCTCAGTCTATCTCAACACAGCAGCCAGAGAGATCCTTTCAGAACTGTCAGACCCTGTCACTCTGCTCACAACTCCCAGTGGCTCCCCGTGTCACCCAGAGTGAAATCTACAGTATTCACTATAGAACACTAGTTCACTAGTTCCACTGTAGTGAAGTCTAGAGTGACCACAAGTCTCTCCCGCTCGGATGTGCCCCCACCTCTCTGTCCTCAGCTCTTCCCCTCTCAGGGCTGACTGGTCTCTACCACGTTGGTCTCCTTCCTGCATGACCACCCAGCCCGCTTCTACCCCAGGGCCTTTGCACCAGCTGTTCTCTGTCCTCTTCGCCCAAGTAGCCCTCTTCTCACGCCCTCTCTTCTTATAGATTCTGCTCAAACATCTCTTTACATGAGGGACCTTCATGTAAAGTCCTCCTGATCCCCAAAGACTCGCTCCCCAACACTACCTCTGCTTTTTTAGAATAGTTTTTTATTAATAGTCTTTATTTCTTAGAGCCTTGAGATTTCCTACACATTCCTGCCTGCATATATGGACAGCCTCCTCCACCATCAACATTACTCACCAGAAGGGTACCTACATTACAGTTGATGAACGCACACTGACATATTATTATCACCCAAAGACCATAGTTTACAGTGAGTTTCACTTTTGCAGTTGTATTTTCTGAGTTTTGGCAAATATATAATGACATGTATCCACCATTGTAGTATCAGAGAGTGTAGCTTTGCTGCCCTAAAAATCCTCCAGGGTTTCCTATCTTTCCCCCCTACCCCTGGTACCACTGATCTTTTTACTGTTTCTATAGTTTGGCCTTTTCCAGAATGGGATATAGCTGGAATCATCTAGGATGTAGCCCTTTCAGGCTGGCCTCCTTCACTTAGTAATATGCACTTGTGGTTCCTCCGTGTCTTTTCACAGCTTGATGGTTTATTTCTTTTTGATGGTTCATTTCTTTTCAGCACTGAATAATATGCCCCTGTCTGAAGGCCCCGCAGTTTATTCACTCATTCACCTTCTGAAGGACTTCTTGGTTGCAAGGTTTGGCAATTAGGAATAAAGCTGCTATAAATATCCCTTGTGTATGTCCCCGCTTTTTTAACTTCCCAGATCTCTTTTTTCTCAGTCCCTGAGACACATGATGTATGCCTCCACGTTGAATGCCTCATGTCCCTGAGGGCAGAGGGCGCCCTTGTCAAAACCTAACACGGCCACCTGCCAAGAGCTACAGTTCAGAAACCAAGTGTGACAACTCAGTTAAGTCCCATCTCATCCCTGAGTGTGATTCTCGTGAACCTTTCTGGTTCTGAGACCACTGGGAAAATCCTCCAGGGAAACCAAGACTGACTCTAAGGGAAAGCCGAGTAACGTCTCACTTCCAGCCAGAAACCCAAGGGCTGTGCCTCCCCACTGTCTGCCCTCGGCCCACACGTGGCAAAACTGAGTGGGTGGGGAAAATCAGGCCAGAGTCACTGGCGGAAGCCCCATGACCACTGTCCCAGTTCCTCCACTTGGACTTCCTGATGGTGAATGCCAGGTGACGTTGGGGGCGCTGCCAAGAAGGGGAGAAGAGGGGCAGCATTTGCAGACCACTCTCCAACCCAGTGTATGTCTTCAGTATTACCATCCTGAGAAATGGGGCCATACTTCCAGTGCTCAGGCAGGCTGAGTAACCCTTGCAGGCTGTGACGCCAGAAGTTTCAAGGCAACACTTGAGCCTGAACTCTGAAGCCAAGCTTTTTCACTATTCCCCGTCCCGCCTCATTCACTCATTTGTTCTTTGACTCACTCATGTGAGGCATAGTTATTGGATGCTACGCACTGTTGGAGGCTCCGAGGTACAGTAGGAAAGAAATTCACCCCACTCTCCTGGTGTTTGCTTTCAGGTGTGTATGGGGAACAACGGGACCAAGAGACAATCAATGACGGACCATACAATATATAAAGGTGGCCAAAAGTGAAGGAAAGGAACAGGAAGCTTTGGAGGGGGGGTGAAGAGAGTGATCATGCAGCGGGAGTGGTATTTAGCCAGGAATGGGGACAGGGAGGGGCTTCCCAGGTGGCTCAGTGGTAAAGAACCTGCCTGCCAGTGCAGGAGACATCAGAGACATGGGTTTAATTCCCGGGTATGGAAGATACATGGCAACCCACTCCCATATTGCCCGTATTATCTCATGGACAGAGAAGTCTGGCAGGCTACAGTCCATAGGGTCTCAAAAGAGTTGGACACAACTGAAAGTAACTTAGCATGCATGCAGGTATGGGGACAGGGAGAACCTGTCTGATAAGCTAACATCTGGGCAGAGACTCAAGGGAAGTGAATGAGGAGGCCATGCAGACATCTGGGGAAGGAGCATTCCAGGCAGAGGGAAGAGCCAGTGCAAAGGCCCTGGGGTAGGAATAAGCTTGATGTGTTCAAGGGACAGCAAGGAGGCCAAGTGGAAGAGCTGAGTGGGAGACATGAAGCTGGGGCTTCCTAGTGAGGTCGTAAGTCCTTCAGAGGGTTGTGCACAGAGAGTGGACAGCTCCACCTGGACTCTGGAACAAGTTTCCACTGCAACACTGGGGGGTTGGAATGGGGTCGAGAACCAGGGCAGTGACCACAGCCACGAGATGGATGGAGGGGAACGGGCCGAGGGGAGGGGGTGTGTGCTTAGGTGAAGGTATTGGAGGAGGAGGATTCAGCAAGACTGCAGGTTTGGGCTGCCAGGAGAAGAGGGGTGCCCAGAGGACCCTAAAGTGTTTGACCTGAAAAAATGGAAGGGCAGGGTTGCCATGAATTGAGACCCCAGGCCTCCCTCTCCTGGGAAGGCCGGCTTTGGCAAGTCCCAGGTTCGGAGGAGGAAAAGAATGATCCCCAGGTTCCTTCCGCTTCCAAAACACCCAGCTTAAGGAGGGGGAGGAGGGGGCGGTGACGGAGGAAACAGTTCCAGGTGGCCAGGCTCCTCAGGAAGAGGGTGCCTGGGGCGGTCCACGCAGGCCAGCTACCCACCTAGCGTGCCCGGGTAAACACGCCAGTTTCCAATAACAAAGTGGCGGGCCACCCCAGCCCGCTCCGCGCGCAGGGAGGCGGTCCGTGCTCACATGATGGAGTGAGGGGGTGGCAGGAGGAGCCGCCGGGGGGAAACCTCAACGAATCTGGCAGGAGGCTCCAGGAAGTCCTTCTGAAAGTGGGCCCCGAGCCGGGCGGAGGGTGGGGCCCGCGGGGGTCCCGCGAGGGGGTGGGTGGGGCAGGGCTGCAGTCCTCCTAGGTGGGGATGGGGCTGGGCTCCCAGCAGGCGGACGGGGAAGGGTGGAAAGGGGAAGGGAGGGGGCTGGGAGGTAGATGGGGAGGGTGTGGGGCGGGGCTGCGTCCCGGAGGTGCCGGGGTGAGGAGGGGCTTCGCAGGTGGGGGCTCGGGAGGGTTAGAAGGGGCTTCGCGTTGGGATGGGGTTGGGGATACAGAAGGGGCAGGGGACAGTGGGGAAGAGAACGGGGTTGGGGTCGCGGCGTGGATGGGGAGGGGGCGGGCGGGAGTCGGGACGTGGACGGGATGGGGCCAGGGCGGAGGGGGAGGGGCCAGGTTGGGGTCGCACGCGGTGGGGGCGGGGTAAGGAAAAGGTCCCCTCCCGCTCCAGGGACCGCCCGCGCTTCCTCCCTCCGGCAGAGCGGTAAACAAACGCCGTGATGTCACCCGCGCCGCTGACCTGCGGCTGAACCCGGAGCTGTAAATGAGATGCAAGGTGCCAGCAGCCTCCGGGCCGCGCGGCCTGCGAGCCACACACGCTCCTCCGCGCCGGCCCGAGGTTCCCCCAGCTGCACACACGGACAGGATGCTGCAAACGCCACCAGACATTGCAACACGCAGCCAGTCTGCTGGCCGCCGCGTGAACCTTCCCGCCGCCTCCTCCGCCGCCCCCCGGCAGGCACCGGCCCAGCTGGAGCGCGGCCTCCCTCCTCCGGAGCACGCCTGGGGGCTGGCAGCTTCCACTCCTGTGGGGTCAGCTCTCCGCTAGGCACCCCACCGTCTGCCTCCCCAGGGGTCTTCCAGACCAGAGAGCTGGGCCTCGACTTTGGGCTTTTTGCCCAACAGGTCGGAAGTGCCTGCCTTTGCTCTCGGCTCTCTGGGAAGCTCATTCCTTTTACGCGAGGCCGGGGGCGCTGGAGGCCCCTTTTCCAGGTGGAAGCCCATGCCCAAGTGTCCCCTGGCTGCCCACCAGCTTCTCCCTCACTCTACAGGGCAGGGGGCCACCCTTTCGGCCCCGGACTGCCTACCCTTTGCAGCCCCCTGGCTCTTAACTGCCCTTGGGGATGGAAATCCGCCTGGCTGGGGCCAGGAAGGCCAGTACTCTGTTCTGGAGTTGATTTGCTGTGTGACTTTGGAATGAGTCACTTGGCATCTCTGGGCTTCACCAAATCCCACTGGGGAAGTGGGGAGGTTTGAAACCTGCCTCCCTCTGCTAGTGTGGGGAAGGTCAAAAGTGCAAGAAACCCTCACCAGGCTGCCAGGGCTGGTGAGAAGCCTCAGGTGCAGGGGCCTGGCCTGTTGAGAAGGTAGAGCTGTTCAGGGAAATCGGGGCCAGCCCTCCCTGCTCCCTAACTCAGGCTTCCGCCTTCACTGTGAGAAGCTGGGGCTGTGGGGACATACTGGTAAACAGTCTCCGGGGCCCAAGGAGCCCACACACTGGCTCCCCTACGTGGACCCCACTAACTCAAGTCCTTTAAGAAGTTGGGAGAGCCTAAAATGACCGTAGATCTTTCAAAAGCATCCCAAGAACCCAGCTCATAACGCCAGAGCCCATTCTAGCTTCTCTTTTACTGAAGTTAATATTTGGGGTCCCTGGTGGCTCAGCTGGTCAAGAACCCACCTGCAATGTGGGAGACCTGGGTTCGATCCCTGTGTTGGGAAGATCCCCTGGAGAAGTGAATGGCTACTCACTCTAGTATTCTGGTCTGGAGAATTTCATGGACTTAATAGCTAAATCCCTGTCTCTCGCATCACCCTGTTTTGTCTTTCCAGCATTTTGTCACTATCTGAAAGTTTAATAGTTACTTGCTTGCTTGCTTCGTCTGTCCCCCTCCCCCAATGCGCACTCGACAATGTAAGCTCACCATGCACTCGCCCGCACCTGGCTTGGTCATCAGGTACCTGGTGAATATGTGAGTGGAATGAATGAAATCATCTTGCCTCACGTGTGATATGGGCACTGACATCCCTGGAGGGGACCTTGGGAGGAATAAAGTTGACAGCCCAGGATGTATGGCTATCATGAGGACCAGTCACACCACTTGTTGGGCCTGAGAAAAAAAGAAACTGTGTGGCTGTCAGGTGAAAAAATTATTGAGAATTTCAAGATGGTGACAGCAGGGTACTGACAAGTCCAGGGCCCTTGTGAGCCAGGGGTCGTGTGTGACAGCTAGGGTCACACACCCAGGAATCCAGACAGGGTGTTCATACATAGGCGGGGAGTGGGGAGGTGGAGGGATTGAATGCCAAGTCTTGGGCTTTCCACACCTTCACTGGGCTGCAGGAAACTCAATCCAATAGTTTCTCCTTGTTGCAGAATGGATGACACTTCCCACACAGACAGCTGACAACAGCTAGCTAATTGAGGGTTGTCTGTGCTCCCAATGGAAAAGCAAAAGCAGGCAATATGGAGGCATGTAGGATTTAGGGGCAACGGTAAGCATGTAACGGTCATTGCCCTGGTTAGCATTTAGTCAGGAGCTTCTCTAAAGTGCTACAGTGAGGCCCACAATCCAAAAAGCTCTAAAATCCTTTCTCCCCCCTTAATTAGACCCATACATTTAGGCAAGTCCACAAGGGGCTGTGGACCTGAGCTGCTGGCCCACTTTAGAGATAAGGCACCAAGGTCCTGGCAATATCAAGGGCATGGCCAGGAAATGGCTGAGCTGGGACCCTGGCATCACTTCTGGGAGCTGCTGGTGAAGGTGAGAATACAGCTGTTGTTTAGGGTAGAGAATGACGGCCTTTTTATAGGGGCAACTCTTTCAGCATCCCCTTTCCGACCCCAACCTGAAGCCTAGAGGCCCTTGAGCTGGTGTGTCCTAGGGAAGCCTCCAGCTAATTAAGCATTATTTATGGACTGGCCTCCTGAAGACAAGCTTTAAATTACTTGCAGGCTGTGCCAAGGTAACTGTCTATCCTACCGGCTATTAATTAGGAATCAGTTTAATCTCTGCTGGACGAAGGTCAAACACTATGGAGTTGACCCGGCTGGCTGGCGTTGCACTATCAGACTGAGGATCTGGGCCTGGAGGGCTGGGGGACTCAGGGGAAGTGGCAGGACGTTGCAACGGGAAATGACCTGGTCAGCACATCCTGCAAAGGCCAGGATGCTGACAGCAAAGCCACGTGGGCCTTGGCCCAGGAAGCCAGGCAAGGTGGGGTTTCCCTTTAGCACCAGCCCTGCAGAAAGTGGATTTCAGTGGTCCTCAGAGAGTGCCCCAGCCCTCCAACAGCAGAGAATTCTGCTGGAAATTCAGGCTTCCCTCACCTGCCTGGTCATGCAACCTGTAGAAACCCTTCTGTAGCTCCCTAATGCTCTTCTAGGGCCTCCCAGGTGGGTGAGTCATTGGTAAAGAATCCACCTGCAAGGCAGGAGATATGGGTTTGACCCCTGGGTCGGAAAGATCCCCTGGAGAAGAAAATGGCAACCCACTCCAATATTCTGGCCTGGAAAATCCCATGGACAGAGGAGCCTGGCGGGCTACAGTCCATGGGGTTGCAAAAGAGTCAGACACGACTTAGCAACTAAACAGCAACAGTGCTCTTCTAATCAAGCCCCGATTCCAGCCCATGGCCACCGGGCTCTATGAGCTCTGCCAGGCCAGACTCTCTTATCTCCTGCTTTCCAGACATGCTCATCCCCTCTGCCTGGAATGTTCGCCTTCCATGGCCTCCACCTCAGTCTTGATGCCTCACTTTAGACCCTGCTCCTAGCCGTTGCCAGCCTTCCTTCCCCAGAAGCCAGATTGCCTGGATACAGATCTCAGGACTGTGTGTGCTGTTAAGCAAGCATTTAACTTCTGTGAGGCTTTGTTTTCTCGTTTTTAAAATAGGGACACAGGACTTCCCTGGTGGTCCGGTGACTAAGACTCCATGCTCCTGATGCAGGGGGCCTGGGTTCCACCTCTGGTCAGGGAACTAGATCCCACATGCCGCAAGTAAGAGTTTTTACGCCACAACTGAAGACCTCGAGTGCTGCAATGAAGACCTGGCATAGCCAAATACATAAATATTTTTTTAATTAAAAAAAATAAAATAGGGACATAGTTCCTCCCTCATTGAGTTGTTCTGAGGAGCAAATCAGATTGTTCCTGTAAACAACTTAATGTGTTGTTGTTGTTTAGTTGCTAAGTTATGTCCAACTCTTTGCCACCCCATGGACTGTAGCCCCGCCAGGCTCCTCTGTCCATGGGATTTCCCAGGCGAGAATATTGGAGTGGGTTGTAGTTTCTTTCTCCAGGGGATCTTCCCAATCTAGTGACTGAACTTGTGTCTCCTGCATCGGCCAGTGGGTTCTTTACCGTCTGAGCCACCAGGGAAGTTCCACTTAGTGTGTAGGAAGAGTTTTATTAACAATGGCAAAGACTGATTGGAAACCCCTCCCTTTGCTCAGAGCTGCATCCCACTCCATCAAAGTGTCTATCATGCCTCAGTGTCACTGAGAGCCATGGGTCCGTTCTCCCAGCTAGCCAGAAGAGGGACCTGTGCTTTTCCCCTGCGATGCCCACCCGGTCCCTATGACCTAGGAGAGCCCCCTGCACACCCTTCCCCACTGTCAGATCCACCCCCATAAGAAGCCTTCCAGGATGACCCACAGTTTTCTTTTCTGTGGAGCAGCTGCCAACCCAGCGTGGGGTCAGTTCAGATCCCCTGTTGCCGTTTTGTCCTCCAAGGACAAATCCCACAAATGACACTCTACTGCCCTAGCCACACTGCCAGCCTCTCTGTGTGCCTGGTGAGGGTGGATGGCACCTGGAAAAGAAGTTTGCATTCGGCAGGTATTCGGGGCATATCCAGCCAGTGTTTTCTTTTTTTTTTTTTTGAAGGACTCAGATAAACCACTCTGGGTTTACCTCCGCCCCCAACTCTCCGCCTTTCAGAACACAGCCCAGCCAGTGTTTTCTGAGCCCCTGGCTGGCAACAGTCTCCTGGGAGGTTGAGACTAGCACTGTCATATAATAGATGAGAAAACTGGGGCTCAGAGAGTGTAGCCAGCAGAATAATGACTTCCTCCAGAACGTCAAAGGCTTCCCAGGTGGCTCAGTGGTAAAGAATCTGTCTGCCAATGCAGGCGATGCAGGAGATGCAAGTTCAATCCCTGGGTCGGGAAGATGCCCTTGGAGGAGAAAATGGCAACGCATGCCAGTATTCTTCCCTGGGAAATTCCATGGCAGAGAAGCCTGGTGGGCTAGTCCATAGGGTCGCAAAATAGTTGGACATGACTTAGCAACTGAGCACACCAGAATTTGTTTTTCAGTCACTCAACTGTGTCTGACTCTTTGGGATCCCATGAACTGTAGCCTGTCAGGCTCTTCTGTCCATGGAATTCTCCAAGCAAGTATACTAGAATGGGTTGCTATTTCCTTCTCCAGGGGATCTTCCCAGTCCCAGGGGTTGAACCCACATTTCCTGCGTTGCCAGGTGGATTCTTTTACTATTGAGCCACCAGGGAAGCTCTGAGCATATCAGGATGCCCATATCCTAAGCCCCAGCACCTGGGACTATGTTAACTTACACAGGAAAGGGAGATTTAAGGCTGCAGATGGAATTAAATATGCTAATCAACTGGCTTTAAAATAGAAAAACTGTCCTGGATTATCCAGGTGAGCTCAGTGTAATAACAAGGGGCCTGAGAAGTGGCAGAAAGAGACAGAAGAGAGAGGGAGATGTGACCACGGAAGCCGGGTTAGGGTGATGCAATCTTGACGGCTTTGAAGGTGGAGGAACGGGCCATGAGCCAAGGAATGTGGGCAGCTTCTAGAAGCTGGAAGATGCGAGAACATGGATTTTTCACTCCAGCCTCCAGAGGGCACATAGCCCTGACACCTTGATTTTAGCCCGTGAGACCACTGTTGGACTCCTGACCTCCAAAACCGCGAGAGAATGAACGTGATTTTTAAGCCGCTGAGTGTATGGTTTGTTTAGCACAGCTGCGGGAAGCTCAGGCAGAGAGGTGGAGAGCCGGAGAGCTGGGTCTGAAACTGGAGTTTGTCTCCAAAGTCTGTGGGCTTCCGAAAGTGGCACGGCAGCCCCTCCCTCATGCTAACCTGTCAGCATCACTTAAAACAAACCCTCTATTGGACTTCCCTGGTGGTTGGGAAATCCCATGGGCAGAGAAGCCTGGTGGGCTAGTCCACTGGGTGGTAAAAGAGTTGGACACGACTGGTGGCTCAGTGGTCAAGAATCTGCCTTGCAGTGCAGGGGACACGAGTTCAATCCCTGTTCTGGGAAGATTCCACATGCAGCTGCGACTAAGACCCAATACAGCTAAATAAATAAATAAATAAATATTTAAAAAAACAACAGCAACAACAACTCTCTGTCATAAAGATATGCCCCAGAGGCTTTTGTAGAGGGTGCACGAGAGGGGTTGCAAGGAACAGTCAAACAGGAGCCACAGCCTCATCTTCACGACCAGGACTTTTCATACAGTATCTCATTGAAATCTCCTTTTATAAATGAGGAAACTAAGGTCAGAGAGGTCTAATAACTTGCTTAGGGCCACTCAGCAAGTGAGTGGAAGAGCATGCATATGAATTTTGGTTTGTTGACTCCTGAGCTCAAAATCTGAATCACAACTGTATACCAGCTCCTTAAAAAAGAAATAAAGCTAAACTTAGGTGCACACACATGTGCACTCATGCACACACACACACATACCTGCCAACCTGAAGGCGCAAGAGCTGGCCCCCAAACCAGCACAGCCAGTCAGGAGGAGGAGGAGGGCAAAGCTGTTCCCAGCCCACACTGCCCCGTGACCCTGGCAGGAGGACCCCTACTGCCTCGCTGTGGGTTCACCAGAGAAGTGGCCTGGGGAGGTGATGCA
Organism: Bos indicus x Bos taurus; assembly: GCF_003369695.1. Classification (NCBI taxonomy): domain Eukaryota; kingdom Metazoa; phylum Chordata; class Mammalia; order Artiodactyla; family Bovidae; genus Bos; species Bos indicus x Bos taurus. Next base: position 40,459,377 of record NC_040091.1, on the reverse strand, counting down.
AGGCTGCCCCCTCTGCCAAGTGAGACATGAGGACATGGCATGTGGGAGTCGAGGGTGGCCTGACTCCATGTGGGTGTGTCTGCCTGCCTGCAGGAAGGTCACGCTGCCCTTTGTGGTCACGCTGGCTCCAGCCCCAGCTCCCCATGATGACCTGGGATGGGGCCTGTGAGAGTTCAGGGCATGCTGGACCAGCCAGCTGAGTTTGACACTGTCCCCAGGCCCCTGGGAGAGATCTAAAGGCACCCAGAGACTCTGCTTCCAACCTTGGAAGGACTCTGCATCAGAGAGCCAGCTTCTCACACCCGGGGAAGCGTGAGTAGAAACAGTAGCAAAGGGGCCTCCTTTACTTTCCTGTCCAAGTGGCCTTACATCTTCCAGAAAAGGATACCAAGAAAGTTTGTTGACAACCTGCTGGACCACCGTAAGTGGCTGCTCAGAAGGCTTCTTTGAGGTGCAAACTCCCTGAGAGCAGACAGGTTTCAGTTCAAGCCAGAAAAGTCTATCCTGTCTTTTTTGTTGGTAAGTGTCAGTAAATGACCTGATAAGGTCTGCAGGACTGGTGGCTCAGTGGTAAAGAATCTGCCTGCAATTCAGGGACACAGGTGACTTGGGTTCAATCCCTGGGTGCGGAAGATCCCCTGGAGCAGGAAATGGCAACCCACTCCAGTATTCTTGCTTGGCGAATTCCATGGACAGAGGAGCCAGGTGGGCGACAGTCCATCAGATCGCACAGTTGGACATGACTGAACGACTTAACACGCATGTCAGTAAATGACCTGATAAGGTCTTCAGGACTAGACCTGGGAGGACTGGCTAAGAGATGCCTGGAGCTCCTGGACGTTTGTGCCTGAGATGAAAAACTGAATTGGTTCCTCCTTAAGAAGGAATACTAGACATCCACTCCTGATCCCCTTGCTCCTGGCAGCAGAAGCCCCATGTCCCCCACAGAAGTCCATCTCCACACTTACATGCTGTGGCTTGGTTGTTCCTCTAGCTCAGAGTCACGCCCGAGACCCACAGCTGGCCAACTAGCGATTACACCATTGCCAGTGTCTGCTTCAGCCTAATCCAGCCACAATCAGAGAGACTCAACTCCTGGACCCTGGAAAAGTTGGGAGGAAGATACTGATCTGCTTGCTCCACTGGGAGCTGAGGGGGTTTAAGGCAGCAAGGGGCAGATGTGAGCAGTCCCAGGGTGGGGAGGGCCTGCCTAAGGCGAGACTGAGTCCGGACAACACTGTTTGATCTCCGGGAGCCAGGCTTGTGCTCATGTCCTTTAGACCCATTTAAATTCCCAGCAGCTAAAAGCACACGTTGCATGGACTCTGCTCAGGGCTGTCAATGTGATCTGTTCTGTAAAATGATTAACCGAGAGGCCACAAAACTCACTGGTTCAAGAGCAGACGCCCAGAGTTCAAATCCCACGCGGTCTGTCACAAGCTGTGTGATCTTGCTATGGACCCTCAGAATCTGGACCAGTGAAAAAGATGATAGGGCTTCCCTGTTGGTATAGTGGTTAAGAATCCACCTGCCAACGCAGGGGACATGGGTTCGATCCCGGGTCTGGGAAGATCCCACATGCCTTGGCACAACTAAGTCTGGTGCACCACAACCATTGAGCTCTAGAGCCTAGGAGCTGCAACTTCTGAAGCCTGCGTGCCCTAAAGTCCATGCTCTGTAACAAGAGAAGCCCCTGCTCACTGTAACTAGAGAAAGCCCGTTTGCAGTAACGAAGACCCAGCGCGGCCATAAATAAATAAAAACAAGGGGGATACCAATTGGGAAAAAAAGAAGACAGCACTGCCCACACTAGAGCTCACTGTGAGGAATAAATGACTTTATTACGTGTCAGGTGCTGGCACATAGTAGGTGCTCAGTAGACATGGATTCTAACTCGCTATGATGGATCAGTCATGCTTTCACGCAAGCAACAAAGATTTATGAAGTGCCTGCTGAGTCCCAGATACTGCTGGGTGCTCAGGACACTCAGGGAGTAAGAGGACACATCCCTGGCCTCCCAAGGATCTCACAGCCTTTTGGAGAAGACACATGGCAACAAGCAGCCACAAGCATGGGGAGTTGCCATGGTAACCCATGACTTTGGCCTCACCGCAGCCCAACCCTGACCAATTGAGCTACTTGGACACAGAGGTGAAGATGACTAATGGGGAAGCTGGGTGGCTGTCTGCGGAGTGGGCAGCCAGGACCAGAGCAGAGGCCCGGCCTTTGACCAGCCTCTGTGCCTGGACTGGAGAGGGGCCTGTATTGGACCAGCCCTTGAACACGAGGAAAGGGGCCTCCAGTATGAGGGACGATGCCAGGCTCTGAGCCCTCCCTGAGGAAGAGTGATTCATTCTTACTGACTTCTAGAAAGGGTCAAGAGCTAAAATTCCCAAGGGCTTCTGTGACAGGAGCAAATTTCTCCCTTTCCTGCCGACTCCCAGAACCAGACTGAGTCTGGCCAGCGGGCTCTTTGCCTCTGTGCCCAGCAGAGCACTTGGGCCAACAAGCCAGGGCTGGGGGTGTCCGCTTTCTCTCCGCCCCCATGCCAACCAGAAGGAGCCATCATTTCTTGCAAAACCTCTGGTGCTGAACTAGGAGGTTTACATATATTATTTCACGGAATCTTCATACTTTCGTTTTTCAGATGGGGGAAGCCCAGAGAGATGGTTATTACCCAAGGTCACACAGCAGGTTGCTGGGAGGCTTCCTAGGATTTAAAGGATTAGGAACTGGCTCCCAGCAGCCCTGGCTAGCATCATGAATGGCAAGAGTGCTCTGGCCAGTGGGCTGGTCTCCACAACTTGAAAGACCTCAGCAGCTGTGACACTGTCCACGGGCCAGTCCTTGGCTTTGGGGCTGGAGTGGCCAAGTCGCATTCCCCCAGGCTGGGAGCTGAATGTGGGCTGGGTTCCCTTCGGAGGCTGGCTCAGTCCTGGTGGAGTAATTAGGGCTTCTAGCTCCTGGGTTGCTTAGTGGTGGTGTGGGGGGCCTGGTTGAGGGCTGAGCAGGGCCTGGGGTTCCATATGCCTGGGCGAGAAGAGGGAACCCTCCCTTGAGGGGCAAAGGCACAAGCTAGAAAGGCATGCTTCTTCACCTTGGAGTAAAGAACCCAAAGTTGAGGGCCCAATGAAATGACACATGGCAGATTCCCATTATACTGGAGTGGGTAGCTGTTCCCTACTCCAGGGGATCTTCCCAACCCAGGGATTGAACCCAGGTCTCCCACATTGTGGGTGGATTCTTTACCATCTGAGCCACCAGGGAAGCCCAAGAATACTGGAGTGGGTAGCCTATCCCTTCTCTAGCCAATCTTCCCAACTCAGGAATTGAACTGGGGTCTCCTGCATTGCAGGCATATTCTTTACCAGCTGAGCTTCCAATGAAGCTCCAAGTAAGGAGCAGCTAAGAGAAAAGACCCTGATGCTTGGAAAGATTGAAGGCAAAAGGAGAAGGGAGAGGCAGAGGATGAGATGATTAGATAGCATCACCGACTCAATGGACATGAATCTGAGCAAACCCCGGGAGACAGTGAAGGACAGGGGAGCCTGGCGTGCTGTAGTCCATGGGGGTGCAGAGTCAGGCAGGACTTAGCGACTGAACAACAAGAGAAGTGTGTCCTAAGTAACTTCCCGGAATAGTTCCTTTCAAGCCTTATGTTTTCCTTCTAAGTAATGGCATCCTTTCAAAATACACACAAAAATCTCACACAGAATTCTAAGCTACAAGACCTAAGGAAGCTGAGTGAGTTAAACGGAGATGAGGACCCCTGGGAACCCCATCTGCTCCACCTCCCATGGGGTCCCACCTTCTTGGAATCCCTTGGGTGCTTTGGAACCCAGTTTGAAAACTCGGTCCTAAAACCTCAACTGGTGTTGGGGTCTGCCTTGAGGCTGCTGGGGTTCAGATGGCCCAGAGCTCTATAGAAGACTGAAATGCAGACAGGTATCTGTAAGCACTTCCCAGGAGTATGTTTCAATGTGGACAAAATAATCATATGGTTCATTGCTCAAAGTGCTTTCTTAGCCCCTTCCTTGAAAGGCTACTGAAAAGGGGTTTCAAGATCGACTTCCCCAAAACAGGATGTGGCCAACACAGTCAGGAAAGCTTGAGCCCAGTGACCTTTGCCAGGCTGACTCTTGTTGGCATTAAGTATTACCGGGCCACAGATCTGTATTGTCCACTCTGGCTTGACCTTGGCTTTGGGTTGCAGTACTCCAGAGTCTCCTGCCTCTGACATAGGCTCCAGTTCTGGGCCCTGAATCAGAGCCTCAAGTTGTTGGATGGGTTTTGATTGGATCCAGTCCAGAGGTTCTTAACCTGGTGTCTGGAACAGGCATCAGGGGGACCCAATGATCTCTTAAAAGTATAAAAATTTGTCTCTTTGTGCATTCTTCTTCAGACTGGGTTTATATTACTTTCTCCAGATTCTCAAAGAGCTCCACAACCAGCAAAAGTTTAAGACTTACTGCAAACCCTTTAGTTGCCACCTCCTTCAAGAAGTCTTCTGAGATTTCCTTAATTTACAGTGATCTCTCCCTTCTCTGAATTATCAGAGCTCTAGGTCACTTGGGAGGATCCAGCTGGGTGACCTCGAGTTTAGATGGAAGAAGCCGGCACTCACTCATTCCTCAAAGTTGGCTTCCAGCTAGAGGTGCCACCCTGGCTGTAAATGCATGAAATACAACTGTGCTGCTTTCCTGCTTATCAGTTACGTGTTCAAAGCAAACCCTGATAACCAATGACTACCTTAATACTTTGGCAAGTAACCCACTCATTGTATGCAAATACTGCTGCTCAGTGCTTAAAAAAATGTTTTGGTGAGGTCAAACTTAAGTACATCCTGTTGACTCCTGGACTGCTCATCAATTCTCTTTCCAGAACCCTCTGTGTACTAGGTAGTTCCCATTATTGAACAGCTTGTCTCTTGACCTCTCCATAACCCTGACTGGGGTGGGCTGGGCCAGGCTGATAATATTTGACCCAGAGGGAAAGGGCCTAGTGTTGAAGCTAAAATCCTGGGTTTGAAATCTGCCTTAGGCCAACCATCCAGGGCAACTCACTTCACTTGCTGATGGCCATTGTGGAAAACAGGATGGAGGTTTCCCAAAAAACTAAAAATAGAACTACCCTGCTGCTGCTGCTGCTGCTAAGTCGCTTCAGTCATGTCCGACTCTGTGCGACCCCATAGACGGCAGCCCACCAGGCTCCCCTGTCCCTGGGATTCTCCAGGCAAGAACACTGGAGTGGGTTGCCATTTCCTTCTCCAATGCATGAAAATGAAAAGTGAAAGTCAAGTCGCTCAGTCGTGTCCGACTCTTCGCAACCCCATGGACTGCAGCCGATCAGGCTCCTCTATCCATGGGATTTTCCAGGCAAGAGTACTGGAGTGGGGTGCCCTATCAGTCAGCAATTCCCCTCCTGGGTATATATCTGGGGAAAAAAAATCAAGGACACTAATTCGAAAAGGTACATGCACCCCAATATTCATAACAGTGTTATTTACGATTGCCATGATACAGAAGCAACCTGAGTGTCCATAAACAGAGGAGTGGATGAAGATGTGGTGTATATCTATATCCATATCTACACACACACACACACACACACACACACATGCTGGAATATTACTCAGTCATAAAAAAGAATGAAATGTTCTCACTTGGAGGGCATTATGCAAAGTCAAATAAGTCAGAGAAAGACACACACTATATGATATCACTTACATGTGGGATCTAAAAAACACAACAAACTAGTGAATATAACAGCAAAAAGCAGACTCACAGATATAGAGAACAAATGAGTGGTTACCACTGGGTGGGAGCAGCAATATAAGGATGGGGGAGGGGAGGTACACGCTATTGGGTATAAGGCAGGCTCAAGAATGTACTGTATAACACGGGGAATACAGCCAACATTTTGCAGTAATGGTCAATGGAAAGTAACGTTTAAAAAGGATATAAAAATTTAAAAATTATTTTTTAATTGGAAAAAAGAAAAGAAGAAAAGCAGTGGGTTGCTGATCACACCTGCCTCTGGGCCTAGACAGGACAATGAATGTGAAAAAGCCCTGTGGAGTCAATCCTGTAGGCCACCACAGTCACACAGGGTATGCACCAATGTCTCAAGCTGTCTGGGGAGCCCAAGGAAGCCCTCAGCATCCATTTCGGGTCTAAGTTATGACTGATGGCCAGAATGAAGGATGTGAACACAGGCCTGCACCTTCCTACTCCTCCTCTTCTCTCTCCAGCATCCTGGAAAAACCCCACCAAAGGAATGACCCAGCCCCTGAAGGACTCTGCTGAGGTCAGGCTGAGAAGGGCTGTCTTCTTTTAATTTTTGAGCATTGGTCGATTGAAGCTGGTGGCCTCTCTTCCTTGTGGCCCCTGACTCTGTCTGGGTCACTGACATCACTCTAGTAACAATGGTTCACAGAATCAATGGGGTGGAAGGGACCCAGGTGATCATCCAGAACCCAACCTCTCCTGATGCAAGAATCCACAGTTCCCTCACTGCAGCCTGCTGACCCCAGAAAAGCTCCAGAGGGTGGGAAGGTGCTCCCGGGCCCCAGCCTCGTGTGGACCTCCATCCACCTGGAAGGCAGCTGATACTGTCTCCAGCCCCTGAAGCAGTCAACCAAATGCTTCTGGATTGGCCATCCCACCTAAGTCATGGCTTCTGGTCCTTGTCATTTGGAGCCTGCTCCCTGGGTGCCCCCCAGTTGCTCAAGGACCTTCTCAAAGTGTTGACCGATACTGCCTACAATGCTCCTGGGCTCCCTTGACATAGTAGAACTGAAAAGTGTCTCCTTTGCTCAGGGCACCAATACAGTTGCTTTCATTTTCTTTGCAGAGGGAGTTAAATTTCTGTTGCCATTAAAGTCATCTTACTGAAGCTGACTCCTCTTTCCAGAGCATCAGGGGCTTTATTGGAGATGATCATCACACCAGGACGTAAGTGCCACCAGAGAAAACCTTGTTAATGTGGCTCCCTGTGGCAGCCCTAAGCCCAGCTGCCTAAATCGAGGAATGAATTTGACATAGTCACAGTTCCCCAAGAGCCGTGTCACCATTTTTCACCCCAGGCATCCGCAAGCACAGATCATGGCTTGCTGAGCGGAGGTCTCCCCAGCAGACTCTGAGGCCTGGATCCCGGAAGACTCGCACCCATCCCTCCAGAGGTACACCAGCCTACCCAGATCTCCCTTCAGCCCACATACTTCCACTGGACTAAAGATATCAACAGCAGTGTCTTCTCAGATCCAAGCACCAAGCTGAGAGCAGACTCAAGCTTTAGAATGCCCTCAGAAGGGAGCCAGGCAAGTCTGGTCTCAAGTACTTAGAGGAGCCCAAGAAGCACCCCAACCCCTCTCCTGCCCTTGGCCTGCCACCCCCTCCACCCCCCCACCCCACCTCCCTAAGTGACCTGGCCCTAAGTGACTTGGGTTAGATCCTGTCACTTCTACTTCCCTTTGCAGAACAACAGCTCCCAGCTTCACTTGGAGCCAAAGCCAGAGCCGGTTCTAGAGACTGCTGGCCCTACCTGCCCTGCCCTGCTCCCCCAGCTCGCCCCCTGCCCTGCTCCCAGTCTCCTGCCCTGCTCTCCCACCCCACCCCTTCCTGTTCTGCTCCCTGACCCCCCATTACTGGCCCATCCCCTGCCCCCTACACTGCAGCCCTCATTACTCACTCTGCTCCAGCCACAGTGGCCCCCTCCCAGCTCCCCAGATATCCCAGGTACATTTCTTTGTCTGTCTCTTCCCTCTACCTGGAACGCTGCTCCCTCCATTCCCGTCAGGCCTGTCACTGGACCTCATTTGTTTCCTCCTTACTGTGATGTAACGGGCTGTTTTCTGTATCCTGTTTTTATCTGTCTCCCTCACCAAACTGCCGACTCCACTCGGGTGGGGACTGGTGTCTGCTTTGCTCACCGCTGCCATATCTCTATGCCTAGAACAGTGCTGGGCACACATAGGGTGCACCACAGACTTGTGGAATGAATGAACGAGTTCCCACCAACCACTCATTTGTTAAACTATTCTGGTATTTGGCATTTAAAAAAATTTTGTGAATTTTAATTATAATTTTTTAAAAATTATCTTTGGCTGTGCCGTGTAGCACAGGGGATCTTACGTCCTAGACCAGGTCGTGCACCCTGCAGTGGAAGCACGGAGTCTTAACCACCAGACCACCAGGGAAGTCCCCTAACACTTTCTTTTCGAGAATCCAGAACTTTAATAAGACTTCATGCCTTTTAAGGGACCTCACTCATCTCACGGCAGACAAGTGTGCATTTGGGAACGCTAGTATCTAAACAGATTTGCTTGTCTCCTTTTCATTTGGCTTCAACTCTTTCCCAACCTTCTTGGTTCATCTGAATAATATGTTTCAAATGTCTCCCTTTCAAGCATCGTATATACTTGGGGGTTTTTTTTGAGTGTGTCTTCTAAAGGGAGCAAGGAGAACATCTTACAACATTCTAGGTAAGGTTGTGCTTTGGCCTGAGGATACAGAAGAACAGGTTGGGTCTGGAACCATTCGAGCCCAGGTGCCCATAACTATGTGGGCTTTTGAGAGTGGCAGGTTGGGATGAAGACTCTAGGGACAAGTTGTAGTGAGGACAACAACTGGATCTCTTTCCTTGGGAGAAAGGATGGCTAATGGCTCCCTTCTCATCAATATGGCCAAGATAGTTTTCTCAAAGTGGTAAGGATCGTTTCTCAGCAAATAACAAGATAAAGATGGTACAGAGAAAGTAACTATTTTGATACAGAGACTGGAAGGGCTCTGGGTCGGGGATAAACCAATGGCCAAGGCTCTGAAATGCAGAAAGTTCAGAAGAACTTGGAATCTGCCCAAGAATGAGCAGATGCCCAGGTAGATGGACGATGGACATCCTGACCCAGGGTCAGTATTTCCAGGTTAGGGAGCATGCTCTGATTTTAGGATATACCCTGCAAGTTCCACTTGACGTGTTAATTGGGAAACTCGGGCCTTTCGTTCTCTTGGAAGCCACAAGTTGAAAACACTAACATTTCCTGCAAGAGTTGAAATAAATCACAGAGTCGGCTACCTGGTGGCTGTTAAAGGGGTTTAGAAATGGACGTGAGGCCGTCTACAGACTGAGGGCACATTTTCCAACTCTGAGCTGCTGCTTTTTCATTCAGTGGGATCTGATGCACAGCACAAAAGGCTCAGATCTGCAGTGATGAGGACAAATGTCTTTGGCAGAGAACTTGGCACGAGGTTGCTTTCCTGGGATGGCTGAGCCATATGTGTGTTAGTTTCTCAGTCGTGTCCGACTCTTTGTGATCCCATGGACTGTAGCCTGCCAGGCTCCTCTGTCCATGGGCTTTTCCAGGCAAGGATACCTGAGTGGGTTGCCATTTCCTTCTCCAGGGGATCTTCCCAACCCAGGATGGAACCCAGGTCTCCTGCATTGCAGGCGGATGCTTTACCATCTGAGCTACTAGGGAAGCTACTAACAGGAGCCGTAAGAGAATTTTAGAGCATGCCAGGGTCTTAGGGATCATTGCGTCCCCTTTCATTTTTACAGGTGTGCTTCTTAGCTGCAGCCTGGAGAAGGGAGTGACTTTTTCAGGGTTGTAGCAAAGTCAGGTCTAGAACCCAGGTGAGCCTGGTCACAAGGGGCGTGGTCCCAGATGTGGGCACCTTTGTTCCCCAGGCGAAGTGGGTGGGGCAGTAAAAGGGAGGTGTTTGTCTATTCAGCTGACAGTCCAAATTGTAAAGCCCATTGTTTGAAACCCAAGGACCAGACGCTGCATGCTGAAAGAATTTCCTAGATGCCACAGTTAGGACAGGTAGCCTACTTTCCTGCTCCCAAACTGCATTAGATGAGAACCTGGTACTTTTCCTAGAAATTCTTAGCAAAGGCTGCATTCTGGGTGAGAAGGGGAGAAGTAAACCACTGCTGTTTCCCATGTCACCCTAGCTGTGTGACTTTCATGACATATCAATTGTTTAATGCAGCTACTTTGGCCTGATGACTCTGGATTGCAAGATTACCTGTCTGGACCCTTCTCTCCCCTTTCTCCTTTTTCCTAATCTCATCAGTACTGGCCTAATTCAGAGTGTGAGACACAAATTATTCCTTCCCCTAATCCCTAGTCCATGCAACATTATTTTTCTTTCATTCCCTTCTGCCTCCCATCCCCAGTTTCAGCCAGGTGTACAATCTCTCATCACTGGTTTCTTGCACGTGGGTTACCCTTCCCCCACCTCTGCTGGTTCAAACTCTTGATGTGCTCTAAGCCTCACTCAAATGCCACCTTCTTCAGGAAGCCTTCCATGCACTCTTGTTATAGATGAATGGCTCTGGGTTTCTCTGTGTAGTGTGCTGTACCGTGCTGTGCTGAGTCGTGTCTGTCTCTTGCGACCCCATGGACTGTAGCCGCCAGGCTCCTCTGTCCATGGGATTTCCTAGGCAAGAATACTGGAGTGGGTTGCCATTTCCTCCTCCAGGGCATCTTCTCAACTCCAGGATCGAACCTGCGTCTCCTGTGTCTCCTGCATTGACAGGCAGATTCTTTACCACTGAGCCACCTGGGAAGCCTTCTGTGTAGTGTACCCCCCCAACTTTGTGTCTACCCAGGACCTCAGAATGTGATCTCATTTGGAAATAAAGTCTTCAGAGATGTAATTAGTTAAGGATCCCAAGACAAGGTCATACTGGATTCGAGTGGGCCCAAATCCAATGACTGGTGTTTTTATGAGAAGAGAGGACACACAGACACAGATAGCAGACAGTCACGTGAAGAAGGAGGCAGAGATGGGAGTGATGCTGCCACAAGCCAAGGAATGCCAACCAGGAGCCACCAGGAGTGAGGAGGGAGGGGGAGGGAGGAGGAAGAATTCTCCCCGGAGTCTTTGAATGAGGGGGGCACCACCAAGCCCCAGATTTCAGATTTCTAACCTCCAGATTAGAAATAGAATACACTTCTGTTGCTGCAAGGCACCAACTTGGTGGTCATTTGTTACAGCAGTTACAGGAAACATACGCTATAGCTTGTGCCTTGACAGTTAGCACCTGGCCATGTCTCTGAGCCTTCTTTGCTCTACCCACCCCTCTCCAGGCCCAGTGCTGCACTGAACACTTACAGACACCTCGGGCAGGTTTGTTGGACTAGGTCTCTCTGAGGTGGTCATCAAGGGGTAGTTGGGCCTGGGCCTGGCCCAGTGCCAGGATGGGAAGGATTTGCTGAATGGATGTGATTCACCAGACTAGGTGAAGGGTCTATTCCTAGTGAGCTTCTTTAAGAAAAAGGCTACAGACCCATGGACCATAAATTCAATAACAAAGCAGGTGCAACTCTGAACCAGTCCTCAGACTGGATCTGCAAAACGCGTCCCGGAGTCCTGGCTGGCTCTCTCTTCCATGAAGGGACTGGGTCCCTGCTCAAGGGTTCTGCCATCATGGCCCAGGGCTCTAATCCAGCCACTTGCCTCCTACTGGGCCAGAGGCTGGAACAATCCCTGCAGATACTTCCAAACAGTTCACTTCTGTCCTTCAGGGGGCTGTTGCTAAAACCAGGTCAAAGTCAAAAAGCAGAGGCTAGGTCTACCTCTAGCCTACCCAGACAGAGCCTTGGAGGTGTAGGGCTGAGCCCAAGCTCTGTGAATGCTTCCATGGAAGGAGTTCCAGAAGGACACAGCAAGTATAAAGGGGTTGTAATGGGCAATTACCCAGCTAGAGTCTTTGCCTCGGAGACCTGGGCCATGACTGGCCCTGTCCGGGTGAACCTCGTACAAGGTAGTTAAGCAGAGATATCTCAAGGTGAGGAACTTTCCAACTTTCGTGCCTTTGGGTCTCTTTAAGAAAAACCCTTATTTGGGTCATCTCTGCAGCCTAAGGGCACCACTGCCCCAAAATATTACCAAATCATTTGACTCAAGGTCATTTTTTGGAAACTGGGTTGTTGCCCCCCCCCCAGAAGCTAACAGACCTTTCTCAGACATGCAAGCAATTTGCAGACTCTGATTCTCCTCCCTTCTTTCTCTTTAGGGGGGCCTTTCCCCATGGATCCTGCCTCTCCTTCCACCCAGGGGAGGAGGGTCACGCAGGCCATGGAGGTGGCCTGCCTAACTTTGCTGTAGGCTGTGGGTGGGCACCATGCTCCCAGCTCTCTCCAGCTGCTCCACGACCACCCTGAGCCCACCATCCACTTAACTCTCTCAGCCATCTGCCCCAAAGTCCCCATTCCACAACACTCAGCCCTGTGTCCCCAAGCCCACCAGCGCCCTAAACACTCCCAGCTCTGGGAGTGGTCCCAAGGCCCTTTCACTGGGCCCCAGATGGATTCAGGCAAGAAACCTTGATTCTAAATTCCCAGCCATGACAGCGAGCCTAAGGCTCATTAAAACGCAGCTCCAGTAATTGGTCTGATAATTACAAGTTATAGGGAGGGCTCTTGGTCGTTCTGACTGGCCTGAGGACTGAACCCGCGGTGAATGGCACTGGAAGGTTCATAGGGCCCCTGGTTCCTGTTTCTGGTGACCAGATACTAATTAAGCCATATCACTCAATGGTCCTGGCTTTATTCTTCAGAAGATACCCATTTCAAATTCAGTGGGGCATGGTTCCCAGTGTATGGTGCCGCTCTGCCCCTCCCCCACCCCAGTGCCATACACTTCTTTCAATTTAGGCTTGTTTATAGTCAGTCAAGTTTTTCCAGATTGACTAAAAGAGTTCTTCATATGCCTACTGCAGCCAGTTACAAGAGCAGTGAGAGACCCAGGACTTGGGCCAGCTGGAAGAGCCAGAAGAAAAGTTTCTGTGGGATGCAGACAGCTAGGGAATGACAATCACATACGATTGTACCAAACCCTCCAGGCTCCCCCTCCCCACAAGGGCACCCTCATCTGCCACTCCTCCATAACAGATGTGGGGGGGGGGGGGGTGGAGGGCATCACTCCCAAGGAAATGAAACTGCTGAGAGCAACTTCTGCTTCTCCTTTTTCGGTGTGTCCAAGGGTTAAAAAACACTTCTGAACTCCTCTTCCAACTGCAAGGTCAAGCAGCTGTCCAAGCCACCCAAGGAGAAGCAGGAGCTGGGAGACAGTCGACCCCAGCTAACTTACTCAGCCTTGACAGCCTCCAACCTACAGCCACCACCTCCTTCTAAACGCCACCCAGGGAAGGAAGAGTTAATCGGCAATCGGCTTTGGCTGATAGTTCAGGCTCCAAAGTTCAGTCCCAGTCAGAGCCACCCCGGAGGAATTGTAAATCTCAGGGCAGTATTTAACAAAACAAAAGCAACCTGGAATTACATGCAGGTTTGGTTTTCTACAGTACATATTTACTTAATCCCCTAGGTATGTGGCTCCATGTCAGATCAGCTGGCTTTGCCGGCCCTTTCACCCCCCTCGCTCACAGCAGTTTAAATTTCAAACTAATTCCCTGTTTTTGCTCTTCCTCTTCACAGGGCTGGCTGGAGACAGCCCAGCCTGCTGGCCTCAAATCTCTCTCTCTATTGCTCTAGTCACTGGGTGAGTCAGCCTGGCTTGGGTTGGCGTTGGGTGACAGCTGGCTCAGCCTCCCCACTCTTAGGCACCAGGTCTGGGAAAACTGGAGGAAGAGGTGGTGGAACTAGCAAAAAGTTAAAGGCAGGGCTTGGGAGTTGGAAGGGGGGAGGGGTGGTTCACCACAGTGCCACCTCTCCTCTTAGTGGGGAGGGATCCCCTTCCGGGCTGTATTTGGGTGGTGGTGGGGGGTGGGTGTGCGGAGGCAGCACTGAAGCTAGAACAAGAACTCTTGATCAGCTGCTGGTTAGCCTGTCCCCTCTCTCTAGATTTCGGAACACCTGGCTTCCGAGTGCCTATCAGGCTAGGCTAGACATCCACCACCGCTTCCCGCTTTTCAAACCACACCGAGTACCCCCTTTCCCAGCTTCCAGAGCCGCAGCCGTCCAGGTTGGGGCTGGGAAGCGGGTTGCCAAGGAAAATACGAAGCGCCAGCTAGCAGGCGGCTCCCCGCTCTACCCAGGAGCGCACACACCCTGCCTTACCAGGGTGGCGGCAAAGAGAGAAAGCGAGGGGAGGAAAAAACGCAACACCTTCCTTTGGGAGGGAAGAATGTGGGAAATGGGTGGGTCTGCTAAGTTTCGAGGTGGGGGTGAACAGCCAGCCACAGATCCCAAAGGAGAGGGGCAGCTCCGGACCTGCCAAAAAAGACAGACAGTCGGCTGCCCGGGAAATGTACAAGGTGAAACTAACTAGCTCAGCACTCGCGGGTGGCGCAGAGAAGTAGGGTGGTCGGCGACTTTCAGACCCTGGGCGCGGGTTCCGGCAGCGGCAGCAGGTGGGCGCACCCCCTGTCCCCTGGGCCCCCCTCGCCTCCGGCCCCCACCAGTCTGGATTCGCGGGGTCCCGGTACCTTTCTGGCGCCGCGCTCTGCGAACTCGCGAGCTAGCTGGCGCCCGATGCCTCTCCCGCCGCCGGTGATGAGGACGTTCTCCCGGGACAGGTCCCGCAGCTTGGCGGGCAGCACCAGTCCGACCGCAGCCTTCACCACCAGATAGATCATCTGCAGAGGGAACACCACCAGCGCGCCCAGCCGTTTCCACACCATCCTCCGCGCCGCGGAGCCGGGCGGCGGGGGCGAAACTCCCCGGACCGAACAAAACAGGACTTAAAAAAGAAAACACCCCCAAACAATAATAAATAAACCGAATAAGGGGGCAGAGAGGCGTCCCACCTGGCCACTCTTGAAATCACCTCTTCCCAAATGCAAAGCAAGCACCCGGTGAGAAAAAGAGGGGGGAGAAAAAAAAAAAAAGATAAATCCTCCGGAGGAGAAAAAGCGTCTCCGAAGGTTGGGACAGTAAGAGGGGTGGAGGGGAAGCCAGAGGTGGAAAGTTCTAACAAGAACTTTCTTGCCCCGGCAGCCAGCCGTTTCGGCTGGGGAATTCTCAGGTAATGTTTACAGGCTGACAGAGGAGTTTAGGCAGGGGAAGGAAAAAAAAAAAAAAAAAGCACCAACCACACGCGCGCACCCTGCTACAGTCCCGCGGTTTCAAAGTGCAAGATTAAAAAAAAAAAACCGTCTCCAAATTGTAGCGCCCCCCCCTCTTTTCCAGGAAAAAAAAAAAAAAAAAGAAAGTAGGGGGGAAAAGTGCTTGGAGCTCCCAATTTCAGCCCGCGAAAGTCTCCAGACTCATTGCTATTCTTGGGCTCAGGAAATTGCTTAAACGCGATCTGATTGCCAGCAACGTGCAGGAGAAGTGGGGGGTCCGGGTGTCAGTTTCTTTACGTGCATGGCTCGCCCTCGCGCGCGCCCGCTCTCTTCGGCTCCCTCCCTCCCTCTCTCTTCCAGCGGAGGCTGGGAGTTGCCGCTCGATCCGGCTCCCTCTCTCTCCCTTGTTAGCATTTATTGCCTTCTTTTTGTCCTTTCCAACTTGGAGAGGGCCCGGGTGCGGAGCGCGAGTGGATCGGACGATTGGGTCTACGCCGCCTTATCCGTTCGCTCCCGGGACAGCCGCGGCTCAGAACGAGAGGGCGGCCCTTTTCCCCCCATTTTTTTTTTTTATAATACCCCATTAAGTCTGATTGACAGTTAAAGTTGTTCTGAGGCTTCGCCACGGTTCCTCTGAGTGGCTGCCGCGGGCTCCCCTCCCCCTGCGCAGTGGTGGGGTGCGCGCCCGGGCGCGCACACGGGCTCTCAGAGACTCCGCTCTCCCCGGGCCGGCTCCACTAGCTGCAAGCAGGGGCTTGCCGGCTGTGTCCCTGAGGGCTCGCCGCAGTAACTCGCACACGCTGGAACCGACTCCAGCGAACCGGCTCCCTCCTCGAGACATGCCTTCTGGCCTGGGGCTCGGTCTGCCTGAGCAGGGAAGCCTGCGGGCCAGGTGACCGCCAGTGTGCCTGCGGGGGAGACCCGGGGGAGCTTACGCTCGCCTTGATCCATCAGGTCGCCCAGGGTTTATTTCAGGTCATTTGATCATCCCCTGCCTCCAGGTAGGACCAGGAAGCCACTTCTGACCCTTACTCAGAAGCCTCCTGTCTTCACTTAGAGAGCACTTTCTAAGTCTGACCCAAGTCCGTCGTGTTGTAAGGGCCGGGGCGTTGGCGTGGGGGCGGGGGGGGGGGGAACAGCTGGGTAGCAAGGTTTTGCTTTGAGGGGTGGCGGTGGGCAGGGTAAGGGAACCTCTGCCCCCGAGGTGTCAATAAAATCCCCATAAGATTAGCTGGAAGCGTATTTATTGCTCATCTGGGCTAGAATTACCTTGACTGACAGCAATTTCCTTAACAAACGCCTGTAAACAAAACTTGCTAAACCTGACCCCCCTACAAGCCCCCGCCCTTACCCCCCCCCACCCCCCACCCCGCCATGCTGTGCAGGGGACTTCTCGCTTTGGGTCTCCCTGGGCTGCCCTCCGCGGGGTTGGGTGGGCCCACCTTGTAACCTCTTGCTTTCTCCCAACCAGAATGTCTCCCCTGCCGGAGGGTGGGACCCAGCTATTTAGAGTTGTCTGTTGCAGAAAGTCTGGGAGGTGAGTCACGAAAGAGCAGAGCCAGTGAAAATGACTGATCGGACTTGCCTCCTGCTGCCCCTGATGGTCCCAGGCCTGGAGGAAGAGAGGAGGATGAGCCAGGGAGCTTGCCCTGTAATCTGGGCCAGCGGTTCTCCAGAGAGAGGCTTGTTCAGGCGAGGAGTGCAGGGCCTCACCCCCAGACCTTCTGATTGAACAGGGCTGGGTGTGCTGGAATCAGTGCCGTTTAATGATCTGCTGAGGATCCGGGGAAAATGTCACTTTGAGAAAAGCTGGTTTGGGGAGGGGGTGGCTGGGGGTTTAACTCCGCCCGGGGCTGCAAAGACCCTGTAGCTCTGGAGGAAACTCCTGCCCGCGTGGATCTTCCTTCCAGGTGAATTTGGGAAGTCATTATGTCACCCGCTGGAAGAGCAAAAAAGGGTAGGAAGAGTGTGGCTGGATGACAGACTATCCTACACTGAGGGCTTCAAATCTGAAACTGAATCCTCCCACTGACCTTGCAAAGGCGGGTATCATTATCCCGGTCTGCCAGGTAGCGCAGGAGGGAGGGCTCCAGATCAGACATGATTCCTTTTCCTACCCCATCCCACCCCACCCTATTCTGGCAGGAGGAGAGGACCAGGCTCCCTCCTGCCTCCATCCAACCCTCCAAAAATAGGATCCCAAGGCAGGCCATTGCCTTCCTAGACTCCCAGGCCACGGCTAAAGGCAGGACTTGGTCAACATGACGGCCTCCTCCCACCTAGGAGGTCTGTAAAAATGGGAAAGAAATCCCAGCCCTGGAGAGGCTCTCCCCACCCAGAGGTGGCGGGTGTCTGCGGGGCCTGCCAATACAACTGGGGAAAGTCTGGCGCTGAAACCCCTGCGCGCAGCCTGTTCTCATCTGTTATCCTCGACGCCGCCTAGTGGTGTGGATGCGATACTGCAGTGTTCCTTCTACCCTACCAGGCACCCTTTTCCTTCCAGGCTTTTCTCCCTACCTAAGATGAATACTTCAAGCCTAAAAAGGCTTGCAAGTATCATAGCTCCACTTTCCCACACACTCGCTGTTGTGTGGAGTAGGTTACTGAAACACAGGGATGTGAAGCAACTCTTAAACCCAGCAGTGTGTTCACTGAAATCCACTGATGCTCACCAGCCAGCCAACCCTGTTCAGATACCACATCAGCTGGGAGACCTCTAGGTCCCACTTACATTGGCCTTGGGTGTAAGTTTGAGTGGGAAGGGGGTTGAGAACCCAAATTAACCTTCAGCGTATCAGGACCGTTACACGTACTTTGACTTCATCTCTGAAACAGTCTCCAGGGGTGGGCGTCACGATGCCACTGTGTTAACACTGGGCTCAGCAATGTAAGTGACTCATTCAACTCAAGGCCACACGGGGCTTCCCTTAACCTCTCCCAAACGTCAGGTTTAGAGTGAAATCACAGTATAAAGGAATATGTCGTGTGTGCATGCTAAGTCGCTTCAGTTGTGTTCAATTCTTTGTGAGCCTATGAACTGTAGCCTGCCAGACTCCTTTGTGCATGGGATTCTCCAGGCAGGAATACTGGAGTGGGTTGCCCTGGCTTCCTCCAGGGGATCTTCCTGACCCAGGATGGATCCAATGTCTCTTTTGTCTCCTGCAGGTCGATTCTTTACCACTAGCGCCACCTGGGAAGCCCATAAAGGAACATGTCAGGTAGCCCTAAAAGATGAACTGTGGTTGGGAATAGGACACCTTTTTTCTACTTGTTCCACCTTCAGGATGTGAGTTTTACTAGCCTTGCATCCTGTGGACTCAGGCCTCTTCCATCATCAGCTTCCCAGAGAGGTTCTGTCTGTCATCTCCTCTATGTCCCCCAACTTCCCAGGGAAGATGGAGGCAAGGAGGGTACTGGGCTGGGGGATGCACAGTCCAGTGGGCTGGTCCAGAGGGTCCCCGTGACCTGGCTTCAGTAGGAACTAAATGGGACACAACCCCTCCCCCTCCTCTCCCACCTCCTCCTACCTGTGTTTTTGGCTCTTGGTACCCCCTCCTCCCTTACTTGGGAGCAGGGGGTGGGGAATTTAACTCCAGGGTGAAGTTTGAAATTTCACATCCCAGCCTGGGAGAGGGCCCCACAGTTTTCTCTCCACTCCTGGAGACGTGAAAGGAGCCTTTGTAGGCTTGATGGAGGAGGGAGGTAAGCTGCAGCCCAAAGAACTAACTTTTTCCATGACTCAGCTCTCCCGGTGTGGGGCGGGCACAGGAGGTGCAAGGACCCAGCAGGGCAGGCTGGAGCCGCCTTCCAACCCAGAGCCAGCAGCTCACGGGTAAAGGTGGGCCCCCCCAGAGAGCCAGCCCTGTTACCTGCAGGGGAACTTGCTGGCCCTGGATGGGCCACCACACTGTACCCGCCCCATGCTCCCAGGGCTCTGTCCCATTTTTTCCCCCAGAGAGGGGGGGAAAAAACTATGCTTTTTTTTTTTTTTTTTAAAGCATAGTTGATTTACAATGTTTCAGGTGTACAGCTAAGTATTCTGTTTATATATATATATATATTCTTTTTCAGGTGATGCTAGTGGTAAAGTACCTGCCTGCCAATGCAGGAGATGCAAGAAACACAGGTTTGATTTCTGGGTCGGGAAGATCCCCTAGAAGAGGAAATAGCAACCCACTCCAGTATTGCCTAGAGAATCGCATGGACAGAGAAGCCTGGTGGAGTGAAGTCTATCGGGTCTCAAAGAGTTGGACACGACTGAAGCGACCCAGTACACATGCATATTCTTTCTCAGGTTCTTTTCCTTACAAGATGTTAAATATAGTTTCCGGTGCTATACAGTAGGCGCTTGTTGTTTATCTGTATAGTGGTGTGTGTCTGTTAAGCCCCAGTTCTGAATTTACCCCCACCTGCATTGCATCCACAGTGCCAAGCACATGAATGCTCTTGTGTAGTCCTTTAACCAGGAACTTCCCCTATCACCATCCCAGCTGAGAGCTGGAAAAACAAACAGGGTTCAAGCCTTGCCTTCTACTTATCTGAGGCTTACCGGGTTAAGAAAGTCACTTAAGATCATGTAGCCCAGAGCTGGAGGTGGGATTTGAACCCTGGTCAAGTGCTCAGCTCTGTTGGATTTATCTGTGGATGTCTTCCAGAATGTATAAGATCTACTGGGGGAGCTTGTCAACATGCAGATTCCTGGGTTCCCAGCCTAGATGTCCCGGGCCAACATCTTAGGGCGGGAGCCCCAGAATGTGTGTGTTGGCCAGTGTTTGGGAACCACCCAGGGCTGCCTCTCAGCTGTTGTTCAGTCACTAAGACTCTTTGCAACCCCCATGGGCTGCACTGTGCCAGACCTTCCTGTCCTCCAGTATCTCCCGGAATTTGCACAAGTTCATGTCCATTAAATCGGTGGTGCTAACTGTCTCACCCTCGGCCCCCTCTTCTCCTTTTGCCTTCAATCACTCCCAGCCTCAGGGCGGCCCCTGGTTGGTAACAGCCCCTTCATGAAGCCTTTCTCACTTCTCCCACCACCTCGCGAGCTCTTCTCTCCTTTGTCATTAGGATGTGTCATGGCACTGAACCCTCACCCATGGCCTGTTCTGGGCTGGTGGCTCCACAGACACCTAACAGGGAAGCCACCAGAAGCTGGAGGAGCAGAGGGTGCCTTCAGTTGGTTAGCCAGTCAGCCACTGGTTGTGGAGTCTCTCCCTTTTGGCCACCACCTGTAGGGGCCACGGGGTTGGGGGGAAGGCCGAATGTGTCAGAGAGGGGCAGTAGGGCGATGATGCTGGCTTTGGGGTCTGGTGGTCTGGTTCAGATCGCAGCTCTGCACTCCCCACTTCCTGTCTCCAGCTTCTTCATTTGAAAAGGGAGGACAGCAGCGAGGCTGGGATTAGGTCTCATAAAATCCCATACAAGAGCCCAGTAAATGCCAGCTCTTGTTTCTATGGGGGTGCTGCCTGCTTGCTGACAAGCCAGTTCAGCCACAAACAAGATGCAGGGCTTCCGTTAGCGGTGTTCCTGGATGGCCCCAGAGTAGGGCTTCTGGACGGGCCTTGAGGACTGGCCTCTGCTGGGTGTTTCCTCACCTCACCTGGTTACCTTCCACCCCACGCCCGCCAGCACACTTGCTCCAGGACCTTTCCTCTTTGGCTGAGTAAACCCCTATTCATCTTGTACGGTTTCCTTTAGGTCATGCGGTATGTTTTCCAGAAAGCTCTATCCACCGCCCCGTTCAGTCCCTGGTGCCCCCTTCCCCCAGCCAAGGCTGGCCCAGGGGTTTCTGCTCTTGGCCCCTATATTTTCCTACCTCCCCACACAGTGACACTGCACTGTAATTGCTGGTTTCCTCTGTATCTCACAGCACCCTGGGGGCTTCTCAAGGGTAGGGACAGGGCCTGGCTGGTAGGCGTGTGATCTGTGCAGTGGAGCATGCGCTGAGGCTCTGCTGTCCCCACCTTCAAATCGGTCATTTCGTCTTGACCCTGTGTTTCATAATAAAACACAAGATGACCTGCTGCCCACCAATAAGGAAATAGAGTTGCTGGGACACAACCTCGGGAGCAAAAGCGGTGAAAGATTTCAGATGTGTGCCTTCCTTCATGCATTTATTCATTCATCCACTTATTCATCCACTAGATATTTATTGAGCAGCGACTGTGTGCCAGGCTCTGCTTCATGGGGCTGGCATTCCCCCACTGCTAGGTGAAGAGTGCCATGAGGAATATAGGCAAGGTGGGGCACAGAGCGATGAGGGCAGGTGGGAGACAGGAGAGAATGGGTTGGGAACAGACAGATGCAGGAGTTCACAGCTGTTCATGGAGTGGCTGGGAAAGCCACTCTGAAGCGGCATAGGGGCAGAGACCCTGTAGGAGTGAGGAGTGAACCCCAGGGAAATCTGAGTGAAGAGAATATCTGTGACGGGAGGATGCCTGCTGGGCTGGAGCAGCCCTGGGGGAGGGTGGGCAGGGTAGCTCACCCGAGGTCTGTGTGCTCACTGAGTTCCTAGACCCGCAGCCTGGTGTTGCCTGAGTGCTCGTGGGAAGCGCAGATTCCCAGGCCCCACCCCAGACCTCCCGAAGAGATTCTGCATTTTACTTACGGTGATCCCCATGTCCTTTTTGTGTACATCTGAGGAGCGCTGAGTCAGGGTCCCCTAGCATAAGGGTGATTGCGGGTTCCATTTTCAGCGTGACTGGACAGAGAGAGACATGATGGGCCCTGCGGGGAACCACGAGTGGGTGCAGGGTGACTGGTGAGCAGGTTGTGGGATGCTCAGGTGTGAGGCGGCTCCAGGTGCCAGGTAACTGGGAGCTCTGCTGCCACGGGCGCCCAGTGCGGGGACCTTCGGGGAGGTCCCCGCTCTGAGAGGGACACGCCTCTGAGCAAGGCTTCACAAACTGTAACTTGTTGCATGGATGTGTGGACACAGAGACACACATATACAGAGACACACATACACAGAGATACACACAGGCGTTCAGACACAAAGATAAACATGCACACACACAGAGACACACACAGACACATTAATACAAACACACAGACACAAACACACAGACACAAAGAAACAGACACACACAGAGACATGCAGACACTCATACACAGAGACACACACAGACACATACAGACACACACAGACAGACACAATCACACACAGACACCAAGATAAACAGACACACACAGAGACATGCAGACACACCTGCACAGAGACACACACAGACATGTACAAACACACACAGACACACTCATATGCAGACACAAAGATAAACAAGAGACATATTCAAATAGACACACAGACACACTCACACACACACTCAAATGGAGACACACACAGACACATACCAATACATACACAGACACAATCATGCATAGACACAAAGATAAACACAAACACACACACAGACACACTCATATGCAGACACAAAGATAAGCAAGAGACATATTCAGATAGACACACAGACACACTCACACACACACACTCAAATGGAGAAACACACAGACACAATCATGCATAGATACAAAGATAAACACAAACACACACACAGACATATACAAGTAGACACATACAGACACACACAGATGCACATACTCCCATGGAGACACACACACTCACACACACACATGGCTCTCTTTGGCAACTGGAGACTTTGCCCCAAGCAGAACAGCTGGCAATGTTGACTGAGGAGTCAGACTGAAGAACCTCTGGTCGAGTGGAAACCAGTGTTCCCTGAAGGGTAAGATGGGCTGCTTTGGGGGGCACCTCATGGGGACAGACTTTCAGGAGGACAGGAACGGGGCGAGATGGCCCGCGGTCTGCCTGGCCAGAGGAGACCGAGAGTGGAAAGTAGGCTTTAGACAGTCAAGATTCTCGGTGGGGAGAGGACACCACAGTCTGCAGAGGCTGGAGACCTCATAAAATACCTTCTCTTTCTAATGCAGAATGTGTGCCAAGAGGGCCCCTTTTCTCCTTGGTGAGGCCTGGCTAATAGGACAGGATACATTTAAAAAAAAAAAAAGGGCAGGTAGAATGGCTCGTTTCAGTCCAGGAAAACCACCCCACACAGGTAAGTGTTGTCCGTGGACTCACGTCTCCTGGCCGGTCCAGGGCCGCTGTCCACACACACCCGCAGGCTGTCCTTTGCCTCGCTGTCCTGAATCCCAGGCTGTGGTCCAGGGAGGTGGGCTCTCGGGCTCCGTGTGAGTGGACTCTGGGGCAGGCCGTGTTTATTCTGGCTGCCAGGGTTGGGTGGAAATGCAGGCGAGAGCCAAGGCTGGGAATATGGCAGGAACACAGCTGGGGTGGGGTGGATGGGGTGTAACCCAAGAGAGCTCGGGTGGAGGCCCGGGGTGAGGGTAAGGGTGGGAGTGGGGAGGTGGGGGGGCACCCAGCAGTCATCACCTGCCTCCTTCTGCCTTCTGGTTGGTCAAATAATTCTAAACCTGGGTGTGGGTATTGTTGTCAGGATGGTTCTGGGCTTGGCAAGGCTGTGTTCCAATCCAGGCTGTGCCACTTACTAGCTGTGCAAATTTGGGCAGATTATTTCCTTTTCTGAGCCTCGGTTTTGTCATCCTTGAAATGGGAATTTTGCCACCCACTGGATGTTGTCTTTGTTTTTTAAATTTTTTATTTTGTACTGGGGTATAGCCAATTAACAGACAATGTTGTGACAGTTTCAGGTGAACAGGGAAGGGATTCAGGAATACATATGCATACGCATGCACCCATTCTCCCCCAAAGTCCCCTTCCATCCAGGCTGCCACATAACACTGGGGAGAGTTCCCTGTGCTATACAGTAGGATCTTGTTGGTTATCCATTTTAAATACAACAGTGTGTGCATGTCCATCTCAAACTCCCTATCCCTTTCCCCCAGCATTCTTCCTCCCCAGCAACCATAAGTTCGTTCTCTAAGTCTATGAGTGAGATCATGTCTTTAAGTGGGCCGATGTCTGGCAAGAAGAGGGTGCCCATTAGGTGTTCTTCCTCCTGGTTTCATGTCCCCAAAGAACACGCTATCTAGGGTGAGTGGGGTTATCCATTTTAACCCTGTCTGGGGCAGGAGGTGGGGGAGGTAAAAAAGGTGAGGGTAACTGAGTGGCCTATGTGTAAAAACTCTTTCCTGGAACCAGAGCAAGGGCCATAGGAATGCTAACTCCTTACCCTGGGCCAGAAGCTGTTGAACTTTTTTGTAAAGGGCTTTGCAGAACATAAAACATCTGTTGTAATATCAAATCTGCTGTGGTAGCAATAGATGATATGTAGATATAAACAATATGTAAATAGATGGCATGTAAATAGATAGTGTGTAAATAGCTTTTACTATACATACTATTATATGTATCATGTATATTATATGTTAATATGTATTATACATATAATGTATATGTGTGTATAATAATGCAATAGTAAATATGTTATAGGTATTATAGCTCCTTACAGGTAAATAGACAACATGTAAGGAGCTATAATATACCCTCTCTAGTGAGCATGGCTGTGTTCCAATAAAACTTTATGTAACAAACGTTTATTTATTTTTGGTTGCGCTGGGTCTTTCTCTAGTTGTGGCAAGCAGGGGCTACCCTTCGTTGCAGTGCTTGGGCTGCTCACTGCGGCGGCTCCTCTTGTTGTGGAGCATAGGCTCTACGCATGCAGACTTCGGTAGTTGCAACACTCGGGCTTGGCAGTTGCAGCTCATGGGCTTAGCTGACTTGTGGCATGTGAAATCTTCCCGAACCAGGGATCGAATCCATATCCCCTGAGATTCTTAACCACTGGACCACCAGGGAAGTCCAAAACTTTATTTATGGACACCGAAATTTGAATTTCACATACCTTCACAAAGTATTCTTGTTTTGATTAATTTCCAACCATTTAATAATGTAAAACTATTCTTAGACTTGCAGGCAGCACACAAAAAGGTAGCGGCCAGACCCTGTCTGTAGACTGTAGTTGACTATTTCCACCACCATCAAGCAAACATAAATCTCTCAGGACTCCAGAAATAAATGAGGTGTGAGCAGAATCTGTGTTTTTGGCCTCTTTCTGGAAGTGTATTCATAGGAATTGACCCAAGTTAATGTCCTCTGTAAAGAAGTAGAGGGCCACTGGAGAAACCAAGTTCACTGATTTTTTTTTTCATTAGGAGGAAAGCAAAGTTCAATATTTATAAGAAGTAATTAAAATTTATTTAAATAAGTGAAAGCAAAGTCAATTCAGTAAATAATAGTAAACACAAAGTATAAAATAATTCAATGTATTAGATCAAGGTATTACTGAAAAATTGTTTTTAAATTAAAAAAATTTTTTCCCTTCCAGACTGAGTTGGTGTCGTGTATTCTTGGTTATCAAAATACTCATAGCTTTGGGACTTTGAAATGGTAAATATTCATCATGTGTGAAACAGCATGATACTTAACTGTATGACTTTAATTACATAAAAATGGGTGCTTAGTTGTGAAAATACACAAATGAGACCTAGAAGGACACATCAAATGGTAAACTGCTTGTGATTATAAATGACTTTGTTTTTTGCTTCTTGTGTTTTTTGGTTTCCTATTATGCACATGTTAACTTTTAAGAAATAAATGTTATTTTTAAAACTTAAAAAAAAACAAAAACCACTAAGACATGAGAGTCTAATGATAATGGAAATCATCACAACTCACGGACGTTTACTGAGTGCCTGACACACCCTGGTGCTATTTCTGGCTCATTCAGTCGCATCAAGTAGGGCACGGAGACCCCAAGTGTTACGTCGCCTGAGACCACAGGATGATAAACATTCCAGCAGAAGGCAAACCCTGCAGGGTCTAAATCGGGATCCTGGTGACTACCCTTCATTCTCTCTCAGCAACGAACTTCCTTTGAGGTTTATTACATCTCTGCCATTTATCCTGAAGACGTCCAAAGATGACAAAGAAAGCTCAGATTGTGTTTTCAGGTGGGGAGAGAGAGGAGAGGGCCCGTGGCTTTGCACATGTGTCCAGACTAGCAGGACCTCTGGTTCCTTTGCCGCATCTGGTCTGCTGTTTGCGCAGAGAGGATGCTGACAGCCCTAGCTCTGTAGTTGAAAATCCCTGCTTGGGCAGTTATTTCAGTGACCTATTGCATGCTGCCCTGATTAGTTTATAAAAAAAGGAGAAAACAAACAAATGGAAGTATATATATTTACTATCTGAAGATTGAGTGTGCATGTGTGTGTGCTAAGTCGCTTCAGTCATGTCTGACTCTTTGCGACCCTATGGACTATAGCCCGCCAGGCTCCTCTGTCCATGGGATTCTGTAGGCAAGAATACTGGAGTGGGTTGCCATGCCCTCCTCTGGGGGATCTTCCCAACCCAGGGATCGAATCTGTATTTCTTATGTCCCTTGCATTGGCAGGCAGGTTCTTTACCACTACTGCCACCTGGGAAGCTCAATCTGAAGATTTAGTTCAGTTTAGTCACTCAGTTGAGTCTGACTCTTTGTGACACCCGTCCATCATCAACTCGCAGAGCTTACTCAAACTCGTGTCCATTGAATCAGCGATGCCATCCAACCATCTCATCCTCTGTTGCCCCCTTCTCCTCTCACCTTCAATCTTTCCCAGCATCAGGGTCTTTTTCAATGAGTCAGTTGGCCAAAGTATTGGAGTTTCAGCTTCAGAATCAGTCCTTCCAATGAATATTCAGGACTGATTTCCTTTAGGATGGACTGGTTGGATCTCCCCGCAGTCCAAGGGACTCTCAAGAGTCTTCTCCAATACCACAAAAATCATCAATTCTTCGGCACTAAGCTTTCTGTATAGTCTAACTCTCACATCCATACATGACTACTGGAAAAGCCATAATTTGACTAGACAGACGTTTGTTGGCAAAGTAATATCTCTGCTTTTTAATATGCTGTCTAGGTTGGTCATAGCTTTTCTTCCAGGGAGCAAGCGTCTTTTAATTTCATGGCCACAGTCACCATCTACAGTGATTTTGCAGCTCAAGAAAATAAAATCTCTCACTGTTTCCATTGTTCCCAGTCTATTTTCCATGAAGTAAAGGGACCTGATGCCATGATCTTAGTTTTCTGAATACTGAGTTATAAGCCAAACTTTTCGCTCTCCTCTTTCACTTTCATCAAGAAGCTCTTTAGTACTTCTTCACTTCTGCCATAAGGGTGGTGTCATCTGCGTATCTGAGGTTATTGATATTTCTCCTGGCAATCTTGATTCCAGCTTGTGCTTCATCCAGCCCGGCATTTGCACAATGTACTCTGAATATAAGTTAAATAAGCAGAGTGACAATATACGGCCTTGATTTACTCCTTTCCCTATTTGGAACCAGTCTGTTGTTCCATGTCCAGTTCTAACTGTTGCTTCCTGACCTGCAATTAGATTTCTCAGGAGGCAGGTCAGGTGGTCTGGTATTCCCATCTCTTGAATAATTTTCCACAGTTTGTTGTGATCCACACAGTCAAAGGCTTTGGTATAGTCAGTAAAGCAGATGTTTTTCTGGAACTCTCTTGCTTTTTCAATGATCCAGTGGATGTTGGCAATTCGATCTCTGGTCCTCTACCTTTTCTAAATCCAGCTTGAACATCTGGAAGTTCACGGTTCATGTACTGTCAAAGCCTGGCTTGGAGGATTTTGAGCATTACTTTGCTAGCATGTTAGATGAGTGCAATTGTGCAGTAGTTTGAGCATTCTTTGGCATTGCCTTTCTTTGGGATTAGAATGAAAACTGACCTTTTCCAGTCTTGTGGCCACTGCTCTGTTTTCCAAATTTGCTGGCATATTGAGTGCAGCACTTTCACAGCATCATCTTTTAAGATTTGAAATAGCTCAACTGGAATTCCATCACCTCAACTAACTTTCTTTGTAGTGATGCTTCCTAAGGCCCACTTGACTTCACATTCCAGGATGTCTGGCTCTAGGTGAGTGATCACACCATCATGATTATCTGGGTTATGAAGGTCTTTTTTTGTATAGTTCTTCGGTGTATTCTTGCCACTTTTACTTAACATTTTCTGCTTCTGTTAGGTCCATACCATTTCTGTCCTTTATTGTGCCCATCTTTGCATGAAAAGTTCCCTTGGTATCTTTAATTTTCTTGAAGAGATCTCTAGTCTTTCCCATTCTATTGTTTTCCTCTATTTCTTTGCATTGATCAATGATCACTTTCTTATTTCTCCTTGCTATTATTTGGAACTCTGTACTTAAATGGGTATGTCTTTCCTTTCCTCCTTTGCCTTTTGCTTCTCTTCTTTTCTCAGCTATTTGTAAGGCCTCCTCAGACAACCATTTTGGCTTTTTGCATTTCTTTTTCTTGGGGATGGTCTTGATCACTGCCTTCTGTACAATGTCAGGAACCTCCGTCCATAGTTCTTCAGGCACTCTGTCTATCAGATCTAATCCCTTGAATCTATTTGTCACTTCTACTGTATAATCATAAGGGATTTGATTTAGGTCATACCTGAATGGTCTAAAGGTTTTCCCTACTTTCTTCACTGTAAGTCTGAATTTGGCAATAAGGAGTCCATTATCTGAGCCACAGTCAGATCCCCATCTTGTTTTTGCTGACTGTATAGAGCTTCTCCATCTTTGGCCGTAAAGAAAATAATCAGTCTGATTTCAGTATTGACTATCTGGTGATGTCCATGTGTAGAGTTTTCTCTCATGTTGCCGGAAGCAGGTGTTTGCTATGACCAGTGCGGTCTCTTGGCAAAACTCTGTTAGCCTTTGCCCTGCTTCATTTTGTACTCCAAGGCCAAATTTGCCTGTTACTCCAGGTGTTTCTTGACTTCCTACTTTTGCATTCTAGTCCCCTGTGATGAAAAGAACACCTTTTTGGGTGTTTTTTTTTTTTTCCTAGAAGGTCTTATAGGTCTTCATAGAACTGTTCAACTTCAGCTTCTTCAGCATTACTGGTTGAGGCATAGACTTGGATTATTGTGATATTGAATGGTTTGCCTTGGAAATGAAGAAAGATCATTCTGTCGTTTTTGAGATCGCACCAAAGTAACGCATTTCAGACTCTTTTGTTGACTATGAGGGCTACTCCGTTTCTTCTAAGGGATTCTTGCCCACAATAGTAGATACAATGGTCATCTGAGTTAAATTCATCCATTCCAGTCCATTTTAGTTCACTGATCCCTAAAATGTCAATGTTCACTCTTGCCATCTCCTGTTTCACCACTTCCAATTTACCTTGATTCATAGACCTAACATTCCAGATTCCTATGCAATACTGTCTTTACGGCATTGGACTTTACTTCCATCACCTGTCACATCCACAGCTGGGCATTGTTTTTGCTTTGACTTCATCTCTTCATTCTTTTTGGAGTTATTTCTCCACTGTTCTCCAATAGCATATTGGGCACCTATTGACCTGGGGAGTTCATCTTTCAGTGTCCTATATTTTTGCCTTTTCATACTGTTCATGGGGTTCTCAAGGCAAGAATACTGAAGTGGTTTGCCATTCCCTTCTCCAGTGGGCCACTTTTTGCAGAACTCTCTACTATGACCCATTCATCTTGGGTGGCCCTACATGGCATGGGTCATGGTTTCATTGAGTTAGACAAGGCTGTAGTCCATGTAATCAGTTTGATTAGCTTTCTGTGATTGTGGTTTTTATTCTGTCTGCCCTCTGATGGATAAGGATAACAGGCTTATGGAAGCTTCCTGATGGGAGAGACTGACTGAGGGGGAAACTGGGTCCTGTTCTGATGGGCAGGGCTATGCTCAGTAAATATTTAATCCAATTTTCTGTTGACAGACTGGGCTGTGTTCCCTCCCCGTTTTTTGACCTGAGGCCAAACTATGGTGGAGGTAATGAAGATAATGGTGACCTCCTTCCCCCGACCCTGCACCAGGCCACTGCCGACCTCTGCCTCCCCTGCAGACTCCTGGACACTCAAGGGCAAGTCTGGGTCAGTCTCTTGTGGGGTCACTGGTCCTTTCTCCTGGGTCCTGATGTGCACAAGGTTTTGTTTGTGCCTTCTAAGAGTCTGTTTTCCCAGTCCTGTGCAAGTTCTGGTGTCTCTACTGCTGCTGCTGCTAAGTCACTTCAGCCGTGTCCGACTCTGTGTGACTCCATAGACAGCAGCCCATCAGGCTCCCCCGTCCCTGGGATTCTCCAGGCAAGAACACTGGAGTGGGTTGCCATTTCCTTCTCCATCTGGTGTCTCTATGGTGGGGTTAATGGAGACCTCCTCCAAGAGGGCTTATGCCACACCCAGGTCTGCTGCACCCAGAGCCCCTGCCCCTGCGGCAGGCCACTGCTGGCCCATACCTCCTCAGAAGACACTCAAACACTCAAGAGCAGGTCTAGCTCAGTCTCTTGGAGTCTCCTGGTGTGAACAAGGTTTTGTTTGAGCCCTCTGAGCACCTCTGGTGAGTATGGGGCTTGATTCTTAACAAGATTTCGTCCCTCCTACTGTCTTGCTGTGGGGCTTCCCAGGTGGCACTAGTAGTAAAGAACCTGGCTACCAATGCAG
This sequence comes from Bos indicus x Bos taurus, assembly GCF_003369695.1. NCBI lineage: Eukaryota > Metazoa > Chordata > Mammalia > Artiodactyla > Bovidae > Bos > Bos indicus x Bos taurus. Next base: position 40,428,940 of record NC_040091.1, on the reverse strand, counting down.
GAGAACTAAGAGACACTGGTTTGATCTCTGGGTTGGGAAGATCCCCTGGAGGAGGAAGTGGCTACCCACTCCAGTATTCTTGCCTGGAAAACCCATGGACAGAGAAGCCTGACCGGCTACAGTCCATGGGTTCACAAAGAGTTGGACACGACTAAAGTGACTTAGCACAGCACCGTCTTGCTGGGGCTTCTCCTTTGCTCTTGGACATGGGGTACCTTCTTTTGGTGGGATCCAACATTCTCCTGTCAATGGTTGTTCAGCAGCAAGTTGTAAGTTTGGACTTGTTGCAGGAGAAGATGAGTGCACACCCTTCTACTCTGCCATCTTAAATGTCCTTTACTTTGGAGCCAATTTCCATTCATGGAGCTGCGGGGAGTGCTTCACACGAGAAGTGCCCCTGCCACTGAAGGCCAGGAGGTGGTGCAGGGGGTGACACGGCGCGACAGGAACCCTGACTCGGCCCCGAGGCGGCATAGTGATGGCTTCTCCTCAGCCACCGCACTCCAAAAGCTCTGGTCAGGAGGAGTGCCTGAAGAGGGCCAGCCTCCTGGTGTGTCAAGCTTGGACCTGTGGATTATGTCTCTCAAATGTAAGAAACTTATAATATGTATTATCATTTTAACTTTTGCTGAACACTTAGTAGGCACCAGGTCTCCTGCCTCATGTAGATTCCTTGGTGTAGCTGTCACAGCCACCTGCTCTGTGTGTGTGTGTGTGATCATTGCATCCCCATTTAACATATGAGAAAACAGAGGCCCAGAGGAGTAATTTGTCCATATCATGTGGTTTTAAGTGTTGCTGGGACATAGACTAAATAATCTAATCTTCTGGATGTTGAGAATCTGTGGCCTCAGTCAGATGCTTGCTCAGCATGTGCTGAATGGTCAGTTAGAAGGAAAAGATAAAAAATAAAGCCTGCAAAGCAGGATTTCCCTGGTGGTCCAGTGGTTAAGACTGTATTTCCAAGGCAGGATTTGAGGGTGTGATCACTGGTCAGGGAACTACGATCCCGCATACCTTGGGTATTGCCAAAAGAAATTTTAAAATCCTCCAAAACATGTGCACAATATTGACTCTGTGTGTGTGTGTGCAAGCGCACATGTGCACACTAAGTCCCTCAGTTGTGTCCAACTCTTTGTGACCCTATGGACTGTAGCCCACCAGGCTCCTCTGTCTGTGGGATTCTCCAGGCAAGAATACTGGAGTGGGTTGCCTGCCCAAGCCCTCCTCCAGGGGATCTTCCCATCCCAGGGATCGAACTCACATCTCTTATGTCTCCTGCATCGGCAGGCTGATTCTTTACCACTAGTGCCACCTGGGAAGCCCAATATTGACAATATACCACATCATGAAAAATTTGGCCTAGGGACCTCCCTGGTGGTCCAACAGTTAAGAATCTGCCTGCCAACGCAGGAGACATGGGTTCGATCCCTGGTCAGGAAAGATCCCACATGCTGCGAAGCAACCAAGCCTGTGTCCCACAACTACTAAGCCTGAGTGCTGGAACAAGAGAAGCCACTGCATGGGAAGCCTGTGCATCACAACTATAGAGTAGCTCCTGCTCAACACAATGAGAGACAGCTCACACAGCAGTGAAGACCCAGGGAAGCCATAATACATAAATAAATAAAATTGTTAAAAAAAAATTAGCCTGAAGAGCAGGGTGTGACTGGGGAGTTTATACTTTTTTGGTTTTGGTTTTTTTTTTTTTGGCTCGACGGGAACAGAAGTCTGTTTTCCCACAGTTATATTTAAAAAAAAAAAAAAACAACTTAAAAGTGTTAGGACACAAATTTGTGTTGCCAGGATGATTCCACTTTTGGAAAGAAAAACCCTGAAGTCCATGTTCATATTTATTTAGTTACCATTCAGTCGGGATTTACTGTGTGTCAGGCAAAATATTAAATGCTTTGTATTCATTTAATTTAATCTCATTTAATCAAAACAGTTCCCTTGAGGTAGGATCTATATTCCCCATGTACATCTGTGGAATTGAACATCAAGCAGCTCGGCCAAGGTCAGGGGACCCGTGAGTGGCAGGTATGGAATTCAAATTTAGCTCAGTTTTACTTCAAAGCCATTCTCTCTGCTTATTTCTCTTTCTGCTCTGGACATTTGTCTTTCTTTCTCTAAACACACACAGACACACACAGACACGCACGCATGTGGACACACGTGCAAGTATGCACACACAGAAAGAAGGCAGAAAGGGAACACAGAAGAGTCACAGTGACTGTCTCTGACTCATAGCAGCACATGTCATTTTATCTTCTTTTATGTCTTTCTACATATTCTCAATGTTCTAGAATGAGTTTATATTAAGAAAACTCTATCCAGTGATCTTTTTTTGTACAAATATGCATGTTTTCGAGTCAGCAGGATATTCAAGTTCTGGTGTCAGGCTTCAGAGCCTCTGGCTGTGGGCCTCTTTTAAAAAATCTGTTAAAAAATAAGACAGAGGAGCCAGTACCTTTGCTTCTTGGAGCTCTCTAATCCGTCCTATAATACCGGGCTTTGTAGGAAAGTTCTGCACATAAATCCCATAAAATCCCATAATGTGGAGCTGACACTGAGCCTACCCAGAACAAAATCTGCTAATGATCACAGCTTGCCAGGAGCCTGCAGAAGGATCAGACCTGTCACAGCCCCCATGCCTGCCTCCCACCTAAGCCCTTTCTAATAAGGACTCTTTTCATGAGTTTATAAAAAACACTTTTGTTTGGATCACATTGGGCTTCTATTTCATCTTACTTGAATGGTGAATGGCTGGAGGCTGGAAGGGGCTGAGGCTGGTCCTGGAGTTTTGGGACCCAGAGAAAACCACAGGTTTGTAAATCCAGCAATGGTGACCTACCTCCCAGCTCCAGCCCTCCGCCTCCCTGAGAGACTGGACCTTTGCTGCAACTGCTCTGGGTGATGCGGGTGACAAGAGTGGGCTGGAGTGGAGTAAACATTGGCTGCCCCCTGGTAGTGGTACTGGAGAGAGGGTTCTCCCCTATAAAACTGACACAGCTTTGGGCCAGATAGATAAGCACTCTGTGCCTCCACTTCCTCAGATTGAAAGGGAGGGTTGTATAAATCACCTTTCTGGGCTGTTGTAAAACCACTGAGGCTGCCTGACACTTGATTGGTGACCTTCTTTCCCTCTCTTGTCCCCCCACCCCTGCCAGACCATAAAGAAGGCTGAGCGCCAAAGAATTGACGCTTTTGAACTAGAGTTGAAGAAGACTCTTGAGAGTGCCTTGGACTGCAAGAAGTTCAAACCAGTCAATCCTAAAGGAACTCCACTCTGAGTATTCATTGGAAGGACTTATGCTGAAGCTGAAGCTCCAATACTTTGGCCACCTGATGCGAAGAGCTGACTCATTTGAAAAGCCCCTGATGCTGGGAAAGATTGAAGGCAGGAGGAGAAGGGGATAACAGAGGATGAGATGGTTGGATGGCATCGCTGACTCAATGGACATGAGGTTGAGGGAACTCCGGGAGATAGTGAAGGACAGGAGAGCCTGGCGTGCTGAATCCATGGGTTTGCAAAGTGTTGGACGTGACTTAGTGACTGAATAACAGCAACAGCAATGGTTGCTTTACAACCTTGTGTTAGTTTCTGCCGTATAGCGAAGTGAATCAGCTCTGTGCTTACGTTTATCCCCTCTTTTTTGGAGTTTCTTCCCATTTAGGTCACTAAAGAGCACTGAATAGAGTTCCCTGTGCTATACAGTAGGTTCTCATTAGTTATCTGTCTTATACATAGTATAAATAGTGTACACATGTCAATCCCAATCTCCCAGTTCAGCCCTCCGCCCCCTTGGTATCCTTAACGTTTGTTCTCTACATCTGTGTCTCTATTTCCGCTTTACAAATAAGATAATCTTTACCATTTTTCTACATTCCACATATTAAAAGCTTTTAAACTGTAAGTCTGAAAAGACTTACAGGAAAGTTGCAAAAATGGAACCAAGAATCCCTGTGTAGCCTTTACTATATGTTAACATTGGAAAAGAGTCAGACACGGCTGAGCGACTGAACTGAACTGGACATTTTATATTTGCATTATCTGTAAGTCCATCTGTCCGTTCATCCATCTATCTATCCATTCTCTACACTTGTTTCAGGAGAATATGCTGTGAACCTGATTGCCTAAGAGTCTCAAATATTTTAGCATATACGTCTTAAAAACAAGACGTTGCTATTACATAACTACAGTTCTTTTAAATCAAAATCAGGAAGTGGACGTGGATACAATACGATTATGTAATCTACAAGACTTATTCAGATTTTGCCAGTTGTGTCACTAACATCCTTTATAAAAAAAGAAAAACAATCTTTCTGGTCTGGGATCCAGTCCAGCGGCACACATGGTACTTCCTTGCCATGTCTATTTGGGCTCCTTCAGTTTCTGGTCTTCTGCTTCTCTTTGTCTGTCATGACCTTGACATTTTTGAAAAGTACAGGTTCTTCTGGACTGACTTGCGTCTTCCCTAAATAGATACATTGGAGCCCTAACAACCAGGAACTCAGGATGTGAACTGCGTTTGGAAGCAGAGCCTTTCATGAGGTGATTACGTTGCAATGAGGCCGTGAGGTGAGCTCTGATCCAGTCTGGCTGGTGTCTAGAAGAGGAAATCTGGACAGAAAAAGGGACTGTAGGGATGTATTTGCATGGGGGAAAGACCACACGAAGACCCAGGGAGTAGGTGGTCATCTGCAAGCCAGGGAGAGAGGTTTTGAGAGAAACCACACCTTGATCTAGGACTTTTAGACCCCAGAATTTTGAGAAAATACATTTCTGTTGTTTAAGCTGCCCAGTCTGTGGTGTTCTATTATGGGGGCCGGAGCAAAGTATTTTGTAAACATAAATACTTAATATGGCGGCCGGGTCAGTTATTTTGTAAACATCCCTCCACTTGGTTGTGCCTCATTCTTAGTCATTTCTTCTTGTCGTCAGGGATATCCCTAGATGGTTTTCACTCATTTTGACTCATTCTGCCATATTCAGGCAAATAAGGTAGAAACTGGGCTTCCCTGCTGGCTCAGTGGTAAGGAGCCTGCCTGCAAAGCAGGAGCTGCAGGTTCAATCCCTGATCAGGAGGATCCCCTGGAGGAGGGCATGGCAACCCACTCCAGTATTCTTGCCTGGAGAATCCCATGGACAGAGGAGCCTGGTGGGCTACAGTCCAAGGAGTTGCAAAGAGTCAGACACTGAAGCGACTCAGCAGGCACACACGTGCAAAGTAGAAACTATGCCTGTATGTGCCATCTTCTTAAGGAGATACTTTTTTTTTTTTGTAGAAAGTGCTGAAATACATGTTTCATATTTTTTGTATTAATAACTTTTCTTTCCTTTGTACATGAAGAAGTCCTACTTATTGGAGCTAAATCACCCAATGAAAGTACCAGCATTCACACAGAAGTAGCAGGCAAACAGTGTAAAGATGAATGGCCTCGTCTGATGGTACCAGCCTGATACCTCCTACTCATTCCAGGGACATACTTCATACAGCAATATGGGGACTTTGTATTTTAGCTATAAGCAAAACCTTGAAAATACTGCTATTTCATTAAATTTGGAGTGCTGTTAATAAATTATTTATATCTGGAAAAAGAAGCTCTTCCTATATGCCAGGCTGTGCTGAGGGCTTTACTTTCACGGCCCTCAGAACAACTCACTGAGGTGTGGGTTGTATTGTACCCACTTTACAGATAAGGAAAATTGAGCATGGAAGAGTTACAGCCACATGTTACAGCCACATAGCTAAGAGGTGGAGGAGCCAGGCAATTTGGCCCCAGAGCCTGTGGGTCAGAAAAAATGAGTCCAGGAAATGTAAGACTAATTCAACTACATGAAGCACAACCAAGAAGGTGAATTCACAACCACCAGAGTCCTGTAGGTCAAGGGCAGAAGCCATGGAGTCTGCCTCTGTTTGTAGGGAACTCATATTTAGGTGTGTGTATCTCAAGGCTCAATTGACCCAACATCACTTCCAATGAAGCTCTTATGGCAGTTTCGCCCCTTCCACCCACCAACTGACCCTTCTCCCCTTTTTGAACCTATAGGAACAATAATAGCTGTTATTTATTAGGTATATATCATATGCTGTTTTTTTCCCCCTAGTAGATCTATCAATAGAACTCATTTGTCAAAGAGAAAACCACAGGCCTCAAGTTTCATCACTTGTGCTAAAACCTGTGATGCTAAACCTAGACTTAAAATCTGACTTAGTTGCAGTTCTGACCTTCTCCAGAGATGTAACCTTAATCGATCAGCTTGAAATCCTCTGGACAGGCCAATGAATCTGTCATGTGGGCTGTCTCTACTCCCTGCCCCCACCAAGATCAGACAATCAATATGATAAAGACCCTGCTTCCCCAAAAGAAGATGTCTTGACCCCAAATATAGCTTTTTTTCCTCTTTAAAAATATATTTTGAAAACATTCATTTATTTGTTTTTGGCTGTACTGGGTCTTCGTTGCTACGCGGGCTTTTCTCTAGTTGCAGAGAGCCTGGGCTCCGCTCTAGTTTTGGTGTGCGGGCTTCTCATTATGGTGGCTTCTCTTGTTGCGGAGCCAGGCTCTAGGGCACATGGTCCAGGGATTGAACCCATGTCTTCTTCATTGAAAGGCAGATTTTTTACCACTGAGCATCCAGGGAAGCCCCTTTTTATTTCCTTTTGCTAATGACTTCCTTGCCCCAGCCTTCTCTCTATAAAAGCCTTCCACTTTGTACCACTCCTCAGGACCCCCTTATAATTTTTATTTTATATTTTAAAACACCTAGTCTTTTTCTTTTGGCTGCACAGTGTGGCATGTGGGATCTTAGTTCCCTGACCAGAGATCGAACCCATGCCACCTGCATTGGAAGTGTGGAGTCTTAACCACTGGACCACCAGGGAAGTCCCCCTTCTAGTTTTTAGATGCCTGAATCATAAATTGGTGAATTAAGTCAATTAGATCTTCAAATTTACCAGTTACATTTTGTTTTCATAATAATTTAATGCTCACAGCAACCCAATGACAGAGGTGGGCACAAACCCAATTTACAGATATAGAAATGGATGACAGGTGAAATAACTTGTCTAAGTCTTTTGTCAAATTGAGAGCTCTTTGAGGGTCTGGGTTGGGCTGGCTTTGTGGGCCTGTGACCTGTGCAAGTCACACGAGGTCCCACACTTGGTTGAATGCTTGACCCTGGTGGCTCAGAGGTTAAAGCGTCTGCCCGCGATGCGGGAGACCCGGGTTCAATCCCTGGGTCGGGAAGATCCCCTGCAGAAGGAAATGGCAACCCACTCCAGTATTCTTGCCTGGAGAATCCCATGGACGGAGGAGCCTGGTGGGCTACAGTCCACGGGGTCGCAAAGAGTCGGACACAACTGAGCGACTTCACTTTCACTTTCATTACCATCTTTAAATTCTTAATAGTTTTTGAACAAGGAAAATAAACTTTACATTTTGCACTTAGCCCTCTAAATGATGCAGCCAGTCCTGTGTCTGGCTCTGGACACCTTGCACAGCTTCTCTGTGCCCATTGAAGACAGCTATCAGAATACCAGAGACAATTTCCTGCATGTGTTCACCTACACATTGGTCTCCATCCCCAGCCTGGGGACCACGAGGGGCCTGGGTGGTGTCTTAAGCACCCAGCACAGAACCTAGCACAGTGGATAAGTGAAGGAAATGTTTGTTGTGCAAACTGACTAATGGTCTAACAGGCTATAGATTCAGCTCTAGAAAAGGAATATACAGAAACTTCAGTTGCATACAGCCAAGAGACCAGAAGGGGGAGCGCTCACGCCCTGTAAAGATAGCAGAATGCAATAGGAAGAAGACTCTTCTTTCCTGGGGCCAAATCAGCTGATGAAAAGCCATGACTCTTCATTTATAATGCATGTGTGTTAAGTCACTTCAGAGGCCTCTGACTCTTTGTGACCCCATGGACTGTCCGTGGGGATTCTCCAGGCAAGAATACTGGAGTGGGTTGCCATGCCCTCCTCCAGAGGATCTTCGCAACCCAGGGATCGAACCCATCTCTTACATCTCCTGAATTGGCAGGCAGGGTCTTTACCACCAGCGCCACCTGGAAAGCCCCCCTCCCAGCTTCCTCTTCCCTTCAATGAAAGCATCTCCTTCCCTTGAAGTGAGGGGACTTGTATGTCGCCCAGCGAGCTTGCAGACCTTGACTTGCTGTTCTCTGCTCATCCCGAATAAACCATCTTTGCTGGAGGAATAGCTGATAGTCTGTTTTGGGTCAACACAACTGAGATGAAAGAGGGCCAGGTGCCCAAGATGGAGGTTTCCCCCAGGGCGGTCCTGGCAGCTGAGCAGCAGCTCATCACGTTCTGCCTCCTTCCTGCCCCCAGATTCAGACTTTCAAATTAGCCCCTTGTCTGTGACTGTGGCAGGCTGGGGAGGAGGGGGAGGAGAACCAGCTGGAAAGAAAGGCTTCACCCCTGAAGGAAACAAAGACCTCTGTTGTAGACAGGGGAAGGTGTGGGGTAGGGAAGTGCCTGCTGCTTTGCATAAAAACTCAGTTCACCTAAACCGCAGTCACTCTCCAAAGGCTGCCTGGATTCAGAAAGCCCGGTCATTCCCCAAGGACTCACACAGATGGTCCTTTCAGAAGGTGCAGAAGCCACCTGGAGAGTTCCTGGAGAGCCGCCAGTCCCTCATTTCTACCCACCCCTCAAGCCCCAGTTGAATGCCACCTCTTCCCAAAGTACCCCCTCCACACACCCCCCTCCAACACCCCGCCGCCCCAGATTGTCCCCAGGCGGAGTAGTTCATCCCAAACTGTGTGTTCACACGTTGGGTTTCTAGTGAATTTTAAATTATGGTTTGGGGTTCCCTTTATAGGAACTGATCCCCAAGACTGTGAGAACATAAGGATTATTAACCAACATACTCTATCTGTATCCTCCATCTTTGAAACCTCAGTCCCTCATTCCCTCTGGATTTTTACTCAATGTCACCTCCTCAGTGAGGCCTTCCTGGAAGCCCCTTGACCCTGTGACATCAACTCGCTCTCATTTTACACCCCCCTTCACCCTCTATCTCCCTCTCTTCCTCGTTTTCCTCACTAACAATTCTCATCTGGCCTGTTTAGCATCTGTGTCCCTCCTTTGGGTATCAGCTCCCTGACCACAGGAATTTGTCTGCTCATCTCTGTTGTGTCCCAGGACCAGAACAGGGCCCAGCCCCTAGTAAGTGTTCAATAAATGTTTATGGGGTGGGCTGATTCCTGTTTTACCAGTAAGAAAACTAAGGCTTGGGAAAGTCAAGTCACCAGGCCATGTGGCTTGTGAGGGGCAGTCAGTCTTTCATTAGAAACCCACAGGGCTTCAAAATGTTAAAAATGGCATTCCCTTATGACCAGCAATTCCACTTCTGGGCATATACCCAAGATAAATGAAAACATACACGCTAAGTCGCTTCAGTCCTGTCCGACTCTTTGGGACCCCATGGACCGTAGCCCACCAGATTCCTCTGTCCCTGGGATTCTCCAGGCAAGAATACTGGAGTGGGTTGCTGTGCCCTCCTCCAGGGGATCTTCCTGACCCAGGGATCAAACCCACATCGCTTATGTCTCCTGCACTGGCAGGTGGGTTCTTTACCACCAGTGCCACCTATGTCGGCACAAAAACTTTTATATGAACGTATGTAGCAGCACTATTGACAATAGCCAAAAACTAGTGTCTATCAACTAACTGATAAGTGGATAACACAAATGTGGGGTGTCCATACAATATAACGGTATGCAGCTATAAAAAGAAATCAAGTACTGATACATAACGCTACAACATCAGTTCAGTTCAGTTCAGTCACTCAGTCGTGTCCGACTCTTTGCGACCCCATGAATCGCAGCAAGCCAGGCCGAGATGAATCTTAAAAACATTATGCCAGAGTGAAAGAATCCAGACACTCTTCAAAAGTGACAGTTGGGTTTTTTGGTCTCTTTGTATCTTTTTGTCCAGAATTTGCCCCAGCCACACCTGTTGGAAGTTATTTTCAGTCCTACACAGTTTCTTTGTATTTTGTTGCTCAAGGAGAGGTGTGTCCAAGTGCAAGCACTGCAGCAAAGGGTCCCAGGGTCCCAGGTTCCCAATCTGTCTCATTCCCTGCTGAGAGACTCTACATCCTTATTCTTAGGGGATAAGGCGCTGAAGGTCTCTTCTTCTGAGACTTCTTCCTGCTGATCAGGGGCCACAGACTTAGCCTACCCTAGATGTGTAGAAGTCCCTTGCTGACTCTTCCAAGGACCTATAGTGACCAGGGTCACTTTCTGCTGGGATGCTCTGAATTCCTTGAGCCACTGTGAGCCTTACTTCAAACTGTTGAAACTGGCCTGATCCCTGGACATACCCTTACTCTCACCTGATATAAAGAACAAACTTGCCCCCTGACCACAGGAAGTGAGCAAGCAAGGGCACCTGTTGTTTACTCTCATTGCCACCTCCCCCAGTAAAGGCTTGTCTGGAAAAAAAAAGAAGAAGTCAGACACTAAAGACCACATATTATACGATTTCATTTGTATGAAGTGTCCCAAGTAGGCAAAACCATACTGATAGAAAGTAGATTAGTGGTTGCTGGAGATGGGGAGGAGATTGAGTGGAGTGGCTGCTACTGGCACAGGATTTTTGGCAGCGGTGGGTGATGAAAATATTCTATAAAGTTGAGTGTGTTGATGGTCGCACAACTCTGTGAATATGCTAAACACCACTGAATCTTATACTCTAGGTCACGTATGGATGTGAGAGTTAGACCATGAAGAAAGCTGAGCACTGAAGAATTGATGCTCTCAAACTGTGGTGCTGGAGAATACTCTTGAGAGTCCCTTGGACTGCAAGGAGATCAAACCAGACAATCCTAAAGGAAATCAACCCTGACCATTTGTTGGAAGGACTGATGCCTTCAGCATGTACTTTGGCCATCTGATGTGATGAGCCAACTCACTGGAAAAGACCCCGAGGCTGGGAAAGATTGTGGGCAGGAGGAGAACAGGGAGACAGAGGATGAGATGGTTGGATGGCATCACTGACTCAGTGAACATAATTCTGAGCAAACTCTGGGAGACAGCGAAGGACAGAGGAGCCTGACATCCTGCAGTCTATGGGGTCACAAAGAGTTGGACATGACTTAGCAGCTCAACAACAACAACAACAAAATGAATTGTACGGCATGTGAATTATATCTCAGTAAGTGAAAGTTGCTCAGTCGTGTCCAAGTCTGTGTGACCCCATGAACTATACATTCCATTGAATTTTCCAGGCCAGAATACTGGAGTGGGTAGCCTTTCCCTTCTCCAGGGGATCTTCCTAATCCAGGGATAGAACCCAGGTCTCCTGCATTGCAGACAGATTCTTTACCAGCTGAGCCACCAGGAAAGCCCAAGAATACTGGAATGGGTAGCCTATCCCTTCTCCAGCAGATCTTTCCAATCCAGGAATTGAACTGGGGTCTCCTGCATTGAAGGTGGATTCTTTACCAACTGAGTTATCCGGGAAGCCCATGTCTCAATAAAGCTGTTATTTAAAAAAGAAAAACCCCATGGGGGCTCCATACCGGGTGTTGGAGGGATAAGATGTCCAGTGAAAGTAGGCATGGATCCTGCCTCTCTCATCATTAGCAATGGGGAGGCAGAAAGAAGTCATTGGTCACAGAAACAAATTCACATTTGTGGAGATGTCCCAAAGGAGGAGGAGATGCAGGGTGCAGAGTGCAGGGCGGTAAGTGGGAATTTGCCCAGGGCAAAGTCAGAGCTCCTATACCTTGGCCACCTGATGCAAAGAGCCGACCATTGGAAAAACCCTTGATGCTGGGAAAGATTGAGGGCATGAAGAGAACGGGGGAACAGAGGAGGAGATGGCTGGATGGCATCACTGACTCAACGGACATGAGTTTGAGCAAACTCTGGGAGACAGTGAAGGACAGGGAAGCCTGGTGCGCTACAGCCCATGGGGTCGCAGAGTCAGACACGACTGAGCAATTGATCAACAACAAAGTAGATGAGGTTGGGGAAAGTTTACTGGAGGAGAGAAGACCACCCAGGCTCCCTGTCCCGAACACTTGGAAGGCCTAGGCCGTACTGTTGCCAGGCATACTGTGTACTTGAAGCTCCACCTGGGGCAGGCAGGAGCCCCTCCATAGGGGATGGCACTTGTGAGGATGTTTTATTGTATTGTATTGCCTTGTCACTAAGTCGTGTCTGACTCTTTGCGACACTATGGACTGTAGTCTTTCAGCCTTCTCTGTCTGCGGGATTTTCCAGGAATAATACTGGAATGAGTTGCCATTTCCTTCTCCAGGGGGTCTTCCTGACCCAGGGATGGAACCTGGGTCTCCTGTATTGGCAGGAGGATTCTTTACCACAGGGCCACCTGAGGATGCCTTATGCTTTTTAAAACCCTGGGTGGTAGCCAGACTGGTTCAGATTCTGCTGTAGTGAGTTGATAGGTAGCTCCCTCAAAAGACATGCTGGACTTCCATGGTGGTCCAGTAGATAAGGCTCTGCCTGCCAATGCAAGGCACACGGGTTTGATCTCTGGTCCAGGAAGATTCCACACGCCATGGAGCAACTAAGCCCATATGTCACAACCCCTCAACCCACGAGCCTATTGAGCCATTTGCTGCAACTACTGAAGCTCAAGTGCCTAGAGCCTGTGCTCCACAACAAGAGAAGCCATCACAACGAGAAGCCCACGGACCGCGACTAGAGAGTATCCCCCACTTTCCACATCATGCTACTGAAGTGAAGTCGCTCAGTCATGTCCGGCTCTTTGTGACCCATGGACCGTAGCCTACCAGGCTCCTCAGTCCATGGAATTTTCCAGGCAAGAGTACTGGAGTGGGTTGGCATTTCCTTCTTCAGGGCATCTTCCCAAACCAGGGATTGAACCCGGGTCTCCTGCACTGTAGGCAGACGCTTTACCGTCTCAGCCACCCTTCAGAATTTGTAAATGCATAGACTGGTGCTAGAAGATGTTGAGTGCTGGTTAACTAAAGGACAGACTCAATTAGGAGGACATTCCTTTGGATCTGAAAACTAACCAAGTTTCTACTTGAGGCAAAACTGCCTCTTTGCTGCTTGCCCCGACCCTGCCTCCAAGTGGAGGCTCGCCCCCAGGAGAGCTCTCAGGCAGCACGTTACTCAGGATTTTCCCAGGTAACACTTCTGAAGGCTGGGAGGGTGGATGCGTGCCTTGGCTCTTGGCCCTGTGTGTCTGGGTTTCTCTCTGGAAGACGTATCCAGCTTCGCACTGTGAGCCCTCTCAGGCCACGAAAGAAATGCTGCTGCAGCTGCTGCTAAGTTGCTTCAGTCGTGTCCGACTCTGTGCAACCGAAATGCCGCATCAACCCAAATAACACATCACAGGGCCTGTTTTCTCAAGGGCCCTGCCCTCCGAATTCTTGGAATTCTTGGCTAATGGGAGTATCTCCCAAGGGCTCTGGGTCAGCTGGGCTGATTCACCCAGCAGGGAGCTCGGGCCGCAGTCTGATGGGATGTGGACTTTCCCACTGTCCCGTGAGGCTAGGTGCATCCTGGTGAGGCTCAGGCCCCACCTCACCTTCCCCAGCCAGCTAGCATCCCAGAATTTTGTCCTTTGCAGAGGGTGGAGGGGCTGGCAGTACCGCATTGCATGCCCCAGAAAATGTAGCACCCCTCTCCAGGTACTCAGCCTGAGATGGGAGGGACCCTGAGCCCTTCAGGGGGGCACCTAATGCCTCTCACACGATCTGGGTAGGTTTCAGTCTCCCTGAACTCATTTTCTCACTGGTAAAATGGGGTTCCTAGCATTTACCTAACAGCGTGGGGTAGAATTCGGGGCTACCGCCTTGCCGTGCTTGGTGTCCCCAAGAGACGGAGGGTGATCCGAGCCCAGTCTGGATGCCATGTCCTCACGGCTCATGGGAACCTCAGGTGGCTGAGTACAGGAGCCACTAGTTTGCCACCCAGAGTGCCCTCTGTTGTTTTTCCTCACTGGAGTCCTGTTTCAGAAACTTGGTTCAAAACTCTGCTGTGACCAGTGATGCTCCACATGCCTCCAGATTTCAAATTCCAGAAAGGCACCCATCCATCAGTTCAGGTGTGTTGAGCAAACCTCTGAGCACACACTGGCCTTGGGAGGCACGAGGGCCCTGGAGGGTGAGCCTTCTTCTACATGTCTGTCCATCGGTCCATTTGTCTGCCAGTCTGTCTATCCATGGTGGATTAGATGGCCTGAGTCCTCCTGCTTCCTGGCTCTGTAAACACAGGCAAGTTAGGTAATCTTGTGCTCATCTATATGGGGATGATCCCAGTACCTATCTCTTAGGTGGTGACTGGCATTAATAAAATTTGCACAGGTAAGGGACTTAACAGGCTTCTCTGGTGGCTCAGATGATAAAGAATCCTCCTGCAATGTGGAAGACCTGGCTTCGATCCCTGGGTTGGGAAGATCCCCTGGAGAAGGGAATGGCAACCCACTCCAGTATGCTTGCCTGGAGAATCCCATGGACAGAGGAGCTTGATGGGGTACAGTCCATGGGGTTGCAAAGAGTCAGACACGACTGAGCAACTAAGCACAGCACAGCAAGGGACTTAACAGCTGTGCCAGCTCACGGTAGGCACTAAACCAGTGTTGCTGCTGCTGCTGCTAAGTCGCTTCAGTCGTGTCCGACTCTGTGCGACCCCATAGACAGCAGCCCACCAGGCTCCCCCATCCCTGGGATGCTCCAGGCAAGAACACTGGAGTGGGTTGCCATTTCCTTTTCCAGTGCATGAGAGTGAAAAGCGAAAGTGAAGTTGCTCAGTTGTGTCTGACTCTTAGCGACCCCACGGGGCTCCTCCGTCCATGGGATTTTCCAGGCAAGAGTACTGGAGTGGGGTGCCATTGCTTTCTCCAAAACCAGGGTTGGACCATATTTGGACCATATTTGTTACTGTTTTTGGTATCGCTGTTCTTATTAGGACGTTATTGGAATTTGCATGAAATTAACACCCAGCCTCACACGATTGGCAGAAACTCCTTCACCTTTGGCAGTGATCTTGGGAAGATGTTGAAGTCTTGCACCAGAGTCTGTTTCATGTTTGTGCACTTATTTCAGTTGGCTTTTCGTAGGGCACCGGTTTGGCAGGTCTCAGTAAGTGGCAACTATTTCACAGCTGCATTATTGCCTTGAGCACCTCGAGTTTCAGCCACAAGCAGCTCCATGGAATATGCCCAACAGCATTTGCTTTTTAATCTCCTCTGCCTTTGGAATTTCAGGATGACTTCAAATACTCACAACATTGTCCTCACAGCTCCCCAGGGTCTGCAGCCCCATTTCTGCCAAGATAAATCCATAGTCTCATTGAAGTCACCTGGGGGTGAAGGGCTTGGGAACAGAATGGTCTGGGAGTTAAAACCCCAAAGCTCTGAGCTCTTCTTGTCCTGTTTGTGCCCCAGAGATCCTCCATCAGGAAGAAGGAATGATACTGGTTAAGATTGTGGACTCAGGATTAAACTGCTTAAATCAAACCCCTGCTCCAGTGCTTGTTAGTCTAGGGCTTCCCCTTTATGAGTCTCAGTTTCCTGGTCTGTGAAATGGGGATAATGATACTACATTACTTATGGGCTTCAGTTAAAGAGTGAATGTGACAATATTCCTAAAACACCTGGTGTCTGGCACATAGTAGGGGTGCAGCAAATATGATTATTCTCCAGTAAGTTTGACCCCTCCCCTTTCCCCTCTGGGGGGATGACCTGGCTGAGGTTTTGCAGTCTGCTGGTCCCTCCGGATCTAGTTTCTTGCCTTTTCTACTTCCTGACTTCTCTTCTCTGCCAGATGAGAATTAATACCTGTGCCAGTGTTGCCAAGAGTGGACTCCAGTACCATGCCCCTCCCGGGCTTTTCACCACCCACAACTGCTAAACCCCTCTGCTTGCATGTTGGAGGTTATTTGTTCATCTAGTTAACTACATGCAAACTCAAGTGGTTGGTACAGGAGCTCAGAGAAGTAGGAGTGTAAGTACAGTGTTTCCCATTGTCTTTTGCCTTATTTGATACAAGGCACCTTTATCCCCACTTAACAGATGAAGAAATTAGGCACAGAGGGATCCAGCAGCTTGCTCAAAGGCTCAGATAGGGTCAGAGGAGGAGCCTGACACAAACCCCATGCTCTATCCCCAGACCTCTCCTTCTTCATAAACACCAGGTTACGCTGAGTGGCCTCTGCTCTCTGACAGCAGAACTGTGGGCCGTTGTGAGGATTTGCTGGGAGAACCCATGTCCACTTGTGCTTCAGTTCTCGTCACATGAATACATTCTCAGTAGAACTTAACCCTATAATGACAATAATACTGCTTTTGTCTCTTTCCTCACCCACCAACTTGCAATAATGTAGGAGCATCAGTCACAGGACCTGTATATTTTAGATGTTTACTCTTTCTCTCCAACCCACTGCAGCTGATAGTAAAACCCAAGAGAAATGGGCAGGTGTTGGAAGCCTGATTGTAATGCAGAGCTGGAGAGTCCCACTGAGTATAAGAAAATCATAAAATTCTTCTCTTTTTTTAAAAATTATTTACTTATTTATTTTTGGCCATGCTGGGCCTTTGTTGCTGCGTGGACTTTCTCTAGTTGCGGTGCATGGGCTTCTCTTTGTGGCGGCTACTCTCTAGGTGTGAAGCACGTGCTCTAGGGTGAGAGGGCTTCAGTAACTGCAGCACATGGCTCAGTAGTCGGCAGCTCCTGGGCTCTAGAGCACAGGCCCAATAGTGTGGCACATGGGCTTAGTTGCTCTATAGCATGTGGAATTCTCCTGCACCAGAGATCGAACCCGTGTCTTCTGCACTGACAGGTAGAATCTTTACCACTGAGCCACCCGGGAAGCCCCATAAAATTCTTTCATGATGATAAGTTATAATCCTGTGGTTATTGTAGTACAGTCAGAAAAACAAAAACATGCCATCAGATGGAGTCCGTTTAGGTCCCAGGGTTTCAGGGTGGGACTGAGAGGTCAGGTCCACCTGGTCATTCAGGTCAGAGTGAGGGTTGGAGGCTGGGCATGGGGAGGGTGCATATAGGGGAATGGAAGGGGCCACAGACTGTGGGAGGCCACAGATGGGGTGGGAGCGGCAGGACCCTCCTTCTCATCTGCTGTACTCCATGAAGTTTCTGAACTCAAAAGATGCTGATAGTGACTGGGTTTCATGTGGCAGAAATCACTGGAGGCTGAGGCAGAGCTAAGTCTGGACAACATGATCCAACACATGCAGGAGGACTAGAAAGAAGAAGAAGGAAAAGTCAAGGTTTTAGGAAGTAGGGGTTTTACCCTGAATTGGGTGCTGGCTCTCAGGAAGCTGGGCGATTCTTAATAAACCTTATTAAGAGGCAGAGAGGCTAGACAGAAACTGAAGCTATACTTGCCTAAGCAGCAGCAGTCACTCATGTGAGCCATTATTGGTCATTACTGTGCCTTGGACACTCCTCTAGGCCCAGCTCCTGAGGAGTGCTTGGCTTCCCCAGAGCTCAGATCCTGCTACATGTGTGGCTTTATCAGCTCCAACTCCTGCTGTTCAGGTGGCTTCTCCTGCAGTAGCTTTGCCTTTCAGGCCCTTGGGTGGTTTCATTGCAGAGTGCCTTCTGCCAGACACCTCCCTGTGAACAAAGGCCTTTCCCTGGCACCCAGGAGGATAGATTTCCAGCAAGATTTTTGGGTGAGGGTTGGGGTAGACGCCAGCCAGTCCTGCTGGTATAGCAGCAGAGCAACTATTAGCCAATTCAACAAGGCCCTCTTGCTAGCAATTTCTGGACCTCAAGCCAAAGCGGTGAGAGGTGGGTTTTTCATTGGGTGTGCTATCTCAGCCCTTGGGTAAGAGCTGATCCTTATATCTGCAACTGTTTTGAGCTTTCTTTATTTCTTGCCCGTCAATCTCGTATGACTCCTATATCCTGTTATGGTTAACGTACCTACGTGCTAATTCGCTTCAGTCCTGTCTGACTCTTTGTGACCTGTTGGACTGCAGGACCCTGGGCTCCTCTGTACATAGGATTCTTCAGGCAAGTATACTGAAGTGGGTTGCCATTTCCTTCTCCAGGGGAATCTTCCCAACCCAGGGATTGAACCGCCAGGCAGTCTGCAGGATACTGCAGTGTGAGTACCTAGAACTAGGAAGCAGAGTCCTTCTCATCTGAGATGTCTCACAGTACTCTTTCTTGACAGTGCTTTGCTGCCAGTGGACAAAGGAAAGATGTTGAAAGGTTCCATCCCATTTTCAAAGAGCAGGCGAAAATTGTGAGTTTGGAGTTAAGAGGCAATGCACCGACAACTGGCAAAAATCCAAATGTCATTTAGCAGCAGAAAAGGTAAACAATTGTGGTATATTCATACAATGGAATGCTATACCAGAATGAGAATGAATGAACTGATACATACAACACAAAGATTACATACAACATGGTGTTCAAAGAAAGAAGCTGCATATAAAGGAACACTCATGATTCCATGTATACAAAATTCAGAAACCAGACAAATGAGTCTTGGCTGTTAAAGAAGGATCGTAGTTACCTCTATTGGGTGTAGTAACTGGGGGAGGGGGCATGGTGATGGGGAGAAGAGGCTCTTTATCCCCGTTTGGGTGCTGGTTACCTGGGTGTGTTAAGTCTTGTGAGAATTCCTCAAACTGATCCTTATGAATGAAGCACATTTTTGTATGCCTATGTATGCATATATTTATTCATTATAGCTCAGCAAAATTGACTTGACAAATGAGAGGATGTTTACACACCCATGTTCACTGCAGCACTACTCACAGTTCCTCAGTTAGGTTCTCTAATTACCCCTCCTTACAGGAGAAGAAGGGTTTCCCTGATAGCTCAGATGGTAAAACATCTGCCTGTAATGCAGGAGACCAGGGTTCAATATCTGGGTCAGAAAGTTCCTCTGGAGGACGGCATGGCAACCCACTCCAGTATTCTTGCCCGGAGAATCCCCATGGACGGAGGAGCCTGGAGGGCTACAGTCTATAGGGTCACACAGAATCAGGCATGACTGAAGTGACTTAGCATGCATGCATGAGCAGGAAAGGAAATGGACATGCAGAGAACAGACTTAAGTGACCTAAGACAGAACCAGTAAGTGGAAAAGTCAGGATTCAACCCAGGAGGGCTGGCCTCTGAGTGGGTCTTTTTAACTTTGGGCTGTGCTGCTTCTCCTAAGGTAAACTGGAACATCCAAGTGGGGTCAGGGCAACCACCTGGTGTACGATGCATTTTGCCCACCCTGACCAGATGCCCATGAGGAAGATTGGCCACATGTGTCCTGTTTGACAGTGAAAAGTTCAGGCCACAGACTCCTATGCAGCCTGTAGGCAACCCCTCCCTTGGGGCCCAGATGCAGGTGCTGTTTGAGCCTGATCTTTACTGAGCATTTGGGAAGCCCCTCTCCTGAGACTCCCCGCTGCCCCGACAAGCGGAATTAGTTTTCCTGGTCCCTGTATTCCCTGAGGAGGTGGGTCACTCTTGCTCCCATTGGTCATGCCGTGAGTGTCTCAAGTCACAAGTCAAAGTTAATCCAAGAGTGGAAGGAAGGACAGAGCCCGTGTGACTGGCTCAGGTCCTGCTGAGCGCCAGACCCAAGCTCCTCGCAACCTTGGGAACATGGTTGTCCTGTGGCTGGTGCTTCCAGCTGCGCTAGGCGCCTTTTTCCTGGGGGTCTTTGTCTGGGCTGTCTTTGAGCACTTCCTCACCACTGATGTCCCCTCTGCTTTACGACATCCTGCCAAGTTCCGATTTCTGCACTGCATATTCGTCTACGTGGTCACTTTGGTGAGTTGGCACTCAGTACCCTCACGAGTTGGAGTGAGCTTTCTCTCTCTCTCTCTGTTCCTCTCTCTAGGTCCCTTGGAGGGACAGGAGGGCCTGTTCTTCTTTCATTTGCTTTCTCTCTCTGTCTTCAGACCCTCCCAAGAAAGACAGACTTTGCTACACAGTGGGCTCTCCCTGTCTGCAAGTCCTGCATCCGTGGAGGAGGGGGGTCGACTACAAGAGATTGAGCATCTAAAGATGTTGGTATCGTGGGGGTCCTGGAACCAAGCCTTCATGGACACTGAAGGACAGATGGGAGACAGCCCTCTCTTTTGTGTCTGCTATTCTGTTTCTCTCCCTCTTCCCTTCCCATCCTTCCTCTCACCACCCCCCCCCCCCCGCCACCTCTTTTTCCTTCCTTCAACAGCATTTACTGAATGCCAATCAGCGGGCTCATTTCTGAGGCTTCCCAAACTATCCCAGACCCAGCCCCTCCCCTGAAATGGCTCGGAGCCCGACAGAACGAACCTGCTTCACCTACAGCATCTTCCACTTCATAGCACACAGGTGTCCCCCACCCCCAGCAAAGATTGCAAGCACCTGGAAGGCAGGGCCCACCTTATCTATCCCAGGGCCTGGCACCTAGCACATGCTTACTTACCATGTGCTGATCAATCCAGGGAATTCACCCAACATTTAAGAGTGGCCACCCCAGCTGGGCTCACTCTGAGCAGGGGTTTGAGATTTGGGATGAAATGGCACATGCCTAGAGCAGCAGATTTGGGAATAATTTGGCATCTAGTAAGAGGCAGGAAACTTGATTTAATTACAATGTCCCAACCATGGGTGGAGATCAACCAGTTCACACTGATGACCTGCGGGGAGAACAACTGTTGAAGGAAGTGAGAGTTACTCCCTGGCTGTGTGATTTTGGGCAATTAACTTCACCCCTCTGTGCCTTAGTTTCATTATCTCTGAAGCGGGAATAATTGTGTTTCTTCCATCAGGTTGGTAAGAAGATTAAGGTACCAGGTGACAAGGGTTTGGTGATATTTGGCAAATAATGGGCTTCCCAAGTGGCCCAATGGTAAAGAATATGCCTGCCAACCAGGAGACGTGGGTTTGATCCCTGGGTTGGGAAGATCCTCTGGAGTAGGAAATGGCAACCCACTCTGGTATTCTTGCCTGGGAAATTCCCTGGACAGAGGATCCTAGTGGGCTCTAGTCCATGGGGTTGTAAGAAGTCAGACGTGACTGAGCACTGAACGCATTTGGTAAATAAGTCAAATGTGTTTCTTGGGCTGTTGGGCTGTTTCACCAAGGATACAGATGACTTTCAGAGAAATGAACAAGTCTAGTTTATAATTAGGTGAATGCTACTGCCCCAAGGAGACAGGCTGAGGAAGTGGTATGCACATCTCTCGTATTAATCTTGGCCATGCACTTTGCTGGAGGTCAGGTTGTCTCAAGCCAGCAGCTGCAATCTGCATGAAATTCCAGGCTAGTCTGAGGCCCTTGGACTGAAAACGATGTCCAAGTGGCCCAGAAAACCTGCGATCTTTCCAGCCTTTGGTGATTCTCCTCAGGCGTAGTCCACAAGCCAAACATCTCCTGATGACATCTGCTCCTGGGAGGTTCTGAGATGGGTCTGAGCTTGGCTGTGGAGGCTGAATCCAGCTTGTGAAGTTCCATCCTGGTCCCCCCAGCCCTGAGCCCTCCTAGAACAGACTGCTCACCGCAGGTGACAGGGATAAGCATGGTGATATCCAAGTGGTTCATTTCGTTCCAGAAGACAGATAGATACAGAAGGCAAACAAATTTTAAGGAGAAGGAGGCAAAAACCTAAAAGACTCTACAGCCCAGAAATCAGGTGCATAGTTTTGTAGTCAGACAACTTTGGGTCTGAGCACTGAATCTCCACTTGCTGGTTTTGTGGACTAATGTCTTTGAGACTCTATTTTCTCCTCTAAAATGGTGAGGATAGCTGGAGATGCTTTTTATAGGGGTGAGGTGGGGAGTGAGTGAGAAATGCATTTAAGGTGCAGGGTATAGTGCTGGGTGCTTAGAAAGGACTCCATAAAAATAGATTATTAGCATATATATATATATATATATATAAAATCTTTGAAGGCAAAGACACAGCAATTGCTAAAATCATTATCGATTTGAAGGCTATAATGATGACTTCATAATATGAATGGAGAAGGAAATGGCAGCCCACTCCAGTATTCTTGCCTGGAAAATCCATGGATGAATTTTCCATGGTTGGAGGAGCCTGGTGGGCTACAGTCCATGGGGTTGCAAAGAGTCGGACCCAACCCAGTGACTAAACCGCCACCATGAGTGACTTCGGGCTTCCCTGGAGGCTCAGGCAGTAAAGAACCCGCCTGCAGGGCGGGAGACCTGGGTTCGATCCCTGGGTCAGGAAGATCCCTGGAGAAGAGAATGGCAAACTGCTCCGATATTCTTGCCTGGAGAATTCCATGGTCAGAGGAAACCAGTGGGCTACGGTCTATGCAGTTGCAAAGAGTTGGACACAACTGAGCGACTAACACACACACACACACACACACAAATGACTTCAGCCTTCCTATAAGATATGAGGATTAATATAGAAAATGCTATAGGGTTCATTTTAAAAGTTAAGCTCTGCTAGAATATTTTGTAAAAGAATCTTAATATTCATCTGAAGTTCTAGACCTCAGGTGTTCCTAAACTGCTGATGGTCCCATTTGCAATACTACTAACACATTCCATTTATTTACTTATTTATTTGTGGCTGCACTGGGTTTTCGCTGCTGTGTGTGGGCTTTCTCTAGCTTCAGGGACTGGGAACTACTCTCTGGTTTGTGATGCTTGGGCTTCTCATTGTGGTGCCTTTTCTTGCTGGGGAGCATGGGCTCTGCAGGGCTCTCGGGCTTCATGGTTGCAGTGTGCAGGCTTAGCTGCCCCGAGGCATGTGGAATCTTCCTGGACCAGGGATTGATCCCGTGTCTCCTGCATTGGCAGGTGGATTTCTATCCACCACACTACCAGGGAAGTTCTGATACATTCTTATAAATAATATTAGATGGGCCAAAAAGTTTGTTTGTGTTTTTCCAGACAATGTTACAGAAATAATATATTATACTTATAGTATTTATATATACATATAACATTTATGCAAACAATATAATATAGATATATAATATTTGTGTACTTATGTTTATATTATATGTATTATATACTTATATAAATATAAAGCCTATTACAAATATTATATATTTACAATGTTATAAATAATAATAGACAGTAATCAATCTTCCTAAATTGCCTCTGTCCTAAATGACTAGCTCTGGCAAATGTGAACTCATTTCTGGGAAAAACAAACCAAACCAGACTTCCCTGGTGGTCCAGTGGGTTAAGTGTCCACCTTGCAATGCAGGGGACCTGGTTTTGTCCCTGGTGCGGGAAGATCCCACATGCCACAGAGCATCGAAGCCCATGTGCCACAACTACTGAGCCCGTGCCCCACCACAGGAGAAGCCACCACAATGAGAAGCCCTCACCGCAACTAGAAAATAGCCACTGCTCTCTGCAGCTAGAGAAAGTTCATGCACAGCAATGAAGACCCAGCACAGCCAAATAAATATTAAACAAAAACAAAACAAAAACAAATCTAACTTCCTGGCCGTATCTAGTGACCTTTCAGAATGTGGTGCTAAGAGATGTTTATCACCACTTTGCATTGTTCAAAATCCCTGAACCATTTACGCTTCAAGATGCTGGGATGGGCTCCTCGGATGTGGGCCAAGTGGTGGGAAAGGAGGTCATCCTCATGGCCCTGGGAACCTTGCTCTCCTCCAACTTAAGCAGAAAAGTAGTGGTTTTGTTGGGAGTTCCCTTTTGAGAAACCTTAGCCTTGGCAGTGGGGCAGCTGGCGTAGGGGTGGGGTTGTCTCCATGGAGGGAATGCACTGGGGCATCCCACAGACCTTGGGCAAGGTCACACCAATGGGTGTGAGCTCACACTTGCCAGAACCCACCAGTGACACACTCCCCATGGGTGGTCACATCTGATTCCCAAGCTTCATCCTCGGGGACTGTAGACCCAATTCTTTTATTTTACAAACGAGGAACACTGAAGCTCAGAGAAGGGAACGCTTGAGGTCTTTCAGCGAGATAGCGGTAGGTAGAGCTAAGTCTCAGAGAAAGCAATGGCACCCCACTCCAGTACTCTTGCCTGGAAAATCCCATAAATGGAGGAGCCTGGTAGGCTGTGGTCCATGGGGTTGCTAAGAGTCAGACATGACTGAGCAACTTCACTTTCACTTTTCACTTTCATGCATTGGAGAAGGAAATGGCAACCCACTCCAGTGTTCTTGCCTGGAGAATCCCAGGGATGGGGGAGCCTGGTGGGCTGCCATCTATGGGGTGCACAGAGTTGGACATGACTGAAGCGACTTAGCAGCAGCAGCAGCAGAGCTAAGTCTTGAATTCGAATCTGCTTGATTCCAGAACCCAAGCTGTTTCTAGTTTAGTGATTGAGAACATAAATTCTGTATCTTACTCATTGATGGGCAAGGCACTTGACCTTGGTATGCCTCACTTGCCCCATCTGCAAAATGGAACTGATAATTGTGCTTGACTTAGAAGGGTTGCTGAACAGTTTGAGCCAGTTAATAACCTAAAGCCCTTGAACCAGGATTGGCATGTCGCAGGTGACAGGTAAGTGTCAGCTGTTCTTACTGTGTTCAGTGTTATCATCCCGTGCTATTTTCTTTCTGACACAGACACATACATATTCCATGTGAGGTCCATAGAAGAGATGATCTGACATGGTTGAAATGCATTTATTACATGTGATACAATACCATGTAACTACATCTCATGAAATATTTCACTATTTGTTTGCTTATAACCAGAGTGACCATAAGTTTAAAAACAATGGACTTCTTTTCACATTTGGCAGATAGATGGCCCTGGTACCATTGATCCCTCCTCCTGAGCCCATGGACTTCTCTGATAGGTCAGTTGGTAAAGAATCCACCTGCAATGCAGGGGACCCCAGTTTGATTCCTGGGTTGAGAAGATCTGCTGGAGAAGGAATAGGCTACCCACTTCAGTATTCTTGGGCTTTCCTTGTGGTTCAGCTGGTAAAGAATCTGTCTGCAATGTGGGAGACCTGGGTTTGATCCCTAGGTTGGGAAGATCCCCTGGAGAAGAGAAAGGCTACCCACTCCAGTATTCTGGCCTGGAGAATTCAATGGAGTGTATAGTCCATGGGGTTGCAGAGAGTCAGAAACAACTGAATGACTTTCACTTTCTTTCCTGAACCCATGGTTGCTGCTGCTGCTGCTGCTGCTAAGTCACTTCAGTTGTGTCCGACTCTGTGTGACCCCATAGACGGCAGACCACCAGGCTCCCTTGTCCCTGGGAGTCTCCAGGCAAGAACACTGGAGTGGGTTGCCATTTCCTTCTCCAATGCATGAAAGTGAAAAGTGAAAGGGAATTTGCTCAGCCGTGTCCGACTTTTCGTGACCCCATGGACCACAGCCTACCAGGCTGTTCCGTCCATGGGATTTCCCAGGCAAGAGCACTGGAGTGGGCTGCCATCGCCTTCTCCGCAGACATCCCTAATTGGTCCCATTACTTTTTTCTGTTGAACACAAATGTGGCTTAAGCATCTGTCCTAATCCACGGGGGCAATGATGGTGTTAACCCAGGTGTTAACCTGTCTCTGCCATCTCAAGCTGGGGGCCAAAGAGAGCAAGGTTGCCAGTCATCTTGCCTTGGACATTGGCTTTGATGAGCTCAGTGCCCAACCACTCAGCCCAAATGTGGGCTAGCTCTTTGGCAAATTCTTACCACTGTTCAACCAAGAGCTTTTGGGAGGAAATTCTGCAAACCCGACCCTTTATCTGGACACGCTCTGCAGAGCCTGTCGCTTGCTGATGAGCCCTGGGGCCATGCTTTGAGGCACACGAGAAACTGCAAGAACATCCTAGCAGTTACAAAGAGCAGGAGTCATCTACCATTCAGATAGACCCTAACCTCCCTAATCTTTCCCTCTCTTTCTCTTACCTCTAACAGGGGAATATATTTGAGAAGATAGGGGTTTGCTCCCTGCTCAGATTTCTCCAGTTTTTGCAGAAGAGTGTGAGAATCAAGGAGGATCCTGTGCTCGTGGTAACCAACCTGCGTTTTGGGACCATACCAGTCAGGCTGTTCCAGCCCAAGACACCGTCCCCCAGCCCCAGCGAGGCATCATCTTCTTCCATGGAGGAGCCGCCTTAGTGGGGAGCCTGGGTAAGATCCTCTGCTGTGGCTTCGCCAAGGAAGAGCCTCATCCACACACACAGCTTTGCCCCCTACCCCTCCTATGGGAACTTTGTTGGAGTTTCTCCAAGAAATCAGAAATGGATTGCCATTTCCTTCTCCAGAAAAAAAAATCAGCAGTTGGAGATTTTTATTGGGAGTCCAGACTATGGGCTTTGGGCTCAAGTCAGCAGATGGTGTGGAAATGTTCTTTTTTATACTGTGATAGTCTAGGTCAAGGAGAGGGTGGTGAAGTGGCTGGGGAGGTGAGGGGGGTGGAGATGGCATTTATGGCCCTGCAGTATTGACTCTGCTCCCCTCCCCCTGCTCACCACTCACAGCTATTGCTAGTCCTATCTGTTCTTCCCCCACAATATTTCTCAAATGCACACGTTTCTTGCAGGCTCTGCAAGATCACTGTGATCTTTCTCTTGCCACATCCCTTTACTCCCACATCTCAGCAACTGCTCTCCCCCGTCACTCCTGGCCCTTCATGGTCTCATCCTCACCCAGTAGCCAGAAGGAGCTCATAAAAGTATAAGTTGGAACTTGTCTGTCTTGCACTGAAACCCTTCCTGTGGCTTTCCAGCTGTTTTGTTTTGTTTTTAATACTTTTATTTATTTTTGGCTGTGCTGAGTCTTCTTTGCTGCTCGGGCTTTTCTCTAGTTTTGGTGAGTGGGGGCTACTCTCTAGCTGTGGTGCATTGGCTTCTTACTGCAGTGCCTTCTTCTTCTGGCTCACTGGCTCTAGAGAGCAGGCTCAATGACTATGGCACACAGAATTAGTTGCTCAACGACATGCAGGATCTTCCCGGACCAGGGATCGAACCCATATCTCCTGCACTGGCAGGTGAATTCTTTACCACTAAGCCACCAGGGAAGCCCTAGGGTCTTTTTTTCAAAAGATAAGTTTATTTGTCATTTTTGTCTGCGCTAGGTCTTCATGGCTATGTGCGGGCTTTCTCTAGTTGCAGCAAGCACGGGCCACTGTGCTGCAGTGTGCAGGCTTCTTACTGAGGCGGCTTCTCTTGTTGCAGAGCACAGACTCTAGGGCACTTGGGCTTCAGTAGTTGTGGCACATGGGGTTAGTTGCCCTGTGGCATGTGGGATGTTGGTTCCCAGACCCGGGAACGAAGCCACATCCCTGCATTGGAAGGCAGATTCTTAACCACTGGCCCACCAGGCAAGACCCCTCCAGAGTCTTTAGATGAAACCTGAACTCCCCCAGTAGCTGGTGCTGGCCCTTCAGACCTCTCCTGCCTGCTCACCTGGGCCTCCCAGCGGCTTGGAGCGATCACTCTGCGGCAACCACACTGCTTGTGCAGCAGACAGTCCAGGCTCCTTCTCTAGGAATCTCTCTCTCTTGCTGTTTCCCTGCCTCCAGAGTTGTCTCCCTGCACTCCCTCACTTTGCAGGACTGGTGACCCCTTCTTTATTCTTCCAGTTCGATCTCAAAATCCCTCCCCAGAGTGGCCTCCTAGACATCTTCTCTAAAGAACTCTCCCTACCCACTCTAGTGCCCTGCACTATGCCCAGGGTCCATCCATCCTTGACATCATCCTTTAACATTTTCTTCATGGCAGTTGTCACAATCTGAATGTATCTCCTTCCTCCAGGTGTTTCCTTATTTACTGTCTGCATCCCCCAACTGAGAATGGAAAGTCTGAGAGTGCAAGAAAGACTTCTATTTTGCTTCTTGCAGGACTCCAGGGCCAGACCCATGGTTTTATTTTTTGAATGAATGTATAAGCATAAGATCTCTTCAAGAAAATTGGATATAGCAAGGGAACATTTCACGCAAAGATGGGCACAATAAAGGACAGAAATGATAAGGACCTAACAGAAGCAGAAGAGATTAAGAAGTGGTAAGGATACACAGAATTATATAGAAAAGGTCTTAATGACCTGGATAACCATGGTGGTATGGTCACTCACCTGGAGCCAGACATCCTGGAGTATGAAGTCAAGTGGGCCTTACAAAGTATTACTACAAACAAAACCAGAGGAAGTGATGGGGAATTCTAGCTGAGTTATTTAAAATTCTAAAAGATGCTGCTGCTAAAGTGTTGCACACAAATTTGGATAATTCAGCAGTGGCCACAGGACTGGAAAATGTCAGTTTTCATTCCAATCCCAAAGAAGGGCAATGCCAAAGAATGTTCAAACTACTGGACAATTGTGCTCATTTCACATGCTAGCAAGATAATGCTCAAAATCCTCCAAGCTAGTCTTCAATAGTATGTGAACCAAGAACTTCCAGATGTTCAAGCTGTGTTTGAAAAAGGCAGAGTAACTAGAGATCAAACTGCCAACATCCCTTGGATCATATAAAAAGCAAGAGAATTCCAGAAAAACATCTACTTCTGCTTCATTGACTATGCTAAAGCCTTTGACTGTGTGGATCACAACAAACTGTGGAAAATTCTTAAAGAGATGGGAATACCAGACCACCTTACCTGTCTCTTGAGAAACCTATATGTGGGTCAAGAAGAAACAGTTAGAACTGGACATGGAACAATGGACTGGTTCAAAATCAGGAAAGGAGTATGTCAAGGCTATATATTGTCACCCTGCTTATTTTACTTATATGCAGAGTATATCTTGGAAAATGTCAGGCTGGATGAATCACAAGCTGGAATCAAGATTGCTGGTAGAAATATCAACAATCTCAGATATGCAGATGATACCACTCTAATGGCAGAAAGTGAAGAGGAACTAAAGGATTTCTTGATGGTAGTGAAAGAAAAGAATGAAAAAGCTGGCTTAAAACTCAATGTTCAAAAAACTAAGATCATGGCATCTGGTCCCATCATTTCATGGCAAAAAGAAGGGGAAAAATTGGAAGCAGTGACAGGTTTTATTTTCCTGGGCTCCAAAATCACTGAAGATGGTGACTGCAGCCATGAAATTAAAAGATGTTTGCTCCTTGGAAGGAAAGTTATGACAAACCTAGACAGTGTATTAAAAAGTAGTGACATCACTTTTCTGACAAGGGTCCATATAGTCAAAGCTATGGCTTTTCCAGTCGTCATGTACTGGATGTGAGAGGTGGACCATAAAGAAGGCTGAGTTCTGAAGAATTGACGCTTTCAAATTCTCCAGGTGCTGGAGAAGAGTCTTGAGAATCCTTTGGCCTGCAAGGAGATCAAATCAGTTAATCCTAGAGGAAATCAACCTTGAATATTCACTGGAAAGACTGATGCTGAAGCTGAAGCTCCAATACTTTGACCAGCTGATGCGAACTGACTCACTGGAAAAGACCCTGATGCTGGGAGATTAAAAGCAAAAGAAGGGGGTGGCAGAGGATGAGATGGTTTATAGCATCACCAACTCAATGGACATGAATTTGAGCAAACTCTGGGAGATAGTGGAGGACAGAGGGCCTGGTGTGCGACAGTCCTTGGGGGTCCCAAAATGTCAAACACAATTTAGGACCTGAACAAAAACAATGAACACATGAATACATAGATGGATGGATGGGTGAATAACTGGGTAAAGGGATATAAACCAACCAACAAACGGGAGGATGGAGAGATGGCCACACAGGGGAAAATTTGCCCATGTGAAGAGATTAGCTGTCCCATTACATGTTCCCTGAGATTAGGCTGTACTGCCACCTGGTGGTAGAATATAATATCTGAACTTGCTGCCTGGATGCTGAGTATCTGCTTTGTGGGACTTCACTGGTGGCTCAGTGGTAAAGAATCTGCCTGCAATGCAGGAGACACTGGAGATGACGGTTCATTCCCTGGGTCAGGAAGATCCCCTGAAGGAAATGGCAACCTGGCAACCAACACCAGTGTTCTTGCCAGGAGAATTCTCTGGACAGAGAAGCCTGGCGGGCTGTAGTCTGTGGCGAGCACACATGCACACATCTCCTTTGCACTGGCCCCCTTGTCCAAGATCACTCTTCCCTTTCAGAGGCCTCTGGGAGCACTCCATTTTTTGTCTGTGACTGTTCCTCTTCCTCTGCAGAGGAATGACATTACTGCCAAAAGTAACAGCAGGACTCACTCAGCAAATATTTTTTAAGGACCTACTATGTGTCAGACCCTCTTTGAGGCCCAGGGGACATTGTGGAGAACAAGAAAGGTCCTCATGGAGCTTACCCAAACAATGGGGCCGAGCAGTGAAAGAAAAACAAGTGTGTGTGTGCTCAGTCGCTTCAGCCGTGTCCGCCTCTTTGTGACCCCGTGGACTGTAGCCCGCCAGGCTCCTCTGTCCATGGGATTCTCCAGGCAAGAATACTGGTGTGGGTTGCCATGCCCTCCTCCAGGGATCTTCCCGACCCAGGGATCGAACCTCATCTCCTGCATTGACAGGTGGATTCCTTACCACTGAGCCACCTGGGAAGCCCACATATATATATATATATATGTATATATATATAATTATTATTCACATTCCAGGGCAGACATGCCCGCCTTCCCTCATCTTGGCTTTGTCTGTTTCAAAGCACCAAGCCTTCTAACTCCAAGGTTTCCCCTCCCGTCAAAGAAAACATTGTGGCTGGTGAGCCCCAAGGCATATCTGCTCCCCGACATTCAGGAGACTTGGGTGGATTCAGGTGTCTGATTTTAAGCTTTTTCTGTTGTCCAGGCAGAAGTGGCCAGAGTCACTTCAAGGGAAGCAAGAACAGGAAGAGAGGGGAGCTGTCACACCTAGTGCCAGCATTGCTGGTAGCTCTTCCTGTGAGCTGGGGGGCAGTGCTGGGCCCCGTGGGCACCAATCCTGGGACAGGCTACTCACAGGCAGCTGCTGCTGTGTTGGTTTTGTCTTGCAGACATATACCAGAGCCTGTGTGGTTCTCTAGCCCGGGAGACCGACTCTGTGCTGCTGGCAGTTGGGTGAGTTGCTGGAGAAAGTTAATGGGTGTTACCTGGTGGCAGAAGGTAGGGTGAGGCCCCAGATGATTTGCAGAACAGAGGTCCTAATCCTGGAGAGACATTCTTGTACATGCGTCCATGGAGACAGGCACAGTAGCATTCAAAACAGCCTAAACCAGAAACAGCCCAAAAGCCCATCAGCAGGGAGTACATGAATCAACGGTGGCGCTGTCAGCATCACGTTACACTCACTGAGGCATTATGGGATATGGTGGAGCTGTTCAAATAAGTGAACCAGAAGGCACACCCATAATGTGGATGAATCTTGGCAGTATAAAATTTAGTGAGAAAATTTTCAAAAAATTACGTAAAGCGAGATACTCTGTCTACAGAATGAAAAACAATTAAAATCAGAGCAACACTTTTAAGGAATATGCATAGGCACAATGAAATTATGTAAAAAGGAAAGAAAAAGAATGATGGTTACGTGATTCAGGGTAACCATTCCCTCAAATGGGGCAGGCAGTGAGATGGGATGGTGCTGGGGGTATTAGAGGGTTGGCTGAAGATTCTGAAGGTTCTGGTTAATATCCTAGCTGTTCTCTGGGGCAATGATGCTTTTCACATTGTTAAAATGAATAACTAACGAACTTATGAACTAACTAGCTAGCTAATTAACTCCCGACCATGAAGGGACTAATGTTGGAAGCATCTCAAGGAAGCCATAACTCTGGGCACCTGGAGTTCTTTGAAAATAGGAGAGGGCTTTTGAGTGAATGGAAGGGGCTGTGGGGACCACTCACCAGAATTCTGGTTCTTAATCCAACAGATCACAAGTCACAGGGAAACTGTTTAGAGAACACAAGTGAGAGAAGCTAAAAATGCCCCCTTTAGATTCAACCTCTAAAACAAGCCCCCTCAAACAAAGCAACTTCCTCAGTATCTCTGGTTTCCTTGATGAGATGGAGGAAGATAGCATCTTTCCGGTCCTCATCATCGTACCTCCCGGCCAGATGAGCCTCATGTCCGACATTCCACAGTTCGAGTGTCCACCAGACTCTACATCTCTGAGGGCTTAGTGATAATAAAAACATGCCTTGAACACATAAAGGTGTTAATAAGCACCTCCGCTAATACCTTGTAGGAAATTGCTGAGGATGTTATTCTTGGGCTTCCCAGGTGGCACTAATGCTAAAGAATCTGCCTGCCAATGCAGTTCAGTTCAGTTGAGTCGCTCAGTTGTGTCGGACCCTTTGTGCACACTAGGCCTCTCTGGCCGTCACCAACTCTCAGAGTTTACTCAAACTCATGTCCATAGGGTTGGTGACGCCATCCAACCATCTCATCCTCTGTTGCCCCCTTCTCCTCCCACCTTCAGTCTTTCCCAGCAACAGGGTCTTTTCAAATGAGTCAGTTCTTCACATCAGGTGGACAAAGTATTGGAGTTTGAGCTTCAGCATCAGTCCTTCCAGTGAGTATTCAGGACTGATTTCCTTTAGGATGGACTGGTTGGATCCCCTTGCTGTCCAAGGGACTCTCAAGAGTCTTCTCCAATACCACAGTTCAAAAGCATCAATTCTTCGGCACTCAGCTTTATTTATCGTCCAACTCTCACATCCACACATGTCTACTTGAAAAACCATAGCTTCAACTAGACAGATCTTTGTTGGCAAAGTAATGTCTCTGCTTTTGAATATGCTGTCTAGGTTGGCCATAACTTTTCTTCCAAGGAGCAAGCGTCTTTTAATTTCATGGCTGCAATCACCATCTGCAGTGATTTTGGAGCCCAAGAAAATAAAGTCTGTCACTATTTCCATTGTTTCCCCGTCTATTTTCCATGAAGTGATGGGACCAGATGCCACGATCTTAGTTTTCTGAATGTTGAGTTTTAAGTCAACTTTTTCACTCTCCTCTTTCACTTTCATCAAGGGGCTCTTTAGTTCTTCTTCACTTTCTGCCATAAGGGTGGTGTCATCTGCATATCTGAGGTTATTGATATAATCTCTAGATTGGGAAGATCCCCTGGAGGAGGAAATGGCAACCCACTCCAAAATTCTTGCCTGGAAAATCCCACGGACAGAGGAGCCTGGTGGACTACAGTCCATGGGTTGCAGAATCGGACATGACGGAGCACACTGTTGTACTGTATATTGTACTGTTATTCTAGACAGCTGAAAAGGCTTGGCATACAGGTTTTGATAAGCTAGGCTGGGGGAGGAAGAAAGGCAGGTAAGGTTCTTCAGGTTGCCAGGGGCTGCAGGTGGATGGTGCCTGGGGGGAAATGCCCCGAGAACCCTAAGGGAGACATGATCATGGTCTGGGTGCTCCCTGATTTTTTGTCAAGACATAATGGAGTGTCTTAAGTAAGATCCTGGAGAATATGTGTTTGAAAGAGTTGTCTTTTAGCCATCTGGCTCTGCAGAGCCTTCATCCCTGAAGGTGGGCGGGCAAGACAGAGTCCAAGGAGGTGTAGGCATTTCTGTTTCCTACTCTAGCAGGCCTGGGGTTCTGCAATAGAAAGCACATGCTATTTCATGACGTCAGGTTTGTATGTTTGACATTTGATGAGTCACATTCACTTCTGGGGCTTCCCTCGTGGCTCAGTGGTAAAGGATCTGCCTGCAGTGCAGGAGACCTGTTTGATCCCTGGGTCGGGAAGATCCCCTGGAGGATAGCATTGCAATCCACCTCAGTACTCTTGCCTAGAGAATCCCATGGACAGAGGAGCCTGGCGGGCTGCAGTCCATGGGGTCACATAGAGTTAGACACGACTGAAATGACTAAGCAGCAGCATTCACTTCTAGGCGTGGCAAAGTGCAAGCTGAAGCTTGTGCTTGCTGCTTACAGGTGCTGGGGCCATCTCACCGTGAGGACTCCACAGAGGCGCATGTGCCTTGCCTGCGTTTAAGTGGGAACCCATACTGATAACACTGAATTATTCATCACTATATTGCTTATTGCGGAAATGTGGCGAAGTTATAAGCAATCAACCCACCCTACTCTTTATTTTTTTTAATATATTTATCTATTTGGCTGCTCCAGGTCCTAGTTGTGGCATGTGGGGTCTATTTCCCTGACCAGGGATGGAACCTAGGCCCCCTGAACTGGGAGTATGGAATCTTAACCACTGGACCACGAGGGAAGTCCCCAAATTGTATTCTTAAAAATGATGCTTTAGGAAACCTTTTATAGGAAATAAAATCCAAGGTCAAATAGAAGGTAGTGGTTTTCAAACTGGGTTCCGTGGAGCACTAGGGCTTCCCTCACTGTCTCAGAGGTGGGTCCGGAGGTCAAAGAAGAAGAAGTAGTGGGGGATTCAGGTGTCTTATCTTTGGGCAAAACCAGAACAACTGCAACTACCTTTTTTATTTGGTGGAGCTCCAGGTATCATTTTAATAAAAAAATAATTTTTTTTGTTCTAAATAAGTTTGAAAGTCACTAGCCTAAGGTGTCATTTTTCCTTATGGAATTCTCAATTTAATCTTACAAGTAGAATGAGGTTTTTTTTTTTTTTTAATGCTTTTAAGTGATTGGTTGCAAGAACTGAAAAGACAACTAGCAACAGCCTCAAATAAAAATTTAAGATAACAACCATATTTTAAATAAGTTCTCTAATCCTAGTTTAGCTAAGCTGTTAACTGGTTTAGCCAAGCTGTTTCTATTTTTTAAATGTATTCCTTTCCGTTATTCCAGTCTTGATTCATGTGTTAGTTAGCTTGTGTTAGGCCGGGGTTCGATCTCTGGGTAAGGAAGATCCCCTGGAGAAGGAAATGGCACCCCACTCCAATACTCTTGCCTGGAAAATTCCATGGATGAAGGAGCCTTGTAGGCTACAGTCCATGGGGTTGCGAAGAGTCGGACATGACTGAGCAACTTCACTTTCACTTTACTCTAATTTTTAGAAGTTCACCTGCTCTCCCAGCCTTATTGAACTATACTGATATGTGCATGATGTCAATTTAAGGTGTTCAACATGTTGGTTTTGATATACTTACATACTGCAGTATGACTGCTACCATCATATCACAGAATTGGCATTTCTTTTCATGGTGAGAACCTTTAAGATCTACTCTCTTAGCAACTTTCAAGTATATAAAATATTATTGTTAACTATAGTCACTATCCTGTACTATAGATCCCCAGGACTTGTTGACCTTATAACTGGAAGTTTGTATCGTTTGACCACCACCTCCTCATTTCCCTCACCAGCCCAGAACCCCTGGTAACCACCACTCAACTCTCTGTCTCTCTGAGTTTTGGCTCCTTTAGATCCTATGTATAAGTGATGTCATACAGTGTTCGTCTTTCTCTTCTGACTTATTTCACTCATAATAACATCCTGGTTTCATCCAAGTTGTTGCAAATGGCAGGATTTCCTTCTTTCTTATGGCTAAACAATGTTTCAATTTATATGGAACATCTAGATCATATCAGATCAGATCAGTTGCTCAGTTGTGTCCGACTCTTTGCAACCCCATGAATCGCAGCACGCCAGGCCTCCCTGTCCATCACCAACTCCCGGAGTTCACCGAGACTCACGTCCATTGAGTCAGTCATGCCATCCAGCCATCTCATCCTCTGTCGTCTCCTTCTCCTCTTGCCCTCAATCCCTCCCAGCATCGGAGTCTTTTCTAATGAGTCAACTCTTCACATGAGGTGGCCAAAGTACTGGAGTTTCAGCTTTAGCATCATTCCTTCCAAAGAAATCCCAGGGCTGATCTCCTTCAGAATGGACTGGTTGGATCTCCTTGCAGTCCAAGGGACTCTCAAGAGTCTTCTCCAACACCACAGTTCAAAAGCATCAATTCTTTGGCACTCAGCCTTCTTCACAGTCCAACTCTCACATCCATACATGACCACTGGAAAAACCATAGCCTTGACTAGACGAGCCTTTGTTGGCAAAGTAATGTCTCTGCTTTTGAATATGCTATGTAAGTTGGTCATAACTTTCCTTCCAAGGAGTAAGCGTCTTTTAATTTCATGGCTGCAGTCACCATCTGCAGTGATTCTGGAGCCCCCCAAAATAAAGTCTGACACTGTTTCCACTGTTTCCCCATCTATTTCCCATGAAGTGATGGGACCGTATGCCATGATCTTTGTTTTCTGAATGTTGAGCTTTAAGCCAACTTTTTCACTCTCCACTTTCACTTTCACCAAGGGGCTTTTTAGTTCCTCTTCACTTTCTGCCATAAGGGTGGTGTCATCGGCATATCTCAGGTTATTGGTATTTCTCCCGGCAATCTTGATTCCAGCTTGTGTTTCTTCCAGTTCAGCGTTTCTCATGATGTACTCTGCATATAAGTTAAATAAACAGGGTGACAATATACAGCCTTGACGAACTCCTTTTCCTATTTGGAACCAGTCTGTTGTTCCATGTCCAGTTCTAACTGTTGCTTCCTGACCTGCATACAAATTTCTCAAGAGGCAGGTCAGGTGGTCTGGTATTCCCATCTCATTCAGAATGTCCCACAGTTTATTGTGATCCACACAGTCAAAGGCTTTGGCATAGTCAATAAAGCAGAAATAGATGTTTTTCTGGAACTC
The DNA here is from genome assembly GCF_003369695.1 of Bos indicus x Bos taurus. Lineage (NCBI taxonomy): Eukaryota > Metazoa > Chordata > Mammalia > Artiodactyla > Bovidae > Bos > Bos indicus x Bos taurus. The sequence goes on along the minus strand of NC_040091.1, from coordinate 40,392,516 downwards.
TCTTGCTTTTTCCATGATCCAGCGGATGTTGGCAATTTGATCTCTGGTTCCTCTGCCTTTTCTAAAACCAGCTTGAACATCAGGAAGTTCACAGTTCACATATTGCTGAAGCCTGGCTTGGAGAATTTTGAGCATTACTTTACTAGCATGTGAGATGAGTGCAATTGTTCGGTAGTTTGAGCATTCTTTGGCATTGCTTTTCTTTGGGATTGGAATGAAAACTGACCTTTTCCAGTCGTGTGGCCACTGCTGAGTTTTCCAAATTTGCTGGCATATTGAGTGCAGCACTTTCACAGCATCATCTTTCAGGATTTGGAATAGCTCCACTGGAATTCCATCACCTCCACCAGCTTTGTTTGTAGTGATGCTTTCTAAGGCCCACTTGACTTCACATTCCAGGATGTCTGGCTCTAGGTCAGTGATCACACCATCGGAACATCTAGAAGTCCATATTAAAGCTCCTTCTCTGTGCCCTTGAATTCCTGTGAGGAGACACATTTGGGGGCTTAGACAGACATCCAGGACGCTGACCATCAGTCTCTGGCACTGGGTCTGCCACAGCCCCAGTTGTGTCTGTTTTCTGACTGCCTACCTTCGCTATACCTTCACTGTCAGAACAGTTCCCAAACCCCTTCTTCCCTTCCTGCAGCCCCATAAAAGAAGGCAACTCTGAGTCATTGGTGGGAACAAACCTTGGTCCATTACATTTTTCTTTAAAAAAAAATTCTACTTGAAAGAAACTTGCCCTTGACTTTCATTTTGGTTTCTCCTATCCTTTTCTTTCATGAGTGGTAGCAGCTTCATTGGCCTTTCTCGACACTGCTGGTCATTTTACTTATGATGTGAACAGCTTTCTAAGTTGCACATTTTTTTCTTGTTGTTCAAATCTCTTATTTTTTTAAATGGAGGAAAATTGCTTTATAGTATTGTGTTGGTTTCTGCCATACAACAACCTGAATTAGTCATAATTATATATATCCCCTCCCTCTGGAGCCTCCCCCCCTGACCCCCCTACCCCCATCCCACTCCTCTAGGTCATCATAGAGTGCCAGGCGGGGCTCCCTGTGCTGCATAGCACAAGCTGCACATTCTTGTATGGAGCGTTTCCATCTATGGAAAGTAGACAGAGCATAGTTTTGGAATCAAGGATCCCTGCCCACAAGTTAAGGAAAGGTTCTTCACATCCTCATATGCAAAAAGTAGGGGCAAGCACCCTTACCTCAGAGGGCCATTCTGAAGGTGTAATTAGAAACACCATTGCAAGAGGGAGTGGAAAGTAACATGGCTTCCCAGCGACCCCTGTTCACACAGGTGTGCTTCTGTCGCCTGCTTACTCAGGTACCGCAAGCTTCCTGATCACCATTACCATACCATTTCCAATGATTGCCTGAATGCCTCCATTCACTTCCTGAAGACCCTGGGAACATATGGGGTGGATTCCTCCCGGGTTGTGCTCTGTGGAGACAGTGTTGGGGCAGGAGTAGCGGCCTTGATCTCCCAGATCTTGGTGGGCAGGTTGGATCTTCCTCAAATCCGGGCCCAGGTCCTGATTTATCCTCTCCTCCAAATCATCAATTTTCAACTGCCATCCTTTCACCAGAACTCACACATTCCATTCCTCACCCAGAAGTTCATGATAACTTGCATGTTTAGATACCTGCTTATCGACTCCTCCTGGTGGGATGCCATCGTGACCGGGGCTTTTATTCCCCCCAAAGTCTGGAAGAAGTACTGAAAGTGGCTCAGCACTGACAACCTACCCAACAGGTTCAAGAAGACAGGCTGCCAACCTGTGTTTCCTGCCCCTTTTAATGAGGCTGCCTATCTAGAAAACAAACACTTGTTAGATGTGGAAAATTCACCCCTTGTAAGGGATGATGAGATCATAGCCCAGCTTCCGGAGGCCTTCCTGGTGAGCTGTGAGAATGATATGCTCCGTGATGATGCCTTGCTCTATAAGAAGCGTTTGGAGGATCAGGGGGTCCCTGTGAAGTGGTACCATGTGGAGGATGGCTTTCATGGATCACTGATGTTGTTTGATAAGAAGTCCTTCTCTTTCCCATGCTCCCTGAAAATTATGAATGCTATAGTCAGTTATATAAAGAGCATAATGTAAGGTTGCAGCTCTGAGTAGGGCATAGCCATTATGGATTCTGCTACAAGCTGAGTCCTTTGACGAACTGTATATTAATTGATTAAGGAGATTCTCAGTCAGTGCTTACTCTGCAAGGGAAGAGTGAGAAGGAAGCTAAGAACAGTCATGCTTAGTATTTGAGAAAATCCAAATTGTTTCCTTTCAGTGCCAACAGTGTTCAATTCTGGATCTAGCAACATTCTCTAACCTTCTCATTCAAGTGAAATAAATACTCAATGGAGAAAAAAAAAAAATGCCTTTAAAGTTTCTCAACACTCTGACACACAAGACCTCTGCTGAATGAATGTTGACAACTGTCCGTGATGGGTATATACCCATAAAGCTGAAGTATTGCTTGGGGCTAACATCTCCTTTGGAGGAGGGGGCAACTAATTGTTCCTGGGGCCAAAGGTTCATCAGCCAAATTCAAACATTTTGTTTACAGATTGATTCCAGTTGGCCTGAGAGATGCTGTTGCAACAAAACTCTGCCCTCAGCGTACCACATTTGATCTGGACTAATCCCAGGGACGGAGGAGCCTGGTGGGCTGCCATCTATGGGGTCGCACAGAGTCGGACACGAATGAAGTGACTTAGCAGCAGCAGCAGCAGCAAAGGGACATTTTAGAGGAGCTTATGAGAAAGGGAGAGGTGAGAAGAGGCAAGAGGAAGGCAGTGAGGAAAAGGGTGGGCTCTGGGGGCGGGGGGCTTCTCCTGGGCTTAAGTCTTTGATCTGAATTCCAAAATTAGGTCACTAGCTATCAAAAGGCAGGGTCTTAGAGCCAGGGCTATCTTGGGAATCTCTGTATGCCATCTGAGATATGGAAACTGCATTTCCTAAAGCAGTAAGATGTCAGCCTTCTTTCTCTAGTGAACTTATATCTTGGTCTCACTTTTACAAAGAATCTTGCCTTCACTTAGCCCACACCACTTTCTCTGCTTGCAGGGAAAAGAGAAAGAGAATAGGAAGAGAATATTTGTATTGCATGTTGGGGGCAGTCCACATTAGTTTGGGTTCGTGTTTCCTAGCCATATCTGTAATAGCACTGGGCCTCCCTGCTGTCTGGTCCCATCCAAGTGCTAAAGTTGAAGAATCCTCTTCTCTGCAGCCATAGCATCTCTTGGTGTCAAGGACCTCAGCTATGACTGATGGAGGTAGGAGTCTTATTGGTGCCTTGGATCCTTGCAAAAGGTGCAGATATCTACACAGGCAGTTTTGGACTGGGCTCCTGGGAGCATGGACAGGTATCATGATCTATGTGCTATATGTAAGTAGCTTTGATGGAAAGGTGTGTTAATTACCTACTGCTGTGTAACAGCACTGTCATGAACTTAAACAACACAGACTTATTATCTTCCAGTTTCTGTGGGTCAGGACACTGAGAATGGACACTTAGCTGCAACTGAGGTGTTGGGGCTGTCATTTCATCTGAGGCTCAAGTTTAGTCCGCTTGTTAGCAGAATTCAGTTCCTTGAAGTTGAAGACAGAGAGCTTCGGTTTCCTGCTAGCTGTTGGCTAGAGGCCACCATTGGCTTCTAGAAGCCACTCACAGTTTCTTTTGCACGTGAATTTTCCCCAAATGGCTGCTTTCTACCTCTTTTTTTTAAAAAATTGATTTCTATATTATATTTTTTGGCTCTGATGGGTCTTCGTTGCTGCATGCAGGCTTTTTCTAGTTGTGGCAAGCAGGGGCTACTCTTCACTGTTGTGCGCAGGCTTCTCACTGTGGTGGCCTCTCCTGTTGCACAGCATAGGCTCTAGGTGCGTGGGCTCAGCAGTTTCTGCTCTCGGGCTCTAGAGCACAGGCTCAGTATTTGTGGCACACGGGCTTAGTTGCTCCAAGCATGTGGGATCTTCCCAGAGCAGGGAAGGTACTCGTGTCCCTTGCACTGCAGATTCTTAACCACTGGACCACCAGGTGGTCCAGAAAGGTCTGCTTTCTTCCTTAAAGTGAGCAAAGGAGAAAGACTTAAGCAAGATAGCCATTAAATTCTAAAGTAATGTAATCACAAAAGCTATCACATATATGCTGTGACCTTTGCCTTATTCCATTGTGTGCATGTGCTCAGTCAGTCATGTCTGACTCTTTGTGGCCCCATGGACTGTAGCCCGCCAGGCTCCTCTGTCCATGGAATCTTTCAGGCAAGAATATTGGAGCAGGTTGACATTTCCTACTCCAGATGATCTTCCTGACCCAGGGATCGAAACCTGCGTCTCCTAAGTCTCCTTGCACTGGCAGGTAGATCTGCAGTGCTTGGGAACCCCCACCCCCCACCTTATTCTGTTGCTCAATCATGTCTTGCTCTTTCATCCCATGGACTGTAGCCCGCCAGGCTCCTCTGTCCATGGGAATTCTCCAGGCAAGAATACTGAAGTGGGTTGCCATGCCCTCCTCCAGGGGATCTTCTCAACCTAGGGATTGAACCCAGGTCTCCCACCTTGTAGGCAGATTCTTTGCTGTCTGAGCCAGCAGGGAAGCCCAAGAATACTCAAGCGGGTAGCCTATCCATTCTCCAGGGGAACTTCCTAACCCAGGAATTGAACAGAGTCTCCTGTATTACAGGCAGATTCTTCACCAGCTGAGCTACCAGAGAAACCCTCTTATTCTGCTAGTTAGAAGCAAATCATAGGTCTTGCCTGTACAAGGGGATCACACAAGCATGTGAACACCAGTGGGTGGAGAGCTTGGGGGCCCCTATAGAGTCTGTCTACCACAAAAGGTATATCCAGAAGGGGATGGAAAGAGGGAAGGGGATGGAAAACTTCTCTGCCTAAGAAATACAGGATGCTCTGCAGCCATTGGCTTGAATTTCTGGTGCTAGTGATGACAGTTCTGGACTGTATCTTGAGACTCTTCCCCATAGGGTTCCCGAGGAAAGGTCCTCATTTCTCCCTGGTCCTAATTCCCACCACGTAACTATCATTTGGTTCCCTAGAGGGCAGTAATTTGGACCTGTCTTTAGTCTATTCTTAGTCTATTTTTATGGTGAACTCTATGCTCTTGTATTAATCACGGTCCAATAAGGAGAAGGAAATCATACCACCAGACTTTTTTTTGCAAGTATTTATTAACTTCAAGAACAATAAAATCTTCTGAAGACATTTTGTGCCTTTAAGGATCTACCGAAAAATTACATCCAGGAGCACTTACAGGATATTGTGGGCATACAAAGGATCCAGAGAGCTAAACACATAACAACAGAACATTTGATAAGTAAAAAGTCAAAATTATTGATTCTGTCATGCCAGTTTATTTCTCTTCCTTGGTTCTTGTCTCATTGCAACAAAAATCTAGAGCAGTGGGTTGAAAGGTTTAAAATAACAGACAAGGTACAGCTCAGTTCAGCTCAAGCAGACAGATCTTTTATTAGACAGACAGTCCTGCGACATGGGAGCAGGCTGACCCCAAACAAGTCCTACTCCTCCCTGTTGGCTTCCCCCTTTTTATAAGTTTCTTCCTCTTGGTTATGCCCTGTGCATAATAGGATTTGTACCCACTACCAGTCAATGAAAGGGAATGCAAATGGACATACGCTCAAGGCCAATTGACAATTGCAAATTATATAACAACAGGCAGTGTTGTATATGTCTTCCCATAATTCAGTCTGTTATAATCAGAGGTAGAATCTTTATGAAGGCTTCCCCGATACCTCAGTTGGTAAAGAATATGCCTGCAATGCAGGAGACCTCAGTTCAATTCCTGGGTCAGAAAGACCTGCTGGACAAGGGATAGGCTACCCACGCCAGTATTCTTGGGTTTCCCTTATGGCTCAGGTGGTAAAGAATCTGCCTGCAGTGCAGGAGTCCTGGATTCAATCCCTGGGTTGGAAAGATTCCCTGGAGAAGAGAAAGGCTACCCACTCCAGAGAATTCCATGGACTATACAGTCCATGGGGTCATAAAGAGTTTGGACACAACTGGGCTCCTAGATGCGTAAGGTTACTTAAGAAGCTCCTTGGTTATTTTGTGCCTACGGGGCATGTACAGGAGTTGGAAAAGCCTCTGTGGTTATTTTGTAGCTTATCTGTGAGCTCTCCTGGATGTGTCTGGGATGGGTTTTAGAGATCATCCCTTTCATCCAGGCCACCCCTCATTGTTCTACCCAACAATTTGTTTAAAGGCTGGGCAAAGACACTGCTCTTCTAGTCTAGTGTGAGTGAGAGTCTCTCAGTCATGTTTGACTCTTTATGACCCCATGGACTGGAGTCCACCAGGCTCCTCTGTCCATGGAATCTTCCATGCAAGAATACTGGAGTGGGTTGCCATTTCCTTCTAGTTTAACTAGATCATTAAAAAGAAAATTTTTTGTTGTTGTTGGAGTATAATTGATTTACAATGTAGTGTTATTTTCCGTGTGTGTGTGTTTGTGTGTGTGTGCTCAGTCATGTTTGACTCTTTGTGACCCCATGGACTGGAGTCCACCAGGCTCCTCTGTCCATGAAATCATCCAGCAAGAATACTGGAGTGGGTTGCCATTTTCTTCTCCAAGGGATCTTCCTGACCCAGGGATCAAATCCACATCTCTTTTGTCTCCTGCATTGGCAGGTAGATTCTTTACCAACTGCATTTCTGCTGTACAGCAAAGTGAATCAGTTATTCATATAAATCTAGCCACTCTTCTGCAGATTCTTTTCCCATATAGGTCCTTATGGAATATTGGGTAGAGTTCCTATGCTGTATAGTAGGATCTTGTTAATTATCTGTTTCATATGTAGAATGTATATATGTCAATCCCAGTCTCCCAATTTATCCCTTTCTCTTCCCCCCCCCCTGGTAACCATAAGGTTGTTTTCTACACCTGTGACTTTATTTTTATTTTGTAGATAAATTTATTTGTAGCATTTAAAAAAAAGATTCCACAAATAAGTGATATCATGATATTTGTCCCTCTCTGTCTGACTTTCTTAACTCAGTATGACAATCTTTAGGTCAATCCATGCTGCAGCAAATGGTATTATTTAATTCTTTTTTTATGGCTCAGTAATATTCCTTTGTATACCTGTACCACACCTTCGTAATCTATTCTTCTGTTGATGGGTATTTAAGTTGCTTCCATGTCCTGGCTATTATAAATAGTGCTGCAATGAACATTGGGGTACATGTATTTTTTGAATTATATTTTTCTCAGGATATCAAAAAAGAAGAATATCTAAAAATTGTGGGACAACTATAAAAGATATAGCATATATGTAACAGGAATACCAGAAGGATAAGAAAGAAAGGAAGAAACACAATATTTGAAACAAAAATTTTCCCCAAATAATGTCAGACACCAAACTACAGATTCAGAAAGATTAGAGACCACCAAGAAAGATAAATGCCCCAAACATACACCTAGACAGATCATAGTCAAACTTCAGAAAATCAAATTTAAAGGAAAAATCTTTGAAGAAGGTATAGGGCGAAAATTCTTTACCTATAGAGGAGCAAAGATAGGAAGTACATCTGATTTCTCTTAAGAAATCATGTAAACAAAGGGAGAATGCATTAAAATATTTAAAGAATTAAGAGAAAAAAAAAACTCCATCTACCTAGAATTCCATACTCTGAAATTACCTTTCAAAGGTGAAGGAGAAGTAAAGACTTTCTCAGACAAAAAAAAAAAAAAAAAGATGGGATTTGTTGCCAGTAGACCTGCCTTATAAGAAATGTTAAAAGAAGTTTTTTGTTTGTTTTTGTTTTTTAATTTTGAGAGAAGAAAAATTATACCTGTAAGAAACTCAGATCTACATATAGAAAGGAAGAGACTTGCAGAATGAATAAGTGAGGGTAAAATGCCTATTTTTCTTAATCATAGTTGATCTAACTGATAACAATTTGTTCAAAATTTAAAAAGCGATAATATATTTAATTACATATGCTTATATGCTATGCTATGCTATGCTATGCTAAGTCGCTTCAGTCGTGTCCGACTCTGTTCGACCCCATAGACGGCAGCCCACCAGGCTCCCCTGTCCCTGGGATTCTCCAGGCAAGAATACTGGAGTGGGTTGCCATTTCCTTCTCCAATGCATGAAAGAGAAAAGTGAAAGTGAAGTTGCTCAGTCGTGTCCGACTCAGCGACCCCATGGACTGCAGCCTACCAGGCTCCTCTGTCCATGGATTTTCTAGGCAAGAGTACTGGAGTGCGGTGCCATTGCCTTCTCCGACATATGCTTATATGTAAGTGAAATGAATGACAGCAATGATACAAGGGACAATAGAGCATAATTAGAAACATTTGTAAGGCACTTGCCCATGGAACATTCACCAAGATGGTCCACATCCTGGGTCATAAAACACACCTTAACAAGTTTAAAAGAATAGAAATCATACACTGACTGCTCTCAGACCACAATGGAATTAAACTATCAATCAGCGACAGAAAGACAGCTGGGAAGTCCCCAAATACTTGGAGATTGAAGACATGTTTATAAAGAATATCTGAGAACAGTGGGACAACGGCAATGAATATATGTGTGATGGGAAGGCCAGAAGGAAAAAGAGAGGGAAGGAAGCAAAATTTGAAGCTATAATGACTAAAAAATTCTCCAAAATCCTTTGACATGGATCAAAGGATCAATCTCAAGACAGATTTTTAAAGTACTTTGAAATAAATGAAAATAGCAATACAATTTATCAAATATGTGTGATGCAGTGAAAACGGTGTTTAGAGGGGAATTTATACAATCGAATATGCATATTAGAAAAGAAGACCTAAAATCAATAATCTAAGATTCTGCCTTAGGATATTAGGAAAGGAAGAGGGAATTAAATCCAAGGTAAGAAGAAGAAAAGAAATAATAAAAACTAGAGCAAAATAAATGAAATTGAAAGTAGGCAATCAACAGAGAAAACAAAAACTAGTTCTTTGAAAAGATAAATAAAATAAATAAGCCCCCAGCCACACTAAGAAAAAAAGAGGTAGGACACAAGTTCCTAACATTAGAAAAGAAAGGGGATATTACTACAGATTCCACTGATACTAAAAGGATGAACAACTATGGCTTCCCTTGTGGCTCAGTGGTAAAGAATCTGCTTGCAATGCAGGAGATGCAGAAGTTGCTGGTTGGATCCCTGGGTCAGGAAGATCCCTTAAAGGATGAAATGGCAACCCACTCCAATATTCTTGTCTAGGAAATCCCATGGACAGAGGAGCCTGGTGAGACACTGTTCCTGGGGTTGCAAAGAGTCGGACATGACTTAGCAACTAAACAACAACAACAAATAAACAACTATATGCTGACAAATTTGATAACCTGATGAAATGAATTGAATTCCTTTAAAGACGTAAGCTGCCAAAACTCACACAAAGAGAAATAGAGAAATAGGCTATCTGAATAGGCTAATATCAATTAAAGAAATTGAATTAAATTAATAACCTTTCAAATAGAAAGCACCAAGCTGAGATGGCTTTACTGGTGAATTTTATACAACATTTAAGTAACAAGTTATACAGTTCACTACAATTCCTTCCAGAAGATAGAAGAACAAGAAATGCTTCCTGTTATTCTGTGAAGGCAACATTACACAAGAAATACTTCCTAAGTTATTCTGTGAAGCCAGCATTACCCTAATACCAAAACCAGATAAAGACATTACAAAATTCCCCCTAATTCCCCCCAAACAACTACTATCTCTTATGAACCCAGATGAAAAAATCCTCTACAAAATATTATAAAATTGAATCAAAAAATGTGTAAAAAGAATTATACACCAGAATTGAGAAGCATTTTTCCTAGATAGAGGCTAGTTCAACATCCAAAAGTAAATTATTATAATCCATCACATTAGCAGGATAAATAAGAGAAATCACATGATCATATCAATAGGTGCATAAAAAGCATTTGACAAAATCTAACACTCATTCATGAAAAAAGACTCAGCAAACTAGGAGTGGAGGGTAACATCTTGTAGATCTTGATGAAAATCTTCAAAATATCTACATCTAACATCACACTTAATGGTGAGAAACTTGAAGCTTTCTTCATAAGATCTAAAAAGCCAAGAACATCTCACCATGGCTACTTGACATTGTATGGCAAGTCCTAAAGCAAATGCATTATGATAATAAGAAGGAGATAAAAGGGACATAAATTGGGAAAGAAGAGACAGAACTGTCTCTGTACACAGATGCCATGATTCTCTATGTAGAAAATCTGAAAAAACTAACTGAAAAAACCTGGAACTAATAAGCAATTACAGCAAAATTTCAGGATAAACATTAATATATAAACGTCAATTGCTTTCCTATACATCACCATGAACAAAGAGGAATTTGAAATAAAAAGCATACTACACTTTAAATTACTCCCCCCAGATGAGATACATAAATATGAAAATAACAAAATATGGACCAAATCTATCTGAGGAAAATTTCAAAACTCTGATGAAAGATGTCAAAGAGCTAAATAAATGGAGAGAGATATTCCATGTTCATGAATAAATAGAAAGACTAAATATTTTCAAGATACCGGTTATTTCCGACTTGATCTATAGGTTCAAGGACAACTCCAAAAACGTATGAGCAAGTTACTCTGTGTATGTCAACAAACTGATTCTGAATTTTATATGAAGAGGCAAAAGTCAAAGAATAGCCAGCTCAATGGGCTTCCCCAGTGGTTCAGCGGTAAAGAATCTGCCTGCAGTTTCGGGGCCGCAGGAGACGCGAGTTCTATCCCTGGGCTGGGAAGATCCCTTGGAGGAGGTCATGGCAACCCACTTCAGTATTCTTGTCAGGATAATCCCATGGACAGAGGAACCTCCTCCGCTGCAGTCCATGGGATCGCAAAAGAGTTGGACACAACTGAGAGCGCGCGCGCGCACACACACACACACACACACACACACAGACTCACATACACCCCCACACAGGAAACTAAGATCCCATATGCCCTGTGGTGTGGCAAAAAAAAAAAAAAAAAAAGAAGGGTACAGTAAAAGTCTTTGAATTGAGCAAGGTATCCTAGGTTTTCTGACAGCGTCCATGAAATGGGGGCAGGCTAATTTGTTGATTTGAGAGTAGGATAAAACCTCAGACCTATTTCACACTTCTTAACATGCCCTCTACCTGTTTCTCCTTTGCCGTCTCTAACAATGTTAATATTTGTCAGTAGAGGGCGCTGGAGGAATAGTGAAAAAGAATGAGTCCTTTCCTGGTTTCAGTGTGCTCTTGTTAGCCAGACTTCCGCGGTTTCTGGCTTCTCTAGCACTGGGCTCCTGCAGCAGTTTCTCCAGCAAAGGGGTTCTGCAGTGAACGGCTTTTCCAGTGCCTGGCTCCCACAGAACATAGCAGCCATCACACCCAACAAAGGACAGCAGATCCTTTGTTACAATTCAGGCAGTTTACAGCAGGATGCTACTAACAAGGCACTTTCCCATGGTTGTCTTCCATGGCACCCCTTCCAGTTAGCTAAAGCTATGGCTCTAAAGCAAAGTCTGGATCTTGCCTTAGGGGTGATGGTGGTGGTTTAGTTGCTAAGTCATGTCCGACTCTTGCTACTGCACGGACTGTAGCCTGCCAGGCTCCTCTGTCCATGGAATTCTCAAGACAAGAATAGTTGCTTTAGCAGTAGCAGTTGTTCATTACATCTGTGATTCCTTGTCTCTGTCTCCTGGTTGGACCCTGACTATGTGTGGGTTCTCATGTATGCTCAGCTGTATCTGACTCTTTGTGACTCCATGGACTGTAGCCTGCCAGGCTCCTCTGGGTATCATTGATGGGATTATCCTGGCAAGAATACTGGAGTGGGTTGCCATTTCCTCCTCCAGGGGATCTTCCTGATCCAGGGATCAAACCTGTGTCTTCTATGGCTCCTTCATTGACAGGCGGATTCTTTACCACTGAGCCACCTGGGAAGCCCTGACTAACCCTTACTAACACAGCATATAAAGTCTTACGTGCTGCTTTCTGCCCAGATGGTCAAATCAGTACAATGTCGTCAATGTAGTGGATCATGATCATAACTGTCATGATCGTGATCTCTGCACACTGTATACCTTTGCAATATCTATCTACCCGCATGCCATGTGCTTTCCTGCAAAAGTAGATTCGACAAAGCCCTGAAGGGAGACCATGAAAGTATACTGTTGACACTACCGGATAAAGGTAAATGGCTCTGGTATCCCTTACAGACCACTATGGAGAAAAAGGTTGCATCCACACGAGGGGCTGCATTGATGTGCTCCAGTACAGAAGAACAGCTGGGAGAGCAGCTGCAACTGGAGTCACCGCATGAAGAAGTTTAGGATCATCCACTCCCCAAATCTTTCTGGGTTTGTGAGTTTAACTGGGGTGTGATAGGTGCTTCTTTCATGTCTTTTATGGCTCCAGTTCCCTGTGGGATGTGGTTTATTATCTTGATAGGGAGATGAAGACCCAAGACCTTCCAACGAGCCTTTCCTATCCCTTGACCCCCTCTTTTTGGTCAGAGAGCCGACATGGGGACTCTGTCAGTTTCCTAGGGAGTTCATTCCAATCAAACATTCAGGAATCAGGGATACAAGTGCCGGAGTCTGTGGACAAATGGGGCTCCCTGAGAGCTGCACTTAAGGCAAGGCTTTATTTGTCAACTGGTCACAGTGGGCCCCACTCTGTGTGGGGGACAAAGTAGTGTTTTTGGTCCACATGAGGAAGCATTGGTATTGGTGCTTAAGGTGGGAAGATAGTGGCCCCTGGAGTGTGACAGCTGGATCCGGGTTTGAGTGGGTGGGTGTTGATCAGGAGGCAGAAGGAGATGGAGGAATGATGAGCCAGAGCCTTTATTGTGGTTTTCATGGGAAGGAACAGGTCAGGCCAGGTGAGCAGGTTTAGAATTGGCTATTTTGAATAATTTCAGTGGCCTCTGGGGCATAGGGGCTTCCCCTAGTTGTTTGGTACCCAGCGCTGGGTGGGGGCAGGAGGACAGTGGTCCAGACCCTGAAGCTGTTTTGAGGAGGTGGTTGGTGGTTGTGGGCTCTGGATGGGCTGGTTTGCATCTGAAAAGCTTGCTCACAGGGGAGTGTTTACCATCTTTTGCAACTGGCTAACTTGGGGGCTGGGCTCCCTGTTGGGTCATCAGGTCCCGTTTGGGGACCTGTTGGGTCAGAGGTCAAAGCATCAGCGTACAGAAAATAAAATACCTGGTTAATATAGAAATAAGTGGGAAGCAATTCCTTAACCCAAGAAGATCAAGTCAGTGGGACAGGAAAGGTGAGAATGGGGAAGTGGAATGCATCACCAGGGTTTGCTCCTTCTTACTCAGGCTGAACTTGGCTCTCCCATCTCTGATTTGACAACTGAGTAAAGAGTCACAGACCATCTGATGTAACTTTTACAAGGTTTCCCAATCTTCCAGGCTTTTCACCCCCTGTAGCCATCTCCTGACCAGGATGGTGTGATTTAGCACGCCTCCCCTGGGGACAAGGTGACAGGACTCCACTCCTGCGGGGACGGGATCTCCTCAGGTATGAATCTGACACTTAACATGGGGACACTTTGAATTTGCCAAAGCCTCTGCCTGTAAGGCAGAGACAAGCCTTGGAGACACCCTACAAATTATAAGGTCAGGGATCTGCAGGGGAGAGAGTTATACCAAGGCTGCTCCTTTCTCCAGGTGACAGTTTTTCCTTGGTCATCATCAAGGAACAAGACAACAATATCTTTTATCATAAACAGATCAGGCTTCCCAAGTGGAGCTAGTGGTAAAGAAAGTGGAAGTGAGAATCGCTCAGTTGTGTCCGACTCTTTGCATCCCCATCTTATACAGTCCACGGAATTCTCCAGGCCAGAATACTGGAGTGAGTAGCCTTTCTCTTCTCCAGGGGATCTTCCTAACCCAGGAATCAAACTGGGGTCTCCCGCATTGCAGGCAGATTCTTTACCAGCTGAGCCACAAGGGAAGCCCAAGAATACTGGAGTGGGTAGCCTATCCCTTCTCCAGGGGATCTTCCTGACCCAGGAATTGAACGGGGGTCTCCTGAATTGCAGGTGGATTCTTTACCAACTGTGCTAGAACCCGCCAGCAAATGCAGGAGATGTAAGAGACACGGGTTCAATCACTGAATTTGGAAGATCCCCTGGAGGAGGGCACGGTAACCCACTCTAGTATTCTTGCCTGGAGAATCCCATGCACAGAGGGGCCTGGTGAGCTACAGTCCATGGGTTTGCAAAGGGTCAGACACAACTGAAGCGACTTAGCACGCATGTATGGATCAGGCACCTGTTCTTTGCAGGGGCACTCTGCTGAATGTAGGGCACAGTGAAGGGTAATCTGGAAATAAGTGGCAGGAAGGCTGAGGCCTCAGTAGCCCAATCCTGGGACTAGGTGTAGGAAATCCTCTGTCCTCAGGACAACCTGAGAAAGAAAGTGAAAACACGGACCATTTTCCTATTTTTTTTTTTTTAGTGAAAATGAAGTTGCATATTTCCTGAGCCAAGGTCAGTGCTAAATGCAATCCTCACAAAGTTTCCAGGATATGAATGTAGAGCAGTTGAGTTGTATATCATTTGACAAATATGTATAGAGCCCATACTCTGGGCCAGACCCTGCTCAAGGTGTTAGGGACACAATGGTGAATGAAAAGGATACAAGTCTCATGGAGCTTACCTGCTTGTGATAGATGGACAACTAATGGGTGCTCTCCGAAGCCAGCTAAGGGAGACCATGGCCCATGTGCTGGGTGGGGCCAGGTGCCGTGGAAGAGAAAAGGCAGGCGGGGGACTGCAAATATGTGGCCTGTGACAGCCTTGATGAGGAGTGGCACTTTGAGGGATTGCCAGAGGAGGTGAAGGAGTGAGGCTCATGAGCATCTTGGGGGAAGAGTGGTCCAGAAGGCACATGTGTGTTTGGGGAACAGCAAAGAGGCCAGCTTGGCTAGGACAGAATCGGTCCCAGAGTAGGGGGCAGGGAGGGAATGATGAGAGGGTGGGGAATTGTGTAGGGCCCTAAGGCTATACTAGGCTTCCATGGTAGGTCAGTTGGTAAAGAATCTGCTGCAGTGCAGGAGACCTGGGTTTGATCCCTGTGTTGGAAAGATCCCCTGGAGAAGGAAATGGCAGCCCACTCCAGTATGCTTGTCTGGAGAATTCCATGGACAGAGGAGCCTGGTGGGCTACAGTCCGTGGGGTTGTAAGAGTCAGATATGACTTAGTGACTAAACCATTACCACCTGAGTATATCTAAGGCATTTGGTGTTTCCTTGAGTGAGATGGGAAACCACGTGAAAAGTTCATGCTCATACACAGTGGCTCAACTTGTCTGACTCTTTGCGACCCCATGAACTGTAGTCCACCAGGCTCCTCTGTTCATGGGATTATCCTGGCAAGAATACTGGAGTGGGTTGCCATGCCCTCCTCCAGGGGATCTTCCAGACCCAGGGATTGAACCCCTGTCTCTTAGTCTCCTGCATTGGCATGCGGATTCTTTACTTCTAGTGCCACCTGGGAAGCCCAGGAATACTGGAGTGAGTTGCATTTCCTCCTCCAGGGGATCTTCCCGACCCAAAGACTTAACCCGTGTCTCCTCAATCTGCCTCAATCTGAACTAGGCAGTACAAGCTGAGTGAAGAGAATCCTTCATTCTGCAACTAATTGACAGTCTGTCTCTGTCCTGCTTTCAAACAGGGACATATTTTATTTATTTTTTAAATTTGTTTTTAACAGAGTATAGTTGGTTTTTACAATGTTGTGTTAGCTTCTACTGTGCAGCAAAATGGATCAGCCATATACATATATCTCTTCCCTTTTGAACTTCCCTCCCATTTAGTACACCACAGAGCATTAACTAGAGTTCCCCTGCTATACAGTATCTTCCCCTCAGTTGTCTATTTTATTCTGTTGTTATTGTTGTTTAGTTGTTTAGTGTCTGACTCTTTTGCGACCTCATGGACTGTAACCCACCAGGCTTCTCTGTCCATGAGATTTCCCAGGCAAGAATACTGGAATGAATTACCAATTCTTTCTCCAGGGGATCTTCCCAACCCAGGGATCATTGGCAGGTGGATTTTTTACCACTGAACCACCAGGGAAGCCTCTGTCTATTTTACACAAAGTATCAATAGTGTATATGCGTCAATCCCAAGCTCCTCCCACACCACCCATTCTCCCTTTGGTGTCCATATGTCTGTGTCTCTGTTTCTGTTTTGCAAATAAGATGATCTATACCATTTTTCTAGATTTCAAATAGGGGTATATTTTAGAGAAGTTGGGAATTCATTTCATGCCCAGATTTGTCCATTTTGTACATGACAGTGTGAGAATAAAAAGGACCCTGTACTATACCCATGAGGCTGTTCCCACCCAAGGTCATGTCTCCCAGACCCAGAGAAGCAACTTCTTCTATTTCAGAGGGGAGGGGGCATCCTAGAGCCTGGATAGGGTGCTTCCCTTTCTCAGCTTCTTATAGAAAGAGGCTCCCTTGCTGGCATATAGTAGGTACGCAATAAGCATTTTTCCAACAGATGGAAAAGAGAATGAATGAACAGCGTCTTCTCCAAGTTTATCTTCTTTACTGTCTGTTGATTCAATTCCAGTGATGCCTTAATGGAATTAGGCCATTTAGGATTATTTATTAACAGGTCCAAAATTCCTTATTTGCAACTCCAATATCCAGACAGTTGGGAAAACAGAATTTTTTCACAACTTGTTTGGTATTTATTTGACCTCAGCTTATTTATTGCAGAGAAGAGCCAATTCTGACTCCAGTTAGTTGTTTCTTTTACTTTAACCTTTGCTTCTGGTTGCTTTTGTTCACTAAAAGGATACTGTTTATATATAATGGCCTGCCTCAGGGAACCCTGCCCCTCTGCCTGAATATCAAATCAAAGTGGTTTGTTTGGGACCCTGTCCACCTGTGGGTAGCTATAGGAAGGAAGACATTAACATATCCCTCCCTAGGACTTTCCATTTGAAGAGACATTTCCAAGATTAACAACCTTTTCACTTTATTTTCTCACCTCCCCTATCTCTGTTCTATAAAAGAACCTAGCATCCAGACTCCCATAGGGTGGTTATTTTGAGCCATTAGTCTGCCATCTTGGTCAGCTGACTTTAAAGTTGTATATCTGTTGCTGGCCAAAATCTTGGCTTTCTCTGCCCACCAAAGCCAAATAAAAATTATAGAGACAGAGTTTGGAGGAAATAGAAAGGTGGCCTTAATTCTCAGCTGGTGAAGCAGGGAACACAATAAGCTTATGCCTCAAGAATTGTGCTCCTCTTCATGAGAGATCTAGGGGCTTATGTAAGCAGGGGGCTCACAGTCAGGAGTTGGTGATGAGGAACCAAGGATCTTGTCAAAAACAGTCATAGGCTGGCATCAGTAACCCATTAATTCAGTCTGGCAGTTCAGTGGCTCTTGACCTTCTTTCTAATATGTAACTACAAGTGGAAGGGTGTTGTAAGGGAACACATCAGATTCAGGATATATTTTGCATAGAGTCAAAGGAAAATAGGTGCAAAGTGTAGCTCCTGCAGAGTTAGGGGGCAGAAAAGCATACTTAGTTGCAGACATTCAGAGTTAGGAGCAGTTAAAGTGAAAAAAAAACCAAGAAAGTTTATTGCTCACTGTTCTCTTTATCTTCTTTGTTCTCAGGAAAGGGAAAAAAAATCCCCTCATTTCTCTTTTTTTCCTTTTCACTGCAACACTTCTTGCCTCAACACCTTGTTTCTCAGTTAATTAACTTGTTGTGCAACGAGCAGAACAAACTTGTACTAGGTAAACATTCATTTGCATATTCAGATTGAAATTAGGATGAGAATCCTTATTACATTGTTTACTGTCTTATGTGAATGTTCTTAGGTTTGCTGCAGAAGTATTAATATGTGTAATGGTGGTGGTTAGGTCACTAACTTGTGTCTGACTCTTGTGACCCTATGGATTGTAGCCTGGCAAGCTCCTCTGTCTATGGGATTTCCCAGGAAAGAATACTGAAGTGAGTTGCCATTTCCTTCTCCAGGGGATCTTCCCGATGCAGGGATTGAACCTGAGTCTCTTGCATCGCAGGCAGATTCTTTATTGACTGAGCCACTAGGGAAGCCCAATATGTATAACAGTGGAATTATTTGCCTGTGTCCTCCTGGGATGATGTACTATATATACTATATACGCACCTCTTATTATGTCATGGCTGTTAAATGAGCAGAAACACCTACAAAATCACAATGAGCTATTACTATACTTCCATCATGTTAGTTAAAATAAAAAATGGTGATAAAATCAAATGTTGCCAAGGATGCAGAGAAACTGGATTACTCATTCATTGCTGGCGGAAATGTAAAGTGTAGCCACTCTGGTATATCTAATAACAGAGGTCTTCAAAAACAGATAGCTTCAAACATACAGCTCTAAAAACCTGGACTTGCTGACAGAATCAGCTTTTGATGATTTTGGCTTTTGGATCTTTTTTTCCCCTGTCCCCACCAGCAATTAGCAAAGTTACTTTGAAAATCTCATCAGCTTTTAAACCTTTATTTTAACAATCAAGCTCTAAGCAGCTCTAGAAAGGGCTGTGTCCTATGAATACAGAAAGTCCCGTACAAACGAACCTTCAAGCTGAGAACTTTCAAAGATGGAAACATGCATCTGGTTCCAACAAGGACATTGTGTTATCATCAGGCATGCATGAAATTGCAACATGCCCTCTGTCTCCTATTGCTGATGATCCTTCAACTCCATCATCTCCCTCATCTCCCTCCTCCAGTCAGTAACTCGATGCCAGCCTGTGTATGCCAGCTGTGGTACTGTACTATTATACTTCTCAAGGTATTGCACCATAAGATTAAAACTGTTGATTTTTGTGCTTGTTTTTATGTATTATTTGCGTGAAAAGTATTATGAGTCTATTATAGTACAGTGTATGTAAATCGACTCTGTTAGTTGGGTACCTAGGCTAACTTTATTGGATTTACAAACTGGACTACTGAACACACTCTCAGAGTGGAACTCTTGCGTATGTTGGGAACTTACTTTAGACCTTTTTCCTTTACCTAGCGCTGGTTCCTCCATCAGTTTGTATTATAACCATCATAGGTCTGATGTTAATTCTACACTCTCATTAATGAATGCAATGGAGCCCATTGAAGTTGTAAAACATCTTCTGGAAGAGGAAGCCTAGATGTGGTTCTGCTCAGATACTTATGCAAAAAGCTCAAAGGTAGAAAATAAATAGAAGCTTTGACAGAAGAATGAAGCTATTTATTTTTGCCCTCTTTTCAACCATACAAATATTTATGGACTGCATGTGGTATGTCAGGTACTGTCCTGGTTCTAGGATATAGGGCTGAGTCTACCGATTGTTGTTGTTCAGTCTCTCAGTCATATCCGACTCTTTGTGATCCCATGGACTGCAGCATGCCAGGCTTCCCTGTTCTTCACTGTCTCCCTGAGTTTGATCAGATTCATGTCCATTGAGTCGGTGATGCTATTTAACATCTCATCCTCTGTCACCCCCTTCTCTTCCTGCCTTCAATCTTCCAGGTCTTTTCCAATAATTCAGCTCTTTGCATCAGGTGGCCAAAATATTGGAGATTCAGTTTCAGCATCAGTCTTTCCAATGAATATTCAAGGTTGCTTTCCTTTCGGATTGACTAGTTTGATCTCCTTGTTTTCCAAGAGACTCTCAAGAGTCTTCTCCAGCACCACAATTTGAAAGCATCAAATTTGTTGCTCAACCTTCTTTGTGGTCCAACTGTCATATCCATACATGGCTGATGGAAAAACCACAGCTTTGACTGTATGGACATTTGATGGCAAAGTGATATTTCTGCTTTTTAACACACTGTCTAGGTTTATCGTAACTTTCCTTCCAAAGAGCAAGTGTCTTTTTGATTTCATGACTACAGTCACCATCTACAGTGGTTTTGAAGCCCAAGAAAAGAAACTGTGTCACTGTTTCCACTTTTTCCCCTTTTATTTGCCATGAAGTGATGGGACTGGATACCAAGATATTAGTTTTTTTTTTTTTTTTTTGATGTTGAATCTATTGATTATTCTTTGTTTTCCAGAGTCTACCATGAGCTAAGTGGTTATTAAGGAGTGTGACTCCCTACTTCTATTTATTGAATAAGAGAGGGAGTGCGTTGGGTGAGATGCCGATGAGCTAGGAATGTGTGGGAGGGAAGAAAGGGCTCAGGTCTTCCTATTTGAGTTTCATGCTAAGTTGAACTGACCTCCATACCTTGGAGTCAACAGCAGCAGACCAAATCATCAAGAAAGGGAAATTAGGAAGGAATAGTTAGCTCAATTCAGAGCAAGAAGAGTAAAGAGGAGGGATTTTTCCTACCTGACCATAACAACCTACTACAAAGGAAGGACATAGTCATACAACCAGCTTGACACCAGTGTAGGAACTAATAGACCCATGGGGCAGAGTAAAGGGCTTAGAGAAAGACTCAATAGGTGACTGTGTGTGCACGTGCTAAGTCATTTCAGTTTGTCCAATGCTAAGTCATTTCAGTTTGTCCAACTCTGTGTGATCCTATGGACTGTAGCTCACCAGGTTCCTCTGTCCATGGGATTTTCCAGGCAGGAATACTGGAATGGGTTGCCATGCCCTTCTCCAGGGAATCATCCTGACCCAGGGATCAAACCCATGTCTCATATATCTCCTGCATTGATCGGCAGATCCTTTACCATTGGGGGCACCTGGGAAGCCCCAGTAGATGATTGGTGGTTGTGGTGGTTTAGTCGCTCAGTTGTGTCCAAGTCATGCCACCCCATGGACTATAGCCTGCTAGACTTAAAGGACAAACATGGTTGCTGGAGGGAAAGGATGGAGGAGGCGACAGTTAGGGAGTTTGGAATGGACACATATACACTGCTATATTTAAAGTGGATAACCAACAAGGACTTATAGCACATGGAACTCTGCTAAATATTATGTGGCAGCCTGGATGGAAGGAGAGTTTTCGGGGGAATGGATACATATGTATGATTGAGTACCTTTCTGTTCACCGGAAATGATTACAACATTATTAATTGGCTATACCTCAGTACAAAATTAAAAGGTTTAAAACATTAAAAAAAATATTTAAAAGGTATACAGTAAGATAGTAACTGTATACCATATTAAAAAAAAGAGTAGGCAAATAAAACTTTTGATGAAACAAATGTGGTATTAAGGAGTACTTTAAGAGTACCTCTTAAAGAAAGAAAGTGATGCAAAGACTAAGTCAGAAGGCATGAGCACGCCATGTGTACACAGCAGCCATGTCATTCTAAACTGATCACCCATTGGTAACACCTAGTATGGCCCCATTCTGGCCCTACGTGTCATTTCCCAAAATATGCAGATAAAATTTAGATATCTAGCAGGCTAATAGGTGAGCTACTGCTGTGGCCAGGTATACATGTTCCTCTGTCTCTCTGATGAAGCAAGTATGTGAGTTGGTTCCAGTTACCCTCTGTCTGTTGGAACCTCTCTGGTCTTCTTGGCCACATTACAGAGGGGAAGGTGCATGCAAGAGAGAGAAGACATGCCAATATTGCATAATCCAGTATGGAGCAAGTATGAACTTTCCATCCTCTGGCACCTTTGTGTGTGTGCTAAATCACTTCAGTTGTGTCTGACTCTTCACGACCCTATGGACTGTGGGCAGCCAGGCTCCTCTGTCCATGGGATTCTCCAGGCAAGAATACTGGAGCAGGTTGCCATGCCCTCCTCCAGGGGATCTTCCCGGCCCAGGGATTGAACTCGCATCTCTTATGTCTCCTGCGTTGGCAGATGGGTTCTTTACCACTAGCACCACCTGGGAAGCCTGGGAACCTTAATTTACATGGGCTAATTTACTCCCCATGCTTCTTGCTGCTTTTTTAAATGGACTTAAGCCTTGGAATTAGACCATCTTAATTTGGTCTGTGACCCCTTCTGTTCAGTGTCCTTCAGAATTCCTTACCTGGTAATATTTGGGCCTACTATTGCCTCAGGATAATAACCCACTGTACTCGTGGCTGATATTAAGACTGTGATTTACAAACTTGTCTATGAACTTTTTCACTTGCCTTCTTTCTTATGCTTATATGCTGCCCCTTAGTCAGCTGGGTTCCCTCCATCAAAGTTGGCCCTTTCCTCAGGTGATGAAATTTTCTTTCTTCTATACACTGTCTCCTTTGCCAAAACTTATCTGTTTGTGTCTCATTCTATCTATCATCTTGATGCTGTTATCTCTAGTTTAAGGTTGTAGAGTCAACCTTCAAAAATGTGCTGCTTAGCTATTTAACGGAGAAGGCAATGGCACCCCACTCCAGTACTCTTGCCTGGAAAATCCCATGGGCAGAGGAGCCTGGTAGGCTGCAGTCCATGGGGTCTCTAAGAGTCGGACATGACTGAGCGACTTCACTTTCACTTTTCACTTTCATGCATTGGAGAAGGAAATGGCAACCCACTCCAGTGTTCTTTCCTGGAAAATCCCAGGTTCGGGGGAGCCTGGTGGGCTGCCGTCTATGGGGTCACACAGAGTCGGACACGACTAAAGTGACTTAGCTTAGCTTAGCTTAGCTATTTAAACCTGTTGTTTGGAGTACACTGCCACCAAGTGGCAGTGGAACCTCAAGTGTGACTGTCTATCTATCCATGAAGGAGTGAAGAAAGGGAGATGATGGGGGATCTAATGGTAGAGCCAGAAACTCTTGGCCAGTAACTGATTAGATAGCTACAGAGAAAGCTGGTGGCAACGAAAGCCCAAAGGCAAGGACCCAAGACTTAAACAGAAAAGAACTTTGGTCTTCTATAAGTAGACATGGAAATAAATGCCACCAGCTTCACCTTGTCCTTGACAGCTGTTTTTGATGATTATAGACCATGGGTTCAAGGCAGATGCTAAGTAGATAGACCTTCTCTCTTTACTTCAACCAGACAACTGTGCTTTTCTGTTTTATACATTAAGATGCCATATACATTTTCATTTATTTAAAAGATTCTATAATTTTTAAAGGGACTGTTCTGTTCAGTTCAGTCACTCAGTCATGTCCAACTCTTTGTGATCCCATGGAATTCAGCACTCCAGGCTTTCCTGTCCTTCACCAACTCCTGGAACTTGCTCAGACTCATGTCCATCGAGTCAGTGATGCCAGCCAACCATCTCATCGTCTGTTGTCCCCTTCTCCTCCTGCCTTCAATCTTTCCCAGCATTAGAGTCTTTTCCAGTGAGCCAGTTCTTCCCATCAGGTGGCCAAAGTATTGGAGTTTCAGGTTCAGTGTCAGTCCTTCCAATGAATATTCAGGACTGATTTCCTTTAGGATGGACTGGTTTGATCTCCTTTTAGTCTAAGGGACTTGTGAGAGTCTTCTCCAACACCACAGTTCAAAAACATCAATTCTTCAGTGCTCAGCTTTCTTCATGGTCCAACTCTTACATCCATACATGACTACTGGAAAAACTATAGCTTTGACTAGATGGACTTTGTTGGCAAAATGATGTCTCTGCTTTCTAATACACTGTCTAGATTTGTCATAACTTTCCTTCCAAGGAGTATGTGTCTTTTAATTTCATGGCTGCAATCACCATCTGTAGTGATTTTGGAGCCCAAGAAAATAAAGTCTGTCACTATTTCTACTGTTTCCCCATCTATTTGCCATGAAGTGATGGGACCAGATGCCATGATCTTAGTTTTTTGAATGTTGAGTTTTAAGCCAGCTTTTTCACTCTCTCTTTTCACTTTCATCAAGAAGGTCCTTAGTTGATCTTCACTTTCTGCCGTATCCCCAGGTGGCTCAGTGGTAAAGAATCCACCTGCCAATGCAGGAGAGAAAAGAGACTCAAGTTCAATCCCTGGGTTGGGAAGATCTCCTGGAGAAGGAAATGGCAATCCACTCCAGTATTCTTGCCTGGGGAATTCCATGGAGAGAGAAGCCTGGAGGGCTATAGTCCATGGAGTCTCAAAGAGTTGGATTCGACTGATCTACAGAGCACGACTTCTTCTGCCATAATGGTGGTGTCATCCTTAAGGGACTGTTACTATGTTTCAAATGCTTCTCAGAAGTTGTCTCTTCCATACTTGAGATATTACTATTAAAATTATAAATACTAGCTTATCCCCATTGACTCAACTCTGTGGAGGGTGGCCTACTGGACAGGGAGAAGGAGAGGCAAAGAGTTTGGAGACTGAAAATGAAGGAGAGGACATGGAAGACCCCCAGGAGCAACAAGAAAGTGCTAGAAGGAGGAGCTGAGAGTAAGGACAAGCACCACGGGAGGCCCTGCACTCTTCCATTTGAATGAACATAGAGTTTCAGGCACACCTAAAACTCCCTGAAATTTGTTTGGCTTCACCCGTATAACACAATAAAGATCCTAATGAATTCAAGGGAAAGTCCAAGTTAAATGATGATGTCAATGATGACGAAGCTACTATATTGATGACTCTGACACTTAACTGAACGTGTACAATGAATTAGGCATTGCTTTCTCATCCTAAGTTAGATCCCCAGAACCAACCATCCACCTCCCATGGTGGAGGCCTAGTGATCAGGGCCAACAAACTACACGCTTCTGGTTCAAAGAATGACTTAACAATGGTGTCTTTCTTCAAAGAAAATAGGCAAGGAGAAATGTCAGAAGAAGAACTGTTTGGCTTGAGCAAATGAAGAAGACCAACTGGTCCCAAGTCAGAGGGCCAGGGATGGCTCTAACAGATATCCCAAATGGCTAGGTGAGCCCCAGGAAAGCTGGCCAAAACCTAGGAGGAAATAGTGCTGTCCAAGTTAACAAAGAGGTAGGTTTGGGGCAGCAAATGTTTTCAGGAAACTAGGTGGTGTCAAGTTAAGGGGAAAATGTCAACTCATGGGACCACATCTGTAAAGGATTTGTAATTAAGATCAAAAGCCACCAGTGACTAATTCAAAGTCATTGCCACATATTCCTTGGCAGGTAAGTGTCTAGTCCAGGAGACACCTCCAGGCACTCAGTGTCCAACTCCAGAACTTGAAAAGGTATCCCCGACTTGGGATGGTTCCATGTGAACCAACTGTTCAGGAACCTGCTAGAATGGGAGCTTTCACAGGGCAAAGGAGTTTTTGTTGTTGTTAGTGCTGGCTTCATTCACAGATGCATGCCATGTGATAGGATAATTCCTTGTGGGTGACAGGTGTTCAATACGCATTATCGAGCCAGGTAGATCATTGCCCAAGGCCACCTGTGTTTTACAGTAAAACTAGTACTTAACCACTGCCCTGCATAGATAGTGCCGCCATCATATTTTTCTACTGTGTCACATCTCAGTACAGATTTGCCAGCAAAGATGTTCTACTGCTGTGTGCCTATTACTTCAATCGATATTATTGGTTGCTTTGCTTATTTATTAATATAGTCCTTGGTGGATTATTAGCCCATCTCACCATTGCCAGTTACTCTTTTAAGCAGCCATGGGGCTGTCTATGTGGTTAATACATCCACCATCCTTAAAAGTAGGGAGACAGAGAATTGCCTCCAGCATCCTTCTGCCTCCATCCTTATGAAAGCATTCCCCTGTGGCTGAAGAGATGAAGTGCAGAAGCAGTGGGAAGCAGAAGCTGGCTTCAGGTCCTACCTTTGCCACTCATGGGACCCTTAAGTCCCCAGATCACAGACACCTTCTGGGAAAAAAAGGCGGTTAGACCAAGCAGTTTCTGAGAGTCCATGATTCATCGCCCCCCATCCTGATGTGCCCCAGCTTCACGTGCCCCAGGTTCCCATCCAAGGCTGGCCATCCTGCTCAGAGCCTCCTGACCCTCACGAAACTCAGCTTCCTGCTTGCTACATCTAAAGAACGTTTTCAGTTGGAGACCATGCTCACAGCTGGAGAAGGAAATGGCAACCCATTCCAGTATTCTTGCCTGGAGGATCCCAGGGACAGAGGAGCCTGGTGGGCTTCCGTCTATGGGGTCACACAGAGTCGGACACGACTGAAGCAACTTAGCATGCATGCATGCATTGGAGAAGGAAATGGCAACCCACTCCAGTATTCTTGCCTGGAGGATCCCAGGGACAGAGGAGCCTGGTGGGCTTCCAGAGTCTATGGGATCTCACAGAGTCGGACACGACTGAAGCGACTTAGCATGCATGCATGCATGCTCACAGCAAACCATCATCCATCCTTACATGGTCTCCTGCTTGTTTTATCTATTTGTTCCCTTTTACTTCTACTATTCCCCGTTTCTATTTCCTCTCCCATAGGCACTCACCCAAGTATTTTGAAATATGTCCATGAATACATATTTTTATACCTTATAAAACACATTGTATTGTTTGTGTATTTTTATTTATTCATGGCTGTGCAAGGTTTTCATTGCTGCACACAGGCTTTCTCTAGCTGCAGCAAGGGGACTTCTCATTGCACTGGCTTCTCTTGTTGCAGAACATAGGCTCTAGAGTACATGGGCTCAGTAGTTGTGGCACATGGCCTAAGTTGCTTGGGCATGTGGGATCTTCCCAGACCAAGGATCGAATCCATGACCCCTGAATTGGCAGGTGGAGTCCTAACCACTGGACCACCAGGGAAGCCCCATTTTTAAATTAGCATTAATTTTATGTTGTTGTTTTCACTTTGTTATATTTTTAAACTCTCACTGAGTTTTTGTTTTTTTTTTTAACCTCTTTGGCTGTGTCATGTCTTAGTTGCAGCAGGTAGGACCTTTACTGCATCATGCAGAATCTTTTCAAATTGGTGCATGGACTCCCTAGTTGTGGAGTGCAGGCTCAGTAGTCATGGCTCGAAGGCTTAATTAGCCCATGGCCTGTGGGATCTCTGTTCCCCAACCACGGATCAAGCCCTCATTCATTGCACCGAAAGGCAGATTCTTAGCCATTGGACCACAAGGGAAGTCCCTGACTATTGTTTTAATTTACATTTTTTATTTAAAATGGATTTGAATATTTTTTCATATACACATAGCATTTATATTTTCCATTCTGTGAGTCACCCATGACATCTTTTACCCATTTTTAGGCAGGTGTGTTCTGTTTTTTCTGATGAGTTTCAGGAATCCCTTATGTATCCTGGACAACTCCTGTTATTTTCAGACATCAATGTTTTTTTCTCTGAGACTATTATCTTTCTGATGATTTTTCTATGGTGTCTCTTTTGAGCAGAAATTCTCCATTTCTATGTAACCAGTACGTACCATTTTTAACCCTGTGGCTTATCCTTTTCTATGTTTTATTCAAGTTGTTTGCCAATTCTATACCATACAAGTATCCTTCTACATTTTCTTCTAGTAAGTTTATGGTTTCACCTCTCCTATTTGCATTCTTAGGCCATCGGGATTCCACCTCTATCAGTTCAGTTCAGTTCAGTCACTCAGTCGTGTCCGACTCTTCGCGACCCCATGAATCGCAGCACGCCAGGCCTCCCTGTCCATCACCAGCTTCCGGAGTTCACTCAGACTCACGTGCATCGAGTCAGTGATGCCATCCAGCCATCTCATCCTCTGTTGTCCCCTTTTCCTCCTGCCCTCAATCCCTCCCAGCATCAGAGTCTTTTCCAAGGAGTCAACTCTTCGCAAGAGGTGGCCAAAGTACTGGAGTTTCAGCTTTAGCATCATTCCTTCCAAAGAGATCTCAGGGCTGATCTCCTTCAGAATGGACTGGTTGGATCTCCTTGGAGTCCAAGGGACTCTCAAGAGTCTTCTCCAACACCACAGTTCAAAAGCATCAATTCTTCAGTGAAAGTGTTTATAGTGTAAAGTGCTAGCCAATCTTTATTTCTACCCATGACTTGAATGAGATGTCCCAACACAATATCCGAAACAATCCATCTTTTCCTCATTGATTTAGGGTATCACCAATCACCTATCACCTGGAGAAGGAAATGGCAGGTGAGTCTGTGAGTCTCTTTCTGTTTTGTAAGTTCATTTGTATCATTTCTTTTCAGATTCCACATATAAGGATTGTCATACAGTATTTCTCCTTCTCTGTCTGACTTACTTCACTTAGCATGACAATCTCTAGGTCCACCCCTGTTGCTGCAAATGGCATTAGTTCATTCTTTTCTAATGGCCGAGTGATATTCTATCATATATATGAATCACACCATCTTTATCCATTTCTCTGTCGGTGCTTCCATGTCCTGGCTTTGTAAACTTACTGTATAACTTAATGCATAATGTAATCTGTTTCTCTGTCTCCAAACTCCCTGTTTACCCATGATCCATATTTGATACTTCCTATGTGTTTTGTCTACATCTTGAGCTACCAGCTGATTTTACTTCTATGCTTAACACTTCTTATGGGTTCATTCATCCTGCTTTTCTTTTTTTTTTAGGATTAGACTTTATTCTTAAATAATTAAGCAAGCACCCATTACCACAGACGTCTGCTTTCCCATCTTTACAATGAGTAAGAAGTTTGGCCACACTTGTCACTCAGGAATTCAGCTTCAGGTATTTTCAAGAACCACAGGATTGGAAATCATTGAGATGTGAGTGGGTTAAGAGAAGCAAAGGGAGAGATATTCGGTGGTTGCTATAAGCTTTGTAATACGTGGACTGTGGCAGTTTGTTTAAAGAGGGATGAATTTGGCCTTGGAGTCAGATTCAAACTCACTTGGATTCAACTTGAATTAGAACCTTGACTCTATCTGCCACTAAATGTGGGCAGACTGTTTAATTAAATGCAGCTTCTTTTCTTCATCCGTTAAAAATAGCACCAATAGTGTTTTTGTTTCTGGAACTTTCTTGGAACATGGGGTAACATAGCAGAGACAGAGGCAATAGAACCCAAAAAGATTGGAGTCTGAATGTTTCAAAGAAAAGAACTTCACACAGATGTCGTGTTTAATGGCTCCAAAGTTTTTGAAACTCCATCCCCTCTCATTTCCACCAGCACCTGTATCCTACAATTGTTGACATTCGGCTGCTAAGTCATGTCTGATTCTTTGCGACCCCATGGACTGCAGCATGCCAGGCTCCCCTGTCCTTCACTATCTCCCAGAGTTTGCTCAGATTCATGTCCATTGAGTCAGTGATGCTAGCTAAACATCTCATTCTCTGCATCCCTCTTCTCCCTTTGCCTTCAGTCTTTCCTAGCACCAGGGTCTTTTCCAATGAGTCAGCTCTTTGCATCAGATGGCCCAAGTATTGGAGCTTCAGCTTCAGCATCAGTCCTTCCAATGCATATTCAGAGTGGATTTCCTTTAGGATTGACTGGTTTGATTTCCTTGCAGTCCAAGAGACTCTCAAGAGTCTTCTCCAGCACCACAGTTTGAAAGCAACAATTCTTTGGCACCCAACCTTCTTTATAGTTCAAAGAGATCAAATTGCCAACATCCGCTGGATCATTGAAAAAGCAGGAGAGTTCCAGAAAAACATCTATTTCTGCTTTATTGACTATGCCAAAGCCTTTGACTATGTGGATTGCAATAAACTATGGACAATTCTGAAAGAGATGGGAATACCAGACCACCTGACCTGCCTCTTGAGAAACCTGTATGCAGGTCAGGAAGCAACAGTTAGAACTGGACATGGAACAACAGACTGGTTCCAAATAGGAAGATGAGTACGTCAAGGCTGTATATTGTCACCCTGTTTATTTAACTTATATGCAGAGTACATCATGAGAAACACTGGGATGGAGGAAACACAAGCTGGAATCAAGATTGCCAGGAGAAATATCAATAACCTCAGATATGCAGATGACACCACCCTTATGGCAGAAAGTGAAGAGGAACTCAAAAGCCTCTTGATGAAAGTGAAAGAGGAGAGTGAAAAAGTTGGCTTAAAGCTCAACATTCAGAAAACTAAGATCATGGCATCTAGTCCCATCACTTAGTGGGAAATAGATGGGGAAACAGTGGAAACAGTGTCAGACTTTATTTTTCTGGGCTCCAAAATCACTGCAGATGGTGACTGCAGCCATGAAATTAAAAGATGCTTACTCCTTGGAAGGAAAGTTATGACCAACCTAGATAGCATATTCAAAAGCAGAGACATTACTTTGCCAACAAAGGTCTGTCTAGTCAAGGCTATGGTTTTTCCAGTGGTCATGTATGGATGTGAGAGTTGGACTGTGAAGAAAGCTGAGGGCCGAAGAATTGATGCTTTTGAACTGTGGTGTTGGAGAAGACTCTTGAGAGTGCCTTGGACTGCAAGGAGATCCAACCAGTCCATCCTCAAGGAGATCAGTCCTGGGTGTTCATTGGAAGGACTGATGTTGAAGCTGAAACTCCAATACTTTGTCCACCTGATGCGAAGAGCTGACTCATTTGAAAAGACCCTGATGCTGGGAAAGATTGAGGGCAGGAGGAGAAGGGGATGACAGAAGATGAGATGGTTGGATGGTATCACCGGCTCGATGGACAAGGGTTTGGGTAGACTCCAGAAGTTGGTGATGGACAGGGAGGCCTGGTGTGCTGCGGTTCATGGTGATGCAAAGAGTCCGACATGACTGAGCAACTGAACTGAACTGAACTTCTTTATGGTCCAATTATAACATCCATACATAACTACAGGAAAAACCATAGCTTTGATTATATGGACCTTTGTTAGTGAAGCAATGTCTCTACTTTTTAATACACCATCTAGATTTATCATAGCTTTCCTTCCAAGGAGCAAGCATCTTTTCATTTCATGGCTGCAGTTACTGTCTGAAATGATTTGGAGCCCAAGAATATAAAATCTGTCACTGCTTCCACTTTTCCCCCTTCTATTTACCATGAAGTATCCTACAATACACACAACTAAAGCAGCAAGAGAATGAGTTTTCCATATAACCTTTTTAAAAGAAATGAATAAAGAGATATCTCAAGTAAATAGAGTCAGGAGACCCTGTGATGATAGCAGAAACCATTAGGAAGAAGAAAGAAAGACTCCTTTGCTCTTCTGGTAAGAAGCCATGAACTGCCTGCTTACTGTAGCCCTCTCAACTTTCCTTTCCCCACTATAAAAGTGCTCTCCTTCCCTGGCTGTGTGGAGACTTGCTCATGGCTCACTGTGGTTGCAGACACTGAGTTGCAATTCCTTGCTAATCTTCAATAAACCCACTTTTCCTGCAAGAAAAAACTGGCAGTCTATTTATTTTAGGTCAACATTTTGATGGCCAGTATGGGGATCCAGAGAAGAGCCAATGATTCTGTGACTGGTGAGTAAACTTGTGCAGTACTCACCCTGAGCTCATTTTGCTCCTGCTTTCCACACTAACTCTGGAGTTGAAAGGTTCATCTTTTTCCTGAAGCTGAGCATCTGGCCTCTTTGTGTTTTGAATTCTCCAGGTTTAGATTTCATCTTCTGGTTAAGGCTAGGTTGTGTATGTGAGTACATGTTTGGCAATTTGGTCTGATTTTGAAATCAGACTGTTTCACTGGAACTGGCTAGCCTTTGACCCATTCCTTCAGGAAGAGAGGCTATTTCATTGGAACTATGCAACTTCAGTCTTGGGCCTATTCATTTGTAATAGGGGCTGGTCTATGGGAACCAGGCTTAGAAAACGTCAGTCTGGCTCTGGGACCAAGCTGTTCCCTTATAACCGGCTGGTATTAAGCCTGAAGTGTGTTTGAACTATTGGAGTTGCACAGTATTTTCCCTATTTGAATTTTTTAAACTGAGATTAAGCTATTTAATCTGTTTGAAAATTATTCTTTTACTGAAGAGAAAATCTGCTGAAAATGGGATCCTAATTATCTAAACATTTTGAGGGCACCCCCTTCCACAGTTACCCTTGTCATTGTTCAGTCGCTAAGTCATGGACTGCAACATGCCAGGCTTCCTTGTCCTTCACTATCTCCTGGAGTTTGCTCAAACTCGTGTCCATTGAGTTGGTTATGCCATCCAACCATCTCATCCTCTGTTGTCCCCTTCTTCTCCTGCCCTCAATTTTTTCCAGCATCAGGGTCTTTTCCATGAGTCTGCTCTTTGTATCAGGTGACCAAAGCATTAGAGCTTCAGTTTCAGCATCAGTCCTTCCAATGAATATTCGGGTTGACTTCCTTTACAATTGACTGGTTTGATCTCCTTGCAGTCCAAGGGACTCTCAAGAGTCTTCTCCAGTACCACATTTTGAAAGCATCAATTCTTTGGCACCCAGCCTTCTTTATGGTCCAACTATCACATCCATACATGACTACTGGAAAAGTCATAGCTTTAACTATATGGCTCTTTGTTGGCAAAGTGGTGTCTCTGCTTTTTAATATGCTTTCTAGGTTTGTCATAGCTTTTATTTCAAGGAGCAAGTGTCTTTTAACTTTATGGCTGCCTACTCCAGTACTCTTGCCTGGAAAATCCCATGGACGGAGGAGCCTGGTGGGCTGCAGTCCATGGGGTTGCTGAGAATCGGACACGACTGAGTGACTTCACTTTCACTTTTCACTTTCATGTAGTGGAGAGGGAAATGGCAACCCACTCCAGTGTTCTTGCCTGGAGAGTCCCAGGGACGGGGGAGCCTGGTGGGCTGCCGTCTATGGGGTCACACAGAGTCGGGCACAACTAAAGTGACTTAGCATAGCATAGCATTAGCATTATATATTTAATAACCACAATCTTTCTAATGCACATTTCTAATTAAATGGACCACCCTAACATATCAACGGCCATTATGGAGAAATTTCCAAATCCCCTAAACTTACTTTTCTTAAAGTTGAATTGGACACCATAGTTCTAAAATTTCCAAAACTGAATGGAGTACCTATTTAGATTGGTATTTTGAAAATTACAAACTTATCTAAAGCCTAAAATTGCCTTTATGCAAAATAAAGTTTTAAGATTACCTGAGACAAACTAACAAAGGTAAGTGGATCCTGAAACCTCAGACTGTTTCGTTAGCTTCTTTGTCTAAGGATCCATCTCTGGTGCCATCTTCTTTGTTTTCTATGCTGCCTAACCCTCCTCTATACCTTTAGTTCCCCCTTACTAACTCTCTCCCTGAACTTTTTATCTGAAATTCTTCCCACTTGCAAGTCCCCTGAATTTATCAGAGACTGTCATTTAAAACAAAGACTTCTGAGGATCCAGAAGCTGAACTCTTGATTTCTTATACTCAGGACTAAAGCTAAACTCTAGCCATGGTCACAATTTTCCCCAAAGTAACAAAAGATCCTTACAGATTTACTGAGGAATTTAATATAGTTATTCAAGTTTATCAACCTGGTTTCTCTGACATATATCAGCTAGTTTATATGCTTGTCAGTGAAGGCCAGCCCAAGTAATTGATGAAAACCACTAATGGGGATTTCCTGGTAAATCATGGTAAAGAATATGTGTGCCAATGCAGGAGACACGGGTTCAATCCCTGGTCCAGGAAGATCCCACATGCCTCGGAGCAACTAAACCCATGCACCACAACTACTAAGCCTGTGCTTTAGAGCCCGGGAACCACTACTACTGAGTTCATGCACCACCACTGCTGAAGTCCATGCACCCTGGAGCCTGTGCTCCACAAGAGGAGCCATTGCAATGAGAAGCCCGTGTACTGCAGCAAAGCATAGCCCCTGCTCTCTGCAACAAGAAAAAAGCCCTCGCGGCAACAGAGACCCAGCACAGCAGTGAAGACCCAGCGAAGGCAAAGATAAATAGGTACATAAAATTATTAAAAAAAAGAAAACCACTAATGGTGAATATCATGAAAGGTCTAGAACTACAACCAAAAGACCTGCCCGCTAACTTTTATGATGAGGCTCAAGCGACCTCACTGGGCAATTGCTGGGATTTTCCAAAGCCTGTGGATCGAAACAAAATTTAGACTTCTTCACAAAAATATGACGAGCCTGTTCATGGCAGATAACCTCTGACTCCTCATGGTGATGTACAAGAGGCTTCTGTGGATGACAGTGACTTCTCATGGTTCACTGATGGTTCTTATTTAAAGGAACAGTACTGGGCAAGGGATGTTATTATAGCTCCTTTTGATGTTGTTGAGGCTGCATTTTACCTATAGCTACTTAAGGCCAACAAGCTGAATTATACGTTGCTATACAGGCTTGTGGGCTCCCCCGGTGGCTCAGTGGCAAAAGAACCCACCTACCAAAGCAGGAGATTTACAGGAGATATGGGTTTGATTCCTGGATTGGGAAGAGCCCCTGGAGAAGGAAATGGCAACACATTGCAGTATTATTGCCTGGAAAATCCCATGGAGAGAAGAGCCAATTGTCTACAGTCCATGGGTCCCAAAGAGTCGGACACAACTTAGTGACTAAATGACAAAAACAACAGCACAGGCTTGTACTTTAGTGAAGGACAAAACTGCCAATATTTATACTGATAGTAGTTATGATTTTGGAGTACCTCAGGATTTTGGAATATTGTGGAAACAACGTGGTTTCCTTACTTCCAGAAGAAATAAAATTAAAAATTGTTTCTTTGGTCAGGAATTATTAGATGCGATATTTTACTGAATGCTTTATCCAGTATTAAGATTCTGGTGAATTCTAAACTTGGCTCTCTGAAAGCTAAAGGAATATGCCTTGCCGATATTTTCACAAGGAATGCTATCTTTAAATGGATCAACATCAGGAAAACCTGTCATGGTGCAAAGGGATATTTCTTTAAATGATAACTTAGAAAAACTGGCTAAAGAAGCCCAACAGTTGGCCTTAGAAAAGGAAAAACAAGATCGGAAATCCAATTGTTGGTTTGATAAAAAGAGAAAACTCAGGTTTGAACCAAAAGGATCCACTCCTAACTGGAGACTCTAAAATTCTTATTTCTCACCATTTTATGTGCATTAAACCATTGGTCTACTGACAAAATGATAGCATTCG
The DNA here is from genome assembly GCF_003369695.1 of Bos indicus x Bos taurus. Classification (NCBI taxonomy): domain Eukaryota; kingdom Metazoa; phylum Chordata; class Mammalia; order Artiodactyla; family Bovidae; genus Bos; species Bos indicus x Bos taurus. The sequence goes on along the minus strand of NC_040091.1, from coordinate 40,357,767 downwards.
TGAGTTAGTATTGCTGAGAGAACATTAAAAATGACGCAAAATACCTCACTTATCTCACTTGTTCAACAATACAATCCAGGGAAGGCTGTTTCTGCTACTCCTGGACATTTAAAATTGCTTACTTAACCATTCATAATCTGGCAAAAAGATTTCATACAACTTTCTCCATCTTATGGCTATAAATATGTTTTAGTATCATCTGTACATTTTCACACTGGACTGAGAAACCTTTCCTTACAGAGAGGCTATTGACTCTTTTGTGGCTAAAGTCTTTTCAGAAAAGATTAGCCTTACTTGGGAGGTCCTCTCAAACTTCATAGTAAATGAGGAAACCATTATATTTGTCAAATACTTCAATAAGTCTGCACTGTTTGGCTGGTTATCGACATTTTCAATGTGCTTCCCACCCTCAATCCTCTGGTTTAGTTTTACACACTAATGGTGCTATTCACACATTTGTCCTTTCCTTTAAGATCTGGAACAAGACAAGAATGTCCACTCTCTCCAGTTTTATTCAAAATAGTTTTGGAAGTCCTAGCCATGGCAATCAGAGAAGAAAAAGAAATAGAAGGAATCCAAATTGGAAAAGAAGTAGAACCATCCCTGTTTGCAGATGACATGATACTATACATAGAAAATCTTAAAGATGCTACCAGAAAGCAAAGAGATCATCAATTAATTTGGTAAAGTTGCAGGATATAAAATTAATACACAGAAATTTTCTTGCATTCCTACACGCTAAGAATGAAAGATCAGAAAGAGAAATTAAGGAAACAGTCTCCTTTACCATCACATCAAAAATAATAAAATACCTAGGAATGAACCAACTAAGGAGGCAAAAGACCTGTACTCAGAAAACTATAAGGTGAAAGCAATCAAAGGTGACACAAACAGATGGAGACCTACATCATGTTCTTGGGTTGGAAGAGTCAATATTATCAAAATGACTATACTACCCAAAGTAATCTACAGATTCAATGTAATTCCTATCAAATTATCAATAGCTTTTTTTTTTCCCCAACAGAATAAGAACAAAAAATTTTACAATTTGTATGGAAACACAAAACATCCTGAATAGCCCAAGTAATCTTGAGAAAGAAGAATGGAGCTGGAGGAATCAGGCTCCTTGCCTTCAGATTATACTACAAAGCTACAGTAATCAAGACAGTATGGTACTGGCACAAAAACAGAAATATAGACCAATGGAATAGGACAGAAAGCTCAGAGATAAACCCATGCACTTCTGGCCAACTAATCTATGACAAAGGAGGCAAAAATATACAATGGAGAAAAGACAGTCTCTTCAATAAGTGATGCTGGGAAAACTGGATGCTGCTGTTGCTGCTAAGTCGTTTCAGTTGTGTCCGACTCTGTGAGACCCCATAGATGGCAGCCCATCAGGCTCCCCCGTCCCTGGGATTCTCCAGGCAAGAACACTGGAGTGGGTTGCCATTTCCTTCTCCGATGCATGAAAGTGAAAAATGAAAGTGAAGACGCTCAGTCGTATCCGACTCTTCGCGACCCCATGGACTGCAGCCCACCAGGCTCCTCCATCCATGGGATTTTCCAGGCAAGAGTACTGGAGTGGGGTGCCATGGCCTTCTCTGGGAAAACTGGATAGCTACATGTAAAAGAATGAAATTAGAACATTCTTCAGTACCATACACAAAAGTAAACTCAAAGTGGATTAAAGACCTAAATGTAAGGCCGGATACTACAAAAGTTAGAGGAAAACATAGGCAGAACACTCTCTGACATAAAGTGCAGCAAAATCTTTTCTGATCCACCTCTGAGAGTAATGAAAATAAAAACAAAAATAAAAATACTTGAAAGCTCTCGTACTGCAAAGGAAACACTAAACAAAATGAAGAAAACAACCCATAAAACTGGAGAAAATATTTGCAAATGAAGTGACAGACAAAGGATTAATCTTCAAAATATGCAAACAGCTCATGAAGCTCAATATCAAAGAAACAAATGGGACATCCCCTGGTGGTCCACTGGGTAAGATTCCATGCTCCCAGTACAGGGGGCCCGAGTTTGATCCCTGGTCAGGAAACTAGATCCCTTGGGAATGCTGAGACTAAGGAGTCCACATGTCACGATGAAGATCATGCTAACTTCAACTAAGACCCAGTGCAGCCAAAACAAATAAATAAATAAAAACAAGTGTCACTTCTCCAGTACCTAGTGTAAAATCTTCCTTTTGTGGAGTTGTTTGAAACCAACAGTGTTTCTCATCTTTTAAAAACACAAAAAATTAATTTTGCATTTCATGTATTTTCAAGAAAACCATTATACCCTTAAGCCTGGGCTCAGTGGACAGCAGTCAAGGAGTCCACACACTTGGATGGGGAAAGAAATCACAGTGTTGTTTTCACCAATGTTTAATGGAAATTTAGAGTTTCTTTCTGGTACAAATGTGGGCCACGAACCATAGTGATATTACCTGTACATGGAACCTAGTTGTTGCAGGAAGGGAGATCCTTTCCAGGGCCAGAGAATGGGCTTCTGTCTAACACTTGGAAATGAACTGTCTGAGGGAAGCACATGCTGACAAAGCAAAAGACTTTTTTGGGAAGAGGTGCCCAGGCAGAGAGGGAAAGGGAACCCAGGAGAACTACTCTGCCCTGTGGCTCGAAGTCTCAGGTTTTATAGTAATGAGGTTAGTTTCCTGGTTGTCTCTGGCCAGTCATCTTGCTTGACTCATATTTAGTCTGACTCAGAGTACTTTCAGGTGACACACATATCTCTCAGCCAAGATGGATTTCAGCATGAGGATTTCTGGGAGGTAGGCAAGACATACCTTCTCCTCCCTCCTCCTTTTGTCCCCTCTTGAATTCTCCTGGCTGGTTTTCAGTGGCAGCACCTTTGACCATTTCTGTCACTGGTTCTCTGACATCACCATTCCTTATGGCTATGGCCACCCTACTGTTGTTGTTGTTCAGTCGCTAAGTCATGTCTGATTCTTTGCAACCCCATGGACTGCAGCATGCCAGCCTTCCCTGTCCTCCATTTTCTTCCAGAGTTTGCTCAAATTCAAGTCCATTGAGTTCATGATGCTATCTAACCATCTCATTTTCTGTTGCCCTCTTCTCCTTTTGCCTTCAATTTTCCCCAGCATCAGGGTCTTTTCCAATGAGTCATCTCCATATCGGGTGTCAAAATTAATTGGAGCTTCAGCTTCAGCATCAGTCCTTCTGATGAATATTCAGGGTTGATTTCCTTTAGGATTGACTGGTTTGATCTCCTTGCAGTCCAAGCGGCTCTCAAGAGTCTTCTTCAGCACCACAGTTCAGAAGCATCAATTCCTCAGCACTCAGCCTGCTTTATGACCACCTCTTTATATATAAATATCCCAAGTTCCTCACTTTCAGAGAGGCAGATCTGAAACTTGTTCTCCCTTCTTCTCACTTGGTTGCCTTGTGAATAAACTCTTTCTCTGCAGACTTCAGCATCTCAGTGTTTGGCTTGCTGTGCATTGGACAAATGAAACTAGTTTGATAACAAGGCATGCTGGAATCTGGTCCAAGTGTAAATTCATGGGCCCTCTGCTTTCTGGTCCCCTGAACCATAACACCTGAGTGTTTTCCCTTAAATTTCCCTGAAACAGAGAAATAGACCCAAAGAGTCATGTCATCAGATACAGCCTCCTCAGTGTCCTGTGCAGCCCAGCCCTCTCACAGCAGATACTCAGGCTGGCCAACCTTCAACACCATCCTTCAGAGCCCTTTGTTTGGGACCCAGGTTTGTGTTAAGAACTTCCACCTGGAAGTTTCTGCCTCTGTTTCTTCAAGTGCAGGAATATGTCTTCAGAAAGCCAACTTTCAGCTTATTTTTCTCTTAAAACACACACCCTTTCCATTTCCAACTTTTCCATCCTTACCTCCTTCCCTTCTCCTCCTCATAGCTCCTTTGAATTTTCCTAAGAGATCAGAAGATGAGATGGCTAAATAGCATCACTGACTCAATGGACATAAATCTGAGCAAATTCCAGGAGATGGTGAAGGACAGGGAAGCCTGGCATCCTGCAGTTCATGGGGTCGCAAAGAGTTGGACATAACTTAGCAACTGAACAAGAACAAGAACCACAACAATGAAGAGATTAAGAGCCTTTTCACTATAGTGAAGAATGGGGAAAGCATAAAAATTTCCCTGGTATCTACTTATGTGCAAATTCTGACAGCAGAAGCTATACTAAAATAGATAATCTATTAATTTTTTTCATACCTACCACCTATATTTACTTACAAGATGAAAAAAGTCAAAGATGGTTCTTTTCACACAGGATTTGTGATTGCTTACAGCAAAAGCACAAGCAATGCAGTAAAAATAAAATATGCACAGATGTGGGCTCATGATCAAAAGTTGGAAGATGGAATTAATGAAAATAAGGAGGCAAATATGGGCAATAACATACCATACCTGAGACTGGTAATTATTATTTTTAGATGAGACGTAATTGACATGCAACATTGTATCAAGGTTAGATGTACAACATTGTGGTTTGATATATGCATATATTGCAAAATGGTCACCATAATAACTTTAGTTAACATCTATCACCACAACTACATTTTTGTGTGTGATGAGAACTTAGCAACTACTTTCTTAGCAACTTTCAAATATACAATGCAGTATTGTTACTATAGTCCCCATGCTTTATATTTACATCATGCGTGCATGCTAAGTTGCTTCAGTCATTTCTGACTCTTTGTAATGCCATGGATTGTAGCCTGCCAGGCTCCTCTGTCCATGGGATTCTCCAGGGAAGAACACTGGAGTGGGTTGTCATGCCCTCCTCCAGAGGATCTTCCCACACAGGGATCAAATCTGCATATCCTGCAGCTCCTGGATTGCAGGCAGATTCTTTACCACTGAGCCACTGGGGAAGCATATTTACATCACTAGGAGTTATTTATCTTATAACTGGAAGTTGATCACCTTCACACATTTCACCTACCCTCTACCCCTGCCTCTGGCAATCACTAGATAATTCTTGTCTTCAGAAAGGAGAGAATTCTACCAAGTCTTTAGATGATGTCCTGAAAACCAAAAGAAAATTTTCAGGTGACAGTTACATTGGTGACATTAACTGGTATAGCAAAAAGTTCTTACAGATATATTTATTGCAACTGCCAAAGCAAATCTCATGTGCCTATTCTCAAAACCAAAGAGTTTGAAGGGGTTAGTTGCCCCCTCCTCTGTGGTAGACTGAGTACCCCTCACCCATCAAAGGGTTTTCATATCCTAATTCCCGGAACCTGTAAACATGTTGCCTTGTGTGATGAAATGTACTTCACTGATGTGATTAAACTCAGGATTTTTCAGGTGGAGAGGTTATCCTGTGTTATCCAGGTGGACCCAGTGTAGTTCTGTAAGGATGATGCAGAGGGACATGACTCAGAGAAGGGAATGGGATGACAGAAGCAGACGTCAGAGTGAAGCTAGAGAGGAATCATGAGCCAAGGAATGCAATTGGCCTCTAGAAAAGGGAAGAAAATGGATAGGAGCCTCCAGGAGAGATGCTGACAGCTTAATTTCAGAGCGTCTCACCTCCAGAACTGTGAGGCAATGAACTGGTGTTGGTTTAAGCCCTTACATTATTACAGTTTGTTACAGCAGCTGTAGGAAACTAGCACATCCTCCTCCCTTCCTTCATGTGAGCTCAAGACTAACTGGGAACCAGAATAGGAGTCAAGAAATGGGAGATGAAAATACCCCTGTGCTGGAAATTTTCCCTTTGTCCCTCAAGCGTGCCCCACTATCCTCCACCCACTCTGTGCCCTGGGAAGCTGACCTGTATGGATCTCACCAACAGCATCCTCTTCCCTCTGCCTTCCTAAGGGCCTGGGCAGAGTGGGACCTCACATGAGAGCTTAGGGAGAAGAGTGCCAGTGGGGTATTTACCTTTCACCCCAGCTCTGTCCCTGTGGGATTGCAATGGGTAAGCCTGTGCTTTCAGCTCTGCTCCTGACCAGCAGCCTCTCTGCACAGCCCAAAGCTCACTGTGTTCCCTCCCCCGAGATAGTGAGAATGGAGCCCTGTTGTTACCAGCTTTGTTACCTTGTGGGTCCTTTGCACAGTTTCTCAACGAACTCTCTGCAAGCTGTCCTAATGTGCATGTCTTAGTCCATTTGGGCTGCAGTGACAAAACTACCATACTCTGGGTGGCTTATAGACAACAGAAATTTATTTCTCGCAGTTCTGGAGGCAGGAAGTCCAAAATCAAGGCATCAGCTGATTCCGTGTCTGATGAGAACACACTTCTTCACTCATAGATGGCTGTCTTTTTGCTATGTACTCATGTAGAAGAAGGGGTGAGGGAGCACTCTGAAGCCTCCTATAAGGGCACTGAGCCCATTCACAAGAGCTTTGCCCTCACCACCAAATCACCTCCCAAATGGCTCTCTCCAAATACCATTGCACTGGGGGTTAGGTTCAATGTATGAATTTTTGTTGCCCAGAAAATCCCATGGACAAAAGAGCCTGGAAGGATACAGTCCATGGGGTCACAAGAGAGTTGGATACAACTGAGTGGCTAAACAACAACAATGAACTTTTTTATAGTGTGAGTATGACATCTGTTTCTTGCTGGGACCCTGACTGATACATCCCCTTTCTTTCTTATAAAGCTCATTATCAGAGCATATTGCTTGGGAGTGTGGGGAGGGGTGCTGGCTGGTATTAGGAGCTGGGTCCCAGAAGGCACTAGACAGTCTCGCACCTGTATCTGTAGGCACCTGGCACCTGCCGCTTCTCTGCAGGCAGATAGATCCCACAGCCAGCTGAGCCTACCCTGTTCCTTCTCTCAAGATCTCCATTTGGAAAAACAACATCTCCTCCCCTTGGAGGAATGAGTGTTTAAGTGGAGGGAGTATGGAGTGTTACTCTTCTAGAAATGCCTTTCCCCAATGGAAAGGTGTAGTCTGATACCTCCCAGCTTCTGCCTATGGGAAAGCAGAATTCAAGGCAGGAAACATTACATCATAAAAGACTACCATTCGGTATTGATAACTATGGGTTGAATTGTGTCACCCTAAACTCACATATTGAAAACAATGCCCATTACCTCAGAAGGTGATCTTGTTTAGGCATAGGTTCTTTGCAGAGATAATCAAGGTAAAATTAGGTCATTAGAGTGGACCCTAATCCAATATGATGGGTGATCCATGAAAAAGGGCAATTTGGACATAGAATGGTGCATAGCATGAAGACTACGTGAAGAGACCCAGGGTGAAGATTGTTGTTCATTTGCTAAGTTGTGTCCGACTCTTTGTGACCCTATGGACTGCAGCACACGAGGCTTCCTTGTCCTTCATCATCTCCCAGAGTTTGCTCAAACTCACGTCCATTGAGTTGCTGATGCCATCTAACCATCTCATCCTCTGTTGTTCCCTTCTTCTCCTGGCCTCAAGCTTTCCCAGCATCGGAGTCTGTTCTAATGACTCAGCTGTTCGCATCAAGTGGCCAAAGTATTGGAGCTTCAGCTTCAGCATGTCTTTCCAATGACTATTCATGGTTGATTTCTTTTAGGATTGACTGGTTTGATCTCCTTGCTGTCTGGCCATCTGAAAACCAAAGAGTGAGGCCTGGGTCACACCCTTCCCTCATAGCCATTCAAAGGAATCAACTCTGCTGACACCTTGATTTTGAACTTCCAGCCTCCAGACTGTGAGACAATGAATTATTGATTAAGCCCCACAGTCCTTGGTACTTTGCTATGGCAGCCTCAACAAACCAATACAGGCAACATTCACAAGTATGTAATTCTGTGCCAAATAACATTGTGACAATATATATAAAGGAAAAGACCACTAGAACTTCCTTAATGAATGCACAGAAGTACTGAGTGACACTGAGAGGGTACGTACCAGGGAGACTTGGCCTAGGGCCTCAGACACCTAGGCAGTTAATGGTTGGGCTTCAAGGTGTCTGAATGTCGTGATCAAGCTAACATTTACATCTGGTGTCAGATGCTGGCACTCAGCAACCTCCTCACACTTCTAAGCTCTCTCTCGTGTCCAGGGGGCTAGATTCAGGGAAATGGCATTTCCTAGACTCTCCTTCAGCAATGCTCCAGTTTGCCAAAGAGAACCTTCCTGTAAGATCTAGAAGGCAGCTAGAAGCCATTCTTCTCAGAGGAAGTCAAGTACAGGCACCTGAGAATCAGCAGGTAAAAGGCCTGTTTTGCCTGTGGCTCCAGGTGACCTCCAGAAGGTCAATCACTTCTACACTGCAGAAATCAACAGCTGTGGTTTCCTGTGACACCTGCAGTTTGGTTTACAGAAAGCCTCCCCCTCCCCTGACCTTTGCTCCCTTGACCCTCCCAACAGTTTCCCAAATGTCCAATTTCTTACATTAAATCTCTTCCTCTTGGGGGAAAAAAGGCTGTGTGGCAGAAAAAAAATCCCATGAGTTTGCCAAACTTCATTTTATTCTCATCCTAGGTGTGTGGAAGGTTTGCACTTCCCAGTCTCACGTGAATTTATGTGGGACCATGTGAATGTGTTCTGGCCATTGGAATGTATTTCCACGCCTGTCCCTTAAATTCTTCTCCATGAACATCCTCTTCTCAGCCTCCTGGTGAGGTAGAGAGCATGCAGTGGAGGGTGAAGCAGGGTAAGAGCCTGGGGATGGTAGACAAATACATGTAGGGCATGTGGATCCTACAGTTACCATGCAGTATGGCTGTTCCCCAGACATCCAAAGGTCTAGGCTGTGAGAGGGAAATAAGTCTTTATCAAGATATGAGATATGAGGGTCATTTGTTAAAGCAGCTAGTATTACTTACCCTAGTTAATATATCCAGGAAATGTAAAATGATTCTATATTTATTCTTATCTATCCCCTCATTCTCTGTACTTTTGTATGATTTCCAGACAAATAAGGGAAAGAATATTTAAAATACACTGCCATGTTCATGCCATAAATTCTGCATCTGTATTAAATTTTTTTGCCATCAAATGTTTTAATGTTTAAAAACATCAATGGTAACAGAATTTTCAATCTCTCTCATAAGAGTCAAAGTATTTGTATTTTCTATTTTTTGGGTGAAATTCAGGTGTTTATATTTCGACAGGGATGTCCTCCATTTTCAAAATCGTTGCCATACAGTTTCCTGTATTATAAGAGGAACTTTCTAAGAATAAGAGAATAGATGACAAATTTCACTGCACAAAAATTGTGGACATCAGCATAGAAAAATGCCATAAAGTTAAAAGGTAAACAACCAGAAAAAAAAATGTCTGCAAGCATAAAACAATGGCACGACTCTTGCAACCCCATGGACTGTAGCTTGCTGGGTTCCTCTGTCCGTGGGATTTACCAGCCAAGAACACTAGAGTGGGTTGCCATTTCCTTCTCCAGGGGATCTTCCCGACTCAGGGAAGCGAACCCATATCTCCTGCTTGGCAGGCAGATTCTTTACTATTGAGCCACCTGGGAAGCCCCAACAACAACATATCAGTTCAGTTCTGTCGCTCAGTTATGTCTGACTCTTGGCAATCCCTGACTGCAGCACACCAGGCTTCCCTGTCCAACACCAACTCCCAGACCTTGCTCAAACTCACGTCCATCAAGTCAGTGATGCCATCCGACCATCTCATTTTCTGTTGTTCCCTCATCCTCTGATGCTTAAGCCGAAGCTCCAATGCTTTGGCTACTTGATGTGAAGAGCTGACTCATTAGAAAAGACCCTGATGCTGGGAAAGACTGAAGGCAGGAGGAGAAGATGACAGAGGATGAACAACAACATATAGTAAAGTAATACAAAGAATATGTGTAAGTCAATGCAAAAAGATAAACATGTATCAACAGGAAAATATATAAAGGGTAAGAACACACAAAATCGATTCATTATGAAACCATAAGAAAAGAAGTCAACCAATAAAATACAAAACAATGCTCTATTTCATGAGAGTCAAAGAAATACTAACTAAAATAATGCTGAGAGATAATTTTAAAAAGATATCAAAGTTGACCAAATTGAAACATAGTGATAATTTGCAGTATTGGTGAGAGAACTGGAAAAAATATCATTCTGGGGTTTAGTTTGGATAGGAGTGTAAATTGATACAATTTTTCTGAAGGGTAATATGTTCAGTTCAGTTCAGTCCAGTCCCTCAGTCATGTCCGACTCTTTGCTTCCCCATGAATTGCAGCACGTCAGGCCTCCCTGTCCATCACCAACTCCTGGAGTTCACCCAAACTCTTGTCCATTGAGTCAATGATGCCATCCAGCTATCTCATCCTCTGTTGTCCCCTTCTCCTCCTGCCCCCAATCTCTCCCAGCAACAGAGTCTTTTCCAATGAGTCAACTCTTTGCATGAGGTGGCCAAAGTACTGGAGTTTCAGCTTTAGCATCATTCCTTCCAAAGAAATCCCAGGGCTGATCTCCTTTAGAATGGATTAGTTGGATCTCCTTGCAGTCCAAGGGACTCTTGAGAGTCTTCTCCAACACCAGAGTTCAAAAGCATCAATTCTTCTACGCTCAGCTTTCTTTACAGTCCAACTTTCACATCCATACATGACCACTGGAAAAACCATAGCCTTGACTAGATGGACCTTTGTTGGCAAAGTAATGTCTCTGCTTTTGAATATGCTATCTAGGTTGGTCATAACTTTCCTTCCAAGGAGTAAGCATCTTTTAATTTCATGGCTGCAATCACCATCTGCAGTGATTTTGGTGTATCGAAAGTCTGAACATGTTTTTATATTTGACCCATCAGTTCCACATTTAGAGATTTATTCCAGAAAAATAATTGACAGTTAAAAAAAGATTTAGGAAAAACCACAGACAATGTAGATATCTAACAATAGTGAGTTGGTGTTAAATTAGAGTACATACAAAAGATGGAATAATGAAATATTCTATAGCCACTGAAAATTATGTCACAGAATTACTTTTATTGGCATGGAAAATTATTGAGTGAAAGAACAGTTTCCAAAGGACATATCCCATCTCCCATTTAAACATGCACACACACACACACACACACACACACATACACACAAGTTTTGTGGGGCTTGGGCAGTTTTCAGTTTTCTTAAAAAAATGCAATATGTGAATACAATTCAGATTTAAAAGTAAATATATATTTAGAATGAGAAAAGAAAGAAGAGCAAACTACAAATTACCACCAACATCACAAAAATCCAGAGAGTATTTTTTAAATGTCTACATATTTTTTTCCTATGAGCAAGTGACACGGAAGCTTAAGCTGCTAGTAGGAGAAAAGTCAGAATGGTGTTATATCGAAATGAATGTGTATTACTTGTGGAATTAAAACAAAAAAGGATGTTTTAGAAATCAGTAATTCTGAATAGCTGATAGACTACTTTTTACCACCCCAGGGGGTTGGGGAGCGGTGGGGTTTCCCATCCAGGCCCTGCAGTGACTTGACTGAACAGGAACAACTCAGCAGGCACTCCCAGCTCATTGCATAACAGGCAGCCGGCTTACAAATCTGTGTCAGGCCTAAGATTCACTTTATGACAAAGGTAAAAAGTAGTCTACCAGCTATTCAGAATTACTGATTTCTAAAACATCCTTTTTTTTTTTTTTTTAAATTGCACAAGTAATACAGGCTCTGCCATTGCAAGGCTTCACCATTAGGAGTCCCTCTCTTCCTTCTGATGAGAGCATGGAGATCATGTGGACAATCTACGACTGGGTATGAAAGTGATGGGAGCATGGCGGCTCACACTGCCTGGCCAGAACACATCATGTGGTCACTCCAGAAGCAGCAGGGGCTAGCTTGAGTGTTATCACCTTACCCTCCACAAGGAAAATGAAGAGGTTTGGAGAACACATAGAAATGTTTTAAAGTCTACTTTGTTTGATATGAGTATTGCTGCCATTGACAGAATGTGGTCCACTGGAGAAGGAAATGGCAAACCACTTCAGTATTCTTGCCTTGAGAACCCCATGAACAGTATGAAAAGGCAAAATGATAGGATACTGAAAGAGAAACTACCCAGGTCAGTAGGTGCCCAATATGCTACTGGAGATCAGTGGAGAAATAACTTCAGAAAGAATGAAGGGATGGAGCCAAAGCAAAAACAATACCCAGCTGTGGATGTGACTGGTTATAGAAGCTACGTCCGATGCTGTAAAGAGCAATATTGCAGAGGAACCTGGAATGTCAGGTCCATGAATCAAGGCAAATTGGAAGTGGTCAAACAAGAGATGGCAAGAGTGAATGTCGACATTCTAGGAATCAGCGAACTGAAATGGACTGGAATGGGTGAATTTAACTCAGATGACCATTATATCTACTACTGCGGGCAGGAATCCCTCAGAAGAAATGCAGTGGCCATCATGGTCAACAAAAGAGTCCAAAATGTAGTACTTGGATGCAATCTCAAAAACGACAGAATGATCTCTGTTTGTTTCCAAGGCAAACCATTCAATACCACAGTAATCCAAGTCTATGCCCCAACCGGTAACACTGAAGAAGCTGAAGTTGAACGGTTCTATGAAGACCTACAAGACCTTTTAGAACTAACACCCAAAAAAGATGTCCTTTTCATTATAGGGGACTGGAATGCAAAAGTAGGAAGTCAAGAAACACCTGGAGTAACAGGCAAATTTGGCCTTGGAATACGGAATGAAGCAGGGCAAAGACTAATAGAGTTTTGCCAAGAAAATGCACTGGTCATAACAAACACCCTCTTCCAACAACACAAGAGAAGACTCTATACATGGACATCACCAGATGGTCAACACCGAAATCAGACTGATTATATTCTTTGCAGCCAAAGATGGAGAAGCTCTAAACAGTCAGCAAAAACAAGACCAGGAGCTGACTGTGGCTCAGACCATGAACTCCTTATTGCCAAATTCAGACTTAAATTGAAGAAAGTAGGGAAAACCACTAGACCATTCAGGTATGACCTAAATCAAATCCCTTATGATTATACAGTGGAAGTGAGAAATAGATTTAAGGGCCTAGATCTGATAGATAGAGTGCCTGATGAACTATGGAATGAGGTTCGTTTGTGACATTGTACAGGAGACAGGGATCAAGACCATCCCCATGGAAAAGAAATGCAAAAAAGCAAAATGGCTGTCTGGGGAGGCCTTACAAATAGCTGTGAAAAGAAGAGAAGTGAAAAGCAAAGGAGAAAAGGAAAGATATAAACATCTGAATGCAGAGTTCCAAAGAATAGCAAGAAGAGATAAGAAAGCCTTCCTCAGTGATCAATGCAAAGAAATAGAGGAAAACAACAGAATGGGAAAGACTAGAGATCTCTTCAAGAAAATCAGAGATACCAAGGGAACATTTCATGCAAAGATGGGCTCGATAAAGGACAGAAATGGTATGGACCTAACAGAAGCAGAAGATATTAAGAAGAGATGGCAAGAATACACAGAAGAACTGTACAAAAAAGATCTTCACAACCCAGATAATCATGATGGTGTGATCACTGACCTAGAGCCTGACATCGTGGAATGTGAAGTCAAGTGGGCCTTAGAAAGCATCACTACAAACAAAGCTAGTGGAGGTGATGGAATTCCAGTGGAGCTATTCCAAATCCGGAAAGATGATGCTGTGAGAGTGCTGCACTCAATATGCCAGCAAATTTGGAAAACTCAGCAGTGGCCACAGGACTGGAAAAGGTCAGTTTTCATTCCGATCCCAAAGAAAGGCAATGCCAAAGAATGCTCGAACTACTGCACAATTGCACTCGTCTCACACACTAGTAAAGTCATGCTCAAAATTCTCCAAGCCAGGCTTCAGCAATATGGGAACTGTGAACTTCCTGATGTTCAAGCTGATTTTAGAAAAGGCAGAGGAACCAGAGATCAAATGGCCAACATCCGCTGGATCATCGAAAAAGCAAGAGAGTTCCAGAAAAACATCTATTTCTCCTTGATTGACTATGCCAAAGTCTTTGACTGTGTGGGTCACAATAAACTGTGGACAATTCTGAAAGAGATGGGAATAACAGACCACCTGATCTGCGTCTTGAGAAATCTGTATGCAGGTCAGGAAGCAACAGTTAGAACTGGACATGGAACAACAGACTGGTTCCAAATAGGAAAAGGAGTACGTCAAGGCTGTATATTGTCACCCTGTTTATTTAACTTATATGCAGAGTACATCACGAGAAGCGCTGGACTGGAAGAAACACAAACTGGAATCAAGATGGCCGGAAGAATATCAATAACCTCAGATATGCAGATGACACCACCCTTATGGCAGAAAGTGAAGAGGAACTCAAAAGCCTCTTGATGAAAGTGAAAGTGGAGAGTGAAAAAGTTGGCTTAAAGCTCAACATTCAGAAAACGAAGATCATGGCATCCGGTCCCATCACTTCATGGGAAATAGATGGGGAAACAGTGGAAACGGTGTCAGACTTTATTTTTCTGGGCTCCAAAATCACTACAGATGGTGACTGCAGCCATGAAGTTAAAAGATGCTTACTCCTTGGAAGGAAAGTTATGACCAACCTAGATAGCATATTCAAAAGCAGAGACATTACCTTGCCAACAAAGGTCCGTCTAGTCAAGGCTATGGTTTTTCCTGTGGTCATGTATGGATGTGAGAGTTGGACTGTGAAGAAGGCTGAGTGCTGAAGAATTGATGCTTTTGAACTGTGGTGTTGGAGAAGACTCTTGAGAGTCCCTTGGACTGCAAGGAGATCCAACCAGTCCATTCTGAAGGAGATCAGCCCTGGGATTTCTTTGGAAGGAATGATGCTAAAGCTGAAACTCCAGTACTTTGGCCACCTCATGCGAAGAGTTGACTCATTGGAAAAGACTCTGATGCTGAGAGGGATTGGGGGCAGGAGGAAAGGGGAGGACAGAGGATGAGATGGCTGTATGGCATCACTGACTCGATGGATGTGAGTCTGAGTGAACTCCGGGAGTTGGTGATGGACAGGGAGGCCTGGCGTGCTGGGATTCATGGGGTCGCAAAGAGTCGGACACGACTGAGCGACTGATCTGATCTCTGATTGCTGCCATAGCTTTTTTTCCATTTCCATTTTCACGAAACATCTTTTACTATCCTCTTACTTTCAGTCTCTGTGTGTCTTTACCTCTAAAGTGGGTCTCTTACAAACAGCATATAGATGGGTCTGAAAAAAAAAATTCCATCAGCCACCTTATGTCTTGATTGAACCATTTAGTCCATTGACATTTAAAATAATTAAAGAACAATAAATAAAATATTCTTAGGCATGTACTTACTGTCATTTTGTTACTTGCTTTCTGGTTGTGTTTGTTGTCCTTTTCTTCTTTCAGCTTCTTCCCTTGTGATTTAATGATTTTATTTAGTGGTATAGTTGTTTTCTTCTCTCTCTACTTTTTGGGTATTTTGTAGATTTTTGTTTTGTGGGTATCATGGGGTTTATGTATGAGGACCTATAGCTGTATCTATTTTTTTTTAATTAATAATCATTTAAGTTTAAAATAATTCTAAAATATCTACTTCTCTTTTCCATGTTTTGTGCTTTTGATATCGTATTTTATATCTTCATGTCTATCCCTTGATTGTTTATTGTAGTTATAGTTGATTTTACAATTCTTGTCTTTTAATCTTCATATGGGTTTATTCAAGTTGTTAATCCACAGCCTTTACTATATATTTGTCTTTACTAGTTCGATTTTTCCTTTCCTATAAATTCTTACTCTTGTTATAGCCTTTTCTTTTTCACTTAGAGAAGAGCCTTTAACATTGCTTGTATGGTTGGTTTAGTATTGATGAACTCTTCTAGATTTTGCTTGTCTGAGTTCTCTTTCCTTCAATTCTGAGTCATAGCTTTGTTGGTTAGAATATTTTAAGTTATAAGTTTTTCTCTTTCAGCACTTTAAATATGTCATGCCATTCCCTTTTTATCTGCAAAATTTCTGCAGAGAAATCAGCTGATAGCCTCATAAGAATTTCCTTGTGTATGCATCTTTATCTGCAAAATTTCTGCAGAGAAATCAGCTGATAGCCTCATGGGAATTCTCTTGTATATGGTTTTCTTCTACTGCCTTTAGAATTTTCTCTTTATCTGTAACTTTTGCCATTTTAATTATGCTATGTCTTGGTGTGGGTCTGTTTGGGTTCATCTTGTTTCACATCCTCTGTACTTTCTGTACATTATCTGTTTCCTTCTAGGTTTGGGAAATTTTTAGCCATAATTTTAACACATGTATTTTCAATCTCATTCTCTCTCTTTTCTTTATGGGATATCTATAATTCAAGTGTTGGCATGCTTAATATTATCCCAAAGATTCCTTAAACTTTTAATTTTTTAAAAAATTTGACCATGCCACATGGCTTATGGGATCTTAGTTCCCCAACTAGGGATTGAATCCACACCCTTGCCAGTGAAAGCACAGAGTCCCAACCACTGG
Organism: Bos indicus x Bos taurus; assembly: GCF_003369695.1. Lineage (NCBI taxonomy): Eukaryota > Metazoa > Chordata > Mammalia > Artiodactyla > Bovidae > Bos > Bos indicus x Bos taurus. Next base: position 40,341,413 of record NC_040091.1, on the reverse strand, counting down.
GACACCAGGGAATTCCCTTAAATTTGTTTTTATTTTTGCTGTTCTGATTGTGTGTTTTCTAGTATTCTATCTTCCAGGTTACTTATGCCTTCTATTACCTATTACTTATGCCTTTGTATTAAGAATGAAATGTTCTCTTCATTTCCTTGTGGAAGTTTTTCACTTCAGTTATTGTATTCTTCAGTTCCAACTGGTTCATTTTAAATTTTCGAGTTTCTCATTAAAATCCTCACTATGCTCGTCTATTCTTTTCCCTAATTTAGTTAGAATTCTTATTACTAATGTTTTGGGTTCTTTATCTAATAAATTATTTATTTCTGTTTCATTAGTTGTTTTTTTTCAGGATTTTTCTACTGCTCTCTCAGTTGAGACAAATTCCTCCATCTCTCCATTTTCCTTGTTTCTCTGTCTCTAAGGAATTAGGTAAAACAGTTACCTATAGTGGTCTTGAAACTGTTCTTATGTTGGAATGTCCCTATACAATCTGTGCAGTCCTTGTAGCTTTGGTGAGAGAGTTAGATTTGATGTGAACACAAGTCACATTTTTCCTCGTGATATACTGGCCACTACCCACTAGTTGGGAGGTGGGGCTGGAGAAGGAGGTTGGGGATTCACTTCTGGTCAATGCCCATCACTGCCCTACTAGGGGTGGGGTCAGGTCCCAAGTTACTGCAACAGAAGCTTGAGGGTTAGGTCCAAGCTGGCTTAGGTCCCTTTAAGTGTGTGCTCTTCCCCTTTCTGGTGCTGGCATCCTCTGCCCCGATGGGGAGCAGTGCTGGGAGGGCTGGTGTGGGTTCAGTGAAGTTGGGGCACAAAGTGTGGTGGTCTGGCCACTATCAGAGATCTACTCAACCTCTGAAAGGCCTCCTGTACAGTTGCCAGTAGTGGCTATTCCCTCCCTGTTCAGATGATGCTTATTGTTTGAGCCACCACAAGGATCTCTGCTTTTGGCAGTGGAGGAAACCTGTATAGCTATTACATGATGAGACCAATAATATTATAGGCATAATGTTGAGCAAAAGAAGCTAATAACAAAAAAGTACATACTACATTAAAAAAAAGTATGACTGTTTGATTCCATTAAGTTCAATAAGGGAAAAATTAATCAATGGTGATAGAATAGTGATTACCTTTGGGAGTATATTGACTGGGAAGGAGCCATCTGAAGTGCTAGAACAATTCTATGTTATTATCTGTTGGTGAGTATATTCATGTTGAGTTATGCAATTAAAATTTGTATTCTTTGTGACCTTAATAAAAAAATAAAATATAAGGAAAAGTAACGTCTGACTTAAAGAAAGCACTTTGTAAATGCTTAAGACACAGGATATTTCCAAGGAGTCTATATGTCTGTTCAAAACTGCTTTGGTCTGAATTGAATGTTTGTGCCCACCCACCTACACACACCACACCACAAATTCCTATGTTGAAAACTTAATCTCCAAGATGATAATATTAGAAGATGGAGGCCTTTGGGAGTTAAGTCATGAAGGCAGAGATTTTATAGACAGGTTTAGTACCAGTTATGAAACTCCAGAGAGCTAGCTTGGTCCTTCTAAATACAACCATATGTCTACAAACCATACATCTACAAAACCAGGCCCTCATCTGACCATGCCTAGCACCCTGATCTAAGGTTTTGAGTCACCAGCACCATGAGTGGTTGTTTATAAGCTTCCCAGTCTATGGTATTTTGCTGTTGTTGTTTAGTTGATAAGTTGTATCTGACTCTTTGGGATCCCATGGACTGTAGCCCACAGGCTCCTCTGTCCATGGAATTTTCCAGGCAAGGATACAGGAGTGGGTTGCCATTTCCTCCTCCAGGGGACCTTTCTGACCCAGGGATCTAAACTGCCTCTCCTGCATTGGCAGGCAGGTTCTTTACCACGGAGCCAATAAGGAAGCCAGTATTTTGTTCAATTCAGTTCAGTCACTCAGTCATGTCCGACTCTTTGCAGCCCCATGGCCTGCAGCATGCCGGGCCTCCCTGTCCATCACCAACTCCTGGAGCTTACTCAAACTCATGTCCATTGAGTCGATGATGCCATCCAACAATCTCATCTTCTGTTGTCCCCTTCTCCTCCTGCCTTCAATCATTCCCAGCATTAGGGTCTTTTACAATAAGTCAGTTCTTCATATCAGGTGGCCCAAGTACTAGAGTTTCAGCTTCAGCATCAGTCTTTCCAATGAATATTCAGGACTGATTTCCTCTAGGATGGACTGGTTGGATCTCCTTGCTGTCTAAGGGACTCTCAAGAGTCTCCTCCAATGTCACACTTCAAAAGCATCAATTCTTTAGCACTCAGCTTTCTTTATAGTTCAGTTCTCACATCCATACATGACTACTGGAAAAACCATAGCTTTGACTAGACAGACCTTTGCTAGCAAGTAATGTCTCTGCTTTTTAACATGCTGTCTAGGTTGGTCATAGCTTTTCTTCCTAGGAGCAAGCATCTTTTAATTTCATGGCTGCAGTCACCATCTGCAGTGATTTTTGAGCCCCACCCCCCCCCAAAAAAAATCTGTCACTGTTTCCATTGCTTCCCCATCTATTTGCCATGAAGTAATGGGACCAGATGCCACGATCTTAGTTTTCTGAATGTTGAGTTTTAAGTCAACTTTTTCACTCTCCCCTTTCACTTTCATCAAGAGGCTCTTTAGTTCTTCTTCACTTTCTGCCATAAGGGTGGTGTCATCTGCATATCTGAGGTTATTGATATTTCTCCCAGCAATCTTGATTCCAGCTTGTGTTTCATCCAGCCCAGCGTTTTTCATGATGTACTCTGCATATAAGTTAAATAAGCAGGGTGACAATATACAGCCTTGACATACTCCTTTTCCTATTTGGAACCAGTCTGTTGTTCCATGTCCAGTTCTAACTGTTGCTTCCTGACCGGCATACAGGTTTCTCAAGAGGCAGGTCAGGTGGTCTGGTATCTCTTTAAGAATTTTCCAGTTTGTTGTGATCCACACAGTCAAAGGCTTTGGCATAGTCAGTAAAGTAGAAGTAGATGTTTTTCTGGCACTCTCTTGCTTTTTCAATGATCAAACAGATGCTGGCAATTTGATCTCTGGTTCCTCTGCCTTTTCTAAATCCAGCTTGAACACCTGGAAATTCATTGTTCACATGCTGTTGAAGCCTGGCTTGGAGAATTACTTTGCTAGCATGTGAGATGAATGCAGTTGTGTGGTAGTTTGAGCATTCTTTGGCATTGCCTTTCTTTGGGATTGGAATGAAAACTGACCTTTTCCAGTCCTGCGGCCGCTGCAGCCTCAAGGAACTAAGATGATACCCATACCTGGAGAGGCCCATTAACTTTGTATTTTACAAAAGTAAAAACGGATGTGTTTCAAAAATTAGATTCACAATATGAAATTCAAAAATTGTACTTAGTAGTGTCTTAATTAGTAAGGTTAAAAACCATGAAAATTATTCATGAAACTTGATATAAACTCCCAATTTTCTCTCTCTGAATGTCTGGTAGGAACTGTCTTCAGTGTGGCTAGGGAAATAATCTCCAATCTGGTCTGATCTAATCTGTAGTCCTTTTTTTCCTTTGCCTCATTTAGTGTCTGCTGATTCTGTTTTCCTGCCATGATTTAACTGTTTCCTACCATGGACACTATGGATGTCTGAATTCTTACATTCCAGTCTCGTCTCCATTCTTTGCTTATAGATGTTGCCTTCTGTGACCAACTCTGTACAGTTCAGCTGCTTCTATACCTGTCAACCTAGAAATAGATGTCTTGTCGCTTCTCCTCCAGTCTTCCCAAACTGTGCCTTCCAAGTTCATTCATTCACTTAACAAAGTCAGTGTGTTTACTCTTTGTGGACAGGTTTTTTTTTTTTTTTTTTTTAAGATTTTGGAGGTCCTGTGTCATTTCAAATTAATTAAAATGTCTTCATAACCCATGTAAACTATTTGACTATAAATTTTTTAAAAGAATTTGTTTTTTTGCTTTTTAAACAGCTTAACTGCAAATAACTTTCTTAAAATGCTACTAGCTATGATTTCTTGTGGATATTGGAATATGATAAAATGTAACATAAAAAGAGTTTTCAAATTTAATGATATTTTATGAACACTAAGTTTAGTAATTCCTAATAACCTATTAATTAGCAGATAGTCATTAATTTAATAACCAGTGTTATATATTCTTTTGTATTTTAACTTTTGCTAATTTTACTTTCTGTGTTTAGCTTTTGGAGTCAGTAAATATATTTTAGCTCTCAAAAATTTTTTGTAAGTCCTGGAAATGCCTGAAATTTTTTTTTTTTTACTGATCCTGTGATGTTTATAGTGGATAAAAGAAGCCTGATTGTGTAGTCTTTCTATACATGTTTTCTTTCTGTATGTTTGTTTTCTTCTGTAATTTGTGTACTCTTAGTTGTGCCAATGGGAGGAGTATTTTTGAATTTTTTTTGACTGAAAGAATGAAAGCCTCCATTGAGTTGAGACATACATGCCTATGTTAGTTGAAGCACTAAATATATTCTTACCTTACCCCCAGGCTGCCTGAAGACCAGGATAGGGGGTGTGGCAAACTGTTAAGATCAGGAACTGAGAGTAAATATCTAGAACACTACAAAGATAATTTGAGAATGTAAGTTTATTCTGTGGAATTTAATAATAAAAAGTTGAGCTTCCTTGTTTGATGTTATTTTGTTTAGTAACTTACTCTTGGAGAAGGCAATGGCACCCCACTCCGGTACTCTTGCCTGGAAAATCTCATGGACGGAGGAGCCTGGTGGGCTGCAGTCCATGAGGTAGCTGGGAGTCAGACACGACTGAGCGACTTCGCTTTCACTTTTCACTTTCATGCACTGGAGAAGGACATGGCAACCCACTCCAGTGTTCTTGCCTGAGAATCCCAGGGACGGGGGAGCCCGGTGGGCTGCTGTCTATGGGGTCGCACAGAGTCGGACATGAGTGAAGTGACTTAGCAGCAGCAACTTAGTCGTATTATATTTTCCAAAAATCATGACGGATTAGGGGAAAAAAATCCTCCTCTACCATAGATGGTTTGAGAAACAATGCTGTACACTACACCTTAGTATATAATAGTAAGTTCTTGATATAAATTTGTTTCAACAAATAAGTAAACTGATTATCATGTGATTTGGCAGTAAGTTTACTTTACAAGTTTCCTTCTATTTGAAGTTTTCTCCCTTGGAAGAAGTCTCTTCAGAAACATCTAATATAATCTGTGATACTGAAGAACTTCTGAGTACAAAATATTTTAGAGAAAACTGATAAAACCTTGAAAAGCTACTCAGTGATAAGACAATAAGTTTAAATATATCTCATTGTAGGAAGTTATAAGTGTCTTCTTGCTCTGGAAAATTTGCCAAAGAATCATTTTTTGCAATGAGTAGACTCCCTTTCATCATGTGCCTCTATAATTTAGGATTTACTCAAGTGATACGTGCATTTTGCCTCCACATATGGCTGCAGTGTAATTTCATGGGATTTTCTAAATTCCCAGTAGTCTTTTCCTGAAGCGGTAGGCTGTGGTTAAACACAAATAGGTGAAGAACTCCCCTGTGATATTTAAGTGGTATTTTTTATTGCTTGATGACTAGACTGTTTACCCTTAAAGATGAGAATTTTACCCTATAAGAAATACGAATGTATTCATTTAATCTATTAAAGCAACTTTTTGGGGGTTGAAATACAGAGGGATTGAAATGCCAGACTAATTTTTAAAAATCCTCTTACTAAGGATGTGACTATACTGAATTTTCAAATATGCTAATTGAGCTATCTCAGCAAGTATCTAGACTGGTTAGAGCTTTTGTTAAGTATTCACAGTTTTAAATCACAACTGAAGAGCACAGAGAAGGTTTATATAACCATGTAAAAAAAGATGGGATACAAGATCGTCAACTTCTAATGACCTTGCTTCTTTAAAAAAAAAAATTTTTTTTTATGTATGCATTGCCCGTTTAATTTTTTTCTTCATTCTTTTTTTAAATTGAAGAGTAGCTTATTTACAGTATTGTGCCAGTCTCTGCTGTAGAGCAAGTGACTTAGTTATACATATATGTATAGCTGATTAACAGTGTTGTGATAGTTTCAGGTGAACAGCAAAGGGACTCTGCCAGACATAATATATGTTATCTCTTCTCCCCTGAATTCCCTCCCCCTCAGTCCAGACTGCCACACAACATTGAGCAGAGTTCCCTGTGCTATACAGTAGGTCTTTGTTGATTATTCATTTTAAGCATAGCCACGTGTATATGTCCATCACAACTCCCTGTCTCTTCCTCTTATCCTTCTCCCCCAGCAATCATAAGCTTGTTCTCTAAGTTTGTGAGTCTCTTTCAGTTTTGCTTCTGATCTCATCCTTCATCCTTCCTATCCCTCTTCTTTATTAGTTACTGTTGAACACTTCTGCTGTCTTGGATACTTTCTCTCATTTGAGTTTTCATATGTCGATTGACCCTCCTGCCTACTTCTCCTCCTTGTCATTCCACTCTCCTCCCATTTAACTGTGGACATAACACGTTTGTTGCTCAGCCTTCTTCTCGATTATACCTTACTTGGAGAGTGTGGCTTTGACTATCTTGAAGGAGTTGTCCTGTTTCACAGATGGAAATCATTATTGATTTTGATCTAGAAATATGAGCTTAAGTATATTTATTTTAATAACTATTATGTAGAGATGACAATAGGATAAATAGGACGAGTAAATATTTAGTAATAAATTTACTGGTCAACAGGACTAGTAAATAAGTATGACTAGTAAATCACTAGAAAAGAAAATAATAGGTAAAAGAAACTAACAATAAAAGTCAATGAAACAAAAGTTAGAATTATAGAGAAGGAAAGGGAAATAGCAAGAAGCATAAAAACAGAAAGCATATAAAATGATAGTAATCAGACATATCACTTAGAGTAATTATTATGAATGCTGCAAATGTCCTTGTTATATGACAACATTCCTGGGCTGAACCCTAATTAAAAAATCTGAATGTTGCTATTTACATATAATAGGTACTCCTAAACCTAAATGACTAGACAGTTCAGAATACAGGAATGAGGCTGATTTTTCTATATAAGTATATATAATGTGTGAAGAGAGAAGATATAATTTCTATAATCAATGAAAATTGACAAGTCTTTAACAGAAGTACTGATAGTCTATAAAAATATACTGGATCCTAGGAGAGATCATCTAAAGGGAGTACACTTTCTTAAAAGAGAAGAAAAACCCAGAAAAAATCAGAAGCATTGGGAAAATACCATGAAAATCATATCAGTCTTGTATGTTCTTTGAAAACATAGAGATGTGATGTGGCACTAATAAATGAGAGATGATAAATATAGTGTTACAATTAAACAATTTACTGCTTGCTAATGCTAAGTCGCTTCAGTCGTGTCCGACTCTGTGCGACCCCATAGATGGCAGCCCACCAGGCTCCGCCATCTCTGGGATCCTCCAGGCAAGAACACTGGAGTGGGTTGCCATTTCCTTCTCCAATGCATGAAAGTGAAGAGTGAAAGTGAAGTCGCTCAGTCATGTCCGACTCCTAGCAACCCCATGGACTGCAGCCTACCAGGCTCCTCTGTCCATGGGATTCTCCAGGCAAGAGTACTGGAGTGGGATGCCATTGCCTTCTCCACATTATTGCTTAGGATACGGCAAAATTAGAAATATTTTTTATACATAAACCTGTTATTCCCAAAAAAAAAAAAGTTCTGAAGCAAAGTGAGCACAATATGCATGTAGTTTAAAACAAAACTGAATTGCCTTATTAAACTGATAGTGTTAAAAGATTTTAGCTAGTGTTCGTAATGGATTCTTCATTGCTTTTGAATTTTCTATTAAAATGAGAAATATCTAAAATACTTATATTTAAAAATTGCATCAAAAACTGGAAAGCAAATGATAAACAAGAAAAAATAAACTGTATCATGGGAGACAAATTGATATCTTTAATGTATCAACATCCCTTACGTAGAGGGGACCATTTTCTCTTCTTCCCAGAATCCTGATATAGGCCATTAAAATAGAATTTTCAACTGTGTATTAGAAAAATGAAAGAAATTTCTACACTACCTTCTGTCCTTCTCAAGGCTTCGGTGACATTGAGAGAAAGAATTAGGCATGAAGGGCTGCCACCTGACAGGGCTGTCCACCTGTGCTGATGGTGACAGGGTCTGAAGTCCAGCTGAACTTTCAGGCCTTGTGCCCCGGAAGAGAGCTGGGTTTACCTGGAGGAAGGATTAATTCCAACAAAGATATTGTGGAATCAACCCTGTTTCCAGAGGGTCTAGATCTACCTAGAGAAGGTGTCTCTCTCCAGACTTGCCATTTGTGCTGTCTGGAGACTGTGTAGATGTGTGTGGCTTAGCCTCTTCTGGGTTCTTTTCTCTTTTCGATCTGCCTACCCCAGAGCCAGGGTATTCTAGTCTCCTTTCCTCCATTTGACAAGCTTAATGGGGGAGATATTGTCTCCTGAATTGAGGCTTACAGTTTATGCATGTACTGAAGGGAGAAACTGGTGTTAAGTCTGATTAATTCAGGAGCCATGTTTTAGGAATATTGACTAGCATTTGGTTTCTGCATTCTCCAGATTATCATTGTCAGGAAGAGAGCTTATAATTAGATTTGACTTCTGTATTTTGAGTCTGCTATTCCTCCTGATTAAATTTAAGATATGCATTCACTTGGGCTTCCCAGGTGGCGCTAGTGGTAAAGAACCTGCCTGCCAATGCAGGAAACATAAGAGACATGGGTTCAGTCCCTGGGTAGGGAAAATCCCCTGGAGGTGGGGATGGCAGCCCACTCCAGTATTCTTGCCTAGAGAACTCCAAGGACAGAGGAGGCTGGGGGGCTGCAGTCCATAGGATCACCAGGAGTCTAACACAACTGAAGCGACTTTGCACACATGCATGCATGCATTCTTAGAAGGCATACTACGTTGGTGATGCTTGTCTTTCTCAATGTATCAACAGTAACATAAAGGACCCAGCATAAAGTAGATAATCATTATACCTCACTGATGGTTATATGTTTCATCGTGAGCAATTTCTCAGCATTTTTTGGGGGAAAGTAGAGAATGAATTGATTTACTAATAACATTTTATATGTATTTGAATCACCTTGCTGTACATTTGAAATAACAATTATTGTAACAATAATTTTTGAAATTAACAATTATTTATTATTGTAAATTAACCATACTGCAATAAAAAGTAAAGCTAGCTATAAAGATAATAGTAAATTCATGCTAGAATTTAAATTTTTGTTTATGTAAAATGACATTAAATAGAAAATAAAAAGCACTATGGCACATAGAAAAAAATAAATAAATCATTCTTTTCTTTTTTAGCTTTTTGTGTATGAATGTGTTTGTCTTAAAGTTGATGGTGAAACCTGAAACGGAAGTGAATGTGCCTAAGACTAACCGTTCATTTTAAGAGGCAATTAATGAACTACTGCTCTCAGATCTAGTGATGATGCTTCTAGGGAATTACTTGGAGAGTTTTTGACATGTTCCCTGACATTGGAGGGATGCAAGAACTCAACTCTGACTCATACCTACAAAGTCCAAAGCGGAGAGTCGATGGCCTGAGCTCTGTTGACTTGGAGCAGAGTGAGGGGAAAGGGCTCTATCGAAATCCACCACAGCTTCTAGCATCTGGTGTGACAAAGGATGTTTGAATTTCCCATGAACTGTGAGGCTCCTGAGGTGGGAATGTATCGGGTTGTTTTGACTGGGACTCCACACAAGAGGAGTGAATCTGATGGAGGCGTGGACCACAAAAACCAGTGGCTAGAGGGGAAGTTGTAAGAGGCCAGCTGGAGCGGGTATAGCGTACGTCAGAGGAACTATATATGGGTGAGAGATCCCCAGTGATGGAAGTTGTCTCTGAAAAAGCCACAAAACACTCCAAGGAAGAAAGAAGTGACATTTAGAACATCCCTCACAGAGAGAATACCTATACCGGAGTATAGCTGTACTGGGAAATAATACTTTATTTACTTTTACTTCTTTCCGTCTCTTCACTCCAGTCCCTGCTGCTGCTGCTAAGTCGCTTCAGTCATGTCCGACTCTGTGTGACCCAATAGACGGCAGCCCACCAGGCTCCCCTGTCCCTGGGATTCTCCAGGCAAGAATACTGGAATGGGTTGCCATTTCCTTCTCCAATCACTCCAGTCCCTGAAAGGTTCCAAAGCATCAGCCAAGTAGTCAAGTAGAAGGTGAAGTGAGAGCTGGAGGTGACTCTAATTATCCCCATCTTCTTTCATTACAGGCTTCCAAGCCTGGAGTAGCCTGGAGATCACAGGAGAGAGAAGTTTTACATTTGATGAGAATCAGGTTTTGATTATTATACTAACTATATTCTTTAATACCTGGCAAAAAGAGATTATTAAATTTCATTGAATCAAAGATGCCATTGATTATAAGATGTTCCCTTATTTTATATATCAGAGGGAAAAATCCCTTCCAATTATGACTACATGATGACACTGAAATTCAGAGATGGGATATTAAAATGGAAAAATATGTTCATCTTAGAGTAGATGAAATAGAGTAATATTTTATTATCTGAGGGTGATTAAAAAAGCTATTAGATCTGATTGAAATTTCACTGAAGGGAGGGTAAATGAATTAATAATATGGCATTCAGAGGAGGACAACTGTGATAAAAAGTAAAAATTTTTCCTGTCTGTACCTGCAGTGTCCAGCTGGTGCAATAAACTAGTTAAGCAATGTAATTTATTTGTCTAATTTCAAGCAAACACACACACACACACACACACATACACACACACACACACACACACACACACACGAGCTGAACGTGTCTTTGACAAAAGCCTGAAGATAAAAGAGGATCAGTCACTCAAAGGTTTATTTTAAGGTTTACTTTCTCCACCTAACATGTATGTAATCCTTCCCATAGAGAGCAGAACACACTTCCTGAGGGCTAACATAGATGCCAGATTTCAGTTGAATTTAAAATGGGGATACGTGAAAACAATGAAGTATTTTGGATGTTTTTACAATTTCTGAGGACTAACAGGAAAGAATTAGATCTCATGCTCTCAGTAACACATTTGATAACATGGAGAGATGAATAGCATAACTAAAATATCATCTGGCCACACTGCCTCTCAGATGTCTAGATAAACTAAACTGAACCCTCCCAGTTCTATGGACTGTGGAAGCCTGAAGAGCTCTTATTTGCTTTTGTGAATTACTAGAGAATTTTATGTCTTATAGTCCCCTAAGCCTCTGGATCTCATCTATATCAATCTGGATTCTAAACTAGACTCCTGTGGTGGTTTTAAAGTATGTCCAAAAATTCTTTGACATTTTTCTCTTCAAGAGATGACACTTTATTCCTCTTCTATTGAGTGTAGGATGGACTGACTGGCTTTGTTCTAATGAAATGAATAATGGACATATGACACCGTGTGACTTCTGAGACCAGGTGGTAGAGCACACAGCTTCCTTCCTGCCCTCTGTCTTGGATTGCTTGCTCTGGAGAAAGCTAGCTTCCATGTCATGAGGACACCCAAGCAGCCCTCCAGAGAGAGAGGTACATGTGGTAGAAAACACGTTTCCAGCCTATAGCCATGTAGTTGTTGTTGTTTTGCAGTTGTGTCTGACTCTTTGCGACCCCATGGATTCCAACATGCCAGGCCTTCCTGTCCCTCACCATCTCCTAGAGTTTTCCCAAGTTCATGTTCATTGTATCAGTGATGCTGTCCAGCCATCTCATCCTCTGAAGCCCTCTTCTTCTCCTGCCCTCAATCTTTCCCAGCATCAGGGACTTTTCCAATGAGTTGTCTGTTTGCATCAGATGACCAAAATACCAGAGCTTCAGCTTCAACATCAGTCATTCCAGTGAATATTCAGGGTTTATCTTCCTTAAGATTGACTGGTTTGATCTCCTTGCTGTCCAAGGGACTTTCAGGAGTCTTCTTCAGCCCCACAGTTTAAAGGCATCAATTCTTTGGCATTCTGCCTTCTTTACGGTACAGGTCTCACAACCATACATGACCACTGGGATGCCATGTAGTTAAGCCATCTCAGAAGTGGAAGTTTTTGCCTTCGACAATTTATTGAAGGCAAAGGACATTTTAGAAGAGGCCAGAGTTTGTATTTGTCCTATGGTGGAGGAAGAGAATTTCCTCTGCACTTCTAGGTTCTTCAGGCTGGTCTAAGAATGACATTGACATGAGACAGATTAACAGGAGAAAATCACACAAAAGTTGAACAACATGTATACATGAGAGAGACTAAGAAAAACCAAATAACTTGCTAAAATGGCCAAAGGGCATGGGTGTGTGCTCAGTTGTATCCGACTCTTTGCGACCCCATAGACTGTAGCCCATGAGGTTCCTCTTTCCATGTAATTCTCCAGGCAGGAATACTGGAGTGGGTTGCCATTTCCTTCTCCAGGGGATCTTCCCAACCCAGGGATCGAACTCATGTCTCCTGCATCTCCTGCTTTGCAGGTGGATTCTTAACCACTGAGCCATGTGGGAAGCTCTAAAATGGCCAAAACCGTCACCTTAAATATCATCTTCAGCTAAAGACAAAAGAAGATACGAGGGGTAGAGTTTGGGACTTCACAGGGCAGGAATGCAATAAACTTGGAGATGGAAAAGCAAATGTTTGCTGGGCCAGTTAGAAATAGTGGGTCATGGTGAGGAGTTTCAACGGACTTTGCTAGGTTCGTTCCTGTTCACAAATGTAGTTCATACTATAATTATCTATTGTGACTGCTCCCTTCCTGGAAAAAGGCCTTTATCTACTATCTTCAGGCAGTTTGAAGAGAAAAGGTCAAAGTTACTTCCTGTATCTTTTGGGTCTTGATTATTTTTAGTTTGAAATAATCCACGTAGCAGAGAGACATTTTTGAAGTGTCATGTTTTGCTCCCCTACAATATTTCTGTCAGCAGTGATTACATCCAGGCTCAGAATCAACTTGCCCCTGTAATACTTAATATCTTAATAACATAAGTGAAGTATTATAATATTTTGAAAAAGTGAAATAAAGGTAAAGTACGGACTGGTGGCACAGAGGGTGAAGAGTCTGCCTGCAATGCAGGAGACCCGGGTTCGATCCCTGGGTTGGAAGATCCCCTGGAAAAGGAAATGGCAACCCACTCCAATATTCTTGCCTGGAGAATCCCCATGGACAGGGGAGCCTGGCGGGCTACAGTCCATGGGGTTGTGAAGAGTCAGACATGACAGAATGACTTCACATTCATGTTCATGAACAAGGTATAATTCTTAATACTGTTAAACTCCATACACAAAAGTAAACTCAAAATGGATTAAAGATTTAAATGTAAGGCCAGAAACTATAAAGCTCTTAGAAAAAAAATCTTTGTGTACACTCCTTGACATAAATCACAGCAAGATCGTTTTGACCCACCTTCTAGAGTAATGGAAATATAAACAAAAATAAATAAGTGGGACTTAATTAATGCTTTTGCACAGTAAAAGAAGCAATAAACATGATTAAAAGACAACCCTCAGAATGGGAGAAAATAATTGCAAATGAAAAAAATGACAAAGGATTAATCTCCAAAATATATAAGCAACTCATAGAGCTCAATGTCAGAAAAACAGCCCAGTCAGAAAATGGGCAGAAGACCTAAACAGATATTTCTCCAAAAAAGACATACAGATACCAATAAACACATGAAAAGACCCAACGTCATTCATTACTAGAGAAATGCAAATCAAAACTACAATGAGATACTACCTCACACCAGTCAGAATGGCCATCATCAAAAAAATCTACAAACAGTAAAGGAGAGGATGTGGAGAAAAGGGAACCCTTTTGCACTGTAGGTGGGAATATAGGTTGATAAAGCCACTATGGAGAACAGTATGGAGATTCCTTAAAAACTAGGAATAGAACTGCCATATGACCTAGCAATACCACTACTGGGCATATACCCTGAGAAAGCCAAAAATATACAAGCAACTCCTACAGCTCAACTCCAGAAAAATAAACGACCCAATCAAAAAATGGGCCAAAGAACTAAACAGACATTTCTCCAAAGAAGACATACAGATGGCTAACAAACACATGAAAAGATGCTCAACATCACTCATTATCAGAGAAATGCAAATCAAAACCACTATGAGGTACCATTTCACACCAGTCAGAATGGCTGCGATCCAAAAGTCTACAAATAATAAATGCTGGAGAGGGTGTGGAGAAAAGGGAACCCTCTTACACTGTTGGTGGGAATGCAAACTAGTACAGCCACTATGGAGAACAGTGTGGAGATTCCTTAAAAAACTGGAAATAGAACTGCCTTATGACCCAGCAATCCCACTGCTGGGCATACACACTGAGGAAACCAGAAGGGAAAGAGACACGTGTACCCCAATGTTCATCGCAGCACTGTTTATAATAGCCAGGACATGGAAGCAACCTAGATGTCCATCAGCAGATGAATGGATAAGAAAGCAGTGGTACATATACACAATGGAGTATTACTCAGCCATTAAAAAGAATACATTTGAATCAGTTCTAATGAGGTGGATGAAACTGGAGCCTATTATACAGAGTGAAGTAAGCCAGAAGGAAAAACACCAATACAGTATACTAACGCATATATATGGAATTTAGAAAGATGGTAACAATAACCCGGTGTACGAGACAGCAAAAGAGACACTGATGTATAGAACAGTCTTATGGACTCTGTGGGAGAGGGAGAGGGTGGGAAGATTTGGGAGAATGGCATTGAAGCATGTAAAATATCATGTAAGAAACGAGTTGCCAGTCCAGGTTCGATGCACGATACTGGATGCTTGGGGCTAGTGCACTGGGATGACCCAGAGGGATGGTATGGGGAGGGAGGAGGGAGGAGGGTTCAGGATGGGGAGCACATGTATACCTGTGGCGGATTCATTTTGATATTTGGCAAAACTAATACAATTATGTAAAGTTTAAAAATAAAATAAAATTAGAAAAAAAAATAAAAGTGAGATTTCATGTTAATTAAAAAAAAAAAAAGAAAAATACTCATGTACCCCAATGTTCACTGCAGCACTATTTACAATAGCTAGGACATGGAAGCAATCTAGTTGTCTACTGACAGATGAATGGATAAAGAACCTGTGCTAAATATATAACATGGAATATTAGCCATTAAAAAAGTATGAATTTGAATCAGTTCTAGTGAGGCAGATGAATCTATAGCCTGTTATACAGAGTGAAGTAAGTCAGAAAGAGAAAAGCAAATATTATCTATTAAAGCATATATATGGAATCTAGAAAAATGATATTGATGAACCTATTTGCAGGGAAGGAATGGAGACACAGATGTAAAATGGACTTGTGGACACAGTGGGGGAAGGAAAGAGTGGGACGAATGGAAAAAGTAGCATCGATTGTATGTCTATATAGCATCAACTATATGTCTATATGTATAGCATCGATTATATGTCTGTTTTACACTACTGTGTATAAAACAGATAGCTGGTGAGAAGTTGCTATATAACACAGAAAGCCCAGTCTGGCACTCTGTGATGGCCTAGAGAGGTGGGATGGGATGAGGGGAGGGAGGCTCAGGAGGGAGTTGATATATGTATAATTATAGCTAAATTGCATTGCTGTATGGCAGAAACCAACACAATATTGTAAAGCAGTTTTTCTTCAATTAAAGAATAAATTTTAAAACCTAAAAAAAAAAAGAATACTGTTACTAAGCCATGAGCTCTCTGCCCAATATGCGCAGAAGCCAATACTATGGCACTAACTTCTGAGAAAAGAAAAAGCTTTAGTGAAAAGTTGACCAGCAAGGAGAGAGGTGTCAAGGCTCTTGATCTGTTTACCAATCTAGGGTTCAGTCATATGTTTATGAGTTAAGAGGATGGATTGGTATGTGGAAGCACTGGCAGGGCAGGTTAAGGTTGGAGGGCTTTGGAACTTGGCCATGGATGATAAGATATGGTGAAGAGGCTTTAGCACCAAATCTTCCTAGACAACAAACCCTTCGCTTCTGAAAGGGCCCTGGCATTCAGGTTCTGGTCATGTCCTGGTCTTTTGGTTCCATGGAGGGAAGACACTTTGGTTCATGGTATTATTTAAAGACCAGTATTTCTCCTCTGTGCATTCCTTTACTGCATGATTCAGTTTTGCTCTGCTATCTCTGAAAAGCAATTTAGTCTGGTTAAGAGAAAGATTGGGTCAGTTTGGGCTGTTTTTGGTTATAAAACCTTAATAAAGACTTTTCATTCATGATTAACTGGGTCTCCTTGCCCCTGGATTTCCCCTATTCCAAACCATTACCTTTAGTTAATGAGATCTTCCTGTATTATTTATCTGATCATGGTTTCCCCCAGTTAAAAAATGCATTCATGCTCCACTGATTCCCATTGCCTTCAGAATAAAATCCCAATTCCTTTACTTGGTTTATAAGAACTCTAAGTACTGCCATGATATTGAGATTTTGGTCACGTCTTGGCCATGGGATATTAATTCTGAATCTCATGCAATAAAGATTTTATCTTTTGTAAATTCTGTGTGAAGCAGAAGATACCATAACCTTTACCTAGAGAATTTTTTGTTCTAGAAATGAATACTTATTTCATGTCAGTATTTCTTACATACACAGAATTAGTGGACCAAGTGACCAAACCTTCTGGGAAAGAAAGAAATGACTGTTTTCACACCTATAAAGTAGGAACAACTAAAACTCTGTGGGTGGTTGAAACTGGACAGGAGACTAAAAAGAAATTGGTGAGCAATCTGTCTTTCTTCTGAAAATATCACTATATTAAATTCTTCAATAAAAAATATAATGATTATGGTATGTCCACAACTGTAAAGAAAAAAGTAGATTTCTCTTTTCACCTGGAACATTGTCCATCATAGAGTGGAAAAAATGGTTAGAGAACAGTATGATCACATTTAGGTAAAATAAATACAGTAAAGACAGTACCATATCCAATTGTTAATGATGATTGTCTCTGGGGAAAAGGCTTCTGAGTGGAATTTGTGGAGTACTTATATTGATATCTAAATTTTAAAAAATGTAATAAAAACAGATCCTTTGTAATTTAAAAAGACAGTTCCATTTTATAAAGATCAACAATGACAACAAGATACTTTAACATCCAATCCTTTCTCTTAATACAGATTCTCATTCAACTTTTTCTGGAATGAAGGTTCACTGGTAGGGTTTAATCAATCTTAAAGCTATATTCCAACAATATCCCCATAACCTCATTAGTGGCTAAAATACTCTATCTGCTATTAAATTCCTCACAGCGAATCCTCATGCCACTCCATATACATTCCCCACCCAAAACTCAGTTAAATCTGGGAAAAAAGAGAGAGTTGATAATTCTCTTTTGTTTAAAAATGATTCGGTTCAGTTTAGTTCAGTTGCTCAGTCGTGTCCAACTCTTTGCAACCCCATGAATCGCAGCACGCCAGGCCTCCCTGTCCATCACCAACTCCCAGAGTTCACTCAGACTCACGTCCATCGAGTCAGTAATGCCATCCAGCCATCTCATCCTCTGTCGTCCCCTTCTCCTCCTGCCCCCAATCCCTCCCAGCATCAGAGTCTTTTCCAAGGAGTCAACTCTTCGCATGAGGTGGCCAAAGTACTGGAGTTTCAGCTTCAGCATCATTCCCTCCAAAGAAATCCCAGGGCTGATCTCCTTCAGAATAGACTGGTTGGATCTCCTTGAAGTCCAAGGGACTCTCAAGAGTCTTCTCCAACACCACAGTTCAAAAGCATCAATTCTTCAGTGCTCAGCCTTCTTCACAGTCCAACTCTCACATCCATACATGACCACAGGAAAAACCATAGCCTTGACTAGACGGACCTTTGTTGGCAAAGTAATGTCTCTGCTTTTGAATATGCTATCTAGGTTGGTCATAACTTTCCTTCCAAGGAGTAAGCGTCTTTTAATTTCATGGCTGCAGTCACCATCTGCAGTGATTTTGGAGCCCAGAAAAATAAAGTCTGACACAGTTTCCACTGTTTCCCGATCTATTTGCCATGAAGTGATGGGACCAGATGCCATGATCTTCGTTTTCTGAATGTTGAGCTTTAAGCCAACTTTTTCACTCTCCACTTTCACTTTCATCAAGAGGCTTTTTAGTTCCTCTTCACTTTCTGCCATAAGGGTGGTGTCATCTGCATATCTGAGGTTATTGATATTTCTCCCAGCAATCTTGATCCCAGCTTGTGCTTCATCCAGCCCAGTGTTTCTCATGATGTACTCTGCATATAAGTTAAATAAGCAGGGTGACAATATACAGCCTTGACGTACTCCTTTTCCTATTTGGAACCAGTCTGTTGTTCCATGTCCAGTTCTAACTGTTGCTTCCTGACCTGCATACAGATTTCTCAAGAGGCAGGTCAGGTGGTCTGGTATTCCCATCTCTTTGAGAATTGTCCACAGTTTATTGTGATCCACACAGTCAAAGGCTTTGGCATAGTCAATAAAGCAGAAATAGATGTTTTTCTGGAACTCTCTTGCTTTTTCCATGATCCAGCGGATGTTGGCCATTTGATCTCTGGTTCCTCTGCCTTTTCTAAAACCAGCTTGAACATCAGGAAGTTCACAGTTCACGTATTGCTGAAGCCTGGCTTGGAGAATTTTGAGCATTACTTTACTAGCATGTGAGATGAGTGCAAGTGTGCAGTAGTTTGAGCATTCTTTGGCATTGCCTTTCTTTGGGATCAGAATGAAAACTGACCTTTTCCAGTCCTGTGGCCACTGCTGAGTTTTCCAAATTTGCTGGCATATTGAGTGCAGCACTTTCACAGCAACATCTTTCAGGATTTGAAATAGCTCCACTGGAATTCCATCACCTCCACTAGCTTTGTTTGCAGTGATGCTTTCTAAGGCCCACTTGACTTCACATTCCAGAATGTCTGGCTCTAGGTCAGTGATCACATCATCGTGAGTATCTGGGTCATGAAGATCTTTTTTGTACAGTTCTTCTGTGTATTCTTGCCATCTCTTCTTAATATCTTCTGCTTCTGTTAGGTCCATACCATTTCTGTCCTTTATCGAGCCCATCTTTGCATGAAATGTTCCCTTGGTATCTCTGATTTTCTTGAAGAGATCTCTAGTCTTTCCCATTCTGTTGTTTTCCTCTATTTCTTTGCATTGATTGCTGAGGAAGGCTTTCTTATCTCTTCTTGCTATTCTTTGGAACTCTGCATTCAGATGTTTATATCTTTCCTTTTCTCCTCTGGTTTTCGCTTCTCTTCTTTTCACAGCTATTTGTAAGGCCTCCCCAGACAGCCATTTTGCTTTTTTGCATTTCTTTTCCATGGGGATGGTCTTGATCCCTGTCTCCTGTACAATGTCACGAACCTCATTCCATAGTTCATCAGGCACTCTATCTATCAGATCTAGGCCCTTAAATCTATTTCTCACTTCCACTGTATAATCATAAGGGATTTAATTTAGAGGATTTTAATTCTTTTCATGGCATATTTCTCTTTTGCTAAATTTCTTTCCTTTGATCATTTCTTGGATGCAACGTGGTAAAAAGGAAGAGTGTGGGGTTTGAAGTTGGAGAAACTGGCTTCACAACCTGTCATCTTTATTTTCTAGTAGGCTACTTGTGGGTAAACCATTACCTTAATTCTCTGTACTTCGGTTTCCCCATCTATAAAATGGGATGAGAATGACTGAGAGGATTACAGGAGATAACGAAAGTGGGAGTGATGAACAAGAGCGTCTTGTGAAGATGCTGCTTGACCCTTCTCTCTCCACCCACCCCAGCCACTCCTCTCTTTTTCTTGCTTCTTTTCTTACCAGAGTCAAAAGAACTCTCTAATATTAGTATCTCCGGTAAAACAGAATGAAAGTAGTCCCTTCCTTCCGTACTTCAAAGGGTCACTTTTGTAATATTCAGTAGGGCAAATGCATGTAGAGCATGTTGTAAAGGTTTGGATCCAAATGTAGCTATATTTGTTTTTTGCCACACGACAGCTCTATGAATGGGTTTGTCAGAGTGGACATCATCCTTTCCATTTTACATACAAGGACATGTTTGGAGAGGCTGTGATTTCCACATGGTCACATAGCACCTGAACCCAGGCTTCTAGACTATAAAAGTCCATCCTAAAAAAAAAAAACGCTTTTCAAAATATTTATTTATTTGGCTGGACTGGGTCTTAGTTGCAGCATTTGGGATCTTTCAGCTTTGTTGCAGCATGCAAGATCTTAGTTGCATGTAGGATCTATTTCCCTGAGCAGGATTGAACCTGGGCCCCCTGCATGGAGTCTTAGCCACTGGACTACCAGGGAAGTCTCCAATCAAAGGCCATTTTAAAAGTTTATTTCTCTCCTGTAAGTTAAATGATTTAAATTCTTCTAGCTTTTCTTCATAAATTCCACACATCAACCTAAAACAAATGAATTGCTCAAATGATTTTCTTCTCCAGAATTTTGCTATGAAAGTTGGGTTGAGTTATGTGAGCACTGAGTGAGTAATAGCCAGCACTGTGTAGGGAACACAGTGGTAAATGATAAGTCATGGTCCCTGCCTTTATAGAATGTGTGTTCTGTGGGGGTTGGGGTGGAGTGAGTGGAGTAAGCAAACAAATTAACAACAGAGTTTTGAGTAGTCATAACCATTTTTGACTCAAATAAAGTCTAGTGACCTGAAGGAGTGACAGTGTGGTAGTGGTGTTGGTGGACGAGGAGGTGTGACTTAGATTAAGTGTTTGGGAAGGGATCATGGCATCCGGTCCCATCACCTCATGGGAAATAGATGGGGAAACAGTGGAAACTGTGTCAGACTTTATTTTTCTGGGCTCCAAAATCACTGCAGATGGTGACTGCAGCCATGAAATTAAAAGACGCTTACTCCTTGGAAGGAAAGTTATGACCAACCTAGATAGCATATTCAAAAGCAGAGACATTACTTTGCCAACAAAGGTCCGTCTAGTCAAGGCTATGGTTTTTCCAGTGGTCATGTATGGATGTGAGAGTTGGACTGTGAAGAAGGCTGAGCGCCGAAGAATTGATGCTTTTGAACTGTGGTGTTGGAGAAGACTCTTGAGAGTCCCTTGGACTGCAAGGAGATCCAACCAGTCTATTCTGAAGGAGATCAGCCCTGGGATTTCTTTGGAGGGAATGATGCTGAAGCTGAAACTCCAGTACTTTGGCCACCTCATGCGAAGAGTTGACTCCTTGGAAAAGACTCTGATGCTGGGAGGGATTGGGGGCAGGAGGAGAAGGGGACGACAGAGGATGAGATGGCTGGATGGCATTACTGACTCGATGGACGTGAGTCTGAGTGAACTCTGGGAGTTGGTGATGGACAGGGAGGCCTGGCGTGCTGTGATTCATGGGGTTGCAAAGAGTTGGACACAACTGAGCGACTGAACTGAACTCGAAGGGGATGACTGTGGAGCTGAGGCTTCAAGGAGAACAGGGACTTTGCCTTCACTATTGCATCCCCATTCCCAGTAACCTGATCAGTGCCCAACAAACAACATGTTCAATAGATACTGGGTGAATGAATCAATCAAGGGATGAAAAAGTCATTCATCCAAAGATCAGGGAGTGTTTGGAAATGCTTTTGCATGGCTAATACTAATAGCTGCTTTTCACTTGGCTCGTTTTACATGCCAGGTACTTACACTTAGTGATTTACATTTATTTAAAAGTGGAATCCTCACAACAACACACAGAATTAATGAGATGGTTACCCCATTTTTCAGATAAGGGCTATAATGACATTTGTGATAAAGGGAATAGAATTTTATATTTCAAAGTCTTTAACTTTCTTGTCACTCCTTTTAGTCTCAAACACTTTAAGACCATAGTTTGGTCACGTTTTTACTAGTCAAATGCTTGTAAAAATGGTGGTGTTCTGATTCACCTAATTTTCTATCAAAGCTAGTTTGTTAAAGTTCTATATAAAAATGAGAGTTGCTCTGTTTCATTCACATGCTAGTTAAAACTGAATCATAGAAAGTCTGAGTTGAAAACAGTAGAATTCAACTTGTCCAATAGTAGTACCACCCAGGGGATTCTCCAGGCTAGAGGGTTTCCATGCCCTCCTCCAGGGGATCTTCCTGACCCAGGGATCAAACCTGCATCTCTTATGTTTCCTGCACTGGCAAGCGGGTTCTTTACTGTTAGCGACACCTGGGAAGCCCCATTATAAATAAAGGGACTTAGGCATCAAGGATCTTTCCAAATTTTTTTCTTTAATGACTTGAATTTTTTGCAGTGAGTATTTGGAGTGAGCAAAACGATATAACAACAAGATTGGCTGTCATCTGTTAAGCACACGAATCACGTGTTTCAAAACCAGTTCATTTGCTCTTTAGAATTGCAATGATATAGACATTAGAATCCTCATCTTGCTGATAAAAGTGTACCTGAGGCCCAGGGGCCTGTGTAACTTGCTCAACGTCACACTGACCTTGGGATTCAGTCAGAATTCAATACACCGTGCTGCTTCTTCCAAAATAGGATCACTTCATAGTAAAAATTTAGAAAGAGAAAGTGAAAAGTGAAAGTGAAAGTTGCTTAGCCATGTCTAACTCTCTGTGACCCCATGGACTGTAGTCCATGGAATTCTCCAGGCCAGAATACTGGAGTGGGTAGTCATTCCCTTCTCCAGGGGATCTTCCCAACCCAGGGATCGAACCCAGGTCTCCTGCATTGCAGGTGGATTCTTTACCAGCTGAGCCACCAAGGGAGCCCCTCTGTCCCCCTGGGCAAAAAAAATTAGAAATTGATAGCAAAAATTTTAGCAGTTTTGATTGACATTTACTCACCCAGGACACTAGAAATTCTTTGATTTTGTTTTTCTTTTTTTCAGGGGAGGGGACAAATTTTTCTCCACCTGAAAGTAAAGGGTAGAAAAAAATTCCACTTACTTGTATTTTGAATTAATGCATGTAGTTTCACAGGTCCAACGATCAACAGAATACAATTCATTTGTACATTCAGACCGTTGGCTTTTGGCAACTACAGAGAGGGAAACTTGACAGAGACTCTTGGGGAAGTCCCTACCCTAAGAAAATCCCTCCATGACAACAAAGTGCCCCAGGGGCGTTTGAGTTCTCTAAGGGCTGATAAAATGCAATCTTAACACCAGTGGCAGATTTTATCTTTCATCTTTCTCTGAATGACTAAGGATTTCTGTCTCTGATCTTCTTTTCCCCTCCTCTTTCTCATAGGAAGTTCCTGGCTGGAGAAACCCCCAATATGGGTGGGCTAAAGATAAAGGACTTTGGGGTTGCTTGGTCTTGTCCAGAGACATGAAAGATAATCATCAGCTTTTGGGCTTCCCTGGTGACTCAGGGGTTAGGAACCCACCTGACAATGCAGGAGATAAGGGTTTGATTCCTGGGTTGGGAAGATCCCCTGGAGAAGGAAATGGCAGCCTACTCCAGTACTCCTGTGCCTGGGAAATCCCATGGACAGAGGAGCCTGGTGGGCTACAATCCATGTGGTCGAAAAAGAGAGTCAAACTTGACTTAGTGTCTAAACAACAACATCTATCTATGTATCTGCCATCTGTCATTACTTATTTTGGAGGTGTATGTTGTTCATTCAGTCATGTCTGACTCTTTGCAACCCCATGGGGTGGAGCCCACCAGGCTCCTCCGTCCATGGGATTTTCCAGGCAAAAATACTGGAGTGGGTTGCCATTTAAGGGATTATATTAAACAGCCATAAAAAAATCAGTAGTGCAAGTGTGTGTGCTAAATCACTTCTCTCATGTCTGACTCTCTGTGACGCTATGGACTGTAGCCCACCAGGCTCCTCTGTCCATTGGATTCTCTAGACAAGAATATTGGAGTGGGTTGCCATGCCCTCCTCCAGGGGGATCTTCCCGACCCAGGGATCGGACCTGAGTCTTTTACATCTCCTGCATTGGTAAGTGGGTTCTTTACCACAAGTGCCAGCTGGAGAAGTCCATCATCACTTATTTTGGAGGAGGTAAGGGATTCTGTTGAGCAACCATTAAGAAGTCAATAGAGCCTAGTGACTTATTGAGCTCATAAAACAAGTCAATAAAACATGCCTTACAGAGATTGGGAGAAACCACCCTAAAAGTAATTTCAGTCATTTGAGAATTTTGGAGGATGAGTTTAAACATCACTTAGACTTCAGAGTTGAGCAGTCCCTCAGCACCAACTCTGTACTTCCCTATCCCCCACCTTCCTTCACACCTATATGCTTTGGGGGCATGTTGGAATCCCAATTTGTCTAGTCATCACAGACTCAGAAACAGATAAACTCATAATTATAAATTTAAATTATTTCTGAAATATCATTGTTATGTATCACCCCCTCAAAAGCCTTAATTTTAGGAGCATAAATCCAAAAGTCAATACAAAAAGCACTCTAAGTTATTTGCTGTGACTCTTTTGATAAAACATGGTGGAATTTAAGAGTAGGGTTGTCCTAAACCTGTAGAAAAACATTTCAAGGAAATAGGCAGAAAAAGTCCTAAATTCCTTGAAGTTACATAAATGTCAAGCCTTGATCTCATTGAGGTGGTCCTCTAGGATTTTCTGCTAATATCTACTTGACATTACTTTCCCAAATGGATAGCCTTCTTGGTCATCAGAACTAGTATAATGAGACAAGAACAAAGACCAGCAATATTTTATAACTAAAAATATGAGGGAATATGCTATTTTCTGTGACTAAAATCTATTACCACCCCTGCATCCCAACTTTATCCCCAGGATATATTGCTGTATTGTAGACTTATCACCCTGTAGTGTAATTACCCCTTTGCTTTTCTTTGCCTCCCTCCCTCTACCAAGTCCTTTAAAGGCAGCTCACAGTGCCTGTCTCACTGTGCTTATCTTAGATAGGCATCCAGTGGAAAACTTCCACAGGAGACTGGGATCTGTGTGCAGGGATATGTTCAAAAGCAACACCTTTTGAAAAATGTGGGGTGGGGAATGAAGGAAGTAGGATTGGGCAGAGGGAAGAGTTCACACGTGAAACCATCACAATGAAGGCCTCACAAGATCCTTGGATAACTCTAAAACTGGGATGATCCCTTCAGAATCTCCCTTGAGGCAAGGGACCTGGGCCTTTACTGCTTATTCACTAGTTATTGGATGCAGGTTGGCTCTCCTAGTGGGGCATGACCTTGAGCCAGGCAACTTTCACGCATTTACTGAGGGCATTTCCCAGAGAATGACTCAGCTCAGTGCTGTCAGTTACTACCAATATTCGCAGAAGCCTGCGGAATAATGAGTGTGCTTCCGTTCTAAATGCAGGGATCTGAATGCATACAACAGCATCCACTACAATCCTCAGAAACTATTATTAAGTAAGTGATATTACGTAGTTCAGCCATTTATCCAAGTGACTGGCATTTTGGATTCCACATATGTAAGAGGAATATTTTAACCAACTGGGGATGTAACTCGCATAGTTATTAGTTTGGAAGCATCACTTTTAGGTATATAGCTACTAGGTTTCAGCACAAATTTACTTTGACATAAAATCCATTTTATTTCTCCAGTGTGGTCTGCTTGAAGAAACTCTGAAACTTGAATTAAAAGACTTGGATTCCTATTAGAACTCTGTCACTCATTGTCTGAGTCATATTGCTTCTTTGTTTTCAGTTTTCTCATCTGTAGAGTGGCAAAAATTATATTTGGGGTAACTTTTTCACAGGGTTGTAGTGCAAATAACGGAAAGGATGCTTGTTAAAGCCCGTTGTAAATGGTGAAGAAGGGAGTGAGGATGAAGTGGGAGTCCTCCATTAGCACGAGGAACAGGAAAGGAGATTGCAAAGGGGAGAGGTGAGGTGGAATTTTCCTGAGATGCCCCAAACCATCTCTTCACTTCACCATTGCAACTCAGGCCTGCTCAAGTGAAGTCAGTTGAAAACAGAACAAAAGAGACGGACAAATCATCTGACTGAATTATACACATTAAGTAAATCTTTAAGTATTTTAGAACTTTTTTCTCCCTGTCTCCCTACCAGGCAGAGGCTGCAACAATCATCCTCTTGGGAAGAAAGGAAAACCACTGTATTTGTTTAGTTCTGGGGGTTCTTGGCTACAATATAGGATCTATCACCTCAACACCACTTTGACTCAACTTGTTTATCTGAAAGCAAGTGGGTGTTCATTTCTAAGTCTCTCTTTATCTCTCTCTCTATTTTTGTTGTGGTCGTGGTTGCTTTGGTCTCATTTTTGAACTTTCCCCGTGACAGACCTTAGTCCCTGTCCTGAAAGTAAGTGATCATCCTTCAGGTCAGGTTAGAGTTAGCACGGACTTCCCCACAGCAGCGGAAATGTTTCCTTTGAATTTTAAGCTTTTTCGACCTTGATGGCATGATCTTGGTTTTGGTTGAAAACTGGAGATGAATGTCATGTTGTCAACTCCAGGGAGGTGTACTCAGCTTATTTCTAATCAGAGGCATTTCCCAGTCCTCTGCCCACATGAAGCTGGTTTTCCCTTCTACTTCAGAGATTTTCTGTTGCACTTTCTGTTCTCTTCCCTCTGTTCTTCTTTCTATTAATCCATCCGTTTATCCATCTCCCTCCATTCCTTCTGGTTAAGAAGCCAGCTTGGGCTACAATGCACATTTCATATTCCCTTTTGCAGCCTCCTTGCTTTGGTTGGATGTGGATAAACCCTGACTTCAACTTCAGTGCTGTCCTCCTGGGACCCATATATATATATAATTTTTTTTTTTTGGCTTGGCTTCCATCTCTGGGAACTCCCGATTAGTCAGGAAAATTTCAATGAAGCAGCAGGGCAGATCAGGGTCTGGCAGACCTTGTGCTTCTTGGCATTTCAAGGTTTATGGGTTGGATGAATTCTTAAATGCAACCCTGGCTTTATCAACAACATATTTGTTTTTATCCCTAAGGTACTCTGGTAGGAGACCACACTGATGCCTGGGAAACCTGACTTTACTTGGACTGTGATAGATTTGACCTCCATCCCAGTGTTTCCTTTCCTGTGTAGCCAGGTGACTCTCCCCTTACCAGATTTCTTAAATGAACTATGGTGTTCACATATCCTTAGATGGTGTATGGATATAATGGAAGCATTTTTCTCATGGAAGCCTGTCCTGAGCCCCCCAAGTGTAGACTAGGCATCCTTGTATAGCACCATATACTTTCTCCTGTGTTTTCTTTTTTTATTTAAAATAATTTTAAATACTTTATTACTAAAAAATGTTAATCATTATCTGAGCTTTCAGTAAGT
This sequence comes from Bos indicus x Bos taurus, assembly GCF_003369695.1. NCBI lineage: Eukaryota > Metazoa > Chordata > Mammalia > Artiodactyla > Bovidae > Bos > Bos indicus x Bos taurus. The sequence goes on along the minus strand of NC_040091.1, from coordinate 40,314,226 downwards.
CATAATCTTTTTTCTGGTGGAGGATCTTACCTCTATCTTGGTGGTTGCTGAAGGTTGGGGTAGCTGTGGCAACTTCTTGAAATAAGATAACAATGGAGATTGCCACATCAATTGACTGTCTCTTTAACAAACAATGCTCTGTAATAGATGATGCTGTTTGACAACGTTTTACCAACAGTCGGGCTTCTTTCACGATTGAAACCAATCCTCTCAAATCTGATTTTATCAACTAAGTTTATATAACACTCTTTTTTAAAAACATTATTTTTAATTGGAGGATAATTGCCTTATAATATTGTGTCAGTTGCCATACATCAACATGAATTAACCACAGATTTACACATGTCCTCTCTCCCCTGTATTTTCTTTAAGAATCTCTTGTTTATCACTGTATCTCCAGAGTCTGGAACACGGAAGTGTCAATACACATTTATTCTCTAATTAACGGAACTTTGGAAAGTATGAAACATCTTCCAGTTTCCTGACAAGGAAGAGGAGTTAACAATATCTGCTTCTCTGAGTCCATTTACCCCAGGCCTCATGGCCCACTGAGAGGCAGTGCTGAGGGTAAGTGGATGTTACCTTCTTATACGTGATTTTATGTTTTTATCACTTATTTCCATCGAGACCATCCTCTTTGTTATACCTAGAACTTGTCAACCACCAAGGGAGAAGCATGGTTGGCAATGGGTACAGGTGGTCAGGAGGAAATAGCAAGCTGCTGATAAACAGACCATTTTCTTCCTGCCTACCCCTGTTCATTAACATGGTAAAGATACATTAAAAAAAAATCCGTTCTCTCAAGATCCTTTTCAAGCCTCTATTTTTCCTCTTCAAATATCAAATCTATGTTTGGTAGAATTGAAATTTAGGTGGTTAGACATCTAGCTTGTGATGGGCAGATGAGCTTGATAACATTGTCTTTTGTCTCCAAGGGGTCAGGGCTTCTAGGTCTTCTTCTGGCTAACTCATACTTAACTTAAAAATACTTTGCTCTAAGAAGGCCTTTAGGGCAATGCAAATTTGGGCTTACCATTACGGGCTTTCCTATTTCATTGGAGTGTATTATAATTTTATCATATCAAAATTTCTTCTATGATTTGTCTTTTTTACTCATAAGAACAAATATTTCTTGAGGGCAAAGACCTTGTACGTGTCTTTTCTGTGATTAGACTTGTCTAAATAGTGCTGTCCAAGAGAACTTTAAGCAGTAATGGAAATGCTCTATTCTGCTCAGTCCAGTGAGGCTGCCACTAGCCAGATGAGACTGTTGAACACTTGAAATGTAGCCAGTGTGACTGAGGAACTACCTTAATTGTATTCATAATTTTAATTAATGTGTATTTACATTTAAATAGCCACAGATGAATAATGGTTAAGTATTAAACCCCATGGACAGAAGTTTAACTATTTCTACTAATCTTTTTAAGGAACAAACTTTTGGCTTTGTTGGTTCTCAATTTTGTTTCTTTCTTTCCTATTTCAGTAAATTCTGGTCTTTATCATTTCCTTCTACTCCATTTCCTTCCTTCCTCCTTCTTTCCTTCCTTCCTTCTTTTTCTAGCTTCTTAACCTGGAAGCTTATATCATTAATCTTATCATTTCTTATTTCTTATGTTACCATTCAAAGATGTAAAATTTCAAACCATAATGGAAAGGAATATGAAAAAAACATATATTTGTAACCGAATCACTCTGCTATACACAAGAAACTAACCCAACATCGTAAATCACCTATACTTCAATTAAAAAACGTAAATTTTTCTTAATGTGTTGCTTTACTATATTCCACAAATTTAATTTATAGTATTTTTAACTTTATTGAGATTTAATTTATACACATTAAAGTACACCCTCTTAAAGAGTACACTTGGATGAATTTCAGTAAATGCAGACACCACCTATTTTACTACCACCACAATTAAAATGTGGACTTTTCCATTCCCAGAGTATACTTTTATGTCCCTTTGCCATCATTCCCTATCCCATTAATCTACTATCACCACAGGTTAGTTTTGCCTATTGTAGAATTTCATGTAAATGGAAACCAAAAATCATGCATTCTTTGCTCTGTTTCTTTAGTTCAACAGAATATTTCTGAGAGTTATCCATGTTGTTGTAACAGGACTTTCTTCCTTTTTTATTGCAGAGTAGTATTCCGTGGGATGGTTAGGTCACAATTTGCTTATTTATTTATTTGGATATTTGAATGTTGGTGTTGTTTTCAGCTTTTGGCTATTATGAATAAAGCTGCTTTGAACATGTATGCACAGTGGGGATACATTTTCATTTTTGTGGGTAATTACCTATGTGTAGAATTGTCCATTCTGAAGGAGATCAGCCCTGGGATTTCGTTGGAAGGAATGATGCTAAAGCTGAAACTCCAGTACTTTGGCTACCTCATGCGAAGAGTTGACTCACTGGAAAAGACTCTGATGCTGGGAGGGATTGGGAGCAAGAGGAGAAGGGGACGACAGAGGATGAAATGGCTGGATGGCATCACTGACTCGATGGACGTGAGTCTGGGTGAACTCCGGGAGTTGGTGATGGACAGGGAGGCCTGGTGTGCTGCGATTCATGGGGTCGCAAAGAATTGGACACGACTGAGCGACTGATCTGATTTGATCTGATGATGATTGGAAGATTAACTTTATAAGAAACGGCCCAAATGTTTTAAAAAACATAGTTGTATAATTTTCCAGCCACTGTGGAGAACAGTATAGAGATTTCTTAAAAAAAATCTAGGACTAAAACTACCATATAATTAAAAAATCTCACTACTGGCATATATCCTGAGAACACCATAATTGAAACAGACACATGTACGCCAATGTACATTGCAACACTATTTACAACAGCCAGGACATGGAAGCAATCTAGATGTCCACTGACAGATGAATGGATAAAGAAGTGAGGTGCATACACACACACACACACACACACACACACACACACAATGTAATATTACTCAGATATAAAAAGGAATGAGTTTGAGTTAGTTCTAGTGAGGTAGATGAATGTAGAGACTATTATACAGAGTGAAGTAAGTCAGAAAGAGAAAAACAAATATCATATATTAATCCAACGGATGTTGGCAGTTTGATCTCTGGTTCCTCTGCCTTTTCTAAATCCAGCTTGTACGTGTGGAAGTTCTCAGTTCACATACTGCTGAAGCCTAGCTTGAAGGATTTTGAGCATAACCTTGTTATCATCTGCATATCTGAGGTTATTGATATTTCAGGTTGCCGGAAGAAATATCAATAACCTCAATAACTCTTTTGGCAGAAAGTGAAGAGGAACTAAAGACCCTCTTGGTGAAAGTAAAAGAGGAGAGTGAAAAAGCTGACTTAAAAACATTAAAAAAACAAAGATCATGGCATCCAGTCCTATCTCTTCATGGCAAATAGATGGGGAAATAGTGATAGACTTTATTTTCTTGGGCTCCAAAATCACTGCAGATGGTGACTGCAGCCATGAAATTAAAAGATGCTTCCTCATTGGAAGAAAAGTTATGACCAACCTAGACAGCATATTAAAAAGCAGAGACATTACTTTGCAGACAAAGGTCCATATAGTCAAAGCTATGATTTTTCCAGTAGTCACGTATGGATGTGAGAGTTGGAGGCCATAACGAAAGCTGAGTGCTGAAGAATTGATGCTTTTGAACTGTGGTGTTGGAGCAACTCTCGAGAGTCCCTTGGACAGCAAGGAGATCCAAGCAGTCCATGCTAAAGGAAATCAGTCCTGAATTTACATTGGAAGGATTGGTGCTGAAGCTGAAGCTTGAATACTTTGGCCACCTGATGTGAAGTCCTGACTCACTGGAAAAGACCCTAATACTGGGAAAGATTGAAGGCAGGAGGAGAAGGGGACGACAGAAGATGAGATGGTTGGATGGTATCACCGACTCAATGGACATGAGTTTGAGCAAACTCCAGGAGACAGAGAAGGACAGGGAGGCCTGGCATGCTGCAGTCCATGGGGTCGCAAGGAATCAGACATGACTGAGCAATTGAACTGAACTGAACTGAACGCGTATATATAGACTCTAGAAAAATGGTACTGATGAACCTAGTTTCAGGGCAAGAATAGAGACACAGACATAGAGAACTGACTTATGGACACAGGGGCAGGAGAGGGTAGGATGAATTGAGAGAATAGCATTAAAATAATATATATTGACATATTAAAATATATAGCTGATGGGAAGTTATATTACAGGGAATTGTATAACACAGGGAATTCAACCTGGTGCTCTGTGACAACCTAAAGGGTGAAATGGGGTGCAGGATAGGAGGGAAGTTCAAGAGGGAGGAAACATATGCATACCTATGGCTGAGTCTTGCTGCTGTATGGTAGAAACCAACACAACATTGTAAAGCAATTATCTTCTAATTAAAAATAAATTGAAAAAACAATTGTATCATTTTCAATTTCTACCAGTAATATATGAGAGTTTTAGGTGCTCCATATTCTCACTGATACTTGTTATTGTCAGTCTTTTAAATCTTAGCTGTTCTAGTGGGTGTGTAGTGGTATCTAACTTTGGTTTTATATTGCAGTTCCCTGATGACAAATGATGTTGAGTATGAAGAAGGCAATGGCAACCACTCCAGTACTCTTGCCTGGAAAATCCCATGGACGGAGGAGCCTGGTAGGCTGGAGTGCATGGGGTCGCTGAGTCGGACACGACTGAGAGCCTTCACTTTCACTTACATTTTCATGCATCGGAGAAGGAAATGGCAACCCACTCCAGTGTCCTAGCCTGGAGAATCCCAGGGACCGGGGAGCCTGGTGGGCTGCCGTCTATGGGGTTGCACAGATTTGGACACACTGAAGTGACTTAGCAGCAGCAGCAGCAGCATGTGCAATTTTTGTGACATGCGTTTTAAAATATTTTCTCCATTAAAATATTAGGTTGATTATCTTCTTAATATCATTTGTAAGAATTCTTTATATATTCTGGATACAAAATTTTTTGTCAGTTATTGTTCAGTCACTAAGATATGTCTGACTCTTTGCGACCCCATGGACTGTAGCCTGCCAGATTCCTCTGTCCATGGGATTCTCCAGGCAAGAATACTGGAGTGGGTTGCCATTTCCTTCTCCAGTTCTTCACCTGTGAATATAGCCAATTACTTTGATATTTGAATGTTAAACTAATCTTTCATTTCTGAAATTGACCCCACTTTATTTAGGTGTTTATTAGTGTGTATTGATTGTCCTTTTTATACATGGTTGAAATGTTAACATTTTGTTAAGTATTTTTGCATCTATGTTCACAAGGAAAATGCATTTGTATTTATTTACTTATTTTTGTGAAAAGTTTGTTTGGCTTTGGTATTAGGTTAGTGCTGGCCTCATGAAAGGGGTTGGGAATCATTCCCTTCTTTATTTTTAGAAGGGATTTGTGCAAAATGTGTATTTTTTCCCTTTTTTAACATTTCATATAATTCATTAACTGTATTGGGTTATTAAAATTTCCTGCTCCCCGCCCCCCCCCCCTTATTTTTGGTGTGTGTGTGCGTGTGTGTGTACGTGATCTGTTGTGTCCGACTCTTTGCAACCCCATGGACTGTAGCCCTCCAGGAACCTCAGTCCATGGAGTTTTTGCTGGTTTTGCTAGGTTTTGACTTTTAAGAAATTTGTCCTTTCTAATATGCTTGTTATCTTTTTAATGTCTGTTGGCTCTTTTGAATCCTTGAATTTCTTATATTGATTTTTGTTGTTGTTCAGTCACTAAGTTATGTCCGAATCTTTGTGACACACATTGATAATCTTTGTCTTTTCTCTCCCTCTTTTTTCTTAGTCATTTAGTTTATCAATTGCATTGCTTTTTTAAAGAACCAACTTTTAGTTTCATTGAATTTGCTGTATTGTTCATTTAATTTTTATGTTACTGAGTCTACATATATATTTTCTATTTTGCTCTTTAATAGGAGAAGAGGGTAACAGAGGATGAGACAGCTGGATGGCATCACTGACCCAATGGACATGAGTTTGAACAAACTCTGGGATATGGTGAAGGACAGGGAAGCCTGGCATGCTGCAGTCCACGGGGTTGCAAAGAGCTGGACGCAACTTAGCAACTGAACAATGATATACTTTGGACTTGGTCTACCTTCCTTTTCAGCTTTCTAAGATTGAAGCTTAGATGACTGATTTTAGAATTCTTTCACTTTTCTTAAGGAAAACCCCGTAGGTTTTTCATGGGATAACTGACTGAAGGCCAAAAACTCATCACAGAGAATTTAGTCAAGAGATGAGGAGGCCTGTGTAATCTAGCATGAGTCAAGTCCATGGAGGAAATATCTTGGTTAAAGTCAGGGGCTGCCATCCATTGATATCTTTTTAAAAAGTAAACTGGTCAATCACTGTGTTTTATCTGATTTCTTAGCCATCCTCCAGAAACATGAAGCAGGAGACATTTATCCATTAGGCACAATAGGTGAGATGCCTAAACCCCATGATCTAGGGAAAATGGTTTAATTTATTTCATAAAATGATGCCAAAAACAATGGTGCTTACCATGTTAAAAAACAATAGGATAAATCATGTATGGTACAAGCATAGGGCCCATTATGAGAAGCTATTTTCAATATCTGAGATATGAATACTTCCCAGAGCGTCTATAAAACACTTCCTGAAGGGAGAAACATAGAGTCCTCAATCTGGCCTTTTCTTTTGTTTGAGAATAAATAAAATTTAATCCTTTTCTGAGCAACTGATCAGGATATTATTTCTAGAGAAAGGGAGGGAAGAGGGTGAAAGGTAGAAATTCAACTGCCTTAACAGCAGGAGTCCAGCACAGGACCACCTGAGCTTGTGTGGAAAACTTATAACCAGAGATACTGGGGTGGAGCACAGCAGAAGATGCAGACTCTGCTGTGCTGTATGTGCAATGCAAACATTTTTGGATGCAGTAAACCCTGGGCTGTGGGTTGTGTTTGCTCTCTGACGTGAATTCACTACTAAGAATCTGGAGTGCTCAAACTTTCTCAAGAGGGGGATTGAGTTTCTTGCAGAGTTTATCTTACCCAGAATGCGTTGCAAACTCAGCCCCAAGTTCCCTCTCTCCCTGCCCCTAGTATGGTGGGCTCTGTAGAAACAGAGCAAGCAGCACCCTAGTTAACCATTTCAGCTTAATTACTAGCCCAAGGACTGTACAGGCTATCAAGTATGAAGGGCTGGACCATGTGATGGCCTCCAAACTTTTCCACAAGGGCTCCTGTAGTCCGTGTGAGATCGTCTATACTCCCTCTCCACCCCAACGCCAGCCTCCTTCCCACAAAATCAGCTTGCATAACCTAGTACAGCCCCTTCCCCAGGTCAGCCATTCTAACTTGAGAGCAGAGTTCAGTTCAGTTCAGTTCAGTCGCTCAGTCGTGTCCAACTCTTTGCGACCCCATGAATCGCAGCAGGCCAGGCCTCCCTGTCCATCACCATCTCCCGGAGTTCACTCAAACTCACGTCAGTCGAGTCGGTGATGCCATCCAGCCATCTCATCCTCTGTCGTCCCCTTCTCCTCCTGCCCCCAATCCCTCCCAGCATCAGAGTCTTTTCCAATGAGTTAACTCTTGAGAGCAGGGTAGTGAGCTGTAAACCCAGACCCACCATTCCGCCAGTACCCACTCTTCTTTCCTAGAGTGTGCCTATTTTCGGCCATGCCCCCCGTGCCGGTGCCCTAAGCAAGTGCCCCTCCCCCCCCCGCCACGACTGGTGGTAAAAGGAAAGCCAATAGCAATTGTGGACAATAGCAGATGGCCAATAGCAATTGTCCAATAGCAGAGCATGTAAGTGAGGCACCTACGGAGACCGTGGAACCCTGTGGAGATGTTGGAATCCATGTTAGGTACCAGAGAGAGTGCCAGCCTCCACCTCTGCTTGTCAAGAGTGTTTGCAGAGCTTGTGGAGACACAGGGTTTGCTAGGCATGCATTCTCCGCCCAGGGGCCATTACTGTTACTGCCTGGGAGTATATGAAGTGGAGATAAGATCTAAACTGTGCAGTATCCAGCACCGGAAGTCAGAGAACGCTACGCTGAGGAAGGAATTCCAGGCTTCGTGGACCGCGTGAGGCACGAGGCTGCGGCAGTCAGGAGGGCTGTGATGGCGGCCAGGAGCCCCAGGACCAGTCACCTGAGGATCTAAGTCGTGCTGCCGCCGAGGCCCCACGGAAACAGGTTTCTCATTTGTTTTAGTGTATTTGGAGCTATACATCCCTTCAAGGTATTGCCTTGTTCATGTTCCACAAATTTTATTATGGTGTGTTTTAGTTTGTATTTAATTTAAAATATTTCTAATTTCTCTTGTGTGTATGTGTTTTGTATTTTTGATACATGGACTGTTTAGAAGCACATCTTTTAATTTCAAATTTTGCATTGCTTTCCCAGTTTCATTTAGGTATTGATTTATATTCCTTGTTGTTTATTTTTAACTTTAATTTCTGTTGTTTCAATCTGCCTGAATTTATCAAGACTTGTTTTGTGGAAGAGCGTAGAGTCTGCTTTGCTCAGTGGTTGATACTTGTGTACCTGAAAAGAATGCGTGTTCTGGTGTTGGTTGTAATGTTTTCTAAGTGCCAGGTAGATTAAGTTGTTAACAAGTGTTGTTAAATTCTTCTATATCCTTATTGATTTTCTGATTGTTCTATCACTTATTAAGAGAACAGTATTGAAATTTCCAATTACATTTGTGGACTTACGTATTTCTCCTTGAATTTCTGTCAGTTTTGCTTCATGTATTTTGAATCTCTGTTGTTGAGTCTGTATATACTGAAGGTTGTTATCTTCCTAATGATTTGACCACTTTTTCATTATGAAGTGCCACTGTTTGTCCCTGATAACTTTCCTTGAATGATATGAATAAAATAATTTTAGTTTTTTATGGTTAGCTTTTTTAATGTTATCTTTTCACCCTTTTGCTTTTTCTTAACCTTATTAAAAAATTAAAGTTTAATTTACAGTGTTGTGTTAGTTTCAGGTATACAGCAAAATGATTCAGTTTTGTATATATTCTTTTTCAGATTCTTTTCCATTATAGATTATGAGGTATTGAATATAGTTTCCTGTGCTATACAGTAGATCCTTATTTTTAATGTATTTATATATATAAAATATATACATATAGTATATGTATGTTAATCCTAGACTCCTAATTTATGTCCTTGCTAACACCCCCTTTCAAAACCATGTTTGTTTTGTATGTCTGTGTCTGTTACTGTTTTTATAAATAAGTTCATTTGTATCATTTTTTTAGATTTCACCTATAAGTGATATCATGTGATATTTGCCTGTCTGACTTACTTCACTTAGTATGATAATCTCTGGGTCCATTCATGTTGCAGATGGTATTATTTCATTTTTTATGGCTAAATAATATTCCATTGTATATAGATACCACATCTCGTATATCATTTCTTCTGTTGATGGGCCCTGAGGTTGCGTCCATGTCTTGGCTGCTGTATAGTGCTGCTGTGAACACTGGGGTGCATGTATCTTTAGGGTTTTCTCTGGATATATGCTCCATCCTTTTGCTTTTAACCTGTCTATGTGTTTATATTTGTGCTTCCCTGGTGACTCAGTGGTAAAGAATCTGCCTGCCAATGCAGGAGACATGGTCTAAAACTCAGGTCAAGATCATCCCCTGGAGAAGGAAATGGCAACCCACTCCAGTATTCTTGCTTGGGAAAGCCCGGGGACAGAAGAACCTGGCAGCAAAGGTCCAGGGGTCACAAAAGAGTCAGATGTGACTTATCAACTGAACAACAGTGTTTATATTTAAACTGTTTCACACAGACAGCATAAGGTAGGCTTTCCTTTCTACCTAACCTGACAGTATCTGCCTTTTAAGTGGAATGTTACAAATGTTTACATTCTTTATAATAAGCAATTTGATTAGTTAGGTATAAATCAACTGTTTTGCTACTTGTTTTCTATTTGTCCCATCTGGTTTTTTGTTTTGTTTTTTACCTTTTTTCCTGCTTTCTTTACATGCATTGGATTAATTAAGCATTTTTTAGTATTCTTGCTTATCTCCATACTGGCCTCTTAGCTCTCCTTTAAGTGGTTGCTCTAGGGTTTCAATTTTCATCTTTAACTTACCATCATGTATCTTCAAATAATATACCTGTTCATATGTAACATAAAAATCTTTCAACAGTGTGCATTCACTTACCCTTTTATAGTTTGTCGTACTGTTGTTATATAGCTAATTTCTATATAAGTATATATATATAAACCATACTACTTTCATATTATATTTGTTACAACACTCAGGTCTTTCAAAAATGGGGAAGCAAGAGAATTTTTTGTATTTACCACACACTTACCATTTCTAAGTCTCCTCATTCCTTTGTGTAGATCCAACTTTCTATCTGATACAATTTTTTTTCAATGTGAAGAACTTCTTATAATATTTCTTTTAGTGTATATCTGCCAGTGACAGAGTCCCTCAGCTTTTGTTTCTGCAAAAGTCTTTGTTTCCCTTCATCTGAGGGATATTTTTTATGGATATAATTAATGTTGACAGATTTTTTTTTCAGCATTTTAAACATATCATTCCCTTGTAGTCTGGTGTGCATTATTCTGACAGTCTTTAGTCATTCTTATATTTGTAATGTAATGTCATATCATATCTTGTAACTTGTATTTTTTTCTGACAACTTTTAAGATTTCCTCTTCATTAAAATTTTTAAAAAGCAATTTTATTGTAATATGCCTTGTAAGATTTTTTGTGCTTTCATCCTGCTTTTGGTTCATTGAAGTTCTTAGGTCTATGGGCTCAATTTTCATCAAACTTGGAAAACCTGGTGGGCCGCTGTCTATGGGGTCACACAGAGTCGGACATGACTGAAGCGACCTAGCAGCGACCTAGCAGCAGCAGCAGCAGACTCCTGTTAGACTGCTTAATATTGTCCTAGAGATTCTTAAGGATTTGTTATTTTTTTACATTCTTTTTTTTAATATCTGCTTTAGTTTGGATGGTTTGTATTATATATGTTCAGTCTCACTGGTTCTTCTGCAGTGTCTGATTTACTGTAAGTACATTCAGTGAATTTTGCAGTTTAGATACTGCTTTTTCAGTTCTTGATGCTCCAGTCAGTTCTTTTTTAAATCTTGCTGTTTTCACTCTCATTATGTTTGTGTTCTCACTGACACCCTTGAGCATGTTTTTAGTTGTTGTTTTAATGTGGTTGGTTGCTATTTTTTTTATTACTGTCATGAAATATACTTTCATTACTGTACTGTTTTTTACTGATTTTTCTACATTTTCCTGATTTTTGCATGTCCAGTAATTTTTAAAAAGTAATTTCCAGGTGGCTCAGTGGTGAATCCGCCTGCAGTGCAGGAGACATGGGTTTGATCCCTGAGTCGGGAAAATTGCCTGGACAGAGAAATGGCAACCCACTCCAGAATTCTTACCTGGAAAAATCCCATGGACAGAGGATCCTGGCTAGCTATGCACTCCATGGGGGTTGCAAAAGAGTCAGACACTACAGCTAAACAACAAAGTTTTTATAGATACTAGTCATTATGATTGTTACATCGTTGAGAGTCTGGGTTTGGTTGTATTTTTTTTTTAAAGAATATTGGAGAAAAAATTCTGGCATGCGGTTGTTACATGTGGCTATGCTTCTTCATTTTGAAGTTATTTTAAACTTTATTTGGAAGAGTTTAAAGTAGCCTTCACTAACTCAAACATCCCTCCACTTCATGTGAGCTTTGAGAATTTTTCATTTTGGAGCTCTCCTGTAATTCTTTCCCCAGCCTTACAGCATTTCACTGTATGTGGTGGTGGTGGTGGTTTAGTCACTAAGTTGTGTCCGATCTTGCAACCCCATGGACTGTAGCCTGCCAGGCTCCTCTGCCCATGGTATTCTCCAGGCAAGAATACTGGACTGGGTTGTCATTTCCTTCTCCATTCACTGTATGTATACATGGCTTTGGAGAAGGAAATGGCAACCCACTCCAGTGTTCTTGCCTGGAGAACCCCAGGGACGGGGGAGCCTCTCGGGCTGCCGTCTATGGGGTTGCACAGAGTTGGACACGACTGAAGCGACTTAGCAGCAGCAGCATACATGGCTTACTCTTTAGCAGTGGACTAAAAGGGACTGCTCTACATATTTCTAGAGCCTTTTCTATGCATCTTTTCCTTTTCTCTCGTACTCGACTTTGAACAAATATGCTCTCCTTAGCACCTCTACCCACTACGAGAACTCATTTTTGTGTCTCCTGAACTCATTGGAGGATGTGGGCTCTGTTGTGTTCTCCCTCTCTGTACTATTGCCTGGAAATTTCTCCAACAGAAAGCCAGCATGAACATAGACAACCCTATGTCCTATTTTACTTCTTTCTGTGAAGGATCTTTTTTGTAGTACCTGTTGTGTTGAATACAGTTTCTTAAAATGTTGTTTCATATATTTTGTCCAGTTTTACAAGGGTTAATAGTAGGAGAAAAAGCTTGGTTCTGTTTATTCCATCATAACTGAAATGGAAGCCCTGATCTGTGATTTATTTTTGCTTTGTTTTAAACACTGTTATGATTTAACTAATGAGTTATTCACAACTGTGTTTTAAAATTTCCAAAATGTATGAGTTTTAACTTTTTAAAAATGATTTCAAACTTAATTGCATTATTCCCTGAGAATATATTCTATAGAACAATAAATACCTGAAATTTCTTGGAGCTTGACATATAAGTATTTCTTGTGTATACGAAAAGAAAGAGTATTTTCTGATTGCTAGGGACTGTTTCTACATATGTCCATTAAGTCAATATTGTTAATTATGTTCAACATTTTATATCTTTATTACATTTTTGGTCTGCTTGGCTATTTAGGAGAGAGGTTTATTGGAATCTAATACTGAGATGGTTGAGTTATCAATTTCTCTTTATAGTTTCATCAATTTTTGTTTTATGTATTTTTACACTTTAAAAATTGAGGTAAACAGTAAAATTATGCAGATCTTAAATGTGTAGAACAAATAATTTTTATACCAACTCATCTACCTATATAACTACCACTTAGCTTAAGATGTGGAACATCTTCTGAACCATAGAAGTCCAGGAGTAGAATTGCTAAGTCCCAAGTAGAATTTTAAATATGAGTTTTATCTTGGTAGATAGAACCAAAAAGTTTTGTAAAATAATTGTACTGATTTACTCTCCCACCAGTACTGTATGAGAATTCCAGTTGCTCTACATCCTTACAAACACTAGTCTGTATTTTAGTTTTGGTAATTCTGGTAGGTATATAGTAGTATCTCATTGTGGTTTTAAATTTGCATTTCTCTGATGACCAGTGATGTTGAGCAGTTTCATATGTTTATTCACCATTTGGGTGTCTTTCTTTCTCCTTATTAAGTGAGTGGGTTTTGGCTCCTTGCCCCCCTCCATTGGGTTGTCTCTCTTTTCCCTATTGATTTATATAATTTAACAAATATATTCTGGATAATAATTCTTTGTCAGTTGCATACATTAAAAAAAGTCTCTGTAAGTGATTTGCCTTTTCATTATCTTAGTAATGTCTTTTGATGAACAGGAGTTCTTGATTTTAAGGAAGTCTAATATATCACTTTTTTCTATTATGGTTAGTGCTGTTGTGTCCTTTTAAAGAAACCTTGTCTTTTCCAAGTTCAAGCAGATATTCATCTAATTTTTCTATTAGAATCTTTATTGGTTCGGTTTTCATATTTAAATTTGTGATCCATTTGAAATAGAGTTTTGCATGTATCATAAGGTTTGAGTTAAAAATTTTAATTTTTTTTGAGTTAAGGTTAACTTTTAAAAATGGGTATCCAGTTGATTCATCACTATTATTGATTTGATTATACTTTCCCAATTAAATTGGCATCTTTGGTACTAATCAGGTGACTATATGTGTGTGAATACCTTTCTGGATCTCTGATCTCTATTCTGTTACCATTGCTCTATTGTTGTGCCAATATAATGGTGTCTCAATTTCTTCAGTTTCTTAAAGTCATGATGTGAAATAATGTAAGTCTTCTACTGTTATTCTTCTATAAGGTTGCCTTGACTGTTCTAGGTCCTTTGTGTTTCCATATAAATTTTAGAATTAGCTTGTCAAATTCAAAACAAAACCTCTTCTGAGAGTTTATATTGGGATTGAACTGAATGTATAAAACAGTTTGGGATGAAATAACAATTTTGACTTTTTTAATCCATGAGCATAGTATATTCTTCTATTTAGTTATGTCTTCAATTTCTCTTGGCAATGTTTTGTTGTTTTTTGAGACTACTGTTACAGTTAATTTTAAAAAATACCTTCTGGTTTAACTGAGTCTTTTAACTTTTCCATGTCTTATTGTTTTAGGTCAGATGTCAGCAAACCTTTTTCCATAAAATGCCAGTTTGCAGACCATGTGATCTTATTGCAGTTACTTGAGTTTGCTGGTGCAAAGTGAAAGCAGCCATAGACAACATGTAAACAAATGGGTGTGTCCATGATCCAATAAAGGTTTATTTACAAAAATAGCATAATTTGGCCTATAAGCCATAGTTTGCTGATTGACAGTTCTCTTGTAAATAGACTATAACTGGCTCTCTTGTAAATAGGATATAACTGAATTTTAAAAATCTAAGTGAACAAATTGTATCTTTTAATTGTTGGCTTTAGTTTATTATATTTAAAATGATTATTTTTCTCATATATATTGGCTGTTTTCCTCTATCATGTTACCTTTTCTTTGTTCTACTTTTTCATACTTTTTTGTGTCTTTTTATTAACTGAATTTTTGTGTTTTCTTCCAGTGTCCCCTCTTTATTTCTGTTGCTTTTAGAAATACTCTTTAAATTTTACCATCATATTTACTAAAGTCTATCTTTTAAGAGCTGTAAAAAGTTGAGAATATTTTAATTCCATTTACTTTTCTGTTAACTTTATTATTGTCATGCATTTATTTAGGTCCTTATTTTTTGTTAGGTCCATCTCTTAGTCTTTGTTATTAAGTTTATTATATAAATAAAATATTTATTTAGGTTCACCTATATGTTTACCATTTTCCATGCTCATAATTTTTTCCAGCATCTTAGACTTGCTCTGTGGCTTCCCCAGAGGTGGCTAAGTGGTAAAGAATCCATCTGCAGTGCAGGAGACTCAGGTTCACTCCCTGGGTCAGGAAAATCCCCTGGAGGAGGAAATGGCCACCCACTCCAGTATTCTTGTAGAGAAAATCCCATGGACAGAGGAGACTGGTGGGCTACAATCCATAGGGTTGAAAAGAGTTGGACATGACTGAGTGACTGAACATACACACAGACTTGCTCTAGCGAACGTTTTTCTTACTGCCTGGAATACATTCTTAGTAGTTTTTTTTAAATGAAGATCTCTTGTTGGTGACTGCTGGTTTTTATATATCTGGAAATGTCTTTATTTCATCTTCATTTTTGAAAGGTAGTTCTGATAGTGTACAATTCCTGGTTGACAGTAATTACCTCTCAACTCCTTAAAAACACCAGTACGGCTTCCATTGTTACAGTTGAAAAGTCAGCCGTCAGTTTAATCTAATTTTTGTTCTTTTGTTGGTGATCTGCATTTTTTAATTTTAAAATTAAGTCTAATTTTATTTTTTTATTTTTTATTTTTATTTTTTTTAACATGACAGGATCAGCATGAGGAATAGTAACAAAGCAGCCGATTCAATTACCAAACATCCTTACCGCGTGAAGTGCTATGAGAACGCTAAGTAATAACGTTATGGCTTCATCTGAAAGATGTGTGTGTCACCCAGGAGCGTCCCCTAGTCCTCATCCTTTCCATCTTTCACGTCATTTCCACCAGAGTCTGGGAGATTCTAAAATTAAGTCTAAATTTAAAAACTCCTGTTCAACAATTAATACTTTCTGTTTCTAAGAGTTCTGTTTTTCACATCTCTCTGCCCACTTTTGTTAATCTTTTGATTAACCTGGTGTAGAGGTATTTCACACATAGTTATTCTGTATTATGTGTAAGCTAATACTAGAATTTTAAGTAGTTTGTCCTCTAAATTTGCTGGGTTCCTCCCGCCACCCAGTCATGGTGCTTTTTGGTGACTGGGAAACTAAGCAATTTCCCATAGAGTTCCTAGTTGGTTGAAATTCATCTGTGAGGATCCTAGGCCATACACTGGAAGTACTTTTGTCTAGAGTGGATTTTCAGTTGTTTCTACTGGCTGTCAGGAGGTACTACCAAACTGAGACCGTTTTTACCTCTCTCTAGATTTCTGACTTTCTGTGGAAATATTTGATTTAGATTGGCCTACTTTGAAGCTTGGTTTCTCTTTCTTAACTGCAGTACTGAGCAAAACAATCTGCAAGAAAATCTTGTCTTCTTCTCTCTTTTTACTCATTGATTTCCACTCTCATTTCAGTGCCTTTTTTTTTTTTTTTTATTCTGTTTTTGGGGGGTGTTGTTTGTTGGAGCCTTCAAAGATATCCCAAAAATACACTCTAAGGCTGTTTTGAACTAAAAAGTGAAAATGTTGTTCAGTCATGTCTGACTCTTTGTGACTCCATGGACTGCAGCCCGCCAGGCTCCTCTGTCCATGGGATTTCCCAGGCAAGAATACTGGAGTGGGTTGCCATTCCCTTCTCCAGGGGATCTTCCTGACCCAGGAATCCAACTCAGGTCTCCTACATTGCAGAAAGATTCTTTACCATCTCAGCCACCAGGAATTCATGTTTGAACCAGGTTCTAGTTATCTTATAGCAGAAGAGTCCTTTAGATTATCTAGTTTTCCATAAGGCAAAAATGGAGGTCTTCAAGAACTGTGTTTTGTTGAACCCAGTGCCTGTTACAATTAATTGTTGAATGAGTAACTCACATTTGATAGAAATAGAGAAGGTAGTCATCAGTATCATATGTCTTGATAGATTTGGAACAGATTTGCAGCTGAAAGATATCTACGCATTTGATGCCTGCAGTTCTGTTTCAAAATGAGCTTACTTTCTTTCATAAATAAAGCAGTTATTACTTAATGACGGCAAGTGTCTACTCAGTTGGTCACTGCAGGTGACAAATCAAGCTTTTTATTGATCACTTATGACCTCACTTCAGTTCAGTCACTCAGTCGTGTCCGACTCTTTGCGACCCCATGAATCACAGCATGCCAGGCCTCCCTGTCCATCACCAACTTCTGGAGTTCACTGAGACTCACGTCCATCGAGTCAGTGATGCCATCCAGCCATCTCATCCTCTGTCATCCCCTTCTCCTCCTGCCCCCAATCCCTCCCAGCATCAGAGTCTTTTCCAATGAGTCAGCTCTTCACATGAGGTGGCCAAAGTACTGGAGTTTCAGCTTTAGCATCAATCCTTCCAAAGAAATCCCAGGGCTGATCTCCTTCAGAATGGACTGATTGGATCTCCTTGCAGTCCAAGGGACTCTCAAGAGTCTTCTCCAACACTTATGACTTATACCTTAGTAATACTTTATTATAGGCATGAAATCAAAGCTTACATGTTCACACTAAAATGAACCTTAACCTCATGGGATTTAATGATTTTATTTTGAATATTTATATACATATAATTAATAACCAGGCTTTCCTGGTAGCTCAGCTAGTAAAGAATCTGCCTGCAATGCAGGAGACCCCGGTTCAAATCCTGGGTTGGGAAGATTCCTTTGGAGAAGGGATAGGCTACATACTCCAGTATTCTTGGACTTCCCTGGTGGCTCAGACAGTAATGAATACACCTGCAATGTAGGAGATGTGGGTTCCATCCCTGGGTTGGGAAGATCCCCTAGAGGAGGGCATGGCAACCCACTCCAGTATTCTTGCGGGGAGAATTCCTGGACAGAGGAGTGTGGTGAGCTACAGTCCGTGGTGCAAAGAGTTGGACACCACTGAGTGACTCAGCACACACACAGTTCATAACCAGGGAGTTTATTTTTTGTTGAAATATAATTGTTTTACAATGTTGTGTTAGTTTCTGCTGTACAGTGAAGTGAATCAGCCGTGTACATATATATATCCCTTCACTCTTGGACCTCTCACTCTACCTGCATTCACCTAGAGAGTTGGAGCTCTGAGCTGCACTTCCTGTGCTTTTCAGCAGTCCCACTGGTTATCTGTTACCACATGATAATATATATGTTGATCCCAATCTCCCAATTTTTCCCACCCTTCTTTCCCCCCATCTGTGTTCACATGTGTCTGTTGTCTACATCTGCATCACTATTCCTGCCTTGGAAATAGGTTCATCTGTGCTATTTTTCTAGATTACACATGTATGTGTTAATAGACAATATTTATTTTTCTCTTTCTGACTTCACTGTGTATGACAGATTGTGGATTCATCCATGTCTGTACAAATGACTCTCTTTCATTTGTTTTAGAGGCTGAGTAGTACTCCATTGTATATATGTACCACATCTTCTTTATCCATTCATCTGTCATTGGGTAACCAGGGAGTTTAAATGTCTGGCCTGAGATCCTGAAATTGACTCCAGAATCACAAAGAAAAAGCATTTTTCATAAGATTGAGGTGGAGAGTGGGCATGAGAAGACTTGGAGTCAGATACGTTTGGCTCTGCGATTTAGTCATCTGTGACTTGCAAATTCTCATAATTTCTATGCCTTAATTTACTTTTCTCTGTAAAAGGAGTAATTTTATTAACTCCATCATAGAATTGTTGTGAGTATTAAATGTAATAAAGTGTGTAAATCTCTTAGGAAATATCTTAGGCATAATAAATTCAATAAATGTCATCTATAGATGTTATAATTACCCCATTCCTCTACTTGCAGTCCTAATCCAACAGAAGAGAACTATTGATGTGTATTTATTGATCACCTTGAGCCATCAGAAAATATCTAAGTGGAAAGAGTCATAAAGAGTCAGCTTTGTCATGTAAACTGATTTTAATAATAATATAATATTAATAATAATGATGAAACTTTGCAGTTTAAATTTTGTCTGAGAATTCCAGTCATGCATAAGTGCTTATTCAATTTCTGGTGAGAACGTATAAATAAGATACGGTGTGTACCCACTCTGCCAAATTCCCATGTTCTTGCTCTCATTTTAAGAGTGAGGATATTTAGACTTAGGAATATGAAGTAACTTGCCTTAGGTAAAAAGCCCAGAATTTTACACCAAAGCATTCAGGATGTTAAGCATGATATTTTTCCATTTAGAGCATAATATATCCCTCTATAGGGCTTCCCTGGTGACTCAGTGGTAAAGAATCTGTCTGCCAATGCAGGAGACATGGGTTCAGTCACTGGATTAGGAAGATTCCTTGGAGAAGGAAATGGCAAACCACTCCAGTATGCTTGCCTGGGAAATCCCATGGACAGAACATCCTGGTGGGCTACAATCCATGGGGTTGCAAAGAGTTGGACACAACTTAGTGACAAAGCAACAGCAAAATATCCCTCTGTATCTTGATTCTCCCATACTGAAAACAAGAAACAGAGTGCCTTAGAAACTAGGGAAAAAAAGCCAAGAAAAATACTGCCTCAAATTATGAGGAGAGGATTTTGTAAAGGAAGAGTGATCAGCAGCACTGAATGTCACTGAGAGATGAAAGAAGGATGAGAAATGTAGATACACGTTTGATTCTGAAATACGATGTTCCATTAGTCACCATTAAGTCCTTTAAAACAAAACAAAACAAAACCTAGAAGTGATTTTTGACCTAGAATCTGCTATAAGAAACTAGTTGGCTAACTTTTGAGAGTCACCAAGTGATAATTGAGTGTGTAGGCAGAAAGAAATAGAATTTCTGGTATTAACAACCTTTGTTCATTTGACAAGGCAGCTACTGTCTTGTATGATAGGAAGCATTTCTCTTGAAATATAAAGTTAATTTTACATACATGGATTACAAATATGATTTTCCTGAAGTTTTTTTTATTGGCAGTGGATAGCCACTGTGACTGGTCTTACATTCTTATGAGGCTTTTGGTGGTTTTAGTGGAAGTTCTGGCCTTACCTTTCTTCTTGATGAATTGGTCAAATTGTATCATCATATCAATTTATTCTAAGACTACTTCTGGTAGCTAGGACATATATCTTGGAAATCTCCCCTTACTGTGCCTCTTGTTTGCTCAATTAGAATTGAAACACACTGGTATGGAAAATTGGTTTCTCCATATTTATACAGTCACTTATATACTAGCTGTGCTCTGGGATCATATTTGATTGTTAAGATGTTAAGTGCAGTTTTTTCATGCCTTTATGTTATGGGGATGATGTAAATAATGCTTCCATCCCCGCTGGAACATTCAATAAATGGTTGCAAAAGAAGAATAAAAATATTTTTTGCCAATTTCAGAGAGGCTAGAGATAACCAGAAATGCATCATTTTGAAATATCAACAAAAAGAGTATGGGAGATACATAAATGTATTTATTCAGTCATTAACTAACTAACTAAACATCTATACTAGGCATTCGGTAAAGAATCCACCTGTAATGCAGGAGACCCCAGTTTGATTCCTGGGTCAGGAAGATTCCCTGGAGAAGGGATAGGCTACCCACTCCAGTATTCTTGGGCTTCCCTTGTGGCTCAGCTGGTAAAGAATCCGCCTACAATGTGGGAGACCTGGGTTTGATCCCTGGGTTGAGAAGATTCCCCGGAGAAGGGAAAGGCTACCCACTCCGGTATTCTGGCCTGGAGAATTCCATGGACTGTATGGTCCGTAGGGTTGCAAAGAGTTGGACACGACTGAGTGACTTTCACTCACTCACACACTAGGCATTATATAGTGCAAGGTGCTGGTGATATAGCAGTTAACAAGATAGTCAGAATCTCTGGACACATGTAATGGGAGAACATAGGAACGTATCCTTAATTTCAGGTTGTCTAGGAAGGCGAGGGACACTAAGAATGAGATTTGGGGTCTCCTACTTAAGTAGGGGACAATTTAGGTGACAATTTTCTTCAATGGGCAAAGCTCATTGGGTACAGAATTTAGGTCTGGTACAAGAAGGATCCAGACCTATACTCTCATTTATATACTTGCTGGGATTTTTGGTGGTATCATTCTTCCCATAGTGTAATTGTTCCTCTTACACTCATGCTCTTTCTACCAAAATTTTTTCTTAGAACTTGTTCATATAATAAAGTGGTTAAGAACGTGAGTTTTAGAATCACACTAACTAGGGCTCCAGTTCCAGTTTGTCATTGGTGACATGTTATCATTAATTAGGGTACTTAATGTCCCTAAGTTTCAGTTTCTCATCTGTTAATTGGGGGCAATAGCAACACGTATTTCATATGACTGTTGTGAAGATTAGATGAAAATCTTTTAGCGTAATGTCTGGTTCATAGTATCTTTCATTGTTGGAATTGTTCTTTATTCATTTATTAAATAGTTAATATGCCTCAGCTTTATGGTAAGTAGCTTACTCATGAGTTGATAGTATCTTTTCTGTCTTATCACTTTTCACACCTCATTTTTTTGTTCCTACTGTTAAAATTCCCAGGAGGCCTAGAAATAGAATATTCTCTAAAAATTGAAATGAATATATTAGAAGGGCTACCTAGATCAGACCTACCAGTCTCTGACCCACCTGCTCCTGGTTTAAGACTCACTTTCCCTGTTTGTGGTTATTCTCATGGTTGAGACATCAGAAGTTGGTTGGGCAGAACAGATCTGGAGCAGTTAAATCGATGACAGGTAGTAACCACTACAAATTCCCCCATGTTCTTCACCCTAGACAGGTTTCTGTCTCATCACTGTGGAAGGTGGTAGGTTGAATATCATGAAACTATGTGCTGCTTTCTTTTTTACCACAGGCAGAGTTTCACTCTGGTTGAATGCGTTCAAAGAGAAGGTTTCAGTCTAACTGATGGACTTACACCTGGAACGTTTGAAACATGATTATTATGGCTGATTTATTCTGAAGAACTAGGGCTCTTCTTCCTTTAAGGACTATAGTTGTGTTTTCTTGTATAAAAGGGAGAGAAAAACTGCCTTTAGAAATCAATGTTCTGTCACAGCATCACAATTAGATGTCAACTTAACATCCAGCAGCAGAAAATGTAGCACCAGTACTGGGTGCCCCTTGGAGGCTGAGGAACTCAGGAGCCTGTTCTTGGGTTGAAATGGCTGGAGATGAGCAAATTCTTCCTTTGAGTCCTCTTTGGTTTTATCCAGTGGCCTTCATCCAATCTCCCTTTCTAAAATGCAGGTAAATGTCTATTTTCTTGTCAATAATATTTTTTTTTTGCAAATTTGAAATCTAAAATAGGAAATATCTGCCAAGTTGAGTTTAATAAATTAATGATGGCCACAGAAGCTAATCAGGAATGCAATTGGGTTGTTTCATAAAATGATTGTCACTGGCCTCTTCTGTTGTTTCTCTCTCTTTGGCATAGATTTAACACAATTATCCTTTTCTATTTTTAGGTATGAAATTGATGGTTGGTTTGAAATCTATAATTCTTTGTCATGGTAAGGAAACATCTATTATAAATTAAAAAAATTTTTTTTAATTTATTTATTTTAATTGGAGGCTAATTACTTTACAATATTATTTTGGTTTTGCCATACATCAACATGAATCTGCCATGGGTGTACACGTGTTCCCAATCCTGAACCTCCCTCCCACCTCCCTCACCATACCATCCCTCTGGGTCATCCCAGTGCACCAGCCCCAAGCATCCTGTATCCTGCATTGAACCTGGACTGGTGATTTGTTTCTTATATGATATTATACATGTTTCAATGCCATTCTCCCAAATCATATTATAAATTTTTAAAGAGTTCTTTTAAATCAAGTAGCATTCATTTTATCAAATTTCTTTTCTAAATGATCAATTAAGCTGCTTTTATTATTTCTCTTATTTAATAAAATGGCAGTATTGTCAACCACACTGTTGTAAGATTTGAATGGGTCAAGGAACTTATGTAAAGATCTTAGAAACATGTCTGATATTAATAACAACAGTGTCATCTTTTATTGTGATTGATGTTAATCAATTACAAATATTAGTCTATCTTTAATTCCTTGAATAAAACCCAGGAGACACTATTAACCTTAGTCCCATGACTGATGTATTTCCCACTGGGGTAAGGAGGGATCCCCAACAATTTGAAACACTTTTTTCCAATAGTTGAAACCACTTTTCCAGGGGCACAATGTATGCTCTTGTGTGTAATTATTGTCTCTCTCCCAGAAAATACTGGTCCTAAGAGATTTGCAAGTGTTTACAGTTGAGCGAATTTGGTCTCATTCCATCAATCAGATTAATTAGAGGCCCATCAGAGTGGTGTACTTATAAAGGTCTGGAGTGAGAGGTGGATTTGTTCAGAGGCAGTTCTCCATCTGCCTTACAGTTCTTACACATCTTGTGTCAATTGCAAAACTGTAGTTAACTTTTGATGCTGGTGAGACAGTGAAGAAAATAGGTACAGGGTACAAAGGAGTACGTCAAGGCTGTATATTGTCACCCTGCTTATTTAACTTACATGCAGAGTACATCATGAGAAACGCTGGACTGGAAGAAACACAAGCTGGAATCAAGATTGCCGGGAGAAATATCAATAACCTCAGATATGCAGATGACACCACCCTTATGGCAGAAAGTGAAGAGGAACTAAAAAGCCTCTTGATGAAGGTGAAAGTGGAGAGTGAAAAAGTTGGCTTAAAGCTCAACATTCAGAAAACGAAGATCATGGCATCCGGTCCCATCACTTCATGGGAAATAGATGGCTCCAAAATCACTGCAGATGGTGACTGCAGCCATGAAATTAAAAGACGCTCACTCCTTGGAAGGAAAGTTATGACCAACCTAGATAGCATATTCAAAAGCAGAGACATCACTTTGCCAACAAAGGTCCATCTAGTCAAGGCTATGGTTTTTCCAGTGGTCATGTATGGATGTGAGAGTTGGACTGTGAAGAAGGCTGAGTGCCGAAGAATTGATGCTTTTGAACTGTGGTGTTGGAGAAGACTCTTGAGAGTCCCTTGGACTGCAAGGAGATCCAACCAGTCCATTCTAAAGGAGATCAGCCCTGGGATTTCTTTGGAAGGAATGATGCTGAAGCTGAAACTCCAGTACTTTGGCCACCTCATGCAAAGAGTTGACTCATTGGAAAAGACTCTGATGCTGGGAGGGATTGGGGGCAGGAGGAGAAGGGGATGACAGAGGATGAGATGGCTGGATGGCATCACTGACTCGATGGATGTGAGTCTGAGTGAACTCCGGGAGTTGGTGATGGACAGGGAGGCCTGGCGTGTTGCGATTCATGGGGTTGCAAAGAGTCAGACGCGACTGAGCGACTGAGCTGACGGAACTGAACTGACATTGTTGTTGAGGGTGAATCTTACTGTATTATTTTCTCTTGTTTTATAATGCTACCACACGTTTAGTGGCTCATAGCAACCCAAGTGCATTATCTCACACTGTCTGTAGGTTAGAAGTTCAGGGACAGTGTGGCTGGTTTCTCTTCTCAGGATCATAGTGTTTGTCAGAGCCACAGCTCTTAATCCGTGGCTCTTCCAAGCTCACTGGTTGTAGACAGAATTTGTTTCCTTGAAGTTCTAGGACTGAGGTCCCCATATCCTTGCTGGCTGTCAGCTATAGGCCACTCTCAGCAAGCATAGGTGTCCATATTTCTTGCCATGTGAGCCTCTCCATCTTCAGGCCAGTAATGGCAAGCCAAATTCTTCTTGTGTTTCAAATCTCTGACTTCCTTTTTTATATTCAGCTGGGGAAAACTCCCTTATTTTAAAAGGCTCATGTGATTAGGTCAGGCCTAAATGAAAAAAATCTCTTAAGGTCATGAAACTAACATGATCTGGGAATCTACAATATTCATAGTACTGGGAATTGCTGTAAGATGTGTACATGGTGAGGAGAGGGAGATCATCTTAGAATTCTGCCTACTGTAGTTAATTTGAAGAAGTGTTCTGGAAATATCTTTTGCAGCTAAGCATGCATATACCTTTTACTTCTGTATTCCTATTTTTAGAACTCCATTTTATAGAAACAAGTACATCAGCATATAAGGATAAAAGTCTGGAGATGTTTATTGCATTGTTTGTAATAACTCCTAACTGGAAACTCATTCTTCATCAAAAGGAGGCTACGTAAAAAAACTATGGTTTATCCATCACATTCCTAATATCTTAGATTATTATCTATTAATTTGGATACTGAAAGAGCAAGTAGTTGAGTAAAGTGTACTTAGCAATATAATCATATTTTGAAAATAAAATTATAAAACTTATTTGTGTGTGTGTGTTTCGTTTGAATATGAAGAAGGATAGACACCAGGCTGTTAATTTGATTACCTTACATGTCTAGGAATGGTAAGAGATGGAGTGGATGATGGGATGAGGTTTAGTATTATATATCTCCGCATTATTTGACTTTTGGCAAATATATATTGTTATAAATATATTATGTGTTTAATTAAAAATAATAAATATAAAAGCTAAACAAAAGTTAATACATGCTCCTTGTAGAAAAGTTGCAAAATACAGTAAAGCTTACAGAAGCATATACAATTACTCACAATACAAATATCCAGACATATTTCTTACTAACAGTTTGCTACATTCTATGCCCTTATATCCAGAGGTTCACAATGTAAATACTACTTTGAAACTTGATCTTTTTCACATGCATATATCATATATGCCTTATCCTACCTTATGTACATGATCATGAATATTTTCTTCTGGGGTCACTATTGATCTAATTCTTAAACACTTAAATCTTTAATTCCTTTGGAATTTATTTTGGTGTACAGTGCTTGATGAGAATTAATCAATATATTTTTAAATTGGTTAGCTATTATCCCTATGCTGCTGCTGCTGCTGCTGCTGCATCACTTTAGTCGTGTCTGACTCTCTGCGACCCCATAGACGGCAGCCCACCAGGCTCCCCATCCCTGGGATTCTCCAGGCAAGAACACTGAAGTGGGTTGCCATTTCCTTCTCCAATGTATGAAAGTGAAAAGTGAAAGTGAAGTCGCTTAGTCGATAACATTTATCAAATAGCTACCTCCAATGATTAGAAATGCCACTTTTATTGTATACTAAATTCTTACATGTATTTCTGAAAATTCGTCTCTGCTCCACTGGTGACTCTGTAATCTGACTTTGCCAGCACATTTAAAAAATGTTTTATAGTTTTATAATATGCTTTAATATTGGGTATGGAAATCTTTCTGCTACTTTGCATTTCTAACAGTTTTTGTTTTATACTTCCTTTTATACATCCTCAGCTTCCTTGCTATTTTCTCATTTGTTTGGTTTAATTCCAGTCCTATCTAATTTGTCCTCACCCCTGCACAGCCCAGTGCAGTTGGAAAAAATAATGTACAGCACATGTTGACTCTTTTCAAATTTATGATCATTCAACTTAAGCTGACCTGCCTCTTGAGAAACCTATATGCAGGTCAGAAAGCAACAGTTAGAACTGGACATGGAACAACGACTGGTTCCAAATAGGAAAAGGAGTACGTCAAGGCTGTGTATTGTTACCCTGCTTATTTAACTTCTATGCAGAGTACATGATGAGAAACGCTGGACTGGAAGAAGCACAAGCTGGAATCAAGATTGCCGGGAGAAATATCAATAATCTCAGATATGCAGATGACACCATCCTTATGGCAGAAAGTGAAGAGGAACTCAAAAGCCTCTTGATGAAAGTGGAAGTGGAGAGTGAAAAAGTTGGCTTAAAGCTCAACATTCAGAAAACGAAGATCATGGCATCTGGTCTCATCACTTCATGGGAAATAGATGGGGAAACAGTGGAAATAGTGTCAGATTTTATTTTTCTGGGCTCCAAAATCACTGCAGATGGTGACTGCAGCCATGAAATTAAAAGACGCTTACTCCTTGGAAGGAAAGTTATGACCAACCTAGATAGCATATTCAAAAGCAGAGACATCACTTTGCCAACAAAGGTTCGTCTAGTCAAGGCTGTGGTTTTTCCAGTGGTCATGTATGGATGTGAGAGTTGGATTGTGAAGAAGGCTGAGCGCCAAAGAATTGATGCTTTTGAACTGTGGTGTTGGAGAAGACTCTTGAGAGTCCCTTGGACTGCAAGGAGATCCAACCAGTCCACTCTGAAGGAGATCAGCCCTGGGATTTCTTTGAAAGGAATGATGCTAAAGCCGAAACTCCAATACTTTGGCCACCTCATGTGAAGAGTTGACTCCTTGGAAAAGACTCTGATGCTGGGAGGGATTGGGGGCAGGAGGAGAAGGGGACGACAGAGGATGAGATGGCTGGATGGCATCACTCGATGAACATGAGTCTGAGTGAACTCCGGGAGTTGGTGATGGACAGGGAGGCCTGGCGTGCTGGGATTCATGGGGTTGCAAAGAGTTGGACACGACTGAGTGACTGAACTGAACTGAAGGATCATGCTGCCTAGCAATATGTTTCTCTAGTCTGTTCCTCTCCCACTCTCCTAGATGGTTATTTTGTAGCATCTCTTCTCTCCTCCAATCTCTCCTTCTCTCCTTCTCCTACTCAGTTGCAGATCCTATTTCCTTCTTGAGTCCCTGAGTTCTAAGCACTTAAAACCTCAGATCTCAAGTCTTTGGACCAAGATTCTGTATTTATAGTCATTCCTTGGGTGAGCTTATGTAGTCCCAGGACTTTAAATGCCGTTTTCATGTTAGTAATTCTCCAGATTATAATCCCAGTCTGAATTTCAGAGTCTGGCATCTAGATGGTACCTTACTTTAAGGTATAATTGAGCTCCTAAATATTTCCGCCTCAGCTGGCTCTGCTCATAGTCTTTCCCCATCTTAGTACAGGACAACTCTTAATTTCTAATGACTCAAGTCAAAACTACCTTAGAAGCATCTTGACTGTCTCTTGCATAGCACACATCTGTTCTGTCAGTAAATCCTGCTGCATTTACTTTCAGAGTATATCCAGAGTCTGACCTCTTCTTCCACTTCTGCTTCCATCAGGTTTGAAGCACCATTATTCTTAACTGGGTTACTGGATTATTGCAGTAGCCTCCTGGCTGGTCTGTCAGCTTCTTCTCTTGACAACCCCTTAAGTCTGTCCTCAGCAGGGAGCCACTGTGATCCTGTTAAAACATAGATCAGATCTTGTCATCCTTTGACTCAAGCCACAACATTCTGCCATTTGTATTTCATCTACCCCTATACCTATTCTCCAGACCCCTTTTGGAATAATATGTTTTCAGAAATTATTTTTTCAGACTAGAACTGGTAAATACATGTAAATATTAATTTGTTCCACCTAATGAGCTGCGTGCACATATTTTGATATGTAAAAGTGAATTTTATAATCAGGAGAGTAAACATTGTATCCTATCTAAGCTGGAGGCCATATCATCAGTGATATGAAAAATGACATCACATGTTTTGATGTTATGTATTTACAACTGTGGGAGAAGGCAATGGCACCCCACTCCAGTACTGTTGCCCGGAAAATCCCTTGGATGGAGGAGCCTGGTAGGCTGCAGTCCATGGGGTCGCTAAGAGTCAGACACGACTGAGCGACTTCACTTTCACTTTCCACTTTCATGCATTGGAGAAGGAAATGGCAACCCACTCCAGTGTTCTTGCCTGGAGAATCCCATGGACGGAGAAGCCTGGTGGGCTGCAGTCCATGGGGTCGCACAGAGTTGGACATGACTGAAGCGACTTAGCAGCAGCAGCAGCATTTATTACTACCACTGAAGATTTCAAACATAGTAGCTGCATAATGTTAAGATGGTAAGTCTCTTTTGGTCCTTGATACTTTTCTTGGCTCTCAAGTCTACCTTATTGGGTATCAAGTAGCCATTCCTGCTTTCCTTTTTGATTTTTACCTGATATCTTTCCCCACCTTCTTATGTTCAACCTATTATCATTCTGTGTGAAATTAATTTCTTGCAGAAAATATATAGCTGGATTGTGTTTTTAAATCCCCGCTAATCTCTTTCTTTTAACTGGTGTAAGTGCCATTTTGTTGTTTTCTGCTCATTCTCTATATCTTATTCCTTATCATCACTTGTCATTGTAATTTGAACATCTTTTAAGAGTTTCATTTTGATATCTTTATGGCATTTAAAGATTATATCACACTGTGTATGTCTTAGTGGTTGCTCTAGATATTTCCAAATACCTATGTAACTTTCAGCCTACTGGTGTTGGTGGTGTCGATGTTCTACGCTTCTAGTTAAGTCTAGAAACCATACTTTATTTGAGTTCTCTTTAAATCTCTTCATCTTTTAAGTATAATTATCTTAAGTATTTTCTCTACATACATTGAGCACCACATCAGATGGTATTGTAACTTTCATATCAAGCATAAAATATTAAAGAGCCTCATGAAGTAAAAGATAGTTTATTGTATTTTTCACTATTTTTGCTCATTCAACTGATCTTTTCTGTCAGGAGGACCCATCCTTCTACCGTTACCATTTTCTTTCTGTATGGATTTTTTAGCCGTTCTTTAAGGGTAAATCTGCTAGCAACAAGTGTTCTTAGTTCCCTTTAATTTAATGAGAATGTCTTTGTTTTCCCCTTCATTTCTGAAGAAAAGCTTTGTCAGATAGGGATTCAGAGTTAACAGTTCTTTAATTATGCATTTGAAAAACATTGTGTCACTTTTTTTTAACCTCCATTGTTATAGATGAGAAATCTGGTGTTATTCAAATTGGTGTTCCTTTATAGGAACCTTTTCTTCCTTCTCCTTTTTACCCCCTTGTTTTCCTTTGCCTCCTCTCTGAAAAGTAGATTCTGTAGTGTTGGCAATCTGGGGACTGACTGTTGGGTGATCTTGGAAGCAGGTCCTTCAGTCCCAGTCAAGCCTTCAGATGACTGTATCCTTGGTTGGCAGTTTAACTACTACCCCACGAGAGGCTGTCAACCATAACCATTTGAGTAATTCCTGACCCACCGAAACAGAACTAATAAATGCTTGTTGTTTTAAATCACTAAGTTTTGTAGTAATCTGTTATGCAACCATGGATGACCGATACAAAATCCCACTAATAATGTCTCACCTTTGCATGAACAGTCACTGTTACATGTACAGTGTAGCACATATTTTGTTTTCATAGTTTGATGGACTTAATGGTGCACGCAGAGTAGGAATCAGCATTTGTCATATGTGCCGTACATATTTGAGGGAAAAGTGCAAAATGGCTTCTTTTATTCATCACTTATATGTTATAGGGAAGATATTTTTCTGTTTGTTACTGGTGATTTCATAAACCGTAATATAGCCTGGTAAAGGTATGCTAAGTCCCTTCAGTCGTGTCTGACTCTGTGTGACCCCATAGACGGCAGCCCACCAGGCTCTGCCGTCCCTGGGATTCTCCAGGCAAGAATGCTGGAATGGGTTGCCATTTCCTTCTCCAGTGCATGAAAGTGAAACGTGAAAGTGAAGTTGCACAGTCACTTCTGACTCTTGGCGACCCCATGGACTGTAGCCTACCAGGCTCCTCCATCCAGGGGATTTTCCAGGCAAGAGTACTGGAGTGGGGTGCCATTGCCTTCTCCAGGTAAAGGCATATCAAGATACATAATTCTAAGATACTGTTTGCAGCAGGAATGGATGTTTCCCTGCTAATAAGAGAGATTAAGTTCTTTTCCAGATCTTATTTATTTTTTTGCAGTGAATAATTGATCAGTTATAAGTCTCTTGATCTTAGTTTATATTAAAGGAAATAGTGAAAATAGTGTGTATAATAGTTAACAGTCACTGACTTATCTTTTCAGTGCTGTGTAAATGGATAACATGTAAATATAAAACTGTTCTTTTCCACACTGGGAACTGTAGATATCAAGAGTAAAGGTGTATACTTGAGTTTTTAGAATAGCAGCTGAGTTTAAAATATTTCTCAATGTCACTGTGGTAGTGAGTGAACGTAATGAGCATTTCTGTGATTCCGTATGGTTTGAACTCCTATTAAGTAGTTCCTAGATCCTAAACATTTGAGAAACACTCATTGGATGTATGGTAGACAGTAAATGACAGTTACCATTTTATTATTTTTTGAGAGCTCCCCCAAATGTTTTACACTAGATAAACACTGTGATAGACACTAGGAATATAAAAATAGAAGTGACTGTCACAGAGACTTGAGTCTAGAAAAGGGAGTAAGGCACATAAACTAATCATGTGAATGCCAAGGCATTGGTACACTGGAGGAATTCACAGGAAACACAAAGAAGGGCACCGAGTTCACTTTAGATGGAGGCTGAGAAAGCTTTCCTAGAGGAAAGACATTTAAGTAGAATTTTAAAAGACGAGTAATAATAGGGGTTGTTATTGGTTGAGGGTTGACTTGTGCAGAAACCTGGTGCAAAGTCATTGCATTTCTGTACAAAGTTGTGCTCTATTTTCTTGGTGAACTATATATACCCTTCTTACAGTAATTTGCCTTGTTTTCTCAAACTGTATTTTTGCAGCTGTTTCTTCTATCTTGAACACACTTTACTACATCACCCGTTGAATTCACACCCATCTTTCAGATACTCATCTTGTGTCCTCTACTTAGAAGAATTTCACATTTTCCTAGGTTGAATTGGGTATTATCTTTCCATGCTCTTCTGCATATTCTTTATATTCATTAATGGTTTTTTGATGTGTGTTCCAGTACAGTTTTAGCTTTCAAGAAATAGTTTATGTCCTATTAGTCTGGCTTTATTATTATTCTGTTTTATTAATCCAACAAACAGTCATTCAGTTGAGTTCAGTTCAGTAAATCAGTCGTGTCCAACTCTTTGCGACCCCATGAACCGCAGCACGCCAGGCCTCCCTGTCCATCACCAATGCCTGGAGTTTACCCAAACTCCTGTCCATCGAGTCGGTGATGCCATCCAGCCATCTCATCCTCTGTTGTCCCCTTCTCCTCCTGCCCCCAATCTCTCCCAGCATCAGGGTCTTTTCCAGTAAGTCAACTCTTCGCATGAGGTGGCCAAAGTATTGGAGTTTGGAGCTTCAGCATCAGTCCTTCCAATGAACACCCAGGACTGATCTCCTTTAGAATGGACTGGTTGGATCTCCTTGCAGTCTAAGGGACTCTCAAGAGTCTTTTCCAACACCACAGTTCAAAGGCATCAATTCTTCAGCACTCAGCTTTCTTCACAGTGCAACTCTCACATCCATACATGACCACTGGAAAAACCATTAAGACCTGCTTACTATATGCCAGAAACTACTGGCCATTAAGAGTAAAAAAGTGATTAAGCCAGACTTCAGTCATCAAAAGTCCACAGTTTAGCAGGAGAAACAAATATTTAACATATTCTAGTTAGACACAAGAATTATGATGAAGTTTTATAATAGCTCAAGGAAAAACCTAATCAGTGTTGTGGGGCTTTTAGAAGGCTTTCAGATCAGATCAGATCAGTCACTCAGTCGTGTCCGACTCTTTGCCACCCCATGAATCACAGCACACCAGGCCTCCCTGTCCATCACCAACTCCGGGAGTTCACCCAGACTCATGTCCATCGAGTCAGTAATGCAATCCAGCCATCTCATCCTCTGTTGTCCCCTTCTCCTCCTGCCCCCAATCCCTCCCAGCATCAGAGTCTTTTCCAAGGAGTCAACTCTTCGCATGAGGTAGCCAAAGTACTGGAGTTTCAGCTTTAGCATCATTCCTTCCAAAGAAATCCCAGGGCTGATCTCCTTCAGAATGGACTGGTTGGATCTCCTTGCAGTCCAAGGGACTCTCAAGAGTCTTCTCCAACACCACAGTTCAAAAGCATCAATTCTTTGGCGCTCAGCCTTCTTCACAGTCCAACTCTCACATCCATACATGACCACAGGAAAAACCATAGCCCTGACTAGACGGACCTTTGTTGGCAAAGTAATGTCTCTGCTTTTGAATATGCTATCTAGGTTGGTCATAACTTTCCTTCCAAGGAGTAAGCATCTTTTAATTTCATGGCTGCAGTCACCATCTGCAGTGATTTTGGAGCCCAGAAAAATAAAGTCTGATACGGTTTCCACTGTTTCCCCATCTATTTCCCATGAAGTGGTGGGACCGGATGCCATGATCTTCGTTTTCTGAATGTTGAGCTTTAAGCCAGTTTTTTCACTCTCCACTTTCACTTTCATCAAGAGGCTTTTGAGTTCCTCTTCACTTTCTGCCATAAGGGTGGTGTCATCTGCATATCGGAGGTTACTGATATTTCTCCCGGCAATCTTGATTCCAGCTTGTGCTTCTTCCAGTCCAGTGTTTCTCATGATGTACTCTGCATAGAAGTTAAATAAACAGGGTGACAATATACAGCCTTGACGAACTCCTTTTCCTATTTGGAACCAGTCTGTTGTTCCATGTCCAGTTCTAACTGTTGCTTTCTGACCTGCATACAGATTTCTCAAGAGGCAGATCAGGTGATCTGGTATTCCCATCTCTTTCAGAATTGTCCACAGTTTATTGTGATCCACACAGTCAAAGGCTTTGGCATAGTCAATAAAGCAGAAATAGATGTTTTTCTGGAATTCTCTTGCTTTTTTGATGATCCAGCGGATGTTGGCAATTTGATCTCTGGTTCCTCTGCCTTTTCTAAAACCAGCTTGAACATCAGGAAGTTCACAGGTCACATATTGCTGAAGCCTGGCTTGGAGAATTTTGAGCATTACTTTACTAGCGTGTGAGATGAGTGCAATTGTGTGGTAGTTTGAGCATTCTTTGGCATTGCCTTTCTTTGGGATCGGAATGAAAACTGACCTTTTCCAGTCGTGTGGCCACTGCTGAGTTTTCCAAATTTGCTGGCATATTGAGTGCAGCACTTCCACAGCATCATCTTTCAGGATTTGGAATAGCTCAACTGGAATTCCATCACCTCCACTAGCTTTGTTCATAGTGATGCTTTCTAAGGCCCACTTGACTTCACATTCCAGAATGTCTGGGTCTAGGTCAGTGATCACACCATCATAATTATCTGGGTTGTGAAGATCTTTTTTGTACAGTTCTTCTGTGTATTCTTGCCATCTCTTCTTAATATCTTCTGCTTCTGTTAGGTCCATACCATTTCTGTCCTTTATCGAGCCCATCTTTGCATGAAATGTTCCCTTGGTATCTCTGATTTTCTTGAAGAGATCCCTAGTCTTTCCCATTCTTTTGTTTTCCTCTATTTCTTTGCATTGATCACTGAGGAAGGCTTTCTTATCTCCTCTTGCTATTCTTTGGAACTCTGTATTCAGATGCTTATATCTTTCCTTTTCTCCTTTGCTTTTCACTTCTCTTCTTTTCACAGGTATTTGTAAGGCCTCCCCAGGCAGCCATTTTGCCTCTTTGCATTTCTTTTCTATGGGAATGGTCTTGATCCCCGTCTCCTGTACAGTGTCACAAACCTCATTCCATAGTTCATCAGGCACTCTATCTATCATATCTAGGCCCTTAAATCTATTTCTCACTTCCACTGTATAATTATAAGGGATTTGATTCAGGTCATACCTGAATGGTCTAGTGGTTTTCCCTACTTTCTGCAATTTAAGTCTGAATTTGGCAATAAGGAGTTCATGATCTGAGCCACAGTCAGCTCCTGGTCTTGTTTTTGCTGACTGTATAGAGCTTCTCCATCTTTGGCTGCAAAGAATATAATCAGTCTGATTTCGGTGTTGACCATCTGGTGATGTCCATGTATAGAGTCTTCTCTTGTGTTGTTGGAAGAGGGTGTTTGTTATGACCAGTGCATTTTCTTGGCAAAACTCTATTAGTCTTTGCCCTGCTTCATTCCGTATTCCAAGGCCAAATTTGCCTGTTACTTCAGGTGTTTCTTGACTTCCTACTTTTGCATTCCAGTCCCCTGTAATGAAAAGGACATCTTTTTTGGGTGTTAGTTCTAAAAGGTCTTGTAGGTCTTCATAGAACCGTTCAATTTCAGCTTCTTCAGCGTTACTGGTTGGGGCATAGACTTGGATTACTGTGATATTGAATGGTTTGCCTTGGAAACGAACAGAGATCATTCTGTCGTTTTTGAGATTGCATCCAAGTACTGCATTTCGGACTCTTGTTGACCATGATGGCCACTCCATTTCTTCTGAGGGATTCCTATGCACAGTAGTAGATATAATGGTCATCTGAGTTAAATTCACCCATTCCAGTCCATTTCAGTTCGCTGATTCCTAGAATGTCGACATTCACTCTTGCCATCTCTTGTTTGACCACTTCCAATTTGCCTTGATTCATGGACCTGACATTCCAGGTTCCTATGTAATATTGCTCTTTACAGCATCAGACCTTGCTTCTATCACCAGTCACATCCACAGCTGGGTATTCTTTTTGTTTTGGCTCCATCCCTTCATTCTTTCTGGAGTTATTTCTCCACTGATCTCCAGTAGCATATTGGGCACCTACTGACCTGGGTAGTTTCTCTTTCAGTATCCTATCATTTTGCCTTTTCATACTGTTCATGGGGTTCTCAAGGCAAGAATACTGAAGTGGTTTGCCATTCCCTTCTCCATAGGACCACATTCTGTCAAATCTCTCCACCATACCCGCC
The DNA here is from genome assembly GCF_003369695.1 of Bos indicus x Bos taurus. Lineage (NCBI taxonomy): Eukaryota > Metazoa > Chordata > Mammalia > Artiodactyla > Bovidae > Bos > Bos indicus x Bos taurus. The sequence continues at coordinate 40,278,828 of NC_040091.1, read as the reverse complement.
CGTCTTGGGTTGCCCCATGGGCATGGCTTAGTTTCATTGAGTTAGACAAGGCTTTGGTCCTAGTGTGATTAGATTGACTAGTTTTCTGTGGGTATGGTTTCAGTGTGTTTGCCCTCTGAAGGCGTCTTGCAACACCTACCGTCTTACTTGGGTTTCTCTTACCTTGGGCGTGGGGTATCTCTTCACGGCTGCTCCAGCAAAGCGCAGCCATTGCTCCTTACCTTGGACAAGGGGTATCTCCTCACTGCCGCCCTTCCTAACCTTCAATGTGGGATAGCTCCTCTAAGCCCTCCTGCGCCTGCGCAGCCACCACTCCGGGTAACTCCTCTCGTTGCTGCCCCTGGCCTCGGGCATGGGTAGCTCCTCCCTGCCGTCGCCCCTAGTCTCCAGCTTAGGGGCGTGGGGTATCTCCTCCCGGCTGCCACTCCTGACCTCGGACTCTGGGTATCTCCTCTCGGCCGCCCCCCCTGACCTCAGACATGGGGTAGCTCCTCTTGGCCGTTCCTGCGCCGTCGCAGTCTGGTACTCTCGGCCACTGCCCCTGACCTCGGATGTGGGGTAACTCCTCTTGGCCGCCGCCCTTCGGGAATGGGGTCCTCCCAGCTTCTGCCCCTGACCTCAGACGTGGGGTGGCTCCTCTCGGCTGCGCTATGGCGCACCCGTCGCAGCCGCTTTAGGTAGGTGGTAACACTTGAATTGGTTCCTGAAGGATAATTAAGAGTTTCTTTGAGGGGGCAAAAACAGTTTCAATTGAAATAAACATTTTGTTCAAAGGTGTGCATAGCCATTTGGGCATTTGGAGAAGCAGTGCTATCAGTGTATCAGTGGAGATTGTGAAAGAAGAGGAACATCCATGAGAGATGGAGCTAAAAGTGATTTTCAGGGAAGGGCCTTGTATATCAGCTTAAATAGCTTATGTTATCCCCAAGCATTGAAGAATTAGGTTTACAAGAAGGTAATTCTGTGACTAATTTTGCCATTTAGAGAGATGACATTTGCAGTGACACCCCACTCCAGTACTCTTGCCTGGAAAATCCCATGGGCGGAGAAGCCTGGTAGGCTGCAGTCCATGGGGTCGCTAAGAGTCAGGAATGACTGAGCGACTTCACTTTCACTTTTCACTTTCGTGCATTGGAGAAGGAAATGGCAACCCACTCCAGTGTTCTTGCCTGGAGAATCCCAGGGACGGGGGAGCCTGGTGGGCTGCCATCTATGGGGTCACACAGAGTCGACACGACTGAAGTGACTTAGCAGCAGCAGCAGCAGCATTTGCAATAGGATGGAGTAGAAGAGAAGGTAATAAAGTCAGAAAGGCTACTTAGGAGGCTATTGGTACAGGAGCAAATGTAAATAAGAATTTTTTTTTTAAAAAGCTAGAAAATTTAGTGGAGAAGGGATCTAGTTTCCAATTAAAATGAAAAGTATCTAATACTTAGTAAAACAATCCAAAGAAAACAATATTAAGAAAGATGACTGTGTAATAAAACATACTTTATTTCTGGTTAGATGATCTCTATAGTTAGGAAATAGATGGGGGAACAGTGGAAACAGTGTCAGACTTTATTTTTCTGGGCTCCAAAGTCACTACTGATGGTGACTGCAGCCATGAAATTAAAAGACGCTTACTCCTTGGAAGGAAAGTTATGACCAACCTAGATAGCATATTCAAAAGCAGAGACATTACTTTGGCAACAAAGGCTCGTCTAGTCAAGGCTATGGTTTTTCCTGTGGTCATGTATGGATGTGAGAGTTGGACTGTGAAGAAGGCTGAGCGCCAAAGAATTGATGCTTTTGAACTGTGGTGTTGGAGAAGACTCTTGAGAGTCCCTTGGACTGCAAGGAGATCCAACCAGTCCATTCTGAAGGAGATCAGCCCTGGGATTTCTTTGGAAGGAATGATGCTCAAGCTGAAACTCCAATACTTTGGCCACCTCATGTGAAGAGTTGACTCATTGGAAAAGACTCTGATGCTGGGAGAGATTGGGGGCAGGAGGAGAAGGGGACGACAGAGGATGAGATGGCTGGATGGCATCACCAACTTGATGTACATGAGTTTGAGTAAACTCTGGGAGTTTGTGATGGCCAGAGAGGCCTGGCATGCTGCAGTCCATGGGATTTCAGAGAGTCAGACATGACTGAGTGACTGAACTGAACTGCAGTAAAAGAAGGAGCATGGCTTTGGAATCAGATTTTGGTTTTATTACTTCCTGTGTGACTTTGGGTAAATTAATCATTAAGTCTTCATATCTGGGAAGTAGAGATAATACTCTCTACCCAGAAGATCTGTGTTTCGGTCAGTCAGTTCAGTTCAGTCGCTCAGTCGTGTCTGACTCTTTGCGACCCCATGAATTGCAACATGCCGGGCCTCTCTTGTCCCTCACCAACTCCCTGAGTTCACTCAAACTCAGGTCCATTGAGTCAGTGATGCCATTCAACCATCTCATCCTCTGTCATCCCCTTCTCCTCCTGCCCCAATCCCTCCCAGCATAGAGTCTTTTCCAATGAGTTAACTCTTCGCATGAGGTGGCCAAAGTATTGGAGTTTCAGCTTTAGCATCAGTCCTTCCAAAGAACACCCAGGGCTGATCTCCTTTAGACTGGATTGGTTGGATCTCCTTGCAGTCCAAGGGACTCTCAAGAGTCTTCTCCAACACCACAGTTCAAAAGCATCAATTCTTCAGCGCTCAGCCTTCTTCACAGTCCAACTCTCACATCCATACATGGCTACTGGAAAAACCATAGCCTTGACTAGCCGGACCTTTGTTGGCAAAGTAACATCTCTGCTTTTGAATATGCTATCTAGGTTGGTCATAACTTTGCTTCCAAGGAGTGAGCGTCTTTTAATTTCATGGCTGCAGTCACCATCTGCAGTGATTTTGGAGCCCCCCAAAATAAAGTCTGACACTGTTTCCACTGTTTCCCCATCTATTTCCCATGAAGTGATGGGACCAGATGACATGATCTTCGTTTCCTGAATGTTGAGCTTTAAGCCAACTTTTTTACTCTCCTCTTTAACTTTCATCAAGAGGCTTTTTAGTTCCTCTTCACTTTCTGCCATAAGGGTGGTGTCATCTGCATATGTGAGGTTACTGATATTTCTCCCAGCAATCTTGATTCCAGCTTGTGCTTCTTCCAGCCCAGCGTTTCTCATGATGTACTCTGCATATAAGTTAAATAAACAGGGTGACAATATACAGCCTTGACGAACTCCTTTTCCTGTTTGGAACCAGTCTGTTGTTCCATGTCCAGTTCTAACTGTTGCTTCCTGACCTGCATATAGGTTTCTCAAGAGGCAGATCAGGTGGTCTGGTATTCCCATCTATTTGAGAATTGTCCACAGTTTATTGTGATCCACACAGTCAAAGGCTTTGGCATAGTCAATAAAGCAGAAATAGATGTTTTTCTGGAACTCTCTTGCTTTTTCAGTGATCCAGCGGATGTTGGCAATTTGATCTCTGGTTCCTCTGCCTTTTCTAAAACCAACTTGAACATCTGGAAATTTTGATCTGTGCTTAAGATGATAGATAATGTGTCTAAAGTTTCTCTTGTGGTGCCTTAAAAAGCACCTTCATTTAAAAAGCAGCTATTATTCATCCAGTATATGTCTATCATTCATCTAAGCTAGACAGAAGTCTCGTTTATTCATAGAACAAATATTTCCTGAGTTCACACCCTTTGTGCTGAGGATTGCAAACTCTAGAGCCTAAGTCTTTCCCTTTTAGGAGATCAAAAGGCCTGGCAGTAAAGAAGACAAGTGAGTAGTCAAATAGGACAGTACAGAAGAATTTAAAACATGACACTTTGCCTAAGGTTGTTCTTACTCTGTGACACAGGTCATAGCCAGGGAGTTTTGAAGAGATGGAAGTAGTGATACTGTGAATTATAATAAGAAATTTGTATTTGGTCTCTGTCCTTCTTTCTGGCACAGAAATCCTAAAGCTCTTGAAACTGTGAAGAGAGTGACAAAGGAATCTTTTATTATGTTAGTGAGGTGACTTTGGGGCTACACCTAGGAATGGGGATCAGGGTTGGTTGCCAGGAGAACCAACTCTGTGATTAGAAGGTTAGAATTTTCTGCCCCATTCCCTGACCTTTTGGAGAGGAAGGGGCTGAAGTTTGAGTAGATTGCCAGTATCCATTGCTTTGATCAGGCCTGTCTAGTAATGAAGCCACCATAAAAACTCAACAGGATTAAGAACTTCTGTGTTGTTGAACACATGGAGATTCAGGGAGTGTGACGCTTGGCAAGGAGCTGGAAGTGCCTCACCCTTTGCCCTTACCTTGCCATATGCGTATCTTCAATCTGGTTATTGTTCGGTTATATCCTTTTATAACAAACTGGTGATACAGTAAGTTTCTCTGAGTTCTGTGAACTGCTGTAGCAAATTAATCAAACTCAAGGAAGGGATTGTTGTAACCTCCAATCTATACAATTGATCAAAAACACAGGTGATAACCTGGACTTTCAGTTGGTATCTGAATGAAGCAGCGTGTAGTCTTGTAGGACTGAGCCCTTAATCTGGGGAATCTGTCTCTAGGCAGTGTCAGAATTGAGTTGAATTGTAGGATACCCAGCTGGTGTTTGAGAATTACTTGGTGGTGTGGGGGAAGCTCTTCTGCCCACCATGATGGAGTTGGTTCTAGAACCTTCAGAGATGAAGGAGGAAGTCATGTGGTGGGATATGAGCTGTCCTTTGGAGAGTGAAAAGGATTTGGATGGGCACATTGGGTGGGCAGTCACTCACATAAGAAGAAAATATGAGCACATGCTTGTGTGTGGGAATGATGACTGATGGGAATAAAAGAGTAACTTCTGTCTAAAATTTCCTGCCCACATATATAGCCATTGATACAGCATGGGTCTTACAAGCACCCTATCTCCTGTTTCTTATCCTAAAATGTAGCCTGTGAAGATTTCCCCTACGTCTCTTAATTTGGCTAATTCCTGTTTATTCTCGGCTAATCTTTCAGCAATCTATGAATGGTGTATATGTACTCCAGAGGATAAATGAAGACTTAGGCTCACAGATGGTTTTAAGGAAACATGTTTCTAGACCCTCAACTTCCAAATACATTCTTCCTTAAAATTAACTTGTAAAAGACCACCACCTGGGTGAAAGAATATTCTGGATTCCTTTCCCAGCTCCTTTTCATGATTGGCCTTTCCCTCTTTTACAAAAGCAAGTCTTACCTCTAACTCATCCTCAGTTTTACTATGCTACATTGACCTGGGGATAAGAACTGGAGACCATTTGAAACATTGGTATTGGAGATGTCGCCTTTGGTCAAGGTACTATAAAGTTTTTTTAGTTAGTTTGTTATACTCTCTTTGCTTTACACATATTTCCATGAAAGGCAAAGCATGCATAGAAATAAGATATTTTGATTTGTTTTGTGGTATTATGAATTCAGATTTGCTGTAGAGTGGTGCAGTGAAACTATGACAGTTTTCACTCAGCAATTTGTCCCTCGTTCCTCCCACAGTGCCACTGAATGCAGTAACCCTGAAGTACCCTATGGGAGTGTCGTGAGCGAATAGCAGATTTTTATAAACAGATAGGGAGAGAGGTCAACCTTATTGTATTCATTAACAAACTTAGGGTAGGTTTCAGTCCCTCCTCTCTCTTTCTCTTTCTCAGAATTATAATTCAGAAGGGAGCTGGTTATTACAGAGATGAGTATTAATATGCTTTATTTTAATTGAAAAACTGTCAGAATGTAAGTCTGATTTGATTGATTGGTTTGGCAATTAAGTCTTACTTTGTTCATTAGATTGTATGGCAGACATTTTGCATAAATAGCCTCTGCTAATCTGCAGCTTAAGGATTTGATAGAAAGTATATTTAAATATAGAGATAAGTTGAATATTTACCAAAAGTCAAATGTTTATATGTAAATGTAATAACATGAAAACATTGTTGTATATTAATTGAGGTTCTCCTGAGAAACAGAAGCAATAGGATGAAGATATTTATTTATTTACTTATTATGTGTAATTGGCTTATGAGATGCTGAAGGCTGAGAAGTCCCATCAGTTGCAGTCTGCAGGCTGGTGACCCAGGAAAGCCCGTGGTGGTATTCAGTCTAGTCTGAAGATCCGTGACCCAGGGAGCTGGTTGTGTAAATCCTGGTCCCAGAGAAGAGAAGATGAGATGAGATATCCTAGTTTAAACAGTTAGGCAGGAATAAAAGAGGTAAATTAATCCTTCCTCCATCTTTATTCTGTACAGGTCCTAAATGGATTGGATGATGTCAATCCACTTTTTCGGGGGGGTCGTAGCTGGGGTTGTTACTCTATTGAGTCCATGGATTCAAGTGCTGATCTCATTCACAAACACCCTCCTAGACACAATCAGAAATGTTTAATCTGAGCACCTCATGGCAGGTTACGTTCATACACATAGTGAACCATCACAAAGTGATTGCTGTGGTAGGCTTCCCAGATCCTTATTTTAGGACCTAGATACTGATTTCCTGGCTGCTTATAATGATGACTGCTCACGACCCTGCTCCCAGCATGGTAACTGTTCACAAGTTCTCTGGGAATTACCCTCTGTTATAGGGAGCTGCCCTTCCCAATGCTACAGCCCTCTTTGGGGTCAGCCTCTATGCTGTGACTAGTTTGATGCAGGCATATAAAGGCTACACCACTTGCCTCCATTGGAACATCTCTGAAGGGCCATTCCTACTTTGAGTCTCAAACTAAAGAAGTGCCTCTCCATGAGAGAATAACAGTTACTACTTGTAAACAAATAGTAAACTGAAACTTCAGTTAAATAGAGTTGGGAGATCAGAAGAGGGAGCTCTCAAGTGCTGTGATGATAGCTGAGCCCAAGAGGAAGAAGAAAGACTCCTTTGCTGGCAAGGATTCAGCCAATAAAAGTCAAAGACTTTTTTTGTTTACTATAGCCCTTTCAATTTCTTTTTTCCCTCTATAAAAGCATTTTCCTTTCCTTGCAGTGTGAGAACTTGCGCATGACTCATGTGGTTGCAGATCCTGAATTGCAGTTCTCTGATCTCCAAATAAACCCATTTTGCTGGAGAAATATCTGGCATTCTAGTTGAGGTCAGCAAAGTAATAATCATTTGTTAAGCATTGGTAATAGCCCTTTTCTAGTTTACTTCTGAGAAATTGAGAAAATGAATAACTGTATTTGCTGGGAAATAAACTCTCTAGTGAGTTAGGTGGTTTCCAATTATTTGCTTTCAACAAAATTGCAATAGGCTCAAATTAGGTTGTCACAGGATGCATACTAAATATAATTTCTGATGATAACTTATTATCTGATTTCTAAATGTAACTTGGAAGAAGTTCAAAGAACTGAGTAAATTGCTACAGTAAAGTTCCCATGTTTATATGAATAAGGTTTCTCAGTTTAGATTATAAAAACTAAAACAAAGATAATGCTAAATCTTTTCTCATTTAGCATAAAGTATTATTCATCTGAGGATAAAAAGAAACATGTTTTCTTAAAGCTCCATTCATGTTAGTAAGAAATGCTCTTCCAATTAATTTTTGTTAGAATTTAATCCAGGAGAAATTTTTAATAATTAGTCTTATAGTTCCAAGAAGCAAAATAAAAAAGAAATGTCAATAGATATATGTATTTTATTGAAGGAAAATATGATGATGTTGCTCGGTTGTGTCCAACTCTTTGCAACCCCATGCACTGTAGCATGCCAGGCTTGCCTGTCCTTCACCATCTCCTGGAGCTTGCTCAAACTCATGTCCATTGAGTCAGTGGACATGCCATCCAATCATCTTATCCTCTGTTCCCCACCTCTTCTTCTGCCCTTCATCTTTCTCAGCAGCAGGGTCTTTTCTAATGAGTCGGCTCTTCGCATCAGGTGGCCAGAGTATTGGAGCTTCAGCTGAATATGATAGGATAATAATTAAAAGTATTTTAAATATTAAAAAATTTAGATAAAATTCTGTGGGAGAAATGGAATGGAAATATGATTTAAAGGAGAAAAATAAATGATATAAAATTTCTCACCATTGAGGTAGTGCTTATCTTGTACTTTAAACAATGATAATAGCAAGTATCAAGTTTCTACTCTTATCTTTGGACGAACATGAGAGTTTCAGTGTTACCTGAAAATGTTAGTATTTACAATATCATGGGGATTATATGGGCTTCCCCGGTGGCTCAGTGGTAAAGAATCTGCCTGCTGTGCAGGAGATTCAGGAGACACAGTTTCCATCCCTGGGTTAGAAAGATTCCCTGGAGGAGGAAATGGCAACCCACTCCAGTATTCCTGTCGGGAAAATCCCATGGACAGAGGAGCCTGGCAAGCTACAGTCTATAGGGTTACAAAGAGTTGGGCACAACTGAGCACAAGCAGGGATTATATAATTTTTAACTATTTAAACATTAGAAAAAATTTAGATATAAACTTCTTTTAGAAGAGCCTTCTATGTTGCCTGATACAGAGCAACTCAATCATTTGTATCCCTAAGCATCAAAATGTTCTTCAAAGTAGAATAAAGCTGAAAACAAATAGCTGTTGGTAGGGAAATAGTTAAATGGTATGTCCATATGTTGGAGTACTGTGGATTTACTTTAAGAAATCATGTTATCAAAGAATACTTAATATCAAGGAGCCCAGTCAGAGTGCCAGTCTTGATTCTGGTTTGATCTGCCATGGAATTTTCCTTAATGAGAGAGAGAGAGAGAAAAAAAAAAAAGAGTCTATGATCCCATGTTTTGCAGAAGTCTCCCTCACAGGTATATGCTGCTGTAATAAACCATTGAGCTGGCCTTTGGCCTTGTTCCTGAGAGAGAGCCTGTAAACCCTTGGAACAAAATTTTGGCTGGATTTTATCCCTGGTTCCTGGAAGTAGCTTTTAAATCCTTGGGATTTCTCAAAAAATATTTGTTACTCATGGTGGATCCTGATAGTTTGTGCTGGTGAGATGACTCAGGATAAGAAGCTGGCCAAGTCAAAAAGACCCACCGAGTGAATAGAGGTTGGAACTTTGAGCCAGCAAGGTATCAGCCTGACATCCAGGGAGGTAATGTTGAGCCTGGAGATTGAATTCAACTTCATAGACTGTAATTTGATCAATCATTGCCTATGTAATGAAATCTCAATTAAAACTTCTAGACAATGAAGCTCAGTTTAGCTTCCCTGGTTGGCAGTACTCTGTGTCAGTGGTCCACAACCTTTTTGGAACTAGGCACTGGTTTCATGGAAGACAGTTTTTCCATGGTTTGGGGCAGAGATGGTTTCAGGGTGATTCAAGTGCATTACATTTTTTGGGTACTTTATTATTATTACATTGTGATACATAATGAAATAATTATACAACTCACTGTAATTAGATTATACAACTCACCGACATTAGATTTTCATCAGAAGTGTGCAACCTAGATCCTTTGCACACACAGTTCACAGTGGAGTTCACACTTCTATGAGGATCTAAAGTGGAGGTCAGGCAATAATGTGAGCAATAGGGAGCAGCTATAAATACAGATGAAGCTTCACTTGCTCATCTGGCACTCACCCCCTGCTGTGTGGCCTGATTCTTAACAGGCCACAGACCAGTATTCATCCATGGCCCGGGACTTGGGGATGCCTGCTCTTCATATTGTCGTAGATGATGTGCTGGGAAGGCAGTGCTGCAGTTGATGTCAAGGGTATATCAACTGTCCAGCACTGTATCATAATTTAGTTCACAGAGCTCTAGATTGCTTTTCCTTCTGACTAGAATTCACACTGGTCCTTTATATTGATGACATTATACTAATTGACTTAAGTGAGCAAGAAGAATTATTAATAACAACTACTCTGGACTAACTGGTAAGATATTTGCATACCAGTCTGTGGGAAATAAATCCAATAAAAGTTCATGGAAAGTCAACCTCCGTGAAAATTCTAAGGGCCCAGTGGTGTGGGGCATGTCAAAATACTCCTAGGGTATTAAATAAAATATAAGTTGTTGCATCTTTCTTGTCCTAAAATCAAAAAGAGGCACAGTGCTTAGTGAGTCTCTTTGGATTTTGAAGGCAGTATACTCCTCATTTGGATGTGTTTCACTGACCCATTTACTGAGTGACTCAAAAGGCTTCTAGTTTTTAATGGAGCCCAGAATAAGAGAAAGCTCTGCAACAAATACAGGCTGCTTTGCAAGCTGCTTTACCACTTGTGCTGTTTGATCCAGTGGTGCTTGAAGTGTCAGTGGCAGATGGGTAGCCAGATTGGAGCCTTTGGCAGGCTCCTAGGATCCCTGGGTTGGGAAGATCCCCTGAGAAGAAAAGGGCAACCCACTCCAGTATTATTACTGGGGAAATCTCATGGGCAGGGGAGCCTGGTGGGCTGCAGTCCATGGGGTCATAAGAGTCAGACATGACTTATCAACTCAACCACTATAGGTAAATTACAGCTAGTTCCTTAGGATTTTAAAGCAGAGCTGTACTGTCCTCTATGGATAACTTATTTCCTTTTGAGAAATAGACCTTGGCCTGCCACTTGGCCTTAGTAGAGACTGAACATTTAACCATGGGCCATCAAGTTACCAAGCTGCCCACCATGAATCTGATCCACTGGGCTCCAAAGTGGGGTATGCGCAGCAGCACTGAATCGTTGAGTGGAAGTGGTATATATGTCACTGGGCCTGAGGAGGCCCTGAAGGCATAAGTTATATGAAGAAGTAGCTCAATTTTCCATGGTATCTACTCCTACTCCACTGCCTTCTCTCTCCCAGCCTACACGTATAACCTCCTGGGGAGTTCCCTGTGATCAGTTGATGGAGGAAGAAAAGACTTAGGCCTGGTTTACAGAGGGTTCCGTGTGAAACACAAGTAGCATTGGAATGTGGAGAGCTGTAGTACAGCTGCTTTCTGAGAATTCCCTGAGGTGCCATGGTGAAGAGCAATCCTCTGAGCTTTCAGAACTCTGAGTAGTGTGTCTAGCTGTGAACTTTACTTAGAAGGAGGAATGGCCAGATTTGCAATTATACACTGATTCATGGACTGTGACCAGTGGTTTGGCCAGATGGTCAGGGACTTGGAGTAAGCATGATTAAAAAATTGATGATAAGGAAATTTGGGGGAAGGTATGTGGATCGACCTCTCTCCGTGGGCAAAAGACATGAAGATCTTTGTGTCCAGGCAAATGCTCATCAAAGGGTGACCTAAACAGAGTTTTTTTTTTTTTTTTTAATCATCAAGTGGATTAATGGTGACTCCCTCAGAGAGGGCTTATGTCACGCCCAGGTATGCTGCACCCAGAGCCCATGCCACAGCCACTGATGACCCATACCTCCACAGGACACACTCAAACACAGGCAGGTCTGGCTCAGTCTCTGTGGGGTCTCCTGGTGCACGCAATTTTTGTTTGAGCCCTCTGAGCGTCTCTGATGGGTATGGGGTTTGATTCTAAATGTGATTTCGCCCCTCCTATCATCTTGCTGGGCTTCTCCTTTGTCATTGGATGTGGAGTATCTTTTTTTGGTGGGATCCAGCATTCTCTTGTCGATGGTTGTTCAGTGAAAAGACTCTTGTTTCTGGAGAAACAAGAGTTTCTGTGTTGTTCTGGGGAAACAGACTCTTGGAGGGCACAAACAAAACGTTGTGTGCACCAGGACCCAGGAGAAAGGAGCAGTTATCCCACAAAAGACTGATCCAGAGTTGCCTGTGAGTGTCCAGGAGTCTGGTGGAGGCGTGGGTCAACGGTGGCTTGCAGGACTGAGGGCACTGAGTGCAGCAGTGCGTGCACAGGACCTTTTGAAGGAGATTGCCACTTTCTTCATTACCTCCACCATAGTTTGGTCTCAGGTCAGACAACAGGGAGGGAACAGAGCCCTGCCCATCAACAGAAAATTGGATTAAAGATTTACTGAGCATGATCCAGCCTGTCAGAACAGATCCAGTTTCCCCCACAAGTCAGTCTGTCCCATCAGGAAGCTTCCAGAAGCCTCTATGCCTTATCCCTCAGAGGGCAGACAGAATGAAAACCACAGTGACAGAAAACTAATCAAACTGATCACATGGACCACAGCATTGTCTAACTCAGTGAAACTAGGACTACCCAAGACAGATGGGTTATGGTGGAGAGTTCTGACAAAACGGGGTCCACTGGAGAAGGGAATGGCAAACCAATATCGTTGCCTTGAGAACCCCATGAGCATTGTGAAAAGAGAAAAAGATATGACACTGAAAGATGAACTTCTGAGGTCCTTAGGTGCCCAGAATGCTACTGGAGAAGAGTGGAGAAATAACTCCAGAAAGAATGAAGGGATGGAGCCAAAGCAAAAACAACACCCCATTGTGGATGTGACTGGTGATGGAAGTAAAGTCTGATGCTGTAAAGAGCCGTATTGCATAGGAACCTGGAACGTTAGGTCCATGAATCAAGGTAAATTGGAAGTAGTCAAACAGGAGATGGCAAGAGTAAACATTGACATTTTAAGAATCAGTGAACTAAAATAAACTGGAGTGGAGAATTTAACTCAGATGGCCATTATATCTAGTACTGTGGGCAAGAATCCCTTAGAAGAAGTGGAGTAGCCCTCATAGTCAAAAAAAGAGTCTGAATTACAGTTCTTGGGTGCAGTCTCAAAAATAACAGAATGATCTCTATTCATTTCCAGGGCAAACCATTCAGTATCACAGTAATCCAAGTCTATGCCCCAACCAGTAATGCTGAAGAAGATGAACAGTTCTGTGAAGACATACAGGACCTTCTAGAACTAACACCCCCCAAAAGATGTCCTTTTCATTATAGGGGACTAGAATGCAAAAGAAGGAAGTGAAGAGATAACTGGAGTAACAGGCAAATTTGGCCTTGGAGTACAAAATGAAGCAGGGCAAAGATTATCAGAGTTTTGCTGAGAAATGCAAAGTCATAGCATTATGACTAATTCGCCATTAGTCATAGCAAACATCCTCTTCCAACAACACAAGAGAAGACTCTACACATGGACATCACCAGATGGTCAGTGCTGAAATCAGATTGATTATATTCTTTGCAGCCAAAGATGGAGAAACTCTATACAGTCAGCAAAAACAAGACCAGGAGCTGACTGTGGCTCAGATCATGAACTCCTTACTGCCAAATTCAGACTTAAATTGAAGAAAGTGGGGAAAACCACTAGACCATTCAGGTGTGACCTAAATCAAATCCCTTATGATTATCCAGTGGAAGGGACAAATAGATTCAAGGGGTTAGATCTGATAGAGTGCCTGAAGAACTATGGACAGAGGTTCATGACATTGTATAGGAGGCAGTGATAAAGACCATCCCCAAGAAAAAGAAATGCAAAAAGGCAAAATGGTTGTCTGAGGAGGCTTTGCAAATAGCTTAAAGAAGAAAAGAAGTAAAGGCAAAGGAGAATAGGAAAGATATACTCATATGAATGCAGAGTTCCAAAGAATAGCAAGGAGAGATAAGAAAGCCTTCCCAAGTGATCAGTGCAAAGAAATAGAGGAAAACAACAGAATGGGAAAGACTAAAGATCTCTTCAAGAAAATTAGAGATACCAAGGGAACATTTCATGCAAAGATGGGCACAATAAAGGATAGAAATGGTACGGACCTAACAAAAGAAGAAGATATTAAGAAGAGGTGGTAAGAATACACAGAAGAACTATACAAAAAAGATCTTCATTACCCAGATAACCATGATGGTGCGATCACTCACTTAGAGCCAGACATTCTGAAATGGGAAGTCAAGTGGGCCTTAGGAAGCATCACTATGAATAAAGCTAGTGAAGGTGATGAAATTCCAGTTGAACTATTTCAAATCCTAAAATATGATGCTGTGAAAGTGCTGCACTCAGTATGTCAGCAAATTTGGAAAACTCAACATTGGCCACAGGACTGGAAAAGGTCAGTTTTCATTCCAATTCCAAAGAAAGACAATCCCAAAGAATGTTCAAACTACTGCACAGTTGCACTCATCTCACAAGCTAGCCAAGGAATGCTCAAAATTCTCCAAGTCAGGCTTCAACAGTACATGAATCGTGAACTTCCAGATGTTCAAGCTGGATTTAGAAAAGGCAGAGGTTCCAGAGATCAAATTGCCAACATCCATTGGATCATCGAAAAAGCAAGACAGCTCCAGAAGAACATCTATTTCTGCTTTATTGACTACCCCAAAGCCTTTCACTGTGTGGATAACCACAAACTGTGGAAAATTCTTCAAGAGATGGGAATACCAGACCACCTTACCTTCCTCCTGAGAAATCTGTACACAGGTCAAGAAGCAACAGTTAGAATTGAACATGAAACAACAGACTGGTTCCAAATTGGGAAAGGAGTACATCAAGGCAGTATATTGTCATCTTGCTTATTTAACTTATATGCAGAGTACATCTTGTGAAATGCCAGACTGGATGAAGCACAAGGTGGAATCAAGATTTCTGGGAGAAATGTCAATAACCTCAGATACGCAGATGACACCACCCTTATGGCTGAAAGTAAAGAACTAAAGAGCCTCTTGAAAGTGAAAGAGCAGAGTGAAAAAGCTGGCTTAAAACTCAACATTCAGAAAACTAAGATCATGGCATCTGGTCCCATCACTTCATGGCAAATAGATTGGGAAACAGTGGAAACAGTGAGAGACTTTAGTTTTTTGGGCTGATAAATCACTGTATATGGTGACTGCAGCCATGAAAAGGACGCTTGCTCCTTGGAAGAAAAGCTAGACCAACCTAGACAGCATATTAAAAAGCAGAGACATTACTTTGCTGACAAATGTTTGTCTAGTCAAAGCTATGGTTTTTCCCATAGTCATGTATGGATGTGAGAGTTGGACTGTAAAGAAAGCTGAGTGCCAGAGAATTGATGATTTTGAACTGTGGTGTTGGAGAAGACTCTTGAGAATCCCTTGGACTGCAAGGAGATCCAACCAGTCAATCTTAAAGGAAATCGGTCCTGTATATTTGTTGGAAGGACTGATTCTGAAGCTGAAACTCTAATACTTTGGCCACCTGATGCAGAGAACTGACTGATTGGAATAGACTCTGATGCTGGGAAAGATTGAAGGCAGGAAGAGAAGGGGATGATAGAGAATGAGATGGTTGGGTGGCATCACCAACCTGGTGGACATGAGTTTGAGCAAGTTCTGGGAGTGGTGATGGATAGGCATGCCTGATGTGCGGCACTCTATAGGGTTGGAAAGAGTCAGACATGACTGACTGATCAAGGGATGTGTTTGTTAGTCTCTCAGTTGTGTCTGACTCTTTGTGACCCCGTGAACTGTAGCCCTCCAAGTTCTTCTGTCCATGAAATTTACCATGCAGAAATACTGGAATGGGTTGTCATTCCTCTCTCCAGGGGATCTTCCCGTCTCAGGGATTGAACATGTGTCTTCTGCATTGCAGGCAGATTCTTTACTGTCTGAGCCACCAGGGAAGTCCCTATCAAGTGGATAGGGTGACCCATTCTGTGGATAACCGTCAGCCTCTTTACCTTGGAAGTCTTGTCATCTTTCAGTTGACTTATGAACAGTGTGGTCACGGTGGCAGGTTGGAGATTTTACGTAGCTCAGCAGCATAGACTTTCACCCACCAGATATGACCTGGCTATGGTCACACCTAACTACAGTGCCAACACTGAGTCCCTATATGACACCATTCCCCAGCTATATTGGACCTCTCCCATCATGCAAAGGGTAATGTTTTGTTCTTATTAGAATAGACACTTACTGTGGATATTGATTTGGCTTTCCTTCACACAGTGATTCTGCCTAAATTGTCATCTGTGGAATTACAGAATGCCTATCCATTGTCATGGTATTCCACACAGTATTACTTTTGTTCAAGAAACTCATTTCACAGAAAATTAATTGTGACAATGGGCCCATGTTTATGATATTCAGTACTCTTTAACATGTTCCTCACTATCTTGAAGTAGCTGGCTTGAGATAATGGTGGAATGGCCTTTTAAGAACTAGTTATATAGCACTAGCTAGGTAATAATTCCTTGGTAGGCTGGGTTAAGGTTCTACAGAAGATTATATATGATCTGAATCTGATATATGATGCTGTTTCTTCCACAGCCAGGTTTCACAATCCAGGAATCAAGGGGTGGATATGGGAGTGGCATTAGTAGTACCACAGAATGGTCCTTTTTTTTTTTTCCTGACATTTTTGTTCCTCATAGGGTGAGAGAGAGAGAGAGAGATCTAGATTCAAACCATGTATGGATTGTTGCAATCCCCCATTCAGACCATGTGTGTACTGTACTCATTTAATGGAGGAGGTGGCTACCCCAAGTGAATGCACCAGGAAACCTACTCAGTGATTCCAGATACCTTCCTGAAATGTGGTTCTTCTGATGGGTATTGACATGTCTTACTTTAGTGTACCCTCAAATTGCCATAATAATTTCCAGAGGGGCCCTGCCCCATGTGAGCATTCCTTAATAGCCAAGTTTTCCATTTATTTTCTGCCTGACCATCTAGTCAGGCCATTGATAACAACTGGTGGGGTTCAGGGCAGGCTGCCCAAGATGTACCTCTTGGCATGTGGATTATTTTAAGCTGGAAACAAGCAAGGCCAATAAGACTCAGGAAGAATCTTTGAGCTTCTTTCCCCTCACTGCCTAAAAGAGTTTAAAACAGAAGGACTATCCCAGGAAGGAGCTATCACTATAAATAACTATAGAAAAGTATGAACTAGGTGTGATAGACAGGAGGAACCTAGCAAGGCCTGTTTGGTCAAAGTTCTCTCTGTGCCCCATTGTCTCCATCAGCTCAGCAAATATTTATTTCAGTTCAGTTCAGTTCAGTCACTCAGTTGTGTCCAATTCTTTGCAACCCCATGAACTGCAGCACGCCAGGCCTCCCTGTCCATCACCAACTCCCAGAGTTTACCCAAACTCACGTCCATTGAGTCAGTGATTCCATCCAGCCATCTCATCCTCTGTCGTCCCCTTTTCCTCCTGCCCCCAAACCCTCCCAGCATCAGGGTCTTTTCTAATGAGTCAACTCTTTGCATGAGGTGGCCAAAGTACTGGAGTTTCAGCTTTAGCATCAGTCCTTCTTATGAACACCCAGGACTGATCTCCTTTAGGATAGACTCGTTGGATCTCCTTGCAGTCAAAGGGACTCTCAAGAGTCTTCTCCAACACCACAGTTCAAAAGCATCAATTCTTCGGCGCTCAGCTTTCTTCACAGTGCAACTCTCACATCCATACATGACCACAGGAAAAACCATAGCCCTGACTAGACTGATTTTTGTTGCCAAAGTAATGTCTCTGCTTTTGAATATGCTATCTAGGTTGGTCATAACTTTCCTTCCAAGGAGTAAGCATCTTTTAATTTCATGGCTGCAGTCACCATCTGCAGTGATTTTGGAGCCCCCCAAAATAAAGTCTGACACTGTTTCCACTGTTTCCCGATCTATTTGCCATGAAGTGATGGGACCAGATGCCATGATCTTCATTTTCTGAATATTGAGCTTTAAGCCAACTTTTTCACTCTCCTCTTTCACTTTCATCAAGAGGCTTTTTAGTTCCTCTTCACTTTCTGCCATAAGGATGGTGTCATCTGCATATCTGAGGTTATTGATGTTTCTCCCAGCAATCTTGATTCCAGCTTGTGCTTCTTCCAGCACAGCATTTCTCATGATGTACTCTGCATAGAAGTTAAATAAGCAGGGTGACAATATACAGCCTTGACGAACTCCTTTTCCTATTTGGACCCAGTCTGTTGTTCCATGTCCAGTTCTAACTGTTGCTTCCTGACCTGCATATAGGTTTCTCAAGAGGCAGGTCAGGTGGTCTGGTATTCCCATCTCTTTCAGAGAGATGTTTTTCCAAACATTAACTCTGTTAATCTTCCTATGAATTACCTTATTTCCCTTTGAAGTCCCAGACCCCTGCCTCCTTAGACTTAGTCTGTAGTATATACACCTCATCTTGCCTTACTGTCTTTTGAATTCTTTATGCTATTTGATTTTCTCCTGTTAACCTGGCTTATGTCATTTTAATTGCCAGCCAAAAGAACTAAGAGGAAAAAGGGGAAATTCTTTCCCCCACAGTTGGTGGAGTCAGGGGAGTACTTCACTAGCTGGCAGAATCTGATTGAGAAACTGCTTCCTCCTGAAGACTGGTATGGAGAAAGAGATCTTGGGGCATCTGGCAAGCACTGGCAAAAGGTAAAATCTCTTACCATGTCAGTCTCCCAGATTTTCAGTGTGCAAGGTCTGATGGAATGAAAGTGGTGAGGATCTTATTTCTCTCTCTAAATTTAGATTAGCAGTTGAAAATATTTGTAGAGCTAGTTCCTTGGATTCAGCAACTCTTTGGAAATTTGATAGCACACTCTTTGTTGGTTGATATTTTCCTCTAAGAGATAGTCACTTTCTTCCTTTATCTCTGTCTATTGTGTCATTTGTCATAAGAAGGAAATTACGTAGGGTAGGATGCAGGCAGAGGTTCTACAAGCCTATTGTCTGGACTGGCCCTGAAGTCTGGTGAGTTTGTTGATCTCACCAGACTGGCATCTGTTTAGACAAACTTTGCTGTGGATTAACATATACGTGAAGTATAAGCTATGCTAAGGGATATCTTGGAAGCCAGAGCTATACACTGGTGGTCACAAATTGAACATTTGACAGCCATTAGGGTATTCACCTGAGTATTGATTGGAAAAGACCCTGATGCTGAAAAAGATTGAAGGCAAAGGAGAAGAAGGTGGCAGAGGATGAGATGGTTAGATAGCATCACTGACTCAGTGGACATGAGTTTGAGCAAACTCTGGGAAATAGTGAAGGATGGGAAAGCCTGGTGTGCTGCAGTCCATGGGGACACAAGAGTCAGACTTGATTTATTGACGGAACAGCAACAACAACAAAGAAGGCACCGCCTCCAGAAGGCACCCATAGAAGATAAGTTGGTCAAGGTATGGGTTAGATGGTTTACCCACCAAGTTCGAGAAAATGACCATGTCGTGAGATACTCTGTAAAACACCACACACTCCCCTACCCTGCTACTCATTAGTGTAGCTCCAAAAATCCCAGTGCTTAGCTAGATCTGTTAATGTGCATAGAAGAAAAAAACAAAAAACAGATGAGGTTTTTCTTTCTGTCTTGCTGTATGTCCCAAAGAGCTTGGTGTGAGAAAACCAAGAGAAAACCCTCTCTGGTCTTTTCCATCTGGTAGGTGAATTTACTGAGGTGCATCGGGTGGCCAGTTGAGGAGCTTGGGGTTTTGGGACATGAAATAACAAGCAGCAATCTTTGCCAGCTATCCCATTCCTCAGGGCAGTGTGTCATAGGGGACCTAGTCCATAAAGGCCTCTGTTGTGTCAGCCTTTGTTGCTTGTTAGTGTTGGAATTGTCCATTCCAGTAGAATCTTCCTGGTGCCATAAATTAGTGGGTTTGTGACTAGAGGTGCCCCACATTTTTGTGGGAGACCAGAGACACCATTTTCATTACACCATTCTTAATGCCTGTACAACAAAAGTTTTTACTTCCTTAGACTGTTTTGGGGAGTGAACCTTTGGATCATGGCGACTACATCATCTGTGTTCCCACCAGGGATAGCTCCTGTGTCCATGGTAAAATTTACTCAGCCTGGTAGGTACTTCTTGGACTTTCCATAAGTAGGCTTATTGGATTGAGTCACTATTGGGCTACATACAGTAATGAAGATCTTGCTCATTGATGGCCAGATTATAGATCTTTTGAATTGGAAAATCTTCCATATGTGAAAAAATTTTTAGAGAGCTTTCAGTCCTCACAGCTGCCTTATTGGTATTTATGTCCTCACAGTTGCCTTATTGGTATTTATGGGAAGATCAGATTGAAAACCCAAAGAAGTACAGTGGCTACCCTTAGGGAATCCCTTAATAAAATGAAAGAACAAAAGTCAGAATAAAAATTAAAAGCCAAATATCATATAAATTCCCCCTTTCCTCTCTCCTGAACTCCCCTATATCCCCACCTTCCTAATCCTGACCCTCAGGAAGATCTGGATCTCTAGTTTCCTGTATCTTACTTCAAAGATCAGATCAGATCAGATCAGTCGCTCAGTCGCTTTGTGACCCCATGAATCACAGCACGCCAGGCCTCCCTGTCCATCACCAACTCCCAGAGTTCACTCAGACTCACGTCCATCGAGTCAGTGATGCCATCCAGCCATCTCATCCTCTGTCGTCCCCTTCTCCTCCTGCCCCCAATCCCTCCCAGCATCAGAGTCTTTTCCAATGAGTCAACTCTTCGCATGAGGTGGCCAAAGTCCTGGAGTTTCAGCTTTAGCATCATTCCTTCCAAAGAAATCCCAGGGCTGATCTCCTTCAGAATAGACTGGTTGGATCTCCTTGCAGTCCAAGGCACTCTCAAGAGTCTTCTCCAACACCACAGTTCAAAAGCATCAATTCTTCAGCGCTCAGCTTTCTTCACAGTCCAACTCTCACATCCATACATGACCACAGGAAAAACCACAGCCTTGACTAGACAGACCTTTGTTGGCAAAGTAATGTCTCTGCTTTTGAATATGCTATCTAGGTTGGTCATAACTTTCCTTCCAAGCGTCTTTTAATTTCATGGCTGCAATCACCATCAGTAGTGACTTCGGAGCCCAGAAAAATAAAGTCTGACACTGTTTCCACTGTTTCCCCATCTATTTCCCATGAAGTGATGAGACCAGATGCCATGATCTTACTTTTCTGAATGTTGAGCTTTAAGCCAACTTTTTCACTCTCCACTTTCACCTTCATCAAGAGGCTTTTTAGTTCCTCTTCACTTTCTGCCATAAGGGTGGTGTCATCTGCATATCTGAGGTTATTGATATTTCTCCCAGCAATCTTGATTCCAGCTTGTGTTTCTTCCAGTCCAGCATTTCTCATGATGTACTCTGCATAGAAGGTAAATAAACAGGGTGACAATATACAGCCTTGACGAACTCCTTTTCCCGTTTGGAACCAGTCTGTTGTTCCATGTCCAGTTCTAACTGTTGCTTCCTGACCTGCATACACATTTCTCAAGAGGCAGATCAGGTGGTCTGGTATTCCCATCTCTTTCAGAATTGTCCACAGTTTATTGTGATCCACACAGTCAAAGGCTTTGGCATAGTCAATAAAGCAGAAATAGATGTTTTTCTGGAACTCTCTTGCTTTTTCCATGATCCAGGGGATGTTGGCAATTTGATCTCTGGTTCCTCTGCCTTTTCTAAAACCAGCTTGAACATCAGGAACTTCACGGTTCACGTATTGCTGAAGCCTGGCTTGGAGAATTTTGAGCATTACTTTACTAGCGTGTGAGATGAGTGCAAGTGTGCGGTAGTTTGAGCATTCTTTGGCATTGCCTTTCTTTGGGATTGGAATGAAAACTGACCTTTTCCAGTCCTGTGGCCACTGCTGAGTTTTCCAAATTTGCTGGCATATTGAGTGCAGCACTCTCACAGCATCATCTTTCCGGATTTGGAATAGCTCCACTGGAATTCCATCACCTCCACTAGCTTTGTTTATAGTTATGCTTTCTAAGGCCCACTTGACTTCACATTCCACGATGTCTGGCTCTAGGTCAGTGATCACACTATCGTGATTATCTGGGTCATGAAGATCTTTTTTGTACAGTTCTTCTGTGTATTCTTGCCATCTCTTCTTAATATCTTCTGCTTCTGTTAGGTCCATACCATTTCTGTTCTTTATCGAGCCCATCTTTGCATGAAATGTTCCCTTGGTATCTCTAATTTTCTTGAAGAGATCTCTAGTCTTTCCCGTTCTGTTGTTTTCCTCTATTTCTTTGCATTGATCGCTGAAGAAGGCTTTCTTATCTCTTCTTGCTATTCTTTGGAACTCTGCATTCAGATGTTTATATCTTTCCTTTTCTCCTTTGCTTTTCACTTCTCTTCTTTTCACAGGTATTTGTAAGGCCTCCCCAGACAGCCATTTTGCTTTTTTGCATTTCTTTTCTATGGGAATGGTCTTGATCCCTGTCTCCTTACTTCAAAACTTCAGGCATTTCCCTTAGATCCTAAGACTCTGGCTTCTCCAGAAAACATCCAGCTGCCTATTTTAGCTTCGTTTTTTTTTTTTTTTTTTAAGAAGACTTTAGAGAGGGCACTCAGGTGTGACCTCCAAGATAAGGGTATACAGGTCACTTGTGTAAGTGCTAATAGCCAGGAAGTCACTTTTGTAGATACAACCAGGAAGGCAGGAAGACTCATTTTATGTCCCTTATGACTCTTCCTATTTCCCAGGGTTCTATAAAGCAGGCTCTGCCAACTCCAGAAATTCATGTACAGTGTCCCTTCCTGATGTACCCAGAGCCCTGCCACAGAGAATTCACATCCCTTGAACAGAAACTGATCTTTTACATTGTAAAATGATCTTATCTCCAGAGAGATTCAGAAAGGTTAGTGGCTATTCTTAAACTCGCTCACAAAGACTTTGACTCAACCTCAATTGGTGGTGGGGGGGGGGGGGGAAACCCACCGCCTAAAACTTTAAAATTATATTTTATTCAGGAACCTTACTGAAGACTATAGCCTGGGATGGCGGCCTCTCAGATAGCTCTGAGGTACTGTTGCATAGAGGTAGTGGAGGTGCCAGGATGTGTAGAAGTTTTGCTGGGGGAAAAAAGATTATTGCTAATTACAAATAACAGACATCTCAAGTCGATGATTTTAGTGCTTTTCTGTGTATGGGAAGATTATTGAAATTACTGAAATTATTCCTCTGATATGCACCTTGGCTATCTAGGACCAGTATCCTGGTTTTTCTCCCGTCCTGAATCCTCTCTGGTGCACCATGGGGAGGGCTGTTTCGTGGTTCATGGCTTCATGGTTGCAGCATTGTTTGTTTACTGAAATGACAGGTGACATTCTTTGTCTACACTGCCTCCTTTTAGTCATAAATTCAACCAATGTTTGGGAGGTAGTTCAAGACTAATTTTGTCCCACAGTGCCAGGAAGGCTCATTTCTAGATCAGTGGAAGATTGTCTTGATAGGTGACTCAGTGTGTTAATTTTTGAATTAGACCCTGTGGATAATCTAAAATTCTCTGAATTGCCTCTTTTACTGACTAGTGGCTTGTAATCCAGGAAATGTTTTCCTTTGTTGCTTCATCCCATATCTAGAGTTGTACTATTACCATTATTCTATGTAGAGTCATATATATGATCAACTGCCTCAAAATAGTTAGCCATAATTAATTTTGTCAGAGGCTTGATTATTCATTGGTAATGCAAGAGACAATAATCTTATGACATAGCATATAAGTAATACAGCTGCTGCTGCTACTGCTGCTAAGTCGCTTCAGTCGTGTCCGACTCTGTGTGACCCCATAAACAGCAGCCCACCATGCTCCCCTGTCCCTGAGATTCTCCAGGCAAGAACACTGGAGTGGGTTGCCATTTCCTTCTCCAAGTAATACAGCTAGTAACATTAATAAAGTTCAAAAGTAGAGATTTAAACCATGAGCCTCCAGAATCAAACCAGCTCCCTAAGAGATCACCAAGACTAAGAAGTGGATCTCTTAAGGCTGCTGCTGCTGCTAAGTCACTTCAGTCATGTCCGACTCTGTGTGACCCCATAGACGGCAGCCCACTAGGTTTCCCCATCCCTGGGATTCTCCAGGCAAGAACACTGGAGTGGGTTGCCATTTCCTTCTCCAAGTAATACAGCTAGTAACATTAATAAAGTTCAAAAGTAGAGATTTAAGCCATGAGCCTCCAGAATCAAACCGGCTCCCTAAGAGGTCACCAAGACTAGGAAGTGGATCTCTTAAGGCAGGAATCTGATTTTTCATGGAAGTCATTAGATGCCTTATATTGGAGGATTTGCATGGTGTGCAGTAGAGTATTCAATGTGAATTTCGTATGTCTCCTACATGTGAACTGTCAAGGTGTGAATTTGGAAAGATGTGCACGTGTGTTCCCATGTGTGATCCTGTGAGCTAGTTCATGTGTCTGGTGTACACTGCCTGTGTGTGCATCCTCTACAAGTGCTTGTGCTTTCTGGTACTTTACTGTGTAGAGTACAGTAGTACAGTATCTTTATGTCAAGCCCAGGATGTCTGAAAATAAGCATAAAAGCAGTGGTGATGTAGCTGGTCCTGCTAAGAAGCACCAGGTGATAATGATGGAAATAATTGAAAAAAAAAGTGAAAACAATTGAGAGTAGACTAAAGTGAAAAGATGTACCGTACTACTGTATTTTTCAAGGTACTTTAACATTAAAAATGTTCTATTCTTTGTTTATTTTTTATGTGAAAAGTATTATAAACTATAGTACTATTTAGCTGATTGTGTTAGTTGTATACTTAGGTTAACTTTGTTGGACTTAATGAACAAATTGGACTTAGGAGTGTGCTCTCAGAATGGAACTCATTCATATGTTAGGGGACTTACCATATAGTATAGGTGCCTCCTTGAGATGCTGTAAGAATATTGAGGGCAAAGTGATTTTGTAGCCATTTTCCTCCTCGTCATAGAGATCTCAGAATTCACTTAGTTAATAGTCTGGTTACTACCATTTAAGGCCTTTTGGGTGAATTCTGTTAAGGCTTTGCTGTGGGCAATTACATCTTCCAGGCCTATTGAATGCACAAAAATGTCTCCTAAATGATCACACCAGTCAAATACAGATCTCTTTATCTATTGAGTTTATATTAATGGGAAATTTTTTGAGGTCATGTCTGAATTGGCATGCAGGTGGCCTTGATCCCAAAGGAATCCTAAAATATATCTTTCTATCCACCCTGGCAGAAGCCAGGGCCATACATTAGTGCCACAAAGCCATTAAGTTCCAGTGGGTGCAACCTGGTATATTTCTGGTTGCCTGACCCAATCTGTTCCATGCCAATTGCTATCTTTAAGGGAAATGATGTATTGGAATTTTTCATAAGGTACTTAGCATAATTTTCTAGTCTTATTAGGCTATCTTTAAAATGATTTAATAGTTCCCAACATAGGGAGGCCTTTAAACTTAAATGACCATAGTCTGGTGTTAGCTATATAAATCCCTCCCATAATTGAGGGAGGTCCCCTCCTAATAAAGGGCTTCCTAGGTACGTCAGAGGTAAAGAATCCACCTGCCAATGCAGGAGATCCAGGAGATGTGGATACAATCCCTGGGTTGGGAAGATCCACTGGAAGAAGAAATGGCAACCCATTCCAGTATTCTTGCCTGAAAAAAATCCCATGGACAGAGGAGACCGGTGGGTTATAGTCCATGGGGTTCCAATGAGTCAGACTCGACTGACTCATTGTTACAACCCTCCTAATAATTGGAAGGTTATGTTTTCTGTTTGCTTGTTCTCATTCAGTTTGAGTAACTTTAAAGAAAAACTCATATTTATGACCAGAATCAGAATAAATGTGTTTGATTGGCCAAGTGAGGGGGGTCCCATCTAGTATGAGCAGTAGAGGTCTGGATAGTGCTTTAATTTCTTTCTTTTAAAGTAATTTTTCTAAGGGCTGTCCAATCAGAGCCTTGGGAAGAAGAAACCCACAAATGTAAACCAGAGATAATGGATGTAAGTAACTGACCACAAAGCCAACAATTGGATTGATTTCTGAAATCGTGCTCATGAACAGAAAAACATTTGAGTCGTGTGCAAGAGTCCAAGAATCAAGAAAATGTTATAATCATACAGGTAGGATTCGGCATCTTGGGCTAGCTGTCTGCTTCTGATATCGTCTTCTCATCCTGGTGTGGGTGTTTCTTTTCTGTTACAGCATTGTTTTAGGTAAGTTTGAGGTCAGCTGTTGTCTCTACAGACCAATCTGGTGCAGCGGCCCTTTTTATGTGGGAAATATGAATCCAGGAATCAGTTCCCTTCAGTTTTTCTTTGTGTGAGCTAGTTAAAAGAACTAAGCTCCCTTCCATTTAGGTTAGAGAGAGTCCTTTAAAAAATGCCTTTTCTAGTATACATGGTTTCTTAGTTATAGGTCATGGACAACTGATCTTCATTTAAAGATAAGTTACTATGACAAGCTTCAGACACAAGCTTAGAATGTCCCGTTAATAATTCAATTAAACACTTTCAATAATGTAACATATCCCCTTTTAATAATATAGTTTCATATAATTCTTCTTTCAGTCTCATTGGTCTTTCTGTGATAATCTAGAAGGGAGACAAATGATGTTTGCCAAAAGAGGTGGAAATAAGCATCTGTCATTTTAACTAATTAAGTTTTAAAAAAATTTTTGTTTATTTTTGGTTGACTGGGTGTTCATTACTTGTTCTTTCTACTAAACCAGAGGCCTGGGGGTGATAAGCATAATAGAAATGCTATATAATTGACCAAATCTTACAAATGTTTTAAACAGTATGTCCAGTAAAATGAATTTCTTTATCACTGTGTAGTTCTGAGGGAATTCCCCAAATGGGAATAAATTTCTAAATCAGTTTACCCATTGATTGCCTTGTGGCCCCTATGCATGGGAATGCCTCAACCCAGTGTGAAAACATACAGATCATAACAGGAACGTATTGATTACCTTGAAAGGGAGACGTTTGTATGAAATCAATCTACCAAATTTCAAAGGGACCTGCAGATATTGGAAAATCTCCTTGAGGACTGTGTAATGGCTTCTTCGGGTTATATTTTGGACAAGTGGTACATCTTAATAGACCTCCTGAGCTACTATAAAAGAAAGCTTCGAGAAATATTGTTTATCCCATAATACCATCTTATCTGGGTTCCAGTGAGTTTCTAATGAATGATTGTAAAATAGTATATTAAGCTCCAAGTATTTGAGAAGTGCTGACTGCTTATTGAAAATAAGATTTGATCTAATTGGTTATGTCTGGGAGTAATGACGGAGAAAGCAATGGCAACTCACTCCAGTACTCTTGCCTTGAAAATCCCATGGACAGAGGAGCCTGGTAGGCTGCAGTCCATGGGGTCGATAAGAGTCGGGCACGACTGAGCGACTTCACTTTCACTTTTCACTTTCATGCATTGGAGAAGGCAATGGCAACCCACTACAGTGTTCTTGCCTGGAGAATCCCAGGGACATGGGAGCCTGGTGGGCTGCCGTCTATGGAGTCGCACAGAGTCGGACACGACTGAAGTGACTTAGCAGCAGCAGCAGCAGAAGGATAGGTGGGGCTTCCCAGGTGGCGCTAGTGGTAAAGAACCTGCCTGCCAGTGCAAGAGGCAAAAGAGACACAGCTGCAATCCAATGGGTCACAAAGGGTCGGACACAAGTGAGGTGTCTTAACAGCAGCAAAAGCAGCAGCAGGATAGGCTTCCTGTATGGGCCTGTCCACAGCTCTTTGTTGAAGTTGAGTCTTCCTCCCTTCTGTGCTCAAGTGTTTTTTTCTTTTTCTGGCACCATTCCCTGACTTCTTTAACAGTATGTCAGTGTAAGTTTACTGGGAGGCTGAAAGGAAAGGCAATGGTTATTTGGTGGTGGTTGTTATTTTGTAAAGCTGCTGTCTTGGCACCATGATTGGCAAAAGTTTCTTTTTGCTTCTGCAGTCTCAGCCTTTTGGTGACCTGATACCTTAATGATAGCAGGTGTACTCATAGCAGAATTGCATATAGTAATTCTACTACTTGTCTTATGCTTTTGATAGGCTGTCCTGAAAATGCTAAAATCCTCTTTACTTCCAAAGGATACCAAAATCATGTGCCACCCCAAAGGCACAGCATGTATACGTTAGCAGATTTTCCTTTTGACTGCTGGCAGGCTCTTGTTAGTGCTGTATATTTAGTCTGTTGGGCAGAAGATATATTAGGCAAGGAAACGTTTTCAAGGGTAGACACTGGAGTAACAGTTTCAGAGTCAACCTGGTACTTTCCATTAGATTCCTGCAGATTTGAACCATCAGGGGATAATACAAAATCAGAATTATCCATAGGGATTTCTTGAAGATAAATTTGAGGAGATAAAAAATTCAAGGAGAGAGTGATTCATGACTATCTCTTCTGTGGTCTGACCCAGCACAGCTGTTGCTGTGACTGCCCAGAGATAAGGGGGGTGGCCCTTAGTCATCGAATCTGGCCGTTGGCTGTGATGTGACTCAGACAATAAAGAATCTGCCTGCAAGGCAGGAGACCAGGGTTCAATCCCTAGATTGGGAAGATCCCCTGGAGGAGGGAATGGCTACCCACTCCTGTATTCTTGCTTGGAGAATTCCATGGACAGAGGAGCCTGGTGGGCTATAGTCCATGGGGTCTCAAAAAGTCAGACACGACTGAGCAACTAATACAACCATTGTGTTGCTGGGTTAATACTCCTGTGTAGGGACACCTTTGTTTTCATGTACAAAGAGAAAAAAGAGTAAATCATAATTTGGATGTCCCAAGGCCAGGGCTTTTGCCAGGATGTTTTTTTTTTTTTTTTTTTTAAAGGCCTCCATGGCTTCAGAATGTTCTGTTTCCAAGAAAAAACACTGAGGTTGGTCTTTTTAAAGCAAATTATGTGATGGTGGAGCCACTAAAGAAAAATTTGGAATTCAGTTCCTTCAGTAAACTGCAAGGTCTAAGAATTTCCTTAAGTGCCTTTTTGTCTTTGGAACAAGGAATGCCAGAATGACTTTTACTCTTAACTAGATCAATTAAAGGGATTCCCAGTATTTTTATTCCCAATAAAAAAATCCACCTGCCAATACAGGAAACACAAGAAACGTGGGTTTGGGTTCGATCCCTGGGTTGGGAAGATCCCCTAGAGGAGGAAATGGCAACCTGCTCCAGTGTTCTTGCTTGAAAAATTCCATGGACAGAGGAGCCTGGTGGTCTACAGTCCATGGGGCCACAAAGAGTAGGATGAGACTGAGCACATGCACACAGCGATCAATTTAAAGTCCTTCTTAAATATCATATGACCTAAATATTTCACATTATCTTTATAAAACTTTAATTTCTCTTTGGACACTTTATGTCCCTTTGATAGCTTCTGAAGTAACTCCAAAATAGTCTTGTTGACTGTTTATCAAAGAATTTGAATACAACAGCAAATCATCTACATATTATATCAAAATTGACTTATGAGGGAAAACCAGATGGTCTAAGTCCTTTTTTATATCTGAGAAAAGTAAATGGGGTTTTCAGTATAACCCTGTGGCATTACAATCCATGTATGTTGCTGCTCATTCCAAGTGAAGGCAAAGAGATATTGGTCATCAGGCTATACAAGGATATTATAAAAAACACTGCAGAGATATTTCCCTGAAAAGAAGTCACTGCTTTTAGGACTATTGGGACAGCAAGGAATGGGGCTTTGGCACTACAGAATGATAAGCAACAGTTATAGCTTTGATAGAGCTCAAATCTTGAATGAATCTCCAACCCTTGCTGTTAGGTTTTTTAGCTGGCAAAATGGGGCTTGTTATAAGGACTAATGCCAAGGCACAGTAAGCCCTTTCTTATTATAAGCTGTTATCAAGGGTTTTATTCCTTTATGGTTTCCTGCCTCAGAGGGTATTGACGAATGTTGGGTGGGGTTTATTTTGGCCCATAGTAATTTTAATGGGTGATGCAGACTGTACTTTTCCTGTATCTGTTGGATCAAGTACCCATAATTCTTCGGGTACTACCTAACAGTTTTTCTTGTTCTATGTCACTCTCCTCATGGATCACAAACATTATTTGCTAAAGGCAATTTGATCTTTCAAATTTAAAAGTGTTTCCCCCTTCAGAGTTAAATATGGGCTTCTTAACTTTCTAATAAATCATCACCTATCAGGTGAATAGGGATACATTTTACTAGGAAAAAGGAGTGCTTTCCTTTAAGTTCTCTTAAGTAAAAATTTGAAGATAATGATTTAGAATGCACATTAAAAACCCTATCATTTGCTTTGAAATATTACTGCAAGAGAGGGAACCTTTGATTTTGGTAAACTTTGAAGCTGAAAAGGTGGCCCCTGTGTCTGTTCAGTTCAGTTCAGTTGCTCAGTCGTGTCCAACTCTGCGACCCTATGGACTGCAGCACGCCTGGCTTCCCTGTCCATCACCAACTCCTGGAGTTTACTCAGACTCACATCCATTGAGTCGGTGATGCCATCCAACCATCTCATCCTCTGTCATCCCCTTCTCTTCCTGCCTTCAATCTTTCCCAGCATCAGGGTCTTTTCAAATGAGTCAGCTCTTTGCATCAGGTGGCCAAAGTATTGGAGTTTCAGCTTCAGGATCAGTCCTTCCAGTGAATATTCAGGACTGATTTCCTTTAAGATGGGCTGGTTTGATCTCTTTGCAGTCCAAGGGACTCTCGGGAGTCTTCTCCAACACCACAGTTCAAAAGCATCAATTCTTTGGTTCTCAGCTTTCTTTATAGTCCAACTCTCACATCCATACATGACTACCGGAAAAACCATAGATTTGACTAGATGGACCTTTGTTGGCACAATAATGTCTCTGCTTTTTAATATACTGTCTAGGTTGGTCATAGCTTTTCTTCCAAGGAGCAAGCCTCTTTTAATTTCATAGCTGCAGTCAGGTGGCTCAGGTGGTAATGAATCTGCCTGCAGTATAAGAGACCTGGGTTCAATCCCTGGGTTGGGAAGATCCCCCAGAGAAGGCAGTGGCTACCCACTCCAGCATTCTTGCCTGGAGAATTCCATGGACAGAGGAGCCTGGCAGGCTACAGTTCATAGGGTTGCAAAGAGTAGGACATGACTGAGCAACTAACACTAAGAATCTAAACCTTTTGTAATTCCTCAGTTCCTGCAAACACAGCAGGAATTGGTTTCTAATAAAGTTAGCTCTGTTTAACCTTTTTCTCAATCCCATTGCACCCTGACTCATAGTTTCTTTTTGCGTAACTGTGTAAAGCAAGATAATTCACTTGAACTTGTGGGCTGGGATATTGTGAATCTCCCTCAATATTTCCTTAGATCCTTAAAGTAGACTTAATTCTGTAGCATTTACCCAAGACTCCACGCTTATTTAGTATGTTGATGACCTTTTGCTTTGTGATCAAACTAAGCTGGAGGCTCTTACAGATTGCTTCATCCTCCTAAAAGAACTAGCTGAATGAGGCCAGAAGGCCTCCAGATATAAACTTTAGTGAGTCCAAATGACTGTTACCCACTTAAGACATAACTTATCTCAAGGCATTTGGAAGCTCACCCCCAAATGTCTTAAGTCAACTTTGTCCATACTTCTCCCTCAAATGAAGAGGCAATTACATAAAGTTTTAGGGGCAGCTGGCTGTTGCAACCAGTAGAGTCCAAATTTTGTAGCCCTGCTAAAAGTCTGAATGCCCTTCTTCCAGATATTATCCCAGAACTTATTTTCTGGCCTTCAGAGGCATTTGCCTCCTCTGAAGCCTTAAAATCAGCTTCATGTACACTCCTGGCTCTTTGTTTACCTAGCTTTGACAAACATTTTAATCTATAATGTCATGAAAGTAATGGGATTGTTTCAGACATTTTAGTCTTTTGTCTCTCAGACATGGTCTACCATTTCTCATGTCGTTAGACACTGTGGGATCAGGAATGCCCCCAGGCTTATATGTGGTGTGTGCAGCAACTGCCTTGATTGACATAGCTTCTGTAGCACACATGCACATGCTAGTCTTATGTTAGGCTCGCCATTCATCTCTTTGTTCCTGGTGCTCTATCTTGCTGTTCAGTCGCTAATTTGTGTCCAACTCTTTGCAAGCCCATGCACTGCAGCACGCCAGGTTTTCCTGTCCTTCACTGTCTCCTTGAGTTTGCTCAGACTCATGTCCATCAAGTCAGTGATGCTATCCAACCATCTCATCCTCTGTTGTCTCTTTCTCCTTTTGCCTTCAATCTTTCCCAGCTCTTTGAGTCAGCTCTTTGCATCAGGTGGTCAAAGTATTGGAGCTTCAGCATCAGTCCTTCCACTGAATATTCATAGTTGATTTCTTTTAGGATTGACTGGTTTAATCTCTTTGCAGTCTAAGGGACTCTCAAGAATCTTCACCAACACCACAGTTCGAAACCATCAGTTCTTCAGTGTTCAGCCTCCTTCATGGTCCAGCTCTCACATCTGTACATGGCTGCTAGAAAAGAACAGCTTTAACTATATGGACCTTTGTCAGCAAAGTGATGTCTCTGCTTTTTAATATGTTTGTCTGTATTACAAATCCATAGGACATAGCACTTTATACAGTGACAAACCACTTATGAGCAGGCTTTTTTACCTAAACCTCCCAATCATCTTAAATTGTTACTGAGTCCAAGCTTGGTCTGCTTGCCACACAACAGGACAATAATTGGGAGATGAGGTGTCGAGATAAAAAATAACAACTTTATTTGAAAAGCCAGGCATCTGAGAAGATGACAAACTAGTGTCCTAAAGTACCATCTTATCAGAGTCAGGATACTAGTTGCTCTTATAGAACAGAGGGGAAGGAGGTGAGGAAGTAAAGTAAAAAGTCTGTAAGTCTTGCAAAATATCTCCTGCTTGGTCACCTTAGGGGAGCAAAGGTTAATGTAAAAGAAACATATCCAACATGGAGTCAGATTCTATTCTCCCTTGTTACAAAATCATTGTAACATTTTGAATCTAGCTTCTTTATTACCCCTCTGGATGATATAGTCTGTAGGGGGAGGATAGTTAAGGAACTGAAAGACCATTGGTTTTGCCCTGGCATGCACAAAATTTCTGACCAAATTATTTCTCAGTGCGCTACTTGTAAATCTTAACCAAATTTGTAGGAGAACTCTCCATCACCCCACATTTTCCTTTGTGGTACTCCAGATGGATTTAATAGATTTGCCCCCAGCTTTACGCTGTACTCACTGTTTGGTTGTCATTTACATGTTTAGAGGATGGACTGAACACCATCTGATTACATTAGTTGTTGCCACAATAGTGGTAAAGAAATTAATAACTGAGGTTATCCCTTGTTTTGGCATTCCTTTATGGATTGAATCAGACCAAAGGACTCAGCAGAAATAAGCCATTTCCTTTTGAAAGTTTGATGTACTCATTAAAATTTCATACCAGATAACATCTTTAATCATCAGGGCAGTGGAGTATAAAAATCTAACAGTAACCACCCCTGGAGCCCACCCCACCCATCCGCCCCGCCTCCAACTCGCTGGAGCAGGCGCGCTCTCGGGGGCGGGGAGGAGGGGGGGCATTCCCGGTCCTGGCCTTCCGCGCGGGTGGGCTCGGAGCAGGCCGCGCTGGGCAGCAACCCCACTCTCACCCCGGAGGCCCCCTGCCCTTTCTCCCCCTTTCCCCCCGGCCCATGGTGCGAGGCTGGGAGCCGCCGCCCGGGCTGGACTGCAGGCGGCCGCCAGGGGAAATGCCTCCTTCTCCTGTGCTACCTCCGGAACAAGTTGGTCTTGGAATAGTGCCCCTGACTCTTAGCGAGCCCACCCAGATGAAAGGATTGAAGGTAGAGCCTGAGGAGTCACTGAGTCACCAGAAAGCAAAGGAGCCCTTGATGGTACCTGGCAGTGGGGCATTTCCCCACCAATCACAATTTTGGCAGGATCATCAATGCAGTGGCCTCTCCAAGGAGCAGGCAGGCAGGTGTCCCGACCAGTCACACAGCCTAGCTACTGCTTCCTGGAACCACGCCACAGCTGTCCACCAGCCCCGTGCTCGGGATAAGCCTCAATCCATCTCATTACTTGCCAGTAGTTGTAAGAAGGAGTCAGCATCTAATGTGACTCCTCCTTCCTCTACCTCTTCCTCTTTCCAGGGACTGGCTAATGGAGCTCCTGCCACCTCTAAGCCCCTTCAGCCACTGGGCTGTGCCCCACAACCATTGTCACCCAATGAACAGGCACTACCCCCACAGCTGGAGCCAGCCTGGCCCCAGGGGCTAAGGCATAACTCAGCATCAGGTAGGGTTGGCCCTGCAGAGTATCTTTCCCCAGACATGCAACGCCAGCGAAAGACCAAGCGCAAAACCAAAGAGCAGTTGGCTATCCTCAAATCGTTTTTTCTACAGTGCCAATGGGCACGGCGAGAGGATTACCATAAATTAGAGCAGATCACTGGTTTACCTCGGCCTGAGATTATTCAGTGATTTGGTGACACACGCTATGCCTTGAAGCATGGGCAACTAAAGTGGTTTCGGGACAATGCAGTACCTGGTGCCTCTAGTTTCCAGGATCCAGCAGTTCCCACACCACCACCTTCAACCCGCTCCTTGAATGAATGGGCTGAGACACCGCCTCTGCCAAATCCCCCACCCCCACCGGATATACGACCCTTGGAGTGGTACTGGGCAACCCACCAACAGCTCCGGGAAAGTGATATCCCTCAACTGAGTCAGGCATCAAGGCTTAGCACCCAGCAGGTACTGGATTGGTTTGACTCTCGATTACCTGAGCCAGCTGAAGTGGTGGTCTGTCTAGATGAAGAGGAGGAAGAGGAGGAGGAGGAACTGCCAGAAGATGGTGAAGAGGAGGAGGAGGAGGACGACGACGATGATGACGATGATGTGATCATCCAGGACTGAGTGGGAGGCTGGGGGAGGGGAGGTCTGTTACTAAAAGACAAACCAACTGAGTAACTGTTTAAACAAAGAAACCACATTTTTTTTTAACTTACCTTGTGGCAAAAAACTGAAAAACGTTGTGTTCTTGAGGATGGGGGACAGGGGTATAGTAAGGGTAGACCAGGGAGGATGACCATGGAGTACAGAACGAGGTGGGGATCGGGTGGGCAGAAATCTAGGCCTCCAGTCTCAATGAGGGGCTTGCTGTGGGTCTGGGAAAAGGCTCTTGCTCTTTTCATATCCCTGTTCTTTCCCCTTACTGTTCTACAGAGAGGCTAGGCTTTGGCCCACAGCCATGGAGTTCTGTAAAGGAGGAGTAAAGTTTCTAATACGACTCCAGTCCCGGCATTTTCCCGGCATATAAGGCTGCCTTGCACCCCATTTCTCTCTGAGCACAAGTTCATGCATAATGCAAAAAAAAAAAAAAAAAAATCTAACAGTAAGAAGGATTTTAGGGAAGGTTTGTCAAGAAACTCTATTTAAGTAGCTAGACTTTGCCTTAGACTCCTAATATTTATGGAGAAGGTACTTAAGATTTCTGTTAGTCTTTTGCTACACCTTTTCCTGAAATTTGCATTTTAAAAAGATAGCAGAGATAAGAGTTCCTGGAGAAGATCAGGTAGAATATTTGCATCTCAAAAGTATAGGAGGAGAAAGGCAAGTCCCTTCTAGGATGACTGCTGCCTACCCTCTCTCCTCCCTTTCCCTCAATACTTACAGGTCTCTTACAATCAAATAGGAGAGGTTTTTGGAGTGTTAAAATTGGTGGGTTTGAATTATTTTTGGAGCTACACCTCTGATCCTGTAAAGACTAGATTTATAAAACAAGGGCAGTTGTTTTTATTTTTTCAAAGAATCGGATGACCACCTCAGTGATATCAAAGAGCTGACATACCATATACCTATGTTGAAATGTTTTACTTTCTCTCACCTAGCTTAAGGAAGAAGCTCCCCTTCTGTTATTCAAGTCCAAGCTCACTCAGCTCATGGGACAATGGGCCAGTAAATCCTCGAGACAAGGCGTTGGGGCAAA
This sequence comes from Bos indicus x Bos taurus, assembly GCF_003369695.1. Classification (NCBI taxonomy): domain Eukaryota; kingdom Metazoa; phylum Chordata; class Mammalia; order Artiodactyla; family Bovidae; genus Bos; species Bos indicus x Bos taurus. The sequence continues at coordinate 40,243,456 of NC_040091.1, read as the reverse complement.
GAAGAGACTTTGTTCATAAAGCCGGCTGACTGAGAAGATGGCTGGCTAGTGCCTCAAAATAAACATCTTGTTGGGGCCTGGATGCCAGGTTTTTTTATGGATCAGAGATGGGGGGAGGTAAGGAAGCAAAGTAAAAAGACCATTCAGTTATTGTAAATATCTCTTAGAATGGCAAGCCTCAGTCATGGGGATGTGTTAATTTACTTACATCTCTTCACAGGTGGGCAGGGTCATGCTATCTCCCTGTGAGCCAAAGGCGCCCTAGCCCAAAGGTCAGGCGGAGGGGCCAGGCAGGGATCCCGAGGCAGGCCATTGTGTGTGCATGCTAAGTCGCTTTAGTCATGTCTGACTCTTTGCAGCCCTATGGACTGTAGCCTGCCAGGTTCCTTTTCCATGGGATTCTCAAGGCAAGAATACTGGAGTGGGTTGCCATGCCCTCCTCCTGGGATCTTCCCAACCCAGAAACTGAACCCATGTCTCTTACAGCTCCTGCATTGGCATGTGGGTTCTTTACTTTAGTGCCACCTGGGAAGTCCAAGGCAGGCTATTATGTGTGCCTATAATAACAAAAGTGGCAAAATAGGAATTAAGGTTACAGAAGCAGATCCAGTATGGATTCAAAAGAATGAAATTAGAACACTTTCTAACACCATACACAAAAATAAACTCAAAATGGATTAAAGATCTAAACGTAAGACCAGAAACTATAAAACTCCTAGAGGAGAACATAAGCAAAACACTCTTCGACATAAATCACAGCAGGATCCTCTATGACCCACCTCCCAGAATATTGGAAATAAAAGCAAAAATAAACAAATGGGACTTAATTAAAATTAAAAGCTTCTGCACAACAAAGGAAACTATAAGCAAGGTGAAAAGACAGCCTTCAGAATGGGAGAAAATAATAGCAAATAAAACAACTGACAAAGAATTAATCTCAAAAATATACAAGCAACTCCTGCAGCTCAATTCCAGAAAAATAAACGACCCAATCAAAAAATGGGCCAAAGAACTAAACAGACATTTCTCCAAAGAAGACATACAGATGGCTAACAAACACATGAAAAGGTGTTCAACATCACTCATTATCAGAGAAATGCAAATCAAAACCACAATGAGGTACCATTTCATGCCAGTCAGAATGGCTGCGATCCAAAAGTCTACAAGCAATAAATGCTGGAGAGGGTGTGGAGAAAAGGGAACTCTCTTACACTGTTGGTGGGAATGCAAACTAGTACAGCCACTATGGAGAACAGTGTGGAGATTCCTTAAAAAACTGGAAATAGAACTGCCTTATAACCCAGCAATCCCACTGCTGGGCATACACACTGAGGAAACCAGAATTGAAAGAGACACGTGTACCCCAATGTTCATCACAGCACTGTTTATAATAGCCAGGACATGGAAGCAACCTAAATGTCCATCAGCAGATAATGGATAAGAAAGCTGTGGTACATATACACAATGGAGTATTACTTGGCCATTAAAAAGAATACATTTGAATCAGTTCTAATGAGGTGGATGAAACAGGAGCGTATTATACAGAGTGAAGTAAACCAGAAAGAAAAACACCAATACAGTATACTAACACATATATATGGAATTTAGAAAGATGGTAATGATAACCCTGTATGCGAGACATCAAAAGAGACACAAATGTATAAAACAGTCTTTTGGACTCTGTGGGAGAGGGCGAGGGTGGGATGATTTGGGAGAATGGCATTGAAACATGTATAATATCATATGTGAAATGAATCGCCAGACCAGAGTTGATGCATGATACAGGATGCTTGGGGCTGGTGCACTGGGATGACCCAGAGGGATGGTATGGGGAGGGAGGTGGGAGGGGGGTTCAGGATGGGGAACCCATGGCAGATTCATGTTGATGTATGGCAAAACCAATACAATATTGTAAAGTAATTAGCCTCCAGTTAAAATAAATTTATATTAGAAAAATTAACCCTTAGGGTTAAAACTCAAAAAAAAAAAAAAAAAAATTCTATTAACTTCTTCCCTTGTAGCTCAGCTGGTAAAGAATCAGCCTGCAGTGCAATAGACCCAGGTTCAATCCCTGGGTCAGGAAGACCCCCTGGAGAAGGGATAGGGGCTTCCCTGGTGGCTCAGATGGTAAGGAATCTGCCTGCAGTGTGGGAGACCTAGGTTTAGTCCCTGGGTTGGGAAGATCCCCTGGAGAAGGGAATGGCTGTCCACTCCAGTATTCTTGCCTGGAGAAGTCCATGTACAGAGGAAGCTGGAAGGCTACAGTCTGTGGGATCACAAAGAGTCGGACACATCTGAATGACTTTCACTTTCAAATATCAGCTTTGGTTAGTTTAGTCAGACTGGTGGCCTCTCATTTTGGTAGTCTATTTATAAACACTTTTGAGGATCTTCCCTGGGTTAAGAAATTCTTTAATTATGATGCTTGGTTCAGCCTTTGGTCTAAATAGGCTTACCTACAGCCTCAGCTGGTCACAATTCTAAAGGTAACTGTTTAATAGTGTCTTCGGGGTAGAAAGGCAATTCAGATTACTAGAACAAGTACTCAAATTAAGGAGAAAAGAGGGGAGCAGTAGTTAAAGTTTTAGATACCTTTTATATCATTAATCTTTCATTGCTGCTGCTGCTAAGTCACTTCAGTCATGTCTGACTCTGTGCAGCCCCATAGGCAGCAGCCCACCAGCCTCTCCCGTCCCTGGGATTCTCAAGGCAAGAATACTGGAGTGGGTTGCCATTTCCTTCTCCAATGCATGAAAGTGAAGTCGCTCAGTCGTGTCTGACTCTTAGTGACCCCATGGACCGCAGCCTACCAGGCTCCTGCGTCCATGGGATTTTCCAGGCAAGAGTACTGGAGTGGGGTGCCATTGCCTTCTCCGAATCTTTCATTAGCCTTTTACAAAAAACTTTTCTTTTTACATTGGAGTATAGTTGATCAGATATACAGCAGAGTGATTCAGTTATGCATATTCATGTATCTATTCTTTTTAAAATTCTTTTCCCATTTAGGTTGTACATAATATTGAGCAGAGTTCCCTGTATAGGTCCTTGTTGGTTATCCATTTTAAGTATAGCAGTGTGTACAGTCACACTTCCTTTTCTTTTTCTTCCATTCTTTTTTCTTTATTCTGTTCCACACCAGTGATTTTCACCACTGTGCCTTCCAGGTTACTTATCTGTTCTTCTGCCTCAGTTATTCTGCTATTGATTCCTTCTAATGTATTTTCCATTTTAGTCATTATGTTGTTCATCTCTCTTTGTTCTTTAGTTCTTCTTGGTCTTTGTTAGACATCTCTTGCATCTTCTTAATCCTTGCGTCCATTCTTTTTCCGAGATCCTAGAGCATCTTTAATATCATTACTTTGAATTCTTTTTTTGGAAAGTTGCCTTTCTCCACTTCATTTAGTTGTTTTTTTCTGGGGTTTTGTCTTGTTCTTTCATCTGGGGCATACTCCTCTGCTGTTTCTCTTTATCTAACTTTCTGTGATTATGATTTTTATTCACAAGCTGAAAATTCTTCTAAGTTCTGCTGTCTGTCTTCTAGTGGATGAGGCTGTTTAAGAGACTTGTGCAGTCTTCCTGATGGTAGGGGCTGGTGGTGGGCAGGGCTGTTGCTCAGTAAAGGGCTTTTCTGGTGGTCCAGCTGGTAAAGAATCCACCTGCAATGTGGGAGACCTGGGTTTGATCCCTGGATTGGAAAGATCCCCGGAGAAGGGAATGGCTATCCACTCCAGTATTCTGGCCTGGAGGATTCCATGTACTATATAGTCCATGGGGTCACAAAGAATCAGACATGACCAAGCTTAGTAAAATTTTAATTCTCTTGTCGGCTGATGGTTGGGGCTGTGTTTGCTCCCTGTTGGTTGTTTGGCCTGAGATGACCCAGCACTGGAACCTACAAGTTGTTTATTGGGGCTAATGGCAGCCTCTGGAGTCTCCTGCCAGTGGGTACTTTCCAGAACTGTTGATGCCAGTGTCCCCTCCATGAGCCACAGCTGCTCTCCCATCTCTGCCAGAGACCCTCCAATGCTGGCACGCAGGTCTGGCCCAATCTCCTGTTGGGTCACTGCTCCTTTCCCCTAGGTCCTGGTGCACAAAGGACCCTGTTTGTGCCCTTCAAGAGTAGAGTTTCTGTTTCTTCTAGTGCTGTGGAAGTCCTATAATCTAATCCCACTGGCCTTCAAAGCCAGACCCTCTGGGGCATCCTTAGCCTGTTGCCTGACCCTCCAACTGAGTTGCCTGATGTGGGGCTCAGGACTTTCATTGCAGTGGCAGAATTTCTGTGGTACAGTTGTTCTTCAGTCTGTGGGTTCTGCACCTGATGGGTATGGAACTTGGTTCTATCACACTTGCACTCCTCCTACTGTCTCACCCCTCTTTGTCTTTAGATGTAGGGTATCTTTTTTGATAGGGTCTGGTGTTTCTTTGTTGATGGTTGCTCAGCAGTTAGCTGTGATTCCAATGTTCTCATAAGAAGGGATGAGGGCACATCCTTCTACTCTACTATCTTGAGCTAATCTTTCACAACAAATCTTTCAATGAGGCTTTTTCGGAATTCTGAAGCCTTTTGGTGCTTCCACATACCAATTAAAATAGATAACAGTAGTCTAAGATGAGAGCTCTCTAAAATTTTAATGATTTAGAAGTTTCTCTAGTTCAAAGGATCCAAGGAGCTAGCCCTACAAATATTTTCCCCTGCTAATATAATTGTAGAAAAGAGAAAAACACTTAACCACTGTTTTTTCAAGAAGACTCTGCAGGGCACAAGTCGAAAAAACTACTGTCTTTAACTGCATGCTCAAAATTGTTCTGGAGTACCCAAAGAACCCCATCTTGGCCATTTTTAGGGCCTGATTTCCTTTAATTCTAAGTTAAGTACTTGTAAGCATACATAAACCCAGCTGGTATTCCCATAGGTGGCCGTTTGCAGGGGAGCTGCTTGGCCTTTGAGGTACAATCTCCCAATATTAATTTCATAGCCTAATTCAGATGTGAGATACAAGATATAATCTGAACAATTCTGAGGAGAGCCTGGTGGATTGCATGTGTGCTGTTTCTGAGTCTAGTTCTTTTTTTTTTTTTTTTAAACTTTATAATATTGTATTAGTTTTGCCAAATATCGAAATGAATCTGCCACAGGTATACCTGTGTTCCCCATCCTGAACCCTCCTCCCTCCTCCCTCCCCATACCCTCCTTCTGGGTCGTCCCAGTGCATCGGCCCCAAGCACCCAGTATTGTGCATCGAACCTGGACTGGCGTGAGTCTAATTCTTTAAGGAGTTATAGTTGGGTCAATTCTACTCTGTTTACATGGCTTGTTTTCTCCCTGTAACAGTTGAAAACCCTCATAGGTGCCTGAAGTCCTGGATTATCAGCCTTGTGGTGCTGCCCAGAGGAGAGCAATTAGTTAATGGTTGTAGTCGTGCTCATGCTCAGTTGCTAAGTCGTGTCCAACTCTGTGACCCCATGGACTGCAGCCTCCCAGGCTCCTCTGTCCATGGGATTTGCCAGGCAAGAATACTGGAGTGGGTCACCATTTCCTGTTCCAAATGATTGTAATGGGTGTCCCTTATTCTTTGGAACTGAATAATTGTCTCTCGTTTCACTAGCGACAGTTGTGTTCAGACCATATATCAACTCATTTTTAAAAAGAATTTAAGCCAGATTTAATAAAAACTCAGCCACCTATGTTTCCATGGGCTTCTTGCCCAGATCCCCTAAGGATCCTGGCCTTGGAAATGCACCAGTGCCCCTTAAGACACCACATCTTAAGCAAAACAGGTTGAATAACATTTTTAGGTTCATCACTCAAACAACGAGATCTGGATATCAGGAGACTCCCCAGAGTACCTGAGGAGTACTGAGAAATGAGTGGGGCTCCATGGCCCATGCTGGTACTGAACCCTGGTTCCAGTGGATGCCAGATGCCTTCTAGTAGGTATCTCTGATACCCTGTTGACTACACTATGCATGTTGACAAAAAGTGGATCTGATAAAGGAATGGAAAATTTTACTTGAGCCAAACTGAGGATTACAACTTGAGAACAGCATCTCAGAAAGCTCTGAAAACTGTTCTGCCTATTAGAAGTCAAGGCACAGTTATATAAGTTTTTGAGACAGAGGGCTGTACATTAAATGACATGTTATTGATAGTTTACATTTTCCAGATCTAAGTGTCATCATAGCTCCTTATAATATCAGAGAGGAATGTTATCTTTTAAGGAGTTGTTGATGGTAGGAGAATATTACTCTTTAGGGTTAAGCAGGTCTTTCTGCCAATGAGGGGGGATTGGTTAATACCTAATTCAGATATGCAGTGCACAGTAGAGGGCAGAGAATATGAATTTTATTTCCCAGACCTGGCCATGTGCATCTTTCTCTGACTGGTTCTGATTTGTATCTTTCTGCTGTAATAATACTTTAATCATAAATATAGTGGTGTTCTCAGTTCTGTGAATTGTCAAGCTGAGAGGGTAGTAGGAATCACCAGATTTGTAGACAGTGGGTCAGAAGTGAAGGTGGCCTAGAGACCTCTACACTTACAGCTAGTATCTGAAATGAGGACAGTCTTGTGAAGGACCGTGCCCTTCATCTGTGAAATTTGGTTCAGTTCTATGTAGTTGATGTCAGAAGCCATTGCAGGGGACTTTGCTGGTGGTCCAGTGGTTAAGAATCTGCCTTGCAATGCAGGGGGCACAAGTTTGAGCTCCAACATGCTGTGGAGCAGCTAAGCCCATGTGCCTCAACTTCTGAAGCTCCTGTGCTGTGGATCCAGTATACCACATTTCATAGCTCCATGACTAGAGAGTCTGTGCTCCACAACAAAAGATCCAATTAAGACTTGAGGCAGCTAAATAAATAAGTACATATTTTTTTTTAAGAAAGAGAGAAACCATTGCAGTGCTCTCCACCACTTGATTAATTCTGGTTGAGCACATTAATAAAGTACTATTTAAATATATTACTCTCAATGTATCAATAGATGCAGTATATCCAAAACCACAGTTACACTGAAAATGAGAGTCAGTCAAGAGGGACTAAATTAACATCAAAATCCTGGCTGTACAATATTTGCACTTTGAAGAGATTATGTATGCTGAAGTTAAAGTGGAGCTATCAGTGCATCCGTGTTATTTAAAGCAATTGGACTGAATTAATATCCATGAGAGATAGGAGATTCTCAGATGTCTTAAGGTAGAAGGGATATATGGTGTTTTCTCCCCAGGGAGAGGAAGATCTGGCCTCATTTAATCACACCAGCCACATGGGCAGTGAGTTCAAAAGTAGAGAAGTGATCTAAGGAAGAGCAGGCATCCAAGATGATTTTAATCTTTTTGCCTCATCTACCAAAAGCTTCCATGTAACCTTTATATTTGAACCATATATTTGAACCCTTCTTTGAAGGGCTATGCATTCAAGTGTGCTACTGCTAAGTCACTTCAGTCGTGTCCGACTCTGTGCGACCCCATAGACGGCAGCCCACCAGGCTCCCCCGTCCCTGGGATTCTCCAGGCAAGAACACTGGAGTGGGTTGCCATTTCTTTCTCCAGTGCATGAAAGTGAAAAGTGAAAGTGAAGTCACTCAGTTGTGTCCGACTCTTAGTGACCCCATGGACTGCAGCCTACCAGGCTCCTCCATCCATGGGATTTTCCAGGCAAGAGTACTGGAGTGGGGTGCCATTGCCTTCTCCAATGAATTCAAGTGTAGGGGTTGTGTTTAAACACTTGTGTTTTCTTTAGAGATGTGTGGTTAAAAGGAGAGCAGGAGGAATGTACCTGACATCCACCTCACAGGATCTTCCCCCAAAGATAGGGGAATATCTGTTCGTTGTTGCAATCATGCTTCTAAGGAAAAGTATAGTGCAGTAAGAGATGTTGGAAGCCTTATTCTGTCTTTGTTTTATCCAAAGTTACTCATTTCCAGGGTTAGAAGTTAGATCAGGCAATGAAAGTTCCTCAAACTGACCCTCTCTCTTCTATGGTTGCTATGTGTTCCCGTCAAATTTGTCTGTCAAAGCCTTCACCCCCAATATGATGATATTTCAAAACAAGGCCTTTGAATACAACTGGGTTTAAATGGGGTCAGGAGAGTGGGACCTTCATGGTGGAACCAGTGTCCTTAATAGGAAGAGACATAGAGTACTCTCTCTCTCTCTTTCTCTCATGTGAGGACACAGTGTGAAAGGCACTGTGTGCAAGCCAGAAAGAGCTCTCACCAGGACCCCAGCTGGCCAGCATCTTGATCATGAACTCCCCGAACTCCAGAACCAGTTGCTATTGTTTAAGCAACTCAGTCTATTTTATTATATTATAGCAGCCCAAGTAGACTAAGACAATGGCTTCTGGTAATTTTGCTCAGAATCTGGTAAATCTTCTATTGCATATTTTATGTTGTAGTATTTTTCTGTCTGTGTGCTTGTGTTAGTCTTCACAGATGACGTTGAGGGACAATTGAGACAAAGTCAGGCACTGTTGTTTTTCTCTTGTTTAAACTAAGTTAAGCCTTGATACTTTTGACTTTTCTTCCCAATTTATCTATCTTTTAACAAAACTGAGGGTGGGGAGGAGTAGGAAGATGAGGAGAGAATGAAAAACTGACAGATGATGAAGGTTAAACAAAATTAAGCAAAGAAATCTTAGGTTAGCTCCTAAACCTAAAGCAGGAAGTTTCAATGGACCCCTGAAAGGACTTCTTTTTGCTCTGCTAATATGCAACTAATTAGCTGAGTATGTCCATCTAGTCAAGGCTATGGTTTTTCCAGTAGTCATGTATGGATGTGAGAGTTGGACTGTAGAGAAAGCTGAGTGCCAAAGAATTGATGATTTTGAACTGTGGTGGTATAGAAAACTCTTGAAAGTCCCCTGGACTGCAAGGAGATCCAACCAGTCCATCCTAAAGGAAATCAGTCCTGAATATTCATTGGAAGGACTGATGTTGAAGCAGAAATTCTGATACTTTGGCCACCTGATGCGAAGAACTGACTGATTGGAATAGACCCTGATGCTGGGAAAGATTGAAGGCAGGAGGAGAAGGGGATGACAGAGGATGAGATGGTTGGATGGCATCACCGACTTGATGGACATGAGTTTGAATAAACTCCAGGAGTTGGTGATGGACAGGGAGGGCTGGCATGCTGCAGTTCACGGGGTCATAAAGAGTTGGATACGACTGAGCGACTGAACTGAACTGAAACTATTTCTGTTTCCCAAACAAAAACCCAAGTACAGATTTTACCTTCTTCCCCTCAGTTTCCAAAGAAAAAGGTAATCCAAAATAGGCCACACCCTCTTTAGAAAAATTGTTAACTTGGCCATACCATTTCATCCAATATCAAATAGTAAGATCCTGAACTTAAACCTAAATGGTATTTCTCCATGGGTATTGGAAAGGAGGTGGGAAGAAGGAACCTTGAGCTCCCTCTAGAGGTTGGCAATAATATTCCTATAAATTAGTTTTTACATTATAAATTGACCTTTATTTTCTTACATAATTAACTGTTCTGGCACCAGTCATCCTGCCAAAGTCCGTTCACAACTTTGAGGAGCGTTAAAGTAATTAACAAATTGAAAAGAAGGCACAAGTAAAGCACATATGCTAAAAAAGGCAGGAGGGCGTGCTGTCCTTTATGTCTGTTCTTTACGACCCTTGTTGTGAGCATCCTAGTAACGGACATGAGTGTCGAGATTCAGCAGATCTTGATTAGCAGCTCAGTCAGACGTGACTGCAAGGTGTGCTTGAGAAAGACCTTTCTTACCTCATTTCCCAGGCTGCTTCTCAGACCAGTTAGTTAATCAGAATCTCTGCAGGTAGAACCCAGGAATTAGTATTTAATAAAAATTCTTAGGTGACTCTGAAGTGTAGCCAGGTTTGAGAACCGGTACTAGCGCAAAGATGTGCTCTTCAAACCTAGTTTCTTCCTTCTGAGCCCCAGGCTGCTTCTTTTTTTTTTTTTCTTTACCTTTTGTATTTTATGGTTCCATTTTCTATGGTTACATTTTGTTGCAGACAGTTCCTTTTTTGATGTCTTTTGTATTTGAATTTTGGCAATATTATCCAAATGATGCTTCTAAACAGCATTTAATAAACCCATGGCATTCTAGGTTTGCCCCGTCATCCTTGATCTAGTAATTCCTACTCTTCTAGGACCTTAGACCTTGTTAATGAGATATAAGGTAAATGTCTATATTCAGGCACAGGGCCTCATGTAAAGAATTTGGGTGTTAATGATTTTTCTGCATTCACCATACTTTTATCCTAGGGTTATCTTTGCATTACATCCATTCTTTAAAATTTTTCCATTTAGAACTTGGTTCTTCAGTGGAACATAAATGAGTTAAAAGTCTTATGCTGAAGTCAGACAACCATAACTCTAAACTCAGTACTAGACCTAAAGCCTCCGTGTCCTTAGTTCTGTATCTGTCATTCTGTGATGCCCTTCAGAAGACCTGGGAAGATAAGACTGACGATTGCATGTTGCTTTGTTAACTACTGCACCCAGTCTCTTCTTACAGCTATTGTTAAGCCATAACTTAAGTGACATGGAAGATTTGGAGGAAAACTCAGCTCACTTTGCAAAATGCTGGGCTGGATGAAGCTCAAGCTGGAATCAAGATTGCCAGGAGAAATATCAATAACCTCAGATATGCAGATGACACCACCCTAATAGCAGAAAGCAAAGAGGAACTAAGGAGCCTCTTGAAGAAGGTGAAAGAAGAGAGTGAAAAAGCTGGCTTAAAACTCAACATTCAGAAAGCTAAGATCATGGCATCTGGTCCCATCAGCAAAAACAAGACTGGGGGCTGACTGTGGCTCAGATCATGAACTCCTTGCCAAATTCAGACTTAAATTGAAGAAAGTAGGGAAAACCACTAAACCATTCATGTATGACCTAAATCAAATCCCTTACGATTATCCAGTGGAAGTGACAAATAGAGTCAAGGGATTAGATCTGATAGAGTGCCTGAATATCTATGGATGGAGGTTCATGACACTGTACAGGAGGAAGCTCATTAATAATTATTGTTTCACCAAGACATTTTGCACCAAGACATTTTGGAGGAGGAGAAGGGGACAACAGAGGATGAGATGGTTGAATGGCATCACTGACTCAATGGACATGAGTTTGAGTAAGCTCTGGGAGTTGGTGAAGGACAGGGAGGCCTGGCATGCTGCAGTCCATGGGGTCGCAGAGTCGGACATGACTGAGTGACTGAACTGTTCATGGGGTTCTCAAGGCAAGAATACTGAAGTGGTTTGCCATTCCCTTCTCCAGTGGACCACTTTTTTTCAGAACTCTTCCCCCATGACCCATCCATCTTGGGTGGCCCTACACAGCATGGCTCATAGTTTCATTGAGTTAGACAAGGCTGTGGTCCCTGTGGTCAGTTTGATTAATTTTCTGTATTGTAGTTTTCATTCTGCCTGCTCTCTGATGGATAAGGATAAGAGGCTTATGAAAACTTCCTGATGTGAGAGTGACTGAGTGGGTTTCTGGGTCTTGAATACTCATACTCCTAAGTATCCTATGAGAACTCTTTGCCAACATAGCCAAGAGAAACCACTGGTCTGCTACCTATTCCTGTTCTTCAGCTTCTTCTGACCCTTTTTGAATGTTCTTCATGCTGCATTCTTTTTAAATGAGTTTGTTCACTCCTGTTTCAAGATCCTTGCTCTTAGCTTTCCTTCTGGACAAGTGGAGATCTTAGAGCTAAGCTCTTGTATTTGGAATGTATGTGATTGGTGGACAGATGTAGGATTTAAAAGAAAGCTGATACCTGAATACTAAGGAAGATTTGGCTGTGAGGGGAGATCTGAAATATCAGGATCAAATGAGCAAGGGAATAGCAAGATGTTGATCAAAGTTGAAGGGTTGGTAAAAAAAAAAAAAGCTGATAAAACAGAGTGAGTGGGTGCAAGAGAAATAAAAAACTTGAACATATTCCCCATTGCAAGGAAGTACAGAGGATCAGAAGCCTTTAATAGTTGTCCAGGGACAAGAGATGTAGAAGGGAGTCGTGAAAGAGTCCAAGGAAGTTCTGAAACTTATTGTGCTGCAAATAAGCTGATAATAATTTCATCTGCAACTCCTAAAATGCATTTTAAGTAGAGCTTCTACCAAAAATTTTGGTGGAGACTCACTCTTCAAAGTATTCTATGAAATACTTGCTCTAATACCTTGTCCACCTGGGGAGGTCTCTCTTGGTTTCACTGGGATTGGTGATCCCTCTGGTGCCTGAGTTCCTGCTTTCTCTCTGTGTTCAGCACTGGTTTGCTCACAGTGATGGAGCACACATCCTCCTCTGATGGGAAAAACTGCTTCTTGATTGGAGACTAAGTCATCCTGCAGGAGACAGCAATGTAGATATCAAGATACTCCTGGGCAAGGCCAAAAAAAAAGAAAAAAAATCATTTCCCCAACTGAGACTTCGGGCAGAAACGCAGGGTATATTTAACCTTTCAGTGCCTCGTATTACACAGAGAATTATCCCAAAGGAAGAGAAAAATGAGATGTTCCATGCTGGAAGGGCTTCTTAAGTAATTCCATATATTTATTTTCAATGAATAATTTTTAATTTCTGCAACTTCAGCAAAGCCTCAAATCTCTGATTAGTCTTGTATAAAGATTTTATGAAGATACATCAAGAGATCTGTAATTAAGCTGTTAAAATCTTAGTCCAGCATTTCTCCAACATAATTATTAACCACTGGACTTGTCCTTTAAGATAGATTTTCAGGAAAATTTTTATTTCTTCCTTCCCTCCATTCTTCCCCACCCTTCTTTCTTTCTTTTCTGTTTTCCTTTTGTATTATGAGAGCTAAGAACTGGAAATAGCACAAAAGTAGACAAACCTATAGTCTGGCAGAGAATCTTTATAGTCCTAAAATATTTTGACCTTGTTAGTTAACTGAAACCTGATGAAAACTCAAAAGCAAACAATAATAGGACATTTACATTAGTCTCTGTATTTTTCTGCCATCTGTAAAGGAGTTCAGTAAAGGACAAGTCCCTATGTTGCTTTTCAAGGAAAGCATGTTGCCATGTTCAGTTCAGTTCAGTCACTCAGTCGTGGCTGACTCTTTGTAACCCCATGAATCGCAGCACTCCAGGCCTCCCTGTCCATCACCAACTCCCGGAGTTCACTCAAACTCACGTCCATCGAGTCAGTGATGCCATCCAGCCATCTCATCCTCTGTCGTCCCCTTCTCCTCCTGCCCCTAATCCCTCCCAGCATCAGGGTCATGTAGGGTAGGCTTAAAACCTTATAATGTAAATAAACCATATGATGTAAATTAAGTGAGATAGAGGCTTATTCCTAAGCCTCAACTCATTCAAAGTAGTACCACTGTAATAACAAATAAGATTAAAAAAAATAACTATAAGAACTGACATTACAACCTGACAGTTTCCTATTTCCCCAGGCCCTCTCCTATGCCCTTAACATGTGTTTTCTCTTTTAATTCTCAGAATAACTCTAGGAGATAGAGACTGTTATCATCTCTATTGTACATATAAGGAAAATAAAGCTTAGGGAGATTAACTAGTGCAAGGTTGCACAGCTTCAAGGACTGGAACTGGGACTCAAGCCTCAGTCTTTATCATCAACCTCCTATTCAGACTGTCTTGAGGGACTATCTTGGTCAGTGCTTCTGTCATGCAAAATGTTTCCATTCATTCAACAAATAGGTTTCAGGTACCTTTTATCTGCTAGTATTCTCATAGAAAATGGAGTTTCAGTAATTTGGAAAAACATTTGTCTCAGTCCTCAAAGAGTTCCTAGATTAATTCAATTTTTCCCCACTTCATTCTATAACAACATTCCTCTTCAAATCTCTCTGTTGGGCAGTTAATCAGTAGTGGAAACTCAGAAGCCTCTGTAGAATCTGCAGTTAATTTAAATGGTGTGAAGTATGCCAGGTGAATGTAGAATTCTGGGACAAAGCTGCTTGAATTTGACCAAGATCTACATATCCATCTAGTATTTTCCATTTTAATACTTAGCAATTCTGTAAAGCCCATGACCTACTTTGTGCCCTGCACCTCAATATTTCCAAAGTTGAGGTGTGTCAGAATCATCCAGAGGGCCTGTTAAAACATTGCTCTGCCCCACTCCTAGTTTCTAATTCAGTGAGTCTTAGGTAGAGCCTTAGCATTTGCTTGTCTGAAAAGTTCCCTGGTGATGTGGATGTTCTTGTGTAAGGATCACACTTTGAAAACCTTTGTTAAATCATCCATGCGTAATTTCAGCCTTCCTAGTTATGTTATGAAATAATTCTGGTGTGATCCCTGATGAGTTCAGTCTCGTCACAGCCTTTTCTTTTTGTTGTTGCCCTCTGTCTTCGTTGCTGTGCACAGGCTTTCTCTAGTTGCAGAGAGCGGGGGCTACTCTCCAGTTCTCATGGTGGTGGCTTCTCTGGTTGTGGAGCACAGGCTCTAGGCACCTGGGCTTTAGTACTTGCAACACTTGAGCCCAGTAGTTGAGGCTCACGGGCTCTCGAGCATGCAGACTTTAGTAGTTGTGGCGCATGGGCTTAGTTGCTCCCACGTCATGTGGAATCTTCCTGGACCAGGGACCAAACCCATGTCCCCTGAATTGGCAGGCAGATTCCTATCCACTGTACCACCAGTGGTACCACTGTACCACTGAATATCTTAAACACCTCAAGTCTCACTTTAATTATCTCTCTTACATCCTTCAAAAAATATTTATTGAGATCTGTATTGAGAAACTGGAGATTCTGAAGTGAATAAGACCCTATGACTGGAAGTTTTATATAAATACATTTATATAAAAAATCTATCTCTTAACCTCTATCTCAGTGTAGCCACTAATTTTTAAAAATGAGCATCTTCTCTCTAATGTTGAGAGTTTGTTTCAAGATGATCAGCTATATCAAAAATTAAAGTTCATCCAAGTTTTATGTGCTAAAATGATCAAAATTAGTTTTCATAAAACAAACCAATTAGCAAATTAAAATAGAGACCTCAAGTTAGCCACTAGATGCCATGTACATAGAATAGTTCTATATGGAAAGGTTATATTTGGGTTCAGTTCAGCTCAGTCGCTCAGTCGTGTCCAACTCTTTGCGACCCCATGAATCGCAGCATGCCAGGCCTCCCTGTCCATCACCAATTCCCGGGGTTCACTCAGACTCACATCCATAGAGTTAGTGATGCCATCCAGCCATCTCATCCTCTGTCATCCCCTTCTCCTCCTGCCCCCAATCCCTCCCAGCATCAGAGTCTTTTCCAATGAGTCAACTCTTCGCATGAGGTGGCCAAAGTACTGGAGTTTCAGCTTTAGCATCATTCCTTCCAAAGAAATCCCAGGGCTGATCTCCTTCAGAATGGACTGGTTGGATCTCCTTGCAGTCCAAGGGACTCTCAAGAGTCTTCTCCAATACCACAGTTCAAAAGCATCAATTCTTCGGCACTGAGCTTTCTTCACAGTCCAACTCTCACATCCATACATGACTACTGGAAAAACCATAGCCTTGACTAGACGAACCTTTGTTGGCAAAGTAATGTCTCTGCTTTTGAATATGCTATCTAGGTTGGTCATAACTTTCCTTCCAAGCAATAAGCGTCTTTTAATTTCATGGCTGCAGTCACCATTGGCAGTGATTTTGGAGCCCAGAAAAATAAAGTCTGACACTGTTTCCACTGTTTCCCCATCTATTTCCCATGAAGTGATGGGACCGGATGCCATGATGTTCATTTTCTGAATGTTGAGCTTTAAGCCAACTTTTTTCACTCTCCACTTTCACTTTCACCAAGAGGCTTTTTAGTTTCTCTTCACTTTCTGCCATAAGGGTGGTGTCATCTGCATATCTGAGGTTATTGATATTTCTCCCGGCAATCTTGATTCCAGCTTGTGTTTCTTTCAGTCCAGCAATTCTCATGATGTACTCTGCATATAAGTTAAATAAGCAGGGTGACAGTATACAGCCTTGACGTACTCCTTTTCCTATTTGGAACCAGTCTATTGTTCCATGTCCAGTTCTAACTGTTGCTTCCTGACCTGCATACAGATTTCTCAAGACGCAGGTCAGGTGGTCTGGTATTCCCATCTCTTTCAGAATTGTCCACAGTTTATTGTGATCCACATAGTCAAAGGCTTTGGCTTAGTCAATAAAGCAGAAATAGATGTTTTTCTGGAACTCTCTTGCTTTTTCCATGGTCCAGCGGATGTTGGCCATTTGATCTCTGGTTCCTTTGCCTTTTCTAAAACCAGCTTGAACATCAGGAAGTTCACGGTTCACATATTGCTGAAGCCTGGCTTGGAGAATTTTGAGCATTACTTTACTAGCATGTGAGATGAGTGCAATTGTGCGGTAGTTTGAGCATTCTTTGGCATTGCGTTTCTTTGGGATCGGAATGAAAACTGACCTTTTCCAGTCCTGTGGCCACTGCTGAGTTTTCCAAATTTGCTGGCATATTGAGTGCAGCACTTTCACAGCATCATCTTTCAGGATTTGAAATAGCTCCACTGGAATTCCATCACCTCCACTAGCTTTGTTTGTAGTGATGCTTTCTAAGGCCCACTTGACTTCACATTCCAGGATGTCTGGCTCTAGGTCAGTGATCACACCATTGTGATTATCTGGGTTGTGACGATCTTTTTTGTACAGTTCTTCTGTGTATTCTTGCCATCTCTTCTTAATATCTTCTGCTTCTGTTAGGTCCATACCATTTCTGTCCTTTATCGAGCCCATCTTTGCATGAAATGTTCCCTTGGTATCTCTAATTTTCTTGAAGAGATCTCTAGTCTTTCCCATTCTGTTGTTTTCCTCTATTTCTTTGCATTGATCGCTGAGGAAGGCTGTCTTATCTCTTCTTGCTATTCTTTGGAACTCTGCATTCAGATGCTTATATCTTTCCTTTTCTCCTTTGCTTTTCTCTTCTCTTCTTTTCACAGCTATTTGTAAGGCCACCCCAGACAACCATTTTTCTTTTTTGCATTTCTTTTCCGTGGGGATGGTCTTGATCCCTGTCTCTGGTACAGTGTCACGAACCTCATTCCATAGTTCATCAGGCACTCTATCTGTCAGATCTAGGCCCTTAAATCTATTTCTCATTTCCAGTGTATAATCATAAGGGATTTGATTTAGGTCATACCTGAATGGTCTAGTGGTTTTCCCTACTTTCTTCAATTTAAGTCTGAATTTGGTAATAAGGAGTTAATGATCTGAGCCACAATCAGCTCCTGGTCTTGTTTTGGTTGACTGTATAGAGCTTCTCCATCTTTGGCTGCAAAGAATATAATCAATCTGATTTTGGTGTTGACCATCTGGTGATGTCCATGTGTAGAGTCTTCTCTTGTGTTGTTGGAAGAGGGTGTTTGCTATATTTGGGTAGGTGGTTCAAGTGCTAAAGAATCTGCCTGCCAATGCAGGAGATATGGGTCAGTCCTTGAGTCAGGAAGATCCCCTGGAGTAGGAGATGACAACCCACACCAGTATTCTTGCACAATTAGTGTTAAACATAGTTAACACTAGTAAACTGAAAAGTTTCCATGGACAGAGGAGCCTGGTGGGCTACAGTCCGTGGGGTTGCAAAGAGTTGGACATGGCTAAGCACACACACACACACACATTGATGAACAGGGAGTTTTCATGTATGGATTATCAGTTTTTAAAAATAATTTTGGCTGTGCTGGGTCTTTGCTGCTGCATGGACTTTTCTGTATTTGCAGCAAATGGGGGATGTTCTGTAGTTTTGACACACAGGTTTCTCATTGCAGTGGCTTGTCTTGTTGGGGCTCCCAGGAAACAGGCTCAGTAGTTGTGACAGGTAGGCTTAGTTGCTCCTCAGCATGTGGGATCTTCTTGGACCAGGGATCAAACCCCTGTCTCCTGCATTTGCAAGTGGATTTTGTCACTGAGCCTGAGAGTCCCTTGGACTGCAAGGAGATCCAACCAGTCCATTCTAAAGGAGATCAGCACTGGGATTTCTTTGGAAGGAATGATGCTAAAGCTGAAACTCAGTACTTTGGCTACCTCATGTGAAGAGTTGACTCATTGGAAAAGACTCTGATGCTGGGAGGGATTGGGGACAGGAGGAGAAGGGGATGACAGAGGATGAGATGGCTGGATGGCATCACTGACTCAATGGACGTGAGTCTGAGTGAACTCCAGGAGTTGGTGATGGACAGGGAGGCCTGGCGTGCTGGGATTCATGGGGTCGCAAAGAGTTGGACACGACTGAGTGACTGAACTGAACTGAACTGAACTGAACCAGGGAAGCCCCTGTATTATCAGTTTTTAAATGCTCAGAATGCAATTAAGGATTCTTTGCACGATACATGAAAATAAGCTGGTTTGATGATTTAGGCATTTCAAGATCTGTAATGCTTCTGATACTCAACATGGCCACCACCGACACTACCACTGCCCCCTGCCCCGCCCCAATACTTACTGGGTCCTTCCTGCGTGTCATGTACTATGTTTAACACTAATTGTGCATTTTCTCTTTACTCCTCACAAGATCTGTGAGGTACTGTTATTGTCTCTATTTAACTGAGGCTTGGAAAGACTCAGCACTAAGTGTTGGCACTAGGCTTTGGTGTTACTGCTAAGGGGAGGAAGCTTTGGTGTCCAGGTGCACAGCTTTGACCTGGGGGGAGGGCATGTATTGTGAAATGAGTGGGTAGACTCAGGCTACTTCTCAGCAGTCACATGTGCTCTGCCCAAGTCCTCCCACTGACTTAAAACCCAGCTAAGTTTTGCCCTTTTCCTGTGTCCTCCCACACAGGAGTGCAGGATGGTGTGCAGGATGTGGCATTGTTATAAGAGTGACATCATAAGGACTGAGACATGTAATCCATCCTCAGACACCAGGAGGCTAGCTCCCTCTTGGTAGGCCATTTTGGAGAAATTAAATGGGCAATTTTGTCTTTGGATATTTTCCTCAACCTTGTATTTTGATAATGTGAGAGAGTCCTCAGATACTAAGAAAGACCTTTTCCTTGACATCTAGATTAACTTTTCAGCACTCACAGATCTTCTTGCTGTTTTGAGATATATCTCAGTTTTGCTCTGTTCAAAACAACTAACTATCCTCTGTTCCCTATAAACACTCACCAAGCCCCTCTGATGTTTCTGGCCTTGAAGAATGGCCCTGTCATGCTCCCAGTCATCCAAGCCAGAAATCCATCCTTCACTGTGGTTTCGTCCACCTACCTTCATCCCAACTAATTAATAATCTTGTCAACTCTAATTCCTAAAAGATTATCCATTCTTTCCCCAACCCACTGCATTTACCCTCCTTGTTCTTTTTATTTGCTACTCTTTCAGCTTTTACTTCTGTTGTCATCAAAGTGATCCTTTTAAAACAATTTATGTCTCGTTCTTACTTAACTACCCTCTAACTATTTCTCATTGCTATTAGCATAAGCTTTAAATCTCTTACTGTGGCTTATAGGATGCTTCATGACTGGACCTGTGTACCTCTCTTGTTGGTCTCTGACCACTTACAGAGCTATCATGATGAATGCATTTTTGCTTCTTGAAAGGACCACACATTCTCTCTCATCTGGGCCGGGTTATATGCTGTTCTCTATCTAAAATACTCTTCCCCTCAATTCCTACTTACGCCTCTGACATCAGCTTGATTATTTCTTTATCTAGGAATTTTTTTAATTATTATTCTTTTTCTATTCTTCTACATGAAGGAAGGTGTGATGTACTAGTGTCTTGAACTTCTCTGTAACATGTTCACTTTATTATAAATTTTTGTTTAATAATCTGTCTTATCTGTTAGTATATAAGCTCAGAGATGGTAGAGACCATATTCTGTTGTTCATAAATGTATCACATGGCTTTGCACACAGAAGGGGCAAAATAGAGCTAATAGTTAATTAAATAAAAGACTTAAGTAGGGGAGGTGTACCTTCCTAAGTCGCTGAAAGCTGTGTATACAGAACTTTCATCTCTACCAGCCTTTGCTTTGCTTGTTTGTTTTAAAAAATAAAAATTTAAAAATTCCCAAACTGTGTTGGAGGTGTCTGTAACTTTGGTTTATCTCTACCAGAAACTGTGAAATGGAGAAAAGATGAATTCAGTAGTCCATATTGTCAAGGTGACTTAGGTTAAAATTTCTTTCCCTTTTGCCCAGTGGTCTCAACTGAAAATCTTGGTAGGCCTCATTACCTTTAGAATTTTAAGTTTTTCCTATTAATCTTTTTTAAAAAAAGTCACCTCAGCTGTATCCTTTCCTTCTCTTCCCCTCCAGAACACATGCTATGTCCCACTTATCATAGAGTCATTGAATCATAGGTTTGGAAGAAACCTCAGGCAACATCTGATATAGCTCACCATTCTTTACTTTAACTCTTTCTTTTCATTTTCATGTCAAAGGTTATCCAGCACCAGTGGCGTGAAAATCCCTACCTCCAGGGATAGCCCATGCACATGGTACAACTTGGTCAGAAGCCCCTATTGAAAGAGCACCATCCCTGGGAGGGAGGAGACATTTGTTCTCACCGCCAGTGTAAACTTTGAAGGAATTTATCCATCTTTTTTCTGAGACCAGGTTTGATAGGGGATAAGATAAAATAACATTTAAGGCATTGGGATTCTTGGGGGAAGGAGGTTAGAAGGAAACCCAATAGAAATAGGAAAAAGGGATAGAAATTGAGATCTGGCACTTTGAGGAAAGTGAAGCTACTTCCAAGTTGACTTAAGTTCTTGTCTTAAGACTTGGGAATGCTTGAAAGATAGGAAGGATGTTTGGAGGACAAGGGATACAGAGTGACCCTCAATGGTATTATGGTGGTGGTAGTGGTGGCGTCTGTTTTCGGGGGTGGGTGAGCAGTAGGGAATGGAGGTTGCAAAGTTATATTATTATTTGCACACATTTTATTGTAAATGGCTCTTAGTTTCTAAGAGGGGAAAAAAAAGATTTTTGCAGCTAATACTTCACAGTGTGTTTTCATAAATGGAATAAAATAATTCATGTCAACACTGTTGCCAAATACATACAGCAAATTTATGTTCAGTTTTTCCTAAGAAATTCTTAAGAATCTGTCATTTTTAAAGATAAACTGAACATTCCGAATGATGAGGAAAATCAAGGAAACTCAGAATGTCTTCAAAAGCAAAAATTGCTTCCATGGAAAATGAAAATGAGGATAAATAATAAATATTGTCATTATCAACATAATTTGTTTGTATCTAGAGGGTGAGATAGTTGGATAGCTTCATTGACTCAGTGGACTTGAGTTTGAGCACACTTCAGGAGATAGTGAAGGACAGGGAAGCCTGGTGTGCTGCAGTTCTTGGGGTCGCAAAGAGTCGGACATGACTGAGCGACTAAAGAACAACAGCAGTAATACCATGGATAAAAGGCTTTACTGATCACCTAGTCCAGTGGCTTTAACACTTTTATAAAGAAAGCCGATCTTTGTTTTATTTTTACCTCCCAAATGAAATATCATGTCAAAACTAAATAGAAAACAGCTGAAAGCAAAGCTGTTTTGATTAAAGTTGGGGTGGGACCCTCTAAGTTCTGTCCACTGGTTTCCTCTTCCTCTCTGTAGAAACTGAGAGCTCTTCGGAATTTAGTTTGAAAACTACTAATTCTGTATAACCCATCATCATATAGGTCCAGTTAAGACCATGCCAGGCTTTTCTTGCTATATCACATGCCCTTCTGAAATAGCATAAGCAGGAAAAGTTCAATTACAGAGGAACAGAACTAAGAAGTAACACCTCCTGAAAGTGAAAGTGTTAGTGGCTCAGTGGTCGACTCTTTGTGACCCTGTGGACTGTAGCCCACCTGGCTCCTCTGTCCATGGAATTCTCCAGGCAAGGATACTGGAGTAGGTTCCCATTCTCTTCTCCAGGATCCCAACCCAGGGATCGAACCTGGGTCTCCTGCATTGCAGGCAGATTCTTTACCATCTGAGCTACCAGGGAAGCCTCAACACATCCTATAAATGTGTATTAACTATAGACACACAGTCTTTGTCTCTGTCTCTCACATACACACACATGGTGATATAGACACCTGTGCAAAAAGACAGTAAAGTTATATGAAGTGAAGTGAAGTCGCTAAGTCGTTTCCTACTCTTTGTGACCCCATGGACTGTAGCCTACCAGGCTCCTCTGTTTGTGGGATTTTCCAGGCAAGAGTACTGGAGTGGGTTTCTATGTCCTTCTCTGGGGATCTTCCAGACCCAGGGATTGAACCCGGGTCTCCTGCATTGTAGGCAGATGCTTTACCATCTGAGCCACCAGGGAAGTCAAAGTTATGTAGTACAAAGTAATGAACATGCTATATATGCTTATCCAGACATTGCCTGGACACCTTGACTATTAAGGAAATAGGACATGCTATATTCCATGTACTCCTCAAGATTTTTACTAATTCCAGGGCTTATGTTTTCATAGTCATTTCTGATTCAAAACTTCTGTTTAAGTGGAATTAACCAAATTTATGAACTGTTACACTGTCTAGCTGATAATTTCCCTCCTTTGTACTGTGTCACATCAGTTATGGGACTGAGCCCTAAGGCTTAAAAAATAATCCTGTTTGTTTGAAATGTCTTTATTTGATTCTTTTATTAAAACTCCAGAGACAGTTTTATCTTCTAAATGCATCATTTTTATAGTTTGGGCTTTGTGGTTTAAATGTTTATTTACTCCTTACTATTTAAACATTTAAAAGATCAGGGTAAGAAGAAGCAGCTTTGACAGGGCCGGTAAAAACTTCAGTGCACTGACATTATTTGAAATTACAAGTGGCTACTAACCAGTTCTGGAGAACTCCCAGTGACTTATCAGGACAAATTTTGCATAGTCTTTTCTAAGGAGGGATAGATGATTGAAACTGTTGTGGAGTAGAAGGGAACAAACATAAAAGCATAAAAGAAGGAACTGTAAGAGATGGAGATGCCACCACTGTGAGCTGATAAGTGAAGTGTGAGAATGCAGTGGGAGAAGGCCAACAATGAGAGGGTGGTGATAAAAAAGGGGAAGTCATAAGGAAATGGAAAGATTTTTATCTTTGACTTTTCCTGTTCTGTTTCGAGGATGGCTAGATGCCTTTTATTTTCATGCTTGCCAAAATTAGAGATGTGTGTTGGTTTTCTATTGCTGCTATAATGAATTTTCACAAATGTAGTGACTTAACCCAAATATGGGTTTTTATATGGGTTGGAAGTCTGATAGGAGTTTTACTAGGCTGAAATCAAAGTGTCAGCAGAACTCTATTCCTTCTGGAGACCCTAGGAGAGAATCCATTTTCTCACCTTTTCCAGCTTCTAGAGGCTGTTCACATTCATTGGCTTGTGAACCTCTTTCTCTATATTCAAAACCAGCAATATTGTATCTCTCTGACCATTCTTCCATGGTCTCTCATCTCCACAGTTTATGAAAAATCCTCTGCTTTTAAGAACTTGTGTGATTAAATTAGGCCCACTGGATTAATCCATTATCATCTCTCAAGGCCGCCATTGACTTAATCACAGCTGCAAAATCCCTTTCACTGTGCAAAGTAACATTTCATTGGGCATTATTTTGCCCACCCCAGGATAATTCCTTCTCTGGCCTACTCTAGTTCTTTAATCCAAAAGGACACTAGTACTAACAATACTAGCCAAATGAATTCTTTTCTTTCTCTGTTTCCTATAAAATTCATTGTTAAGCAATATCTATGTCTCTTCTGTCCTGTCTAAAGATTGTTGTTGTTGTTCACTTGCTAAGTTGTGTCTGACTCTTTGCAACCCCATGGACTGCAGTATGCCAGGCTTTCCTGTCCATCATTATCTCCCAGAGTTGTCTAAAGATGGGAGTCTCTAAATAACTGAATGGTTAGTCCCAGGACTGACTGAATTTCTTGGTGTTTGGAGGGTAGAGTATGAAGCAGGAGTAATTGTGACTAGGAAGCCTTCTGTCAGCACAACCAGATTATTCCAAAAGGAGAATGAGTATTTTGATCACTATCATTTTCTCCTTAGGGAAGATATAGTGGCCTGTAATCTGTCCAGTTATGACACTCTTATCTCATTTTGGGCTTCCAAGGTGACACTAATAGTAAAGAATCCACCTCTCAATTCAGGAGACATAAGAGACACAAGTTCAGTCCCTGGTATCAGAAGGTCCCCTGGAGGAGGGCATGGCAACCCATTCCAGTATTCTTGCCTGGAGAACCCCATAGACAGAGCAGCCTGGGGGTGCTACAGTCCATGGGGTTGCAAAGAGTCGGATACGACTGAGCACGCATGCACACCAAGTATGATTAGTAGTGGAAAGGGGCTTCTCATTGTAAAACTACAAACCTTACATATTGTAAGACCTAAAATTTAAGTGTTGCTTTGACATTTTTTAGCCTCACAGAACCCTAAAGGATGAGGCATGAGTTACCCTGCTCTTGCCAAATCTGCCCCCAGTCTAGCAAGAAAGGCTTTCCACCTGGCTAGTTCTCATAGCAGCCAGACCCGCTTCACCCCACCTAGTCTTAAACCTAATTGGATTCACCTTCCTGCCAGCCCATAGAATTATTCAAACAAGTGAATCACATCCTCCCACAGGAACCAAAGGTCACTGCTTCCCACAGTCCCTGCTGTACTCACTCCTCTGGGCTGTGAGTATATGTTCCCTAATCACCTGTTGCCAACCTCATCTGTCCAGTGTCAGGTGTCAAGTGTTCAGCCATCTTGTACTTTTTAGGGAGGTCAATTCCTCCTTCGCCAACTGAGTGAATAGGGAGTGATCATAACATGTTTCCTTTCCTTGTTGTGAATCTGTTCTCTGGAAAGAGACCCATGAATGCTCCCAGCCTATAACTAAGAACCATACACAGTGAGATCAGAGGCTCTCGGGACTTTTCTAGGGACTCCAGTAAGAGTGCTAAAATGTGACAGAGGACAGAACATTAGTTGGTTCTCACACAGCTCATTAGTTTCTTTTTGCCGTAACCTTTCAGACACTCACTAAGTTAGTAGACATTGGAACGCGTTGAGAGACATTGATTCTTGGCAAGACAAAGCCCCATTCCATCTCACTTTCCCAATAAAGTTTTTGATCTTGACTTTTGTATGTGAACTGTGAACTTCCTGATGTTCAAGCTGGTTTTAGAAAAGGCAGAGGAACCAGAGATCAAATGGCCAACATCCGCTGGACCATGGAAAAAGCAAGAGAGTTCCAGAAAAACATGTATTTCTGCTTTATTGACTAAGCCAAAGCCTTTGACTATGTGGATCACAATAAACTGTGGACAATTCTGAAAGACATGGGAATACCAGACCACCTGACCTGCGTCTTGAGAAATCTGTATGCAGGTCAGGAAGCAACAGTTAGAACTGGACATGAAACAATAGACTGGTTCCAAATAGGAAAAGGAGTACATCAAGGCTGTATATTGTCACCCTGTTTATTTAACTTATATGCAGAGTACATCATGAGAAACGCTGGATTGGAAGAAGCACAAGCTGGAATCAAGACTTCG
Organism: Bos indicus x Bos taurus; assembly: GCF_003369695.1. Taxonomy (NCBI): domain Eukaryota; kingdom Metazoa; phylum Chordata; class Mammalia; order Artiodactyla; family Bovidae; genus Bos; species Bos indicus x Bos taurus. Next base: position 40,218,011 of record NC_040091.1, on the reverse strand, counting down.
GGGAGAAATATCAATAACCTCAGATATGCAGATGACACCACCCTTATGGCAGAAAGTGAAGAGGAACTAAAAAGCCTCTTGATGAAGGTGAAAGTGGAGAGTGAAAAAGTTGGCTTAAAGCTCAACATTCAGAAAATGAAGATCATGGCATCCGGTCCCATCACTTCATGGGAAATAGATGGGGAAACAGTGGAAACGGTGTCAGACTTTATTTTGGGGGGCTCCAAAATCACTGCAGATGGTGACTGCAGCCATGAAATTAAAAGACGCTTACTCCTTGGAAGGAAAGTTATGACCAACCTAGATAGCATATTCAAAAGCAGAGACATTACTTTGCCAACCTAGATCTTTCACTGCTTTTGAACTGTGGTGTTGGTTTAGTTCAGTCGCTCAGTCGTGTCTGACTCTTTGCAACCCCATGAATTGCAGCACGCCAGGCCTCCCTGTCCATCACCAACTCCCAGAGTTCACTCAGACTCACATGCATTGAGTCAGTGATGCCATCCAGCCATCTCATCCTCTGTCATCCCCTTCTCCTCCTGCCCCCAATCCCTCCCAGCATCAGAGTCTTTTCCAATGAGTCAACTCTTCGCATGAGGTGGCCAAAGTCCTGGAGTTTCAGCTTTAGCATCATTCCTTCCAAAGAAATCCCAGGGCTGATCTCCTTCAGAATGGACTGGTTGGATCTCCTTGCAGTCCAAGGGACTCTCAAGAGTCTTCTCCAACACCACAGTTCAAAAGCATCAATTCTTCAGTGCTCAGCCTTCCTCACAGTCCAACTCTCACATCCATACATGACTACTGGAAAAACCATAGCCTTGACTAGATGGACCTAGGTTGGCAAAGTAATGTCTCTGCTTTTGAATATGCTATCTAGGTTAGTCATAACTTTGCTTCCAAGGAGTGAAAGTGAAGTCGCTCAGTCGTGTCTGACTCTTCGCGATCCCATGGACTGCAGCCTATCTGGCTCCTCTGTCCATGGGATTTTCCAGGCAAGAGTGCTGGAGTGGATTGCCATTTCCTTCTCCAGGGGATCTTCCCAACCCAGGAATCTTACCCAGTCTCCTGCATTGCAGGCAGATGCTTTACCGTCTGAGCCACCAGGGAAGCTCTTAAGCATCTTTTAATTTCAAGGCTGCAATCACCATCTGCAGTGATTTTGGAGCCCCCCAAAATAAAGTCTGACACTGTTTCCACTGTTTCCCCATCTATTTCCCATGAAGTGATGGGACCGGATGCCATGATCTTCATTTTCTGAATGTTGAGCTTTAAGCCAACTTTTTCACTCTCCACTTCCACTTTCATCAAGAGGCTTTTGAGTTCCTCTTCACTTTCTGCCATAAGGGTGGTGTCATCTGCATATCTGAGGTTATTGATATTTCTCCCTGAAGTCTTGATTCCAGCTTGTGCTTCTTCCAATCCAGCGTTTCTCATGATGTACTCTGCATATAAGTTAAATAAACAGGGTGACAATATTGAGACTTGATGTACTCCTTTTCCTATTTGGGGCCAGTCTGTTGTTCTACGTCCAGTTCTAACTGTTGCTTCCTGACCTGCATATAGGTTTCTCAAGAGGCAGGTCAGGTGGTCTGGTATTACCATCTCTTTCAGAATTGTCCACAGTTTATTGTTACCCACACAGTCAAAGGCTTTGGCTTAGTCAATAAAGCAAAAATAGATGTTTTTCTGGAACTCTCTTGCTTTTTCGATGATCCAGTGGATATTCGCAATTTGATCTCTGGTTCCTCTGCCTTTTCTTTTCTTTTCTTTTTTTTTTTGTTTCGATTGTTTATTAACCAGATTACAATAATAATCCTGGTAGATACCTTAGTTCATCCTTCTAATAAGCCTGTTGATCTGGTCTTCCCTGTTGCCAGCATCTCCACCTTCTACAAAATGGGTGGTCTTTTTCTTCATTCCACCTCGTGGAGAAGACAATTTAAAGGGCCACAGGAAGTTGTTTGCTTCTTTGAAACGTTTTCCAACGGTATAGATCTCATGAATCAGATCCTCCATGCAGATGATTCCATATTTCCCAAGAGATCGAGCAATCAATGCGTTGTCTGTCAGGGCAATTCGCTTTTTGTTGATTTTGCCGTAACCACGCTTGTAAATCAATTCATTTACAGACTTCAGATTTGGGTACCCCCATGCAATGTATGGCTCCACAATTCTCAGCATGTTAATTGACGCCTTGTTGAGCTTCACAAAGGTGCCGTTGAAGATCTGCCGGAGGCGAAGGAGCTGCAGCACCTTTCGAACCTTTGGGCTCACACCATTGATACCTCTGATCCTGATGACAAACGCCAATTTGGGTTCCGCGGGTACATAGAAGTCACCGGCTTTTCGTGCCTTCCTGGCCATTCGAATTTCAGTTCTGTACATCTGCCTGTATTCCTTGTGGTAATGCTTAGCTTTTTCATAGATAAGCTTCCTCCTTGCCTTTCGAAGCATCTTTTGGGCAAACTTCTTTCTCAGTCGCTTGATCTTAAGCTCTGCGAAATTCTTCCGCTTTTTCTTAAGGGTTTCTGGCACAGCAGGAACCTTCTTTTTCTTCTCTTCTGCACCCTCCATGGTTCCAGCCGGGAAAGAGCTCCTCTGCCTTTTCTAAAACCAGCTTAAACATCAGGAAGTTCATGGTTCACATATTGCTGAAGCCTGGCTTGGAGAATTTTAAGCATTACTTTACTAGCATGTGAGATGAGTGCAATTGTGCGGTAGTTTGAGCATCCTTTGGCATTGCCTTTCTTTAGGATTGGAATGAAAACTGACCTTTTCCAGTCCTGTGGCCACTGCTGAGTTTTCCAAATTTGCTGGCATATTGAGTGCAGCACTTGCACAGCATCATCTTTCAGGATTTGAAATAGCTCCACTGGAATTCCATCACCTCCACTAGCTTTGTTTGTAGTGATGCTTCCTAAGGCCTGCTTGACTCCACATTCCAGGATGTCTGGCTCTAGGTGAGTGTTCACACCATCGTGGTTATCTGGGTCATGACGATCTTTTTTGTACAGTTCTTCTGTGTATTCTTGCCATCTCTTCTTAATATCTTCTGCTTCTGTTAGGTCCATACCATTTCTGTCCTTTATCGAGCCCATCTTTGTATGAAATGTTACCTTGGTATCTCTAATTTTCTTGAAGAGATCTCTAGTCTTTCCCATTCTGTTGTTTTCCTCTATTTCTTTGCATTGATCACTGAGGAAGGCTTTCTTATCTCTTCTTGCTATTCTTTGGCACTCTGCATTCAGATGCTTATATCTTTGCTTTTCTCCTTTGCTTTTCTCTTCTCTTCTTTTCATAGCTATTTGTAAGGCCACCCCAGACAGCCATTTTTCTTTTTTGCATTTCTTTTCCGTGGGGATGGTCTTGATCCGTGTACAATGTACAATGTCACGAACCTCATTCCATAGTTCATCAGGCACTCTGTCTATCAGATCTAGGCCCTTAAATCTATTTCTCACTTCCACTGTATAATCATAAGGGATTTGATTTAGGTCATACCTGAATGGTCTAGTGGTTTTCCCTATTTCCTTTAAGTCTGAATTTGGCAATAAGGAGTTCATGATGTGAGCCACAGTCAGCTCCTGGTCTTGTTTTTGCTGACTGTATATAGCTTCTCCATCTTTGGCTGCAAACAATATAATCAATCTGATTTTGGTGTTGACCATCTGGTGATGTCCATGTACAGAGTCTTCTCTTGTGTTGTTGGAAGAGGGTGTTTGCTATGACCAGTGCATTCTCTTGGCAGAACTCTATTAGCCTTTGCCCTGCTTCGTTCTATATCCAAGGCCAAATTTGCCTGTTATTCCAGGTGTTTCTTGGCTTCCTACTTTTGCATTCCAGTCCCCTATAATGAAAAGGACATCTATTTGGGGTGTTAGTTCTAAAAGGTCTTGTAGGTCTTCATAGAACCATTCAACTTCAGCTTCTTCAGCGTTACTGGTTGGGTCATAGACTTGGATTACTGTGATATTGAATGGTTTGCCTTGGAAACGAACAGAGATCATTCTGTCATTTTTGAGATTGCATCCAAGTACTGCATTTTGGACTCTTTTGTTGACCATGCTGGCTACTCCATTTCTTCTGAGGGATTCCTGTGCACAGTAGTAGATATAATGGTCATTTGAGTTAAATTCACCCATTCCAGTCCATTTTAGTTCACTGATTCCTAGAATGTCAATGTTCAGTCTTGCCATTTCCTGTTTGCCCACTTCCATTTTGCCTTGATTCATGGACCTGACATTCCAGGTTCCTATGCAATATTGCTCTTTACAGCATTGGACCGTGCTTCTATCACCAGTCACATCCACAAATGGGTATTGTTTTTGCTTTGGCTCTATCCCTTCATTCTTTCTGGAGTTATTTCTCCACTGATCTCCAGTAGCATATTGGCACCTACCGACCTGGGAAGTTCCTCTTTCAGTATCCTATCATTTTGCCTTTTCATACTGTTCATGGGGTTCTCAAGGCAAGAATACTGAAGTGGTTTGCCATTCCCTTCTCCAGTGGACCACATTCTGTCAGACCTCTCCACCATGACCCACTCATCTTGGGTGGCCCCACAGGGCATGGCTTAGTTTCATTGAGTTAGAGCAGGCTGTGGTCCATGTGATTATATTGACTAGTTTTCTGTGATTATGGTTTGAGTGTGTCTGCCCTCTGATGCCCTCTTGCAGCACCTACCATTTTACTTGGGTTTCTCTTACCTTGGACATGGGGTATCTCTTCATGGCTGCTCCAGAAAAGCACAGCCGCTGCTCCTTACCTTGGACGAGGGGTATCTCCTCACAGCCGTCCCTGCTGACCTTGAACGTGGAGTGGCTCCTCTTGGCCCTCCTGCATCTGTGCAGCCGCTGCATCAGTGATCAAGGGAATGCAAATTAAAATAACAATACTACTTTACAGTTATCATTTGGCAAAATTAGAAAGTCGGATAATATCAACTGCTGGTGGGGATGTGGAGAAACTGAGTTTCTCATGCACTCTTGGGGACAGTGTAAAGTTGTGTTGCTATTCCAGCATATAGTCTGACATAGTTAGTAGAGAAATTAAGCATGCCTATACTTGGAGAAGGCAATGGCACCCCACTCCAGTACTCTTGCCTGGAAAATCCCATGGACGGAGGAGCCTGGAAGGCTGCAGTCCATGGGGTCGCTGAGGGTCAGACATGACTGAGCAATTTCACTTTCACTTTTCACTTTCATGCATTGGAGAAGGAAATGGCAACCTACTCCAGTGTTCTTGCCTGGAGAATCCCAGGGACGGGGGAGCCTGGTGGGCTGCCGGTCGCATGGAGTCGGACACGACTGAAGTGACTTAGCAGCAGCAGCATACTCTGCAGATGGCGACTGCAGCCATGAAATTAAAAGACGCTTACTCCTTGGAAGGAAAGTTATGACCAATCTGCTGCTGCTGCTGCTGCTAAGTCGCTTCAGTCATGTCCGACTCTGTGCGACCCCATAGACAGCAGTCCACCAGTCTCTGCCACCCCTGGGATTCTCCAGGCAAGAACACTGGAGTGGGTTGCCATTTCCTTCTCTAGTGCATGAAAGTGAAAAGTGAGAGTGAAGTCACTCAGTCATGTCTGACTCTTAGCGATCCCATGGACTGTAGCCTACCAGACTCCTCCATCCATGGGATTTTCCAGGCAAGAGTACTGGAGTGGGTTGCCATTGCCTTCTCCATGACCAACCTAGATAGCATATTCAAAAGCAGAGACATTACTTTGCCAACCTAGGTCCGTCTAGTCAAGGCTATGGTTTTTCCTGTGGTCATGTATGGATGTGAGAGTTGGACTGTGAAGAAGGCTGAGCACTGAAGAATTGATGCTTTTGAACTGTGGTGTTGGAGAAGACTCTTGAGAGTCCCTTGGACTGCAAGGAGATCCAACCAGTCCATTCTGAAGGAGATCAGCCCTGGGATTTCTTTGGAAGGAATGATGCTAAAGCTGAAACTCCAGGACTTTGGCCACCTCATGCAAAGAGTTGACTCATTGGAAAAGACTCTGATGCTGGGAGGGATTGGGGGCAAGAGGAAAAGGGGATGACAGAGGGTGAGATGGCTGGATGGCATCACTGACTCGATGGACGTGAGTCTGAGTGAACTCCGGGAGTTGGTGATGGACAGGGAGGCTTGGCGTGCTGTGATTCTTGGGGTCGCAAAGAGTCAGACATGACTGAGCAACTGAACTGAACTGAACTGATACTCTCTAACTTGGAGGAGGGCATCCCCTCTCCAGTATTCTTTCCTGGAGAATCCCTTAGATAGAGGAGCCTGGCAGGCTACAGTCTATTGGCTCCCAAAGGGTTGGACACAACTGAAGTGACTGAGCATGCACACATGCATACTCTATGACTAGCACTTCTGCTCTTAGGAATATATCCCAGAGACATCCTCAGGAGATATTTATGAGGGTATTTGGTCAAATGGTATTTGTGGCAGCAAAGAACTGGAGTTAAACTAAATGACCACTGATTTCTAAGACAATGGATAAAGAAAATTTGATTCGAAGATCAGATTCTCTCAGTCAAAAAATATAGATTTCTATTTTAGCAACATTGCTAGATCTCACAACATAATATTGAATAAAAAATAACTCAAAAACAGGATGACAGTTTTAGACAGTCCTCTTTATGTCATTTAAAACTCAAATACGAAACGTGCTATGTGTTTTAAAAACTCACGTCTCTAATCAAATGTATTAAAAGTGGATTGGAATGAATAATTTGTTACTGGAGTGGGGGAGAGAAATGGGATTGTGGATGGGGCATGGAAATGAGAAAATAATAAGATAAGATACAATGGACAAAGGGCATTGTCCTAACTGAAATGATAGTGAGCCAAAAAATGGGTGTTATGACTAGCTCAATTATGTATACTTGATTTCAGAGAAATAAGGAAGGAAGAAAATAAGACACAGAATATGGAGGCCAGAAACCTGACTTTCGGGGAGTGAGTTTTCAACTACTGAGCCAATTCTGTTGTAGCCACTTTGGGCTCCTCCCAGTGAGGAAAAACAGGGAAGTCTTCGGGTTTAGCAGAAAGGATATTGGAGTGGAAGACAAGCTGGTTGAATGATTTTTGGTAGGTCACAGATACTCCCTTCAGATGGGGAGTAATGGACCTTCCTACGTATTCTGTGGGGTCCTTGGGAGAATGAAATTAGGGGAAAGCGTGACAGGAAATGGGGAAAGATTTTCATAAACATCAGATGATGTGTCCATTGTTAGACTGGAGGTAGACTGGTGATTCTAATTGAGAGAAGGAAAGTAGAGCTGTTTCACATGCTCTCAACTTGCTGGAGTCTTTGTCACCCTGAAAGAGGGAGAGGACAAAAACCAAATCTAAGGAAGTTTCTCAAAACTGCCTCTCCTACCCTGATGCCCTCCCTCCTTTTCTTCCTTCTCCCCTCTTCTTCTCTTCCTTGTTAGTGCTGTTAATTTGGGGTGTCAACAATTAGATCCTTGATTCACCAGGTTTGTATTCTGGGACACATGAGGGTGGCTTGATTCCTAAGCAAATTAAATATGCTGGATGACTAGGGGAATCACTGAAAGGAGGATGAAAGAGAAAGTTGCGTTGCCTGATTGCCAAAAATCAACACTGGAGACATTATGTAATTATACTATAGTCCAGTGAGGTCACGATCATGGTCCTTATCTTAGAGACAACAGGATTGGAAGCTTAAAATGTGTTCAGTGCCACACAGTATCACATGTAAAGTAACAGAATTGGAATTTGCAGCTGCTTGATACTAAAGCCCATTGTTTTGTTCTATATCCTCTGGGGACTTAGAGAATCAACCTTCTCCTCCTCTACTACCCCTCCAAGTATTTTCAGATGTGAAAAAAGAGGTCCTCAGAGATGACCTGTGTTGCTCTATGTCACATGCTCAGATCAGATCAGATCAGTCCCTCAGTCGTGTCCAACTCTTTGCGACCCCATGAATCGCAGCACGCCAGGCCTCCCTGTCCATCCCAACTCCTGGAGTTCACTGAGACTCATGTCCATCGAGTCAGTGATGCCATCCAGCCATCTCATCCTCTGTCGTCCCCTTCTGCTCCTGCCCCCAATCCCTCCCAGCATCAGAGTCTTTTCCAATGAGTCAACTCTTCACATGAGGTGGCCAAAGTCCTGGAGTTTCAGCTTTAGCATCATTCCTTCCAAAGAAATCCCAGGGCTGATCTCCTTCAGAATGGACTGGTTGGATCTCCTTGCAGTCCAAGGGACTCTCAAGAGTCTTCTCCAACACCACAGTTCAAAAGCATCAATTCTTTGGCACTCAGCCTTCTTCACAGTCTAACACTCACATCCATACATGACCACAGGAAAAACCATAGCCTTGACTAGACGAACCTTTGTTGGCAAAGTAATGTCTCTGCTTTTGAATATGCTATCTAGGTTGGTCATAACTTTCCTTCCAAGGAGTAAGCGTCTTTTAATTTCATGGCTGCAGTCACCATCTGCAGTGATTTTGGAGCCCAGAAAAATAAAGTCTGACACTGTTTCCATTGTTTCCCATCTATTTCCCATGAAGTGATGGGACCGGATGCCATGATCTTCGTTTTCTGAATGTTGAGCTTTAAGCCAACTCTTTTCACTCTCCACTTTCACTTTCATCAAGAGGCTTTTTAGTTTCTCTTCACTTTCTGCCATAAGGGTGGTGTCATCTGCATATCTGAGGTTATTGATATTTCTCCCGGCAATCTTGATTCCAGCTTGTGTTTCTTCCAGTCCAGCGTTTCTCATGATGTACTTTGCATATAAGTTAAATAAACAGGGTGACAATATACAGCCTTGACGTACTCCTTTTCCTATTTGGAACCAGTCTGTTGTTCCATGTCCAGTTCTAACTGTTGCATCCTGACCTGCAAACAAATTTCTCAAGAGGCAGATCAGGTGGTCTGGTATTCCCATCTCTTTCAGAATTGCCCAGTTTATTGTGATCCACACAGTTGAAGGCTTTGGCACAGTCAATAAAGCAGAAATAGACGCTTTTCTGGAACTCTCTTCCTTTTTCCATGATCCAGCGGATGTTGGCCATTTGATCTCTGGTTCCTTTGCCTTTTCTAAAACCAGCTTGAACATCAGGAAGTTCATGGTTCACATATTGCTGAAGCCTGATTTGGAGAATTTTGAGCATGACTTTACTACCGTGTGAGATGAGTACAATTGTGCGGTAGTTTGAGCATTCTTTGGCATTGCCTTTCTTTGGGATCGGAATGAAAACTGACCTTTTCCAGTCCTGTGGCCACTGCTGAGTTTTCCAAATTTGCTGGCATATTGAGTGCAGCACTTTCACAGCATCATCTTTCAGGATTTGGAATAGCTCAACTGGAATTCCGTTACCTCCACTAGCTTTGTTCATAGTGATGCTTTCTAAGGCCCACTTGACTTCACATTCCAGGATGTCTGGGTCTAGGTGAGTGTTCACATCATCGTGATTATCTGGGTCGTGAAGATCTTTTTTGTACAGTTCTTCTGTGTATTCTTGCCACCTCTTCTTAATATCTTCTGCTTCTGTTAGGTCCATACCATTTCTGTCCTTTATCGAGCCCATCTTTGCATGAAATGTTCCTTTGGTATCTCTAATTTTCTTGAAGAGATCCCTAGTCTTTCCCATTCTGTTGTTTTCCTCTATTTCTTTGCATTGATCGCTGAAGACAAGGCTTTCTTTTTTTTTTTTTTTAGATTTTACAATTTTTTTTCTTTATTTATTTTTAAACTTTACATAATTGTATTAGTTTTGCCAAATATCAAAATGAATCTGCCCTAGGTATACATGTGTTCCCCATCCTGAACCCTCCTGCCTCCTCCCTCCCCATACCATCCCTCTGGGTCGTCCCAGTGCACTAGCCCCAAGCATCCAGTATCATGCATTGAACCTGGACTGGCAACTCGTTTCATATATGATATTTTACATGTTTCAATGCCATTCTCCCAAATCTTCTCACCCTCTCCCTCTCCCACAGAGTCCATAAGACTGTTCTATATATCAGTGTCTCTTTTTGCTGTCTCATACACATGGTTATTGTTACCATCTTTCTAAATTCCATATATGTGCATTAGTATACTGTATTGGTGTTTTTCTTTCTGGCTTACTTCACTCTGTATAATAGGTTCCAGTTTCATCCACCTCAATTCCACTGCTGGGCATACACACTGAGGAAGCCAGAAGGGAAAGAGACACGTGTACCCCAATGTTCATCGCAGCACTGTTTATAATAGCCAGGACATGGAAGCAACCTAGATGTCCATCAGCAGATGAATGGATAAGAAAGCTGTGGTACATATACACAATGGAGTATTACTCAGCCATTAAAAAGAATACATTTGAAGCAGTTCTAATGAGACAAGGCTTTCTTATCTCTTCTTGCTATTCTTTGGGACTCTGCATTCAGATGCTTATATCTTTCCTTTTCTCTTTTGCTTTTCACTTCTCTTCTTTTCACAGCTATTTGTATGGCCTCCCCAGACAGCCATTTTGCTTTCTTGCATTTCTTTTCCATGTGGATGGTCTTGATCCCTGTCTCCTGTACAATGTCACGAACCTCATTCCATAGTTCATCAGGCACTCTATCTATCAGATCTAGGCCCTTAAATCTATTTCTCACTTCCACTGTATAATCATAAGGGATCTGATTTAAGTCATACCTAAATGGTTAGTGGTTTTCCCTACTTCCTTCAATTTAAGTCTGAATTTGGCAATAAGGAGTTCATGGTCTGACTCACAGTCAGCTCCTGGTCTTGTTTTTGCTGACTGTATAGAGCTTCTCCATCTTTGACTGCAAAGAATATAATCAGTCTGATTTCGGTGTTGACCATCTGGTGATGTCCATGTACAGAGTCTTCTCTTGTGTTGTTGGAAGAGGGTGTTTGTTATGACCAGTGCATTTTCTTGGCAAAACTCTATTAGTCTTTGCCCTGCTTCATTCCGTATTCCAAGGCCAAATTTGCCTGTTACTCCAGGTGTTTCTTGACTTCCTACTTTTGCATTCCAGTCCCCTATAATGAAAAGGACATCTTTTTTGTGTGTTAGTTCTAAAAGGTCTTGTAGGTCTTCATAGAACTGTTCAACTTCAGCTTCTTCAGTGTTACTGGTTGGGTCATAGACTTGGATTACTGTGATATTGAATGGTTTGCCTTGGAAACGAACAGAGATCATTCTGTCATTTTTGAGATTGCATCCAAGTACTGCATTTTGGACTCTTTTGTTGACCATGCTGGCTACTCCATTTCTTCTGAGGGATTCCTGTGCACAGTAGTAGATATAATGGTCATTTGAGTTAAATTCACCCATTCCAGTCCATTTTAGTTCGCTGATTCCTAGAATGTCGACATTCACTCTTGCCATCTCCTGTGTGACCACTTCCAATTTGCCTTGATTCATGGACCTGACATTCCAGGTTCCTATGTAATATTGCTCTTTACAGCACTGGACCTTGCTTCTATCACCAGTCACATCCACAACTGGGTATTGTTTTTGCTTGGCTCCATCCCTTCATTCTTTCTGGAGTTATTTCTCCACTGATCTCCAGTAGCATACTGGGCACCTACCGACCTGGGAAGTTTCTCTTTCAGTATCCTATCATTTTGCCTTTTCATACTGTTCATGGGGTTCTCAAGGCAAGAATACTGAAGTGGTTTGCCATTCCCTTCTCCAGTGGACCACATTCTGTCAGATCTGTCCACCATGACCCACCCATCTTGGGTTGTCCCATGGGCATGGCGTAGTTTCATTGAGTTAGACAAGGCTGTGGTCCTAGTGTGATTATATTGACTAGTTTTCTGTGAGTATGGTTTCAGCGTGTTTGCCCTCTGATGCCCTCTTGCAGCACCTACCGTCTTACTTGGGTTTCTCTTACCTTGGGCGTGGGGTATCTCTTCACGGCTGCTCCAGCAAAGCACAGCCATTGCTCCTTACCTTGGACAGGGGGTATCTCCTCACCGCCGCCCTTCCTGACCTTCAACGTGGGATAGCTAGGTAACAGAAAAGTGTGGGTTGGTACCGTGGTGCTCTGCATTCCACCACCTGCCACAATTATGCTCCCATGGTTACAAAATTAAGTGTAATCTAGTTATGGTCATAAGAATCAACTGATATTTTGTTTAATGACAGTTCTTTCTTAATGCCTTTCTTTCCAGATCTTCTACCCTCTGTTTCACCACTACAGCTTGTGATATGCCCTCTTTTTGGAAATATCTGTTGCTGCGTAGACAGTCTCAGAATGCACTTGTGGCTAGGAATTTCTAGGCACTCCCTCTAGAGATATGAAAGAACTAAGGACTAGAAGTTGGATTTGGAGGCACCCCTACGAAGGCATTTATTACAGAGTATACACAGATAGAATCCATTCTTTAGGACAGTAATGAGTCCTGTCCATTCAGGTTGTTGAAGCTGAGCCTGGGACACTCTTGGTAGGAATACCCAAAGTTTACACAAAAATAAATAGGGACTGGCGGGATGGATATTTGTTAAATGATTGACTTCAAGGCTTATAGTTAGTTTCTAACCTAAATGGCTCTTCAGTAGGAAAATATAGGTTCCAACAAGCCATTCTACATTTTATATAAATCCTCTATCCTTCAAAGGGGTTTGAAAGTGCCAGAAGGCTGCACATGATTGCTCTGTGCTCCATCAGAGGAGGTCTGAAGTTACCTGTCTCATTCTCCTTTTTCCTCCTAATCCAGGCTCTTCTTTCAGGATCATATGGGATTCTAGTTATTATGTCAAAATCTACTAGCCTCCCTCATCAGGGGAAATAGATGTGATAACAAGTTCCTAGGGAGTGTAAGTTGCTCTTGAGCAGAGGGGTTTATGAGGATATTTTGGGAAAAAAGGGGTATGAGTATGAGACAAATCATACATTCTTAAGAAGTACAGATAAAATTATAACAAGGTAAACTAGGTGAAGGGATTGGAAAAGAATGATCAGCCTAGAAAGATCCATGGCTCGGCCCTGGTGTGGACGGACGTGGGATGAGGACAGCTGTATGCATGCAGGAAGGGTGACTTTCAGAGAGGGGGGTGATAGTGTTTTGCATCTTCAACAGGACTGGTTAGCAGGCTCACAGACATGCCATTGTTAAGTCTGTATTATGCATTAGAGCTTTAGCAGATCGGTTTTGAACAAAGTTGTGAGTCGAGTGGTTTTTTGTGGAGGGCAGATGGTATGGTTGATGTATGGGGGCTGTATTTCAATGGAATATTATCATAGAAAAGTCCTTTCTAAACCTGAAATGATTCTCTGATGCTGAAAGTAGGAGTTAAAAAGCAAGTAATAATACAGAGGTCCTTTAACAGCTCTCTTCTGTAACACCTCGTCCTTACTGATGTATTCATTCTGTATTCTTTTCAGTATGTCTTCTGGAAGAGATAAATTTTGCCATTAAGTTATGAGCCTGAAAGCCATAAGGGTGGGAGCACATTCTCACCTATGCCAACTGTCGATTATACTTGGCAATCCCTTTTAACAGAAGGTGCTTCTACGGCCCATTCTGGAAAAATTTTCCTCACTTTTTAACTATTAATGAAGCCTTTGAGGCCCCTTTTTCTAACTTGATGTTTTTGGTAGAATACACATTTTGTTTTTCTTAAGATATTTTGAGATTTTTATCCTCACAGTCTGTTCCACAGAAATCAATTAAGCTTTGTTTTTTGACATGATAGAAACGCATGGACTTTGCATGTCACATAGACCTGATTTTAAATCCTAGCTCCGCTGCTTAGTGGCCACGTTTCCATCTCAGCAAGTTGTACTTGCTCTTTTTTTCACTCCAAATCTCTGTCTGGTTCTTTTCTTCATATCATGCATGTGTGTCTATTCACTTCCTAGCTTCCTACCCTGTTTAGGTTTCTTCCTAGTTCTTACCATACTTGGTACATTATTTGTTGTGTTCGTTTTTTGTACTCTTTTATTGTCTATTCCTCCCCTAGAATGATGTCTGCCATGAAGCACATGCTCAGTTCAGTTCAGTCACTCAGTCATGTCCAACTTTTTGGACCTCATGGACTGCAGCACATCAGGTGTCCTGGTCCATCATCAACTTGCTCAAAATCATGTCTCATGTCCATCGAGCCGGTGATGCCATCCAACCATCTCATCCTCTGTCATCGCTCTCTCCTCCTGCATTCAGTCTTTCCCGGCTTCAGGGTCTTTTCCAGTGAGTCAGTTCTTTGCATCAGGTGGCCAAAGTACTGGAGCCTCAGCTTCAGCATTGGACCTTCAAGTGAATGTTCAGGGTTGATTTTAAGATTGACTGGTTTGATCTCCTCGCAGTCCAAGGGACTGTCAGGTCTTCTCTAATACCACAGTTCAAAAGCATCAGTTCTTTGGTGTTCAGCTTTCTTTATGGTCCAACTCCCACATCCATACATGACTACAGGAAAAACCATAGCTTTGACTAGACAGACCTTTGTTGGCAAAGTAATGTCTCTGCTTTTTAATATGCTGTCTAGGTTGGTCATAGCTTTTCTTCCATGGAGCAAGCATCTTTTAATTTCATGGCTGCAGTCACCATCTGCAGTGATTTTGGAGCCCAAGAAAATAGTCTGTCACTGTTTCCATTGTTTCCCCATCTATTTGCCATGAAGCAATGGGACCAAATGCCATACTCTTTGGTTTTCTGAATGTTGAGCCAACTTTCTCAGTCTCCTCTTTCACTTCATCAAGAGGCTGTTTAGTTCCTCTTTGCTTTCTGCCATAAGGGTGGTGTCATCTGCATATCTGAGGTTATTGATATTTCTCCTGGAAATCTTGATTCCAGTTATGCTTCATCCAAGCAGGCATTTTGCATGATGTACTCTGCATATAAGTTAAATAAGCAGGGTGACAGTATACAGCCTTGATGTACTCTTTTCCCAATTTGGAACCAGTCTGTTGTTCCATGTCTGGTTCAAACTTTCTTCTTGACCTGAATACAGATTTTTCAGGAAGCAGGTAAGGGGGTCTGGTATTCCCATCTCTTGAAGAATTTTCCACAGTTTGTTGTGATCCACACAGTCAAAGGCTTTAGCATAGTCAATGAAGCAGAAGTAGATGTTTTTCTGGAATTCTCTTGCTTTTTGTATGATCCAGTAGATGTTGGAAATTTGATCTCTTATTTCCTCTGCCTTTTCTAAATCCAGATTGAACACCTGGAAGTTCTAGGTTCACATGCTGTTGAAACCTAGCTTGGAGAATTTTGAGCATTACTTTGCTAGCGTGTGAGATGAGTACAGTTGTGCGGTAGTTTGAACATTCTTTGGCATTGCTTTTCCAGTCTTGTGGTCACTGCTGAGTTTTCCAAATTTGCTGGCATATCAAGTGCAACACTTTCAAAGCATCATCTTTTAGGTTTTTAAATAGCTCAGCTGGAATTCCATCATCCCCACTAGCTTTGTTCATAGTAAATCTTCCTAAGGCCCTCTTGACTTTGCACTCCAGGATGTCTGGCTTTAGGTGGGAGATCACAGCATCATGGTTATCTGGGTCATGAAGATCTTTTTTGTAGAGTTCTTCTGTGTATTCTGTCCTTTATGGTGCCCATCTCTGCATGAAATGTTCCCTTGGTATCTCTAATTTTCTTGAAGAGATCTCGTCTTTCCCATTCGATTGTTTTCCTCTATTTCTTTGCACTGATCACTGAGGAAGGCTTCCTTGTCTCTCCTTGCTATTCTTTGGAACTCTGCATTCAGATGGATATATCTTTCCTTTTCTCCCTTGCGTTTTGCTTCTCTTCTTTTCTCAGCTATGTGTAAGCCCTCCTCAGACAACCATTTTGCCTTTTTGCATTTCTTTTTCTTGGGGATGGTTTTGATCACTGCCTCCTGTACACTGTTACGAACCTCCATCCGTAGTTCTTCAGGCACTCTATCAGATCTAATCCCTTGAATCTATTTGTCACTTCCACTGTATAATCATGAGGGATTTGATTTAGATCATACCTGAATGGCCTAGTGGTTTTCCCTACTTTCTTTAACTCTGAATTTTGTAATAAGTTCATGATCTGAGCCACACAGTCAGCTCCTGGTCTTGTTCTTGCTGACTGTATAGTGCTTCTCCATCTTTGGCTGTGGAGAATATAATCAATCTGATTTCTGTATTGACCATCTGGTGATGTCCATGTGTAGAGTGTTCTCTTGTGTTGTCGGAGACTCTAAATTTGCTCACTAAATCCTTATTAAATAGATAGATAAAAGAGTGAATTGATGACTTTGAGCAACTTAGAAACTTTCTCTGAGCCTCAGTTTCTGTTTTCCATTCATCAAAGGAAATTTAATATTCCTCAAAGTATTGCAGTAAGGATTAAATGACATGCTTCAGTGCACCTAGCATAGTGCCTGGCACATCATAATATATTCAGGACAGTTTTTTTCTTCCCCTGGTGATAGATGATTCCTTTACAATGTTTATATAATGGATGCTTGAGAATCTTTATTACTGAGAATGAGATGGATGAAACTGGAACCTATTATACAGAGTGAAGTAAGCCAGAAAGAAAAACACCAGTACAGTATAGTAACGCATATATATGGAATTTAGAAAGATGGTAACAATAACCCTGTGTACGAGACAGCAAAAGAGACATCAATGTATAGATCAGTCTTATGGACTCTGGGGGAGAGGGAGAGAGAGAGGGTGGGGAGATTTGGGAGAATAGCATTGAAACATGTATAATATCATGTATGAAATGAGTCGCCAGTCCAGGTTCGATGCATGGTATTGGATGCTTGGGGCTGGTGCATTGGGACGACCCAGATGGAGGGTAGGGGAGGGAGGAGGGAGGGGGGTTCAGGATGGGGAACACGGGTATACCTGTGGCGGATTCATTTCCATATTTGGCAAAACTAATACAATATTGTAAAGTTTAAAAATAAAATAAAAAAAAAACCACTGATATCTGATGATAGCAAAGGACCAAAGTCATTAAAAAAACCAAAAATCTCAATGGTTCCAGTGGGTCATCAAGCAACAGAAAGAAAAATAGCTCAATGAAAATTGGCAGGAATATTTTGCAAGATATGGCTACTGGGAGAAAACTTCATGGTCTTTGGTTTTCAGATTTCCTCCTGTTATGATTCATGTAAGATTAGTTCAGAGAGGTTAGGTCACTTGTCAGGTTATTAGTAGCAGAGTTAGGGCTGGAACATATATGCTTGAGACTTGGTTTGTGCTCTTGCCTCCTACACGTCACTTGCCTCCAAACACAAATTGATTCAAACTAGTTTCAGAATTTAGAAACTTTGCAGATGGAAAATGTTAATCACTGGTTTCAGATTCTTGGCTGATTCCAGCTTTCTAACTCTTCAGTTATAAACATGTCTTAACTTTTGTCAAATAGCACCTTAATAAAAATAAAGAGTTGAAAACATATTTTCTCTTTTACTAAATTAGGTGACCTCTTCAAAATGTTATTTGTAGATTTAAATTTATTTTGTGGGAAACAATAAAGAAGACATATGAAAATAAGGAGAAAACATGCAAGATGAAACTAACAACATAGTGTTGGAAATGCCTTAAAATCAAATTTAGTTTCAAATCAGAGACTTAGAGTCTGAAAGTGCCAACACCAATCAGTAAATGTGAAAAGATGAGGTAAAGCTATATGAATAGGATCTGAAACTGTGGTAGAAAATAACCTCAATAATAAAAAAGTGTGATTTAAAATCTCACTTTTAATTTTTTAGAAATGGATAATTTTCTGTGAAATTTGATTTGTTCTATAATAAAAGCTTATTAATTTAATAAGTTTAAAGTAATTAGTCATGGTTTGGCTAAATCAGCTTTACAGAAAGATTAAAAATGTATATTCAACAGTCACATTTTCCATGCAGCTTATTCTGGGTGGACTCATAATAGATGTTTTTTTAAACCTAGTTCTTAAGAATGAGCTAATTTTTTTTTTTTTTTCTAATAGGCTTCTAATAGCTTTGCTGGCTGAAGTTATATTTTGATGAGGTTTCTCCAGGAACAAATTTAGTCATTAAATTCCTCCTCACATCCCTTCTCCATCCCTCTAGTTTTCCCTTCTCTTTCATATCTGTCTCTTTTTCTTGCTCCCTCTCTTCTCTCTCTCCTTTCTCTTTCTTCATACCTCCTCCCTTTCCCATGCCATGCTTCCTTCCATTTCCATAATCATCTCATTGCCTTTTCTTTCTCTCTCTCTTTTTTTTCATGGACCCAAGTGAACTTGAAAAAATTATATAAATAAGAGTCTCAATCTTGAAAAAACTACATTGGCAAGCCTTGTAATTTGAAATATGCTGTATTTTTTATGGGCTTCCCTGGTGGCTCAGATGGTAAAGAATCTGCCTGCAATGTGGGAAACCTGGGTTCAATCCCTGGAGAAGGAAATGGCAACCGATTCCAGTATTCTTGCCTGGAAAATTCCAGGAACAGAGGAACCTGGGGGCTACAGTCCATGGGGTTGCAAAGAGTTGGACATGACTGAGCGACTAAGCACAGCACAGCACATACTTTTTATTAGAGATGGGTGTGATCTTAGATACAAAGTATAGTATGTTACACGAATGGTCTTGGTTCTTCTCTGTAGCTACATTCTTTGCCTTGTGACTATAAAGTTGTATTCCTTGAAAAGGTAGAGATATATTCCCCACCCTTTTACTTTATTTTGGCCATGTGACTTTCTTTGGCCAATAGAATGAGGCTGAGATGATGCTATACCACTTCCAAGTCTGAGACCTAAGAGGCCTTAGATGTTTCTGTTTTGCTTTTTTGTACCTCAGTCATTACCAGAAGATAATACCCAGACCGTTCTTTTGGTCCTGGAAAGAGGATGAGAGACATGGTGGAGCATAACTGAAACTGCTTGGTGGTGTTTCAGAGGGCTCCAAGGAACTCCAGGCCTTTTTGTCTCAGTGCAGAAAGAATTCAGTGAGAGGCAAAGTGATGAATAAATGATTTATTGGAACAGGGTGCTTGTGAGACTTACAAATGACCAAGGGAGAGGGTGCTGTTCACAGAGAGCTTAGTGGGCTACAGTTTTATACTCAAAGGAAAAGTGGGGAGAGGGAAAAGGGCACCTCCTTCCTCATTCTTGAGTAGATAATCATGCTTCCATCATCAACTCCTCCTCCAGGTTGGGCATGGGAATTTCCTTGTACATACATGAGATCAAGCCAGAACTATCATGGCACTATGGAAAAATTATTTCAGGTCTCAGTACAGTGAGGGTCTTTACTTTGAAGTGTCACCTTTTCATGTATTATTATTCTTTTATGTGTGCAGAGAGCACATCCTAAGAGTCATTAACTTACCGAGCTCACTGGGCAGGATGTAGGTCTTATATCTCCGATGTTTGATTGTTTGGGGGCATGTCTCGTGTTTCTGCTGCATGGGTTTTGATGCTGAGCTAGCCGGCTTGGTTTTGTGGTTAAACTAACCTGCTTTCTGGAATAATCATTAATTTACAGGGGTCTCCCATGTTTTTTCTTTATTTACAATTCTCTTGTAGGATTAACTACTTAATCATCTACTTTGCCCCTTTTCTCTGTCCCTGTCATAACCACCCAAACAAGTCAAGCCTCAGTCAGCTGACCCCTCAGTTGACACACAAATATTTGAGCTAAATATATGCTTATTGTTATGTACCTCGGGTATTTGGTGGTTGTTTGTTACACAGCATTATTGTAGTAACGGGAAATTGATAGACTATCCATCTCAGTGTCTTTCATTTTGAACATGTGGAGACTGAGACCCAGATAAGTCTAGTGTTAAAGTTGTAGTAACATGTCTGAAACTAGAACTCAGAACTCCAGGTAGCTAGCTGGACCTATGCTTGGCCAATAAATTGTGTCTTGCTACAAAGTGAATTTACAAACTCCCCGAATTCTTAATGTAATACCTTTTTACTAAACTTCTGTTAGTGCCTCCTTATTATTTATTTAACTAATTTGAACTGATCATTTCAGCAGTAAGTTGGGTTAACTGTCAATTTATTATAAAAGACAGAAAACAGAAAGCAGTATCATATTGTTAAGGCTTGTCAATCTTGCTGTGGGGTGTGTGTGTGTGATAAGAAAACTTGTCACCATAGCTATCATTAGCTGAGTAATTACTATAATTAAGTTGTACTCCAAGAATTGTGGAAAGTACTTTTAATTCATTATCTCATTTGGTTTATACCATAGATTAACAAATTATGGCCTGCAACCAACTCCTGTCTGCTGCCTGTTTTTGTAAATAAAGTTTTACAGGAACATAGTCATGTTCACTTTTTAATGTGTTGCCTACATCTACTTCTGTGCTACAGTGGCAGAGTTAAGTAGTTGTGGCAGAGACTGGCCTACAAAGTTGAAAATATTTGCTGTCTGGCTATTTACAGAAAAAGTCTGTTAACACATGGTCTTGAGTGCGTGCATCTATCTGACTCTTTGCAACCCCATGGGGTGTAGCCCATCAGGCTTCTCTGTCCATGGGATTCTCCAGGCCATGGAGCGGGTTGCCATGGCCTCCTCCAGGGGATCATTCCAACCCAACCCAGGATTGAACATATCTTCTGTGTCTCCTGCATTGTAGGCAGATTCTGTACTGCTGAGCCACTGCAGAAGCCCAATAATTTTTTCAAGTGTGATCTGTGAATCCTTGGGTTTCCTAAGTAGGTCTGTGAGGTCAGAGCTATTTTCATGACAAACTAAGACATTCTTGCCTTAGTCTCTGTGTTGACATTTGAACTAATGGCAGGTATAATTGCTGTCACTTTAGGGTCAATTGAGGTACTGGTGCTACATTGTAATAGTCATCATATTTGTCAAGTACCCACAGTAAACAGAAAAGTCAGTTTTACTTCAGATGTCTTGATGAAGCAACAGAAATTAATTTTTATTAAATTTTGACGAAGTAAACATCTTTTTACTCTTCTAGGTAGTGAAATGGGATGTGTGAGTAAAGTGCTTCTGTTGCACACTGAAGCATGATGTTTGTCTGAAGGGAAAGCCCTTGTGTAACTGAGTTGGGAGCTAAACTCACTTTTTTTTTTTTTTTCACAGAACACAAGTTACTTGAGAAAAAGTAAAAATTTTTACTTTTACTTGAAAAGAGTTGGTCTTACTGATTTTTCCAGCTGAAGTATTTGGCAGACATTTTCTTTAAAATGGAAGAAGTGAAACAGTTCTTGAAACTGTTTCAAGAACAAATGACAGTATTTTTTGTCAATGATGAAAGTCAAGCTTTCAAGTGAAAGTTAACCTTGGGAAAACTTGCCTCTGCTACCTTGAGACTGACAGCTTTCTAGTCCTTAAAAGGCTTTTATGGTGAGCTTAGTGGTGATGTTAATGAATGTGATTTATTTATTTGTTATTTATTTAGCCATAGCAAAAGGCAATGGGTCAGTATTTGAAAGATCTGTGTAACTTAGTAAACTAGTATTTTAAAATGACCCATGAATAATGTTACAAATTCATACATGAGTAAAAGATCTTTTCAAAGTGTAAGATATTCCAGTGTATCCTCAAGTAACAGAATAATAAGTTCATTGGTGTGATTTTTGATTCTACATGATGACTAACCTTTAACAAACCACCACTTTTGAGTTTTGGTGTGTAATCAAATGACAAATCCATGATTATCTGAAAAGAATATTAAGATACTCCTCTCTTTTCTAACTACACATTTGTAGTTGGTTTTATTTTCTTCATATACATCAACCAAAGTAGCATGTCACAACAAATTGAATGCAGCAGATATGTGAATCCACTTATTTTTCATTAAACCAGACATTTAAATAATTATAAAAATGTAGAGCTCTTCTCACTTAATTTTTTGAAGATACAGTTTTTTTTTCCATAAAAACTTCTTTATGTTCACGTGTAATAGGGATAATTTTAGTGAATAAATAGTTTTTTTAAGAGAAGGTTTATTCAGAGAGGAAACATACTCCATAGACAGAGTGTGGGCCATCTTAGGAGGCAGGGGAGGCCTAAATGTCTTTTAAATGCTCAGCTTAAATTTTTGTGGTGGTAAGGATCAGTAGATGCACAACACATAAATAAAAGCTCTTAAGAATTCTTAATAATTTTTGAGTAAAAAGAGGTCCTGATATTAAAAAGTGTGAGAACAAGTGTAACATATGTACAGCTATTATCCCTATTTTATGGATGATGGAACTGGCTTAGAGATACTAGGTAACTTGCTCAAGGTCAAATAATTTCTGTAGAGCTAAGATTCAGACTCCAGAAGAATGACTTCAGAACTTATATTTGTCACCACTGAAAATGCCTTCTGGTATTTCAGGATTTAGAAAGCTCAGGAAACTCAGGACAGTGGTGTCTCGCCCCACCACCACTGCCCGCCCCCTCATACTCACAGAACGGGATTTTCTAAGCTCATTTTTTTTTTCATCCTTGTTTCTTCTCAGTTCTGAAAACATGGGCCAGTTTATCTGCAAAACTGCATTTAATAAAGTTAGGTAAAACACAGTCCACGGAAAGAAAATGTGGAGAGAAAATGGCTTTAGACCTAGCTGGGTAAGACTTTTCACTTGCTGCTTTAAAAGGAGACAGAAAGAAGGCATAACTGGGGAGTCTAAGGAAGGTTGGCTGAGTTAACCAGAGTAGATGGCAGGAAGATTGACCCAAGGACTGGATTTTGTCCTCATCCACCTCTTACATCAGGAATAGCCCAGAGATGATACTTCTGCATCTTGGTCCATGGCAAACCTTGGTAACTGGTCAAAACTCTCTTTCTTATTGAGTTTAGAGGAAGCCCTGGTTTCCTTCTCAAGACCAAGTCCTACACAGTCACTCCTTTGAAAGGATGTGGCATATATGATGAAACCTTACCACAATCCTAACTTTATGTTGTAACCTCATCTCAAACACAGAACCTGTCAAGAAGTTTTGTATGGTTCATTCCTAGTCCTAGAAAAACAACTGGCATATCTGTGAAGTTTTCACTGGTTGCATTCACTAGAAAAGGTTTGCATAGTTTTCCTCCTATACATGTAAAATTGAACCCTCTTTTTTCATCTAAACCTTAAAGACACAGAATATGTAATAGTTATTAGGTTGGTACAAACATTGTTGCAGTTTCAGATCATGAATTTTAAATCATTATAACTAGGCTCATCTTTATTAATCAAAATAGGAACCACTACAGTCAACACATTTTTGCCAATGAGAAGTACGTTTGCTTATTCCCGTGGTGCATAAATCTGTGCTTTGGCACTCAGTGAACTCTCGGAAAGCATCTTCTGCCTCCTGCTGGTTGTGGAAGCATTTTCCCTGCCAAAAGCTGTCAAGATGCTTGAAGAGGTGGTAGTCGGTTGGCGAGAGGTCAGGTGAATATGGCGTATGAGGTAGAACTTCATAATCCAACTCTTTCAACTTTTGAAGCGTTGGTTGTGCAACGTGCCATCAAACTTGTCATGGAGAAGAATTGGGCTCTTTCTGTTGACCAGTGCTGGCTGCAGGCATGGCAGTTTTGGGTGCATCTCATTGATCTGCTAAGCATACTTCTCAGTTGTAATGGTGTCTTTGGGATTTAGAAAGCTGTAGTGGATTAGATGGGCAGTAGACCACCAAACAGTGACCAGGACATTTTTGGGTTCAAGTTTGGCTTTGGGAAGTGCTTTGGAGCTTCTTCTCAGTCCAGCCACTGAGCTGGTCATCACCAGCTGTCATATAAAATCCACTTTTCATTGTACATCACAATCTGACTGAGAAATGGTTCATTGTTGTTGCAGAGAATAAGAGAAGATGACAGTTCAAAATGATGATTTTTTTTTTTTTGGTCAGCTCATGAGGAACCTACTTATTGAGCTTTTTCACCTTTCCAGTTTTCTTCAAATGCTGAATCACTGTAGAATGGTTGATGTTGAGTTTTTCAGCAACTTCTTGTGTAGTTGTTAGAGGATCAGCTTTGATGATGGTTCTCAGTTGGTCATTGTCAACTTCTGATGGCCAGCCATTATACTCCTCATTTTCAAGGCTCTCATCTCCTTTGCAAAGCTTCTTGAACCACCGTTGCACTGTTTGTTCATTAGCAGTTCCTAGGCCAAATGTGTTGTTGATATTGCAAGTTGTCTCTGCTGCTTTATGACCCATTTTGAACTTGAGTATGAAAATTGCTCGAATTTGCTTTTTGTCTAACATCATTTCCATAGACTAAAACAAATATAAAATACACAGCAAGTAATAAAAAAAATCATTAAAATGATATATAAATGCACATTTATTTAGGAATGTATTCAATAGCAAAAGGCAAATTTCAACAATGCAAAACCACAGTTACTTTCCCACCAACCTAATAATAGCATGAGTTATGAATTCAGATTATCTGGATTTGATGTTTTAGTGATATTGTTAGGATTATTTGACTTAATAAAGTAAAATGCATCTAACAGTACTCAGCTTATAGTAATGTTTAGTGAATATTAGCTATTTTTGACTATTACAATGGCAGGTTCCTTATTTAGGAAAATGGTAATTGTTTAAAATGAGGGCTTACAGATTGCCAGCTCCAGCAGCAGGAGGATCAGGTATCCTGAATTATCCCCTGGTTGAAAATAACCAAAATAGATGAATGGAATATAAAGAATATTTAAAAACCACTTCTCTGAGCAAGAAAGGAAGGAAGACATTTGCAGAAGTTGAAAATTAACTGAAAGTGGGAACCTTGAAGGCAAATGAATACCGAGCAGATTTCATTTGAGGTTATTTGACAAACCTTGATGACGCTGAGGTTTTATTTTGATGGATAGACAGGACTTAGAAGGCAAGAGGTAAAGTGTAAGATTGGCTAACTTGGGGGCTCTCATAAGAAACCCAAAGCTCAGTTTGAGATTAATCTCAAAATGAACCTGCCATGTGGAATGGAACAATAAGGAAACTTGTCTGATGTGACCATGATTTGAATGGAGGGAAAAAATTCTCTCTTAAGATTTTATAGCCATAAGCCAATCTTTTATGGGGTTTGAGTGTGAATGAAAAGTCTGAGTTGCAAAAAGAAATGGTGAGCAAATAGATTATTAAATAAGAACAAGCATCGTATAAAACAGCAACAATAATAATAATGTCTAACTGGTTAGACAAATACAAGATAGGACCAAAATACTAGATAATCATAGAATTTAAATTCAAGGAGTGATGCTGGTAAAGGTTGAAACATTGTAGGATACATGTAGTGTTCCTGAGAAGGCTAAAGTATTTATTAAATTCAGAGCTTGCTAAGTTTGCATGTTAAAAAAAATCTAGATTAACCACAAAAAGAATAGATACCAAAACATTCTCCCTTTCTTGAATACTTCTTGAAATTCTTCTCAGGTATGATAATTTGGCACATAAGTATTACTACCCAAGTCCCTGCAGTTAGATCATAGGGAGAAACAAAAGTTTTCACAGCATAAAATATTCACTAATGAATTGGCTAATAGTGGAAATAGTCCACACATATATATCCTTCCTCGTCTTTTCTAAGTCCACGATTGTGAATATTTGAATGCAGAATAAACTGATGAGTAAACTGCAAATCTTGTAAGAGAGTCAAGATACTTAAGAAGTCTCTGTCAACTACAGATAGGCATTTGCCAAGGGCAGTTGTCATCTGCCTCTGTGGGGATTGAATCCGGCACTGCTGCAGCTGTTGACCTTCAACATGCCATGAAAGGAGTTCAGTGTGGAGAGCTGGAATGAGGCACTTTGTGCTCCAGGAAAACTGGCGGGACAGGTCTTTAGACAGATATTTTCAGGAACTTATTTTATGAGCCCAGTCTTTGCCTCTCTTCATATCTAGAAAAGCACTACATCTTCATGGTGGCATCAGCTCCTTGTGACTAGCAGAAAACCTTTTGTAAGGTAAGAGATTAATTGCATGAACTTCCTCTTCACCAAAATCACATGTATTGACCTTCCATCCCTCTACCTCTTTGGAGCAATTTCTCAGAGCTGTGTGAGGTGCTGTCTCCTGGACTGCAGTCCTCATTTCCCCCCAAATAAAACTTAACTCAAAACTTTCACATAGTGCATTTAAAAAAAAATCTACATGTGCAAAAATGCATGGGAGAAGCACAAAACTTCTGAAGAAGGAGGCTCTGGCAGATTCAGATCAGTTGACAACTGAAGTTCAGTTCAGTCACTCAGTTGTGTCCTGCTCTTTGCGACCCTATGGACTGCAGTGCACCAGGCCTCCCTGTCCATCACCAACTCCCGGAGTTCACCCAAACTCATGTCCATCTAGTTGGTGATGCCAGCCAACCATCTCATCCACTGTTGTCCCCTTCTCCTCCTGCCTTCAATCTTTCCCAGCATCAGGGTCTTTTCAGATGAGTTAGCTCTTCACATCAGATGGCCAAAGTATATGAGTTTCAGCTTCAACATCAGTCTTTCCAATGAACACTCAGGACTGATCTCCTTTAGGATGGACTGGTTAGTTTTATATATAAAATTTAGTTTTATATTATATATATGTAAAGTTTTATCTTTGCATATTATGTTTTATATTATATATGTAATATATATGTTTTATATTATAGTTTTTATATGTCTTGGTTTTTTTTGTTTTTGTTTTTGATTTAATTTATTTTTTAACTTTACAATATTGTATTGGTTTTGCCATATATCAACATGAATCCACCACAGGTATACACGTGTTCCCCATCCTGAACGCTCCTCCCTCCTCTCTCCCCGTAACATCCCTCTGGGTCGTCCCAGGGCACCAGACCCAAGCATCCAGTATCGTGCATTAAACCTGGACTGGCGACTCATTTCATATATGATATTACACATGTTTCAATGCCATTCTCCCAAATCACCCCACCCTCTCCCTCTCCCACAGAGTCCAAAAGACTGTTCTATATATCAGTGTCTCTTTTGTGTCTCGTGTACAGGGTTATTGTTACTATCTTTCTAAATTCCATATATATGTGTTAGTACATTTGTGTTTTTCTTTCTGGCTTACTTCACTCTGTATAATCGGCTCCAGTTTCATCTACCTCATTAGAACTGATTCAAATGTATTCTTTTTAATGGTCTTAGTTTTATATTTTATATATAT
Source organism: Bos indicus x Bos taurus (assembly GCF_003369695.1). Classification (NCBI taxonomy): domain Eukaryota; kingdom Metazoa; phylum Chordata; class Mammalia; order Artiodactyla; family Bovidae; genus Bos; species Bos indicus x Bos taurus. The sequence continues at coordinate 40,191,021 of NC_040091.1, read as the reverse complement.
ATATATATATATATATATATAAAGGAAAATTATCAGGTGTTAATTAAAAGACACTTACTTCTCGGAAGGAAAGTTATGACCAACCTAGATAGCATATTCAAAAGCAGAGACATTACTTTGCCAACAAAGGTCTGTCTAGTCAAGGCTATGGTTTTTCCAGTGGTCATGTATGGATGGGAGAGTTGGACTGTGAAGAAAGCTGAGCACCGAAAAATTGATGCTTTTGAACTGTGATGTTGGAGAAGACTCTTGAGAGTCCCTTGGACTGCAAGGAGATCCACCAGTCCATTCTGAAGGAGATCAGTCCTGGGCGTTCTTTGGAAGGAATGATGCTAAAGCTGAAACTCCAGTACTTTGGCCACCTCATGCGAAGAGTTGACTCACTGGAAAAGACTCTGATGCTGGGAGGGATTGGGGGCAAGAGGAGAAGGGGATGACAGAGGATGAGATGGCTGGATGGCATCACCGACTCGATGGACATGAGTTTGAGTGAATTCCAGGAGTTGGTGATGGACAGGGAGGCCTGGCGTGCTGCAATTCATGGGGTCGCAAAGAGTCAGATATGACTGAGCGACTGAACTGAACTGAACTGAAGAGACTGGTGATCTCTCATCTTTTAGGAATACCATATAATAACTTGTATAAGATTTGTAAAGTAAGATCTTTAAGTTCTTTTTCTTACAACATATTAGTCATATGTACATGGGCATTTTTTTTTCTTCAACAACAATACATAAAACAAAAATCATATCTTGAAAATGAAAAAATGTAAAGATTTTAAGGAATGGATGAAAAAATGTGTATATATAAAATACATGTTTATATGTATATTCCGTATACATGTACATACATACATATGTAATATTTAATACACACATGTAATATGTATATGTATATATATATATATATATGTATATATCAGTGTAATATTTTGCCATGTCAGTAAGCCTGTGTAACTCACTTCAAAAAATATTTTGGTCATTTCCAGTTTCTTTCTCTTCATTTTTAGAGCAGATATAATGGTGTACTGTAATCCATAGACTTCTAATCAGTCCTCTAATAATTTCTTTTTATGTTCCTGTTTCATAGGCACTAGGCTCAAACTTGTATTTCTATATGATTGCATCATCAGATCTGTACTCATCATAAAAGAGGACTGATACTCATGATTTGAGGTTGAATAGTCTGGTAGAGATAATGTGGGTTCCAAAGTCATACAGGCCAGTGCCCACTCACTGGGTTTGGGACCAACAGTAAGTCATTCGCATCACTAAGCCTAAATTTCCTCATACGTGAAGTGGGGATAATCATTTATTTGCGAGATTCTTGTGATGTTTACAACATATGTAAGCTGCCTTGTAGAGTACTTCTGTAAACACTTCTGGAGTGGGCAGATGAACTTAGAGATAGGCACTTGTCCATCCTCATGGGGTGACAACTGAAGAAGAGTTGATAAAGATGATAACATGATTAGCTGATTCAAAGAAGAATGGTTTTGGTACACAAGGATTAAGGGAGCTCTTAAGATAGATAAATCTCTCTCAAATTCTATTAGTTAAGGAAAAAGCTGGGAGGTATGGGAAAAGGGACTCCAAAATAACAGTGACTTAAAGCAGAAGTCATGTCTCTCTTATGTGAGGATCCTGGCTCCTTTCACCTTGTTTCTTTGCCTTCTACGAAGTAATGCTTATTTGCATAGACAAAGCTAAATCATGTGGTCTATCCATGTTTCAGTTCAAAGGAGAACAGAGAGGAAGCCTAAGGCAGGCTGTTTCTTTTTAAGCAAGTGATATAGAATATATATTATATTTATCACTTTTTGTTGTTGTTCCGTTGCTAGATCTTGTCCGGCTCTTTGGAGCCCCACAGACGGCAGCATGCCAGGCTCCTCTGTCCTCCACTATCTCCCGGAATTTGCTCATGTCCATTGAGTTAGTGAAGCTATCTAACCATTGCAACTTCTGCTGTCGCCATTCTCCTTTTGCCTCCAATCTTTCCCAGGATCAGGGTCTTTTCCAGTGAGTCAGCTTTTCACATCCAATCTTTCCCAGGATCAGGGTCTTTTCCAGTGAGTCAGCTTTTCACATCCAGTGGCCAAAGTATTGGAATTTCAGTTTCAGCATCAATCCTTCCAATGGATATTTAGGGTTGATTTCCTTTAGAATTGACTGGTTTGATCTCCTTGCATATTTATCACTTACTCTCATACTTTATTATGGAGAATCAAATCACATGATCACAAATGCTAGTGAAGCTGGGAAATGTAGTCTCTACCTGGATGACAGAGCTCAGGAATAAGAGGAGGGACGACTAGTCATCTGCCCCACAAATATTTGTACAAAACTGACTCTGATCATACTCTGAACAATATGTGGTGTAAGGGATGATGTACCTGTAATTAGGTATGCCAAATTATGCCCCAACCAAATCAATACCTGATTTGTTTCTTTAAGAAAGATCATCAGATCAGATCTGTCACTCAGTCGTGTCCGACTCTTTGCGACCCCATGAATCGCAGCACGCCAGCCCTCCCTGTCCATCACCAACTCCCAGAGTTCACTGAGACTCACGTCCATCGAGTCAGTGATGCCATCCAGCCATCTCATCCTCTGTCATCCCCTTCTCCTCCTGCCCCCAATCCCTCCCAGCATCAGAGTCTTTTCCAGTGAGTCAACTCTTCACATGAGGTGGCCAAAGTACTGGAGTTTCAGCTTTAGCATCATTCCTTCCAAAGAAATCCCAGGGCTGATCTCCTTCAGAATGGACTGGTTGGATCTCCTTGCAGTCCAAGGGACTCTCAAGAGTCTTCTCCAACACCACAGTTCAGAAGCATCAGTTCTTCGGTGCTCAGCCTTCTTCACAATCCAACTCTTCCATCCATACATGACCACTGGAAAAACCATAGCCTTGACTAGACAGACCTTTGTTGGCAAAGTAATGTCTCTGCTTTTGAATATGCTCTGTAGGTTGGTCATAACTTTCCTTCCAAGGAGTAAGCGTCTTTTAATTTCATGGCTGCAGTCACCATCTGCAGTGATTTTGGAGACCAAAAAAATAAAGTCTGACACTGTTTCCACTGTTTCCCCATCTATTTCCCATGAAGTGATGGGACCGGATGCCATGATCTTCATTTTCTGAATGTTGAGCTTTAAGCCAACTTTTTCACTCTCCACTTTCACCTTCATCAAGAGGCTTTTTAGTTCCTCTTCACTTTCTGCCATAAGGGTGGTGTCATCTACATATCTGAGGTTATTGATATTTCTCCCCGAAGTCTTGATTCCAGCTTGTGCTTCTTCCAATCCAGCGTTTCTCATGATGTACTCTGCATATAAGTTAAATAAGCAGGGTGACAATATACAGCTTTGACGTACTCCTTTTCCTGTTTGGAACCAGTCTGTTGTTCTATGTCCATATCTACTGTTGCTTCCTGACCTGCATACAGATTTCTCAAGAGGCAGATCAGGTGGTCTGGTATTCCCATCTCTTTCAGAATTGTCCACAGTTTATTGTGATCCGCATAGTCAAAGGCTTTGGCTTAGTCAATAAAGCAGAAATAGATGTTTTTCTGGAACTCTCTTGCTTTTTCCATGATCCAGTGGATGTTGGCCATTTGATCTCTGGTTCCTCTGTCTTTTCTAAAACCAGCTTGAACATCAGGAAGTTCATGGTTCACATATTGCTGAAGCCTGGCTTGGAGAATTTTGAGCATTACTTTACTAGCGTGTGAGATGAGTGCAATTGTGTGGTAGTTTGAGCATTCTTTGGCATTGCCTTTCTTTGGGATTGGAATGAAAACAGACCTTTTCCAGTCCTGTGGCCACTGCTGAGTTTTCCAAATTTGCTGGCATATTGAGTGCAGCACTTCCACAGCATCATCTTTCAGGATTTGGAATAGCTCAACTGGAATTCCGTTACCTCCACTAGCTTTGTTCATAGTGATGCTTTCTAAGGCCCACTTGACTTCACATTCCAGGATGTCTGGCTCTAGGTCAGTGATCACACCATCGTGATTATCTGGGTCATGAAGATCTTTTTTGTACAGTTCTTCTGTGTATTCTTGCCATCTCTTCTTAATATCTTCTGCTTCTGTTAGGTCCATACCATTTCTGTCCTTTATCGAGCCCATCTTTGCATGAAATGTTCCTTTGGTATCTCTCATTTTCTTGAAGAGATCCCTAGTCTTTCCCATTCTGTTGTTTTCCTTTATATCTTTGCATTGATCACTGAAAAAGGCTTTCTTATCTCTTCTTGCTATTCTTTGGAACTCTGCATTCAGATGTTTATATCTTTCCTTTTCTCCTTTGCTTTTTGCTTCTCTTCTTTTCACAGCTATTTGTAAGGCCTCCCCAGACAGCCATTTTGCTTTTTTGCCTTTCTTTTCCATGGGGATGGTCTTGATCCCTGTCTCCTGTACAATGTCATGAACCTCATTCCATAGTTCATCAGGCACTCTATCTATCAGATCTAGGCCCTTAAATCTATTTCTCACTTCCAAGGTATAATCATAAGGGATACATACCACTATTACTCACATTTTGTAACTTAGGTAAAATAAACTTGTTTTGAGGATTTACTAGATTACCGGGTGCCTAATAGTCTTTGTTTCGTTCTTTCATTTTCTAGTAAAATGACTAGAAGATTCTTATTCCTCCTCCACATCTGTAGCTGATAGGAGTCTTCTTGCACAATCTCTGTGTTCAAGAATTGTAGCCAACCTAATTTCTATTTTTAACCTTTACTTATTTTTGCCCAGGCATGGCCACTTAATTTCAATTCATGGTTCCTCTTTTTGCTCAGATCGAACCTAAATTCTAGGGGCTTACACAGCACACAGAAATTATCAGGGTTATGTCTAACCTGGTGTTTGTTAAAACAGCCATCATCCATTCGGACCTTATTCATTTAAAAAATTTGTAAAGTACCTACATGTCAGGCACTGAGAAACACGAGTCCTTCTCCTTTTGGAACATATCATCTAGTGAATTTTGGTGCATTTTGAAAAATATCTGGCCCAAGAGCAAGGTCAAACTTGGGTTAAGCATGTGTTAGAGACAGAAGTCACTTTGAAAGATTGGTTCAAAGTGAGGAGGAAGAAATTAATGACTAAAATTAATGACTAAAAATCTGGGGGTTATTTATATTTTTCATTTTGATGAATTTGTCATTCCATCATGGTCTTTGGAAATTAAGAGTTGGTGATGTTTAGAAGTCAGAAGAGACTTAGAAGAGGATGTGTGTGTGTGAGAAAGGGTGGCTTCTGTTTCTCCTGGGGAATTCCTCTTTCGATGTTGGGGTCAGGGGAGGAAGAGCACTATAAACACGCGGCCTAATGCAAGAGGGTTTAACCAATCTCTCACCACATGACGGTAGCCTTCTAGTCACTCTGGGATGACAAAGGGACCAAGAGCCACAGTTGTGAAAGTCGCTTAGAGTCTATCCAAAGAAAGGTTTCAGCCTGCAGAGACCAGCAAGAAAGAGAGCATACTGGTAAAACACTGTGATGCAAATAAAGTATAACTATGACAAAGGCTAATTTATAGATTGGCAGAGAGGAGGGGGAGATGGTTATAAGTGGGAGAATAGTGTGGCCAATTAATTGCAAAAGGGGCAAGGACCCTGTGTACAGGGGGCCGAAGTGTCAGGGAGGACAAGCCTGGCTCGAGCCAAAGACTGGGTGGGAAGGTTTGCTTTTGCAACCATGCTCTCTCTATCTGCTTGTGCTGCACAGGCCTGCAGGTCTGCTCTTCCACTCTCAGTTTATTCCCATTACTGTTTACAGCCTCAGGAGCTTTGCAGCCAGAAAGACCTGAGTTTCAGTTTTGGCTTCACTACTTACCCCTACGTGGCCCTTACCTCTCTGAACCTAGGTTTCCTTATTGCCTTGCAGGGTTTTGATGATTGTAATGAGCCACCATATACAATGTATCCAGTAGAGTTTTCAAAGTACTCAGGAGGACTAGATACTATGGCCATATACAGCCTGACAGTGCGATGATGAGTACTGGGACCCAGGTGGCAGGATGGAGCAAGAAGGGGTAAAGTGTTTTAACCTCAGACAGTCCCGAGTTCATATTCCAGCAATATCATTCCCCTTAGAGTTCCCACACTGCTGGGATTATGTGAGATCATGAAGTTGCTCCACAGAGGCCTGGTACACCAGCAATGCCTTTAAAAAATGTTTGTTTCCAAAAACCTGAAAAAAAATATACATATATAAAAAAATGTACAAATATATTGAAAACGGAATCACCTTGCTGTACAGTTGAAACTAACACATTGTAAATCAACCATATTTCAATAAAAAGTTGTTTTGAAAAAATAAAAAGGAAATGTTTGTTAACTTCTACATATCCACTTTTTTGGAAAAAAATTATTTATTTTTAATTGGAGGATAATTACTTTACAGTGTTGTATTGGTTTTTGCCATACATAGGGCTTCCCAGGTGGCGCTAGTGGTAAAGAATATGCCTGCAATGCAGTAGACACAAGAGTTGCGGGTTTGATCTCTGGGTTGGGAAGATCCCCTGGAGTAGGAAATGGCAATGTGCTCCAGTGTTCTTGCCTGGAAAATCCCATGGACAGAAGAGCCTGGCCGGCTGCAGTCCATAGGGTCACATAGAGTCAGACACGACTGACAGACTGAGCACACACACTGCCATAAATCAACATCAACCAGCCACGGGCGTACGTATGTCCTCTCCTTCTTGAACCTGCCTCCTGCCTTCTACTCTTTTTCTTTGTTCTCCAACATTCAGCTTCTAGATTTCTAGTTACATGTTTGTGCAGAGAGTAGGACAATGGATGTTGATGAGGGCTTGTCTTGACTTGCCCTTGGTATGAGCTGTTGAGCAGCATTACTTTGAGTAGTCTTTCTTTTCCCTCACAAAGAATCTTGTTTTGGCAGTAAGTTACCCTAGTACTGCCATTACCTTCCTGCCCTCCAGTCTTAGCTTTCTAGCTATGATCCCACGCTGCCCTTTCTGGGGAGGAAATCACCTGGGGGCTTTGGACTGGGGCATATCCCTCCAGAGAAGCTGGGGAGTTGACAGGCATCCCCCCAGGCAACCACCTCGTTTGTGTCTTTATTGTCAGGGGGTCCCCAGGATTGACTGGCTGGCTGTCTGCTTTCGGTCACCACTTACTCTTTCCCCTGGGGTTTCTCTCCTCCTGGAGCTCTTACTGAAACAAGATAAAGACACATTATAGTTTCTCCCCTTGCCTTTCATATTTGCTTCCAGCCAACACAGCTTTTCTGGTTGCCTGGGTTTCCTCTGATATGTTTGGGAAAAGAAAGAAGAAGAATAAAAATAATTTACAAGAGGAAGTCACGATTCTTTACGACAGATTAGAAATGATCTTAACCTTCATAGGCATGTAAAAGTTGGCCTTTCTTACCCCTCCTCACTGATTCTTCTTTTTCAAAGAACTCATGAAATACACTTCTGTCCAGTCTTCCTGTCTCTGTTTTTTAAATTTTTGGGACTTTAAGTAATGGTTTCCTACTAATTTTTTAAAGCAATTTTGGAGTGGCCGTTAGTGAGTGCTCAATAAATATTCGTTTCTAGAGTGGTGGCAAGCCACAGAAGTGGACTGAAAAGGAACAAATTCTTGACTTTTTTATTTTTTAAGACTTATTCCTACTGAGAAATCCTGGTTTAATCAGAATGAAACCACAGATAATGATATAATAATGTAAATGCCTATTAAAAGCTATGTGCCAGGTACTTTACATGCATTATCTCACTGACATCTCACAGCAACCTTGCAGAGTTAGATACTAGATTCAGTCACTGTATCTTTCCCTCATTTATTATTGAGAAAAACAAAGGCTTTAAAAGGTTAAGTAATTTGTCCAGTTACTCCAATAATTCTTCCATTATGACTATAAAGCTTGGAATTCAGACTCAGGCAGCCTGCCTCCAGAACTCTTGCTCTTAATAGTTCTACTAGACTGTCTCCCCAGACTGCAGGCACCAGAGACCCACCCAGAGGTGTAGCCAGGATCCAGCCTGGAGGAAACCTGCCTGGGGTGGGGTGGACCCTATACTTCTGAAAAAAGGCATGACACATCAGCCATTTTCACTTGTCTCTTTGTGGTCTTGCTTTTGCCCTACTTCCTCTCATAGCTTTTCATACCAAAATTAATACTCGATTTACTTTTCTAAGTTATTGAAAAGGCACCATTTTGGTGACTGTGTAGTGGGTCATTCCCCTTCCCTATCCCTGCTCTCCGTTGTCACTGATTTTTTACTGCTGGTGTTTTTGGCCGTTGATGGAGAAGTGATGATATCACCGAAAACATTCTGGAGTTAGGGTATCCATTGGGATGGTGGAAGAGGTTGCTACTCAGGGAAGGAATTTTCCAGGCATTTAAACTAGAATGTCTCAATCTTGCTAATTTTGAACCAGTTTTTCCTGTGAGGTCAGACTAGGGGACAGGCTCTTGAATACTCCTCACCTTTGGTTTTCCAGTATCAAGATCTCTACTGCATGATTGTATCGTGTGTGTGGTTATTTTTTTTTCACTGATGCAACTAACTTTCCCTGATTAAGGTTGGGACTTTTTCTCTTTGGTCATTTCAGACCTGTTCAGTGGAGTTTTTGTATCTTGTCTTTTGTCTCTGATGTTTCCTTTACTTAGTCAGGCTTTATTTCAGGTTTCATTTAGTACATCTCTGTCCCCTTCCTCCCACCCCACCTAATTTTTAGATGTTAGAATATATACATCATAGGCAACTAAGTTGTCATTCTGGTATGTAGTCTTCATAATGAGTCATAACCAGTCTTCAGCTAGTGCCAAAGCTGAAGGACAGTTGGATAGAGAAAATATACCTCCTACTGCTGCTACTGCTAAGTCACTTCAGTCGTGTCTGACACTGTGGGACCCCACAGACGGCAGCCCACCAGGCTACCCCATCCCTGGGATTCTCCAGGCAATATACCTCCTAGATGGGTCTTTTTAGTTGGAGTACACCCAAGATCATAGTGCTGCAATATTGCTGACTTTGAAAGCGACCAACTATAGTATTCGCTAATGTTTAGCCAACATTTATTGTATGCTGTGTCTTGCACATTGCTTGTCTTGTCTCACTTAACCCTCACACGGATCCTGAAACTCTCCATTTTCATGAGGACAAAAATCACACCTCAGAGAAATTAAATGCCTTGTCAGAGGGTCGCACGACTAGTGTATGGTGGTACTGGGATTCAGATTCAGCAATCTTAACCTCTGGGCTGCTGTGTAAAGGGAAATATCACATGGAGTGAGTTAGCCAGATGATCTTGGTCAAATTACATAACCTCTCTGTGATTTATTTTCCTCATCTGTAAAATGGGGAAAATAAAATGAGGCCTGGAGTCCTTTTAAACACCTTTCTGGTGTTTGAATGAGGAACTGTCCAAAGCAGAGTTCCTGACTTGCAAACTGCCTCCCTTGTCTGCTTCTCCTGTCTTCCTCTTATGCTCAGTTAATGATACCACTGCACAACGACTCAGCCAAATCACTCAGAAATCACCTTTGAGTCCTTGATTTCCTTCACCTACCACATCTAATCCTGTAAGCCTTAGTGTTCTGCCTGCAGAGTCTAGCCCACATCTGGTCATTTGTCACCATCTCTATTACCATGACCCAAGTAGTCAAGCCACTTCACATCATACCTCGACTACTGGGTCTTAACTGCTTCTATAAGTATTAATAAGCAGGTAAAAAAAAAAAAGAAGTAAATCTTTCTCCCTCTTATTTATCTAAGCAGTAACTAAAAGACTCAGGAAAAACATTATTTTTACTAAACTTTCAATAACAGAACCTCATATTTAACACATTATGAAGCAGCTTTAATGAACAAGTTAGAGATGGGGGCAGTAGTTAACATCCAAAGCAGTTTTTTGTACGTTAGGGTAATTTTGTCCCTTGTGGAATTTTCTCCTCTCTCTGGGCCAGGAATAGATCATGAGGTCACAGTAACTGGGGAGAGAGTGTAAAAGAAGAAGGGACTTATGTGTATAAGGAGCCTTAGGATTTTTTCTGGAGAAGGCAATGGCATCCCACTCCAGTACTCTTGCCTGGAAAATCCCATGGACGGAGGAGCCTGGTGGGCTGCAGTCCATGGGGTCGCTAAGAGTCGGGCTCGACTGAACGACTTCACTTCCACTTTTCACTTTCATGCATTGGAGAAGGAAATGGCAACCCACTCCAGTATTCTTGCCTGGAGAATCCCAGGGACAGAGGAGCCTAGTGGCCTGCCGTCTGTGGGGTCGCACAGAGTTGGACACAACTGAAGTGACGTAGCAGCAGCAGGATTTTTTCATTGGTGGGCACTGAGTTGTCTCTTACCTTGCCACCTGGAACTGTGATGAAGTGGATAGAGACCCTTAAAATAGAGATCCTGGGCTCTTGGGTCCTGTGAGTAGACATTTCTAATAACTATGGAAGGGACCTAACCCACAGCAAATTGAACAAGAATATAGAGAGATCAGTCTGGAATGTCAAGGTGATTGGATGATGACTCAGGAAGAACAATGGTTCACAGACAGAACTGCTGATAAAGGTGGCAGATATCAACGTGGACCATTTTTTGGAGCACCTGCACTCTCCCTGGATGCCCCAAAATACCTGGGAACCACATTCTGGGGTGTTGATGGGTTCATGCTAGCATGTGGGTAAGGGTCTGTATAGCCCAGCACTATCCAAAAAGAACATCGCAATGTAATCTAAAATTCTTTAGTAGCCATATTTAAAAAGTAAAAAGAAACAAGTGAAATTAATTTTAATAATTATTTAACCTAATAGATCAAATGTATCATCATTTCAATATACAGTACTAGCCTAATGGTGTGCTGGTAAAGCAGCTGTCTGAAAAAAAAAATCCCAAGTGTTAACTAATTTCAGTGATATAAATACTCTCACCATGGCAATTTTCAAGTTACAATAATGATACTAACAGTGACAATTAACAATTGTTGAATGCTAACTTAGATACTCACTCTGACCTGTAGTAGATGAGTGCATGAAGGCTGGGAGGTTAAATAACTTGTCCAACGGCAAGTAGCAAAGCTTTGATTTGCATACAAGTCTTCTGACTTTTGTCCAAAGTGTCAAGAATAAAGGCAAAGTGGAATCAAAGAAGAAGCTAGAAGGATAGAAGAAAAGAAGGCTAACAGCTCTAAAGAGCTGGAGTACAGTTGTAGCCCCAGTTCAGTCTGATTCACCTACAGTTTTGAGCACAGCCATGGACAGGTGCTGGGGGAGCAAAGGCATATGAGAATGAAGAGGGCGTGGACTCTCTTCCATGTGGCAAGACAGGCACACACACGCAGAACTCTGACATAGGGCAGACTGTGATGTGTGATAAAAGAAGAGCCTAATCCATCTTCCCCAGACTTAGCCTAGAGCAGGAGGAAGGTGGTGTGGTGAAGAACCGCACACTCGGGCAGAGGGATTGGAGGGACCTGGAGCATGAGCAGTTCCTAGCATGACATCCTTTGGGACTTCAGGATCAGTTATAAAACAGGAAGTTGAGATCTAGGCCCCAAGTTTAACCAAGATAAGTTTGAGCTAATGCAGGAAGAAAAATGGAAGGAACTGCAGAAAGCACCAAGGAACACAGCAGAAAGTAGGAAGGGGAGGCCTGGAGGAATTCCCTAAGCTGATTTGCATAAAGCTGTAGGGGTTTTTGTGTGTGTGTGTGTGTGTGATTTTTGCAGAAAGATATACCCCAAGGGCTTACCAGTACAGTTTAGGGAGGCAGAAATGAGTGAACAAACCATATACAGTGGTACTGGGGATAGAGACATAGGGAGTACTACATTCACAAAGAGAGAAACTGCTGATTGAACCTTCCAGAAGCTTTAAGGAGTGGTTAATGTAAAATATCAGTGAAAGGATAAACACTGAAAAGCACTTACAGGTTTAAAAAAACACAAAACAATACCGGCTATTTAGGGCCTACTCTGTCTAGACACATTGCTTGGTGTATTGTATAGCTTATTTCATTCTAGCTACCACATAGGAGAACATTCAGAAAAGAATTCTTAGAAGGACATTGAAGATGACAGGGTGAAATTCGTTAGAGTGGGTATATCTAAGGGTAGAAACGAGAGTTTAAGAAACAATGCTCTTCTGGTACAGTTTTTATTATTTTCAGCTGTCTTGGTCTGGTTGGGTTGCCATAACAGAATACTGTAGAGTGGGTGCTTAAACAACAGAAATTCATTTTTTTTTTTCACAGTTTGGAGCCTAGAAGGCCATTAAAGAGCCAGCAATGGTCAGCTTCTGATGAGAGCTCTCTGCCTGGCTTGCAGATGTCTGCCTTCTCACTGTGGCTTCGCTTGGCAGTAGAGAGAAAAAGCAACTGGTACTTCTTCTAAGAGCATTTATCCCATCTGATCAGGGTCCTGCCCTCAGGATCTATTACCTCCCAAAGGCCGTATATCAAAATACCATCATATTGGGGGTTAGTGCTTCAACATACAGATTTTGGAGGGATGCAGACTTTCATTTTAAAATACCAACTATTGAGGGTTTGGTACAATTAAATGAACAGACAAACCCAGATGATCTTGGTTTAAATCCCAACACTGTTGTGGTTAATTTTCTCTGAGACTCTGGTTCCTCATGTTAAAGATGTGGTTAGTAATTACCATGCACAGTGTTCCTAGGAAGATGGAATGAAGAGAGGCTTTAGTGCTATGTACAAACAAGACATATAAGAACATAAGATATACTCCCATTCACCAATAATTTGAAAATAATTGAAAAAAAATCTCTGATAAAAAGAAGTTATTTTCTCTTATTGAATAGTGGTTGTATACATTTGGCATGTTAATATCTGTTTAGATGTATTGACTGTTTACTGAGTTGAGACACAGAGCTTATATCTTTATTTAGAAAAATCAATAGTGTTACAAAAATAAATAGTGGAATTTAAGAACAGGCTCTGGAGTAAAAGAACCAGGTTTCAAATCCCAGCCCTGCTACACACTTATTGTGTGACCTTGACCAAGTTAGTTCACCTCTCTAAGCCTCAGTTTCTTTCAATTATAAAATGGGGAAGAAAATAGTGCCGTCTTCATAGGTTTGTTTTTGGGCATTGGAGAGACATTTAAGGCAGGACAATAAGCAAATGTAAAGGCTCAGAAAGTGAATATTGTATTGCCTCATTTAATCAGTTATGGACATGGACATCTATACTAGGGTTTCTCAACCTCAGCATTACTGATATTTTAGGCCAATAATCTTTTGTGGTAGTGGGCGCCGTCCTGTACATTGTAGGATGTTAGCAGCAAGCATGCCCAGCCTCTAACCACTGGATGTCAGTAGCACCCACCCCAAATCCGGGTAACAAAAACCATCTCCAGATATTGCCAAATGACTCCTCGGGTGGAACAGTTAAAATCACCCAGTTGAGAATCACTGGTTGACACAATTTATACCCAATTTAAAATATTTTGGAAAGAGAAGGGAATTTCTTATGTATTCAGTTTAAATTTGTTTGTGGAATGATTGTTATTTAAAGAGAATTTTCTTTTGGGAATGAGTAAATGTTCTGTATGTGACGGTGGTTTTCTTGAGAGTGTACAACTGTCAAAATTCATCTAATTGTTAACTTGAAGTAGATACAGTTTTATCTGTAACTATTTCTGTAAAGTTGATTTTTAAAAAATGGCCTATACTGTTATTAGTTGAAAGATTTGCTTACAATTTTTTATATATTCTTGGCATTGCATACATATTTTAAATGCACAGCTTAAAATGTAATTTTATGAGCCAAAAATACTGTCTATAGATTTGCTTTCCATAATGGTGTAGTACTTCACGGGGATATTTCCATAGAGAGAAAAAGATTCTGCAGCAGTTCTCTGCCACTAAGTTTTAGAATCTATCATCATGCCCTAAAATAACTTCCAGTGGTCGATTCAAGATAAAGAAAAGGAACAAACATGAAGAATGAAAGGGAAAATCAGTATCGGAAGAAGAGAAGTTGACAAATAAGGGGCTAATGAGTCTGAAACCCAACGGAATATCATTATACGAGTTCACATGTACATTCGTACTAATGGTGTGCATCCGGTTTCAATGAAAAGTACACATTTCAGGTTTGCTAATCTTTCACATCTAAGATCAAAGTCCACTTATCAGGAGACTTCTGTATTTAATCGTGCCATTTTCAGTTTTGTTTAGACTCTCATTCTTCTTTGGTCCTGAAAATAGCATACTTCACATCTGTTGCAAGCAAATTTAATTTAATTTGGCAAATCTTTATAGAAAGACTATACTGCTTTGGCCATGTGAGTGTGTGCAATAGAAGACTCTTGACCTCAAGATCTTTCAGTATCATGGAGGCGGGGGTGGGGGGATGGAAACAGATTTGAATAGTTGTGTAAGACAAGACAGAGCATGAAAAATGCTGTCTACACAGGAGCAGGAACAACCCCATCCTTCTGGGAGGCCCTGAGCAAGGATTTATATCATAGAACTGTAACAATGAAACAGACTTTAAGTAGTCATTTGGGGAGATTCACAATTTTGGCTCTTATGGAAGCTTTTAGAAATACAGATTCACAGGCACTATTCCAAACTTACAGAGTTTCTAGAGATAGAGTTTAGGAATCTGACTTTTTCAAAAGCTCTCCCAGTGATTCTGATGATCAACTAGGCTTTGCGAACTTCTGATCCTACAAATCCCCTACTCAGTGCCAGAATTCTGTGACTAGTACTCATCCCTTCAGGATTTTTGTTTAGACCCTTTGGAGTACCATAAGCTCACTACCTACAAGGCAGCTAGTCCTTCATGGAGAGTGTGTAGGGTGTAGGATTTTGATCATCAGAGATGGAGGATAAGGATATTTGAGGCAAAATGATCATCAGAAATAAACAGAAAATGGAGATAAATTTGGAGACTTGGGGTTTCATTACAGAGTGACTTGAGTGTTGTGCTAAAGGATTTCAACTTAATCCTCTGTGAGATAGATACTGATCCTGTCAAAGCAGTGTGGATTAGACATCAAGGAGAATGGAAGTAGGGAGAAGTATGGAAATAGGGAGAGAATGGAAGTAGCTGTAGGTTTAATTCAGAGATTCAAATGAGATGTAATACGGACTTGGGACAGAAGCAAAGCTTAGTTCAGTAAATATGATCTGTATTGCAAGGGTTAGGCCTAGAAGTCTGACTGATTGAGGCAAGGAGGAATGAAAGCTGATTCTGGCGTTTTGAGATTTTGGAGTGCTAAGTTAACGTTAAGTTAACTAGAATGGGAACATTAAGATCAAGAGAAGATTGTGACAGCAGATGGCAGATCAGGTGTTTCTGATATTTGAAATGCATTTGTTTCTATCACCTCCCATCTTACTCTGTCACCTGTCCCAGGTCAGAGCTTAGTTATGACTCCCTTTGTACACTTTAGGGTAGCACAAAGTAAGCGCTGAAAATGTTTGATGAATTTGTATATCCGCTGTGAATATCTTCTCTCTTAATCTCTCTGCTCTAGACCAGGACCTTGTAATATTTCTCTTGAATAATTACAGGCTTGAGGACCACCCCTGCTCTTACCCTAGCTCCCATTCTTTGGGTGAGTTAGAACAAGGAGCCCTGTCTGAGTTTATGAATTAGAGAAGGGTACAGTTATATGTGTGGAGGCAACCCTTTGTTCAGGACTTGGGAAGCAGGGCACACCTTTGTGGGAAGGTAAAGGCTCCCCTTCATAGAATGAAACCTCCTATTCTAGGTCAGCAGGCATGGAGAGCCGAGTGCAGAGGTGGGCTTTTAGGCTTACCCATCCCCTCAACTGGCACAGAACACCCTGGAAAAGTCCCCCAGTTGATCTTATGGATCCCACCCTGCCATTTCTGTTTCATTCAGTGATTTTTTCCTAAAATGTAATACTGTTGTGTCCTGCTTTCCATATTTCCCCAGTGCCTTCAGGATACAGTTCAAAGTTCTTAACCCAGCCCTGTAGAACCACCTTGGACACAGTCCTTTCCTGACTCTGCTAGTTCTCCCTTCCTTTTTGTTCATTTATTTTCCCCCAGCACCACAGTGTAGGCACCTGGCTCATGCTTGTCAAATAGACTGATGACTTAAGAAACAAGTGAAAAGTGTGGATTTTACCACCCCCCCCAAATCAAAACAGTTTTCCCCCAAACTAAACACAAAAAAGGCAGACACCACCCTCCTACACAAAAAAGTTTTGCTGCTTCCTAAACATGATGTATTCTGTCAGTTGTCAAAGCTTTTTCTTAACCCCTTCCGCTATACTTTTCTGTAGTCTTGAAGTGGCTGTTTATTTGGAGATTGAAGATCTGTGAGAAGATAATTGCTTTGAATGAAATCTGAGGCTGCCAATCCAAGGCTGATTTGCTCTGGCGGGTTTGTGTATTGGATCTTTGTGAAATGCTTTTAAAAAATTGCACACAGATTCAGGTGACATCAGTTCAGTTCAGTTCAGTCGCTCAGTCGTGTCTGACTCTTTGCGACCCCATGAATCGCAGCGCGCCAGGCCTCCCTGTCCATCACCAACTCCCGGAGTGCACCCAGACTCACATCCATCGAGTCAGTGATGCCATCCAGCCATCCCATCCTCTGTCGTCCCCTTCTCCTCTTGCCCCCAATCCCTCCCAGCATCAGAGTCTTTTCCAATGAGTCACTCTTCACATGAGGTAGCCAAAGTACTGGAGTTTCAGCTTTAGCATCATTCCTTCCAAAGAACACCCAGGGCTGATTTCTTTTAGGATGGACTGGTTTGATCTCCTTGCAGTCCAAGGGGCTCTCAAGAGTCTCCTCCAACACCACAGTTCAAAAGCATCAATTTTTTGGCGCTCAGCTTTCTTCACAGTCCAACTCTCACATCCATACATGACTACTGGAAAAACCATAGCCTTGACTAGACAGACCTTTGTCGGCAAAATAATGTCTTTGCTTTTGAATATGCTATCTACATTGGTCATAACTTTCCTTCCAAGGAGTAAGTGTCTTAATTTCATGGCTGCAATTACCATCTGTAGTGATTTTGGTGACATACTTGACCTCTAAAAAACATGTCAACTTTGGAGATAGAGGAGTGTGTCCATCTGCCCAACACTGATCTCTGATTGATGGCTTCATTTGTTCCAAATGTTTAGACCAGCCTAATGATGAACTTTTGAAATGCTTTCATAATCTTGTCAAAAGTTCTTGCCCAGAACCCCCAACCCAGTTGCTATTTATCTTTCCATGTGTGTTTCTCCTCTTTCCACAAAGAATGTGAAAAAGTTGTGAGAATGTATTCAGTTTAAAAAGAAACAGTTAACTGTAAAACATCATTTAAGTGTCAATAAAAAATTGTAAGTAGGTAAAACATGGCAGGTAGGAGATGGGAGGTGTGCCTCAGGTGTGCAGGCCCAAGTGTTGGTATAGTTGGTTTAACTTTCCTGGGACATCACCAAACTGGAAATTCATTCTGTTGCAGAGTTTTCATTGGTCTGTAAAGACAGTAATTTGTATATCAGTATTGTCCATTTTGCTTCATAGAAGCCAAGCTAACGTTAACAATGAGAAAACATGCTGCTTAGGCCACAAGGGTGAACTCTGTAAATATTTATTTTTTTATTTAAAAATATTTTTTAATTTTCAGCCTTAATAGTTTTCACTATTTATTTTTCAGATGGTCTCTATTGTTTCCAACAGTTATATTAGGCTTTTTTGTTGTTGTTGTTGCTGTGGCTTTTCTAGTCAGTTTTTGAAATAGTTACCAATTTTAATGTTTATTTATTTAGAACTATTAACTACTACTCAAGAATTAGACTCTCATAGGAATAACTGTTTAGAATTAAGTTTAGATGGAACTTGACTTCCAGTTTTGGCTTGGAGTATGTAGTGTAGTGTCTTAGTCACCGCATAATTCAGACGAAAACTTAAAGACCAGTATGTTCTGCAAATGCAAGGTAAGATGATTATAATGAGGGTATCAATTCATATACTAATTGATTCAAACTGTTATTGTATTAATAAATGTACTTTCCATTTCCTATAAGCTGTTTCCCTTTTGATTGTGCCTCATAACCAATTTTCTATAAAAATAGGTTGCATATGACAGCTCATTTATTTTGTTGATATTAAAAAATTTTTCTCCCTTCCCTTCTTTAAATATCTGTTGAGCAGCTGTTGGGGAGCTCAGAGAGACATACTGGCCCGTGGAAGAGTTGTTGTATCTTAAACAGCCCCTTCCAGTGTACCTGTGCTGTCCAGTATAGCATAGCACTTACTGTGTACTCAGTAAATATCTATTAATTTGAACTTGCCATTATCAATAATTTTATCATTTATTTCATTTAATCATTCATTTCAGTGGTAAAGGGTAAGTAGTGCCTACTGGTAGGGTACTCTTACTTTCCAAATTCTAAGTCTACCCCTGGCCTCAAAGAAAGATACAACCTTCAAAGCTTATTTGAAGCTATTCATTTGTTCATTCACGCAAAAATTATGTATGAAGAAATGTAAAGTAGAGAAGAGGGGAAAAAGTCAGGATACTCTTCTGCTTCTTTCCTGCTATGCTTAAAATTAGTCATATAAGTATTTACTGAATTTGCCTCAAAGATGAAATGAGAAAAAGATAGTAGACTGTTTAGCACAGTGTCTGACACATTGTATATGCTCAGTATATACTAGTTTATTTATTATAATACCTTGAACTAAAACTAGAGGATCGCACTCCTTTATTCTGCATAATTTGCCATCCTATCTTCATCTTTTCTTTTTCTTTTTTTCACTTCAAGGATGGTCTTTGTGTGCCTTTTTTTCCTGAATCTGTAGAATGGGTTCTATGCTTAGTTACCCAATGAAGTTCAGGCAAGAACTTAAGCTAGAATTTTCCTTAAATTTCTTCTATGATTTAAGACACCTTGGGGAAGAGATAGGTGAGCTTCTACATCAACGGATGATGATTTTTATCTTTATCAAGTGACCCACAATTTGGTTACTGGTGCAATGAGAAATTAAGAAAATAGCACACTTTTATGACTGTCTTTTCACAGTCACTCAAATCAGAACTGGAATGCCACAAAAACAACTCCCTGTTAGCCCAGAGAAAAAAAAAGAAAGAAAGTAAAGGGGAAATTCAGATTAGTCACAAAGAAGTTCCCCCGCCTGCCTGCAAAAGCTGAAGCATTAAAACTGAGAGAGTCCTCTCTGCTCTTTCAATCGCCTCTTATCTCTGGCCCTGGGACCTCTGTGTGTCTTCTGATTGATACACCTTGTGTTGGCTTCATCTCCTTCTTTGTGGGGAAGAAGTCGGTTCTCCCTCAGGTTTCCCCCTGTCACGGTTTTCATCGTCCCTGCATCCAGATTATGAAGATGGAAGGGGTCCAACCCCTGGACGAGAATGTGGGAAATGTACCAGGCCGGAGATTCTTGAGGAACAAGCTATTGCTGGTGGCCTCCATAATTCAGGGGCTGGGGCTTCTCCTGTGTCTCACCTACATCTGTCTGCACTTCTATGCTCAGGTAAGATGCACCAACCAACATGTCCTTTCCTCCAGCTCAGGCTGATGGCAGCTCCAAATGTCACTTGGAAATAGTCTGACACCAAAATTGTTTTCCCTTTTCTGCTCAAATATTGTAAAATGTGGTCAAGCACCCTTGTGTCTCTCTTTTCCTTCCTTTTTTTCAGCAGTGGCCGTGGTGAGGCACAGTGGAGATAGGGCAGGGGCACTGCTTCTGAATTAATCTTTTTCTTTAAAACACAAAAATCCTGGTATTCTTTTGTGAACTATCACTTTGAAGCTTTGAGTCCCTGACATACCTACTTGGTTTATCTGTTCTGCTAGTAAGCGACTGATCAGGGAATTAATGTAAAAAGGAAATAATAAATTTTTTATTTCCTTTTTACATTATTATACTTTCTCATTGTATTCATAAACACCATAGACTCAAGGAGATATGCTTTCTGAAGAATGCTGAAGGTATCAATATTAAGTTCTTTTAAATAGCTAACCTGTATATATTTAAGAGCAGAGATATATATGTTCATGTCTGTATGTGCACATGGCTGAACGTTTATCCCAACAACTTAATCAGATATTGTTTTTCAGTCTTTCTCTACCAATCACAACTTACTGACATCACTTTGTCCAATACATTATGTAGTGGAGGATCATCATTTTAGTATTCCCTCCCACCCCTTAATGAAGAAATTCTTTCCATTTTTCCATCTCTTTATTCTGGTCCCGTTTACATTATTATTTTTTTCATAGTTGTTCATATATAAAAACATTATTAGCTTTTTAAGGATGTTCTTGACTGCAGGAGATTCCACTGAAAAAGAAAATAAATGTGTAGTGGCCTTGTGTTCCCTTGTTGGGGCTAGTCTGATAATTCTTGTTTGCCTGGTGGTTGCTCTTGGTTAGAAAAGACTCTCACTGGTATAGGTCAGACAATGAGAACTTTCATTTCTGATGGCCAGGTCAGAGACTGGGTACCTCAAATTAGATCAGGATAAGATGAGCAGAGTCCTAGAAGATGCCTGGGCTTGTCTCTGTCTACAGGAAACGGGTTTTCGGTTCCTGCAGTCTAATGGGGGTGCGGTCGTGATCACTGTCCCACAGAGGGTGCTCGTGTCTCCAAATTCCCGAAGGGTTCTAGTGTCATGCTCAAGTCTGCAGACCAGTGAGCACCCCAGCACACCCATACTGTCTTCATCACGCCACACATTTCCTTCTCTGCGCAGAACCCTTTGGGTGAAATTAGAGTAGGTGATTTTGGGGAGAGGGTGTCGGGGGAGGAGCAAAGTGTCCATGGCAGGATGCCCAAGACAAAGACCGGAATTAGGCTCTTCCGAGAAGAAAACAAAGAGAGTAACCCAAAATAGAACAGCTGAGTTTATTCACCAGGTCCGGGAGCCCTGAGACTGCTTTTTGAAACAACCGCAGTGTTACATATTTCCTTGCACTGTGGGATGATTAAAAAAAACAAAACAAAACAGAACAGATGGCCCCAGTCAAGTCTCAACAGTTAATTGCACTAGGGCTCAGAGAATGGGAGACAGCAAAACATGAAACAGATACAGATGTGTAGCTAGCTGGTGGCAGGGGGCCACCCTGGAATATCAATACCCAGAGGAGGCAGAGGAGAGGGGTTCTTTCTAGCAAGTCACCCAGCAATTCTGTGCTAGATCGTGGAAGGACAGCTGAATGCTGGCTTCTAGGATACTGGAATTCACGGTGAGCTGATCTTTGGGAGAGAATTAGCTTTCTCTGGTCCTGGCACAGAAATGGAAGCAAAGATGGAAGAGGTACGTTTGAGCTGTTTGCTCAAAAAATGTCTTCTTATATACTCTAGATACAAAATTTTCTGTGGCTCAGATATTTGAAATTGTTCACTTGACATTAATTATTTTCTTATTTCTCACTAGACTGTTTTAGCTAACACAGTTTCTTATACTATTAAGGAGACCCAAGGCAGCACGATGTGTCCTTAATCGTAATCTCATACACTTTGTTAAGGGAAAAAATAGCTTAGAGAGGTCATGTGTGTTTTTCCCAGAACTTGATCAGTCACGGTGGCAGCAGTGTGTAGAGGAGAGAGACTGAGAGAAAAGGGTATAAAGTAACTGCTGAAGAAGGAACATAGACTAGGAGGTTTTCTAAATTCATGGGTAAGATTGTTTTGGATTTTGGTTGAAGGATAGATAGGTGGGGATGCCTATCAAAGCTCTACTTTTATAAGACATTGTATTACAGTGATCTATAGAGGAGGTGAAATAGAGCTGAAATACGCATCATTTACCTAGTTAAATTGGATCTCTTTTATTGTAGGAGAAAGATATTTGGGGAATAATCATGATTTTTCCTCATTTCTTAGATTTAATTTTTAACTTCATAAAAATTTTCCTGTGTGGATGACTCTGTGAAAAAAAAAAGATATGTAACTGTTAAACTCCATTTGGCAGTCAGCCTTCCTTTCAATCAAGTTTATTTAGTAATCTTTGTTTTCTTACCACTTGGTTAAGTTTTACTATGTGAAAAGCAGAAGTTTTTGTTTTTGAGATGGCAGATAAAAAGACCTTACCCACTCCTTATATAATTCACTTCCCTCTTTGGACCCTGATTTTCTCATCTGAAAAATGAGGCAGTTGGATCAAATGGTCAGAAATATCTCTTCCAGGTCAATATCCTGTGAATACTCATAAAATGGGTATGAGGATCTGAGAAATACAAATCTAAGTGAACAGATTTTTGTGCCTAAGCTTATAGAAACCCTGGTTCCTAAGAAGGGACTGGAGGAAATCAGATTTGTACATATACATGTAATCTGTATTTATTCATATACTATGCACATTTCTAAATAACTTATTCTGGATTAGCAAAATACCTTATTTAGAAAGGGGAAAGAAATAGACACTAGAATAATATCCATGATGCAAGTTACAAAATTGAGTCACAAAAACCAATACAATTATTGGGGCTGCCGCTTAAAGTATCAGGCTTCCAGGCTTCCCTGTAACTTCAGCTGGGAATGATGGCAGAAAAAAGC
The DNA here is from genome assembly GCF_003369695.1 of Bos indicus x Bos taurus. NCBI lineage: Eukaryota > Metazoa > Chordata > Mammalia > Artiodactyla > Bovidae > Bos > Bos indicus x Bos taurus. Next base: position 40,168,519 of record NC_040091.1, on the reverse strand, counting down.
TGATGTATAAGGTGAGAAGCTTTTGTAAATTATACCCATGTATCTCAGAGCTATTGAAGCTGGGCTCTTCCAAGATCTGTATCAGAGCACTTGAAAGATGTGCTTTTAGTGATTATTTGTCAGCAAATCCCACCCACAGTTAAAAGTTTATATTCTTACCGCTTTTATTCCTGGAGAAGACAGAAAGGGAGGTCATTGAGCTGACCAGTTCTGTATCAACAATGGCCAGAGTTAGAATTCAGTTTCTTGGTGAAGTTTCAGACTATAACTTGGACTTTATATCCTTTAGAAAGAATAAGAGGCATTTTTGCTTAAAAATTTTTGTCTCAGATTTTAGGTCAAATTAAATGTGTCCCCATGTGATTTTAACAAGTTTTTAAAGACATTTTTAATGATAGACATGGAAATAAATAATTTTCAGTGCAATTGAATTTGCATTTTATAAGCAGTTTTATGGGCTTCCCTGATAGCTCAGTTGGTAAAGAATCTGCCTGCAATGCGGGAGACCCCGGTTCAATTCCTGGGTTGGGACGATCCCCTGGAGAAGAGATAGGCTACCCACTCCAGTATTCTTGGGCCTCAGAAGCCTGGCACAATGTAGTCCACAGAGTTGCAAAGAGTCAGACGTGACTGAGCGACTGAACTCAACTGAAGCAATTTTATGGGCTTCCCTAATGGTTGAGATGGTAAAGAATCTGCCTAAATACAATACAGGAGATCCAGGTTCGATCCCTGGTTGGGAAAATCCCCCTGGAGGAGGGAATGGCAATTTTATGGGAATTAAAAAGAAACACCTGAAGTATTGAACTGATTTGTCATTAAGTATTTTGAGGCTCTTAAAGGAGATACTACTGAAAATGTATAGACTTATTAGGTTGAACAGACATTAGACACAGTCCACTTGCAGATAGGAAAACAGAAACTCAGGGAGGATAGAAGCTGGAGAAGGAGGTGATGCTTCAGCTGATATTAGGAGTAGAGGGACTTCCTGGTGGTCCGGTGGTTAAGACTTTGCCTCCCAATGTAGCGGGTGCAGGTTTGATCCCTGGTAGGGAACTAGGATCCCACATACCTTGGGGCCAAAAAACCAAAACATAAAGCAAAAACAATCTTGTAATAAATTCAGTAGAGACAAAAAATGATCCACATCAAAAAGTCTTAAAAAATAGTAGAAATTCTTTAAATAGACAAGAGGAATGATGGTGGCTGGGTAGGGGCAGAAGGCTTTCTAGGTAAAAAGGCAAGTTGTTCAGAATGGTTGCAGGTGAGTGTTCATTGGAGAAAGTGGACGAAGATGAAGTTGAAAATCTAGGTGGAGACAGGACACAAAGGGTCTTGTGACGTGTGCTAAGGGAACAAATGGCATTCCATTCTGTATAAAAGAAAATACAGGAAAAATTACCCAAGTTGTTGCTTCTCCAGATTTCACTTCTTTTGCATGGTCTGCTGCTGCTGCTAAGTCACTTCAGTCGTGTCCAACTCTGTGCGACCCCATAGACGGCAGCCCAGCAGGCTCCCCCGTCCCTGGGATTCTCCAGGCAAGAACACTGGAGTGGGTTGCCATTTCCTTCTCCGATGCATGAAAGTGAAAAGTGAAAGTGAAGTTGCTCAGTCGTGTCAGACTCTTTGCGACCCCATGGACTGCAGCCCACCAGGCTCCTCCGTCCATGGGATTTTCCAGGCAAGAGTACTGGAGTGGGTCGCCAGTGCCTTCTCCGCTTACATGGTCTACATGCAGGCAAATACAGAAAATGTGTCTCATCTCACGTAGCGCTAGGGGGCACCACAGTAAAACTAACAGTTCTCAAATAACTTTTAAAGAGAACCCACTCTTTTTTTTTTTTCCTGAGGAGTTAAGATTAGAACACTTTTCTCAAGAAGCCAAGTGCTCATCCATGTGTAAGAGGATGGACAATATCAGGAGCACCTAATATTGTTCACTGTTTATGCAGTGATGATATTTTCTACAAGAAAAATTTAGATATCGGTTCTGACCCAAGTACTCAAAATAGGACAGAGATTGGACAGGAATCATGCTGGAAAATGTCAAGTATATACACATGAATAGAAACAAATGCACAGACTCAGAGGAGAGATGTAAAGTGAGCAGAGAGGCTCTTGGTATAGACCTTGGAATATAACCTCCCTATTCCTCTGACATCAGCTCCTAGCTGCTAGCCCTGAGTAGACCTAGCCTTGCCTAATGGCTGACCACATTGCCCTTCCAATTCTGTTTCTTTTAATAGAAATTATTTCTGTATCCCTCACTCTCAGAGAACCCGCAGGTTCCCACCCACTTCAGGAATTTTGCATTCATGGCTAATGAATGTTAATCTTCTGGGACCATTTAGGTTGAGGGAGCCATGTACAGTGTTCAGTTCAGTTCAGTTCAGTTCAGTCGCTCAGTCGTGTCCGACTCTTTGTGACCCCATGGACTGCAGCACGCCAGACTTCTCTGTCTATCACCAACTCCCAGAGTTTACTCAAACTCACGTCCATTGAGTCGGTGATGCCATCCAACCATCTCATCCTATGTCATCCCCTTCTCCTCCCGCCTTCAGTCTTTCCCAGCATCAGGGTCTTTTCAAATGAGTCAGTTATTCGCATCAGGTGGCCAAACTACTGGGAGTTTCAGCTTTAGCATCAGTCCTTCCAATGAATATTCAGGACTAATTTCCTTTAGGATGGACTGGTTTGATCTCCTTGCAGTCCAAGGGACTCTCAAGAGTCTCCTCCAACACCACAGTTCAAAAGCATCAATTCTTTGGCACTCAGCTTTCTTTATAGTCCAACTCTCACATCCATACATGACTACTGGAAAAACCATAGCTTTGATTAGATGGGCCTTTGTTGGCAAAGTAATGTCTCTGCCTTTTAATATGCTGTCTAGGTTGGTCATAACTTTTCTTCCAAGGAGCAAGTGTCTTAATTTCATGGCTACAGTCACCATCTGCAGTGATTTTAGAGCCCCAAAAGTTAAAAATCTGTCACTGTTTTCATTGTTTTCCCATCTATTTGCCATGAAGTAATGGGACCAGGTACCATGATCTTCATTTTCTTAATGTTGAGTTTTAAGCCAACTTTTTCACTCTCCTCTTTCACTTTCATCAAGAGGCTCTTTAGTTCTTCTTTGCTTTCTTCCATAAGGGTGGTGTCATCTGCACATCTGAGGTTATTGATATTTCTCCCGGCAATCTTGATTCCAGCTTGTGCTTCATCCAGTCCAGCATTTCTCATGATGTACTCTGCATATAAGTTAAATATGCAGGGTGACAATATACAGCTTTGATGTACTCCTTTCCCAATTTGGAACCAGTCTGTTGTTCCACATCTGGTTCTAACTGTTGTTTCTTGACCTGCATACAGATTTCTCAGGAGGCAGGTACAGTGTTGTTATTCCTATTTAGGAAATGAAAGGATAGCAGCTGAATAGCAAAGTAGAAAGGTTGTTTCTCATAGTCACAGATAAAATATATGGTAGTGTTGGGATGGAATTGGATTCCCCAATATCTCATGGCTTGTGTGTTTTGTTTGTAGCTAGATGAAGGAATTAAAACACTTTTTATAAAAAAATGCAACATATCTTCTCAAAATTTTAGGGAAGTCATTGAGGTATAGGAGAGAATACATTGGATCAGGAACTAGAAGATTCAGTCCAGTGTTTTAGCTTTGTGACTCTGGGTAAATTCCCTGAAATTCCCCAAGTATCAATTTAATCATCTCCAAAACTGGAATTTGATTATTGTGAGGAACAAATCTGTTACAGAGCTTTGTAAATGTTAAATTTACTATTATTTATAAACATGCTTCTATAAGCATAACACCCACTAAAATATTTACCTTGTAGCACACATGCAATGCCATAACTCAGATCTCAGAAAGCATATCATAGGTAGGGTCAACCTTAACTTCATGAATTTGGCTTTCCTACTGTAATATTTAAGATTAAGAAAAACCCCTTGAAATAATTTTAGTTTATTTGAATTTAGATGTCTAATTAAGATGGCCATGGCTGTATTAGCAAAGTAAAAATGAAGGGGAGAATTTATGAGCATATAAAATATTATCAGGTTAGTGTCTGAAAGTGGCTCAGAAATCTAAAATGACACACTTAGAACACATGGCCCAGATGGGTTCCAGCTCCCCTTACATTAATGTAGTTCATCCAATTCTCTAATAACTTGGTTGCCAAGTAAGGCAAGTTTGATGTGTTATTAATTTGTATAAATTTGTCTCGCTTTGATGACATTGAAAATGCTAGTTAAGAACACACTCTGACAGAAAGAGCAGCAAGTAGACCCAAACTTTAGTTCTTCCAGTACTAATTGAATAAGGGCTATGGATAGAAAGCTTCACTCCTAGGATGTTACATAGGTGGGTATCTGGGGGGATGAGTGTAAATGATATACCCTCCGGCTGGGCTGTCCTGTAGGTCACATAGCATGAGCCTACAGAACCTAAGATCAAAATGAAAATGACAATTAACATTGCAAAAAATTATAAGCATCAAAATAGTCACCAAGGGAAATTATAAAATCTTTACTGGGTTATAAAAGAAGTCATAAAAGACATGTTTTACTGCTCAGTAATGTAAAGTATATTTTGAGTTAGCGGTGTGTTGGGTGGTTAATGTTTTTAATTTCCAAGGCCTGTAAAAATCTTAATCTGGCCCTGAATGTGGTATGATGAAGGCTGGAAACCCAGCTCTTTTTAGGGAGAGGTTGACAGGCATCACTCCTGGTGCTACTTGCAATACCATCTCTGGTTTTGTGATCTTGTCCCTGCATTGTCCTTACTTCTTCACTCTGACCTTGGATGGTGATAGATATTCGTAGGCAGTTTTACAATGAGGAAATCTGAGGCATAGAGACTTGTCTAGGTCAATATAGGAAGGTCTGGTTATAAATCAGGACTAGGTTTAAATTCTAGTCCTGTCTCTTTCCATTACACCTGGCCAAGACTCCGTGGCTCTAAGCTGTAAGCATTTTACCTGGCTGTTTTAAAATTTTTTCCTTTCCTGACATTAATTGCTTATGTAGAAAAACTGGGGGAAGATTTATAACCTGGAATCAAAGGGAGAAAGATTCTTTTAAAAAAAGAATCTCCTGCCACAAATTCAAATAACACAATCAATGAAGCTTTAACAAATGTGTGATACCTTATAGGTTAGTTTGATAAAACAAATCATTGCCATGTATGATTCATTCATAGAAGAGAAAGGGGACTGGGATTGGGGCATTGGCTCAGTCATTTATCCACTCCAAGCTCTACTTTTTTTTTTTTAAACAGGAGATGAGACTATATAATCTCCATGGGCCTTTATAGTTCTGTCAGACTGATTTGAAGAATTATTTTAATGTTGTAAGTGTGATTTTACACTATATGCAAATATCTTTTCAACCAGGGTGGCACTGCAAATTTGGTGGCTTAAAAGAAATGTAACCTTTCACAGTTTTGGAGGATAAGTATTCAAAGTCAATGTGTCAGCAGTACCCTGCTGTGTCTGAAGGCCATAGGGAAGAATCCTCCAGGATCCTTCCGTGCCTCTTTCTAGCTTCTGAGGGCTCCCAGCAATCCTAAGCGTTCCCTGGCTTGATAGTACTGGGTAACCTAGTTGAATACAGCTCTTCAGTAAGAATTTCACAGAGGGCTAGATTCAATAGCTAGTTTCTTGATTGGGATTATAAAGCGAGCATACTTTGATTTTTGCATCAGGTGCTTCATTTCTCTTCCATTATTTAGCAGGAAGGCTTTAGTTTAAAATGTCATTATCATTATTGTTATTGCCACCACCATCATCGTTCCACTGCTGTTCTGTGATGATTTTTACTAGTCACCAGTCTTAGTTCACACCATAATGTAGCTTGAGGATTATTCAGCTCTACTGCAAATGAGGCTAAGAGCCTCATTGCATAAACAATACAAAAGATACTCATGATTCTTCATTAACTATCAGAGGGAGCCACTTGGGGAGAAAACCTGTTCTTTTGTTAGGGCTGAGGGATTTATTATCGTGTATTATTGTGTTGAAAAGATCTTGGGTTCAAACGATCTTCTTATCCACCAATAATCTGGTTTTTTTCTTTTGAATGTTATGATTTTCCTAATCTCTGGTATTGAAAAAGTCCTTAGATAGTCCCCATTCCACTCTGCTTATTCAACCATCTTAATTGAGAGTTAAAAAATGAGGACATAAAAATAAGGAAATTCAAAACTGAGAAAAGGAAGGACTTGTTCTGGCTTACGACCAGACCTGAGTGTTCCATTCCCAGCCCAATGCCTGGTCCATTTCTACTAGGTTGCCTTTCCAAGGCAACAGTGCCTACTCTTTTATACGGCCAATGAGATGGGGAATGAGTAACTTCAGATAGAAAGATACTGATCATAATTGTGCTATCCCCTTTGTACTCAAGGATGAATGGGGCAGTTTAAAAAAAACCTCGAGCCACATATGGTTTTGGCTAGTGTCCCCTGGAAGAGGGCATGGCAACCCACTCCAGTATTTTTGCCTGGAGATTTTCCATGGACAGAGGAGCCTAATGGGGTACAGTTCATGGGGTTGCAAAGAGTTGTACATGACTGAGTGACTATGCATAGCACAGAGCAAGTGTCAGGGTACAGTCTAAGAGACTCAGTAACCATTTATTTATAAATGCCATTATGTTTAAGGCATTGTAAGATTTATGATAATGCAGTGGGTACCTTGTAAGCCAACTTTTCCAGTTGCTTTGCTGCTGCTGCTGCTGAGTCGCTTCAGTTGTGTCCGACTCTGTGTAGCTCTATGGACTGCAGCCTGCCAGGCTCCTCTGTCCATGGGATTCTCTAGGCGAGAGTATTAGAGTGGGTTGCCGTGCCTTCCTCCAGGGGATCTTCTCGACCCAGGGATCCAACCTAGGTCTCCTGCATTGGAGGCAGATTCTTTACTGCTGAGCCACCAAGGTAAAGACTAGGATATTTTGAAAATTACCTGATTCCCAAGGTGAGGAAGGGAGTTGTTTCTTTTTTTTCAATTTAATTTTTTAAAATTGAGGTATAGTCAATGTACAAGATTATGTAAGTTTTTTCAGGTGTATGATAGTGATTCACAATTTTTAAAGATTGTATTTCATTAATTGTTATTATAAAATGTTGGTTTTACTCCTTGTATTGTACGGTACATGCTAGTAGCTTATTTTACACATGGTAGTTTGTACTTTACAGTTCCTACTTCCCTCTCCTCTCACTGGTAACCAGTTTTTTGTTCTCTATATTTGTGAGTCTGTTTCTTTTTTTTTTTGTTATATTCACTATTCTATGGGAGTTCTTAGAAATGTTTTGGCAGACCCCTCTGTTAGTGTACTTGAGGAATTTACAAGCAAATGTGGAAAGGGAAACCCAGATAAAAGAAAATCTTCCCCTTGAGGATATGCAGAATTGCAAATCACAAAATTTTGAAGGTGCGTTCATGTCACATGGATGCTTTTGGTTCATTTGGTTGTTTTTCTGAATACCTGATACTCCTTTTAGCGATCCATTAATTGCTAAGCGTTTGGGACAGTGAAACCACAGTTCCTGTTCTCTGAGATAGAGAGGAGAGGGTCAGTAAGTAGAGGCTGGCCATTACTAAATAAATTTGACAAGAAAAATGCAAGTGGTTAGAGAGAGGGGGCTATATTAGAATATCACATGGGCTGTGTAGTAGAGAGTATAGTAAGAATTTAAAAAGAGGGATTACAGCAAAAAGGTGCTGGCAGCCATGGTGAAGGGTGGTGATAGAGAAAAGAAAGTCTCGAATGACATTTAAAATGGCTTTTCTTTGTGTTCTTTCATCTTAATAGACTCTTTATTCAACATGATTTTCAAAGTCACACATCTTCATGTCTAAGAAATAGCACTTTGAGGATAAACTTTCCTGATTATGGAAGACTGGTCAAATAACCAGTTTTTGTTCATTTCTATTCCTTTCTCTGAGTTGGATTCTGAACTTTCCTGATCAGAAGTCGGGGCCCTTCTCTTTGTAAGGGAGTTTCCATCGAGTATACACTAAATCCACCAGGAGAAGAGTCTGCCTTCCCAACCCACTGTAATGGGTAAATATGGAAAATTCCATCTTCCTCTTCGGAGGCTCATTCAGAAACACCCTCAGAGCCTATAAGACTTTGCTTTCACAATCTCTCAGGTCTTCTCTGATTGACGTGAAGCCCATTGCTGGGGGAGGAGACATTCATATCCCTGTGAAGGTTGCATGCTGAACCACGATTCCCATCGCATATCTGTTTCTGCACTGTCCTCCACTGACTCACATCTCATCCCACTCCAACCTGGGATCTTGACTGATAGCAAGTGAGGAAGGGCAAGGCCCACATAGTGAATGCAGAGCCCACTTCCTGGTTTCACATTTGATGAGTATCATTCCCTCCTGCCACAGATACACCCCCTCCAGGACAAATGCCACATGAGTATAAGGCAGCCTCATGCCACATCCCAGTGAGTCAGAATAAGAAATTCACACATTCTAGAGATGAGCTCATGAAGCAAGCAGCACCTTTTGGGGAACATGGTACAGGCTGCTGGATAAATGCTGTATATCAGACATTTCCCATCTTTGTTCTCAGATAGTTCAGTGTTTCAGGTACTGAGAGAGGTCAGGAAAAAGGACATTATTCTGACTCTTCTTTGCATCACCTACTTGCTGCCTACTTTATTTGTCCTGCTGCCCCTTGCCAGAACAGATGCGTCTAATTAGAGTCCAGCTAATGGCTTTGTCAACCTGAACTATACAAACAACCTTGGAGAGTTGACTAAAGAGCTCTTTTCTGAAGAATGTTTAGATACTTTGAGATACATCTGAGTATTTTGACAACTATCAAAAACCTAATCTTTTAATCTTGTTTAGAGTTTAAAATTAAAAATAAATTAATCTTGAACTCTCAGAAAAATGTTTTCATAGGGGTTTTTTACTCTTAAGATAGAATAGAATAAAGAGAAAGGATGTTATCATGAACTTGAGGTTCAATCAAACTCAAGTTAATACCTGTTTATTCCTGAGCAAGTTCTTAACAACACTGATTCTCATTTCTTTCTATCTATAAAACATGAGTAATTATTATTTCTGCTTAATGGTATTATTTTGAAAGCAAAAGTTAATGAGTTTCAGAAAGAGTAATGCACTGCATGGCGTGTTTTAAGTTCTGAGTAAGTTTTTACTGTTTTTCTTGAATATACCAAAAATGGTCTAATTTCTAGACCCTTCCTCTAGGCAGTGCCTTTGGATTCTCTGGGTCCTCTTTCTCTTTCAAGGCCTAAGCCCACATCTTTCCTCCTTGAGCTGCCAAAGCCTGCAGTGGTTTTTTCTGTTCTCTGGAACCTTGTGGCATAAATTGCCTATTGGTCTTTACCAGTGGTTTTATGTGGAGGAATTATCTCCCCAATTGACATACAAGTTTGTCAAAACTAAGGACTGTGTATTCTTTCCCTTTGTGTTCTTAGAGTTGAATGTAATATCTGCCAAATAGTAGGTACTCAATAGTTATCAATGCTATTTCAAGTCACCAGTAATATGACAATCATCTAATCTATTCAATCAACTATTAAATAATACTGATAGTTGAGCACCAGCTTTAGGACAGGCATGATTTTTGCCAAGGGAATGGTTGAAGATATATTTTCTGGATTTGGACCTTCAGGAGTTCACAGTAGAGTGTAGTAATTCTCAAATCTTGAACCTTGGGTGTTTGTAAAAATGAGATTACTGCGTCCATCTAGACCTTTTGAATCAGAATCTTTATGAATAAACTGGAAGTCTACACATTTTTACAGATTTCCCAGGTGACTTTAATGTAAAGGATAACACTGGATCAGCTGACCTTCAGTTGCATCATCAGCTGCTCCTAGACAGGGCATACACATTACTCAGGCAGTTGGTCAGATAGCCCATGTATCAGCTGCCTCTGAGTACTCTGTGTTCTTGGCTCTATTTATGACAGCCCGAAAGCCTAGGAGGGAAGCCTAAACTTTTGGATTCCCATGATGAGCTCATCATGAGACCATCACCCTGCCAATCTGCTGTGCATGATCACATCTTCCTTCCTCCAACTTGGCACTAAAGTGGACACAAGGAATGGACTATTAGTAAAATCTTCAAAGAAATTTCCCTCCACTTTAAATTTGCATGAGGAGAAGAAAAACTGTTGTTGTGTGAAACAATGAAAGTTGTTCTGGATTCCAGGGGGCTGGAGTTGAATCCCTTTCCTTCTGTGGGTCTCATTTTCTTCATCTGTAGAATAGTGTTCAGTTGGAAGATGACTTCTTTTATACTCATGCTTCTGAGGCCATCTCACTGAAACTTCAGGACTGTACTTTGATCCTGGTGTACTGACTTACAAGAATTTCTAGTCCCCTTTGAAGATAGTATGAGCTCTTCAGACTTTGCAGATTGAAGAAACTTTGTTCTGTAGCTTGTCCTTACATGAAAGTCCTTTGGGATCTTTGATATAGTCCATTTTTTTCTATTATCTGGTGAAGATATGAGGATTTTAATTTTCTTGATATATATATATATATATAAAACTATGCCTGTGGGTAAAATTAATATTATCTGATTTTTTTTTTTCTGGTAATTTTTCTTATAAAGCCAGAATCATTTTGTGGTGTTCTTCTGGTCTACAAAGAGCTGGTATTTTAGGGATTTGGTTGTACTTCCTTTCTTTTTTATTAGTTCTCTCATTCTGTAGTCATATATAAAGCTAAATTAGTGTTATATAGGCTAAATTAAGAACATGACATGGATCTTGTCTCCCATGAGCATCCAAGAATAATAGCTGACATTTATCAGCTCCTTACAGTGTTCCAGGTCAGGTGCTAAAAATTTACGTATGTGATCTCATTCACAACAACCTTCTGAGATACTGGGTTTACTCTTTCCATTTTATAGATGAAGGAGCTAAAAGTCAGCAAGGTAATGACATTTTCCCAAGAGCACACAGCTAGGTAGTCTTGCAGCGGAGAGGAGACATGTATCTGGTGGTGGTAGAATGAAAATCAGTAGAGTGATTTAAGTTTTTTTCTTACATCAGGGTTCACTCTTGGTATTATACATTTTATGGATTTTAACAAATGAACAATAACATGTACCCACCATTAGAGTATAGTGCAGAATAGTTTCACTGCTCTAAAAATCTTCTATCTTCACCTATTCATCTCTCCCTCCTGCCTCACCCCTGGCAACCACTGCTCTTGAACTGTCTCTGTAGTCTTGCCTTTTCCAAAACATTACACATTTGAAATCATACATTATGTAGTCTTTTCAGATTGTCTTCTTTTACTTAGTAATATACATTTAAACTGTGTCCATGTCTTTTCGTGGCTTGAAAGCTCATTTCTTTTTAACACTGAGTGTTACTCCATTGTTTGGATATATCACAGTCTGTTTATCCATTCAACCTACAGAGGGATATCTTGATTGCTTTTCCTTGACAAGTTTTAACAATAAGAAACAAAGCTATTATAAACATCCATGTGAATAGAGTAATTTTTAAGTACTTGCTATGGGAGACCAGAAGCCAGGGATTTGATTTAGGCCTTGAAGTTGATATTTTCATGGGTAGACATAGATGAAGGGACATTCTTGGTGGAGAGAACAAAGGAAGCAAGTATTTTTTTAATGCTTACCACGTGCCAGGCAAACTCCTGAGTATTTTCACATATGTTAACTTATTTGAGCTTTACAGTCATCTCCTTGAGCATTCCAATAATAATATTCCTTATTTTTACAGACGTGAAAGCTAAAGCTCAGAAGTGGTATATAACATCCAAATTCAACAGAACTAGAGAAGTTACAATTTGAACAAAATTTTATTTCCAGGCCTGCACCCTCTTGTTTTGTCCTACCAGGCTTTATTTAAAGGATTAGAGGAAATAGTTGATTCGAGCATAAAGCACAGAAAGGATATAGGTAGCAGTAATGCTTGACAAGGAGGTTGGCACCAGGCCATAGAAGGCCTTGAATTGGGCACTGTGGGGGTATTTCTGGGCAGTGGGGTAGTCAGCATGAAGTAATCAGGTTTGGAGGATGAAGGGCAAGGTTGTGGAAGGTCATGGAACAAGAGAAAGAATCATCTTATTTCACAAAATGGCCAAGGCCTGGTGGTGTTGACGCTAGGGAGATGAGAAAATGTGTATTTCTAATCCTGGGTAACCTTCAGGAGGAAAGGAAGCCTGGGGTCGAGTGAATCTACCTAAAAGAGGAAGTCCTATGTACTTTCCTTGCTGCCTGTCAGCATCTTGGTCTCAGAATGTCTTCTTGATCATTACCGCTCTGACTTCTCCATCACAGTATTTCAGAACATTGGGAAATGTCATTGTTTTGCAGGAACCTTATGGAAAGTTTACACAGTCAGTCAAATAATCAGATCATGAGGACTTTTAAGTCAGAGAGTTTGACGTAAATTTGGGATGAAGAGGCTTCCTGTTTCTCTCTTTCATTGAAATTGGTGTAGGGTTGCAACTTTTAAAATTTAAATCGTTAACAGTGGTAAAAGGGATGTCTCTGATCTTTGAGGAATTTCTAAAGATGGAAAAAACTGACACCCAGAGGTTATGCAACTTGCCTGAGTACTTGCCTGGCTGGTGTTAGGACCAGGTTGCTGCATGCTGAGCGCTGTGCTCTTTGTGCAGCTGCACAGGCTGTTTCTAACTTCAACAAGGTGGCCAAGAGACCAGCCTGCCCGGAGAGCAGTAGGGGCATTCATTTACCCAGGGAATTATGGTGTTTGGGTAATGTACCTTTTGAGAGGCCTTCTTCTAGAACATCGCTTTAAGCATGAAGGACACTAGTCCAGTCTCACAAACAGTCCACAGAGGGGAGAGAGCCAAAGACTGTCGTCCTGAGTCAGCACCTCTCTGTGTGCTCACCACTGACTAATATTGCTCTAGGGGCCCAGCCACTGGCAGGGCTCAGCCAGGCTCTCCCTTCTTCCTACACCGCCTGTTGGTTTCAGCTTGATGAGGCTTGTGACTTTACGTACAAGGGAAGTAGGGGATTCTTCATCCGCGTGGGCAGGCCCCAGTGGACTCCGTTTGACTGCTGCTATGAGTGTGCCAGAAAAGTGGGAAGCAGGGACTCCACACCCCAGAGCATGAGAACAAATTCCTCCCCAGACCTTTGATCCGGACATCTTGCCAAAAATAACTTGGTGGGAGGAGCTGCTGTTCTCTGCAGGCACAATAGGTGGTAGGTTTTTCTGTTTGTTTGTTAGTTTCTATTTCTCTTCTTAGTAGGTAATGTAAAATTTTAAAAATACAAGAAAGTAAGCCATGGAAAATACATGTGCCTCCCACTCCTGTCCTCAGGCTTCTAGTTCCTTTCTCCAGAGGCAGCGCTTTATTCTTCTAGATAAATTCTGTGCCCTCACAAAAACTTTTTTTTCTTTGAACACAAATGGAAATGTACTTTATTCTCCCCTTTGCTTTGGCTTTTTTCACTTAATATATTTTGGAGTTTGCCCCATATTGAAGTTTGTTCTTTTAACCACCAAATTTCCACAGATGTTTTATCTATTAACTTTTCTTTCTTTGTTGCTTTACTTCTTTCTTGCTTTCGAGTTCAAGTTAGGTTTTACACACGACTAAAGAGTAGAGAAAGATCCAACATTTAAAAAATTTACACACAGATCTACTCATCTCTGAAGGGTTTGAAGAGTTTTTATTGCCTGTGGGCCCTGAAGGTAGGACACTCTTAATCCTGTTTTACAGTGAAAAAGAGAGCAGCCAGGAGGCTCCCAGACTTCACTCCCAGTCCATTCTGGGAGTCTGTGACCATGAAGGATTGACTGGTCACAACCTTGTCCATGAAGAATCTCTATGACTGAATGGGTTTCTTAACAAGATAACTTTTAAGTGCTCTGTTATCTAAAATGGGAAATTGGGGCTCAGGGAGCCAAAATAATATACCAAGGAAGAGTTTGGCAAGTGAGGACAGATCTTACTTAGATGCTTGCATGAAAGAGCAGAAGACTCCTAACTTACCTTATGAGATGTTACAGAAAAGCAATGGGGGCAGGCGGAAGGCTGCGTCTAACTCACATAGAAAAAGGCAAGTCTCTTCTCAAGTCAGTCCCTTTACCTGCTGCATTTCTGCTTCATAGGATGGATGTGACTCGTCAATTCTACTTGTTCATTTTTTTTCCCTAAAAATATATCCTTTTTCTTTCTTTAGGTGCCATCTCAGTACCCTCCAATCCAGAGTATCAGAGTACAGTTTACCAGTAAGTATTGTCAAAAGTTTAGTTGGTTCATAGTTTTAAAAGAATCTTCTCTCCAGCTTCTTAATTTCCCCTAGAACATAAGATCTCTCCATTTTCTTAGGGAAACATTAAATCCTGAAATTGTTGGGGCCTGCATATTATTTTCATTAAGGTCAAAGAAGAAAAGGGGAGTAATTAGTTAACAGATAAGTGCTTGTCACTATACAGATTACATTATATTCCTCACTTAATCCTCCTAGGAACCCTTTGAGTAGAAATTACTCTCACTTTTTTAGGTAAGAAAACGAAGGCTTCTTACAAGTCTGTCTGGCTGTAAGATATGTCATTCCCCAGTAATTCTATTACAGGACAAAATTTTACCTTAATGAGAGTTGGGGGACTTAAAGGCAATGTGATAACTCTAACAAGAGAACATTATTTGGATCCAAGATTAATACTAGGACAACCACCAGTGGTTTATGTATGGATATTCATTTATTAAGTCCTCTTGAGCCAAAGGAAAGTATATCTTGCCTTCTATAAGTGATCCTCGTTTTCAATTCGAAGTATTTCTCAGGGACTTGATTCACAGCAAGAATTACTGAATTGTGCCCAGCAGTGGGAACTTACTCTTTCCTATCACCGAGGGACATGGTCCAGAGTGGAGATTTTGAAGTGTCGTTACTTGACCATTCCGGGTGATACTGAGGCTGCCATGGAAATGGAAGACATTTAGTTTTTGATTTATGCTTGAAATGGCCCCACACAAAGCTGTTAAAGTTATCATTCTGTGTTCTGCTGCTCTTCCTTTTCTTTTTCCTGTGGCAACCACTATTCCCAAGGCACCTTCCAGTAAAAACTGACAATAAAAAGGTAGAAGGGAGAAATAAGTCTATGTTCTTGAGCTCTTATATCAGAACCTGAACCCACAGACTAAGCTTTACTTAGTATTGAAGCATAACTAAGCTTAAGTGATTGTTGACGAAGGCCAGTAATACATGTTGTTGGGAAGTCTAGTTGCCAGGGCATGTGAAGAATTTTCATTTCATGGTGACATGGAGAGAAGAATAAAAGAAAAGTGAAAGTGTTATTCGCTCTGTTGTGTCCAACTCTTTGCAACCCAATGGACTGTAGCCCATCAGGCTCCTCTGTCCGTGGAATTCTCCAGGCAAGAATACTGGAATGGGTAGCCATTCCCTTCTCCAGAGGATCTTCCCAACCGAGGGATCAAACCCAGGTCTCCTGTGTTGCAGGCAGATTCTTTACCATCTGAGCCACCAGGGAAGCCTGGAGAGAGGATAAAGAGTTAAAGCGATTACTTTGTGTGGACGGGGTGTGCAGGACCCAGGCAAGAGGCACTTCCACCACCCTTTGCCCTAATCAATCCATTGAACAAAGAAGGCAGCACTGAAGTTGCCAATACCTCCTGATTTTGAAAAAATCAGGGAAACCTTGAGAGTCCATTTCCTGCCACAGGTGTGTTGTGACAACTGCCAGTTGCTGTAATCTTTCCACTCTTGAATCCCAGCCCCCTCTGAAACTCTCTTGGCTACTAGTGTTAGCTTTGCCTTTTCCATCCCACAGGGAAAGTGGATTCCAACCCTCATGTAGAAACATAGTCTTCTCTTACTTTTATTCTTTTCAAAATCTGTCCTTATCATTTTCTCTTCATATATTTCTAGACATATTGGATGATTGTTGCTTAATGCTGAGTTAAGGAGTCATTCTTTGTTTTTTTTTCTTTTACCCTACCCTCCTTAGAGTGTGAGAATGAGAACGGTTTCATCATCACATCCCCAGACGCGGATGGAACCATGAAGGTGCAGAACAACTCAATCATCATCACCTGTGATGGGTTCTATCTCATCTCTCTGAAGGGCTACTTCTCCCAGGAACTCAGCCTCAGGCTTCTGTACCGGAAGGGTCGGGAACCTCTCTTCTCCCTGAACATGGTCAAAATTGTTGACTCTGTCACAGTGGCCTATCTGCGTTTTAAGGACAAAGTCTACCTGAATATGACCACTCAGAATGCCTCCTGTGAAGACATCCAGGTGAATGGTGGGGAGTTGATTCTCATTCATCAAAATCCTGGTGGATTCTGTGTCTACTGAGGACCTGATGGCTGCACCCAAGCCAGGAACCAGCATGAAGGCCACACTGGGGGTGGACAGGACCCTGATTCTTCCTTGGGAGTGGAGGTGTTGTCCCAGCTCAGCCCTCATATTTGGCCACGTGAGATGTGACCAGAAGCAGATCACTCCTACCCCCACTCAGGGATATTTAAAACTTATTTTTACATACCAATTAACTTTATGTATTTATCCTGTATCTTCTAAATCACCTAACCCTCCTCATCCCTCAAGATTGCCTCAAGCCTGTTAGGCACCTCCGCCAGAGTGAGAAAAAAGGTGCCTCTTCCTCAAGATGTTGTTCCTTTGGTCAGGAAATTATCGTAATAAACTTTCATTATTGAAAAAGACACTTGACTACCATTTGTCATCTGACACTGTCAAAATGAAGAAGACCAGGGAGAGGGGTTTTGAATCTGCCAAAGCCAGTGGACTGACTGCTTGCAAGCAGAGGTGCCTCTCCAAGGTGAGATTTGTTGTAGTCTGCATAGTGCCCCAATCTCTGTCTCATGTGGAGGAATTCAAAAGGAAAATCACCTCATCAACAGCTGTCAGGACTTGATGAAGATAGCTGGCTAAGTAATACTCCGCTCTGGGCTTTTTTTTTCCCCCTTGTTTTCTCCATTTTGCTCTCCCAGCCTCCAAATGTTCTTGATAGAAATTTACCTTCAAAGAACCGTCTCGGGGGTGTGATGCTTGAAAAACCTAATCAGTGATTTAAGGAAAGCTGATGAGACTTTTCTAAGCTGGGAGAGTGAGATAATTTATTGTGAGGGTTATCTTTATCACACCGGAGTGCAGTGAAACCGCACCTCTCAGGATAAGTCAGTGGACATTTGAATAGTCTGGGGAGGAAATCACGTTTGCCACAGAGAGGCAGTGTAACGCATGCCTAATGCTGAGATACATACTCAGCCCCACATCTTGTGCTCAGGTACCACCTTGCTAGTTTCAAAAAATTGCTTTCGGTGAATTGTCCCCCCACCCTTGGGCTGTGCTGCATGGCTTACAGGATCTTAGTTCCCCAACCAGGGACTGAACCCAGGCCCACAGCAGTGAAAGTGCCAAGTCCTAACCATTGGACTGCCAGGGAGGTCCCCGACATGAATTGTTCTGAGCAAGATATTCTATGATACGTGTCTTGACTACTTAGAGGATTTAAATGTGTGTGTGTGCGTGTGCGTGTGTGTGTCTACTTGTTTGTTATTGACTGTTCTGCAAAGTCAAAGTTATTCAGAGTGGTTGCTAATAAGTACATGTTTATCACTGTAGATAATATTTAAGAAAATACATGTTTTTTAAGTTTAGAGTTTCTGACTGTATTTTTTCTGGACATATGCATTCCAGGCCAAAGCTTAATTGTTTTGTGAGTTGGCTGTCTTTTGTGCTATGGCCTCTCCTCACAGGTGCCCCCTCCTTTTAGGTACACATGGCCTGCTTCTCCCATGCTGGCCTCCTTCAGCAACACAGGGACACTTCTTCCAGCTTCCACCCATCAAAGTACATGTGTCCCATTTAAATCATTCAATCAAAGGGATAATAAACCTTTTTCTGAAAACAGTGGAGTTTTGTGTAAATGAAAAGTCAGGAGATTGGAATTCTAATTTTGACTCTGTTGCTAACTGGCCACAGGACCCTGGACCCTGGACAACTAATTTCCTATTTTGGGATCCTGCTTTTTTCTCTTGTCTCTAAAATGAATGATCATTTTAGAATCTTATGCTCATAAAGCTAAATGTGAATGTACATAGTAAATTCCTATGTACTGGTCGCTGTGAGTCAAGATGTATAATCTCTTTTAATGTGTGGAATAATTTTTTTTTTTCTCGACAACCTAGTATTTTCCCTCAGCGTTTTTGGTGATTTCTGTGAGCATGCATGCATGCTGTCGTGTCTGACTGTTTGCAACCCCATGGGCTGTAGCCCGCCAGGCTCTTCTATCCATGGAATATTCAAGGCAAGAATACTGAAATGGGTTGCCATTTCATTCTCCAGGGAATCTTCCCAACCCGGGATCAAACCGATGTCTCCTGTGTCTTCTGCATTGCAGGCGGATTCTTTGCCCGCTGAACCATCGGAGAGGCCCCGATTCCTTTGAGAACAGTTGCCAGTTGTTACTTAGTGACTTTCTGTTTAGGGAATGACTGAAAGGATTCCAGTCTTGATTCAAATCATAATTTGTTCTTAAGCATATTGGGCAGGTCCCCTATTTTAAATCATAGTTTTGTATTTAGTGCTCTCCTGGCTCTCAGAGAGTGTTAATATTAATATTAATAATATAGCTAATAATAATATTGATATTTACATGGAAACAAATAAAAGATCTTAGAATTCACTACTGGTTAGAGTGTTGAGAGTTTTTATTTATCTTTTTCTTCCTTTCCATGTTCTGATCAGCTAATTCCCGGAATAGGGGAGGACAGGGCAAACTTTCTGGTTTCCTATCTGCCTCCAGTTTCAGCCATTGGAATTATATCCAAGGGATGGTTGACCTGCCAGACTCCGCCTTTGCTTTTGAAAACGTATTCACCATAAGTTCTCAGGGCTCCTCTTCCTGGTTCAAGAGGTGGATTCAAATAGAATTCTATTTACTGTTACCCTTTCCCTCAGTACTGCTTGTCTTGTTTCTAAGTCTGGGATGATCTCCGTGAGTATTACATCCCCTCTCCTTCAAAGTCATTGCATCTGCAGTCTTAAGCAGAGGTCCCAGCTCTTAATGAGTTTGTGTGCACAGTCTGGTCACAGTGATCCCTGTGCCACCTGCGATGGTGTTAACTCCTCTTCTTCCTGAATGCTCCTCTTCCTTGACTTGCTTTGAATTAACCTCTTTCCAGGCCACTCTTTCCATCTCTGTTCTCTGCCTGTCTGATCTCCTTTTACCCCTCCTCTTTCTCTGCCTATCTCTTTTGTGATAATGCTCTATAGAGCTCCATCCTCAGCCCTCTTTCTCTACACAATGGGGGTCACAATCTGGCAGCTGACAAGCCACAATCTAGCTTATGTATGTGTTCAGTTTACTTATTAAGTTTGAATTTAGTCACCAACACTTAAACACTGGGAAATTTTTGACTTGTTTTGACAAAACAATGCAAAACAGAAGATCTGGTGATGCTGGGCCCAATTTTGACATGACAGAAATCATCTCAGTCTGGGTAGCAGCCTCCCTCTTTAGAGAAACTATGCACTCTCCATTTCTCTAGAGTCCCCCCCAGTTCATTCTGTGTGCAAATATGCTTACACCAACTCACTTCACTCACTTTCTGGCCATGGGGCATTCGAGTTGTGATCTCTGCTTCAACGACTTGCCTGTTTCATTGATTCTTATGCCTTCAACCACTGCTCCTACACCAATGACACCTCCATTCATTCTCCAGCTCAGATGTCTCCCACTCCAGGGTCACACTTACTTTAATCATCTGTATAATTGTAATAACATATAATGAGTACGTATATGCCAGACATATTAGCCATTTTATATGAATTGTTTTTTTAATTGGAGGATAATTGTTTTATAATATTGTGATGGTTTCTGCTGTACCTCAATGTATATCAATTATAACAATATATATATCCCTCCCTCTTGAGCCTTCCTGTCCCCCCAATCCCACCCCTCCAGGTCATCACAGAGCACCAGACTGGCCTCCCTGTGTGCTATACATCAACTTTCTGCTAGTTATATGAATTTAATTCTGTCTTTCTAACAGCTCTTTGTGGTAGGTATTATTCCTGTTTTACATATGAGAAACAAACCCTCAGAGGTGAAGTAATTTGTCCCAAGACATGAATCTAAGAAGTGGTGGAGCTCAGATTCAAGACCAAGGCTGGTTGACACCAAAGACCATGCTTTTAACCACTGTTTCCCTGCCTCTGGGCAACTCCATATGGAAGTAATGGGTACTTTACTCAGGATGCTCACAAAAGAATGTCCTCTCCTTTACAAAACCCACTCCTCTTCCTAATTCATGCTGTTGTTTAAAGGCATCATAACCAATACTGAAGCCAGAAGCCCCGGTGTCATCCTATTTTCCTCTTTTTCCCAGCCCCCAACCCACAAGCTTGTGGTCTTTGGCTTCTCCTTTTGCAGTGACCTCTCACAAGGCCTGCATGTCTCAGTGAGTTCTCATTGGATTAAGAGAATGATATCCTCTGTTTCAATAAATGAATGACATCAATGGACAAAATGAAGCAGAATGCCATGGTGGAAAGCTTGTGATATTTGGAGCCTAGTTTTAAATCCTCACTCTGCCATTCACTAGCTGGCTGACTTTGGCAAGTGTTTTTTTTTAAACTCTTTGAATCTTCACTTTCTTTATCAATAAAAAAGGGATGTTAACACATATCTCGAGCTATTTTGAGTATTAGAGTATCTAGTATATTGCCCAGAACATAGTTGGTCTCAATACTTAATAATTTACAAAAGTCACATCCACAAGACAGAAAGTGATTGCCAAATGAATAATTAAATTTATCTGGTTTAGAGATGGAGAGATCACTCAAGCAAATGGAAGAGCTTTGCAGAGTTTAGATTGGAGAAGAGGAAAGGAGAAGATAGAGGAGAACAGTGTATGTGAATGTCTCTGAGGTGGGAATTCTCATGGTACTTTCTGGGGACAGGGAGCTTTCACTGTGCTTATGACATTCATCCTCTCATTTTTTAATTTGAGCATATTCTATTTTCCAGGATAGAAACCTGTGTTTAGTCATGGTTGAAGGTAAGGATTAATGAGTAATTTGAGGATAAAATATTGGAGGCATTAAAGACATAGCTAAGAATTTTGGATCATGGCCTATAAAGGGAGACACTCAGTGTTTTTGAATAAAGAGAATTTATCATGATTTGGGGACAGAACCTAAGTTCTTGTCAATATCACTTTTCATTTTGACCCAATTTATATGAATACCTTATTCTCTGTCAATTGAACAAAAGCTTTGAATTACTTCTAGATGAAAATAAGAAAAACAAATGTCATAAAACCCAAGTTTTTAATACTTTTGGCAAAAGATTACAAATTATTGTTTAATAAAGACCATAATGGTTTTTAAAATATTAATTAAAATTTTATAAGTCATATATTAGGATATCAATGAGATATTATGAGCACTAAAAAAATAATCACTGAAGAATTCAAGCACCATGAACATTTTTTTGTTTATAACTTAAACTATTTAGTTTTCAGCAGTGCTTTGGAATTGCTTACCATCTGTCTACCTATCCATCTATCACTCATCAGTCATCTAACTATTGTACTTTCCCCCTGAAATAGCCTACCTCATAGAATGTGTGGGTAGCTTGGAACCTTTCTCAAGAACATCCTTAGTAATTAGTCATTGTGGCTGTTATGGCCACTCATTCAATGCATAATCCATGGGATCAAGACATGGAAGGATTTGTTAAAATTTAAGTGTAAATATTACTTAGGAGAGCTGATATGTGAGCCTGTTAATGCTTTATCACCACCACTTTACCCCCAACCAAAAGCTGGTCATATGATTCATTCCAGTCTTGAGGGTGTGGGATGTAAGGACCTTTAGCTCTGACTGATGCCTGGGGGACAACTAGGGTAGCACTGAATCCAGAAGCAGTCAGGGAATTGCCTTAGGAAGAGAATGTTGAACTTCCAGGTTATCCTATCATTCTGACATAGCCTTTCAGAAATCTGAAGCCACGGTGCCTAGGGGTGTGTTTAAACATGGACCTTGACCAGCATTTTGATTAATGGAACTTGTTGACTTTGTTCATCTTTCTGTGGTCTGTCTGTGAGAGGAACAGAGGAATGCTAGGACTGAAACAGACCTCAGCATTTGGGTTTTCTTGGAGTCATGCCAAGGCTGAAAAAAGACTTTTACATTCACATACATACTCTTTATTGACGATAGATATAAAAGACCTTTTATTTTTCTCCTGATTTATTCAGTCTTGACCTTTAGTTTTTGAGGTTTGAGGTTAAAAGTAGAACAGTAACAAAGTAATATGTTTCTAGAAATACAAGCAGGAAATAATTTCTAAAGGTCATTTCAACCCAGCTCTTTACGTTTATTTAGGGTGTACTATTTATTAGTAAGGACATTTATCATCTTAGTGATTTTTAAGATATGACAATCTATATCCACCCCCTATAATCAGTTTTAAGAGTTAATATTCTGCTATCCTTTGACTGTTCTTTAAGTAAGGCAACTTGAAACTTTGAATTTATAAAAATCTCATTCACTATTATAAATTAAGCAATAGGCAGTCAGTATAAATGTGCTCTACTACTACTATATACCACACATTGTACTTAGCATTTAGTGATACCTTTCTTCTCGAACCCAAACCAATAAAGTAAATGGCAACGGGGTCATACTTATCAATAATTACCTTAAACATAAATGTGTTGAATCCCCCAACCAAAAGACAAAGACTGGCTGAATGGATAGAAAAACAAGACCCCTACATATGTTGTCTACAAGAGACCCACCTCAAAACAGGGGACACATACAGACTGAAAGTGAAGGGCTGGAAAAAGATTTTCCATGCAAATAGAGACCAAAAGAAAGCAGGAGTAGCAACACTCATATCAGATAAAATAGACTTTAAAACAAAGGCTGTGAAAAGAGACAAAGAAGGTCACTACATAATGATCAAAGGATCAATCCAAGAAGAAGATATAACAGTTATATATGCACCCAACATAGGAGCACCTCAATATGTAAGACAAATGCTAACAAGTATGAAAGGGGAAATTAACAATAACACAATAATAGTGGGAGACTTTAATACCCCACTCACACCTATGGATAGATCAACTAAACAGAAAATTAACAAGGAAACACAAACTTTAAATGATACAATAGACCAGTTAGACATAATTGATATCTATAGGACATTTCACCCCAAAACAATGAATTTCACTTTTTTCTCAAGCACACACGGAACCTTCTCCAGGATAGATCACATCCTGGGCCATAAATCTAGCCTTGGTAAATTCAAAAAAATTGAAATCATTCCAAGCATCTTTTCTGACCACAATGCAGTAAGATTAGATCTCAATTACAGGAGAAAAACTATTAAAACTTCCAACATATGGAGGCTGAACAACATGCTGCTGAATAACCAGCAAATCACAGAAGAAATAAAAAAAGAAATCAAAATTTGCATAGAAACAAATGAAAATGAAAACACAACAACCCAAAACCTGTGGGACACTGTAAAAGCAGTCCTAAGGGGAAAGTTCATAGCAATACAGGCATACCTCAAGAAACAAGTCAAATAAATAACCTAACTCTACACCTAAAGCAACTAGAAAAGGAAGAAATGAAGAACCCCAGGGTTAGCAGAAGGAAAGAAATCTTAAAAATTAGGGCAGAAATAAATGCAAAAGAAACAAAAGAGACCATAGCAAAAATCAACAAAGCCAAAAGCTGGTTCTTTGAAAGAATAAATAAAATTGACAAACCATTAGCCAGACTCATCAAGAAACAAAGGGAGAAAAATCAAATCAATAAAATTAGAAATGAAAATGGAGAGATCACAACAGACAACACACAAATACAAAGGATCATAAGAGACTACTATCAGCAATTATATGCCAATAAAATGGACAACGTGGAAGAAATGGACAAATTCTTAGAAAAGTACAACTTTCCAAAACTGGAAAACAGAAACGAACCAAAAAGAAATAGAAAATCTTAATAGACCCATCACAAGCACAGAAATTGAAACTGTAATCAGAAATCTTCCAGCAAACAAAAGCCCAGGTCCAGACAGCTTCACAGCTGAATTCTACCAAAAATTTAGAGAAGAGCTAACAAACTCTTCCAGAAAATTTCAGGGGAAGGTAAACTTCCAAACTCATTCTACAAGGCCACCATCACCCTAATACCAAAACCTGACAAAGATGACACAAAAAGAACTACAGGCCAATATCACTGATGAACATAGATGCAAAAATCCTTAACAAAATTCTAGCAATCAGAATCCAACAACACATTAAAAAGATCATACACCATGACCAAGTGGGCTTTACCCAAGGGATGCAAGGATTCTTCAATATCTGCAAATCAATCAATGTAATACACCACATTAACAAATTGAAAAATAAAAACCATATGATTATCTCAATAGATGCAGAGGAAGCCTTTGACAAAATTCAACATCCATTTATGATAAAAACTCTCCAGAAAGCAGGAATAGAAGGAACATATCTCAACATAATAAAAGCTATATACGAAAAACCTACAGCAAACATTATCCTCAATGGTGAAAAATTGAAAGCATTTCCCCTAAAGTCAGGGACAAGACAAGGGTGCCCACTTTCACCATTACTATTCAACATAGTTTTGGAAGTTTTGGCCACAGCAATCAGAGCAGAAAAAGAAATAAAAGGAATCCAAATTGGAAAAGAAGAAGTAAAACCCTCACTGTTTGCAGATGACATGATCCTCTATACAGAAAACCCTAAAGACTCCACCAGAAAATTACTAGAACTAATCAATGAATATAGTAAAGTTTCAGGATATAAAATCAACACACAGAAATCCCTTGCATTCCTATACACTAATAATGAGAAAATAGAAAGGGAAATTAAGGAAACAATTCCATTCACCATTGCAACTAAAAGAATAAAATACTTAGGAATATATCTACCTAAAGAAACTAAAGACCTATATATAGAAAACTATAAAACACTGGTGAAAGAAATCAAAGAGGACACTAATAGATGGAGAAATATACCATGTTCATGGATTGGAAGAATCAATATAGTGAAAATGAGTATACTACCCAAAGCAATTTATAGATTCAATGCAATCCCTATCAAGCTACCAACGGTATTCTTCACAGGGCTAGAACAAATAATTTCACAATGTGTATGGAAATACAAAAAACCTTGAATAGCCAAAGCAATCTTGAGAAAGAAGAATGGAACTGGAGGAATCAACCTACCTGACTTCAGGCTCTACTACAAAGCCACAGTCATCAAGACAGTATGGTACTGGCACAAAGACAGAAATATAGATCAATGGAACAAAATAGAACGCCCAGAGATAAATCCACACTCCTATGGACACCTTATCTTTGACAAAGGAGGCAAAAATATACAATGGATTAAAGACAATATCTTTAACAAGTGGTGCTGGGAAAACTGGTCAGCCACTTGTAAAAGAATGAAACTAGAACACTTTCTAACACCATACACAAAAATAAACTCAAAATGGATTAAAGATCTAAACGTAAAACCAGAAACTATAAAACTCCTAGAGGAAAACATAGGCAAAACACTTTCCGACACACATCACAGCAGGATCCTCTATGACCCACCTCCCAGAATATTGGAAATAAAAGCAAAAATAAACAAATGGGACCTAATTAAACTTAAAAGCTTCTGCACAACAAAGGGAACTATAAGCAAGGTGAAAAGACAGCCTTCAGAATGGGAGAAAATAATAGCAAATGAAGCAACTGACAACTAATCTCAAAAATATACAAGCAACTCCTGCAGCTCAATTCCAGAAAAATAAATGACCCAATGAAAAAATGGGCCAAAGAACTAAATAGACATTTCTCCAAAGACATACAGATGGCTAACAAACACATGAAAAGATGCTCAACATCACTCGTTATCAGAGAAATGCAAATCAAAACCACTGTGAGGTACTATTTCACGCCAGTCAGAATGGCTGCTATCCAAAAGTCTACAAGCAATAAATGCTGGAGAGGGTGTGGAGAAAAGGGAACCCTCTTACACTGTTGGTGGGAATGCAAACTAGTACAGCCACTATGGAGAACAGTGTGGAGATTCCTTAAAAAACTGGAAATAGAACTGCCATATGACCCAGCAATCCCCCTGCTGGGCATACACATCAAGGAAACCAGAATTGAAAGAGACACGTGTACCCCAGTGTTCATTGCAGCACTGTTTATAATAGCCAGGACATGGAAGCAACCTAGATGTCCATCAGATGAATGGATAAGAAAGCTGTGGTACATATACACAATGGAGTATTCCTCAGCCATTAAAAAGAATACATTTGAATCAGTTCTAATGAGGTGGATGGAACTGGAGCCTATTATACAGAGTGAAGTAAGCCAGAAAGAAAAACACCAATACAGTATACTAACACATATATATGGAATTTAGAAAGATGGTAACAATAACCCTTTATATGAGACAGCAAAAGAGACACAGATGTATAGAACAGTCTGTTGGACTCTGTGGGAGAGGGAGAGGGTGGGATGATTTGGGAGAATGGCATTGAAACATGTATAATACCATATATGAAATGAGTTGCCAGTCCAGGTTTGATGCACGATACTGGAAGCTAGGGGCTGGTGCACTGGGATGACCCGGAGGGATGGTACGAGGAGGGAGGAGGGAGGAGGGCTCAGGATGGGGAACATGTGTATACCTGTGGTGGATTCATGTTTATATATGGCAAAACCAATACAATATTGTAAAGTTAAAAAAATAATAATACAAAAAAAAGAAATGAAAATAGGCCATTATTTTTGATCTTTTACTCTCAAACCCCAAATACTTGCTGCTGTTCTGTCTATTGTTTATGCCTCTCCTAGCACTCATGTTGGAGAAGACAATGGCACCCCATTCTAGTACTCTTGCCTGGAAAATCCCATGGACGGAGGAGTCTGGTGGGCTGCAGTCCATGGTGGCTGCAGTCCAATAAGAGTCAGACATGACTGAGCTACTTCACTTTCACTTTTCACTTTCATGCACTGGAGAAGGAAATGGCAACCCACTCCAGTGTTCTTGCCTAGAGAATCCCAGGGACGGGGAAGCCTGGTAGGCTGCCGTCTATGGGGTTGCACAGAGTTGGACGTGACTGAAGTGACTTAGCAGTAGCAGCAGCACTCATATATTATCCAGATGCACTGTAGAATATTATTCAGTCAATACAAAATTGATAAAGTATACATTATTTGTATATTTTTCATTTATACTATTTATCTCCATTTAGTCATGTTGATACTATTTTAAACTCTTAAAATCTATGCAAACACACTCTTTTAGGCAATAAGCAATTCTCATTCCATTTACAATTAAATCTTACTTTATTAGAGATCAAATACATAGCATTTTTGAAAGAGCAGACATCTGAAAGTTCAAAATAAGTTTGTCTATGAATTTTCATTTTTAGAATGTTGAATTATAAGATAAAGAGACTAGAGACTGAGTTAATACATTTCTTATATGCATGCATGCCTGCTCAGTTGCTTCAGTTGTGTCTTTGTGACCCTATGGACTGTAGCCTGCCAGGCTCCTCTGTCCATGGGAGCCTCCAGGCAAGAATACTGGAGTGGGTTGTCATGCCCTCCAGGGGATTTCCTGATCCAGGGATCGAACCTGCATCTCCTGCATTGCAGATGGATTTTTACTCCCAGTGAGGCACCGGGGAAGCCTGATTTCTTATATAGCATTCCTTAGTGTTCTTGCCTGGAGAATCCCAGGGATGGGGGAGCCTGGTGGGCTGCCGTCTGTGGGGTCGCACAGAGTTGGACATGACTGAAGCGACTTAGCAGTAGCAGCAGCAGCATATCATTATTATTATTATTCATCTACAGATAATTGTTGAATTCCTACTTTGCATTATGGTGTGCCTACTATGCTAGGTAGTCAAAATATAAAGAAAAATACAGAATCAGTTCTTTCCAGTAAGTATTGAATATAGTATGTAGCACTAAGTGGAGTGAGGAGAAGCTAGATATATGATATCAAGATGTCAGATAAAAACTGATGTTGATAACTATAAAGAAAGGAATCGATTTGAAAGATATCAGGAATGAAAACTAATAGGACCTGTTGATTGGTAGGATGTAAGTGGTAGATTTTGTGGTGAGGAATTCATTTGTTCATTCATTAAAACTAATATTTTGAGAGTCATGAAGAAATAAGAAACAAGTGAAAACAAAAGAAATAAAAATGTTAATGCTATGAGAAATAAAGTGTGAGGTTATTGACTTTAAATGGGGAAGAGACCTTGTTGAGGAGATGCCATTTAACTCAAGATCTGAAAATCTGAAGAAACTAGCTGTTTGAAGCAAAACATGTTGGTAGGGGCCAATGAGGTGGGGGTGGATTATGAAAAAGGAAGTTAAAAAATTGGTCACTTCTATGACCATGTGACCAACTTTGTAAATAAGAACTATAATAATTATGAGTATTTCTCTTATTTTGATATGACCATGTTTATGTATATATTACTGGAGGAGAACATGGCAACCCACTCCCGCATTCTGGCCTGGAGAATCCCCATGGACAGAAGAGCATGGTATGCTACAGTCCATGAGGTCGCAGAGTCGGATATGACTGAGTGATTAAGTACAGCACAGCACACGCATAAATTAACCACTCTTTTCCTTCCACTTTCCCATTCCTTCTACTGTGAACACTGTAGCTGTGTTCACAGTGTTAACTTTATATATTAGTGTGACTCAGCTGGAAGAGCAATGAACATCATCCAAAAATGAATAAGTGAACTTTGTATCTTATTTGTGGGAGAGAGTTAACATGCTTTTGGTTATACAAGGAATAGATCCATCATTGGGTGGAAGCATCATTTTGGTATTCTTTTTATTTGGAAGTTACTATGATTGAAAGATGCTGTGTTGACACTGGGTGAACTGTGGAGGGTTTGTACTAGTACAAGTTAGCTAACCTTGAAGTTTAATTCCTCGCTTTCTTTTTCCTGTGTGCTTGCAGGGAGAAGACTGCGTGAAATTTAGAAGGTGGAAATGAAGGAGCAGCTATTTTTATACTCAAAGGTATAAAAATGTTATCTTTCTGGGTCCAGTATTCAAGGGAAAGTGACAGCATGGAGAAAAGGCAAGGAAGCTCCAATATGTAAGATAATAGGAGTCCTTGAGGAAGAAACCAATTTTAAAAACAGAAAAATGTGTCCAAAACTATAGTTTAAAAAATCTCTTCTGAAATGATAAAATTTGAAACCGCATATTACATGCATGGGAATACTGACCCTGAAGGACCAATACCAAGACATAGTAAAATTACTGAATGTAAAAAAAGAAAATAATAGGCATCTAGGCAAAAATGTTTTCACCAGACTCTTTGAGACTAACACTTTATTCATTTTCTTTTTCTGCTGTAAAAGATTATCAGAAACTAGTGGGCTTAAAACAACGGAAATCTATTCTCTTAACAATTCTAGAGGCCAGAAGTCTGACATGAATCCTATAGAGCTAAGATCAAGATGGCAGAAGGGCTGACTCTTCTGGAGGCTCTCAGGGAGAATCCATTTCTTTGCTTTTTCCAACTACTAGAGGCTGTTCTCATTCGTTGGTCAGTAACCCTGGCTCACTTCACATTTTCTCCCCTTGCTTCAATCATCACATTGCCTTCTCTCTTTTTTTGTAGTCAAATCTGCCTCTGCCTTCCTCTCATAAGGATACCTGTGATTACATTTAGGTCCATCTGGAAAATCTAGGGTAACCTCCCCATGTCAAGACTCTCAATCACATCTGCCACATCCCTTTTGCCATATAAGTTGACATATACACAGGTTGCAGATATTAGGAAATGGAGATTTTTGAGTGGGGAGAGGCATTATACAGTCTACTAAAAACACACAGCCAGAAGAAAATGGAGAACATTTAAAATACTCAAGAAAATACAAGACAAAAATTTTATATCCAGCAAAAATAACATTCAAGTACAATGGGCATAGAAAAATTGCTTTCAACTTTAAAAACTCAGGAAATATTGTTCCCATGAACCCTTCTTGAAGAATCTATTAGAAAATAAACTATAATAACTAGATAGACTTTGACCTAGGGACTTGTGATCTGAGAAACCAAGTTTTTTTTTTTTTTCTTTTTAAATTAATTTTATTTTATTTTTAAACTTTACATAATTGTATTAGTTTTGCCAAATATCAAAATGAATCCACCACAGGTATACATGTGTTCCCCATCCTGAACCCTCCTCCCTTCTCCCTCCCCATACCATCCCTCTGGGTCGTCCCAGTGCACTAGCCCCAAGCATCCAGTATCGTGCATTGAACCTGGACTGGCATCTCGTTTCATACATGATATTTTACATGTTTCAATGCCATTCTCCCAAATCTTCCCACCCTCTCCCTCTCCCACAAAGTCCATAAGACTGTTCTATACGTCAGTGTCTCTTTTGCTGTCTCGTATACAGGGTTATCGTTACCATCTTTCTAAATTCCATATATATGCGTTAGTATACTGTATTGGTGTTTTTCCTTCTGGCTTACTTCACTCTGTATAATAGGCTCCAGTTTCATCCACCTCATTAGAACTGATTCAAATGTATTCTTTTTAATGGCTGAGTAATACTCCATTGTGTATATGTACCACAGCTTTCTTAGCCATTCATCTGCTGATGGACATCAGAGATAAGACTTGAAAGGAGGAGGTTATCGTATACAATGGCTATATCCTCTGACACCATAACTTTAAAATGGGAAGGGGAAGATATATTAAAAATAAATTTTAAACTGATCTTATTAACTGTATTGGTGGTAGTTATATTAGTATTTTGAAACTGTTGTGGAAATGTGGAATAAAATAAAGGTACAATCATCATTTAAGAATTAACTCAAAGAAAGCTCCTCTGTTAAGTCCTCCTTTAATTCTACTAGGAAGAAGAGCTCTTTTCCTTTCTTTAAATTCTCATTATACAATTATTTTTATGACACATTATTTAAAATTTTTTTGCTATAGTGATTTGAAGCAAGTTTTTTTCTCAAGCAACATAATGATGAGTTTCTATACCTGGCACAGTGCTGAGTATATAAGGTTGGCCAGTGCATAATTTTTTGTGAGTACATAAATGATTTACCTGGAAGAAACAGCAGATACAGAGATAATACATTGATATTGCTAATAAAATGGGTCCACATTTCTTGCTTTCCAAAATGTTGCAATGTCTGAACAATAGAGTATCTTTGTTAATAATGTCAGTTTATGAAATAATGAAATGTTTCTTATATAAGCCTGAATCCTGCCTCCAAGTGATTTGTTTTTACTTACATTGGTAGTATGGAAATAGGTCCCTAAGGACCCATACTTTTATTGTTTTCTGAAGGTAGTTAGTTCCTATGGATACAATTTGTTAGACAAGTCTCATAAACCATAATTAGCTACCCACCCCCACACAAAATCATACCATTATTACTCACCTGCCCACAGCATCTTTGTGCATAGAACAGGTTACTTTATACAGACTGTAAAGTAGCGATGGAATTCATTCTGAGTCTGTAGCCTGGTCACGTGCTTACACGCAGAAGACAGTTGTAACAGGAAGCTTCTGCTGGCTGCTCTTAGACTAGGAAAAAAAAAAGATTTTCCTCTGGTTTGGCTGACTTCCCTATTAATTTCGTGTCAATTGAAAATATAACTCATTTAGTATGCAACAGGAATATTTCTGGAAAAGGAATAAATGTCTAGCTAAGGAGACAAGGAACTGAATGATCCAAGCTAAGTCTAGACAAGCAGACAGTTGAGTCTAAATCCACATTCCATTGAATTAGTTTTTCCCATAAAGTTAAATAAGATATGAAACTTTCTCAAATTATTGTAAGTCACACTCTTCATAAGACTTTTGCCAGAAATTCTTGAGTGGCAAAGTGGCAGTCAGCACAATGTATGATATAACTTCCTAAATAAAAGCTTCCTTCTTAGAAAGGCTTAAGATGGCCCTTGGGGGCACTGAGAAAGGGAATGAGGGAATGCAATGAAGTAAAAGCAAATATAAAACTGGCATGGAGAAGACAAAAAAATCTAGGAAGGGACAGTGTAAATGTCCTTTAAGAGCATAGATTTATAATAGAGGCTTATTAAACTTGAGGTTTACAATAAAGGTTTATTATTATTTCAATTCAGTTTATTTGAACGGGTATTTGTTCAATTTCTTTCACTAGGTACCTGACATTTGTAGGTATTCTGAAAAATCCGAGAGAGATATATAAAAAGGAAGCAGAGTGATTTTATTGGTATAAACCCAAGATTTGGAATCAACAGAGGCTTAACTTCAAGTTGAGATTTTACCTTTACTTATGAGCTGTGTTCTTTGGCTATTATTTAGTTGTAGGTCCCCTACTCATTGCCTCCTCTGCTCTACCACTGTACAAATAGGGATAATGAAACCTATCTGACTGGATTGTTGTGCAGGTGAAATGAAGCCCTAAGCACACTTCAGTTCATGACATTTTCAAGATATTTAGTAATCTTTAGTCACTACCTGTAGTGTCTTATGTAACAGAAATCAGAGATATAAGAGCTTCTTAAATAAGCAGAGAGAGAGAATAATTTGTGGGTTTGCAAGAAAGATGAATAAGATAAATTGAATATTTTGCATCACTGGCAAATAGCAAAGACTTTATGATCTGTATGAAGCAGTGGGCCTGTAGCTTTTTGTTTTATTATTGAAAATTATATAGGCTTAAGCTTTCCTGAAGGCTTCACTTGTGGCTCAGATGGTAAAGAACCCTCCTGAAAGGTGGGAGATGTGGGTTCAGTGCCTGGGTTGGGAAGATCCCCTGGAGAAGGGAAAGGCTACCCACTCCAATATTCTGGCCTGGAGAATTTCATGGACCCTTTAGTCCACGGGGTCGCAGAGAGTCGGACATGACTGAGTGACTTTCATGTCAAGCTTTCCTGATAGCTCAGACAGTAAAGAATCTGCCTGCCATGCAGGAGACCTGTGTTTGATCCCTGGGTCGGGAAGATTCCCTGGAGAAGGAAATGGCTATCCACTCCAGTATTCTTGCCATGGACAGAGGAGCCTGGTGGGCTACAGTCCATGAGGTTGCATAGAGTCAGACACAACGGAGCAACTAACACACACAAATAGGCTTAAGAAAGTTTTAAAAAAAGACAGATTTATCATTTTACAGATGAGAAAACAAAGATTTACCTTGGCAGAGGCTACTAAATAATCGACAAAACTGTCTTCTTTTCTCTCTGGTACTCTCAGCCCCCTCACAGTTGGAGGTGGCCATGTGACTGAGTTCTGACCAATGAAATGTGAGTCATAGCCCTTCCTACTTGGCATCATCCATGTTCTTCTCATATATACGGACTGGATATTGATCTCCAGGGCAACTTTGAACCCTGTTCAGCCTAGGTCTGTAAACTACATGCAATAGAATATCTTTCCCCTTTCTCATCACCAATCAGAAACACCTTTTTGGTCTACACACACAAGAAATTTCCACTGCTTTAAGTTATTGAGCGTCTGGGTTTTTTTTTTTTTTTTTTTTCACAGTAACTAGGATTGCTCAGCTAAAACAGTTGGAGAGAATAAGAAATTGACTGCATAAAGAACAACTCACAGAGCCATGTTAAAAACCTCAAAATATCAAGGAATCAGCTCAAATCTACCTTATCATTTTTACACCTATTATATTTTTAGACGTAGCTTGAAACTTATAAAACTGTGCTTGGTCTGGTTTCTAATTGTGCTGAGGTTAATGCATGTTGGTGGGGAGTAATCATGTTTATATTTGTCTTAAAAATACAAGTGGTCAAATGCAAGCTTTCCATCACTCTTGTAGTCAAGTGATGCTTTGTTTTGTGTAGTTTCTAATGTCATTATACAGATTAATTCATACAATATGGCAGTACTACAAATTATTCTTCAGAAATCTAAATATTTAATACAACCATTAAAGTCTTGAATACAAACAGCAGTGAGATCTTCAAATTAATTATTTTCCAAGGGCCTTTTCCTACTTTGAAATCATAGAATAGTGGTTATGATGTTAGCAATTGATTTTCATGGAACTTATACTTCATGGAACAGTGCAGGTACTGTTCTAGGTGCCTGGAGTAGAACCCTATCCACCACTACCCCAAAAAGATCTGAGAGTCCACATCTTTGCTCCAAAGAGATTTAAAATGACTCACTTGAAATTTTTACAAATATAATATCTCTAGATTCCTTGCAGTAGTGATCAAGCAGAGAGATGAAAACTTCACCATTGACTTTTCTGGTTTAATTCATTACTTGTGCTTTATTTCCAAGTCAAGAGTTAAGGTATCCTGTGAAACCTAGCCAATCTGGTGTTCTAGAATGAGTGATGTACTTAAGGTAAGATCCTCCGGTTCCAGAACAAAGTCTGCCACTCACTTCACAACCATGGGCCTTAGATCTATAATTTCTCATCCTAATTCTTATTGTCAAGAAGTTCTAAATCTATGGGACGGATGAATCTGTTGATATATTCCCTCAAACTTTGAATCTAACGTTCTACTAGAGGACCAGCCATATTTAAGAGGAAAAGTTACCACCAGCACTGCCTTCAGCACCATTGCCATCATCATTATCACCTGTCTGCAGCGGTGGGATAGTGTGGCTAGAACAGACTCAAAAATCAGATGACCTATTTGCATCTTGGTTTTACTCTTCACTAGCTGTGTGACCTTGGGCAAAATACTGGACTACTCCATGCCTCAGTTTGTTCTCTAAAATAAGAAGGAGGGTGGTAATATTTACTTCACAGAGTTACTGAGTAGACTAAGGTAATTCATGTACATAAAACATTTAGAAGATTGCCTGGCATACAGTAAGCACTGATTATGAATCAGGGTAACTAATGTTATGGTTTTTATTTTTATGGTTTTATTGTTATGGCTTTTGGGTAACTTATGGCACTGGGGGAAATATGAGGCCTTTGAGGTCTCATATTGCTGTCACCTCTTTCTATAAAGAATTGGTCATAGGTAAGCAAGAAGCATGGATATTTTGACTGTCTGTGGGTGAGGGCTTTTAAACATAAGGAAGTATTGCTAACATTCTGATTCTTAAGTTGGATAGGGAGTAATGAGTATTTTATCACTATGTTCTATAATGTATATATTATTTTGCATGCATCAAATACCTCATCGAAAACAACAGGATTTGTGAAGTCCTATTTACAAATTTATATAAAATTATATAAATGGATGTGCATATATAATTAGAATGGATTCATAGCATTTCAAAAATCATGGGATAAGCACTCCAACTTGCTCAGTTGTAGAGTGACATCCAAAGAGTTGAGTTACATGCAGTGTTGACTTGATTTGCCCAGATGTTGACTAGCTGATTCCAGGAAAGCTTCCTTTTCATTCTAAGTCTAGACAGTTACCCTTTCTATTTCCATTAAATGCTGTACTTTTTGTCTTGTCTGGTGACAACTGGAAGTAATAAACTGCTTGTCTGCTTTCTTTACTAGGTTTTAGGTCAGTGAAGGCAAGAGTTATGTCATGTCTACAGTTCTCTTTCTAAAATCTAGCAGCAATCCTGGCACCTTTGAGGCAATCAGTAAATGTGTGGTGACTAGTGAATGAATGAATGAATGAATTCATACCAAAATGAAAATGTTTGATTTATCTGAATGAACTTCTTCTAGTTGGGCTATTTTGACTGTAAAAAGACGTCAGAGTTTAGCTCCTATGTAAGAACTTGGTGGTCCTTTTTGGTTCCCCTGA
This sequence comes from Bos indicus x Bos taurus, assembly GCF_003369695.1. Lineage (NCBI taxonomy): Eukaryota > Metazoa > Chordata > Mammalia > Artiodactyla > Bovidae > Bos > Bos indicus x Bos taurus. Next base: position 40,132,718 of record NC_040091.1, on the reverse strand, counting down.
TATCACATGATACAGCCTCTTGTCCCCCAGGAGCAAGAGAAGACAGCAGATTTCCACTTTTGTCTGTAATTTGCCTTTATCAATATGAACTCTTTACTCTTCCTCCTCCTCTTCCCAAATAGCATGGTTTAGGGGAAAATTTAATCAAGGATGACTATTTCTTCAGAGAAAAGACCATCTCTAATATAAATCAAACATAACCTAAGGAATCAGACTAGCTGTTTTCAAATTAAGTAATGGGTTTAGAGGAGAATGTCACCATGTGTCCAGTGCTGCACAGATACCATTGACTCTTTGTGTAAGATTGACTTTTCACCCCAGTTTTTGTTACCCACACTTTCATGATCTTTGTTTCCCTCCTGAAGAGATAATTTGCCAAATGTTAGCCCTCCTTGGGATCTGTGTCTTGGAGAGACTGAAACCTGGCTGGGAGTATTTGTTAGCCAAGAGTGAATTACATTGCTTATGATTTTTTGGAATGATCTTGTGTCTAAAATAACTAACACAAAATTGTTATGCAAAACAAACCAAGTTCTCCAACACAAAGATGAACAAAAACCTAAGGAAATCCCACAACATGAAAAAAGAGGCACCAAACCCAACAAACAGAACCATTTCCTCTGGTTAGGAAACACAGTGTTAGAAGAAACTCATATGAGGAAGAAGGCAGGAGAACATCTGATGCTAATGCAGACCCAGCTATTTGTGAGGGCTTGCGTAGGTCTTAGAAGCTCTTCAGGAGACACTGACCTACAACTTCTGTCACACAGCTTATTTATGACATGTCCTCATTTTTCATACTTTGGTACCATAGAAACTTTCTTTGGAGAATTGTGAAAAAACAGCTTGGAAGCCAGCAGTGCTTCTGATTGACACTGGAGTGGACAGAGACACTGAGACAGGGGTGACGGGCAGCAAGCACTGAGTTGGGTACATTCCTTGGGCAGGATCCTAGTAAGCCACTAGGTAGGGCTGGGCGCATGCTGGGAAAGTGGTGAGACTCTGATCACATGACTGGATTGTTTTTCAGAAGCTTACTACCCAGTGGTGTCCCAACTTCTAAACGTGATGATTATACAAATATTTGCTGAGTGTTTCTCAGGTATCAAGCATGGGAGGTGTATGTATGAATGTCTGTGACAAATATCCCCAGGTGGAGTTCTCTTCGCTCCACTCCAGTTACTTTTACAAATAAGACAATAAACAGCAAGATAGTAGAAGATTCTATGAGTGCGGTGAATGGGATGGACATGGACTACTGCTGTATTGGCAAAAGAAGTCATTGTGAGTTGGAGCTCCTTGAGACATCTTCATGGGTGTGGTAAGCTATAGTTGAATGTTGAGATTTCTGATTAAATAGCAGAAAAAATAAATAAAATGCTAGGCAGCTTGCCCTATGACTTGTAATCTTCATGAAGCCTAATGGGAACAAAATTTCTATTGCCAAGAAAAGTTACAAAACCTAGACATTCCTTCAGGCTTCCGGAAAAAAGACAAGAATTACTCCACAGTGCAAATAAACAGGATGGGAAGCCAGAATAAACCATAATAAGGACATCTGTCATTTGTGGCTGTCCAAAGTCTTAAATAGACCCTATACTTCAACTGTTCTGTTACAATTCCCACCTTTGTTGAATAGAATGTTGCCGGCATGTAATCTAGATTCCACCAATCAGACATGCAACTTTGGAGTAAATAATGTGAGGAACAGGGCTGGGTATGGGTGGTAATGGCTTGGTTCTGCGACCTGTGATGGAAGAGCTATTCTGTGGTGAAGTTCTCGGAAGAGTTTTTGGAATCTCAGCCATAAGTTTATTTCTCTGGCCCCTTGAGCTACCCAATATCCCATAATAAATTCCCTTTCTGCTTAAACTAGCTACTAGAGATCCTCTTTTTGTAACTAAGAGAACTAGTTGCCTTTAGATAACCTTTGTGGGTCTTGGCTTTAGAACTGCCCTTCATCCCTCACTGGTTACCAAGTGGATCACAGGAAATCTAAGCAGTAGAGTGACCATGTATAATTCATGACAAGTACAAGTTCATTGTCTTTTAATGACATCCTTTTAATGTTTATTTTAATTTATTTAAATTAGTATTAATGATATTAAATTAACACTAAAATAAATTTAATATTTATTCAGAAGAAGAACTCTTTCCTATTCTCCAGTGAAAACTGGTTGGAACCCAAGGCTTTTATGTTCAGGAGGTAAGTAAGTAACAAACCCATTCTGATGTCAGTAATTAGAATATCCAGGAGAAGATATTAAATAGATATCAAAGTGTGATTTAATGGCTTATCATCTCCTACTCCTGAATCAGCCTGTTTTAGCCTAGAAGCTTCTGGAGGGAAAGAGGAATGTGATTGGCTGCATCTCCATCTGCCTATCTTCTCATCCTTCCCCAACTTGCTGGTCACAGAGTATAAAAGGGATAGAAAAAGCATCAGTTGAACTGACTAAATAAAGTCAGTTTAAGTATGTCAGCTGTTTAAAGCAGAGTCTTTCATGAAGCACTTTGGTGGCCAAGATCAAGTCTCTCAGACTACAAATTCTCTTGTTCTAAGAAGATACTTCCCTAATCTGGATTGTTGCTTGTGCATCCTCTTGTTTCTAGTAATCTGGCTTTCATCTCCAGCTTTTTGCTGCTGGGGTTCTGCTGCCTCTTTAGGATGCTGTATAGGACAAGCACCCAAGATGAGCCCTCACACCTGGTTCCCATCAAAATGGCTTGCCCTGACAAACTCCAATAGTGTTGGCTAATCTCAATATAGAAGTTCTTCCCCTGACCTTGCCACCAGAGCACTTAGCTTGTATTTTGAGCTGAGATTCTCTGGGTGGTATTAGACTACAAACCCTTAAGACCTCTAGTGGTCAGATGTTAAGCTCTTTCAGTAGCCCCATGAAAGCCCACACCCCTCTTATGAGTGAGGTGAAGGGGCAGGAATCTCTTTCTAACATCTTGTTATAGAAGTAAAAGACAGATATGTGTTTTGTTAAAGATGAAAATAAACTAAATTCAGCAAGCATATGTACAGTGGGTAGTGAGTTAGCCCCTGGGGATGCAACAGTAGATAAAGCATGTTACTTCCTCCCCATGTAGAAGATCTATAATTGCAAACAAATTGCAAAATGGAATGTACCAAGGAGAAATTGGTGATGTAAGTCACTCTGCTGGAATGATCTGGTCAGAGGAATAGATAATTAAGGAATGAGTAATGACATAAAGAGAGAGTATACCACACAAACTCAATGGAAATGTCTGGATGTGTGAATGATATGGAAACTTTGAGAGAGATTATGCTAGGAATTTGGCTCATTGAAGGGGAAGTTTCCCTTTCATTTCCTGAAGAGAAGTTTTAGATTCCACTTCAGGTGACATCTGGGAGGCTCATGGCTTCAGATAACTGCATACTTTGCTCAGTTTGAGGTGTCTACATATGTTTGAGAACATTGACTGAGAACATCAGGAGTACTAACCAGACTTTTGCTTCTTAAATTTTCTCAGGGAAAATAAAAGACAAGCACCAGGAATTTCTTAATGAGTAAAATTATTTTCCTTGGACCTGAATAAATTAGCAATAGAAGAAATTCTCCAGGTTATATTCTCTGGTCACTGTATAATAAGGTAGAAAACATATTAGTAATACTTTATTGTTATTATTGTTATTGAAGTAAGAATTCAAATGAATAACAAGAAACCCATATGGCAAATGTTTATAAATCTCCAATGTAACTGCTAAAATAAGACATAAGCCAATTACTTAATAACAGATCTTGAAGTAAATAGCAATAATTAGAACTTGTAATACAGAAAATCCTGGGGATGGAGTCAAGAAATACTTTGAGGTCAGTTAATAGTTTTAAATGCTTTCACTGTGAAAAAAATTAATGAGAAAATAGTTATGGTTACATAGAGGGAAACACACATTAAAAGTCCTAAGAAAATCAGCAGACATGAAGTAAAACAAAAGCCAAAAAAATTAACCGTTAAGCAAAAAATATTAAAGTAGAACCAACAAACCCAAGAGCTATAATTATACTTATAAGACTGTAGAGTAAATGGCTTTATCGATTCTGGAAAAACCTCAGGCATTACGCACTCACATATTGCCTGACTTCTCTAGGTTCCCACTCTTTTGGTTTTGACCCCTAAAGATTTGTCATAACTTTCTCTCCATTGACTCACTGGGAAAAAAAGGGGAAGAGTAATTTACCCAAAATGTTAGATTGTTTTCAACCTTTCATTTGGATTCTAATGAGTGATATAAGTAATACAAATGGTCCTGAAGTGAAATCTAATGTATGTTTCATCACATGCTTGGTTTCCTCTCCCCTCAACAATGAGAGTTCTTTAAAGGCCAGGAGCTGAGGGACCATGGGGCTCATGGGGCTGTCTTCATGGATTTTGTGGAAGCCTAGGGCTGATCCACACTTGCTGGCTGAGGGTAACACTCAGGTCCAGCAAGGATGCCTTCAAATAGTCTTCAGGTAAGGCCAGATTTCTTAGACAAATTGATCCATGGCATATGTCAGAGTTTATTTTTCATTAAAGAGGAAAACAGATAATTAGGATATCAGTTCTCAGTGACAGGAGAGAGAAGCAGGTTTACATTCAGCATTTTCTAACCCTGTCAGTGGTGTGGTTCAAGAGTGGTACAGACGATTCAAGTTGCTCTCATCCTCAAGTGGCTAGGCATGAACCATTAATCAGAAATAACAGTAATATTTCTGAGAAGAAAGCAGCCAACAATCTGACCTACAGCAATTAGACAATGTAAATGACATGATTCTATTCCTCAAGAGGCCACATTAGGGAAAAGGTGCAAAACAGCCTCCCACAGAGGTTACTGCATGGCATTCAGAACTCATGACTCTGAACATGGTGCCTTGGCTTATCAAATATTGGAAGCTGGAGGAATTTGAGAACTGGCTGGTGCAGGGAGAAATCTGCATACCCCCTTCTCCCCTAAAGCAGCCCTTTCTCTACCTGGAAGAAAAAGGAATTCTTATTTCCAAAGATGGAGGGATGCTGAGAGGAGCCCAGAGGAATATGTCTTGCTAAGTTTCTCTGTTTACCACCTTTAGCTCATGGCCCTTTAAAATGTCATGTTTCTCCATGACTTTCCACTCCTCATCAAACCTAGTATAGGAAGACTCAGGCTGAACTATTTCTACAGGTTTTCATTTTCATAAAAAGGCTCGCTCCAGAGTCATGTAAAACTTACATTCAACAAATGTGTATAGTTTTTTTCTCCTATTAATAATGTCCTTGTGAGTTTACTTTTCAGGCCAGCCAGGGAACCTAAGAGGGTGGATGAACACTTTTCCCTCTCCTACACTTCCCTCTCCTGCAATAGTTCATAAACATGCAATTAAAAATAATTTCCCCCCTCATTTCAGGGCCTTGATGATTCCAGCAAAAGATATGAAGGCTGCCCTCTAGGACCTGACCCCCTTACGTGCATTCTCTCACAGCTAGCAGAGGGCAGAGGGCAGAGGGCAGAGGGCAAAGGGCATGGTGACAGAGCCTCCTTTGGCTCAGAACCCACAGACAGTTTCTCCTTATCTCCTGGGTTGGGAATATATGTACTTCACTAGATTCTGCCTGCCCAGTTAAAGCAGAAAGTTTCTTCAAAAAAAGAAAGAAAAGTAAAGAGAAAAAAGATGAAAGAAAGAATCAGTGGTTTACCAGACTTATGAGATGTATTAATCGTCATAGTATATAGATCATATTTGGACCCCTATTCAAAAAAATGAAGCAGTGTAAAATAAAATCAGAAACATGAACAGTGATAAAGACATTTGATGATATTATGGAGTTGTGAAATAAGATTGACCATATTATGAAAATTGTGACTGGAAGATGGGTGCATGGTAGTTCGTTATACTGTTTTCTGTACTGTCATAAATGTTTGAAAATCTATTTTGCAAACTTAAAAATAAATTATTGAAAAACAAAAAAAAAAAGCAGCAAGCAGCTTGGCAGTTGATCTGGCCAAAGGCAAATGCTGGGGCAGATCATGGCTGCTCTGGGCCTGCATCTTACATGAGACACAGATGAGTAGAAGAGAGACAAAATCCGCTGGTAATGGCTGCATTGACTCAATCCCTTCCTAGCTCTCTCTGCCCCATTACAGTGTGCTCATTAAAACATACTCTTGTCCTGCCACTACCCTGTTTAAAATCCTTCAATGACTCCTTCATTACCTTCAAAGTAAAACTCAGGTCTGCTGTGGAAGACAATTCATGATCTTAACCACTGCTTACTTCCCCATTGCAACCACTCAAAACATTTTGGTTGACCATGACCATCGTTCATTGTTCCAAGTGTCTGTTCAGAGTAGACCATGCTCTAGTCTCCTAACCTGAATCAGTGAATTCTTTGCCCAAGGACTTTTGGGCTTGAGGGGAGAAAGATAGAGATCAATTAGACCATCTCTGGTAAAAGAAGTTGCAAGAAGTCAAACTCAAGAAGTCAACCCAAATGTGGAGAAAACCACTCATCAATGAGAGAGGGTGAGGTTCTTTCAGTCTTTGTCACATATCTCTGCACATGGACTCTTGGCAGCAGTGAGTACCCAGCTCCGGGTGGGTTTTATTACATTGTTGAACTGGCTAACTCTTATCCTTAAGTGTTGTGTGGGAGAATTTCACAGAAATAAGGATGTGAGTTTCTGATCTCCAGTGAGGGTGCCATAAAAAGCGTGCCACCTGGAGCACTCCCTTCAGTTTGGTCGGCTTGGAGTAGCATATGCCTGAAGGACCTGAAGACATCCAGTTATTTTTAATTTTGTCCTTGACAAAAAAAAAAAAAAATGCTCAAAGAAAGTTATTTTTTTTTAATTTCTTGAGACTTTTATTTACTTTGCAAATATATATATATATATTTATATATTGAGGCTAATTCTTCTTAGCAATTAAGATAAGACCCTGGGCTTTAGGAAAATACCTGGTAACTTGAATTTGGAAAAAGTGACATGTTGGAGCATTCAAGGGAAAAAACTGCTCCTTAGGTCCAAGTCCAGGCTAGCAATGTTTGGAATGCAAGAAAGAATCTAAGGAATTAAATTAGACATCATTGATTACCTACAAAGCATGCCTGTTAGGCTTCAGGATTAAGCAAGCTTGTGCTGTTTGAAGTGGGAGTGTGGAAACATACACCCAGGAAATTTCTCTTTCGTTGTCAGCACAAGTTATTACCTGGGAAGCCGGTTGAGAAAAGGTGCAGAGGCATGCCTGGTGACGATTCCTTTCTTTTCATTCATAAGAACCCGACTCTGCTCTCCCCACCTCGGGGCAGGAGGTGACTGAGGAGTCTGTACAGAGCCAGCATACCCAGGCAGGAAGTCGGTGACGTAGCTCCACAGAATGCAGCTGAGAGGGGAACCACTAGTTCAGTAGAACCAAACCCGAAAGAGAAGTGGGCAGAATGAGAGGATAGGCGCAGGGCGCTGGATCAGTGTCATAGGATGTTTAGGGCCAACTCTTCAGACTGGAGTCCCCCTCAACCTACAGGAACACCAAAGGTTAAGGAGAACATGCTGGGTTCTGGGTTCCTTTCTTCATTAAAAAAAAAAAAAAAAAAAAATCCTTCTCAGCCTTTACATAACAAAGAAATAAAAAAAAGGGAAGGGGGCAGACTCAGTACCTGGAAGTTCAGTTCAGTTCAGTTGCTCAGTCGTGTCCAACTCTGCGACCCCATGAATCGCAGCATGCCAGGCCTCCCTGTCCATCACCAACTCCCGGAGTTCACTCAAACTCATGTCCATTGAGTCGGCGATGCCATCCAGCCATCTCATTCTCTGTCGTCCCCTTCTCCTCCTGCCCCCAATCCCTCCCAGCATCAGAGTCTTTTCCAATGAGTCAACTCTTCACATGAGGTGGCCAAAGTACTGGTTTCAGCTTTAGCATCATTCCTTCCAAAGAACACCCAGGGCTGATCTCCTTCAGAATAGACTGGTTGGATCTCCTTGCAGTCCAAGGGACTCTCAAGAGTCTTCTCCAACACCACAGTTCAAAAACATTAATTCTTCGGCTCTCAGCTTTCTTCACAGTCCAACTCTCACATCCATACATGACCACTGGAAAAACCATAGCCTTGACTAGACAGACCTTTGTTGCAAAGTAATGTCTCTACTTTTGAATATGCTATCTAGGTTGGTCATAACTTTCCTTCCAAGGAGTAAGCGTCTTTTAATTTCATGGCTGCAGTCACCATCTGCAGTGATTTTGGAGCCCAGAAAAATAAAGTCTGACACTGTTTCCACTGTTTCCCCATCTATTTCCCATGAAGTGATAGGACCAGATGCCATGATCTTCGTTTTCTGAATGTTGAGCTTTAAGCCAACTTTTTCACTCTCCTCTTTCACCTTCATCAAGAGGCTTTTTAGTTCCTCTTCACTTTCTGCCATAAGGGTGGTGTCATCTGCATATCTGAGGTTATTGATATTTCTCCCGGCAATCTTGATTCCAGCTTGTGCTTCTTCCAGCCCAGCGTTTCTCATGATGTACTCTGCATATAAGTTAAATAAACAGGGTGACAGTATACAGCCTTGACGTACTCCTTTTCCTCTTTGGAACCAGTCTGTTGTTCCATGTCCAGTTCTAACTGTTGCTTCCTGACCTGCATATAGGTTTCTCAAGAGGCAGGTCAGGTGGTTTGGTATTCCCATCTCTTTCAGAATTTTCCACAGTTTATTGTGGTCCACACAGTCAAAGGCTTTGGCATAGTCAATCAAGCAGAAATAGATGTTTTTCTGGAAGTCTCTTGCCTTTAATTAGGCTCAAGTCAGTGTTCCACTGGCCTATTTTGCATGATTTCAAGGATCATTATTCCAAGTCCTCAAGGTGCTGGAATCACCCTGACACCAAAACCCTGGGGTCTACTTCCAGCCCCTCAATCTCTCCAGGAACAAGGCTCAATCTCCTTATTCAGGTATTAAGGAGGCAGGACCTCATGGGACATCTGAAGAACCTGGCAGTGGAGGGGATAGAGGCAGGTAAATGAAAGTTTGAGACAGGACTGAGCTCTGAAGCATGAATGGAGGAGTCTGGCCATGCTCTGAGCCTGAGGCTCCTGCCTCACCCTGGTTCTTCTAGCAAGTAGCTGCAGCTCCTCTAGAATGTGCTAAGTGAAGGAAGCAGATATTTGGTTTCACTTTTTGAAGTAATAACAACTTAGAGAAACTGGCAGCGATAAGATCCCTCCGGGGCTTCTGCTTCAATGATGCAACTGGGGCTGAGACAGAGCAGCTGTGATGCAAATAGCTTGGGCCAGCCCACAAGGAATCTCTGGTGGGTGGAACCGTCTTTCCTTTCAGAAAGAAAAAAGTGGCATCCTTGTCCAGGGGAGGAGTAAGCATTCAGACTTTTGCTTTCTTGAACACCCACTGAATGGAGACACAGCTGCAGGGGATGAATCCACTCTGCTCCTCTGACTTTAAGGAGTAGATTTCCGCCCCCCCCACTCTATGGAAGATTTATTTTTTTTAACCACCTTAAGCAAAGGATAAAATCGCTTTTTCTCCTCAGGGAAGAAAATTGATCCTCTGGATCTGTGCCATCACCTTTATTTCACGTGCCTGATTTGTGACCCACCTGGAAAGCAGGGATGCTGCAGCTCACAAGAGGCTCATAGTTACAGAAAGTAGACAGCCCAGACTAAACAAATGCCAGCCCTTAAACTGCTTGTGCAGGAACTGAAGAACAGACTTCCTCAGGGGTTTACTCTGTCCTTCTGTGTCAAAACAGAACTGCTGACTTCGGTGAAAAGGACACGCACTTTGCAAGATCATTTCCAGTAGTGATGACAGTTACGATGGACCATGGGGCCTCATACTTTCCTTTCCTTAACTTATAAATCACATCCTGCCTTCTCTTCCCTCTTGGAAAAAAAATCTTTGGTCACCTACTAATTACAAAAGCTAATAAAATGACCCATCCATGTTCACCTCCAATGATCACAGTAGAAACAAGATAAGACAGGTAGAAAGACATGTTTGGTTGGTAAAAATGCCAAAAGGAAAGTCAATATTATTTCCGTGAATTGCACATTCAGGGAGCTAAAAGAAAGCGGTCAAAGAAAATAGCCAAATAGCCAAAGAAAGAAGGAAGGAAGGTATATGTTCAGGCCACTCAAGATGGTTGCTCTCTTGCTCTCTGTACATCCCCCACAGACTAGTCCTGCTTCACTTACATCCGACTCACATGACTGACCTTCCTGTTGATACATGCTTACCTCAGACCCCAGCTGATAATTGTTCTTATCAAAGGGGTAAGTGAGGGGCCTGCTCCTCTGCTAGTTTCCCTGGTAACTGATGAGCCAACCTGACCTCAATTTCACTATAACTGGCAGTCTCCCCTTCTTCTCAGGAAAGAAGCCTGCTGCCATGTCCTGCTGGTCGCTGGGGGAGGTTGCTCCAAGGTTTTGCTTTAAATGTGTAAGTTCCGCCATCCATGAAACCATTGATGTCTCTGTTGTTGTCTCTAGGCTTTCTGTAGTTTTAAAGCTTGGCAGGTACCAGCTTTATAGGCCTGAGGAGTGTAGCCCAACAGAAGGAAAGAGGGAAGAGAGGAACCAGCACTTACTGGATACCTAGCAATGCTGTCATGTGCTGGAGACTTATCCTATTTTATTTCCTCCAGTTCTTAGAACAGCCCTAGGAGTGGTACTCTTTCCTCTGTTTTATAAATGAGGACAAAGGTTAAATACATCAGCCCAGAATTGCAGGACTAGAAGATAGGCTTAGGATACAGCCTTTTCTTTCCATGCCCAGTGAGGATCCAGGAAGACAGAGTGGCCCAGTGCTTAAGACTGTGTCCTAAAGAACCAGGCAGCTGGGTTCAAGTCCTGGTACCATCAAGTACTACCTGTGTGCCTTCTGGTACATTCTTTAACCACTTCCTGCCCCATCTCTGAAATGGGGATCAAGAAGATTGCATGAGGTAACTTATAGAGCAAGTACGCTAATATCTGGAATATCAGATCAGATCAGATCAGATTAAATCAGTCGCTCAGTCGTGTCTGACTCCTTGCGACCCCATGAATCGCAGCACGCCAGGCCTCCCTGTCCATCACCAACTCCCGGAGTTCACTCAGACTCACGTCCATCGAGTCAGTGATGCCATCCAGCCATCTCATCCTCTGTCGTCCCCTTCTCCTCCTGCCCCCAATCCCTCCCAGCATCAGAGTCTTTTCCAATGAGTCAGCTCTTTGCATGAGGTGGCCAAAGTCCTGGAGTTTCAGCTTTAGCATCATTCCTTCCAAAGAAATCCCAGGGCTGATCTCCTTCAGAATGGACTGGTTGGATCTCCTTGCAGTCCAAGGGACTCTCAAGAGTCTTCTCCAACACCACAGTTCAAATAGGGAACACTTAAAAACTATTAACAGTTATTATACAGAAACTAAGAGAAGGCAATGGCAACCCACTCCAGTACTTTTGCCTGGAAAATCCCATGGACAGAGGTGCCTGGTAGGCTGCAGTCCATGGGGTTGCTAAGAGTTGGACACGACTGAGTGACTTTACTTTCACATTTCACTTTCATGCATTGGAGAAGGAAATGGCAACCCACTTCAGTGTTCTTGCCTGGAGAATCCCAGGGATGGGGGAGTCTGGTGGGCTGCCGTCTATGGGGTCGCACAGAGTCAGACATGATTGAAGTGACTTAGCAGCAGTAGCAGCAGCATACAGAAACTGGTAGGAGTGGGTGTTTTATTTTTATTTTTTTATTCCTAATAAATCGTACTAAGATTTCTTCCTTAGTCTGTTCAGACTCCTATAACAGAAAACTATAAACCGCGAGGCTTGTAAATGACAGACATTTATATCTCACAGTTCTGGAGGCTGGGGAGTTCAAGATTGTGGCACTGGCAGATTTCGTGTTTGGTATGGATTTCTGGTTCACAGACAGCTGTCTTCTCTGTGTCTTCACATAGTAGAAGGGGTGAGGGAACTCTTGTGTGTGCTAAATTGCTTCAGTCATGTCAGACCCAAGTTGTTGCTTCTCCAGATTTCACTTCTTTTGCATGGTCTGCTGCTGCTGCTAAGTCACTTCAGTCGTGTCCAACTCTGTGCGACCCCATAGACGGCAGCCCAGCAGGCTCCCCCGTCCCTGGGATTCTCCAGGCAAGAACACTGGAGTGGGTTGCCATTTCCTTCTCCGATGCATGAAAGTGAAAAGTGAAAGTGAAGTTGCTCAGTCGTGTCAGACTCTTTGCGACCCCATGGACTGTAGCCCACCAGGCTCCTCTGTCCATGGGATTCTCCAGGCAAGAATACTGGAGTGGGTTGCCATACCCTTCTCCAAGGGATCCTCCTGACCCAGGGATCAAACCCATGTCTCTTTTGTCTTCTGCATTGGCAGGCAGGTTCTTTATCACTACTGCCACCTGGGAAGCCTGAGGGAACTCTTGGAGGGGTGGGGGGGTCTCTTTTATTAGTGCACCAATCCTGTTCATGAGGGCTCCACCCTCACGACCTAATCATCTCCCAAAGGCCCCACCTCCTAATACCATCACATCCAAGCTTAAGATTTCAGCATGTGAATTTTGAGGGGACACAAATCAGTATATAGCAATATCTCTTTAAACATGAGATTGAAACAGTGTCTGTCTTACATTCCTCCATTAGTATCTCTACATGAGATGCATACTCTATCATCTCTTTCTGCTAAGTATTATTGATAGTACTCTCTATAGAGAGAATAGAAGGACAATTCAATCTTTTTCTAGCATGGCAGATCAAAAAAAATTTTTTGGCTTCTCTTTTGTCTAGATACTTTTAAATTATAGACTACTTTTTAGAGCAGTCTTATGTTCACAGCATACTTGGAAGGAGATTTCTATATATTCCTATATTCTATCTACCCCTACATATGCATAGTGTCAACCATTATTAACAACCCTCACCAGAGTGATACATTTGTTATAATTGATGAACTTACACTGAAATATCATAATCACCTCAAAATCATAGTATACATAAGAGCTTGCTCTTGGTGTTGTATATTTTATGAATCCTTTGTAATAACTGAAGTGTACAGAGTAGTTTCAGGACTTCCCTGGAGATCCAGTGATTAAGACTCTACGCTTCTACTACAGGGGGCATGGTTTAGTCCCTGATTGGGGAGCCAAGATTCTGCATGCCATGTGACATGGCCAAAAAAAAAAAAATACAGACACAAAGTAGCTTCATTGTCCTAAAATCCTTTGTTCCCCTCTAACCCCTGGAAACCACTGACCTGTTTGTTATCTCTATGAAGTGAAGTGAAGTGAAAGTCTCTTAGTCATGTCCGACTCTTTGTGACCCTATGGACTATACAGTCCATGGAATTCTCTAGGCCAGAATACTGGAGTGGGTAGCCTTTCCCTTCTCCAGGGGATCTTCCCAACCCAGGGATCAAACCCAGGTCTCCCACATTGCAGGTGGATTCTTTACCAGCTGAGCTACAAGGGAAGCCCAATCTTATGTATACTATGATTTCGGGGTGATTATCTCTTTAGTTTTGATTTTTCCAAAATGTTGAGACCATACATTATGTAACTTTTTAAGATTGCTTATCTGACTTAGTAATGTGCATTTAAGTTTACTCCATGTCTTTTCATGGTGTGATACCTCATGTCTTTTAGTGTTGAATAATATTCCATTGTCTGAATGTACTACAGTTTATTTATTCATCATCTTCCTGGAAGGTATCTTGGTTACTTCCACATTTTGGCAGTCATGAACAAAGCTACTATAGGCATGCATGTGTAGGTTTTTGTATGGATATAACTTTTCAGTTTTGGCAAGAAAATACCAAGGAGTGCAATTGCCTTGAACAGCAAGGAGATCCAACCAGTCGATCCTAAAGGAAATCAGTCCTGAATATTCATTGAAAGGACTGATACTGAAGCTGAAACTCCAACACTTTGACCACCTGATGTAAAGAACTGACTCATTTGAAAAGATCCTGATGCTGGGAAAGATTGAAGGTGGGAGGAGAAAGGGAAAGTGTAGGATGAGATTGTTGGATGGCATCACTGACTCAATGGACATGAGTCTGAGTAAACTCTGGGGGTTGGTGATGGACGGGGAGGCTTGGTGTGCTGCAGTCACAAAGAGTTGGACACGACTGAGTGACTAAACTAAACTGAACTGATGGCAAGAGTATGTTTAATTTTGTAAGAAACTGCCAAATTGTATGTCAAAGTGGCTGTACCATTTTGTATTTCCAGCCACAGTAAATGAGAGTTCCTGTTTCTTCACCTCCTCATGAATATTTGATGTCAGTTTTTCTGAATTTTGGTCATTTCTCATAGGTGTGTCATACTCATTTAAAAAAGAATTGTGTTTTCCTGATGTAATATGAAACATTTTTCCATGTACCTATTTGCCATCTGTATATCTTATTTGGTGAGGTATCTGTTGAAGTGAAGTGAAGTCGCTCAGTTGTGTCCGACTCTTTGCAACCCCATGGACTGTAGCCTACCAGGCTTCTCCGTCCATCGGATTTTCCAGGCAAGGATACTGGAGTGGGTTGCCATTGAGGTATCTGTTAAATGGCCTAGTTTTAAATTGGGTTTGTTTTCTTATTGTTAAATGTTGAGTTCTTCGTATATTTCAGATAATAGTCCTTTGTCAGACATAACTTTTGCAAATATTTTTTTTCCCAGTCTGTGATCTATCTTTTCATTATCTTGACAGTATTTTTCACAAAGCAGAAAATTCTGGCTTTAATGAAGTCCAGTTTTTCAGTTCTTTCCTGGATCATGCCTTTGGTGTGGTACCTAAAAAGTCATCACCAAATCTGAGGTCATTTCTCTTGTGTTTTCTGTTATCTTCTAGGAGTTTAACAGTTGTTCCTTTATCATTTAGATCTGTGGTCCACTTTTAGTTAATTTTTGTGAAGAGTGTAATGTCTGCGTTTATATTTTATTTTTTGGGGGGTGGAGGCATGTGGATGTCCAGTTGTTTCCTCACCATTTGTTGAAGGTACCCTCTTTATTCCATTGTACCACTTCTGCCTTTGTCAGAGGTCAGACGGCTGTATAATGTGGGTCTACTTCTGGGCTTTCTATTATGTGCCATTCATCTATCCTTATCCCAATACAAAATTTGTTTTTTATTAATAGAAGCTGGAAAAATTTCTTTCATTTTCACTATTTGCTATTAAATGCCACAGCTATAACCTCTTGTCCCAAGATAAAGAGCTACAGCCCTGAGATTTAGACGATCATGTCTTCTCAATAGCTGATGGCTGTTGCCTCAGCAGATAGTCTGAATTGGTCAAGCTTTTCAGTGTCCAGTTTCCTGTCCCACTAGATGAATTTTCAGGGTATAAGAAGGTCATGAAGCCTGAATAATAGTGACTTAAAAAGCAACATTTCATTCAGATGCTGCTCCTTGGGGTCAATGATATAGTTCAGATGCCTGACACGGGCCACGGAGGGTAGGTTGTTCCTGGGAGCCAGGTACATGTGTAGTAGTACTGACAGGTCAGGGGCCATGTGCTAGCCTTTCCTTGGCTGCACCCTTTCCTGGTGAGGAGCTGGCAGGGCCAAGTGGATATGTCTACCTAGAGCCTGTGGACTATACCTGCTTCCAGGCTTACTTGCCTAGGCTTTTCCCTGGACTAGTCCTCCAGTGAGTGAACCATGCTGGTGGTGTGCCTTTTTTAGGTCTCTGAGTGATCAGGGCAGCAGTTTGCATCAAGGATGGGAACAGGTAGGGAGTGTTGCGGTGGGGGGATGTGTGGACATATCTCAGATGTGTAATTTAAGGTGTCAACACACGTGTGTGAGATCCCTCAATGTGTAGGAAGGAGCCTAGGGGTGAAAGAGCAAGGGTAAGGGTACAGGACAAGGGGCGGCTCTGGGCACCATTATTTTCCACACCAAATTTGAAGAGGCCAAGAATTCTGAATTTGTGCCTGGCCTTCCAGATAATTATGAAGGCATATTTGTCAGACTGATAGGATAGGACATATTTAACAGTTAAATTGTTACTTGAGTTTAAGTTTCACATAACTAGATGTGTAGTGTGAGGATCATCATTTTTACTCTTTCCCATGATGCCACAAATCTGGGGGATGGACCTGTGATGAGTGATAGATGTGGGACCACAATTCAGTGTTCTGAGTTTCCATAGTAAAGTTCTTTCAACTCTCATGGAGCTTGACTCATCCTTACTAAAAACAACTGTTTATCCTGGACTTCCTCTTGTTTCATCCTCTTGTTTCATCTGGTCATGTGTAAAATCCAAGGCTGAATCAAAGAAAGTATTCTCACCCTAAATTTAATTAAAACATAGTGTCCCTTGGGCACTCATTCTCCCCTGACACTTCTCTTCACAGGCACAGTACCTTGTGCTGTGGCTCATCCTCTTCCTCCCTCTTTCTCTCTCTAAAATTCACCCAAGGGATGACTGAAGCCTAGGCCCAAGGGCTAGGCAGAGAATCGTTATTCGTAGTGGGTACAGAGAGAGCTGTGTAGGCAGGCTGGAGTCCTCACATGTGCTCATGGCTCATCACCTTGTGGAACAGAACCAGAGGTGGAATGGGGGAGCTGACTGTGGTCCAGGGACCAGCTCTGTCATGCTACCACATTCAAGAGTAAAACTGAGCAGAGTCTGAAAATCTGGATTTTGAACTGGTTTTCCAAACTATTCTAATCCTCATAAGATGATAAAACATATTTAATGTAAAAGCCTCTACTCTGAACTCTCAAGTATGTAGAATGTGGTTCGTGAGTCTCAACTTATGTTTTCACATCTGGACTTGAGACTATTAGGAGTAGACATCTGCTTAGAAAGATTTTCTCCCCGTAGGCTATCCTTCTCTTCTTTCTGAATAAAGGCCTGGTGATTTCCAGCATAAAGTCCACTGTCTGAGGTGAACAGAGACTTTCAAACCTGACCGCTGGCTGACCTTTACTTTCTTGTTGGTTTAAGGCCAGGGGGTCTTATATAGGTTTTCATATTGGGCCTCAGCTTGTATCTGACCTCCCATGTTTTCTTATGTCCTTCCTGAAGTTTTCCCCTGTCCTGGGTGTGTTGAGAATTAAGAGAGAAGGATAAAGCCCTCTGCACTCCACCCTCTCTGTTTTCTATTCCATCGTCAAAAAACACATGCATACACATGCACAGAGCCACACAGGATTCCTGTAAAAACTGGAACTCCTGTTCTCATCACTGAGACTGTCTGGAGCTTCCTTCCTCCTCTTACTGCTCTAGGGTGTTTTCCACTCAAAACCATTGACTTGGAAAAAAAAAGAGAGAGAGAGAGAAAAGGGAAGGGTTTTTGTCAGAACATGAGAAACAAAATTCTAAAAATAGCTCATATTCTTATATTCTCCTGCAGACATGATGCAAGTGTTATTAAGTTGAGGAACTGTTGACACCAGTGATATGATTGTGGGTCCTTTGACCTTATTTTTTCCCCATCAATGTTTCCTGAAATCTTGATTTTGGGCAGTGACTCTTAAATGCAAGCTTGTAAACAATCACCCACAGATGCTTACAAGAAAATCTTAGAGCTATAGGCTCCTTTAAACTTATGTTTAAATATATTTGTAAGTATAAATATATTTTAAATGTATTAAATATGTGTATATTTAAATAGATTAATACATATGATATAAATTTTTATAGAGATATATACCAAGTAGGGGGCTTCCTTGGTGGCTCAGATGGCAAAGAATCTGCCTGCCATGCAGGAGATTCGGGTTCGATCCCTGGGTCAGGATGATCCCCTGGAGAAGGGAATGGCTACCCACTCCAGTATTCTTGCTTTGGAATTCCACAGACAGAGGAGCAAAGAGTCAAACACAACTTAGTGACTGAACAACAACATACCAGTTGGGGGCTTATTTGCTATAAGTATCTTTAAATTTTCCTGGTGTGGTGAAGGGGATTTAAGGAGATAGAGATGGGATAAGTGCAATCAGGATAAAATTTAAAATTTAGGGGTTGGCTGGATGATGTTGATAAAATTGGATACAACTCAATTTGGGCTTCCCTGGTGGCTCAGATGATAAAGAATCTGCCTGCAATGCGGGAGACCTGGGTTCAATCTCTGGTCAGGAAGATCACCTGGAGAATGGAATGGCTATCTACTTCAGTATTCTTGCCTGGAGAATTCCATGGACAGAGGAGCCTGGCGGGCTACAGCCCATGGGGGTCACAAAGAGTCAGAGATGACTGAGCAACTAACACTTTTACACTTTCAGTAGGTTTTAGGAGGCTCAAGATATCAAGATAATTCATTGGTCCATTATTTATTCAACTAATACTTCTATCTTTCTCCTCTAACAGAAAGGGTTAAAGCAGCTGAATTGTATTTATTGTGTTTACTGGCAAGGATTATATATACTATTCTGGAAAACATAAGATTGTGTCACAACTATTCACAAGTTCAAAGCTCTTAGGGAAGGAGAACATGTACCTGAGAAAGTTAAAACAATATAAGGCTTTATCAGAGATACTGGCTCTGAGTTTTACCTCATTTCCCCAACCCATATGTTATGATATGACCAGCATTTGCTTTCTAAAATGAAAATCTCATCACATAAATCTGCTTTAAACTATTTGTTGGTTCTTGGTTACTTACTGGAGAAAGTTGAAGTGCCTTAGCATTGTACAAAGTGTCCACAAATTTGTTCCAAACTACTTTTCTAGACTCGTCTCCAGTCACCACTGTTCCTTCCTGGGATGGGGTGGGAGCTTCCTGAGAATCATGACTAGGTCTTACTCATCTTTGACCTCCCAGTATCATGGTGGAGGCTTTGGGAGCACTTTACTTTTAATTAGTAGAGCCTTTCCCATACATCAGTCTCTTCTCTAAACTATATTATTGTGGTACTTAACACATACAGAAAACTTCATAAAACAAATGAAAACCCATGTATTTTACCACTTAATTAAAAAACTAGAACTTTGCTGGCTCACCAGAAGTCCTTTTCACACCCTTTCCTAATCACGATCCATTTTCTCTCCCCAAAGATAACCACTCACCCCACCTATTCACCTGTTCTCAGCTCAAGCCATAATCTCCACACCCCACCTCACTTTTGGGATATTCCCCTGACCTCATATAGACCTCTGAGAACTTCCTTTGTCTCTGATCTTTAAGGCACCTATTGTATTAGCATTCATTTGGCATTTAGTCACCTCAGTTTTGGAGAAGGCAATGGTACCCCACTCCAGTACTCTTGCCTGGAAAATCCCATGGCTGGAGGAGCCTGGTAGGCTGCAGTCCATGGGGTCACTAAGAGTCGGACACAACTGAGTGACTTCACTGTCACTTTTCACTTTCATGCATTGGAGAAGGAAATGGCAACCCACTCCAGTGTTCTTGCCTGGAGAATCCCAGGGAAAGGGGAGCCTGGTGGGCTGCCATCTATGGGGTCACACAGAGTTGGAAACGACTGAAGTGACTTAGCAGCAGCAGCACCTCAGTTCATTTCAGTCACTCAGTCGTGTCTGAATCTTTGTGACCCCATGGACTATAGCACTCCAGGCTTCCCTGTCCATCACCAACTTCTGGAGCCTACTCAAACTCATGTCCATCGCGTAGGTGATGCCATCTAACCATCTCATCCTCTCTCGTCCCCTTCTCCTCCTGCCTTCAATCTTTCCCAGCATCAGGGCCTTTTCCAATGAGTCAGTTCTTCGCATCAGGTGGCCAAAGTATCTGAGCCACAAGGGAAGCCCTCTAGTCACCTAAAGCATCTCAAATAAACTATTATGTATTTTGTGAAGTTACATTTATGGTGTTTTTCTTGTAGTGTTTGTATCACTTTGCTTTCACTGTAGATATCATCATCTGTTCAGGTACTTTTTGATGTCTAACTCTCTATTGCTATTGTCTATGTTCTAAATTTATAGTTAAGATCTCATTATAGATGATTAATGAATATTTATTAACAGATATCAAAGCCTGTAAGAGAGATTTACTCAACCTGATAAAGAGCCAAAGAGAGGAAGAAAGCATGATATTGTTCTGATGTAGTGTACATAAGTCTTCAAGAGTTTCACACACTGAAAATCATAATTTCTCTATGCCTTATTATTCATTTCCTCAAGCCAGAGAAAGTGTTAGGAAACCCAATATTCTTCTGATATATTCTTCATACAGATTAAGGTTTTGAGTAAAGAAGACCTTTAGGATCAAGCAGTACCTGTCCTCTTTAGCATTTTACTTGAGAGGAAATATCACTAGAATATGAGCCAGACTATCGGTTGAATTCCTGACATGGATATTCCAGGAAGATTAATGCAGTGATTAATTGTGAGTTAATACCTTCTTGCTTTGCACATACTGTCAGTGACCATCCTCCTCCTACCCCCGCCATTGTCACCTATAAAATGAAAATTAGAGAGATCATGAAAATTAGATCTCTCTCATGAAAATTAGAGAGATCAAGGTAGACTTCATATAGAAATCTAAAGGCTTCGTTTATTCTGTCCGACAATAATTTTTTTCCCTTAAAATACTCAACACATTGTATTTCACTGTATTTATCTGCCACACAGAATTATAAGCACCTCAGCTTAAAGGGTTGGGTTTTATTTAGTCCTAGTGACTTCACTTTCACTTTTCACTTTCATGCATTGGAGAAGGAAATGGCAACCCACTCCAGTGTTCCTGCCTGGAGAATCTCAGGGATGGGAGAGCCTGGTGGGCTGCCGTCTATGGGGTCGCACAGAGTCGGACATGACTGAAGTGACTTAGCAGCAGTAGACCTATCGTAGGTGTTTAATAATTTGAATAAAAAGTACAGAGTAGTAAAATTTGAGACAGAAAATCAAAAGTAATAAACACTCACTGCCAGAGTTAATACCTTCTGTTTTCCCATGACTAGGTTAGATTCTGAGAACAGGCAAATAAAAACACAGAACAGGCATTCAGGAGCTCATAGTCCAGTAGGGAAAGGAGAAAAGTAAATGATCACATGCAATATTGTTTGCAGGAGGGAGATGGAGATGGATAGGATGCTGTGGGAGCCCAGAGAACTGCTGTGTGACTTAGGAGGGAGAGTAGGAGACAGATGTTCAAGCTGATTTATTCAGGACAGGTAGTGAGTCATATGGAGAAGGGGAAGAGGTAGAAGGCATTCAAGGTAGAGGAACCTAAGCATTGGAGTTCTCCATCTTAATGGTCATATGACCTTACATGGAGCTTCCTGGTGGTGAGAATAAGCACAGAAATCTGCTTCTGTCAAGTTGACCATAGCCCTAGCACTTCTATTGGGTGTACCAGAGAGGAAAAGAGAAAGAAGAGGAGAACAGGAGGGAATAGCTGAACTGTGTTCAACTATAAGGGAGAGTCTCGTATTTCTGTGTGACTGAGAAAAAGTAAGATGATGCAATCGGATCACAAGTGAACTTGTACTAGTACTTAGATGTATAAAGAAACTTAGCTTCTTTATTTTCTAATACATGACTGATCTTTATAGTCTCCTCACATCCCATCAGGAGGGGAAGGCTTTCAGCTTCCTATTTCTTGCATGATTGGCTATACTGGTTTGAACAGTGTATTTTGAATGACTGAGTCTCTTTTAGATAAATACTTTTCAAATTTCCTCTCCCCATCTCTACTCCTGCCTCCCTTCCTTCTCCACTGTCCCCCTGGCAAGGGCAACCTCAGGGCAACACAGAAGACAAATGACTGGAAATCATATAGAATTCTGTAGCATCTTACTGATCTCTTCTGGCTCCTGTCATGGGGCAGTCACTCAGTCTTTCAGGTATAACTTGTTATGTCTGACCTTTTGTAGGATATGCAAGCATCTGTGACTAGAATACACAGTCTAGGGCGTTTATATGATATTTTGGGTGTGGCAATCCCTTCAATCAGACCCTGGGTCTTAGCCAATATGCTGCTCCAATTAGTACCTTAATATCAAGTCACAGGAGAAGGCAATGGCAACCCACTCCAGTACTCTTGCCTGGAAATCCCTTGGACGGAGGGGCCTGGTGGGCTGCAGTCCATGGGGTTGCTAGGATTTGGACACGACTGAGTGACTTCACTTTATTTTTTCACTTTCATGCATTGGAGAAGGAAATGGCAACCCACTCCAGTGTTCTTCCCTGGAGAATCCCAGGGACGGGGGAGCCTGGTGGGCTGCCATCTATGGGGTTTCACAGAGTCGGACACGACTGAAGCGACTTAGCAGCAGCAGCAGCATCAAGTCACATGTTTGAGTCCCAAGTACAGGCCTTGGGGGAAAAAGGAAAGATTCTTTAAGACAATCTTTCTGGGCACTCTTCACCATGATCTTCAGGCATATGCATCTGGATCTTTCTACTGGGCCCTTTCCTTGGGGGTTATCTTGAATGGGAGAAATGAAGAAATGAAAGATCTCTCCATAGTACTTAGTCAGCTCACTTTTCTTTCCCATCATCTACCAGGACAGAAGGGGCAATTGATCTACTTCTTCCTGGCACAGATTTCTCTTATATAATATCCTTCTTCTTCTTTTTTAGTAGAAGAAGGAGTATTTCCATATATGGGAGAAACTATAATTTGAAAAGAAACTCTAAACTCTGAGTTGGCCAGGTCTGTTTCTTAATAAAGCACAAGGGGACATTGTTTTAACACTCTCACATATGATTCTAAATAGAAGGGCACAACCAGGATAAAAAAGTAACAAAATAGAAAAGCGTTCTGGAATGGCAGAGTGAGATAGTTGGTGAAACTCTCTACTCACAAAAACAGAAGATACTGGCAAAACAACTAAAATCATTTTGTAACTTTAGAAATTAACCAAAACCACAAAACAAGCTGAAAATTGTCCACACGAGTTTAGTCCACACTAAACTTCTGTAAGGAAGCAGTAACTATGTCATTTTAACATGAGCTATTCCTAGTCCCCTTTCCTCTCCAATCAGGTAGAGGGATAGTCATGAAAAGCCAGCAGTCTTGCAGCCAATGGAGAGGAATGACCATTTCTGGAACTTGATTAAAAGACTCATCTATATAGTACCATCAATATTTTGTCTGTATTTGAAGCTACCTGGAAAATTTTCATTCCCAGGGTGTTGGGCTGTTTTAGCTCAGAGCTAGCTCAGCAACAAATAAAAGCTCTATTCCCAGGATGTTACCTGCTAGTAATCTGCTGGCAACATCATAGCTGTTGGTCTAAGGCTATGATTTCAGTTGAGACAAGAAAAGAGTATGACCAGAATTCTTACAGGAAGTCCTGGAGCTAGGTAACTAGAACTAAGGAATTCAAAAAGCTCCATACTTCTGATAATCTAGAAGACAATGTGTGTTCAGGACTTGGCCTGGGAAAGGAGAAGACTCCCGCTATTCTAGTCCACATTTGTCTTACATTTACATTCTGCACAAGCAGGAAGTTAAATCTAACACTGCTTCATAAACTGTCTGAATTTTGAAGGCATGCCTTCACACACAGATCCCTTTGGCCAAAGGTGAAAGACATGTAGACAAAGCATTTAAGAAAATCTCTGATAGATCATAGGTTGGCCACTAAACAATGCTAACTCAAGGGTGACTCCTAGGAATCCAGATTAAAAATAAAAACAAAAATTTAAAAGCCTAGGAGAGAACTCATTGGCCACATATTTCAAAATACTAGCAACAATAAGAAACTTTGGGGAGGGTGATCTGATACCATAGTTGTTATATTATTCAATATACTATCTAAAGTCTCCAGTTTCAGAATTTATGAGACATGCACAGAACAATAAAATATGGCACATATACAGGAAAAGAAAGGAAGCCAAGGAAAATGTCCCTGAAGGGGAAGTGTTGGTGGACTTAGTAGCCAATGACTTTAAATCAATCATTATAAATATGTTAAAATAACAAAATAATTAAAATAAAGCATGACAATGATATCAATTAGAGAATATCAATAGAGAGTTAAAAAAAAAACTCAGTAGACATTCTGGAGTTGAGATGTACAATTCCCAAATAAGAAATGTTTACTAGAGGTGCTAAAAAGTATAAATTTGAGCTTACTGAAGAAAGAATAAGTCAATTTGAAGATAGGTGAGTTGAAATTATCCAGTCTTAGGAACAACAACAAAAAGAATGAAGAAGAAATAAACAGCACCTCAGAGAGACTGTATCCACAGGGACACAATCAAGTATATGAACATATGCAAAATGAATATCTCAGAAGGAGAGATGAGATAAAGGGACCAAAAGAATATTTGAAGAAATAATGGCCCCAAACTTCCCAAATTTGATGAAAATCATCAATCTACACATCTTAGAAGCTTGATGAACTGTAAGATAAACTCTAAATGATCTACACAGAGACACATCATAATGAAACTTTAGAAAGACAAAGAGAATCTTGAAAGCCCAAGAGAAGTGACTCATAACATACAAGGAATTCTCATTAGAAACCATGGAGACCAGAAGATGAGGTGAGATGATATATTCAAAGTACTGAAAAAATAGACTGTCAATGAAGAATTCTATATCCAGCAAAACTATTCTTCAAAAATGAAGGAGAAATAAAGATATTCCCAGATAAACAAACTCTGAGTCAATTTGTCACTAACAGAGTTATTTAATAAAAAATACTAAAGGAAGCCCTTCAGGCTGAAATAAAAGAACACTAGATTGTAACTCAAACCCACACAAAGAAATAAAGAGCACTGGAAAAGGTAAGTACATAGCTAACTATAAAAGACAATATAAACATATTTTTTGTTTTTATACTTTTTTCTTTTATATTATTTAAAAGACAGCCACATAAGGAAATAAGTATAAAACTACTTTATTTGGAATGTGTAAATATTATCACTTCTTGGTCTTTTGGCTAAGATCAAGTGTGGAATGTGTATACGTATAATTTGTATAAAAGAAAGAATAAAGAAAGGGAAATAAATAAGCATAAAGAAAGGGAAAAGGAGCAGAGGTATTTTGGAGCAAAATACCATTGAAATAAAGTTAGTATTAGCTTGATCTAGGTTGTCTTAAATTAGTTTATGTCCTGCTGAAGCAAGCACATATCGTTTTAAATTTGAATGCTAATTTTAATCCCTATGACACCCACTATTAAAATAACTTAAAATACAGAAACAATAGGAGACTCAAAATGATATAGTAGAAGGTATGTATTTAACACAAAAGAAGGCAGTTACAGAGGAAAAGAGGAACAGAAAGACATAAAACATGTAAAAAATAGGTAGCAAAATGGCAGACATAAATCCTACCTTATCAGTAATTACAATAAGTAGATTAAACACTTCAATCAAAAGGCATAGGTTGACAGAATATTTAAGAAAACATAATTGATTTATGTATTATGTATAAGAAATGTGTTTTAGATTCAAATCAAATAGGTTTGAAAGTTAAAAAATGGAAAACAATACACAAAGCAAAGACAAGCTAAAAGAGAGCTGGGATGGCTATATAATATCAGACAAGTAAGATTTTAAGACAAAACTTGTTACTGAAAAAAAGGACATTTTAGAGTAAAATCATCAATCTATTAAGAAGACATCACAAAGAGTAAAACACTCAGGAATAAATGTAAGAAAAGAAGTACAGGAATAAATCTAACAAGAAGTACAAGACTTGTACAATGAAAACTACAAAACATTGTTGAAAAAGCTGTAAACATTTAGATAAATGGAAAGACATCCTATGTTTATATATTGGAAGAATTAATAGTGTTACAATGGCAATATAAAAATGGGGACCATCAATATTTGTATTGATCCACAGATTCATTACAATCCCTATCAAAATCCCAGATTCCTCATTGCAGAAATTGGCAAGGTGATGTGAACATTTTATGGAAATAAAAGGGTTAGAATATTGCCAAAAGAATCTTGTAAAAAAAGAACAAAATTGGAAAACTCATACTTTCCTGCTTCAAAATTTACTTCAAAGTTACAGTAATCAAGATAGTATGGTACTGGTATAAGAAAAGAAATATTGATTTATTATAATTGAGAGTCCAGATATTAGCTCTTATGTTTATGATCAGTGATTTTTTTCTTTAAGAAAGGTGCCAAAATAATTCAGTGGGAATATATAATCTCTTCAACAAATGGTTCTGGGACACCTGAATATTCACATGGAACAGTGTAAAGCTCGATCTCAGCCTCACATTGTTATAAAAAATGAACTCAGAGTGGATCATAGAGTTAAATATGAGCTAAAACTATAAAGCTTGTAGAAAAAAACTTAGAAGTAATTCTGTGACCTTTTGTTAGACAACGTTTTCTTAGATATGACACCAAAAACCATAAATAACAAGAAAAAGAAGATAAATGGGATTTCATTAAAATTAAAAACATTTACTTCAAAGGACATGGTCAAGAGAATGAGGACATCCCACAGACTGAAAGAAAATATAAATTATATCTCTGCTAAAGGATTTGTATCCAGAATATATTTTTAATAAAGCTTACAACATAATAATAAAAAGAGAAATAAACTCCCTAATGAAAAGAGAAACCAATTATAAAAGAGCACAGGATTTGGATAGACATTTCTTCAATAATAATATACTAATAACCAACAAAAATATGAAAAGATGCTTGACATCAGTAGTCATCAGGTAAATGTCAATCAAAACTATAATCACTTCATACCCACTGTACTGTGAAGTTGCTCAGTCGTGTCCGACTCTTTGCGACCCCATGGACCATAGCCTACCAGGCTCCTCCATCCATGGGATTTTCCAGGCAAGAATACTGGAGTGGGTTGCCATTTCCTTCTCCAGAGACCTTCCCAACCCAGGGATTGAACCTGGGTCTCCCACATGGTAAGCAGACGCTTTTACTGTCTGAGCCAACAGGGAAGCCATACTCCCTAGGATGGTGAAATTAAAAAAGACAAATAATAGCAAATGTTTTGCTAACAGGAATGTAAAATGGTGTACCTATTTTGGAAAACAATTTGATAGTTCCTCATATTATTAATCAGAGTTACAATACAGCCCAGCCATTTTGTTCTTAGATATAGACCCAAGGGAAATGAAGAAGGAAGATATGTGTCCTCACAAAAATGCATTCACGAATGCTCATAACAGCCAAAAAGTGGAAACAACTCAAATGTTCTTCAACTGATGAATGGATAAACAAATGTGGTATATCCATAGTGTAATATATTTAGCCAGAAAAAGGAATGAAGTACTGATATATGCTATAAAGTGGAAGAATCTTGAATAACCATTAAAAGAGCTAATCACAAAAGACCAAATACTGTATGATACCATTTATGTAATGTCTCCCTATAAAAAGCCAGAATCCAGTTCAAGAGGTAACGTGTTTATTTGGGATCAAAGAATTGCAATTCGAGGTACATAGATTTAGGTAAAAACCCAAATGGTATTCTGATTACAGGCTAGGGGATCAGAGTTTTTATGTGGAAAAGAGAGGAAGATAAGGTTTTTTAAGTTTGCAAATTTTATTTTTTATTTATTAAAAAAAATTATAGTGTTTTAAAAAAGTTAACTGGTGCAAGATGAGGTAATTAATCAAAGTAAAGTCTTATTTGGTAAAAGATGATTTGTACTTTGTTGATGGGTCAGGTGAAAGGCACTAAGCAAAAGTTCATTTTTATCAGTCCTTTCAAGGATATTCTTGTTCTTGCTGATTCTTGGAACATTGGTGCTCTGGTCTAGTTCAGAGTTTCAGAAAACAGGATGTACAACACAGGTCTTCTGTAATGGCTTCTCCAGCTCTACTTTAAATAGCTCTGCTTATATTGTGTGGTTTAGTCACCAAGTCATGTCTGACTCTTGTGACCCGTCAGGCTCCTTTGTCCATGGGATTTTCCAGGCAAGAATACTGGAATGGTTTGCCATTTCCTTCTCCAAAAGTGAAAGTTGCTCAGTCGTGTCCGACTCTTTGTGACCTGAATTCTCCAGGCCAGGCTACTGGAGTGAGTAGCCTTTCCATTCTCCAGGGGATCTTCCCAACCCAGGGGTCGAACACAGGCCTCCCACATTGCAGGTGGATTCTTCACCAGCTGAGCCACAAGGGAAGCCCATTGTATGTATTGTGTATATTGTGTAGTAGGATGAAGATGGTGTGAAATGAGATTTTGGTGGTGGTTGCACAATTCTGTACTATACAAAAGACCACAAAGCTGTGTACTTTAAACTAGTGGATTTTATGGTATGTGAATTATATATCAATCATGAGAAATACTGGGCTGGAAGAAGCACAAGCTGGAATCAAGATTGCCAGGAGAAATATCAATAACCTCAGATATGCAGATGACACCACCCTTATGGCAGAAAGAGAAGAGGAACTAAAAAGCCTCTTGATGAAAGTGAAAGTGGAGAGTGAAAAAGTTGGCTTAAAGCTCAACATTCAGAAAACGAAGATCATGGCATCCGGTCCCATCACTTCATGGGAAATAGATGGGGAAACAGTGGAAACAGTGTCGGACTGTATTTTTTTGGGCTCCAAAATCACTGCAGATGGTGACTGCAACCATGAAATTAAAGGATGCTTACTCCTTGGAAGGAAAGTTATGACCAACCTAGATAGCATATTCAAAAGCAGAGACATTACTTTGCCAACAAAGGTCCGTCTAGTCAAGGCTATGGTTTTTCCAGTAGTCATGTATGGATGTGAAAGCTGAGCGTGGAAGAATTGATGCTTTTGAACTGTGGTGTTGGAGAAGACTCTTGAGAGTCCCTTGGACTGCAAGGAGATCCAACCAGTCCATCCTAAAGGAGATCAGCCCTGGGATTTCTTTGGAGGGAATGATGTTGAAGCTGAAACTCCAGTACTTTGGCCACCTCGTGTGAAGAGTTGACTCATTGGAAAAGACTCTGATGCTGGGAGGGATTGGGGGCAGGAGGAGAAGGGAACGACTGAGGATGAGATGGCTGGATAGCATCACTGACTCGATGGACGTGAGTTTGAGCGAACTCCAGGAGTTTGTGATAGACAGGGAGGCCTGGCGTGCTGCGATTCATGGGGTTGCAAAGAGTTGGACATGACTGAGCAACTGAACTGAATTGAAAGTTAAGAGAAAGAGATAAGTGTGTCACAAAAATGTGATAGATTGTAGGGGGGGAGTCATGAAATCCCAAGCCATCATCTCAGAGATACACAATTCAAATATTCGTAAACATATTTTAGGTGACCCAGTTTCCAGATCTTTTCAATTAGGAACAAGTTGAGACAATCAAATGCAATTAATTAGGGTTCTAGCAGCTGCAGCAGAGAGGAGCCAGGGACATGTGTATGAAATTAAGATCTCATCTGAGAAATCTGAGTGTAAGAAATTGTAAATTTCCCCTTTTAACTACTGGGAAATTATAAAGGCATTATAAATCCCTTCTTAAGAAATGTACAAGTGACAGTAAACTACTATACATTTAAGTACAGCGGTAGGTTGGGCAGGATAAAGTTAAGGCTAGAGGAAATGGCAACTCACTCCAGTACTCGTGCCTGGAAAATCCCACGGACGAAGGAGCCTGGTAGGCTACCGTCCATGGGGTCTCGAAGAGTCTGACATGACTAAGTGACTTCACTTTCACTTTTCATTTTCATGCATTGGAGAAGGAAATGGCAACCCACTCCAGTGTTCTTGCCTAGAGAATCCCAGGGACAGGGGAGCCTGGTCGCTGCCATCTATGGGGTGGCACAGAGTCGGACATGAGCGAAGCGATTTAGCAGCAGCAGCAATAGAGCAAATTTGAAGATAAAAGGTACTATCCCCAAAGACAATATTAAAAGTCATGTCTTTTCCTATTGTGTGTGTGTGTTAGTTGCTCCAGCACATCCAACCCTTTGCAACCCCGTGGACTGTAACCTGCCAGGCTCCTTCGTCTGGAGTTTTCTAGGCAAGAATGCTGGAGGGGGTTGCCCTGCCCTCCTCCAGGGGATCTTCCTGACCCAGAGATCAAACCCAGATCTACATTGCAGGCAGGTTCTTTACTGTCTCAGTGACCAGGGAAGCCCAACTTTCCTATTGATTCTTATTAAAAAAATCTTCTTTACACTTAACATTCTTTACTATAAAAATTTCAGTTTCATGTAAATGGAATCAAACAATACGTATGTAGCCTTTTGTGTCATTATTTCACTTAGCATAATATTTTCAAGGTTCATCTGTATTTTAGCATATATTGGAATTTCATCCCCTTGGAAGCCCGGATAATATTCCATTGTGCATGTATACACTGTATTTTGTTTATCCATGCATTTGCTTATGGACATTTGAACTGTTTCCATTTTCTGGTCATTGTGCATAAAGCTGCCATGAAAATTGGTACACAAGCATCTGTTTGAATATCCGCTTTCAATTCTTTGGGGTATATATTTAGAAGTAGAATTATTGGATAATATGGTAATTCTATGGTTAACTTTTTGAGGAACTGTCAAACTGTGTTCCCACACCACCTGCACCATTTTACATTCTCACCAGGAAGGCACAAGGCTTACAATTCTTCCATATCCTTGCTGTATGATCAGGCTGCTCAAGATGGCTATTCCCTTGCTCTCTGTACACCCCCTGCCTGACCAGTGTCTTCTTTATTTACGGGCTACTCCCCTGACTGACCTCCCTACATACTTGCCCCTGCTGCTGCTGCTAAGTTGCTTCAGTCGTGTCCGACTCTGTGCGACCCCGTAGACGGCAGCCCACTAGGCTCCTCCGTCCCTGGGATTCTCCAGGGAAGAATTCTGCAGTGGGTTGCCATTTCCTTCTCCAATGCATGAAAGTGAAAAGTGAAAGTGAAGTCCCCAGCTAATGATTTGTTTAACTTTAGCTGCCATGATAGTTTATTAAAGGGGCGGTGAGAGGCATGCCCCTTTGCTGGTTTCCCTGGTAACCAATGACCCAACCAGATGTCAATTCCCCTTATAAACAGTACACCACCCCCACCCCTCTCCCTTCAGCAGAAGCCTGTTGCTGTGTCCTGCCTGTCTGCTGCAGGCTCTTGCTCCAGGCATGTAAGTTTCTCCATCCATGAAATCGCTAATGTCTCTGTCACTGACTCCGGGTTCTTTCTTTGGTCGCAGGATAGGCAAGTAGGCTTGCAGGCTTGTGGGGTGCAGCCCAACAACTGGCAGTGCCGGCAAGGAGATGGAGAAAACTCCTGTAAGTGCTGAGACATTGGTTGGGTAACGCAAAGTTTTGGGGGCTATTCACTAACATTTGGGGCCAAAAGTTGTGTGGGAAATCTGTCTACCAGTGTGTGGGGTCCTGTGGTGTCTGTCCTTGATGAATGGGGGCCTCCAAGGGAGTATGGAGGACTCATAGACAACCCCTAAGGCCACTGCAGAAACATTGGCTGGCTTTTTGGTTGAGGGGAAAAAGTGGCCCCAGCTGTGGGCTGGCCATTGCTCTTTATATTAAGAAAGGTCACAGAGGCTGAGCTAACAGCAGAGGTGAAGATTAACTAAATGCTAGTTCTTGGTCCTCTGAAAGCGAGGTGAATGAATATGTTTTATTGTCCATTAATTTTTTGTTTGTTTAAACTGTAAAAAATTTCTGAAAATTCCAAGATGGGACTCTTTTTTGATATTCTAAAATTGGTTTTTGTATGTGTCTTTAGAGGAAATTACCTATCTAGATGGAATTGGTATTTCTCTTCTTGAGCCTTTGAGATGTAAATAATCTACTTGGGCTCTCAGAAATTTAATCCCTGAGAGTGAAGAAAAAAAAAAGTCCTTTTAAAACTCTGTAAGAATAATTGTATTTTGGGTGTGTCTGTCTAAAATAATCTCTCCAGATTCTGGTAACTTGAAACCAAACTAAGTTAAATAAAGAGAATTGACTATTTGGGTCATTTCGAGTAGTATAAAAAGTTGGAACATTAATTTGTAGTGTAGGTTTATCTGCCTTTACTTTCTTAGGAAACTAAAGCGTAAGTTTTCCAAATAGTAAATGCAGGTATGACAAACAGTGTACAATCACTTGCTTCTTGGTTTTTGCCAGATTAAGATTTTTAAGGGTTAGGATGATGATCAGTCATAATTCTAATTATTATAACAACCACATTTCTTTATTGATTGCATTGTAATCAGATGTTTAACTATGTCTTTTGAAGTCTTTTGTCATTTATAGACAGTTATGGTTGTACTCTTGATGCTGTTGCAAACATGCTTCATCTTTTTTTTTTGGTTCTCTTTTTTAATGTACATAATTACAGAATTCAGACATGAAATTTATGCATGGAGTTTTCCATTTTTAATATTTGGTTAAACAAAATACATCATTTGAAAAAAAAAAAAAAAAACCAGCACAAGGCCAACAAAATGGAATAAAAACAAGAAAAACAAAAAGCCTACGGTTGCCCCTTACTGGGCATCAGGGTCAGGCCTGCCTCCTTCACTAAAGGAAGTGCAGCTTTTTGCCCTGGGACATCAATATGGTCCCTGTTCCTAAGCACCAGAATTGGATATGAACAAAGAAACCAGTCCTGACATGTTTAAGCATAAAAGTGCCTCACCTTTAAGAAGATTCAGAGGAAGGACCTTTTTTTTTTTTTTTTTAATTTGGTTGCACCAGATCTTAACTGTGGTCTGTGGGATCTAGTTCTCTGACCAGGGATTGAGCCCAGGTTCACTGCACTGGGAGCTGGAATTTTAGTCACTAAACCACCAGGGAAGCTCCAGGAAGGACCTTTTGACAAGGACAAGTCTCTGATAAATTTCAGATCATACTGCTGAACTGAGTAAGAAATTAAAGAATTTAAGTGAGAGTTCTTGGCTTTATACAACAAAGAATTCAAAAGCAAGCCAGAGGAAGGTGAAGGTGAGTTTATTTAGAGAGCTACACACTGCATAGGCAGAATGTGGACCATCTCAGAAAGTGAGAGCCTCCCCAGGGCCTGGAGTCCTAGGTTTCTGTGGATTAAGTAATTTCATAGGCTAACGGGTGGAAGAAAGATTCCTGCTATTTTGGGCAAAGGTGGGGATTTCTCAGGAATTGAATCACTGTCCACTTTTGGGCTTTAGATAGTCCACCTCAGAACTGTCATGCATAAGCAGGAGTGATTTTTAGTTATACAGTGAAGGTACAGTGAGCTAAAGATCAATGATCAGACTATTTACAAAGCCACTTTGGTTTCTTTATCGCATACCAACTGCTACGCCCCTTCTTCATTATCTAGTGTTTGTGTCCTAACCCCTTTCCCTCTTGCCTCATTCCCCCCGTGGATATTTTTTTCCTGTCCCTATGGGAAGCAGAAGGACAATGTCTGTCTTCTGTAGCTGCCTCAGGGCTGGGCAGTGGTGTTGACACTGCCTATCAGGGAGTACAAAATCTGGATGCCTGGTGTAGGGGCATCCAGAGGCAGGGCAGCTTCTTTAAGTCAGAGGGTGCTCTGGGCTGAAATCCTTGCATAGCCATCGTTTTGATATGAAACTGTTGTAACCTAGAAGACATGAACTTTACCAAGAGGTTAAAGAGGCAGGGTCAAAGAGGACAAGTTGGAGTATGGCCATTACTGGGCCCGGGAGGAGCAGTAACTGGGTAAGGCTAGGGAGGATGCTTTTAATGGTGGGCCAGACAGCACCAGCATCTGACCCTGGTGGCAGTGGTGTACCCATGATGCTTGTTCATAAATCTTTTTGAGGTCCATCTCTATCTGGCATGAATTATTGATGTTGGTACAGCAGGTTTTATTTACGACCACACAGACACCACCCTGCTCAGCCAACAAGTAGTCCAATGGCAATCTATTGTCCATAATAGACTGGACAGCTTAACCACTCACTTAACGGGAGTTTAAAGAAGCTGAAAGTCTATTTAGGGCATATCCAGTGGTCATGGCTAGGTCCTCTAAAGTGTTGGTTAGATTTTCTAGGATCACCTCATGGTAGGCAAAGCCTCTCTATGGAGTGGCCAATCCCTTTGCCAGTCCTATTCCTGCCCTCATGTTAATCCAGTGGCCCACCTCGGATGGTATTGAGTTTATCCTGTATGGCTATTTCAACTTAGCTCAAGCTGACAATGTGGGAGACCAATTCGTGGGTCTGTTTTTTTGTTTTTCTTAGTTTAAATGTTTTATTATCAAAGTAACATATTTTAGTTGTTAAAAAATTGGAAAGTAATTTGTAGGCTTCTTCATCAAACAAGACCCAAAGTCAAAAAGGGCTTCCCATAGGTCATTTCAAATGGGCTTAGTTTTAAAATTCCCTTTGGCACCGTCCTGTTCCACAGAAGGGCTATAGGGAGGAGGGAGATGATGCAAATTTCTGAAGTCTCTTGGCACAGCTAAACAGTTTGCGGTTGTTTTTTTTTTTTTTTTTTACCTTGCCTGAGGCCTCCAGGAAGAGTGGAGGTGGTAATTAATACCTAGAGTTGAGGAAACCTGTTGGGTCATCCTGGCAGTGAAAGAAGCTCCATTATCACTCTGTAAGCTTTTGGGGAACCAGAATCTCAGAATTATCTCTTTAAGCAGAAATTTGGATATTGCTATTGCCTTTGCAGTTCTGGAAGGGAAAGCTTCTATCCACCCTGTAAAGGGGTCTATGAATACCAATAAGTATTCCATCCCCTACATGAGGGCATTTAGATCTATTTGCCAGTCTTCCCCTGGATAGGTTCCCCAATGTTATGGGCTGAGTTAGGGGTGGAGGTATGTGGTGGCTTCCTGGGTACAAGGTGAGTTACCAAAATGACTAGGGAGTCCTGCCTTAAATGGGAGGAATCTTGGAAGTGCTTAATAATTTTCCACTGCTTAGCCTCAGGAATGAGAAGCTCGTTATCTTTTGTCAGCCACCCTAAATAGTCTCTTTTCACTCCCCAACATTCAGCCCATTTGATTTTTGTAGGTGTATAAGATGGTACAATAAAGGACAGAAATGGTATGGACCTAACAGAAGATATTAAGAAGAGGTGACAAGAATACACAGAAGAACTGTACAAAAAAGATCTTCACGACCCAGGTAATCACGATGGTGTGATCACTCACCGAGAGCCAGACATCCTGGAATGTGAAGTCAAGTGGGCCTTAGGAAGCATCACTACAAACAAAGCTAGTGGAGGTGATGGAATTCCAGTTGAGCTATTTCAAATCCTGAAAGATGATGCTGTGGAAGTGCTGCACTCAATATGCCAGCAAATTTGGAAAACTCAGCAGTGGCCACAGGACTGGATCCCAAAGAAAGGCAATGCCAAAGAATGCTCAAACTACTGCACAATTGCACTCATCTCACATGCTTAAAGTAATGCTCAAAATTCTCCAAGCCAGGCTTCAAGAGTATGTGAACCATAAACTTCCAGATGTTCAAGCTGGTTTTAGAAAAGGCAGAGGAACCAGAGTCAAATTGCCAGCATCTGTTGGATCATTGAAAAAGTTTTCTCCAGAAAAACATCTATTTCTGCTTCATTGACTATGCCAAAGCCTTTGACTGTGTGGATCACAATAAACTGGAAAATTCTTCAAGAGATGGGAATACCAGACCACCTTACCTGCCTCCTGAGAAATCTGTATGCAGGTCAGAAAGCAACAGTTAGAATTGGACATGGAACAACAGACTGATTCCAAATCAGGAAAGGAGTACATCAAGGCTGTATATTGTTACCCTGCTTATTTAACTTACATGCAGAGTACATCATGTGAAATGCCAAGCTGGATGAAGCACAAGCTGGAATCAAGATTGCCAGGAGAAGTATCAATAACCTCAGGTATGCAGATGACGACACACTTATGGCAGAAAGTGAAGAGGAACTATAGAGCCTCTTGATGAAAGTGAAAGAGGAGAGTGAAAAAGTTGGCTTAAAACTCAACATTCAGAAAACTAAGATCATGGCATCTGGTCCCATCACTTCATGGCAAATAAATGGGGAAACAATGGAAACAGTGAGAGACTTTATTTTTGGGGGGCTCCAAAATCACTGCAGATGGTGACTGCAGCCATGAAATTGAAAGTCGCTTGCTCCTTGGAAGAAAAGCTATGATAACCTAGACAGCATATTGAAAAGCAGAGACATTACTTTGCCATCAAAGGTCCATCTAGTCAAGGCTATGATGTGAGAGTTGGACTATAAAGAAAGCTGAGCAGCGAAGAATTGATGCTTTTGAACTGTGGTGTTGGAAAGAATCTTGAGAGTCCCTTGGACAGCAAGGAGATTCAACTGGTCCGTCCTAAAGGAAATCAGTCCTGAATATTCAATGGAAAGGACTGATCCTGAAGCTGAAACTCCAATACTTTGGCCACCTGATGCGAAGAACTGGCTTATTTGAAAAGACCCTGATGCTGGGAAAGATTGAAGGCAGGAGGAGAAGGGGACA
Source organism: Bos indicus x Bos taurus (assembly GCF_003369695.1). Lineage (NCBI taxonomy): Eukaryota > Metazoa > Chordata > Mammalia > Artiodactyla > Bovidae > Bos > Bos indicus x Bos taurus. The sequence continues at coordinate 40,096,538 of NC_040091.1, read as the reverse complement.
ATAGAGGATGAGATGGTTGGATGTTATCACCTACTGAATGGACATGAGTTTGAGTAAACTCTGGGAGTTGGTGATGGACAGGGATGCCTGGTGTGCTGTGGTCCATGGGGTCACAAAGAGTCAGACATGACTGAGTGACTGAACTGACTGACTGAAGATAGCACCACTGGGCAGGGTGGGGTGTCAGGTAGGAGAACTCTGGCTGGGGTAGGGCTGGCTATTCTTGGGCTGAAGTCTAAGTACCCCTGCAGCCAGGACATTTCTCCTTATAAGGGATGTACTGCCCCTTTGGCCTCTGTAGGGAATGACTTCAACCTCCTTTGGAAGCTGGGCTGTTTCTAGAAGTTCTAGAATTTCTGTCTAATGTTTCTTAAGGGTCCCTTTGGCTGTTAATAGTCCCCTTTGTTTCTTAGCTGGAGTGCTGTGGTCAAGGCAACTGACTTGGCCTCTTGGGTGGAAGTGTGAGAGGGCAGAACTCCAGGCTCAGCTGACTTGGCACAACCAGCCTTTCTTACCCCTTCATGTATAAATCTGCTTCCATGGGTAAACCATTCTGCATCAGGATTGGTCAGGGGCTCATCCTTGAGGTCAGGCCTCCTGGAATAATCTTGTTCAATAGTCTCCACATAGGAGTGAACCAGGGACCCTTGGGGTGGGTGGTCCGGCATTAGAGTAGCTGGGTTCAGACTATGCAAACCTTAAGAGTTACACCTGGGGTGTCATATAAGAGAGACTGGTACTTAAGCAAACATGCAGCCGTCAGCTACTGCTGTCCGTTTGCTTCTAGGGTTCCTTATTCCTGGTGAGGAGTTAGGACTTCTGGTGATTGTCCCACCTCTTCTACTAGCAGAGCAGTGGCAGCCACTACCCTAAGACACCCTGGTCATCCAGTGACTAATTGATCAAGTTGTTCTGAGAAATAAACTATCAGTCTAGGGAGATACCTGAATTTTTGGGTTGAGGACACCCAGGGCTACCTCTTGTCTCTCAGCTATATAGAGGGCAAAGGGTTTTTTTCTAAGTTTGGGAGATCTAATGCAAGGGCAGTCCCTAATTTTTGTTTTACAGGCTAGGAATGCCCATTTCATCCCAGTTGAGGGGTTTTCAGTGCATCGTTTTAGGGCCTCATGGGCTTTGCTGTGAGCTAGAATCTAGGTATCCCGATCCTACAAGAAATGCCATCCCCAGAAATGTCCTCAGTTGCCTTTTATTTGGGAGTGGGGCTTAAGGATTATGATGACTTCCTTTTGGTTCTGGGCTAGAGACCTCATTCCAGGGGTGAGCCCACATCCCAGATATATAACCTATTGGGTGGAAATCTGGGCCTTGTGAGGAAAGACTCAATATCCTCATTCCCTCAGGAAGTCAAGGACCTGAATGGTGTGTTTGTTTATTTTATTGAAGTACAGTTGATTTACAATGTTGTATTAGTTTCATGTGTGCAGCAAAGTGATTCAGATATATCTACCTCTCTCTCTATATTCTTTCCTAGATTCTTTTCCCTTATAGGTTATTACAAAATATTGAGTATAGTAACCTGTGCTATACAGTAGGTCCTTGTTTATCTGTTTTATGTATAGTAGTATGTATATGTTAATCCCATCCTCCTCTAGTTTATCCCTCCTCCACCTTCCCCTTTGGCAACCATATGTTTGTTTCATGTGGCTGTGGATATATTTCTGTTTTGTAAATAAGTACACTTGTATCATTTTTTTTAGATTCCACATACAGGGAATATCATATGACATTTGTCTTTGTCTGACTTCATTTAGTATGATAATCTCTAGGTCCATCCCTGTTGCTACAAATGGCATTATTTCATTCTTTTTTAAAAAAATAATTATTTTGGCTGTGCTGGGTCTTCCTTGCTTTGTGTGGGATTTTTCTAGTTGCAGAGAGCTTGGACTATTCTTCATTGTGGTATATGGGCTTCTTATTGCTGTGACTTCTCTTGTTGCAGAGCACAGGATCTAGGTGTGTGAGCTTCGGTGGTTGTGGTGCTCAGGCTTTGTTGCTCCGAGGCATGTGGAATCTTTCCAGTCCAGGGATTGAACCCATGTCCTCTGCACTGGCAGGTGGATTCTTATCTATTGCCTCACCAGGAAAGTCCATTTCATTCTTTTTTAGAGCTAATATTCAGTTGTGTATTGATACCACATCTTCTTTACCCATCCATCTGTCATGGGACATTTAGGTTGCTTCCATGTCTTGGATCTTATAAATAGTGCTGCTACGAATATTTGGGTGCATATATCTTTTTTAGTTAAAGTATTCTGTGGATATAGGCTTAGGAATGGGATTTCACGATGATATAGTAACTCTTTTAGTTTCTTTTAAGGAACCTCCATACTGTTCTCCATGGTAGATATACCAATTTACAATCCCACCATCGGTGTAGGAGGGTTTCTTTTTTCCACACCCTCTCTAGCACTTATTTGTTGACTTTTTGATGATTACCATTCTGACTGGTGTGAGGTGGTACCTCATTGTAGTTTTGGTTTGCATTTCTCTGTTAATTAGGGATTCTGAGCATCTTTTCTTTTCTTTTTTTTTTTTTTGGCCATCTGTATGTCTTCTTTGGAGAAATGTCTACTTAGATATATTTTTTAAATTGGATTTTTTAAAATATATTGAGCTGTGTGCCTATTTGTATATTTTGGATATTAATCCCTTGTGGGTCACATTGTTTGAAAATATTTTCTCTCACTCTGTAGGTTGTCTTTTCATTTTATTTATGGTTTCCTTTGCTATGCAAAAGCTTTTAAGTTTAATTAGGTCCTATTTTTAAATTTATCTTATTTCTATTTCTCTAGGAGATGGATCCAAACAGATATTGCTGTGATTTTGTCAAAGTGTGTTCTGCCTATTTTTTCTTTTAGGAGTTTTATAGTATCTGGTCTTACATTTAGGTCTTTAGTCTATTTTGAGTTTGTTTTTGTGTATGGTGTTAGAGGATATTCTAATTTCATTCTTTATTATCCAGTTTTCCCAGTACCACTTAATGTAGACTGTCTATTCCCTACTGTCTATTCTTGCTTTCTTTGTCATAGATTAATTGAATGTAGATATGTGGATTTATTTCTGGGCTTTCTATGCTGTTTCATAGATCTATTTTTCTGTTTTTGTGAGAGTGCCATACTTTCTGATTACTGTAGCTTTGTAGTATGGTCTGCAGTCAGGGATCCTGATTGCTGCAGCTTTGTTTTTCTTAAGATTGATTTGGCTATTTGGAGTTTTTATATTTCCATACAAATTAAAAAAATTTTTTTCTAGTTCTGTGAAAAATGCCATTAGTAATTTGATAGAGATTGCATTGAATGTGTAGGTTGCATTGGGTAGTATAATCATTTAGACAATATTGATTCTTCCAATCCATAAACAGAGTATATGTTTCTGTTTGTGTCATCTTTGATTTATTTCATCAGTGTCTTATAATTTTCTGAGTACAGGTATTTTGGCTCCTTAGGTGGGTTTACTCCTAGGTTTTTGTTCTTTTTGATGTAATGGTAATGAGATTATTTCCTTTATTTCTCTTTCTGATTTTTCATGGTGAGTGTATAGAAATGCAAGAGATTTCTGTGCATTAATTTTATATCCTGAAACTTTACCAAATTCATTGATTAGCTCCATTAGTTTTCTGGTAACATATTTAGGATTCTATATGTATAGTGTCATGTCATCTGCAACATGATACTTCTTTTTCAATTTGGATTCCTTTTATTTCTTCTTTGGTTGCTGGGGCTAGGACTTCCAAAACTCTGTTGAATAAATGTGGTGAGAATGGACGTTCTTGTCATGTTCTTGATTTTAGGAAAAATGCTTCAAATTTTTCACTGTTGAGTATGATATTAGCTGTGGGTTTGTCATATATATTGCCTTTATTATGTTGAGGTATATTCTGTTGATTCTCACTTTCTGGAGTTTTTATCATAAATAAATGCTGAATTTTTCAAAAGCTTTTTTTGCCTCTATTGAGATGATCATATGGTTTTTATTCAATTTGTTAATGTGGTGTATCATACTGATTGATTTGCAGATACTGAAAAATCCTTGCACCCCTGCAGTAAATCCCACTTGATCCTTTCAATGAATTGTTGGATTTGGTTTGCTAGTATTTTGTTGAGGTTTTTTGGGTCTATATTCATCAGTAATATTGCCTGTAATTTTCTTTTTTTGTGTGATATCTTTGGTTGTGGTATTGGGGTGATGGTGGTCTCATAGAATGAGTTTGGAAGTGTTCCCTTGTCTACAATTTTTTGGGAAGAATTTCAAAGGATAGATGTTAACTCTTCTTTAAAGGTTTGATAGGCTTTGCGTGTGAAGCCATCTAGTCCTGGACTTTTTGTTTGGAGTTTTAAAATCACAGATTCTGTTTCATTTCAGTACTTGTAGTTGGCCTATTCACATTTTCCTTTTCTTCCTGGTTCAGTATTGGGAGTTTGCACCTTTCTAAGAATGTGTCCATTTCATCTGGATGCTCCATTTTATTAGCACGTACTTGCTTGTAGCAGTCTCTCATGGTCCTTCCTGTGGTGTTGGTTGTAACTTCTCCTTTTCATTTCTAAATTTATTAATCTGGGCCCTCTCCTTTGTTTTTTTTTTCCCTTGATGAGTCTAGGGAAAGGTTTTTCAATATTGTTTATCTCTTCTAAAATTTAGCTCTTAGTTTCATTGATCTTTTCTATTGTCTTCTTAGTCTGTATTTCAATGATTTATGCTCTAATTTTTATAATTTCTTTCCTTCTACTAACTTTGGGTTTTGTTCTTTCTATAATTGCTATAGGTATAAAGTTTAGGTTGTTCATTTGAGGTTTTTCTTGTTTCTTGAGGCAAGACTGTATTTCCATAAAATTCTTTCTTAGAACTGCTTTTGCTGTGTCCAATAGATTTTGGATCCTCATGTTTTTGTTTTCATTTGTTTCTATTTTTTTTTAATTTAATTTTATTTTTTAACTTTAAAATATTGTATTGGTTTTGCCGTATATCAAATGAATCTGCCACAGGTATACCTGTGTTCCCCATCCTGAACCCTCCTCCCTCCTCCCTCCCCATACCATCCCTCTGGGTTGTCCCAGTGCACCAGCCCCAAGCATCCAGTATCATGTATCGAACCTGGACTGGCGACTCGTTTCGTATATGATATTATACATGTTTCAATGCCATTCTCCCAAATCATCCCACCCTCTCCCTCTCCCACAGAGCCCAAAAGACTGTTCTAGATACTTTTGACTTGTTTAGTTTCTTCAGTGATCCATTGCTTTAACAGCACATTGGGTAGCCTCCATGTGTTTGTGTTTCTTTTTGAAGTTTTTTTTTTTTTCTTGTAGCTGATTTCTAATCTCATGGCATTGTGTTCAGAAAAGTTGCTTGAGAGGATGTCAGTTTTTTTATGTCTACTGAGACTTACCTTAAGGCCCAACATGTGATCTATCCTGGAGATGTTCCATGTGTACTTGAAAAGAAGGCATATTCTGCTGCTTTCATGTGGAATGCTCTATAAATATTTACTCCATTTGATCTAAAGCATCATTTAAGGCCTGTGTTTCCTTATTGATTTTCTGTCTGGATGATGATGATCTCTTCAACACTTCAATAGTGTAAAGTCCCCCACTATTATTCTGTTACTGTCAATTTCTCCTTTTATGTCTGTTTACATTTGCCTTATATATTGAGGTGCTCCTATGTTGAGTGCATATGTATTTACAATTGTTATATCTTCTTCTTGGATTGATCCCTCTGGATGGTGTTTTTATCTGAGTTATCCCTAGTGGGACTAAAAAGTAGGATGTGGCCCACATAGTGTAGGAGAGATCTATTAATCAACTGTAATTCTCTTAATTTCTTTGCTAATTTGTTTCCATACAGGAGGGTGTACCCCTGTAGCCTTAGGGTAGCACAGTCAACTTAGCTGGGAAGTGTTATGACTATCTGGATCTGTCCACTCAAAGATATATCGAGAGTCTGGGTGCAGGGAAATGCAAAAGAAGGCATCCCTTATGTCTGTCACAGTAAACCAGTTTGCATTTTCTGGAACTTGGCTCATTGTGGTATATGGATTAGGGACTATCAAGTGAACAGGAATTACTGTTTCATTAGCTGCCCTCAGATCTTGAACAAGTCTGGATTCTCTACTTTGCTTTCTTACGGGGAGAATGGGAATATTGCCCAGAGATTGACAGGGATATAATAGCCCATATTTTAAGAAGTTGGTTATTAAAGTCTTGATAACTTCTTGGGCCTTGGGCCTCAAGGGATACTGTTTTTCCCATCAGTAATCAGCACTAGGTTTTAATGAAATCTGAACTGACGGACATTAGGAGTTCCGCCAGGAACTTCGGTGTCCTAGTCAGTGGGGTCTACTTGAGAAACACTATGGGGTGGAAAGGAGATGGCCTCTGATTTGTGACTGAGGCAGGCTCTATGGCTAAGAGCAATTGTTTCTCTGAGGGTATCTCTGATTGAACTATTGTCTAGAATTTAGTGCGCAAATCCCTTCCCAACAATGGGACAGGGCACTTAGGTGTAAACAAGAACTGGTGTGCAAAGGTCAAATTCCCTATTATGCAGCTGAGGGGTTGTGGTGAATCATTTGGCTTTGTGCCATCCATTGATCTCTGTTACTGTACAGCATTGGGAGAATAAGAGTCCAGGGAAATCAGCACAGAATAGGCAGCCTCTGTATCTAATTAAAAAAGCAAAAACTTTCCACTGTATGAATGTTAATTATGTTGAATTGGTTTGTAGTGCTTTTCAGGTCTGTTATATCCTTCTATTTTTCTATTCATTCTGTTAATTTTTGAGAGTTTGATATTGAAACCCCAACTAAAAAATCTTAATTTATCTACCTAAAAGAATAATCGTAACATACAGTGGAACTATACGTAACTTTGTTCTGTATTTTCCAAGTCTCCTATATATATGTTATAATATTTTCATAACTTAAAAAATTAAAAAGAAACAAAACAACTTTCCTACATGCCATGTCCAGGGTTACCTGAGTGAGGCTCCTCCAGTGAAATATCTAGGTGTCCTTTGGGAGCCAGGGAGGGTCCAGGGCCCTGTCAGTCTTCCATCTTCTTGGCCACTCTCAGGGTGAGAGCCTCAAGCCTCCTCTGGGACTGGGGGCAGTCTCACTGTCAGCGGCCCTCTAGTTTGTAGTGTCTTGGTGGACTTCTTCCATACATGGGGGCCTCGTCCTTTCAATGGCCCTCCTGGCTGCATTTGAAACATGTTCCTTCTTGGCAGAGCAGTGGCTCTAATCTAGATTTTCTAGATCCTACCCCTCCTGTTGGCTTTTGCAAGGTGGGTGGGGGTGGGGGAGATTAACCGTGAGGTGGTGCAGGGGCTAGGGTTGCCACCAATAAGTGTGCCTTTTGTTGTTGTACCTGGCAACAGTGTTGCTTCCTGCTGTGTCCTCACCCCGGTCTCTATTGTTAAATACTCCAAAGACCAAGTCTATGAGCTGATTCATGGGGCTTTGGGGTCCTATAGCTGTCTTCTGTAATTTTTTCCCCTAATGTCTGGGGTAGACTGAGTGATAAAGTGATTATTTACTAGTACTTGCACTTCAAGGCAATGGCACCCCACTCCAGTACTCTTGCCTGGAAAATCGCATGGATGGAGGAGCCTGGTAGGCTGCAGTCCATGGGGTCGCTAGGAGTCGGACACGACTGAGTGACTTCACTTTCACTTTTCACTTTCATGCATTGGAGAAGGAAATGGCAACCCACTCCACTGTTCTTGCCTGGAGAATCCCAGGGATGGGGGAGCCTGGTGGGCTGCCGTCTCTGGGGTTGCTCAGAGTCAGACACGACTGAAGCGACTTAGCCATTAGCCATTAGCACTTCAAGGCAGAGAAGGCAATGGCACCCCACTCCAGTACTCTTGTCTGGAAAATTCCATGGACGGAGAAGCCTGGTAGGCTGCAGTCCATGGGGTCGAGAAGAGTCAGACACGACTGAGTGACTTCACTTTCACTTTTCACTTTCATGCATTGGAGAAGGAAATGGCAACCCACTCCAGTGTTCTTGCCTGGAGAATCCCAGGGACGGAGGAGCCTGGTGGGTTGCCGTCTATGGGGTTGCATGGAGTCGGACATGACTGAGGCAACTTAGCAGTAGCAGCAGCAGCAGTGCTTCAAGGGTGTTGGGTTTATTATTGGTATACTTTCTAAAGGGTTCCACCAGGCAGTCCTAAAAGAGGGGTCGAATTCTCACCTTTTCCGCATGTTATTTCTTTGGGTGTCCTAATTAATAGGCTTAACAACACTTTTCCACCCCTTCTATGAGGCAAGTTATGATGTGGTTCTTGTATTCAAACCCTCTATCTCCCTGTTAGTAGTCCCCAGTGGATTGTATCCCCTCCAGTAAGGTAGATTATATGTCCTTGATTTGGGGCTACCAGTTCACTGGCAGGCATGTAGGTGTAATTCCTAGGCTATACTAAGGATCTGGCTTTTTTCTTTAAAAGTGCAGCAGGTGGAAAGGAGGACTTGTGGACACCCCCAAGTAAGTTCATAGGACATTGTCAGTTTGGTGAATTACTCTGTGAACTGATTGGGGTCCTCAGAAAAATGTCCAAACTAGCAAGCTTAGCCATAAGAAAAGGGATGTGGACTCTGTGGATGTGGAGGGGGTGTGGAAGTTAGCACTTCCTTTAAGGGCCAGAGTTTGGTATTGGGAGGCTGGTAGGTAGACCTGCTTCATGTTGTACTAGCAGGACTCACCTCCAGTAAAAGAATATACGACAGGGCTGGAGGAATCAAGTGGTGGGATTCCCAGTAACCCAGGTGGGGCCCTAGGGCCAGACAGCCGGGAAGACTGTCCTCCCCCCACCCCCACCTCTGCCTTAGAATTGGGATGGGTAGAAGTTCCCAGTTGGGAACTTTGTGGGCTCATAAGGGATCATCTAAAACATCAGGCTCCTTGGGGGTGGAGTGGGGGTGGAGAAAAAGGCACTTTGAAGGGATGTAAGCCAGGCACAGCTCAGCAGGAGCTTTTTTAGATCTGGATCTTAGGAGTAGGGTTATGAACATTTGTGTATTTGGGACTTCTTCCATTAGTTGCAAGATAGTATTGTAATTTAATGACTCATTTTCTGGCCAGATCTCTTTGCTTCCCTCATTTATACTGGGGCTGTGCAGTGTTGCAAAATAAAATTAATTTTCTTTTTTAAGCTATCTTTTCTAAGTTTACTCCAATTAGCTAATGTGCATCCTAAGCACCACTGTGTTTGTAGTGGTCCCTATTATTGGCTAGGATGCTGTGACGAGAGAGGGGTTTTGTTAAATGGTAGTTATTTGTCCTGGCACTCTCCCAGTGTCCCTAGTATTCCAAAAAATGTAGGCAGGGGAGTGTGCAGCTAGGGACTTCAGAGGATGGATCCCCAAAAGGGAGTGTTACAGAATCAAGTTCTGATGGCAATGAAAGTAGTAGTGTGTTACTGGAGAGTAGGGTCTTTCTTGTCCCATCACAGAGAGAATTCAGAGACAAGACACAGAGTTCAAGAGAGCAAAGCGAGAATGTAGTAAGCTATAGTACGCTCTCAACAGGAGACTCAGGTGAGTAGGTACCCTGAGTTTTCTTTGGGAAGCTGGTTATATTGGGTTTGAAAATGAGCAGAATATTCTTTAGGGAGGGAGGGTTTTGGGTCATATTTCCAGATTATCATCCTAGTTTCACCTTTCCTAAAGAAGGAAAGATTTTTGTTCTTATTTAGGCTTTAAAAAAAAATTATTGAACTGTAGTTGATTTACTATATTGTGTTAGTTTCAGTACACAGCAGTGATTCAGTTATACATATACTCATCCTTTTTCAGATTCTTTCCTAATGTAGCTTATCACAGAATACTGAGTAGAGTTCCCTGAGCTATATAGCTGGTCCTTGTTGGTTATCTATCTTATATATAGTAGTGTATGTATGATAACCCCAAGTTCCTGATTTATACCTCCCCTCCATGTTTCCTCTTTGGTAGAGATGTTTGTTTTCCATATCTGTAAGTCTGTTTTTGTTAATAACTTCATTTGTATCATTTTTCAAAAATTAGATTGCACATATGAGTCAAATCATATATTTGTCTTTCTTTTACTTGACTTGGTATGCTAATCTCCACCCATGTTGCTACGAATGGCATACTTCATTCTTTTCTGTGTCTGAGCAATATCTGTGTATATATAACATATCTTCTTTATTCGTTTGTTGGTGGACACTTAGGTTGCTTGCATATCTTGGCTATTATAAATAATGCTGCAATGAACATTGGGGTGCATTTATCTTTTCTAATTATATTCCTAGGAGTGGGATTACTAGATAATATGTATTTTTTGTTTTTTAAGTAACCTCCATACTGTTATCCCTAGTGGTTGTACTAACTTACATTACCACCAACAGTGTAGGAGGGTTCCCTTTTCTCCACATCCTCTCCAGCATTTATTGTTCATAGATTTTTTTTTTATGATGGCCATTCTGACCATGTGAAGTGATATCTCATTGTAGTTTTGATCTGCATTTCCCTGATAATTAGTGATGTTGAGCATCTTTTCATGTGCCTCATGTCCACTGTGTGTCTTCTTGGGAGAAATGTCTATTTAATTGGCTGCCCAGTTTTTGATTGGGTTATTTGTTTTTTTGACCTAGAACTGCATGAGTGTATGTTTTGGAGATTAATTTCTTCTAGGTTGCTTCATTTGCAAGTATTTGCTCTCATGCTGTGAATTGTCTTCATTTTGCTTGTAGTTTGCTTTGCTGTGAAGAAGCTTCATTGCATCCTTGCATGCTAAGTTCTTCTTATCTGCAAGGTTAATTTTACTGTAATGAGAACATAATGAGCAAAAGGTTACATCCAGATGCCAAAGATCCTGTCTTTCCCCACATTTCTGTTTGCATCTGGGGCCTTTGTCATCCCAAGATGTGTGGTTTCCAGTCATTCAGAGGTTCCTGCTTTTCTTTGTCTGCCCAAAGGCCCCCCATTGTTCATAATATGTATGGTTTCCTGTCATTTGGCCTGTGTCCCCCTTTCTCTGCTCGTATCTAGCTATCTATCTGTTCTAACAGTATAATTGGCTTATTATACCTGATCTGTGATGGTCCCTGACTCCAGGCCAGGGAATTCAGCAGAAGAGGCATTTATTTATTTATTTTTAAATATAAATTTATTTATTTTAACTGGAGGCTAATTATTTTACAATATTGTATTGGTTTTGCCATACATCAACATGAATCCGCCATGGGTGTACACGTGTTCCCCATCCTGAACCCCCCTCCCACCTCCCTTCCCATACCATCCCTCTGGGTCATCCCAGTGCACCAGCCCCAAGCATCCTGTATCCTGCATTGAACCTGGACTGGTGATTCGTTTCATATATGATATTATACATGTTTCAGTGCCATTCACCCAAATCAACCCACCCTCGCCCTCTCCCACAGAGTCCAACAGACTGTTCTATACATCTGTGTCTCTTTTGCTGTCTTGCATACAGGGTTATCGTTACCATCTTTCTAAATTCCATATATATGCGTTAGTGTACTGTATTGGTGTTTTTCTTTCTGGTTTACTTCACTCTGTATAATAGGCTCCAGTTTCATCCACCTCATTAGAACTGATTCACATGTATTCTTTTTAATGGCTGAGTAATACTCCATTGTATATATGTACCACAGCTTTCTTATCCATTCATCTGCTGATGGACATCTAGGTTGCTTCTATGACCTGGCTATTATAAACAGTGCTGCAATGAACATTGGGGTACACATGTCTTTTTCAGTTCTGGTTTCCTCAGTCTGTGTATGCCCAGCAGTGGGATTGCTGGGTCGTATGAAAGTTCTATTTCCAGTTTTTTAAGGAATCTCCACACTGTTCTCCATAGTGGCTGTACTAGTTTGCATTCCCACCAACAGTGTAAGAGGGTTCCCTTTTCTCCACACCCTCTCCTGCATTTATTGCTTGTAGACAGAGGCGTTTAATTAATCAGGGAAAAGTGGGCTGTGGCCATCCAGCCTTAAGAAACGGTTCGTTTGGCAAAGGCAGCAGTGAGGTCTTTGTGAGCACTTGAATGTCTGCCTATTCAGTTAGCCTAATGAGCCCCCCGTGTTAGTTAAGGAATGAGAGCCTGCAGAAGAAAAAGCACCCCAAGTGCAGGGCCTAAACCCTTCAGAGAGGGAGGGATGGAGGAGACATAGGCCCTGAATTGGCCAAGTGAATAATCTTTATTATCACATGAAAGAGTAGAAACTAACACATTTTAAATCAGCTGTGCATGCAGTTGGCTTCAGTCGTGTCCAACTCTTAGTGACCCCATGGACTGTAGCCCACCAGGTTCCTCTGTCCATGGGATTCTCCAGGCAAGAATACTATAGTGGGTTGCCATGCCCTCCTCCAAGGGATCTTCCTGACCCTGGGGATGAAACCTGCATCTTTTAAGTCTCTTGGGTTGGCAGGCGGGTTCTTTACCACTATATCCCAATTAAAAAAAAAAAAAGAGAAATATTAGATATAACATGAGGCTCTGTATGATTTGTTTTTTAACTAATGAACGTTTATTTCAAGAAGAAAAAAAGTCTATAGAGCCTGGGGCTGGAGTATATAGAGCCACAAGGCAATGTGATGATCATAATACAAGGAAAATGTTCCCTTCAGGATGTGACATTTAAGATGTTTAGCATAATAGTGGTGGATCAAGCAACCCGTGGAGGGGCCATCAGCTGGGGACTCAGAGTAATAGTAGGTCTTGACCCGAGGGGATGCTAGAGAGGTATACCTCTGTGTGGCCATGAAGCAGATGCGACAGCCAACCTGTTGGCACAGTCAGCTGGGGTGCTCAGGTTCAGTAGACAGTCTAGGAAGTAGGAGGGGTTTGAGAGAAGGAAGAGGAGGAAGGGGAATGGATTTTGTGGCTCCTAACTAGGCTAGGAAATATGTCAGCAACCCCTGATAGGGAAGTGCCTGCCCGTGACTTCCATTTAGAAATGCAATGAGGCTGTGAGCCCCAAGAAGCACTCAGGAAGGACCGGGCCTCAGATCTAGTGGAGGACCACCACAGTCCTCCTACCTGAGCACCTTAACACAGTTCTCAGTCCTGGAATTGGACTGAGACTGGGGAAAAGTATGGAAGGGGAATAATTGGGCTCCAGGAGCCATGGAGGGGAAAGTCACCCAATCAAGTTGCCAATTATTTGCTGTGGTCTTAATTTGAAAGTCTGGATGGTTGTCTCATGGATCTTCTTTGCTCAAAAGAAATAGAGTGGTATAATCTGAAGGCGGGAAAGGAGGAGAGAGAACCAGTGAAGAGCCGGGGATTCAAGGGGTTCCTTCAAGGCTAGGCAGCTGGTGTCTACTAGATCCTGTGGGCAGTATCAGCTGTCAGCTAAGCGGCTACTTGGTCTTCACAATGTCAACTACAAATTGGCACTTGCCATGGGTGCTTGCCATCTACCTCTACAATGATTAAATCATATACTGCATAATTTTCAACACTCCCTGAAGGAGTTAAGGATGGAGAGTAGAAATGAGGTACTCTGGGAAAAACTGGCAGGACAGGTCTTCAGATAGTTGGATATTCTTAGGAGCCAATTTTATGAGCCCAATTCTTGTATCTCTTCATATCTATTCTAGAAAAGCACTAAAGTCTTTCATGGTGATGACTGTTTCTTGTGACAAATAGAAGCTTCATGATACTAGCAGAAACTTTCTACAAAAAATATGTGCTTGACGGCATGCACTCCCCCTTTACCAAAATCACATATGTACCATCCTTTCTTTGTACCTCATTGGAGCAGTTTCTCAGAGGTATATAACCACTAGGCTGCAGTCCTCATTTTCCCCCACATAAAATTTAACTCATAACTATCATATTGTGCATTTTTTAAAAAAGTCGACAACATCTTGGGACCCCTTGTCCCAGCAACTCTCCATGGAGGTGGGGAGCTCTAGCCGGAAAGGTAGATAGAGATTATGCCCTTTGAGGTCCCTGCTGTGGTTGCCACAAAAGATGTTGCTGAAGTGGGAAATGTCACGTCCTGGGACCTACAGGAATCCTTAGAATATATTGCTAAGTGAGGGTTCTTGGCTTCAGGTACAAAATAATTCAAGAGCAAGCCAAAGAAAAAGCAAATGTGAGATTATTTAGAAAGATACAGACTCAATAGGCACAATATGAAGAGTTTCAAAGTGAGAGCTGGCCCAGGCCATGGAGTTATGGGTTTTTATGTGTTAGGTAATTTCATATTTTAATGTTGTTGTTCGTTGTTCAGTTGCCGAGTCATGTCTGACTCTTTGCGACCCCATAGACTGTAATAAGCCAGGTCTCTCTGTCCCTCACCATCTCCCAAAATTTGACCAAGTTCATATCCATTGAATTGGTGATGCCATCAAACCATCTCATCCTCTGTCACCCTCTTCTCCTCCTGCCTTCAGTCTTTCCCAGCACTGGGGTCTTTTCCAATGAGTTGGCTGTTCACATCAGGTGGCCAAATATTGGAGCTTCAGCTTCAGTCCTTCCAATGAGCATTCAAGGTTGATTTCTTTTAGGATTGACTGGTTTGATCTTCTTTGCTGTACAAGGGACTCTCAAAGGTCTTCTCCAGCACCACAGCCAGCACCACAGTTCAAAAGCATTTGCATTCTTTATGGTTCAACTGTCACATCTGTACATGACTACTGGAAAGACCATAGCCTTGACTATACAGACCTTTGTCGGCAAAGTGATGTCTTTGCTTTTTAATACACTGGCTAGATTTGTCAGAGGTTTCCTTTCAAGAAGCAATCGTCTTCTAATTTAATGACAGCAGTCACCATCTGCGATGATTTTAGAGCCCAAGAAGAGGAAATCTGTTACTTCTTCCACCTTTTCCCCTTCTATTTGCCGTAAAGTGATGAAACTGGATGCCATGAACTTAGTTTTTTTTTTTTTTAATATTGAATTTTAAGCCAGCTTTCTCACTCTCCTCTTTCACTGTCATGAAAAGGCTCTTAATTTGTCTTCACTTTCTGCCATTAGAGTGGTATCATCTGCATATTTGAGGTTGTTGATATTTCTCTCAGCAATCTTGATTCCAGCTTGTAACTCATCCAACCTAGCATTCCACATAATGTGCTCTGCATATAACAGCCTTGTCATACTCCTTTCTCAATTTTGAATCACTCCGTTGTTCCATACAAGATTCTAACTTGCTTCTTGACCCACATCCAGGTTTCTCAGGAGATGGGTAAGATGATCTAGCATTCCTGTCTCTTTGAGAGTTTTCCACAGTTTGTTATGATCCACATAGTCAAAGGCTTTAGTATAGTCAATGAAGCAGAAATAGATGTTTTTCTGGAATTTTCTTGCTTTTTCTATGATTCAGAGGGTGTTGGCAATTTGATCTCTGGTTCCTCTGCCTTTTCTAAACTTTCCAACTTGTACATCTGGAAGTTCTCGGTTGATGTGCTGCTGAAGCCTAACTTGAAGAATTTTGAGCATAACATTACTAACATAGGAAGTAAGTGCAATTGTCTGGTAGTTTGAACATTCGTTAGTACTGTCCTTCTTGGAAATTAGGAATGAAGATTGACCTTTTCCAGTCCTGTGGCCACTGCTCGGTTTTCCAAATTTGCTGACATATTGAGTGCAGCACTTTAACAGTATCATCTTTTAGGATTTTAAATAGCTCTGCTGGAATTCCATTCTGCTGGAACTCCATTAGCTTTCCTGGCAGCAGTACTTCCTAAGGCCCACTTAACTTCACACTCCAGAATATCTGGCTCTAGGTGAGTGACCACAACCTTGTGGTTATCCTGGTCATTAAGATCCATTTTGTACAGTTCTTCTGTGTATTCTTGAGATTTCTTCTTGATGTCTTCTGCCTCTATTAGGTCTTTACTGTTGCTGTCCTTTATTTTGCCCATCTTTGCATGAAATGTTCCTTTGATATCTCCAATTTTCTTGAAGAGTTCTCTAGTCTTTCCCCTTCTGTTGTTTCCCTCTATTTCTTTGCATTATTCATTAAAGAAGGCCTTCTTGTCTCTCTTTGCTAGTCTCTGGAACTCTGCATTCAGTTGGGTATATCTTTCCCTTTCTCTCTTGCTTTTCATTTCTCTTCTTTCCTCAGCTATTTGTAAAGCCTCTTCAGACAACCACTTTGCCTTCTTGAATCTCTTTCTTTGGGATGATTTTGGTCACTGCCTCCTATACAATGTTACAAACCTCTGTCCATAGTTCTTCAGGCACTCTGTTTACTAGCTCTAATCCCTTGAATCTATTCATCACCTCCACTGTATAGGGGATTTGATTTAGGTTGCACTGTCCTAGTGGTTTTCCCCACTTTCTTTAGTTTAAGCCTGGATTTTGTAATAAGAAGCTGATGATCTCAGCCACAGTCAACTCCAGGTCTTGTTTTTGTTGGCTGTAGAGCTTCTCCATTTTCTGTTGCGAAGAGTGTAATCAGTCTGACTTTGATATTGAACATTTGATGATGTCTATGTGTAAAGTCATCTCTTGTGTTGATGAAAAAGGGTGTTTGTTATGACCAGTACCTTCTCTTGGCAGAATTCTGTTAGCCTTTGTCCTGCTTCATTTTGTACTCCAAGGCCAATCTTGTCTGTTACTCTAGATATTTCTCGACTTCCTACTTTTGCATTCCAATCTTCTATGATGAAAAGGACATCTTTCTTTTTGGTTTTAGTTTTAGGATGTCCAGAATCATTCAACTTCAGCTTCTTCAGCATCAGTGGTGGGGCATAGACTTGGATTACTATGATGTTGAATGGTTTGTCTTGGAAACAAACCGAGATTATTCTGTCATTTTTGATGTTGCACCCAAGTACTTCATTTGGACTCTTTTGTTGATTATGAAGGCGACCCCGTTTCTTCTAAGGGATTCTTGCCCATGGAAGTAAGTATAATGGTCATCTGAATTAAATTCACCTATTCCTGTCAATTTTAGTTCACTGATTCCTAAGATGTCAATGTTTACTCTTGCCATCTCCTGCTTGACCAAGTCCAATTTACCTTGATTCATGGACCTAACATTCCAGGTTCATATGAAAGCTGTTCTTTACAGCATCAGATTTTACTTTCATCACCAGGCACATCCACAGCTGAACATAATTTCCGCTTTGGCCCAGCCGCTTCATTCTTTCTGGAACTATTAGTAATTGTCCTCTGCTCTCCCCCAGTAGCATATTGGACACCTTCCAACCTGGGGAGCTCATCTTTTGATGTCATATCTTTTTGCCCTTTTATACAGTTCATGGGGTTCTCATGCAGGACTACCAGAGTGATTTGCTATTCCCTCCTCCAGTGGTCCCCGTTTTGTCAGACCTCTTCATTATGACAGGTCCATCTGTCATATCACAGCCCTGCATGCATGGCTCATAGCTTCACTGAGTTTTGCAAGCCCTGTCGTAACAAGGCTGTGATCCATGAAGGGGAAGGCTAATGTGTGGGAGGAATATTTCTGCTGTTTTAGGATAGTGTGGGAATTTCCCAGAAATTGGGCCATTGCCCACTTATGGGCATTTTATGATCTATCGCCAAACTGGCATTGTGTAAGAGGGTGTGATTTTTAGGATCATAATGAAGATACACTAAGCTAAAGTCAATGATCAGACTATTCTCAAAGCCACTTTGGTTTTAGCTGGTGCTAACCAATCTTTACTGCATTCCAACAGCAGTGTTGTTCCTTCTTCATTATCTACTTTTGTGTCCTGCCCCTTTCCCCCCACTATTTCAACTTCATAAAAGGTTAACATAGGCAGAACACTCTTTGACGTAAATTGCAGTCATATTTTTTTTTGTCCATCTTCTAGAGTAATAGAAATAAAAGCAGAAATAAATAACAGGACCTATTTAAATTTGCAAGTTTTTGCACAGCAAAAGACACCATAAACAAAATGAAAAGATAACCTATGGAATAGGAGAATATTTGCAAATGATGCTACTGACAAGGGATTAATTTGTAAAACACACAAGTATCTCTTATAGCTTAATATCAAAAAAACAAAGATTGAAGAAGGTCCAATACTTTGGCCACCTGATATGAACAGTCAACTCATTGGAAAAGATCCTAATGCTGGGAAAATTTGAAATCAAAAGGCGAAGAGGGCAGCAGAGAATGAGATGGCTAGACAGCATCACCGACTCAATGGATATAAATTTGAGCAAACTCTGGGAGAGAGTGAAAGACAGGGAAGCCTGGCATGCTGCAGTCCATGGGGTCACAAAGAGTAGGACATGACTTAGTGACTGAACAACAATGGAAAAATTGACAGAAGACTTCAATAGACATTTCTCCAAAGAAGACAATACAGATGACCAAGAGGCACATGAAAAGATGTTCAATATCATTAATTATTTGAGAAATGCAAACCAAAACTACAATGAGGTATCACCTCATCAGTCAGAATAGCCATGAACAAAATGTCTCCAAATAATAAATTCTGGAGATAGTGTGAAGAACAAAGAACCTTCCTACCCTATTGGTGGGAATGTAAATTGGTACACTTACTACGAAGAACAGTTTGGAGGGTCCTTAAAACACTAAAAATAGTTACCTGATGATCTTGTAATCCGATTCCTAGGCATATATCCACAGAATACTCTTACTCAAAAATATACATGCACCCGTGTTCATGGCAGTACTGTTTACAATAGCAAAGACATGGAAGCAACCTAAATGTGCATTGATAGTGGAATGGATAAAGAAGATGTCGTGTATGTGTGTGTATTATTCACTCAACCAAAAGGAGAGTGAAATAATGCCACTTGTAATAACATGGATGGACCTAAAGATTATCATATTAAGTGAAGTCAGACCCAGAAACACAAATATCATGATATTGCTTATATGTGAAATCTAAAAAAAGAAATAAATTATTTATAAAAGAGAAATAGACTCACAAACATGGAAAACAAATGTATGATTACCAAAGGGAATTATTGGCAGGTGGAAACAAATTAGAGGTTTGGGATTAACATATACATACATATATAAAATACATATATAAAATATATAACAATGACATATATAACATAGATAACATATATAACATGCATATATAAAATATGTAACAATGACCTGCTGTATAGCACAGGGAACTATATATTTTGTAATAACCTATAATGGAAAAGAGTATGAAAAAAGTATACTGTGTGTAACCAAATCACTTTGTACACTTGAAACTAACATCATTTTATTTATTTATTTTAAATGAAACAAAGATGAATATTTTAAATCAGGGATTGAACCAGTGTATCCTGAATTGGCAAATTCTTAACCACTGGACCAACAGGAAGCCTGGCTTTCCTGGTCTTAAGAGACCTTTGGGGAATTCAGTCTGACTCCTCCTGAGTTGCTCCACAGCCAGTTTGGAGGAACCTGTGTGGTCAATTGACCAGACTTATTTTGTAAACAAAAATTAGTCTTGATTTGCCTGTGTTTGGTAGAGATGAGGATAATTTTAGAGAGAAAAATATGTTTTGATGGTTATTAAATTCTAGTTATGCTAATTGAGGTCTGTATTTATAAAAGTTACTATGTTAGTCATACTTTTGCCCTGATGTTCAGGATGGAAAGAGAATTCTCTAGTGAGGTTGTACAGAGTATACCTACTCATGCTATGTAACACTACTTGCTTGAAGTCTGCTACTAAAAGCACAGAAACAGTTTTTTTTTCCCTCTAACAATTTGGTATAATGTATAGTCTCTAAAATGTTTCTTTATTAACATACCTCTAAATGTGTTCACAATATCTGATCAGTTCTCCACTCTCCCCAGTATGGATAACTAGCAAGTATAAAGGAGGACTAGTACTGGAGGACATGATCTAGACACAGGGCAGGCAACATTCACCCTGGTTTCGAGAGACATATACTTTGATCTATCAAAAGATTTGTAATCAAAGGGAAAATAATGGAAAAACGTGCACATATTAAAATATGGAGAAGTCATTCTGGCATATGCATGGTTAACTTAAACTTTTTTGACCAGAGTGGCCTGTTTTGTGGCCCATCAGACATGCATTGTGGAGAAGGAAATGGCAACCCACTCCAGTACTCTTGCCTGGAGAATCCCAGGGACCGGGGAGCCTGGTGGGCTGCCGTCTATGGGGTCGCACAGAGTTGGACACGAGTGAAGTAACTTAGCAGCAGCAGCAGACATGCATTGTATGTCTGCTTTGGCCATTGAAGAGGGGAGTGGGTTTGAATCTCAGATGGAATAGCTGTGGTTCAGACATTCAAGTGGCCATTGTAGATGTAATTTTTAGACATGCTCTTGTATTACTGAAACTTGATTTCTGAACCGTATTGTACACCAGGGTGTAAAAACACAGGCAGATGTGATACTATCTCTGAATGTGGTTGCTGCTTGTATTTTGCTTAACTATCTCATCTCCCCTGTATTGTGCCTGTCAGATGTCTTACATTTCATCCCTAGCCTGAGCAGAGGAAGTCTATTTTAGGACCGAGCAGCAACAATGGCTTTGCTATGAAATGAATCTAATTGCTGGGTCTACAGCAAGATGCTGCTGTTGTCTTCCTCTGGGCTTCTGTCTTCCTTCTGGCTAATGGGACCAGGTCGGGAGGATTGACAGTGGGAGGGAAGACTCTTACCATCTCCCTGTCCTGCATGCCAATATGTCAGAAACACCCCATCCACAAATATTATCATACACTTTGTCAGGGTGGATTCCCATCAGCCCCCTTGAGCAATGTTGTGTGGAATGGAATAGGCTGGCAGCTGGACACACAAGTGGGATTTGTTCAGAAATGCGTAATGCATCATACCCCTAATGGCTCCCAAATCACAGGGGTGACAGACTTGTACTGTGACTGTTGACTCCTTGGTAGGTCACTAGAATGTTCCTCTTAGAGCTGAGGCCTTCCCCTCCTCTTAGGGGTGGCTCTGAGTGTGTGAAAACCGGGGGTGGCCTGACCTTTCTTATAACTAGTCAGAGTGCTCCTGCCCTTGACTTCCTCTCCATTCACCTGGAAAGTTCTTGGCTCCAAAATTAACCCAGATATTGGCAAATGACTGTTTTTTTAGTGCACTAGGTACCTTATTTGGATATGCTTTGGCTGCTGTTGTCTGTATTGTGTATGTGACACCTGGTGGCAGTGCCCCCACTACACACCTGACCCCAGGGATATCAAAGAAAAGGGGCAGACCAAGATTGTGAGGGTCGGGCAATGTATGTAGGGGTGGAATATATGATCAGGTCACCCAAGATGGCTGTTCTCACGTTCTCTATACAACCCTGGTTGGACCAGTGCCTTCTTCACCCACACCCTACTCACATGACTGACCTTCCTATGTACTTGCACCAGGTCCCAGCTGATGACTGGTGTAACTTTAGTCACCAGGATAGCTTATCAAAAGGGTGGTTAAGAGTACCATCTGCTGGTTTTCCTAGTAACCAGTGAGCTAACTTGATGTCATTTCCTATTGGTAACTACCCCCTGCCCCTGGAAGCAAAGCCTGCTGCCTTGTCTTGTCCCTGCTGCCTGCCATACCCGGTGGGGTTTTGCTCTAGGACCTTGTTTTACACACATGAGCGCCTCCTATATGTTAAACCATTGATGGCTCTGTTGCTGACTCCAAGCTCTTTCTTTGGTCTTGAGGATGGGCAAGTATAGGGCTTATAGGGCTGTGGGGTGTAGCCCAGCACTTGCCAATCCTTTTTATTCTCCTCCCCCTTTGTTGGATAATTGGTATCCTAATGGACATGTGGTGGCACCTCACTGTTGTTTCGATTTACATTTCCTAATGGCTAGTGATACTGAATATCTTTTCATGTGCTTGTTGACCATTCATATATCCTCTTTGAAGAAATGTCTATTTAAGCCCTTTGCCCATTTTTGGATTGTTTTTTCCTTTTTTGTCTGTAGATCATGGGAATTCTTTATATATTCTGGATATTGATCCTTTATTAGATATATGCTTTGTCAATATTTTCTCCTATTCCATGAATTACCTTTTCATTCTACTGACAGCATCCTTTGATACAGAACAGTTTATAATTTTGATGAAGATCAGTTTATCTATTTTATTTCTTGTCTGGACTTTTGGTGTCATGTCCAAGAAATCATTGCTAAACTGGGTGTCAGGAAGATTTTCCCCTGTATTTTCTTCTAAGGGTTTTATTTCTTATGTTTAGGTGCTTGAGCCATTTGAGTTAGTTTTTGTACATGGTAAAGTAAGCATCCAACTTCCTTGTTATTCACATGGATATCCAACTTTCCTAGCACTGTTCATTGAAAAGGCTGTCCTTTTTCCATTGAATGGTCTTAGTATCCTTGTTAAAAATCAAGAGACTGTGCAACGGTTTAGTTTTGGACTCTATTCTGTTCTTCTGTCTACGTTTCTGTCCTTTTGTCTACATTTCTGTCCTTATACTAGTACCATAAAATTTTGATGACTATACTTTTGCAGTAAGTTTTGAAACCAGGAAATATGAGTTCCTCAACTTCATTCTTCATTTTCAAGATTGTTTTTTGGTTATTCTGAGTCCCTTGAGATTCCATAGAGGTTTTAAGATGGGTTTTTCTATTTATGCAGAAATCCCACAATTGGGATTTTGATAGGGATTGCATTGAATCTGTAGGTCGTTTTGGGTAGTATTGCTGTCTTAACAAAACTAAATCTTCCAGTTCATAAACATGGGATGTCTTGCATTTATTTGTGTATTCTTTAACTTCTTTGAGTAATGTTTTACAGTATTTAATGTGCAAATCTTTTGCCTCCTTAGTTAAATTCATTTGTAGATTTAAAACAAATTTTGATGCTATTGTAAATACAACTGTCAATTTCCTTTTTTGATTATTCATTGTTAGTGTATAAAATTATAACTGATTTTTGTGTGTCAAATTTGTATTCTGGAACTTTCCTGAATTCATTTATTAGCTCTTTTTAAAAAAAATATAAATTTATTTATTTTAATTGGAGGTTAATTACTTTACAATATTGTATTGGTTTTGCCATACATCAACATGAATCCACCACAGGTAGGTGTGTTAACAGGTAGGGGTGTGTGTGTGTCTTTAGATTTTTCTATATATAAGATAGCTTCATCTTTGAATAGATAACATTTAACTTTTTTCTTTCCAATTTGGATGCCTTTTATTTCTTTTTCCTTGCCTAATTGTCTCATTGCCTTAGCATGCATGCTAAGTTGCTTCAGTTGTGTCCAACTCTTTGTGACCCTGTGGGTTATAGCCCACCAGGCTCCTCTGTCCATGGGATTCTCCAGGCAGGAGTACTGGAGTCGGTTGCTATTTCCTTCTCCAGGGGATCTTCCCAACCCAGGGATTGAACCCACATCTCATTATGTCTCCTGCATTAGCAGATGGGTTCTTTACTGCTAGTGCCATCTGATTGCCTTTAATCAGTACCAAATAATTCCTTCCTCCAAAGCCTTCTAAAGACATTTCAGATTCTATTTCTGTATGTCCTTTTTCATCTCCACAGGCCTTTTCTTTGTTGCCTTAGATATAGCTGCTCAAAAATCTTTAAATTCAAAACTATAAAATGCTTTAGCTGAACAAAAAGGAGCTTCCTTATCTTCCTGGGAAGTGTTAAGACCACTTCTATGGGTCCAGATTGAAATCAGTTATTTCTATTCTGGAATGAGTCTGAGTAAAGTTCTCTTGTTCAAATATTCTCTCTTATCGCAGAGTGCCAAGTGTGATGGCATGAGTCCTATATTTGAAATAAAAAAATCTGGGTTTATGTCCCCTTCCTTCTCTTACTAGGTTTGGGTGAAGTGGAGAAGGCTTCTCTTCGGACTGTTGGCAGCTGTGAAAATGGGGTTTGAATAATATCTACCTTACCTAATAGTATTTTGAGGATCAAATAGAGTATGTATCTAAATACACTGTGTAAGCACTAAAGTTGGAGAAGGCAATGGCACCCCACTCCAGTACCCTTGCCTGGAAAATCCCATGGAAGGAGGAGCCTGGTAGGCTGCAGACCATGGGGTCTCGAAGAGTCGGACATGACAGAGCGACTTCACTTTCACTTTTCCCTTTCATGCATTGGAGAAGGAAATGGCAACCCACTCCAGTGTTCTTGCCTGGAGAATCCCAGGGATGGGGGAGCCTGGTGGGCTGCCATCTATGGGGTCACACAGAGTCGGACACGACTGAAGCGACTTAGCAGCAGCAGTAGCAGCAGCAGCACTAAAGTGTCATCCAAATGTATATTATTATTGTAAGTAAAATTGTAAAATACTATATCTAAGTAAAACATTATTATTTGTTCATTGATTTATTTTACAAAACTTACCAAACTTTTGTTATGTTCTATGAGGGAGAAGAGGGAAATTTCTCAAAAGGAAATAAGAGGAGTCTCTTTCTCTGGGGTCCTCATACTTCAATAA
Source organism: Bos indicus x Bos taurus (assembly GCF_003369695.1). Lineage (NCBI taxonomy): Eukaryota > Metazoa > Chordata > Mammalia > Artiodactyla > Bovidae > Bos > Bos indicus x Bos taurus. Next base: position 40,072,189 of record NC_040091.1, on the reverse strand, counting down.
GCTAGATAATGTGCATAAACAATTCCAATTCAGCATGACAAATGGTTCAGTAATGGTGTGAACAACTGGTGCACTAGAATACCTGGTTCTTTCAGGAGATGTTTGGAAAAACTTAACAGGTTGTGCATTTGAGCTGAGTCAGAAAACATTGATGTGCTCACCATGGATGAAGGAAGGGACCCTAGAGTGCTGTAGAGGACAGGGCTATCTTAAAAATGAAGCAGTCATTGCCCCTTTGCCTGAGATTAGAACCCCTGGCATTCCAAGAAATGAAGCATGAGAAAGCAGCAGGGAAAGCAAATTTTGAAGACTTTCAACCCCTTTTTAGTCTCTACGTGAGTTTAATTTCACTCAGTTTGTCATTTAATAATAATATAAACAGTTTGTCATTTTATAATAATATTATTATTATAAATAATAATATAAATGACTTTGTCATTTAAAATATAAATTAGAGTTAGGGTTAGGGTGAAGCAACTTCCTTCCAGTCATGAGAAACAGTAACAGTGATGATAAAAAGCAATGAGAAGGTCACAGGGTGGAGAAAAAGGCATTTTCACAAGTTTAGGCCATAACCCTATCTGAGCTGGTTTTGGACTTGCTCCTGGGCCCCACATCTTAAAACTACCAGCTAACAACATTGCACTGACCTGGAGTGCTCCCCATCCCCAAAAATCATTCTCAACTGACAGGCCATCTGAGTCATTAACTAAATTCCCTGGAGGTTGGAATGCAATGATCCCTGCAGCTAGATCAGGGTATCTTGGGAAAAAAGCTTCCCTATTATTAGAGACCTATGATGTGGTGGAGCACTCCAAGAAAGATGACACTAAGTTTTTGTTTTTTATTTATTTTTTAATTGAAGGATAATTGCTTATCAGCCATAGGCACACCCATGTCCCCTCCCTCCCACCTCACTTCCCATCCCAGCCCTCTAGATTGTTACAGGGCTCCTGTTTGAGTTCGCTGAATCATACAGCAAATTCCCATTGGCTATTTTACATATGGTAATGTAAGTTTCCAGAATTATTTGCAGGGTAGTAATGGGGACACAGACATGGAGAACAGATTTATGGACACCGAGTGGTGAGGAAGGAAGAAGGTGAGATGTATGGAGACATGGAAACTGAATTTTATTCGCCAAATTTCTTCAAGCAGAGAGTCCCTGATAGACTGTTGACTTAAAGATGGCTCCCCTGATATTCTGTTGTATCTCTAACATCTAGCACAAAATCGGGTGACAAAAAATATGTGGTGTTGTCAACCGAATGGTCCAGAGGATGCTTCTTCACCAAAAAAGCACCAAACTGGAAGTGAAATTCTGGATGTGAATTATTAATAGAAAAACTTCAGCTCTTGCCCCTTTCTCGTGCCTCAGAAAGGAAAGATGGGAGCAAGTAGGGCTGCCTTTCCTTGTGCTGTCTTCTTGTTCCACAACATTTTTGTTTTTTCTCCCAGACCACGGTATACCAAGAGCTCTCCCTACATTTTCTCCTGATAGAGGACTGAGATTGCTTAAGTCTTGACTTTTTATCCCCCCTGCCTTTTCCCTTATATTCCAAGAAACATAGTCTCCACAAAATTTTGCACGAAAGGATACCATGGTCAAATTATACTCAAAGATGCTTGGTCACAAGCACAGTCATGGAAGACAGCTAGTTTGGCCCTGTGCTGAGGAATCCTGTTTTCTTTCATTCCCTGACTCTCCTCCTGGGCCCATTAGCAGCCTCGCCCCTCCACCCCTCCACTCTCTAATAACAGCACATTTCTTTCACCACGCTTCCTCACAGAGTGTCTGTTAGTCACTCAGCCATGCCCACCTCTTTGCAGCCCCATATACTGCAGCCCATTAGGCTCCTCTGTACGTGGGAATTTTCCAGGCAAGAATACTGGAGTGGTTTGCTGTTTCCTTCTCCAGGGGATCTTCCCAATCTAGGGATGGAACCAGATCTCCTGTACTGCAGGCATATTATTTACTGACTGAGCTACCAGGGAAGCCCTTCTCACAGTGTAGGAAACCTAATTCTGAAATGCCCTCTAATTTAGGCACAGCACTGCCCTGGAGTCATATTCTTGTCTGGTCTGTTAGTCGTGTTTCTTTCCAAGGATTCTCAGTTGCACTAGCATGTTCAAAATATTTAAGACCCTACATGTCCATTTGAATGGGTAAACCTCTATCCCTTTGGTGGGGTTTCCTTCTATACATTTCTTGGGGAGTTGGTTGTTTTCCCAAAAGGCCAGGGCCTTGTAACGTCACTAATTGGTTTGTATCCTCAAATGCTAAGTAATGAGGGAAATACTTTATGAATCCCAAATTAGTGGCTGATAGATCTCTTAAGAGAAATTAGTAAGGTTGGAGGTGATGATAATGTAGCCCAGGACAATGGGCTTCTGGAGTGGCCTAGAGGGCTTAGAGTCTGCCACTCTTTGCTTGTGAGGAAGCTATACCATTGGCTTGAAACTTCAAAATTGATTGTGGAGGAAAAGCTTTGGCAGAAAGTTTGGTGTCCTTGTAGGAAAGGAAGGGAGGAAATAGGGCTATGTTCTTATTGGTATTTGTGGTCCAACTCTTGGGTTATAAGTGAACGTCAGCCCATGAAAGAAAACCCACAGTCACATCTTTATGAGCTAATGTGAATGTTCCAAAGTGGTATTGTGGTTAACAAGGCTCTACTTCAAGAATAAATGGTCCTTTAGCTGTGCAAAGCTCTTCCTGATAAATAATAAACAGAAAGTTCTGGAGTGGGGCCTTCAAGTCTTTGTTCCAGAGGAAGAAGCCATTTGTCTGGTCTGGCTCTGCTCCAGGTGGATTCTGTGTAATTTAAGTAATTCTGGATTCTGAGCCCACAAAAGCCTAAGCAATAAAAATGAGGGGACACACTACTCACAGAGTGCTGAAGAATTGATGCTTTTGAACTGTGGTGTTGGAGAAGACTCTTGAGAGTCCCTTGGACTGCAAGGAGATCCAACCAGTCCATTCTGAAGGAGATCAGCCCTGGGATTTCTTTGGAAGGAATGATGCTAAAGCTGAAACTCCAGTACTTTGGCCACCTCATGCGAAGAGTTGACTCATTGGAAAAGACTCTGATGTTGGGAGGGATTGGGGGCAGGAGGAGAAGGGGATGACAGAGGATGAGATGGCTGGATGGCATCACTGGCTCAATGCACGTGAGTCTGAGTGAACTCTGGGAGTTGGTGATGGACAGGGAGGCCTGGCGTGCTGCGATTCATCGGGTCGCAAAGAGTTGGACACGACTGAGTGACTGAACTGAACTGATGGGTTTCAGTGCAGGGCCAAGAGGCCTGTTTTCTCAGCAATACTTGTACTTGTTATTATAATATTTAATTCCCCTTTGCAAGCACTGAACATCGGAGAACTTGAGAGCAGTGTTTAATGCTTCCAGTAGAGCACTTTATGTCTAAGCATTTATCCATACATATTTTTTAGAACTTTAGGCCCCTTGGATAGATGTCCCTCCATGTCTTCCTCTTTCTCTCCAGCCTCCATTTCTCTCCATTCATGTCCTTTTAACACCTTTGCAGAAAACCTCTGATTGCTTTCCCAATTGGGAGTTTGACATTCTCCCATAGTCTTACAAATTTGTCCTTCTTGAGAGGTATTTTGTTTGCTTTCCCCTGAGTGTACAAGAAAATTCACTCAGAGACTTATGTAAGTAAATTTAAAATAAGTAAATTTTATTTAAATTTAAAATAAGTAAAATAAATAAAATTTTAAATTTAAATAAATAAAATTTTCAAATAAGTAAAAGTAAATTTAAAAAGGACTTCCCTGGTGGCTCAGCTGGTAAAGAATCTGCCTGCAGTATGAGAGACCTGGGTTCAATCCCTTGGCTGGGAGGATACCCTGGAGAAGAGAACAGCTACCCACTCCAGTATTCTGACCTGGAGAATTCCATGAACTGTATAGTCTATGGGGTTGCAAAGAGTCGGACATGACTGAGCAATGCTCCCTCACTCAAATTTAAAATATATACATACTGAAAGCACTGGCTTGTACACACTCTGGCACTCTCTCTTTCCTCTTTATGTAAGATCGTGGTCGCTGCAGTGTGGAGAATAAATTGGAGGAAAGAAAGACCAGAGGTTACTGCCATGGTAATTTGGGTAATGATGATGGGGCCAAAGAAAATGGTATGGACTCAGGGGTTATTCAAAATATGAATGGAGAGGGGTGAGGTAATGAGGAAGAAAGAGACATATAGAATTGGCTTCTGACTTGATTGGGTGTGGAGTGATGAATTCAGGGAAAAAGAAACTGAAAGGAAGGAAACAGCTGAATGGACATCAAATGAATTCAATTTTGGACACACTGATTAATCGGATTTCCAGATTAATCAGAAAGAAGTTGTATATGTGTGTTTGGAGCTCCAGTGATATCTGTCTGGAGACACAGAGTTGAGATTCCTCATCAAACAGGTGTTAATTGATGCCCTTAGAGTGGATAACATAGCCTACTAACCTATTTAGAGTGGCTATCAGTTCAGTTCAGTTCAGTTCAGTTCAGTTGCTCAGTCGTGTCCAGCTCTTTGTGACCCCATGGACTGCAGCACACCAGGCTTCCCTGTCCATCACCAACTCCTGGAACTTACTCAAACTCATGTCCATCGTGTTGGTGATGCCATCCAATCATTTCATCCTCTGTTGTCCCCTTCTCCACTTGCCTTCAATCTTTCCCAGCACCAGGGTCTTTTCCAATGAGTTGGTTCTTTGCAACAGGTGGCCAAAGTATTGGAGTTTCAGCTTCAGCATCAGTCTCTCCAATGAATATTCAGGACTGATTTCCTTTAGGATGGACTGGTTGGATCTTCTTGCAGTCCAAGGAACTCTCAAGAGTCTTCTCCAATACCACAGTTCAAAAGCATCAATTTTTCAGTGCTCAGCTTTCTTTATAGTTCAACTGTCACATCCATACATGTCTAGTGGAAAAACCATAGCTTTGACTAGACAGATCTTTGTTGGTAAAGTAATGTCTCTGCTTTTTTAATATGCTGTTTAGGTTGGTCATAGCTTTTCTCCCAAGGAACAAGCATCTTTTAATTTCATGGCTGCAGTCACCATCTGCAGTGATTTTGGAGCCCCACAAAAATAAAGTCTCTCACTGTTTCCACTGTTTCCCCATCTATTTGCCATAAAGTGATGGAACCGGATGCCATGATCTTAGTTTTCTGAGTGTTGAGCTTTAAGCTAACTTCTTTATTCTTCTCTTTCATTTTCATCAAGAGACTCTTTAGTTCTTTTTCTCTTTCTGCCATAAGTGTGGTGTCATCTGCATATCTGAGGTTATTGATATTTCTCCCAACAATTTTGATTCCAGCTTGTGCTTCTTCCAGCCCAGCGTTTCTCATGATGTACTCTGCATATAAGTTAAATAAGCCAGGTGACAATATACAGCCTTGATGTACTCCTTTTCCTATTTGGAACCAGTCTATTGTTCCATGTCCAGTTCTAACTGTTGCTTCTTGACCTGCAATTAGATTTCTCAGGAGGCAGGTCAGGTGGTCTGGTATTTCCATCTCTTTAAGAATTTTCCACAGTTTGTTGTGATCCACATGGTCAAATGCCTTGGCAAAGTCAATAAAGCAAAAGTAGATGTTTTTCTGGAACCCTCTTGTTTTTTCAATGATCCAGCAGATGTTGGCAATTTGATCTCTGGTTCCTCTGCTTCTTCTACATCCAGCTTGAACATCTGGAAGTTCACGGTTCATGCACTGTTGGAGCCTGGCTTGGAGAATTTCGAGCATTACTTTGCTATATGTGAGATGAGTGCCATTGTGCAGTAGTTTGAACATTGTTTGAAATTTCCTTTCTTTGGGATTGGAATGAAAACTGACCTTTTTCCAGTCCTGTGGCCACTGCTGCATTTTCCAGATTTGCTGGCATATTGAGTGCAGCAATGTGAAAAAAGATGTTCACAACCCAGATAATCATGATGGTGTGATCACTCACCTAGAGTCAGACATCCTGGAATGTGAAATCAAGTGGGCCTTAGGAAACATCAATACGAACAAAGCTAGTGGAGGTGATGGAATTCCAGTTGAGCTATTTCAAATCCTGAAAGATGATGCTGTGAAAGTGTTGCACTCAATATGCCAGCAAATGTGGAAAACTCAGCAGTGGCCACAGGACTGGAAAACGTCAGTTTTCATTCCAATCCCAAAGAAAGACAATGCCAAAGAATGCTCAAACTATAGCACAATTGCACTCATCTCACATGCTAATAAAGTAATGCTCAAAATTCTCCAAGCCAGGCTTCAGCAATATGTGAACCGTGAACTTCCTGATGTTCAAGCTGGATGTAGAAGAAGCAGAGGAACCAGAGATCAAATTGCCAACATCCGCTGGATCATGGAAAAAGCAAGAGAGTTCCAGAAAAACATCTATTTCTGCTTTATTGACAATGCCAAAGCCTTTGACTATGTGGATCACAATAAACTGTGGACAATTCTGAAAGAGATGGGAATACCAGACCATCTGACCAGACTCTTGAGAAACCTATATGCAGGTCAGGAAGCAACAGTTAGAACTGGACATGGAACAACAGACTGGTTCCAAATAGGAAAAGGAGTATGTCAAGTCTGAATATTGTCACCCTGTTTATTTGACTTAGATGCAGAGTACGTCATGAGAAACGCTGGATTGGAAGAAGCACAAGCTGGAATCAAGATTGCCAGGAGAAATATCAAGAACCTCAGATATGCAGATGACACCACCCTTATGGCAGAAAGTGAAGAGAACTAAAAAGCCTCTTGATGAAAGTGAAAGTGGAGAGTGAAAAAGTTGGCTTAAAGCTCAACACTCAGAAAACTAAGATCATAGCATCCGGTCCCATCAATTCACAGCAAATAGATGGGGAAACAATGGAAACAGTGGCAGACTATTTTGGGGGGCTCCAAAATCACTGCAGATGGTGACTGCAACCATGAAATTAAAAGACATATTCCTTGGCAGGAAAGTTATGACCAACCTAGACAGCATTTTGTTTTTTTTTAATATCAGTATAATAACACTTTTCTATATTAAACTTTAATGAGACTTCCACCATGAATTGACTTTAAATACTTTAGATCAATGTACAAAGTATTCTGTTAAGGCTTATCTGTATCAGTACTAAAATTCAAACACCATGAGCTCAAGACCAATGGCAGTGCTGCCACTCTATTTGGTTTTGTCAAAGTCCATTATGGCCTTTAGGACCAAGGCCATTCACCTACTTTTGTTCAGTTTATTTATTTATTTTTTACATTAATTTTTTTTTCCAATTCAAACTTTATCTATTTAAATGCTGTATTTGCCTCCCACTAACAAATCTTTATTTCACTCAAACTTGTAACAATAAATCTTCCACACTGATGTATCTTACTTGCCTAATTAATTCAAAGGAAAAAATCAAAATCATTAGTAAAGAAAAATGTACGGGTTAATACACCTTTTTAATTTTAAATATTTTTAAGGTTTAAAAATTGCTTAAAGTTTTACATTTCTAGTAGGAAAACATTATCTGAATGAATACCCTAATGGCAAACTGCTGTAAAATGTTTTCAGCTGCATTTGGGGCAAAGGGGTAGGGATTATCTTCAAAGCACCCCAGCTTTCTTCATGAGAAGGTCAGAGGTACACTGGTTTGTATTATTGCAACATCCATTAGGTGATCTAAGTTGCTTTTCCTCCAGCAGGGCTTTATGTCAGAAGGGCATTATGCTTGACCCCCAAATTTGGCCGACAATTTACTGATGAGATTCATAACCTTTGGGTTGCTCTGATATTTTGACATATTTGCCGGGTTCTGGGCCACATCCTGGAAGGCCACCATAACTTTTGGATCCTGCATGGCTGCAAGGACCTCTGGATCACTAAGAATTTCATTGAGGCCAGGCATTCCCCCAGGAAAGCCACCTGGAAAAGAGCCATACTGAGATCCTGATTGTCTTCTGGCTTCTTCCTCCCTCTGGGCTCTCTCATGTTCTTCCCAAGCCTTCTTAACCCTTTCTATTCTTTCTTTGATCTCACGCTCTTCACGTTTTCGCTCATACTTTCTCCGATGTTCAGCAATTTTCTGGGCCCTTGGTTGAACTTCCTTCAGCATTGCACTAGCATCTTCATCATAATCCAGCTTACATGCAAGGGCAAGATCACGGGCAGCTTCTTCCCAATGGCCCAGAAGTCTGTGCGCTTTCCCTCGCCACTTGTATGGCTGAGCTGAATCAGGATTTATTTCAATAGCTCTGTCACAGTCTCGGATGGCAGCATTTGGCTTCTGTAATTTGATGAAGACACTGGCTCTCTTGGCATACAGAATAGCCAAACGAGGATTTAGCTTAATGGCATCTGTGAACAAGTCAATGGCTTTCTGTAGTTCACCATCATTTAGGGCATCAATGGCAGCCACTTTTTTATCATTTGCCTGATCCATCATCTCCTCAGTTATCTCTACATTTTCATCTCCCATTTCTTTTTTTTTTTTCCTCCCATTTCTTGAGGTGCATCAGTGTCTGGTTCAATCATTGTCAATTTCTAGATCACTTTCCTCACTTGACGGTTCGTCTGTCTTTATGTTTTCCTCCGCCTTCTTACTATCTGTTTTTTCTTCCTTGGTATTTTCTTCCAATTTAGTTTTATGAGCAGCAGGTGGCAGTTTACCCCCCATGCTCTCCACCCACTCCCTCAGGAAGCGCATTTCCTCAGTGTGCACAACGCTCGGGTCCTGCTTACACATTTTCACGAAGGCTTGAAGCTCGCTCACTTTGCGGGGGTCCATAGTTTAGCAGTGGCGGGAGGCGGCGGGCGCGGTGAGGGCGGCGGCCCGATTCCAGTAAATTAATTTTTTTTTAATTTTTAAAAAGCAGAGACATTACTTTGCCAACAAAAGTCCATCTAGTCAAAGCCATGGTTTTTCCAGTAGACATGTATGGATGTGAGAGTTGGACTATAAAGAAAGCTGAGTGCTGAAGAATTGATGCTTTTGAACTATGGTGTTGGAGAAGACTTTAAGAGTCCCTGGACTGAAAGGAGATCCAAGTGGTCCATCCTAAAGGAAATTGGTCCTGAATATTCATTGGAAGGACTAATGTGAAGCTGAAACTCCAATAATTTGGCCACCTGTTGCGATGAGCTGACTCATTGGAAAAGACCCTGATGCTGGGAAAGATTGAAGGCAGGAGGAGAAGGGGATGACAGAGGATGAGATGGTTGGATGTTATCACCTACTGAATGGACATGAGTTTGAGTAAACTCTGGGAGTTGTTGTTGGACAGAGAGGCTTGGCATGCTGTAGTCCATGGGGTCCCAAAGGGTCTGACACAACTGAGTGAACTGAACTGAACTGAACTGAACTTTCACAGCATCATCTTTTAAGATTTGAAATAGCTTAACTGACATTCTGTCACCTCCACTAGCTTTGTTTGTAGTGATGCTTCCTAAGGCCCACTTGACTGCATATTCTAGGATGTCTGGCTCTAGGTGAATGATCACACCATCATGGCTTTCTAGGTCATGTAGATCCTTTTTGTATAGTTCTTCTGTGTATTCTTGCCACCTCTTCTTTAATATCTTCTGTTTTTATTAGGTCCATACCACTTTTCTCCTTTATTGTGCCCATCTTTGCATGAAAAATTTCCTTGGTATCTCTGATTTTCTTGAAGAGATATCTAGTCTTTCCCATTCTATTGTTTTCCTCCATTTCTTTGCACTGACCACTGAGGGAGGCTTTCTTCTCTCTCCTTGCTATTCTTTGAAACTCTGCATTCAAATGGGTTTATCTTTCCTTTTTTCCTTTGCCTTTAGCTTCTCTTCTTTTCTCAGCTACATGTAAGGCCTCCTCAGACAACCATTTTGCCTTTTTGCGTTTCTTTTTCTTGGAAATGGTCTTGATCACTGCCTCCTGTACAATGTCACGAACCTCTGTCCATAGTTCTTCAGGCACTCTGTCTATCAGATCTAATCCTTTGAATCTATTTGTCACTTCCACTGTATAATCATAAGGGATTTGATTTAGGTCATATCTGAATAGTTTAGTGGTTCCCTCTAGTTTCTTCACTTTAAGTCTGAATTTGGCAATAAGGAGTTCATGATCTGAGCCACAGCTCCTAGTCTTGTTTTTGCTGACTGTATAGAGCTTCTCCAGCTTTGGCTGCAAAGGGTGGCCATAAGGGAAGAGAAAAGGACCATAGACCAAATATCAATGAATGCCAATATTGTAGGCATGGCTAGGAAAGAGGAACCCACCTTAAATAATAAAGCGGATGAAAAAAAGATGTGAAGTAGGACAGAAACTAAGAGAAGAATTTTTAAAGAAGGAGGAAATAATCAGTCATGTGAAAGCTCAGAGACATGTCTGGAAATGGTGCTCTTATAAATTACATTTCCCCAATTTGATTACAAACTTCTTGTGTCATTGTTGAAGAAAACATGGGTGGAACACTCTCGAACATAAATCATGGTAGTATTTTTTTGTATCTGTTCTCCTAAGGCAAAGAAAACAAAAGCTAACGTGAACAAATGGGATCTAATCAAACCTAAAAGCTTTTGCACAGTGAAGGAAACTATCAACAAAACAAAAAAGACAACCTACCAAATGGGAGAAAGTATTTGTAAATGCCTTGTCTGATAAGAGATAATATTCACAATATATAAGGAACTCATATAACTCAACATAAAAAAAAAAACCCAAATGATCTGATTAAAAAATGGGCTGAGGACCTTAATATACATTTTCCAAAGAAGACATACAGATCACCAACAATCATGCACTTCTGGTAGGAATGTAAATTGGTGCAGCCACTATGGAAAACAGTATAGGAGTCCCTCAAAAAATGAAAAACAGAGATACCATAGGATCCAGTAATTTCACTCTTGAGTATTTATCTGAAGACAATAAAACCACTAATTTGAACCAAACAGTTCATGTTTTTCTGATAGCACACTGTTTACCTTTGTGGGAAAAAATAAACAAAAGCAGTCTCAGTGAAAACTGTAGAAAATCTGGAGTTGAGTCCTTTCTACAGATAAATACGCAGTAATTTCTTGGCATGCCATCTCATCACATGGGAAATACTGTGCTTTATTTACAAGAATGACTTCTCTCGCTTTCTGTCTTACTGCCTTCTAGGTTACTGCCGGAACCTCTTATTTTCTAGGGCAATTAAACATGTACATAATTTATTCCTTGTTGATAAATATAGGAAATGGGCACTGATATGTGATGTAAGGGGAAGATCCTTTATATTGTGTACTGCAAAGAGTGTCTGGTGTCACCTGATTTTCTAGAGCTGGTACCAAGAATTTATAAATGTTTGATTTCTGTGGTCCATAGAGCAGTTTCCACTTGCACTCAGTAGCACTGTGAGTCAGATGACTTTATCAAGTCTTGTCACAGTTCTGGAAATTGGGTATCCCATCAACTACTCAGAAAGGAAAAATATTTCTTATAGTTAAAAACAGGAATAAAAAAAGCTTTCACTTCCTTCAGTTAGTGTGAAATTTATTTACTCAGGCTTGTGAATGCTTGGAAATTGTCTACTTCTTTTTTTTTTTTTTCCCATTTAAGCTAGTTATGATTCAGAAAAACATTTAAAAGCCAACTAGAAAGTCTGTGGCTTTGGAAGCCATACTTATACTTTCCCACAAAGGGAAATAGATCCCTATTAGTTAAAAGTCTAGCTTAGAAATGATCACTAGACTATAGTATATTTGTTTGCTTACCTCATTGTCTTTCAGATGCAATAAGATGAACAAAGTACAGTTCTCCCCTTTTTATATTTCTCACTCACCACTGAGTCATATGTATATACAAAATGACCTAATGCAATTTGTCAGCACAAGAGTAGGCAGGCCTTCAACTTTTCTGGCTTTTATCAAAGTGTAGATTCTTTCATTTTTTTCCTGGGAACTAATTCACTTGGATCCCACTATCAACTTCAGTAGAATGGCTTTCATCTGACATTTTATACATTATACTTCTGCCTTATAAAGAGCCATTATGTACATTTGGACAGCATTTTATTATTTTTTCTTAATTTTATTTTTGGTAAAATAAACTTATAGCACCATGGAAACCTTTCAACATGTACAATCACATATTTTTACTGTGTACAACTCCCAAAACAAGTGCTTTCAGCTCCAAGTAAAGAGATGTTAAAACATCCTGACAATACGTAAACTGCAGGAAATTTCTTAGATGGCCAATATTTTCCTTAGCTTAGAAAAAAAGTTATACAATTGAAAAATGTAAATAAGACCTTCAGTCAGTTGAGAATTATAAAAATGTTTTCTGAAGTTCAGTCACCTGGATCTTAGGGAATATGGAGTAGTTGTGAGTATTCAACAAGCAAAATGAAAGCTTGTGGATATTAAAACTTGAGTATTTCACATGAGGTCCTATAGGTTTATGATCAGTCAACCGAAAATAAAAGGTATTCTTATTATGGGAGAACTTGGTATCTGGCTCATATACCATTCTTCTTGGACTCCATTCTCATCAGTGATTAAAGGTGCATGGAATTCTCTTTCTGTCATATAACTTTTTGGTCCTTCTCCAGAGATAAGAGGAGAGATTTTACATTGGATTGGTGCATCATTGGCACCCTTCAAGTGGGGAATTGCTGGGAGGCGAGAGCCAACTTCATCTATGACATGGCCTCTTGCATTGAAGACCCAACAATGATGGAGGGACATCAAAACATGCCTTGCAGTAGTAGAGTTGTCCATTCTGACTGTCTTTGTCCTTCAGTGGGGAAAACTCATCTTCCCCTAATACTTCATATACCATAAATTTTGTGGATTCCATTGTTCTTTCACTGGTTATTATATACCGCAAAAAGATGAATTTGTTGCCATGATATTATTCAGCTAACTATTGAAGCCTCAGGATACACTCTGATTGAATCTGGAAAAGTGTCTTACAGGATGGCAAACCAACATCATACATCCCGTAGGGACATGCAACACTAGGCCTTGTCCCCTGCCCACCAGCTAGAAGAACTGCCACTTTGTTCCAAGAAATCTGGAAAAGTCCTTGTCCTTCAGTTTCCCAGGCCTGCAGCTGATTTGGATCCCTGGTATCCCTGCCCAATACCTCTCAAGGGACAGGTTCCATTCGAGCATCCACTTTCTCTGGAAGAATGATTAAATCAATCAGTCATCTTTTGGTAAAAGAAGTTCAGCTCCTCAAATTTCATGGCCTGGAGCTCTGCATAAAGTTCTACCTGTTGGGCTTTTTTCCAGCTCCTTCCAGAAGTGTATCAGGTGTTTTTGTCCAGCTTTGGACATCCTGAGTTTGAGGTCATTAACATTCATCATGTTCTGGGAGTCAGGTTTTTTGATAACTGGGGTATAGTTTCTACAGCTGTAAACCTCCCTCAGCCTGAGGCGGCTCCTCCTGGCTCTGGCTCCTTTGGCATGGCCACTCATTGGCATCCAGTGCCAACTCCCGCTCCAAGTGTATACCCTCATCTGGGGCCGGGGCAGCAGGGCAGGTTGGAAGCTGGGGGTGAGGGGTGGATTGACAGCCCCAGTCACTCCATCCACCCTTTGCTGCAGTGAGTGGTTGCCTTGGATAGCATTTTAAAGTCATATGTAAAAACAGTAGAAGTTATTGTCAGATGTTATCTACATGTCACTCATAGAGATGGGTCCAGGAAATGATTTCCTTTCTTTTTTCTTTCTTGCAGATGATTTGGTGTCTTAAATACAAGAAAATGAAAACTTCATCACTTAACACATTTGCTTCCCTTTTGCAATGGCTGTCAGAGTTTAGAGCCAAACACATTGCTCAAATATCATCCTCTATCTGATAACGCCCATCTTTTCTGTTTGGTGTCCTAATGACTCTTGAACTGAAAGTAGGATGGCCTTTGTCCACAGTCATACTAGGGTTCCAATTTCAGCTCTTCCTCTTGCTACTTACAGGAAGCTACATGACCAATTGTCAATCCATTTGACTTCTATGTGCCTCACTTTGCTTATGTACAAAATAGATAAACATAATCCTTGTTTCATCAAATTGTGAAAATTAAATGAAAATCTATTTTTTATCCTTCAAGATTAGTTTATTTCTTTAAGATGGACCACTTTGAGTTTTTAATCCTTAAATACTCTTCTGAGTTTGAATCTGTTTATGGTGAGTTGCTGACTGGAAAAAGTGCATCTTTGCAGCTAGAGCTTAAAGGCCCTTCATACAGAGGAGGAAGAAAGCCACTGGGAAATCAGAAAGTTGTTTATGGTTTTCTGAATAATTTAAAAATTAAACTTTCTTTTGGTGAAGAAAATGGCAGCCCACTCCAGTACTCTTGCCTGGGAAATCCCAGGGACAGATGAGCCGGGCAGGCTATAATCCATGGGGCTGCAAAAGTCAGACATGATTTAGCAACTAAGCCACTACTACCATACTTATTTGTAGCAGAACAGGGTTTTAGAACCTGTTCAGCATACAGCTCCAAGAAGCCAGTACCAATTGATTGGCGTTAGAATGATAACTAAATTCACTTGGCATCTCTGTGTTTATCGCTTAAAAATATGGGCATATCTTTATGAATTTTTTTCTGAAGTAAGAAAGTAATCCATGTGGGTTCTTCTATACTTTCTCATCTGATTTACCCTATAATTTAGAAGTAGTATAGAAATAATTTTCAAATGGAAAAATCAAGATTGTCTCTGACCATAGAATAGATTTTTAAAAAGCAGATATAATAGACCCAAGGCAAGCAGGACAATTAATCCTAGGTTATAATCTCAGTGTTATTATCAATCTCTTGACTAACAAGTAGGAAGTACTATTCAGTTTACCAAAGGATTATTTTTGTAACAAAAATAGAGATGGTTTAAAGACTCAATACATAGACATTTAAATTCATACTATTGGAATTGGGTCCTGCTTTGCCACTAACAGTCTGACTCTGGGGAAACTAATTTCTTTGTTTCAGTTTTCTCACCTATAAAGTGAGATCTTGAATTCTCTGTCTCAGTTTCTTCATCTGTAAAATGTGACCAGTAATGATACCTCACCATCGTAAGATTCAGTGATTTAATACTTGCAGAGCACTTGGAGAAGTGTCTAGCATACAGTAAATTCCTTTTAAGCATTAGTTGCTCAGTCGTGTCTGACTCTTTGTGACCCCACGGACTGGAGCCTACCAGGTTCCTCTGTTCGTGGAATTCTCCAGGCAATTCTCTTGGGTAGCCATTCTCTTCTCCAGGGGATATTCCTGACCCAGGGATTGAACCTGGGTCTCCTGCTTTACAGGCAGATTCTTTACTGGCTGAGCCACCAGGCATGTGTTAACTAAATATAAGCCAGTGAACGATGAAGAAAGCATGGGTAGGTATGTAGTCAGGTTGTTATGAAAAAGGAGCACAGCACAGTCTTTGGAGACAGTCAAGTTGAATTTTGACTCTACCACTTTCTCATTGTGGAGGCTTGGACCAGTCAGTTTTTTCCATCTGAAGAATAAACTTAGTAGGCTCTTGGGCTCCCCACTTAAGTGAAAGCCCAATTCCATGATGATTAGGCATCTGGATCCTTTGATTTAGTAGGTTATAGACTCTAGAGGCATATTTCTGATATTTCTTCCTTTCCTAGCCTTCTTCCTCCTTCTTTCCTCGTGC
Organism: Bos indicus x Bos taurus; assembly: GCF_003369695.1. Taxonomy (NCBI): domain Eukaryota; kingdom Metazoa; phylum Chordata; class Mammalia; order Artiodactyla; family Bovidae; genus Bos; species Bos indicus x Bos taurus. Next base: position 40,056,571 of record NC_040091.1, on the reverse strand, counting down.
CCTCATTCACTTCTCTTCCTTTCTTCCACACTGACTGAGTGCCTACCATGTGCCAAACATTATCCCAGGTCATGGTGGCAACCATAATCCACTTCGCCTCTTTCAGGGGGTCGCTATCTAGTACTTGTGTTTTATAAAGCAAGAAATTTTGCTGGTGCTAAACAGGAACTGCAGATATTAAGTCAACTAGGCCAGTTATAGTAATACAGCTCTTTATTTCTACACATCACTTTTCTTCTCTCAAGTCTTCCAATCAATGAATTAAGATCTCTGAGCACTTATTGTGTGTTAGGTGATATAATGAGCTCTAGGAACATATAGCTCATTAACACAGATTGGTGCTCACATTCTATGTTACCAGGTGCTCCCAGGGCCATGGGAGAGAGGCACACCCATCCAGAGACCTACCAGGCCTCACTGATGTGTTGGGATAGAGACAAGAGAAGAGAGTTATAGAAGTCTGGAGTAGGAAGTGTCAGTATATTCCTAGGAACATCAGGGAAGACTTCAAGGGTGAGAAATTTTTATTTAATTTGGGCTTAAAGGAGGAATGGATGTTTCTTAGAGGAGGGAGAAGGTTTTCAGCAGAGATAAGAATGTGAAGGACTGAGTGTGCATACCTTTTGAGGGAAACAGAGATACTCAGTGACCAGTAGGCCCAAGGAGACTCGTAGGCTGACAGTATAGGATAAGGATCCAACTTCCTTATTTCGAATGTGAATGTCCAGTTTCCCCAGCACCATTTGTTGAAGAGACTCATTTCCCAATTGTGCAGACTTAGCACCCTTATTAAAAATCATTTGATTACATAAAGTGAAAGTGAAAGTGAAGTCGTGTCCGACTCTTTGCTACCCTGTGGACTTTACCCGCCAGGCTCCTCTGTCCGTGGGATTCTCCAGGCAAGAATACTGGAGTGGGTTGCCATTTCCATATGCTAGGGTTTATTTCTGGGCTCTCTAGTTTATTCCATCACTTTGTGTATATACAGTGCCAATACAACACTGTTTTGATGTCCATAGCTGTGTAATAAATTTTGAAATAGGAAGTGTCTGACCTCCAACTTTGTTCCTTTTCAAGAGTGTTTTATCCATTCTGGGTACCTTGAAGTTCTAAATGAATTTAAGATACATTGTTCTATTTCTGCAAAAATAAAATTTAAAAAAACCATCATTTGGATTTTGATACAAATTGTATTGAATCTGTAGATCTCTTTTGGTAGTTTTCACATCTGAACAATATTAAATTTCCAGTTCATGAATATTGAATATCTTTCTATTTGTTAGCATCTTCTTTAATGTCTCTAAGTAATTTTGTAGTTTTCAGTGTACAAATTTTTTATCTCCTTGGTTATGTTTATTCCAAGTATTTTATTCTTTTAGATGTTATTACCTGGAATTGTTTTCCTTATTTCCTTTTAGAATTGTTCTCTGTTAGTGTATGGAAACGCAAATGATTTTTGTGTATTGATTCTGTGTCCTGCAATTTTGTTTTCTTCTATCAGAACTATTTGTTAAAATTTCTTTATTCTACAAGTTAGGATATGTGTGCATAATCTTTAAAGATTTCTGTAAAATAAGATCATGTTGTCTGAGGACAGATAATTTTACTACTTTCTTTCCAATTTGAATGCCTTTTATATTTTTCTTCCTTAATTGCTCTGGCTTGAACTTCCAGTATCTTGTTGAATAAAAGTAGTGAAAATGGACAACCTTGTTTTGTTCTTGATCTTAGATAAAACAGTTTGATTCTTTCACTGTCAAGTTCGATATTAGCTAGGACCTTTCGTATATGAATTTTATGATGTTGAGGCCATTTTCTTCTGCTCCTAGTTTGAGTGTTTTTATCATGAAAGGACTGAATTTTGTCAAATGCCTTTTCTGTATCAGTTGTAATGATCATGTGCTTTTCCCCCTTCATCCTGTATTACATTGATTGCTTTTTATACTGGAATAATCCTTACCTTCCAGGAAGAAATACCACTTGATCTTGACATGTAATTATTTTAGTAACTGGTGAATTCTGTTTGCTAGTGTTCTATTGAGGACTTTTACATTGCTGCTCATCAGGAATATGAGTCTGTAGTCTTGTAGTGAATTTGCCTCGCTTTGATAGCAAAGCACTGCTTCCCTCTTTAAATGAGTTGGAAATATTTCCTTTTCTTTAGTTTTCTGGAAGAGTTTGAGGGGGATGGTGTTCATCATTTAAATGTTTGATAGAATTCACCAGTGAGGTAATTTGGTCCTTAGCTTTTCTTTTGGAGAGGGTTTTGACTATCGATTCAATCTCTTTACTAGTTACCAGTTTGCTTATATTTTTCTATTTCCTCATTAGGCTGTGTGTTTCTAGATTTTTGTCCATTTCACCTAGGTTATTCAATTTATTTATGTACAATTGTTCATAGTACACTCTCATAATCCTTTATATTTTTTATAAAATTGGTAGAAATGTCTGATCCTTCATTTCTAATTTTAGTTATTTGAGTCTTTCTTTATTCTTAGTCAACCAAGATAACAATTTATCAGTTTTGTTAATTTTTTAAAATGAACCAACTCTTGGTTTCATTTTTCTCTATTGCTTTTTTATTCTTTATTTTGCTTCTCTCTGCCCTAGTCCTTATTATTTCCTTCCTTCTGCTAACCTTGGGTTTAGTTTGTTTTCCTTGTAGTTCCTTAAGGTATAATTTTAGATGGTTGATTTGGAAATTTTCCTTTTTTAATTTGCTTACAGCTATAAATATTTCCTTTAAGATTGCCCTTTTCCTGATCACATATGTTTTGGCATGTTGTGTTTTCATTTTGTTGAGAATTAAGCATTTGAAACAATAGTCACAACTCCCTGTCTTTGGGGACTAACTCAATGCCAAGACCTTTGCCAATCAGCCTGGCATGAAGACTTGAAGTATTCTCAGACTGTGCATTCATCTTTCCTGAGTCTGTGCATGGACTTTTTCTCTTGTATGTATGGGTGTTTTTTAAAAATACTATTTTTTAGTGCAGTTTTAGATTTACAACAAAATTGAATGGGAGGCACAGAGATTTGCCATATGTCACCTGTTTCCACCCATGCATATCTTTCCCCATTATCAAAATCACTTGTTAGAATTACAGATTTTATTTAAAAAAAGTTTATTTTTAATTGATTTACAATATTGGTTTGATTTCTGTCATATATCAACTTGAATTAGCCTTCAGTTCAGTTCAGTTCAGTCAGTCAGTCGTGTCCGACTCTTTGCGACCATATGAATTGCAGCACGCCAGGCCTCCCTGTCCATCACCAACTCCCGGAGTTCACCCAAACTCATGTCTATCGAGTCAGTGATGCCATCCAGCCATCTCATCCTCTGTCGTCCCCTTCTCCACCTGCCCCCAATCCCTCCCAGCATCAGGGTCTTTTCCTTTTTTTTTTTTCTTAGACAACTTTAATGTTTATTATTAATATCTTTACCACATCTTACCACCTCCTTGGGTGAAGGAAAATTCCATTTGGCGGCTATAGAGATCAAAGTTATAAAATCAGCATTTCTATTTTTCTTGGGTCTTTTCCAATGAGTCAACTCTTCGCATGAGATGGCCAAAGTATTGGAATTTCAGCTTTAGCATCAGTCCTTCCAAAGAACACCCAGGACCGATCTCCTTTAGAATGGACTGGTTGGATCTCCTTGCAGTCCAAGGGACTCTCAAGAGTCTTTTCTAACACCACAGTTCAAAAGCATCAATTCTTCAGCACTTAGCTTTCTTCACAGTCCAACTTTCACATCCATACATGACCACTGGAAAAACCATAGCCTTGACTAGACGGACCTTTGTTGGCAAAGTAATGTCTCTGCTTTTGAATATGCTATCTAGGTTGGTCATAACTTTCCTTCCAAGGAGTGTCTTTTAATTTCATGGCTACAATCACCATCTGCAGTGATTTTGGAGCCCCCCCAAAATAGTCTGACACTGTTTCCACTGTTTCCCCATCTATTTCCAATGAAGTGATGGGATCAGATGCCATGATCTTAGTTTTCTGAATGTTGTGCTTTAGGCCAACTTTTTCATTCTCCTCTGTGTATGTATATCCCCCTCCCTCTCGAATCCCCCTCCCACCTCTTGCTCATTCCCACCCCTCTATGTTATTACAGAGCCCCATTTTGAGTTCCCTGAGTCATACAACAAATTCCCATTGGCTGTCTATTTATATGTTAGTGTATATGTATCCATGCTACTCGTCTCCATTTTTCTCACCCTCTCCCTATACTCTTCCACCCTTGTCCATGTCCATTCTCTATGTCTGCATCTCCATTGCTGCTCTGCAAACAGATTTGCAGAATGACAAATTTTAAAATGAAAGGTGAAAAAAAAAATAAAATGAAGGATGACCCTACATTGACAGAATGTAATTACTCAGAGTCTACCTTAGGTTTTATTCTTGGTGTTGGACAGTCTCTGGATCTGGATAAATGTATAATGACATATATCCATGATGATAATATATTTTATTTTTGCTGTCCTGAGAATCCTCTGTGCTCTGCCTATTTTTACCTCCATTCCACAGCCTCCTTGACAACCACTGATGTTTTTAGGGTCTCTGTAGTTTTACCTTTTTCAGCATGTTATTTACTTGAAATCATATAGTACATAGCTTTTTACAGCTAGGCTTCTTTCATTTAGTAATATGCATTTGAACTTTCTCCATGTGTTTACATGGTTTGATAGTTTCTTTCTAGTGCTGGAAGTAATTCCATTGTCTGGATGTACAACAGTTTATTTACCTATTCTCCTCTTGAAGGACATCTTGGTTTCTTCCAAGTACTGGAACATCCACATGCAGGTTTTGGGGTGGATATGTTTTCAATTCCTTTGGATAAATATCAAGGGGTGCAATTTCTGGGTAATATGGTAAGAGTATGTTTAATTTTTATGAGAAACTGTCAAACTGCCTTTACATGACTTTTAAAAATGTTTGAATTTCCCTGAGACGCCTTTGCTTTTTCTTGGAGTCTTAGACCTTCTGTGATATTACTTTGCTCATAATCTCTTTCTTCTGCCATCTGTGAGTTTGCAGTCCTCTCCATCTCTTGTGCACTAAGGTGCCTGCTACAGCTTTCAGTGGCCTTCAACTTGATATCCAAGTATGCTTCTGTTTCTCTCTGAGATTTATGTTAGGTAAGATAGAAACTTATCTTTCAGGAACTCTCAGAACATTGCAAACATGTTCTACTTTTTAAATTCTGTCCCAAAAGAGGAGAGAGGGATTGAAGTGATGGCCTTCTGAATGCATGCATTGGTGAATGGGAGAGGATGGGACAAAGAGTTAGCAAAATACCACAAAATTTTGTATGTTAAGTGTATAACTTTTGAGTCTTTCCTTGATTGCTGTAGATATTTGACTCATTTCTATAGATCCAATAAACCTATTTCTTATCAGTCTATATTTGTCTACTTGGTTCTGCAGGGGAATGAGAGCTTGGAGCTTTCTAGTCTGCCTTCTTGCTTGACATCACTTTCTTTAGAGACATCTTGTAATCTGAAAAGAGACTTTAGGACTGAATCCCAATGAACCCTAGTTTTAAAGAGAAATCAAGAAAGAATCCATGAAGATGAGACAAAAGGCAAACAGCAAACCAGAAGTGAATGGTAGCCTAGAAACCAAGAGGGTTTTGAATTTGGGTTAATAATGGTAAAGTCTATGAAGATGTCAAATAAGATAATAACTAAGACAAGATAATTGAACTTTGAATGATAGAATGATGATGTAGAAGCAGTATTACATGTGGCAACAGAGAGTTCACCTGAACAGAGAAACTGTATGGAATGACAACTCTGGGTTTCAAAACAGTGAAAATTGAATGATAGTTCACCAAAGAACTTAGCAAAGGGCTGAAACATTCAGGCTTTATGAAATCATATTTGAAGAATTGAACAGAAGGAAAATATTCCTGCAAATGTTATCTTCAAGCTGGTTTTTCTCATTTCTTAAAATGTGTATCTTCTAGCCATGTTTCTGTCACCTTTTGTTTACTGTTGCAGTTTCAAGTGATGCTTTAATGGCTAAGAAATTGAAGGCCAGAATTTCCCCTTTTTTCATCATATGAATTCCATTTAGCTTTGTTTTTTAAACTTCCTTTTGTATTCAATCTTCCATCTTAAGGGTATTAGAGATTTCTGCCTTGAAAATATATTTTCATGTTTTTATCTAAATCCAAATTTGTAAACTCATGTTTATATACTTTATCAGTCAGATTTAAAAGAATCAAGCACAGAAATGGTTCTAAGGAGATCAAGATGTTGGATCTGACTATAGAAGGAGCCAGTTAATGTTGTTCTGATCCAAAACTAGAGAATGTACTTACCTTACAACCCAGGCCTATCACGCCCTCAATATGTTTTGGCCATTAAAGAATAAAGGACAGAATGTGTAAAAGCTTGTGGGCATGCTCATTCCTAGTTGGAAAGATAATTCAGATATATGAAATATTTAACTCAAAGAAGATCAATATATTGTTTCACTTACTTATTCACTCACTCTTCCCATGCACATTTACTGAACATCTACACCATGCAAGACACTGTAGATATAAACACTGTCCAAGCCCCTCAGAGGCTTGCAGTTTAATGTAGAGACATAAATAGTATTATGGGAAAAAGTACAACACCCCAGGTAGGTAAAAGGAAGGAGTAGGCAACACTACAATTATAAACTGACAACAAACTCAAGAGTTGCTTGGAAGTCATGCCAGATGCTCATTCCATTAGAGAAGACTTGATCATGGTCATCCCTCTTGGTAAGAATCTACTCTGTGTTTACTTGTTTAACAAGGATGTGGTTTTGTGGCAGCATTCACATTACAACATGGTTTGATATACATCAGGAAACAGATGTACAGTGTAATCAGTCAATGTCTACAGGGTGTCTAGTAAGATCCTTTTAATTATAAATCATAGGAAGAGTGTACAGTTTAGACAAGACCAATGTGAGTCATGCTGTTTATACGACAAACTTTAGGTAACCTGATAAGCACAGGCACTGTTCTGCTTCCTTTTCTTGGCACTCAGTATCTCAAAGGCTAGAGAGGCCAGCCATGGGCATTACTGCCAGCCATAAGACCACCAGATCTTAGCTTGAAAAACAAAAATGTTGTTATTGGTGTCACCGGGCTAAGGGGAAAAATGATTAAGCAAAATGGGAAGTGGACATTTCAGCATAGATTTAGCCCTAGTCATAGCTGATTCTGATTCGTGGAGGTAGAATGGGATGAACATGGTACTTACTGTTGAGGTCCTTTAATGGACTGGAACCTGGTGGTCCGGAGTCAATGATAAGAAAGTAAAGGAGAGAAAGAGGCTGATATTCCTTGGTTTACACAGAAAGCCAATAAAGCCCCTGGCACGGGGCTTGCTCTGATCCCGGAGGCCTCAGGTGCCCTCTTGATGGGGTGAAGGTGCAGAGCGTCTTCTCGAGAGGGTCTTAGAAGCCTGGGCAGGAAAGTGAACTCAGAGGGCCTCTGCACTCCAGGGGATCAGCCTGAAAAAGAGAGGGGGAGAGAGAGAGAGAGAGAGAGAGAAAGAAAGAAAGAGAAAGAAAGACACAGGAACCAGAGCTCTGATGCAGCAAAGGTGTTTTAATCAACATGGTGTGGGCATATATACTGTAGTTATTCTCAGCAAAGATAAAGACTAAAATTCCAGACTTACAAAACATAGGCGATCCATATTAAAGAGAGAGAGAGTTGTAAATAATCACTTTTACCATATGGTTCATAAAAAGGAAGAGGGTACTTATCACTGTATAGAAAAACTAACATAGGAAATGCCTGGATTCCTCAGTCCTGGGAGAGGCTTGCCTCTCCTCTTAATTCCTGAATATTCAGGAATTAATAAGGAACAGAGAATTCCTGACAGATCCAAAACAGCACACAGGAAGCCTCCTGTTAAATGCTTCCGGACACTTACAAAATCAAGCCTTAGGATCAGAGTCTAGTCTGGTTGCTACTCTGTGATGGTCTAATGTTAGTAGAGCTATTCATCTACCCATCCACTAATCCATCCAATGTTTTTTAAGCATTGTCTGTGACCCTGACCTTGGGTAGCTTTTGGATGTAAAGAGATTAAAAAAATCACCTATAGAGTCCTACATTCCAATGGAGAAGATGTATAAGTAAGCAGATGGTTATACTGTGGGGTGGTAAGAGCTATAATGTGGATAAATATGATGAGGTTTGGGAACAAATGGAAGAGGCACTTAACTAAGGTGAAAAGGTCAAGGGATGATTTCTCTAGGAAGTTGTGGTTGGTTAAATTTTAGAGGATGCTAAGAACTGGCTAACTCAAGATTAAGAAAGGGAAGAACTGAAGGGTGACTTTTTGTCTAATACTGACCTCTCTGATATTGGTACTGCTGGTAACCAGATTCCTGTCATAAGCTAAGACCTGTAATAGCCTATTTTGGGTTAAAAGCTTCCCCTGAGCAGGAAACCAGAACATACTGAGATGCTTTCTCAAGTACAAAGAAGAAGAACTGTAACATGTAATAATTAGACCTTGACAGCAGCAGAACAGCCCTCTTCATATAATCCTTAGGCAGTTTCCCTCTCAGCTGTAGAAACTTGCAGTGTATCAAAAGGAAGTCTAGTTAGAGCTTACACATCTGTTCTAAACAAGCCCTCTTCTCACATTCGAATAACCATTATGTCCAGTTTGGAGCACAGGTAATAATATTATATATTATTAGTATAAATAGCAGTCATTTATAATGGCAGCAATAGGAAACTAATACATATTCCAACCATTAACAAGTAACTCAAAGGGATTATAGCCCAACAAAGTAATGCCAGACTTCCACTAATGACCTTGTCAGTTTTCCCTCCTCACCACTTCACATGTGTCCTCTCTGTCTTCATGCTGAACTGGTGGGCCAAGGCCCAGGGAATGTGAAATGGAGAGAAAGTAGGCAACATGTGTACCACCACTCTTCCAGTTGACACCACTTACATGTATAGGTATGTGGGGTAGGGAGTGGTGGGTAAGTGGGTGAGACTGCAATAAAGGGCAAATTTAAGCAATATTTATTGGAAATATAAATCTTTCTTTGTGTGTAAATTGTTGTGTTTGGACTGTCAATCTTATTTGTTTCACAGATACAGAAAAAAAGAGTAAGAATAAAATCTACATGTTAACAGTGGTTATGTTTAGGTTATGTGTGATTTTAACTATTGTATTTTTCTGGATTTTCAAATATTTCTACTGTTATATACTGTTATTTTAAAGAAAGTATATTTATTAAGGGATTTCAATTATTGTTCCTTCTAAGGGTTTGTACACTTTGTTAAGTCTACATTTTTTGCCATTTAAAAAATTTCCAAAGTATCTACTGAAAAACTTTCATATTTTAAAATCTGTGGAAAATTAGCATTCATATTTTTTTTTATAACAGTAAACCTTGTACATATCAATTACCATGGTGATGTTATTGTGATATTTATTTGTGACCCTTAAAAATTTTTTTTAATTAAGTTTTTGGGCCGAGCTGTTCTTCATCCCTGCATGGGTTTTTCTAAGTTGCAGCGAGTATGGTCTACTTTTTAGTTCCAGTTCGTGGGCTTCTCATTATGGTGGCATCTCTTGTGGATCACAGGCTGTAGGGCATTCAGGCTTCAGTATTTGTGGCATTTGGGCTCAGAAGTTGAAGTTCCAAGCCCTAGAGCAAGGTTCCACATCTGTGGTGAATGCGCTTACTTTGCTGTGCAGAATGTGGGATCTTCCCAGATCAGGCATGGAACTGGTGTCTTCTGGATTGGCAGACAGATTTTTAAAATACTGAACCACCAGGGAAGGCCTGATTTGACTCTTGATTTTAATTTGCCCCATTGCTAAAAAAAAAATGTAACTGTCAATGAAATTTGTGTTTTTCTAGGTATGACAAGATGTAAGAATCAGGGCTCATAAAGTCTTCTCCAGAAATTATCTATCTCTTGGCCTGCTCTTTCAGAATTCCAGATAACAGAATGCCTCAATCCGGATGTCCACCCAGACTCCTTTCAGGGGTTGTTGAAGCTGAGCAGCTGCAGTGGCCATAATTTAATCTTTGTAGAGGTACACGGCAAGTACCTATTTTCAGGCAGCACAGACCCTTCAGTGTTAGATATTTGACTATGGTTTGGAGGCTTTTCATGACCATTTAGTTGTTTGGTGCTATAAATGCTCATTCTTAGGTTTGGGGAAGATTTTCATTGATTGGCTAATTAAATGGGCTGTTCCTGAACCTTTCCATAAAGGAATATCCAAAATTCTCTGGACCCTCTGTCTTTATTAAACTCTTGTGGTCCAGGAAGTGTTCCATCTTGTTGCTTCTTCCCATATCTACAGTTATACCAGTATCATCATTGACCTCATATGGAATTACATATCATGTAAAGAGCAGTAAGAGAATTATTGAAATTAGGGGTCAAAGCAGGAATAAGAAGCAAGTTCTTTTGCATAACCATTTTGTTTGTGGACAGTAGAGGGTCAGTGAGTGGGTGTTCTTGTCCAATGGAATGAGGCCATCTGCACTCAGTTCTTAATAGAAGTTGTTGAGGAGTGACAACTTTAATGTTATTAAACTAGGGAAATCCTCCTTGTTAGAAAAATAAGCATGCATCCTAATGTAGACTTGACACTGTCAGGCGACTTGTACCCCGGAACTCAGGTATCTATGCTTATAGAAGTAGGTTTTAACCATTAATGGGGTATTGGTCATTACACAAGTGTTTTCTCTCTTTATTAGGATATGGTTTAGCAATTTCATTGTCTAAACATAGGAGTTATGCGAGGGGATCTTTAGAAATAAGGTTGTTGTACCAGGTGCTAAGTAAGAGCCATTGTTTGAGAATGGCTGTTATCATGTCAAATCTGACAGAACTCAGAAAACTAAATTTCTTTTCTGGCAACAAGGACATGTCAGATCACACCCCTGTTGTCTCCTAAGTTATTTCCTTGGATGTCTGAACCACAGCTACTCTTTTGTGACTCTTTGCTAAGAAAATTTTATTAATATTTTTGGCTGAGCTGCTCCTCATTCCTGCGCTGGTTTTTCTCTAGTTGCAGTGAGTGGGGGCTACTTTCCAGTTCCCGTGTGTGAGATTCTCACTGTGGTGACTTCTTTTGGTGTATAGCACAGGCTGTGGGACATTCAGGCCTCATATTTGTGGCATTTGGGCTCAGAAATTGAAGCTCCAAGCCCTAGAGCACAGGTTCCACACAACAGTTGTGGCGAATGGTTTACTTTACTCCAGGGAATGTGGGATCTTCAGAGACAGGCAAAGAACTCATATCTCCTGCATTGACAGGCAGATTCTTTTACAACTGAGCCACCAGGAAAGGCCTCTTTTGATTAAAAAAAAAAATTTCCCCTTCATAACCAAAAGAAGTGTCACTGTCAAGGAAATTAGTATTTCTCTGGGTATGAGAAGGTGCAAGAATCAGGGCTCCTAAAGTCTTTTTCAGAAATTGTCTATCTCTTGGCCTATTCAGTCAGAATTCAAGATCATAGAATGCCTCACTTGTGATGTCCAGCCACTACTCCTTTCAGGGGTTGTTGAAGGTAAAAGCTGCAGTGGCCATGACTTAATCTTTGTAGAGATACATGGCAAGTGCCAATTTTCAGTCAGCACAGCCACTTCAGGATCATATATGGACTATGGTTTGGAGGATTTTCATAATAATTTTTTACCTTGGTGCTGGGAATGCTCACTCCAGGACTTGGGGAAGATTTTCAGTGACAGATAACTCAATGGGCTGTTCCTGGAGATTTCCATAAAACAGTATTGAAAATTCTCTGGACTCCCTGTCTTTATTAAACTCTTGTATTCCAGGGAAGTATTCCATCTTGTTGCATCTTCCCATATATAGAGTTACAGTGGTCTCATTGTTGATCACATGCAGAACTACATAATTTGTACTGATGAGTAAGAGAACTATTGTAACTAGGGGTCAAAGCAGGAATAAGAGGCAAGTGATGTTGCAATACAATTTTGACTGTAGACAATAAAGGGTCAGCGCATGGGTGTTCCTATCATATGGAATGAGGCCATCTGGACTCAGTTATTAATAGAAGTTGTTGAGTGACATCTTGAATATTAATATACCAGGGAGATCATACTTGTTAGTAAAATAAGCATGTATCCTAATGTAGAGAGGACAGTGTCAGGCATTTGTACAAGCTGGAATCAAGATTGCTGGGAGAAATATCAATAACCTCAGATATGCAGATGACACCACCCTTCTGGCAGAAAGTGAAGAACTAAAAAGCCTCTTGATGAAGGTGAAAGAGGAGAGTGAAAAAGTTGGCTTAAAACTCAACATTCAGAAAACGAAGATCATGGCATCCGGTCCCATCACTTCATGGGAAATAGATGGGGAAACAGTGGAAACAGTGTCAGACTGTATTTTTGGGGGCTCCAAAATCACTGCAGATGGTGACTGCAGCCATGAAATTAAAAGACGCTTACTCCTTGGAAGGAAAGTTATGACCAACCTAGATAGCATATTCAAAAGCAGAGACATTACTTTGCCAACAAAGGTCCGTCTAGTCAAGGCTATGGTTTTTCCAGTAGTCATGTATGGATGTGAGAGTAGGATGGTGAAGAAAGCTGAGCGCCAAAGAATTGATGCCTTTGAACTGTGGTGTTGGAGAAGACTCTTGAGAGTCCCTTGGACTGCAAGGAGATCCAACCAGTCCATTCTGAAGGAGATCAGCCCTGGGATTTCTTTGGAAGGAATGATGCTAAAGCTGAAACTCCAGTACTTTGGCCACCTCATGCAAAGAGCTGACTCATTGGAAAAGACTCTGATGCTGGGAGGGATTGGGGGCAGGAGGAGAAGGGGACGACAGAGGATGAGATGGCTGGATGGCATCACTGACTCGATGGACATGAGTCTGGGTGAACTCTGGGAGTTGGTGATGGACAGGGAAGCCTGGAGTGCTGCGATTCATGGGATCACAAAGAGTTGGACATGACTGAGTGACTGAACTGAACTGAACTCAGAAGTCTAGTGTTATTCAAGTAGGTTTAACCATTAATGGGGCTATTGCACAAGGGATTTTTCTGTTCCTTAATATATGGTTATAGAAATTTCACAGTCTAAACATACAAAAGTTCCAAGAGGAGACCTTTAAAAATAAGGTTGTTGTCACCAGGTGCTAGCAACCATTGTGTTGAGAATGGCTGTTATCATCTCAAATCTTCCAGAGCTCAGAAAGCTGAAATTCTTCACAATACAAGAGTTTGTCAGAATCTCATCCCTATTGTCACATAGTTATTTCCTTGGCTGTCTGACCCACAGTGACTCTATTATGACTCTTTTCTAAGAAAATATTATGAATTTTTTTGGGTGGGCTGACCTGTTCTTCATTCCTGCACTGGTTTTTCTCTAGTTATAGTCAGTGGGGGCTATTTTCTAGTTCCAGCGCCTGGGTTTCATTGTGGTGGCTTCTCTTGTTGTGGAACACAGGCTGAAGCATGTTGAGGCCTTAGTATTTGTGGTATTTGGGGTCAGACGTTACATGTTCTGAGTCTTAGAACATTTGTGGCGAACGGGCTTATTTTGCTCCAGGGAATGTGAGCTCTTCCCAGATCAGGTAATGACTCCTATCTCCTAAACTGACAGACAGATTCTTTTACAACTGAATCACCAAGGAAGTTCTCTTTTGTCTTTTGATTGTAATTTTCCCCTTTATAGCCAAATGAATGTCACTGTCAAAGCATTTCCCTAGCTATGAGAGGATGCAAGAATCAGGACTCAAAGTCTTCTCCAGAAATTATCTATCTCTTAGCCTGCTGCTGCTGCTGCTGCTAAGTCACTTCGGTTGTGTCTGACTCTGTGCGACCCCATAGATGGCAGCCCACCAGGCTCTGCCATCCCTGGGATTCTCCAGGCAGGAACACTGGAGTGGGTTGCCATTTCCTTCTTCAATGCAGGAAAGTGAAAAGTGAGAGCGAAGTCACTCAGTCGCGACCGACTCTTCTCGATCCCATGGACTGCAGCCCACCGGGCTCCTCTGTCCTTGGGATTTTCCAGGCAAGAATACTGGAGTGGGGTGCCATTGCCTTCTGAATTCCACATCTCAGAGTGGCTCACTCCTGATGTCCATCCAGAACTCCTTTCAGGGACTGTTGAAGGTGAGCAGTTCCAGTGGCCATGATTTAATCTTTGTAGAGGTACATGGCAAGTGCCAATTTTCAGGTGGCACAGCCCCTTCAGGGTTTGACTATGGTTTGGAGGATTTGCATGACCATTTTAGTCATTTGGTGCTGGGAATGCTCACTCCAGGGTTTGGGGGATATTTTCATTGACAGGTTACTCCGTGGTCTGTTCCAGGACCTTTCCGTAAACAGTATCCAAAATCCTCCATACTGCCTGTCTATATTGAACTCTTGTGGTTCAGGGAAGTATTCTTTCTTGTTGCTTGTTACCCTATATAGAGTTACACCATTATCATCATTTATCCCATACAGAATGACGTATCTTGCAACCATCAATTAAGGGAATTATTGTAACTAGGGTTCAAAGCAGGAATGAGAAGCAAGTTATGTTGCGTAACAATTTTGATTGTGGTAAGTGTGTGGGTTTTCTGTCCGATGGAGGCCATCTGGATTCAATTATTAATAGAAGTAGTTGAGGATTGACAAGTTGAATATTATGAGACTAGGGAGATAAAACTTGTTAGTAAAAAAAAGCATGTATCTTAATATAGACTTGAAAGTGTCCAGCGACTTGTACCCTGGTACTCAGAAGTCTAACTTTATCCAAGTAGATTTTAACACTTTTGTGTTATTGGTAGACAAGAGTTTTCCCTTTTTATTAACATATTGTTATAGAAATTTCATTGTCCCAACATATAATAGATGCAAGCAGAGACCTTTAAAAATAAAGTTGATGTACCAGTTGCCTGCAGCCATTGTCTTGAGAGTGCCTGTTAGCATATCAAATCTGACAGAGCTCAGAAATCTGAAATTCTTAACAACACAAGGACTTGTAGAGCTCACACCCCTATTGTCACCTAGATAATTCCTTGGATGTCTGAACCTGAGCTACTCTACTATGACTCTTAGAAAATTTTGTTAATTTTTTTGTGCTATGCTGTTCTCTATTCCTGCATGGGTTTTTCCACTAGTTGCAGCAGGTGGGGGCTAATTTCTAGTTCCAGTGTGTGGACTTCTCATTGTGGTGGCTTCTCTTGTTGTGGAGCACAGGCTGTAGGGCATTCAGGCTTCAGTATTTGTGGCATTTGGGCTCAGAAGTTGAAGCTTTGAGCCCTAGAGCATAGGCTCCACAGTTGTGGTGAACACACTTAGTTTGCTCCATGGAATGTGGAATCATCCCTGACCAAGCATGGAGCTGGTGTCTCTTGGATTGGCAGACAGATAATTTAAATACTGAGCCACCAGTGAAGGCATATTTTGGCTCTTAATATGAATTTACTCTTCATTGCCAAAAAAAGTGTTACTGTCAATGAAAACATTCATAGTGTTTCTCCAGGAATGAGAAGATGGGAGAATCAGGGCTCATAAAGACTTCTCTAGAAATTGTCTTTGTCTTGGCCTGCTCTGTCAGGATTCCAGATCAGAGTGCCTCAATCTAATGCCCAATCAGAACTCCTTTCAGGGGGTGTTGAAGGTGAGTCAGAATTTAATCTTCGTAGAGGCACATGACAAGTGCCAATTTTCAGCCGTCACAGCCCCACAGGGTTATATGTTTGACTATGATTTGGAGGCTTTTCATGACCAGTTTTTCGGTGCTGGGAATGCTCATCCTTGGGTTAGGGGAAGATTTTCATTGACAGATCTCTCAATGGGCTGTTCCTGCACCTTTCCATAAAAGAGTATCCAAAATACTCTGCATGACCTATCTTTATTAAACTCTTCTGGTCCAGGGAAATATGTCATCTTGTTGCTCTTTCTCATATCTAGAGTTACATTGTTATTGTCATCCATCACATACAGAACTACATAACTTGGAATGACCAGTAAGAGAATTATTGTGACCTGGAGTCAAAGAAACAATAAGAAGCAAGTTACATTGCATAACAGTTTTGATTGTGGTCAGTAGAGGGTCAGTGCTCGTTGTTTCTGTCCAGTGGAATTGGGCCATCTGGAGTCCATTGTGAATAGAGTTTGTTGAGTACTGAAAACCTGAATATTAATAGACCAGGGAAATCTTCCTTGTTAGAAAACCAAGTGTGCATCCTAATGTAGACTTGATACTGTCAGATGACTCGTACCTTGGTACTCAGGTGTCTAGGCTTACCAAAGTAGATTTTCACCATGAAAGGGGTACTGGTCATTATGCAAGTATTTTCTGCCTTTATTAATATTTGCTTATAGCTATTTTGCATTTCCCTGGTGGCTCAGCAGGAAAGAAGCCACCTACAATGCAGGAGATATAGGAGACGCAGTTTCGATCCCTAGGTGGGCAAGATTCCTGGGAGGAGCGAATGGCATACCACTCCAGCATTCTTGCCTGGAGAATTCCAGGCACAGAGGAGTCTGTTGGGCTACAGTCCATGGGGTCACAAAGAGTCGGACACAACTGAATCGACTGAGCACGCACATATAGCAATTTCACCGTCTAAACATATGAGTTCCAAGAGAAGACCTTTAAAAATAAGGTTGTTGTCACCAGCCATTGTGTTGAGACCATTTTCAAATCTATTATCATCTCAAATTTGACAGAACTCAGAAAGCTGAAATTCTTTACAAGACAAGGACTTGTCAGAGCTCACACCCCTACTGTCACCTGGTTATATCCTTGGATATCTGATCCACGGTGACTCTATTATGACTCTTTTCTAAGAAAACTTTATTAATTTTTCTGGGATGAGTGCTTTTCATTCCTGCACCTTTTTTTCTCTTAGTTACAGCCAGTGAGGGCTACTTCCTAGTTCCTGTGCACCAGCTTAATTATGGTGGTTTCTCTTGTTGCTGAGCACAGGCTGTAGAGCGTTGAGGCCTCAGTATTTGTGGCATTTGGTGTCAGATGTTGAAGCTCAAAGCTCTAGAGCACAGATTCCACAATTGTGGTGAACGAGCTTATTTTGCTCCAGGGAATGTGAGATCTTCCCAGATCAAGCAAGAACTGCTATCTCCCACACTGGCAGGTGGATTCTACTATTGAGCCAGCAGGGAAGACCTATTTGACTTTTGATTATAGTTTTCCCCTTCATAGCCAAAAGAAGCGTCACTGTCAAGGAAATCAGTGTTTCTCTAGCTATGAGAAGATGCAAGAATCAGGGCTCATAAAGTCTTCTTCAAAAATTATGTATCTTGCCTGCTGTATCAGAATTCCAGATCACAAAGTGACTCACTCCTGATGTCCACCCAGAACTCCTTCCAGGGGGTGTTGAAGCAGTTGCAGTGGCTGTGACCTAATCTTTATAGAGGCACATGGAAAGTGCCAATTTTCAGATGACACAGACCCTTCAGGGTCATATATTTGACTATGATTTGGAAGATTTTCACAACTATTTAGTCATTTGGTGCTGGGAATGCTCATTCCAGGGTTTGGGGAGTATTTTCATTGACAGATCACTCAATGGGCTATTCCTGGACCTTTCCATAAACAATATCCAGAATTCTCTGTACTACCTATCTTTATTAAACTCTCATGGTTTAGGAAAGTATTCTTTCTTATCTCTTCTTCCCTTATCTAGAGTGACACCATTATCATCATTGATCACATACAGAATGACATAACTTGCAATGATCAGTAAGAGAATGATTATAGCCTTGGTCAAATCAGGAATGAGAAGCAAGTTATGTTGCAAAATGATTTTGATTGTGGACCATAGAGGGTCAGTGCATGGGTGTTCCTATCCAATGGAATGAAGCCATCTGGACTCAGTTATTAAAAGAAGTAGTTGAGGATTGACAAGTTGAATATTAGTAGACCAGGGAGATCATACCTTTAGTAAAATAAAATAAGCTTGTATCCTAAGGTAGACTTGACAATGTCAAGCGACTTGTATCCTGATACTCAGAAGTCTAGCTTAATCCAAGTAGGTTTCAACAATTTTGTGCTATTGGTAATTACAGAAGAGTTTTCTCACTATATTAACATATGGTTAAAGCCATTTCATTGTCCAAACATATAACAGTTCCAAGAGGACACCTTTAAAATAAGGTTGATATCACTAGGTGCCTGCAGTCATTGTGTTGAGAATACCTTTTAGGATCTCAAACCTGCTATACCTCAGAAAGCTGAAATTCTTCACAATACAAGGACTTGTCAGAGATCACATCCCTATTGTCACCTAGATATTTCCTGTGATGTCTGTACCTGAGCTACTCTACTATGAGTCTTTTCTTAGAAAATTGTATTAATATTTTGTGCTGAACTATTCTTCATTCCTACACAGGTTTTTCACTAGTTGCAGCAAATGGGGGCTAATTTCCAGTTCCAGTTCACGGACTTCTCACTGTGGTCATTTCTCTTGTTGCAGAGCACAGGCTGTAGGAAGTTCAGGCTTCAGTATTTGTGGCATTTGGGCTCAGAAGTTGAAGCTTTGAGCCCTAGATCATAGGCTCCACAGTTGTGGTGAACACACTTAGTTTGCTCCGTGGAACGTGGGATCATTCCTGACCAGGCATGGAACTGGTGTCTCCTGGATTGGCAGACAGATTTTTAAAATATTGAACCACCAGTGAAGGCATATTTTGACTCTTAATATGAATTTTCTCTTCATTGCCAAAAAAAGTGTTACTGTGAATGAAATTAATGTTTCTCTAGGTATGAGAAGATGGAAGATTCAGGGCTCATAAAGACTTCTCTAGAAATTGTCTGTCTTGGCCTGCTCTGTCAAAATTCCAGATCACAGAGTACCTCCATCCTGACATCCATCCAGAGCTTCTTTCAGGGGTTGCTGAAGGTGGGAGCTGCCCTGGCCATGATTTAATCTGTGGGGAATATTTTCATTGACAGGTCACTCAATGGGATGTTCCTGGACCTTTCCATAAACAATTTCCAAAATTCTCTGTACTACCTGTCTTTATTGAACTCTTGTGGTTCAGGGAGGTATTCTTTCTTGTTGACTCTTGCCCTATCTAGATTTGCACCATTATCATCATCGATCACATAAAGAACTATATAACTTACTATGATCAGTCAGAGAATTATTGTGACTCGGGGTCAAAGCAGGAATAAGAAGCAAGTTACGTTGCATAACATTTTTGATTGTGGACAATAAATGGTCAATGCATAGGCGTTCCTGTCCAGTGGAATAGGCCATCTAGACTCAGTTATTAATAGAAATAGTTGAGAAGTGACATCATGACTATTAATAGACCAGGGAGATCATACTTGTTCTAAAAATAAGCATGAATGTCAGGCAACTGGTACCCCAGTACTCAGAAGTCTAGGCTTATCCAAGTAGGTTTTAACAATTTGGTGCTATTGATAATTATAGAAGTGATTTCTGTCTTTAGTAACATATGGTTATAACAAGTTTATGGCCTAAACACACGAGTTTCAAGAGGATTAAAATAAGATTGTTGTCACCAGGTGCTAGCAGCCATTGTGTTGAGAATGAGTATTATCATCTCAAATCTGACAGAGCTCAGAAAACTGTAATTCTTCACAATACAACAGTTTGTCAGAGATCACACCTCTATTGTCACCTAGATATTTCCTTGGATATCTGATCCACAGCTACTCTATTAAGACTCTTTTTAAGAAGACTTTATTAATGTTTTTGGGCTGAGCTGTTCATTCCTGCACAGGTTTTTATCCAGTTGCAGTGAGGAGGGGGCTGCTTTCTATTTCCAGTGTGCAGACTTCATTGTGGTGGCTTCTCTTGTTGCTGAGCAGAGGCTGTAAGGTGTTGAGGCCTCGGTATTTGTGGCATTTGGGGTTAGACTCTCAAGCTCTGAGCATTAAAGCACATACTCCATATATGCAAACAGGCTTATTTTGCTCCAGGGGATATGGGATCTTTGGCGATCAGGCAAAGAACTCATATCTTCTTCATTGGCAGGTGGATACTTTTACTACTGAGCCACCAGGGAAGGCCTATTTGACTTTTGATTATAATTTTCTCCTTCATAGCCCAAAGAAGTGTCATTGTCAAGTAAATCAGTGTTTCTCTAAGTATGGGAAAATGCAAGAATCAGGGCTTAGAAAGTTGTCTGCAGAAATTATCTGTCTCTTAGTCTGCTCTGTTAGAATTCCAGATCACAGCATGAGTCACTCCTGATGTCCACCCAGAACTCCTTTTAGGAGTTGTTGAAAGTAAGCAGCTGAAGTGATCATGATTTAATCTTTGTAGAGGTTCAAGACAAGTGCCAATTTTCAGTCAGCACAGCCACTTCAGGGTCATATATTTGACTACGGTTTCATAACCATTTAGTCATTCGGTGCTGGGAATGCTCTTTCCAGGCTCTGGGGAATGTTTTCATTGACAGATCACTCAATGGGCTGTTCCTGGACCTTTCCATAAAACAGTATCCAACATTACCTGGACTGCTTGTCGTAAGTAAGCTCTTGCTGTCCAGTGAAGTAGTCCATGTTGTTGCTTTTCCCATATATAGAGTTACACTGTTATCCTCATTGATCTCATACAGAACTAAACAAAATGCAAAGATCAATAAGAGAATTACTGTTATTAAGGGGTCAAAGCAGGAATAAGAAGCAAGTGACATTGGATAACATTTTGATTGTGGCTAATAGAGGGTCAGTGCATGGGTGTTCCTGTCCAATGAAATAAGGCCATCTGGATTCAGTTATTAATAGAATTAGTTGCCACAGTATCAACCTGAATACTAAAGCCAAGAGTAATCATCCTTATTAGAAAAATAAGCTTGTATCTTAATGTCAACATGGCACTGCCAGGCAACTTGTGCCCCGGAACACAGCTGTCTAGGCTTATCCAATTCTGTGTTCCCCATATTGTGGCTATATAGGTCATTACACAAATGTTTTATTTTAATTTTATTGTCTAATCTATGAGAGTTAGGAGAGGAGAACTTTAAAAATAAGGTTGTAGTCACCAGATGCTAGCAGCCATTATTATTTTTTTAATTAATTTTTTTATTGAAGGATAATTTCTTTACAGAATTTTGCTGTTTTCTGCCAAACATCAACATAAATCAGCCATAAGTATACATATATCCCCTCTTGAAGCTCCCTCTCATCTGCCTCCCCATCCCACCCCTCTAGGTTGATATAGAGCCCCTGTTTGAGTTTCCTGAGACATATAGCAAATTCCAGTTGGCTATCTATTTTACATATGCTAATGTAAGTTTCCATGTTACTCTTTCCATACATCTCACCCTCTCCTCTCCTCTCCCCATGTCCATAAGTCTTTTCTCTATGTCTGTTTCTCCATTGTTGCCCTGTAAGTAAATTCTTTGGTACCATTTTTCTAGATTCTGTATATATGTGTTAGAATATGGTATTTATCTTTCTCTTTCTGACTCACTTCACCCTGTATAATAGGTTCTAGGTTCATTCACCTCATTAGAACTGACTCAAATGCATTCATTTTTATGGCTGAGTAATATTCAATTGTGTATATATATCACAACTTCTTTATCCATTCATCTGTCAATGGACATCTAGGTTGATTCCATGTTCTGGCTACTGTAAATAGTGCTGCAGTGAACAATGACATACATGTGTCTCTTTCAATTTTGGTTTCCTCAGGGTATATGCCTAGAAGTGGGATTGCTGGCTCATATGGTGGTTTTATTCCTAGTTTTTTAAGGAATCTCCATACCATCTTCCATAGTGGATGTATCAATTTACATTCCCACCAACAGTGCAAGAGGGTTCCCTTTTCTCCACACCCTCTCCATCATTTATTGTTTGTAGACTTTTTGATGATGGCCATTCTGACCAGTGTGAGGTGATATCTCATTGTACTTTTGATTTGCATTTCTGTAATAATGAGTGATGTTGAGCATCTTTTCATGTGTTTGTTAGCCATCTGTAGGTCTTCTTTGGAGAAATGTCTACAGAGTCTTTTTCCCACTTTTTGATTGGGTCGTTTGTTTTTCTGGTATTGACTTGTATGAGCTGCTTGTATATTTTGGAAATTAATCTTTTGTCAGTTGTTTCATTTGCTATTATTTTCTCCCATTGTGAGGGCTGTCTTTTCACCTTGCTTATAGTTTCCTTTGCTGTGCAAAAGTTTTAAGATTAACCAGGTCCCACTTGTTTACTTTTGTTTTTATTTCCATTACTCTAGGAGGTGGGTCATGGAGGATCTTGCTTTGATTTATGTCATGGAGTGTTCTGCCTATGTTTTTCTCTAAGAGTTTCTAGTTTCTGGTCTTACATTTAGGTCCTTAATCCATTTTAAGTTTATCTTTGTGTATGGTGTTAGGAAGTGTTCTAACTTCATACTTTTATATGTGGCTGTCCAGTTTTCCCAGCACCATTTATTGAAGA
The DNA here is from genome assembly GCF_003369695.1 of Bos indicus x Bos taurus. Classification (NCBI taxonomy): domain Eukaryota; kingdom Metazoa; phylum Chordata; class Mammalia; order Artiodactyla; family Bovidae; genus Bos; species Bos indicus x Bos taurus. Next base: position 40,034,168 of record NC_040091.1, on the reverse strand, counting down.
GGGTGTCTTTGCTCCATTGTATATTCTTGCCTCCTTTGTCAAAAATAAGGTACCCATAGGTGCATGGGTTTATTTCTGGGCTTTCTATCTTGTTCCATTCGTCTATATTTCTGTTTTTGTGCCAGTATCATAGTGTCTTGATGACTGTAGCTTTGTAGTATAATCTGAAGTCAGGAATGTTGACTCCTCCAGCTCCATTCTTCTATCTCAAGACGGCTTTGGGTATTCAGGGTCTTTTGTGTTTCCATATGAATTGTAAAACTTTTTGTTCTAGTTCTGTGAAAAATGCCATTGGTAATTTGATAGGGATTGCATTGAATCTGTAGATTGCATTTGGCAGTATAGTCATTTTCACAATATTGTTTCTTCCTACCCAGGAACATGGACTATCTCTCCATCTGTTTATGTCATCTTTGATTTCTTTCATTGGTGTCTTATACTTTTCTGTGTACAGTTCTTTTGTCTCCTTAGGTAAGTTTATTCCTAGATATTTATTTCTTTTTGTTGCAATGGTGAATGGGATTGATTCCTTAATTGCTCTTTCTGATTTTTCATTGTTAGTATATAGAAATACAAGTGATTTCTGTGTATTGACTTTGTATCCTGCAACTTTGCTAAATTCACTGATTAGCTCTAGTAACTTTCTGATACTCTCTTTAGGGTTTTCTATGTACAGTATCATGTCATCTGCAAAGAGTGAGAGCTTTCATTCTTCTTTTCTCATCTGGATTCCTTTTATTTTATTTTTTCTTTTCTGATTGCTGTAGCTAAGACTTCCAGAACTATGTTGAATAACGGTGGTGAAAGTGGACACCCTTGTCTTGTTCCTGATCTTAGGGGGAATGCTTTCAGTTTTTCACCATTGAGAATAATGTTTGCTCTAGGCTTATCATATATGGCCTTTACTATGTGGAGGTAGGTTCCTGATATGCCCATTTTTTGAAGAGTTTTAATCATAAATAGGTGCTGAATTTTGTAAAGTCTTTTTCTGCATCTATTGAGATGATCATATAGTTTTTATATTTCAATTTGTTAATATAGTATATCACACTGTTTGTTTTCCATATATTGAAGAATCCTTGCATCCCTGGAATAAGCCCAACTTGATCAAGGTGAATGAGCTTTTTGATATGTTGCTGAATTCTGTTTGCTAAAATTTTGTTGAGGATTTTTGCATATATGTTCATCAGTGATATTGGCCTATAGTTTTCTTTTTGTGTGTTGTCTTTGTCTGGTTTTGGTATCAGGGTGATGGTGGCCTTATAGAATGAGTTTGGAAGTGTTCCTTCCTTTGCAATTTTTTGAAAGACTTTTAGAAAGATAGGCATTAGCTGTTCACTACATGTTTGATAGAATTCTCCTGTGAAGCCATCTGGTCCTGGGCTTTTGTTTTTTGGGAGATTTTTTTTATCACAGCTTCAATTTCAGTGCTTGTAATTGGGTTGTTCATAATTTCTATTTCTTCCTGTTCAGTCTTGGAAGATTCAACTTTTCTAAGAATCTGTCCATTTCTTCCAGGTTATCCATTTTATAACCATTTTGTTGTTCATAATAGTCTCTCATAATCCTTTGTATTTCTGTATTGTCTATTGATACCTGTCCTTTTTCATTTCTAATTTTGTTGATTTGATTCTTCTCTTTTTTTCTTGATTAGTCTGGCTAAGGGTTTGTCAATTTTGTTTATCTTCTTAAAGAACCAGCTTTATTAATCTTTACTATTGGTTCTTTCATTTCTTTTTCATTTATTTCTGCTCAGATCTTTATGATTTCTTTCCTTCTACTAATTTTGGGTTTTTTTTGTTCTTTTTTCCAGCTGTTCTAGGTGTAAGTTCCAGTTGTTCTAGGTTGCCTATTCGATGTTTTTCTTGTTTCTTGATATATATATATATACAACCCTGTATTGTTGTATTGCTTTTGTTACAATTATAGGATTGTATTGCTATAAACTTCCCTCCTAGCACTGCTTTTGCTGCATCCCATAGGTTTTGATTCCCTGGTGACTCAGACGGTAAAGCATCTGCCTACAATGTGGGAGACCTGGGTTTGATCCCTGGGTTGGGAAGATCCCTTGGAGAAGGAAATGGCAACCCACTCCAGTACTCTTGCCTAGAAAATTCCATGGATGGAGGAGCCTGGTGGGCTACAGTCTATGGGGTCACAAAGAGTCGGATATGACTGAGCGACTTCACAATAGGTTTTGAGTTGTCATGTTTTCATTGTCATTTGTTTCTAGAAATTTTTCGATTTCCCTTTTGATTTCTTCAGTAACCTGTTGGTTATTTAGAAATGTGTTGTTTAATCTCCATGTGTTTGTGTTTCCTACAATTTTTTTCTTGTAATCGATGTCTAGTCTCATAGCGTTGTGGTCAGAGAAGATGCTTGATATGATTTCAATTTTCTTAAATGTACTGAGGTTTGATTTGTGACCCAAGATGTAGTCTATCCTGGAGAATGTTCCATGTGCACTTGAGAATAAGGTGTATTCTTCTGCATTTGGATGGAATGTCCTGAAGATATCAATAAGATCGATCTAGTCTAATGTATCTGTGTTTCCTTATTAACTTTCTGTTTTGATGACCTGTCCATTGGTGTGAGTGGGGTGTTAAAGTCTCCTACTGTTATTGTGTTATTGTCAATTTCTCCTTTTATGTGTGTTAGTGTTTGTCTTCTGTATTGAGGTGCTCCTATGTTGGGTGCATAGATATTTACAATTGTTAAGTCTTCCTCTTGGATTGACCCCTTGATCATTATGTAGTGTCCTTCCTTATCTCTTGTAATCTTTATTTTAAGGTCTATTTTGTCTGATATGAGGATTGCTACTCCAGCTTTCTTTTGCTTTCCATTTGCATGGAATATGTTTTTCCATCCTCTCACTTTCAGTCTATATGTGTCTTGAGATCTGAAGTGGGTTTCTTGTAGACAGCATATATATGGGTCTCATTTTTTTTAATCCATTCAGCCAGTCTGTGTCTTTTGGTTTGGTTACATTTAAAGTAATTATTGATATATAAGTTCCTATTGCCATTTTCTAATTGTTTGGGGTTGATTTTGTAGATCCTTTTACTTTTGTTGTATTTCTTGACTGTATGAGTCCATTTAATATTTGTTGTAAAGCTGGTTTGGTGGTACTGAATTCTCTCAACTTTTGCTTGTCTGAAAAGCTTTTTATTTCTCCATCAATTTTGAATGAGATCTTTGCCAGGTACAGTAATCTTGGTTATAGATTTTTCCCTTTCAGTACTTTAAATATATCCTGCCATTCCCTTCTGGCCTGCAGAGTTTTTGCTGAAAGATCAACTGTTAAGCATATGGGGTTTCCCTTGTATGTTACTTGTTGCTTCTCCCTTGCTTTTAATATTCTTTCTTTGTGTTTAGTCTTTGTTAGTTTGATTAGTATGTGTCTTGGCATGTTCCTCCTTGGGTTTATCCTGTATGGAACTCTTTGTGCCTCTTGGACTTGATTGGCTATTTCCGTTTCCATGTTGAGGAAATTTTCAACTATAATCTCTTCAAAAGATTTCTCATACCCTTTCTTTTTCTCTTCTTCTTCTGGGACCCCTGTAATTCAAATGTTGGTTCATTTTATATGGTCCCAGAAGTCTCTGAGACTGTCCTCGGCTCTTTTCATTCTTTTTACTTTATTCTGCTCTTCAGAAATTATTTCCACCATTTTATCTTCCAGCTCACTGATTCATTCTTCTGCTTCAGATATTCTGCTATTGATTCCTTCTAGAATATTTTTAATTTCAGTAATTGTGTTGTTTGTCTCTGCATGTTTATTCTTTGATTCTTCTGTGTCTTTGTTAATTGATTCTTGCATTTTCTCCATTTTGCTTTCAAGGTTTTTGATCATCTTTACTATCATTATTCTGAATTCTTTTCCAGGTAATTTTCCTATTTCCTCTTCATTTATTTGGACTTCTGTGTTTCTAGTTTGTTCCTTCATTTTGTAGTATTTCTCTGCCTTCTGATTTTTTAAAAGTTATTGTTTTTGAGGTCTCATTTTCCCAGGCTTCAAGGAAAATTGAATTCTTTTCTTGAAGAAGGTTGAATTCTTTCTTCCTTTTGGTTTCTGCCCTCCTCATGTTGGTCCAGAGGTTGGTGTGAACTTCGTATAGGGTGAGATTTGTGCTGGGTTTTGTTTGTTTGTTTTTCCTCTTATGAGCAAGACTAAGTGAGGTGGTACTCCTGTCTGCTGATGATTGGGTTTGTAGTTTTGTTTTGTTTGTTTAGATGAGGTGTCCTGAACAGGGTGCTACTGGTGGTTGGGTGATGCTGGGTCTTGTATTCCAGTGGTTTCCTTTGTGTGAGTTCTCAATATTTGATACTCCCTAGGGTTAGTTCTCTGGTAGTCTAGGGTCTTGGAGTCAGTGCTCCCACTCCAAAGGCTCAGTTTTTGATCTCTGGTCAGGAATGAAGATTCCACAAGTGTTTTGTTATGGCATTAAGGGAAAGTAAAGCAAATATCCAAAAGTGAGAAACCAAAGATGAACCCCAAACAAATGGCAGTTACAAAATCAGGCGATAATTAAAATAATGGAATATACACATATTCATATACACCCGTGAGCAAAGTGAAAACAGTCCAACAAAAATAAAGTACAGTAGATTGATCCAGCAAACAAAGGAAATCAAAAATTATATTTACCAGTTAAGAACAAAACTAAGTTAAGCACAAACTGGAAAATAAAGCTAAAGCAAGGTGCCAAGTGGGGAATAAAGCAAAGAAAACAAAACTAACAAATATGTTGAGAGGAGAGGAAAGAAAGAAAAGAAATAATAGATATGCAAAGTTAAGTAGAGGTAGATGAAGAAGATTTATATACATTAAAGATTAACTTCAAGTGGAAAAGAGCAGTAGGAAAGGCAAATGAAGGAATAAATTAGAAAAAATATAATGTTTTAAAAAATTAAAATTATAAAAAAAGAGAAAGAAAACAGAAGAAGAAAGAAAAAAGGGAAAAAGAAGGAAAACTCCACAGAACTGCAAAAGCCTAATGTAGAGGCAGTGGTTTATAACAATAGAAAGTGTGACTGAATATACATATATACATATACACCCATAAGCAAAATCAAAACAGTCAAACTAAAATTAAGTACAATAGATTGACCCAGCACAGAAAGGAAACCAAAAATTATATCTACCAGAACAAAACTAATTAAAGCACAAACTGGAAAACAAAACTAAAGCAAGTTTCCAATTGGGGAATAAGCAATGAAAAGAAAACTAACAAATATGTTGAGAGGAAAGGAAAGAAAGAATAGACATGCAAAGTTAAATAGCGGTAGATAAAGAAGATTTATATATGTTAATGATTAACTGCAAGGGGCAAAGAACAATAGGAAAAGCAAACAAAGGAATAAATGTAGAAAAATAATAGTATGTTTAAAAAATTAAAAATTAAAAAAAAAAAAAAAACTCCACAGAACTACAAAAGCCCAACATGGAGCCAGAGGTTTATGACAACAATAAAAAATCCAACTGAAGAAAAAGAACAACAACAACAAAAAGCTGAAAATGTTAATTGGATTTCTTAGTGCCAATAAAATCAACAACTACTACAGAGGAGGGGAAAAAGGGAAAAAAAAGAGAAAAAAAATCCAAAAGAATCTACAGAACAAGTCAAAAAATAAGAATAATAAATGTTTTTCTTGAGTCTCTGGTGTCAGAGTCCTTTCCTATGCTGGGAATCACAGTCCACCTCACCTCCCTAGGATGCTCTCCAAAACTGTACTGATCTCTAGACCTGCTGTGGGAACTGCTCAGATTCTAATCTGGTCCTATCCCTACTGTGTTCTTGCCTCCAGTGTCCACAGCTATCAGAGCTAGTGCATTTTCTTTTGTGGGAGCTCTCAAAGTCCTTTTATATATTTCATAGACATAGAGTCTGCCTAGTTAATCATGTGGATTTAATCTTCAGCTTGTACAGCTTGCGGGAAGTTTTTGGGTCTTCTTCCTTAGCCACACTGCCCCTGGGTTTCAATTGTGGTTTTATTTCCATCTCTATATGTGGGTTGTCCGCTGGGTTTAGCTCCTGAGGCTGCCCTGGAGGGCTTGGGTTTGCCCCTGTAAGGGCCAGGTGTGGAGGTGGTGCAGCTGCTTGGATTGCAGGGGTTCTGGCAGCACCAGGTACTCATGGGGGTTGGCGGCTAGGGTAGCAGGAAATGTGTTCTAGAAGGGTATGGCAACCAGTGTTGGTCAATACAGTCAAGTATTCTTGCCTGGAGAACCCCTTCTCTGACAGAGAAGCCTGGCAGGCCACAGTCTACAGGGTGGCAAAGACTCAGACAGGACTGAAGTGACCCTGCGTGCATAAACACAAGATTTTTTTTTTTTGCCTGTGGTAGCTCTGCCCCAGTGAGAGGTGAGTGTGAAGGTGATGCAGCTACTTGGCTTGTGGGGACCCTGGTGGTGCCAAGTGTGCAGGGACACAGACTTCCTCCTCGGCAGGACTTATGGCCTTATCAGAGTCTTTTTTTGAGCCTCTTGTAGCTGACAATCAGAAGGCCTCTTTGGCCAGTCTTTCTCCATAGCGCCGCCTGTTCAGACACTTAGAGGGATCCCTTGTCTGAGGTCCTTCTCTGTTGTTTGGCGCGTCAGGCACATAGAGGGGCCCGTGGCTGCAGTCCTACTCTGTAGTGTGGTGCATCAGTCACTTAAAGGAGCACCCTGGGTGGGGTCCTACTCTGTAGTTCAGTGCGTCAGGTGTTTGACAGGCCAGCCTCTCCAATTGTTCACCTGCCAATGCTGGTGTGTGGGGAGAGAGAGGCTATAGTGATGGCTCCACCCCCTACGCATGACTCAGCAGTACTGCCTTCCTTCCATGGCTGCCCGGCCTTTCTTCTACAGGCATTTTCCACCACGATCTCCTCCCTCATATCCCCTCAATCTGTCTCTCTGCAGTCAACAGCAGCCCTTGCACTAGGATTGTTCCACAATCCCTAAACTCCAGCTCCCAGCCACTGCCCCTTCCAGGAGACCTGTGTTCTTGCCTGGCATATGTATGGCTGTAGCAAGGACCGTCTGATTCTCATTCCATTTATGCTGCCACAGGTCAGCTGTTTCACTATCAGCCTTAAATGTTTCTCCTCTGACTCAGACAATTGCCCAGCTGTGGGGATCGGACCCCTGCTTCAGTTCCCCCACCTGCTGAGGGTAGGTCCAGTCCTACTAATACTCCTGTTTTCCCCCCTAGTTTCTTCATCCTACTGAGTTTTGTGTGGTTCTATGTATTCTTTTCCACTGGTCAGGTCCTCCTGTCCGCTCTCAGCTGGTGTTCTGCATGCACTTCTGTGTCTGAAGGTGTATTGCTGATGTATCCATGGAGAGAGATGTACTCCACATCCACCTACTCCTCCACCATCTTGTTCTCTTCCATAGCCATTGTTCTAATGCCTTTTGCCATCCCAAATCTACAGAACTCAGAAAACTGAAGTTTTTAAAAAAAATTAATTTATCTTAATTGGAGGATAATTATAATATTGTGATGATATTTTTGCCATATATTGACATGAATCAGCCACTGGTGCAATGTGTCCCCCCACTGTGAAACCCCCTTCCACTGCCCTCCTACCCTATCTCTCTGGGTTCTCCCAGAGCACCGCATTGAGTGCCCTGCTTCATACATCAAACTTGCACTGGTCATCTATTTTACATATGGTAATATACATGTTTCAACACTATTCTCTCAAATAATCCCACCCTTGCCTTGTCCCACAGAGTCCAAAAGTCTTCTTTTCATCTGTGTCTGTTTTGCTGCCTTGCATATAAGGTCGTTACTGTCTTTCTAAATTCCATATATATGTGTTAATATACAGTATTTGTGTTTTTCTTTCTGACTTACTTCATTTTGTATAACAGGCTCCACTTTCATCCACCTCATTAGGACTGACTCAAATGTATTCCTTTTTATAGCTGAGAGATCAAATTGCCAACATCTGCTGGATCATGGAAAAAGCAAGAGAGTTCCAGAAAAACATATATTTCTGCTTTATTGACTATGCCAAAGCCTTTGACTGTGTGGATCACAATAAACTGTGGACAATTCTGAAAGAGATGGGAATAGCAGACCACCTGACCTGCCTCTTGAGAAACCTTTATGCAGGTCAGGAAGCAACAGTTAGAACTGGACATGGAACAACAGACTGGTTCCAAATAGGAAAAGGAGTACATCAAGGCTGTATATTGTCACCCTGCTTATTTAACTTATATGCAGAGTACATCATGAGAAATGCTGGGCTGGAAGAAGCACAAGCTGGAATCAAGATTGCCTGGAGAAATATCAATAACCTCAGATATGCATATGACACCACCCTTATGGCAGAAAGTGAAGAGGAACTCAAAAGCCTCTTGATGAAAGTGAAAGTGGAGAATGAAAAAGTTGGCTTAAAGCTCAACATTCAGAAAACAAAGATCATGGCATCTGGTCCCATCACTTCATGGCAAATAGATGGGGAAACAGTGGAAATAGGGTCAGACTTTATTTTTTTGGGCTCCAAAATCACTGCAGATGGTGACTGCAGCCATGAAATTAAACGATGTTTACTCCTTGGAAGAAAAGTTAAGGCCAACCTAGATAGCATATTGAAAAGCAGAGACATTACTTTGCCAACAAAGGTCCGTCTAGGCAAGGCTATGGTTTTTCCAGTGGTCATGTATGGATGTGAGAGTTGGACTGTGAAGAAGGCTGAGAGCCAAAGAATTGATGCTTTTGAACTGTGGTGTTGGAGAAGACTCTTGAGAGTCCCTTGGACTGCAAGGAGATCCAACCAGTCCATTCTGAAGGACATCAGCCCTGGGATTTCTTTGGAAGAAATGATGCTCAAGCTGAAACTCCAATACTTTGGCCACCTCATGCGAAGAGTTGACTCATGGGAAAAGACTCTGATGCTGGGAGGGATTGGGGGCAGGAGGAGAAGGGGACAACAGAGGATGAGATGGCTGGATGGCATCACTGACTCGATGGACGTGAGTCTGAGTGAACTCCGGGAGTTGGTGATGGACAGGGAGGCCTGGCGTGCTGGGATTCATGGGGTCTCAAAGAGTCAGACACGACTGAGCGACTGAACTGAACTGAACTGAACTGAATATTCTGTTGTGTATATCTACCGCAACTTCCTTATCCATTTGTCTGCCAATGGATATCTAGGTTGCTTCCATATCCTAGCTATTGCAAACAGTGCTGCAATGAACATTGGGGTACATATGTCTCTTTCAATTCTGGTGTATTGAAAGAGGTGTGTGCCCAGTAGTGGGATTGCTGGGTCATATGGCAGGTCTAGTCCTAGTTTTTTTAAGGAATCTTCACACTGTTCTCCATAGTGGTTGCACCAGTTTGCATTCCCACCAACAGTGTAAGAGAGTTCCCTTTTCTCCACACTCTGTCCAGCATTATTGTTTGTAGACTTTTTGATGATGGCCATTCTGATGGTGTGAGATGATACCTCATTGTGGTTTTGATTTGCATTTCTCTAATAATGAGTGATGTTGAACATCTTTTCATGTGTTTATTAGCCATCTGTATGTCTTCTTTGGACAAATGTCTGTTTAGTTCTTATGCCCACTTTTTGATTGGGTTGTTCGGTTTTCTAGTTTTGAGTTGCATGAGTTGCTTGTGTGTTTTGGAGATTAATTCTTTGTCAGTTGTTTCATTTGCTATTATTTTCTCCCATTCTGAGGGCTGCCTTTTCACCTTGCTTATAGTTTCCATCATTGTCCAAAAACTTTTCAGTTTAATTAGGTCCCATTTGTTTATTTTTGTTTTTATTTCCATTTCTCTGGGAGGTGAGTCATAGAGGATCTTGCTGTGATTTATGTCAGAGAGTGTTCTGCCTATAGTTTCCTCCAAGAGTTTTATAGCTTCTGGTCTTACATTTTGATCTTTAATCCATTTTGAGTTTATTTTTGTGTATGGTGTTAGGAATTGTTCTAGTTCATTCTTTAGAGGTGGTTAACCAGTTTTCCCAACACCACTTGTTAAAAAACTGAAGTTCTTAACAATATAAGGACTTGTCAGAGATCACACCCCTATTATCACCTAGTTATTTCCATCGATGTCCGAACCATAGCTACTGTATTTTGACTCTTCTTTGAAGAAGATTTATTAATTTATTATGGTTGAGCCGCTCTTCATTCCTGCACATGTTTTTCTCTATTTGCAGCAAGTGGGAGCTGCTTTCTAGCTCCAGTATGCAGGCTTCTCATTGTGGTGGCTCCTCTTGTTGTGGCACAGAAGCTGTAGGGCATTCAGGCTTCAGTATTTGAGGGACTTGGGTTCAGCAGAGGAAGCTTCAAGCCCTAGTGTGGTGATCCTGCTTAGTTTGCTCCTCGGAATGTGGGATCTTCCGAGATCAGCCATGGATCCCGTGTCTTCTGAATTGGCAAGCAGATTCTTTAACCACTGGGCCATCTGGGAAGGCCTATTTTGACTCTTGAGTGTAATTTTCCCTTCATAGCCAAAAGAAGTGTTGCTTCAACAAAATTAGTGTTTCTCTATGTATGAGAAGAGGCAAGAATCAGGGCTCAGAACATCTTCTCCTGAGATTGTCTATCTCTTGGCCTGCTCTGTCAGAATTCCAGATCACAGAGTTCTTCACTCCTTTGTATCCACCCTGAACTCCTCTCAGGGGGTGTTGAAGGTAAGCAGCTGCAGTGAAGGCAATGGCACCCCACTCCAGTACTCTTGCCTGGGAAATCCCATGGATGGAGGAGCATGGTGAGCTGTAGTCCATGGGGTCGCTGAGAGTCGGACACAACTGAGTGGCTTCACTTTCACTTTTCACTTTCATGCATTGCAGAAGGAAATGGCAACCCACTCCAGTGTTCTTGCCTGGAGAATCCCAGGGACAGGGGAGCCTGGTGGGCTGCCGTCTATGGGGTCGCATACAGTCGGACACAACTGAAGCGACTTAGCAGAGGTAGATGGCAATTGCCATTTTTCAGTTGGCAGAGCCCCTGCAGGGTCACTTATTTAGCTATGGTTTGAAGGCTTTTCATGACCATTTTGTCCTTCAGTTCTGGGAATGCTCATTCCCAGGTTTGGGGAAGAATTCCATTGACAGGTCACTCATGGGATGCTCTTGGACATGACCATGAAACTGTATCCAAAATCCTCTGGACCATCCATCTTTATTAAACTCTAGAGGTCCAGGGAAGTATTCCATCTTGCTGCTTCTTCTCTACAGTCACACTGTTACCATCACTGATCTCATACAGAACTACATATCATGCTACAAGATCAGTAAGAGAGTTACTGTGACTAGGGCTCAAAGCAGAATAAGAACCAAGTTACAGTGGATAATAATTTCGATTATTATCGAAGGGTCAGTGCCTGAGTGTTCCTGTCCAATGGAATGAGGCCATCTGAACTCAGTTATTGATAGAAGCAGTTGCCGAGTGACTAGTTGAATGTTAATAGACAAGGGAGATCAGCCTTGTTAGAAAAATAAGCATGTATCCTCATGTAGACTTGACACTCTCAGGCATCTCATACCCTGTACTAAATTGTCTTGGCTCATCCAAGTAGGTCTTAACAAGTAATGTGCCTATTTGTCATTATACAAGTGTTTTTTTCTTTATTTACATATGGTTTTAGCAATTTCATCATCTAAATATATAATCCTTGGAAGAGGAGACTTTTAAAAATAAAGTTGCTTCACCAGGTACTAGCATCCATTGTTTTGTGAATCGCTTCGGCATATCATATCTGACAGAGTTCAGAAAGCTGAAGTTGTTAACAATACAAGGAGTAGTCAGAGCTCACATCCCTGTTGTTGCCTAGTTATTTCTTTGGATGTCAGAACCACAGCTACTCTATTATGACTCTTTTATTAAATTTTATTAATTTTTTTTTTTTTTTTTGGCTGAATTGTTCATTTCTCCATGAGTTTTTCTGTAGTTGTAGCGAGTGGGGGCTACTTTCTGGTTCCAGTGCCCAGGCTTGTCATTGAGGTGGCTTCTGTCACTGTGGAGCACAGACTGTAGGGCATTCAGGCTTCAGTATTTGTGGCATTTGGCCTCAGAAGTTGAAGCTCTGAGCCATTGAGCACACACTCAACAGTTGTGGTGAACGGGCTTATTTTGCTCCAGGGAATGTGGGATCTTCCAGGATCAGACAAAGAACGAGTGTCTCCTGCATTGGCAAGTGGATTATTTTACTACTGAGCCACCAGGGAAGGCCTTTTTGACTCTTGATTGTAATTTTCCCATAGTAAAATCAAGTGTCAGTGTCAATGAAATTAGTGTTTTTCAAGGTGTGAGAAGATGTAAGAATTAGGGGTCATAATGTCTTCTTGTCTACCTATCTGAAGGCATGCTCCATCTGATTTTTAGGGCACAGAGAGCCTCATTCCTGAATTCCAGTCTGAACCCCTTTTGGGCGATGTTGAAAGTGAGCAGCTGCATTGGTCATGATTAAATGTTTGTAGAGGTAAATGGCAAGTGCCAATTTTCAGCTGGCAGAGGCCCTTCAGGGTCATCAACTTGCCATAGTTTGGGAGCTTCTCATGCCCATTTTTCCATCAGTGTGGGGATCATTCAATGCCACAGATGAAGATTTTTGTTGACAGGCTACACAGTGTGCTGTTTCTAGATTCGGCCATAAAACAATATCCAAAATTCTCTGGACTACATGTCTTTATTAATATCTTGTGGTCCAGGGAAGTATTACATCTTATTTCTTCTTCCCATATCTAGAGTTACACTGTGACTCTCATTGATCTCATATGGAACTACATATCATCCAAAGAGCAGTAAAAGATTTATTATAACTGAGGTCAAAGCAGGAGTAAGAACCAACTTATGTTTGGTATCTAGTTTTATTGTGATCCAAATAGGGTTAGTACTTGTGTTATTCTGGGTAAAGGAAGGGAGCCTTTTGGCCTCAGTCAGAAGTAGTTGGCAAAGAGACCACCTGAATACTAATAGACAGGGGAGGTCTTAGTAGTCCTTCTTACAGAACTACGCATGTATCCTAATATAGACTTAACACTTTCTGAAGATTTGTACCCAGAAACTCAGTTCTCTAGGCTTATCCAAGTAGTTTATAACCTTTAATTTGGCTAGTGGTCATTACACAAGTGTTTTCTCTCTTATCATATGATTTAAAGCAATTTCATTGTCTAAACTTGTAACAGTTACAAGAGGAGACCTTTAAACATAAGGTTGTAGTCACCAGGTGCTTGGAGCCACTGTTTTGAGAATGGCTGTTGGCATCCCAAGCTGACGCGTCTTAGAGACGTCAATTTCTTTATAATTCAAGGACTTTTCTGAAATCGCACTCTACTGTCACCTAGTTATTTCCTTGGATGTCTGAACCACAGCTACTCTATTTTCACTCTCGATTGTAATTTTCCCCTTCATAGCCAAAACAAATGTCACTGTCAATGATGTTAGGGTTTCTCTAGGTCTGAGAAAATGCGAGAATCTGGGCTCATAAAGTCTTCTCCTGAAAGTGTCTACATACCTGAAGGCCTGCTCTGTCAGATTTCCAGAGCACAGAGTGCCTCATTCTTGATGTCTAACCTGAACACCTATCAGAGTGTGTGGATAGTGCACAGTTGTAGTGGCCATGATTTAATCTTTGTAGAGGTACATGGCAAGTGCTAATTTTCAGTTGGTGGGAGCCCTTCAGGGTCAGAACATTGGCCATGGTTTCAGGGCTTTTCATGACTCTGTGTTCCTTGGTGCTGGGGATGCTCATTCCCAGATGTGGTGAAGACTTTTGTTGATGGGCCACTCAATGTGCTGTTACTGGACCTGGTCATAAAACAGTATCCAAAATTCTCTGGATTACCTGTCTTTATTAAATTCTCATAGTTCAGGGAAGTATTCCATCTTTTGCTTCTTCCCATATCTAGAGTTGCACCATTTTCATCACTGATCCCATATAGAACTACATATCATGCAAAGATCAGTATGAGAATTTCTGTAACTAGATGTTGAAGCAGGAATAAGAACCAAGTTTGTTGGATACAATTTTGATGTGACAATATAGGGTCAGTTGCTGGGTTATCCTGTTCAGTGTAATGAGTCCATCTTGACTCAGTTATTAATAGAAGTAGTTGCTGTAGTGACAACCTGAATCCAAATAGACCAGGGAGATCACACTTGTTAGAAAAATAAGCGTGTATCCTAATGTAGACTTGATACTCTTGGGTGACCTGTACCCCAGTAGTCAATTGTCTCGGCCTATCCATGTAGGTTTTACTCATTAATGTGGCTACTGGTTGTTACACAAGGGTTTTCTCTCTTTATTAACATACAGTTTTAGCAATTTCATTGTCTAAACATATAAGAGTTATAAGAAAAGTGAAAGTGAAAGTCACTCAGACATGTCGGACTCTGTGTGACTCCGTGGATATATAGTCCATGGAATTCTCCAGGCCAGAATACTGGAGTGGGCTGCCCTTCTCTTCTCCAGGGGATCTTCCCAACCCATGGATCGAACCCAGGTCTCCGCCATTGCAGGCAGATTCTTTACCAGTTGAGCCACAAGGAAAGCCCAAGAATACTGGAGTGGGGAGTCTATCCCTGCTCCAGCAGATCTTCCTGACCCAGGAATTGAACTGGTGTCTCCTGCATTGCAGGCAGATTCTTTACCAACTGAGCAGAGTTATAAGAGGAGACCTTTAAAAATAAGGTTGTTGTCACCAGGTGCTAGGAGCCATTGTTTTGAGAATGGCTTTTGGCATCCCAAATCTGACAGAGCTCAGAAAACTCAAGTTCTTAACAATACAAGGATTTGACAAAGATCCTATTGTCACCTAATTATTTCCTTGGATGTCTGAACCACAGCTACTCTATTTTGACTTTTTTAAAAAAAATTTGTCTTTGCTGTTCTTCATTCCTGCATGGGTTTTTCTCTAGTTGCACAGAGTGGGGGCCACTTTCTAGCTCTAGGACATGGGCTCTTCATTGTGGTGGCTTCTGTTATTTCAGAGCACAGGCTGTAGGGTGTTCAGGCCTCAGTATTTTTGGTTTTTAGGTTCAGTAGTTGAAGCTCCAACCCCTAGAGCACAAGTTCAACAGTTGTGCTGAATGGGCTTATTTGGCTTATTTTGCCATATGCTTCTGTATGAGATCTTCCTGACCCAGGGATCAAACCTGAGTCTTCAGCATCTCTGGCATGGCAGAGGGATTCTTTACCACTGAGCCACTAGGGAAGCCATAGGGGGTTAATCTTTGTGGAAGTAGAATGAGCTTTATCTACATGTGTGATAAACTTCATTGGTCATTTTGAAATAATACTTGTCTACTTTACCAAAATAGCAGAGAATTTTAACAACAAATATAAATCATAAAGGCAAAGAAATTTGCATAGTCTGTTATTAAAAGCAGCCTTCCAAGAAAACTGTGTTCTCTTAACAAAGAGAGAGAACCAAATTTCCATCTGGTTTCAATGAACTTGGCCTGAAGGTTTATATAACTGTAATTGATCTTGTGGCTTCCCAGGTAGCACAGTGGTAAATAATCTGCATGGCAATGCAAGAGATGCAGCAGACTCAGGTTAGATCCCTGTGTTAGGAAGATCCCCCGGAAGAGGAAATGTCAACCCACTCCAGTATTCTTGCCTGGAAAATTCAATGGACAGAGAAACCTGGCAGTCTAAGGTTCATGGGGTGGCAAAGAGTCGGACACAACGAAGCACACACACACACAACTGATTATATAGGCTCTTGCTGAAACTTTAATAAGGAGTCTCAAATTGAACTTTTAAAAGAACTCTTAGGTCTGGGAAAGCCACACCAAGGGCTTGTAATAGATTTTGCTTTCCAGATCTAGGTGAATTCCTCCCTTTTTAAGGTCCCTAAAGTACCTTGAAATTTTAGGTACTTGTAAGTGAGATAGCCTTCCCAATTTACCTGATAAGCTGTTGGGAACCTAAGCAGTCCCTGTCTCTAGAAAGAACAGACAGAGAGGAAAAGAGAAATGTTTCAGTTTTGCTTACAAATATATAATTTTCCAAATTACTGTATAGTTACTTTGGGGGGAAGATTTCTGATACAGTTGGAAAACACAAATTTAAATCAGTAATTTTTCAGATGTTGATGTTTTTCAGTCACTAGTCACTCTTTGTGATCCCATGGACTGCAGCACACCAGGCTTCCTGTCCCTCACCATTTCCCAGAGTTTGCCCAAGTTCAAGTCCATTGAATTGGTGATGCCATCCAACCATCTCATCCTCTGTCATCCTTTTCTCCTCCTGCCTTCAATCTTTCTCAGCATCAGAGTCTTTTCAAATGAGTCAGTTCTTCGCATCAGGTGGCCAAAGTATTGGAGTTTCAGCTTCAACATCAGTCCTTTCCAATGAATGTTCAGGACTCATTTCCTTTAGGATGGACTGGCTGGATGTCCTTGCAGTCCAAGGGACTCTCAAGAATCTTCTCCAACACCATAGTTCAAAAGCATCAATTCTTCAGTGCTCAGCTTTCTTTATAGTCCAAGTCTCACATCCATACTTGACTACTGGAAAGACCATATAGCCTTAACTATATGGACCTTTGTCAGCAAAGTGATGTCTTTGCTTTTTTAACACACTAATTTTGTCATAGCTTTCCTGCCAAAAAGTGATCATCTTCTAATTTTATTACTGCAGTCACTATCTGCTGTGATCTTAGAGCCCAAGAAGAGGAAATATGTCACTGCTTCCACCTTTTCCCCTTCTATTTGCCATGAAGTGATGGGACTGGATGCTATGATCTTAGTTTTCTTAATATTGAGTTTTAAGTCAGCTTTTTCACTCTCCTTCTTCACCCTCACTTAGAGGTTCTTCAGTTTCTCTTTGATTTCTGCCATTAGAGTGGTATCATCTGCATATCTGAGGTTGTTGATATTTCTCCCAGCAATCTTGCTCTCCCAGCCCAGCATTTTGCATTATGTGCTCTGCATTTAAAATAAACAGGGTGACAATAAAGAGCCTTGTACTCCTTTCTCAATCCTGAACCAGTCAGTTGTTCCATACTTTGTTCTAACTGTTGCTTCTTGACCTGCAGGCAGGTTTCTCAGGAAACAGGTAAGATGGTCTGTTATTCCCATTTCTTTAAGAGTTTTCCACGGTTTATTATGATCCACACAGTCAAAAGCTTTAGCGTAATCAGTGAAAACAGAGGTAGATGTTTTTCTGGAGTTCCCTTGCTTTCTCTATGATTCAGTGAATGTTGGCAATTCTGGTTCCTCTGGCCCTTTCTAAACCCAGCTTGAGCATCTGGAAGTTCTTGGTTCAAGTAATGCTGAAGCCTAGCATGAAGGATTTAGCGTATAACCTTACTAGCGTGGGAGATGAGTGCAACTGTCTGGTGGTTTGAACGTTCTGTAGTACTGCCCTTCTGGAATTGGAATGAAGACTGACCTTTTCCAGTCCTGTGGCTACTGCTTGGTTTTCCAAATTTACTAATATATTGAGTGAAGCACTTCAATTGCATCATTTTTTAGGATAGTTCTGCTGGAATTCCATCACTCCACTAGCTTTATTGGCAGCAGTGCTTCCTAAGGCCCACTTGACTTCATACTCCAGAATGTCTGGTTCTGGGTGAGTGACCACACCATCATGGTTATCTGGGTCATTAAGATCTTTTTTGTGCAGTTCTTCTGTATTCTTGCAGAAACCATAAAATGATAACCTTATTCATCAGTTCATTCAATCCTTTTGTTTATATCTTATGAAATCATCACGTTTTCTACTAGAATTCTCTGATATCTTACCCAGTTCAGCATTATAATCTGAAGGTCAGATACTTGTATTTAGCTAAAAGCCCTTCTTTAAATCTTCTTGAAGAGGAAGCATTTTTCAAAGGCATTAGAGTGAAAGCATGAGTGTTCTATGACTTCCCTGGTGGCTCAGGTGGTTAAGTGTCTGTCTACAATGTGGGAGACCCAGGTTCTATCCCTGAGTCGGGAAGATCCCCTGGAGAAGGAAATGGCAATCCACTCCAGTAGTCTTGCCTGGAAAATCCCATGGACAGAGTAGCCTGGTAGGCTACAGTACATGGGGTCACAAAGAGTCGGACATGACTGAGCAACTTCACTTTCACATGAGTGTTCTATAATGACAAAAAGTTTAAGGCATGTTTAAAATCTGATTACAATGCAATTGACAAAGTAACTTGGTTATTGCTGTGATATAAAACACTTGAAGATAATAACTAGAATTATGATTGACATTTTAGCAGGACATACAAGAATGTTAGGAGTTCCATATAATTTTTAGAGAATCTATTTTAGTAATAATATTTACCATATGACATAACCTTAGAAGATTTATTACTCATTTGATACTTCCCATGTAATTTACACAGTTTATTATGATTCACACAAAGGCTTTAGTGTAGTCAATGAAGCAGAAGTAGATTTTTTTTTTTTACTTCCCTTGCTTTTTCTATGAACCAACAAATGTTGGCAATTTGATCTTTGGTTCCTCTGCCATTTCTAAATCCAGCTTGTACATCTGGAAGTTCTTGGTTCATGTACTGCTGAAGCCTAACTTAAAGGATTTTGGGCATAATCTTGCTAGCATGTGAGTTGAGTGCAATTATATGGTAGTCTCTAATATTCTTTGGCATTTAATTTCTTTGTGATTAGATTGAAAACTGACCTTTTCCAGTCCTGTTGTCATTGATGAGTTTTCCAAATTTCCTGGCATATTGAGTGCAGCACTTTCACCGCATCATCGTTTAGGGTTTGAAATAGCTCAACTGGAATTCCTTTACCTTCCCTAGCTTTGTTTGTGTTGTTAATGCTTCCTGAGGCCCACTTGACTTCATATTGCAGGATGTCTAACTCTAGGTGAGTAGTCATGCCATCGTGGTTATCCGGGTCATTAAGACCATTTTATAGTTCTTCTGTATATTCTTTCCATCTCTTCTGCTTCTGTTAGGCCTTTGCCATTTCTGTCTTTTATTGTGCCCATCTTTGCATGAAATATTCCCTTGGCATCTCCAATTTTCTTGACTAGATCGCTAGTCTTTCCCATTCTATCATTTTCTCTGTTTCTTTGTTTTGTTTTCCTTGCTTTTCTCTGGAACTCTGCATTCAGTTGGTTATATCTTTCCCTTTCTCTTTTGCCTTTCACTTCTCTTTTCTCAGCTATTTGTAAGGCCTCCTCAGACAATAACTTTGCCTTCTTGCATTTCTTTTTCTTGGGGATGCTTTTGATCACGGAGAAGGTGAAGGCACCCCACTCCAGTACTCTTGCCTGGAAAATCCCATGGACAGAGGAGCCTGGTAGGCTACAGTCCATGGGGTCGTGAAGAGTCAGACACGACTGAGCGACTTCACTTTCACTTTTCACTTTCATGCATTGGAGAAGGAAATGGCAACCCACTCCAGTGTTCTTGCCTGGAGAATCCCAGGGACAGGGGATCCTGGTGGGCTGCCGTCTATGGGGTCGCACAGAGTCAGGTCGCACAGAGTCAGACACGACTGAAGCGACTTAGCAGCAGCAGCAGCAGCAGCAGCTTTTGATCACCACCCCCTGTAAAATGTTACAAAACTCTGTCCATAGTTCTTCAGACACTCTGTCTACCAGATCTAATCCCTTGAATCTATTTGTCACCTCCATGTGTAAACATAAGGGTTTTGATTTAGGTTATACCTGAATGGCCTATTGGTTTTCCCTACTGTCTTCAATTTAAATCTGAGTTTTACAATAAGGAGATGATGATCCGAGCTATAGTCAGCTCCAGGTCTTGTTTTTGCTGACTGTATAGAGCATCTCCATCTTTGGCTGCAAAGAATATAATCAATCTGATTTTAGTATTGACCATCTGGTGATGTCCATGTGTCGAGTTTTCTCTTGCGTTGTTGGAAGAGGGTGTTTGCCATGACTAGTGATAATGAAGGTAGGGAAGCCTGGTGTGCTGCAGTTGATGGGGTCTCAGAGTCAGATATGACTTAGTGACTGAAGAACAATAACAACATGTAATTTAACCTGCCAATCTATTGAATTTAATATTTCCCTTTGTGGTGTTTCAGGGACCCTCTGAAGCATCCCAAAGTAAGCTAAATGTCAAAGAAGCTTCATTACGATTTGACTTGAGAAGTTTTATCATAAAAATAACTAAAAGGGTTTAGAACAGTCAGTCAGATAGGATCACAGGTCACTGTGAGACAGCTATCCATTGAGGTAAAGTAACAATACAAGATTTAAAAGGCAAATACAGAGCAGATTACTTAAAAGGTAAAGAACTTAAAATCTGTTATCAAAGGCAGTTCAATATTTTAAAAAATCTTGTCCTCTTAATGGAGGTAAAAGCCCAAATTCAAGTTTTGTACCACCTTATTTTTCAAAATTTATTTTCTCAATTAAACTTATTTTAAACTTTGCCTATCCTGGCCATGCACAAAACTCTTAGGGTCCCTTTTCTACAAACATTTTTATCACTTTCTATACCATCACTTCAGAGAAGGCAATGGCACCCCACTCCAGTACTCTTGCCTGGAAAATCCCATGGACAGAGGAGCCTGGTAGGCTGCAGTCCATGGGGTCGCTAAGACTGAGCGACTTCACTTTCACTTTTCACTTTCATGCATTGGAGAAGGAAATGGCAACCCACTCCAGTGTTCTTGCCTGGAGAATCCCAGGGACGGGGGAGCCTGGTGGGCTGCCGTCTATGGGGTCGCACAGAGTCAGACACGACTGAAGCAACTTAGCAGCAGCAGCATATAATAAATTGGTAAACATAAACCCAAATAATAATTTCTTAAAAAATGTTCTTCTTACAGAAAATAGTGTGGCACCAGCCACATTTATTAATGTGTTTTTGTTTCTTTGTAAAAGGAAGCCAGTGTCCAGTAATTAATGTTTCAGTATCTTATTT
Source organism: Bos indicus x Bos taurus (assembly GCF_003369695.1). Lineage (NCBI taxonomy): Eukaryota > Metazoa > Chordata > Mammalia > Artiodactyla > Bovidae > Bos > Bos indicus x Bos taurus. Next base: position 40,013,354 of record NC_040091.1, on the reverse strand, counting down.
AGCAATTGTCTCATTTTTCAATAAACTTCCTTCATGTAAATTTATTTAGCACAGCTCTAAATTTTAAGTTGTTAAATACTTGAAGAGATTATTCTTAAGTAGACATTCCTGCTGCTGCTGCTAAGTCGCTTCAATCCTGTCTGACTCTTGCAGCCCACCAGGCTCCACCTTCCCTGGGATTCTCCAGGCAAGAACACTGGAGTGGGTTGCCATTTCCTTCTCCAATGCATGAAAGTGAAAAGTGAAAGTGAAGTCACTCAGTCGTGTCCGACTCTTCGAGACACCATGGACTACAGCTTACCAGGCTCCTCCATCCATGGGATTTCCCAGGCAAGAGTACTGGAGTGGGGTGCCATCACCTTCTCCAAGACATTCCTAGACTTCCCAAAAAGTTCACCTAAAGCTCTTATTTGTATTTTTTTCCTTAAAATTTCTTCATATCAAGTTACTTTCCCTTGCTGACAAATTTGTAGCAGATAAAACAAGATTTTATTTAGCTTATATTAAACCTTGGCATAATAAGATGTGTTATACTTAAGGTTGATGATTCTAAGGTATGTCTATACTAATTAGATTAACAAACTTACACAGTCATATTCAATATTTCCCAGTTCACATGAACCTGAAATTTATTTAGCTTAGTTTCTCTTGTATTTAGAATTTGTTGATTTGTAAGCACTTACATTTCTTTAAGCCAGTTAAATAGAGCTCCTTTACAAATTAACTGCTTGAACCTGCTCCTTTGTGACTCAAGGATGCCTGGAAGATTTTAACTTTTCTACAAAGGAGAGGCAGGGGACACAAAAGGGCCTTTACATTATACTAGGTGGTGTCAGCGCCGAGCGCTGGAGGAATAGGGTTATGCTTGGTTTCAACTTCAGATTCAAAAGTGTCCAAATTTTCTGCCATTTTCATTGTGTGTGAACATAGCAACTAAATAAGTACTTAAGAATTTTGGCTACTTTATTATGTGGTGGGAAATGAATAGAACTATAGTGTGCGTGTGTGTATCTGTGTGTGATGGGGTTGGATTCTGTGCAGAAACACACATGAAACTAACAGAAAAAATAAGTCGTAAAGTATGGAGTAGCAAAGGCATGAAAGCTTACCAAGTATGTCACATTTTTATAGGGTTTTAGAGTTTGAAATGCACTTTACATTTTTTTAACAGATGAACTAATGCCCAAAGAGGTCTTTTTTTTTTTTTTTTTCTCCATATGTTCTATATCACATATGGTAGCTAAGTGAAAAGAACCAAACCCAGAATCTGGAAGCCTTGACAGCTTGGCTGAGCTCTTTCTGTCTCACCAAGGTGCTCTCCTGAAGCTTTTTCCTACCTCAAAATGTTGCAGGGAAGTATAAGCTGCGAAGTTTTTGCCTCTCCCTGTCCACTAGCTTTAAGTCATTGTATGAGACTGAGGTAAACAAAGGCAGGCTGGACTTGGAAAGACAGTAACCATTTCTCCTTTCCTTAGCTCACTGATTTCAGAAGCCCATGCCATGTTAGTTTTCTTGTTCCTCCATTCACTTGCAAACCACAAGCTTTATGTGTTCAAATAAATACAATTTTGATGATGTTTCCCACTCTGAACCTAAAAAGTGTCGTTCACCTTGGTTGACTTCAAATCAGGATGGTCAAGTAGTTATTATGGGCTGATCAACTCCTTTTCTCCTTTGCTTTTCGCTTCTGTTCTTTTCACACATATTTGTAAGGCCTCCTTAGAAGCAATTTTGCTTTTTTGCATTTCTTTTCCAGGGGATGGTCTTAATCCCCATCTCCTGTACAATGTCACGAACCTCCATCTATATAGTTCATCAGGCACTCTGTCTATCAGATCTAGTCACTTAAATCTATTTCTCACTTCCACTGTATAATCATAAGGGATTTGATTTTGGTCATACCTTAATGGTCTAGTGGTTTTCCCTACTTTCTTCAATTTAAGTCTGAATTTGGCAATAAGGAGTTCACGATCTGAGCCACAGTCAGCTCCCAGTCTTGTTTTTGCTGACTGTATAGAGCTTCTCCATCTTTGGCTGCAGAGAATATAATCAATCTGATTTCAGTGTTGACCAGATGGTGATGTCCATGTGTAGAATCTTCTCTTGTGTTGTTGGAAGAGAGTGTTTACTATGACCAGTGTGTTCTCTTGGCAAAATTCTATTAGCCGTTGGCCTGCTTCATTTTGTACTCCAAGGCCAAATTTGCCTGTTACTCCAGGTGTTTCCTGACTACCTACTTTTGCGTTCCAGTCCCCTAATAATGAAAAGGACATCTTTTTTGGGTGTTAGTTCTAAAAGGTCTTGTAGGTCTTCATAGTACCATTCAACTTCAGCTTCTTCAGCATTACTGGTTGGGGCATAGGCTTGGATTACTGTGATACTGAATGGTTTGCCTTGGAAACTAACAGAGATCATTCTGTCGTCTTTGAGATTGCATCCAAGTACTGCATTTCAGACTCTTGTTGACCAAGATGGCTACTCCATTTCTTCTAAGGGATTCCTGCCCACAGTAGTAGATATAATGGTCATCTGAGTTAAATTCACCCATTCCAGTCCATTTTAGTTTGCTGATTCCTAGAATGTCGACGTTCACTCTTGCCATCTCCTGTTTGACCACTTCCAATTTGCCTTGATTCATGGACCTAACATTCCAGGTTCCTATGCAATATTGCTCTTTACAGCATTGGACCTTGCTTCTATCACCAGTCACATCCACGAATGGATATTGTTTTTGCTTTGGCTCCATCCCTTCATTCTTTCTGGAGTTATTTCTCCACTGATCTCCAGTAGCATATTGGGCACCTACTGACCTGGGGAGTTTCTCTTTCAGTATCCTATCGTTTTGCCTTTTCATACTGTTCATGGGGTTCTCAAGGAAAGAATACTGAAGTGGTTTGCCATTCTCTTGTCCAGTGGACCACATTCTGTCAGACCTCTCCACCATGACCCGTTCGTCTTGAGGAGCCCCATATGGCATGGCTGAGTTTCATTGAGTTAGACAAGGCTGTGGTCTGTGTGATCAGACTGGGTAGTTTTCTGTGATTATGGTTTCAGTGTGTTTACCCACTGATGCCCTCTCACAACACCTACTGTCTTACTTGGGTTTCTCTTATCTTGGATGCGGGATATCTCTCCATGGCTGCTCCAGCAAAGCACAGCCGCTGCTCCTTACCTTGAGTGAGGGGTATCTCCTTACAGTTGCCCCTGCTGACCTTGAACGTGGAGTAGCTCCTCTTAGCCCTCCTGTGCCCAGGCAGCCGCCACTCCTTGGAGAAAAGGAAAGATATTCCCATCTGAATGCAGAGTTCCAAAGAATATGAAGGAGAGATAAAAAAGCCTTCCTCAGTGATCAATGCAAAGAAATAGAGAAAAACAACAGAATGGGAAAGACTAGAGATCTCTTCAAGAAAATCAGAGATACCAAGGGAACATTTCATGCAAAGATGGGCTTGATAAAGAAATGGTATGGACCTAACAGAAGCAGAAGATATTAGGAAGAGGTGGCAAGAAAACACAGAAGAACTGTACAAAAAAGATCTTCACGACCCAGATAATCACGATGGTGCGATCACTTACCAAGAGCCAGACATCCTGGAATGTGAAGTCAAGTGGGCCTTAGGAAGCATCACTATGAACAAAGCTAGTGGAGGTGATCGAATTCCAGTGGAGCTATTTCAAATCCTGAAAGATGATGCTATAAAAGTGCTGCATTCAATATGCCAGCAAATTTGGAAAACTCAGCAGTGGCCACAGGACTGGAAAAGGTCAGTTTACATTCCAATCACAAAGAAAGGCAATGCCAAAGAATGCTCAAACTACCGCACATTTGCACTCATCTCACATGCTAGTAAAGTAATGCTCAAAATTCTCCAAGCCAGGCTTTGACAGTACATGAACCATGAACTTCCAGATGTTCAAGCTGGTTTTAGAAAAGGCGGAGGAACCATAGATCAAATTCCCAACATCCGCTGGATCGTGGAAAAAGCAAGAGAGTTCCAGAAAAACATCTATTTCTGCTTTATTGACTATGTCAAAGCCTTTGACTGTGTGGGTCACAATAAACTGTGGAAAATTCTGAAAGAGATGGGAATACCAGACCATCTGACCTGTCTTTTGAGAAACCTGTATCCAGGTCAGGAAGCAACAGTTAGAAGTGAACATGGAACAACAGACTGGTTCCAAATAGGAAAAGGATTTCGTCAAGGCTGTATATTGTCACCCTGCTTATTTAACTTATATGCAGAGTATATCATGAGAAACGCTGGGCTGGAAGAAGCATAAGCTGGAATCAATGTTGCCGGGAGAAATATCAATAACCTCAGATATGCTGATGACACCACCCTTATGGCAGAAAGTGAAGAGGACCTAAAAAGCCTCTTGATGAAAGTGAAGGAGGAGAGTGAAAAAGTTGGCTTAAAGCTCAACATTCAGAAAATTAAGATCATGGCATCTGGTACCATCACTTCATGGGAAATGTGGAAACAATGGAAACAGTGTCAGGCTTTATTTTTTTGGGCTCCAAAATCACTGCAGATGGTGATTGCAGCCATGAAATTAAAAGACGCTACTCCTTGGAGAGAAAGTTATGACCAACCTAGATAGCATATTTAAAACCAGAGACATTACTTTGCCAAGAAAGGTCCGTCTAGTCAAGGCTATGGTTTTTCCCGTGGTTATGTATGGATGTGAGAGTAGGATGGTGAAGAAAGCTGAGCGCTGAAAAATTGATGCTTTTGAACTGTGGTGTTGGAGAAGACTCTTGAGAGTCCCTTGGACTGCAAGGAGATACAACCAGTCCACCCTAAAGGAGATCAGTCCTGGGTGTTCATTGGAAGGACTGATGTTGAAGCTGAAACTCCAATACTTTGGCCACCTCATGCGAAGAGTTGACTCATTGGAAAAAACCATAATGCTCTGAAGGATTGGGGGCAGGAGGAGAAGGGGACGACAGAGGATGAGCTGGCTGGATGGCATCACCGACTCTATGGACATGAGTTTGGGTAGACTCTGGGAGTTGGTGATGGACAGGGAGGCCTGGCGTGCTGAGATTCATGGGGTTGCAAAGAGCTGGACACCACTGAGTGACTGAACTGAACTGAACTGATCAATTCCTACTTAAAAGAGAGAAGGTGCTCAATCAAAGGCAGCTGTTCTTGATGCTGTGCTTGCTGTCAACATTGTTACTACCAGGAGAATATGCACACCAGTCTTTGTGTTTTCAGCATATTCATTAATGATTCTAATAGTTGTTGAAATCATCTGTCACCTGTACCACAATTACTGTCCTATCTATCTTCTCTTTAAGCCTTCTGGGACTTCTATTTTCTACATAGAAACTCAGCTATCCCATCCTTGGGTTCTCACAACGTGACTTGGCTCTAAATTTCTCTTTTAATTAATATTCTATCTCACTCTATTATTACTCTCATCCTTCGTTAATACAAAGGATAAAATTAAAAATAAATGTATGCTATATATATGTGTGTGTGTGTGTGTATATATTTGTATTGAAGTATAAAGGGCTTCTTTTTCTCTTTTTGCTAAGAAAATTTGCTTAAGGAAATTTTTGGCTGGAAATAGTGTGGAAATAGCAAGTTCTATTTTTATCCTAATTTAAAATTTCATTTCAACTCCTGCTCCATCTGGAAACCTGAGTCATTTTGAGACTAAGAAGGAATAAAAAGAAAGAATTTGAAATCGAAGACAAAGCAAAAAATTGTGCCTGTTTGAAAAAGATAAGACAATTCAGTAAGAGCTTTTTCTTCAAAAGATGTATTAGTAGATATCATATTCAGAAATGAAGCACATAAGAATCCTTAACATTGTAAATCGTTTCTCACTGTGAAATCCTCCCACTACTAAAGCCAAGTTCAGGTACTTATTGATGCATCAAGACAGAATGAAAAAAATAGGTTTTAGAATTAGATTCGGATTTGAATTTTAGTAGTTTTGTGATTGTTTTGGTTTCGCTTGGTTTTGTTCTTTATACTTTTCTTTTTTATGGTTTACATTAGAAACCAACACTCGAGCAGCTGATTCATGACATAATCTAGGAATTCATGAGATGAGGAACCAGGAGAGGATGTAAGAGGCTGTGTACGTGTTGGGTGGAGAACATCCCTACTTTCAGCCAAAGAGATTTCCCTGAGGCTTGCTGGATGATGAAAGATCTGAAATAATTTAAGCCTTATCTTTCCTAATGCTCATAGCTAACTCTTCAGGGATGTTTACTCTTTATTTAGCAAATGGAAACTGCTTGCTACCTCAGCTGGCACCATTTCATCAAACAGCATTCCACAGCATTGTCTATGATTCAGGTTTTTTTCCATTGGTGTATCAGCCTGAGCTTTCCTCTTTATAGTGGGACATCCTACTGTATTCAGTCAGGGCTCGAGTCATCAAACAAGATGGATGAGTTTCTTGGCCTGAGCAACTCCAGATGCCTTGGAAATTCTCACTTAGGAGATTGGGAAAGTTATATAAAATCATTCTCTGAAAAAGCAGTAAGTGAAACTTGTCTTGAAATTGAAACCTGTTTTCCATGGAGACTCAAATGTTAAAAAACCAGCAATTATCAGACAATGAATTTTTTAAGATCGGAGGTCTTATCATATTCTTTCTGATTTCTCCATTGCCAAGTAAAGTGCCTGAAACGCTGTCAAACTACACAGACACATATGCACACAAAATCAATATTTATACATTGTACTATATAGCATACATAATATATACGTATCTATTATACTATATTAAATATAGCAAATTATCAGTATATAACATATTAGTAAATTAATACAAATTTACTTAGCTTAGGGGAAGGGGATATTATGAGGTTTTTTCATCTGGTAATGTCTCTTTAGATGTACCAGCCTAGGCACTGACTCCTTTATAAACTTGCCCTTAACCTGAGTGAGGTCGGGTATTTGGTTCTTATCCTCCTACATACTTCTCCCCATGTTGCTCTGTATATTGTCTCTTTCTCTAGCTACCTGTGAAAACCAAACCAAACCAAAAAGAAGCAAGAAATTTGAAGATAAGGACTGGCCCTTTTCTATCAGTACTAAGTTCTTAACATACTTGGTACATAGAAGGCAGTCAATGATGTTTTCTAAATGAGTGAGGAGGATAACATCCTTTTGCTGTATTTTGGATTCATTTCATATATAAAAGTCAAAACCTGCCTTTACTCATGTAGGTTCTCAGTGCGAAAACCAACAAACCAAGCCTTGAGCCAGAGAATCTGAATTGGATGGTGTAAGACCAGGATTAAAAATGGGAAACCGGAAGAGGAAGTATCTCATTGATTTCTGTATGAACACGTTACAGTTAGGTGTTGAGTGCAGTGAATGTGCTGATTGTTCTTCACTGGTGGAGTGTGTATGTGGTAGCTTGTCAAATGAAGAAAATAAGTTGAATTGTAAAGGGAAAAATACCTCCTCACTCCCTCCTCTGCCAGAGCTGCCCAAGAAATCCAGGAGATTTGGTGATGCTTAGTCTCAGGAATATTAAGACCCTTTTATTTCAATTAGGTTGATAGGTGAAATAGAGTTCTCTGGTGATCCATTTGATATTGAGCAATATAGGCTTTAATACCAAATCCCTTCCATTATGGCTTCTGGGGTGGTGGTTAATGGTTTTAAGTAGGAAGTATCATGCCATACTACATAATGGAAAATTTATTTTGGTCTAGTTGCCAAGCAGGAAGTAATCCTTCCCATCAAAATGTGCTTAAGATGCTTCTCTTATGGCCAAGACACTGACACAATACTGGTTAGCCTAGAGAGAACTGCCCCCCGCCCCTTACACACACACACACACACACACACACACACACACACACACACACACATGAGACAACAACAAACCACTCACATAAAAGACTCAGGCTAGACAGGCACCTACTACCTGACACAGCCTTTCTTAAAGATTAGTGCTTAGGCAGGAAACTAGCACAGGAAGGCTTCCATGGAAATTGATCAATAGACTTGCTGCTTAAAGGCTGCACTTGAGTCAGTAAAACATAGACAAACAATGAAGAATTTGGTAAGGACTCCAAAAAAATCAACATGTAAAACAGCACAGAACAAGATAATATGGGGTATAGAAGAGGGTCCCCAAGTCATGGAAGAAAAACATAGTTTTAATTAAAATTGTTTCCTAGGCCACCCTGGTTAGAGTTGTTATTAGTTCCTTAGAGAGGAACTAATTATTTATTAGTTCCATAAGAGATCATACTCTTATGATCTGGAGATTGACATGTATCTTGTAGAATTTATTGTACATATAATATGTAAACTTGTATATATATGTAAACATGTATTTCTATATATGTATTCATTTATGTATAGTGTTGTTGCTGTTGAGTTGCTCAGTTGTGTCCTACTCTTTGTGACTCCATAGATTGCAGCATGCCAAGCTCCCATGTCCTTCACCATCTCCTGAAGTTTGCTCAGATTCATGTCCATTGAGTCGGTGATACCATCCAACCATATCATCCTCTGCCACCCCTTTCTTCTTTTGCCTTCAATCTTTCCCAGCACCAAGGTCTTCTGTGCAGAATTCTTTACAGAGTAGACATTTACCAGTCTTAACAGAGACTTGTTGTCTTCATAAATTCCAAGTTTAAAACCATATTTATGTATCATGTCTGTTTATTTTCTATCATATATCATCTATGTGGAGAAGGAAATGGCAACTCACTCCAGTATTCTTGCCTGGGAAATCCCATGGACAGAAGTGCCTGGTGGACAACAGTTCATGGGATTGCAAAAGAATATGACACAATTTAGCAACTAAATAACAATTCAGTCATCTATTTATGTAGTATCTTCAAGTCAACTGGGCCTTATTTGTCATAACAGTAAATACTCTGAAATCCACAGTAGACAAAATCAGTTGTGCAGTTGTGAATTCTGGCACATGGAATATTTCTGATTAAATATGCTACACCATACATTATCACAAGCATAAAAGCCATGGCAAAGAGTGTATTGGCTTCCCTGGTGGCTCAAATGGTAAAGAATTCACCTGCAGTGCGGGAGACCTGGGTTCAGTCCCTGGGTTGGGAAGATCCCCTGGAGGAGGACATGGCAACCCACTCCAGTATTCTTGCCTGGAGAATTCCCGTGGACAGAGGAGCCTGGTGGGCTACAGTCCATGGGGTTGCAAAGAGTCAGACATGAATGAGTAACTAAGCATGGCTTGGTGTATAGAGGGCATGTGGTAGGGAGTGCAGACCTCAGTAATACAGGATTTTGGAGAAATCTGATGTCCATATAATACTCTCTCACAGATTTCAATATGCATCCCACGCAGTTTACACAGCAACTACTGGATAAATTTCAGCACCAAGAGTGGAAAAAGTGTTTTGGAGTCCAATACCTGGGGATTCAATCCCTGTTCTACCAGTGTGGGCAAATGATTCATGCTCTCGAATGTCAGTGTCATTATTTGTATATATGGTGATGTCAACACAGGGCTGCTTGTTATTCTAATGTAACTGTGCACAGAGAAGGCACATCCTAGGTGCCCAATTTGTTTTAGTGTGATTCAGTCAATGACTGAACCATAGCCAAGTTTCTATGTATCTAATTCATTCTGAATTCAAAAGAACTGTGAATACAAAGTTGCTTAATCAGTCGTAACTTGTATGCTGTTTCTGATCTGAAAAATATAGAAAACATTTTTTTACTTGTTTTTCTGAAATTCCTCATTTGTCAGCTCTTGAATCAGACTACCAGATCCATTCAAAAGTTTGGTCTGCTGTCACTTGTTCACATTTAAAAATTTCTAACATTTATGTAATGCTCATACCTCAACTTTTACCACTCTCTCAAGAAAGAATTCCCTCTTTTCTCTGGTCAAACAATAATTTCCAACCTGTCTTCTCAACTATTTTAGCTCCTTTAGATCTGTGTCTGCTGATGCTCTGTATTCTAGCATTCACTTGGGTTTCTGTCTCCCTATATGTACGGTTTAAATCCAGTTGGGCAGCAAATTATTTGACAGCTGTGCCTTTTTTTAAATACCTCTCAAAGCCCTTAGCACAGTAGTTGGCTGAGAGTAAATATTCAGCATAGATTTGCTAATTGAACTTAATTTAAAAAATTCATTCCAAGTATCTGAGCCAGTGTCAGGCCATAAATACAGAAGCTTCATGTGTTCAGTGTTCATATCCTTCTTGTAGGATCCTGACATGTCAATTCTGAGAGTGTGTAGCCAAAAGATACCAATGATGACTCATTAATTTAGAGTTCTGAAAGTCTTCCCTACTGCCACTTGTCCTAACCTGAAAGGTATTCATTTTGGAAACTGTTTCGTGGAAAGAAGTCCTGGAATGTATTCTTTTATTTTTTCTTTTGGAAGGAACAAACTGGATTCTACTTTACTTCTGTCACTGTTTTGTTCTGTGACCTTGTGTATGTCTCCTTCTTTCTCGGGACCTCATTTTCTCCTCTGTGGAATTAGTTGACCGAACTACCCATACTGGGTAGTTCTTTATAGCTCTCTTCTTTTAATATGTCTCTTGCTCTTTTCTTGGTTCCAAGTTTAATTTATTTAAAAAATTGCATTGAAATATAGTTGATTTACAATGCTGTGTTGGTTTCAGCTATACAATAAAGTCATTCAGTTACACATATATATACAAATATTTATATTCCATTTTTTAAACATTCTCTCTTCCATTATAGTTTATTACAAGATATTGAGTATAGTTCCTAGTGCTTGGAATATATTCTTCTTGAGATAAGCATGTCATACTTTAAAGATATGTTTAGAAGGTTGAAATAGTCAGGATATTTGAGAGCCTAACCTTGGTTAAAGGCAGAAGAAGGAGCTGGATTATATTTGGAACAGTTCCTCATTTAAGGAAATATTTACTGAATTGAGTAAGCAGAGGCAATTCCAATTAAAAGTTGGAGAGGAATCAGGAGAAGGAACAAATCAGAGAAGCAGGAAGGAAATAGTCTGCCTTTTCAGTAGTCAATTTTAAATTCTGTGCTGGTGTTTATGCCTTTCAGACATGATAAAGAGAAGAGTTATGGGTAGAATGAATCAATATCTTCTAGAGTCAGTTTATTATTCTTCTCTGAATCACAGCATCCTAGACAGAGCCACAAAACATTGCAGTATTGAAAAATTATTCCCATGTGACTCAGTGACTCTTCTTCAGAGATATCTGGGCCAAGTTAAATTTGATAACTCAGTGAGAAATATTGCTGCAATTAGTGTGGTAGTAAAAAAAAAATGGGTTATAAGACAGTATCTCTAGGCCCAGGTCCCCACTCCACTGTCACCAGTCATTAATGGTGTGATACACCTTTCAAAGGTTTTTTTTTTCCTTTTTAAATTTATTTAGTTTTTGGTTGTTCTGGGTCTTTGTTGCTAAATGTGGGTTTTCTCTAGTTGTGGTGACCAGGGGCTACTCTCTGTGTTACACAGTTTTCCCATTGCAGTGGTTTCTCTTATTGTGGAGCTAGGCTCTAGGCACACAGGCTTCAGTAGTTGTTGCTCCCAGGCTCTACAGTGTGGAGCACAGTAGCTGGAGCACAGAGGATTTGGTTGCTCTGCAGCATGTGGAATCTTCCCAGACCAGGGATTAAACCCATGTCCCCTGCATCTGCAGGTGGGTTCTTATCCACTGTATGTGTTAGTTGCTCAGTCATGTCCGGCTCTTTGCAACTCCATGGGGTGTAGGCTGCTAGGCTCCTCCATCCATGTGATTTTCCAAGCAAGAATACTGGAGTGGGTTGTCATTTCCTTCTCCCTTATCCACTGTATGACCAGGGAAGTCCTCAAGTTCTCTTATCCTTAGCATCTTCTTTCAGAAATGAGGATGTTCGATAGGCTTTTCCCCTAATTAAAAAAAAAAAAAAAAAAAAACTTTGATTCTTAGAAATTTTTCTTCAAAATACTTTACCTATTTTTATTTGAAAGAACATCAGATGAATTACACCCTATGGTAAATATTTTAAAAATCATTCTTTTCTAGGATTTCATAATTGATTTAGTCTTGACAACCTCTCTCAGAAGGGTGAAGAGAGAAGCACTTATGGAACACTTCTTAGCCAAAACTTTACATCTCTTTCATTCTCAGAAAAGCATTATGAAGTGGAAATTTTCTCTAATTTTACCATGAAGGAAATGAAGAATATGCTGATGGCCACTGAGCAGATAAGAACTGCCTCTCTCAGGTCTGTCTGACTTAAAAACGCTTATTCCTTCTAGCACATAATTCTAATATTATGTGTGGGGCGGCAGGGGAAGAGGTGAGTGGAGAAGGCAGGTATTCCATTTAACAGATGGAAAGATTGAGTACAGCGAACCAGGAGACTTCCTCAATTTTGCAATAAATCAGTATTTTTGATTCCAGGATGAAAACTTCAGGTTTTTGGAATAGAGTGTAAGCTCAGACTGGAGGACAGGGTGCAATAAAATATCTTTTTATGATAATTTTATTTCTATTTGATGCCAGCATTGAATTTTCAGAGTTTCAAAATGGTGAGATATAAAAGAATTAAGCTTGTTGTGTTGACATTTTAAAAATTAAATTCTAGTAATACACTTGGTGTTTTCTAGAGATTATCTTCGAATGAACACATTTTATGCCCTAGAAATCCATGAAACTATTTTTTCCAAACCTTGCATCCCAGTCTCCCTAATCTACTGCCTCACACATACACATTTGGAGTATAATAGGGCTTAATCTTGAACTTTATTTTTTCCTTACAAAAAGTAATTATCTGGAAATAATTTGTAATACTGCCCAGTTCCGTAGTTGTTCTTGTTTTAGGAAATAGTTTTTTCCCTTTTTAACTTCCCTTGTTTTCTTCTTTTAATCCTCTGTGTTTGTATTGGCTTTTAGCCCTGTGCATTGGGCCTAGTGCCAAGTGCGAGTCAGCACTTAGCCTAGAAGTATCATTTTCCAACACACAGAATCAGGAGGAAAACCCCGCCTCTCACACCCACTACTAATTAGCATACTATTCTACAAAACTGACTAGTTGCACCATGTGCTCCTCACTCGTGAATTTCTGCTTTCCACAGCTCTCATTCCTGCAGACAATGAGTTTGAGCCACATGGAGAATATGCCTTTAAGCCATTCAAGTCTTCAAGGAGCACAGAGACCATCCTGGAAACAATGGCTCTTCTACTCAACAGTAATTATTGTGCTATTACTTTGCTCCTTCAGTGCACTAATCTTTACTTTTCTTCCACTCAAGGTAAGGAGACAACAGAATCTAAGGTTACAATTTATTGTACTCCTCTTTTCTTTTGTTAAGTCTAGTTGTTAGCATTGTCACTCAATATTGTTAGAGCTTTGAAAGAAAGAGACAAGTAAGGTAAGTAATAGATGGTGTAGTCTATCTTTGAGAAGAGAAATGCACTGAACTAGGAGTAAGAAGATACGAATTCTGGGTTTAGGTCTCTCAATAACTAGCTGTATGCATTTGAAAGACATTTAATCTTTCTGGTTCTCAGCTTCTTCATCTGAAAAGTGGTGGTAGGGAAATGGATTTGTTCATCATCATGTCCCTTCTAGCCATAAAATACAGTGATTAATACTTTATCTAAGTGTGGTATAGAACATAAAGGGAGTCAAGAGGGGGGCAATGACTTCGGGCTAGGTTGATCAGGGAAGGCTTCACAGAGGAAGGAGGAAGTACTTTCTTTTTTGGGAAGCCCCTGATGCTTATCGGGAATTTCCCACTGAGCTCTACTCCAAATTATGGGTCTAGGGGAGAGAATGGAGATCCATTAGATTCTTAGTAAAAGTTTTTTTCTGACTGTTGTTTACATAGTGTTGATCAGAAAGAACATAAATGCCTTATTTAATTTAGGATTTAGCCAATTCCTGGGTACATCTGAAAACAGTGACTGCAGAAACATTTTTCTAAGGGACAGATTGACCAGTTAAGATTTCAAAGATATGGTTCTACTACTAAAGATATTTGAAAGCAACTGAGAAAAGATACAGGAGGAAACAGTACAGAGAAGATGCTGATGTTAACCTAGGGCAAGCAGAGCTTTGGCCAAGTTTTTACACAGTAGCCCATTAATTTGTATTTTGTAACTGTACACAATGGTGTACAAGAAAGGAATTTGTGACCACATCCCCCAGTGTCTCAAGGAATGTTTCAAGCAGACCTCTGAACTCTCTGGACAGTGAAGCTTTGAGCAGCCGGAAGAAAAGTCATTAGGAATTCTTTGTTTCAATTTCTGAAGAAAGGGAAGGGTGAGAATAGCAACAACTTAAATTTGGAAGTGCCTTTTCCTTCTCAAAACCACTCCACATGCTATTAGCCTGATGACATTGAAAAACATAGGGTAGGTTTTCCGTGTCATCAGTTCCTGCATGTGACTGGGGACTCTGCCTGGGAGAGAAGAGAAGTGTCTTTCTCAGAGGCACACAGCTGCTCTTGCAAAGGGAAGGAGGAGGTCTCATACTCCCAGAGGCATTTAGGACACCTCTTGCCAACGTTGAACTTGATGAGGCCCCTGTGTCTGAGCTCTTATTCTGGGATTCCCTCTTCTAGACAACATGCAGCTACCCAGTGAAAGGTTCTGCTTCTAAAGAAACAGCCCAGAGTTTGTTCCAAATTTGGGGAATTTTGAAAAGTTTTCAGGATATTGTCCTGACAGGGTGCCATGGAAGCTTTGTTCCCATGGGAAAAGCCAATGACTGGCTGATGGTACAATGATATTAGCTTCCATATTCCACTTTCCCGCACTTCTCTTTCCCTATTGGCCACAGGTTAGTATTTTTGGAAAAGACGACTGAATGACTGTGGGTGATGAGTCATTACTAGGTAGCCACTTCCACCTCCTTATAATGCTCTATGACCTTGGAGTTTACATTGTTTTCATCTCCACTCTGGTTATTGTATACAAAATCCCACTTTCCAACCTCTCTAGGCACTAATTCAAAAAGTGTTAGACAGGAAGACTCAGATCTTTTTAAACCAACAAAAACTTCCGTGGGAGGATTCTTTTTTTCTTTCTTCCCTCTCTTTCAGAAGACATCTCACTGAAAGAATCAGTTATGAGCCCAAGGAGATGGTCCCCCACCCCCTACATGAAAATAACCTTACAGAAATTATCTCTTAAGAAACCTAATGTTCACCCATCCAGGTTCGATGGATGAGACAGGGTGCTCAGGGCTGGTGCACTGGGATGGCCCTGAGGGATGGGATGGGGAGGGAGGTGGGAGGGGGATTCAGGATGGGGAACACATGTACACTCATGGCTGATTCATGTCAATGTATGGCAAAAACTACTATAATATTGTAAAGTAATTAGCCTCCAATTAAAATAAATAATTTAAAAAATAAAAAATACCTTCATAGCAAAAAACAAAAAAAGAAGAAACCAAATATTCAGGAGAGTCCCCTGCTTCAGTGAAACGAAGGATACTTTCAAAAGGGGAAGTTTTGCATGTATTTATAAGCATAGTAGATTCTATTTCCAAATGATGATTTGATTAGAGTTGGTTTGGAGAAATAATTATTAAGTTTACTTATTAACCCAATTACATAAATCTGAGCTTAAATCAAAATGGGGTTACAAGAGCCACTGATCCTTCTAAGCAAAGATGAATTAACTAAACAGGACTCATATACTGCTTTATAAGTGGATATTTACTCCTTCCAAACATCACCAGGATTAGAAATACAAACTGCTCTGGAGCCGTAGGGGTGAGACTTTTGACTCAGACAGGCTGTTTGGATCTCAGCCTGGCCTTTTTTCAGCTGCGTGACCTTGGGCTAGTTACATAATCCTCCTACTTCTCATTTCCTCTTCTGCAAATGAAAATGTTATCTCATAGAGTTGTGGTAAGAATTAAGAGACAGTACAATCCTGACCCATAGTAGACTCTTAGTAGATAGTAGTGATTCATATTTATACCATTATTATTAATGACTTTACAATGAAGATAAAGACTTAACAAAATGGGTATTCCTTGCTTATCTATTCTACTTCCTCAACCAAAGAGTGTGTCTCACTGCCAAATACAGGATTTTAGTGATTAGACAGATTTTCACTTGTGACAATAATGACAGAATATCACAACGTTGGTTTCTGTAGTTCTAAATGGACATTAAAGCTGCCCACCATGCAACATCCAAGATTTCTCCAATTAATTTTTCTGTGGCCTTAGGTTTCTTCACACACTCTTTATACATGACAGAAGACAACATAGATGTTATCAATGGCACATTTTTTGGCATGCTTTTATATTTAGATTGTTACTCAGTTGCTTCATGTGTTGATTTGTGTCTTTCTAGAAAGGTGATAAACTTCTTAAGAAGCAATGACCATAGATGACATTAGTTTCTCTTGCCTACAATGCTAGTATAATATATAGGTACATAAAGTTTGTTTCATTCTTCATTATAATCAACATCATTATCAAAACACTAATACTTAATAAGCAGGACAAGACAGAATATCTGGGCAAAATCCTTTATGAGACTTAACTCATTTAAGCACATGAACAACCTAAATGGACTAGGTGCTGCGATTGCCCCATTTTATAAATGAGAAAATTGAAGTTAAGGGAGTCCCTATCACATGGGTTAAACAAAATGGAATTTCAGCATCTCTTCTAAGAAACTCTATCAACAAAATATTCTTGACTACAATCCCAATATATATGCTAACTGCTAAGTCTTATACAAATTATAATATTTTGTATATTAAAAAGATATGCAATATAAGTTTATAAGGATAAACCAAGTGATATGCTTAATGTGGTTTATTCACAGTGCAAAAACATTTTGCTTTTACCAAAATATTGTATTTGTATAATATGCAATTATATAATATAAACACTTATAAAACAATTGAAATAGTATTTTAGTAATTTGATAAATGTTTCTTTTATTTTCTTAATCTTAGTTTAACACATTTTAATACAAGAAATTGAAAGTTATTGTCTAATTTACCTTGATTCATGGTCTTGACTGTCATAACTGAAAAATCACCTCCTGAACACATATAGATCAAAATGGAAGACTGCGTCTTTGAGTACGCTTACCATGTTATGACACTAAAATTTAATAAACTTTAATAAATTTTAAATAAAATTTAAATAAATTTTATTTATTTAATTTAAATTTAAATAAATAAATAAAATTTATTTAAATAAAATTTAAATAAAATTCCATCATTCAATAGTGCAAAGTTCCTTTTTAAAGAACTTAATAGTCCCTCACTCCATTCATGATTTTTTTCCCTTCCTTAGACAACTTAAATTCCATAGTTCATAATTAAAATCCTTACCAAGGTGGCCTTTCCTTCTGAGCCTCCTCTGTGGGTTCTTTCTTATTCCCTGACCCCTACACACTGCAATATCTCAATACTCTTTCCTATCTATAATCACTGATTTGATGCTCTTATATAGATTCATATCTTAACTCACCATGCAGATGCTGAAGGCTCCTAAATTAATTTTTTTTTTTTTAGAACTCCTTAAATTCCATCCTTATAGATCCAGTCGCCTTCTTGACACTCCTACCTGGGTATCTAATACTCATCACAAATCTGACATGTCCAAAAAATGAACTCATGATTCTTTTCCCCCAATTTACTCCTCTTAAATCTTGCTCATTTCAGTCATTAACAGTGTTATCTTTCTAATTGCTCAGATTTTGGTGTCATCTTTGTCTCATTTTCTTATCCATATCCATGTCAGGAACTCCTGTTTACTCAATTTCCAATCACTTGTCACCATCTCCACAGCTGGTACCTTGGTCAGAGGCACCATGCTTTCTTGCCTAGATGCTTACACTGATCTCTTACCTTGTAACTCTTGCCACTCTTTAATGTATTTAGCATAGCAGCCAGAGAAATCCTATTAAAAAATTGGCATCCTGTTTAAGCTCAAAAAGTCTCTTAAACAGTTTGCTGCAAGAAAACCAATGCACTGTTACATGGCCCCTGCAAAAAATGTTTGTGGATATACCTTATCTTACTACCAAGTATCATAAAGCCTTTAGTATTTAAATATCTGTACTTATAAAATCAACCACACTGATAGCTTTCTGTGGCATGTAATTTGTGTTGCAAGATTTTGAAACTGAGATCTCCTCAGGGTTATCTCAATTACTATGTGTGATGCATGATTATCTAAATATTAAATAGGGGAGACTTTATCACTCTGATACATTAATAAATATTTCTATAGCTTAATTTTCTATTTAAAATAAATATAAATGGGAATTGTTAGTTTCTTCTCACGTGCCAGTGGATCATCTTATGCAGTCACTGGGGTGCAGAGACATATAGAAAATTTCTATAGCCCAAGAGAAGGAGCATCCAAGATCAAATAGGTGTCCTATAGGTGGAGATTAGGTGGATAGAAGGAGTTCTTAACTTCCTCCTAGAAGACCCAAAAGGTAGCTGTGTAGTGAAAGGTAGAGGAAGGAGCCAGTCATCTGTAAAGGAAAGCAGAGAGATCCAAAACAGGGTGGAGGGAGGGATTTTTTTTTTTTTTTTTTTTAATGTGGTTAGGGCAGAGAAGTCTGCTTCAGGAATCTGAGCCTCTAAATAATCAAGAAAACTGTGACACTGTCACCATCCTGACCAATTCCTCTTCTTCCCCTACAGACTGCCCAAGGACCCTGTGTAGCGAAGTTTGGTGAGTAACCTGTCTCACAGAGGATGAGATGGTTGGATGGCATCACCGACTCATGAGTTTTAGACATGAGTTTGAGTAAATTCTGGGAGTTGGTGATGGACAGGGAGGCCTGGCATGCTGCAGTCCATGGGGTCGCATAGAGTCAGATACGACTGAATGACTGACTGGACTGAACTGTCCTATAGGCCTCCTTTTTACTTTTCTTACTATTTGCTGCAAAAGGCAAGCTCCAGCGCTAAGAAAGGATGCATTCTATTTTAGTTATCCTACAACTACTGTTTTTAACTGTTAATCATATAGTTGTCTAGGAGCTGAGGCTTCAGCTCTGTTTTTAATTGTTTTAATAAGCACAAGTTTCAAATTTCTACGACTTTTCCCTGGGACAGACTCAGAGACCTTCTCACATTTCCCATATTGCTAGTGTCCACTAGAGTGAGTGTAGGGTGCAATTTTTGTTTCCAAGTGTAAAGATGAGAAACGAGAGGGGAGTGGTCCCTTCTCTGCTCCTTTCACCTCTCCTCTTAGCTCCTGAGTCACTTTCCTTTATAGTGACCTGGTACTTGCTTAGAAGACACAGTAAGGTTTACAGTTGAGCCTTTGGGTATTTTTTTAGAATACATACAAAATTAAAAATGAATACATTTGGGGTTGTTTACTGGTTTAAGATCAAACACCCATTTTCCGCTGAGAGCAGGCTACTTCTAGAGTCAACTTCAAATGCCGTTTTACTGTACAGCACAAATAGCCAGGCTTCCTTGACTTGAGAGGATAGGGAATCTCATTTTACTTGTCTCTGCCTTTTTGATTTGTTGTTTTTTCTAGTAAATGGAGTGAAACTCCTCATGATATGTTTGAAATACCCTCTTGATGTGGTAAAAGTTGAGAACCTCAACTTTAAGGTTGAGGCTCCCGCCATCACAGAATTAAACATGAAAACCAGTGATACTTCTTCCTGGTGACTTGCCTATTATCTATAGCATGGTCAAGCAGGAAGAAATTTACTGGGCTCTGGATTCAATGGAGAAACAGGGAGACTTTGCTTTCTGCTTTGATGATCTCTCCTTCATTCTCCTTCAGACCCTTATATCAGTTATTTATATATAAAGAAGAATTTAAGTCAATGTGTTATCTCTTTTAGTATATTTTTAATCAAGGTTTCTTTCTAATTATTTGACAAAGGCTTTGCCCCCATAACAAAAATTATGGAGCATTAGAGAACACACCAGATAATTATTGCACATTCTGGGATTCTGAAATTACATCTTTGTGTAAAAACAATGAACATTAGGAAAATGTGTAAATTCCATAAAAATCAAAGTCTTGATCCTTTTCACATCCCCCATGACAGCAATAACCTAGGGATACTTCTATTTAAACAGTCAAATAATTTCCATGTATTAACTAGTTAATTTACCAGTAGCTATTTGCTAAGGATTTAGATAATAGTATCTCAAGTGAATCTTGAATGACACATACCTATAAGCTGAAGCACCATTATTTAGACACAGTACACCTAATTCAGCATATACTGGGTAGTAGGAAGTCTTTTTGGTGTTGAAGATACAGCTATGGACAAAATAAAGGAATATTTGATTTCCCTGGTGGCTCCGACGGTAAAGCGTCTGCCTACAATGCAGGAGACCCGAGTTTGATCGCCGGGTGGGGAAGATCCTCTGGAGAAGGAAATGGCAACCCACTCCAGTACTCTTGCCTGGAAAATCCCATGGATGGAGGAGCATGGCAGGCTATAGCCCATGGGGTCACAAAGAGTTGGACACGACTGAGCAACTTCACTTTTCCTTTGTCCTCAAATGTTATATTCAAGTAGGTATAAGATTGATAAATAAACAACTTAAATTATAATAGGCTAGATGGTGACAACTTCTATGAAGAAAACTAAAACAAGATAAAGAGAGAGAGTGACAGGAGAGCACTATTTTAAACAGATTGATGAGCAGGCCTCATTGATAAAGTGATACATAATAAATAGTATTGCTACAGAAAAACATGAATATACATTTCTGGACTGCCAACTCTTGTCATCACCATCCTAGTGTGCCATTCCTTTCTTCTTTTTATTTCACAAATACTGATTGACAAATGATACAGTGCTATTTCCCTATTCCCTAACCCATTTCCCTATTCCAAACTTATTTTCTTAGAGCCCCCCAAGCAAGAGATAAACTTAGGCAATTTCTTCAAAGTAGGGAGTGGTAGATACTTAAAATTGTGGTTGGAGAGAACTAGTATAGACCTTTCCTATAAATAGGAAAGAAACTATTATCAAGAAGATGATGAAATAATTAAATAACTATGCTTTTCTTTTTGTTTCTCCCCCTATTCCCCCCTTATAAATATCTTGTAGGACCATTACCTTCAAAATGGCAAATGCCTTCTCCTGAGCCTTCTTGTGTGAATAAGACAGCTGACTGGAGGCTGAAGATACTTCAGAATGGTTTGTACTTAATTTATGGCCAAGTGGCTCCCAATACAGCCTACAAGGGACGAGCTCCTTTCGAGGTGCAGCTGCGTAAGAATGAAGACCCCATACAAGCTCTAACCAACAACTCTATGATCCAGAATGTAGGAGGGGCTTACGAATTCCACGCTGGAGATGTAATAGACTTGATATTCAATGCTGAGCATCAGGTTCTGAAAAATAAGACATACTGGGGGATCTTTTTACTTACAAATCCCCAATTCATCTCCTAGAGACTTGATTCGGTCTCCTCATCCTCTTCAGCACTTGCAGAGACATCAGTGCATAGGCTGGACAAGGAAGATTTTCAATCTCTGCAGTTCATCTGAGTATACAAATCAACAGAAACAGAACTCCTTGCATGTGAATTTTCTTTTCTCATGCCTGTCTGAATGAGACTCAGAAGAAGGACAAAAGGCATTTGGTAACCCTTGATGTTAGATCAGCAAAGACAGTTTTGTTAGTTCATGAAATGAATATGGGTAGCTAGAGGACAGAATCTTCTCCAAGTGTCTTTGTTTAACCCTTGAATCTCTGGGTGGAAAAATGAAGTCTTATTCCCACAGGAGTCTTATCTTGTATGCAGAAAAGATCCAGGGCAGTAGTCTGCCCTTGTTCTCATATACCTGGACTGTGGACTGCTTGACTTCATTCTTCCCATATTCCTATCTTCTGAGACCCTCCTAATAAAAAAGTAGTCAGACTTGGAGGGTGGCCACTGCTATGCAAGCATTACCCCACTTTACATTTGATGGCATGAGGGGACAGAGACACAGGTGGCATTGGTGTGGGATGCACTTTATTCTGGAATTTTTCTTAATTTAATCACACTCAGGATGCTTGGTGCTTTATAAAACCAGCTGGTCAAAAGGGTCATTCTGAACCTTTACATAGGGCTTCATGAGAACTTGTTTGTCTATGTGCCTAAACATGGCCGATGGTAAAGAAAGAGTAATCATTACTAATCATAAGATTTAACCACAGAAATTTATATTACCAGTACTGTATTTTTTCATGTCATGATTCCGTATTTTTAGCTGGCTAGGCAGTTTGCAAAGTATTTTCATATATCACATGGCAACTCTAGAAAGTTAACGGGGCAGGTATTTTGGCACAATTATAACACTGAGAATATGGAGGCAGGTGGAACATAGGTAACTTGCTTCACCCCACAGAACAAATGATTAACAAGGGGCCATGGGCTTCCCACTGTATCACACTATTTTAGCTTTAGGGTTGGTATTTCTGCTCTCATGTGGATGTCTATAAAGTTTAGCAGATTAGATCTTCAGGGGGTATATATTCTCTTGGCAGATAGAGGGAAGCTACACCAATGCCTTCCTTTCTCAAAGACTTCTTTTCCTTTCCTTACCTGGACCAGGGAGCATGGGCTATTGTTCAGGACTGACTTCAACTGAACTCCCTTCCTCACTTTGTAGAGACTGTCTTGGTCAAATGTATTAAGTTCCAAAAATAATGAATAGCACTCAACTCAATAATGGTCTGCTAAAGTTTTGGACTCTACAAAATTAACTAGCTGCTTATGGGTTCTTATTGAAAGGTATGTAATATGATTACATGATAACCCAATTTAAGATATTTATGGATATTTGTAAAAAGCTACAGTGTGTTAATAATATCACCGTATAAAGCTAATTTAAAAATATTTGTATTGTCTGCTTAGGAGCAAACTAAGCCTGAGGCCAAGGTGCTTCTTAGTATTTCTTTTTTTGTTGTTGTTTTTTTTTTTTTAATGCAATCTGTTGGGCCAAAGACTTGGATGCCTGGTTCCTCTTGCATTTGTGTATTTTCTCAGGAAATTAAAGTTATACGACATATATTTATGGAAACTTGCCGGTGTTAATCATTGTTGAGTTATAAGCAGCAGTGTGCAGGAGTGGGCCAGCACTAGCTCATAAGAAAGTGAAGTTGCTCAGTCATGTCCAACTCTTGGTGACCCTATGGACTGTAGCCCACTAGACTCCTCTATCCATGGGATTTTCCAGGAAAGAATACTGGAGTAGGTTGCCATTTCCTTCTCCAGGGGATCTTCCTGACCCAGGGATCTGACTCAGGTCTCCCGCACTGCAGACAGACTCTTTACCATATGAGCCACTAGGGAATCCCTGCTCCTAAGAACTGATTGTTATATTTTCAAAAATTGCACATTCTGGCTATGAAATACAGTCATCCTTGAAATTGGCTATGGTGGGACTATTTATACCATGGGAATTGGCAATCAGGGCTTTTCTTTTTGGAAAGTCTATTCACCAGCACACCACTGCTTGTAAAACTCTCCTCAATAAAGCCTCTCAGTTCCTGCCTTGTTCTTGGAACAATCAGGATAGGCAAGGGAGAAAGTGAAATTGTCATAGTCCTTACAAATAGCCCCACCTATTAGTTATTTCTCAGGGCAAGCAGAGGTCTCCACAGTTGCAACCAAAAGCTACCAACAGATGACCTTTAAATTTCCCTAGTGTTGTGATTTCAGGGTTGTTTTTTTTTTTTTTTTTCAATGTATACTCTGTTTCCTTGTTTCTTCAAATAGTTGTTTAAATTTTATACCTATAATAAAGTATATGTTGGTAAGCAGGCTATAACTGACATATCTGTGGGTTATCAGGCTAGTGTTTGTGATCTAGAGAATGTAACTATACATCAAAGATATTGTTGCCCATATGAAACACTTATTTTTTAAAAGTTTTCTACTTGAGATACAGTTTGATTTACTGTGTTACTTTTAGGTGAACAACATAGTGATTCAAAATTTTTATAGATTATAGTCCACTGAAAGATATTATATTGGCTAAATTCCCTGTGCTGTACAATGTATCCTGTTAGCTTATTTATTTTATACATAGTAATTTGTACTTGCTAATCTGGTACTTCTGTCTTGCCCCTCCTTCCCTCTTCTCACAGGTAACCACTAGTTTGTTCTCCATATTTGCGAGTCTATTTCTGTTTATTCATTTGCTTTTTATAAAGATTTTATATATAAATGATAACATACAGTATTTGTCTTTCTGACTTATTTCACTAAGGATAATGGTTATGTTATTTCAAATGGTATTATTTTATTCTTTTTGACATCTGAGTAATATTTCACTATATATAAACCACAGCTTTATCCGTTTATCCATTGGTGGGCATTTGAGTCACTTCCATGTCTTGGCTGTTGTAAATAATGCCGCTATGAACATTGAAATGATACATGCACTCCAAATCAGTGCTTTTGATTCTTTAGATGTATACATAGGAGAGGGATTGCTGGATCATACTGTAGTTCTATGTTTAGGTTTTTGAGGAACCCCATACTGTTCACCATAGTGCCTGCACCAATTTACATTCCCACCAACAGTGTAGGAAGGTTCTTTTTGCTCCACATCCTTGCCAACGTTTGTTATTTGTGGTCTTTCGATGATAGCTATTTTTATTACTCCCTCTTTATAAATTTTATCATAATCTCTCCTCCTGACTCTGACCTCATTTACATCCTTGATCTTCCTAAAGTGTCTAAGAGGAGTGGCACAGGGAGCTTACCTTCATTCCTTTTATAAATTCTGCATATTTGCAGTGACAATTTGATATTGTCTCACTTTAATATTGTCTCACTTTGATATTCAAGTACCAATCATATTACCATCCAGTTATACTCTCGTGTGTCAAAAAGGGATCTAGGAAAACTTTAATAAAACACAGAAATACAAAAAGTCCCAACATCATCACAAAGAGCAATAAGAGTTGAATAAAAAGGCAGATGATGAGGAAAATCACTGCTCAGAGAAGTTAGACTTAAGAAAACTGTTAGAAATGAACATAGTCAAGAAAAATTAGAGAAGTGTGATGGAAATAGTTCAACTTTTATAGAAAAAAAACAAAACAAAACAGTGCTGAGCTCTAAGCAGGCTCTATCTACAGTTCTAAAACAAATGCTCAAGATAGTAAAATGCAGACTCTTCCATTCATTTTATCTTAATCTGATTTCTGTTAGCAATTAACAACTTTAAGGAGTTCAACACACTTTGGATGAGCTATTACTCTGAAATACAGCAGTATTAGTGAATCCCATTACATTGCTTGGAGAAGCAGGCTTGAGGGTTTATGGGATCTGCTTCAAGGAATTCAGGAAGTGTTGGACAATAGAAAAATGAAAATTCAACAAACAGGCCCCATTAGAATAAACCAGCCTTCTCATTTCTTCAGTTGCATGTGGAAATCTCAGATTTCAGCATCCAGGGTGATTGTTTCTACCCAGCTTTGGTATTGTCCAGGGATATCGGACATGGCTTAGTAACTAAACCACCACCACCATGCGCAGGGGGGTGGTGGGGTGGTGGTGGAACGGAGATGTTCACAATGGGCCTCAACACAGAATCAGACTGTGGTGTACCGGTGGGTTTAGAATGGAAATCTTCCCTACCTACTTTTGGACTGTTCCTCTTATCCAATGGGCTGGTCTCTGAGAGGAATCCAGTGACTAGAGTCCAAGGTCCGCCGCAGTGCCTGGGCCATAGTTCTTACTGTCTGCTGAATGAACAAATGAATCACAAATTTGAGTGTTGGTGTGAATTTAGCATTATCATGTGTACTTTGGATGACAGACTCCAGTGGGCAAAGCCTTTAGGCTCCCTTTATTTATTGTCTTCCATTTCATCACCTACTGTTCTTAAATGCTGCCCTTCGCTATCAACCTGTTCTTAGGAACATTGTTAAAGTAATTGAGGAAATAAAAGAACCTTGTTAATTAACTTGCACTAAGGGTCAAGGGTCAATAAGCTACCTGTCTCACATCACCAGAACTGGAAAAATTCCTATTTGGTTTAATGATTGCTGGGCAGATGCACCAAGAGCAGCTATCTTTACAATACTAAGACAGAACAATTTGTTCAGTGAGCAATAGCAGAATTTTTCAAAGTCAGGTCTATAAACTTTACATCAGATTTATCCAGTAAGCTTAAAAAAATCCTTAGTCCCCATTCATATTCCACTGAATAAATGTTTCTAGGAATGAGCCCTAGGAATCAAATTTTTAACTAGCTCTGATCCATTGGTTTTTCTTATGCACATTTGCTAAGGTACATAAGAACCACTGCTTTATGGCATACAACTTTGCATCTCAGCTGAATATTTCTCCAAGTATTTAAAGACAGTCAAAGCTTCTAAATAAATACAATTTAGAAAGTAAAACAAACAAACAAAAAAACCCTAAGTTTTGTTGCCCATGAGGCTTACCATAATCCATTTCTCATCACAAAATCACCTGAACTTCTATCCTCTGAGTCTGAGAAAAGGTCAAGATCTTCACTTTTTATAACCTAGTGACAACTTTGCCAATTGAATGCTGGCAATCTATAGCATACAAGCTTTGCCACAATCAATATTACATTATCTACTTGTATGCTGTCAGCTCTCAAATATTTATCTCTAGCACAAGTTGTTCTCCTTTATTTCAGACTTGTAAATTCACTTGTCTACTTGACAGTCTCATGTTGCGGGTATAATATCTCAAATTCAAGTTTACCAAAATGAATCTTTACCTTCAAAAAGAATCTTTACTTTCAAAAAGAATCTGACCTCTTTTCTGCTATGGCTCTTGTCTGTGGACCAAGATTATTTCACTAGCTTCACATACTTTTTTCAAAATCCCAGTTTTGCCATTTACCAATTACTTGGATTTTGGACAAATTTCTGTCTTTTCTGAGACTCAGTTTCTTGTTTGTTCACTGTCATTTATCCAATGTCTGATATATAGTTGGAATTTAATATTTGTTGAATCAAAAATAAATTAATGTTTACAATACTAATTAATATATGAAATGTTCATGATACATAGTGATACTAGAAGGGTGGCTGCCATTGATTTTAAGAGCTAGATTTATTCCTAAAATTTTAACCTGTTTATCTAACATCTATCTTATTATCTTTCCTCTCCAAAAAGGTAAGCCCCAAGACAAAAGCATTTTATTTATTCAATGCTATATCTCCAGCACCTAGCACCTAAAACTGTTCTTGGAACATTAAAAGAACTCAACAAATTGAAATGAATGAACAAAAAAGATGGTACCTAGCTCTTGGTTAGAATGATTAGCAAGATAAAAGATACATATGTTGCAAACAACCTCTCAAAATAATCTAATATCCATTCTTCTCCATTTTTAAAAACTTAAGTAAAATAAGCCATGCAAAATTCTAAGTACATATATAACAAGTGCTTCATGAAAGTTGGCTACTATCACATACCACTATCAGGAAAGTCATTTCATTATCCTATTTCCCCAAGAAACAATACCCTAGGGCACAATAGCTTCCTTTACCATAGTAATGCTTTCACCACATCCTTAAAAGTAAGCTTGTGCTTTGGCGTTTATTAAATATATGTATTAGAAAAAGTAATGTATGTCTTCTCCAAAAATGACTCTTTAGTTCAACCGTTCAGTCATGTCTGACTCTTTGTGATCCCATGAACTGCAGCATGCCAGGCCTCCCTGTCCATACCAAGACCTGGGGTTTACTCAAACTCATGTCCATTGAGTTGGTGATGCAATCCTACCATCTTATCCTCTATTGTCCCCTTCTTCTCCCACCTTAAATCTTTCTCAGTATCAGGGTCTTTTTTAAATAAGTCAGTTTGCATCACGTGGCCAAAGTATTGGAGTTTCAGCTTCAGCATCAGTCCTTCCAATGAATCTTCAGGACTGATTTCCTTTAAGATATACTGATTGGAATTCCTTGCAGTCCAAGGGACTCTCAAGAGTCTTCTCCAACACCACAGATTTCAAAAGCATCAATTCTTTGGCACTCAGCTTTCTTTATAGTCCAACTCTCACATCCATACAACTACTGGAAAAACCATAGCCTTGACTAGACGGACCTTTGTCGGCAAAGTAATGTCTCTGCTCTTTAATATGCTATCTAGGTTGGTCATAATTTTTCTTCCAAGGAGCAAATGTCTTTTAATTTCATGGCTGCACTAACCATCTGCAGTGATTTTGGAGCCCCCCAAAATAAAGTCTGACACTGTTTCCCCATCTATTTGCCATGAAGTGAACGAACCAGATGCCATGATCTTAGTTTCCTGAATGTTGAGTTTTAGGCCAACTTTTTCACTCTCCCCTTTTCACTTTCGTCAAGAGGCTCTTTAGTTCTTCTTCACTTTGTGCCATAAGTGTGGTATCATCTGCAGATCAGAGGTTCTTGATGTTTCTCCCAGCAATCTTGATTCCAGTTTGTGCTTCATCCAGCCCAACGTTTCTCATGATATACTCTGCATATAAGTTAAATAAGCAGGGTGACAATATACAGCCTTGACACACTCCTTTCTCGATTTGGAACTAGTCTGTTGTTTCATGTCCAGTTCTAACTGTTGCTTCCTGACCTGCATACAGGTGTCTCAGGAGGCAGGGAAGGTGGTCTGGTATTCCCATCTCTTTCAGAATTTTCCATAGTTTATTGTGATCCACACAGTTAAAGGCTTTTGCACAGTCAATAAAGCAGAAGTATGTGTTTTTCTGGAACTCTTGCTTTTTTGATGATCCAGCGGATGTTGGCAATTTGACTTCTGTTTCCTCTGTCTTTTCTAAATCGAGCTTGAACATCTGGAAGTTCATGGTTCACATACTGTTGAAGCCTGGCTTGGAGAATTTTGAGCATTACTTTGCTAGCGTGTGAGATGAGTGCAATTGTGTGGTAGTTTGAGTATTCTTTGGCATTGCCTTTCTTTGGGATTGGGATGAAAACTGATCTTTTCCAGGCCTGTGCCACTGCCATGTTTTCCAGATTTGCTGGCATATTGAGTGCAGCACTTTCACCGCAGCATCTTTTAGGATTTGAAATAGTTCAACTGGAATGCCATTTCACTAACTTTGTTTGTAGTGATGTTTCCTAAGGCCCACTTGACTCTGCATTTAAGGATGTCTGGCTCTAGGTGAGTGATCACATCATCATGGTTACCTGGGCCATGAAGGTCTTTTTTGTATGGTTCTTCTGTGTATTCTTGCCACCTCTTCTTAATATCTTCTGCTTCTGTTAGGTCCATACCATTTCTGTCCTTTATTGTGCCCATCTTTGCATGAAATGTTCCCTTGGTATCTCTAATTTTCTTGAAGTGGTCTCTAGTTTTTCCTATTCTGTTGTTTTCCTCTATGTCTTTGCATTGATCACTGAGGAAGGCTTTCTTATCTCTCCTTGCTATTCTTTGGAACTCTGCATTCAAATGGGTATATCTTTCCTTTTCTCCTTTGCCTTTTGCTTCTCTTCTTTTCTTAGCTATTTGTAAGGCCTCCTCAGACAAATATTTGCCTCTTTGCATTTCTTTTTCTTGGGATGGTCTTGATCACTGCCTCCTGTATAATGTCACGAACCTCTGTCCATAGTTCTTCAGGCACTCTGTCTATCAGATCTAATTCCTTGAATCTATTTGTCACTGCCACTGTATAATTGTAAGGGATTTGATTTGGGTCATACCTGAATGGTCTAGTGGTTTTCCCTACTTCCACCAATTTAAGTCTGAATTTTTCAATAAGGAGTTCATGATCTGAGCCACAGTCAGCTCCTGGTTTTGTTTTTGCTGACTGTGTAGAGCTTCTCCATTTTTGGCTGCAAAGAATATAATCAAGCTGATTTCAGTGTTGACCATCTGGTGATGTCCATGTGTAGACTCTTCTGTTGTTAGAAGAGAGTGTTTGCTATGACCAGTATGTTCTCTTGGAAAAACTCTATTAGCCTTTGGCCTGCTTCATTCTGTACTCCAAGGCCAAATTTGCCTGTTACTCCAGGTGTTTCTTGACTTCCTACTTTTGCATTCTGGTCCCCTATAATGAAAAGGACATCTTTTTGGGGTGTTAGTTCTAAAAGGTCTTGTAGGTCTTCATAGAACCACTCAACTTCAGCTTCTTCAGCATTACAGGTAGGGTCATAGACTTGGATTACTGTGATATTGAATGGTTTGCCTTAGAAATGAACAGAGATCATTCTGCCATTTTTGAGAATGCATCCAAGTACTGCATTTTGGACTCTTTTGTTGGCTATGATGGCTACTCCATTTTTTCTAAGGGATTTCTTCCCACAGTGATAGATATAATGGTCATCTGAGTTAAATTCACCTATTCCAGTCCATTTTAGTTCCTGATTCCTAAAATGTCGATATTGACTCTTGCCATCTCCTGTTTGACCACTTCTAATTTGCCTTGATTCATGGACCTAACATTCCAGGTTCCTATGCAATATTGCTCTTTACAGTATCGGACTCTACTTCCATCACCAGTCACACCCTCAACTGGGTGTTGTTTTTACTTTGGCTCTGTCTCTTCATTCTTTCTGGAGTTATTTCTCCACTATTCTCCCATAGCATATTGGGCACCTACTGACTTGGGGAGTTCATCTTTCAGTGTCCTATCTTTTTGCCTTTTCATACTGTTCATGGGGTTCTCAAGGCAAGAATACTGAAGTGGTTTGCCATTCCCTTCTCCAATGGACCACATTTTGTCAAAAAATCTCCACCATGATCCATTCATCTTAGGTGGCTCTACACGACATGGCTCATAGTTTCATTGAGTTAGACAAGGCTGTGATCTTAGATCTTCTCTATAAACATCGTCAAATGGAGAGTATACTTTATTTAAATACATCTTATTTAAATTACTAACATAATAGTGACTCAATTTGTATTATATAAACATTTAATCATTCATTCACTAATTCACTCATTTATTCCACTAATCTACACCAAGGTTTTTTAGGTACAAAATGCAGTCAGGTGCTACAATCAATGTGAAGATTTATAAGACATTGTGATTTAAGAAACTACACCTAGTAGAAGATAGATGGATTCAAATCACAAATATATAGTTCTGAGGAGTTATAGAGCTAAAAGGTATCTTATACAAAGATGATCAATGCCCCGTCAGTTGCAATTGGAAAATAGACACAGTGAAGTTAAGAAGATATTCAAGAATTAGAATCTAGATTATCCAAATCCTAGCCAAGTTTTTTTTTTTTTTTTTCCACTAGATCATCCAATACAATGAAACAAGTGCTATGAATAAGCATAAGGGATAACACATTCTAGCCAAATCAAAGAAGGGGGAAATATTTGAATTCTCATATGATGAAAGGGTTGAAGGTCTCTAAGCAGAGACGAAGTGTAAGTAAAGGCATGGTGTGTGAAAGAGAGCATGTGTGAGCCCCTTGCTCAGTGAAGGTCATAGATGGAGATATGAGTTGGGAACTGACACGGAATGCAAAGGAAATCAAATCCCAAACAGCTAGAGTGTTAGCTCAAGGAATCTTTGCTTTACTATTTATGGGCTTTTTGTTTTTTATTTTAGAAGTTTTTGGCTTGATGAGACCTTTTTCAGAGATGGTAGCTCAGGTACCATGGTGAAGGACGTGTTGGAGAGGCAGAGCAAGACCACCTGAAAGGCTACTGAGACAGCCCAGGTGAGGAGCGGTCTGTAAGAGACAGCAGCATCAGAGAGGGGAGGAGCTCAGACAGAGAAGCAGTAGTAATAAAATAGGGATCTTGGACAAGAAGACATGGTTGTAAGGATGATTTTAGTGCTAACTGAAACAACTGTCTCAGTATTTTAAACAGTTTTGTTTAGCAATAAATGGACAGAATTTTTTCATTAGTATAATCAAATGTGTCTTGAAATTTTGGCAGTTTAAATAACAAAGTGTTTCAAGCCTCCCAACTAAAATCTGGAGCAAGAGAAGGATGCTCAATTAAGAGAAGGATGCTCTTCTATTAAACATAATATTGGAAGTCCTAACCACAGCAATCAGACAAGAAATATATGCAAATTAGAAGGGAAGAGGTAAAATTGTTATTATATGCAGAAAAATAAGATACTGTATATGGAAAACACTAAAGGCTCTGCTCAAAAAGTACTAGAACTAAAAATAACAAATTCAGTAAGGTAACAGGACATAAGATTAGCACGCAGAAATCTTTGCATTTCTTTACAGTAACAATGAGATATCAGAAAGGGAAAGTAAAAAAAAAAAAAAAAATCCCTCTTAAAATTATATTTAAAAACCTAGGAATAAACCTGACCAAGGAGGTAAAAGACATATACACTGAGAACTATAAAACATTGATAATTAAAGATGATTCAAAGAAATGGAAAGATATCCCATATTCTTGGATTGAAAGAATTAATACTACTCACACAACATACAGATTTAATGTGATCCCTATCAAATTACCCATGACATTTTTCACAGAACCAGAACAAATAACCTAAAATTTACATGGAACTATAAAAGACCCTTCCCTGATTTTCCCTGGTGCCTCAGATGGCAAAGAATCTGCCTGCAATGCAGGAGACCCAGGTTCAATCCCTGGCTCAGGAAGATCCCCTGAAGAATGGCAATCCTCTCGCATATTCTTGCCTGGAGAATCCCATGGAGAAGAGCCTGGTGGGCTACAGTCCACGGGGTTGCAGGTCGGACACAACTAGTAAACAACACATAAAAGACCTAGAATTGCCAAAGCAATCCTGAAGGAAAAGAACAAAGCTGGAGGCTATTTATGTAAAAAATAAAATAAATGTAAAATATACTAAAATAATTTAGAGGTGAGTACAAAACCCAAGTGAAATATAAACCAAAAAAATCAAAATCTGCCTGGCTAGAGAAAGATTCCCAGAAAGAATGGCATTTAGACTGAGGCATCTCAGTCAATGAAATGCTGTACAAACTGAAAAAGATAACACAGATGTAAGATAATAAGTAGTCAAACTTCCTGTCATTCTGAATGAGTTTAGCCTCATTGACCCTGGTGAAGCCTTTCAGTTTGCTAAAAAACGTTTACTAAGGTTTCATAGTACCTGGCAAATTTTAGAGAACCAAAGAAATTGCAGAAGACTGAAAATTGATAAATATTATTTAGATTTTCAGTTTTAAGAGGAAAGATTCAATGGCAGACAGTGTTGTGGATTATTTGAAAGAACAGGCTGTGAATTTAGATTGCTAAGAGATTCTGGCTTTGCTCCTTACCTTGGTCAAGATTGTGTGACCTTAACCAAGCTATCGAGCAACTCTGTCCTTCAGTTTCCTCATCTATAAAATGTGAGACTAAGAGGTTATACTCAAAGAAATAGTAGTGAGCATTACAGGGAAAATGGTTGGAAGAATACCTAGCAGATGGTAAGTTCTCCATATTAGGAGCTGTTTTATAATTCTACAAACTAGACCAAACTGGTAGGCCTTAGTCACACCAAATATTCCAAAGTAGAATGCTTAAAAGACTCAACATTGGAAAAGAAGAGGTGATATTTTAGGAAGTGGGTTGGGAAGTGGTGTTGCAAAAGCTGGACAGCTACATGTAAACCAATGAAGTTGGAACATACCATCACACCATACACAAAAATAAGCTCAAAACAGCTTTAAGACTTAAGTATAAGACATGACACTATAAAAGTCCTAGAAGAGAAGATAGAACATTCTCTGACATAATTCATAGCAATGTTTTCTTGGATCAACCGTCCCAGGAAATAGAAATAAAAGCTAAACTAAATAAATGAGACCTAGTCAAACTTTTGCATAGCAAAGGAAGCCATAAACAAAATGAAAAGACAACCTATGGTCTGGGAGAAAATGTTTGCAAACCATGTAAATGACAAGAGCTTAATTTCCAAAATATACACACTGCTCATACAACTCAATAACAATTAAAAAAAAAATCATAAAGTAGGCAGAAGACCTAAGTAGGCATTTTTCCAAAGAAGACATTTGTATGGTTAATAAGCACATGAAAACATGTTCAGCATCACTAGTTATTAGAGAAATGCAAATCAAAACTACAATGAGGTATCACCTCACACCAGTCAAAATGGCCATCATTAAAAAGTCCACAAATAACAAATGTTGGAGAGGGTGTAGAGAAAAGAGAACCCTTCTATGCTGATGTTGGGAATGTAAATTGGAATAGCTACTCTGAAAAACAGTATGGAGGTTCATTAAAAAGCTAGGGTTGCCATATGACCCAGCAATCCCTCTCCTGGGCATGTAACTGGGAAAAACTCAAATTTGAAAAGCTACATGCACCCAATGTTCACTGCAGCAATATTTACAATGGCCAAAATATGAAAACAACTTAAACTTCCATCAACAGATGAAAGAATAAATATGTGGTATATAAATACAATGGACTACTACTCATCCGTAAAAAAGAAATAATGCTATTTGCAGAACCATATATGGACCTAGAGATTATCATACTAAATGAAGTAAGTCAGAAAGAGACACATACCAACCATATCACTTACATGGGGAATCTAAAATATGATACAAATGGACTTATTTACAAAACAAATAGACTCACAGACATAGAAAACAAACTTACAGTTACCAAAGGGGAAAGTAGGGGAGGAATAAATTAGTGGTTTGGGATTAGTGGATACAAACTGCTATATATATATATATGTGTGTGTGTGTGTGTGTGTGTGTGTGTGTGTGTGTGTGTATGTATATAAAGTAGATAAACAGCAAGGTCCTACTGTATAGCAAAGGAAACTATATTCAATACCCTGTAATGAACCGTAACGGAAAAAAATATGAAAAAGGATATATAATCACTACTCTATATACGAAGAACTAACACAAAGCTTTAAAACAACCATGCTTCAATTAAAAAAATATTCTTAAAGTATTTCTTCAAAATCATTTAGCGAGGTAAAAAAACCAGCCTTCAAAACTAGTTCAAGTATCTGCTTCACTGGGACCTCTTTGCCTTCCACAATCCCTAAGCAATATAGTACTGGATATATATTTGTTATTTTAGTGTGTATATAAGTATGTATATGCTGTTATTAAAGTATATGCATAGTATATACAGACACATTGTATATTATAGTATTGTATAGTATATATATGCTGTTACAGTATTTGTGTAAGTATTTATTTTCCCTAATCTACTATAACCTCCTTGAAAATAGGAATATACTTTTCTTGCTTCCCCAGTGTCTCACATAATTCCTCCTCCATGAGTATACCAAAGCCTTCTGTGTGTATCTCCTTTCCTGGTAATTGGTAAAGTTCTTTAATCAACACTTAGTTGTGGATTAAAGGATTAAAGTCCTTTAATCAACACATGCCTAATCAGAAGATCAATCAGTATCCCTGTCTGCATTTTCCCACCTTTTTTTACAAAGATGGCAAAATTCCTTGGTAAAATCCACGTCCTAGGTCTACAAAGTCCCTTTCCCTTGTCAGCAAAACACATATGCCAAAACAGGAAATGTGTGGGGGTCCTAAGGAACATATTATCAGTGAACCCACCCTGGTCCCAAAATATCACCACTTCTTTTTCAATGATGAGTCTTTTAAGCATTCTACTTTGGAATCTTTGATGTGACTAAGGCCTACCTTAGTCCGAGGTCAGGGTGGGCGGCTGGGAGGAGATACCCCACGCCCCTACGCCCCCACGCCCAAGGCCAAGGGCTTCGGCCAGGAGGAGCAACCCACGCCCGAAGCCAGGGGCAGTGGCCGGGAGGACCAACCCCACACCCATGTCGAAGGAGGGCCTAGAGGAGCTATCCCACATTGAAGGTCAAGAAGGGCGGTGGTGAGGAGATACCCCTCGTCCAAGGTAAGGAGCAATGGCTGCATTTTGCTGGAGCAGCCGTGAAGAGATACCCCACGCCCAAGGTAAGAGAAACCCTAGTAAGACGGTAGGTGTTGCAAGAGGGCATCAGAGGGCAAACACACTGAAACTATACTCACAGAAAACTAGTCAATCTAATCACACTAGGACCACAGCCTTGTCTAACTCAATGAAACTAAGCCATGCCCGTGGGGCAACCCAAGATGGGTGGGTCATGGTGGAGAGATCTGACAGAATGTGGTCCACTGGAGAAGGGAATGGCAAACCACTTCAGTATTCTTGCCTTGAACAGTATGAAAAGGCAAAATGATAGGATACTGAAAGAGAAACTCCCTAGGTCAGTAGGTGCCCATATGCTACTGGAGATCAGTAGAGAAATAACTCCAGAAAGAATGAAGGGATGGAGCCAAAGCAAAAACAATACCCAGCTGTGGATGTGACTGGTGATAGAAGCAATGTCTGATGCTGTAAAGAGCAATATTGCATAGGAACCTGGAATGTCAGGTCCATGAATCAAGGCAAATTGGAAGTGGTCAAACAAGAGATGGCAAGAGTGAATATCGACATTCTAGGAATCAGCGAACTGAAATGGACTGGAATGGGTGAATTTAGCTCAGATGGCCATTATATCAACTACTGTGGGCAGGAATCCTTCAGAAGAAATGGAGTAGCCATCATGGTCAACAAAAGAGTCCGAAATGCAGTACTTGGATGCAATCTCAAAAATGACAGAATGATCTCTGTTCGTTTCCAAGGCAAACCATTCAATATCACAGTAATCCAAGTCTATGCCCCAACCAGTAACACTGAAGAAGCTGAAGTTGAACGGTTCTATGAAGACCTACAAGACCTTTTAGAACTAACACCCAAAAAAGATGTCCTTTTCATTATAGGGGACTGGAATGCAAAAGTAGGAAGTCAAGAAACACCTGGAGTAACAGGCAAAATTGGCATTGGAATACGGAATGAAGCAGGGCAAAGACTAATAGAGTTTTGCCAAGAAAATGCACTGGTCATACATAACAAACACCCTCTTCCAACAACACAAGAGAAGACTATACATGGACATCACCAGATGGTCAACATCAAAATCAGATTGATTATATTCTTTGCAGCCAAAGATGGAGAAGCTCTATACAGTCAGCAAAAACAAGACCAGGAGCTGACTGTGGCTCAGACCATGAACTCCTTATTGCCAAATTCAGACTTAAATTGAAGAAAGTAGGGAAAACCACTAGACCATGCAGGTATGACCTAAATCAAATCCCTCATGATTATACAGTGGAAGTGAGAAATAGATTTAAGGGCCTAGATATGATAGAGGGCCTCATGAACTATGGAATGAGGTTCGTGACATTGTACAGGAGACAGGGATCAAGACTATCCCCATGGAAAAGAAATGCAAAAAAGCAAAATGGCTGTCTGGGGAGGCCTTACAAATAGCTGTGAAAAGAAGAGAAGTGAAAAGCAAAGGAGAAAAGGAAAGATATAAACATCTGAGTGCAGAGTTCCAAAGAATAGCAAGAAGAGATAAAAAGCCTTCTTCAGCGATCAATGCAAAGAAATAGAGGAAAACAACAGAATGGGAAAGACTAGGGATCTCTTCAAGAAAATCAGAGATACCAAGGGAACATTTCAAGCAAAGATGGGCTTGATAAAGGACAGAAATGGTATGGACCTAAAAGAAGCAGAAGATATTAAGAAGAGGTGGCAAGAATACACAGAAGAACTGTACAAAAAGGATCTTCACGACCCAGATAATCACGATGGTGTGATCACTGACCTGGAGCCAGACATCCTGGAATGTGAAGTCAAGTGGGCCTTAGAAAGCATCACTATGAACAAAGCTAGTGGAGGTTATGGAATTCCAGTTGAGCTATTCCAAATCCTGAAAGATGATGCTGTGAAAGTGCTGCACTCAATACGCCAGCAAATTTGGAAAACTCAGCAGTGGCCACAGGACTGGAAAAGGTCAGTTTTCATTCCAATCCCTAAGAAAGGCAATGCCAAAGAATGCTGAAACTACCACACAATTGCACTCATCTCACATGCTAGTAAAGTAATGCTCAAAATTCTCCAAGCCAGGCTTCAGCAATATGTAAACTGTGAACTTCCTGATGTTCAAGAGGAACCAGAGATCAAATTGCCAACATCTGCTGGATCAAATTGCCAACATCCACTGGATCATGGAAAAAGCCAGAGAGTTCCAGAAAAGCATCTATTTCTGCTTTATTGACTGTGCCATAGCCTTTGACTGTGTGGATCACAATAAACTGTGGAAAATTCTGAAAAAGATGGGAATACCAGACCACCTGATCTGCCTCTTGAGAAATTTGTATGCAGGTCAGGAAGCAACAGTTAGAACTGGACATGGAACAACAGACTGGTTCCAAATAGGAAAAGGAGTTCGTCAAGGCTGTATATTGTCACCCTGTTTATTTAACTTATATGCAGAGTACATCATGAGAAACGCTGGGCTGGAAGAAGCACAAGCTGGAATCAAGATTGCCTGGAGAAATATCAATAATCTTAGATATGCATATGACACCACCCTTATGGCAGAAAGTGAAGAGGAACTAAAGAGCCTCTTGATGAAAGTGAAAGTGGAGAGAGAAAAAGTTGGCTTAAAGCTCAACATTCAGAAAACAAAGATCATGGCATCCGGTCCCATGACTTCATGGGAAATAGATTGGGAAACAGTGGACACAGTGTCAGACTTTATTTTTCTGGGCTCCAAAATCACTACAGATGGTGACTGCAGCCATGAAATTAAAAGACGCTTACTCCTTGGAAGGAAAGTTATGACCAACCTAGATAGCATATTCAAAAGCAGAGACCCGTCTAGTCAAGGCTATGGTTTTTCCTGTGGTCATGTATGGATGTGAGAGTTAGACTGTGAAGAAGGCTGAGCGCCGAAGAATTGATGCTTTTGAACTGTGGTGTTGGAGAAGACTCTTGAGAGTCCCTTGGACTGCAAGGAGATCCAACCAGTCCATTCTGAAGGAGATCAGCCCTGGGATTTCTTTGGAAGGAATGATGCTAAAGCTGAAACTCCAGTACTTAGCCACCTCATGTGAAGAGTTGACTCATTGGAGAAGACTCTGATGCTGGGAAGGATTGGGGGCAAGAGGAGAAGGGGACGACAGAGGATGAGATGGCCGAATGGCATCACTGACTCGATGGATGTGAGTCTCAGTGAACTCTGGGAGTTGGTGATGGACAGGGAGGCCTGGCGTGCTGCGCTTCATGGGGTCGCAAAGAGTCGGAAACGACTGAGCGACTGATCTGATCTGATCTGATCTGAAGGCCTACCAGTTTGGTCTAGTTTGTATTATTATAAAACAGCTCCTAATATGGAGAACTTACCATCTGCTAGGTATTCTTCCAACCATTTTCCCTGTAATGCTCACTACTATTTCTTTGAGTATAACCTCTTAGTCTCACATTTTATAGATGAGGAAACTGAAGGACAGAGTTGCTCGATAGCTTGGTTAAGGTCACACAATCT
Source organism: Bos indicus x Bos taurus (assembly GCF_003369695.1). NCBI lineage: Eukaryota > Metazoa > Chordata > Mammalia > Artiodactyla > Bovidae > Bos > Bos indicus x Bos taurus. The sequence continues at coordinate 39,974,121 of NC_040091.1, read as the reverse complement.
TGACCAAGGTAAGGAGCAAAGCCAGAATCTCTTAGCAATCTAAATTCACAGCCTGTTCTTTCAAATAATCCACAACACTGTCTGCCATTGAATCTTTCCTCTTAAAACTGAAAATCTAAATAATATTTATCAATTTTCAGTCTTCTGCAATTTCTTTGGTTCTCTAAAATTTGCCAGGTACTATGAAACCTTAGTAAACGTTTTGTAGCAAACTGAAAGGCTTCACCAGGGTCAATGAGGCTAAACTCATTCAGAATGACAGGAAGTTTGACTACTTATTATCTTACATCTGTGTTATCTTTTTCAGTTTGTACAGCATTTCATTGACTGAGATGCCTCAGTCTAAATGCCATTCTTTCTGGGAATCCTCCTCTAGCCAGGCAGATTTTGATTTTTTTGGTTTATATTTCACCTGGGTTTTGTACCTGCCTCTATTAATATAGTTATTTTAGTATATTTTGCATTTATTTTATTTTTTACATAAATAAAAATATTTACACTTTAAATTTATTTATTTGCATGCCTATTTCCTACTGGACAGTCAAAATCTCCATAGATGAGGTTATATCTCCTTAACTATGAAAGGCTCAACGTTTGGTACAAGTGTTCCATAAGAGGTCCTAAGAAACTCAGGTTTCTCCCATAAAATTCATCATGACACTTTTATCCCCCCCAAATCAGGCTCTTATACTTTCCTTTTTAGTCTTCTTTAAACAAACAAAACCCCAAAGCACAGTCTTTTTCTTGTTTCAGATTTTTTTTCTTTTTTTCCCATATACTTTAGCTCATTCCAGGCTACAGATTTCCTGACTCTATTCTGGGAGGTTTAGGCCACTGTTTTAAAATTGTCTTGAAAAAAAAAAAAAAGGGTGGGGGGGGATTCCCTGCTTGTTCAGTGGTTAGGATTAAGTGCTTTCACTGCCATGGGCCTGTGTTTGATCCCTTTTTGGGGACCTACGATCCCACAGGTCTCATGGCATGGTCAAAAATAAGCTAAACTGTCTTGGTTATGTGCCCCATCTCTCATCTTTTATTCATACACTTCTAGGTCTGAGCCCATTAGAAAGACTATTTGTATAGTCACATACATCCATCTATATGCCTTTCTTTCTTTACTCATCTGAGTGATATGCTACTGCAGTGTCAAGGTCTTTTCCATAGCTTCCCATCTTTACTGATCCACTCCCTGTCCTCCTTCCAATTGTACTCCATTACATTCCATCTAACTTTGTTTAAAGTTTTTTGAAATCTGCCTTCTCCAAAATATAGATTACGACCAGTGACCTACTTCACTGGTGTGTGTGCTTAGACACTCAGTCATGTCCAACTCTTTGCGACCCCATGGACTGTTTTCTGCCAGCCTCTGTGCATGGGGATTCTCTAGGCCAAGAATACTGGAGTGGATGGCCCTGCCCTCCTCCAGGGGATCTTCCCAACCCAGGGATTGAACCCAGGTCTCCTGCATTGCAGGCAGATTCTTTACCATCTGAGCCACCAGGGAATCCCCCCTTCATTGGTAATTTACATAATTATATCACATGCATTTTCATATCCATAAACTTAGCATATGAAGGAACTGAAGTTAGAGGGACTTCTAAGTGGCAGGGAACTGCTGAAAATCAGGTCTATCTGATGCTAAACAGGCATGTACACTTAATCCTTTTACATAGTATATGCTCATAAATTCTACATGAGGTGCCACAGGCCTGAAGAGTCACACTAACATAAACCTGAGTGCAAGCTCGCCCAAGGCCAATAAGAAAGTACCCAGCAGAACTGAAATTAGAAGCCAAGTTTCTGATTGCCTGTTTGGAGCTAGGTAGAGAGGGCATACTGACTTGGTATTTTACATATTTTGAAGAATTAGAAAGTATTTGAAGAGTGTGGATGGATATAGCACCACTAGATCCAAATGTTATCCTATAAAAGGTTAGCCTTTCATCCTTCACTCTCTGTCATTATTCACATGGATTTGGAATGATTGGGATGTCCCATAAAAGGCTTTGCGGATGCGATACTACAGTTTTAGGCAGATGGCATATCAGTGGTTCCTTTTCCAGAGTCATTGTTAATGCATCCTCCTTCTCATTTTTCCACTTCTGCTTTCATAATAAAAATAGAGGTTTATTTAAAAAATGAGAGTAAAGGAAACATTTGCACAAACTCTTATTCAGGAATTTTCACTGAAGGCTATAAATAACTCAAGATTTATTAGGAAATTCAATTTATTCTACTGACTCCTTTTAGCTCTATTAGCTTTGTCTTAAATTCTCCATCAACTTCCTACTCCTTCAGTAATAGTCACCTAGGCTTTGCTAACACTCGGTTCTCTTAACATCTATCTGCTGTCTCATTCAAGACTAAATCTGCATGGATGGACCTAGAGATTATCATGCTATGTGAAATCAGGCAACAAGTATCATATGATATCTCATATGTGGAATCTGAAAAAAATGATACAAATGAACTTATTTACAAAACAGGCTCACAGACTTTGAAAACAAACTAAGGTTACCAAAGGGGAAAGTGGGTAGAGGAGTGATGAATTAGAAGTTTGGGATTAACATATACACACTGCTATATATAAAGAAGATGACTAGTAAGAACCTGCTATACTGCCAGGGATGGCAGAGCCTGGTGGGTTGCCGTCTATGGGGTTGCACAGTGTCGGACACGACTGAAGTGACTTAGTAGCAGCAGCAGCAGCAGCAGCAGCAGCATACTTCACGGGGGAATCTACTCAATACTCTGTAGTGGTCTATATGGGAAAAGAATCTAGAAAAAAGAGTGGATGTATGTTTATGTATATCTGATTCACTTGGCTGTACACCTGAAAATAACACAGCATTGTAAATCAACTATACCCCAATAAAAATTTTTAAAAAAGATAACCCAAAAGGACCTACTGTATAGCACAGGAAATGATATTCAATATCTTATAATAACCTATAATGAAAAATATATGTCTATATAATTATTACCTATATTCTTATGTATCTATATATATACATATAACTGAATTACTTTGCTATACTTTGAAATATCAATACCCTCAGATATGCAGATGACACCATTCTAATGGCAGAAAGTGAGGAGGAACTAAAGAGCCTCTTGATGAAAGTGAAAGAGGAGAGTTAAAAAGTTGGCTTAAAACTCAACATTCAAAAGATGAAGATTATGGCATCTGGTCCTATCATTTCATGGCAAATAGATGGGGAAACAATGGACACAGTGACAGACTATTTTCTTGGGCTCCAAAATCACTGCAGATGGTGACTGCAGCCATGAAATTAAAAGATGCTTGCTCCTTGGAAGAAAAACTATGACCAGCCTAGATGGCATATTAAACAGCAGAGACATTGCTTTGCCAACAAAGGTCCATCTAGTCAAAGCTATGGTTTTCTCAGTAGTCATGTATGGATGTGAGAGTTGGACCATAAAGAAAGCTGAGCACTGAAGAATTGATGTTTTTGAACTATGGTGTTGGAGAAGACTCTTGAGAGTCCCTTGGACTGCAAGGAGATCCAACCAGTCAATCCCAAAGGATATCTTAATCCTGAATGTTCATTATAAAGACTGATGCTGAAGCTGAAATTCCAATACTTTTGCCATCTGATGCAAAGAACTGACTCATTGGAAAAGACCCTGATGCTGGGAAAGATTGAAGGCAGGAGGAGAAGGGAACAACAGAGGATGAGTTGGTTGGATGGCATTACTGACTCAATGGACATGAGTTTGAGCAAGCTCTGGGAGTTGGTGATGGACAGGGAAGCCTGGCATGCTGCAGTCCATGAAGTCGCAAGGAGTTGGACATGACTGAGCAACTGAACTGACTGAACTAACTTTACTGTACACCTAAAACTAATACAACATTTTAAATCAACTATACTTCAATAAAAAAAATTTTTTTTTAAATATAGTCTAATAGCTTTCTCAATAGCTTCCAATGTTTGAAGAGTATTAACAAGAACCACCAAGTCTTATCTCCCTCAGTCAAACATCATGGTTTATTATAGGATGATACAGATGAAAGAATGGAGGTCTAGGAGTCAATGACCTGGCTCTACCACTTAGTAACCATGCTACCTTGATCAAGGCACTTAATGCCACTCAATTTCAGCACTGTAATCTATTAAGACTGGTATAACAATATTTATCTCATAGGATGATTATGGGGATCAAACTCAGTATTATAGTGTGTGACAAAGACTTGCACATTGTAAATTTGTATGTAAATCTGATCATGGATGCCTCTACTTGCTCACAGTTGAGTAGTTATCCTTACACTGGAATAAAGCACTTCAGAATTGGGGTTGATCTGTAAAAAGTAAAAAGATATAATTTACTCTCAGTGAAAACACTCTTCTCCTTAATCATGCCTAAAGTGGCATTAGATGTCATTATTAGCTGTGCTGGCTCATCTTAAAGTCACAGTCAGTTAAAAAAACCCAGATCTTCATGTCTGTTTTTTTTTCATGTGCACTCATAGTATTTAACCTAGATGAAAGAATTAATCTTTCTCAAAAAAGTTTAAGTATAGTTGATTCATAATATTTATTATATAAGTTTCAGCTGTACAACATACTAATTCAATATTTTTACATATTACTCCACTTAGAGTTATTAGAAAATTTTGGCTATGTTCCCCGGGCTGTATAAAATATTCTTAAAGCTTATTTATCTTATACATTGTAGTTTGTACCTATTAATCCCTACTCTGAGGAATTAATCTCGGTACCTGTTAAATTTCACACTGTTGGTCTTGGCCCAGTGCTTGAGAATGTTGAGGATATTTAGAGTATTGAATGAAGTTTCTGGATGAGGTCTACTGCCCAGATTTGCAGTATCTACAACCAGTTTTCTTTCCAATATCTTTTTTCGTGGCCTGCTAAAGGCACAGATTTAATCTCTACTTTTCCATTGCAGGACTAGAAGAATCTATATCTAAAGATGTAGGAGGTCCTGAAATACTTTGAGATGGCATCTTCCAGGGTATCTGACTCCATAATTCCTTGAACATTGTAACACTTAACATTGTAATACTATACAGGAGGTGATGACCAAAACCATCCCCCCAAAAAAGAAATGTAAGCAGGCAAAGAGGTTGTTGGAGGAGCCTTACAAATAGAAGCAAAATGCAAAGAAGAAAGGGAAATATATACCAAATTAAATGCAGTTTAGGAGATAAGCAAGGAGAAATAGAAAGATTTCTTAAGTGAACAATACAAAGAAATGGAGGAAAACAATAGAATGGGAAAAACTAGAAATCACTTCAAGAAAATCAAATACCAAGGGAATATTTCATGCAAAGATGGGCACCATAAAGGACAGAAATAGCAAGGACTTAAAAGAAGCAGAAGAGATAAAGAAGTGGTAGCAAGAATACACAGAAGAACTGGACAAAAAAGATCTTAATAACCTGGATAACAATGATGGTGTGGCCATTCACCTAGAGCCAAACATCCTGGAGTGTGAGTTCAAGTGGGCCTTAGGAAGCATTACTATGAACAAAGATTTGGGAGGTAATGGAATTCCAGCTGGACTATTTCAAATCCTAAAAGATGCTGGTGTGAAAGTGCTGCACTCAATATGCCAGCAAATTTGGAAAACTCAGCAATGACCACAGGACTGGAAAAGGTCCGTTTTCATTCTAATCCCAAAGAAAGGCAATGCCAAAGAATGTTCAACTTATTGTACATTTGCACTCATTTCACATGCTAGCAAGATATGCTCAAAATCATTCAAGGTAGTCTTCAGCAGTACATAAACAGAGAACTTCCATAGGTTCAGCTGGATATAAAAAGGCAGAGGAACCAGAGATCAAATCACCAACATTTGTTGGATCATGGGCTTCCCTTGTAGCTCAGTTGGTAAAGAATCTGCCTGCAATGCAGGAGACTCAGGTCTGATCCTGGGTCGGGAAGATCCCCTGGAGAAGGAAATGGCAACCCATTCCAGTATTTTTGCCTGGAGAATCCCATGGACAGAGGAACATGGCAGGCTACAGTCCATGGGGTCTCAAGAGTCCAACACAACTTAGCAACTAAACCACCACTAGTTGGATCATAAAAAAGCAAGGGAATTAAAAAAAAAAAATCCACTTCTGCTTTATTGACTATGCTAAAGCCTTTGACTATGTGGATCACAACAAACTGTGAAAACTTCTTAAAGAGATGGGAATACCAGACCTTCTTACCTGCTTCTTGAGAAGCCTGTATTCAGGGCAAGAAGCAACAGTTAGACATGGAACTACAGACTTGTTCAAAATTGGGAAAGGAGTACAACAAGGCTGTATATTGTCATCCTGCTTATTTAACTTACATGCAGAGTACATCATGTGAAATGCCAGGCTGGATGAATCACAATCTGGAATCAAGATTGCTGGGAGAAATATAAACCTCAGATATGCAGATGATACTAACTTAATGGAAGAAAGTGAAGAGGAACTAAAGAGCCTCTTGATGAAAGTGAAAGAGGAGAGTGAACACACTGGCTTAAAACTCAACATTCTAAAAACTAAGACCATGGCATCTGGTCCCATCATTTCATGGCAATAGAAGAGGGAAAAGTGGAAAGCAGTGACAGATTTTCTTTTCTTGGGCTCCAAAATCACTGCTGACAGTGACTGCAGCCATGAAATTAAAAGATGCTTGCTCCTTGGAAGAAAAACTATGACAAACCTAGACAGTATATTAAAAAGCAGACATCACTTTGCCAACAAAGGTCCATATAGTTAAAGCTATGGATTTTACAGTAGTCATGTTATGGATGTGAGAATTGGACCATAAAGAAGGTTGAACACTGAAGAATTGATACTTTTCAAACTGTGGTGTTGGAGAAGACTCTTGAGAGTCCTTTGGACAGAAGAAGATCCAACCAGTCAATCCTAAAGGAAATAAATCCTTAATATTCACTGGAAGGACTGATATTGAAGCTCCAATACTTTTGTGCCAGATACAAAGAGGCAACTCTTTGGAAAAGATCCTGATGCTAGGGAGGATTGATTGAGGGCTAGAGGAGAAGGGGACAACAGAGGATGAGATGGTTGGATGGCATCACGAATTCAATGGACATGAGTTTAACCTAACTCTGGGAGATAGTGAAGGACAGGGAAGCCTGGCTTGCTGCAGTTCATGGGATTGCAAAGAGTTAGACTCAACTTAGCAACTGAACAGCAAATCCCTTGAAATGTCTAAGAAAAGCCCCATCACCCCATTTTTGTTAGGTTGATGGCATGGGAAAGGAGTATTAAGTGGCTTCATTTTCTTGCCAGTGCTTGTAAGAAGCCTCTACTTTTTGATGAAAGGTTGATGATGTCCTAGTAGAAGATGATGATCTGACAATTTTCCATTTTGGTTGCTGCAGTGATGATGAAAATGATCTGACTCATCTCACTTCAAATTCTGGAGACCTTTCCATACCCATTTATTGCATATGAGCACTTCCTCTTATCAGGAGAATGGAAAATTAGCCATTAGCCAAAATTCATTTTTGATGTTATCTTTTCATGTGCTAAGGATATGTGACTTGGCAATTCTTATATTATCTTAACATCATCTCAAAGATGCAAGTAAGTGAATTTCCAACAGAAAAGTGTCCCACTACAGATAGACCAAGTGATAAAAAGACAAAACTTTCCAGGAATGTTATTATTAGGTTAACTAGCCAGGGAAGGGCAAAGAGTAGGATTGGCTTTGGTACTTGGGCTGTAAAAATATGCACACAGATCTTTTTTCTGAGCCTTCTTGCTTAGCTAAGCATTTCATTATAACTCTTCTTGTATATCTTACTTCCTTAATTTTTAAAAATTAAGATATAATATACATATAACATTATATTCATTTCAGGCCTACAGCATAATGATTTGATATTTGTATATAGTACAAAATGATTACCACAAGAAGTCTACTTAACATAACAGTTTTCTGTGATGAGAACTTTGAAGGTCCACTCTCTTAGCAACTTTCAAATATGGAATACAATATTATTAACTGTAGTCACCATGCTGTATATTACTACTTCCTTAATCTTTAATGAGTTCATCATATCTTTAAGTTCTACCTTTATATACAGTCTTTCCCCTATGTCTTCAAACATATTTAAAGTTTTCTATCTTGAAAAAACTTCCTTTGACCCTTCTATCAACTCTAGTAAGAGAGGGATGAACTTTTCAAACCATATACATACACTTTGCCTCTATTTACTTGTCATTTAATCATACATAGGGCTTTTGTTACACCTCTACCATCAAACTGAAATGTTTCCATCATCTATAATATCTCAAATGACCTCTTACTCTTTGACTCCTTTGTAGGGCTATTGTGATTGACTATATTCCTAAAATTATCCCTTCAAAATATTTTACTATCCTAGTTTTTCATGCTGCCCTAATTTTTGTCTTATCATTGTCCTTAAAATAAACTACAAGGTCTGATATGACTTTGGTCCTTTGTCTAACTCTCTAGCCTTATCTCTTTCCCAGCTTACATTTTACACAATCATGCCAAAATTTTTTTTTCTTGGTTCCTTGATAAGTGCAATTTGTCTTCACTTAATTCTGTTTCTTGGGACGTGATATTCTGTCCCACAAGAGTACTCAACCCTACTTCCCTTTCATCAAGCTAACTCCTCATCCCTTATACATCTGCTAAAATGCAAATTATTTAAGGAGGTCTTTTGCAACTTTTAAAGTAGGGCTACCTGTTCTTTGATCTCAGAGATCCATATCACAGCACTTACATTATTTTATTGTTATTAAATCAATTGTCAGTCACTTTCATAAAGTTATAGGTTTTGTAAAGATTTGGTCTGTTGCTATATACTCCCAGAGATAGGCACATGTGGTTATTCACTAGTGATGTATAAATGGATGGTGGATATTCTTTGTAATCCCTACTGATTCCTCTTCTTCTTTCTTTCCTCTCATGCATAAAATTGAGGTAATTATGTTTCCCATAACTATTTCACAATATTGTGAGGATTAAATAATGTATGTAAAATAACTTATTAATACATTACAAATGGATATACTTGCTATTGTGCTTACCAGATGGCTCCATGGTAGAGTCCCCCTGTGAAGGCAGGAGATGGAGAAGACAGGAGTTCGATCCCTGGGTCAGGAAGATCCCCTGGAGGAGGAAATGGCAACCCACTCCAAAATTCTTGCTTGGAAAATTCCATAGACAGAGGAGTCTGGAGAGCTACAGCCCATGGGGTTGCAAAGAGTCAGACATGACTGAGCATGCACACATACTTGCTATTATTATTTTTCCCTTATTAGCAAGACAGTCTCTCATCTATGGTGAAGAATGCCCTCAGAAATATTTATATTAGGACAAATGTTGTTTAAGGGTACAATTGCAACAAGTAGCAAACAAGCCTTAGACGTCTAATGCACAATATAGTGAATACAAACAACAATATTGTATTGTAAGCGTTAAACTTGCCTGGCTTTCCTGGTGGCTCAGACAGTAAAGAATCTGCCTGCAATGCAGGAGACCCAGGTTCAATCCCTGGGTCAGAAAGACCCCCTGGAGAAGGAAATGGGTACCCACTTCAGTATTCTTGCCTGGACAATTCCACGGACAGAGGAGTCCAAAGGGTCACAAAGAGTTAGACATGACTGAGAGACTAACACTTTCACTTTCAAACTTGCTAAGAGACTAGAACTTAATAATTCTAATCACTAGAAAGAAATAATAAATATGTAACAACATAGAGATCTTAATTGTTGTTACAATGTCAATTATAGTAGAGTATATAAATGTATCAAGTAATAATGTTATATGTCAAATGCAGTTCAATAAAAAATATTTGGAACATGGTGGAGGAATAGGACGGGGACACCACTTTCTCCCCCATAAATTCATCGAAAGAACATTTGAATACTGAGCAAATTTTACGGAACAACTTCTGAATGCTGGCAGAGGACATCAGGCACCCAGAAAGGCAGCCCATTGTCTTTGAAAGGAGGTACGACAAAATATAAAAGATAAAAAGAGACAAAAGAGGTAGGGACAGAGATCTGTCTTGGGAAGGGAGTCTTTAAAAAGAGAGAAGTTTCCAAACACCAGGAAACACTCTTTCCATCCGGTCTGTGGTGAGCCTTGGAATCTCAGAGGGCAAAATAACCGGGAGGAAAAATAAGTAAATAATTAAAACCCACAGATTACGTGCCTAACAGCAACTCCCAGCAGAGCAGCAGCCCAGACGCTTGCATCGCCCACTAGCAAGCAGGGACTGGACAGGGAGGTGCAGGCTGCATGGCTTAGGGTAAGGATTCAGCCTGAATGCCCCGAGGGCAATCTGAGGAAACTAGCTTGTGGTAGCAACCCAGACTGTGGGATAGCTATCCTGCAAAAAGTCCTAACCTAAGACACTGCCAGGCTCACTCACAGAACAAAGGACTAAGCAGAGCTAGCTGGCTGCGGACCGGCCTATCTCCCACTGGAGACAGGCAGGCGAGGGCAGCCAGAGCCGGAAGGAGGCAATCACAGGCCTAGAGAGGCATTCTATACCAAACTGCAAGCAGACTTCGTTGCTAACCAAGACGTCTTGGGGTTCTGGATGGTCAACATCTGCTGGGAGGGTCGCAGCCAGAGATCAGCTCCCCAGAAGAGACACATGGCACACATGAGAAGGCCCGCCCACTGTACACCCAGAAAACTGAGCCGCTGGGATGGGGGAGGTGATAAGTTGCAGCCTTCAACTGGGGGCAACTGTGCTTGCAAAGCACCTGGTCACCTGAGCTGCTCGGACCTGGGGCAGGCACAAAACACAGGCCCAACCAAGTCTGCGCCTTTGTGGAGTACCCGAGAACCTGAACCTGAGCGGCTTAAACCTGGGGAGTGCATGCAACACAGGGCCTGCATCAGACAGTTCCCGGCAGAGCAACCTAGAGCCTGAGCAGTGTAGACTGGGAAAGCACACATGCCATGAGCCAGGGGGGAGGGGGGGGGCAGAGGAGGGCGAGGGGGGAGGCAAACCCAGTGTGGCTGAAACACTGTGAGCGCTCCCCACACATGCCAGTGATATATGTATGCAGTTTTCCTCCCTCCCCACAGCACGACTGAACAAGTGAGCCTAAAAAAAAAGTGACCACCACTGCCCCCCTTGTGTCAGGGCAGAAATTAGACACTGAAGAGACCAGCAAACAGAAGAAGCTAAAATAAACAGAGGGAACCACTTTGGAAGTGACAGGTACAATAGATTAAAACCCTGTAGTTAGCACCAACTACATAGGAAGGGGCCTATAGACCTTGAGAAGTATAACCTGGACCAAGGAACTATCGGAAAATGAACTGACCCCACACTGTCCGCAACAGCTCCAGAGAAAGTCCTAGATATATTTTTACTGTTATCATTTTTTAAATTAAAATTTTTTTTAAATTTTTAAGTCCCTTATTACTCCTTTAATTTTCATTTTTATAACCCGCTATTACCTTGCAAAAAAAAGACCCTATTTTTAAAGCAAAATTCATATTATATATTATAATTTTGTGACTTTGTTTTCTTTTTCTTTTTTAATATTGTATTTTTGAGAATCTAACGTCTACTCTAGATTTTTAATCTTTCTTTTTGGTATTTGTTACCAACTTTGTACCTTTAAGAACCCCGTCTTCAGTACCCATTTTTACTTGGGAGCAAGATCACTGGCCTGATTGCTCTCTCCCCTTTTTGACTCTCCTTTTTCTCCACCAGGTCTCCTCTATCTCCCTCCTCCCCTTTTCTTCTCTACCCAACTCTGTCAATCTCTTTATGTGTTCCGGGCTATGGAGAACACTTAGGGAACTGATTACTGGCTGGATCTATCTCTCTCCTTTTGTTTCCCCCTTTTATCCTCCTGGCCACCTCTGTCTCCTTCCTCCCTCTTCTCTTCTCTGTGTAACTCCATGGACATCTCTGAGGGATCCAGACTGTGGAGAGCACATAGGGAAGTGATTACTGGCTAGCTTGCTCTTGCCCCTTTTGATTCCCCCTCTTCTTCTCCTGCTCACCTCTATCTCCCTCCTCCCTCTTCTCTTCTCCATGTAACTCTGTGTACCTCTCCGAGTGTCCCTCACTGTGGAGAAACTTTTAATCACTAACCTAGATGTTTTATCATCGGTGCTGTAGAGATGGAGAAATCTTGAGGCTGCTGTAAGAATAAGACTGAAAACCAGAGGCAGGAGGCTTAAGTCCAAATCCTGAGAACACCAGAGAACTGAATCCAGGGAACATTAATTGATAGGAGCTCATCAAATGCCTCCATACCTACACTGAAACCAAGCACCACCCAAGGGCCAACAAATTCCAGAGCAAGACATACCATACAAATTCTCCAGCAACACAGGAACATAGCCCTGAGCTTCAATATACAGGCTGCACAAAGTCACACCAAACCCACTGACATCTCAAAACTCATTATTGGACACTTCATTGCACTCCAGAGAGAAATCCAGCTCCACCCACCAGAACACCAACCCAAGCTTCCCTAACCAGGAAACCTTGACAAACCAACTGTCCAACCCCACCCAAAGTGAGGAACCTCCACAATAAAGAAGAACCACAAACTTCCAAAATACAGAAAGGCCACCCCAAACACAGCAATATAAACAAGATGAAAAGGCAGAGAAATACACAGCAGGTAAAGGAACAGGATAATGCCCACCAAACCAAACAAAAGAGGAAGATATAGGGAATCTACCTGATAAAGAATTCCAAATAATAATAATGAAAATGATCCAAAATCTTGAAAACAAATTGGAGTTACAGATAAATAGCCTGGAGACAAGGATTGAGAAGATGCAAGAAAGGTTTAACAAGGACCTAGAAGAAATAAAAAAGAGTCAATATATAATGAGTAATGCAATAAATGAGATCAAAAACACTCTGGAGGGAACCAACAGTAGAATAAGGGAGGCAGAAGATAGGATAAGTGAGGTATAAGATAGAATGGTAGAAATAAATGAAACAGGAAAAAATAAAAAAAGAATTAAAGGAAATTAGGACAACCTCAGAACCTCTGGGACAATATTAAGCACCCCAACATTTGAATCATAGGAGTCCCAAAGAAGAAGACAAAAAGAAAGACCATGAGAAAATACCTGAGGAGATAATAGTTGAATAGTTGAAAACTTCCCTAAAATGGGGAAGGAAATAATCACCCAAGTCCAAGAAACCCAGAGAGTCCCAAACAGGATAAACCCAAGGCGAAATGCCCCAAGACACATATTTATCAAATTAACAAAGATCAAACACAAAGAACAAATATTAAAAGTAGCAAGGGAAAAACAACAAATAACACACAAGGGGATTCCCATAAGGATAACAGCTGATCTTTCAATAGAAACTCTTCAGGCCAGAAGGGAATGGCAGGATGAAAGAAAATAACCTACATCCCAGATTACTGTACCCAGCAAGGATCCCATTCAAATATGAAGGAGAAATCAAAAGCTTTACAGACAAGCAAAAGCTGAGAGAATTCAGCACCACCAAATCAGCTCTCCAACAAATCCTAAAGGATCTTCTCTAGATAGGAAACACAGAAAGGGTGTATAAACTCAAACCCAAAACAATAAAGTAAATGGCAACGGGATCATACTTATCAATAATTACCTTAAATGTGAATGGGTTGAAGGCCCCAACCAAAAGACAAAGACTGGCTGAATGGATACAAAAATAAGACTCCTATATATATTGTCTACAAGAGACCCACCTTGAAACAAGGGACACATACAGACTGAAAGTGAAGGGCTGGAAAAAGATATTCCATGCAAATAGAGACCAAAAGAAAGCAGGAGTAGCAATACTCATATCAGATAAAATAGACTTTAAAACAAAGGCTGTGAAAAGAGACAAAGATGGATACTACATAATGATCAAAGGACCAATCCAAGAAGATAAAACAATTATAAATATATATGCACCCAACATAGGAGCACCACAATATGTAAGACAAATGCTAACAAGTATGAAAGGGGAAATTAACAATAACACAATAATAGTGGGAGACTTTAAAACCCCACTCACATCTATGGGTAGATCAACTAAACAGAAAATTAACAAGGAAACACAAACTTTAAATGATATAATAGACCAGTTAGACCTAATTGAGATCTATAGGACATTTCACCCCAAAACAATGAATTTCAGCTTTTTCTCAAGTGCACACGGAACCTTCTCCAGGATAGATCACATCCTGGGCCACAAACCTAGCCTTGGTAAATTCAAAAAATTGAAATCATTCCAAGCATCTTTTCTGATCACAATGCAGTAAGATTAGATCTCAATTACAGGAGAAAAACTATTAAAAATTCCAACATATGGAGGCTGAACAACACGCTGCTGAATAACTGACAAATCACATAAAAAATAAAAAAAGAAATAAAAATATGCATAGAAACGAATGAAAATGAAAACACAACAACCAAAACCTATGGGACACTGTAAAAGCAGTGCTAACAGGAAGGTTCATAGCAATACAAGCTTACTTCAAGAAACAAGAAAAAAGTCAAATAAATAACCTAACTCTACACCTAAAGCAACTAGAAAAGGAAGAAATGAAGAACCCCAGGGTTACTAGAAGGAAAGAAATCTTAAAAATTAGGGCAGAAATAAATACAAAAGAAACAAAAGAGACCATACCAAAAATCAACCAAGCCAAAAGCTGGTTCTTTGAGAGAATAAATAAAATTGACAAACCATTAGCCAGACTCATCAAGAAACAAAGGGATAAAAATCAAATCAACAAAATTAGAAATGAAAATGGAGAGATCACAACAGACAACACAGAAATACAAAGGATCATAAGAGACTATTATCAGCAACTATATGCAAATAAAATGGACAACTTGGAAGAAATGGATAACTTCTTAGAAAAGTACAACTTTCCAAAACTGAACAAGGAAGAAATAGAAAGTCTTAACAGACCCATCACAAGCACAGAAATTGAAACTGTAATCAGAAATCTTCCAGGAAACAAAAGCCCAGGACCAGACGGCTTCACAGCTGAATTCTACCAAAAGTTTAGAGAAGAGCTAACACCTATCCTACTCAAATTCTTCCAGAAAATTGCAGAGGAAGGTAAACTAAACTCATTCTAGGAGGCCACCATCACCCTAATACCAAAACCTGACAAAGATGCCACAAAAAAAGAAAACTACAGGCCAATATCACTGATGAACATAAATGCAAAAATCCTTGACAAAATTCTAGCAAACAGAATCCAACAACATATTAAAAAGATCATACATCATGACCAAGTGGGCTTTATCCCAGGGATGCAAGATTCTTCAGTATCCACAAATCAATCGACGTAATACACCACATCAACAAATTGAAAAATAAAAGCCATATGATTATCTCAATAGATGCAGAGAAAGCCTTTGACAAAATTCAACATCCATTTATGATAAAAAAAAAAACCCTCCAGAAAGCAGGAATAGAAGGAACATACCTCAACATATTCTCCAGGCAAGACAAATGGAGTGGGTTGCCATTTCCTTCTCCAATGCGTGAAAGTGAAAAGTGAAAGTGAAGTTGCTCAGTTGTGTCCGACTCTTAGAGACCCCATGGACTGCAGCCCACCAGGCTCCTCCATCCACGGGATTTTCCAGGAAAGAGTACTGTAATGGGTTGCCATTGCCTTCTCCGATAATAAAAGCTATATATGACAAACCCACAGCAAACATTATCCTCAATGGTGAAAAATTGAAAGCATTTCCCCTAAAGTCAGGGACAAGACAAAGGTGCCCACTCTCACCACTACTATTCAACATAGTTTTGGAAGTTTTGGCCATAGCAATCGGAACAGAAAAAGAAATAAAAGGAATCCAGATTGGAAAAGAAGAAGTAAAACTCTCACTGTTTGCAGATGACATAAGCCTCTGCATAGAAAACCCTAAAGACTCCACCAGAAAATTACTAGAGATAATCAATGAATATAGTAAAGTTTCAGGATATAAAAACACACACAAATCACTTGCATTCCTACACACTAACAATGAGAAAACAGAAAGAGAAATTAAGGAAACAATTCCATTCACCATTGCAACAAAAAGAATAAAATACTTGGGAATATATCTACCTAAAGAAACAAAAGACGTATATATAGAAAACTATAAAACACTGGTGAAAGAAATCAAAGAGGACACAAATAGATGGAGAAATATACCGTATTCATGGATCAGAAGAATCAATATAGTGAAAATGAGTATACTACCCAAAGAAATCTATAGATTCAATGCAATCCCTATCAACCTACCAACGGTATTTTTCAGAGAACTAGAACAAATAATTTCACAATGTGTATGGAAATACAAGAAACCTCTAATAGCCAAAGCAATCTTGAGAAAGAAGAATGGAACTGGAGGAATCAACCAGGCTCTAATACAAAGCCACAGTCATCAAGACAGTATGGTACTGGCACAAAGAGAGAAATATAGGTCAATGGAACAAAATAGAAAGCCCAGAGATAAACCCACGCACCTATGGACACCTTATCTTTGACAAAGGAGGCAAGAATATACAATGGAGAAAAGACAATCTCTATAACAAGTGGTGCTGGAAAAATTGGTCAACCACTTGTAAAAGAATGAAACTAGAACACTTTCTCGGAGAAGGCAATGGCACCCCATTCCAGTAGTCTTGCCTGGAAAATCCCATGGACGGAGGAGCCTGGTGGGCTGCAGTCCATGGGGTCACTAAGAGTCAGACACGACTGAGCAACTTCGCTTTCACATTTCACTTTCATACATTGGAGAAGGAAATGGCACCCCACTCCAGTATTCTTGCCTGGAGAATCCCATGGACGGGGGAGCCTGGTGGGCTGCTGTCTATGGGGTCGCACAGAGTTGGACATGACTGAAGCGACTTAGTAGCAGCAGCAGAACACTTTCTAACACCATACACAAAAATAAACTCAAAATGGATTAAAGATCTAAATGTAAGACCAGAAACTATAAAACTCCTAGAGGAAAACATAGGCAAAACACTCTCTGACATAAACCACAGCAGGATCCTCTATGACCCACCTCCCAGAATATTGGAAATAAAAGTAAAAATAAACAAATAGGACCTAATTAAAATTAAAAGCTTCTGCACAACAAAGGAAACTATAAGCAAGGTGAAAAGACAGCCTTCAGAATGGGAGAAAATAATAACAAACGAAGCAATGGACAAAGAATTAATCTCAAAAATATACAAGCAACTCCTGCAGCTCAATTCCAAAAAATAAAAGACCCAATTAAAAAATGGACCAAAGAACTAAACATACATTTCTCCAAAGAAGACATGCAGGTGGCTATCAAACACATGAAAAGATGCTCAACATCATTCATTAGCAGAGAGATGCAAATCAAAAGCACAATGAAGTGCCATTTCACACCAGTCAGAATGGCTGCGATCCAAAAGTCTACAAGCAATAAATGTTGGAGAGGGTGTGGAGAAAAGGGCACCCTCTTACACTGTTGGTGGGAATGCAAACTAGTACAGCCACTATGGAGAACAGTGTGGAGATTCCTTAAAAAGTTGGAAATAGCTGAGTAATACTCCATTGTGTATATGTACCATAGCTTTCTTATCCATTCATCTGCTGATGGGCATCTAGGTTGCTTCCATGTCCTGGCTATTATAAACAGTGCTGCGATGAACATCGGGGTACATGTGTCTCTTTCCCTTCTGGTTTCCTCAGTGTGTATGCCTAGCAGTGGGATTGCTGGATCATAAGGCAGTTCTATTTCCAGTTTTTCAGTTCTAATGAGATGGATAAAACTGTAACCTATTATACAGAGTGAAGTAAGCCAGAAAGAAAAACACCAATACAGTATACTAACACATATATATGGAATTTAGAAAGATGGTAACAATAACCCTGTGTACGAGACAGCAAAAGAGACACCGATGTATAGATCAGTCTTATGGACTCTGTGGGAGAGGGAGAGGGTGGGGAGATTTGGGAGAATAGCATTGAAACATGTATAATATCATGTATGAAACGAGTCGCCAGTCCAGGTTCGATGCACGGTACTGGATGCTTGGGGCTGGTGCACTGGGACGACCCAGAGGGAGGGTAGGGGAGGGAGGAGGGAGGAGGGTTCAGGATGGGGAACGCGGGTATACCTGTGGCAGATTCATTTTGATATTTGGCAAAACTAATACAATATTGTAAAGTTTAAAAATTAAAAAAAAAAAAGATTAGCTATAAAAAAAAAAAAAAAAAAGTTGGAAATAGAACTGCCTTATGACCCAGCAACCCCACTGCTGGGCATACACACCGAGGAAACCAGAATTGAAAGAGACATGTGTACCCCCAATGTTTATAGCAGCACTGTTTATAATAGCCAGGACATGGAAGCAACCTAGATGTCCATCAGCAGACGAATGGATAAGAAAGCTGTGGTACATATACACAATGGAGTATTCCTCAGCCATTAAAAAGAATACATTTGAATCAGTTCTAATGAGGTGGATGAAACTGGAGCCTATTATACAGAGTGAAGTAGGCAGAAAGAAAAACACCAATACAGTATACTAATGCATATATATGGAATTTAGAAAGATGGTAATGATAATCCTGTATGCGAGACAGCAAAAGAGACACAGATGTATAGAACAGTCTTTTAGACTCTGTGGAAGAGGGCAAGGATGGGATGATATGGGAGAATGGCATTGAAATATGTAAATTATCATATGTGAAACAGATAGCCAGTCCAGGTTCGATGCATGATACAGGGTGCTCAGGGCCGGTGCACTAGGATGACACAGAGGAATGGGATGGGAAGGGAGGTGGGAGGGGGGTTCAGGATGGGGAACACATTACACCCATGGCGGACTCATGTCAATGTATGGCAAAATGAATACAATATTGCAAAGTAAAAAAAAAAAAAAGTACTGGAATTCTCAGGGACTTCTAAGTTTGGACAAATGTGTTTTATACTGATTAGCCAAAGATTCAAGATTTGAATGAGAGTTAGGAAATCACTGACAGCCTTGTGGAGGGTTCTCAGGATAATTTGAGATTTACATTTTGAAACCTTAATTCAAGTCACAGCAAAATTTTAACAAAATAACGCCCACCTAAAGTTATCCTATCCTGAAAGTAATTCCTTATTAAACAACATCATTCCTCATACAATAGGATCATCTTTCCAAATTTTTTTTTTTGATGCCACAAGTTCATCCAAATTCTCTATTAATTAGTTTATCATGGAAATACAGAAAGATAGACTTGAGAAGTTGCCAAATCAGGGAACATGTTTATTTCCTTGCACCCACCTTTTGTTTGAGGGGTGGGGTGACTCTTGCCATGTCTTTAGCCCATCTCTGATAGTAGAGTAGGAATGAATATTATTTTTCAGAGATTATTCTGGGGAAGGCCCAAATTCAAGAAGGAAGTCATTTGCCTAAAGTCCTCCAGCCAGTGCAGTCTCAGAATCAGCGACAGAAATAAGACAACAATTTCTTAACACTCAAGAAGTTCAAGAAGTTCATCTTGAAGCTGTTTTACAGGTTATATTGGACACAACACACTGCAAAACACTATGGAATTTCCGAATATTTGTACTAACTTTGATCTGATCAGGTAACATTTAAGAAACTAATCATCTTTATGAAGCCCTAGAAAATATCTTGTTATACCATGGTCTGGTGTGGACTACTGATTTACTGAAAAGGAAGCAGTGAGGAAAGAGGAAATCAAAGCAGACTGCTGACTTGTCATGGAGTGTGTCTGGGATCAACGATGTTTGTTTGAACTCAGTCAAGTTGGCAGCCCTGGGCCCCATGCACTGCTTCCTGCTCCAACTCCACAGCACACAAGATGTTCAGCATCCATCCACATGAGGTCACGGAGGAGGGAGCTCTGTTGACCTTCCTGAGGTAGGTAAGAGTCTCTGTTTCAGGGTGGAGGGCCCAAATTCAGAGTTGAGAGAGAATGTGTCCAGAACTCCAGGTGACTGACATACCCTCTGGAGCTAGACAAGGAGAATAACTAATAATAAATAGTATCTACTGAACATTAAGTATACCAGCAGCTTTTAAAAATACTTTATGTGGATCAGTTCATTTAATCCTCTTAACAAATCCATGCCAAATAAGGAAACTGAGACGTGGAGAAGATAAGACACTTGCCCAAGTTCATGCAAGAGATAAGTAGCAAAGGCAGACAGCAAGTTCAGGTGGTTGACTTTGAGGCTAAACTCTCCATCATTCTGTCATATTAGCTCACTCCTCAATGCAGATCATAAGCTCCAGTTAAGGGACAGAATTCTTCCAAGACACCATGTTAGTGGGAAGGGAGTTATTGCTTAGATTAACTATTATGATGTATACCATATTTCATAACATAATTATAAAATGTATTACATAATTATTATGAAGTAAAAATCACAAATGAAGGTGTCATTTAATCAGGTATATTGAGTACTACAAAACCAATCTCTAGGAAAAACTGAAAAAAATTGGGAAATGGGCTTAGCCTGAATGAGCTTGCATGCAGAAGGTGTGTGTGTATGTGTGTGTGCACTCAGTTGTGTCTGACCCTTTTGTGACCCCCAGGGCTGTAGCCTGCCAGGCTTTTCTGTCCATGGGATTCTCCAGGCAAAGAATACTGGACTGGTTTGCTCTTTCCTACTCCAGGGGAATTTTCCCAACTTGGACATTGAACCTGTGTCCCTTGCATCTCCTGCATTGGCAGGAAGGTTCTTTACCACTGTGCCAATTGGAGGCCCAATCAGAAGGTACTACAACTGATATCAAAGAGGCAGAAATATCTTTTGGAAACCTGCCATTGAGAAGCATGTCTGTAATCACCAGGAAATGGAGTGCCCACATGATTTCTGATGCTGAGGCTTCCCCCATGGGATTAAAACCAGAGCTGTTGAAGAAGAACATTTGTTTTCTATTTTCTTGTCTTTTCTAAAGTTCTAGGACAACTTCCAAGCCTTTTGCATCTCACTGACACAGTTGTCGCATGACACAGAAGATACATTTTAGTAAGGGAAATAAAATCAGATGGGAAACCTCTGCATAACTCCACTGTGTATAATTTGTTTTGTCACCTTTTCTTTGGCTGCATTAGGGAAAGTGGTAGTAAATTCTCCAAGCTGTTTTCTCTCAGGGAAACTAGGAGACATTATATCTAAGAAATTTGCACTTAAGATAAGGATGTGAAACAGACCTGCAGAATAAGAGGCTTCATCTAAAACAATCCATCAGTCATTACCTTCATGTACTGAAAAGAAGTTCAACACAATACAAGGACCAGGTAAAGGTCCCAAGGAAACTGTTGTATAATCACAGTCACTGATCCTCAAGGACTTTGCAATTTGGTTAGAGACAGAAAGTTCTATATGACACTCTAGAAGTCTGAGATAATAAAATGCAAAGTGGGAATTGCTATCTATGGGTGTTTAAAGAAAGGAGAGGTGACAGAGAGCTGGGTAACCAAAGAAGGCACTGATAAGGAAATAGAGATGAGGGTGTGTGAGTGCACTCCGTGTGTGTGTGTGTGCGTGTGTGTGTGTGTGTGTGTGTGTGTGTGTATGGTGGGGGATGTGAGTACTAAAGAGCATGAGGTTCAAGGCTCTGTTGTGGTGTGAGAGCCAAAACAGGCATCTGTGTTCTCCATCTGTGTTCTCCAACTATAGGAATTTATTTTGCCATTGTGACTATATCATTCCACCTCTCTGCTCTTTTCTTTGTTGAATTGCCAGCAGACCTAAATACACTGCCAGTGGATGCTGTGTCCTCTTAAACACTGGGCAAGTTTGGACAAGCTAATTTTTAGCTAGCCCTTGAGTTATTAAAAAGACTGAGGTCCAAAGAAAACTAAGGCATATTTGAAAGACACCAGGAAAACAGATCTTAAAAATTCTCATCATAAGAAAAAAAATTGTAGCTAGGTGTGATGATGGATGTTAATTAGACTTCTTGTGATCACTTTTTAACATATACAAATATCAAATCACTATGCTGCATATCTTAAACTAATATGTTATATGTCAATTACACCTCAATAAAAATTAATTTAAAAGTAGATACCTTTAATATTTGCTGATTATAAAAATGACAGAAGGTGTCTTTTAAATGAATTAATTTTACAGTAAGTCCCCTACATACGGACTTTCAAGTTGCAAACTTTCAAAAACGTGAGCATGTCCAATCACGTAAGCTAGTTCATCTGTCATGCCATTGTCGTGTGCTTGCACACTCTACAAGTGTACTTTTCTGAGTACTTTACAGTTTTCTATAGAGCACAGTCATGAAATGTCTCTATTTCAAGCCCAGGATGTCTGGAAGCCAGTGTAAAGGCAGTAGTGAAGTAGCTGGGACTACTATAACTTTCAAGGTACTGTACTGTAAAACTAAAAATGTTTCCTTTATTTTTTGTGTTTTTCATGCGTTATTTGTGTGAAAAGTATTATAAAGCTTATTACAATACTATATAAACAATTTTGTTAGTTGGGTACCTAGGCTAACATTGTTGGACTTTTGAACAAATTGAACTTACAAATATGCGCTTGGAATAGAACTCATTCGTATGTAGGGGACTTACTATACACTATCATGGCTTTTTCAGAAGTATTTGTGATGCATCTATATGTAGTGTACAGACAATGTTCGGTGGGCATGAGAATTCAGTGACCGCCCAGGAGAGATGACGATGGTCCTGTATGAGATAAGAACCAGTACTTTAACAGACACAGAAACAATGATGCTCAGGAAAATTTCAAGAAAGCAGTCTTAGTTTGTGTACTGGAAGGAAGGAAGGAAGGAAAGAGGAATAGAAGGGAATGGCCCAGTAGGAGAAAGTTGTGTCAACAGCGTGGGGTGTTTTCTCAAGATTTACACAGTGGGCCTCTAGAAAAAGCCACAAATTTGTCAGCTTTATTCTGGCTACTTTTTAGAGACTTTGAGGAATTTTCTTTTAAGACAATACTAAAGTTTCTTAACAACTAATTTATGACACATATTTTCTTTAAAAATCCACATAGTGCTTTGTTCTTTTCCTCCTTTGGCTCCCCATCTGGTTTTAGAATGCTCATGGCTCTCTCTTCTCTATAGAAAGGGGTGTGTGTGTGTGTGTGTGTGTGTGTATTAGAGGGAAGGAATGGTTTCCTAGCGATCAGAACAAGGTCTCTTGAACATGGCAAAATTGTGCAACCTGCTCAATTGGTGGTGGTTTAGTCGCTAAGTTGTGTCCGACTCTTGTGACCACATGGACTGTAGCCTGCCAGGCTCCTCTGTCCATAGGATTCTCCAGGCAAGAATACTGGTGTGGGTTGCCATTTCCTTCTCCAGGGGATCTTCCTGACCCAGGAATTGAACCCAGGTTTCCTGTATTTCAGTCAGATTCTTTACCAACTGAGCTACAAGGGAAGCCCAATTATAGGTCATGAAGCCAGTAATGTGGTCTTTTGCACACTTTCCTAGAATCTGGGCCCTTCACTCAATCATAAGAAACATATAAAGCCTTTCCCCGGGTAGCATCAACATCTCCTACTTTCCTAATAAATACCCGAAACTCTGTATCCTAACCCCCAGTCTCTTTTCTGGCAAAATTGCCCTGTGTGATCATAAGACCTTGCTTATGGCTAGCTGCCACTTTGGAAAAGATCTGATGATTTACTGGGGCCATCTGATCTTTTTCCATTTAAAGGAAGCATTAACCTAAATTTAAAGAGTTTAATGGCCCTGAGTTGGGTGGAGTGTGCATGAATACAAGTATTCATTCATGAGCTGGTTTGTCTTAGAAAAAATTTCAGGACAATGTCTAGAAACTCTTATGGGGTCTTTTCTCTTTTTCCAGTTGATAAATACTCCATAGGCATCAGCCAGGCTGTTGAACACTGGGGTGAAAAGATGAAAGGGGCTCGTGTAGCATAATGTCTTGTCCTTGGGGAGATCACAGTTCAGTCAGAGAAATATACACATAAACCTTGCTACTGACTTATATTAGGAATCAGAAGTAGGTGAGAAATTGTATTCTGGTTGGTGAGGGGAGAAAAAGGGCCTGTGTGCTTTCGTTTGAAAGAATATTGAGAAAGAATTCTCTCCTTTACCTCCTTCAGGGAAGCATTGGAAGAGAACTAAAATGAAAGCCCAGAGGGGTGAATGCTAGTTTTACTATCTTGAAGCAGAAAAGCAACTGGTGAAAGCTTTCCTAGAAAGCAGCCTCCTTTTGGGGCCTGAGGCCAGGATGGCAGATGCTGTGCACTTAACACATATGGGTGTTTGAGAGTCTGAGCCATTGTTCCTGGTCTGCACCATGCTGGGTTTGCCATACCTGCCTTGGTGTGAACAGCTCTTCCTGAAGATGGATGTTGGCACTGGTGTGGGGCAGGGATTAGAGAGAGACAAATATGGGAAAATGGGAGTTCCCTCAGCACAGCCCTAAGGACGAAAAGGAAAATGCAGTACATAGTTCCCTCTGACTGCAGCTCCCTAAACCATACCTTGAGTTGTTTCAGTTGCCTCTTTCAAAACAGGTCCTGAGATTTACAAGTGGACATAAGAAAGGATGGCTAGATTCCAAGGAAGGCCATTTAACTTTCTAAAACATTCTGCTCTTCTCATTTGGTCTCACCCCTCCCTGGTTCCCCTGTCCCAGTTCTCAATACCTACTCTGCACACTTTGGCCTTTGTGTTTTTAGCTCCCACTGTTTGGAACACTGGTGCAATGGCTTCCCTGGTGGCTCAGATGATAAAGAATCTGCCTGCAACACAGGAGACCCAGGTTCTATCCCTGAGTCAGGAAGATCCCCTGAAGAAGGGAATGCAACCCACTCCAGTATTCTTGTGTGAAGAATCCCATGGACAGAGGAGCCTGTCCATGGGGTTGCAAAGAGTCCTACACGACTGAGAGACTAATGTTAAGTTGGTGCAAAAGTAATTGCAGTTTTGCATTGTTGGACTTTGCTGTTTGATATTAGAATACATTCTTAAATAAATGTGGTCACAATGAAATGTGGTTAAAATGATGTTCTACATCAATCATTTTAATGTGCATTTCTTGTTTTATTTTATTTATTTTTTGCTAATGACATTACTTGCTGTTTATTTTATATTTATTTTAGACTAGGGAAATGTTAGAAAAAAAAGCAAACTTATGTGATTTTCTTATTTGAGTTCAAAATGATTGTAAAACAGCAGACAACCCACAATATCAACAATGGTTTTGGACAGGAACAGCTAAAGAACATGCAGTGCAGTGGTGGTTCAAGAAGTTTACAAAGGAGATGGCAGCCTTGAAGATGAGAAGTGCAGTGGCCGGCCAACAGAAGTTGACAACCAATTGAGAGGATCACTGAAGCTGATATTGTTACAACTACATGAGAAGTTGCCAAAGAACTCAACATTGACCATTCTGTGGTCATTTGGCATGTGAAGCAAATTGGAAATCTGAAAAAGCTCAATATGTGGGTGCCTCATGAGCTGACCAAAAATTTTTAAAAATCATCATTTTGAAGGGTCATCTTTTCTTATTCTATGCAATAACAAATTATTTCTCAATCAGATTGTGACATGTGACTAAAAGTGGATTTTATATGACAACCAGTGATAATCAGTTCAGTGGTTGGACTGAGAAGAAGCTGTAAAACACTTTCCAAAGTCAAATTTGGACCAAAGAAAGGTCATGGTCACTGTTGGCGGTCTGCTGCCAGTCTAATCCACTACAGCTTTCTGAATCCCAGTGAAAACCATTACATCTGAGAAGTATGCTCTGTAAATCAATAAGATCCACCAAAAACTTCAATGCCTGCAGCTAGCACTGGTCTACAGAAAGAGCCCAATTCTTCTCCACAACACCTGACAGCACATTGCACAATCAATGCTTCAAAAAAGTTGAATGAATTGGGTTATGAAATTTTGCCTCATCTGCCATATTCAACTGGCCTCTCACCAACCAACTACCACTTCTTGAAGCACCACAACAACATTTTTCAGAGAAAAACACTTCCACAACCAACAGGAGGAAGAAAATGCTTTCATCAAAAAGTCTACAAACAATAAATGCTAGAGAGGGTGTGGAGAAAAGGGAGCCTTCTTACATTGCTGGTGGGAATGCAAACTGGTAGGGCCACTGTGGAGAACAGTGTGGAAATTCCTTAAAAAAGTGGGCATACAAATGCTATGCAACCCAGCACACACCCTGAGGAAACCATAATTGAAAGAGATACATGTATCCCCAATTTTTTTTAATTTAATTTTTTACTGAAGGATAATTGCTTTACAGAATTTTGCTGTTTTCTGCCAAACATCAACATGAATCAGCCATAGGTATACATATATCCCCTCCCTTTTGAACCTCCCTCCCATCTGCCTCCCAATCCCACCCCTCTAGGTTGATACAGAGCCCCTGTTTGAGTTTCCTGAGACATACAGCAAATTTCCGTTGGCTATCTATTTTACATATGCTAATGTAAGTTTCCATGTTACTCTTTCCATACATCTCACCCTCTCCTCCCCTCTCCCCATGTCCATAAGTCTATTCTCTGTGTCTGTTTCTCCATTGCTGCCCTGTGAATAAATCTTTCAGTACCATTTTTCTAGATTCTGTATATGTGTGTTAGAATATGATATTTGTCTTTCTCTTTCTGACTCACTTCACTCTGTATAATAGGTTCTAGGTTCATCCACTTCATTAGAACGGACTCAAATGCATTCCGTTTAAAACCTGAGTAATAGTACATTGTGCATATGTACCACAACTTCTTTATCCATTTATCTGTAGATGGACATCTAGGTTGCTTCCATGTTCTAGCTATTGTAAATAGTGCTGCAATGAACAATGGGGCACATGAGTCTTTTTCAACCCTGGTTTCCTCAGGGTATATGCCTAGGAGTGGGATTACTGGGTCATATGGTGGTTTTATTTCTAGTTTTTTTAAGGAAATCTCCATACCGTCTTCCATAGTGGCTGTATCAATTTACATTCCAGACAAAAGTGCAAGAGCATTCCCTTGTCTCCACACCCTCTCCAGCATTTATTGTTTGTAGACATTTTGATGATGGTCATTCTGACTGGGGTGAGGTGATATCTATTGTAGGTTTGATTTGCATTTCTCTAGTAATGAGCGATGTTGAGCATATTTTCATGTGTTTGTTAGCCATCTGTATGCCTTCTTTGGAGAAATGTCCATTTAGATCTTTTCCCCATTGTTTGATTGGGTTGTTTGTTTTTCTGATATTGAGCTGTATGAGCTGCTTGTATATTTTGGAAATTAATCCTTTGTCAGTTGTTTCATTTGCTATTATTTCTCCCATTGTGAGGGCTGTCTTTTCACCTTGCTTATAGTTTCCTTTGTTGTGCAAAAGTTATTAAGATTAACCAGGTCCCACTTGTTTACTTTGGTTTTATTTCCATTACTCTAGGAGATGGGTCATACAGGATCTTGCTCTGATTAATGTCATTGAGGGTTTTTCCTATGCTTTCCTGCAAGAATTTTATAGTTTCTGGTCTTAGATTTAGGTCTTTAATTCATTGTGAGTTTCTTTGTGTATGGTGTTAGGAAGTGTTCTAATTTCATTCTTTTACATGTGGCTGTCCAGTTTTCTCAACATATATTGAAGAGGCTGTCTTTGTCCCATTGTATATTCTTGCCCCCTTTGTCAAAAATAAGGTACCCATAGGTGCATGGGTTTATTTCTGGGCTTTCTATCTTGTTGCATTGATCTATATTTCTGTTTTTGTGCCAGTACCATACTGTCTTGATGACTGTAGCTTTATAGTATAATCTGAAGTCA
The DNA here is from genome assembly GCF_003369695.1 of Bos indicus x Bos taurus. Classification (NCBI taxonomy): domain Eukaryota; kingdom Metazoa; phylum Chordata; class Mammalia; order Artiodactyla; family Bovidae; genus Bos; species Bos indicus x Bos taurus. The sequence continues at coordinate 39,946,395 of NC_040091.1, read as the reverse complement.
GGAAGGTTGACTCCTCTAGCTCCATTCTTCTATCTCAAAACTGCTTTGGCTATTTGGGGTCTTCTGTGTTTCCATATGAATTGTGAAATTTTTTGTTCTAGTTCTGTGAAAAATGCCATGGGTAATTTGATAGGGATCGCATTGAATCTGTAGATTGCATTTGGCAGTATAGTCATTTTCACAATATTGATTTTTCCTAACCAGGAACATGGACTACCTCTCCATCTGTTTATGTCATCTTTGATTTCTTCACTGGTGTCTTAAACTTTTCTGTGTATAGTTCTTTTGTCTCCTTAGGTAAGTTTAGTCCTAGATATTTATTTCTTTTTGTTGCAATGATGAATGGGATTGATTCCTTAATTGCTCTTTCTGATTTTTCATTGTTAGTATATAGAAATACAAGTGATTTCTGCATATTGATTTTGTATCCTGCAACTTTGCTAAATTCACTGATTAGCTCCAGTAACTTTCTGATATTCTCTTTAGGGTTTTCTATGTACAGTGTCATGGTATCTGCAAACAATGAGAGCTTTACTTCTTTTCCCACCTGGATTCCTTTTATTTCTTTTTCTTCTCTGATTGCTGTAGTGGACCTCCAGAACTATGTTGAATAATAGTGGTGAAAGTGGATGCCTTTGTCTTGCTTCTAATCTTAGGGAGAATGCTTTCAGTTTTTCACCATTGAGAATAATGTTTGCTGTAGGCTTATCATATATGGCCTTTACTATGTTGAGGTAGATTGCTTCTATGCCTAGTTTTTGAAGAGTTTTAATCATAAATGGGTGCTGAATTTTGTCAAAGGTTTTTTCTGCATCTATTGAGATGATTATATGGTTTTTATCTTTCAATCTGTTGTTATGGTGTATCACATTGATTGATAAGCATATATTGAAGAATCCTTGCATTCCTGGAATAAACCTAACTTGATCATGAGTGGTTTTTTATTTTTCTTTTTATTTTTTTGATATGTTGCTGAATTCTCTTTGCTAAAACTTTGCTGAGGATTTTTGCATCTATGTTCATCAGTGATATTGGCCTATAGTTTTCTTTTCGTGTGTTGTCTTTGTCTGGTTTTGGTATCAGGGTGATGGTGGCCTTGTAGAATGTGTTTGGAAGTGTTCCGTCCTCTGCAAATTTTTGAAAGAGTTTTAGAAGAATAGGCAATAGCTCTTCTCTAAATGTTTGATAGAATTCTCCTGTGAAGCCATCTGGTCCTGGGCTTTTGATTTATGAGAGATTTTTGATCACAGCTTCAATTTCAGTGCTTGTAATTGGATTGTTCATAATTTCAATTTCTTCCTGGTTCAGTCTTGGAATACTGAACTTTCTAAGAACCTGTCCATTTCTTCCAGGTTGTCAATTTTATTGCCATATAGATGTTCATAATAGTCTCTTACAATCCTTTGTTTTTCTACATCGTCTGTTGTAGCCTCTCCTTTTTCATTTCTAATTTTGTTGATTTGATTCTTCTCTTTTTCTTGATGTGTCTGGATAAAGGCTTGTCAATCTTGTTTACCTTCTCAAAGAACCAGCTTTTAGTTTTATTAATCTTTACTATTGGTTCTTTCATTTCTTTTTCATTTATTTCTGCTTGGATCTTTATGATTTCTTTCCTTAAACTAATTTTGTGTTTTCTTTTTGTTCTTCTTTTTCCAGTTGTTTTAGGTGTAAAGTAAGATTGTCTATTTGATGTTTTTCTTGTTTCTTGAGGTAAGATTGTATTGCTATAAACTTCCCTCTTAGAACTGCTTTTGCTGCATCCCATAGGTTTTGAGTTGTTATGTTTTCATTGTCATTTGTTTCTAGAATTTTAAAAATTTTCCTTTTGATTTCTTCAGTAACCTGTTGGTTATTTAGAAATGTGTTTTAATCTCCATGTGTTTGTGTTTCCTACAATTTTTTTCTTGTAATCGATGTCTAGTCTCATAGCATTGTGGTCAGAGAAGATGCTTGATATGATTTCAATTTTCTTAAATGTACTGAGGTTTGATTTGTGACCCAAGATGTGGTCTATCCTGGAGAATGTTCCATGTGCACTTGAGAAGAAGGTGTATTCTTCTGCATTTGGATGGAATGTCCTGAAGATATCAATGAGATCCATCTCGTCTAATGTATCATTTAAGACTTGTGTTTCCTTATCAATTTTCTGTTTTGATGATCTGTCCATTGGTGTGTGTGGGGTGTTAAAGTCTCTTACTATTATTGTGTTATTGTCAATTTCTCCTTTTATGTGTGTTAGTGTTTGTCTTATGTATTGAGGTGCTCCTATGTTGGGTGCATAGATATTTACAATTGTTATGTCTTCCTCTTGGATTGACCCCTTGATCATTATGTACTGTCCTTCCTTATCTCCTGTAATCTTTATTTTAAGGTCTATTTTGTCTGGTATGAGCATTGCTACTCCAGCTTTCTTTTGCTTCTCATTTGCATGGAATATATTGTTCCATCCTGTCACTTTCAATCTATATGTGTCTTGAGATCTGAAGTGAGTTTCTTGTAGACAGCATATATATGGATTTTGTTTTTGTACCCATTCAGCCAGTCTGTGTCTTTTGGTTGGAGCATTTAAATCCATTTACATTGAAAGTAATTATTGATGTATATTGCCAACATCCACTGGATCATCGAAAAAGCAAGAGAGTTCCAAAAAACATCTATTTCTGCTTTATTGACTATGCCAAAGCCTTTGACTGTGTGGATCACACTAAACTGTGGAAAATTCTGAAAGAGATGAGAATACCAGACCACCTGACCTGCCTCTTAAGAAATCTGTATGCAGGTCAGGAAGCAACAGTTAGAAGTGGACATGGAACAACAGACTGGTTCCAAATAGGAAAAGGAGTACGTCAAGGCTGTACATTGTCACCCTGTTTATTTAACTTATATGCAGAGTACATCATGAGAAATGCTGGGCTGGAAGAAGCACAAGCTGGAATCAAGATTGCCGGGAGCAATCTCAATAACCTCAGATATGCAGATGACACCACCCTTATGGCAGAAAGTGAATAGGAACTAAAAAGCCTCTTGATGAAGGTGAAAAAGGAGAGTGAAAAAGTTGGCTTAAAACTCAACATTCAGAAAACGAAGATCATGGCATCTGGTCCCATCACTTCATGGGAAATAGATGGGGAAACAGTGGAAACAGTGGCAGACTTTATTTTTTGGGGGGCTTCAAAATCACTGCAGATGGTGACTGCAGCCATGAAATTAAGACGCTTACTCCTTGGAAGAAAAGTTATGACCAACCTAGATAGCATATTCAAAAGCAGAGACATTACTTTGCCAACAAAGGTCCATCTAGTCAAGGCTATGGTTTTTCCTGTGGTCATGTATGGATGTGAGAGTTGGACTGTGAAGAAGGTTGAGCGCTGAAGAATTGATGCTTTTGAACTGTGGTGTTGGAGAAGACTCTTGAGAGTCCCTTGGACTGCAAGGAGATCCAACCAGTCCATTCTGAAGGAGATCAGCCCTGGGATTTCTGTGGAAGGAATGATGCTAAAACTGAAACTCCAGTACTTTGGCCACCTCATGTGAAAAGTTGACTCTTTGGAAAAGACTCTGATGCTGGGAGGGATTGGTGGCAGGAGGAGAAGGGGATGACAGAGGATGAGATGGCTGGATGGCATCACTGACTTGATGGACATGAGTCTGAGTAAACTCCGGGAGTTGGTGATGGATAGGGAGGCCTGGCGTGCTGTGATTCATGGGGTCGCAAAGGGTCGGACACGACTGAGCGACTGAAGTGAAGTGAACTGAACTGATCTGATGTTCCTATTGCCATTTTCTTAATTGTTTGGGTTTGATTTTTTAGATCTTTTTTCTTCTCTTGTATTTCTTGATTATATGAGTCCATTTAACATTTGTTGTAAAGCTGGTGTGGTGGTACTGAATTCTCTCTACTTTTGCTTGTCTGAAAAGCTTTGTATTTCTCCATCAATTTTGAATGAGATTCTTGCCAGGTACAGTAATCTTGGTTGTAGATTTTTCCGTTTCAGTACTTTAAATATATCCTGCCATTCCCTTCTGGCCTGCAGTTTCTGCTTAATGATCGGCTGTTAAGCATATGAGATTTCCCTTGTATGTTTTGTTGCTTCTCCCTTGCTGCTTTTAATATTCTTTCTTTGTGTTTAGTCTTTGTTAGTTTGATTAGTATATGTCTTGGTGTGTTCCTCCTTGGGTTTATCCTGTATAGGTCTCTTTGTGCCTCTTGGAGTTGATTGCCTGTTTCCCTTTCCATGTTGGGGAAAATTTCAACTATAATCTCTTCAAAAATTTTCTCATACCCTTTCTTTTTCTCTTCTTCTTCTGGGACCCCTCTAATTCAAATGTTGGTTCATTTGATATCAATTGATTCCAGAGGTCTCTGAGACTATCTTCAGTACTTTTCTTTCTTTTTACTTTATTCTGCTCTTTAGTAGTTAATTCCACCCTTTTATCTTCCAGCTCACTGATTTGTTCTTCTGCTTCAGATAGTCTGCCATTGATTTCTTCAAGAATATTGTTAATTTCAGTAATTGTGTTGTTTGTCTCTGCATGTTTATTCTTTAATTCTTCTGGGTCTTTGTTAATTGATTCTTGAATTTTCTCCATTTTGCTTTAAAGGTTTTTGATCATCTTTACTATCATTATTCTGAATTCTTTTTCAGGTAATTTTTCTATTTCCTCTTCATTTATTTGGACTTCTGTGTTTCTAGTTTGTTCCTTTGTTTGTGTAGTATTTCTCGGCCTTTTTGTTATTTTTTTTTTTAAGTTATTGTGCTTGAGGTCTCCTTTTCCCAGGTTTTAGTCTTGAATCCTTTCTTCCTTTTGGCTTCCGCCCTCTAAGGTTGGTCCAGTGGTTGTGTAACCTTCTTATAGGGTGAGTTTGTGCTGAGTTTTTGCTTGTTTGTTTGTTTTTCCTCTGTTGGGCAAGCCTAAGTGAGGTGGTAATCCTGTCTGCTGATGATTTGGTTTGTAATTTTCTTTTGTTTGTTGTTTAGATGAGGCATCCTGCACAGGGTGCTATTGGTGGTTGGGTGATGCCAGGTCTTATATTCCAGTGGTTTCCTTTGTGTGAGCTCTCCCTATTTGATACTCCTTAGGGTTAGTTCTCTGGTAGTCAAGGGTCTTGGAGTCAGTGCTCCCACTCCAAAGGCTCAGAGTGTTATCTCTGGTCAGGAACAAAGATTCTACAAGTGGCTTGTTATGGTATGAAGTGAGATTAACACAAATATGCAAAAATGAGAAACCAAAGATGAACCCCAGGCAAACTGCAGTTACAAAATCAGGCAAAAAATAATTAAAATAATGGAATATACACATATACATATATACCCAAAGCAAAATCAAAACAGTTCAGCAAAAAGAAAGTACAATAGATTGACCCAACAAACAAAGGAAGCCAAAAATTTTATCTACCAGTTAAGAACAAAACTAACTAAAGTACAAACTGCAAAACAAAATTAAAGCAGGGTGCCAAGTGGGGACTAAAGCAATGAAAACAAAACTAACAAATATGTTGAGAGGAAAAGAAATAAAGAATAGATATGCAAAGTTAAATAGAGGTAGAGGATGAAGATTTATATAAAGATTAACTGCAAGGGCAAAAGAGCAGTAGGAAAGGCAAATGAAGGAATAAATGTATAAAAAATATAATAGGTTTAAAAAATTTTAAGTTAGAATGATAAAAAAGAGAAAAGAAAGAAAAATATGGAAGAGGAAAGAAAAAAGGAAAAATAAAGGAAAACTCCACAGAACTGCAAAAGCCCAAAGCAGATGCAGAGGTTCATACAACAAGAAAAAGTGTGACTGAATATACATATACACCCATAAGCAAAATCAAAACAGTCCAACAAAAATAAAGTACAATAGATTGACCTGATAAACAAAGGAAACCAAAAATTGTATCTACCAGAACAAAACTAACTAAAGCACAATTGGAAAACAAAACTAAAGCAAGGTGCCAATTGGGGAATAAAGCAATGAGAATAAAACTAACAAATATATTGAGACTAAAGGAAAGAAAGAAAAGAAAGAAATAATAGATATCCAAAGTTAAATAGTGGTTGATAAAGAAGATTTACATATATTAAAGATTAATAGGAAGGGTAAAAGAACAGTAGGAAAAGCCAGCAAAGGAATAAATGTAGAAAAATAATAATAGGTTTAAAAAATTAAAATTAAAAAAGAGAAAAAAATAAACCCTCCCCAGAACTGCAAAAGCCCAACATAAAGCAGAGGTTTATACTAACAATGAAAAATGTGACTGAGAAAAAAATGAAAAAGAAAAAAAAAACCCTCAAAAGCTTAATTAGATTTCATACTGCTGCTGCTAAGTCGCTTCAGTCGTGTCCGACTCTGTGCGACCACAGAGATGGCAGCTCACCAGGCTCCCCCATCCCTGGGATTCTCCAGGCAAGAACACTGGAGTGGGTTCCCATTTCCTTCTCTAATGCATGAAACTGAAAAGTGAAAGTGAAGTCGCTCAGTCATGTTCGACTCTTAGTGACCCCATGGACTGCCACCTACCAGGCTCCTCTGCCCATGGGATTTTCCAGGCAAGAGTACTGGAGTGGGTTGCCATTGCCTTCTCCTAGTTAGATTTCATAGTGCCAATAAAATCAACAACTACAACAGAGGGGGGGGAAAGTAAAGAAAAGAAAAAAAAATCCAAAAGAATCTACAAAATAAGTCAAAACATAACAATAATAAATGTTTTTCTTGCGTCACTGCTGTCAGAGTCCTTTCCCTTGCTGGGAGTCACAGTCCACTTCACCTCCCTAGGATGCCTTCTAACACTGTGCTGATCTCTGGACCTGCTGTGGGGGCAGCTCAGATTCTAATCTGGTCCTACTCCTGTGTGTTCTTGCCTATGTCCACAGCTATCAGAACTAGTCCATTTTCTTTTGAAGGAGCTCTCATTGATCTTTTAGATATTCCACACCACAGTCTGCCCAGTTGATCGTGTTAATCACATTTAATATACAGCTTGTATATTAAGTGCGAGGGTTTTGGGTCATCTTCCTTAGTCACACTTGCCCTGTGGATTTCAAGTGTGGTTTTATTTCCACCTCTGCATGTGGGTCATCCACTGGGATTTGCTCCTGAGGTTGCCCTGGAGGACTTGGGTTTACTCCTGTGAGGGCCAGATGTGGAGGTGGTGCAGGTGCTTGGGTTGCAGGGGTTCTGGCAGCACCAGATATTCAGGGGTGTTGGTGGCTAGGGCAGCAGGAAATACTGTGCTCTAGAAGGGTATGGCAACCAGGATTGGCCAATATGCTCCAGTATTCTTGCCTGGAGAACCCTTCTCCCTGACAGAGAAGCCTGGCAGGCGACAGTCTACAGGGTCACAAGGAGTCGGACACAACTGAAGTGACCCTGTACGCATAGGTGCAAGACATTTTTTTGCCTGTGTCAGCTCTGCCCCAGTGAGAGTTGAGCGTGAAGGTGATGCAGCTGTTTGGCTTGCAGGGACTCTGGCAGCACCAAGTGTGCAGGGACACAGACTGCCTCCGCTGCAGGAGTTATGGCCCTATCAGAGTCTTTTTTTGAGCCTCTTGCAGCTGGTGATCAGAAGGCCTCTTTGGCCAGTCTTTCTCTGTAGCTCTGCCTATTCAGGTACTTAGAGGGCTTTCTTGCCTGGGGTCCTTCTCTGCTGTTTGGCGCATCAGGCACATAGAGGGGCCCGCGGCTGCGGTCCTACTCTGTAGATTGGTGCATCAATCACTTAAAGGAGCACCCTGGGCGGGGTCCTACTCTGTAGTTCAGTGTGTCAGGCGTTTGATGGGCCAGCCTCTCTATTGTTGAGCTGCCAATGCTGGCATGTGGGGGGAGAGAGGCTATGATGTTGGCTCCACCCCCTACACGTGACTCAGCAGTATCGCCTTGCTTTCATGGCTACCTGACTTTCCTCCACAGGCATTTCCCACTACAATCTCTTCCCTCACATCCCCATGATCTGTCTCTCCGAAGTCAGTAGCAGCCCTCACCCAGGGATTGCTCCACAATCCCTAAACTCCAGTTTCCTGCCCTCTAGGGAATGTATGGCTGTGGCAAGGACCGTCTGATTCTCATTCCATTTAGGCTACCACAGATCAGCTCTTTCACATTCAGCCTTAAATGTTTCTCCTCTGACTCAGACAATTGCCCTGATATGGGAATCGGACCCCTGCTTCAGTTTCCCCACCCACCGAGGGCAGGTCCAGTCCTACTAATACTCCTGTTTTCCCCCCTAGTTCCTTTGTCCTACCGAGTTTTGCATGGGTCTATATATTCTTTTCCGCTGGCCAGGTACTCCTGTCTGCTCTCAGCTGGTGTTCTGCATGCACTTCTGTGTTTGAAGTGTATTGCTGATATATCCATAGAGAGATGTACTCCATGTCCACCTACTCCTCTGCCATCTTTGTACCCCAATGTTCATTGCAGCACTATTTACCATAAGTAGGACGTGGAGGCAACCTAGGTGTCCATTGGCAGATGACTGGATAAGGAAGTTATGGTATATATAAACAATGGAATGTTATTCAGTTATAAAAAGGAATGCATTTGAGTCAGTTCTAATGAGGTGGATGAACCTTGAGCCTATTACACAGAGTAAAGTAAATCAGAAAGAGAAAAAACAAATGCAGTGTATAAACTCATATATGTGGAATTTAGAAAGACAGTACCAATGATCCTACATGCAGGTAGGATGACACAGATATAAAGAAAAGACTTTTGGACTCAGTGGGAGAAGGCAAGGGTGGGATGATTTGAGAGAATAGCATTGAAACATGTACATTACCATATGTAAAACAGATGACCAGTGCAAGTTCAATGCATGAAGCTAGGCACCGAAAGCCCATTTTCTGGGACAACGCAGAGGGATAGGCTAGGGAGGGGTTCAGGATTGAGGGGACACGTGTATACCTGTGGCCAATTCATGTTGATATATGGCAAAAAACATCACAATATGTAAAGTAATTATCCTTCAATTAAAACAAATAAATTTTAAAAAGAAAATGCTTTCTAAGACACAACACACAGATTTTAATGCTACAGGAATAAACAAACTTATTTCTCATTGGCAAAAAATATGTTGATTGTAATGGTTCCTATCTTGATTAATAAAGATATATTTGAGCCCAGTTATAATAATTTAAAATTCATAGCCTGAAACCGCAATTACTTTTTCACCAACCTAAACACATCTCTGCCTCCCTTCTCTAAATGTGCTGATCCTCCATGGCTCAGCTGAATTCCTATTCCTTCCTATTATTCCTCTTCTGGTCACATAATTATAGTTAACTTTGAACTCCCTTGTTTTGGGACTCCCATTTTGGAGGTTTGCATTGTCATTTAGATATCTTATGGTTTTTTAGTTGCTCTGCATGTGCTTACTTTGTCTTTCAGACTGCACAGAAAGGGACTAATTACAGAACTCTTTTATGTGCACGATAAGGGGCTTACCTGGTGGCTCAGATGGTAAAGAATCTACTGCAATGCTGGAGACCCAGGTTCCATCCCTAGGTTGGGAAGATCCCCTGGAGAAGGAAATGGCAACCCACTCCAGTATTCTTGCCTGGAGACTTCCATGGACAGAGGAGCCTGATGGGGTACAGTCCCTGTGGACAGAAATAATCAGAGGTAGCTGAGCGACTAACATTTATTTACACTTACAGAAAGTACATAGTGATCAGCCCATCTTTGGGCCCTTGAGATAGAGGCTTGCTTGATTGACTCTGTGACAGCCTGCAGCATCAGACAACTAGAACGGATGGAGTAGTGAAGACTCAAGACTGAGGGAAAATGCAGAGATGATGAGGATGATGATGACAGTGTAAATTCCTAGGCAGGTGGATAAGAAATCTGTGGTCCCCAAGGAGGAGAAAGGGATCTGGGGCTCTTAAGGAGAAGATAGGGGTCTGGAATTCTCAAGGAGGAAAGGACAAATGTTTTTTTCCTACATTCCTTAGTAAGGATTATATAACAATAATGTATCCTGTTTGAGGACAAGTTTCTCCTTCCTGAAAACCTTCTGACTAATCCTGCTATCTTAAAATGTATATTATGGGAGTGGGTCTAGTAAGATCTTTACAACCTTGAGACATTTTAATTTACTGTAATAACCAATTAAAAAGTATATAATTCTCTTGCTAAGACTAGGGATTGGGGCACTCTCCATCCCCCTTCTGATGTCTATGTTGGAAGCTTTCTCTGTCCGTTTTTATACTTTAGTAAAACTCTGCTACACAAAAGCTCTTGAGTGATCAAGCCTGGTCTCTGGTCCTGAAGCTAAATCTTCTTCGGAGATCACAAATCCAACACCCTTCCCGTAAGCTATCAATGATAATGGTGACTGGGACTCCAGAGAGTGTCCTGGTAACTACAAGTGCATATCATAGCTTGCTTATGGGTTTCTTGTTGAAGTTTCTATTTCTTGTGATTGCTAAGAAAAAAAAAAGTCCATGCTCAGAGGAATGAGCATAAATGAGCTATGAAGTTCTCAGCCAGACAGTCTGGATATCAAAACATGCTGTCATGTTTGGCCCTTGGCTGGTTCATTCCATCCTCGCCTATAGCTCAGTTGGTAAAGAATCTGCCTGCAATGCAGGTTCAATTCCTGGGTCAGGAAGTTCTCCTGGAGAAGGGATAGGCTACCCATTCCAGTATTCTTGGGATTCCCTGGTGGCTCAGCTGGTAAAGAATCTGCCTGCAATGCAGGTTCAATTCCTGGGTCAGGAAGTTCTCCTGGAGAAGGGATAGGCTACCTATTCCAGTATTCTTGGGCTTCCCTGGTGGCTCAGCTCGTAAAGAATCTGCCTGCAATATGGGAGACCTGGGCTTGATCCCTGAGTTGGGGAGATCCCCTGGAGAAGGGAAAGGCTACCCACTCTAATATTCTGGGCTGGAGAATTGAATGGAGTATGGCTGAGTGACTTTCACTGGGATCTTTAATACTTCATATGAAAGCACAACGTCAGTCTGTTTCATTCATATGGATCTTGGTAAACCTTGCAAAAGAGTGAAGCATGTTTTCTATTCTTTCCCAGTTTACAATACACTTGTGAATTTACTGGAATGCTCTGGGCCCACCCAAGACAGGAAATAAGTTTAGTGTTGGTACATCATAGTGTTATTTCTGGAAATGAGATGTTCTGTGGCTCTAAGTACCAGAAACATGCAGACAGCCACATAAGGAGCTCACATCTGGAGAAGTAAGAGCTGCTGCCAGCATTTCTCTCTGATGTGATAAACCTGAGGATGTGGGCATGTGGCAAAATATTTTCCGTTTAGCAAAAAATTAAACCATAAGCAACAGAAGGAAGGAAAAAATTCTATAAATCTATCATTTCCTGATCACCCATAGGGAGTACAAAGGTAAAAATACTGCAAGCTACACTCTCTAGAGCTTGACATCAAGGCTGGAGGCTTCTTGAGACTTTGTGGTTTAGTGTAGGGGTTCTATCACAGGCCCTGCAAGCAGTGTCATTCAGCTGGACCAGAGAAGATAATAGGAGTCCTGGGCAAAAAAATTCCAAGAAAAAAATCTCTTTCCTTCTGGTGACAATATTAATAATGATAATGATAAACACAATAGAAACTAATTGAGCAACAGCTATGTGCTAGTAATCTGGCCTTGGTGCTTTATACATTCTAGTTCACATTATCTTCATGAAAGGTCCCTAAGGTAATCACTAGCATTATCTCCATTCTACAGATAAGTAAACAGAGACATAGGCTTCCCTGGCAGCTCAGTGGTCAAGAATCTGCCAATGCAGGAGCCATGGGTTTGGTTCCTGGGTTGAGAAGATCCTCTGGAGGAGGAAATGGCAACCCACTTCAGTATTCCTGCCTGGAGAATCCCATGGACAGAGAAACTTGGTGGGCTAGAGTCCATGGGATCACAAAGAGTTGGACATGACTCAAGCAACTGAGCATGCAGACACTCAAACAGAGGTACAGAGTGGACAAAAGACTTGTCTAAGGTTAGAGCATAAAAAGTCAAGGAGGTAAACTCCAGTTTCTAGTCTCTATTCAAATAAGTGAAATATAAAGATAGTCCTACTAAGAGATACAAACATTTATGTTTTTAGTCATCATGTCTAATTCTGTGGTTGTGTGATTACACACACAATATCTCTAAGAAGGTATAAAGACACATAGCTCTAAGTCCTAATCTAGTTCCCAACTTGAGCATATTTGGATTGAGGCAAAGGCAGCAATGGAAGATCCCTGGAGAAGGGATAGGCTACCCACTCCAGTATTCTCGGGCTTCCCTGGTAGTGCAGATGGTAAAGAATCTGCTTGAAGGCGTGAGACCTGGGTTTGATCCCTGGGTTGAGAAGGTTCCCCTGGAGAAGGGCACAGCAAACCACTCCAGCATTCTTGTCTGGAGAATCCCATGGACAGAGGAGCCTGGTGAACTACAGTTCATAGGTTCACAAAGAGTCAGACATGACTGAGTGACTGACTGAGTACACATGCAAAGATAGCTAATCATAACTCTAAACAATCTCTTTAACTTGTAAACTAGTATCATTTGATTAGGTTTAAAGCACTTAACCTGAGTGAGAGACATGATGTACCTGAGGTGAAAGTATAAACAGACACAAATATAGTAACTAGATGGTTCTGGAAGATGTGTCTTTTGGGTTTCTGAGATCATCTATGACATATCCTTGTACACAAGATATTGCCCATGTTAGAAGTATAGACCTCACAATAAAAGACTACATATTTTTCATAAAATCCTGCTTGCTATATCCTCTATATAGTATAAAATGCAGCAAAATTCTACATATAAACAATAGTGTATCTGAGAATATGAGAAAGGCTAAATTGGATGGACACACTTCTGCTTAAAAAGTCTTATCTTCTCAGCTCCTATGCTCCCTTGAAACTGCTCAGAGTCCAGTCACAGGTTGTTCAGTCACTCAGTCTTGTCCGGCTCTTTGTGACCCATGAGCTGAAGCACACTTCCTTTTTCTTCATTATCTCCCAGAGTTTTCTCAAACTCATCTCCATTGAGTTGGTGATGTTATCCAACCATCTCATTCTCTGTTGCCCCCTTCTCTTCCTGTCTTCAGTCTTTCCCCACAAAATAGAGTAGAAAGACATGCACTCATCTTCTCTGAGAACACCAAAATCATAACTGTTGAATAACCATCAACAGGAGGATGTTGGAACCCACCAAAAAAAAAAAAAAACACCCATGTTGAAGAGCAAAGGATAAGCCACAACAAGATGGTAGGAGGGGTGCAATCACGAAAAAATAAAATCCTGTAATCACTGGGTGGGCGACCCACAAACTGGAGAACAATAATACCAAGAAATTCTTTCACTGCTGCAAAGTTTCTAGGCCCCACATAGACTTCCCAACCTGGGGATCCAGCAAAGGGACTGGGAATCCCCAGGGCATCTGACTTTGAAGGACAGCAGGATTTAATTACAGAATGTCCATAAACTGGAGGAAACAGAGACTCTGTAAGGCACAAACAAAACCCAGGGGAAAGGAGCAGTAACCTCACAAGAGACTGAGCCAGATCTGCCTGTGGGTATTTGAGGGTCTTCTGCAGAGGTGTGGGTTGGCAGTCGCCTGCCATGGGGAAAGGGACACTGGAAGCAGCGGTCTTGAGAAGCATGTATTGGCATAAGTCCTTTTGGAGGTGACCAGTAGCCCTACCATAGAGCCCATAGATTCCAGGACTGAGCCAATCAGTTATCAGTTCAATCACTCATTCATATCCAACTCTTTATAACCCCATGGACTGCAGCATGCCAGGCCTCCTTGTCCAACAACAACTCCCAGAGTTTACTCAAACTCACGTCCATTGAGCTGGTGATGCCATCTAATCATCTCACCCTCTGTCGTCTCCTTCTTCCCTCGCCTTCAATCTTTCCCAGCATCAGGGTCTTTTCAAATGAGTCAGTTCTTTGCATCAGATGGCAAAAGTATTGGAGTTTCAGCTTCAGCATCAATCCTTCCAATGAATATTCAGGACCGATTTCCTTTAGGATGGACTGGTTGGATCTCCTTGCAGTCCAAGGGAATCTTAAGAGTCTTCTCCAACACCATAGTTCAAAAGCATCAATTCTTTGGTGCTCAGCTTTCTTTATAGTCCAACTCTCACATCCATACATGACTACTGGAAAAACCATAGCCTTGACTATACACAGCTTTGTTGCCAAAGTAATGTCTGGGCTTTTTAATATGCTGTCTAAGTAGGTCATAACTTTTCTTCCAAGGAGCAAACATCTTTTAATTTCATGGCTGCAGTCACCATCTGCAGTGATTTTAGAGCCCCCCAAAATAAAGTCTCTCACTGTTTCCACTGTTTCCCCATCCATTTGCCATGAAGTGATGGGACTGGTTGCCATGATCTTAGTTTTCTGAATGTTGAGTTTTAAGCCAACTTTTTACTCTTCTGTTTCATTTTCATCAAGAGGCTCTTTAGTTCTTTGCTTTCTGCCATAGTGTGGTGTCATCTGCATATCTGAGGTTATTGATATTTCTCCCGGCAGTCTTGATTCCAGGTTGTGCTTCATCCAGCCTGGCATTTCACATGATATTCTCTGCATAAAATTTAAATAAGCAGGGTGACAATATACAGCCTTTGTGTACTCCTTTCCCAATTTGGAACCAGTCTATTGTTCCATGTCCAGTTCTAACTGTTACTTTTTGACTTACATAAAGATTTCTCAGGAAGCAGGTCTGGTCGTCTGGTATTCCCATCTCTTTAAGAATTTTCCACAGTTCGTTTTGATTCACACAGTCAAAGGCTTTGGCATAGTCAATAAAGTAGAAGTAGATGTATTTCTGGAACTCGCTTGTTTTTTCAATGATCCAATGGATGTTGGCAATTTGATCTCTGGTTCCTCTGCCTTTTGTAAATCCAGCTTGATAAACTACTAGAATTTCATGATTCATGTACTGTTGAAGCCTGGCTTGGAAAATTTGGGTATTACTTTACTAGCGTTGTGAGATGAGTGCAATTGTGTGATAGTCTGAACATTCTTGTGTTTCCCTGGTGGCTCAGAGGGTAAAGTGTCTGCCTGCAACGTGGGAGACCTGGGTTTGATCTCTGCATTGGGAAGATCCCCTGGAGAAGGGAATGGCAACCCACTCCGGTATTCTTGCCTGGAAAATCCCATGGACAGAGAAGCCTGGTAGGCTATAGTCCTTGGGGCCTCAAAGAGTAGGACACGACTGAGAAACTTCAATTTTGAGCATTCCTTGGCACTGCCTTTCTTTGGAATTGGAATGAAAACTAAACTTTTCCAGTTCTGTGGACACTGTTGAGTTTTTCAAATTGCTGTCATATTGAGTGCAGCACTTTCACAGCATCATCTTTTAGGATTGGAAACAGCTCAACTGGAACTCTATCACCTCAACTAGCTTTGTTTGAAGTGATGCTTCCTAAGCCCCACTTGACTTCGTATTCCAGGATGTCTGGCTCCAGGTCAGTGATCACATCATCGTGATTATCTGGGTTGTGAAGGTCTTTTTTTGTATAGTTCTTCTGTATATTCTTACCACCTCTTAATACCTTCTGTTAGGTCTATACCATTTCTGTCCTTTATTGAGCCCATCTTTTCATGAAATGTTCCCTTGGTATCTCTAAATTTCCTGAAGAGACCTCTATTCTTTCCCATTCTATTGTTTTCCTCCATTTCTTTGCATTGATCACTGAGGAAGGCTTTCTTATCTCTCCTTGTTATTCTTTGGAACTCTGCATCCAAACGGGTATATCTTTCCATTTCTCCTTTGCCTTTAACTTCTCTTCTTTTCTCAGCTATTTGTAAGGCTCCTCAGCCAACCATTTTGCCTTTTTGCATTTCTTTTTCTTGGGGATGGTCTTTATCACTGCCTCCTGTACAATGTCATGAACCTCCAACCATGGTTCTTCAAGCACTCTGTCAGATCGAATCCCTTGAATATATTTGTTCCTTCCACTGGATAACCATAAGGGTTTGATTTTGGTCATACCTGAATGGTCTAGTCGTTTTCTCCACTTTCTTCAATTTCAGTCTGAATTTGGCAATAAGGAGTTCATGATCTGAGCCACAGTCAGCCCCTGGTCTTGTTTTTGCTGACTGGATAGAGCTTCTCCATTTTTGGCTGCAAAGAATATAATCAAGCTGATTTCAGTATTGACCTTCTTGGTGATGTCCATGTGTAGATTCTTCTCTTATGTTGTTAGAAGAGAGTGTTTGCTACGACCAGTACGTTCTCTTGGAAAAACTCTATTAGACTTTGGCCTGCTTCATTCTGTACTCCAAGGTCAGATTTGCCTATTACTCCAGGTGTTTCTTGACTTCCTACTTTTGCATTCCGGTCCCCTATAATGAAAAGGACATCTTTTTTGGGTATTAGTTCTAAAAGGTCTTGTACGTCTTCATAGAACCGTTCAACTTCAGCTTCTTCAGCATTACTGGTCGGGTCATAGACTTGGATTACTGTGATATTGAATGGTTTGCTTTGGAAATGAACAGAGATCATTCTGCCATTTTTGAGAATGTATCCAAGTACTGCATTTTGGACTCTTTTGTTGGCTATGATGGCTACTCCATTTCTTCTAAGGGATTCTTGCCCACAGTGGTAGATATAATGGTCATCTGAGTTAAATTCACCCATTCCAGTCCGTTTTAGTTCCTGATTCCTAAAATGTCGATATTGACTCTTGCCATCTCCTGTTTGACCACTTCCAATTTGCCTTGATTCATGGACCTAACATTCCAGGTTCCTATGCAATATTGCTCTTTACAACATTGGACTTTACTTCCATGACCAGTCACATCCACAACTGAGTGTTGTTTCTGCTTTGGCTCCGTCTCTTCATTCTTTCTGGAGTTATTTCTCCACTGATCTCCAGTAGCATATTGGGCACCTACTGACCTGGGGAGTTATCTTTCGGTGCCCTATCTTTTTGCCTTTTCATATTCTTCATGGGATTCTCAAGGCAAGAATACTGAAGTGGTTTGCCATTCCCTTCTCCAGTGGACCACATTTTGTCAGAACTCTTCACCATTACCTGTCCATCTTGGGTGGCCCTACACGGCATGGCTCATAGTTTCATTGAATTAGACAAGGCTGTATTCCATGTAATCAGATTGGTTAGTTTTCTGGTTGTGGTTTTCAGTCTGTCTGCCCTCTGATGGAGAAGGATAAGAGGCTTATGGAAGCTTCCTGATGGGAGAGACTGACTGAGGGGGAAACCAGGTCTTGTTCTGATAGATGGAGCCAAGCTCAGTAAATCTTTAATTCAATTTTCTATTGAAGGGTGGGGCTCTATTCCCTCCCTGTTATTTGACCTGAGGCCAAACTATGGTGGAGGTAATGAAGATAATGGCAATCTCCAGGTGCCCCCAACCCTGCAGCAGGCCACCGCCCACCCATGCTTTTGCTGGAGACTCCTGGACACTCACAGGCATGTCTGGGTCAGTCTCTTGTGGGGTCACTGCTCCTTTCTTCTGGGTCCTGGTACACACAAAGTTCTGTTTGTGCCAGTCCTGTGTTAAGTTCTGGTGGCTCTATGGTGGGGTTAATGGTGACCTCCTCCAAGAGGGCTTATGCCATACCAAGGTTCACCGGTCCCAGAACCCCTGCCTCCGCAGCAGTCCACTGCTGACCCATACCTCTTCAGGAGACACTCAAACACAGTTCTGTCTCAGTCTCTGTGGAGTCTCTGGGTCCTGATGCACACAAGGTAGGTATGAGCCCTCTAAACATCTCTGGTGAATATGGGGTTTTATTACAAATTCGATTTTGTCCCTCTTACCATCTTGCTGGGGCTTCTCTTCCCTTGGACTGAGTCACTTTAGGCCAAACAATTAAATCTGCAGAAAATTGGATTCAAGATTTACTAAGCATGGCCCTGTCCACCAGAGTAAGATCCAGTTTTCCCCACAGCCAGTCCCTCCTATTAGGAAGCTTACACAAGCCTCTTATCTACATCCATCAGAGGGCAGACATAAGAAGCAAGAACTATATCCCACAGTCTCCAGAAGGAAAACCACATTCATAGAAAGCTAACCAAAATGATCACAGCCTTGTGTAACTCAGTGAAGTTAGGAGCCATGCCACGCAGGGCCATCCAAGACAGACGGGTCATGGTGGAGAGTTCTGACAAAACATGGTCTGCTGGAGAAGGGAATGGCAAACCACTTCAGTCAGTATTCTTGCCAGTCACAGGAGACATCAAAATAGTCAAAAAGGAATATTTTATAATCTTTATCTTACTGACCTAACACGAGGTACTTCATGCCATTGACAATAGCTTGGTTTCTGGTACACCACTCTTTCATAATTCCTCCTCCATCTCTCCAACATCTCCTTTCCAGTTCCCATTACAAGTCTACCTCTTAGATGCTGTCATTCTACAAAGTTTTGTCCTTTATTTTCTCTTCTCACTCCATACCATTTCCCTGAGTTATCTCTTCCACCTCAAAAGCTTCTGGCATTCTCTTATAATCCAGTTCAGTTCAGTCACTCAGTCGTGTCTGACTCTTTGCGACCCCATGAATTGCAGCACGCCAGGCCTCCCTGTCCATCACCAACTCCCGGAGTTCACTCAGACTCACGTCCATCGAGTCAGTGATGCCATCCAGCCATCTCATCCTCTGTCATCCTCTTCTCCTCCTGCCCCCAATCCCTCCCAACATCAGAGTCTTTTCCAATGAGTCAACTCTTGGCATGAGGTGGCCAAAGTACTGGAGTTTCAGCTTTAGCATCATTCCTTCCAAAGAAATCCCAGGGCTGATCTCCTTCAGAATGGACTGGTTGGATTTCCTTGCAGTCCAAGGGACTCGAAAGAGTCTTCTCCAACACCACAGTTCAAAAGCATCAATTCTTTGGTGCTCAGCCTTCTTCACAGTCCAACTCTCACATCCATACATGACCACAGGAAAAATCATAGCCTTGACTAGACGGACCTTTGTTGGCAAGGTAATGTCTCTGCTTTTGAATATGCTATCTAGGTTGGTCATAACTTTCTTTCCAAGAAGTAAGTGTCTTTTAATTTCATGGCTGCAGTGATTTTGGAGCCCCCCAAAATAAAGTCTGCCACTGTTTCCACTGTTTCCCTATCTATTTCCCATGAAGTGATGGGACCGGATGCCATGATCTTCATTTTCTGAATCATGAGCTTTAAGCCAACTTTTTCACTCTCCACTTTCACTTTCATCAAGAGGCTTTTTAGTTCCTCTTCACTTCTTTCTGCCATAAGGGTGGTGTCATCTGCATATCCAAGGTTATTGATATTTCTCCCGTCAATCTTGATTCCAGCCTGTGCTTCTTCCAGGCCAGCGTTTCTCATGATGTACTCTGCATATTAGTTAAATAAGCAGGGTGACAATATACAGCCTTGACGTACTTCTTTTCCTATTTGGAATCAGTCTGTTGTTCCATGTCCAGTTCTAACTGTTGCTTCCTGACCTGCATACAGATTTCTCAAGAGGCAGTTCAGGTGGTCTGGTATTCCCATCTCTTTCACGATTTTCCACAGTTTATTGTGATATACAAATCTGGATCTCCTGATCAGCCTTTAGTCAGAAGTGGTAGAACTATCTAACTGACTGCCACTGGACATCTCCACATCAGTGTGCCATAAAATCTTCAACTTAAAATTTCCCTGAATGAACGTACTTCTTCCCACCCCCTATATTTATCTCTTCTTGGATTCTCTCTTTTGGTTAACCAAAAAACCACTCAACCTAAAACATCAAGCAAGAATGCTAATCATTATCCCTGAATACCTCCTCCCCCCCTTCACACCTCTTACTTAGTTGACTACATTTTCAATCTTCCTCAAAATGGATTCTTTCCACTCAAAACCACTAGTATTGCCTTAGTTCATGTCTTTCTGATGTCTTATCTAGATTTTCATACTAGTTTTATAACTAGGTTCCCTGACTATCCCTACTCTTACTCATTCTCTACATAGTCACCAGCGTACACTTTCTAAAACACACATCTAGTCATTGCTCCAGACTTTTCAAGGACCCTCTTCATTACCTGTATAATAAAGTCCAATGTGCTAAAAATGGTTGCGTATCAGGATTGTCTTCATCATAAGTGATGGACACTCAATTTAAAGTTGTTCAGGTAGAACCCAGGTAATGAGAGTGCACAGGAATTGATCAAAAGCTTTGGGCACACTACTCAAGTGATATCACTTGGGCTTCATCTTTCCATTTCTTTTGATCTCTCTCACTGCATCCTTGGATTCTGCCTTCTTTAGTGTGTTTGCTCCCTACAACTTGCATGCAGCAGGAAACAGTAGCTGCTATCTATACAGTTAAAGATTCCAAAGGAAGAAGACTATCCCAATTGCCATACATCAAATCTTAGAGAAAACTCTTATTGGCCTGCTTGGGTCATGTGCTTTGAATTAATCACTGTAACCAACAGAACCCTAAACTGGGTAGTTTTGAGTCATTGTCTGTCTCTAAGAGGTTTCCATGAAAGATAGCCCAATCAAGATCATAAAGAGTAGGAAAAGTGTGGTTCCCCAAAGAAAAGAAAATCATGGTGCCATCATCACTTGAAGGGGAAAAAGATACTGATCAGAAAAGAATGACATAAGTCATGACACACTGTCTTGCCATGATCTTGATCACTGTCAGTCTGTCCCATCACTACTCTTTCTTTTCATCACTGGACTAGTTATAGTCTCTTGAGTGTGCCAACTCATTTCAGACCTTCCTGCTTTTGCAAGTGCTGTTTTTCTCTGCCTGGAATGTCTGGCAGGCTAAGTTTTATTCCTCTTTACAGCTCCAGCTGAAATATCTTCTTTTCTGAGAGCCCTTTGCTGACTTCCAGCTCACAAGGGAAATACTTCCTCTTTTGTACCACTATTACACATAGTACTTACCAACATTATTATGCTCTTTTTCACCCTATATTGTAATTCTTCACTTTTTTTGGGCTGACTAGTCCAACAACCTTGAAGAGTACTGCTAGATCCTTAAAACATATCACAGATGC
This sequence comes from Bos indicus x Bos taurus, assembly GCF_003369695.1. Lineage (NCBI taxonomy): Eukaryota > Metazoa > Chordata > Mammalia > Artiodactyla > Bovidae > Bos > Bos indicus x Bos taurus. Next base: position 39,925,451 of record NC_040091.1, on the reverse strand, counting down.
AGAGTAGATGCTCAGTAAATTGTTGCATTAAGTGTTACATGAATAAATATATGATTGGCTGTGTTTTCCAGTGGTAGAAATAATATATAAAGGTTATTATTTTTACTAGATATCAGGAACATCTTTTGACTCATCTTTCTGCTCCTTCAACCTACCTCTTGAGGCATGTGCATGTTATACATACATGTATGCAAAAATTCCTCCAAAAGGATAAAGAGTGCTCCCTCCTTGGGATGGATACACAGGGGTTATCCTTACTGTCCTTTTATGTACTTTCTACAGCCAGAAAAATAGCACACTGATCTTTGAAATTCTTTTTTCTTTCTGGATAAGTGGAGAAGTATGAAACAAGTAGAAGGCTAAAGGGTACCTGAAAGGGAGAAGGGGAAGCCAGATGGAGATGAAAGGATGAAGGAGAATGATAGAATCCCAAATGACAAACTTTCTGGACACTTCACTTTTGCTCATTGTCAGCCAAGTTTGTTTTGATGATGAGAAAATGGTATGTGAAACTATTTGTACCCATATCACATGACTTTGCAAGTTTAGTTTTGCTTAATACAGCTAAATTCCTCTCAGAGAAGTGTTGTTCTTGGAAAATGAATTAGTGGTATAAGACTTGGATTTGCCCAATGGAATTTGTGTCATCTTAGGTCATTAGTCACCATTCTACATCTATTTAATCTCTGGAAAAATGGAAATCATTAATCCTGCTTTGGCTTTCAACCCTAAGGGCTATGTGAAGTTCTCAAATGAGACTTCTGAGAAAGTATTTTGTATGATGTTAAATCAATATGTGTGAGAGAGTCATTAACATTCAGTTCAGTTCAGTTGATCAGTCATGTCCGACTTTTTGCAACCCCATGCACTGCAGCACACCAGGCCTCCCTGTCCATCACCAACTCCCGGAGTTCACTCAGACTCATGTCCATTGACTTGGTGATGCCATCCAGCCATCTCATCCTCTGTCATCCCCTTCTTCTCCTGCCACCAATCCCTCCCAGCATCAGAGTCTTTTCCAATGAGTCAACTCTTCGCATGAGGTGGCCAAAGTACTGGAGTTTCAGCTTTAGCATCAGTCCCTCCAAAGAACACCCAGGACTGACGTCCTTTAGAATGGACTGTTTGGATCTCCTTGCAGTCCAAGGGACTCTCAAGAGTCTTCTCCAACACCACAGTTCAAAAGCATCAATTATTTGGCGCTCAGCTTTCTTCACAGTCCAACTCTCACATCCATACATGACCACTGGAAAAACCATAGCCTTGACTAGACGGACCTTTGTTGGCAAAGTAATGTCTCTGCTTTTGAATATGCTATCTAGGTTGGTCATAACTTTCCTTCCAAGGAGTAAGCGTCTTTTAATTTCATGGCTGCAGTCACCATCTGCAGTGATTTTGGAGCCCAAAAAAATAAAGTCTGACACTGTTTCCACTGTTTCCCCATCTATTTCCCATGAAGTGATGGGACCAGATGTCATGATCTTTGTTTTCTGAATGCTGAGCTTCAAGCCAACATTTTCACTCTCCTCTTTCACTTTCATCAAGAGGCTTTTTAGTCCCTCTTCACTTTCTGCCATAAGGGTGGTGTCATCTGCATATCCAAGGTTATTGATATTTCTCCCGGCAATCTTGATTCCAGCTTGTGCTTCTTCCAGCCCAGCGTTTCTCATGATGTACTCTGCATCTAAGTTAAATAAGCAGGGTGACAATATGCAGCCTTGATGTACTCCTTTTCCTATTTGGAACCAGTCTGTTGTTTCATGTCCAGTTCTAACTGTTGCTTCCTGACGTGCATATAGGTTTCTCAAGAAGCAGGTCAGGTTGTCTGGTATTCCCATCTCTTTCAGAATTTTCCACAGTTTATTGTGATCCACACAGTCAAAGGCTTTGGCATAGTCAATAAAGCAGAAATTGATGTTTTTCTGGAACTCTCTTACTTTCCCTATGATCCAGCAGATGTTAGCAATCTTATTTCTGATTCCTCTGCCTTTTCTAAAACCAGCTTGAATATCTGGAATTTCACAGTTCACGTATTGCTGAAGCCTGGCTTGGAGAATTTTGAGCATTACTTTACTAGCGTGTGAGATGAGTGCAAATGTGCGGTAGTTTGAGCATTCTTTGGCATTGCCTTTCTTTGGGATTGGAATGAAAACGGACCTTTTCCAGTCCTGTGGCCACTTCTGAGTTTTCCAAATTTGCTGGCATATTGAGTGCAGCACTTTCACAGCATCATCTTTCAGGATTTGAAATAGCTCAACTGGAATTCCATCACCTCCACTAGCTCTGTTCATAGTGATGCTTTCTGAGGCCCACTTGACTTCACATTCCAGGATGTCTGGCTCTAGGTGAGTGATCACACCATCATGATTGTCTTGGTCATGAAGATCTTTTTTGTATAGTTCTTCTGTGTATTCTTGCCACCTCTTCTTAATATCTTCTGCTTCTGTTAGGTCCATACCATATCTGTCCTTCATCAACCCATCTTTGCATGAAACATTCCCTTGAGAATAGTTAAAATTCCTCCATAGAAGGGTGTTAAAGTAAAAGCAAACCATCTTATTTTGAAGTTTAACTTTTTTAAATATTATTTTCTACAATTGGATTTTAAAGATACAGTAATATGATTGTGAATACATTTAGAAGGATTTTCCTTAATTTGGCAGACAACATACAAATCTGTCTTACCTGAAAGAAAAAAAGAAAGGAATGGAGGAGAAATAAAGAAAAAATCTACAGCCAGATTTGTTAAGGTGGAGATGCTTGTTAGAAGAGCTCAAGAGTTCTGATAATCTAAGATCACAAATAGCTGCAGGGTGACCTTGTCAAGAGAGGACTCAAGTGGGCTTGTTCAAATTCCATTGTTTTCTGAAGCACTATGGTATTGTGGGAACATATTTCTTTGCCTTCTATTTGGAAGTGCTGGGAAATTTCCGGTTGAAAAAGAAAATTATATGTATAAAATAGATAACTAATGAGAATTTACTATATAGCACGAGGGAAACTCAATGCTCTGGGGTGACCTAAATGGGAAGGAAATCCAAAAAAGAGTGATATATGTATACACAGAACTGAAATATCAATAACCTCAGATATGCAGATAACACCATCCTTATGGCAGAGAGCAAAAAAGAACTAAAGAGCCTCTTGATGAAAGTGAAAGAGGAGAGTGAAAACGTTGGCTTAAAACTCAGCATTTAGAAAACTAAGATCATGGCACCTGGTCCCATCATTTCATGGCAAATAGTTGGGGAAACAATGGAAACAGTGAGAGACTTTAGTTTTTTGGGCTCCAAAATCACTGCAGATGGTGACTGCAGCCATGAAATTAAAAGATGCTTAATCCTTGGAAGAAAAACTATGACCAACCTAGATAGCATATTAAAAAGCAGAGACTTGACTTTGCCAACAAAGGTCCATCTAGTCAAGGCTATGGTTTTTCCAGTAGTCATGTATGGATGTGAGAGTTGGAGTATAAAGAAAGCTGAGCACCAAAAAATTGATGCTTTTGAACTGTGATGTTGGAGAAGAGTCTTCAGAGTCCCTTGGACTACAAGGATATTAAACCAGTCCATCCTAAAGGAGATCCGTCCTGGGTGTTCATTGGAAAGACTGATGTTGAAGCTGAAACTCCAATACTTTGGCCACATGATGCAAAGAACTGACTTGTTGGAAAAGACCCTGATGCTGCAAAAGATTGAAGGCAGGAGGAGAAGGGGATGACAGATGATGAGATGGTTGGATGGTGTCACTGACTCAATGGACATGAGTTTGAATAAGCTCTGGGAGTTGGTGATAGACAGGGAAGCCTGGTGTGCTGCAGTCACAAAGAGTTGGACATGGATGAATAATGAACTAAACTGAATCGAGAGCTGATTCAATACTTTGGCCACCTGATGAGAAGAGTTTACTTAATTGAAAAGACCTCAATGCTGACAAAGATTGAAGGCAGGGCGAGAAAGGGGCAACCCAGGATGAGATTGTTGGATGGCATCACCGACTCAATGGACGTGAGTTTGAGCAAGCTCCAGGAGATAGTAAGGACAGGGAAGCCTGATGTGCTGCACAGTCCATGGGGTCACAAAGAGTCGGACACAACTGAGTGACAGAACAACAACAAGAGCTGATTCACTTTGCTGTATAGCAGAAACTAACACAACATTGTAAAGCAGCTATACTCTAATAAAAATTAACTTCAAAATTAAAAAATAAAACAATACCATGAAGCCACAAGATCAGATTCAACTGAAAAATATACTGTTTTTAAGACAATAAAGAAAGCTGAGTGCCAAAGAGTCAGTGATAATGGAAGATGGAAAAGTAAAGACAAGATCAAAGTAACACCACCTTCCATATGCAGGCTTAATATTTTTCTAAGTTCTTTTATGCACACCCTCTTATTGAAACTCACTGACAAGAGATTATGGGAATTTTATAGGCACAGTGTTTAAGCATACATAATCAGTTGTTTTGGAGAAGGCAATGGCAACCCACTCCAGTACTCTTGCCTGGAAAATCCCATGGATGGAGGAGCCTGGTAGGCTGCAGTCCATGGGGTCACTAAGAGTCGGACACGACTGAGCGTCTTCACTTTCACTTTTCACTTTCATGCATTGGAGAAGGAAATGGCAACCCACTCCAGTGTTCTTGCCTGGAGAATCCTAGGGATGGGGGAGCCTGGTGGGCTGCCATCTATGGGGTCACACAGAGTCAGACACGACTGAAGCGACTTAGCAGCAGCAGCAGCAGCAATCAGTTGTTTTCCCTCTTGCTAATAAAACTGATCTCCTCCACCCCTTCCTCTCTCTCTCCTGCTCACTATGAGATTTCAAGCAATGATGCCAGGTTCCATCCACAGGTCTAGTCACCTGAAACAAGTGTGGGCAGCTGGCAAGGTCAGATCCTTTGGGAATTAAGAAACCTACCCTGACTTACTGACTCAACAGCACGGACAATGACCTAAAGAAACTCTTTCTTCAGCCTCACCCCTCTCTCGCTTACTTTTGCTGTGGTGTAAATGGTATTTCCTGAAGAATAGAAGTACAAAGAGGTAAATTCAAGGTGGAGATAAACTCAAGTAGAGAAAGTACCAGGAGTTCATGCCATAGCCCTGAGCTAAAGCTAAACACTCCTATATTCACCTCAACATCACTGTCAATCAGAAGGCTGCCCTCATCTAGCTTCAGATTACCACATGGGAGAGGGAGCCTCAACTAACAAATGCTCATGGGAAAAAAGATTTTACTTCCTTTCACCATGTAAAGTGTACAGAGTTGGGTGAGCACACACTTAACAAGTTTTACCACAACTTTTTGAGCTTTATCTTTAGAACTGTTGAAGTCCTATCTTTGGGATTCTTTCCTCAATATCACAAAGAGGAATCTGGAAATTCTTGCAAACTGGGCTGTGGATATTATCAAAAGAAGAAATTTGGAAGACTAGCATCTTTGGAAGTAGAGCACAGCATGGTTTATCCATCTTCTTCATTGATGGCATTTTGCCAGATACAACTAACCACATTCCTATTTTTTTTAATGTGCTCACCTCTATTCCTTACCTCAACCAACAGAGTAATTATGCTTATGGGCAACACAGAGGCAAAAATAATCATCTCTTCAAGAGACAGCTTTAGAGTCTCGCTCAATGTTCCCACTCATTGAGAACAGAAACTGTGTTTGAACAACAATGGATGCCAATTTCTCCTTCCTTAAGAGGCCTCTTGGTTTATGCAAAACAATGACTAAGAACAGTAGGCACCCTCCTACCAAGGTAGAAGATACCAAACAAGAACCAATACTGATTTGAAAAAGATAAATCTTCTCTTTGGTAATGTAATAAAGTCTGTGTCTTTCCAGAGATCCCAGACTGCCCATATTGGAAAGAAACCCTGATTTGCCATTTGATTTCTAACTTACATTTTTCCAGATAATAGGGAAGGAGTAATATTGCCTACCTTGTTTTATGAGCTTAGTGTAGTCTTGATTCCAAAAGGAGATAAGAATGACTCAACACTTATTTATAATTAAAAACAAAGTCTTAGAAAACTGGGACTAGGAATAGCCAGGAAATTCCTTAACTTGGTAATAGTTATATACCAAAAATCTAGAACAAACATTGTGGTCATTGGAAAAACCTTAGATACATTCCTTTAAATACTGGAAATAAGACAAGTATACACTGTTACTATTTCACTCAGTACTAGACACACTGCTGAATGTTACCTGGAATGAAAAAGAAGTAAATTCAATGACTGGAAGAAAAGAGATAAAACTTGACATGCAAGTGATATGGTTATTTACCTAGAAAAATCAACAGAGGGACAGACTAACTCTTTTTTTGTGTGTGTGTGTGTCACTTCTTTTTTTTTTTTTTTTTCTAATTTTATTTTATGTTTAAACTTTACATAATTGTATTAGTTTTGCCAAATATCAAAATGAATCCGCCACAGGTATACATGTGTTCCCCATCCTGAACCCTCCTCCCTCCTCCCTCCCCATACCATCCCTCTGGAGCCTATTATACAGAGTGAAGTAAGCCAGAAGGAAAAACAGACTAACTCTTAGAACTATTGAGTTCAATGTGTTTGCTGGGTCCAAGATCACGTCACAATAATAAGAACACATTTCTTCATCAGTAATAAAATAGAAAATACTATTTAAATAAAAGATGTCTATCTCAATCACAACAAAAAGTTATCAGAAATTAACTTACACACGATTTCTAGAAGATACCCTGAACAAAGGGAGAGGAATTCTATTATCTTAGATATGAGGACAATGTTATGAAGAAACCAATTCACTCCACATTTATCTATAAATTCAGGGTAAACCCAATTAAGCTTTAATCTACACCTTTGAAGAATCAAACACACAATTCTAACATCTCAGAAAAGGCTACAGAGAGAAGACTTAACCTATCAGTTATTAAGAATAATAAAAAAAAAATCAGAGTCATAAAAATAGTTTTAAGAACATGGATCCCAGAGACACAGACTCATGTATATACAGCAAAGGCAGTTCTGCAAATCAATGGGCAAAGTGCAGATGCTATAGTAGATGGTGCTAAGAAAACAGGCTTACAACATGTAGAATAAGGAAACTGGATTCCTTCTTTAATAGTAAATGCAAATGGTAGATTGCAGATGGATTCAGACTCAAGTGTTAAAACAAAATTTATAAAAGTACACACAAGAAAATGTAAAAGAATATGCTTATGACCTAGAAGTTGGGGAAACTATTCTTAAACAATGCTTCCCTCTAAAATAATTCTACAAATCATTAACAAAATAATTGATGAATTTGATTATATAGTAATTATATCTTTCTGTTCAAGGATGCACAACATAGATGAAGTATACAAAAGCCTTATATTTAAGAAAAGAAGCACATGAAAATTAACAAGACAAGAACCCACAATCATGAGATGGGCTAAGGACATGATGAGGCCATTTATAAAAGAGGGAATCCAAAGGCTAACATGCATATGAAAAGATGTCCAAATTCAGCAATAATCAGGGAAATGCAAATTAATCAATGAGACACCATTTTGCATTTGTTAAACTGGCCAAAAAAATAAAGAGGGAGAAAGCTGGACATTGCCCAGCCATGATGGAGATATGGGGCGATCTTTCCAAGAGAGTAGAGACTGGGGCAAAGACCACTCTAATAGAACCTGGTTCAAATAAATATCCCCATATTTTATGACCAAACAATCATACTTTCGGATGTCAACACAAAGACATTCTCACAGTTTCACAAGGGAACATTTTTTAAAAAGCTCATCAGTGTCGCTTTTGGTGGTATAAATTAGAGGCAATCTTGGAGTCCAATCTTAGGAGAAAGATAAGTTGAAGGTGAAGAATTCCCAGTGAAGGACTGCACAGTGAAAGAAATAACAGATAACGTATGCCCACAGCTCCATGTGCTCAATCTTGTGCTCAGTTGCTAAGTTGTGTCCACAAACGAATGCTAAAAAAGTTATGGCTGAGTTTTTAAAAAGAAAGAAAAGATAGAAACAGGAGTGGAACCTGTAAATAACTAACTAGCATAAGTTGAAAATTCATGCTAATAAAATGGATATTTTGTAAGAACAATACCTACAAAAAGATAAACATTAAACACTTTTGAATACTAGGGATGTAGAACTGGTGTGGAAAAGGGATGAAAGAATGAATGAAATTAAGCAAGAGACTATCATGGATCTATGACAATAATGTACATTCTGAGGAGTATAATTAACTCAAATACATCTATCTCTATACATTTCTATGCTTATCTATCTATCATCTATCTATTTAGAGACATGGGAATTTCTACCACAAGGTTGGAGCACAGACTAACATCCTTATTGGAAGGGGCTACTCAAGATTGAATTTTATATATTCTCCTTCTCTAGGAAGGCCTTCTTCAAACTCTAGCTTCATAAAGGAGAGTTCATGTCAGTTCCCAAAGAAAATAAAAAAAGAAGAGGAAAGGAAAAAATGCAGACAAACAGGCTCAGAAAACCATGATTTAAGTATTATTGATATAATTAAGATTATGAAGTGAGTCTCAGAAAAGAAAAAAAAATAAAAGCAAGTGCAAGATTAAATAATATATTTGCCATATCCTCCCTCAAACAACACAATTTCTAGGAAAATCAATTAATTTGGCCCAAGTAGTCATGCTTTTCTATGATCATTGTGGAGACTAAACAGCATGACAGACTAAATTTCAACTGAATTAGTGAAATATTTTGTTGTCAGGCAGAAACACCCTTAAAGTGCTGTGGTATGTTCCTGGTTCACAGTTCGTGTAAATATTTGAAACCTAACAGAATGTAATTGTATGCTTTATTTAATGTAAATTGCACCTATTTTCCCATTTGGGGTACACCTAAGCAAAGAAAGGTGATCTTTTAGTAGTTAAAATTCTAGGGAAGGGAAATAGTTGTTTATGTAATGAATTTTACAGAACACCAGCTGCATTTGACATAAATAGGCAGACACCCATACTAAGTGGATGGATTTTCTTTGGGGAAATGTCATAAACAAACATTTTATCTGGGGAAATGTTATGAAAAAAGCACACTTCCCGCACAAATTAAAAAAAAAAAATTTCCTTTGGTATTTGCTTAATATCTTGATTGAAAATGTGGGTCACACGAAACTCTATGTCCAAATTGGAGAAACTGAGCATAAAAATATGAGAAACATTAGGTGGAGATCAGGACCCATTCACCATAAGGGGGCTGAGATTAGAGGTGACCACAAGTGACTCTCCACTGTCAACTGAAGCAATAAGTGCTCTGAGGAAACACTTAGGGCTTTCATTCATTCACCCAAAATATGTCAAAGAGTAACTCATTCTGTTTTCACTGTTCTCAAAATTTTGAACGATACCAGCAAAACCCTTTATATTCTAATGGGATCAGAAAGACAAGAAGTCTATAAACAGGTGATTACTAACACAGCTTATGTTGTGTTAAGCACTGGGAAGAAAACAAATATGGAAAGGTAGCAATAGGAGAAACAGTGAGAATGGGAAAATATATTTTGTCAGAGGTGGCTCTTCTTGCTGAAGTGATTAGAGGAGGTCCATCTGAGAAGCTGGTATTTTAGGTGAACCTGAATGGTGAAAGAACGGGATGATGGATAGCCAAAAGTGTTGTAGGGAGGGGGAAATAAGTGAATCAGGAAACAGAATGGGATAAATGGGCATAGAAATAAAGCCAGTGTGGTTGATGCACAGTGAGAAAGTGATCATGGAAAGGAAGATGGGATTAAGTTATGAAAAACTTTATGGGCTATGAGAAGGAGTTTAGATTTTTATTACAAGTACAGAGTATTGTCAGTGGGGAAAGGAGTGTATGCATAATCCATCGTGTCAGACTCTTTGTGACCCCATGGACTGTAGCCCAGCAGGCTCCTCTGTCCATGGAATTTTCCAGGCAAGAATACTGCCGTGGGTTGCCATTTCCTACTCCAGCAAATGATGCTGTGAAAGTGCTGCACTCAATATGCCAGCAAATTTGGAAAACTCAGAAGTGGCCACGGGACTGGAAAAGGTCAGTTTTCATTCCAATCCCAAAGAAGGGCAATGCCAAAGAAGGCTCAAACTACCGCACAATTACACTCATCTCACACACTAGTAAAGTAAAGCTCAAAATTCTCCAAGCCAGGCTTCAGCAATATGTGAACCATGAACTTCCAGTTGTTCAAGCTGGTTTTGGAAAAGGCAGAGAAACCAGAGATCAAATTGAGAACATCCACTGGATCATTGAAAAAGCAAGAGAGTTCCAGAAAAACATCTATTTCTGCTTTATTGACTATGCCAAAGCTTTTGACTGTGTGGATCACAGTAAACTGTGGAAAATTCTTCAAGAGATGGGAATAGCAGAACACCTGACCTGCCTCTTGAGAAATCTGTATGCAGGTCAGGAAGCAACAGTTAGAACTGGACATGGAATAACAGACTGGTTCCAAATAGGAAAAGAAGTATGTCAAGGCTGTATATTGTCACCCTGCTTATTTAACTTAGATGCAGAGTACATCATGAGAAACGCTGGGCCGGAAGAAGCACAAGCTGGAATCAAGATTGCCAGGAGAAACATCAATAACCTCAGATATGCAGATGACACCACCCTTATGGCAGAAAGTGAAGAGGAACTCAAAAGCCTCTTGATGAAAGTGAAAGTGGAGAGTGAAAAAGTTGGCTTAAAGCTCAACATTCAGAAAACGAAGATCATGGCATCTGGTCCCACCACTTCATGGCAAATAGATGGGGAAACAGTGGAAAACAGTGTCAGACTTTATTTTTGGGGGCTCCAAAATCACTGCAGATGGTGACTGCAGCCATGAAATTAAAAGACGCTTGCTCCTTGGAAGAAAAGTTATGACCAAACTAGAGAGCATATTCAAAAGCAGAGACGTTACTTTGCCAACAAAGGTCCGTCTAGTCAAGGCTATGGGTTTTCCAGTGGTCATGTATGGATGTGAGAGTTGGACTGTGAAGAAAGCTGAGCACCAAAGAATTGATGCTTTTGAACTGTGGTGTTGGAGAAGACTCTTGAGAGTCCCTTGGACTGCAAGGAAATCCAACCAGTCCATTCTGAAGGAGATCAGCCCTGGGATTTCTGTGGAAGGAATGATGCTGAAGCTGAAACTCCAGTACTTTGGCCACCTCATGCGAAGACTTGACTCATTGGAAAAGACTCTGATGCTGGGAGGGATTGGGGTCAGGAGGAAAAGGGGACGACAGAGGATGAGATGGCTGGATGGCATCACTGACTCGATGGACATGAGTCTGAGTAAACTCCGGGAGTTGGTGATGGACAGGGAGGCCTGGTGTGCTGCGATTCATGGGGTCACAAAGAGTTGGACACAACTGAGCAACTGAACTGAACTGAACTGAACTCCAGCAGATCTTTTCAACCCAGGGATTGAACCTGGGTCTCTTGCATCTCCTGCATTGGCAGGGGGATTCCTCACCTCTGAGCCACCTGTGAAGCCCACATAGTAGGTATTAATATGTAATAACATTTTTGAAGATTGAATTCTGGTCAATGTAGATCTATAATAACAGTAAGGCAATCCAAGGAATTGTGTACTTGAGTTGAAAGGGCTCCAATTGAAACTGCTTCAGGGAAGGTATCATTTCAAGAAATAATACACAGTAGACTAGCATTTCTTTTCAGAATCAAGAAAATATCTTCTAAGTAACCTGTGCTTTATTTAATCTTTGACTTGTATCGAATACCTGTATTATTGGCTTCAAGAAGTCCAACGCTAACCTGTGTGATTTTTTTTTTTTTATTAGTCAGTTTTCCAAAGAAACTGAATAAAATGCAGGTTTTTATCTATATGTATACCTTTACTTTATCTATCTATGTGAGAGAAATCTATTTTATGGAGTTGGCTCATATAATTGTGGTGACCCTGCAAGTCTCAATTCTGCAGGTTGGGCCAGTAAGGTGGAGACCCACAGAAAGTTTGATGTTACAGTTCAATTCAAAAGGCAGTGTGGAGACAGAATTCCTTCTTCCTTAAGAGAGATCAGTCTTTTTTTTTTTTTTCTTTTTCCCCTAAAGCCTTCAACTGATTAGATGAGGCCCACCCATATTGTGGGGTATATTCTGCTTTACTCAAAGTCTATTAATTTAAATACTAATCTTACCTAAAACATAACTTCATAGGAACATCTAGACTAGTGTTTCACCAAATAGCTAGGTACTGTGGGCTAGTCAAGTTAACACATAAAATTGACCATCACTGTTTCCACCCTTAGAGTTTAATAAAGATGGTACTGCTTATTTTGTATGGCAGAAAAAAAAAATCCTTAGCAACTTTCTCCTTAGTGACAGAAAGCTATAGCTATTAAAATCTCAAAGTAAGGCAAACTCATTCTACATCGGTTTCTTCAGTTTTTTTTTTTCCCCCAGTATTTTCTGACCAGGTGAGAGTCTACTCTATTATGGGGTTGTCTTAATACTCTAAGCTTCCTTTTTACCTACTTCTCCTTCTTCCCTGCTCCCTTTCTTATCAAATATTGCTGATGAAATACAGATATAATAAAAAAAATTTAAGTGTCTTTAAGAAAGAAAACAGATTATAGGCAGAAAAGAGACTGTATTTTATGACTTATAGCTGAGAAATGACTGTGGGAAGTAAGAGTTTCAGTTCTGCTCCACTGCATGAAAGTCTACAGTTATTTTCTTCTCAATGACGTGGGAAAAAATTGATTCATTTAAATGAAATTTAGTACACAATTGCCCAACACCTCTTTTTAATTTATTTTCAAAGCAGGATATTTTTAAGATTTATAGAGAGATGTTTGAGGTTTATAGGACATACTCTGGCTCTGCTTACTTCCCAGATACTTCCAAATATTTCCAATTATCAACCATTAATAAACCCAAGTTTATTTCCATTAATCTTGTGAGGAATGTAAGGATCTTAAGAGATGGTGACAAATATTTAAGGTCAGCAAAAGTTCACCTCTAGTTACCTAGGCAGGAAGTGTGGGCAAACCAGTTTGGTCCAGTCGTGCTGATGGTAGATAGGAGAAAAATCACAGTGCAGGAGTTTCAATATGCCCTAAGGGTAATATGCATTCTCACACATTTGAGGGAAATTCCATTCAATCAAGAGTATTTTTTGAATTTCAGCCATGTTCAAGGCACTGGATTAGGTGGACATAGTGGTAGGAGGGAAGATTTAGAGATGGGTAAACAATAGCTTCTATTGTCCTCATTAATTATAATCTAAAGGGAAGAATGGGGCTTCCCAGGTGGTGCTAATGGTAAAGAACCCACCTGCCAATGCAGGAGACATAAGAAACACGGGTTCAGTCTCTGGGGTTGGGAAGATCCCCTGGAGGAGGGCATGGCAACCCACTCCAGTATTCTTGCCTAGAGAATCCCATGGACAGAGGAGCCTGCTGGGCTATAGTTTGTAGGGTCACAAAGAGTCAGACATGACTGCAGTGCATATATATCCATCATACATGGTAAAACATAGTAACTCAAGAATAGAAATATTTATGTAGGGACTTCCCTGCTGGTGCATTGGATAAGAATCTGCCTGCCAAGGCAGGATACACATGTTCATTCCCTAGTCTGAGGAGATTCCGCATGTGGCGGAGCAACTGAGCCCATGTGCCGCAACTACGGAGGCCACGTGCTACAACTACTGAAGCCCGCACACCTAGAGGCCATGTTCCACAGTAAGAGAAGCCATGGTAATGAGAAGCCTGAGCACCACAATGAAGAGTAGCCCCCACTTGCCACAAATAGAGATAGAATGCGTGCAGGAGCAAAGTCCCAGTGCAGCTAAAGATAAAAAAATGAATAACTAATTTTTAAACAGAAACATTCATGTAATGGCTTGTTGGCCAAAATATCTTTTTGTACTTCTGGAGGAAGAGAGTTGGGCCATGAGCTGACATCTACTACCTTTGAACAATTTGCCTGATAGCCAAGAATCTGAGGAAGAATCTGCCTATTTTGGAAATAGTCTCCAGCTTTGACAGCAAAGCTTTCCACCTCCCTTTATTCTGTTCTTGGTCTTCAGATTTAGGTTTCCAGTGAGGATTTAGGAATATGCCTCTGTTGGTGGCATCCAGCCAACACAGCACTGGATACCACAAAGACCTTTGGGAGATCCAGGCTATAGATCCCAGAAGCCAAAAATGACTGCTAAATGTCACAATTGTGTATGCCTTCCACTTTGTTCTTGACTTGTCATGGGCTTGCATTTCTCACTTGTATTCTAATCTCTTGGCGTTCCCTGGGTCAAAGTCCAGAGATCTCAGGAATTTTTTGAGAGAGGAATTTCTAAACGCACTGATTTGGCCTTTCTTTGTGCTAAACTTGTTTGAATGTTTGTTCTGGCCACAGAGACTTCGTCCAGCTTACTAACTACTTTTGTTTTACAACCTAGAATTTAGTCCAGATTGTTAGCTGCCTACAGCTGTGTGTGTGTGTGTGTGCGCGCACACACACACTCAGTCTTATCTGACTTTTTGCCACCCCATGAAATGTAACCCACCAGGCTCTTCTATCTATGGGATTTCCCAAGCAAGCATACTGGAAGAGGTTGCGATTTTCTTCTCCAGGGAAATCTTCCCAACACAAGAATCGAACTTTTGTCTCTGGCTTTGGCAGGCAGGTTCTTTACCAGCTGACCCATCATGAAAGCTCCAGCTGGCTTCAGTTATGCCCTAGCTACCAACTGAGAAGCTGTCATGTTCCAATGAAGCTTCTGGTAGAGGTGGATAAAGAGACATAACACTATGCTGCCAAACCACACCCATCCTCAGTTTACATTGCAGTGTAAACTGATTATGCAGTTGTTTCTGGTGCTTTCCTTTGAGTCATCTTGACACTTGCCACAGATGTTTTTAAGGATTTGATTCCTCTCTACTAGACAGACCTTTGTTGACAAAGTAATGTCTCTGCTTTTCAATATGCTGTCTAGGTTGGTCATAACTTTCCTTCCAAGGAATAAGTGTCTTTTAATTTCATGCCACTCATAAACTCAAAGGCACCTGCCTTTAAAACTTGAACTCTGGTGACACAAGTCATACCGTCTAGAGTGTACAGGTCCAAATAGGGCTCTGTTTGTAATAGTCACTCATTAAATATTTCTTGGGAGAATGTATTTTTCCAATGCTTCTTACCATTTCCCCTCTATTGCTTCATTCACTCAGTCCATCACTCAGTTATTCATCAAGTACTTATTAAGTACTTGCTATGTGACAGAGACTGTCCTAGATATAGGGAATATATCAAAGGAACAAAAGAGGCAAGAATTTCTTTCCTCCTGGAGCTTTCATCCCTTATTATGATAAGGCTAAAGCAATAAATACCTTGGCATGCTATATATATTATAAATGGTCATAATTAATATAAACAAAAATAAAATAGGGAAAGGGGGTGAAGGAGGTTGGCGTCAGAGGAGGGATGAAGTTGATTAGGGTACTTCTGTGTTAAAACGATGGGAGATTAGGAAGAACTGGCAAAAAGAAAGACTGATAAAGAATAGCCAGTGGGGTAGAAGGAAAACAAAGGATGCGTGATTTGGGGAGTTAGTCAGTTCAGTTAGTCAGTTCAGTAGCTCAGTCATGTCCAACTCTTTGCGACCCCATGAACCGCAGCATGCCAGGCCTCCCTATCCATCACCAACTCCCGGAGTTCACAAACCCATGTCCATTGAGTTGGTGATGCCATCCAACCATCTCATCCTCTGTCGTCCCCTTCTCCTCTTGCCCTCAATCTTTCCCAGCATCAGGGTCTTTTCAAATGAGTCAGCTCTTCGCATCAGTTGGCCAAAGTATTGGAGTTTCAGCTTCAATATCAGTCCTTCCAATGATATTCAGGACTTATTTCCTTTAGGATGGACTGGTTGGATCTCCATGCAGTCCAAGGGACTCTCAAGAGTCTTCTCCAGCATCACATTTCAAAAGCATCAATTCTTCGGCACTCAGCTTTCTTTATAGTCCAACTGTCACATCTATACATGACTACTGGAAAAACCATAGCCTTGACTAGACAACTTGACCTTTGTTGACAAAGTAATGTCTCTGCTTTTCAATATGCTGTCTAGGTTGGTCATAACTTTCCTTCCAAGGAATAAGTGTCTTTTAATTTCATGGCTACAATCACCATCTGCAGTGATTTTGGAACCCCCAAAAATAAAGTCAGTCACTGTTTCCACTGTTTCCCCACCTATTTCCCATGAAGTGATGGGACTGGTTGCCATGATCTTAGTTTTCTGAATGTTGAGTTTTAAGTCAACTTTTTCACTCTCCTCTTTCACCTTCATCAAGAGACTCTTTAGTTCTTCACTTTCTGCCATAAGGGTGGTGTCATCTGCATATGTGAGGTTATTGATATTTTTCCCGTCTATCTGATTCCAGCCTGTGCTTCCTCCAGCCCAGTGTTTCTCATGATGTACTCTGCATATAAGTTAAATAAGCAGGATGACAGTATACAGCCTTGATGTACTCCTTTTCCTATTTGGAACCAGTCTGTTGTTCCATGTCCAGTTCCAACTGTTGCTTCATGATCTGCATATAGGTTTCTCAAGAGGCAGGTCAGGTGGTCTGGTATTCCCATCTATTTCAGAATTTTCCACAGTTTATTGTGATCCACACAGTCAAAGGCTTTGGCATAGTCAATAAAGCAGAAATAGATGTTTTTCTGGAACTTTCTTGCTTTTTCGATGATCCAGGGGATGCTGGCAATTTGATCTCTGGTTCTTCTGCCTTTTCTAAAACTAGCTTGAACATCTGGAAGTTCATGGTTCACAGATTGCTGAAGCCTGGCTTGGAGAATTTTAAGCATTACTTTACTAGCATGTGAGATAAGTGCAATTGTGTGGTAGTTTGAGCATTCTTTGTCCCTGCCTTTCTTTGGAATTAGAATGAAAGCTGACCTTCTCCAGTCCTGTGGCCACTGCTGAGTTTTCCCAATTTGCTGACATATTGAGTGCAGCACTTTCACAGCATCATCTTTCAGCATTTGATATAGCTCAACTGGAATTCCATCACCTCCACTAGCTTTGTTGAAAGTGATACTTCCAAAGGTCCATTTGACTTCACATTCCAGGATGTCTGGCTCTAGGTGAGTGATCACACCATCATGATTATCTGGGTCGTGAAGATCTTTTTTGTATAGTCCTTCTGTGTATACTTGCCACCTCTTCTTAATATCTTCTGCTTCTGTTAGGTCCCTTCTATTTCTGTCCTTTATTGACCCCATCTTTGCATGAAATGTTCCTTTGGTATCTCTAATTTTCTTGAAGAGATCTCTAGCCTTTCCCATTCTATTGTTTTTCTCTAGTTCTTTGCATTGTTCACTGAGGAAGGCTTTCATATCTCTCCTTGTTATTCTTTGGAACTCTGCATTCAAATGGGTATATCTTTCCTTTTCTCCTTTGCTTTTCACTTCCCTTATTTTCACAGCTATTTGTAAGGCCTCCTCAGAAAGCAATTTTGCTTTTTTGCATTTCTTTTTCTTGGGGATGGTCTTGATTCCCATCTCCTGTACAATGTCATGAACCTCCATCCATAGTCCATCAGGCACTCTGTCTATCAGATCTAGTCCCTTAAATCTATTTCTCACTTCCACTGTGAGGGATTTGATTTAGGTCATACCTGAATGGTCTAGTGGTTTTCTCCACTTTCTTCAATTTCAGTCTGAATGTGGCAATAAGGAGTTCATGATCTGAACCACAGTCAGCTCCTGGTATTGTTTTTGCTGACTATATAGAGCTTCTCCATATTTGGCTGCAAAGGATATATAATCAATCTGATTTTGGTGTCGGCCATCTGGTGATGTCCATGTGTAGATTCTTCTCTTGTGTTGTTGGAAGAGAGTGTTTGCTATGACCAGTGTGTTCTCTTGGCAGAACTCTATTAGCCTTTGCCCTGCTTCATTCTGTACTCCAAGGCCAAATTTGCCTGTTACTCCAGGTGTTTCTTGACTTCCTACTTTTGCATTCCATTCCCCTATAATGAAAAGAACATCTATTTTGGGTGTTAGTTCTAGAAGGTCTTGTAAATCTTCATATAACCATTCAACTTCAGCTTCTTCAGCGTTACTGGTCAGGGCATAGACTTGGATTACCATGATATTGAATGGTTTGCCTTGGAAATGAATAGAGATCATTCTTTTGTTTTTTAGATTGCATCCAAGTACTGCATTTCAGACTCTTTTGTTGACTATGATGGCTACTCCATTTCTTCTAAGGATTTCTGCCCACAGTGGTAGATATAATGGTCATCTGAGTTAAATTCACCCATTCCAGTCCATCTTAGTTTGCTGATTCCTAGAATGTCGACGTTCTCTCTTGTCATCTCCTGTTTGACCACTTCCAATTTGCCTTGATTTGTGGACCTAACATTCCAGGTTCCTATGCAATATTGCTCTTTACAGCATTGAACCTTGCTTCTATCACCAGTCCCATCCACATCTGGGTGTTGTTTTTGCTTTGGCTCCATCTATTCATTGTTTCTGGAGTTATTTCTCGACTGATCTCCAGTAGCATATTGGGCACCTACCTACCTGGGGAATTCATCTTTCAGTGTCCTATCTTTTTGCCTTTTCATACTTTTCATTGGTTCTCAAGGCAAGAATACTGAAGTGGTTTGCCATTCCCTTCTCCAGTGGACCACATTCTGTCAGACCTCTCCACCATGACCCGTCTGTCTTGGGTGGCCCCACATGGCATGGCTTATAGTTTCATTGAGTTAGACAAGGCTGTGGTCCGTGTGATAAGAATGGCTAGTTTTCTTTGATCATGGTTTCAGTCTGTCTGCCCTCTGATGCCCTCTCATGCCCTCTCTCAGTGCCTACCATCTTACTTGGGGAGTCAAGAAGATAAGAACTGAGAACTAATATGGAGGCCATTTGTTACTTATCAAGAGCAGTTCCACTGGTAATGGAGAGAAAAACCTGATTGGAATTATTTAAAATAATAATTGGAGAAGCATATGAAAAGTTTCAACATCATCAGCCTTCAAGAAATGGCAAATTAATACTAAAGAGATACCAGTTTCTCCCACTAGACTGAATTAAATTAAAAGGACAGTAAAATCAGATGTTGGTGAGAATACGGAGATTTACATTGTTGGTGGCCATATAAATTGGTAAAGCCAGTTTGGAAAATTAACTGGCAATATCTTTTGAACTAAACATGATCCTACCACAATTCCATTCCAGGCTATATATCCAATAGGAATGAGTGCTGTGTGTAGCAAAATATTTTAAGAATGTTCAAAGTAGCTTTATTAATGATAGCAAAAAGTTGAAAGCAATTCAAATATTCACCCATAGAATAATCTGTGGTATGTTCATACAGCATACAAGAAATGAAAAAGAATGAACCACTGCCATCCTTAACAATACAAATGAATCTCACAGACGTAATATTGCATGAAGAAGCTAGACATGAAAGAGTATATACTGTGTGATTCCATTAATATGACATTCAGAAATAGGCAAAAATTAATCTATGGTGATAGAGTATAAAATTGATATTATCCTTGAGATAGTGATCAGAAAGGGGCATGAGAGAACCTCTCATGAGGACTGCTATTTATTCTAGTTTTAATCAGAGTTATGCTTAAATGTTATACACTTAAGATCTATGTATTTCATTCTTTGAGTGTGTCTCTCAGTCCGAGTCTTTGTGATCCCATGGACTATAGCCCGACAGGCTCCTCTGTTCATAGGATTCTCCAGAAAGGAGTGGGTTGCCACTCACTTCTCCAGAGGATCTTCCAACCCAGGGATCAAACTCACATCTTGCACATTACAGGAAGATTATTTACCATCTGAGCCATGAGGGAAGCCAAGTGCTTAAGTGCTATACACTTAAGATCATGTATTTCATTCTAGGTAAGTCATACATTAATAAAAAGTGTTTAGACATAGAATTAAGAAAAGATAATAGGGACAACTTTTTCTTTTCTTTCCCCAATACTAACATGGGGAAGTTCTAAGCACATATAATCTTAGAATGGGAAAGGATTTAAAGATCATCCTGTCCGAACTTCTTCCACAGTATCCTATGAAGCATACCACTTTCCTGCAGGCTGGTGTCTGGAATACGTGCCTTTGAGTACTGATCACTTTTCTACATGTCTGGACATCATTTTGGTTGACTCTCTTGATTATCATGGTATGTCAGTCAGGAGAAAACATAGCAATATAGATTCAGGGTAAACTTAAGGAATGACTCCTATAAGAATCAAAGATACTAAAGGTCATGTTCTGTATGGAGATGAGTAATAGTGACCAACTCCTACCTTATATTTTATGAAGAGAAGCACCATCTCTCAAGTTTAGAAGGCATATTTCAGGCGAAAGGAAAGGTGTGTGCCAGTGCAAATCCCAGGTTATTCCAAACTGGAAGTTTCTCCACATATGAAAAATACACATAAATCTTTTGAGCTTCAGTGGGATCAATTTAAATGCTTTTAGGTAAGCTGCTATAAAGATAGCAAAGACAAGAATGATCAAAGTAATGTCAGACCCCCAGCTGAACTGCTTGACTTGTTCAGAGGCTGCCTTTCAGCTTGTCCGAGTGAGGAGCTTTACCCTTTGTATTAATTTGGAAATAACTCATGACACAGCATAGACCAAATTCTCCCTCTCTTGAAGCCCAGCCAACTTCCGGGGCTATAACTTTCCTTGGTAAAGAGCACACCCTGAGCCTTGGGAAGCTTCCTTGAGAGATCCTCAGCAGTGAGATGTGGCAACAGGAGTAGGGACAAGAACTGATAAACTGGGAGAAGGAGTTTGCTGGGCTAGTGGGAATCTTTCTCCTGCTTTCTACCCTGGGCACACCAAAATCATGTAGTAAAGGAAATCTACCCTTCCCTGTGTGCAGGCTGCGTGCTAAGTTGCTTCAGTCATATCCGACTCTTTGTAACCCTATGGACTGTAGCCTACCAGGCTCCTTAGTCCCTGAAGCAAGTACAAATTTGAAGAGGGTGGAAACTGGCTGTGGAGCAGTTAGCATGGCAGGGATAAAGCTGTTCGTTTTGTGGGAACATTTTGTGGGAAGCAGTTGAAGCAGGGAGTGGAGAGCAGAGTCATGAAAACCTGTCCTGCTGACTGCAATCTGTGCTACAGGAAATTGCATAATAGAGGTTTCATCAGCATCTAAGTTGCTGAAGCCAATGTTGTTCACCTCTTAGGACATGAGTCATGACTGTAAACACTCACTCACACAAACACACATACACTGATCTGGATGGTAATATCCAGTGGGAATCATGTGATGAAAATAGAAACAATCAAAAGATCATATAGTACCTTCATTATCAACCACTCCCACATAGGTGCACAAAAATATTAATTTAGAGACCAAAATGATGCTCACATGCAGTATACACTGTAAGTTCTCATTAGTTGTGTTGACTGAGAAACGAATGGATGTTGGCTAGTTCAGTTTAGTCGCTCAGTCATGTCTGACTCTATGCAACCCCATGAATCACAGCACGCCAGGCCTCCCTGTCCATCACCAACTCCCGGAGTTCACTCAAACTCACACCCATCGAGTCAGTGATGCCATCCAGCCATCTCATCCTCTGTCGTCCCCTTCTCCTTCTTCCCCCAATCCCTCCCAGCATCAGTCTTTTCCAATGAGTCAACTCTTTGCATGAGGTGGACAAAGTACTGGAGTTTCAGCTTTAGCATCATTCCTTCCAAAGAAATCCCAGGGCCGATCTTCTTCAGAATGGACTGGTTGGATCTCCTTGCAGTCCAAGGGACTCTCAAGAGTCTTCTCCAACACCACAGTTCAAAAGCATCAATTCTTCGGTGCTCAGCTTTCTTCACAGTCCAACTTTCACATCCATACATGACCACTGGAAAAACCATAGCCTTGACTAGACGAACCTTTGTTGGTAAAGTAATGTCTCTGTTTTTCAATATGCTGTCTAGGTTGGTCATAACTTTCCTTCCCAGGAGTAGGCATTTTAAAATTAAACTCAGATAAATTTTTAAAGGGCTTCCCTGGTGGCTCATCTGGTAAAGAATCCACCTGCAATGTGGGAGACCTGAGTTCAATTCCTGGGTTGGGAAGATCCCCTGGAGAAGGAAATGGCTAACTACCCACTCCAGTAGGTTGGCCTAGAGAATTCCATGGACTGTATGGTTCATGGGGTTGCAAAGAGTCAGACATGACTGAGTGACTTTCACTTTAAACTTTTAAAAATTCTTAACTATTTTAATTTTTCATCTAGTAAATTAAAAAGTAGATTTAGTGATAACTAACAAAGGTTGATTAAAGTGTGGGGAAATGGACACTCACAAGAGAGTATAAATTTGTATACATTTTTCTATAGATCAGTTTGGCAATATAAAACAGAAATATCAAAATAAAAATTTCATTTACCTAATTTTAGGTAATTCTAATTTTAGTACTTTTCAAGAATATCACTAGCATTGTTTTCAGAGACTGTGTTCTTTACACAATGAGGTAATACATCAACATTAAAAATGATGTTTTAAAGGGGATATTTTGAAAGTGGTATGGAGGCTCAAGAGCGAGGGTATAGATGAATACATGTAGCTGATTAACTTCTTTGTACAGCAGAAACTAATGGAACATTGTAAAGCAACTATACCCAAATAAAAAAATAAAGAGTATTTTGTTGTTTGTTGATATGGAAATATGGAAATTTGTTGATGAGTGGGAAAATATATTTAAAAACACTAAAATGCAGTGTGAATAGTATGATCTCATTTCGTAAATAAATATGTAAATAGTTGCACACAAAACTCAGATAAACTTTTCATAAATAGTATGCATCTCAAAATTATTTCTGTTGAAAGCTCCAAATTGCCTTATAGCTAGGATTCAATGAGTTAGCTTGAAATAAAGGGGAAAAAGAGACAGAGTAATGCAACTTAAGGCTTAGTATTCAACATCTAAGGAACCAGATCAGTGTTTTCCAATCTAATGTATGGGCATTAGAATCACTGGGAATATTCACATTTTTGGGTCTGGGGTCCCTCTAAACTGGTACTGGTAAGGCTTCCAAAGTGATTTTAATGTGCAGCCACAGATGGGATCTAACACATTAGGTGCAGTGGTTCTCAAAGTGTGGTTCCTGGACCAACATCATCAATATCCCCTGATAATTTGTTAAATAGGCAAATTATTGGTTCCTACCATAGCCTTACTGAATCAGAAACTTTGGGAGTGCTGGGCCCAGCTGTTTATGGTTTAACAAGTGCTCCAAGTGCTTTTGATACAGCCTAAAATATGAGAAGGCCAGTTTCTTGGTGGCTTAGTGGTAAAGAATCCACCTGCCAATGCAGGAGATGCAGGTTCAATCCCTGGGTTGGGAGGATCCCCTGGAGAAGGAAATGGCAACCCACTACAATATACTTGCCTGGGAAATCCCATGGTTAGGAGAGCCTGGCAGACTACAGTGCATGGGGTCGCAAGAGAGTTGGACCCGACTGAGCGACTAAACAACAGCAACTAGGTATGAAAAACCTTACCTCAGGGAAACAGTGCCATGAGTTTCAGGTGATCAACCACAGGGAACCTAATTTAAAGAGGCCAGATCAGAGCTCTGCATGATAGCAGATGGACTATTCTAAACAGAGGTCAGCATAGTTACAAATGCCCAAAATTAAAAAAAAAAAAAATTAATCAGGGAAAGGGAATTTATGCTGATGCACACACACAGGCAATGATCTTCCAAAGCAAGGTAAACTGACATATGTGAGAAAGCTTTGTTACATGTTACATGTTTCCAATACCTGGAAGTGCTCAGCTGCTGCTATTGACAACACTTTCCCACAGTAATACACCCTCCATGTTACAACCACAGTAATATTTTCCACTTGCAACACTGATCATCCCACCTCCATTTCCAGACTTAAAAACCCCAAGGCTTTCCGTTGCCTGCAGGGCAAAGACCAAAATTCCTAACATAGCTTAAAAGGTCTCACACATTCTGATCCCCACCCATTCCCACCCTCGTGTCACAGGGTGTTCCCTGGTGAGTTCAATGTCTTGGCTACATTGGCCTACTTTCTGTCCTTGGGACTCCAAACCATCCCTCCTGCCACATTCTTTTCATATAATGTACCCTCTGCCTAGAGCATTCTCTCCTCCTGTCATTGTCTATTCAATTCTTGCGCAGCCTTCAAATCTCAGCCATCACCTCTACAAGGTAAACTTCCCTGGTCCTGCTGACCAGGTCAGTTTGAAGGACATGTACTCTCTTCTTAAGAGCATTCCTCATACTTACGAGCTTGCATGCGTTGGTGAGTCTCCTTGACTCATACCTTTCCCCTCCACCATTTGGTCAACTCCACATAGTCAAGCTCTCTTTCATAGCCCTGGCATATTGATGGCACAGGGCTTGACATGCAGCAAAGACACAAGACCGCTTTTAATGAGTGGATGACTGGATGGATAGATAAATGAATAAGTGAATAGTAGTTTGGCTATACTGCTAGGACTCCCTACTGACAGTGGTCATTGACTTGCATCACACTATCCACATCCCTTATTTGAGGTCCATACAGTCTTACTGAAAGGGACACAAGGACATTCTGAAGGTGTGTCTCTTGTGTATCATCACAGTTTTGGGTCTTGAGATTACCTCAAGGGAGAATATTGAATTAGAAGTCAAGTGCTTTTCTTAGCTGTTACTCTGTCTCTATTAGCCTGTACATGCTAGCTTTGCCACAGTGAATTGTATGCGACACATTACTACTTCCTGGCATCATATGAGCAGGTTCTGCCCATTGACTTCTCATAACTGAGCTTGTTTTGATAAACTTAAACTTTCACATTCAGTTTCGGTTCAGTTGCTCAGTCGTGTCTGACTTTTTGTGACCCCATGGACTGCAGCACACAAGGCTTCCCTGTCTATCACCAATTCCCTGAACTTGCTCAAACTCATGTCCATTGTATCAGTGATGCCATCCAAACCTCTCATCCTCTGTCATCCCTTTCTCTTCCTGCCTTCAATCTTTTTCAGCATCAGTTCAGTCGCTCAGTCGTGTCCGACTCTTCGCGACCCCGTGAATCGCAGCACGCCAGGCCTCCCTGTCCATCACCAACTCCCGGAGTTCACTCAGACTCACGTGCATCAAGGTCAGTGATATCATCCAGCCATCTCATCCTCTGTCATCCCTTTCTCCTCCTGCCCCCAATCCCTCCCAGCATCAGAGTCTTTTCCAATGAGTCAACTCTTCACATGAGGTGGCCAAAGTACTGGAGTTTCAGCTTTAGCATCATTCCTTCCAAAGAAATCCCAGGGCTGATCTCCTTCAGAATGGACTGGTTGGATCTCCTTGCAGTCCAAGGGACTCTCAAGAGTCTTCTCCAACACCACAGTTCCAAAGCATCAATTCTTCAGCTCTCAGCTTTCTTCACAGTCCAACTCTCACATCCATATATGACCACAGGAAAAACCATAGCCTTGACTAGATGGACCTTTTTTGGCAAAGTAATGTCTCCGCTTTCGAATATGCTGTCTAGGTTGGTCATAACTTTTCTTCCAAGGAGAAAGCATTTTTTAATTTCATGGATGCAGTTACCATCTGCAGTGATTTTGGAGCACTCCAAAATAAAGTCTCTCACTGTTTCCATTGTTTCCCCATCTATTTGCATGAAGTGATGGGACCAGGTGCCATTCTGAATGTTGAGTTTTAAGCCAACGTTTTCACTCTCCTCTTTCATTTTCATCAAGAGGCTCTTTAGTTCTTCGCTTTCCATAAGGGTGGTGTCACCTGGTATGTGAGGTTATTGATATTTCTCCTGTCAATCTTGATTCCAGCTTGTGCTTCATCCAGCTCTGCATTTTGCCTGATGTACTCTGTATGTAAGTTAAATAAACAGGGTGACAATATACAGCCTTGATGTACTCCTTTACTGATTTGGAACCAGTCTGTTGTTCCATGTCCAGGTCTAATTGTTGCTTCTTGACCTGCATACAGATTTCTCAGGAGGCAGGTAAGGTGGTCTGGTATTCCCATCTCTTGAAGAATTTTCCACAGTTTGTTGTGATCCAGACAGTCAAAGGCTTTGGTGCAGTCAATAAAGCAGAAGTAGATGTTTTCCCGGAACTCTCTTGCTTTTTTAATGATCCAATGGATGTTAGCAATTTGATCTCTGGTTCCTCTGCCTTTTCTATATCTAGTCTGTACATCTGGAAGTTCATGGTTCACGAACTGCTGAAGCCTGGCTTGGAGAATTTTGATCATTACTTTGCTAGTGTGTGAGATGAGTGCAACTGTGTGGTAGTTTGAACATTCTTTGGCATTGCCTTTCTTTGAAATTGGAATGAAACTGACTTTTTCCAGTCCTGTGGCAACTGCTGAGTTTTCCAAATTTGCTGGCATATTGAGTGCAGCACTTTCTAACATATTGAGTGAAACACTTTCAAATCTTATAGGATCTGAAATAGCTCAACTGGAATTCCATCACCTCCACTAGCTTTGTTCATAGTGATGCTTCCTAAGGCCCACTTGACGTCACATTCCAGAATGTATGGCTTAAGGTGAGTGACCACACCATCGTGATTATCTGGGTCATGAAGATCTTTCTTGTATAGTTCCGCTGGGTATTCTTGCCACCTCTACTTAATATCGTCTGCTTCTGTTAAGTCTATACAATTTCTGTCCTTTATTGAGCCCATATTTGCATGAAATGTTCCCTTGGTATCTCTAATTTTCTTGAAGAGATATCTAGTCCTTCCCATTCTATTGTTTTCCTCCATTTCTTTGCATTGATTCCTGAGGAAGGCTTTCTTCTCTCTGCTTGCTATTCTTTGGAACTCTGCATTCAGATGTTTATATCTTTCCTTTTCTCCTTTGCCTTTAGCTTCTCTTCTTTTCTCAGCTATTTGTAAGGCCTCCTCAGACAACCATTTTGCCTTTTTGCATTTCTTTTTCTTGGGGATAGTCTTTATCACTGCCTCCTGTAAAATGTCATGAACCTCCATCCATACTTCTTCAGGCACTCTCTCAGACCTAATCCCTTGAATATATTTGTCACTCCTACTGTATAATCGTAAGGGATTTGATTTGGGTCATACCTGAATGGTCTAGTGGTTTTCCCTACTTTCTTCAATTTAAGACTGAATTTTGCAATAAGGAGTTCATCATGATCTGAGCCACAGTCAACTCCTGGTCTTGTTTTTGCTGACTGTATAGAGCTTCTCCATCTTTGGCTGCAAAGGATATAATCAATCTGATTTCAGCATTTATCACCTGGTGATGTCCATGTGTAGAGTCTTTTCTTGTGTTCTTGGAAGAGGATGTTCACATACCAACAGCCTAAAGCAGTACTTAAGTCAAAATAGGCATTTAATGTGTGGGGAAAGATTGGTGTTAGAGCAAAGTTTTGGTCTAATTAGGTAATGACATCAATTTACTCATGGTTCAATGCTGCTGAGGAGACAAAGTGTTTCTGGATGTACTTTCTTCCAAGTGAAGGACACAAGTTCCCCCCAAAGTAGTCGTTAGATTTGTCAGTAGCAATAGCAAATGCAAAAAGAGAATGAAATTCTGTATGTAAAGTATTGATGGAAAAGAAATTTGGACTAAGAATTTTATATCAAGTTACATTTTCATTTAAAAAAACGGCTTAATAAAAAAGAGGCATACACAGCCTCATGTTTACCTTATAAAGATACTACCTTGAATGTGCTTTTGAAGAAAGTTCTAAATAAGAAATTTCTAAAGAAGAGAAACCAGGAATTGCTACAAGAGATGAAAAAAGAATGTAATCAAATATCTTGGTAAAGTCTATTGTTCTCTTTTTAAAACCTAGAACCGGAGAAAAACAAAAAGGGAAGCATCAAACCCAGAACTAAAATTTAGACAACATGATAGATTAATATGGAGATAAAACAATATTTTAATGTAAAATAGAAGTATTAACACATGAAACAACTAATAAGGATATATGAATAAGAGTATGAATGTTATAAGAAAAAAATAGGGTATACAACATCTGAAATAGCAGACAAAAACTCAATCTGTTCCTTGGGATGCAGGAAAGGAGAATAAAAAAACTTAAAGAAGCTATGAAAATGAATAAAGATGAATTCTCTGGTCTGCTTAAGAATAGTGAACTGAGATTTGACAGTGGGGGGAAGAGGCAGAATTAGGAGACATTCGGTTTTGGAGGACAAACCCTCAGTGGCCTCAATGTCATTATTCACCTTTTCCCTTCTGATCATGACAAAACTGAGAAGCCTTCATCGTGGCCATTGTTCTTACTTAGACACTGTGTAACCAAATGAAGCTATTTGGAAAATAGACGTTTTGTTTTCCCTGCCCTGGGTCTCAGGGAGAGTCTTGGAAGTCTGGCCAGCTCTTAAGTTTCAGATGAGGGAGCTGGCTATCAGAGGCAAATGGCAGGCCAGGTTAATAACCAGCACAACAACTGGTGTAAGGGTGCCAGACACAGGGTCTCTCCATGGGGTCTGTTCCCTGTTCCAGGGACTAAAGATAAATGAATTGTTTGAAATGTGCAACCACCATACTTGTCAACTAGTTACAAAATTTGGGCCAGAAGAGCCATAAGAGATGAAAATCTCTGAGCACTGGAAGTTTATATACTTGACTTTTCCCAGGTGGCTCAGATGGTAAAGCATCTGCCTGCAATGAGGGAGACCTGGTTTTGATTCCCAGGTTGGGAATATACCCTGGGGAAGGAAATGGCAACCCACTCCAGTACCCTTGCCTGGAAAATCCAATGGACAGAGGAGCCTGGTAGGCCACAGTCCATGGGGTCGCAGAGAGTTGGACATGACTGACTTCAATATATAATATATATTTGAATATACATAGAGCCCCAAACATTTGACTTTGATGGTAAGTTTTAAATCAGGGAGGATTAGCTTGCATGGGAAAGAACTCACCTCCTAGGCTGAGTTAGCTTCTATGGACATTAATCACTTTCCTCAAATATTTCAATTTCAAAGGGATATATTGAACTTCCACTTTCTCAAGACAGAATAGTAACAATGCACATGTGTTTTTGGTGTGAGAAAAACCACTCACATGAGTAGAATTTCCCTCATTGTTTTCCAGGTGAAGTCTGTCTTCCCTGGCTTGACAGAACATTGACAGCCTAGAAAGCCTCAGTTCTGGGGGAAATGTCCAGTGAGCAGTGAATCTTGATGCCCTCTGGTGGGGAAGGAGGCATTTTAGCAAATCCAGTTCCAGGGTCATATGAAGGAGCATTTCAGAGTGAAACATCTTCTAGCATGCAACAGGAAGCAATGGGAAGTTCGCATTCATGACTCTTTATTCCCAGGACAAGGAGTCGGAGTCTACACATGCTCTGCCAGCATGAACAATTAGCTCTTTCCAGGGAAAATAAGAAACAAATGCCAAGAATATAAAAAGAAATTTAGGGTCAACCATTTAATTCCCATTAAGGACAGTGGCTCAGATCATGACTCCTTATTGCCAAATTCAGACTTAAATTGAAGAAAGTAGGGAAAATCACTAGACCATTCAGGTATGACCTAAATCAAATCCCTAATGATTATACAGTGGAAGTGAGAAATAGATTTAAGGGACTAGACCTGATAGACAGAGTGCCTGATGAACTATGGATGGAGGTTCCTGACATTGTACAGGAGACAGGGATCAAGACCATCCCTATGGAAAAGAAATGCAAAAAAGCAAAATGGTGGTCTGGGGAGGCCTTACAAATAGCTGTGAAAAGAAAAGAAGCCAAAAGCAAAGGAGAAAAGGAAAGATATAAGCATCTGAATGCAGAGTTCCAGAGAATAGCAAGAAGAGATAAGAAAGCCTTCCTCAATGATCAATGCAAAGAAATGGAGGAAAACAACAGAATGGGAAAGACTAGAGATCTCTTCAAGAAAATCAGAGATACCAAGGGAACATTTCATGCAAAGATGGGCTCGATAAAGGACAGAAATGGTATGGACCTAACAGAAGCAGAAGATATTAAGAAGAGGTGGCAAGAATACACAGAAGAACTGTACAAAAAAGATCTTCATGACCCAGATAATCATGATGGTGTGATCACTCACCTAGAGCCAGACATCCTGGAATGTGAAGTCAAGTGGGCCTTAGAAAGCATCACTATGAACAAAGCTAGTGGAGGTGATGGAATTCCAGTTGAGCTATTTCAAATCCTGAAAGATGATGCTGTGAAAGTGCTGCACTCAATATGCCAGCAAATTTGGAAAACTCAGCAGTGGCCACAGGACTGGAAAAGGTCAGTTTTCATTCCAATCCAAAAGAAAGGCAACGCCAAAGAATGTTCAAACTACTGCACAATTGCACTCATCTCACACGCTAGTAAAGTAATGCTCATAATTCTCCAAGCCAGGCTTCAGCAATACGTGAACCGTGAACTTCCAGTTGTTCAAGCTGCTTTTAGAAAAGGCAGAGGACCAAGAGACCAAATTGCCAACATCCGCTGGATCATCAAAAAAGCAAGAGAGTTCCAGAAAAACATCTATTTCTGCTTTATTGACTATGCCAAAACCTTTGACTATGTGGATCACAATAAACTGTGGACAATTCTGAAAGAGATGAGAATACCAGACCACCTGACCTGCCTCTTGAGAAATTTGTATGCAGGTCAGAAAGCAACAGTTAGAACTGGACATGGAACAACAGACTGGTTCCAAATAGGAAAAGGAGTACGTCAAGGCTGTATATTGTCATCCTGCTTATTTAACTTCTATACAGAGTACATCATGAGAAATGCTGGGCTGGAAGAAGCACAAGCTGGAATCAAGATTGCCGGGAGAAATATCAATAACCTCAGATATGCAGATGACACCACCCTTATGGCAGAAAGTGAAGAGAAACTAAAAAGCCTCTTGATGAAGGTGAAAGAAGACAGTGAAAAAGTTGGCTTAAAACTCAACATTCAGAAAACGAAGATCATGGGATCTGGTCCCATCACTTAATGGGAAATAGATGGGGAAACAGTGGAAACAGTGTCAGACTTTATTTTTTTGGGCTCCAAAATCACTGCAGATGGTGACTGCAGCCATGAAATTAAAAGACACTTACTCCTTGGAAGAAAAGTTATGACCAACCTGCTGCTAAGTCACTTCAGTCGTGTCCGACTCTGTGCGACCCCATAGACAGCAGCCCACCAGGCTCCCCTGTCCCTGGGATTCTCCAGGCAAGAACACTGGAATGGGTTGCCATTTCCTTCTCCAATGCATGAAAGTGAAAAGTGAAAGTGAAGTCGCTCAGCCGTGTCTGACTCTTAGTGACCCCATGGACTGCAGCCCACCAGGCTCCTCCGTCCATGGGATTTTCCAGGCAAAAGTACTGGAGTGGGGTGCCATTGCCTTCTCCAATGACCAACCTAGATAGCATATTGAAAAGCAGAGACATTAGTTTGCCAACAAAGGTCCATCTAATCAAGGCTATGGTTTTTCCAGTTGTTATGTATGAATGTGAGAGTTGGACTGTGAAGAAAGCTGAGTGCCGAAGAATTGATGCTTTTGAACTGTGGTGTTGGAGAAGACTCTTGAGAGTCCCTTGGACTTCAAGGAGATCTAACCAGTCCATTCTGAAGGAGATCAGCCCTGGGATTTCTTTGGAAGGAATGATGCTGAAGCTGAAACTCCAGTACTTTGGCCATCTCATGCAAAGAGTTGACTCATTGGAAAAGATGCTGAGAGGGATTAGGGGCAGGAGGAGAAGGGGACAACAGAGGATGAGATGGCTGGATGGCATCACTGACTCGATGGACTTGAGTCTGAGTGAACTCCGGGAGTTGGTGATGGACAGGGAGGCCTGGCATGCTGCGATTCATGGGGTCGTAAAGAGTCGGACATGACTGAGCGACTGAACTGAACTGAACTGAAGCAGTTAATTTTTCTTAGGTTCTGGAAACACAGGTTAATTAGCATTCAAATACATTTCTCTATTTCAAGGTCATGGTTTTCTTGAGGAAATTACTGACTGACTTCTCTTGCCTAATATGTTAGGACTGACTGACTTCTCTTGCCTAATATTTTAGCACTCCTAGGAATTTCTACAGTTTAGGATAAGCACTTGTTGAAAAATTGTATTAACAAGTTTTATTAATAGAAAATACTGTGAAATACATTATATCTAACACACAGTTTGTTTAAACTTACACATACACATGAGAGTTCCTTCATAACTTGAGCCTGCAAAAGCTATTTGTCTTTCCCATAAATCCGAATTGGAGATGTGTGTATCTTTGTAATTCAGGTGTCACAGTTTATCTCTTTGAAACGCTATAGAACTTGTTCAGTTTAGTCCTCATCACAAAACTATTGTTTCCTCTAAGTGTAAGAAGGATCCCTAGAGGCTTGAACTTGGCTGACAGAATTACTGTGTTCTAAAATCCAATAGATTAATCCATTAGTATAGCTCAATGGATTAGTGAGTTGGCTACTTGGTCTGATTTTTCTTTTTTTTCTTTTTCACATTAAGAAATTTTCCTTATCAATACTTTATAATAAAATATATATTATAAATCTATATTTATAATATATATAATATTTTATATTATAAAATATAATAAATATAATATGTAAGTAAATGTAAATATAATAAATAAATATAAAATATAATAAAATTTATATTTATTATAAATATTTTATTTATAATAAATATAAATTTGATTTATAATAAAATATTATTAATATTTTATTCTCTTTACCTCATATTTTAGTTTTTAAAAACTTTCAAAGATATTGAGAAGATCATAGACTAATTCAGTAAACATAGTTATATATACAACTAGGTATACCAATTGATTACATTTTGGAAATTTTGCTTCTCTCTCTCTCCTGAATTCATTTGAAACTAAATTCATCATGACATTTCATCTGAACTTATTCTGCTGGTATTTCCTAAAAATCAGAATATTCTTCTACATAAACAGTAGCATGAACATACCTAAAACATTACCTGTAATCTCATAGTATTTTTTTATATCCAACAAAATTGCTCCACTTGCCTTAGAAATGTCTTGTGACTAGAGTTCAATTTCTTTAAAAAATTTTTTTTTAAATTTAAATTTATTTATTTTAATTGGAGGCTAATTACTTTACAATATTGTATTGGTTTTGGTTAATTGGTTAATACATCAACATGAATCCGCCACGGGTGTACACGTGCTCCCCATCCTGAAGCCCCTCCCACCTCCCTCCCCATACCATCCCTCTGGGTCATCCCAGTGCACCAGCCCCAAGCATCCTGTAGAGTTCAATTTCTTTAAAATTTCAGTCTCACACCATTTTAGTTTGGTTTTGTTTTTGTGAAGTTGACTTTTAGATAGGACCAGTACGTAGACACATATAATGTACTATATTCTAGGTGTGTCTGTGTGTTTTCTCATGGTAATGTTTTAACTTGTTGCTCTAATCCTATACTTCTAGTAAACTGAAAGCTTGGACTATACATCCCCCGGGGCTTGTGTCATCATATTTGTTTCCTTAAAAGAAGCGGAGAAGAACTTTAGTTAGTCTTACGGGCCAACATCTTTTTCTCCTTTCTCTCCTTTACCTTTCTTTCCAAGGCACTTCCTAGATTCACTGCTCTCTTCTCCTTCAGGGCTTTTCTGCCCTTCACTTTTGCAGCCCTGTGTGAAATTTGTATTACTCTTATTTTCAGGGCTACTTCTAAACTGGAAAAAAACTTGTGTTCTGAAATCCTTACTTTAATCTCTCAATTTAAAGCACTGTCTTTCTTCTTTGGAGAAATGTCTATTTAGTTCTTTGGCCCATTTTTTGATCGGGTCATTTATTTTTCTGGAATTGAGCTGTAGGAGTTGCTTGTATATTTTTTGAGATTAGTTGTTTGTCTGTTGCTTCATTTGCTATTATTTTTTCCCGTTCTGAAGGCTGTTTTTTCACCTTGCTTATAGTTTCCTTTGTTCTGCAGAAGCTTTTAAGTTTAATTAGGTCCCATTTGTTTATTTTTGCTTTTATTTCCAATATTCTGGGAGGTGGGTCATAGAGGACATGGAAGCAACCTAGATGTCCATCAGCAGATGAATGGATAAGAAAGCTGTGGTACATATACACAATGGAGTATTACTCAGCCATTAAAAAGAATACATTTGAATCAGTTCTAATGAGGTGGATGAAACTGGAGCCTATTATACAGAGTGAAGTAAGCCAGAAAGAGAAACACCAATGTAGTATACTAACGCATATATATGGAATTTAGAAAGATGGTAACAATAACCCTGTATATGAGACAGCAAAAGAGACACAGATGTATAGAACAGTCTTTTGGACTCGGTGGGAGAGGGAGAGGGTGGGATGATTTGGGAGAATGGCATTGAAATATGTATAATATCATATATGAAACGAGTTGCCAGTCCAGGTTCGATGCATGATACTGGATGCTTGGGGCTGGTGCACTGGGACGACCCAGAGGGAGGGTATGGGGAGGGAGGAGGGAGGAAGGTTCAGGATGGGGAACACATGTATACCTGTGGCAGATTCATTTTGATACATGGCAAAACCAATACAATACTGTGAAGTTAAATAAAATAAAATTTAAAAAAATAAAATAAAGCACTGTCTTTGTAATATATTATGGAATTCCACAAAGATAGCTTTTATGGTTTTAGAGTTTGAAAGTTACTTCAAATCACTTTAGTCCTGCCTCTTTTATTTACTAATTAATTAATTCAATAAGCCTGCTTCAGGTACACTGCTAGTTATTAGGGACAGAAACTAATCAGGATATAGTGCCAGCCCTTGTTGAACTGGGAAACAGATGTGTTAATAGTTATCATTTCAGCCATAAAAACTTCCCTTTTTCTTTTGCATTCAAAAGAGACTTGCTGCCTTCCCCTCCGTGTTCATTACTTGTCACTTTTTTCATTGGACTGAGACTTCCTTTACTTTTTTGAGGTATTTTTTATCACCAGCATCTCTAGCACTTAGTACTTGTCCCTAAAACTAATAGATGTCCAATAAATGTCTGGAATATTGCTGAAGTGTTATGTGTGGTGTTATAAGAAAGAGATGTACTAACTGTAATTATAGAAATATGAACAAAGTTGTATAGAAATACTGAGATGGTGACTTTTGAACTGGAGTTCTAAAAGATGAATATGTAAATATTGTGGGGAGGATATTACAAAGAAAGCGAACTATATGTAAAAAGGCCTACGGTATTCAGAGAACAAAGTGACACTACAAAGAGCAAAATATAAGAGACAGGTTATTGGGGGAGGGCAGAGGAAGAATATAAAATGGTGGGTTGAAATTAGATATTGAAGAGTCTTAACTTCTAAGCTAAACCTTTTGGATTCTACCTTGTAGGAAACAGGAGGAAAGCAAAAACTTTAAAAGACAAGGAAAGAAATAAACCCCACACCTATGGCCACCTAATCTATGACAAAGGAGGCAAGAATATACAATAAATGTGGTGCTGGGAAAACTAGACAGCTATGTGTAAAAGAATGAAATCAGAACACTTCCTAACACCATACACAAAAATAAACTCAAAATGGATTAAAGACCTAAATGTAAACTCAGAAACTATAAAACTCTTGAAGGAAAACATAGGCAAAACACTCTATGACATAAATCACAGGAAGATCCTCCATGACCCACTTCCTAGAGTAATGGAAATAAAAATAAACAAGTGGGACCTAATTAAACTTAAAATCTTTTATACAGCAAAGGATACTATAAACAAGGTGAAAAGCCAACCCTCAGAATGGGAGAAAATAATAGCAAATGAAACAACTGACAAAGGATTAATTTTCAAAACATATAAGCAGCTCATACAAATCAATACCATAAAAACAAACAACTCAATCAAAAAATGAGAGAAGACCTAAAGAGACATTTCTCCAAAGAAGACATACAGATGGCTAACAAACACATGAAAAGATGCTCAACATCACTATTAGAGAAATGCAAATCAAAACTACAATAGTTTTGATATCAAAACTATATAGAATAGATATCACCTCACACTGGTCAGAATGGCCATCATCAAAAAGTTTACAAACAATAAATGCTCGAGAGGGTGTGGAGAAAAGGAAACCCTCTTGCACTGTTGGTGGGACAGCCACTATGGAAGATGGTATGGAGATTCGTTAAAAATCTAGGAATAAAACCACCATATGCCCCAGCAATTCCACTGCTAGGCATACATCCTGTGGAAACCAAAATTGAAAAAGACACAGGTAGCCCAGTGTTCATTGTAGCACTATTTACAATAGCTATAATACAACCTAGATGTCCATCAACAGTTGAATGGATAAAGAATCTGTGGTACATATATACAATGAAATATTACTCAGCCATAAAAGGAACACATTTGAGTCAGTTTTAATGAGGCGGATGAACCTAGAGCCTATTACTCAGAGTGAAGACAGTCAGAAAGACAAAAACAAATATCATATACTAAAACATATATATGGAATCTAGAAAGATGGTACTGATGAAATTATTTTAAGGGTAGCAATGGAGACACAGATATCTGGACATGGGGAGGGGGAGGAAGGAAAGGGTGGGATGTATGGAAAGAGTAACATGGAAACTTACATTACCATATGTAAAACAGATAGCCAATGGGAATTTACTGTATGCCTCAGGGAACTCACACCAGGGCTCTGTAACAACCTAGAGGGTTGGAATGGGAAGGGAGATGGGAGAGAGGTTCAAGAGGGAAGGGACATATGTATACCTATGGCTGATTCATGGCAATGTTGGCAGCAACCAACAAAATTCTGTTAAAGGAATTATCCTTCAATGAAAAAATAATTTAAAATTAGAAAACAAAACAAACAACCCAATCAAAAAATGGGCAGAAGACTTAAATAGGCATCTCTCCAAAGAAGACATACACATGAAACGATGCTCAATATCACTAATTATTAGAGAAATACAAGTCAAAACTACAATTACCTCACACCAGTCAGAATGGCCATCACCAAAAAATCTACAAACAGTAAATGCTGGTGAGAGTGTGGAGAAAAGGATCTTGCACTGTTGGCGAGAATGTAAATTGATACAGCCACTATGGGAGACAGTGTGGAGATTCCTTAAAAAACTAAACACAGAAGTACCATATGGCCCAACAATCCCATGACTGGGCAAGCCATAATTCAAAAGGGCACATGTACCCCAATGTCCATTGCAGCACTGTTTACAATAGCCAGGATATGAAAACAACCTAGATGTCCAATGAGAGATGAATGGATCAACAAAATGTGGTACATATATAGCTGCTACTGCTGCTGCTGCTGCTGCTAAGTCTCTTCAGTTGTGTCCTACTCTGTGTGACCCCATAGATGGCAGCCTACCAGGCTCCCCCGTCCCTGGGATTCTCCAGGCAAAAATACTGCAGTGGGTTGCCATTTCCTTCTCCAATGCATGAAAGTGAAAAGTGAAAGTGAAGTCGTTCAGTTGTGTCTGACTCTTTGCAACCTCGTGGACTGCATGCAACCTACCAGGCTCCTCTGTCCATGGGATTTTCCAGGCAAGAGTACTGGAGTGGGGTGCCATTTCCTTCTCTGGTACATATATAGAATGGAAGATTATTCAGTCACTAAAAGGAATGAAATCGGATCATTTGTAGATATATGGATAGACCTAGAGTCTATCATACAGAGTGAAGTAACTCAGAAAGAGAAAAACAAATATCATGTATTAATGCATATATGTGGAATCTGGAAAAAATGGTAGATGAACTTATTTGCAGGGCGGGAATAGAAACGCATACATAGAGAATGGACATGTGGGCAGGGGGAGGGAGAAGAGGATGCTGGGATTAACTGGGAGATTGAGATTGACATATGTACACTACCATATAGACAGCTAGTGGGAAGCTGCTATAAAGTGCAGGGAACTCATCTCAGTGCTCTGTGATGACCTAGAGGGATGGAATTGGGAGTGAGATGGGAGGGAGGCTCAAGAGAGAGGGCATATATGTATATATACAGCTGATTCACTTCGTTATACAGCAGAAACTAATGCAAATTGTAAAGCAATTATATCCCAATAAAAAAAGACAAGGAATGACTGGGTCACTTTATTTTTTGAACCCAATTATTCTAGCATAGGAATGTGAAAGATGAAGCTATTGTTAATGAGGAGAAACATGAAAAAAGAAATTGAGAAAGAGAAATGACTTGTCCAGTGTGACAGTGCTAGCCACTTAAAATACAACCAACCTGGAGCAGGACAAGACTATTGAGTTTAAGGTTCTGGGATATGGGCAGAAGTGTTGTGTAGAGGAGGGTGGCATAAGAGAAACCAGAGTTACCCAGAATGAAGCCACAGATCAAGAAGTTAAACTGGTGCATAAAAGATCCAAGGATTTTAGATATGTTAGATAGGCTGACAGGAACTAAGCAGAAGTTAAAACTAAGCAGAAGTTAAAACAATGAAAGACACAGCCTAATTGCTGTGTGATCTATTTGTGATCTAACTAGAAGGAAATAGGCTGCAGAGGTAATTAGGCTAGTTTGTATATGGCTAATGAGTTAACGAAATTCAACTCTCTCTATATATGCATAGAGAAAGGAGTCTGGCAGACTATAGTTCATGGAGTCACAAAGAGTCAGACACAACTTAGTGACTAAAACAACAACAATACACACACACACACACACACACACACACACACACACACAAACATGCATATACATTCATGCATGCTGCTGTTGCTGCAAAGTCACTTCAGTCGTGTTCGACTCCGTGTGACCCCATAGACGGCAGCCAGGCTCCCTCGTCCCTGGGATTCTCCAGGCAAGAACACTGGAGTGGGTTGCCATTTCCTTCTCCAATGCATGAAAGTGAAAAGGGAAAGTCAAGTCACTCAGTCGTGTCTGACTCTTCGCGACCCCATGGACTGCAGCCTACCAGGCTCCTCTGTCCATGGGATTCTCCAGTCAAGAGTACTGCAGTGGGACATTCGTGCATAATTGCATTCATGCATACTCGCATTCATGCATACTCGCATTCATGCATACTCGCATGCTAAGTCACTTCAGTCATGTCTGACTCTGCAAAGCCATGGACTGTAGCCCGCCAGGCTCCTCTGTTCATGGGGTTCTCCAGGCAAGAACAGCAGGGTGGGTTACCATGCCCTCCTCCAGGGTATCTTCCCAACCCAGGGACTGAGCCCACATATCTTATGTCTCCTCCATTAGCAGGTGGGTTCTTTACCAGTAGCGCCACCTGGGAAGCTCATGTACATATACACATATATATACATGGCTTTGAATTGTTGCCTTCAACAGCTCTATTCTGGCTACTGAGTGGTTTGCCTATTAGTCATCTAGCTAGATAGATGAAGGGTTTGTTAGTTAGTCAGTTAGTTGATTATTTTAGAGATACAGACCTTATACAGGACTGTTTCCTCACTGTGGGTTTTTCCACTGGTCAGTGATGGGCAGGCCTCATCTTCTAGAAACAACTAGACTGAACTATCCTACTTTCTCACCAGCACTTACCACAAAGGAAACTACAGTTGAAACCCACTGATAGATTGATATAGTCAATGGATAAAGCATTCTAAGACAGGACTCTGAGAATCTGAGCACCTCCCCTAGAGGAACCCACACAGCTCTGTTTAATACAGCTTAAGGTTTTACACCGCATACACCAATCTCCACCCAAAGGAAGAGGTGTGTCTGAGAAAAACTTCATCCTCAGCTTTGCTTCCCATACATTCTTATACACCTCTTTGGGTGCTAAGAGCAAACAAAGATTTGCACAGTCCTTTTTACCCTGCTTTGTTCAGGGACTGGGGAAGGGGAAGGTTGAGATGCAGGGATTTTCCTTAAGGGGCTAAGTTTAAACATCACCTTTTGAATGAGACTGAGAGCATTATAGAGCAGAGCTTCTATTTATCTTCTGTTTCCATTTGTTTATTTCAATTTTCTCCTTTCTCTCTCTATGAGCTGCTGTGTCAGGGTGGGCCTTGTAAGCATGTGTGTCCCAAGTAGTGAAAAACTGAGGAACTGTGTTAAAACCATTCTATCTCCCTGTGTTCCATTCATCCAGTGATTCATTCATTTGTTTAACAAATATTTAAGGAGCCCCAACTATGTATAGGTGTTAGAAATGCATCAGTGAACAAAAAAGACACACTTTTCTGCCCGTGTGTAACTTAACTTCAAGTGAAGAAAGACTGACCTTAAATAATGGATACACAAGCAAGTGTTAAATACGTTAGAATAACTACAATGGAGAAAAATTACAGCAAGGAGTGAGAGACTGAGAGTGCGGGTGGTGATAGAAAGAAGGTAAGACCTGGAATCAAAACCACAGTGGTCAGGAGGCATTGGGAAGATGGCATCTGTGCTCCTTGAAGGAGGTGCCTTCCTCACAGCCGAGTGAGGCTTCTTCCACCCAAGGACCTTCTGCAGTCAATGCTTTTCTCAACTTTCCAGGCCTCCAGAGAACACTCTTTCACTATGGAATTTCCTTTCATCAAAAAGACCAACAGCTGGTCCAAACCAAGCTCTTCTTCATCTCTATCCAAGAGATCAGGGTTGTTTTTAAATTTTCTCTGAACTTTCTGCTATAACATCTTCAGAGGATTCCTGAGAATGCATCATTTTCTCCAGTCTCTCACTTCTTGGCATGACTCTCCTCTTTCCTGTAACCTGTATTCACATCTGAAGAACGACAGCCAGCCAGAGAATTGAAGAAAAATCTCTGAACCCAGAAAACTGAAGAAAATATGTATGTAACTAACAGCTTTTGAGCACGTACTTTGTTCTGATACCATTTTTAGTGCTTACAAGTAGTAAGACTCACAAGAGACTTAAGAAGCAAGTCCTGGTTTTAGTCATTTTTACAGATAAGGAAATTAAGGCTTCAAGAAGTTAAATAACTTCCCTGCAGTTACAGTACTAGTATACTTAGAGCCAGGTTCTGAACGCAGTGGTTTGCTCGAGAGTCCACTCTCTCTCCAGGAGTCACTTCAGTGTTCATATCTGGCTGCTGCCACATCTAATTCCAACTGTATCCGTTGGCAAGGTTATAAATGCATGACTTGAAGTATCTTAAATCATGCTTTCTGATAAAATGATAACATACTTGACATTACCTTTCCTTCAGTCCCCATCTCTCCCACAAAGAAAGAAAATTTAACAATAAACAATACATTAAGATCCAAACAAACTCAGAACACAGTCTTACAGAAAAGCCCACTTTAAAGATGGAATGAAGGAGAGACAAACAGAGTCATAAGGAAAGCAGTAGTTTCCTAGCTTCTAGAGTCCTACAGGGCATCACCACACACACACAAAATATACATACCCTTATTTCACTGATGTAATTTCCAACTGACTTAAATTGTTTTTGATGAGCTTTTCCTAAGTGCCTGTCAAGGAACTGTGAGCACTGATACAACCTACATTTTTCCATGTCACTAGCACTAATAATATTAATAGTAATAATCCAAATTTCACTGGGTTTTGCTGCCATCTACTCACAGAGGTCTTCAATCCTCTGAACAAAAGACCTGCTTAAGAAAAGTGTTTGCTTTTTTATTTTCTTTAATAATGAAAAAAATTTTTAAAGCTAATACTAGAGAAGTAAACCATTGGAGAATAAAGGAAAGCTTTATTGGTAAAGTCAAACATGTTTATATGTTTACTGGACATTTGTTTTGTGAATTGTCTTCTCATGACTTTGTCTAGCATGCAACTGTGAAAAACTATATGTTAACTGCTCTTTATGGATTGCAAATATTTTCCCTAATTTATATTTTTTAATATTTGGCAAAGTTCTTGGCCTTGTAAAAGTTTTAATTTTTTTTCAGAAATCAATTCTATTGTTCATTTTCTTAATGCTTTCTGCCTTTGATACAATGCTTAGTAATACCTTTCCCACTTGAGAAGTATAAAAATTTCCACACATTTGTTGTTCTAAGATTCTTATAGTTTTATATCTTATTTAACTTTTAATTGTTCTGGAATTGTGTTGTAAGATTGATTAATTGTGACAAACATCACAAGTGTGTGTGTGTGTGTGTGTGTTTTACTTGAGTTATTTTAGATGGGCAACTCTAGAGCTAGTTTTAAAATGAGTCACTTGTTGCTGTAGATTGTGGGAAATAGAGAACAAATCAGCACTGTGGGATGTTTCTTCAAAAACAAAAAACAAAAACAAAATTGGAATTAATTTTGGTGATTTCCTTCTGGGAGCAAAACACTGTAACTATCCAGAAACCCATGTGTTAAACTCATATCAGTTATGCACACATTGATTTGTGTATCTTCATAACCATTTATACACGGTACACACTTAGGGCAAGATCAGTGCTCAAAGGGGCTGCCCTCGATGGGAGGATGCCTGCTCTCGTTGTCTTTAGAGTGTCAGTGGAGCCAAAAATGAGAGGATGATCTGCCCCAAATTCAAGAGGTTCCTGTTTATCCAAGTGGGAATGATTTTGACATCTTGCTGTCTATCTAAGAAATGCTTAGATTCACACACATCTGGAAGGAAATTATATAATTTGCGTCAATTTGCTTTGAACAACAACAATTTCTTCAATCTGCTCTGAGAATCAGACAAACTCAAAGTCAACAGTTGACTGTATTGGCACTCACAAGCTCTTTGGCGAGGGAAACTTCCCACAATTGTTGCTATAAAAGGAGAGTGAGAAGATGTAAATCATTAACTCTGAAGAAAGAAAGAAACTTCTAAGATTTATCTTGGTTGCCGAGAACCAGATTTACTGAGATATGGTTTACAAGTATGAATATTTTAATTGACTAAAAAAAAGCCTAGTAGGTTTTTCTGTAAAGAAGCATTTGTATTTTGGGTATCCCCTTGGCAAAGTCATGTTCCAAAGAGCCCAAGGGAAGTGGACCCAAGTGAAATGGTTTGGATGAAGGCTGTAGAAGGCAAAGGTAGAGAAGAGAGTTTGAGAGTCAAAGTGATGAAAATGGGCTGAGATGCAACGGAGTGGAGGAGGTGGAGTAAGGAAAAGCTTCTACTTTGAGCATGGTCAAGGCAGGGATGTCAAAGCAGGTTTACATGTGTTCTTTCTGCACTGATGGTTTATATCTATTAGGTAGTTAGAGTAGGAAATGGAGTCCAGAATGGTGGTAGCTAAAAGACAAGGGAGGGAAAAGCCCGCGAAAATAGAACAAAGGAAGGTCCAAGGACCGAGGACCTGAGAGAGGACCTTAGGTAGAACAAACAGCACTCCTGGCTAGCCCAATTTACATAGGACAGGCCCAGGGAGAGGAAAAAACATATAAAAAGAGGAGCCAAATGGCCAGGGGTCTCTCTGTCCTGTGTGCGTGCTCGTTCTGTCTCTCTGTCTCTCCCGCATGCTGGCGTGCCCCGCCCCCGCGCCCCACTCCTTCTCTTCGTGTCTTTGGGTTGGCATGCCCTCACACCTTGAGGGTGGATTTTCCTGCTATTTTCTAAATAAAATAGAGCTGTAACACGGAGCTGTAACACTGATTTGTCTAAGAGCTATAATACGATCTGTTCGAGACCTGAGAGCTATACCATTGTCTGTCTGAGACCCGAGAGCTATGACACGCCGAGGGCTCTAATGTCCGGCGCTTCAATTTTTTGTTAAGACGAGACAGAACTGAGGAGAATACACTTGCCTGATTTATCCATGTGCTCTCCAAAATCCCAGGAGAGGAACACAGAAGTAGCTTTGAACCCAAGAAAACTCTGAACCCAGTTCCTCTAGGCTCATTATGGCTTTTAGCATTTTCTGCTTCATCTGGAAAAGCCTGACCCAATTTGAATTCCACTGAAACTCATTTCCCTTAACCTAGGCGTGTACCCTCAAGTATTCAAAATCTTAAGGAATCTAAACAATGATCTCTCTAATGTAAGTCAACTTTTCTAGCTTCACATTTTAGTGCTACCACATTCCTCAAATTCCATTCTGCTGACTGTCCACATCCAGAACTATGCTCCCTGGTGTGCTTATGCCAATGCTTGGATGATCCCTGTGCTCAGCCTGTGTTTCCCCTGGCAGCAAATGATGGGATGAATCTCAGAGCTGGAAAAGACCTTGAAAAATAGCTGGTTCTCTTTCCAGCCCTGTTCAGTTCTGTTCAGTTCAGACATTCAGTCGTGTCCAACTCTTTGAGGACTCTCAGCCCTGTTACCAGACAAGTTAACACCCAGCCCAGTCTGGGCAGATGTGTGTTTTAAATGAAAGAAAATGCAGCCAGTTGAACTGTTGCCCCAGATTCACTGACATCTGAGGTCTGACAGCATTTCTCTTAT
Source organism: Bos indicus x Bos taurus (assembly GCF_003369695.1). Taxonomy (NCBI): domain Eukaryota; kingdom Metazoa; phylum Chordata; class Mammalia; order Artiodactyla; family Bovidae; genus Bos; species Bos indicus x Bos taurus. Next base: position 39,881,247 of record NC_040091.1, on the reverse strand, counting down.
GCTGCTGCTTCTTCCTGTTCCCTGCTCTCCATCAGACTACCAAAGTAATACTCTCTTGACCAAGGGTTTGAAACCACTAGCCACCAAGTCCTGTTCTCACATTCTTTCTTCCCTCCTGAACCTGGAATGGTTGGCTCAGGACATCAGCCTCCTTACAACTCTTCTAATACCCGTGAAGGACAAGATAAAAAATCAAGTCTTGCTTCCTTGAGGTTGAAAATTCCTTTTTTAACAAGTTGATTTTTGACTTAGATATGGTTACAAGCAGCTATACATTAAGAGCAGTGTATTTCTTTGGAAGGAATGATGCTAAAGCTGAAACTCCAGTACTTTTGCCACCTCATGTGACGAGTTGACTCATTGGAAAAGACTCTGATGCTGGGAGGGATTGGGGGCAAGAGGAGAAGGGGACGACAGAGGATGAGATGGCTGGATGGCATCACTGACTCGATGGACGTGAGTCTGAGTGAACTCCGGGAGTTGGTGATGGACAGGGAGGCCTGGCGTGCTGCAATTCATGGGGTCGCAAAGAGTAGGACATGACTGAGCGACTGATCTGATCTGATGTCTACAGTATCCCATAGTTTCAACTCAGCTTTATGAATCTTAGCAGCAGGCATAAAGTGATTTCAAATTAAAATCCAGATTCTCAGATCCTCCTCTTTTCATTTCAATTTTCATCATTTGTGTTTTTCCCCCCTGCTTTGTTTTCATATAGAAACAAATTGGAAATAGATGTCCTTGCATTTATGGCCTGTGGCACTATAAATGATCAAAAAATTATTATTGATGGCCTAACATATTTAAATAAGGTTCTTCATGTATAAATTCGAGTCAATATATCTGAATGCTATGTGAGAAAGATATAAACTGTTCTATTTATGAGATTTGTTTAAACCAGACTAGTGCTTTGTTTTCTTAATTGATTAATCTTGAGTAGAAATTAATTAACTTGACATTAATCAAAGGAACCTTTCATTCAGAGGCCAACTCCTCTTTAAATGAATGTAAAATTCTAGTTTTGTAAAATCTGCCATAAGACTTCTGCTTGAGACTTAAGCACAGACTAGGAATTCTATTAAATAGTGTTTGTTGACAGGCTAATTGTTTAGGGTGGCAGCCCCCAAACTTTTTGGCACCAGGGACTGGTTTCCACGAAAAATTGTCTTCAGGGGGATAGTTTCAGGATGATTCAAGGGCATCACATTTATTGTGCACTTTATTTCTATTATTATTACATCAACTCCCCCTCAGATCATGAGTTATGGGAATCAGAGGTTGGGGATCCCTGGTTTAGGGAATAAGTTTTGCCCTTCCAATTTCCATGAAAATGACTTGAGATCAAGAACCAAGTTTCCATAATGTTTTAGTTTCCATTTTTCTTCATTCTCTTTAACTTGTTCTCAGTCCCAGAACTGAATAGAAGTTTATCCACTGGCATTAAAAAAAATATCACCCTCTTTATTTGTTGGTCAGTTGCTAAGTCATGTTTGACTCTTTGCAACCCCACAGACTGTAGCACACCAGACTCTTTTGTCTTCCCCTAACTCCTGGAGTTTGCTCAAATTCACGTCCACTGGGTCAGTGATGCTATCTAACCATCTCATCCTCTGCCACCCCCTTCTCCTTTTGCTTTTAGTCTTTCCCAGCATAAGAGTCTTTTCCAATAAGTCAACTCTTTGCATCAGGCAGCCAGAGTATTGGAGCTTCAGCAACAGTCTTTCCAATGAATATTCAGGTTTGACTGGTTTGATCTTGTAATCCAGGGACTCTCAAGAGTCTTCTCTATCACCACATTTCTGCTCTGTGACAACCTAGAGAGGTGGGATGGGGTGGGAAGTGGAAAGGAGATTCACGAGGGAGGGGGAAAATGTATATCTATGGCTGATTCATGTCGATGTATGGCAGAAACCAACACAACATTGTAAAGCAATTATCCTCTAATGTAAAAATAAACAAAAATTATATAGGACTGACTTTAGATACATTTGTCAAAAGAAAATAAAGTTGTCAAAAGAGCTGTATTTCCTTTCCTTACCACAAGAAGAACAATCAAAAACTTCTTTATACTGAAAAAAAGCCACATACAAATGAAAAATACTGACATGTGGAGTGTATGTGGGGTGAATAAAGTAAGTGGTGGGCCACCGTGTGATTAAATTTGGTGGTAGAGATTCAGTTAACTTAAATGAAACCCAAAGTTACAGTGTTCACACATACCAACTGGAAAAACAGGCCCCTGGAAGGACCAACTGGAAAACCAGGCCTCTGGAAGGAAGAGCCCCAGGACTCTCGAATACCCTAATTATCTGTGTAACCAAATAGAATCATAACATTCTATTATGCTTATTGGAGTATGATCACAGGCCTATTGATAATTGTCCACTGTTAACTACCTAGGCTTAAGACGTATGAATCATGGGTTAACTTTGATTGTATCTTTCTTTTTCCTTTGTTCAGACTAGTTTCAGGGAATTTGGAGAGGTGGGTTTGGGCACTTATGCTTAGGGGATGTAAGGTTTTTATAAAAACTGGTCCGGGTCCTTGGCTAAGAGGAGACTCTGCCTTGGGCCCGCACAAGAAAGATACAATCAAAGTTAACCCGTGATTCATATGTCTTAAGCCTAGTTAAGTGTACACCCATGGCGGATGCATGTTGGTGTATGGAAAAACCAATACAATTTTGCAAAGTAAAAAAAAATAATAATAATAAAAAAATTTAAAAAAAAAACTGCATTGTCCTTCTGAGTGAGTTTGTTTCCCAGAACGTGTGGCTACACAATGCTAGTTGTTTATAATATCAGTGGGAGAATTAATAACAAATATTGACTCTCTTATTTGTCTTTGATCTGACTGTGTCACAATCTCAAAGCTTCATATCTCTCCAGCCCATCTAAGCAGATGCTTTAACTACTTGGTTCTCTGAGAAATTTGAAGCAAGCATGCATGAAATATTTGAACTTCCTATCTACTACATACTTGCCTACATTCATAATTTTTCTCCTCCCTTTTCTTTATTTGTAGAGCAGAATAGATTGTTCTTTCTCAGGCTCAAAGCAAACACACTCCTCTGTACTTTGGACCCTATCTCCTCCTGTGTCCCAGAGGACCAGCTCCATCGGTTAGTGTTTCTGTCTTTCATCCTCAGCCTGCCCTCTTCACTGGCTCCTTTGCTTCACTGTGTATCCATGCTTATACACAACTTCTCCCTCTGTGTACCTCATGATTAATTTCCTTCTCAGCTACTTATTTACTGGCCATTAAAATCTCAATTTAATATAATCTAACTCCTACCCTAACAAATCCACTGAAACAGCTCTTGTTAAGCACATCAGTATCCAGGAACACCCCTTAATGAATCACAGCCTTGTCATGGCAAAGGGACTTGCATAATTCAATGAAGCTATGAGCCATGCTGTGCAGGGCTACCCAAGACAGACAGGTCATAGTGGAGAGTTCTGACAAAATGTGGCCCACTGGAGGAGGGAATGGGAAACCACTCTAGTATTCTTGCCATGAGAACTCCATGAACAGTATGAAAAGGCAAAAAGATATGACACCAGAAGTTGAGCCCCCAGGTTGAAAGGCGTCTAATATGCTACTCGGAGAGAACAGAGGGCAATTACTAAAAGCTCCAGAAAAAATAAAGCAGCTGGGCCAAAGCAGAAACGTCACTCAGTTGTGAATGTGTCTGGTAGTGAAAGTCTGATGCTGTAAAGAACAATATTGCACAGGAACTTGGAATGTTAAGTCTGTGAACCAAGGAAAATTGGACATTGTTAAGCAGAAGATAGCAAGAGTGAACTTTGATACCTTAGGAATTGGTGAATTAAAATGGATGGGGATGGGCAAATTTAATTCAGATGACCATTATATCTGCTGTTGTGGGCAAGAACCCCTTAGAAGAAATGGTATAGCCCTCATAGTGAACAAGAGTCCTAAGTGGAGTACTTGGGTGCAATCTCAAAAACGACAGAACGATCTTGGTTTGTTTCCAAAGCAAACCATTCATCATCACAGTACTCTAAGTCTATGCCCCGACCATTGGTGCCAAAAAGCCTAAAGTTGATTGGTTCTATGAAGATTTACAACAGCTTTTAGAACACCTCCCCCCCCGCCAAAATGTCCTTTTCATCATAGGGGATTGGAAAACAAAAGTAGGAAGTCAAGAGTTACCTGGAGTAACAGGTAAGGTTGGCTTGGAGTACAAGATGAAGCAAGGCAAAGGCTAACAGAATTTTGTCAAGAGAAAACACTGATCACAGCAAACACCCTTTTCCAACACGATCAGAGACATATGGACATCACCAAATAGTCAATACTGAAATCACATTGATTACATTCTTTGCAGCCAAAGATGGAGAAGCTGTATACAATCAGTAAAAACAAGACTTGGAGCTGACTGTGGCTCAGATCATCAGGTCCTTATTGTAAAATTCAGGCTTAAATTGAAGAAAGTAGGGAAAACCACTAGGCCATTAAGGTATGACCTAAATCAAATCCTGTATGATTTATACAGTGGAGGTGACAAGTGGATCCAAAGAATTAGACCTGGTAGATAGAGTGCTTGAAGAAGTGTGGACAGAGGTTCATAACATTGTACAGGAGTCAGTGACCAAAATCCTCCCAAAGACAAAGATGCAAGAAGGCAGTGTTTGTCTGAGGAGGCTTTACAAATAGCTGAAGAAAGAACAGAAGTGAAAAGCAAGGTAAAAAGGGAAAAATTGCAGAGTTCCAGAGAATAACGAGGAGAGATAAGAAAGCCTTTTTTAATGAACAATGTAAAGAAATAGAGGAAAACAATAGAATGGAAAAGACTACAGATCTCTTCAAGAAAATTGGAGCTATGCTGGGAGGGATTGGGGGCAGGAGGAGACGGGGACGACAGAGGATGAGATGGCTGGATGGCATCACCGACTTGATGGACATGAGTTTGGGTAGACTCCGAGAGTTGGTGATGGACAGGGAGGCCTGGCGTGCTGCAATTCATGGGGTCACAAAGAGTTGGACATGACTGAGCAACTGAACTAAACTGAGGGAACATTTCATGCAAGGATGGGCACAATAAAGGAGAGAGAAATGGTAAGGACCTGACCGAAGCAGAAATTAAGAAGAGGTGGCAAGAATACACAGAAGAACTATACAAGAAAGATCTTCATGGCCCAGATAACCATGATGGTGTGGTCACTCACCTAGAGCCAGACATCCTGGAGTGTGAAGTCAAGTGGGCCTTAGGAAGCATTACTACAAGCAAAGCTAGGGGAGGTGATGGAATTCTAGTTGAGCTTTTTCAAATCCTAAAAGATGATGCTGTGAAAGTGCTACACTCAATACGCCAGCAAATCTGGAAAACTCAGCAGTGGCCACAGGACTGGAAAAGGTCAATTTTTATTCCAATCCTGAAGAAGAGCAGTGCCAAAGAATGTTCAAGTTATCATACAACTGCATTAATTTCACATGCTAGCAAGAGTATGCTCAAAATCCTTCAAGCTAGGCTTCAGCAGTACATGAACTAAGAACTTCCAGATGTACAAGCTGGATTTAGAAAAGGCAGAGGAACCACAGATCAAAGTGCCAACATTCATTGGATCATAGAGAAAGCAAGGGAATTACAGAAAAACATCTACTTCTGCTTCATTGACTATGCTAAAGCCCTTGACTGTGTGGAGAACAACAAATTGTGGAAACTTCTTAAAGAGGGGAATACCAGACAACCTTACTTGTCTCCTGAGAAACCTGGATGCAGGTCAAGATGCAACAATTAGAACCAGACATGGAATAATATACTGGTTCAAAACTTGGAAAAGAGTATGACAAGGCTTTATATTGTGATCCTGTTTATTTAACTTCTATGCAGAGTACATCATATGAAATGCCAGGCTGGATGAATCACAAGCTAGAGTCAAGATTGCTGAGAGAAATATCAACAACCTCAGAGATGCAGATGATTCCACCCTAATGGTAGAAAGTGAAGATGAACTAGAGAGCCTCTTAATGGAGGTGAAAGAGGTGAATGAAAAAGCTGGCTTAAAACTCAGCATTCAAAAAACTAAGATCATGGCACCTGGTCCCATCACTTCATGGCAAATAGATGGGTAAACAATGGAAACAGTGACAGATTTTATTTTCTTGGGCTCCAAAATCACTGCAGATGGTGACTGCAGCCATGAAATTTGGAGAAAGCAATGGCACCCCACTCCAGTACTCTTGCCTGGAAAATCCCATGGATGGAGGAGCCTGGTAGGCTGTAGTCCACGGGGTCGCGAAGAGTCGGACACGACTGAGCAACTTCCCTTTCACTTTTCACTTTCATGCATTGGAGAAGGAAATGGCAATGCACTCCAGTGTTCTTGCCTGGAGAATCCCAGGGACAGGAGAGCCTGGTGGGCTTCCGTCTATGGGGTCGCACAGAGTCGGACACGACTGAAGCGACTTAGCAGCAGCAGCAGCAGCGGCCATGAAATTAAAAGACACTTGCTCCTTGGAAGAAAAGCTATGACAAACCTACACGGCACATTAAAAAACAAAGACACCACATTGGTAACAAAGGTCCATATAGTCTAACCCATGGTTTTTCCAATAATCATTACAGATATGAAAGTTGGACCTCAAAGAAGGCTGAGTGCCAAAGATTTGATGCTTTTGAATTATGGGGCTAGAGAAGACTCCCCAGAGTCCCTTGGATTGCAAGGAGATCAAACCAGTCAATCCTAAAGAAAATCAGGCCTGAATATTCATTGGAAGGGCTGCTGCTGAAGCTGAAACTCTAATACTTTGGCCACCTGATGCAAAGAGTTGACTCAATGGAAAAGACCCTGATGCTGGGAAAGATTGAAAGCAAAAGGAGAATAGGGTGGCAGATGATGAAATGGTTAGATAGCATCACCAACTCAATGGACATGAATTTGAGCAAACTCTAGGGGATAGTGAAGGACAGGGAAGCCTGGAGTGCTACAGTCCGTGTGGTTCTTAAGAGTTGGACATGAATGAGTGACTTAACAACAACAAATTCAATTACAATGGACTCTTCAGTGACCTTAGCTTAGTAGAACTTTGACTCTTCATGACAACTTCTTTCTTAAAATGCTCTACCCCTGGATTTGTATACTAAATATTCTGTTGATTTTCCTGTTACTTTCATCTCAGTGTTAGCTTTTTTTGCCCACGGATTTCAAAAGTTGGTGGTTTCATGCCACTTTTCTCATTCTACATTTCACTCTGAATGATCTCATCTACTTTCACAGTTTTAGTTGTTACAAAGATGCTGATGTAGCTGACATGGTTTTTTTTTTTTCTTTTTTCTTTAGTGAAGTACAGTTTGGGCTAGCAGTGCTAAAGTGTCACCTGGAGTCTCTTTTCGGACGCCTAGCTATATACCAGACAGTTTCTTATTTTGGAGAAAGGGTTAATGCCACTTTTTTTATTGGCCTGTTTTTAAAGGAATTCAGCCTCATGGGATGCCAAGCTCTGGGCAGAAGATAAGGCAACTTGTCTGAACTTCCTGAGGATCTTTCCAAGTGAGAGTGTGACTAAACCCCAATACCTATTCCTGAGGTTTTTGAGGTAGGAAGATCTACCGGGGTAAAGCAGAATTGTCTCCCAGCCAGGCTTTGTGGCAAAGAAGGGTGACAAGACTTCTAAAGAACTGCCATGGCCGTAAAGAGAGAAGATGCTATGAACTAGCTCTCACACTGCATCAGAAGAGAGAAAGGGACAAGGCAGGTTTTTGTCCCTTAAGTAGCCAATATGGAAACCCCAGCCTGTGATCCAAATCATTCTTTTTCTCACAGAACTCATACATCCTGTAGGATGTTGTCTTGGATTCAAATTTCCAATCATCTGTTTAGTTTACCCCACTCTCAATTTCATTGTCATGGATTTATGCCAATCCCTCCTCATGTCTTTCCTGGAAGATTATAATGCAGTTGACCCTTGATCAACATGGATTTGAAGTATGTGGGTCCACTTATTTGCAGATTTTTTTTCAATAGTAAATATTAGTACTACATGGATCCCCTGTTGGTTGAATCTGTGCATAATGGAACCTCAGGCAAGAAGGAACCACAGGCATGGAAGACTGATTATAAGACATACTCAGATTTTGACTGTGTGGAAGGTTGGCTTGTATAAGGGTCAACTGTAGTCTCTTTACTGGGTTTCTACCTCAAAGTCTTACCCATTTATCAGAGCCATCTGCCTAAATATGCAAATATAATCAGATCACTTGTCTAAGATCATTTGATATCATTTCACCATCCACAGGCTAAATAAACTGCAAACTCCTTAACGTGCCCCCAAGTGGACTCCATTTTCTGAACCCTGTGTGTCTTTTTAACCTCAATTTTCTCACTCATGGTGCAGGAAAACCAAATTCTTTGTAGTTATCACTCATCCCATGCTATTTCTTGCTTTCAATCCCTTTGCTCCTGGTGTTTACCAAGTCTAGAATGCTCTGTGTGTGAGTGCTAAGTCACGTCAGTTGTGTCCAACTCTTTGCAACTCCATGGACTGTAGCCCACCAGGCTCCTCTGGCCATGGGATTTCCCAGGCAAGAATACTAGAGTGGGTTGCCATTCCCTTCTCCCGTGGATCTTCCTGACCCAGGGATCCAACCCGAGTCTCTTAAGTCTTCTGCACTGGCAGGCAGGTTCTTTACCACTAGTGCCACCTGGGAAGCCCCAGAATGCTCTACATCTTTTATTTTGCTCTTAATTGGCTGTTAAGTCTTAGCTTGGGAATCACCAAATGTCACTTCCTGACCTATATTCTCTTTAACTGGTGCATTTATCTTCATAGTTATTTTCAACATCCCCTTCTCATTAATCAGTCATTATTCAGTACTTTGTAGGAATTCTCAGTGTCATAGCTTGGAAGTCCCATCCTGATAGTTATCACAGATGTTAAGGCAAAACAAGTGTTAACACATTATTGGGAAGATTCTGAAAGGACACCTACAAAAATACCTTAGGAACCCTGAAGAAGCAAAGCAGGTCTTAGCTTTATTTTTTCCAAGTTTTACTCATTTTCTATTATTATTCATTTCTCCCTGACAAGATATGTATCCTCTGATAATTATTATTTTATGAAGATTCTTCACATGGTATTAATAGGACCTAGTTATGTGTTTAAGAGGTATTTTCCTTTGTGATTTTTGTATTTCTAGTTCTCAAAGTAACTAGGGAATGCTTCTTATGATGGGTGGGCCCACATAGGTTAGTCACAAAGCAGAAGTTTTAGAATTCAATTAACAGTTAAGTCGCTCAGTTGTGTCCAACTCTTTGCGACCCCATGAATTGCAGCACACCAGGCCTCCCTGTCCATCACCATCTCCTGGAGTTCACTCAAACTCACATCCATCGAGTCAGTGATGCCATCCAGCCATCTCATCTTCTGTTGTCCCCTTCTCCTCCTGACCCCAATCCCTCCCAGCATCCCAGAATCTTTTCCAATGGGTCAACTCTTTGCATGAGGTGGCCAAAGTACTGGAGTTTCAGCTTTAGCATCATTCCTTCCAAAGAAATCCCAGGGCTGATCTCCTTCAGAATGGACTGGCTGGATCTCCTTGCAGCCCAAGGGACTCTCAAGAGTCTTCTCCAACACCACAGTTCAAAAGCATCAATTTTTCAGCGCTCAGCCTTCTTCACAGACTCGCCCTCAAATACTCATTCTGCCATATACTGTGTAACTCTGGAACTTAATCTCTCTGAAACTTAATTTCCCATCTCTAAAATGAAAATAATAATAATAATAATACCAACCATGTAGGGTTATTGTAAGGACTAAGTGAACTAAAATGTATAAAGCACACATTTATTATAAAACATATAAACCTCAATAAAGGTCAACCTTACAGTGCTCTTTGAAGGATGAAGAGAATTGAGATTGGTTGGAGGAACTGCAGGTAAGGAGAAAGCTAAGCCTGCAAAAAGAGAATACATTTTCCTTGGAGTGAACCTGATGATTTGCCTTTCACTGCAATGAAGCAGGAGTGACTTAGGGTGACAGTGGCATGAATAGCTGAAAACAAATTCCCCTCCCCCAAAATATTGCTGCAGTTTATGTCAAAGAGTGTTTTGCCTGTGTTTTCCTCTAGGAGTTTTTAGTATCCAGTCTTCAATCCATTTTGAGTTTATTTCTGTATATGATGTTATTTTTTTGGGCTCCAAAATCACTGCAGATGGTGACTGCAGCCATGAAATTAAAAGACGCTTACTCCTTGGAAGAAAAGTTATGACTAACCTAGATAGTATATTGAAAAGCAGAGACATTACATTGCTTACAAAGGTCCGTCTAGTCAAGGCTATGGTTTTTCCTGTGGTCATGTATGGATGTGAGAGTTGGACTGTGAAGAAGGCTGAGCGCCAAAGAATTGATGCTTTGGAACTGTGGTGTTGGAGAAGACTCTTGAGAGTCCCTTGGACTGCAAGGAGATCCAACCAGTCCATTCTAAAGGAGATCAGCCCTGGGTGTTCTTTGGAAAGAATGATGCTAAAGCTGAAACTCCAGTACTTTGGCCACCTCATGCGAAGAGTTGACTCATTGGAAAAGACTCTGATGCTGGGAGGGATTGGAGTCAGGAGGAGAAGGGGACAACAGAAGATGAGATGGCTGGATGGCATCACTGACTTGATGGATGTGAGTTTGAGTGAACTCCGGGAGATGGTGATGGACAGGGAGGCCTGGTGTGCTGCAATTCATGGGGTTGCAAAGAGTCAGACACGACTGAGCGACTGAACTAAACTGAACTGAATGATGTTAGATAATGTTCTAATTTCATTGTTTTACATGTAGCTGCTCAGCTTCTATTTTCATTCTTTTATGTAATAGCTGTTTAGTTTTCCCAATGTGACTTATTGAACAGACTGTCTTTTCTCCATTACATATTCTTGCTTTCTTTATTATAGATTAATTGACCATGAGTATGTGGGTTTATTTCTGGTTTTCTATTGTTTTCCATTGATATATGTGTCTGTCTTTGGTGTTTTCATACAAATTTTTAATATATTTTATGTTTAATACACTATTTTTATAATAGGGAAAAATTATAAATCATAACAGGGACAAGAATAGTAGAATAGATCAACATAATGTGGAATAGCAATATATTCCATATGAAGTACTGTATAGCACTTTAAATGAATGAATAAGAGCCATGCATATTAACATAAATATAAAGTTACAAAGAAAGTTATAAAGGATGCATTCAACATGATACCATATATGTAACATTAAAACCATATAAAATATTGCTATATATTAATTTTTTTTAGATTCTGACTCTTCTACTTATGTGTGTGTATGCTAAGTCGCTTCAGTCATGTCTGACCCTGTGACCCTATGAACTGTAGCCCACCAGGTTCCTCTGTCCATGGGATTCTCCAGGCAAAAACACTGGAGTGGGTTGCCATTTTCTTCTCCAGGGGATCTTCCTGACCCAGGGATTGAATCTGTGTCTGTTACATTTCCTGCATTGGCAGGCGTGTTCTTTACCACTAGTCTTGGGCACATTACTAAACTTTTCTGAGTTTCAGTTTCCTCATCAATAAAATGGAAATGACAGTGATACTTATCCTATAGGATGGAGAGATCATATGACTAAACACATAGAAAGTGCTTAGAATAATGTTGGACACATTGTAAGAAATATTTGTATTATTTACTATTATTACTATTGCTGATATATAGAAAAATTTCTACAGAAATAACTCTCACCAACCTATCTCCATTGTGGTGGCCTGCACAAAATATTTCACATCTATAAATAATATTTTATTTCTCAAAAATTTGAACCTACCATGATGAAATCTCAGCGGGGGATACATGGATATTGCAGAGACATATTCTCCCAGCAGTCTATGCTAACACTTGTGACACCCTCCAATGTTGCTAAAGATAGAGGCCAACTCCCAGACTTGCCTGTTTTCTGGGGCTATGCCTTGAGATGACTTTATGTCCCCCTTCTTACTTTCTAGGAAAGTGAGAAGCAATTATTTATGTTTGGCTTAACAGCAAATAAAGAACCAGGGACTATTTTGAGTGACAGATTTCCAGTTTAGTGGAATTAATCTAAACTGGAAAAAAAGTAAGATTCATATGTTAATTATAGGAACAATGGGACATAGATTACCCTATTATTAAAAGAACATTCTCTAAACTCCATCTCTGGGTCTCATTCCTTGGGACAGATGTTGAACTCATGGTGATGTGTAAGACTATTCAGAAGTGGATGTTGTGAGATGGCAAATTGACAGAGAAATGCTATCCTAAATTGGGACTATATCTGAGGAAGTTTATAGTATTCTTGCTATAATGAGAATCCTTTTGGTTAAGAGTATCAGTGCTCCTCTTGGTTGGGCTTGAAACATTGGCTTTTGGAAATCCTTTAAAGAAAAGGTGAACTCATGAGTTGATGGGAGAGATTTGGTCAAATACTAATATTTGAACTGAATCCCTCATCTGCCAAGTTATTAACTGATTCCCCATTCTCCTCAGGGCTGTATAGAACCTGCCTCATTTGTAGAAGAGGATCTTGGGACTAAAGAGATCAAGGCCCTGGGGAATAGGCCAAAAGCTTGGGAAGCGGGAGGTTCACCAGAAACAGACTCCTCACATGTGTGCAGGGCCTGCTCTGAGCCCTGTTTACCCTTCAGTCCTGATCAGTGACCAACACCAGTCACTGATCCAGCCACCATGAAAGGATGACCACGGTCAACAGACATAGGCTTGGTTGGCAGATGGCTCAGCCTCGTGACCATTCCCAAGCCCTTTCCAAGGGGCCCACAGATATCTTGTTGTTGCAATCCTAGGGAAGGACCTGGATCATAGTGGAGAGACAGGTAGTCAGGGCACAACTTAGAGAAGCTTCCTACACAGTCTCCCTACCCATATTAGCATCCCTCTTCTCCAGATGGCATGATTCATTTCTGCTCCTTCCTAGAGTAAAAGTTATTAAAGCAAAAATAAACAAATTAGACTAATTAAATTTAAAAGCTGCTGTGGTTATTTCTAGTTCTAGGCCTTATGAAACTAGAAGCTTCCACTTCTTATCCTGTAGGATTCTGAGTTCTGGAACCCTGCCACTATGCAATTCATAGAGCCTCCCAAGTGGAAGGGACTAGAGATCTCCAGCCTCCTGCCCTCACTGAGCTCCCAGCCAACAACAGGCCAGGCATGTGAGTATGCCAACTTACAAGTGGATCCTCCAGGCCCTAGGAAGCCTCAGTTGATGCCACATGGAACAGATACAAGTCTTCCCCACCAAGCCCTGCCCAAATTGCAGTTTCATGAGTTATGTAAGTGATTGTTGTTTGAAGTCACTGGATTTGTCATAGTTTGTTACACATCTAAGTTTCCTTTCCCTCTAAATGTTTTTCCATGGGTCTATACATTCTTTAATGGCTAATTTTCTGGTTTTAAGAATAGAGCCAATTCTTACTAGTAGTACATACATCATGCCTGATTTCTCCAACAGATTCCTCATTATAGTAAGAGCCTTCTGTGGATCTTTCAAACTAGATAAGTGACTTAACACTGAATAAGACATTTCTTTCTTTTTAAGGTGGATTTAGCATGAGGTTACATGCGTTCCTGGAATTTGTTGAATGAAAACAATACATCTCAGGCTCATTATGCTTTCATTAAATAAGTTGAGTTCTCTCTGAACTAAGTAACATTTTTACTTTATACTTTGTCTAATGCTTAGAAACTTCCAAAGTTCTTTTTTTGTAGTATGTGTCTAGGAAATAGAGAAGACGCAAATATCCACCTCAACTAGAGAGAAATAGGACTTGAATGGAATGGCAGTTGGCGAGTTTAAAAGGGAAGAATGGTTATTCTCCTCTGCTTTTACCTACCTCTTCCAACAAATTCACATAATGCCTTTCCTTTACCTCCATCTCTTGATAAGACGATGAGGAAAAGTATACAAAAGATGAGAGGAGAGGGGAAAGGATATCCCAGAGGGCTTATGTACATTTTTATAGTACTTTAAATTTTCTGAAATGTAGGCTTCCTGTGAAGTAGATAGTGGAACCCTCATTTTGGGGCCTGTGAAAATTAGTGAATTGCATGGTATCATGCACTTCGTGACAGCATATATTGTGGAATCTGAGTATACCTAGGGATTATTTCATTGATCTTAATATCATGCCTTTACAGTGGGGAGGATGACCAAGACCAGCCACCATTAGGGCCCTGAGGAAGATGTCCAAGTATGCAGAGACTGGCCTTCCCAAGTCAACACTCAGCCTGCCTTCTTGGAAGTTCCTTATCTCATACACTGATGTTTCCTCTTCCATCTCCCCCTGAGACCACACTTCCATCTTCTGCCTTAACCCTTCCAGGGTTTAGCAGTGTGGTTTAAAGAGGAGCTCAGAGACCCCCCAACTCTTTCATGGAGAGAGGGGATGGGGTGAGGGAGACAGGACCAGTGCCTGGTCATGAAACACAGTGTATCTTCTTTATGTTCATTTGTTTTGTTGCTTAATGGAAGAGTGGAGAGCTGATTACTCGGAGGTACAGAACTTCCCTTTACCTCTCGTCTGCTCTCAAACCTTCATGATACAAGAAGAACAAAAAGAAAGCTGCTTAACACATGACCATGCCCTTGTCCATACTGCCTTTTCCTTTTATTCACACCAGAAAAGTAGAATTAAATATTTCCTTGTTAAAAAGAAAAAAAAAAATTGGGAACATTGCTCCCTTTTGGAATGTCAGAGCCGAAGTCAGTGTGGAGGCGTGGAGGCCAGCAGTTTCAGATTCTGCTATGCAGTGCCCTCACGCTCTGTGCAAGGGAAGCTACACAGACTTTTCGGCTTAGGTTTTAAAAGCTATGTAGACAGTTTCTGCCACTTCAACCAGTTTCTGCTTCGTCCCTTTGATATATCATGGCTTTGTATGAGATTTTATTGATAACAGGCTATCAGCGCTTTTTAAAAAGCATAAAACACCACCTATCTGCTCCAATCACCTTCTTTTGCAAGGGGCAAAGTTGTTCTGTTTTGCTGACTTTAAAATGTTGACTCTTTAAAAAATTAGTTGCTTTTTCTATAGCTATACAAAGTTCTTAATATTTCTTTGGCAATGGAATGTAATGGAATTTTATGACTGTATTAAAAAAAAGCTACCTTTGCTCAGAAATTCTCTACCATCCAGCACCCTAATTATTTGACTAAATAAATGGATTGCCCAGGAACCTTGATGCAATGGAAGCAGAGTCAGAACAGAAGCCTCTTAACCAACTTTTTAGTGCCTTGCAGTCCTCCCCTAACTCAAACACTTCATGTTGTGTGATTTATTTGCCAAGAGGAAGTGGGGGCGGGTTGCTAGGATAACAGAAGCTGACTGACCTTGAATTTCACCCTCCCAGTGAGTAAGCCAACTCAGTGGCTTTACCACCTCTGTCATCATTTCTGCTTCACAGCAGGCTCATTGTGAGTAGAAAGCACAGGACTCTCTATTGACTATGCTCCACGCAGAGCCATGTGGGCCACACCGAGACGCCTCAGTCAGCATCCAGCAGCCTGCAGGCCTACAGAAAGTAGACTCACCATGCTGGGAACATCTTCCTTCAAGCCCATCACATCTCCCAAACTTTGAGACAATATATCCCTAAGATGTCAACAAGTGTATTACTTAAAAAATGTGAATGAGTAGAAATATATGCAAAGGCCTTGACTTTGATATCACTTCCAAGTGAGATCTCCCTGCCTTCCCAACCCTAAATGACTCTGAAATGATATAATGCTCTTATCTGTTTTGATCAGGTTGACCCTTTTTATTTACAGTCTTCTGGTTTTTGTTTTGTGGTTGTGCCCTAAAACCACAGAATGGAAAGTTTCTTGAAAACTGGGATCAGATTATATGAATCTGAGGTTTCCAAACTTCAAAATAGGACCTATACATAAAAAATATGCACATAAAGCTTAGACAGTGTATTAGAATCAGGGACTGTCCAGGAAAACGTAGCACTGTAGCAATTGGTAAATATATATAGCAGGATACTGTATGTTTAACAGGCTCCTAAATCCCCAAGGAAGAAAAAAATTAGACCCAGTCTGCACAGACTCCATGACCTAGAGACATAATATGCTGGCCAAGTATATATATATATATATATATATATATATATATATATATATATATAATGATGAGTTCATTGATAAGAAGCAGAATAATACGATTTTTCAGTTAATGGAATGATGACATCCTTAACAATGCAATCCAAAAAAAGACACTGTAGAACACTGTGATAAGGACTAGGCATCCTGAGGAATGTGATTCAAGGAGAACGTTCAACCAGATCAGATCAGTCACTCAGTCGTGTCCGACTCTTTGCGACCCCATGAATTTCAGCACACCAGGCCTTCTTGTCCATCACCAACTCCCAGAGTTCACTGAGACTCACGTCCATCGAATCAGTGATGCCATCTAGCCATCTCATCCTCTGTTGTCCCCTTCTCCTCTTGCCCTCAATCCCTCCCAGCATCAGAGTCTTTTCCAATGAGTCAACTCTTCGCATGAGGTGGCCAAAGTACTGGAGTTTCAGCTTTAGCAGCAGTCCTTCCAAAGAAATCCCAGGGCTGATCTCCTTCAAAATGGACTGGTTGGATCTCCTTGCAGTCAAAGGGGCTCTCAAGAGTCTTCTCCAACACCACAGTTCAAAAGCATCAATTCTTTGGCACTCAGCCTTCTTCACAGTCCAACTCTCACATCCATACATGACCACTGGAAAAACCATAGCCTTGACTAGATGAACCTTTGTTGGCAAAGTAATGTTTCTGCTTTTGAATATGCTATCTAGGTTGGTTATAACTTTTCTTCCAAGGAGTAAGCGTCTTTTAATTTCATGGCTGCAGTCACCATCTGCAGTGATTTTGGAGCCCAGAAGAATAAAATCTGACACTGTTTCCACTGTTTCCCCATCTATTTCCCATGAAGTGATGGGACTGGATGCCATGATCTTCATTTTCTGAATGTTGAGCTTTAAGCCAACTTTTTCTTTCTCCACTTTCACTTTCATCAAGAGGCTTTTTAGTTCCTCTTCACTTTCTGCCATAAGGGTGGTGTCATCTGCATATCTGAGGTTATTGATATTTCTCCAGGCAATCTTGATTCCAGCTTGTGCTTCTTCCAGCCCAGCGTTTCTCATGATGTACTCTGCATATAAGGTAAATAAGCAGGGTGACAATACATAGCCTTGACGTACTCCTTTTCCTATTTGGAACCAGTCTGTTGTTCCATGTCCAGTTCTAACTGTTGCTTCCCGACCTGCATACAAATTTCTCAAGAGGCAGATCAGGTGGTCTGGTATTCCCATCTCTTTCAGAATTTTCCACAGTTTATTGTGATCCACACAGTCAAAGGCTTTGGCATAGTCAATAAAGCAGAAATATATGTTTTTCTGGAACTCTCTTGCTTTCAAACTAAAGCTGAAACACAGTCCCAGACAGAGGGAATAGAGCCAAATGTACAGCCAGAGTGAAGAAGTTGTTTGTTGTCTGGAAAAGGGCTTTGAAATGGAGCAAAGTTTTTGGATAACCATTTAAAATCACCTGGTCAGAATGCTGAGAGCAAGAAAACAGCACTGGCTGTAGTTTTGAGTGATTTGAAGAAGGTTTCTGCTCAAGGCAAGCAGAGGTGGAAATTTGTAGGTTTTAACTCAGGTCTTTGGAGAAGGCAATGGCACCCCACTCCAGTACTCTTGCCTGGAAAATTCCATGGATGGAGGAGCCTGGTAGGCTGCAGTCCATGGGGTCGCTAGGAGTCGGACACGACTGAGTGACTTCACTTTCACTTTTCACTTTCATGCATTGCAGAAGGAAATGACAACCCACTCCAGTGTTCTTGCCTGGAGAATTCCAGGGACAGGGGAGCCTGGTGGGCTGCCATCTCTGGGGTCGCACAGAGCCGGACATGACTGAAGCGACTTAGCAGCAGCAGCAGCAACTCAGGTCTTGGGTTAGCCAAATTTGTCTGTTTTGTCATTTGACAGTAATGGTGACACTGACCTCAGTTGTTAAGGGGAGAAACTCATAATTCCCCTGGTTCAGAGTAGGTTAAGGAAAATGGCAAGGAAGCACCAGAAGGTTCACATTCCTGGTGGAACAGCAGTGTCTGATGGCATTTTAACCCTCCCCCGCCGCCCCTTTCAACCTAGAACTAGATGGATGGACAGAGAAATTGCAATGGAATATCTAAGAATTCCAAGAGCAATATCTAAGAACAATCTATCTGACTAATGAAAGATCAAGATAAGGCTTCCCGGGAGGCTCAGTGGTGAAGAATTCACCTGCCAATGCAGGAGACACAGGTTCAATCCTTGATCTGGGAGGATCTCACAAGCCTTGAAGTAACTAGCCCTGTCCAAGTGCCACAACTATTGAGCCTGTGCTCTAGAGCCCGGGAGCTGCAATTACTGAGCCACGTGCTGCAACTCCTGAAGTCTTGGCACCCTAGGGCCTGTGCTCCGCACAAGAAAAGCCACTGCAGTAAGCCCATGCACAGCAATTGGAGAGTAGCTCCTGCTCGCAGCAACTAGAGAAAGACCATGCACAGTCCCAAAGACCCAGAACAGCCAAAAATAAATAAATTAAATTAAATTACAAAGGAAAAAATGATCAAGATGTGTTTCATGGAGGCTTGAACCAGAAAATTGGTGAAAAAGTAGTTTGATCTAGACCTACTTCTTGCACTCTTTTTCCTTTCTCCTTAAGAATGTTTTACAAAGGTAGTGTGGTAAGTGCTAATTGAGTAGTACAAGGAGTATTTATTTACTCTAGAAAGTTCAAAGGAGCAGAGGTCACAGTGGGCCAGAGCAACTGGGGAAATAGTGACTAGAACTTGGACTTGTCGGATGGGTGGGATTCAGAGTAAGTGGAAGTAGAGAGAAAGGAGAGGCTTGTTGGGTAGAGGGAGATGCCAAGTACAAAGTAAGCAGAAAGCACAAGGCCACCATGACTTGTTGCTTTAACAGATGAAAAAATTGAGGCTTAGAGACACTAAGGAACTTGACCAAGGATATATAGCTCCTGAATTACTCTATAGGGAACTAAAGTAAAGCTGTGCTGTGCTGTGCTTAGTTGCTCAGTCATGTCCGACTCTGTGACCCCATGGACTATGTAGCCCACCAGGCTCCCCTGTCCATAGGGATTCTCCAGACAAGAATACTGACTGGAGTGGGTTGCCATGCCCTCCTCCAGGGGATCTTCCCAACCCAGGGATCGAACACAGGTCTCTTGCATTGCAGGTGGATTCTTTACCATCTGAGATACCAGGGAAGCCCGTAAAGCTACTTAATACCAAAGTCCACATTCCTTCCTCCAGACTCCAGGTTCACAAAGCTGATAGACATGTAAACAACTGTAACATAACACATGTTTTTGAATTGAATGTCATTTCAATACCTTTCATTTTCATTTAGTTATACTTGTCCTGACATGTCAAAAAAAGAAACAGCATTACTTTAGTAGAGAAATGCTTATTTTGTGAATAACTCAATAACTCATATGGTGCGTTAACTCCCATTAACTCAACACATTAACTCCTATGGTAGAGAGAGTCTTCCAAGAGGAATAATGGTAAAATTATGTGGTCCAAAGAACAAACTGGTGATTTTCTGAGGATGAAGTTATGACAAAATAGAAAGAGAGGGACAGAGATAGAGAATAGAAACTTCCAGATAGGAAAAGGAGTACATCAAGGCTGCATATCGTCACCCTGCTTATTTAACTTATATGCAGTTATCAATGCTGGGCTGGATGAAGCACCAGCTGGAATCAAGATTTCCAGGAGAAATATCAATAACCTCAGATATGCAGATGACACCATCATCCTTCTAGCAGAAAGTGAAAAAGAATTAAAGAGCCTCTTGATGAAAGTGAAAGAGGAGAGTGAAAAAGTTGGCTTGAAGCTCAACATTCAGAAAACGAAGATCATGGCATCTGGTCCCATCACTTCATGGCAAATAGATGGGGAAACAGTGGAAACAGTAGTTGACTTTATTTTTGGGGGCTCCAAAATCACAGTCATGAAATTAAAAGATGCTTACTCCTTGGAAGGAAAGTTATGACCAACCTAGTTAGCATATTCAAAAGCAGAGACATTACTTTGCCAGCAAAGGTCCATCTAGTCAAGGCTATGGTTTTTTCAGTAGTCATGTATGGATGTGAGAGTTGGACTATAAAGAAAGCTGAGTGCCGAAGAATTGATGCTTTTGAACTGTGGTGTTGGGAAAGACTCTTGAGAGCCCCTTGGACTGCAAGGAGATCCAACCAGTCCATTCTAAAGGAGATCAGTCCTGGGTGTTCATTGGAAGGACTGATGCTAAAGCTGAAACTCCAATACTTTGGCCACCTCATGCAAAGAGCTGACTCATTTGAAAAGACCCTGATGCTGGGAAAGATTGAGGGCAGGAGGAGAAGGGGGCAACAGAGGATGAGATGGCTGGATGACATCACCGACTTGATGGGCATGAGTTTGGGTAAACTCTGGGAGTTGGTGATGGACAGGGAGGCCTGGCGTGCAGCAGTCCATGGGGTCACAAAGAGATGGACACAACTGAGAGACTGAACTGAACTGAACTGACTGAAAGAAAGGCGAGGTGGAACTGTTTAGCTCAAGGAATGAAACTGGGTCCTTTTCGTGATGTGGATAAAACTAAACTCTGTCATACAGAGTGAAATCAGTCAGAAAGAGAAAGACAAATATCATATATTAACACATATATGTGAAATCTAGAAAAATGGTACAAACGAACCTATTTGCAGAGCAGGAATAGAAACGCAGATCCAGAGAACAGACGTGTGGACACAGTGAGGTTAAGGGGAGGGTAGGACAAACTGGGAGAGTAGCATTGACATATATGCACTGGAAGTGTTAGTCCCTCGGTCCTGTCAGACTCATCTGTGACCCCATGGACTGTGGCCCTCCAGGATCCTCTGGATTTCCCAGGTAAGAATCCTGGACTAGGTAGTGGTTCCCTTCTCCAGGAGATCTTCCTGACCCAGAGATTGAATCCTGGTCTCCTGCATTTCAGGCAGATTCTTTACCATCTGAGCCAGCATATATACACTGTGCTGTGCTTAGTTGCTCAGTCGTGTCTGACTCATTGCGACTTCATGGATCGTAGCCTGCCAGGCTCCTCTTTCCATAGGGATTCTCCAGGCAAGAATACTGGAGTGGGTTGCCATCCCCTCCTCCAGGGGATCTTCCCAACCAGGGATCAAACCCAGGTCTCCCACACTGCAGGTAGGTTCTTTACCTTCTGCGCCATCAGGGGAGCCCATGTGTAAAATAGATAGTTGATGGGAACCTGCTATAAAGCACAGGAAACTCAGCAAGGTGTTCTGTGACAATCTAGAGGGGTGGGAGAGGTGCTCAAGAAGAAGGGAATACATGTAACTGATCAACATTGTTATACAGCAGAAACTAACACAACATTATACAGCAGTTATACTCCAATAATAGAATTTTTTAAATGTTCTGAATTAAGCTGATAATCCTTTTCTGCTCAGAAATACTTCAGGTTTTTAGAAATAAAAGTTTTTGTCAAAAGCAGTTTAACACTGGTGTTTGTGAGGTATGTGTTCCTCTTCAATGTTTCAAATCTAGACAAATAGACTACCCAGAAAGGATTACTATTGACCTTGGTGAGTGCAGGATCTAAGTTACTCTCACCATCTGGTCTTCTATCCTTTGTGGAATAAAGTGGTGAATCAGCAACTCAAGCAAGTAGGCAATGTACAGTAGGAAAGATTAACCTTCTCATTTAAAACTACCATTGCAAAGTCTGTGTGCCCCTGTCTTCGGCTAGCTTGCTAGGCTAAGCCTCTTGACAACTGACTTGGTAGTTGACTGATTAACTGCTTAATGATCCATGAACTAAAGGGAATTATCAATTCAATTCTCTGCCTGTGCCTACTTAGATAAATAAATAAAAGATACTAGGCAGTTGACAAAGACAAAATATCTTTAGAATAGCTGCCATTGCCCAGGGAAAGGAGTACAAGTAGCTGTACTTGTACTGTCCAGTACTGTACAGTCATGTCCAACTCTTTGCAACTCCATAGACTGTAACCCACCAGGCTCCTCTGTCCATGGGATTCTCCAGGCAAGAATACTGGAGTGGGTTGCCATCCCCTCCTCCAGGGGATCTTCCCAACCCAGGATCTCAGGTCTCCTGCATTGCAGGCAGATTCTTTATTATCTGAGCCATTAGGCAGGCCTGCTATCTCTACTGATAGCTAGTAGAGTAACTGGCTATTTGATTCTTCTGCTACTTTTGAGATAGAGAAGTCCTTGGGCAGTTTCTGGCAGAGCCCTTACCACACTATATTGAAACTGTCTGTGTATAGTTTTGCCATCCTCAATAGGCTGAATCCTTGGAGGCAGTGACTATATTTAATCCTTACTTATATTCCTACTTCCTTGTGTGTGTGCCCATCCAATGTTGAGTGAGTAAAATAGGCAGATGGATGGAGACAAATTACCACACTCCTCATGGATAAACAGCTCAAACCTGGCAGTGGAAAGTTTCACAGTAACCTGGCAGTGGGAGAAAATTAACCCTGCAAAGAATTAATTTTCATGAGGCATCTCAGGAAAACTGACCAAGGAATGTGTTTTGGCAATCAATGGTTAATCTATTGAGAAACTTGTTTTCAAGGAAGGCAAGTCACAAGTGAGGGTGTTTACAGCTTTTTTGCTTTTAATTTTAAATAACAGTGCTGCAGAATGCACTGAGCTCTGGGATGGTAATAACACAGAAAAGGCCTGGGAGGATCCCCTCCAGACATCTGGAGCATCTGCCCTTTGACTAGTTAATTTTTCAGACCATCTGGAGTGCTTTTAAAATACTGTCTCCTGGAACAGTATTCTGAACTTTCTCTTCTCTTTTGTTCTACAAGTGTTCTGTCTCTTTCCCCTCCCTGCTCCCTCCATCCCATTCCTGTGTTCTTACATCTAAAGTTCCTAGACCCAATTATTGCCTTTGTCTTCATTGCCTTGGAGGAGGAATGGGACAGGGTAGAAAGCCAAAGTATCCCGAGAGCTATTTCTTAGCTTTGTTTCTAAAATCCTCAGCTCTGCAAGGGAAACAGATAGTTATGGGTTCATCTAAAATGTATGAGGAACAGGACTGGAGAATAACATTCCCTCTAGTACAAGAAAAAGCTTCTCCAGGCTGGGGAGATGTATGGCAGGGATCCCTCTGGGATCTAATGCCTGATGGTCTATGATACAGCTGACATAATAATAATGGAAATAAAGTACACAATAAATGCACTGTGCTTGAAATCATCCTGAAACCATCCCCTCTCTCTGGGTCTGTGAAAAAATCATCTTCCACCAAACTGGTCCCTGGTGCCAAAAAGATTGGGGTGGGCTTCCCTGGTGGCTTACCAGTAAAGAATCCGCCTCCAAGGCAGAAGATGCTGGTCCAATTCCCGGGTCAGGAAGATCCCCTAGAGAAGGACATGACAACTCATTCCAGTATTCTTGTCTGGAAAATCCCATGGACAGAGGATCCTGGTGGCTACAGTCCATGGGGTCGCAAAGAGTCAGACATGACTTAGTAACTAAACAACTACAGCAACAAGTGGGTAGACCCCAGAGAGAGAGGTCTGATACTCTGCCTTCTGGGAAGAGACCCAGAGAGAAGGCAAGACCCCTGGCAGATTTAGGGGAGTAGAGAGAATCTACACCTTGCAGGAAAAAAAGCAGAGCCAGAGAACAGGACTTAAGAAGTGGTGGATCAAGGCAAGAGAACGCCATAGTTCTTAGGAAAATCTGTTGGCAGAAACATGATTCACAACGGGGCCCAGAATATATGAGGAAATTTGCCAGCCTTTACATAAGAGGAAGTGAAAGTTCAACAGACACTTGAATGGACTAAGAACTGAGGGACCAGGCTGAATCATGGAATCGCAGTAGAAACCTGTGGGACAAATGATGTTTTCCTGCAACTTGATGTCTGTCTTTATGTAAGTTTTTCAGGACTGATCTACATGTCTGCTGAAAGAGGGAAGGAACCTTAAACTGACGAGCTTAAGTTGTCTTTGCTACCATATACTTGTGAACTTAAAAGGGAGCTCTAACCTCACCCATACATTTTTTTTTTCTCTAGAATTTCCCTTTGAATAACAGGAATAAGTCAGGTCTTTTTTTCCCTCCAAGAAGTCAAAACATGTTTTTAGCACTATGTAATGAATGACCAGGACACCTAATTTGTCATTCTATAGACATTATGTTTCATAAGCCAAGTATTGCATTGTCTATGGCTCCAGCACAGTGCCATGTCCAGCTCCTAGAACAAAAACCACATCCACATTGGGTGAGATTTTAAATTCCTAGCACAAAATGATTTCTGAGAAAATGTAGTAGGCAGATTTGAGTTCCCAGTCTCTGTAAAACAATGTCACCAGGATTTAAGTTTCACTGTAATCTAATATTAATACCAAGTACCAACTATACTCATAAGAGTACTATTTCAAGTCACACTTAGTACTTCTTGGTAGTCTGCATTAAATCAAGACTATTCTCAACACATAAAGAAGTCATTTCTGAGATGTGCCCCTCCTGGGCCTCTCCCAAAAGTTATTTAGTAATGGAAAAGTATTCATCAACACCACAAAAATAAGATATGTGTGTGTGTGCGCGCGTGTGCACTTAGTCGTGTCTGACTCTTTGTGATCCCACCAGGCTCCTCTGTCCCTGGGATTTCCCAGGCAAGAATACTGGAGTGGGTTGCCATTTTGTCATTTCCTATGCCAGGAGATCTTACTGACCCAGAGATCAAACCCAAGTCTCCTGCACTGGCAGGTAGATTCTTCACCACTTTGCCACCTGGGAAGCCTGTACAAAAATAAGATGGTATTATTCAAAATATAAGATGGTATTATTTTCGTAAAACTTTTTCTATAGTTTCTTAGTTATGTCTTCAAAATGATAAGAAATATGTGCAGTTAGATTTCCATTTCCAAATGGTCATTCCTGACTGGTACACATCATTTCTGCTCAAACAACTGACATGCTTCTATAAGTTGTCATTCATAAACATTTTTGATTCCAGGAAAACTTTTTTACTTAATACAAGCTACATTTCACAACAGCATGTCCTATAGTCACAAATTAATCCTTGATGACAAATAATGTCCTTTCACAGTTGACTATGTGTTATTTTTTGGGAAGGTACCAACAAAATTCCTATATTCCCATTATTGCCTTAAATTGTATTTGGTTGTCTCAGGTATACATTAGTTTGCAAATGAATTATGTAACCATCTTCGATTTTTTTTTTTAAAGGTGAAGTTTTACCTTGTTTGGTCGCTAATTCAAATTGACCCTAAAACAAAGTGTATATCACCAAAAATAAAAAAAGTTAACACACAAAGAGTTATGTATAGGAAAGCTGAATTTAGGAAGGCAAATCTTCTCATCCCAATGATATTGTAGGTTATGAGCAACTTGGCGCTCGTGGTAAAGAACCTGCCTGCCCATGAGGAGATGTAAGAGACATGGGTTCAATCCCTGGGTCAGAGAGACTCCCCTGGAGGAGGGAATGGCAAGTCACTCCAGTATTTTTGCCTGGAGAATCCCATGGAGAGAGAACTGTGGTGGGCTACAGTCCATGAGGTTGCCAACAGTTAGACATGACTGAAGCAACTCAGCATGCATGCTGTAAGACTAGAACTTCAGTTTTCTTGGTTCATTATATTACTTACACACATTTTTCTTTTTGTAAAGGCATGCATAAAACAAATGAATCATGCCAGTGTCTCTGTTACCCAGGATGTCTTCTCTAACTTCTATATGAACACTAAGCCTCATGGCTGAAGACATGTTTTAAGTATGGCAAGCAATTAATTAAAATACTAAAATGGGCCTAGTATTTCCAGATAGTTCAGGATTTTTAACATAAACCAGACATGGAGATTACTATTTAAATGAAATATAGTTGACTTACAATATTACATTAGCTTCAGGTAGACAACATAGTGATTCAATATTTTTATAGATTACACACCATAGAAAGTAGTTATAAAATATTGACTATATTCTCCATGACTTTATAATCCTGTGACATTTATTTTGTAACTGGTAGTTTGTATCTCTTAACTCCCTTCACCTATTTTTATCTCCTCCCCTACTTCTCTCCTCTCTGGCAAATCATCTAGGAATTCCACTCCTGGCTATTTAATCAGAAAAAAATGAAAACACTAATTCAAAAAGATACATGCACCCCAATGTTCACAGTAGCATTATTTACAAGAGACGTAGAGGATTCTAACATTAACTTGCCAGTCTTTCAATGACAATTAATTTTTAAAAATTGCTTTCACATATTGCAGGCAACAGTTTGTGGGCAATTAAATCTGCCTCTGGCTCTTGAGTCAACAGTTTACAATTTTCAAGTGGCTGGAGATCTTTGATTTAAGAGAAGAGTGCTTTTATTTTTTAAGATTCCAATGTAAGTTTTTGTTTTTCTCTCTGACTTCTTCCACTTAGCATAATGCTCTTCAGGTTCCATCCTTGTTGCCACAAATGGCAGGATTTCCTTCTTTTTATGGCTGAAGAGTATTCAATTGTGTGTATATGTGTGTGTAGAAATATATTTATCTGTTTTCTTTATCCCTTTATCTGTTGATGGATACTTGCGTCCATGTCTTAACTGTTGTGCACAATGCTGCAATGAATCGGGGGTACAGAAATCTTTTCTAAATAGTGATTTCATTTTCTTTGGAAATATACCCTAGAAGTAGAATTGTTGAATTGTATGGTAGTTTTATTTTTAATTTTTTGAGGGGTTTCCACACTATTAAACATAGTAGCTGTACCAATTTACATTCTCACCAACAATGCACAAGTGTCTCTTTTTCCTCCACATCCTTACTAACATTTGTTATTTCTTGTCTTTCCTGATAACAGCCATTCTAACAGGTATGCAGTGACACCTCATTGGGCTTTTGATTTGTATTTCTCTGATTATTAGTAGTGTTGCCCATCTTTTCATGTGTCCTCTTTTAGAAAAATGTTTATTTGGTTCCTTTGTTCATTTTTTAATCAGATTGTTTAATCTTTCAATTGAGTTGAGTTCTTTATATATTTTATGTATTAATTCCTTATCAGATACATGATTTTCAAATATTTTCCCAGTCCCATAGGGTGCCTTTTAATTTTGCAGATAGTTTCCTTTGCTGTCCAGAGGCTTTTTTAATATAGTTCCACTTGTTTGTTTTTGTTGCATTTGCTTTTGGTGTTAAATCTAAATAATCATTGCCAAGACTGCCTATCAAGGAGTTTGTGTGTGAGTTCACCTGCTGTGTCTGACTTTTTGTGACTCCATGAACTGTAGCATGCCAGACTTCCCTGTTCTTCACTATCTCTTAGAGTTTGCTCAAACTCATGTCCATTGAGTCAGTAATGCTATCTAACCATCTCATCCTCTGCCACCCCCTTCTCCTTTTGCCTTCAATCTTTCCCAGCATCAGGGTCTTTCCCAATAAGTTGGCTCTTCACATCATGTGGGCAAAGTACTGAAGAGTCAGCTTCAGCATCAGTCCTTCCAATGAATATTAAGGGCTGATTTACTTTAGGATTGACAGGCTTCATCTCCTTGTAGTCCAAGGGGCTCTGAAGAGTCTTCTCTGGCATTACAATTTGAAAGCATCAGTTCTTTGGTGCTCAGCCTTTTTTATGGTCCAAGTCTCACATCTGTACATGACTGCTGGAGAAACCATAGCTTTCTATGCTTTTTTTTTATATGGACGTTTGTTGGCAAAGTGATATCTTTGCTTTTTAATTTGCTGTCTAGGTTTGTCATAGCTTTCCTTCCAAGCCACACGCATCTTGTAATTTCAAGGCCACAGTCACTGTCCACAGTGATTTTGGAGCTCAAGAAAATAAAATTTTTCACTGTTTACACTTTTTCCCCTTTTAAAAAGCAGAGATATTACTTTGCCAACAAAGGTCCGTCTAGTCAAGGCTATGGTTTTTCCAGTGGTCATGTATGGATGTGAGAGTTGGACTGTGAAGAAAGCTGAGCACCGAAGAATTGATGCTTTTGAACTGTGGTGTTGGAGAAGACTTTTGAGAGTCCCTTGGACTGCAAGGAGATCCAACCAGGCCATTCTAAAGGAGATCAGTCCTCAGTGTTCATTGAAAGGACTGATGCTAAAGCTGAAACTCCAATACTTTGGCCACCTCATGAGAAGAGTTGACTCATTGGAAAAGACCCTGATGCTGGGAGGGATTTTGGGGCAGGAGGAGAAGGGGACGGCAGAGGATGAGATGGGTGGATGGCATCACCGACTCGATAGACATGAGTTTGAGTGAACTCCGGGAGTTGGTGATAGACAGGGAGGCCTGGCATGCTGTGATTCATGGAGTCACAAAGAGTCGGACACGACTGTGTGACTGAACTGAACTGAACTGATGGGATTGAATGCCATGATCTTAAGTTTTTGAATGTTACGTTTTAAGCTAGCTTTTTCACTCTCCTCTTTCACCCTCATCAAGAGGCTCTTTAGTTCCTCTTCATTTTCTGGCATTAGAGTGGCGTCTGCATATCTGAGGTTGTTGATATTCTCCCAGCAATCTTGATTGCAGCTTATGATTCATCCAGCCTGACATTTTGCATGATGTACTCTGCATATAAGCTAAATAAACAGGGTGACAATATATAGCCTTGCCATACTCCTTTCCCAATTTTGAACCAGTCCAGTGTTCCATGTCCGGTTCTAATTGTTGCTTCTTGACCCACATATATATAGGTTTCTCAGGAGACAGATAGTCTGGTATTCCTCTCTTTAAGAATTTTCCAGTTTGTTGTTCTCCACACAGTCCAAGGCTTTAGCATAGTCAATGAAGCAGAAGTAGATGTTTTACTGGAATTCCTTTGCTTTCTCTATGATCCACCAAATGTTGGCAATTTGATCTCTGGTTTCTCTGCCTTTTCTAAATCCAGCTTGTACATCTGGAGGTTCTTGGTTCACATATTGCTGAATGCAGGTTGAAGGGCTTTGAGCATAACCTTACTAGCATGCAAAACAAGCACAATTGTCTGGTAGTTTGGACATTCTTTGGGACTGCCCTTCTTTGGCACTGGAATGAAAGCTAACCTTTTACAGTTCTGTGGCCACTGCTGAGTTTTTCAAATTTGCTGACGTATAGAATGCAGCACTTTAATAACATCATCTTTTAGGATTTGAAATAGCTCAGCTGGAATTCTATCACCTCCCCTAGCTTTGTTTGTAGTAATGCTTCCTAAGGCCCACTTGACTTCACACTCCAGGCTGTCTGGCTCTAGGTGAGTGACCACACCACAGGGGTTGCCCGGGTCATTAAGAACTTGTTTGTATAGTTGTTCTGTGTTTTCTTGCCATCTCTTCTTTCTTTATGCATTTATGAAGGAGCTTACTCCATTATATTTTCTTCTAAGAGTGTTGTGCTTTCAGGTCTTACACTCAAGTCTTTATCTCATTTTTAGTTGCTTTAAAAAAAAAAATAAATGTAAGATAGAGAGAAGTGCTTTTCTTTCAGCTTTATTCTCCAGCTATTCAATTCACTACAAGGGTATCCTAGACATTTCAAAGGATACCAGGTTGCCAGAGGCGTTGCTTCCAAAAAATTTTGCAATAGTCCTTTTCCCCTCTCTGCTTCCTATTAGCAATAAGCACAACTCAGCTCACTGTGGTGAAGTGAGTGTGATGCCATGCCAAGTTCTTGTTTCATTGAGGCCCCTGGGTCACACCAAAGGTCACGTGATGGACTTTGGATAACTGGAAATGCTTCTTTTTGCAAGGACAGATGTGTCAGCTTTATGAACCCAGTCATAGAGAGGGCTGGGAGGTACTGCTCTTAGCAGGCCTTAGTTGGGGATGAGGCTGAGGCCATACTGTAGCTACTCATATGCCTTCCTGAAAAATATACTACCCTCTTCCTTTTTTGATTTTTCAGCAGTTTTCCATCACTGTCTTGAAAAACTTCCTAGCATGACATGTAAGTCCCACTTCCCAACCCAAATTGGCTGTTGATTTACCTTTGATGTGTCCTCTCCTATCTTTTCATCCTTCACTCTATGTACTAGTCAAAGGTGCAGCTTTCTGAACTATCACTGTTCCATGGCTTTGTACACAGTTTCTTCTGCTTTGAAAGCCTTTCTTTTTTGCCATATGTACACTGATAGGCTGACTACAACTTGTCGTTCAAAACTTTGTTCTATTAGCTCCTATTGATAAATTTACTTTCATCAGTTAGGTGTTACTGTATTTGCTTCTCTCAAAGACCTTGAAACTGTTCACTTTTTTGTTTTATTTTATTTTCACCCCCACAGACTGCGACTATCTTCTCCATATCTCTTTATCTGGTCAGATATACTGTGAGCTGCTGGAGGGTAAGAATGCTATCTTTTCTCTCTTTTCCAGTTTTAGCACAGTGATTCTAGATTAATTGTAGATCTTCCTAAATGTTGGTAAATGCTAAGAGTCTCCACAATTTTTCAACAAATCATTTAATAAATATTTGAGTATTAAATGCAAAACTCCCTCTTGGATATGATACAAAGGTAAATAAGACTCCTATTTTTCATCCTAGGGGATTAAAATCTTATAGCAATGTGCAGGCAGACAGACTTTCACAGGACTTGAGGCTATGTTGACCTCTACAGAGTAGGCCTCCACAGTATTTTAAATATGAATTTATTCTAACATTTTAAATGGGGTTATTTATATAGAAAACCTAAAATTTCACTTCTTTCAAAAACTGGAAAAAAAAATAGAGTCACTGCGTTGTTTCTGTCACGGCAATGTTGAACTAAAGGCGAGAGATAGTCTCCACTTTGCTGGGCAGTTGAATACATAGCTGATTATTCCAAGTATCTGTTGCTAGTTATCATCTGACTCTAGGCCAATTTCATCCCTTAGTCATCTCCCAGTCTCTGTGAACCAAGCTTCTATGAAAACAATATGTGGCTCATCTGAGTGAGAAAATGAATAATCCTAAGTAAAAGGAGTGGATTTGTAAAGTTGAATATTATGTGGAAAAATTGGTATTGGCAGAGGTGGGAGGTGATGAAGAAAAGCTTTTTGTGTATATAACTAATTTCTGCTGTTGTTTTGTGGTAATCCACCTAAATTATAACTTTGGGATTTCTTAAATATGCATAACCACAAATATCTAGCAAATCAAGATTTCAACTGCAGCTGAAAGCTAAGGTTTTCTCTGGCTGACAGTGTAGACACCCATTTATATTCAGAGCATCATTTTAATTCCTTAAATAAAAGCAAAGGAACTGACCTGCATTTTTTTATGTTCTTAAGATAGGGTGAGAAGAGAAAGACATTTCTTACTGCAGTGGATGCTGCTGCCAGCCTGCCACATCCCCTGCACTGAGTGGGCACATCCATCCCCCAGTAGCACTGAGCATCACCACTAAGGGTACCCAGATGCTCTTTCTCCAGAGAACCGCCCTCTGAGAGAAGCCATCCCTCCCCCAAGACAGTCCGCCACCAGTAACTGACAGGGACTATATAGTTCTGGCTCCCTTGCCTCAAAGTGCAACTAAACCATGGTATAATTCATGCTCCAGAACTCCTTGTGGGACATAGACTGAAGTTAATTCCAAGTGAGATCAGATCCTTACTTTCTTTCCCTGTTCTATGCAGGAGATGAGGGATTGATCCCTGAGTTGGGAAATCTCCTGGAGGAGGGCATGGAAATCCACTCCACTATTCTTACCTGAATAGAGGAGCCTGGTGGGCTACAGTCCATAGGGTCGCAAAGAGTCGGACACGACTGAAGCGACTGAGCATGCATGCATCCCACTTCTCTTCTCCTGAGAGCACATCTTCAATAAATTGCTTTTGGGAACCTGAGTGAAGACACTTATCAACTCAGGAGATCCATCTGGTTCCTAGTACAAGGACTAGGTGGGTTCAAATACTCTGCAAATGTCTGAAAAAAGCAAGACTCTTTGTCCAGCCTGACACCTCTGCATCTGGGCCCTGATCAAGGACTCCCCCTAACTTGCATCCCCATTAGAAATTCATCCTGCTCTGGAGGCACCAGACACTCACCAGATCAAGGTAGAGTAACCAATCATGTCAAAGATGTATAGGGCTGCCTCAGCCATCCCCGCCCGCCAGCAAATATAGATTTCTCTATAGATTCCATGCAGAAACAACCTACGAAAAAGCCCAATTCTCAATTCTGGGTCATATAAAGAAAACAGAGCAAGAGAGAGGAAAAGATTATCAAGAAATAAGGTCAAAATAATCAGAAGTTCTTGTAAACATTAAGAAAAACTGATTCTATAAATTTCCACTTTATCTGAAACACTGGCAATCCCATATGTAGCTCTAAGACTCTAATTGTTGACACTTATTTTTCTTGCTTAATAACAGCTAAATTTAAGATTAATATGCAGAATGGTAAGTATGTTTTTCTGCTTGAGACTCCAAAGTTATGGATTCCAACGGTGCTGCAATATACTAAGGTGGTCTCAGATATTAGAAATGGAGGCAAGCTGCCAACTGTTATGTTTTCAAAGGTTCCATTTTTAGACAAGATGAAATTGATTTTGCATGTGAAGATTCAGGGCAGTGCAAAATGAAACCGACAATAATAGACAATAATGATACCCTCAAACTGAAGAATTTCCATCTTGAGAAATGATGGAAAAAACTTGAGAACTAATCTTTAAAAAAAAATCACCACCAAACTGTAAAATGAAGAATGTTGTAGTTATGAGAGAGCAACCAACAGTAGTAAGGAAGGGAAAAATAGTGTTTTAAGAGACAGGGAGGATTATATCAATTTCTAGTTTAAAGTACTTGCTGTTTACTGAATTAGGCCTTTTTTATGAATTATCTAAACCTAAATGGAGAAGCCTTGGAACTTTATTTTACCCTTCTTATTTTATTGAATGAAATATTCTTTAAATTCTATAGTGCTTAACAATTTTCAAAAGTTTCACACATATGATTTCATTTAATAACCCTTTTCCCTCCTATTCCCATACTGTCCCTTCCCCTTCCCTCCCCCCACTGGTAACTTCTAGTTTATTCTCTATACCTGTGAGTCTGCTTCTTTTTAAATTATTATTATTCATTTAGTTTGTTAATTTTTTAGATTCCACATATAAGTAATGTCATACAGTATTTGTCTTCCCCTGTCTGACATATTTCACTTAGCATAATGCCTTCTGAGTCCATCCATGTTGTTGCAAATGGCAAAATTTCATTTTTATGGCTGAATAATATTCTATTGAATATATACATACATACACACACACACATATATATATACACACACACACATACCATGTCTTCTTTACCCATTTATCTGTTGATGGGCACTTTATTTGCTTCCATATCTTAGCAATTATAGGACTTCCCTGTAGCTCATATGGTAAAGAATCTGCCTGCAATGCAGGAGACCCTGGTTCAATCCCTGGGTCAGGAAGATCCCCTGGAGAAGGAAATGACATGCCACTCCAGTATTCTTGCCTGGAGAATCCCCAAGGACAGAGGAGCCTGGCAGGCTATAGTCCATGGGGTCGCAAAGTGTTGGACACAACTAAGCAACTAACACACACCTCTTAGCAAATATAAATACAGCTGCTGTGATCATTGGGGTGGATGTACATATTCGAACTGGTGTTTTTATTTCTTCAGGCTATATATCCAAGAGTAGAATTGCTGGATTATATGGTAGTTCTATTTTTCAATTTTTTGAGGAAGCTCTATACTGTATTTTACTTTAATTGACTCAGAAATCTGAATTTTGATTGGGTCCCATGAGAATTCTATACAAACGACTTGGAGATCATCTTTTGCAGCTTGTCTGAAGGAGTGTATATCTGGGGGCACATGACGGTAGAGTAAGGAACTGTCCTAGAGTTTTACATAAATTCTCTAGGTTGCACCTAACAGCAGTCCAGTTTATGGGAATCATTAAGCCTAGTCTATGGATTAGAAAACTGAGGCCCGGAACTTTAAGTCACTGATTGTTTTGACCATATCATAGGCAAAGTCTGAGTCTAACAAGTTATAGGATGGACCAACACTGGAAATACTGGCCTAATTTTCCCATATTCTATCTCTACCCATTGGAGTAAAGGGAAAGGGATTCTGTTGGGAGCACTTTGGCAGTACAGTCAGAGATCCCTTTGATTTAGGTCTAGAACTTTGTTTATAAATAGAAGGCAATACATCAGAGAAAAAGAAAAGAAAATTGAGTTCAGATCTCAGGTCTTCACATTACTAGCTGTGGAAACTTACCTAAGTTACCTTAATATAGTTAAGCTCAGTCCCAAGGGACATATAATACGCAATTCATCAGTTCAGTTTAGTCACTGAGTCATGTCCAACTCTTTGCAACCCCATGGACTGTAGCATGCCAGACTTCCCTGTCCATCACCAACTCCCAGAGCTTGCTCAAACTCATGTCCATGGAGTCAGTGATGCCATCTAAACATCTCATCCTCTGTTGTCCCCTTCTTCTGCCTTCAATCTTTCCCAGCATCAGGGTCTTTTCAAATGAGTTAGTTCTTCACATCAGGTGGCCAAAGTATTGGAGTTTCAGCATCAGTCCTTCCAATGAATATTTAGGACTGATTTCCTTTAGGATTGACTGGTTTGATCTCCTTGCTGTCCAAGGGACCCTCAGAGTCTTGTCCAACACCACAGTTCAAAAGCATCAATTCTTCAGTGCTCAGCTTTCTTTATGGTCCAATTCTCGCATCCATACATGACTACTAGAAAAACCATAGCTTTAACTAGATGGACCTTTGTTGGCAAAGTAATGTCTCTGCTTTTTAATATGCTTTCTAGATTGGCCATAGCTTTTCTTCCAAGGAGAAAGCGTCTTTTAATTTCATGGCTGCAGTCACCATCTGTAGTGATTTTGGAGCCCAAGAAAATAAAGTCTGTCACAGTTTCCATCATGTCCCCATCTATTTGCCATGAAGTGATGGGACTGGATGCCATGATCTTAGTTTTTTGAATTGAATTTTAAGCCAGCTTTTTACTCTCCTCTTTCACTTTCATCAAGAGGATCTTTAGTTCCTCTTTGCTTTCTGCCATAAGGGAGGTGTCATCTGTGTATCTGAGGTTATTGATATTTCTCCCAGCAATCTTGATTCCAGCCTGTGTTTCATCCGACCTGAATGGGGTGGTATTATTACTTACTTCATAGGGTGGTATTTAAGATTAAAATAATGCATGTAATCTTAGACCAGTGTCTAGCAAATAGCAAATTTTCATTAATGGTAGGGAAAAAGTAAACACGTTGACCTTTCTGGCATTTCACTTCCTTCAGGTCTCTAGTGATGTTGAAAGTGTTAGTCACTCAGTTGTGTCCAACTCTTTGAGACCCCATGGACTGTATCTGGCCATCTTCCTCTGTCCATGGGATTCTCCAGGTAAGAATACTAGAGTAGGTTGCCATTCCCTTCTCCAGAGAATCTTCCAGACCCAGGAATCGAACCTTCCCACATTGCAGACAGATTCTTTACAATCTGAGCCATGAGGACACCCCCTAGTGATGTTGACATACCACAAATATGATCTTCTTTTTTGGTTACCAAAAAATTTAAATTTAAATTCCTGTTTTCTACCAAAGTAGGAGTTCTTCATTGCTTTATTTATATTTATTGAGATGGCTGGATGGCATCATAGACTCAATGGACATGAGTTTGAGCAAACTCCAGGAGATAGTGACGGACAAGGAAGCCTGGTGTGCTGCAGTCTATCAGGTTGCAAAGAGTTGGATATGACTTAGCAACTGAACAACAAGTATTTCCCTGGTGGCTCAGATGGTAAAGCATCTGCCTTCAATGCTGGAGACCTGGGT
This sequence comes from Bos indicus x Bos taurus, assembly GCF_003369695.1. Lineage (NCBI taxonomy): Eukaryota > Metazoa > Chordata > Mammalia > Artiodactyla > Bovidae > Bos > Bos indicus x Bos taurus. The sequence continues at coordinate 39,845,400 of NC_040091.1, read as the reverse complement.
TCAGTCCCTGGGTGGGGAAGATCTCCTGGAGAAGGCAGTGGCAACCCCCTCCAGTATTCTTGCTTGGAAAATCCCACGGATGGAGGAGCCTGGTAGGCTACAGTCCATGGGGTTGCAAAGAGTTGGACACAACTGACTTCACTTTCACTTTAGACCCCTTGGCCATCCTGATGTCCCTCCTAAAACTTAGGAGGGACATCATATTTTATGATTAAGGGACCTCATATTTTATTTTATCATATTATGATATAATATGATAAAATATTAAACATATTTTTAAATGTGTTCATTTTAAGTAAGAATATCTGGGGAAGAAAATGTGCATTCTTTCCCTCAGAGTTCTCAGTCTTATTTGAGAAGAGATTAAAGCACAAAGTGAGAAAATACCTCCTTGCAAGCCTGCAACATGGAGTGTGTGTGTATGTACATGTGTGAGTGTCAGTGTGCACACACAGAGGGTGCAGCTACAATAGAATTTGGTTTCTAAGGACTGAAAAGAGAAAATAACGAGAACAGTTAAAATGGAGCTATGTTATTTGGTGATATTTCTTCCATTATTAAGATGCTAGTTTATGTTCCAAGAACCTAGCTGGATAAAGTATGAACAGTGATTCATGTTGAAAATTCTCCAGGAGAAATAGGCTCCAGCTGTATGGGGGCAGGGCCTTTTCTTCAGGAAGATTTCCTCTGGTGATAGGAAGAAAAAAAAAAAAATGTTGACATTTCCCTCTAGTGGCAGAAAGGAAATAAAACTCACTGAGAAGGTAAGATTAGAGGTCTTCAGTGAAGTGCAGTGACATCCTTCCTTCCTTCTTTTTGAGTACAATAATTGGTTGTTAATTATAAGCTATGCATTGCCCAGACAAGGAATCTTCTGCATCAGAGAATTTGTAACTGAACTGGGAAAGTAAAAGTCACTCAGTTGTGTCCAACTCTGTGTGACCCTGTGGACTATACAGTCCATGGAATTCTCCAGACCAGAATACTGGAGTGGATAGCCTTTCCCTTCTCCAGGGGATCTTTCCAACCTAGGGATTGAACCCAGACCTCCAGCATTGCAGGCGGATTCTTTACCAGCTGAGACACAAGGGAAGCCCAAGAATACTGGAATGGGTAGCCTATCCCTTCTCCAGTGGATCTTCTTGACCCAGGAATCGAACCAGGGCCTCCTGCATTGCAGGAGGATTCTTTACCAACTGAGCTGTCAAGGAAGCCCCATGAACTGATCAGAGAAAAAGAGAAACCTGACTACTGAATGGTTCCAAGACAATTTTGTGAAGTAGGTGAAAAAATAAGGGATGATGTTCCTTTTTACCATGACTGAGCTTTCACTAGGTATCCATCTAAGGATAACAGAATCTACTTCCCCTTAAGTTTTACCGCCAAGAATATTCTGGTCCTTTCTTGCTTTTACCTTCCTCTCCTTCCAAGGCCTTAATGCCTCATGGTTCTCTTTTCACCTTAGTACTCCTGTCCTTCTTCAGTGATCCACAACACCTTGTACTATCACTGACTTCATTGAATTATTTTAAAATTGCCCTATAGTCAAAGCTATAATTTTTCTAGTAGTCAAAGAAGGCTGAGCACTGAGGAATTGATGGTTTTGAACTGTGGTGTTGGAAAAGACTCTTGAGAATCCCTTGGACTGCAAGGAGATCAAACTAGTCAATCTTAAAGGAAATCAACTCTGAATATTCATTGAAAAGACTGATGCTGAAGCTGAAGCTCCAATACTTTGGCCACCTGATGTGAAGAGCCAGAGCATTGGAAAAGACCCTGATGCTGGGAAAGATTGAAGGTAGGAGGAAAAGGGGACTGCAGAGGATGAGATGACTCAATGGATATGAATTTGAGCAAACTCCAGGAGATAGTGAAGGACAGAGAAAGCTAGCTTGCTGCAGTCCGTGGGGTTGCAAAGAGTCAGACTCAACTAAGTGACTGAACAACAACAACTCCTGTCCTTCGTCAGTGATCCACAACACCTTGTACTATCATTGAGTTCACTAAATTATTTTAAAATTGTATGTTTTTTGTCTATTTCTCCCCACTCCCACTAAATTTTTAACTCCTCACAGGCATGATCTAAATTTTATTCATCTTTGAATCACAAGTATCTCGGGGTCCAGAACTCAATAAACATTTGTTGAAATAAAGCATGTACATGTCAACAAACCATTAAATGAATAAGTTTAAAAATAATTTGATAATTTAACAAGCCTACTATTTAAACATATTAACTACATTTGATTTTATCAGTAAAATTGTGGGGAAAATACTTGAATTCAAAAGGAAAGCTTGAATAAAAGAACTGTAGAAAATAAGTGTGAGATTGTTCCTTCTGTAGTTTTCTAGAATTTAGCCTATTTAAAACTATGTTTGAAAATTATGTTTGAAAAATATGTTTGAGGGTGATCACATGGTTGGAAGGACTCAGGGACAGCTCTGTACACATTAAATAGCATCATGCAAAGATTGCTGTTGAATTGCAGTTCTTTCATTGTGGGGAGAATAGAAGGAAACCTAAGGCTTAAGAAATCTTACTCTCAGAATGAGAATGACATTCAGAACCTGAAACTAGCAACTGCTCCCCTTTCAAAACTTCATTTCCTCTAACTTCTTTTTCCTACTGAGAAAAAACTGATTATTTCTGATAGTCAGAAAGATAGGGATTTTATGACCCAAAGAATAGCAAAAATGAAAAATGATTAAATCATATGTGTAAATGAGAAGAAGAAATGTCATTCATGGTTATATCTGTCAGGAAAAAGCAGTAAAAAAGGCTTCCCTACAAGAAGTAAATGTAGAAGAGACATATATTTTCACATTCTAGATGAAGACACATGACTCAAATATAGGGCATATTTATATTTTAAATGCAAACACTCCTATATCAAGATCATTGTATGTGAGAGATACCAATATAGCCACAAAAATAAGCTGAGAACTTTTACTTTTAAGAAGGATGTAGTAGATCAAGGCAAGACAAAGGCCTCATGGTGAAAATTAGGAAATGTTGGATACATTACAAAAAAATCATTTTCAAAGCATCAGAGAGATATGGTAGCAAAGAGAAAAAGCAAAGAATTATTAAAATTTCAGCTCCTTTTTTGCATTAATTGACAGTTCAGTTCAGTTCAGTCACTCAGTCGTGTCCGACTCTTTGTGACCCCATGAATTGCAGCACGCCAGGCCTCCCTGTCCATCACCAACTTCTCCTCCTGCCCCCAATCCCTCCCAGCATCAAAGTCTTTTCCAATGAGTCCACCTCTTCACATGAGGTGGACAAACTACTGGAGTTTCAGCTTTAGCATCATTCCTTCCAAAGAAATCCAGGGCTGATCTCCTTCAGAATGGACTGGTTGGATCTCCTTGCAGTCCAAGGGACTCTCAAGAGTCTTCTCCAACACTACAGTTCAAAAGCATCAATTCTTCGGCGCTCAGCCTTCTTCACAGTCCAACTCTCACATCCATACATGACCACAGGAAAAACCATAGCCTTGACTAGACGAACCTTTGTTGGCAAAGTAATGTCTCTGCTTTTGAATATGCTACCTAGGTTGGTCATAACTTTCCTTGCAAGGAGTAAGCGTTTTTTAATTTCATGGCTGCAGTCACCATCTGCAGTGATTTTGGAGCCCCAAAAAATAAAGTCTGCCACTGTTTCCACTGTTTCCCCATCTATTTCCCATGAAGTGATGGGACCGGATGCCATGATCTTTGTTTTCTGAATGTTGAGCTTTAAGCCAACTTTTTCACTTGAAGAAAGTAGGGAAAACCACTAGACCATTCAGGTATGACCTAAATCAAATCCCTTATGATTATACAGTGGAAGTGAGAAATAGATTTAAGGGCCTAGATCTGATAGATAAAGTGCCTGATGAACTATGGACTGAGGTTCATGACATTGTACAGGAGACAGGGATCAAGACCATCCCCATGGAAAAGAAATGCAAAAAAAAAAAAAAAAAAAAGGCATTAATTGACAAGCTAACCCTAAAAATTATACAGAAATGCAAAGGACCCACGTATAAATCAATACATTTGTAGTAGATAGATTTTCAGCAAAAAGAATGAATGTGATCTTTAACTCACATTATACATCGAAAATTAACTTAAAGCAGATCATATACTCACATGTCAAAGTGAAAACAAAACTCCTAGACCAAAAATTGAATTAAATCTTCATGACTTTGGGTTAGAAAGTAGATTCTTAGATATGACATCAAGATCACAAGTGACAAAGGAAGAGAGGAAGAAAAAAGGGACTACATCAAAAGTGAAAAAAAAAAAAAGAAACACTTTGTGCTGCAAATAATACCACCAAGAAATTGAGAGTACAAGTCACAGAATGAGAGAACATATTTGCAGATACTACAAGATACCTGCACCCAGAATATATAAAGAAGACTTACAACTCAACAATAAAAAGAACTCAATTTAAAAACAGACAAAGAATTTAAGTGGACATTTCTCTAAAGATATATAAACAAGTTCAACATCATCTGTCATTAATGAAATGCCATCAAAACCACACTTGGCTGCCACTTCCACATATACTAGGATGGTTATAATCTAAAACACGCAGTAGCGACCAGGGTTGGCAAGGATGTGGAGAAACTAGAGCTCTCAGACATTGCTAGTGGGATGTGAAAGGGTACAGCCACTTTGGAAAATAGTCTGAGTTCCTCAAAAATGAAACATACAGTAACCATATACTCTTGCAATTACACTTCTAATGTATGCCCAAGAGAAAGGAAAACATACAAAATGTGTACACAAATATTCATGGCAGCATTACACATAATGGCCAAAAAATGGTAGCAAAATGTTCATTAAATGATGTGTGAATAAATAAAATGTGGTATATCCTTCAATGGATTATTACTTAGCCATAAAAGGAATGAAATACTGATACATGCTGCAATACAGACGATCCTTGAAAACATCCCAAGCTAAGCCAAAGAAACCAGTTACAAAAGTTACGAAAGGCTACAGGTTGTACAATTCTATGTGTATGACATTTCCACACTAGGCAAATCCACAGGGAGAGAAAGTATATTAGTGGTTTCCTGGGAATGTAGGGGAGAGAGAATGGGAGTTTCTTTAGAGGGTGATGAAAATATTTTGGAATTATAGCACTGATACTTGCACAACTTGATGAAAATACTAAAAACTATCTGTACACTTTAAAACTGATTTTTATGGCATATGAATCTCATTTGAAAAGTCAATAGCAGTCTAAATCATCTCATTTTTCCAGGATAGATCAATAAATCTGATGTATTTCTGAGGCATGTTGGACAGAGAAATCTGTGTGATCTGAATCTTAATGACACAGTACTCTGTGGGGCTCAGAAAGCTGCATCTCTGAATGTGGCATTGACTCTGTCTTTTTTGCAACTAACTGTGCTCTTCTCTCCCCCACTGCTAACCTCTGGGGACTGCAGGACCCAGCAGAAGGGCACGAAGCAGTCTTTCCCAGTCCCGGTTCCCCATGGGGGAGGCCTGGCAATTTTCTCTACTCAAGGGGAAAGTTTCTTGTGTCAAACTCATCCATTAAGAGTGACTCAATCAAGGATGATCCTAAGGCCCATCTTTCTTTCTGTATTTGGGTGAACAGGGCAAGAGCCTTCTGATAGAGGGCTAAGAGACCTCCCATCTATGGAGTCATTTGCAATAAAAATGGGTAAAATCAGTCAAAAAGATGAATTTCTCATTTGCATCCCACAGAGGCAAACAGGAAATCCTTCTGATGGCTATCTAGCTAACATGTTTTAGCTTAGTGATGACTCACCCTCCATTCTCTGGTGTATTTCTAGCAAGCACCCTAACCACAGCCTAAGTCCATGAGGGCTTCCAGGTCTTGATGATTCCCTGTTATCCCCTTCCTTCCATCTCTCAGGTTGCCTGAAATCTGACAAGGATGGACTAATAAGATATAAATGCTACAAATGGTTTGCTAGCAAAAGTGGTGACACAGGGGAAAAAAACCCAAATGCTTTCTATTACAATAAGTTAAGAATACACCCGAAAACAGGGCCTCAAAGGCAACTGAAAAAAAAATTTTTTAATGACCTATGTTAAGACCAGAAAATAATTACTTTTATATTTTTTTATTTAATTTATTTTAATTGGAGGCTAATTACAATATTGTATTGGTTTTGCCATACATGAGCATGAATCCACCATGGGAATACATGTGTTCCCCATCCTGAACCCCCCTCCCACCTCCCTCCCCGTACCATCCCTCTGGGTCATCCCAGTGCACCAGCCCCAAGCATCCTGTATCCTGCATCAAACCTGGACTGGCGATTCTTTTCACATATGATATTATACATGTTTCAGTGCCATTCTCCCAAGTCATCCCACCCTCTCCCTCTCCCACAGAGTCCAAAAGACTGTTCTATACATCTGTGTCTCTTTTGCTGTCTCCGTATACAGGGTTATTGTTACCATCTTTCTAAATTCCATATATATGCGTTAGTATACTGTATTTGTGTTTTTATTTCTGGCTTACTTCACTCTGAATAATAGGCTCCAGTTTCATCCACATCATTAGGACTGATTCAAATGTATTCTTTTTAATGGCTGAGTAATATTCCATTGTGTATACGTACCACAGCTTTCTTATCCATTCATCTGCTGATGGACATCTAGGTTGCTTCCATGTCCTGGCTATTATAAACAGTGCTGTGATGAACATTGGGGTACATGTGTCTCTTTCAATTCTGGTTTCCTCAGTGTGTATGCCCAGCAGTGGGATTGCTGGGTCATAAGGCAGTTCTATTTCCAGTTTTTTAAGGAATCTCCACACTGTTCTCCATAGTGGCTGTACTAGTTTGCATTCCCACCAACAGTGTAAGAGGGTTTTACACCTCCAGCATTTATTGCTTGTTGACTTTTGGATCGCAGCCATTCTGACTGGCATGAAATGGTACCTCATTGTGGGTTTGATTTGTATTTCTCTGATAATGAGTGATGTTAGCATCTTGTCGTGTGTTTGTTAGCCATCTGTATGTCTTCGTTGGAGAAATGTCTCTATACAGATCAATGGAACAAAATAGAAAGCCCAGAGATAAATCCACGCACCTATGGACACCTTATCTTTGACAAAGGAGGCAAGAATATACAATGGAGAAAAGACAATCTCTTTAACAAGTGGTGCTGGGAAAACTGGTCAACCACTTGTAAAAGAATGAAACTAGAACACTTTCTAACACCATACACAAAAATAAACTCAAAATGGATTAAAGATCTAAGCATAAGACCAGAAACTATAAAACTCCTAGAGAACATAGGCAAAACACTCTCCGGCAAAAATCACAGCAGGATCCTCTATGACCCACCTCCCAGAATAGTGGAAATAAAAGCAAAAATAAACAAATGGGACCTAATTAAAATTAAAAGCTTCTGCACAACAAAGGAAACTATAAGCAAGGTGAAAAGACAGCCTTCAGAATGGGAGAAAATAATAGCAAATGAAGCAACTGACAAACAACTAATTTCAAAAATATATAAGCAACTCCTGCAGCTCAATTCCAGAAAAATAAATGACCCAATCAAAAAATGGGCCAAAGAACTAAGTAATTACTTTTGAAAGAATTCTAAGCTCCTATCATTAAAAAAAAATTATTAATTGGAGTGTACTTGCTTTACAATGTTGTGATGGTTTTTTCCATAGAACAATGTGATAGCTCAATGGGTAAAGAAAAGAATCTTCCTGCAATGCAGGAGACACAGAAGAGATGGTTTCAATCCCTGGGACAGGAAGACCCCCTGGAGGAGGAAATGGCAACCTACTCCAGTATCCTTGCCTGAAAAATTCCATGGACAGGGTCACAAAGAGTTAGACACGACTGAGCGACTAAACAGAAATCAGCCATAAGTATAAAAGCAGAGACATCACTTTGCCAACAAAGGTCTGTATAGTCAAAGCTATGGTTTTTCCAGTAGTCATGTATGGATGTGAGAGTTGGACCATAAACAAGGCTGAGTGCCTAAGAACTGATGCTTTCACACTGTGGTGCTAGAGAAGACCCATCAAAGTCCCTTGGACAACAAGGAGATCAAACCAGTCAATCCGAAAGGAAACCAGTCCTGAATATTCATTGGAAGGACTGATGCTAAAGTTGAAGTTCCCAAACTTTGGCCACCTGATGTGAAGAGCTGACTCACTGGAAAAGACCCTGATGCTGGGAAAGATTGAGGGTGAGAGAAGAGGGTGACAGAGGATGAGATGATTAGATAGCATCACCAACTCAATGGAGATGAGTTTTCACAAACTCTAGGAAATAGTGAAGGACAGGGAAGCCTGGCATGCTGCAGTCTATAGGGTGGCAGAGTTGGACACAACTTAATGACTAAACAGCAACAACAATACATATATATATCCCTTCTCTCTTGAGCCTCCCTCCCCCCTTTCCCATCCAACCCCTCTAGGTCATCACAGAGCACCGGGCTCGGCTCCCTGTGTTATACAGCATAAACTGCTATCATTTTTTATAAAATGATAATTTAAACAGTTAATTGTATAGAGGTTTTTTTTTTTTTTAAATGACCCCTCCTCCAATATCTAAAAATATCTTACTTTCTAGAGCCACTAACTGAGAGCCACTTCTGATCCAGCTGGTCCAGTTGCACCTGAATTCCTCTTTCTGGCTGTTTTTTCCTATTCTTAGGCTGACAGTGATGAATAATAATAGTAGGACTAAGCCAACCTTGTTCCGCATTGGGAAATGAAGAATTGGACCAGAGTAAAGACAGCCAGTGATTGCAAACAGAAAGAGGCAGAAGCTGGAACACGGCTGTACAATGACCTGGAAAGCACTTTAATATTCTGATGCTCAGGTTACATCCTCAACCTGTTAAATCAGAATTTCTGTGCATGGAATCCAAGCATCAGTGTTTTCCAAAAGCAAACTAGATGTCCTCAAAGGAATGGATAAAAAGAGATGTGGTACTTATGGCTGCTAGAGGAAAGGGTGTGGGGAAGGGATAGTTAGGGAGTTTGGGATGGATAGATACACACTGCTATATAAAACTGATAAGCAACAAAGACCTACTATATAGCACAGGGAACACTGCTCAATGTTACATGGCAGCCTAGATGGGAGGGGAATTTGGGGAAGAATAGATAATGTATACATAAGGCTGAGTCTCTTAGCTTTTTACCTGAAACTATCGCTGCAACTATCATAACATTGTTAATTGGCTATACCTCAGTACAAAATAAAAAGGCTTTAAAAAAAACTGTTCCAATGAATACTGGGCTAGAGGAAAGAGACAGATGATCCTAACATTTCTAACTCAAGTTCAGTTCAGTTCAGTCACTCAGTCATGTCCAACTCTTTGCGACCCCATGAATCGCAGCACGCCAGGCCGCCCTGTCCATCACCAACTCCCGGAGTTCACCCAGACTCACGTCCATCGAGTCAGTGATGCCATCCAGCCATCTCATCCTCTGTCGTCTCCTTCTCCTCCTGCCCCCAATCCGTCCCAGCATCAGAGTCTTTTCCAGTGAGTCAACTGGGTATTGTTTTTGCTTTGGCTCCATCCCTTCATTCTTTCTGGAGTTATTTCTCCACTGATCTCCAGTAGCATATTGGGCGCCTACTGACCTGGGGAGTTCCTCTTTCAGTATCCTATCATTTTGCCTTTTCATACTGTTCACGGGCAGTTTGATTCCATGTAATTATTCGAGAACCCTAAGCTCTCAGCTCCGCTACCATCTTCAAGCAAAGAGTAAAACCGTTCTTCCAGCTGTATTCCATTCTCTCAGCTGTAATTCCTCCTTTTGACATTTTCCCCAATTAAGATACCTTTGAGGTTCAAGTTAATTTGGTTTTATCTTATATGTATCTATTGCACAGGTGTTGTAAACAGGGGTTTTCTCTAATCACTGTCATTCTCTATCTCATTCCTCACCTACACTCTACGCCTAAAGGCTAGAGATTCTCAAAGCATGATTTCTAGACCTCGAGCATCAGTATTACCTGGAAATGCACAGAAATGTTGGTTCCTGGGACCCACCTGCCGAACCAGAAATTCTAGGGGTGGAGTCCAGTAGTCTGTGTTTTAACAAACCTGCAGGTGATGCTGACACATGCTAGAACTTGAAAACCATTGCTCTGGCAAGAAGCACTGGATTAAGTGCTTCACTGCTGTGAAGCTCAAAGCCAACCAGTCAGCATAGAGCCTTTAGAAGAGGTACAGAGAACCTGGAGGCAATGTTATGACAGGACACAGAAGCTGCCTTGAGGCTAAATAATTAGAGCAACATAAGCATTGTTAGCATCAGGGGGCTAAAGGGACCATGACCCTTAAGTGTCTTTCTGCTTTGCTTTCCACCAACCTCTTCTATCTCCTCTGTATCCATGGATTTTCCTTCAGTTAAACAGCTATCTGTTGGAGATATACGTGTTCCAATTTTGAACATATGTCCTCTCAAAGGCAGCAGCTCTCTGCCTTAAGTCTTCCAAAATATGAATGTACATAGCGCTTGTAATTTCATTAGCCGGGAGCCAAATAAAAAGGCACAATTCATGGAAAGAACAAGGAGCTTGGCTTCAGTCCCAGACACTTAACTCATCAATAAATATTTATTTATTCTATGAGGACAATATTATGATAGTTCTTGTTAACAACTGGCCTAACATTCACTTGGGGAGCTTATTTTTATTTTTACATGTTTGCATGGTGGCCTAATATACCTTGTTCTGGCTCTCACCTTCTTCCCATCTACTTGCTACACAGAAGCCAAAAGATTCTTTCAAAAAGAATATCTCATTGTATTACATAATTCCTTCCTTAAAACTCTCTTAATAACTTTAAATGTGCTTGAAATAAACCCTAAATTTATTTCAAAAGCCTGCAAGTCTTCAGGCTCCCCTGTACCTTCTTGCTTCTTCTGCCACTATCTTCCCTTTCAAGGCACTATCCTCTGGTCACCGTGGTCTTGCTTTTCCTCAACAAGTCAGTCTCCTTCTCACCACAGTGTCTTTGCACTTGCTGCTCACTTGCCTAGAAAGGTCCTCTCCGTATTTTCACATGGTTTTTGTGGCTCAGATGGTAAAGAATCCACGTGCAATGCAGGAGACCCAGGTTTGATCCCTGGGTTGGGAAGATCCCCTGGAGATGAGAACGACTACCCACTCCAGTATTCTTGCCTGGAGAATCCTATGGACAGAGGAGCTTTGTGGGCTACAGTCCATGGGGTCACAAAGAGTTGGATATGACTGAGTGACTTTCACTTTCTCTGTTTATTTAGGTCTCAAGTCAAACATGGAGAAGGCAATGGCACCCCACTCCAGTAATCTTGCCTGGAAAATCCCATGGATGGAGGAGCCTGGTAGGCTCCAGTCCATGGGGTCGCTAAGAGTCAGACATGACTGAGTGACTTCACTTTCACTTTTCACTTTCATCCATTGGAGAAGGAAATGGCAACCCACTCCAGTGTTCTTGCCTTGAGAATCCCAGGGATGGGGGAGCCTGGTGGGCTGCCGTCTATGGGGTCGCACAGAGTCGGAAATGACTGAAGTGACTTAGCAGCAGCAGCAGCAAGTCAAACATTAACTTTTGCAGGAAACATGAGCACATACTCAGTTAGCAATCCTTACACTGCTGCTGTTATACTCTTTATGTAGCATTTAAAACTAGCTAAGCACATGTATCAATGTATATATCTATCCATTCACTTTTCTGCATGTTGTTTCTTAAGGACTTCGTTTTTCTTCTGTTACCTCTCATCTAGAATCTAAGTTCCCAAAAAACAGGGGAATTTTTTGTCTTGTTCATTCCTGTATTTCTAGATGTAATAGGATAATAAACATTTTATGAATATATAAAAGTGAATAAATGCATATGCCATAAAATATTTTGAAGAATAATAGTATATAAAGTTTTCCTTAAAAAAACTAATCATTTATAAGGTGCTAGTAAACCTGAATCATTAGCTAGTATCATGTTATAAAATCTGAATTAGTTAGGGGTGTTACAGAAACCAGTACTTGAGAAACCAAGCACCACAGTCTGAGAGTTAGAGAACTCTAACTTTTTTTTACGCTGGCGGGCCCAAAGGAGTTAACACTCCAAACTCTGAGTCCTGAACAAAGGGATTACAGAGTTTTTATAGACAGGCTGTAGTGGGCAGCACTAGCTGTTAATAGGCTGGGTTTCTCACGCATGGGAATAGCAGTCAAGATGGAGAGGGGGATGCCTGGCCTGGACAGGCATGATTAAGCAGGTTTGCAGGGGCTGGGCAATTGCGAAGAGCGGGACAAGGTGAGTGAGATAAACTCCATTTCCTAGTATTACAAGTCCCCACTTTCTGAGACTACCTGACCTACGTGATCTAGACTTTGCAAGGGGCAAGCTGAGTTACAGAGGCAGAAGGAGAAGGAAGTTATGTAAAATTTTAACTTTTTCTCTTCAGGGGAAGTCTAGACATATTTTTAATATAGAATATTGGTGTGCAAAGGGGTATTAAAAGTTTATTATCCTTTCACAGAGCAGGAATGTTTCCAACCATCAAATAGAAAAAAAATCTTTTTGAAGAAAAGTATCAACCACTTCCTTTTGCTCACTGTGAAGTCTTTGGACCCTGGAATGTAGTATGACAGGTGATTCAAATTTAGATAATATCTCCCCCACCTTCCATAGAAGGCTAATTTGCAAACCATATTCATATTCTCTAATAAGTAAGTGTAACCCAATAAGCAAGAAGATTTACTTGGCTCATGCAGTGGGCTTATCTTTAAGGTAAAAGAGAAAAACACAGTGAGTTTCCAAGTGCAATTTTCATTAAAAAAATCTGTGTCAGAAATAAATGGTTTGAAGGCAGAGGTTCCAGGTTTCGAGAGCCAGTGCTATGTAAGTCACCCAGTGCAGGGACCCCTGCAATATTCTGTAATATCCATGACAGCTTATCCTTGATCATCTCCAGCCTATTACTTCACTAGACAACCCAATCCACAATTGAAAAGTTTGAATTATAAGATAATTCTTTCCAAACATGTCTTTAAATCCGCCTCTAAATCTTTCCTATCTGCCTGCTATATAGGTCAACACAAATGAGTCTGTCCCCTTTCCCACATGACATTCCTTCAAACATGAAACCATATGCATTCTTCCTTTTTCTCTTTCCAGATCAAGTTTTCTCATTAGTCATTAGCTGTTTCTTCTGTGCATTGTTTCCAAGACCCTATCATTATCGTTCTATTCCTTTATATATGCTCCAATTGATCAATGTGCGTGCTTGTGTGATCAGCTGTGTCCAACTCTTTGTGACCCTATGGACTATAGCCTACCAGGTTCCTCTATTCATGGAATTTTCCAGGCAAGAATACTGGAGTGGGTTGCCATTTCCTCCTCCAGGGGATCTTCCAGACCCAGGGATCAAACCTGTGTCTCCTGCATTGGCAGGCAGATTCTTTACCACTGTACCACCTGGGATGCCCCCAATTGATCAATATCCCTCTTAAAATGTAAATTCCAGAGGGAAACCGAACATTTAACAAATGGCTTGACTGTTTCATGGTATACAATGCTGTCGTTCTCCTTGTTTTGGTCCTGTGCCCAGAATAAGACAGTTAGGGTTTTGACAGCTTTGTCACAGTTGACTCATATTTAGAACATATGGATTAAGACTCACTTTAGTGTTGTCCTAAATCCTCTGCCAAGTTTTACAGAAGGGTACACAATGACCAGGGATAATTAGGTTAACTTGGGGTTTTCTAGACTTTCAAGGGTTTCAGTTTAGTTACCACTAAAGGCAAGAATTCCTTCTTACTTGATGTACTTTCTAGGTGGGTTTAACATTTAATCATCTATTCTGGTTCTTTGACTTTGATGGCTCTTTATCAGAAAATCTTGTTATAATATTCTGGCCCTCAAAAAGAGGTTTCCAGGAACAAAGAGCAGGGAACCTGAAGGCAGCTTGTCAAACCTCTCGTTTCTTTCCAGGTACAAACTCAAATGCTAACCCACAAGTCTCCCTGGTCAGTTGCTAATTTGTCTGCTTATCTTTTTTCCCATCTAAACAATAGCCACACTTTAATAAAGGGTTAAATACAGTGCAGCAACAGCAGAACTGTGATTCCAGATGGCCGAAACATTTCCTGCCAAGACCTTGGGAATTGTTTCTTCTCTCGTTCTCACAAATGCTGACTTTCTGACCTCCAAGGCATGCCCTAAGGTTTGTGTTTTTCAGTATTCACCCCAAAGTATGAGGTGATCTAATCTAACTAGGTCCTTCCTGGCTTGTTTTAAACTTGCTACTGGCAAGTAGAATGGAACAGTGTGAAATTAAGACAGAAACATTCCTGATTTAGGAATTTACCGTGATTATCACACTTTATGATCTAAGGCATTTATAATCCTGATTTTTTTTTTTTTTTTTGGACATCTTGAGTATGCTACTGTCTATGCACAGGGGCTGCAATCACTAAGCAAGTGTCCAGTGAATGAAGTAACTAGCATTACAGGCTTTCCTGTAGGTTTCCCATATGCAGCTAGATGCACAAGATATTCAACATCTGTCACTGACCAAATGGACCATTACTCTCTTAGCTTAACAAATTCCCGGTGGGGCTAGGCAGAGAACCATTATGACAAAGTCATTATCTCTTTTTTCTCTCTGAAGTCTGCTTTCCCTGGTTCTGAACCCCCGTCTTCCCTTCCCAAGACTCAATACCTTCAGTCATCCATTTAGTTGTCCACAGCCCTTACTGAAAGACTGCACTCAGACTTGCATTTTGTAGCATTACCTATAGTTCCCTCCAAAAAACAAACACCCAAATCCAGGTCTGTCCTCTGCCCCTTATTCTCAAAGCCCCAAAGTATGTCTAGAAAATTAACCCAAGAAATCTAGTGTGTAAAGATAGGAATAATATTGAGAGTTTTTTAGCCTAGTGGTTAAGCTTAGTAGCTTTCAGAGACAAACTGCCTGGTTTGGAGGCCAGCTCTACCAACTAATGGTGAAACCAGGGGCAAGTTATTTAACTTTTCTGTGCCTTAATTTTTCTCATTTGTACACCAGGGCTAATAGCATCTACTTCATAGGGTTGTAAGTAGTATTTAGTTTATGCAAAAATTTTAAATATCTGGCACATAATACATACTCAGTAAACACTATCCATTACTTCTTCCAGTCAGTTTCAGTTCCATACTTGAGAGGTTTTTGTTCAGAGGGGTAACAGTAACCACTGCTTTGGGGGAATTTTAGAATCCAGAAAAACATACTGGTACCCTTCAAACTGGGGCTTCCCAGGTGGTGCCAGTGGTAGAGAACCCGCCTGCCAACACAGGAGGTGCAAGAGATGCAAGTTCCATCCCCTGGAGGAGGGCTTGGCAACCCACTCCAGTATTCTTGCCTGGAGAATCCCATGGACAGAGGAGTCTGGCGGGCCACAGTCCATAGGGTCACAAAGAGTTGGACATGACTGAAGCAACTTATGCACACACACTTCAAATGACGTTAATTAGGTACTCAGCTATCTTTAGGAATAAAGACAACCCATATGACCCAAAATACCATGATTTTCCTGTATACAAGCATGGGCACTGAAGTAGTGGGATTCAAAGTGTGGCCTAGATTCTGATGGTGTCTGAAAACTTTCTGAGCATATGCAGATGTACATGGTTTCAAAGCACTAATTTATTCTCAGCTTCCATAAAATGCTTATGAAAAAAGCATAGTTTTTTTTCTTTCCCATCTACCTCTTCATAATAACTTTGTCCACTTTGCAAAAGAAAGAACCACCCATTATCCATCCAAAAGTTTCTTTGGCTCATTGCTCCAGAGTATAAAAGACTACTGGGTGACAAACAAAGAGACATTTGAAAATAGTGATGCTGGTATTGAGAAAGCAAATGACTCTGTTTATGACGGATCTGTTGCAAGTTGGATGGTTTTCAGCTTTTTGAGTTTTTCAAAATTGGAGGAAGACTTAACCAATCTGTCAGCTGATAGATCACTAAATACTTTATTTTAGTATATATGCTGCTGAAGAGAGCATAATAAACTGTTTATTTAATGTCCTGATATAAACATTGGCATTTAACACAAAAGGAGGATTATTAATTGAATGACATTTCTACATAACCACGTGAACAAGATTTCCCAGTGCTTATACATTTACAAACAAAAAAATAAGAGTAAATTGATGAACTTTGTCTCATTCTAGTACTGAGAAATCTGTCTATGAACAGAATATCTGAAACAATTGGATAAAAAACTCCCATTTACTTTTTTTTTAAGTGCATGCTAAGTCTCTTCAGTCATGTCTGACTATTTGCAACTCTATGGACTATAGCCTGCCAGGTTTCCCTGTCCATGAAATCCTCCAGGTAAGAATACTAAAGTGGGTTGCCATTTCCTTCTCAGGGGATCTTCCCAGGCCAGGGATCAAACACACATCTCTTATGTCTCTTGCATTGGCAGATGGGTTCTTTACCACTAAAGTCACCTGGGAAGCCCTTTTAAAAAGTAAAAATGTTCAAAATTTTGTCCAATTACATTGCATCCCACATGTTGTATATTCATGTTTCAACCATTCTGTACTAATAAACTGTATGGTAAGTATAGGAAAGTTTTTAAATAGTGAAATTTCCATTTATATACATCTATTTGCTACAAAAACAAATGATTGGGTAATCAATGAGAGACCTTCAAAGCTAAAATAGGTTATATGAGGATAAAACAGTGAGAAAGGAAGTATTAATTCAAAGATAATTACAAAACTTTCATGTATTATAGAACATGATCATCTATTTCAATGTGGGTGACAGTATCAAACCACTATGGTATTTAGATTTCACTGAATATACTTGGAAGAATGAATTCACAGTTTAATTATAAGTAATGCTTCCTAGGTTGCACAGCGGTAAAAAATCCAGGAGGATTCTGACAGTGCAGGAGCCACAAGAGACACAGGTTTGATCTCAGGGTTGGAAAGATCCCCTGGAGAAGGAAATGGCAACCTGATCCAGCATTCTTGCCTGAGAAATTCCATGGACAGAGGAGCCTGGCAGGCTATAGTCCATGGTGTCACAAAGAGTAGGACATGGCAGAGTAACTGAGCACTTCACGCCAATATTTATAGGGCACTGGAAATTTCATACTCAGCAATTATTTAAATTTAAATGAAGAATTTTATCTGGTAATTTAAGAGTGTGAGAGGTAACTACATGGCTCTAGATCATTTTACAAAGGTCTTTTAGAGATTATGTAAGCAAAGTCTTTGAAAACATCACACTTAAGCATCCTATCTTTTAGTACATTAGGACCAGCATTTGTCATGCTGAGGCCTAACTAGTGGTCAGAATTTAGGGTTGCCAGATCTCCTAGGAAAAAACTCCATCTGTTATCTGTGTGTGTGTATGTGTGTGTACCTCGTAAAGAATGCTAAATAACAAACATCTTCTTGATGTCTTTGTATCTGCCCTGCTTACTGGAGGCTGATATCATTGCCCTAAGATTAGTCTTAGGTACAGTTCAACACTGCAAATCTGGAACAAAGACTTGGGTTCAAGTCCATTCTTCTTAAATTCTTGGGGTTTCCACTGACCCTTGAGTTAAATCACAGTTCTTCTGCTTATTGACTGCTTCTTTGAAATGAGTTACTTAACCTCACTAAATCCAGCTGCTTTGTGTGTAAAGCTGATGTTATAGTGCTTAGCCCATGGGATCATAGTGAGGATTAAATAAGATCATAGAGGCACAGCATTGAATACTGCCTGGAAAAGAGTAAGCACTATTATTAATGTTATTTTTATAATTTTACCACCTAAAATTTTCAAAGCCACTTTACTTTTTCATTTTTATTTATACTTCTAATCAATTCCATATGGAGTTTATCATTTGTATAACACCTTCTATCTCCCTAATAAAGGGTAATAGCATGAATGGATAGGCAGATAGCATATACCTGTCTATCAGATTCAAGTTATGGGATTCAAGATCAGTAGCCATAGGACAAATTTTATGGCCCAATCTATATAATCATAGTAGACACAGCTAAAATCTTTCAGATGATCTGATTTTCTTCATTGGAAACAATCACCCTAAGATCATAGAAATGTCTAGTTGGTACTTCAGGAAAATTAACTGCTTTGAGCAAGTTTTGTAAGTTTTATTTCACCATGTTTGCATAAGCCTGGCTGTTGTATCTTTCCTGGAGTAATGAGTTAAAAAGACAACACTGTTAAACTAATGTTGATAGAAAAGAAGAATTTGAATAGAATTTTTCAAATCGTATTCGTCTGGATGCAGGCTCTAGAAAGAGTCTTCAGATATCTTCACTAAGTGCTCAGGTGTCATGGTGATGGGTTTATTATCCTGCATATAGTTTTGCTTAGTTTTTAAAAATCGTAATAATATAGTACACACAATGGATTTTAGGTAGTGTCATTCATTAATCCAGTTTAGAGAAAAGGTCACAAACGATTCTTTTGCAGGCAAAAAATTCACTTCTAATGCTAGTCTCACAAAGGATGTAGTCAAAACACTTCCCACTGGAAATTATTCATCCCTTTCAATGGTGCATTCTTCCCTTATTCATCTAGACATCCACATTAGAAACAGGTAAGTCATCCTTGACTATTCCTTCCTCCATCCAACTGTTCCTTAGGACCTAATGATTCAGACTTCTAAACATGTTACCTGGAGAAGGAAATAGCAATGCATTCCAGTATTCTTGCCTGGAGAATCCCAAGGACAGAGGAGCCTGGCAGGCTATAGTCTATGGGGTCTCAAAGAGTCAGACACGACTGAATCACTATCACTCAAACATTTTAAGTTTAGGTCCTCATCTCTCTCACTTGACTTCCTAAATAGTCTTCGTACAAATGAAAACTACCTAATATGTAAACTTTAATGCTTAAAAAAGTCAAGATCTCCTTTTGCATATTCAGGATAAAGTCTAAACCCTTTAGTATTATGTTTAATATCTTCCAGGACTGGCACCTGTCTGTTTTCCTAGTCCCTTCCTCATCTCTCCCGCCTCACGTCAATACTCCATCTACACTGACCTGCTTACGTTCTCCAAATTTAAACACCCTCCCCTCAATGCACCTTCCCAGCTTCTTCAGGTACAGAAAATCAATCCCAATCTGTCCAACCACTACACCACATTTGTATATTATTAAATTCTATGCAATTATTTGTTTCTTTCTTATTGTCTTCTCTCCTAGATTCAGAGCCATCTGCAAATACATACCATGTGCTAAAACCTTTGACTTGAACCTCAGTGCCAAGTATAATGGGAGACTTAATAGATAGCTGAAGAATTAATGAATAAACAAATGTATCTTTTCTATACCTAAATTCTGTCACAAAATATTAAGGTATTTTTCTTTAGTTTCTAGTAAAAGACCTTTGGGAAAATCCAGTACACTTCAGTTATGCCAAGACCAAAATTAATTTTGGTTGTGGCAGTAGTAGATCAAAATTTTAGGGGAACAGTAGGCCTCTGAGTATAGGATAAGGTAGTGGCTGCAAAAATAAACATGACAAAATCTCAAGGAGGAAATGAAACTTGGGCCATCAGAGTAAGGTCTATTTAAATAATTAACCCCATTTCCACTGAGGATTTTCTCCTACAATTCTTCTTGGCTAAAATCTTTAGGTTTTGATGTCTTGGTCTCAATATGAAGATCATTCCCTCTTAAGATAGCAGAGCATCAATCAATCTAACACAGTGTGAATTAATAAAAAAAATGATCCAGGACACAGGTGGAATGGTTGGTCTTAAAAAGGGGGACAGAAAATGCATTCTTCTTAATATGTAGGGAGGCAAGACTCTATGGGTATAAAAGGCACAGGGAGGAGAGAGATTTGGTTGGGAAGAGATGAGGAGCTTTTTATCTGATTACTCTTTATTTCTGCAGTGAAATATCAGGCACAGTAAACAGTCAAGAGGGAGCAAGAATAGAGCTGTTATAGATTTGAAGAGAGAGGAAAAGGTAAGAACTAAAGACCCAAGAAAGCAGGAGCAGACTTGCTGGTAAGTGTAGTGTGCTCGTGTCATTTAATACTCGTGAATTTCAAACATATCAGTCTGCCTAGTTATATAGTCTTTCCAACCATATTCACCACCTCAGGTGCAAACAAAAATGGGTGGAGAATTGGATTTAACCTGGTAAACATAACCAGAACCTAAAGGGGCAAGGGATTAAAAGTATATCCCAGAGGTAATTATGAGAATAAACCAATGAACTAATTTGGGTAAGGAGGGAAGACCGGCTATGGAGGAGATAATAGGCAGTGAGAAGTGGAGAGGGTGAATGGGAGAAGGATCTCTGGGGAGTAGAGGAGGGCTAGTAAGAGGAATTGAATTGGATTGAATTGAATTGATTGATTGAATTGAATTCCTCTAGTAAGAGGAATTGAACTGGAGATGTAAGAGTGGTGATCAGACAGTTTGACTAAGATTCAGTGCTTGCAAAATATTGGGTTGGGAAAACTCAAATGAACTTTTTGGCCATCCCAATACATGGTCTAGGGTATAAGTGTAGGAAGTGTCAAAAAAAAAAAAAAAATTCAACTGAGTGGACTTTAAAGATCTTATTGGCTTTACTCAATGATTCATGAGTCAGATAGCATCCAATCTAGAAGGTAGAAAGGAGCTCCAAGGAGCTGAATAAAATGAAAGACTTTTGTAGTCAGAAGTGAGCAAGATCAAGAGAGTCATACCAGTGAAGAGTGGATTGGTTGTAGTGTGGTCACTTTCCCTTATGGGATAGGCAAGGGTCTGTCAGGCACAGGTGCTCACTAGTGCTGATCAAGAGATTCTTAATTTACTGGTTTAAGAGTCCATTTCTGAAACAGTCAAAACTGCAAATATGTTCCATCTCAGCTTGGTAACATGGGGCTTATCGTAAGTGACTCCGTCTGGGCTTCCTGTCCTGTTTTAGACAGGAGTAAATGACTGAGATGAGGTGTGGTGGAGGTTAGGAGCACAGAAAATGAGATCAAGGTACTGAAAGACCAAGTAGAAGATGGACTATTCCAGTGGATAATGAGGCATCAGAATTTTTGACAGGAGTGGGAGTGGGGAAAAACAGAAATTGAAATCTTACTGAAAAAAGGGAGAGACCTACAGCTTAGGAGATAGATGAGGATGTGCATAGACTCTAATGGTAGGTGTTTTCAGAAAACTGTTTAAAAAGAATGGTTAACAATATTTGGAAGTACTAAGAATCAAATATTCACCTCCAGCACTATGGCACAAAGGTTGGAAGAAAAAAAAATTGCCTTCACTTTCAAGGGATGTGGAAGAATTGAAATCTCTAAAGGAGACCTAGATTTTGATTACGACAAGCTAATGAAGGAGTCAGACTTTATTTTTGGGGGGCTCCAAAATCACTGCGGATGGTGACTGCAGCCATGAAATTAAAATACGCTTGCTCCTTGAAAGAAAAGTTATGACCAACCTAGATAGCATATTCAAAAGCAGAGACATTACTTTGCCAACAAAGGTCCATCTAGTCAAGGCTATGGTTTTTTCAGTGGGCATGTATGGATGTGAAAGTTGGACTGTGAAGAAGGCTGAGCGCCGAAGAATTGATGCTTTTGAACTGTGGTGTTGGAGAAGACTCTTGAGAGTCCCTTGGACTGCAAGGAGATCCAACCAGTCCATTCTGAAGGAGATCAGCCCTAGGATTTCTTTGGAAGGAATGATGCTAAAGCTGAAACTCCAGTACTTTGGCCACCTCATGCGAAGAGTTGACTCATTGGAAAAGACTCTGATGCTGAGAGGGATTGGGGGCAGGAGGAGAAGGGGACAACAAAGGATGAGATGGCTGGATGGCATCATTGACTCGATGGACATGAGACTGAGTGAACTCCGGGAGTTGGTGATGGACAGGGAGGCCTGGCGTGCTGGGATTCATGGGGTCACAAAGAGTCGGACATGACTGAGTGACTGAACTGAACTGAACTGAATGAAGGAGTAATGGAAAAAGAGGTTGTGTATATAGGAGTCTTTGTTGAGGCTTGACTGTGAGAACATAGTCCAAAAGAAGGGTTTGGGGAATCTGACTGAGAGGTTTGGAGAAGGAGTTCAAGCAGGGAATATGGAGCAACGTGAGGAGATGTGGAATAACATGAAGGCAAGCCCTAAAGACTCTTTGGTGAAGAAGAACACTCAGTTCTGACCACAGTGCCTTTCTGCATTTAGTCCTCAGGCCATGTGTAGTGGCGAGGTGAAGAGAAGTATTGAGCACGGAGCTAGGAAGACTGGGGGTGTGGGAGGGGTCCTCTCAACAGAGTGGTGTAGAGCTCTTTGCGCTGCCCTTCTCTCCTGCCATGGGATAACTGCAGAGGTTTAAAAGGAACTCTTCAGGCTTGCTTTCTCTCAACTAGATGCTAGCCAGTAATTGGTTCTATTCATTTACCAATTACTCCCGGGTGCCTACAACCTACAGGGCACAGTTTTAGATTCTAGGTAAACAAACACTGCCTCTGTCCTCCTGGACTTTACAGTTTAGTGGAAGACAGACATTTAAAGTAAACAAATCTACAAACACTGAATGCCAGAGAGGGTGTGGAGAGAAGGGAACCCTCCTACATTGTTTATGGGAATATAAATTGATACAGCCACTATGGAGAACAGTATGGAGGTTCCTTAAAAAAAAAAAAAAAAACAACTGAAAATAGAGCTACCATATGACCCAGCAATCCCACTCTGGGGCAAATATCTTGAGAAAACCGTAATTCAAAAAGAGATGTGTATCCCAATATTCATTGTAGCACTTTATAATAACCAGGATATAGAAGTAACCTAAATGTCCATTAATGGAGGAGTGGATAAAGGAGATATGGTACATATATATAATGGAATATTACTCAGCCATAAAAAGAACAAAGTAATGTCATATGCAGCCACATGGATGAACCTAGAGTCATACTGAGTAAAGTAAGTCAGATAGAGAAAGACAAATATATGCCATCACTTATAGGTGGAATCTTAAAAGATGGTACAAATGAGCCTGTATACAGAAGAAAAACAGAGTTATAGATGTACAAATCAAACTTATGGTTACCAAGGGAGAGGGGAGGGGGCGGGATTGGGATTGACATATACACATCACTATATATAAAATAGATACCTAATAAGGACCTGCTGTGTAGCACAGCGAACTCTACTCAGTCCTCTGTAATTAGTTATATGGGAATAGAACCTAAAAGAGAGTGGATATATGTATATGTATAACCCACTCCAGTACTCTTGCCTGGCAAATCCCATGGACAGAGGAGCCTGGTAGGCTGCAGTCCATGGTGTCGCTATGAGTCAGACACGACTGAGCGACTTCAATTTCACTTTTCACTTTCATGCATTGGAGAAGGAAATGGCAACCCATTCCAGTGTTCTTGCCTGGAGAATCCCAGGGATGGGGGAGCCTGGTGGGCTGCTGTCTATGGGGTCGCACAGAGTCGGACACGACTGAAGTGACTTAGCATTAGCATAGCTGGTTCACTTTGCTGTACAGCAGAAACTAACATATTATGAATCAACCATACCCCAATAAAATTAATTTAAAAATAAATAAAGTAAACCCCAGATGGCCAATTATTTGTTCCAATGACTATAAGCCAAAGAACAAGATGCAACAAGATCATAGAATACTTTATAGCATTTGATTTTTCTGTATTCTTTTGAGTTTACCGTGTTGTCTTGTCCTAAAAAAGAACTCGGAAGTAAAACTAGAGATGTATGGTTTGATTATTTTCTGAGTTAACTAAGGAGACTGTGAAGTAATGGGACTGATCCCCAGTGAGACTAAGATTACTTGTTATCTCATAATCTCTCTACATGTCACTTTTTGGCTTATATGTTATCCTTCTCATGAATTCACTTTAAAACTGTAATTTACTAAGCACTGTCACTTAAATATGAGAAAATGTTAAATGGAAATTACTTTGGAAGAGAGATATCAGGCATGAAAGGTACGAATAAATAGGAAAGACCCAAGAACTATTTCATTTTTCTGGGTGGAGGCGGTGCTTTCTGCCGGAATATGCCTTGAGCCTACTTAGTCACAACATAAAATGTAAATCAAATATTTAGAATCACATGCCCAACTTCAGTTCTGTATTTCTCCTCTAAACTGCTTTGGGTCCCAATGACTCACTGGCAGAACATGATTAAAAGAATGTTTTACTCATCAAAGAAGAATGCAGCTCTGTGGGAAGAGCATGGCTGATGGGAGAACACTTGCTAATGAGAAAATACCAGATTCTTTACACAGTTTGGGAGTTCTCAGGCAACACAGGAATGGAAGGAATTTTGCCTATCGATCTCCATCACAGGAGTGTCTTTGACAGGAGATAGGACACTTTGTAATATTTAATTAAGGTTAGGAGTGTCAAGATGAGTTTAGGATAAGCTTTAAAAATTTCCCAACCTACCTACTGACTGGAAAATAGGACAACTTTTAGTATCAAGGGTGAGAAACTAAATGCATTGTTAATGCTGCTTTTCTAGATCAGCTTGGGAACTTTACTGGCAGTATTTCCTGGGAGTCTCCATGTATGGAGGAAACAAGTGAATAAATAATAAATGCAATGAACACCACCTCATCACAAAACTGGAGACCTCTCAAGTAACCATTTGGAGAAAAGGCTAAGAAACCACCCAAAAAAGTGAAAGGGGAAGGCAAATTCTGTTCACTCAGAATTCTTCAAGCTTCTCTTTAGGTCAATGCATTCATCTACTTATCCATCCATTTAGTTATTTATTTAGCAATTATTAACTGAGCAGTTACAAAGTATCTAAGGTTCACAGGTAAATAAGACAATGTCCATGTCTTCAAGGAGCTAATTTGTAATGTAATAACAAGCCACCAGACAACTACTTGGATAATTTCCAAGTTATGTGGTGCCGTGCTGAATCACCTCAGTCATGTTCGACTCTTTGTGACCCTGTGGATGGTAGCCCGCCAGGCTCTTCTGTCCATGGGATTCTCCAGGCAAGAATACTGGAGTGGGTTGTTGTGCCCACTTCCAGGGGATCTTCCCGACCCAGGATCAAACCCGCATCTCTTAGGTCTCCTACACTGGCAGGCAGGTTCTTTACCACTAGCCCCACCTGGGAAGCCCCTGCTATGTAGTAGCTGTTATGATTAACACAGATACTATGGAAATACATGATGGGGTAGGCAACCTTACCCAGTGTGGGCATTGTTTTAAGGAGGTAAGATCTATGCTGAGATGTGAAAATAAGAGGTAGGCAAAAGAGAAGGGAGAAGGAAGAAAATTCATAGAATGGGGGATGTGTAACTTATTCTGGGTAAAACCTATACCAATTGACCTTGTGACTCAGCTCAGGTCCTCCAGGGTTCTGCAGTCCCTCAACAAGGGACTTCTTGAGGCTCTGATATCCACTCAGACCCAAAGCATTGAAGCTGAGAGAGCTAGAGGAATGTGGGGTGATGCAAAGGTTTTCAAAGATAACATAAGATAAATCTGAGACTTCCTAGATCTTTATTACACAGTAAGAGTGGGACAGGGGAGGCATTTACAAAGTCATTCTGAACAAGCAAGTATGAATTCAAAATGAACTATGAGTTGGCTAATTAACTGGTGACCTGGATCAAGGTGTGAGGCTGGAAGTCCTGGCTGAGAGTTCCAGGCACTCCCTTTTCCTGGATTTCAGAGAATGGTGATTTGTTTTGTTCTGTTTGTTAGAAAAGAAAAAAGATAAAACAGAAAACATGGCGTATGATCAACAAACATTGAAGAGCTAATCTGTTAGAGACTTATATTTGCTTGCTCTCTCTTCTATGTCATATAAGTGAAAACAATGAATGAGAGTCAAGGAGTGGTTGATTTCAAATGAGTGCATGGAAAAGCTTGTAATAATTACAATTGCTTGAAAAAGAGATTGCTTGCTTCATTAGGTAATGGACATCACCCTGCCCCGCCCCTTGCTCACCACCATCACTAGAGGCATGGAAGCAGAGCTGGGCTAGATACACAGGCAGGTTTCCTACATTGGCCAGGGTAGGGGGTGTTGGTTTAGTACAGATTCTGAACTCAGAGTAGCACTCAACAATATGGATCTACTAAATTAGGATCTAGGGTAGGAGAAGGCAATGGCACCCCGCTCCAGTACTCTTGCCTGGAAAATCCCAGGGATGGAAGAGCCTGGCTGCAGTCCATGGGGTCGCTAAGAGTCGGACACAACTGAGTGATTTCAATTTCACATTTCACTTTCATGCATTGGAGAAGGAAATGGCAACCCACTCCAGTGTTCTTGCCTGGAGAATCCCAGGGACAGGGGAGCCTGGTGGGCTGCCGTCTATGGGGTCGCACAGAGTCAGACACAACTGAAGCGACTTAGCAGCAGCAGCAGCAGCAGGGTAGGAGAGGGGAGTCTGTAAACTTGGATTCTTCACAGGCAGCCCAAGTGATCTGAAATGTAGCTCTCTAGGCACCAGAAGTCAACCTGGCATAGGTGACCACTGGTCTAAATGAGCCTGTTCTCTGTCCATGTAGAGAATGTTTGTCATTTCTTGCCCTCTCCCACAAAACCTTTCTTCTCCTATGTGCTTAGGGCCAATGGCAGACATTCATTACTTTATCAGCCTGGAGTAGAATTCTGGTTGGGAAACACTTGAGTTTTAAGGCCTTTATTCTGCTAAATTTTTACAATTTAAGATCATTTTATTAGCTCTAGCATTGAGGTAGAAAAAAATGCAGACTTGGACTGAATACACTTAGATTGGTTGGGGAGTATTTCCCTGCTCTTGACAATGTTGAACTCTGAAATAGACCATGAGATATTACATCCTCAGTGTTTGGGCAAACAGGATACATGTGGGGAAGGGTTTAGGAAGGCCATTGTGAAATACAGGAATGTTTAAAAAAAAAAAAAAAAAAAAACCAACCTGG
Source organism: Bos indicus x Bos taurus (assembly GCF_003369695.1). Taxonomy (NCBI): domain Eukaryota; kingdom Metazoa; phylum Chordata; class Mammalia; order Artiodactyla; family Bovidae; genus Bos; species Bos indicus x Bos taurus. The sequence continues at coordinate 39,818,510 of NC_040091.1, read as the reverse complement.
AAGTTCTTTTAATTCCTATGATTCTATTTTTAACTGACTAATTTTCAAAAAGAAATATTTAGAGTCAAGCCTGATTCTCGCTTCCTTGATGGAGTTACAGAAACCAATGCTTCCAATAAATGGAATAACTTTATTTTGGGAGGCTCCAAAATCACTGCAGATGGTGATTGCAGTCATGAAATTAAAAGACGCTTACTCCTTGCAAGGAAAGTTATGACCAACCTACACAGCATATTAAAAAGCAGAGACATTACTTTGTCAACAAAGATCAAGGCTATGGTTTATCCAGTAGTCATGGCTATGGTTTATAGTCAAGGCTATGATTTCCCCAGTAGTCATGTATGGATGTGAGAGTTGGACTATAAAGAAAGCTGAGCACCAAAGAATTGATGCTTTTGAACTGTGGTGTTGGAGAAGACTCTTGAGAGTCCCTTGGACTGCAAGGAGATCCAACCAGTCTATCCTAAAGGAGATAAGTCCTGGGTGTTCATTGGAAGGACTGATGTTGAAGCTGAAATTCCAATACTTTGGCCACCTGATGCAAAGAGCTGATTGCAAAGAGCTGATTCATTTGAAAAGACTCTGATGCTGGGAAAGATTGAGGGCAGGAGGAGAAGGGGATGACAGAGGATGAGATGGTTGGATAGCATCACGACTTAGTGGACACGAGTTGGGGTAAACTCTGGGAGTTGGTGATGGACAGGGAGGCCTGGTGTGCTGCGCTTCATGGGGTCGCAAAGTGTTGGACACGACTGAGCGACTAAACTATACTGAACTGAAAGGGAATAAACATAATGTCTGGGAGAACAGTCAAGTTTGCTCTCAGAGGTCCCCAGCTTCACTTCTTAATAGCTCAGTTTTCATTTTGCAGTAATAAACCACTTCTTATCACAGATTTGACTGAGAACCCCACTGTGACATAATGGAACACCTTTCCTATGATGAAGTCACTCTCATGGGGAAGGGGTGGGTGAAGTACTTGCTTAGGAAGCCTTGTTCCTCAGTAACCAAACTCCAGTGAGAAAGGAAATTGCTTCTCTAAAGTGGATAAAGAGGCAATCTCCACTATTCAACTAAATGTACCTCCTCCAGCCTAACTCCTCACTAAGCCATTTTTTCCCCAGCTTATTTATCCTTTCTCCTCTGCAGTACACAAAACATCATCTGAAGAAGGGTTGGGAGAAAAATACTCTTTCCTTCTGGTCTTGTTTGGATATAATGGGATCCAAAAAACCCATTGGCTCTCTCTGTAACTTCTTTTATCCTCAATTATGAATTCCTGATAGGAAAATAAATCAATTAATTAAGTTCCCAAGAGTTCAAATGATGCATAAAACTATCTCTTTTGTTTAAAATTCAGAGAACTTCACAAAAATTTTTCAAATAGGTTCTGCATCAAAGCTACAGCAACCATTTATTTATTTACATAAAAGTAGCATTGATTTGTAAGAAATACATTAATGGTTTGGGAAAGATCAAAGTATCAATAGAATGCCATATTCTAAATCTATATCTTTGTCCCAGTGAGTAGCCTATAGAAGGAATGCTTTTATGTGATCAGGGTAATTTCTATACAAAAAGTCCCTCAAAATGTTGCCTATGAAAACTTTCTAGTGCTCCCAGGAAGGAAGGAGCATGAGTAGGTGCTTGTTTGAAATTATTCCTCCCTCTGATGGCTCACAGTATTTCTTTCTCTTTGATAACTCCTACCTAAGAGGTAGAAATGCGGCTGTGACAGCAATAATGTAGTTTTAAGGTGATGAAAGACTTTATTTGCTAGAATTGTGGCAGGAACTATCCCTCTTGAAAAACTGTCTTTTGCAAGGATGGTGGGAAGTTTCACCTTTCCTGAAACAGGCTTTTCAGAAGGGGGAAGGAAGAGGCTGCTGGGTCAGACTAGCAAGGAGGAACCAAGTAGAAAATAGTACTGCTCTCAAGACACTGTAGAGAAGGGAATTTGGAGAGAAGGACTGATTCTTACTAACCACCATAAATGAAACTCGGGAGCTAAGAAGACATGACCCAAAAATATTGTTGGGAGTTTACTGTATTATGTCCTACAGAGAAGTTCTCTACTGCCTTCTGTGTGCACGTGTGCTATGAAGGAAAGTTTTATGGCTCAAAATAGCCTGGAGTTAAAACTCCCCTCCAGGTCCTCCCCACCATTCTATGCAAAACAAAGAACTCTCTCACCCGAAAGAAAAAAAAAAAATGGACATTAAGGCTGAGCCCAGCTCCCAGCTGGTTCAGCCTCTGGCTCATCTCCAAAATTCCTTGCCCCAGCCATTTAAGAGATAACTACTCCGAACAACCTTGGAGAAGAGGCCCCCTTAAGACAGTAGCTTTCCACATATAAGACTATACATATTTACTTTTTTCTTGGGTTAGGCAGCAGCTCACTAATCTGACTTCTGCCCCTTCTCGCCTCATTAAAAGTGATCTGTAAAGTGCCAGTCTCGTTCTTTTTCTGAACCTTGCCTTCTCTAACTCCCTTACCCTACAGGCTAAGTCACTTTAGTTGTGTCCAACTCTTTGCGACCCTATGGACCATAGCCTACCAGGCTTCCCCATCCACAGGATTCTCCAGGCAAGAATACTGGAGTGGATTGCCATTTGATTTTCAAGGTTTTAGAAACTGGATAATGAATTCTTAGTGAGATCTGTAAGTGACTTGGTTTAAGGTCAGACCAGCTGATCTGTTTAATACTTATTGAATAATCATTCAAATCAATTTTGTTATTGATGTTAGATCCAGGAAGGCAAACAAACATTTGAAACACTAATGCTCAACTGTTGGGTCTTACTTATAGGGGAGGCAAATCTGGGCCAGAGGTCCTGTGGAATTCTTTCTAATAGGATATTTTAAACTGACAAGCTTTTAAAACAGCACATCTTTAACTGTGACTTTTGATTTTTAGTCTTATTGCTGCTTTAAGAATGTATCTATATCCATCCATCCATACACACAAACAAAGTTATTTTTGCTCATTTTGACAAAGGAAATAAGAAGAGAGAAAAATATTTGACTCTTTGGCTAACATCCCAGACACAGTTTTTTAAAAAGCCAAAACAGAATTAAATTAGTGGCAATCAGCCACATAATTTACCTCTTTATGATTTAACCTAAAATATAATGGAAGAGAGACAAGATGTTTTAAACAAAAAGATCTATGAATATATCCATTGTATTTATATTCAAAAAGAAAAAAATAATTAAATCAACTTTATGGTAATAAAATTCAAAATAAAAATTAATGAATTAGTTTCTTCTGTGAAAAACAGTTTCACAGCTCAAATCAAGACCCCCTGTCATGATAAGGTACTAAAAGTGTTCCCATTATAATCAGAAACTGAATAAAGATAACCATTTTCAACATCATTACTGGGATCACAATCTCAAGTAATTAGGCAAGAGAAAAAAAAAAAAACATAACAGATAAAATTACAATTTTTTATATACACATATATATATACATACCTAGAAAACATTGGGACTGATTAAAAAATATTATACTAAGAGAAATCGACATAGTGACTGATTAAATAATTCACAACAATCAGTAGTTTCTCAATACAGAGGTAAATGACAAACTATAGTGGGGAAAAGATACCATCTACGATAAAAACAAGAGAGACAAATACCTAGAAACAAACTCAACAAAAAATATGCAGGTCCTATCTAAACAAAGCTTGCAATTCTATAAGGGAACATAGAAGTCTTGAATCAATAGGAAATTATTTTCTAGAAGTAATATTCAAATGATACCAATTCTCCTTAAACTAAGGTAGAAATTCAAAGCAACCCCAATAAACATCCCAGGAAGACTATCTTTAACATGGTAAACTGATTCTAAAATTTATATGATAACAAACAAATTTATATGATAACAAAAAAGTGATACACACCAAGAATTTTTTTTCTACACCAAGAATTCCCATCCACAAAAATAATGAGAGATTAAAAGAAATATTACTAGGGATTAAAATGGTCATCAGTATAATCCTAACACACAGAAGAATGTCAATTATATAGTAGGCCCTCTATAAATATATTGGATACGGGCATAACAGAATGAATTTCAGCCAGAATGATGAAAACTACTGGTTCTGGTAGAGTTAGGAAGATCTATGGACTGGCACAGAGAATCTAGAACCATACCAAATCCTCAAGGGAAATCAGTACAACAGAAAAAGATGGTACTTGAGTCAGCGGAGAAAGATGGATTATGCAATAAATGACGTTGAGATAAACAGCCAGCCATTTAGAGAAAAGAAAATCAAGCAAAACTAGATTGCTACCTCACCCCTTATATCAAAATTCATTCCATTTGCAGAAGAAAATACAAAAGTTGATTTTATAATAGGGCAGGCCTTTTTAAGCAAAATCCAATCCAGAAACCAAAAGAAAAAGACTAAAAAGTATACATTAAAATTAAGGTTTTAAAAAAATTAAATAATACCAAACACACAAACTAATCAACGTGAAGTGAATAGAGTGGCATTATAAGCTTAGGAGAGAAGCTGGATTTTTTTATACACACATGTATATGTATATATAAAAAACTAAGGTAGAGGCAGCGAGAAAAGCAAGAAGAATAGCATAAACAATACCAAGAAAATAAATTGAGTGTAAGATATAAGGGCAAGAGTGAGGAGAAACAAAGGGTGTGCCTCAGGAAATGAGTATAAAGCATGAGTCATTAATTAATTCATTTTTGTTTTGGTTGAGAAACTCAGAACTGTATCTGGCCCTTCATAGCATAACAGTTTGGCAAACCCCATCTTTGGATGAAGTTGACTACCATGCAGCTGAAGAGGCACACACCCAGGCAAGAAGGGCCAACATGTGGCCTCCATTAGGTAAACGATTTAGTTAGACTTCAGGCCAAAGTTGCAGAAACCGCAAGAGGTTATCTTTGTGAGCATTCTCAGTGGCTGCAGTCTTTTCCAAGCATAACTCAGAAGCCAGACTAATGATGAGCTGAGATGACAAGTAGACACAGAAGGACTCAGCCCCAGCTACCCACAACCCTCCTGCAGGCTGAGTGGCATGCTTCTCATTGTTTTCCAACCCTTATCATCTGGTCACGGCACAAAAACCTTTACACAGATGTAGGTGGAATATTCTGGAGTCGTTCTAGACCACCACCAGCAGTTCTGGAATAAACATTCTCTCCCATGCTGAATGAGAATTTAGTCACCCAGGGAATATGAAAAGAGTGAGAAAAATATTCTGTCCTTTGCCCTCTAAAGTTGTTTTTTTTTTTTTTTTTTTCAATTAAGGATTTGAGTAAAACAAGAACCAAGATTGATGAGAGGGAGCTTCCATGGAAGTTCAGGATGGGAGACACTGCCATTAAAGTTTTGGCATAAAATATGTAAACCTGCTTGCAGCTCTGGCAAATGCACTCAGTTGTGGGTGTTTGAATCTCTTTAGGCACCTGGGACAGTGGACATGGTTAGTAATTTCTTAAACTTCAAAGGGCCAGCAGAGCACAGGCTCATTTTAATCTCATATTTGTACTTTACTTGACTATGTGGCATTTGGATCTATTCTGTGTGAAAATAATCAAGTCTGGACTCCTGAGTCTTGGCCCTTCCAACACCACCACTGGATCAAGACAGAACAAATTCATTTTCATGAGGTACAACTCCTGGCTTAAATGAACAGTTTTGCTAATCCTCCATGAGTTACAGTTAAGACCTTTGTAGTCAGTGAAAACTCTTTTTTTTTTTTTTTTTTGTAGTACCATTGGTAATAAAACCCAGTGAATTCACATTCCAGTTGAGGTGATAAACCAAGAGTAGCATTCCCCTCTCCTCTGTTCTGTTTCATACTCCTCACCACTGTCCAGGTACCACTACCATATCCCAACTGAATATATATTTTGTAACACGGATTCATGATAAAAGACCCAGTCCTGTAGTAACCCCACCAGGTGAAAGCCACAACAGAAACTCTAAATCCTGGAGATCCACTCACCACAGCAGAGACATTTTGCTAAGTATCTACAGTGACTACAGCAAATATTAAAAAAAAAAAAAAAACAAACAATAAAAACCTTAATAATATAAGATGCTTTGTTAAATTCTGTGAGAACATTTTTATCCTTCAAGAATGAAAGTACAGTTTAAAAATCTGAAAGCTTATCAAGTTCAAGCAATTTACCTAGTTCCTTGTCCTTCCATCACAAAGTATGGCCAAACTTCTAAGTTTCTCCACAGTGAAAGGAGAGAGGAAAACTGGAAGCTGTTCCTCAGCAAGCTTTCAGGCCCATATCTGAGAAGCAGATGTGTGATGAATAATACACAGGGCTTTAAAAGTGATTATTAGGCCTTGCAGGTAGAAAAGGAAATGACAGTTTCTGAATGCTGGTGAGAAATAAATGAACCTCAGCACCAGCAGACAGTAAGTCACCCTAAGGCAGAAAGCAAAGTCAGCATTTACTTTACTCTTTTCTCATGGGTTGGCACTGGTGGTGTGGAACTCTGAGAAGATTTGCAACAACTTAGGAGCTGACATAGAAGGAACTCAACACAGGTAGTAGGCATCATGTTCGTGTATCTCACTTGAGCAGTATAGCTATGAGATGCTAAGTTGTTTCTGGCTAAGGTCAGTTTTGATTTCAATCCCAAAGAAGGGCAGTGCCAAAGAATGTTCAAATTACCATGCAATTGCACTCATTTCACATGCTAGCAAGACAATGCTCAAAATCCTTCAAGCTAGACTTTAGTAGTACGTGAACTGAAAATTTCAGGATGTACACAGTGGATTTAGAAAAGGCAGAGGAACCAGAGACCAAATTGCCAACATCCACTGGATCATAGAACAAGCAAGAGAATTCCAGAAAAACATTTACTTCTGCTTCATTGTCTATGCTAAAACCTTTGACTGTGTGAAGAGCAGCAAACTGGAAAATTCTTTGAGAGATGGGAATACCAGATCACCTTATCTGCCTCCTGAGAAACCTGTATGTAGGTAAAGAAGCAACAGAACCAGACATGGAACAACAGACTGGTTCAAAATTGGGAAAGGAGTTTGTCAAGACTATATTGGCACCCTGCTTATTTAACTTCTGTGAAGAGTACATCATGCGAAATACCAGGCTGGATGGGAATCAAGTATGCCAGGCGCTTCTTGATGAAGGTAAAAGCGAAGAGTAGAAAAGTTGGCTTAAAACTCAACATGCAGAAAACTTAAGATCATGGCATAATATCCCATCACTTCATGGCAAATAGAAGGGGAAAAAGTAGAAGCAGTGACAGATTTTGTTTTCTTGGGCTCCAAAATCACCACAGACAATGACTGCAGGCATGAAGTTAAAAGACGCTTGCTTCTTGGAAGAAAAGCTATGATAAATGTGGACAGTATATTAAAAAACAAAGACATCACTTTGCTGACAAAGGTCCATATAGTCAAAGATATGATTTTTCTAGTAATCATGTACAGATGTGAGAGTTGGACCATAAAGAAGGCTGAATACTGAAGAAGGTGCTTTCAAACTGTGGTGCTGGAGAAGACTCTTGAGAGTCCCTTGGACAGCAAGGAGATCAAACCAGTCAGTCTTAAAGAAAATCAACCCTGAACATTTATTGGAAAGACTGATGCTGAAGCTGAAGCTCCAATAATTGGCCACCTGATGTGAAGAGCCACTCTGATGCTGGGAAAGACTGAAAGCAGGAGGAGAAGGGGGTGACAGGGGATGACATGGTTGGAAGGTGTCACTGACTCAATGGACATGAATTTGAATAAACTCTTCGTGTCTGACTCTTCGTGACCCCATGGACCACAGCACACCAGGCCTCCCTGTCCATCACCAACTCTCAGAGTTTACTCAAACTCATGTCCATTGAGTCAGTGATGCCATCCAACCATCTCATTCTCTGTTGTCCCCTTCTCCTCCTGCCTTCAATCTTTCCCAGCATCAGGGTCTTTTCAAATGAGTCAGGTGGACAAGGTATTAGAGTTTCAGCTTGAACATCAGTCCTTCCAGTGAACACTCATGACTAATCTCCTTTAGAATGGACTGATTGGATCTCTTGCAGTCCAAGGGACTCTCAAGAGTCTTCTCCAACACCACAGTTCAAAAGCATCAATTCTTTGGCACTCAGCTTTCTTTATACTTCGATTCTCACATCCATACATGACTACTGGAAAAAACATAGCTTTGACTAGACGGAACTTTGTAGGCAAAGTAATGTCTCTGCTTTTTACTATGCTGTGTAGGTTGCTCATAACTTTCCTGCCAAGGAGTAAGCGTCTTTTAATTTCATGGCTGTAGTCACCATCTGCAGTGATTTTGGAGCCCCGAAAAATAAAGTCAGCCACTGTTTCCTCTGTTTCCCCATCTATTTGCCATGAAGTGATGGGACTAGATGCCATAATCTTAGTTTTCTGAATGTTGAATTTCAAGCCAACTTTTTCTTTTTTTTTTTTTTTCCTCTAATTTTATTTTTAAAACTTTACATAATTGTATTAGTTTTGCCAAATATCAAAATGAGTCCGCCACAGGTATACATGTGTTCCCCATCCCGAACCCTCCTCCCTCCTCCCTCCCCATACCATCCCTCTGGGCCGTCCCAGTGCACCAGCCCCAAGCATCCAGCATCATGCATCGAACCTGGACTGGCAACTCGTTTCTTACATGATATTTTACATGTTTCATTGCCATTCTCCCAAATCTTCCCACCCTCTCCCTCTCCCACAGAGTCCATAAGACTGTTCTATACATCAGTGTCTCTTTTGCTGTCTCGTACACCGGGTTATTGTTACCATCTTTCTAAATTCCATATATATGCGTTAGTATACTGTATTTATGTTTTTCCTTCTGGCTTACTTCACTCTGTATAATAGGCTCCAGTTTCATCCACCTCATTAGAACTGATTCAAATGTATTCTTTTTAATGGCTGAGTAATACTCCATTGTGTATATGTACCACAGCTTTCTTAACCATTCATCTGCTGATGGACATCTAGGTTGCTTCCATGTCTTGGCTATTATAAACAGTGCTGCGATGAACATTGGGGTACACGTGTCTCTTTCCCTTCTGGTTTTCTCAGTGTGTATGCCCAGCAGTGGGGTTGCTGGATCATAAGGCAGTTCTATTTCCAGTTTTTTAAGGAATCTCCACACTGTCCTCCATAGTGGCTGTACTAGTTTGTATTCCCACCAACAGTGTAAGAGGGTTCCCTTTTCTCCACACCCTCTCCAGCATTTATTATTTGTAGACTTTTGGATCGCAGCCATTCTGACTGGTGTGAAATGGTACCTCATAGTGGTTTTGATTTGCATTTCTCTGATAATGAGTGATGTTGAGCATCTTTTCATGTGTTTGTTAGCCATCTGTATGTCTTTTTTGGAGAAATGTCTATTTAGTTCTTTGGCCCATTTTTTGATTGGGTCGTTTATTTTTCTGGAGTTGAGCTGTAGGAGTTGCTTGTATATTTTTGAGATTAGTTGTTTGTCGGTTGCTTCACTTGCTATTATTTTCTCCCATTCTGAAGGCTGTCTTTTCACCTTGCTAATAGTTTCCTTTGATGTGCAGAAGCTTTTAAGGTTAATTAGGTCCCATTTGTTTATTTTTGCTTTTATTTCCAATATTCTGGGAGGTGGGTCATAGAGGATCCTGCTGTGATGTATGTCGGAGAGTGTTTTGCCTATGTTCTCCTCTAGGAGTTTTATAGTTTCTGGTCTTACGTTTAGATCTTTAATCCATTTTGAGTTTATTTTTGTGTATGGTGTTAGAAAGTGGTCCAGTTTCATTCTTTTACAAGTGGTTGACCAGATTTCCCAGCACCACTTGTTAAAGAGATTGTCTTTAATCCATTGTATATTCTTGCCTCCTTTGTCGAAGATAAGGTGTCCATATGTGCGTGGATTTATCTCTGGGCTTTCTATTTTATTCCATTGATCAATATTTCTGTCTTTGTGCCAGTACCATACTGTCTTGATAACTGTGGCTTTGTAGTAGAGCCTGAAGTCAGGTAGGTTGATTCCTCCAGTTCCATTCTTCTTTCTCAAGATCGCTTTGGCTATTCGAGGTTTTTTGTATTTCCATACAAATTGTGAAATTATTTGTTCTAGCTCTGTGAAGAATACTGTTGGTAGCTTGATAGGGATTGCGTTGAATCTATAAATTGCTTTGGGTAGTATACTCATTTTCACTATATTGATTCTTCCAATCCATGAACATGGTATATTTCTCCATCTATTAGTGTCCTCTTTGATTTCTTTCACCAGTGTTTTATAGTTTTCTATATACAGGTCTTTAGTTTCTTTAGGTAGATATATTCCTAAGTATTTTATTCTTTCCGTTGCAATGGTGAATGGAATTGTTTCCTTAATTTCTCTTTCTGTTTTCTCATTATTAGTGTATAGGAATGCAAGGGATTTCTGTGTGTTGATTTTATATCCTGCAATTTTACTGTAGTCATTGATTATTTCTAGTAATTTTCTGGTGGACTCTTTAGGGTTTTCTATGTAGAGGATCATGTCATCTGCAAATAGTGAGAGTTTTACTTCTTCTTTTCCAATTTGGATTCCTTTATTTCTTTTTCTGCTCTGATTGCTGTGGCCAAAACTTCCAAAACTATGTTGAATAGTAATGGTGAAAGTGGGCACCCTTGTCTTGTTCCTGACTTTAGAGGAAATGCTTTCAATTTTTCACCATTGAGGATAATTCAAGCCAACTTTTTCATACTCCTTTTTCAGTTTTATCAAGAGGCTGTTTAGTTCTTCACTTTCTGCCATAAGGGTGGTGTTATCTGCATATCTGAGGTTATTGATATTTCTCCCAGCAATCTTGATTCCAGCTTGTGCTTCATCCAGCCCAGCATTTCTCATGATATACTCTGCATATACATTAAATAAGCAGGGTGACAATATACAGACATACTCCTTTTCCTATTTGGAACCAGTCTGTTGTTCCATGTCCAGTTCTAACCTTTGCTTCCTGACCTGCATACAGATTTCTCAACAGGCAGGTCAGGTGGTCTGGTATTCCCAACTCTTTCAGAATTTTCCAGTTTATTGTGATCCACATAGTCAAAGGCTTTGGCATAGTCAATACAGCAAAAATAGATGTTTTTCTGGAACTCTCTTGCTTTTTTGATGATCCAGAAGATGTTGGCAATTTGATCTCTGGTTCCTCTGCCTTTCTTAAAACCAGCTTGAACATCTGGAAGTTCACGGTTCACGTACTGTCGAAGCCTGGCTTGGAGAATTTTGAGCGTTACTTTACTAGCGTGTGAGACAAGTGCAATTGTGTGGTAGTTTGAGGATTCTTTGGCATTTCCTTTCTTTGGAATTGGAATGAAAACTGACCTTTTCCAGTCCTGTGACCAATGGCTGCTGAGTTTTCCAAATTTGCTGGCATATTGAGTACAGCACTTTCACAGCATCATCTTTTAGGATTTGAAATAGCTCAACTGGAATTCCATCACCTCCACTAGCTTTGTTCATACTGATGCTTCCTAAGGCCAACTGGACTTCACATTACAGAATGTCTGGCTCTAGGTGAGTGATCACACCATTGGGATTATCTGGGTCATGAAGATCTTTTTTGCATAGTTCTTCTGTGTATTATTGCCACCTCTTCTTAATATCATCTGCTTATGTTATGTCCATACCATTTCTGACCTTTATTGAGCCCATCTTTGCATGAAATGTTCCCTTGGTATCTCTAATTTTCTTGAAGAGATCTCTAGTCTTTCCAATTCTGCTGTTTTCCTCTATTTCTTTGCATTGATCTCTGAGGAAGGCTTTTTATCTCTCCTTGCTATTCTTTGGAACTCTACATTCAGATGCTTACATCTTTCCTTTTCTCCTTTGCTTTTGGCTTCTTTTCTTTTCACAGCTATTTGTAAGGCCTCCTCAGATAGCCATTTTACTTCTTTGCATTTCTTTTTCTTGGGGATGGTCTTGATCCCTGTCTCCTGTACTATGTCACGAACCTCCGTCCATAGTTCATCAGGCACTCTGTCTATCAGATCTTGTCGCTTAAATCTATTTCTCACTCCCACTGTATAATTGTAAGGGATTTGATTTAGGTCATACTTGAATGGTCTAGTGGTTTTCCCTACTTTCTTCAATTTAAGTCTGAATTTGGCAATCACGAGTTCATGATCTGAGCCACAGTCAGCTCGCAGTCTTGTTTTTGCTAACTGTATAGAGCTTCTCCATCTTTGGCTGCAAAGGATATAATCAATCTATTTCGGTCTTGGCGATCTGGTGATGTTCATGTGTAGAGTCTTTTCTTGTGTTGTTGGAAGAGGGTGTTGGCTATGACCAGTGTGTTCTCTTGGCAAGCTCTTGTTAGCCTTTGCCCTGCTTCATTCTGTATTCCAAGGCCAAATTTGCCTGTTACTCCAGGTGTTTCTTGACTTCCTTTTTGCATTCCAGTCTCCTATAATAAAAAGGACATCTTTTTTGGGTGTTAGTTCTAAAAGGTACTGTAGGTCTTCATAGAAGCATTGAACTTCAGCTTCTTCAGCATTATTGGTTGGGGCATAGACTTGGATTACCGTGATATTGAATGGTTTGCCTTCGAAACGAACAGAGATCATTCTGTCCCTTTTGAGACTGCATCCTGGTACTGCATTTTGGACTTTTTTGTTGACTATAATGGCTACTCCATTTCTTCTAACGGATTCTTGCCCACAGTAGTAGATATAATGGTCATCTGAGTTAAATTCACCCATTCCAGTCCATTTCAGTTCACTGATTCCTAAAATGTCGACGTTTTCTCTTGTCATCTCCTGTTTGGCTACTTCCAATTTGCCTTGATTCATGGACCTAACATAACCTTGGACGTGGGGTATCTCCTCGTGGCTGCTGCTACTGACCTTGGACGTAGGGTATCTTCTCTCTGCCGCTCACCACTCCAGTGCTGCACAGCCGCCTGGTAATGTTCAGGGAAGGATAAGTAGATTTGCATGTCTTTTTTGAACAGATGGTTGTTTTTGTTTAGTTGCTAAGTTGTATCTGACTCTTTGCAACCCCATGGACTGAAGCCCACCAGGCTCCTCTGTCCATGGGATTTCCCAGAGAAGAATACTGGAGTGAGTTACCATTTCCTTCTCTAGGGAACCTTCCCAACCCAGGGATCAAACCTGGATTTCCTGCATTGGCAGGCGGATTCTCTACCACTGAACCACCAGGGAAGCCCTGAACAGATGGATCCAAAATTACAGAATACACAATTGAGCACAGAAATAGTTCGCGTTGATAGGGATGATGCTTCTGGTTGAGTCTCCATAACAGATACTGTTGGTGCTCTTCCCAGATTCCTTTCAGTCTTTTCTTGTGTTTCTATGCAGCCTTACCAGCTTTGTGTTCTCTTTCTTCTAGAGCCCATATATGAGATTCCCCTCAGTCCTCTAGCTACTAGAGCTGTTTTTCCTGTAAGGATAGAAAGCCAAAGTCCTGGGGAAGCAACCACTGTTAGCCCATGACTGCCCAGTGCAGGAGCAATGAAAGAACAACTCTCTTACATAACTCAGACCCCAGAGTTTCCCTTGGGATAAGACTAAGCTACTCTCTAGGGTACTTTGCCTAAAATTTTACCCTTGCTTGACTCCTTCCCCTCTCTCTATCCTATTTTCCCCAATCCCTTACTTAGAATGAAAAATCTAACCTAAGATAGCTTCTAATATGAGTAGATAAGAATCACCAGAAAAGGAGAAGTGCAGACAGTCATGCAACAGAGGCCAGTGTTAAAAATTATGTTGATACTTTGCTGTCCACCTGAAACTAACACAATATTGTTAATCAGCTATATTTCAATTTTAAAAGAAGGCATCTACATTTTAAAAACAATATGTTGCTGGGAGTTCAACATATGCAAAACTATATTGGAGTTTAAGAGATTAAAATAATATATAAGCTATACTAAATTTGGCAGCGAGTAGGTCATTGAAACACCTGAAGTGTGGTTTTCATGGATTAGAACAAATTGATGCTGGAGTATAGAGAGATCTGGAGAAAATTAGCCATTAGAAATGCATAATTTACAATCAGGAAAGCACACATTAATTTTGAGGGAAAGTATTTCATCCCTATATTTGTTCTTACATTTTAGTCACAAATATGCATTGAGCATCTGCAATATATACAAAGTACTCTACTAGGCAGTTGGAACTGGGTGGAATTAGCAAATCAGATAGAACTTTAGAGTTTATTGGGGAAGACATTAAAACTAATCACTTATACAAAAGAAATGGCCAAGTACTACTTGTGGTAAGGGCCTCAAGTAATGTTTGCAAAGATCTACAAGAGCATATAACAAGAATCAGGACTTAGGCTGAGGGGTCGTGAGTTAGCAACCTCAAGGTAGCAATATATAAGCTGAATCTTAAGTGTCAAAAAATTAATTGGGTGATGGAGGTGAAAGGTAGCATCATTCTACATCAAGGGGATAGCATAGGTAAAGCCCTCCAGGCAACAGAATAACTTTCTCCAATTTGAGAAAGATACCTAGTTTCTTCCAAACATCAGGAAAATTTCCAAAAGGACTCAATTTTTGGTGTTCTTTAAGGATTCCAAATTCTTTGATTTAAAGCATCCCTAAAGGAATATAGCTAATATTATATAATAACTATAAATGGAGTATAACCTTTAAAAATTGTGATTCACTATACTATATACCTGTAACTAATACAATATTGTACAATATTGTTACACCCGCCAAACCTCAATTTTAAAAATTAATTTTTCAAAAGTCCATAAAATACAAAATAATAAACAATCAAGTTTTCATCCTGGGTGATTGACATTTTAGGTTTGTGCAGTTCAGCATTTAGATAAATAACCATGAAAACACCATTTAATTTCAACTCAAAGTATTTTTGCTTTTTAGAAACACTGTGAGTACCAATTCCATTCAAGGAAGCAGAAATCCACCTCCCTTTGTTCCACTTTCCTGAGCAAAGTATCTCAGGAATGTTCTAAAATACTAGGTTGGCCGTTCAGCTTTCAAACCCTGTGGACTCAAATAATATCACTTTGAGTGTGGAGCACAGTAAGGATGTGAAAAAATGAAAACCTGCTTCCAGTTCATGAAGATTTTCAGAAAGAGAAGGAATAAATGTTCTTTATGGTAACAAAAAGGATATAGAGCCAGTCGTTCATTTAGATAGACTAAAATTGGAGTGGCATTTAAGAAGAACCCAATCCAGACTAACAATGTTAAATGAAGACATGTTATCGGATGGGTAAAAAGTCCTTAAGGGCAAGAATGGAATTCCCATGGGTATAAGAGTTATGACTTGACTAGTCTAAAAATTAATGGTGAATTTCCCTTCAGATTTTTCTCCATCAAAAGACTCATTGGTTGTGACTAAATTTCTTAATCCCTATTTCAGTTTTAATAAATAAATTTTCCCTAGCTGGAGATTAAATTATTCAAACTTGAAGGATTGGGAAGGAAAAGTAATGATCCTCAAGAATTCTTCTGAAAACCACAAAAAAGCATTTCAAAAATGAACTCAGAGAAACAATATTTATGTTTAACAATGGCCACAAAAGAATGCATTTCTTTTTAATTAGAGGGTTATATACTTTGGCCAATCTTTAACTTTCACTTCTTAAGAATATATGAAAAGATTTTTATAAGTTTAATTAAGTCTTAAAGGTTCACTAAAATAATTATATCAGCCCATAAAAATATTATCTCATTATATATTTTCTGGTTCAAGCTATTTTCTAGGGCTAGCATAATGTCACAGTTCAGCCAAAGTAGTCACCCTCCTTCCAAGAGGTAACCTATGACAAACATATGTATTAAATACGTTTGTACAACATATTACTTTCATAAAAGAACAATTTTCAATTCCATTTCAAATATTACTGCCCTTATCAGCCTTTTTTAGTTTGTGTTAATTTCTAAAACTCATATACTATCATACCACTGTCAGAATACTTGAGTGAAATATCTTTAGACAATTTTGTCTTCAGTGAATCACATGAAATTGAAATTGTCTCATATAATTGAGTCATTTTCTAAAGTGGCTGCCATCTCAAATACAATTGACAAAAAACCAATTCAGCTCCATTATCTAATTTAAAAAAAAGCTTAAACAGCAGAAAATGATTTGCTATTTGCACTGGGTTCAGTCTTCTGAAAAATTAGATGAATCATACAAAATATGAAATTACGAAAATCTTTGTCTCACAAACTATATTGCCACAGAATGAAAACATTGCCACATTTGGTTTTTAAAAAATTCTACAGCTGCTTTATGTATCTTGACACAATCAAAGACACAATGACTAACATTGTCACTGGAAGACACAAATTAATAAGTATTAGTCACTGGATCTTAAAACTGGCTAGTGTACATTCTGAAACCCATTTGAAACAAGAGAGGTTTATTTAATTTTACCACAGGAATTGTATTTAAACCTTTTGTAAGGTCAATGCTGCACCACAATTTCATCATGACATTTAATAGAAGAGAAACTAAATAACCTGATTTTGAGCTCAACACACTGGTGGTAGTGCATGGAATGTCCAGAAATTACTTCTTTCCTAATGTCAAACATATATTTTAGAGAAGACATCATTTGTTTGCTTTATAGTCCTACACGGCCAGTTCAAAATTTCAAAGCACTGTGAAAATACTTACTTGTATTTAAAAATTCATTTCAAATGACTTCTACATTCATGAATCTGAGGTGTGTGTGTGTTGGGGGGAGGGGGGTGGGTATGTGCACACTCAATTGTGTCAGACTTTTTGCGACTCCATGGACTGTAGCCTGGCAGGCTCCTCTGTCCATGGGATTTTTCAGACAAGAATACTGGAGTGGGTTGCCATTTCCTCCTTCAGGGGATCTTCCCGACCCAGGTATTGAACCTGAGTCTCCTGCCTTTGCCTCTTGCACTGGCAGGCAGATTCTTTATCACTAGAGCCACCTGGGAAGCTGTACATACCTTATAACACACACACACAATAAACAGATATAACTGAGTTGATAGTTCCAGATCTAGATATGAAATCTCATTCAAAATAAAATCCTTTCATTATTTTCTTTTCCCTAAGTTTATTGTGATCTAAGTTGATGCAATTGTGTAGAATGCTGTTACATGAGAATAGATAATTCAGAGTAAAAAAAAATGAACACTGAATTTTATTCAGATTCCATACTTAATTCATGTATTATTAAGTATTCAGGGTTTTTTTTTTACATCAGAAGTAGACTTTTAGAAAAATTCAGCACCACCAGAGCTTTGCTTTATCTATGAAAACTATGTTAAAGTAAAAAAACTAGAATCCCAACTGTCAACTTTCAGTCATTAACACAAATGAATCTACATATAATTAGCCTCTGCTTAAAATCTCAAGTCCTTTGATTTATGTATTGCACCCTCTTCTCAATACTGTGGTTCAATCAGAACTTCTAACAAATAGGAAAACTAAGTTTCATCTTTTTGATTCATATACCTTACTTTCTAAGGCTTTCTTGAGCAAGGATACAAATTTAAAAGTCTCCAAACCATGGAGAAGAGAACAAATATTTTAAAGACTTTCTAACAGAAACAATTCAAAAGAGTTAGCTCTTGATTGTCTAGTTTGTGGTGGGCAGGGTTCCCTTGCTTTTCCCCCACTCCTATAATAAATGACTGGGAAAATTCTGATGGAAGAGAGTACTGATAAATAGTCACAATAAGAAGTAAATATGACTTCAGAGTTTCATTGATTCATATTAAAGCATCCTCATTTTATATCTTATAGACCCTGAAAGAAAGTGAAAGTGAATTCACTCAGTCATGTCCAGCTCTTTGTGACCCCATGGACTGCAGACTACCAGGCTCCTCTGTCCATGGGATTTTCCAGGCAAGAGTACTGGAGTGGGTTGCCATTTCCTTCTCCAGGAGATCTTCCCAACCCAGGGATTGAACCCGGATCTCCCACACTGTAGGCAGACGCTTTACCATCTGAGCCACCAGGGAAGTCCATCTTATAGACACTAAAGCATCCTTAATGAACCCTACACTAATTTCAGAGATTCTGATATGCAAGTGTCATGTGCACACTAATAGCTCATTTAATTAGTAGAAGGGAATAACTTTTTATGTAGTTATAAACTCCTTGAAGAATCCAGTAACTGAGTGTTATTTGGGTAAGATAGTATAAAAATACAACTTGAGAGAAGGAAGGAGTAAGAGAGTTCTAGAGTGAAGAAAGCCAGGACTCATCAAGGCTACCTACAGGTAAGTTAAAGAGTCAGGGGTGCCTTGATGAAGAGGGTCCAAAGGGGAAGTAGAAAGTCACATCTGATTAAAAAAAAAAAAGAAAAAATGCTTCGAAGACAAAATGGAGATGATCTGACCTATTGACTTAATGGAATGAGGAAAGAAGAGGAGTGAGGGTGATTCCAGGGTTTTCAACTTAGATAATGGAGATAATGAGGAGACTAGAAACAGAGAAAGAGTGTAAGATGAGAAACAGGACTTTTAAGGTTTCTTTGGAGTGTAAGAATGGAGGAGAGTTTAGAAGAGTTCCAGTGAGACTAGAGGTATATCTGCAGGAGTAAGACAATGGACAGAGATTTCCAGTATGCCGTTAGAGGTGAGCTGTAGCTCAAAAGAAGGCGAGACAGGCTTTAAGGCAGTAGTCCCCAACCTTTTTGGCACCAATGACTAGTTTTGTGGAAGACAATTTTTCCATGGGCTGAAGCAGGGTAGGAGATGGTTTCAGGATGATTCAAGTGCATTACATTTATTGTACACTTTATTTCTATTATTATTACCTTAGTTCTACCTACGATCATAAAGATCCTGGAGGCTGGGGACTGCTGCTCTAAGGCATATAGGGGAGAGCTGAAAAGAGAATGTTTGGAAACACTCCATGAAAGAGTGAAGAGCAAGAAGAGAACAAAGTTGGAATTCTGATAAACAACAATCGAGAGGTGGAAAGAGAAGGTTGAGAGAGTGGATCAAGGAGACAGGAAGAGAATAAAAGGAAACAGAATCTATCTTAAAGCTGAAGGAGAACAGACTTTCAAGAAAGAAGAAGTGGTCAATATTGTTAAATACCATAACCAGATTCAAAGAATGAGGAAAGCAAAAAAAAAGGGCATTGGATTTGGGAAATAGGATTTTTCACTGTTGACCTTTGAGAAGGTTGGATCAAAAGAGGCAGAAGTCAAATTTGAGTGGGTAAAAATGTATGAAAGGTAAAGGAGCAGAAGAGGCAAGTAAGGCTTATTTTAATCAACTGGGTAGGAAAGAGAATAGTAGTGAAGAGGAGGAGAAAGTTGGGTGGTACAGAGTTTTTCAGAAAGGGGAAATAACAAACATCTTTGTGGGTTGAGTATTTGGAACTTACGTAAAGAGAGGGAAATAAATGGAGATGCAAGAATGAAGCTTACTGATAAAAGAAAAACTCTAAGGATGCAGGAGGAAATGGATCAAAAATATATGTAGAAGAATCACCTTAGTGATTCAGAAGAAATTTTTATTCCATTTCAGGAAAAGAAAAAGGTAGGTGAAGATCCAGGTTTGAACCAAGAACATTTTTACTTGATAGTGTTTCTTTTCTCAGTGAAATAGGAACCTGGGTCATTTGCTGAGGCTTTGTGTAGAGTGAAAACTTCCGGGTAGTCTCTAACGGGAATAGGAACAGAAGCTGCTGAGAAAGAATAAAGGAACTAAAATGATACACATGAACTTATTTACAAAACACACTCACATTGGTGGTGGTTGGGGGGAGTACAGGAAATAGATTGGGATTTGGGGATTGAAATGATACACTCTGCTATATTTGAAATAGATATCCAACAAAAACCTACTGTATAGCACAGGAAACTCTGTTCAATATTCTATAATAACTTAAATGGAGAAAGAATTAGAAAAAGAGTAGATACATGTATAACTGAATCACTTTGCTGTACACCTGAAGTTAACACAACATTATTAACTATAGTGAGTGTTAGTTGCTCAGCTGTGTCCAACTCTTTGTGACCCCGTGGACTATAGCCTGCTAAGCTCTTCATATCCATGGAATTCTCCAGGCAAGAATGCTGGAGAGGGTAGCCTTTCCCTTCTCCAGGAGGTCTTCTCCACCCAAGGATCAAACCCGTGTCTCCATGTCTCATGCATTGCAGGTGGATTCTTTACCACTGAGCCCCAGGGAAAGCCCAACCTTGAGCTGGGCCAATAACAAGTGGTGATAAAAGTGGGAAAACTCAGTTTCAAGTCATAATATATTATTTAAATTACATGGTGCGTGAAATTGCTTGTTGCATGCATTTTATGGTAAAAAGAGTGGTACAATTAGATGGCGTGGCTTTCAGTGGAGTAAAGGCTTTTGAACTAAGGGCACAGTCAAGAAGAATTTGTGAGTGAGCAAAGAAAGCAGACGGTTTCCCAGGCCCAAAAGAAGACACTATGATAGAATCTGTCCGAGATTCTAGATACTATGATAGTGCTTCTGTCCGAGGGGGTTTCAAAGGAAGTGGTATCATTGATAAGAGAGGTGAATAAATAAAGAATCTGGATTTTTAAAAAGTGGAAAAAGGGGAAATTTAAGTGTAGGTGTTACTGAAGAGATAAAAATATAGACTTACTGAGAGACTGGTGTTTGCACATAACATTAAAGCATAATACAAAAAAAAAACAACCTTCATACATAATTAAGTAGAAGCCTAGAAGATCAGAAACACATCGCACACTTTTCTTTTTTAATCATGGTATCTTCAAAGTCTGCACTGTAAGTACTTCAAAAGTATTTCATAAATGAATAAATAAAAACTGAAATATTCTGTCCATCTATAAAGGACATGAGGTTTAGCGTTATTTGACTACTTCTGGTTTGTACTGAGCCAACTGTACCTTCAGTGTCTCTTGTTACTTTTGGCTCAAATTTTATTCATAAAAGCCTGAGTTTAAGGGTGCAGCCTGAGACTACAGGTGTAAATAAAACCAATTAGATGTAAGGGGCTTGTATGCATGGCTTAGGCCTTTTCTTGAGCCAACCACACCCAGCTTAATAAAAATAGATTGAAGTGCTTTTTTTCCCCCCCTAAAATTCGATGGTTTTTAAAAAGATATTTAAAAGAGATGAATTCATTGGAGGTACTTTGGGAACCACCTTAGGAGACATGATAAGACTAAGAAGATGTAATTTCATGTCCCAGGCCCTACTGTCTAGTTTCAACCAGAGCACTGTTGCTTTTATCTATTTTATATTTGGGATTTTCACATTAAGGTTTACTTTTTTTTTTTTAAGTTGTTGTTGTGGAAGAACGCCATTTCTCTGGAAAGAGCACAGGGCTCACCAAGGGCATGGTTCCTACAAACTCGCTGATTGGGCAGGATGCCTCAGGAGTAAGGGTGAAGTAGGGGCAGAATGGTCCTTATACAGCAACCAACCCAGATTCAGATCAGATCAACACCTGATATTGGATTTCAGTGACGCCAGGTTTCAAATTTCTCAGGAACCTAACAGAAACAAACCTCTCTTGAGAATGACGACACTATCCTAGACCTCAAACAGGAAATTTGTCAAAGTCTAGCAGATAATAAAAATTAATCATACGTGTGGGGAGACGAGATAACACAGGTGAGAAACAACAGAAATAATGCTTCTAAATATGCTTCTAAATATGGTTGCCAAACACAACTTTAGAATAATTCTGCTTGTTATTTTCAGGGAGACAGAGGATGAGATGGCTGGATGGCATCACTGACTCGATGGACGTGAGTCTGAGTGAACTCCGGGAGTTGGTGATGGACAGGGAGGCCTGGTGTGCTGCGATACATGGGGTCGCAAAGAGTCAGACACGACTAAGCGACTGAACTGAACTGAATAGATACTATCAAAAATTTCAGCAGAGACTGGGGACTATTTTTTTAAGTAGCAAATTTAAAAAAGAGCTATTTAATTTGAGAACATTAATGACAACCCCCAAGTAAATCTCCCTGATGGTATCAGACAGCTAACAAGTAGAGAAGAATTATAAGACTAAGAGATGCTTATATGGACATTAGATTCATAACAAGTAGGGAAAAGTATTAATATATTGTTTTCAATAAATGATGTTGGAGCAATTAAACATCTATATGAAAAATGTGAAATGATCTTTATTTCACACAACATATTTCATTGATTCCATGTATATTCATGACCTGGGGGTGAAGAAAGAATTATTAAAGAGGTTACTGAAAGAACTGCTCAGAGAGAAAAAGCATAGTAGTAGAAAAAAGATGTAGAGAAGGAAAAGTTGAAGAAAAAGAGAAAAGGAAAGTTGATGGTATAAGTTTCCAGAAAGGATCGGAACAGATTATGAGGAGTTGACACTTGTAATTTTTCATACATCTTAAAAAATGACCTGATTAGTCCCAATGCTTCAGTGAAAGTGTTAGTCACTCAGTTATGTCCAATTCTTTGCAGACCCCCATGGACTGTAGCTCTCCAAGCTCCTCTGTAATGGGAGAGGAGAATCATGGGATTCTCCAGGCAAGAATAAGGGAGTGGGTAGCCATTCCCTTCTCCAGGGGATCTTCCCAACCCAAGGATGGAACCTGGGTCTCCTGCATTGCAGAAAGATTCTTTACTATCTAAGTCACCAAGGAAGCTTCAGTATATGAAGAGATTTGTATAGTACATAGTTTTAGCTGAGTCACATGGTTCTTTCTCTCTCTTGCCACTTACAAAAAAAAATCTTTTGACTATGTTTGGTAATCAATATCCTGACCCTAATCATGAATATCCTATTATGATTCTTTCTATTCTTGTATCACCTCTGTTGATAAGATGGAAAAGTATTCTATCTCTGGTTATATCCGGTTGAATCCTGAGGTAAAGAAAAGCAGTAAATACCTGCTCCTGAGAAGGTATATTTCTGAGAATGTATTAGAGATACACTGGTTGAGATGGAAGAGGTTGTATGTAAACTTTCAACTT
Organism: Bos indicus x Bos taurus; assembly: GCF_003369695.1. Classification (NCBI taxonomy): domain Eukaryota; kingdom Metazoa; phylum Chordata; class Mammalia; order Artiodactyla; family Bovidae; genus Bos; species Bos indicus x Bos taurus. The sequence goes on along the minus strand of NC_040091.1, from coordinate 39,795,604 downwards.
TCAGATATTTCTGGCCTAAAATTCCACCATTATCAATTCAAGCTTTTGTAATAAACTCTGACTAGTCTCTCTTCAGGTTACCCACATCAGAAAGATAATCCTATAAATTCCTATCACAGTAGTATAAATTAACTTAGTAGAACACTCTCCTACATTATCCCTACAGAACAGAAGACTGAGCAACTATGGGAATGTCAGGAACTTGGGAGGAGAAAATGAGACTGAGAACAGAGTATAGAAAGGTGAGAGATGACAGCTATAATGCCTTTGTCTTTTCAGCTAGAGTAAAAGGATTAAAATCATTTTTAATAAAAGAGGGTCATGTATTCTCATACGTTTGCGCTCTTAAAAGTAAAAGCATGACAACTTTTTAAAAGGTAAAGCACAAAAGACTTAAACATTAGACATAATAGGAGAGAGCATAGACAAACAGTCTCTGACATAAACTGTACCAATGTTTTCTTAGGTCAGTCACCCAAAGCAATAGAAATAAAAGCAAAAATAAACAAATGAGACCTAATCAGACTTATAAGATTTTTCACAGCAAAGGAAAACAAAATGAAAAGACAGCCTACTGAAATGGAAGAAAACTTATGCAAATGATGCGACTGACAAGGGTTTAATTTCCAAAATATACAAACAGCTCAAACAACTCAACAGCAAAAAACAGAAAACTGAATTGAAAATGGAGGGAAGAACTAAATAGAGATTCCTCCAGAGAATACATACAGATGACCAACAGCCATATGAAAAGATGCCCAACATTGCTAATTATTAAAGAAATGCAAATCAAAACTACAATGAGGTACCACCTGACACCACTCAGAATGGCCATGAGTAAAAAGTCTATAGATAACAAATGGTAGAGAGGGTGTGGAGAAAAGAGAACCATCCTGCACTATTGGTGGGAATATAAGCTGCTGTAGCCACTATGGAAAACAATATGGAAATTCCTCAAAAAACTAAAAATAGAGTTACACGTGACCCAGCAATCCCACTCCTGGGCATCTATTCAGACAAAACCACAATTGAAAAGATACATGTCCCCCTATATTCATAGCAACACTATTCACAATACCCAAGACATAGAAATAACCTAAATGTCCACTGACTGACAGAGGGATGATCAAGAGATTTGGTACATGTTTATAGCGTACTACTCAGCCATAAAAAAGAATAAAATAATGCCATTTGCAACAACATGGATGCAACTAGAGATTATCATATACAGAAAAGCAAGTCAGAAAGAGAAAGCCAAATATCATATGCTATCACTTCTATGTGGAATATGACAAAAATGAAGTTACCTACAAAACAGAAGCAGACTCACAGACACAGAGAGCACACTTGGGGTTGCCGAGCGGGGAGGGACAGACTGGGAATTTGGGGTTAGGAGATGCAAACTATTACATATAGAATTAACAACAAGGTCCTACTGTATAGCACAGGAACCATATTCAACACCTGGTGATAAACCATATGGAAAAGAATATAGAAAATAATGTATATATGTGTATAACTGAATCATGTTGCTCTACAGCAGAAATTAACAAAACTTTGCAAATCAACTCTACTTCAGTTTGAAAAGTAAAGCATATATTTGCACAAAGAGATAAAGAAATTTAAGAGATTATACTGCATATAAATTCCCTAAGATCACACAACATGATAAAACACCCACCTCGTTAAGCAAAGACTTCAGAAATCCATTTTTTCTTCTTCTTTTTTTTTTTCATAAATCCTTTCTCTATGTACTGTTCTTGTTTCATAGTTTTGAGGAGCTCTATGCATAACTATACATGTGACAAAACTCATGTGGTGCTCAGAAAATTCCCAAAGGCAAAAGATTTCTGTCCTTTGATCTCCCAGTGTCTTGTCAGTCGTGCCCCAATGATCAAGGGAACTCACTCCTGGCAAGTCCAGCTTCAAGGGTGAAGAAGTGGACTTGACTTCTTAATGAGAGGAGCCACAAAGTCATACTGCAAAAAGGAGTGTATACAGGGATGAGAAGAATGTCACACCAGTTTTACAAAGTAATACATTTTATGGACATAAAGAAAGGCGTGGAAAGATACTGTTAAATTTGGCAGAGGACTGGCAAAGGAGACAGTGGTCTATTCACTTGTATTTGCTTGACTACTACATCAAGCATTCATTACCCTCATAAGTTATTTTTTTAAGTAGAAAATGTAATAAATATAAAAACCATGATGACTACATTCCTATCACCAAAAGTTTTATTTTATGGAAATCTTAATTCATGAGCAATCCAAAGAAGAGAAAATAAAGAAAACACCCAATAGAGTAATCTTGTAAATATTATAGCAGTACTGATGGAGACTGGATCAAGAAATGACTTGACCAAATGATCCACAACATTGTTTTGCAGTTTCACAGCTCACATATTGTTTTTCACTGGACACATCTAGGCTTCTAACAGAGTTTTACTTGCAAATGTCAAAGGCACCCTTCAGGAAATTTACATGCTCAGCCCGCTGCCTTTGCTTATAAAAATCTACTGCCTTTTCAGTTAGCACTGGCAGATGAAAGGACATTCTCTGATCTTTTTGCCAAGAACTAGTCATAAAACCTCTAATAGGCTCTAATTTAGTAATATGAAATGTACAGCCACAAGTATTTTTATGACTCAGAATTTGCCCAAGTGTCCTTTCTAGTTTTGCTGTTATTGAGCCTGAGAGAACTAAATAAAATAGTCTATAAAGATTTCTCAAGTCTCACTCTCTTTCTCTCTGCCTCTGTCTCTCACACTTTTCAAGTTAAGTATCCTTACATCCTGAATATTCATTGGAAGGATTGTGGCTGAAGCTGAAGCTTTAATACTTTAGTCACCTGATGTGAAGAGCCAGTTCATTGGAAAAGACTTTGATGCTGGGAAAGATTGAAGGCAAAAGGAAAAGGGAGAAACAAAGGATAAGACGGTTAGATAGCATCACTGACTCAGTGGACATGAATTTGCACAAACCCCAGGAGATAATGGAAGACAGAGGAGTCTGGCATGCTGTAGTCTATAGAGTGGCAAAGAGTCAGACATAACTTAGCAATTGAGCAACAACATCTCTACATCTCTGTCTCCACCAACGGAATCTGGAATATAAATAATACGATAGTATTTGACACACCCATATCTGTTCAGTTTTTGACACACCCATATCTGTTCTGCAGCTTGTGCAGACCCTATTTTGTTCACCTGAGTGCTTTATTGTGGTTGACCTTATTATTCTCCTTCAGGAAACAATCCACAGACCACAGCATCAAAATCTTTTATATAAAGCATGTAAGACAGTTTCCTCTGCATCACCCATTCAGGCCTGATTGGACCACTGCAGGAAATTGTGATGAAATTGTGATCAAGGAACATCTCTCCATACATGGATGTCCTCTTTGCCCAACAAGCAAGTAATCACATGATACAGGGACATCCAGAAGCCTAACACATCAGATAAGGGAATTAAGACTCCCATCATCACATCCAAGGTCTTTATGTCTACATTTCACTAGTCACTTTGGAAATCATAAATACATGAAAGTCACTTGACCTTGTATCAACATCTGGTAAAATGAGTGACTTCCCTGTATAGACTTTATGACTAAACTTTCTCCAAAAGACTTGCACTAAAACAAATTGGTTAAAATCACAAATTAGTTGAAAACAAAAACCTTTCCAGTCACTGTCTTAAAAAATATGTGACTTCTGCATATCATGAGACTGTTTTTCAATTTTTGAGGCTACAATTAATTTCAAGTCATTTCTTCAGAAAGTATTTGGTTAGAGAATCATTTTTCTTATACTTGTTTATGAATAATAGTTTATATTTTAGTATTTTTGTTTATTTTTCAAATCTCATAAAATTATCTTAAATTAATTGGTTAATATTTTCAGAAATTATAAAATAATATTTCTCTGTCTAAATAAAGTACCCAAAATAAATTGGTAAATATTTAAAGTGTCTAACCACTTGCTTGCATACAATTAATATTTAAGCAACCTACAATAATTTAAAAATTTTAAAAACACATTTAAAAAGCTATTTTGTCCACTTTCAGTGATATTTAACTACATTTTCCTGACTTTTTATAACATAAGGAACTGTGACAATTCTCTATAAAGAAAATTAAACTTCCAAAATGAACAAATGAATGCTTTTCTTTTCTTTTTGTCAAGTATTTTTAGAAAGAGCACTATGGTTTAGAATGTTGTTTTAAGAGTGGAATAAGAAATAAAGATACTGGAAATCTTTATAGATAATTTCTATTGATTTACATGCATGCATGGTCAGTTATGTCCAACTCTTTGTGGCCCTACGAACTACAGCCTGCTAGGTCCATGGAATTTTCCAGGCAAGAATATTGGAGTGCATTGCCATTTCCTCATCCAGTAGATCTTCCTGACCCAGGGATTGAACTGGATTTTCCTGCATTAGCAAGCAGATTCTGAGCCACCTGGGAAGCCCATTTTATTGATTTAATTTTCTAATAATTATAGACATTATTGTACTATTCACCCTAAATACTCAATACATGATGAGTGCTATCCCCATTTGTGAACAAATGATTTTTATAATGAAGTGGTAAGCATCACTGAATGAAAAGTTACCATGATTAGAAATATCAATTTTTGACCAATATCCTAATTTTAAATGCTGGGCTGGATGAGTTACAAGCTAGAATCAAGATTGCTGGGAGAAATATGAACAACCTCAGATGTGCAGATAGCACTCTAATGGCAGAAAGTGAAGAGGAACTACATAGCCTCTTGATGAGGGTGAAGGAGGAAAGTGTAAAAGCTGGCTTAAAACTCAATATTAAAAAAACTAAGATCATGGCATCTGGTTCCATCATTTCATGGCAAATAGAGAGAGGTTAAAAGTGGAAGCAGTGATGGGTTTTCTCTTCTTGGACTCTAGAATCACTGTGGATGGTGACTGCAGCCATGAAATTAGAAGACTCTTGCTTCTTGGAAGAAAGGCTATGGCAAACCTAGATAGTGTATTAAAAAGCAAAGACATCACTTTGCCAACAAAGGTCTGTCTAGTAAAAGCTATGGTCTTTCCAGTAGTCATGTATGGATGTGAGAGTTGAACCATAAAGAAGGCTGAGTGTCAAAGAATTGATGCTTTTGAATTGTGGTGCTGGAGAAGACTCTTGAGAGTCACTTGGACAGCAAGGAGATTAAACTAGTCAATCCTAAGGGAAATCAAACTGAATATTCATTGGAAGGACTGATGCTGAAGCTGAATCTCTAATACTTTGGTCACCTGATGTGAACAGCTGACTCTTCAAAAGATTGAAGGCAAAAGAAGAGGGTGACAGAGGATGAGATGGTTGGATGGCATCACCGATTCAATGGACATGAACTTGAATGAACTTCAGGAGATGGTGAGGGGCAGGGAGGCCAGACGTGCTGCAGTCTATGGAGTTGCAAAGAGTCGGACACAACTTAGCAACTGAACCACCACCACACGTTGATTTTAACAACTGTTCTCAACCAATTGATTTTCAGAAAAATCACCTACCTTCAATTTGCCCATATTTATACCTCCATTTAAAATTTTAAACACAGGTCATATTACAAACCTCAATGTGTTAGGAAACTATTTCTCACATTATTTGTGTAGTCTAGGTATTTACTGCATGAAAAAGACTTCATTGTCATCTAGACACAGGCCATATTAGCAATAATCTTTATGGATAGAGGAGCCTGGTGGGCTACAGTCCATGGGGTCACAAAGAGTCAGACATAACTGAGCAGCTACACATTTTTTCCCCTCAAAAGTCTAGTCATGATAACCCCTGAAACTTGAAGGTCTTTGTTTCCCTGGAATGTTAAAAGGCCATTTTGGGCACCAGTTGGTTTCATTCTCCTAGGGCTCTAGACTTTTAAAAGATATTTTTGTGGGTGTCTGCTAAAGATATTCCTCTTCCTTGCGCACAACAGACTCTCCTGGATTCTGCCTTGTAGCACAAAAAAGGATTATTTATTAGATGGATATGTGAAACTGGAGACACAGCCTTGCCCTGCTCAAGGCAGCACTCTGCTCAGTACAAGGGTAGGGATAGGCTGTAGAGTTCTCTGCTTTTGTGGGCAAATCTCATGCACTATCAGGGAAAAGTCTCCTCCTGGCCCAGACCCATCTCCACAGTTTCAGAAAACTCACTGTCATCTAGATAAGCAGGCAACTTCTCTGGGCTGCCTTCATCACCAGCACCACTACAGTAATTCTGAAAATGACAGTTATTGGTGTCTGTATATTGGGAATACCCTTGTTCCCAGAATCACAGTGCATGTTAGCACTAGTGGCCTCCACCTCCTCATTCTACCATCAAAAAGCCAAAGAGAGCAACAGCCTTGGGAAAGAAAGGTCAACCCAGATGCTGGGCCATTCAGGATTTCCCAGTAGACATTATAATGAGACTTCTGAGATTATGTTGTTTAGGTCTGGAATGTTAAGAAATGATGAGAGGATAGGATAACAGGTAACAGAGCTAGCTTGGCTGTCAGTAAACTGCCAGTTCTAACCCGAAAAATGTTCTTTTTCTTCCCTTGGACTAGGGGAAATCTATGCTTTTATTCCCATTTCTCCCTGATCTTCTAGGACCCAGTTCTACCATTTAAGATCCCATCCCATCTTGGTGTGGAATCCCCCCAAAGCATTCAAATAGTCATTAGCGGTAGTTTATTTGAAAGGTTGAAAGGGGAATGAAGAAGTGAGTCAGGGCAGCCATTAAAAAGAATGAAACAATGCCATCTGCAGCAACATGGATGAACTTAGAGAATGTCATACTGAGTAAAGTAAGTCAGAAGAGGTGAAATATCGTAAGACATCCCTTATGTGTGGGATCTAAAAGGAAATGATGCAAATGAACTTACAAAACAGAAACAGACTCATAGACTTTGAGAATGGGCTTATGGTTGCCAGGGGTGGGGGGAAGGTTGGGGTGAAGGGAGAGTTAGGGAGTTTGGGATGGACATGTGCACACGGCTATATTTAAAACAGATAACCCACGAGGACCTACTGTATAGCACACTCAACTCTGCTCAGTGTTATGTGACAGCCTGGATGGGAGAGGAGTTTGGGAGACAATGGATACATACATGTGTACGCCTGAGTTCCTTCACTGTTCACCTGAAACTATCACATTGTTTGTTAATCAGCTCTGTCCCAATACAAATAAAAAGTTAAAAAAAAGAAGTGAGTCAGGGAAGGGAAGGAAGCCAGTGAAGGGTGTGCTATCCCAGAGAGCACTGAAGTCAGTTCTGTGGGGAAACCCTGGGAAATGATATGGAACCTGTACCTCAGAGGAATCTTATCTGTGTGTCAAGGAAGAAGCTGATGAATTCCTTCAGCCAGATTCCTTCAGCCGTTGCTTTAGGGCTTCTCTGGTGGGGGCTGGGGTGGGGTCTGCAGGTGGGGAGGAGGGTTATGGGCATTCTTGCACTTCTGATCTGTCATGAGCTTGGGCGTAGCATGCTTCCAAGGCAACCTCCAGGCCAGGAGGTACAGATCCTAGATAGGAGCACACTGCAGGTGGGCATGGGGCTGGTCAGTGTCTGCCTTTCCCCACCTTTCTAACTGATAGAGAGAGAAAAAGAAGAGGGGGGAGGGAAAGAAAAGTTTAACAAAACAAAACAAGAAAAAAAAAAGAAGAAAGAAAAATAGAAAGAAGTGGAGGGTGGGGATTTTATTTATTTGGCAACTACTGTTACTTTGTGTGGGCTTTTCTGGCTGGTAAAGAATCCACCTGCCAATGCAGGAAACTCGTGTTTGATCCCTGGGCTGAAAGGTCCCCTGGAGAAGGAAATGGCAACCTTTCCTGCCTGGGAAATCACATGGACTGACAAGCCTTGTGGGCTACAGTCCATGGGGTTGCAAGAGTCAGACACGACTTAGCAACAATTTTATGTAAGGCACCTCATTCACTTCTCAAAGCAACCCCATGACAAAGGCATTTTATTATCCCCATTTTACAGATGAACCTACTGAATTTAAAGCAGTTAAGTAAAATCCTCCCAAATCACACAACTGGCAGGTTAAGGATGTGGAATTCAAAGTCAGGTCTTCCTTCCCTACTCAAAACCCTTTAGTAGTTTACTGTTACTTACATATAAAGTTTCTCCTTGATCTACTCCTGTAAGTTAATGGAATATGAAAACTTCTGGCCTGTAACACAGAACAGACGTCTGACCCTGGCTCTGCCAGTCATAGTACCACTGGGATGATGCTCCAGTCATTCTCTCTGGGTTTCACTTTCTTTGTCAGTAAATGAATGAACTAGACTAATTGATGGAAAGGAAATTAACCCTGAATATTCACTGGAAGAACTGATGCTGAAGCTGAAACTCCAATACTTTGGCCACCTGATGCAAAGAGCTGACTCAATGAAAAGACCCTAATGCTGGGAAAGATTGAGGGCAGGAGGAGAAGGGGGCAACAGAGAAAGAGATGATTGGGATGGCATCACCAACTTAATGGACATGGGTTTGAGCCAACTCTGGGAGAGAGTGAAGGACAGGGAAGCCTGGCATGCTGCAGCCCATGGGGTTGTGAAGAGTCAGACACGACTTAGGGACTGAGCAACAACAAAGGCACCGCCAGTCCTAACAGTTTAGGATTCTTTCCACTTTAACCTTTGGTTAATCTCCTATAACCAACTATATTCCAAACTACACTGAAAAAGCCTTCATTCCCTATAATACCTCATACTTTCCCAGGTTGTACCTGCCTAATCCTTCATGCCTAAATCCTCCACATCTTCCAAATGCTTTCTTTTCCAGAATGGCATATTTTATCCTTTGAATTAGAAACAATATCTCATTTATCTGGAGACTCCAAGTGTTTTCTTCATATCTTCCTTAAAATTTCAAATTGTATACCTTGTCCTGTCCTATATATGAAGTCTGTGAAGTTACTGCATGTAATTATGAAGCACCATGTACAGCATAGATTCTGGAGCCATATTGCCTGGCCTGTAGTCTTGACCCACCCCCCCCCCCCCACTTTCTAGCTATACAACATTGGGCAAAGTATTTCTGTGCCTCAGTTTCCTCCTCTGCGATATGGAAGAATAGTGCAGACTGTGAAGTTTAAATGAGTTAGTAGTAATGTATTTAAAACGCTTAGGGTAACTCCTGGCACATAATAACCCCTATGTGTGCATTTGCTATTTTATTAAAAATTATTGATTTTTTTTCCTTCTTAGTTTTTAGTACTTTAAGTATGCAGGTTATCTTTCTTGTGATCTTGTAAACCTTCTGAATGCAGAAATGTTTTCTTTTTCTTTGTATCTTTTTGACATAGGGTCTTATATATAGCAAAGACCCAATAAATAATTGATGAATGTATCTATGTGTATGTGCCATGTATTATTATGTTCATATCTGTATTTATCTTTCTTTGTTGCAACTCTTGTTGCAATAAAATTGTTATTGTTGCAATAAAATATTGTTCTAGTTGCAATAGACATTGTTTTCCTTCTGCATAAGTTCTATAGCAGGAACTGTCTTATCACTTGCTTCTTTGTATTATAACAATATGCTCATATTAAAGTCCTTTAAGTTTTTTCACTTTGTGGGGTTCATCATTTCCCACCAAAATGTAGAGCACATATTAGCTACTTAGCTGTGTAATTTGTGGAATGAATAAACAAAGAAATTTTGGACAAATAATACATGCTTCATAAATCTAGACACTGGCACTTCTTTCTCTAACCCACTACCAAGTATAAGACACTAAAATTTAAACCACATTCAACTGTATTCTCTACCCCAAACTATAGTGAAGAATAGACTTTCTTAGGTGTTCATTCAAAACAGAACTAAATCTCTATTATTCTTTTCTGCAAAACTTTCAAATGTCTACTTGACAGAATGTGTTACTCTGTGGGTAGAAACTTGGAAGGTCTGAGCCACTAGACAGACCCTGAGTGATTTCTTCAAAACAGTCTAGAATAACAATTGATGAGTCTTCAAATCAACATGAATTAGTTTCTTTACAGATAAAATAAACTAACTTTTCTAGGTATTAGTGATACTTTCCCATCACTGAGGGATAGTTTTCAAATTTCCCTTTATTGTTTTTAGCCAATTTGATTAATTGTATCTGCAATGCTGACTAAACAGAATGTCTTGGTCAGAATGAAGGAAATGAAATGAGTTTGAGAGTCAACAAGTTTATTTAATGTCTCATTTTCTTTTAAACCCATGACATTAAAGACATTGACAGGGCAATGTATCAGTTATCATGGGCAAAATAATCATGATACTATTTTTTTTCGTAATATTATTAATAAATATAATTTTCTTGAAGATAAACTATCTTATTGATCTCTAAGTCCCCTAATCCCTAGCACAGATGTAATAGATGTTATTATCTACTCAAATCCTTTCTCCTCTTCTCCCTTGCCCATAGAAACCCAATTATATTCAGGTACTACAATACAACCTGCTTTCAGAGATGTTAATCCTCTCCAGCAGCTGGGGAAGAGGGGTAAATCTTCATTAATCTTTGTAAACCTGTGGTGGTAATCGGAACCCTTTTATCAGTGATGTATTAATAATGGGTGTGTGCCAAAATTCTGGTTTATGAGAGCTGAGGGGAAGCTTTTTAACTTAGGGAGAGCTGTTTTTGTCCTTAAAAAGGAATGAAAGACAGATTCAATTTCTTTTCAGCCTGTGGCTCTCGCAACCTGCGTGTGAAACTTAGAACTATAATTGCCATCTTATGCCTTGAAAAGAATCAACCTAAGACAACAAGGAAAACTCTGAGGACTGAAGAACTAAAAGACTGCATAAATCTGCTTCCTGATGATACCTCTGGGTCATTAACTCAACCAACCATGAAATTTCCCTCCCTCTAGATTTCTTGTAAGAAAGAAATTTTTGAGCTGATTTTTCTGTTATTTGACCCAAAGCATCCTAACTGATAGAGTTGGGATATTTATATGATTTACTACCTAAAGGATTTATTATTCTTAATATTAGCATTGATTATACCTAATAATAATAAAATAATAATTCACAACCCTTATTTTATTCTGTAAAAAAACAGTATACCACGCACTTGTATAGAGGGTGACAGAGGATGAGATGGTTGGATGGCATCACCAGCTCAATGGACATGAACTTGAACAAACACCAGGAGACAGGGGAGGACAGGGAAGCCTGACGTGTTGCAGTCCATGGAGTCACAAAGAGTCCAACATGGCTTAGCGACTGAACAACAAGGCACTTGTATAAATTATTTTATCTAATACCAATATTTGATTGAAATAGTTGTTATTGCTCTCATTTTACATGTTAGAAAAGCAAAAGCAAAAAATATAGGAGGCTTAAAAAGGTTAAATAACTTGATATAATGTTCACAGCAAGTGAAAGCATATTCCAGGAAATATCTCACAGGAACTAGTGGCATAAACATAACCTCTGATCAAATACTGAATGAACAATAATCTATGAAGACCCAGAAGCAACTCCTAGGAAAATCATTCCCACCCTTGAATGTCTGGAAGACTGCACACATGCAAAAGGCCATGTCCTTTTAAGAGTAATTGGAGAGAAAAAAATCCAAGGTACTAGTTTCTGGTTGAATGTGGCGGCAAAAATGTAAACTTGAATCTTTATAGCAGCCTCCATACCTACACACATTCAATGGTAAAAAGAAAAAATCTAACTGGCCAAGTAGACTGAAGCACAATTTTTGACAAATAAGTGGTTTATGTTGAAGTAGGAGCAATCCTTAGGTATCTAAGCTAAAAGATTTTTTTTTAAATTAAGCAGGGATATGAGAGCTTTTTGACCACTGGGAAGGGAAGTAAACTGCAAAGACTTAATTCAGCTAAGTTGTTAAACAAATGACCAAACAAGCAATAACAAGATCAAGGCTCTGCGGATGGGGTAGAGTACAGTATTCAGAGTTGCTATATTATATTATTTCAAATGCATAGCTTTCAATTAAAAATTATAAGACATGGAAAGACACAGGGAACTGCAATCCATACACAGGAATAAAAGCAGGCAATAGAAATTGGCTTGAAGAGGCCCAGGTGGTAGACTCAGCAGATGATCACTTCAAAGCAGTCATCATAAATATCTTCAAAATTAAAAGAAACCACACCTAAGGAGTTGAAGAATGATAACAGTGTCTCATCAAATACAGGAAAACACACACACACACACACACACACACACAATAGAAACTATAAAAGAGATCGAATGAAAGTTCTGGAGTTAAAAAGTTTGATAAAATTAAAAACTCATTAGAAGGGATCAACAGTAAATATGAGCTGACCAAAGGAAGAGTTATCAAACTGAGAAGTAGATCAATAGAAATTATACATCCTGAATAACAAAGGTAAAGAAAAAAGAAAAAGTGAGGTCTCAGACAGATTTGGGACACCATTAAGGAAATTAACCATATGTATAATGAGAATATCAGAAAAGAAGAAAAAGGACAAAAAAAATGCTCAAAAAATAATGCCTCCCCCCACCATTTTTTTAATTTCTCAAATTTGAAAAAAAACAAAATGAAATATTCTACACATCCAAGAAGCACTATCAACTCCAAGTATCCTCAGTTCAGTTCAGTTCAGTTCTGTTCAGTCGCTCAGTCATGTCCAACTCTTTGCGATCCCATGAATCGCAGCACGCCAGGCCTCCCTGTCCATCACCAACTCCCAGAGTTCACTCAAACTCACGTCTATCGAGTCGGTGATGCCATCCAGCCATCTCATCCTCTGTCGTCCCCTTTTCCTCCTGCCCCCAATCCCTCCCAGCATCAGAGTCTTTTCCAATGAGTCAACTCTTCACATGAGGTGGCCAAAGTACTGGAGTTTCAGCTTTAGCATCATTCCTTCCAAAGAACACCCAGGGCTGATCTCCTGTGGAATAGACTGGTTGGATCTCCTTGCAGTCCAAGGCACTCTCAAGAGTCTTCTCCAACACCACAGTTCAAAACCATCAATTCTTTGGCGTTCAGATTTCTTCACAGTCCAACTCTCACATCCATACATGACCACTGGAAAAACCATAGCCTTGACTAGATGGACTTTTGTTGGCAAAGTAATGTCTCTGCTTTTAAATATGCTATCTAGGTTGGTCATATTTACATTCAATTGCATCACAATAGCATGTTAAAATCTAGAGATAAAGAGAAAGACTGGTAAGCAGTAAGAATAAAACAACTTCTTATGCAGACAGTAAAGAATCTGCCTATAATGTGGGAGACTTGGGTTCAATCCTTGGGTTGAGAAGATCCCCTGGAGAAGGGAATGGCTACCCACTCCAGTATTCTGGCCTGGAGAATTCCATGGACTGTTTAGTCCATAGAGTTGCAAAGAGTTGGACATGACTGAGTGACTTTCACTTCACTTATTACCCAGAAGAGAACTATAACATAGCATTGCTGACATCTCATCAGAAACAATAGAGGACAGATAGGCAGTAGGAAAGTGAAAGTGTTCAGTCATGTCCTTTGTGACCCCAGTGAGTAGCCTGCCATGCTCCTCTGTCCATAGGATTTCCCAGGCAAGAATATTAGAGTGGGTTGCCATTTCTTTCCCCAGGGATCTTCCCAACCCAGGAACTGAATCCAGATATTCTCAATTGTAGGCAAATTCTTTGTCATCTGAGCCACCAGGAAGGCCCAGGTAGTAGGAGAACATACAAAATTCTGAAAGCAAAAAATTCCTCAACTAAGAATTTCACATCATCAAGTAAAACTATCTTTCAAAAATAAAGGCAAAAACAAATAAATTCCTAGATTAAAGGAAAAAGTAAGATAATTTCAGCAATTTGCCAGCAAAACTGGTGAGAAATATTATAAAGAAATTCACAGGTCATACAGATGGCCAAAAAGCACATGAAAAGATGTTCAACATAGTTTTTCTAATTATTAGAAAACTCAGACTAAAACTACAGTGATGTATCATCTCACACTGGTCAGAAAGGCCATCATTAAAAAATCTGCAAATAATAAATGCTGGAGAGGGTGTAGACAAAAGGGAATCCTTCCACACTGTTGAGGGAATATAAATTGGTGCAGTCACTATGAAGAACAGTATGGAGGTTCCTTAAAAAACTAAAAACAGAGCTACAATATAATCCTACAATTCCACTCCCAGGCACATATCCAGAGAAAACTCTAACTTGAAAAGATACATGCACCAGCAATGTTCATTGCAGCTACTGAAAATAGCAAGACATGGAAGCAACCCAAGTGCCCATTGACACAAGAATAGATAAAGAAGATGTAGTATATACATACAATAAGATATTACTCAGCCATTAAAAAGAATGAAATAATGCCATCTGCAGCAACATGGATGAACCTAGAAATGATCATGCTAAGTGAAATAAGTCAGACGGAGAAAGATAAATCTCATCTAATATCACTTATTTGTGGAATCTAAAAAATAATGACACAAATTAACTTATATACAAAACAGAAACAGATCCACAGACATAGAATACAAACGTACAGCTGCCAGAGGGGATAGCAAGAGAGGGGAGAGGATAAGTTAGGAATTTGGGATTAGCCTATACATACTACTATATATAAAATAAACAACAAGGACCTACTAAATAGCACAGGAAACTATGCTCAGTATCTTGTAATAACCTATAATGGAAAGGGATATGAAAAAGCGCACGCACACACACACACACACACGTCACTTTGTTACACTTGAAACTAACACACATTGTAAATTAACTCTATTTAATTAAAAAATGAAGGAAAATAAAAATCGAAAGAAAAAAACCAACTATGTACTGCTACTAAGTCGCTTTAGTCGTGCCCAACTCTGTGTGACCCCATGACAGCAGCCCACAAGGCTCCGCCATACCTGGGATTCTCCAGGCAAGAACACTGGAGTGGGTTGCCATTTCCTTCTCCAATGCATGAAAGTGAACTCTCTCAGTTATGTCCGACTCTTAGTGACCCCATGGGCTGCAGCCCATGAGGCTCCTCTGTCCATGGGATTTTCCAGGCAAGAGTACTGGAGTGGGGTGCCATTGCCTTCTCTGATATACTATGTACAGGAAATACAATTTAGATCAAAGATACAGGTAGGTTGACAGTAAAAGGGTGGAAAGGTATCTAAAAAATGAACTTGAACAGTTTTACTAATTTCAGACTAAATAAATTTTAAAACAAAAAAATGTTACTAAAGATAATAAAGAAACTACAATGATGAAAAGGTCATTCCATCAGTAATATGTAACAACTATAAACATACATTGGAGAAAGAAATGGCAACCCACTCTAGTTTCCTTGCCTGGAGAATTCCATGCACAGAGGAGCCTGGAGGGCTACAGTTCATAGAGTTGGACATGACTTAGTGACTAAACAATAAACATACATTCTCCTAACAACTGAGGTCAGAAATACATGAAACAAATCTGAAAGAACTGATGGGAGAAACAGATAATTCAATAATAGGTGAAGAGTTCAAGACTCAGTTTAAATAACGGATATCACTAGGCAGAAGATCAATAGCAGAATAAGACTTGAACAAGACTATAAAACAAATAGCACTAACAGACATCTGTAAAACACTCCACCCAATGATAGCAGAAGACACATTCTTCTCCAGTACATATGGAACATTCTCCAGTATAGACCATAAAACAGATATCAATAAATTTAAAAGGACTGAAATTATACAAAGTATATTCTCAGACAAAAATTAAATTAAATTAGAAATTGATAACAAAGGGAAGTTGGGCAATTCACAAATATGTAAAAATAATTAAACCTCTTGAATAAATAAGTTAATACTAACAGATAAGATGAGAAAATATTTTCATGATTTAAACTGAAACATTGCATACCAAAACTTATGGAAGGCAGTTAAAGAAGGGCTCAGTGGGAAAATTAGAGCTGTAAATGTCTATTTTGAACACATAATAAAGATCTCAAAACTTTCGTGCTATACCTACTTTGAATACACCTACAATCTTTAACTTACTAGTAAGATTGAATTAGTAATTTTAAAACTTCTCATAAGGAAAACCCCAGGAGTTTGTAGTTTCATCAATAAATTTTACCATGTGAAAAGAAGGATTAATACCAATTCTTCCAGAAAACATAATTGGAGGGAACACCTCCCAACTTACTACATGAGACAATTATCTGATCCTTGAACAGGAAAAAAAATCACCATAAAAACAAAAACACCTCCTGCAGAAAAACTACAGGCCAGTATGCTCAGAAATACAGATGCAAAAAATCCTCAAAAGGTACAAGCAAACTTAATCCAACAATATTTTAAAAGGATCATGTTTCATAATTACATGAGAATTGTCTTTCTGGGATAATTAATAAATTCAAGGTTGGTTTAATGTAGAAAATCAATCAATGTAATATACCAGGCGTATCTATAGAGACGTAGACGTGCGCTTGCCTAGGCTCAGATCAGAGGATGGGGAGTGACTACTGAAAGGAAAAATATTTCCTTTGGGAAAGAGAAAAATACATTTAGACTGTGATGATCACATAACTCTCTGATTCTACCAAAAGAATTGTACATTTTAAACGGGTAAATGTTTTGATATGTGAATTATATTTTTATATAGATGTCAAAAAATAAGAAAAGAAAATGTAAATCATTAAATTGATCTTAAGAGTATATGTGTGCTCAGTTGTTCAGTTTTGTCTGACTCTGATGCCATGGACTATAGCCCACTAGGCTCCTCTGTCCATGGAATCTCCCAGGCAAGAATACTGAAGTGGGTTGCCATTTCCTACTCCAGGCAATCTTCTCAACGCAGGGATCAAGCCTGGGTCTCTTGCATCTCCTGTGTCAGCAGGTGGATTCTTTACTACTGCATCACCTGGGAAATCCTTGATCTTAAGTATTAGTTCATAAAAATCAATGCTAATTAGTTTCAAGCATATTTGTAAAATCTATTCTATACATTTATTTTCACTGCCACCTCTAAGGCCTAAAGTTAGTATCCAAAGACCTACAACTAAATAGTTTCTGCTAAGCTCTTCTGAATTTCACTTTAATTTACATAAATTCACCAAATATATGCTGAGCATGTATACTAGATATTCTGATAGGTACTGTAGTGGATAGACACATAAATGCTTAAAAATAATCATCAAAGCATCTATTCTGAAGTCAAATTATTTTGATTTAAAGTGCAAATTTCATTCAGGGTTAAAATGTTTTTAGAAGAGTATCTTGGAGTTTCAGATTAGATGATATTTTCATCTATAAGATGAACTTCATTTATTTATTTACATTTCTATATTGTAATTTACCTTTTTATTAAATTATGTCAGTTACCATATGCTTTATATTAACTAGGGATGGTAAGAAAATGTGAGATTGTTAGTTATTCAGAAGTCCTGGGCAATTTTTTTATTCTGCTATCATTTTTATTTTAGGAATTATTCAGTTCTTACTTGATCCTAGTCACTGAGGTATGTAGGAGTATGTTTATTTAATAGTCTCAAAATTATTTTTAGAGTGGAAATCATTCCTGCAACATAGCTAGTAAGTGATTTGGACCTCATTCTTCTGACTTCATTATTCTTTTAAACGCCTTCAGTACCAGAAAGCTGCCATTATATAGGAACCAGGCTCAGAGAAAGTCAGATGGAATTAAGTGTCTGAAGTTATTTCTGGGCCACTCTACCTAAGGAAGGAGAGTGGAAGAAGAGTTTACCATGGGGTAAAAATACCAATATCAAACTAAGGAAGAAAAGGACAAGCGGAGAGGCAGGGACCTATGCAACAAGAAATTTGGGCTGGAGCCAAGGGACCAGATTCTTATTTAGGGTCTGTCATTAAGTTCCTGTGTAATTTGAGTAAGCCATTCAAGCTCCCTAGGCCTCCATTGCCTCATCAATAAAATAAGAATATTGGTATAAATATCTCCAAGATATTTTCCAGCCCTTTTATTTTATGGCTCTTGGTTACCAACTGTCCAGACTGGCTGCCCTATTTTCTCCATGTGTTCAAGTAAACAGGTGAAACTCACTCAGCAGCTCAATTTTCTTGACGTGCTGTATGATCCTTAGACCATCTTAGATTTGCTACTTTAAATTTCATTATTTTAACACAGACTCATCAATTACTTTTTTAAAGTTGTCTTGCTTCTTTTTAACCAGCTCTTACTTTTAAAATGGCATTCTCTTTTATGTTTGAATGCTCTCTTTCTATGGTGCATGAGTATATTTTAAAATCTTTTCTCTCCAGGTTTCGGAGCAAAGGGAATATTACTTTACTCAGCCATAAAGAATAAAGAAACAACGTCATTTACAGCAACATAGATGGACCTAGAGATTATCACACTAAGCAAAGGAAGTCAAACAGAGGAAGACAATACCATATGACATCATTTATGTGGAATCTAAAATACAACATAAATGAACAGATTTATGAAACAGACTCACAACTCACTTGTGGTTGCCCCAAGACAATAGGCTTGTGGTTGCCAATATGGAGGGGTGTGGGAGGGGGAAGGACTGGGAGTTTGGCATTAGGAACTGCAAGCTATTATATATAGGATGAGCAACAAAGTTCTATTGCACAGAAGGGAACTAAATTGAATATTCTATGATAAATCATAATGGAAAAGAATATATATGTGTATAACTGAGTTGCTGTTGTACAGCAGAAATTAACACAACATTGTAAATCAACTATACTTCAATGAAATTAAAATCTTACTTCTCTGTCTTTGCATATTTGGAGTTTCATCAGTGATCACTTCAATTTTTATATTTTTCATAGACTACTTCAAAAGGTTAAACTTGGGTCAGTTTAAGAATGGTTCGTGGGCTGTTTATTGGATAAATTATCTACTTACACTGTCATGCAATGAAAAGATTGTGTAGTTTTTGCACAGGACCTTAGTTTAGTCTGGAAAATTCTTATTTGATGACTCTCTTGGGGGAGTGGTTATTGTCTATTGGATACATTCAACAGAAATGTATCCAATGTGACTGACTTGGTAATAGTTCTTCCTGAAATACAGTAGGAAAAATTGGAAGGAATTTAGGATGGTGAACATTTTTTGCCAAAACAAATACATAGAGGACTGAGAGTCACTCCTGTTAACTTTAGAGACATGAGTACAAGATAAAGGAGGTGGAGTTAGGAAGAAGCCAACTAGGGAGAAAATGAAATGCAGGCGAATCTAATCAGGCCGCTAGACAGGGCACCATGCCGAGAACAAATACTCTGAAAGAAATGCTCCTGACCTATTCCCTGAAGAATCTTTAGTATCTGGGCTTTACTGAGCCATATGCTGGTTAATTAAACTTAAAGTTCAGGAAGGTGGAATAGCTTTTATTTTTGCATTAATGATGTCATATGTACACATTAATTTCCTGAAAAAAAAATGTGGTACAAAATAAAATCAAAATATCACTAGGGCATTAACATGATACTACCAGGAAGACACTGAGTACTTAACTCAAAGCCTGGAAACTGTGTCGAATGGTCTCAATGCCTATTTTCAAATCTTTTCCTTGATCTTCTTCAATGGAAGAGCATCATGCTCAGTATCACTGACACAATGGTCTTGGACTTAATCATATATATATGTGTGTGTGTGTGTGTGTATCCCCTGGAGGAGGGCATGGCAACCCACTCCAGTATCTTGCCTGGAGAATCCCATGTACAGAGGAGCCTGGCAGGCTTTAGTAGGAAACGACTGAAGCGACTTAGCATGCACATAGCACACACACATGCACACATACACACTCTCACACATATATGTATATTAAACCTTTTCTAAGGAGATCAAGATTGCCAGGAGAAATATCAATAACCTCAGATATGCAGATGACACCACCCTTATGGCAGAAAGTGAAGAGGAACTAAAAAGCCTCTTGATGAAAGTGAAAGAGGAGAGTGAAAAAGTTGGCTTAAAGCTCAACATTCAGAAAACTAAGATCATGGCATCCGATCCCCTCACTTCATGGGAAATAGATGGGGAAACAGTGGAAACAGTGGCAGACTTTATTTTGTTGGGCTCCAAAATCACTGCAGATGGTGACTGCAGCCATGAAATTAAGACGCTTACTCCTTGGAAGGAAAGTTATGACCAACCTAGATAGCATATTCAAAAGTAGAGACATTACTTTGCCAACAAAGGTACGTCTAATCAAGGCTATGGTTTTTCCACTGGTCATGTATGGATGTGAGAGCTGGACTGTGAAGAAGGCTGAGCACCGAAGAATTGATGCTTTGGAACTGTGGTGTTGGAGAAGACTCTTGAGAGTCCCTTGGATTGCAAGGAGATCCAACCAGTCCATTCTGAAGGAGATCAGCCCTGGGATTTCTTTGGAAGGAATGATGCTTTTCAGGCCAAAGTACTGAAACTCCAGTACTTTGGCCACCTCATGCGAAGAGTTGACTCATTGGAAAAGACTCTGATGCTGGGAGGGATTGGGGGCAGGAGGAGAAGGGGACGACAGAGGATGAGATGGCTGGATGGCATCACTGACTCGATGGACATGAGTCTGAGTGAACTCCGGGAGTTGGTGATGGACAGGGAGGCCTGGCGTGCTGCGATGCAGGGGGTTGCAAAGAGTTGGACATGACTGAGTGACTGAACTGAACTGAAGGAGATCAAGACTGGTTTACAATCATTGAGGAGTGACTGACACACAAAAATAAATGGAAAGCAGACTAAGTGTGATCTTTCTGCTTAGCTAGAAAGGACTTTAAAAACATGTACGTATTAATGCATATATATGAAATCTAGAAAATGGTACTGATGAACTGATTTGCAGGGCAAGAATAGAGACACAGACAGAGAGAATGAGCTTGTGGACCCAGCAGTGGAAGGAGAGTGGGATGAACTAAAAGAGTAGAATTGAAATATATACATTCCTATGTGTAAAATAGCTAGCTAGCGGGAAGGTGCTGTATAGCACAGGCAGCTCAGCCAGGTGCTTTATGATGACCCAGAGGGGTGGGGTGAGGGGCGTGGGAGGGAGGCTCCAGAGGGAGGGGATATATGTATACTTACGGCTGACTAACGCTGTTGCGCAGCAGAAACCAACACAATATTGTAAAGCAATTATCCTCCAATTAAAATTTGGACTCTGTGGGAGAGGGAGAGGGTGGGGTGGTTTGGGAGAATGGCATTGAAATATGTATATTATCATATGTGAAACGAATCACCAGTCCAGGTTCGATGCATGATACAGGGTGCTCGGGGCTGGTGCACTGGGATGAACCCAGAGGGATGGCATGCGGAGGGAGGTGGGAGGGGGGTTCAGGATGGAGAACACATGTACACCCATGGCAGATTCATGTCAGTGTGTGGCAAAACCAATACAATATTGTAAAGTAATTAGCCTCCAATTAATATAAATAAATTTATATTAAAAAAGAAAAATATGAAAATAAATAAATAAAAATATGTAAAATTCTGAAATGGGTCAATTGTATATAATGGGAGCTTCTCTAGGATTCTTGGTTTCTATCTTATGGCCTCTTATTTTCCTGCCTGCTAGGGTCTATTTAATTATTTGAGTCATTCTGCCCTGTCTTCCCCCTCCTTGCTCTAAGACATTGAAGAAGATCAGATGACAGTTTGAAAAATCTGTGTGGGAGGAGGAAGGAATCTGACTTTGCTTTAGAAAGGCAGAAAATATTTTAACGTTAGCCCATTTTAAGTTAAAAACTCAGGGTGAAACTCCCTTCCCTTTAAAAAAAATTTTCACAACCACAGACAGCGTATGCCTCCACGGCCAGCTCATTAGGGCTTTCCTGGGAACAGTGTGAACCCCCACAGGAATATGTGTCCCTCTGAGAAGCTGCTCAGCATCTCTTCCCTTAGCACCTGGAGGCTTCCTACAAAGCTGAAAGGAAGCTAATGATTTTATGAGTGTAAGCCCACACCTCTGCTACCCTGGTTTTATTGATCTCCTCTGGGCTACACTGAAATCTCTTTTATTCCTGTACTTTTTACTTTGATTTTCTTAGATTCACAGTAGAAGTAACCACTCCCACTAAAGTCAATTCACCCTCTATTGACAGAAAATTGGTCAGTGGTGAGACAACAAAACAGAACTGAAAGTCGAAACTGTGGACAGACTCACTTTTCTGGAGATGAGTCTGCCTATTTGGGGTGACAGTGTGTTGTCAGTATTCTGTAACTGGCAAAGTCTCTTTCCTTCCCGGTATTTTGTCCCTGGGGGAGTGAAGAACAACTTGAAAACATGTAAAGACAACACGTGCTGGTGGAAAGGGTCAAGTGAAAAAGGGTTCAGGCAGAGAGCTAGTGAAGGAGAGATCTGACTTGATCCTGTCTCAAGAGCATTTAACACCAGAGATTTTTAAGGGCTGGCTCTGATGCTGAGAAATTCCTGCTGAGAAAGTATGAGAAGGGAAGGTTCAAAGTGTCTTTCTTTACCAGTTAGTCAGAGAAGACATCTTCCCCAAAAGGTGGCCCATTCTCACCACCCACTCCTCTCCCATGACCTGACCCTGTCTCAGCAATCTCCTTCATACATTCGGACATCTGACCATGGAGTGGTCACTGTCCCTTAGGTCCTCAGAGAGCTTGGGTCCTCTAAATCTCTGTTGTCTCAGCCCAAATGCCACCCTGGGGTAGAACCCTTCTTGACCACTCAGCTGAAGTTGCATCTCCCACCCTTGTCTGTGTCACTCTGTCCCATCACCCTGTTTTAGCATATTCATAGCACTTATCTTTTATGAAATGACCTTGTTCATTTTGTTTGTTCCCATGGATTTGTTTATTTGTCTCAATTTCCTGACCACAGTATAAGATCTAGAAAGGTAGGAACTGTATTTTTCTGATGCTCTGCTACATCCCCAGTGCCAGGGAAAGTACCTGGTACAAGATATTTGTGGAATAAATGAATTTGTGAGTGAATGAGAATCATCATAGGTAAGAAGATATTAACTATATTCAGAAGCAGGGAGTCTGTGCTCTCTGTTAGTTCTTTTATGTATCCTGCCCCCATGTTTCCATCAACACAGTAGGTAAAGATGCACATATCGAATCACACTTTTCAGGTCAGGGTGTGAAGTCAGGGTGACCAGGTGAAGACTTCACTATTTCACACATGCAGATACTTTTCTCTGAAACCAGTTTATCCAAGGAGGTAAGTACACAGACCCTGAAGTGCAATGCTGAGGTCACAGCCTGCCTACACAACTGGTTTAGTAGTGTGACCCCGGGCAAATTCACCTCCCTGTGCTTTATTTTCTTTGCTATAAGTGAAAATAGATAACTTCCCTAACTGGGTTGTTGTAAAGATTAAATGAGTTAATATAAGTAATGTACTTAGAATAGCATCTGGCTTGTCATAGCACCATAAGTATTTCTTATTAATTCTATTATAATTCTCACTTCATGTACTTGCCTCTAAGCCTTAGGAATTTGCAACACTTCTTGCGCCACAGTTTATGACAGTATGGAGAAGGCTGTGGACCATTTGTCATAAAAATGCTCGTAAAAACATAAAGTACACACTATTACAAAGGAAGTAAGTATATTGAAATATTTATCAATATTTTAAAACCTGTGATATTGAAATATACCTACTTTTTAAACGCATTAAATAATAAGATACACTGACAGGAATTAAAGCCACCTTAATTTCAAAGTAGTGAAAAAACAAATAATATTTCAAGATATTGACAGCAACAATGAATTCGATTAGTGAGAAAATCACAACTATTGGTAAAACTACTGTGGTTTGTTGTTATTACTAGCAATTGAAAGCTAAATTTCAGAGGTGAGAGAAAATGAAGATGCTAATTTTTTTCCCATTGTAGTTCAGACACTCTGATCATATCCATGGTTCACGTAATCCAAGATGAGAACCCCTGCTACTGATACTGTTTGCAACTTCTTTAACAGCTATCCCAGGGCAGTTTGGCAAAATATACATAATTTTTATAAATGCATTTTTAGAAATAGACATATATCCAATAGAAATGCTTATGCAGATCCATATGCAAGAACGCTTACTACAGTCTATCTGAAATGGTGAGAGACCAGAAA
Source organism: Bos indicus x Bos taurus (assembly GCF_003369695.1). Taxonomy (NCBI): domain Eukaryota; kingdom Metazoa; phylum Chordata; class Mammalia; order Artiodactyla; family Bovidae; genus Bos; species Bos indicus x Bos taurus. The sequence goes on along the minus strand of NC_040091.1, from coordinate 39,771,582 downwards.
CAACCCACATGTCTGTTGACAGGAATTTGTTAAAATAATTTCATTAATCTGTACACTACAGAATACAAGTTTTGTTTCTGTTGGTTTGTTAAGGAAGATGAAGCCTGAAAGTTGTTTCTGTGTATTGACAGAAAGGGCACTCATCACTGAAATCACAAAGTCACAAAACATATACAGTATTATCCATTCTTGTAAAAAAAAAAAAAACCCAGGTAATTGCATAGATATACCAATTAACAGTGGTTATGGGGGTGGGTGGTTGATTATGGGAAACTTTCACTTTCTACACATTTCGGTAATTAAACATTTCTGTTTTCCAATAAGCCTGTATCTTCAATTATCAAAACATGATGATGATTATTTTTGAAAAAAACAAACCCTGCTCTCCCAGATTTCCCGGCATCTAGAAGCTTATAATTTAGTAAATGGGTAAAGATCAAACATATTTATTATTATTTGCATGTCTGCAAGCAGGCAGCTCCATCTAACCCAAAGAGATAACCCCTTGGGGTTTTTCCCAGAATTCCTACATAAGAATGATGCTGTGGTTCTAAAGCCACGGCCTACAGGTTTTCTATTACTCAGACATGAACTAGCATTTAATCTCAAGAACTTTGAAATGTTTTGGGTCCACTGGGTCTTTTCTGCCAATGTTTCTGGTTTTGGGACCCCTCTGTCTACCCATTCTTAAGCTGCTCCTTGATGTAAACCAGATGCTTGTCCATTTCATGTTCTTTGTTCTATCTGCCACAAAACATTACTTTCACTGTCCTCAGCAAGTACCTAGTCCATTCTGGTGACTGGGTCTCATCCTTCTAGCTGTCCTCACCTGGCTGCACTGCATTCGAAGATCAGAGAAGAGAGCAAACGTCAGGTTAGGGAAGCTGTAGTGGGCACAGCAACTGTACAGCTCCATCAACATATACATATTTAAACATCACCCAGCAATGCCAAATCAATGGCAATGATTCGTTCTAAGAATCCATGCTTCTTTTAAAAGAGAAAGGGGAGGGGGCTTGCTGCTTCCTCTTCCTTTAATTTACAGATCTCATCATTTCTCAACTCATAGCAATCTAGCTCCTATCTCTACCATACTTCTAATGTCTCCAACAAGCTCCAAGCTTGTTTCTGCTCTTTCCTTCTTTGTTCTCGTGATATCTGATATTGCTGCTCACTGACACATCTGTGAAACTCTGTCTTCTTCATTTATAGGACACCATGCTTTTGATTTCCCTCCTTCTTCTTCATAGTTCCCTCTTTCCCACTCTTAAATACCAGGGCTACTCAGGGCTCTGTTAATGGCTACAGAACTATGGCCCATAAGTATCTTAAAACTCAACATGTCCAATCCTAACTTTAGCAGTTTTCTCCCCAAACCCTCTCTTCTTTATTCTCCAATATTTTTTCTTTTTTTTTAAATTTTATTTTATTTTTAAACTTTACAATATTGTATCGGTTTTGCCAAATATCGAAATGAATCTGCCACAGGTATACATGTGTTCCCCATCCTGAAACCTCCTCCCTCCTCCCTCCTCATACCATCCCTCTGGGTCATCCCAGTGCACCAGCCCCAAGCATCCAGTATCGTGCATCAAACCTGGACTGGCGACTCATGTCATACATGATATTATACATGTTTCAATGCCATTCTCCCAAATCTCCCCACCCTCTCCCTCTCCCACAGAGTCCATAAGACTGTTCTATACATCAGTGTCTCTTTTGCTGTCTTGTATCATTACCATCTTTCTAAATTCCATATATATGTGTTAGTATACTGTATTGGTATTTTTCTTTCTGGCTTACTTCACTCTGTGTAATAGGCTCCAGTTTCATCCACCTCATTAGAACTGATTCAAATATATTCTTTTTAATGGCTGAGTAATACTCCATTGTGTATATGTACCACAGCTTTCTTATCCATTCATCTGCTGATGGACATCTAGGTTGCTTCCATGTCCTGGCTATTATAAACAGTGCTGCGATGAACATTGGGGTACATGTGTCTCTCCCTCCTGGTTTCCTCGGTGTGTTTGCCCAGCAGTGGGATTGCTGGATCATAAGGCAGTTCTTTTTTTTTTTTTCTTTTTCTTTTTTTTCTAATTTTATTTTATTTTTAAACTTTACATAATTGTATTAGTTTTGCCAAATATCAAAATGAATCCGCCACAGGTATACATGTGTTCCCCATCCTGAACCCTCCTCCCTCCTCCCTCCCCACACCATCCCTCTGGGTTGTCCCAGTGCACTAGCCCCAAGCATCCAGTATCGTGCATCGCACCTGGACTGGCAACTCGTTTCTTACATGATATTTTACATGTTTCAATGCCATTCTCCCAAATCTTCCCACCCTCTCCCTCTCCCACAGAGTCCATAAGACTGTTCTATACATCAGTGTCTCTTTTGCTGTCTCGTACACCGGGTTATTGTTACCATCTTTCTAAATTCCATATATATGCGTTAGTATACTGTATTTATGTTTTTCCTTCTGGCTTACTTCACTCTGTATAATAGGCTCCAGTTTCATCCACCTCATTAGAACTGATTCAAATGTATTCTTTTTAATGGCTGAGTAATACTCCATTGTGTATATGTACCACGGCTTTCTGACCCATTCATCTGCTGATGGACATCTAGGTTGCTTCCATGTCCTGGCTATTATAAACAGTGCTACAATGAACATTGGGGTACACATGTCTCTTTCCCTTCTGGTTTCCTCAGTGTGTATGCCCAGCAGTGGGATTGCTGGGTCATAAGGCAGTTCTATTTCCAGTTTTTTAAGGACTCTCCACACTGTTCTCCATAGTGGCTGTACTAGTTTGCATTCCCACCAACAGTGTAAGAGGGTTCCCTTTTCTCCACACCCTCTCCAGCATTTATTATTTGTAGACTTTTGGATCACAGCCATTCTGACTGGCGTGAAATGGTACCTCATAGTGGTTTTGATTTGCATTTCTCTGATAATGAGTGATGTTGGGCATCTTTTCATGTGTTTGTTAGCCATCTGTATGTCTTCTTTGGAGAAATGTCTATTTAGTTCTTTGGCCCATTTTTTGATTGGGTCATCTATTTTTCTGGAATTGAGCTGCAGGAGTTGTTTGTATATTTTTGAGATTAGTTGTTTGTCAGTCGCTTCATTTGCTATTATTTTCTCCCATTCTGAAGGCTGCCTTTTCACCTTGCTAATAGTTTCCTTTGATGTGCAGAAGCTTTTAAGTTTAATTAGGTCCCATTTGTTTATTTTTGCTTTTATTTCCAATATTCTGGGAGGTGGGTCATAGAGGATCCTGCTGTGATGTATGTCAGAGAGTGTTTTGCCTATGTTCTCCTCTAGGAGTTTTATAGTTTCTGGTCTTACATTTAGATCTTTAATCCATTTTGAGTTTATTTTTGTGTATGGTGTTAGAAAGTGTTCTAGTTTCATTCTTTTACAAGTGGTTGACCAGTTTTCCCAGCACCACTTGTTAAAGAGATTGTCTTTTCTCCATTGTATATTCTTGCCTCCTTTGTCAAAGATAAGGTGTCCATAGATGCGTGGATTTATCTCTGGGCTTTCTATTTTGTTCCATTGATCAATATTTCTGTCTTTGTGCCAGTACCATACTGTCTTGATGATTGTGGCTTTGTAGTAGAGCCTGAGGTCAGGCAGGTTGATTCCTCCAGTTCCATTCTTCTTTCTCAAGATAGCTTTGGCTATTCGAGGTTTTAGAAAACCCTAAAGACTCCACCAGAAAATTGCTAGAACTAATCAATGATTATAGTAAAGTTGCAGGATATAAAATCAACACACAGAAATCCCTGCATTCTTATACACTAATAATGAGAAAACAGAAAGAGAAATTAAGGAAACAATTCCGTTTACCATTGCAATGGAAAGAATAAAATACTTAGGAATATATCTACCTAAAGAAACTAAAGACCTATATATAGAAAACTATAAAACACTGGTGAAAGAAATCAAAGAGGACACTAATAGATGGAGAAATATACCATGTTCATGGATTGGAAGAATCAATATAGTGAAAATGAGTATACTACCCAAAGCAATTTATAGACTCAATGCAATCCCTATCAAGCTACCAATGGTATTTTTCACAGAGCTAGAACAAATAATTTCACAATTTGTATTCTCCAATATTTTCTATTCCAATACATGACATCCTGCTTTTCTATGTGTTCACAGCCAAACACTAAGCATCCTAGTAGAATGCTCCCTCTCACTCAGCCTTACAAACCCAACCTCTCTTTTGACTCCATAGCTTTTACTGTCTTAAAAGTCTTCAATCCATCAATTTCACCCCATTTTAGCTTAATTCAGAGTCTCATTACTCTTCACCTGGGCAACTACAACACTCTCTCAACCAGACTTCTTACCTCTAATTTGGCTAGTGTCTATTTACAAATAACTACATGTGATCTTTCTCAAGTCCAAATATGATTATGCCACTTCCTACTTAAATTTTACAGATTCCCATTGCATTTATTGGATAGGCCAAAAAGTCCATTTGTGTTTTTCCATAAGATGGTATGGAAAACCTGAATGAACTTTTTTTTTTTTTAAGTAAATGCATGAATTTATGAAGAAATGCTTGATATCAAATATGTCCACATTATTTTATGTTTTTATTGCTGTATTTTCCAAAATAAAGATCATATTCTATCATGAAAAAAAAAGTTTTATTCTTAAAATGGAAGAGGACTTTTGGAAGAAGATAATGTATCGTCCTCTCCTGCCTTCACTTTTCATTAACCGACTTATTCATTTTCTAACAAATAAGGTATTTAGCATTCCAAGCACTAGAGATACACAAGAGAGGAAAAGAACTCTTTGACCCACCCAACAGTATTAAAGTAAAAAAAAAAATCTTCATGGACCAACTAAAGTCTTCCACAATTTAGTTTCTGCCTTCTTCTCTAGGCTCATTTCCTACCATACCCACTATAGACAGTCCAGTTCATTCACATGAAATAATTTGGTACATATCCCTTCTGAAAATGTGTCCCATGTCCACGAATTTATATATGAAAACCTCTCTACCTGAAGTACCCAATTTCTACACACCCCTCACCACCATTGTCACACAAATCCATACACACACCTCTAATACAAGTCTAGCTAATGTGGACCTATTTTTGCAAACCCATGTCATTGACCCATATAGCTTTCTTTTATCATTACCTCTACCTACCAGTCTCATTTAAATCTATCCTATGCTACCACTATCAAAGCACTGATTGTGCATGTGTGGTAAGTCACTTCATCATGTTCAACTCTTTGTGACCCTATGGACTGTACCAAGGCTCTTACATCTCCTGCATTTCCAGGCAGGTTCCTTACCACTAGTGCCAACTGGGAAGCCCCAAAGCACTGATTACTTGGCACTATATCTGTCATTAGGCCAGAAGCTTCTCAATCACAGAAATCTTGTCTTATCAGATTCAGTATCACCAGCAATCATTGGATACTCAACAAGTGTTTGTGGAATAAACAAATAGGTGATTTACTTTATGATACAAACTCCCATTCACTCCACTGCTCAGTCCCCACACTGAAAATCAGTTCATGTCACTCAGTTTCCTAGAAGCCTCTCCCATACCATTATGAGAATAAACTGCAAGTTCCTTAATGTAGAAACTAAGACTTCATAATCTAACTCCAAACTGCTTCTTCAGAATTATTTCCTACATATATTGCCTAGGGATCATTTGCTATAGCCCCAGTCTACTGCTTGTCTTTCCCTGAATTCTTACTTTCTCATGCTTTCAGACTTTGATCTATTAAAAGAGAATTCACAAATTTGTCTCATTTGGAAAATTTTTCTCAGGAAGAATTAATTTCAGGAGAATTAATTCACTCAATACAAAATATCTTTTTGTTATTTATCTATTTAATTTCCTCCCTTTAACTTATAATGCCCCCAGAGATGGAGAATTTGTCTCTTTTCTCTCTGCTTATCCTTTTCTATTCTTAACCCCAAGGCAGCAACTTGCACATAGTTGATAATCAATACACATTGGGTAAATCACATATATTCAACAGTAAAGTTTCATCTTATTTAAAAAATAAGTTTAAATTTTGAAGCCAATAATGCAAAATTGTGCCTAAAATCTGTGTTTTTCTTATTCTTGCAACTTCAGAAATAAAATCCTGGACACAGGCAACAAAAAAAGGACAAGAGGAATAGCATCAAACTAAAAAACTGCACAGCATAAGAAGCAATCACCAACATGAAAAGGCAAATTATAGAATGGGAGGAAATATTTGAAAACCATGTATCTGATAAAAGGTTAGTACTCAAAATATATAAGAAATTCTTACAACTGAAAGAAAAAAGCTGATTAAAAAATAGCCAAATGACTCGAATAGACCTTTCTTCAAAGAAGACATACAGTTGGCCAATAGGTAGATGAAAAGGTGCTCAGAATCACTAATTATCAGAGAAATGAAAATCAAAACCACAGTGAGACATTACCTTACAACTGTTACAATGGTTATTGTCAAAAATCAAAAGGTAACAAGTGTTGTTGAGAATGTGGGGAAAAGGGAACCCTTGTACACTGTTAGTGGGATTGTAAATTGATGCAGCTATCATGGAAAACAGTATGGAAGTTCCTTAATAAATTAAAAATAGAACTTCCAGAAGATCCAGCAATCTTGTTTCTGAGTGTATATCCAAAGAAATTGAAATCAGGATTTTGAAAAGATATCTGTGTTCTCATGTTCATTACATCATAATTCAAAATAGCAAAGATATGAAAGCAACTTAAGTATTCATCATTGAATAAATGGATAAGGAAAATTCTGGCATATACATACAATGGAATATTATTCAGCCTTTAAAACTGAAGGAAACCCTGCCATTTGGAACAGCATGGATGAATCTGGGAGATAGCATAATAAGTGAAATAAACCAGACACAGAATGACAAACAGTTACTAATGATCTCACCTTTATGAGGAATCTAAAATAGTCAAACTAAAAAATAAAAAGAAAAAAATATAGTCAAACTGATAAAAGCAGAGAGTTTCCAGGGGGGAAAAGGGAAGGGAGAATGGGGAGGATGAGTCAAAGGATACAGAGTTTCAGTTATGCAAGATAAATCCTAGAGACCTACTGTACAGCACAATGCCTACAGTAAACAATACCATATCATATTCTTAAAATTTTGCTAAGTAGATAGAACTTAGATTGAGTTCGTACCACAAATAAAAGATGGTGGATGGCAATAAACTTACAGAAGTAAGAGATACGTTTATGGCAATGGCTGAGGTGGTGGCTTCATTGCTGTATACTTATCTCCAAATTCACTAACTGCACAATTGATTATGTATAGCTTTTTGTACGTCAATCATACTTCAATAAAGTGGTTTTAAAAACTCTGAAAAATACAAATATCATTTATCCATTCACAGAAAAAAAAATCCTAAATATCATAACATTACTGCTAATTAAGAAACAGGTATATTAATAATTTAATAAAGAAGAATGAACATAATATGTGAAAGTAATAATAATATTCTATGAAGAAGCCATGCTTTCTGAGAAGGCAGTATCTGTTCAAGTAGATTGAGTATACATTCCCTTTACTTATTTTAAAAGAAATGGGGTATCCAAGGGATTATTCAAAGTTATTTCTAACAAAGCCTCCAGACTCTCAATGAGGTCAAGGTAGTCAGTAATATTAGACAAGACAAATCCCGATTTGAGGCATGCATGCATGCTAAGTTGCTTCAGTCATGTCCAACTCTTTGCCACCCATTAGACTGCAGCCCTTCAGGCTCCTCTGTCCGTGGGATTCTCCAGGAAAGAATACTGGAGTGGATTGTTATGCCCTAAGCCAGGGTATCTTCCCAATCCAGAGATTGAACCCACATGTCTTATGTCTCCTGCATTGGCAGGCAGTTTCTTTATTAGTAGTGTCACCTGGGGTGCCACCTGGTAAGCCCCCTATTTGAGGCAATCCCAGCGAATAATTTCTCTGTTAATACAAACAAAAGGGAAAACAAAGCTGGCATCTCTGGTTATCAGAACAACTTGGAGTTTGCACCCCTAAGAATGTACTTCTCTCCTCTCAGCCTGTCCTCAACTTCTTCCATTCCTCTCAGCAGCGCAGGGAAATTCCAATGTGTTCTTATGTCGTTGACCAAAGATGAACACATCAACTGTGGTAGAAGCTGCTGGTCCCTGGTGACTGTGTCAGAAACCCATGTATTTCTCCAAGTATTACTCAGCAAGCAATACCTTCAGTAAATAAATGGCTTCTGCCTCCCCTATGCCTCAGACAATAACAACACAAACGAATCTAGATGCAGCAGGAGGCTGGGGGTAGGTATGAGGTCAGGGTGGTTAAGGGGAGACAGAGAAAGAGTGATATCAAGGGAAGTCCCCTTTCTGACTCTGGGTGTGGTGTTTTTTTTTTTTTTTTTTTTTTTTTGTCTCTGAAGTATCAGTTACATCAAATCTAGCTTAGTGAGCTTAACCTTCTGTTAGACTCTGGGTGGAGGAGGGGCTACAAAAAATTTTCACAAACTTGTGGAGCAGTCTGTTACTACACATGGAAAACAATTGGAAAGTAAAAAAGGGCATTTTATAATCAAAGGTCAGTTATAATCAAATGATTCAGAATTCTTGTTTTGAGTAGTCAAGTTGAAGAGGTGCAAGAGCCAGAACTTATTTTTTTAATTTTAATTAATTTATTTTAATTGGAGGCTAATTACTTTACAATATTGTAGTGGTTTTTGCCATACACTGACATGAATCAGCCATGGGTGTACATGTGTTCCCCATCCTGAACCCCCTTCCCACCTCCCAAGAGCCAGAACTTATAAAGGAGGTTTTTCTGAACATGCAGCCTAAACTAATTTTGGAAATGTAAACTATTTTGACAGGCAGAGCATAGGCATCAACATATCATAAGGAGCTTGGAGAAATAAATTGGGACTTGCCCTTCTTACAAAAATCCTGGAAACTTGAAATCTCTTATTTAAGATTTTCAAAGGTCATTTTATTTTAGGCTTTAACTCAATTCTACTTCCCTTCACAATTATTTAAAAATCTTGGTACTAAATTTACTTTATGTTCAGTTGCTTTTCTATGTGGAGTCCAAGAATCTTGAAATAAGAAACAGTATTATCACGTGTAACATCAATAGCTGGTGGGAAGTTGCTGTATAACACAGGGAGCCCAGCCATGTGCTCTGTGATGACCTAGAGGGGTGGGATGGGGGGTGGAGTAGCAGGGAGGTTCCAGAGGGAGGGGACATAAATATACCTATGGCTGATTCATGTTATTGTATAGCAGAAACTAACACAACATTGTAAAGCAACCATCCTCCAATTAAAAATAAATTAAAATAAAAAGACAAATGCATAAAATAAGCCAAAAAAAGGAAAAGGAAAAAATCTCAGAAATGGTTCTCATCCCTTTTCCCCACCCCTCCTGAGCTGTACAGTTCGAAGGCAATAGGTAGGGCTGAGCAAGACAGGCACTGAAATGTGGGAGAGGAGAGGGAACATCTTGATCTAAGATGTGGGAGCCTATGAGTGATGGGTGGTGTCTGCATAAAAGCCATAGCCCAAGGAGGGTGAGGAGGGTGTCTGTGAAGAAGAGTGGCCTGGCATATGTTGGAGAGCCTAAAGGAAGTTAGTCAGGCTTCCAAAATGGTCCAATGAGAGTGAGAAGAGAACAAAGTATTCATCCTGGCAGGGGGCTGGCAGGAAGGTCATGATGTGGCAGAAGCACAGAAAGATGCAGAGAAGGTCAACAAAGAAAGGAGCATAGGGTGGGGGTATTAGAGCCCAAGAGGCAGATAAGGAGGATGTCTACACAGGAGGGCAGCTTGATATGGGTGGAAGAGTCTAAGTATGTGGATGAGAGTATCCATGTAGGTGCCCTGCATAAGTGTCTGTATCCAAGGGAGATGAAGGGGGCACCTCGTGTAAATATAACCTGAGCAAGATGAGGAGAGGAATCCTGTTGGAAACATTAGAGCCCATGAGGCACCAGGGAGCTTCAGCCTGAAGATGTAGTCAGCCCAGGATATCTGAACTCAGGTGATGTTAGACAGGGGTTCATGGCAGGATTAGGACAATGACAATAAGAGATTAGTTACAAACAAGGAGATTGATCAAATAAGAAGTATATGCTTTCTTGTTGTTGGAAAAGAGTTATAAATGTGGGAAGGAAGAAAACTAGAATGAACCATGTAGTGTTGGACTGTAACTGAAGGTACTGGCCAATTGGGCTTTTTTGTACATGTGTATATACATATACACACACAGAGATAAATATAGACAAAAATGGGTGTGCACACACAGATACATCTACATACATTCCTCACTAGGCTCTGTATATATGTGTGTATGTGTGTGTGTGTATGTATGTGTGTGTGTGTGTGTGTGTATATATATATATATATGTATGTATGTATTTTTTACTTCTGAAAAAAAAATATTCTCATTCCAGCTGAGCTATTTAAAATATTAAAAGATGACTGAAAACCAGAAGCAGGAGGCTTAAGTCCAAATCCTGAGAACACCAGAGAACTCCTGACTCCAGGGAACATTAATCGACAGGAGCTCATCAAACACCTCCATACCTACATTGAAACCAAGCACCAACCAAGGGCCAACAAGTTCCAGAGCAAGACATACCATGTAAATTCTCCAGCAACACAGGAACAGAGCCCTGAAATTCAATATACAGGCTGCCCAAAGTTACTCCAACCCACTGACATCTCATAACTCATTACTGGACACTTCATTGCACTCCAGAGAGAAAAAATCCAGCTCCACCCACCAGAACACCAACACAAGCTTCGCTAACCAAGAAACCTTGACAAGCTTCCCATACAACCTCACCCACAGCGAGGAAACTCCACAATAAAGAAAACTCCACAGACTGCCAGAATACAGAAAGGCCACCCCAAACTCAGCAATATAAACAAGATGAAGAGACAGAGGAATACCCAGCAGGTAAGCCTTTGACTGTGTGGATCACAATAAACTGTGGAAAATTCTGAAAGAAATGGGAATACCAGACCACCTGACCTGCCTCTTGAGAAATCTGTATGCAGGTCAGGAAGCAACAGTTAGAACTGGACATGGAACAACAGACTGGTTCCAAATAGGAAAAGGAGTACGTCAAGGCTGTATATTGTCACCCTACTTATTTAACTTATATGCAGAGTACATCATGAGAAACGCTGGACTGGAAGAAACACAAGCTGGAATCAAGATTGCCGAGAGAAATATCAATAACCTCAGATATGCAGATGACACCACCCTTATGGCAGAAAGTGAAGAGGAACTAAAAAGCCTCTTGATGAAAGTGAAAGAAGAGAGTGAAAAAGTTGGCTTAAAGCTCAACATTCAGAAAACGATCATGGCATCCGGTCCCATCACTTCATGGGAAATAGATGGGAAAACAGTGGAAACAGTGTCAGATTTTATTTTTCTGGGCTCCAAGTGCAGATGGTGACTGCAGCCATGAAATTAAAAGACACTTACTCCTTGGAAGGAAAGTTATGACCAACCTAGAGAGCATATTCAAAAGCAGAGACATTACTTTGCCAACAAAGGTCCATCTAGTCAAGGCTATGGTTTTTCCTGTGGTCATATATGCATGTGAGAGTTGGACTGTGAAGAAGGCTGAGCACTGAAGAATTGATGCTTTTGAACTGTGGTGTTGGAGAAGACTCTTGAGAGTCCCTTGGACTGCAAAGAGATCCAACCAGTCCATTCTGAAGGAGATCAGCCCTGGGATTTCTTTGGAGGGAATGATGCTGAAGCTGAAACTCCAATCCTTTGGCCACCTCATGCAAAGAGTTGACTCATTGGAAAAGACTCTGATGCTGGGAGGGGTTGGGGACAGGAGGAGAAGGGGACAACAGAGGATGAGATGGCTGGATGGTATCACTGACTCGATGGACGTGAGTCTGAGTGCACTCCGGGAGTTTGTGATGGACAAGGAGGCCTGGCGTGCTGCGATTCATGGGGTCACAAAGAGTCGGACACGACTGAGCAACTGAACTGAACTGAACTGAAAGGAACAGAATAAATGTCTACCAAACCAAACAAAAGAGGAAGAGATAGGGAATCTACCTGATAAAGAATTCTGAATAATGATATTGAAAATGATCCAAAAACTTGAAATCAAAATGGAATCACAGATAAATAGCCTGGAGACAAGGATTGAGAAGATGCAAGAAAGGTTTAACAAGGACCTAGAAGAAATAAAAAAGAGTCAATATATAATGAATAATGCAATAAATGAGATCAAAAACACTCTGGAGGCAACAAATAGAATAACAGAGGCAGAAGATAGGATTAGTGAAGTAGAAGATAGAATGGCAGAAATTAATGAATCAGAGAGGAAAAAAGAAAAATGAATTAAAAGAAATGAGGACAATCTCAGAGACCTCCAGGACAATTTTAAACGCCACAACATTCAAATCATAGGAATTCCAGAAGAAGAAGACAAAAAGAAAGATCATGAGAAAATACTTGAGGAGATAATAGTTGAAAACTTCCCTAAAATGGGGAAGGAAATAATCACCCAAGTCCAAGAAACCCAGAGAGTCTCAAACAGGATAAACCCAAGGCGAAACACCCCAAGACACATATTAATCAAATTAACAAAGATCAACCACAAAGACATGACTGAGCAACTGAACTAAACTGAACTGAAACACAAAGAACAAATATTAAAAGCATCAAGGGAAAACAACAAATAACACACAAGGGGATTTCCATAAGGATAACAGCTGATCTTTCAATAGAAACTCTTCAGGCCAGGAGGGAATGGCAAGACATACTTAAAGAGATGAAAGAAAATAACCTACAGCCCAGATTACTGTACTCAGCAAGGATCTCATTCAAATATGAAGGAGAAATCAAAAGCTTTACAGACAAGCAAAAGCTGAGAGAATTCAGCACCACCAAACCAGCTCTCCAACAAATGCTAAAGGATCTTCTCTAGAAAGGAAACACAAAAAAGGCATATAAACTCGAACCCAAAACAATAAAGTAAATGGCAACGGGATCATACTTATCAATAATTACCTTAAACATAAATGGGTTGAGTGCTTAAACCAAAAGACAAAGACTGGCTGAATGGTTATAAAAACAAGACCCCTATATATGTTGTCTACAAGAGATCCACCTCAAAACAGGGGACACATACAGACTGAAAGTGAAGGGCTGGAAAAAGATATTCCACGCAAATAGAGACCACAAGAAAGCAGGAGTAGCAATACTCATATCAGATAAAATAGACTTTAAAACAAAGGCTGTGAAAAGAGACAAAGAAGGACACTACATAATGATCAAAGGATCAATCCAAGAAGAAGATCTAACAATTATAAATATATATGCACCCAATACAGGAGCACTGCAATATGTAAGACAAATGCTAACAAGTATGAAAGGGGAAATTAACAATAACACAATAATAGTGGGAGACTTTAATACCCGACTCACACCTATGGATAGATCAACTAAACAGAAAATAAACAAGGAAACACAAACTTTAAATGATACAATAGACCAGTTAGACCTAATTGAGATCTATAGGACATTTCACCCCAAAATAATGAATTTCACTTTTTTCTCAAGAGCACACAGAAGCTTCTCCAGGATAGATCACACCCTAAGCCATAAATCTAGCCCTGGTAAATTCAAAAAAATTGAAATCATTCCAAGTATCTTTTCTGACCACAATGCAGTAAGATGAGATCTCAATTACAGGAGAAAAACTTAAAAATTCCAACATATGGAGGCTGAACAACACGCTACTGAATAACCCACAAATCACAGAAGAAATCAAAAAAGAAATTAAAATATGCATAGAAACAAATGAAAATGAAAACATAACAACCCCAAACCTGAGGGATACTGTAAAAGCAGTGCTAAGGGAAAGTTCATAGCAATACAGGCATACATCAAGAAACAAGAAAAATTCAAATAAATAATCTAACTCTACATCTAAAGCACAGAGAAGGCAATGGAACCTCACTCCAGTACTCTTGCCTGGGAAATCCCAGGGGCGGAGGAGCCTGGAAGGCTGCAGTCCATGGGGTCGCTAAGGGTCGGACACGACTGAGTGACTTCACTTTCACTTTCATGCATTGGAGAAGGAAATGGCAACCCACTCCAGTATTCTTGCCTGGAGAATCCCAGGGATGGGGAAAGCCTAGTGGGCTGCTGTCTATGGGGTCACACAGAGTCGGACACGACTGATGTGACTAGGCAGCAGCACACCTAAAGCAACTAGTAAAGGAAGAAATGAAGAACCCCGGGGTTAGCAGAAGGAAAGAAATCTTAAAAATTAGGGCAGAAATAAATGCAAAAGAAACAAAAGAGACCATAGCAAAAATCAACAAAGCCAAAAGTTGGTTCCTTGAAAGGATAAATAAAACTGACAAACCATTAGCAAGATTCATCAAGAAACAAAGGGAGAAAAATCAAATCAATAAAATTAGAAATGAAAATGGAGAGATCAGGACAACACAGAAACACAAAGGATCATAAGAGACTACTATCAGCAATTATATGCCAATAAAATGGACAACGTGGAAGAAATGGACAAATTCTTAGAAAAGTACAACTTTCCAAAACTGAACCAGGAAGAAATAAAATATCTTAATAGACCCATCTCAAGGACAGAAATTGAAACTGTAATCAGAAATCTTCCAGCAAACAAAAGCCCAGGTCCAGATGGCTTCACAGCTGAATTCTACCAAAAATTTAGAGAAGAGCTAACACCTATCCTACTCAAACTCTTCCAGAAAATTGCAGAGGAGGGTAAACTTCCAAACTCATTCTATGAGGCCACCATCACCCTAATACCAAAACCTGATAAAGATCCCCCACACGCAAAAAAGAAAACTACAGGCCAATATCACTGATGAACATAGATGCAAAAATCCTTAACAAAATTCTAGCAATTAGAATCCAACAACACATTAAAAAGATCATACACCATGACCAAGTTGGCTTTATCCCAGGGATGCAAGGATTCTTCAATATCCACAAATCAATCAATGTAATACACCACATTAACAAATTGAAAAATAAAAACCATATGATTATCTCAATAGATGCAGAGAAAGCCTTTGACAAAATTCAAATCCATTTATGATAAAAACTCTCCAGAAAGCAGGAATAGAAGGAACATACCTCAACATAATAAAAGCTATCTATGACAAACCCACAGCAAACATTATCCTCAATGGTGAAAAACTGAAAGCATTTCCCCTAAAGTCAGGAACAAGACAAGGGTGCCCACTCTCACCACTACTATTCAACATAGTTTTGGAAGTTTTGGCCACAGCAATCAGAGCAGAAAAAGAAATAAAAGGAATCCAAATTGGAAAAGAAGAAGTAAAACCCTCACTGTTTGCAGATGACATGATCCTTTACACAGAAAACCCTAAAGACTCCACCAGAAAATTACTAGAGCTAATCAATGAATATAGTAAAGTTGCAGGATATAAAATCAACACACAGAAATCCCTTGCATTCCTATACACTAATAATGAGAAAATAGAAAGAAACTAAGGAAACAATTCCATTCACCATTGCAACGAAAAGATTAAAATACTTAGGAATATATCTACCTAAAGAAACTAAAGACCTATATATAGAAAACTATAAAACACTGGTGAAAGAAATCAAAGAGGACACTAATAGATGGAGAAATATACCATGTTCATGGATGGGAAGAATCAATATAATGAAACTGAGTATACTACCCAAAGAAATCTATAGATTCAATGCAATCCCTATCAAGCTACCAATGGTATTTCTCACAGAGCTAGAACAAATAATTTCAAAATTTGTATGGAAATACAAAAAACCTGGAATAGCCAAAGCAATCCTGAGAAATAGAATGGAACTGGAGGAATCAACCTGCCTGACTTCAGGCTCTACTACAAAGCCACAGTCATCAAGACAGTATGGTACTGGCACAAAGACAGAAATATAGATCAATGGAACAAAATAGAAAGCCCAGAGATAAATCCATGCACCTATGGACATCTTATCTTTGACAAAGAAGGCAAGAATATACAATGGAGAAAAGACAATCTCTTTAACAAGTGGTGCTGGGAAAACTGGTCAACCACTTGCAAAAGAATGAACCTTGAACACGTTCTAACACCATACACCAAAATAAACCCAAAATGGATTAAAGATCTAAACATAAGACCAGAAACTATAAAACTGCTAGAGGAGAACATAGGCAAAACACTCTCTGACATAAATCACAGCAGAATCCTCTATGACCCACCTCCCAGAATATTGGAAACAAAAGCAAAAATAAACAAATGGGACCTAATTAAACTTAAAAGCTTCTGCACAACAAAAGAAACTATAAGCAAGGTGAAAAGACAGCCTTCAGAATGGGAGAAAATAATAACAAATGAAGCAACTGACAAACAACTAATCTCAAAAATATACAAGCAACTCCTGCAGCTCAATTCCAGAAAAATAAATGACCCAATCAAAAAAATGGGCCAAAGAACTAAATAGACATTTCTCCAAAGAAGACATACAGATGGCTAACAAACACATGAAAAGATGCTTAACATCACTCATTATCAGAGAAATGCAAATCAAAACCACTATGAAGTACCATTTCACGCCAGTCAGAATGGCTGCGATCCAAAAATCTACAAGCAATAAATGCTGGAGAGGGTGTGGAGAAAAAGGAACCCTGTTACACTGTTGGTGGGAATGCAAACTAGTATAGCCACTATGGAGAACAGTGTGGAGAGTCCTTAAAAAACTGGAAATAGAACTGCCTTATGACCCAGCAATCCCACTGCTGGGCATACACACCAAGGAAGCCAGAATTGAAAGAGACATGTGTACCCCAATGTTCCTCGTAGCAATGTTTATAATAGCCAGGACATGGAAGCAACCTAGATGTCCATCAGCAGATGAATGGATAAGAAAGCTGTGGTACATATACACAATGGAGTATTACTCAGCCATTAAAAAGAATACATTTGAATCAGTTCTAATGAGGTGGATGAAACTGGAGCCTATTATACAGAGTGAAGTAAGCCAGAAAGAAAAACACCAATACAGTATACTAACGCATATATATGGAATTTAGAAAGATGCTAACGACAACCCTGTATGTGAGACAGCAAAAGAGACACAGATGTATAGAACAGTCTTTTGGACTCTGTGGGAGAGGGAGAGGGTGGGGTGATTTGGGAGAATGGCATTGAAACATGTGTAATATCGTATAAGAAACGAATCGCCAGTCCAGGTTCAATGCAGGATACAGGATGCTTGGGGCTGGTGCACTGGGATGACCGAGAGGGATGGTATGGGGAGGGAGGTGGGAGTGGGGTTCAGGATGGGGAGCACGTGTACACCCATGGTGGATTCATGTTGATGTATGGCAAAACCAATACAATATTGTAAAGTAATTAACCTCCAATTAAAATAAATAAATGTAATAAAAAAATATTAAAAAGTGATGCTGTTTAAGTTCTGCTCTCAATATGTCAGCAAATTTGGAAAATTCACCAGTGGCCACAGGACTGGAAAAGATCAGTTTTCATTCCAATCCCAAAGAAAGGTAATGCCAAAGAATGTTCCAATTATCACACAATTGTGCTCATTTCACATGCTAGCAAGATTATGCTCAAAATACTTCAGGCTACACTTCAGCAGTATGTGAACTGAGAACTTCCAGATGTACAAGCTGGGTTTTGATGAGGCAGAAGAACCAGAGATCAAATTGCCAACATTCATTGGATCATGGAGAAAACAAGGGAATTCCAGGAAAACATCTACTTCTGCTTCATTGACTACACTAAAGCCTTTGACTTTGTGGATCACAACAAACTGTGAAAAATTCTTCAAGAGACAGGAATATCAGACCACATTACCTATCTCCTGAGAAATCTGTACATGGGTCAAGAAGCAACAGTTAAAACTGGACATGGAACAATGGACTGGTTCCAAACTGGTAAAGGAATATGTCAAAGCTGTATGTTGTCAGCCTGCTTATTTAACTTATATGCAGAGTTCCTCATGCAAGATGCTGGACTGGATTAATCAAAAGCTGGAATCAAGATTGCCAGGAGAAATGTCAACAACCCTACCCCAGCTATGGAATCAGTCATTTCTCTAAGGAGTTCTGGTCCCCTTTAGTAAAGAATGATATGGTTTTTCCAATAGTTATGTATGGATGTGAGAGTTGGACCATAAAGAAAATTGAACACCAAAGAATTGATGCTTTCCAAATTGTGGTGCTGGAGAGAACTCTTGACAGTCCCCTGGACTGCAAGGAGATCAAACCAGTCAATCCTAAAGGAAATCAACCAATTTTCATTGGAAGGAGTGTTGCTGAAGCTCCAATACTTTCATCACCTGATGCGAAGAGCCGACTCATTGGAAAAGATCCTGATGATGGGAAAGATTGATGGCAAAAAGATAAGGGGGCAGCAGAGGATAAGGTGGTTAGCTAGCATCACCAACTCAATGGACATGAATTCAAGCAAACTCCAGGAGATAGTGGAGAGAGAAGAGCCTGGCATGCTACAGTCAATGGAGTCAAAAAGAATCAGACATGACTTAACAACTGAACAAGCTTGGGGAATATCATCTTAATGAAATGATAAAACTAGAATCATTAGTAATGTGACAAATCAGTTACATGCTCTTTGACAAGATGCAATGAGAAGAATGCAGCATCACTTCTATGCTATGCCTGAGAGAAATAAAACTGGATACTCTCCAAAAAAAACACAAAAACAATTCTGTAATCCCTCAAAGTACCAAGATCCTGAAAGTCAAGAAAAGAAGACCAAAGATAGAGGCAAACTAAAGAGACACAACTAAACGCAGTGTGTAATTCTGAACTGGATCCTTTCCTTATAAAGACATCACTGGGACACTGACTGAAACCTCAGTGAAAGGATAAGATAGGATGGTATTAATAGCATATGTCAGTATTAGTTTCCTGATTTTGATGGTTGCTGTGGTTATACAGGGGAATATCCTCATTTGTTAAGAGTACAATCTAGCTTTAAAGTATGATAGGGGCATCCTGTCAAAACTTACTCTCAAATGTTTCAGAAAAAAATTGATTTGTTGTAACTTTTATGTAAGTTCAAGATAGAATCAACATTTTAAACTTCACACTACCATATATAAAATAGATTACTAATAAGGACCTACTGTATAGCACAGGAGGCTCTACTCAATATCCTGTAATGACCTATACAATGACCAAAGAATCTAGAGAAGAGTGAATATATGTATAACTGACTCACTTTGCTATACAGCAGAAACAAAGACTATATTGTAAACTAACTATAGTTCAATTAAAATTTTTACTAAAAGAAGGACATCAAAGAATTTTAATAATAAATGGTGAATTGGTTATACCACATGTTCTGGGCTGGTAAGGGTCCCCCTGAAAAAGGCAGATAGTGGAGTCTCTCCTGGGTGATGGAATAGGGAAGGGTACAGGACATGAGTGCAGCAAAGGTGGAGAGCTTGTCCCAGCACACCCTACCCAAGCCGGAGACTGAGGGAATGATGCATCTATGCATCCTCATAGCAGAGATGTCCTGATGAGTGTGCATGGCAGTGCTTTCTAGTTCTGAGTCATCAGGTAAAGTCAGCTTCCTCTGCTCTTCTCAGTATAAATGGTTTTTTAAGAATAAGCCCTTCCCCTCTAGAGTCCATTCCCATGTAGATGAGCCTCTAGAAGTTGGTAGGGGAAGGGAAACAACTCTGGGTTTGGAACGTTAAAACCTGGTTTGACCTTGGGCCCTTGGGGCATCCTCCTTTCCCACCTCACTGCTTGCTCTGAGCATCAGATGAGACAGTTATGAAAACTCCTTAGAAAGGGCTGTGGAAATGCTAGTATCACCATGGCTCCTCACTATCTGAGCTCACATGAGGAAAATTAAGAAGGTGAGGGGTTTTTTTTGTTTGTTTTTTGCCTCTGTTTTCCTTTTCTTTATTACTTGTCATCTTTTGAAACTACCTTTGATCCAGCATTCTCAGCAGCTCACTTATTACCCTGTTTTGACCCATTTGCATGTATCTTTTCTGTCTTTCTATCAAAATACTAATTGCTCAGCCAACACAGGAAATTGTGGATCTCAATCACACACATACTATGTGCTGAGCCAGTAGGAGCAATAAAAAAGATTACATGCACGCTCAGTTTCTAAGTTGAGTCCGACTCTTTGAGACCCCATGGATGTAGCCCACCAGGCTTTTCTGTCCATGGAATTGTCTAGGTAAGAATATTGGAGTGGGTTGCCATTTCCTACTTCAGAAATCTTCCTGACCCAGGGATCAAACCCATGTTTCTTGAGTCTCCTGCCTTGGCAAGCGGATTGTCTACCACTAGCAACACCTGGGAAGCCCAATGCTATGCTAAAATTATGAAGCTGTGGAGATGGGGTAGTTGCATGCAGCAAAAGACCTTATTCCTAGTAGAAAAGAAGGGTGAGGAAGAGAAGGGGGCACTGGAGAAAAAAAGCAGAAATCACTGAGTGTTTTATTACCCAAAAGACCTCAAATGTAAGACCTTAAATAATAATAATAAACTTTTAAAAGTAACCTTAAATAATTTAAAGCCTTAAATAATAATAAAAACTTAAATAAGCTGCCTGAGAGACAGCTTTGCCCATGGCAAAACCTATTCACATGTAAGGTGTGTGATATATTTACTGAAAGAACAGGCATCTGAGGTTTGGGTTAGCATGGAAGGAATAACATTGGTTTTATTGGTTTAACCAAGTGAACACTAATAACCACTCACTCATACACAAATATTCACAGAACTATCAAGCTGGGACTAACATGCAGGGTTTCAGGGACTATATCCAACTTCATCATGTTCATGATGTCAACTTGGTTTTGGATCAAAATGTTCAGGGTTAGTACTGTATGGCCTTGTTGCGTGTATCTGTGCTTAGTCGCTCAGTTGTGTCTGACTCTTACAACCCCATAGACTATAGCTGTAGCCTGCCAGGCTCCTCTGTCCATGGGATTCTCCAGGCAAGAATACTAGAGTGGGTTGCCATTTCCTTCCTCAGGGGATCTTCTCAACCCAGGAACTGAACCCTGGACTTTTGAATTGCAGGCAGATTCTTTACCAAATGAGCTATGAGGGAAGTCTTGTTACTCCTATATAAAAACACCTATTTAGAGCTATGTGAGTTTCCCACTGGGTGAAAGTGAAAAGAGCATTGAAGAGACTGATCAAGAATGCCCTTATGTGTTTGTTTTTCCCTTTCTCAGAGGAATAAATAGCAGTGTCTGGAAAGTCAGAGTGAAAAAGAGCATGACTAAGACCACCACCATAGCATGACTAGGAGGGAGGGAACACAGCTCCACCCATCATGACAAAATTGGATTAAAGATTTACTGAGCATGGTCCTGCCCTTCAGAACAAGACCCAGTTTTCCCCTCAGTCAGTCTCTCCTATCAGGAAGCTTCCATGAGCCTCTTATCCTTCTCAATCAGAGGGAAGACAGACTGAAATCCACAATCACAGATAACTAACCAATCTGATCATGTGGACCACAGCCTTGTCTAACTCAGTGAAACTATGAGCCATGCCCTGTAAGGCTACCCAAGATGGACGGGTCATGGTGGAGAGGTCTGACAAAATGTGGTCCACTGGAGAAGGGAATGGCAAACCACTTCAGTATTCTTGCCTTGAGAACCCCATGAACAGAATGAAAAGGCAAAAAGATAGGACACTGAAAGATGAACTCCCCAGGTTGGTAGGTGCCCAATATGCTACAGGAGATCAGTGGAGAAATAACTCCAGAAACAATGAAGAGATGGAGCCAAAGCAAAAACAATACCCTGTTCTGCCTGTGACTGGAGATGGAAGTAAAGTCCAATGCTGTAAGGAGCAATAATGCATAGGAACCTGGAATGTTAGGTCCATGAATCAAGGCATGTTGCTGCTGCTGCTAAGTTGCTTCAGTCGTGTCCAGCTCTGTTCGACCCCATAGACGGCAGCCCACCAGGCTCTGCCGTCCCTGGGACTCTCCAGGCAAGAACACTGGAGTGGGTTGCCATCAAGGCATGTTGGGAGTGGTCAAATAGGAGATGGCAAGAGTGAACGTTGACATTTTAGGAATCAGATAACTAAAATGGACTAGAATGGTTGAATTTAACTCAGATAACCATTATATCTACTACTGCAGGCAGGAATCCCTTAGAAGAAATGGAGTAGCCATCATGGTCAACAAAAGAGTCCAAAATGCATTACTTGGATGCAATCTCAAAAACGACAGAATGATCTCTGTTCGTTTCCAAGGCAAACCATTCAATATAACAGTAATCCAAGTCTATGCTCCAACCAGTAATGCTGAAGAAGCTGAAGTTGAATGGTTCTTTGAAGAGCTTTTAGAACTAACACCCAAAAAAGATGTCCTTTTCATTATAGGGGACTGGAATGCAAAAGTAGGAGTCAAAACACCTGGAGTAACAGGCAAATTTGGCCTTGGAATACAGAATGAAGCAGGGCAAAGGCTAATAGAATTTTGCCAAGAGAATGCACTGGTCATAGCGAACACCCTCTTCCAACAACACAAGAGAAGACTCTACACATGGACATCACCAGATGGTCAACACTGAAATCAGATTGATTATATTCTTTGCAGCCAAAGACGGAGAAGCTCTATACAGTCAGCAAAAACAAGACTGGGAGCTGACTGTGGCTCAGATCGTGAACTCCTTATTGCCAAATTCAGACTTAAATTGAAGAAAGTAGGGAAAACCACTAGACCATTCAGGCATGACCTAAATCAAATCCCTTATGATTATACAGTGGAAATGAGAAATAGATTTAAGGGACTAGATCTGATAGACAGAGTGCCTGATGAACTATGGATGGAGGTTTGTGACATTGTAGAGGAGACAGGGAGCAAGACCATCCCCAAGAAAAAGAAATGCAAAAAAGCAAAATGGCTGTCTGAGGAGGCCTTACAAATAGTTTTGAAAAGAAGAGAAGCTAAAAACAAAGGAGAAAAGGAAAGATATACCAATTTGAATGCAGAGTTCCAAAGAATAGCAAGGAGAAATAAGAAAGCCTATCTCAGTGATCAGTACAAAGACATAGAGGAAAACAATAGAATGGGAAAAACCAGGGATCTCTTCAAGGAAATTAGGAGAACCAAGGGAACATTTCATGCAAGGGTGGGCTCAATAAAGGACAGAAATGGTATGGACCTAACAGAAGCAGAAGATATTAAGAAGAGGTGGCAAGAATACACAAAAGAACTGTACAAAAAAGATCTTCACAACACAGATAGTCATAATGGTGTGATCACTCACCTAGAGCCAGACATCCTGGAATGTGAAGTAAAGAGGGCCTTAGGAAGCACCACTACAAACAAAGCTAGTAGAGGTGATGGAATTCCAGTTGAGCTATTTCAAATCCTGCAAGATCATGCTGTGAAAGCGCTGCACTCAATATGCCAGCAAATTTGGAAAACTCAGCAGTGGCCACAGGACTGGAAAAGGTCAATTTTCATTCCAATCCTAAAGAAAGGCAATGTCAAAGAATGCTCAAACTACCGCACAATTGTACTCATCTCACACGCTAAGAAAGTAATGCTCAAATTTCTCCAAGCCAGGCTTCAGCAACACGTGAACTGTGAACTTCCAGATGTTCAAGCTGGTTTTAGAAAAGGCAGGGGAACCAGAGATCAAATTGCAAACGTCTGCTGGATCATCGAAAAAGCAAGAGAGTTCCAGAAAAACATCTATTTTTGCTTTATTGACTATGCCAAAGCCTTTGACTGTGTGGATCACAATCAACTGTGGAAAATTCTGAAAGAGATGGGAATACCAGACTACCTGACCTGCCTCTTGAGAAACCTATATGCAGGTCAGAAAGCAACAGTTAGAACTGGACATGGAACAACAGACTGGTTCCAAATAGGAAAAGGAGTATGTCAAGGCTGTATATTGTCACCCTGCTTATTTAACTTATATGCAGAGTACATCATGAGAAACTCTGGGGTGGATGAAGCACAAACTGGAATCAAGATCGGCAGGAGAAAAATCAATAACCTCAGATATGCACATAACACCATCCTTAAGGCAGAAAGCGAAGAATTAAAGAGCCTCTTGATGAAAGTGAAAGTGGAGAGTGAAAAAGTTGGCTTAAAGCTCAACATTCAGAAAACTAAGATCATGGCATCTGGTCCCATCACTTCATGGAAAATAGATGTGGAAACAGTGGAAACAGTGTCAGACTTTATTTTTGGGGGCTCCAAAATCACTGAAGATGGTGACTGCAGCCATGAAATTAAGAGATGCTTACTCTTTGGCGGGAAAGTTATGACCAACCTAGACAGCATATTCAAAAGCAGAGACATTACTTTGCCAACAAAAGTCCATCTAGTCAAGGCCAAGGTTTTCCAGTAGTCATGTATAGATGTGAGAGTTGGACTACAAAGAAAGCTGAGCACTGAAAAATTGATTTTTCTGACCTGCGGTGTTGGAGAAGACTCTTGAGAGTCCCGTGGACTGCAAGGAGATCCAACCTGTTCATCCTAAAGGAGATCAGTCCTGAGTGTTCATTGGAAGGACTGATGTTGAAGCTGAAACTCCAATACTTTGGCCACCTGATGCAAAGAGCTGACTCAATTGAAAAGAACCTGATGCTGAGAAAGATTGAAGGTAGGAGGAGAAGGGAACAACAAAGGATGAGATGGTTGGATGGTATCACCAACTCAATGGACATGAGTTTGGGTAATCTCCGGGAGGTGGTGAGGGACAGGGAAGCCTGGCGTGCTGCAGTCCTTGGGGTTGCAAAGAGTGGGACACCACTGGGCAACTGAACTGACTGACTGACTGAAGATGACCACAGGACTTCTTTGGTGGTCCAGTGGATAAGAATCTGCCTGCCAATGCAGGGGACGTGGGTTTGATCCCTGGCCTGGGAAGATTTCACATGCTATGAACAGCTAAGCCTGTGTGCTGCAACTACGGACAACCGTATTATTATTAGAGACTGTGCTCTGCAACAAGAGAAGCATGTGCACTGCAAGTAGAAACCCCCCACCCACTGCAACTAGAGAAAACCCGTGCCCAGCAACAAAGACCCAGTGCAGCCAAAAATAAGTAAATAAAATACATTAAAAAAAAAAAAAAAAAAGACCAGCACAATATCTTCCTGGGACTTTCTTGCTCTTCATATTTGGCTAAGAATTTTACCATCTGAGCCATGATCCACCAACCCTTTCCTGGCAGCCCCCTGCCTCCCATAAAAGCCAGCTGTCTGCTCAGCTAAAAGCAGCCATGCTGAGGGCCTCTTTGCCAGTATCTGCGAAACCTTCACAATGTATTCTCTCCCTATTTGTAGGTTAAAGTGAAAAATCTCAGCACAGAGGATAGTCTTCATTTATATTTGGTTATTTAGACATAAGCAACGGTAGTAGTATTTTTTAATAACAATAATAAATATATTATGCAATTCTTATGTGCTAGATTCTATGCATTATCTTCTTTAATCCTTATAAAACCTAGAAGTTATCTAATATCATTCCCATTTTACAGATAAGAAACTGAGACTTGGAAGAATTATGCAACTTGCCCAAGTTACAGAGCTAATAAAAGGCAGAACTGAGTTTTATTTGGTTAAAATTAAAGCTCTCATTCTTAACCACTATTTTACTAAGCTAATTCTAACATATTTTATTCAAATATGCAATAATATTTGGAAGCAATAACTATTTTATTTCTATTTTTTAATTGGAGAAAAACTGCTTTACAATGCTGTACAACTGTAAATAATAAGTCTAAAATAATTTTGAAATCTAAAGTTAAAAAAAATCACAAAGTATCTTAAAATTATTGCAATGGAAGCAATAACTTTAAAATACTTTGTGATTTTTCTTAACTTTTGATTTCAAAATAATTTCAGATTTATTATTTTCCAGTTAAAAAGATAGCACAGAGAATTCTCATATACCCTTCATTCAGCTTCCCTTAATGTCATATTACATAAGCATATTACATTTATTGAAACCAGAAATTAGCATTGGTTCAAGACTGTTAACTAGAGACTTTATTCAGATTTCTCCAGTTGTTTTTTTTTTTAACTTGTTCCCATTTTTAGATCCAATTCATTTAGTCATTAGTCTATAACAGTTTTTCAGACTTTCCTCGTTTCTCATGACTGACACTGGTAGAGTATGCCTCAGGTATTTTGTAGAATATCCCTCTGTTGGAGTTTTTCTGAGGCTTTCTCATGACTATAATTTTTTTTTCTTATGAGGTTATGCATTTAGAAGATGAAGAATAGAACAAGGTGAAGTGACATTTTCATTGTATTATCAGCAATACACGATATCAAGGAGACTTTTTACTGGTGATGTTAACTTGACCACTTGGTAGGGTGGTATCTTCCAGGTTTCGTCATTGTAAAGTGATTATTTTTCTCAGCTCATATTCTATTCATTTGAAGCTTGTCACTAAGTTCAACCCATACTCAAACCTCCACTTCCTGGAGAAAAGGGTATCAAAAAATTTGTGGCCATATGTTAAAACCACCATGGCAATTCATATTTGGGGCAGTTACTTTGAAACTGCAAGTATTCTCTTTCTCCTTAAAGTTTTACCTGCTAATTTTAGTACCCATCAATAGACTCCGCCTGCACCAATAATTGCTCTGGTGTTGTAATGGTGATTTTGTATTTCTCTCATTATTTCTGCATTTATTTATTTATTTATTTTGTAACACATAACTTTATTTTTTTATTTTTTAAATTTTTATTTTATTTTTTAACTTTACAATATTGTATTGGTTTTGCCATATATCAACATGAATCTGCTATTTCTGCATTTATTATTTGCAATTCTTCTGTAAGGAAGATTTGTTCATTCTTCCTCAGTTATTTATTTATTCCATCATTTATATCAAGATACATAAATTAGATTTATATAAAATTAGTATACATAAACTGCATATTATAGGTTCTTAGGTATTTATTAATTCATTTAAACATGTTATCTAGAAATAATTTTAGATTTACAGAAAAGTTGCAAAAGAATTCCCATATATCCCTCACCCAGTTTCAATTTCCCCTAACACAACTAACTTAAATTACTATGGCATATTTACCAAAAGTAATAAACTAGTATTTGTATCACTATTAACTAAATTCCATACTCTATTTGGATTTTATCAGTTTTCTTGTTAATGTCTTTTGCTGTTCAAGGAGCCCATCTTGGATGCCATATTACATTTTATTGTCATTTTTCCTTTAGTCTTTCTTAGTCTGTGATGGTTCCTTTCTCCCTCATCCTTTTCAGGAAGATTATGTCATGTATCTGTATTTGTTTAACACAGTCTGTGTTCTATTCCAGGATCTCTTCAACATCCTACTTGATTTTTCAAAAATTTGCATAAAATGAAGTTTACTCTTTGTGATGCACACTACTAGAGGTTTTATCAAAAGCACAGAGTACCTTTATCTGCCACTGCAGTACCATACAGACTAGGTTCATCATCCTTAAAATTCCCTTCTGCTGTCCATCTGTAGTCATGCACGCATGCTAAGTTGCTTCAGTCATATCTGACTCTGTGCAACCCTGTGAACTCTAGCCTATCTGGTCACAGAAAACCTAAGAGCTTACTGCCAAATCTGGTGTCTTGTAGACTTTTTGCTTATGTTTTGTTTCTTAGACTTTTATAGTTTGATATCTTCTCTTTAGATTTATGATCCATTCCAAATTAAGTATTATGTATTGTGTGAGTTAAGGGTCAAGGTTACTTTTGCAGGAAAGTAAGAGTTGCTCAGTAGTGTCTAACACTTTGTGAGCCCATGGACTATATAGTCCATGGAATTCTCCAGGCCGGAATACTGGCGTGGGTAGCCTTTTTCTTCTCCAGGGGATCTTTCCAACCCAGGGATTGAACCCAAGTCTCCTGCATTGCAGGCAGATTCTTTACCAGCTGAACTCCCAGGAAAGCCCAATATTACTTTTGCATAAGGATAACCAATTGCTCTAGGACTGCTCGTTAAAAAGTTTATACTTTCCTTATTGAATGGGTTAATATCTTTTATTGAAAATCAGTTAACCCTATTAACCATCTGACTTCATTACTGTAGCTTTATGGTTATAGTTTTATAGCTATATAATTCTTAAAATCTGAGTACTGTAACTTTGTTCTTCATTTAAAAAATTGTCTTGGATATTCTGGGTCTCTTGCATTTACATGGAAATTTCAGAATCAGCTTTCAGTTTCAATTAAAAAAAAAACTTGATAAGATTTTGATTGTGATTACATTGAATCTACACATAGATTTTTGAGTAACTGATATCTTTAAAATATTGTATCTTTTGAATCATGAACATGATATATCTGTCTAGTCATTTATGTCTCTTTTAATTTCCCCAAGAACAAAATATTTCTTGAAGACAAAACAGTAAGAGTGATAAAGTCCACACAGCAAAGCTACAGGATTTAGTACTACCTAAGGCAGATTAATGTGGTGACAAGTAGCATTTTATATATTTCAGAATCCTCTCAGGAAAATGAAATTTAGTAACTGACATCATAATGATAACCTAAGGTTACCAAGTGAATATTAAATGCTATCCAGTATATTATTTAACACGGCAAAACAGTATATATTTTTAAAGAGATCTTTTAATTAATAGTGATAAAAATAAAGTGTGGTGCTTAAAGAAATAAGTTCCCATTAAATGGAAAATTTACTGAAAAAGAAATACTTCATTTCCAATAGCACCAAAAGACTGAAACATAAAGCATAAAGACTAAAACATAAAGGATAAATGACTCCCTTTATCTAGATATTTATAGAAGTAAAATAGGTAGGCCAGGTTTCTCCTTCTGCCTGGGTATCTCCCTGAGAGAGACACAAGGAGTTTTTCTTTCACTATATACTCAGGGCTTTGCAGGATGTTGTTTGATCTTGTTTGTGACTTCAAAAAGTGGCTGACAATGTGCGAGTGGCTCTAAGAATTTCCCACAAGAAATGCAATGTTTTCTCTTACCTAAAAATAAAGGAAGCCTTGGTTTTCTTGTAGATAGACTTCAGTTTCTTAGAGAAGAGATGAAAATTGTCAGGTTTATTTTCTTTTTCTCACAATACGAGGTAAACCTCCCTTGGCCTTACAGCTTTGGTAGTTGGAGACCTAATCAACACAGACAAGAGAGATTAAAGGAGAACAGTAAAAGAATTTTCATCATTTTACACAATTGCTTCATGAGTCATGCTTTTCTATGATTTGATGCTGAATACTCCCTCAGGATATTGGAGCCTAGTTAAATACTTGAAGTATTCCATTCAGTCAGGGATGAAAGGAACAAACATGGCCTCAAGACCTGTTTCACATTAAGTACTGCAGGTCCAGCCCCAGAAGAGTATTTGGAGAGAACTAGCAGTGGGAAAAAAGAAAATTGTTAATAATTCCTTCTAGCTCAAAAAATTATTATTTTTTCTGGAAGATTGTATTGGCTTATAATATTATCACTGAAAAGGCTGAATATGAGAAGAAGGAGAAATGTGGAAGATGAAAACTACCATTTAGTGTTGATAAAGACTTACTATTTTTTGAAAAACATCATTCTGAATCCTGGAAGTCACTGACCTTTCAATCAGTTCTCTATTCCTTGCTAGCACAGAAATAGTGTCTCTTGTGTCTCCTCCATTATAGGTAGATTCTTCACCTGCTGAGCCCTCAGGGAGGCCCAAAATCTCAATACAAGACATTTTTTTTCTGCCATGGTGATTTGGACCTATGCATATTTCTTATTACACTTTGCCCAGAAAAATGTAACAAACAGCTTTTTGTCAATATTAACAAAACATAACATTTTTCAATAATGAACATGATTCAGTCTTTTTGTAATTAATATATTTAATGTCGGATGGGGAGCAATTCATTTGGCATTATGTGAGGTGGGGATCTCTAAAATCAAGAGTACCTAAAATAAACTGTAGATCTTAAAAAGACTATCTTATTTAGTTACTGGGTGGGGGATAACCTCTTCCAATAACACAAGACACGACTCTACATATTGGCATTACCAAATGGTCAATACAAAATCAGACTGATTATATTCTTTGCAGCCAAAGATGGAGAAACTCTATACAATCAGCAAAAACAGGACCGGGAGCTGACTGTGGCTCAGATCATGAACTCCTTATTGCCAAATTCAGGTTTAAGTTGAAGAAAGTAGGAAAAATTAGTAGGCCATACAGGTATGACCTAAACCAAATCCTTATGATTATAAAGTGAAAATGACAAATAGATTGAAGGGATTAGGTTTGATAGACAGTGCCTGAAGAGCTATGGACACAGGTTTGTAATATTGTACAGGAGGTAGTGATCAAGACCACTCCAAGAAAAGAAATGCCGGAAGGTAAAAGTTGTCTGAGGAGGCCTTACAAATAGCTGAGAAAAGGAGAGAAGCAAGAGGCAAAGAAGAAAGGGAAAGATATACCCAAATGAATACAGAGTTCCAAAGAATAGCAAGGAGAAATAAGAAAGTCTTCAATGAAGGACAGAAATGTTAAGAAACTAACAGAAGCAGAGGAGATTAGGAGGAGGTGGCAAGAATACACAGAACTGTACAAAAAAAGGTTTAATGACCTGGATACCCATGATGGTGTGATCACTCATTTAGAGCCAGACATTCTGGAGTGTGAAGTCAAGTAGGTCTTGAAGTGAAGTCTCTCAGTCATGTCCAACTCTTTGCAACCCCATGGACTGTAATCTACCACGCTCCTCCATCCATGGGATTTTCTAGCCAAGAGTACTGGAGTGGGTTGCCATTTCCTTCTTCAGAGGATCTTCCTGACCCAGGGATCGAACCCAGGTCTCTCGCATTGTAGGCAAATGCTTTACCATCTGAGCCACCAGGGAAGTTCAAGTAGGTGTTAGGAAGCATTATTACCAACAAAGCTAGTGGAGGTGATGGAATTCCAGCTAAGCTACTCAAAATCCTTAAAGGTGATATTTTAAAGTGTTCCACTCAATATGGAACAAATTTGGAAATTTGGAAAATTTGGCAAATTTGGAAAATTCAGCTGTGGCCACAGGACTGGAAAAATGTCAGTTTTCATTCCAATCCCAAAGAAGAGCAATGCCAAAGAATGTTCAACATACAATTGCTTTCGTTTCATATGCTAGCAAGAGTATGCTCAAAATCCTTCAAGGTAGGCTTCAGCAGTACATGAACTGAGAACTTCCAGATGTACAAGCTGGATTTAGAAAAGGCAGAGGAACCAGAGATCAAATTGCCAATATCCCTTGGATCATAGAAAAAGCAAGGGAATTCCAGAAAAATATCTACTTTTGTGTTATTGACTATGCTAAAATCTTTGACTGTATGGATGACAAAAAACTGTGGAAAATTCTGAAAGAGATGGGAATACCAGACCACCTGACCTGCCTTCTGAGAAACCTGTATGTAGGTCAAGAAGAAATAGTTAGAACTGGACATGAAACAACAGACTGGTTCCAAATTGGGAAAGGAGTATGTCAAGGCTGTATATTGTTATCCTGCTTATCTAACTTATATGCACAGTATATCATGCAAAATGCCAGGCTGGATGAATCACAAGCTGGAATCAAGATTGCCAGGAGAAACATCAATAATTTCAGATATACAGATGACGCCACCCTTATGGCAGTAAGCAAAGAGGACCTAAAGTGCCTCTTGAGGAAGGTGAAAGAAGAGAGTGAGTAAACTGGCTTAAAACTCAATACTCAAAAACTAAGATTGTGGCATCTGGTCCCATAACTTCATGGCAAATAAATGGGGAAAAAATGGAAACAGTGACAGGTCTTCTTTTCTTGGGCTCCAAAAACAGAGCAGCCATGAAATTAAAAGATGCTTGCTTCATGGAATAAAGCTATTACAAACCTAGACATCATATTAAAAAGCAGAGACATCACTTTGTTGACAAAGGTCCCTGTAGTCAAAGCTATGGTTTTTCCAGTGGTCATGTACAGATATGAGAATAAAAAGGCTGAACACTAAAGAACTGATGTTTTCAAACCATGGTGCTGGAGAAGCTTTTGAGAGTCCCTTGGACTGCAAGGAAATCAAACCAATCAATCCTAAAGGAAATCAACCCTGAATATTCATAGGAAGGACTGATGATGAAGTTGAAGCTCCAATACTTTGGTCACTTGATGGGAAGAGCTGACTATTTGAAAAGACCCTAATGCTGGGAAAGGTTGACGGGCAGGAAAAGAAGGGGTGACAGAGGACGAGATGGTTGGATGGCATCTTTAACTCAATGACCATGAGTTTGAGCAAACTCTGGGATATAGTGAAGGACAAGGAACCCTGGCAGGCTGCAGTCCTTGGGGTTGCTAAGAGTCGGACTGAGCTAATGAACAACAGCAAAAATACCCAATAGATGCTATTTAAAGTTACTCTAATATATCACAATCATAAAAAGCCTATGACATTTGTTTTGGTTTGTTTGTTACAGTCATGTCTCTACCCCTACACAGCCATTACTTTATTCTATGATCATTGCAGGTAGAACTAGTGTCTCTGCCTTTCTTTTTTTTCTTGTAGCCATGGAGTTCTGTTTCTAAAATACATCTTTTATTATGTCATGTGCTGCAAAGGCACAGGAGGGCCAAGAGGAACTACTCCCCGAGGGCAGCGGTGAGGAGATACGCATATCAATAACCTCAGATATGTAGATGACACCACCCTTACGGCAGAAAGTGAAGAGGAACTAAAGAGCTTCTTGATGAAAGTGAAAGAGGAGAGTGAAAAAGTTGGCTTAAAGCTCAACATTCAGAAAACTAAGATTATGGCATCTAGTCCCATCATTTCATGGGAAATAGATGGGGAAACAGTGGAAACAGTGGCAGAGTTTATT
Organism: Bos indicus x Bos taurus; assembly: GCF_003369695.1. Lineage (NCBI taxonomy): Eukaryota > Metazoa > Chordata > Mammalia > Artiodactyla > Bovidae > Bos > Bos indicus x Bos taurus. The sequence continues at coordinate 39,738,691 of NC_040091.1, read as the reverse complement.
TTTTTAGGCTCCAAAATCACTGTAGATGGCGACTGCAGCCATGAAATTAAAAGACGCTTCCTCCTTGGAAGGAAAATTATGACCAACCTAGATAGCATATTGAAAAGCAGAGACATTACTGAACTGTGGTATTGGAGAAGACTCTTGAGAGTCCCTTGGACTGCAAGGAGATCCAACCAATCCATTCTAAAGGAGATCAGCCCTGGGTGTTCTTTGGAAGGAATGATGCTAAAGCTGAAACTCCAGTCCTTTGGCCACCTCATGTGAAGAGTTGACTCATTGGAAAAGACTCTGATGCTGGGAGGGATTGAGAGCAGGAGGAGAAGGGGACAACAGAGGATGAGATGGCTGGATGGCATCACCGACTCGATGGACGTGAGTCTGAGTGAACTCCGGGAGTTGGTGATGGACAGGGAGGCCTGGCGTGCTGCGATTCATGGGGTCACAAAGAGTCAGACACGACTGAGCAACCGAACTGAACTGATGTCATGTTCTAAGTTACTTCAGTCATGTCCAACTCTGTGATCCCATGGACTATAGCCCACCAAGCTCGTCTCTCCATGGGATTCTCCATGCAAGAATACTGGAATGGGTTGCTATGCCCTCCTTTTATTATGTCATAGATCTGCTCAAAAACACATAGTGCGTCAAGGAAGAGGAATTGTTTAAGATGAGTCTCAAAGAATAATCCAGAGAATAGCAGACTGGCAGGTCAGGAAATGGGCATTCCTGAAAAGCACCCTACATTACGATACCAAATGGCTTGCTACTTTCAGGAGCTTCTAAGTAACTGGCTGTGTCTGAGGCACATGTGTTAGGAGGGATGGAAAGAAGGCTGTGCAGTTAACCAAGGATCAAATCACAATGAGTCTGGTGAATCATGGCAAGAATTTTTGACTTTATCATGTGGTATAGGGGTCGCAAAGAGTCGGACACGACTGAGTGACTGAACTGATATGGTAGTTTAAGCAGGAAATTAATATGATGTGGTTTTCCTTCTAGAATATATTTCTAGCACTTTCTGTTCCATATAATCATTTAAAGCATAGCCATTCCCTTCTCCAGGGGATCTTCCTGACCTGGGGATCAAACCTGGGTCTCCTGCATTGCAGGAAGATTTTTTACTGTCTGAGCTACCAGAGAAGCCCCTAAAGGCTTCCAGGTGACCTATATTACTTATTATGGAAAACCACATAAACAAAGCACCTGTGCCCCACCTTGCAACTCATCCATTATACCCACCACACACTTCAAAATTCTCCAAAAGATTTCCAGGATTCTTTGCCCCATTTGGTTCTATGGTCCATCCTCGGAGTCTCACCATTCATTTCTGCCTTACATTAATGACATTGATTTAGACTTTCTACCCTCTGGACATAATATTTATATTCATGAGTTAGCATGATATATTGCAATTTGGGGTAAGAAGCTATTCCTTACACACCACCACTCTGCTCCACCTTGGCTTCTTGAACATAGCTTTTCCCTTTGACTTATCTGACTGGAATAGGAACCAAATAACAGTAGTAGAAAGCTCGAGGTTAAAAGCAGGTTAGAAAGCAGACAAGAAAGACAATGGTGGAAATATTGCAATGACTATGGATAAGATGAACTAAGAGAAGGAATGTATGAAGGAGTGTGAAGAAAGTCAAATAAGAACAACTTTATGGGGATAAGGAGCAGAAGAATGACTTCCAGATGACTAAGTGCTCACATGCATGCAGATAAAACAGGAAGCAGATTTTATGAGAAAGACTATGATCCTGGTTATGATCTGTTGAGTCTATAGTGCCTAACAGAAATTTTGATGGAGAAATCCATGGGCAGCAGGACATTTAGATTTGGAACTCAGGAGCATCTACACCGGAGACAGTGATTTGGATGCAGTGAAGGAAATAGGCAGGAATGAGGTCACCCAGAGAAAGTGTTCACTGTGAGAAGAGGATGAAAGATGAAACCCTGTGGGACAAACGTATATAATGAACAAGTAAAAACAACAATATCTGGGGGAAAAACAAGTAGGAGTGTCCAGAGAGATAGAAATTAGACCCAGAGAGAGTTCCTTAGCTGTCTTCCAGTTAAATAGATTTGGTGTTTAGAAGTGTTTTGGTGACCTTGGAGACAGCAGTTTCAGGGAAGTGATTGTAATACATTATTTTTACTGGAAAAGAAAGAGCTGAGGAACTGTTTACAGAAAATATGGGTAACTTTAAAAAACTTGATAACCAATGAAAAGAATGAGATAAAACCTTAACTGGTTTCAGAGACTTTGTTCCTTTGTTTTGCCTTTTTTTTCAAGCTGGATTTAGAAAAGGCAGAGGAACCAGAGGTCAAATTGCCACATCTGTTGGGTTATAGAAAAAGCAAGAGAATTCCAGAAAAAACATCTACTTCTGCTTCACTGACTACACTAAAGCATTTGACTGTGTGGATCACACACTCTGTGCAAAATTCTTCAAGAGATGAGACTACCAGACCACCTTACTTGCCTCCTGAGACACCTGTATGCAGGTCAAGAAGCAACAGTTAGAACCAGACATGAAACAACAGACTGGTTCTAAATTGAGAAAGGAGTATGTCAAGGCTATATATTGTCACCTTGGTTATTTAACTTATATGGAGAAATGCCAGGCTGGACGAATCACAGCTGGAATCAAGATTGTCAGGAGAAATATCAATAACCTCAGATATGCAGATGACACCACCCTTATGGCAGAAAGTGAGAGGAACTAAAGATCCTCTTGATGAAGGTGAAAGAAGAGAGTGGAAAAAGCTGGCTTAAAATTCAACATTCAAAAAAAACAAAGATAACGGCATCCAGTCCCATTACTTCAAGGCAAATAGATGGAGAAACAATGGAAACAGTGACATATTTCATTTTCTTGGGCTCCAAAATCACTGCAGATAGTGACTTCAGCCATGAAATTAAAAGATGCTTGCTCCTTGGAAGAAAAGTTATTACCAACCTGCTGCTGCTAAGTCGCTTCAGTCGTGTACGACTCTGTGTGACACCATAGACAGCAGCCCACCAGGCTCCCCCGCCCCTGGGATTCTCCAGACAAGAACACTGGAGTGGGTTGCCATTTCCTTCTCCAATGCATGAAAGTGAAAAGTGAAAGTGAAGTCGCTCAGTCGTGTCCGACTCTTCGCAACCCCATGGACTGCAGCCTACCAGGCTCCTCCGTCCGTGGGATTTTCCAGGCAAGAGTACTGGAGTGGGGTGCCATTGCCTTCTCCGTTTACCAACCTAGACAGCATATTAAAAAGCAGAGACATTACTTAGCCAACAAAGGTCTGTATAGTCAAAACTATGGTTTTCCCAATAGTCATGTATAGATATGAGTTAGACCATAAAGAAAACTGAGCAATGAAGAACTGATGCTTTGAACTCTGGAGTTGGAGAAGACTCTTGAGAGTCCCTTGGACAGGAAGGAGAACAACCAGTCAATCCTAAAGGAAATCAGTCCTGAATATTCACTAGAAGGACTGATGCTAAAGCTGAAATTCCAATACTTTGGCCACCTGATATGAAGAACTGACTCATTTGAAAAGACCCTGATGCTGGGAGAGATTGAAGGCAGGAGGAAAAGGGGATGACAGAGGATGAGATGGTTGGATGGCATCACCAACTCGATGGACATGAGTTTGAGCAAGCTCCAGGAGCTGATGATGGACAGGGAAGCTGGGCATGCTGCAGTCCATGGGGTCAACAAAGAGTCAGACATGACTGAGTGACTGAACCAAACTGAACCTATGCATTAGCAGACGGATTCTCCACCACTGAGCCACCAGGGTAGACCAAGACTCCAAACGAGGCTAGAGAATATTGTATATGGATGGTACCACCATATCCTATGAAATAGAATGGAAATAGGGAAAGAATGCTACTGATAGTAAGCTTCTAGATATAGAAGTGAGAAACTGAGGAGATTAGTATTTGTGCACTTTGATTTTGCCTTTGATTTAGGGGACCTGTTCAGCTATGGAAAGTGAGAATAAATGTTTTAAGTGTGGTGAACAACTGGGATTGTGCTTAAGAATCATCTGGAGGGTTTATTCAAAAGCACATTGCTGAACCCTATTCCCAGAATTTCTGTTTTAATAGACCTAGAGTAAAGCCAAGAAATTTGCTTTTCTAGTCAATTTCCAGGTTTGGGGACCATTCTTTCAGAATCATTACTCTGGAAGCTCTGTAATGAGAATTTGATAGAGATGAATTTGTTGAATAAAGAGGAATATGCAGCCTCCATAAGACAGGATGGACAAGAAGGAAACAGAGGTTAAATAGAGAATTGCATTTTTCTGTTTGTTTGTTTCAATAAAGGGAATAAGGGAATTCATTAAAGTAACTGAGGGCTAGAAGAAACTAGTCTCATCACTTGGAGTTCCAGACATTCTAGGAATCAGAGAACTAAACTGGACTGGAATGGGTGAATTTAACTCAGATGACCATTATATCTACTACTGTGGGCAGGAATCCCTTAGAAGAAATGGAGTAGCCATCATGGTCAACAAAAGAGTCTGAAATGCAGTACTTGGATACAATCTCAAAAATGACAAAATGATCTCTGTTCATTTCCAAGGCAAACCATTCAGTATCACAGTAATCCAAGTCTATGCCCCAACGAGTAATGCTGAAAAAGCTGAAGTTGAATGGTTCTGTGAAGACCTACAAGAGCTTTTAGAACTAACACCCAAAAAAGATGTCCTTTTCATTATAGGGGACTGGAATGCAAAAATAGGAAGTCAAGAAACATTTGGGGTAACAGGCAAATTTTGCCTTTGAATATGGAATGAAGCAGGGCAAAGGCTAATAGAGTTTTGTCAAGAGAATGCACTGGTCATAGCCAACACCCTCTTCCAACAACACAAGAGAAGACTCTACACATGGACATCACCAGATGGCCAATACCGGAATCAGATTAATTATATTCTTTGCAACCAAAGATGGAGAAGCTCTATACAGTTAGCAAAAACAAGACTGGGAGCTGACTGTGGCTCAGATCATGAACTGCTTATTGCCAAATTCAGACTGAAATTGAAGAAAGTAGGGAAAACCACTAGACCATTCAGGTATGACCTAAATCAAATTCCTTATGATTACACAGTAGAAGTGAGAAATAGATTTAAGGGACTAGATCTGATAGACAGGGTGCCGGATAAACTAGGGATGGAGGTTCATGACATTGTACAAGGAGACAGGGATCAAGACCATCCCCATGGAAAAGAAATGCAAAAAAGCAAAATGGCTGTCTGGGGAGGGCTTACAAATAGCTGTGAAAACAAGAGAAGCAAAATGCAAAGGAGAAAAGAAAACATAAGCATCTGAATGCAGAGCTCCAAAGAATAGCAAGGAGAGATAAGAAAGCCTTCCTCAGCGATCAATCCAAAGAAACAGAGGAAAACAACAGAATGGGAAAGACTAGAGATCTCTTCAAGAAAATTAGAGATACCAAGGGAACATTTCATGCAAAGATGGGCTCGATAAAGGACAGAAATGGTATGGACCTAACAGAAGCAGAAGATATTAAGAAGAGGTGGCAAGAATACACAGAAGAACTGTACAAAAAAGATCTTCACGACCCAGATAATCACGATGATGTGATCACTGACCTAGAGCCAGACATCCTGGAATGTGAAGTCAACTGGGCCTTAGAAAGCATAACTATGAACAAAGCTAGTGGAGGTGATGGAATTCCAGTTGAACTATATCAAGTCCTGGAAGATGATGCTGTGAAAGTGCTGCACTCAATATGCTAGCAAATTTGGAAAACTAAGCAGTGGCCACCGTATTGGAAAAGGTCAGTTTTCATTCCAATCCCAAAGAAAGGCAATGCCAAAGAATGCTCAAACTACCACACAATTGCACTCATCTCACACGCTAACAAAGTAATGCTCAAAATTCTCCAAGCCAGGCTTCAACAATACATGAATCGTGAACTTCCATATGTTCAAGCTGGTTTTAGAAAAGGCAGAGGAACCAGAGATCAAATTGCCAACATCTGCTGGATCATGGAAAAAGGAAGAGAGTTCCAGAAAAACATCTATTTCTGCTTTATTGACTATGCCAAAGCCTTTGACTGTGTGGATCACAGTCAAAGGAAAACTGTGGAAAATTCTGAAAGAGATGGGAATACCAGACCACCTGACCTGCCTCTTGAGAAACCTGTATGCAGGTCAGGAAGCAACAGTTAGAACTGGACATGGAACAACAGATTGGTTCCAAATAGGAAACGGAGTATATCAAGGCTGTATATTGTCACCCTGCTTATTTAACTTACATGCAGAGTACATCATGAGAAACACTGGGCTGGAAGAAGCACAAGCTGGAATCAAGATTGGCAGGAGAAATATCAATAACCTCAGATATGCAGCTGACACCACCCTTATGGCAGAAAGTGAAGAGGAACTAAAAAGCCTCTTGATAAAAGTGAAAGAGGAGAGTGAACAAGTTGGCTTAAAGCTCAACATTCAGAAAACTAAGATCATGGCATCTGGTCCCCTCACTTCATGGGAAATAGATGGGGAAACAGTGGAAACAGTGTCAGACTTTATTTTTCTGGGCTCCAAAATCACTACAGATGGTGATTGCAGCCATGAAATTAAAAGACACTTACTCCTTGGAAGGAAAGTTATGACCAACCTAGAGAGCATATTCAAAAGCAGAGACATTACTTTGCCAACAAAGGTCTGTCTAGTCAAGGCTATGGTTTTTCCAGTGGTCATGTATAGATGTGAGAGTTGGACTGTGAAGAAAGCTGAGCACCGAAGAATTGATGCTTTTGAACTGTGGTGTTGGAGAAGACTCTTGAGAGTCCCTTGGACTGCAAGGAGATCCAACCAGTCCATTCTGAAGGACATCAGCCCTGGGATTTCTTTGGAAGGAATGATGCTAAAGCTGAAACTCCAGTACTTTGGCCACCTCGTGTGAAGAGTTGACTCATTGGAAAAGACTCTGATGTTAGGAGGGACTGGGGGCAGGAGGAGAAGGGGACGACAGAGGATGAGATGGCTGGATGGCATCACCGTTCTATGGACATGAGTCTGGGTGAAGTCCGGGAGTTGGTGATGGACAGGGAGTCCTGGTGTATTGCAATTCATGGAGTCGCAAAGAGTTTGGACACTACGGAGTGACTGAACTGAAAACTGAAAGGAAGTGGTGAAATAGTTTGGAGGAAAGTCAGGTAAGAGTTGGCTGAGGCTCTAGGGAAAATGCATAGGCCTTAAGAAAAATAAATCTGAGAAGCTTTAAGTTAAGGAAAAAAATGAAGGAATTGCATAGGTTGTGAAGCCCTGTGTTAGCAAAGGCTCAGATGCAAATAGTGCGAAGTAAACCTGCAGCTGGGCCACCACCTGTCAACTTTGTTGCTGTTGAAAGTCTAATGAAGTCTTTCCACAGTGAAACCACTGAGATATGGGGAGCGTCCTGAACTTCTCTGTCTATGTGGTTGATCAGCTCATAATCTCTTTATTGGAACATTAGGAAAGCAGAAGATGGGAACTCCTAGGGGAATTTTCTCCTGATTCAGCAATGGCCAAGGGTGTTGGCCTTTAGTGACATAGTCCCATGTGTAACATGAAGATTTGGGCAGATATCTAGAGATGGCCAGCTTGTCTGGAGAGTACCTGGGTTTTAGATATTAACTAACCTGCAGCCATGAAATTAAAAGACGCTTACTCCTTGGAAGGAAAGCTATGACCAACCTAGATAGCCTATTCAAAAGCAGAGACATTACTTTGCCAACAAAGGTCCATCTAGTCAAGGCTATGATTTTTCCTGTGGTCATGTATGTATGTGAGAGTTGGACTGTGAAGAAGGCTGAGCACTGAAGAACTGATGCTTTTGAACTGTGGTGTTGGAGAAGACTCTTGAGAGTCCCTTGGACTTCAAGGAGATCCAACCAGTCCATTCTGAAGGAGATCAGCCCTGGGATTTCTTTGGAAGGAATGATGCTAAAGCTGAAACTCCAGTACTTTGGGCACCTCATGGGAATAATTGACTCATTGGAAAAGACTCTGATGCTGGGAGGGATTGGGGGCAGGAGGAGAAGGGGACAACAGAGAATGAGATGGCTGGATGGCATCACTGACTTGATGGACGTGAGTCTGAGTGAACTCTGGGAGTTGGTGATGGACAGGGAGGCCTGGCGTGCTGCGATTTATGGGGTCGCGAAGAGTTGGACACTACTGAGTGACTGAACTGAACTGAACTGAACCTGTACAAAAATGCAAGTTCTTTAAAAATGTAAAATACTGTTGAATATTGATAGTTTCTCAATGCTGCCTGTGAAGTATACGAACATTTCAAGTTTTGTCACTGATAACATTGGAGATCTTATTTTTTTAATTTTTTCAAGCAGAACAAAAAATTTATTCAAAGTCACACAATAACTATATTAGGTAGGGATTAGTGTATCTTCATTTTATAGATATGGAAGTTGAGGGTTAGTCACACAGCTAGTAAATATTAGAGTCAAAATTTGGAAACAGACATTCTAGCTTCAGCTAGAGTGGTGGGCCACGCTTAGTCACTCAGTTGTGTCTGACTCTTTGCGACCCCATGGACTGTAGCTCGCCAGGCTCCTCTGTCCATGGGAATTCTCCAGGCAAGAATACTGGAGTGGGTAGCCATGTCCTCCTCCAGGGGAATCTTCCCAACCCAGGGATAGAACCCAGGTCTTCTGCATTTCAGGCAGATTCTTTATCGTCTGAACTACCAGGGAAACCCCAAAATTATCCCTCCTCCAGGGAATCTTCCCAACCCCGGAATCAAACCCGGGTCCTGCATTGCAGGCAATTTCTTTATCAGCTGAACTACCAGGGAAGCCCTCTAGCTTCAGAGCCCATGCTTTTAACCACTATTCCATGTATTGCCTCCACAGATGGATCATAATTTACTGAACCATCTCTCCTTTTACTGAATAATAAGTTTTTTCAACTTTCAGTGTCAGAATGAACATCGTGTACACATATCCTTGACACAGACAACTATATCCATATGATACATTCCTAAAAGTGAAAGGTCTGTTTTTTTAATATCCAATGCCATGCAAAATTAGAGAAACAACAAATCAGAAATTAATAAACCTATTTAACATGACCTAGAGCAAGGCATCCAGAGAAGGCAATGGCACCCCACTCCAGTACTCTTGCCTGGAAAATCCCATAGATGGGGGAACCTGGTAGGCTGCAGTCCATGGGGTCGCGAAGAGTCGAACACGACTGAGCGACTTCACTTTCACTTTTCACTTTCATGCACTGGAGGAGGAAATGGCAACCCACTCCAGTGTTCTTGCCTGGAGCATCCCATGGACGGGGGAGCCTGGTGGGCTGCTGTCTCTGGGGTCGCACAGAGTCGGACACGACTGAAGTGACTTAGCAGCAGCAGCAGAGCAAGGCATCAGGGCCAGAGAGGAGAGAGCTCCATATGTATTTTTTTTAAATGAACTTGGATATGCAAATTAGCAGTAGGTCTGTGTTCCCAGCTCCTACTTCTACCTCACAAATTTAGACTCTGTTTTTCTGGTATTACCTTGAGGTTAGAACAAGAGTATAAAAAAAAATTGGAGGAAACATGATAGAACCTCCCAGACCTCTGGGTGCTTGCCAGAGTTCTCCTCCAGCTCCTCTCACCCTAAGCAGCTTCTTCGTTCTTACAGAAGACAGAGCAGCTTCCTCCTCTAGTACCCCAAGAGAAATGAGAAGGGAGGTCCCAAGAAAACCCCCAGTTGGTTTGGAAGACTGTATTTAGGAAAGGGAAACAGGTGTATAAATCCCTGACTGGATGCTCACAGAATGGCAGAATTAATGATGCTGCAATCAAATTTTGAGGCAAGCTTGTCATAATCTCATGTTCCTAAAGATATGTGCCTTCATTTTGCCTTGAAATACCTGATTGTGAGAGGCTTGCCATGGTAACCTGAGCTAGTGAGGTAATAGGGAGCAATGGAAATGTGATGGTTAATTTTATGCCAATTTGCCTAGTCACAAGATGCCCAGATAATTGATTAAATGTTATTTCTAGGTGTGTGAGGGAGGGTGGGCTTCCAGAAGAGATTAGCATTAGAATAACTAGGCTGAGTAAAGTCCATTGTGTTTTCCAGTGTGAGTGGGCATCATTAGATCTGATGAGGGCCTGAAAAGAATAAAAAGGCAGAAAAAGGAGACTTTGTGCTCTCTGACTACTTGAGTTTTGGCATTGGTCATCTCCTGCCCTTATACTGGGACTTACATCATTGGTATGCCTGTTCTCAAGCCTTCAGACTTTCACTAGAACTATACACCAGCTTTCCTGGTGTATAGTTCAGCTTGCAAATGGCAGATTGTGGGATTTCTCAGTCTTTATAACTATATGAGTCAATTACTCACAATAAACCTCTTGAGATAGATAAGATGTATACTGTTAACTTTTTCCCCAGCCTTCCGCAAAGGGATATATGGCTTTTTACCAGAGTTACTGTGCACTGGAGAAAAGGAAATAGTCAGACCTTTCATGGAATACTGGACACTGACTCTGAACTAACACAAATTCCAGGAGACCCAAAACATCACTGTGGTCCACCAGGCAGAGCAGAGGCTTATAAAGTTTAGGTAAAGAGGTGGAGTTTTAGCTCAGATCCATCTCAGAGAGGGAGTGGTGGGACACCAAACCTATTCTGTGGCTATTTCTTCTTTTTTTTTCCATGTGGCACGTAGGATCTTAGTTCCCTGATCAAGGATTGAACCTGTACCCACTACATGGAAGCATGGAGTCTTAACCACTGAACTGCCAGGGAAGTCCCTTCTGTGGCTGTCTCTCTATTTCAAGAATACATGCTCAGCAGTTGGTAGAATCTCCTTAGTGCCCTGACTTGTAGAGTGAGGGCTATAATCATAGGAAAGGCAAAGTGGAAGCCACTAGAACTGCCTCTTGCTAGGAAAATAGTAAACCAAAGTTACTATCACACTGCTGGAGGGATTGCAAAGATTAGTGTCACCACGAAGGACTTGAGGGATGCAGAAGCAGTGTGTCCCAGTACATCCCCACTCAATTCTCCTGTGTGGCCCGTGCCCACCAGGCTCCTCTGTCCATGGGATTTCCCAGGCAAGAATACTGGAGTGGGTTGCCATTTCCTTCTTCAGGGGATCTCCCCAGCCCAGGGACTGAACCTGTGTATCCTGCATTGGCAGGAGGTTTCTTTATCACTGAGCCATCAGGGAAGACTTTCTTTTTAGTACAGTCATTTAATTTGAAAAGGATTATAATTTCTGTTTCCTCCATTACTACTTAAGATGTGGCTGAGTTTTATTTATTAAGATGGGCAAACAATACTGGGTTTCTGACCTAAAAGTAATCCTTAGTGGCTCATGGCTCCAACCACTGAGTTTGAGGCTTTTCCCTCTGACCTTGAGGCTCTGCCTTTGGGGTTTCCTTCCTTTTTCATGAAGTATATGTGTTTGAAGATAAATACTTTCATCAACCTACTTCTCTCCTGTAGAATTTTGGAAGGTCAACTATCATTTTATTCTCTATCTATTCATTTAAGTCCAAGTGGACAGTGTTTCTGTTGGTAGAAAACCTTCTAGAAACTTGTGGGTCTCCTTTGTATGTAAGGGGATTTACTCCATGAAACAACAGACCGCTCCATGGATCTTCCCTAGATAATGTTATTTTTAGTTTTGGCTTCTGCTGAGGTGGCTGAGGGGCTTCATGAGTCACGCATCTAATTTCTTCAGTGACCCCTGTATGACTGAATACAGTGGTATTTGATTCCTTTCAAGGCAATAACAAAAGATTGTCTAGCCACACCCTTCGCTTTCTCATCAGAGTGTTTTCCTGGCAGTGACTCTTCTAACTTTAGCATATTTGTAAGTTTGGACAGACTGAGGATTTCCCAAATCATCGAGCCTTATTCTCTTCTTAATTAACAGTTCTTCCCTTAATTTATCTCTATCCTCACCCATTTTACTGTAAAGAAGAAGAAGAAGAAAACATGCTGTACCTTCAACACTGCTTGGAAATCTCCTCAGCTAAATTTCCAAGTTCATCACTTACAAGTTCTGCTTCCCACATAACCAGAAGGACACAATTCAGCTAAGTTTTCTGTTAGTATATAACAAGGAGCCTTTTTTTTCACACTTTCAATAGCCTGTTCCTCATTTTCACCTGAGCCCTCACCAGTAGCTTTTGTAATATGCATATTTCTAAAAAGTCTGCTCATGATGATTAAGGTATTCTCCAAGACAATATGTTTTGTTTTGTTTTACCACATTCCTCACTTCTGAGTTCTCACTAGCAGTCATTAACATGAAATGGCAACCCACTCTAGTATTCTTGGCTGGGAAATTCTATGGACAGAGGAGCCTGGAAGGCTACAGCACATTGGGTCCCAAAAGAGTTGGATACAACTTAGCAACTAAACAACAAGTTTCTAGGAAGCCATCTATTATGTTTCTCAAAATTCTTCCAGCCTCTGCAATTGCCCAATATCAAAGCCACTTCCAGTTATAAAGGTTTACTACAACAGGATTTTGGTTTTGGCACCAAAATCTATATTAGTTTATTACTGCTATAACAACTTATCACAAATTTAATGACTTAAATTTATTTTCTTACTCTTGTGTAGGTCAGAAGTTTCATGGGGTAAAGTCAAAGTGTCAGTAGGTCTGCTTTCTTTCTGAAGGCTCTAGAGGAGACTATATTTCCTTGCCTTTTCCAGCTTCTAGAGGCTGCCTGTATTCTTTGCTCATGATTCCTTCTTCCATCTTCAAAGTCAATAGCAGTACCTTAAAGTCTCTCTCACTCTGACACTTCTGACTCTGTCTTTTAAGGAGCCTTGTGATTACATTTGGAGAAGGCACTGGCACCCCACTCCAGTACTCTTGCCTGGAGAATCCCATGGATGGAGGAGCCTGGTGGGCTGCAGTCCATGGGGTCGCTAAGAGTCGGACATGACTGAGCCACTTCACTTTCACTTTTCACTTTCCTACATTGGAGAAGGAAATGGTAACCCACTCCAGTGTTCTTGCCTGGAGAATCCCAGGGATGGGGGAGCCTGGTGGGCTGCCGTCTATGGTGTCACACAGAGTTGGACACGACTGAAGTGACTTAGCAGCAGTAGCAGCAGCAGTGATTACATTGGTACTATCAGGATAATTTCCCATCTCAATATCCTTAACTTAATCACATTTACAAAGTTACAGTTGCCATCTAAGATAACATGTTCACAGGTTCTCAGATCAGATCAGATCAGTAGCTCAGTCGTGTCTGACTCTTTGCAACCCCATGAATCGCAGCACGTCAGGCCTCCCTGTCCATCACAAACTCCCAGAGTTCACTCAGACTCACGTCCATAGAGTCTGTGATGCCATCCAGCCATCTCATTCTCTGTCGTCCCCTTCTCCTCCTGCCCTCAATCCCTCCCAGCATCAGTCTTTTCCAATGAGTCAACTCTTCGCATGAGGTGCCCAAAGTACTGGAGTTTCAGCTTTAGCATCATTCCTTCCAAAGAAATCCCAGGGCTGATCTCCTTTAAAATGGACTGGTTGGATCTCCCTACAGTCCAAAGGACTCTCAAGAGTCTTCTCCAACACCACAGTTCAAAAGCATCAATTCTTTGGTGCTCAGCTTTCTTCACAGTCCAACTCTCACAGGTTCTAGGGAGCCATTATTTTCCTTAACACAAGATGGAAGCTTAGATTATTTATTTGAGATTTTTTAGTATTTTTGGTGTATTTATTTAGTACTATAAATTTTTCTCTCAGAACTGTTTTAATTGTGTCCTAAAAATGTTAATATGGTGCTATTTATGTTTCAATCACATTAGTGTACTTTTTTAAAGTTTCTTTTGAGATTTGCTTTTGACCCATGGGTTATCTAGAAACGTGATGTTTATTTGACAAGTGTTTGAAGACTTTCCTTTTATCTCTCTGTAAGTGATTTCTTGTGATCAGAGAACATATTTTGTATGATTTAAATTTTTAAAAATTTATTGAGATTTGTTTTCTGGCTCATGATATGGTCTATCTTGGTATATATTTCTTGGGTAATTTGTACTGAATGTATGTTGAGTAAATTGTTCTACACATGCCAATTATAACTGCTTGTTGATGGTATTGAATTCTATACCTTTGCTGATTTTCTGCTTAGTTGTCATACAAATTTTTGAGAAAAGAATGTTAAAGTTTCCAACATGTTAGTCTGGATTTGTTATTTCTTCTTCCAGTTCTGTCAGTATTTGCTACACATATTTTGCAACTCTGTTATTTGGCACATATATATTTAGTGCCAATATTTTGGCAAGACACAAGATTTTATGTCTTACTGATGGATTGACTCTTTAATTACATACATTTTCTCTGGTAATTTTCTCTTCTTAGAGTCTAATGTATCCGATATTAACATAGCCACTCCTGCTTTCTTTTAATATGTGCAAGAAGTTTTTACTTTTAACTTGCTTATATCAATATATCTAAATTTCCTATATTTGAGTTTCTAATAGACAATATATAGTCAGATTATAATTTTTAATACACTCTGGGAATCACTTACTTTTAATCAATGCATGTAGATCATTTACATTTAAAATAATTGTGTATATTTAGGGCTTCACATCTGCCAGTTTGATTTTTCTGCTTTCCTCTCTGTTTTTCATTTCTCTGGTCTCCTTTTCTTATCTCCATGCAGTTTGCTTCAGAATTTTTTACATTTCCATTTTGATTGTCTATACAGTATTTTATTGTATCTTTATGTATAACTCTTTAGTAGTTGCTCTAGATATTACATTATATATGCATAATTTATTATAGCCCACTGGTGTGGTCATTTACTAGTTTGAATAAATGGCAGAAATGTTGTGTTAGAGTTCTCCAGAGAAATTAGACCAATAGGATATATAGATGTAGAGATAGACATATAAGAGGAGATTTATTATAGAAATTGGCTTACGCAGTTATGAAAGCCAAGAAGTTTTGCAATCTGCTGTGTGCAAGCTTGGGAACCAGGAAAGATGGTCAGTATTAATCTGAAGGTTTGAGAAACAGGGGGCTTACTGGTAAAAGACTTGGAGACCAAAAGCCCTAGACCCAGAGGCTCCAATGTCCACTGGTAGGCAAGGAGAGATGTTTCAGCTTAAAGAAGAAAATCTGCCCTTCCTTCACTCTTTTGTTCCATTCAAATCCTCAGACGTTTGGATACTTGACCACGTCGGTAAGAGTGGCTCTTTCTATTCAGTCTACTAAATCAAATGCTAATCTTTGCCAGAAATACCTCACATACCTCACAGGCATAGCCAGAAATAATGTTTTACCAGCTATCTGAGCATAACCCAGCCCAGGCAAATTGATACATGAAATTAACTCTCACAATTCTTATTTCCCTTTATCTTCCTTTATCCACTCTAGCTTATAGTCATAAACATTTTCTCTCCATACGTTTAAAACCAATTAAAACATGTTATATTTTGGCTTCAATTTTCAAATATAATTTACAAAACTCAAGAGAAGAATGAATGTCTAATGTATTACCCATTTTTTTTCTTACTGTGTTTTCTTTCTTTGTGATATTCCAAGATTCCTTTTTGTGTTGTTTCTTTTGTTTAGAAAACTTCATTTGGCCTTTCTTTTTTCTTTTCTTGAAGTTTATAAAATAATCTTAACAAATTTTTTTTCTAGCTATACTAAAGTACAATTGACAAATATAATTGGAACACAGTTAAAGTGTACAATGTAATAATCTGCTATATATTAACAGTCATGTCCAACTCTTTGTAACTCATGGACTGTAGCCTGCCAGGCTCCTCTGTCCATGGAATTTCCCAGGCAAGAATACTAGAGTGGGTTGCCATTTCCTTCTTCAGCAGATCTTCCTGACCCAGGGATCAAACCCATGTCTCCTGCAAGCTTCCTACATTGCAGGCAGTTTCTTTACTGCTGAGTTATCAGGAAGCCCATATATTAACAAATATATAACAAATTGTATATACTGTGAAATGTTTTCCTAGGCTTTCTTGTACAATAGATCTACTGGAAAGAAATTCTCTTAGTTTTCCTTCATCTAAGAATATATTAATTATCTTCTAATTCCTGAAGAATATTTTCACTAGATATAGGATAACAGGTTGATAGTAGTTTCCTATCACCATTTGAAAAATGTATCACTTCTAGCTTATATGGTTTCTGATGAGAACCTGTCATCATTCAAACTGTTCTTCCTCAAAAGCTAAGATGTTGCTTCTTTCTTCTTGCTTTAAAACTTTTTCTTTGTCTTTAGTTTTCATAAAACTTCCCATGTGGCTCAATTAATAAAGAATCTGCCTGCAATGTGGGAGGCCTGGGTTCTGTTCCTGGATTGAGAAGATTCCCTGGAGAAGGGAACAGCTACCCACTCCAGTTTTCTGGCATGAGAATTTCCATGGGAGTCATAGAGTCGGACATGACCGAGCAAGTTTAATTTAGTTTTCATAAGCTATACTATAATGTGTATTGATGTGAAGTTTTAGAGAGTTCATGCTGTTTGGTGCCCCCTTAAGTTCTTGAATCTATAATCTTTCTTCTCCTAGGACTCTAACGATAACATGAATGTTATATATTTTGTTATAGCCCTACACGTATGTAAGGTTTTGCTTGATTGTTTCTTTTTTGTTGTTTTTTTTTTTTTCAGCTTTTTTCTTTTTTTCCAGATTTGGGTGATTTCTACTGTTTTATCCTCAAATTCACTGATTCTTTCCTCTGTTCCTTACATTATGTTATTGAACTCATCCATTGAGTTTTCTTATTTTGGCTATTGCATTTTAAATTCTAAAGTTTCCATTTGGTTCTTATGTTTTCTAATTCTTTTTTGAACACTTTTTTCTTTTTTTTTTGCTAAAGCTCTTTTTTTTTTTTCATTTGGTTAAGCGTGTTTATAACTGCTCATTGAAGCATTTTTATGATGGTTGTTTTAAAATTTTTGTCAGATAATTCTAATATCTCTGTCATCTCAGTGTTTGTATCTATTGATTTTTTTTCATTCAGTTAGATGTCTTCCTGGTTCTTGATATAATGAGGGATTATTGATAAACATGGCCATTTGGGTACTTGCTGCTGCTAAGTCACTTCAGTCATGTCCGACTCTGTGCGACCCCATAGACGTCAGCCCACCAGGCTCTCCTGCCCCTGGGATTCTCCAGGCAAGAACACTGGAGTGGGTTGCCATTTCCTTCTCCAATGCATGAAAGTGAAAAAGTGAAAGTGAAGTTGCTCAGTCGTGTCCGACTCTTAGCAACCCCATGGACTGCAGCCCACCAGGCTCCTCCATCCATGGGATTTTCCAGCAAGAGTACTGGAGTGGGGTGCCATTGCCTTCTCCACAAATTGGGTACTTATAAGACTCCAAATTATATTTAAACTGGTGTAGCTTGCTTCCATTGATACTGGGAAGAGGAATATACCACCTTAACATTGCCAGGTGGGTATATTAATAAAAGTTCATGTGCTTCACATGGCCTCTGTTGACACCCAACCAGGGAACTCCTCATTACTGAAGGGAGGACTAGGAGTCCTGCTCTGTAGGGGCTTCCACGGATATTTCCCTGGCCAGAAGAGGTAAAGTACCTAATGACAGCTTTTCTTGTGGCCTCTACTGACACCATAGAGGAGAATGTAGCCTTACTTCTGCTTAGTAAAGACAAAAAGTCTTGGCTCCCTACTCAGTATTCCTACTATGCCTACTATTCAACCTCCCTACTGCACTTAAGGAATCCCTACTATACCTACTACTCAGTCTCCTTACCCCCATTCCCCAGGGAGAGGAAGGTGTGGGAGGATGATGTGATGATAGTGGTGATAAGGGAAACTTGTTACAGCCTGGTGAGGGTTTCAGTCTAATCTCCCCACTCAGCATTTTTGTTTTGTTTTTTTTTTTTTGCTTTGGGGAAGGCCACAGTTTTTTCCGTGATATTTGGCTAGAGTAGAGTAGTCATTATACCAAAGTTTTCTATATCACTAGGTGTCCCATTTTATTCCTTTGGCTAAAGATAGAAGGCTTTTTTTGGGTCTTTTTTTGTCTGTGCCCCTTTTTATTTCCAGTTTATTGCCTTCAATTTCAAATCTGGGATATATAAGATAAACAGAAACCTCTGGAAACTTACCACTGTGACCTTCCACAGTCCTGAAATTTCTACTAATCTGTCCTCATTTCTCTTTCAAATCTTTCTTATGTTTTATTTATATATACTCCCCATGGGTTTTAGTTATACTTATAGGAAAGATAAGGGGAAATTACATCTACTCCATCTTCTCAGAAATGGAATTGCTAATAAGTAATTTTAGAGTTATTAAAAGAAACACTCCCCCCTCCAGATTAAACTTTTACTACATGGAAAGTACTATAGATGTTCTTTCATTAGTACAATTTAAATTACTGAATTTTATCAAAATTTAAAAATTTTCTCTGTGAAGAGCACTTGATAAGTGAATGAAAAGATAATCCACAGTCTAGAACAGATCACTGCATGAAAAAATAATATATGAATGAAAATGTCTCCATAGAAAATTACTCCAGCTAAAAATGAAAACAATATGATATAACTAGAACATCAACATTTTACAACCTTCAGTATACTAGTGAATCTAAGTAGCTGACTATTAACAGCTGCTAACCCAGGAAGAGAGTAAAAACAAAGGTTAGTTTCCTCCTGATGAAAGAATATATAACATTATCTCTAATCTTGCGAAACTGAACAAACCTGAGTTTTATCAAACCTCTGGATCCAACTACCAAATTCAGAAAATACAAAACAAGAGAAAATGTTGAAATACATTAGTGTGTAATCAGCAAAATCTAGTCTATAGGAAACTCTGCAAGTCAATGGCCCAAATTCTCCAACAAATACACTTTAAGAAAAAGAGAAACAGAAGATAAATCTTTAGATTAAAAGAGATTTAAATGGCATGTGAACAAGTTTTTAATAGCAAAATTAAACTAGAATATCTAGGGATGCACACTTCCATGATAAAACTATAAACACACACATACACTTTTTAAAAGGCATATCAAAAGGACAAATATAGATGAGAGAAGAAGACCAAAATTTTGAAGCTGAAAATTAGATGAGTGAACCTTAATCTGTGGTAAACAAGAAGCTTAACCTTAAACCAGCAGTGGGCGTATACTTTGCTTTCTCTTCAGATTGTATAAATCTTTCGCCTTTTAAACCAAAACTGGTTCAGAAATTGGTGATTTTAGCTATCCCTAAAATGATGAATGAGGACAGGGCTGGAAGTAAGGGACTGGATGAAAAAAATCTGTTTAAGAAGCAACAAAGTCCAGGTACTCTCTGCACATAGATGGGAGCTAGCTCCTTACCTCTGCTTGAAGAAAAGTAGATGTTTATTCTCGATAAAAAGTTTTGCAGAAGAGATGGATGATGGATAATAGGCACCCCTGAGGGTTCTGTTTTAACTCAGATTGAGTAACGGTCTACATCTTAAATGGTGAATCCCCATCCTGGTTTCCCATTCATCTCCCAGATGCTAGCAACCAGGCTTATATGCTCTAGGCATAAGAGGAAAAGATTCTTAACTGAATATTCAACCCAATCCTATAAAAAAGACCTAGAAATACTGACAAGTTGGTGGGTCCCCCAAACACAACCAGGTCAAGTCATCATGAAATGAAGCCCAATGGTCAACAAATCCCACTAAACTCCATAAAGCTTCTGGTCAATTTTCTAGTTTACCATCCAAATGTAAGCAGACATGCAAGAATTATCAGATATTTAAGGAAAGCCTTCAACCTTCAGAACAGACATCAGACAATTTGGAAGAAATCCAGCTTGAATCATCACTAATATTCTCTGATATATAAAAGAAAATATTATAAACAAAAATATGAAAAATTTCTAATATGAAAGCATAATGGGGGAAGAGAGCTCTTGGATATTGAAAACAATAGCAGAATAAAAAGTACAATAGAAAGTTTACAGGATAAATTAAGAAAATAGGAGAGAAAAGTTTAGAGTTGGGAGAATTGTAAAAAAAAAAAAAAAAAAAAAAAGCCTGAAATCTGATTAGCTTGAATTCTCTTGCAGGTAAGATAAGAAAAGAGCAGGGAGTGAGTATTATCAAAGAAATAATTCAATAAAATTTCCCAGAAAGTTACATTTTCAATTTGACCGTTCCTACCAACTACTCATCAAATATTTCAGAGGAAACACTCTAAATTAAGATGGATCACCATGAAGTTTCAAACTCTGGCCATAGAAAGAATACTCTAAAACCATCCAAGGAAAAGAAAACCAAGGTCACATACAGTAATTAGACATTAAAACAACATTGCATTTCTCAACAACAAAGCTGAAAGCTAGAAGATAATGGATCAGTCATTCCAAGTTTTTGAGGGACGATGATTTGTGACCTGAAATTTTAAACCCAGTACAAATAAAATTTTTAAGAATAGTACTAGCTATTGTAACAAATAAACTTTCAAATTTCAGAGGTTTAATGCAATAAAAGTTTACTTCTTATTTACTTACAAAGCAGTATGTATTCCTGTATGGAAAAATGGCCTTCTGCTTATTGATTCAGAAAAGCATCTTCTAAAATTTTATGATTTTTCTGTCTTCATGGACTTTGCAGTCCTCTGCCTTCAGATTTGGAGAAGGCAATAGCAACCCCCTCCAGTTCTCTTGCCGGGAGAATCCCATGGACGGAGGAGCCTGGTAGGCTGCAGTCCATGGAGTCGCTAAGCGTCGGACATGACTGAGCGTCTTCACTTTCACTTTTCACTTTCATGCATTGGAGGAGGAAATGGCAACCCACTCCAGTGTTCTTGCCTGGAGAATCCCAGGGACGGGGGAGCCTGGTGGGCTGCCGTCTATGGGGTCGCACAGAGTTGGACACGACTGAAGCAACTTAGCAGCAGCAGCAGCCACCTTCAGATTAAGGATGAAAAGGAGAGTAAAGAAGGGGATGGAAGAGACAGACTTATTCAGCTCATTGACCTAGAAGTGATTCATACCCCTTTTCTTCACCTACTACAGGTGTAAACTAGTCATCTACCAACTCCTAGATGATGGGAGTCAAGAAAATCTAGTTTCTGGGTAGCCAAGAATTTCTACCAACAGCTCTTTACAATGAAAGGAAGAGCACAGATTTCTTGTGGACAGCCAGCCATTTTTCCCACACCTGTCAAAATATTAGTTGAACACAAAAGAATGAAAATAATTGCTTAGACACGTGAGGTTTCAAATAACTTTTTTTCTGTATACTCTTTATCAAGAAGCTCCTTGCAGATATACTCCACCAGAATAAGGAAATGAAGACACGAATGGCAATCAGGGATTTAATGCAGAAGAGAGGTGAGGAAAATCCCTGGGGTAATAGGAAAGGGAGATCCCAAGGTGGCAGGTGTGCAGTAGGCCTAGAAAAACAAGTGCAGATTTGGGCAGCCATTCAGAAATCTCCAGAAAGAGATTTCCAAGAAGATAAAAATATTAGAACATCTGGTGGTTTAAAATTGTGGGGAGGATTTATATTTATGGGGGAGAATCTAAGAAAACCAAACAAACACACCAGAGAAAGACAATTGTTAACTTCAGGGAAAACAGAAACCAAAAAGTTGTACAAGAAAAGAGATATATTTAATTGTAGTTTCCTACATGGAGTGGTGTAAGCAGAAATACATTTGATCTTTGTCCCTGGTTCCCGGTACAGAGCTTCCTGAGAATTTCCTCAGTGATAGGAGTATCCCTTGTTATTCATAATAATCCATTTTTAAATATACCTGAGTTTATCCTAATGAGGTGACTATTGGTGGGACTCTAGAAAGCTTCAGAATGGGGACTGGTAGCCAGAGGATCCAACCATTTGATTAGAAGGCTAGAATTTTCAGCTCAACCTCCCAACCTCCAGGAAGTGGGGAGGGGCTAGAGGTTGCATTGAATCACCAACGGCCAATGAATTAATCATTAGTGCGTAAATAATAAAACTTTCATAAAAATCCCTAAACAACAGGGTTTGGAAAGCTCTGGGTTGATGCACACATTGAGATGCCAGAAGGGTGGTGTTCCCAGAGTGGGCATGGAAGCTCTGCTCCTCCACCCTCCTGACAAGTGTTAGTTGCTCAGATGTGTCTGACTCTTTGTGACCCTGTGGACTGTAGCTCACCCACTTCCTCGGTCCATGGGATTCTCCAGACAATAAAACTGGAGTGGGTAGCCATTCCCTTCTCCAGGGGATTTTGCACTGTGTATTTCTGCCATTTGTTTGTTCCTAAGTGCTATCCTTTAAAATAATCTAGTAAGGGGAAGGAAACAACCATCCTAAGTTCTGTGAATTATGCTAGCAATTACTAAGTCTGAGGAGGACGCTGTTGAAACCCTGGATTTGTAGCCAAGTTGGACAGAAGTAGAGGTAACTTGAGGAACCTAATACTTGAGACTAATGTCTGAAGTGAGGTCTGTAGTCTGTGGAATCCACCCTAACTCCAGGAATTGGTGTCAAGTTTGGCTGATGTAAGGAAGGGGAGAACACCAGACACAGTCGGGCTTTGAATAGTGTTCAAACAATTATAATAACATAAACTGAACACTGATCTTACCAAAGTTACAATATAATTATAAAAATACAATTAGGATTCAAAAATAATTGAAAGAGAATTTGTGTGTGTGTGTTTGATGGTGTTGGAGTGGAGCCTCAGTAAGAAAGCAATAAATCCTTATCTTCCATGATGGAAAGTCAATAGATAATTCCTGAAACTGAAACAAATGAGATATAATCATATATTAATGCTTTTAGAATTGTGAAGGAAATGCAAAAGGAATAGCCTGCAAAATGCAGGAATGGGGTTAGATACAGGAGGCAGTGGCAGAACCTACTTTATTTTATAAGCAGCTTTCTAGAATGTTTAGTTCTTTTAAATCATGTATATGAGTAACTTTGATTAACATGAAAATAAATTTATTTTTGAAAACAGTAGCACCCTACAGATATCCAGAAAGGAGAATGGATTGAAATCATAGGAGATGGAAATCAGAGGGACTAGTTAAAAGCCTATAGCAGCAGTTCAGGAAAAGGGATAATCTGTACCAAATGAATGCAGTTTCAGTGGGAATAGAGGAATGAGGACAAATACAACATGGTCAGCAATCAATTAGGGAGGAAACAAAAGTAAGAGAGGAACATGTCATAACTGCAACATTTTTGTCTTTTATAATTGCATCTATGGAAGTGCCATTCTTAGAGAGAAGAAGTATGGGAGGAAGAACAAATTAAGAAGAAAGAAAATGAGATTAGTTTGGATGTCATGGATATGAGAAGCTGACTTCTAGGGCCCAGTAGAGAGATTATAGGTATGGATCTATGTTTGCCAAGAGCAGATTATCAGTGGTAAGTAATTAAAGCCAAGGTTGACACAGTAAAGATCAGCCAAGAGAGAGCTAACAGAGCAAAAAGAAAGTCAACAGCTCAACTCTGGTGAAAGCCAACATTCAAAAGCAAAGAAAGAAGAGACACTGCAAAAGAGAAGGAAAACAGACAGATGTGCAGATGCCAAAATACAGGGATGTCTCAGACTCCAGGAGAAGGAAGATTGCCAACCTGAGAGGAATCGGAAATGGCAGTGTGAAAGAGAAGTGGTCAAAACAAACATTAAAGAGTCTGTTATATTTGGCAGAAGTGGTTTAAAGATAACAGGAAGCTAAGAGTAACATTTTGTGGAAGAGAGCAACTGGGAAGAGAAGGCAAGAGAAGCAGTAGAACCCACATGGGGAAAAGGATCCAAGGAGGGTGGTTTGTGTGTTTACCTAATGTCTTTTTTTTTCTGATCACAAAAGTCAAATATGCTTTACAAAAAAAATTTGGAATATTATTCAGCCATGATAAATGAGGCTATCCTGCCATTTGCAACAACATGGATAGGCCTTAAGTTCATTATAAGTGAGATAAGGAAAACAGAGAAAGACAAGTGCCATATGATATCACTTTTATGTGGAATCTTACAAAACCCAGACTCATTAAAAACAGAAAGTAAATGGTGGTTACCAGGGAATGGGGGCAAGGGGACAAAATGTATGTTGTTTAAGGCTATAAACTTGCAACAAACAATACATAAGCCACAGAGATCTAATGCACAGTATAATCAATATAGACAACAACAGTATACTATAACTATGTAATGTGATGACGTCACTACAATGGTAATCATATCACAATGTACAAATGTATCAAAGCAACACATTGTACATCTTAAATTTATATGATGTTATATGTTAAATTTATTCAAAAAGAAAAAATTTGGAAATAAATGCAGAGATCATATTTTGATATACAAATTATCTATATATTTTTCACTTCCACTCCTTGTTAACAATGTTTTTTTTCTTCATTTATACTAAAAGGCAACATACACATTTTCTCAAGAGAAGGAAAATGCTTTGGAAATAGAGAAAATTACTTAGGGTTTTAAAACCAAAGTACCTAATATTTTGAGATTCAAAAACATTTTGCCTTACAGAATTCCATGCATCTACCTTGTGTCATAACTAAAAAGATTTGGGAAAATATGTGATATATAAGAATCAGTTTTTCCCAGCCCCATCACAAATCAGCCTCCAGACTTAGAAAAAGGGAAGGGAAAGTTGAAGAACTTCCGTATTGATGTATCCCTGGTGCCGGCTCTAGTTCAGAATTGAGGGAGGGGGTCATGCTTGAAAATCCAGGTGAGTGTGAGAGACTCCAGAGAAGAAGAAACGTGTGCCTGGTTTTCTACGTGTGATTTGAAAAAATGGCAGGATTTTTGGAGTTTTCTGAACCTAGCTTGCTTGGGAGCAGTGGCAGAGGACTAGCTACATGGACGACTGGGATTTACACAACTTATCAAATTTCTTATGCTCTGGATGGCATAGGAACACCCAAGAAGGCCATAGAGTTAGCCGAGAGAAAACCAAACTCAGAGAGGCCTTGCAGCAAGAGAGCAGAGCGCTGAGCTGTGTGAACTGACATCTGAAGCCAGATAGGAGTTGACTTCGACCTTCTGCCAGTACAGACAGATGATGGCAGAGAGCTAGCTCATTGGTTCCCAGAATCACAGCCTTGGCCTGCCAAATATACCCACAACTTAGTCATAGATCCGGAAACTCTGAATAAATTTCTACCTCCCCATTCAACTGAGGGTTTGAAATAGAACTTACACTTATTTGCAGAAAAACTAAAGAAAATTTTTTTTTCTTCCCTCTTATTATGGACCGAGACTTATGCCCATTAGCCATTAAAAAAAAAAAAAAAGAAAATGAAAATAAACGTCATAAATGTCAGCACTGAGAGATATCCATCATTAACATTTTGGTGTATTTCTATATTGTCTTTTATAAATTTATCTGTGTAAATATGTATTTGCAACTTGGGATTAAATCTGCTATATAGTTGTGCATACTGCTTCTGAAAATTGTTAAATATCATAAAGATATATTCTAACTTTTAAATATTTTAGAAAATGATTTTTAAGAGTGTTACAGATTTCATTATATGGTAAATATGTGATTTTTTTTCTAGGATCACTTTGTGATTTCTTGTTCTAGATGATAAAGCAAGAAGAATATGTGTTAAGTTCACTGATGAACTATGGGGAACTATGATAAGACCACAGTAGCAGTAACTGTGCCTGTTAGACTGCTAGAGTTTTACTGCCTATGCTATTAAGCAAGATAATTTTTAAAGTTTTTTTTTTTTTTTTATATGGACCCTTTTTAAAAGTCTATTGAATTTGTTACAATAGTACTTCCGATAATGGGGGGTTTGGGGACTTTCTTTTTTTTGGTCACAAGGCATGTGTAATCTTAGCTCCCTGACCAGTGATCAAGCCCACACTCCCTGCACTGGAAGGTAAAGTCTTAGACACTGGACCACCAGGCAAGTCCCCTTAAATGAGATAACGGAATGAATAATCATTAGATTCTTTATCATAATGAGTATGTAGATCAAGATAAAAAAATGATAAAAGCACCTCTTATTTTAATATAACAGTGTCTGGGGAGATGGGCGCAGGGAGAGGAGATGCTGCTGGTCATAAGGTTGGACTGCTAAGGTACATATCCTTCTTATTCTGCATGCAGATATGCATGAACTCTTTGATATTCTTGGGAATCTGATTTTTAATGGAGACTAAACAGGAAAGGTCACTAATACCAATGTGATATCAGTCATATCCACCCCAAAAGTTAATAACTCAAACCAGGAAACCCTCCTGCTTAGAACTAAGGAATGGGTATTTAAAAAGGTGGACTTTTGGGGCTATTTCTTCCTTCTCTGTTTTGCCACACCCATGTAGAACTCTTCCTTTTCTTACCAGCCTGTGTTCAATTTGAGATGGGCTCATGCAGATGGAAAGGGTAGACATTTGTTCATCTTTTCCTTCATGTCTCACAAAGAATATTCTCATTTTTCTTTGGAGAATTCAGCCCTCCCCATTCTTAGTCATACTACTTAGATAAGACTGACCTCAGTCTGGCTCCAGATGTGGGCCCTAAAATTAGCCTAAGCCAATCAGCACTCGTTGGAAAAGATCATGATGCTGGGAAAGATTGAGGACAGGAAGAGAAGGGGGCAACAGAGGATGAGATGGTTGGATGGCATCACCAACTCAATGGACATGGGTTTGAGTAAACTCTGGGAGATAATGAAGGACAGTAAACTTGGCATGCTGCAATCCATGGGCTCTCGGAGTCAGACATGACTGAGTGACCGAACAATAACAAAATCAGTATTTAATTTCCTTAAGCCAAGAAATTAATTTATAATTTATGAAGTAGTTACCAGAAATAGGTTCTCCGTTGGTCTCCGGTTGGGTAGTGTGAAGATGTGAAATTTGCACCATGGGTATGCAGGATGGGGAACCAGCATGATTTTTGAGAATAAAGCTGACACCACAGAGGGCAGAACAGGAAAACAGAAAGAAACAAATTCTGTGGAGACAAATTGAGCTACTGTGTCAGGCCTTAGCTGAAATTAATCTCAGTTTTAATGTTTTTCATTATGTGAACAATATCTTTAAATTTTTAAACATATTTAAGTTAGATTTTGTCCCAAAACAATGGAATAATACCTAACATCAACAATTTAGGAAGGATTTGAATGAGCCATTTTCATCTGACTTTACTTTTCTAGCTGACTGAGAATCTCCTTAAATATAGATGACTATCATTTATTAAATACATCACACAGTGGAATTTAGATTTGGAAAGAGACACAATTTTTTAAATAGTAAATTTTCCAATCCCCTCCACTAAGTTATATGTATAGGTAGAGAAAAGTTGGTAGCTAAAAGAATCAATATTTTATGAATGTTTACATATTATCAAATTACCTTCCAGGAAGGTGGCCCCCACAGCCATTTATGAGCAGGAGTTTCAATTCAGTGAGAGTGAGCTGGTTATGGTTTTAGCTGTAGTTGTTGCTAAATGCTGGAGAGATATGAACATGTTTGTAGGCTTTAAAGATTTAACTCACAGAGGAGAGGTTGAAAATGCATAATGGGGATGATGTGACTGTTGAATAAAAGATCCAAGTCCTAGAGGAGAAGAGGGAATTTAGAGTATAGCACCAAAATTACCATTAGGCAAATTTTTAGACAGATACCTCCTCCTCAGAGTAGGAGAAGTTAAAGATGTAGAAATGGAGGAAGAGTTAGTAGGAATGGAGTAAAGGATGTAATTTAATTCATTATATCTACTACTGTGTGCAAGAATCCCTTAGAGAAACGGAGTAGCCCTCACAGTCAACAAAAGAGTCTGAAATGCAATACTTGGGTGCAATCTCAAAAATGACAGAATGATCTCAATTTGTTTCCAAGGCAAATCATTTAACATCACAGTAATCCAAGTCTATGCCCCAACCACTTATGTTGAAGAAGCTGAAGTTGAATGGTTCTATGAAGAACTACAAGATCTTCTAGAACACCAAAAAAAAAAAGAGAGAGAGAGAGATCCTTTTTATCATAGGGGATTAGAACACCAAAGTAAAAAGTCAAGAGATACGTGGAGTAACAGGCAAGTTTGGCCTTGGAGTACAAAATGAAGCAGGGGGCAGGCTAACAGAGTTTTTCCAGGAAAACACACTGGTCATAGCAAACACCCTCTTCCAACCGGAGTTGGTGATGGACAGGGAGGCCTGGCGTGCTGCAATTCATGGGGTCGCAAAGAGTCGGACACGACTGAGGGACTGAACTGAACTGAACTGAATGAAGTTTCAAAGTGAAGGGATAAAAAAATTGAATAAATCTCAAATTATTACTTGACTGCAGCTACGAAATTAAAAGATGCTTGCTCCTTGGAAGAAAAGCTAGGACCAACCTAGACAGCATATTAAAAAGTAGAGACATTACTTTACCAACAGAGGTCTGTCTAGTCAAAGCTATGGTTTCTCCAGTAGTCATGTATGGATGCGACAGTTGGACTATAAAGAAAGCTGAGAATTGAAGAATTGATGCTTTTGAACTGTGGTGTTGGAAAAGACTCTTGAGAGTCCCTTGGACTGCA
This sequence comes from Bos indicus x Bos taurus, assembly GCF_003369695.1. Lineage (NCBI taxonomy): Eukaryota > Metazoa > Chordata > Mammalia > Artiodactyla > Bovidae > Bos > Bos indicus x Bos taurus. The sequence continues at coordinate 39,710,201 of NC_040091.1, read as the reverse complement.
AGGAGATCCAACCAGTTCATCCTAAAGGAAATCAGTCCTGAATATTCATTGGAAGGACTGATGCTGAAGCTGAAACTCCAATACTTTGGCCACCTGATGTGAAGAACCAACTCATTGGAAAAGACCCTGATTATGGGAAACATTGAAGGCAGGAGAAGAAGGGGACAACAGAGGATGAGATGATTGGATGGCATCACCGACAAGATGGACATGAGTTTGAATAGGCTCCAGGAGTTGGTGATGGATGGGGAAGCCAGGCGTGCTGCAGTCCATGGGGTTGCAAAGAGCCAGACATGACTGAGCAACTGACTAAACTGATAGACAAGGATATCTGCTCTAAATAAGAATAATGAGTGAGGGTTAAGAAGTTTAAATGAAAAATATATGAAATAAAATCCTCTAGAGCAATACAAAGAAAGAGGGGATCAAGTGCACATAAAAGGATTGCTATGCCACACTCAGTTCAGTCCGAAGAGCAAGAGTTGTGATATTTCTCCAGCTTAATGAAATAGCCCAGAGGAAAGTGAGAAAAAGTGTGTTGGATAGACCCAATGTCAAGGAATTTGGGGAAATAATGGAAGAAGGACAGGGTAATTAGGATGATGAGTTTTCTGGCAAGAGAGCACTGAAGTGATGCATCCTGGTGTCTGGGTCAAGTAGACAGGAGATAGAATTTAAGAACAGGTATTCATAAGGGCCTGAATGCTGGAGTCTCTATAAGTTTAGAGACATGGAATGAAAGGGGAAGTGGTAAACAACAAAGGAAAGAAAATCCAGAGCTACAAAAAAGTGCAGGGAGCAGCCAGGGGCAGATCCAGAAAGAAACAAAGTCATAGAAAAAGAATCAAGGAGAAAGGAAGTGCCAGAAGTCAAAGGAAAAGAATGGTTAACAGTTTGAAGAGTGAAAATGGAACCCTGGATTTGGCAATATGGTTGTTAGTAATTGAAGGAACGGCACTTTCAGCAACACGAGCGAGTAGCAGTCAGATCAACAAGGGTTCAGTGAACAGGAACAATCAGTGGAACAAGTAGTTTAAGAATGTTCCTGGTGAAAAGTGAAAGAATGAAAGTGTCAAAATTGAAAGGTGAAATGGCAACCCACTCCAGTATTCTTCCCTGGAGAATCCCATGGACAGAGAAGCCTGGAGAGCTACAGTCCATGGGGTCACAATAGAGTCCGACATGACTTAGAGACTAAACAACAACACAGAGACTCTATCAAGGGCGGGGCAGAAACTGAGTCTGGTAGGAAGATTCTAGTGAAGATGAACAGACCAAAGATATAGGAGGCAATGGGGCTTGATGAATGAATAAGGTTTCAGCAGAAACAGGACATATGATGTGTACTCATACATGGGAGGTCAGCCTTAGAGAAGATACAACTTTTCCTGAGAGGAAAAAAGGACTCTTTACATAAGTTTGGAGGTAGAAGAAAAGGAAATTGAGGGAGTCCTGATTTCTTCCTCCAGGAAAATGACTCATAGGAGGTGCTAAATAAAACCCATATTGAATTTTTGAGTTAAGAGTTTCTAAGTATCTCTTTAAAATAATGGTCTATTACATTTATTAACATTCTTCTGGGAGCTGGCATTAATCTCAGAAACCTTGTATTAGAGTAAAACAAATGTGTCTTCTCTTTGGCTAATCACTACATAATTACTTTGATATCTCCTCTTAAATCATGTAAACATAAATGCTTTATTATAACTTACATGTCAAGCAGAATAACAAAATACATAAACTGATTTATTGCAAATGTCTCTCATTCAATCATACCTAGCAGTAACTATTAGTTTCCCAGTTTTTTACAGAAAACTTTAAAAAAATCCATACACTTGTGTGTGAGTGGTTTGCCAAAATAATCTCTCAAGTTTGCCACTTTATAGAAAAGGAAAAATATTACCATATATACTAAAAGAACAAATTCAAGACTTTCACAATAATTAAATTTCTCTCATCAAATATCTTAATAGAATCAAAATTAATTTTTCATATTTGTAGCTGGATTGCTGGGAGAAATATCAATAACCTCAGATATGCAGATGACACCACCCTTATGCCAGAAAGTGAAGAGGAACTAAAAAGCCTCTTGATGAAAGTGAATGAGGAGAGTCAAAAAGTTGGCTTAAAGCTCAACATTCAGAAAACTAAGATCATGGCATCTGGTCCCATCACTTCATGGGAAATAGATGGGTAAACAGTGGAAACAGTGTCAGACTTTATTTTGGGGGGCTCCAAAACCACTGCAGATGGTGATTGCAGCCATGAAATTAAAAGACACTTACTCCTTGGAAGGAAAGTTATGACCAACCTAGATAGCATATTCAAAAGCAGAGACATTATTTTGCCAACAAAGGTCCATCTAGTCAAGACTATGGTTTTTCCAGTGGTCATGTATGGATGTGAGAGTTGGACTGTGAAGAAAGCTGAGTGCCGAAGAATTGATGCTTTTGAAGTGTGATGTTGGAGGATTCTTGGAAATCCCTTGGACTGCAAGGAGATCCAACCAGTCCATTCTAAAGGAGATTAGTCCTGGGTGTTCTTTGGAAGGAATGATGCTGAGGCTGAAACTCCAATACTTTGGCCACCTCATGTGAAGAGTTGACTCATTGGAAAAGACCCTGATGCTGGGAGGGATTTGGGGCAGGAGAAGAGGACGACAGAGGATGAGATGGCTGGATGGCATCACTGACTCGATGGACGTGAGTCTGGGTGAACTCCGGGAGTTGGTGATGGACAGGGAGGCCTGGCGTGTTGCGATTCATGGGGTTGCAAAGAGTCGGACATGACTGAGCGACTGAACTGAACTGAACTGAAAGACATCATAACGGTAAGACTGAAAACTTTGAGCAACAGTTTTTGACCTTCTAAAGCCATCAGCAAGCGTTATCTATAAAGGTGCAGGTAGTAAATATTTTAGTCTTAAAGGGCAGTGGGAAGGCCGTAAAGTTTCTGTCTGACTGCTCAACTTCACTATTCTAAACAGCCAGAAATAATACTAAATAAGTGGGCTTGGCTATGTTCCATCAAATCTTTATTTACAAAATAGGAAGCATGCCAGACCAACCTCTGTTCTAAGCAAGAACATTTTCCACAATCACTTCACTTTTTTTTTTTTCATGCTGATGCAACCCTGGAGTCAAACAATGTGGAAATTAGCTTAAATGTACAGCCTTAATATTTGACATTATTGCATAATATCCTGTGCAACTAATGATTCCTTTGGCATATGCTCTATGATAACAGAGTCATTTTATAGTCTTTTACAGAAGAAATTTTAAAATAAGTTTCTTTATCGTAGCCCTGGGAGCTATACCTCTGACAACAAACTTGTGTCTCCTTAATTGAATATTGACATCATGTCAGATATCCTGCTTTAAATATAGTTTATCACATTGGATTTTTAAAGTTTTAAGTGGGTTTGTATTTTTTAAAGTGTGTTTTTCAATATTTGGTTATATTTTGTTTATACACTCATTTTGATAAATAAAATTATATAACTAGCTATTTCAAAATTAAAATAATCAAGTATAATAGAAACAGCATTATCATCAGCAACTGTGGCAATCCACCCAACTGTTGCAGTTGCCAGAACTCTTCTTTGGAGTCCAAGAATTAGAAAAGCAATATGTGGTACATAACAACAGACATAGCATTCAGGAATGGAAAAATTAGGTTTTGAAAGCTCTGTATATTCAGGTTGGCTTCCCTCAAGAGGTGTGCAGAGTTATTTTGGGGAAGAAAACTTCTTTTTTGTTTAGAAAAGCATCTTAATAAGCCCTTACTTACGTAAAAATAGACCCCATGTTTAGTCTGAAAGAGAAAGATGGCTCAAAGTTAAGCTGCATTTCTCCATTTAATAGACAAACAGAATTTTGGCATGCTCTCCTGGTTAGACATGGGAAAGGAAATTAAAACAGAACTTGGGGGAAGAAGGGGCTGGGCAGACCTGAAATTGCGGTGAGTACCTAAGGCCTAAACTAGAGGTAAAGAACCCGCCTGACAATGCAGAAGACATAAAAGACATGGGTTCTATCCCTGGGTCAGGAAGATCCCCTAGCGGGGGCCACAGCAACCCAACTCAGTACTCTTGTCTGGAGAATTCCATGGACAGAGGAGTCTGATGGGCTACAGTCCATAGGGTCGCAAAGAGTCAGACACAACTGAAGCAACTTAGCACAGCATAGCACAGCAAACAAGAAATAGGGCCAGTGAGAAGTCTGCTCTGCTGCAGATTGCTAAGAAATGTTAAGAAAAGAAAATATGGATAAACTGGGAATTTGAGATTAACAGATACACACTAGTATATATAAAACAGATAAACAAGGACCTATTATATAGCACAGGGAACTATATTCATTATCTTATAATAACCTATAATGGAAAATAATCTGAGAAAGAATAGATATATACACATACACATACGTATAACTGGATCACTTTGTTGTACACCTGAAATTAACACATTATGAATTAACTATTCTTCAATTTAAAAATGGTAAAAAAATAAGAATAAATTTTAAAACTGAATCACTTTGATGTACACCTGAAATACTGTAAATCAACTATATTTTAAAAAGAAAGAAAAAAAAATTAACACTGATTTATACCTCATTTCTGCATGGGCTGTAATCCCACTATGTTAGTCCCAAACACATGATCTATGTCAGTTAAACACACTAGTTTCTAGACAGCGAAGGGGATGCCTCCATGCCTATGGGGAGAGAGCAAATTAGCCAAGATTGCGTGTTCAGGCTCTCTTGCCCCACCTTTTGTAAATAATGACTATGTAACAGCTGAGATCACTTACAGCATTGTGCATCCACATCAGGAGGTACTTGCTTGGTCATGGGCTACTTTGTGCTATGCACATGTATCAGTTCAGTTCAGTTCAGTCGCTCAGTCATGTCCGACTCTTTGCAACCCCATGAATCGCAGCACACCAGTCCTCTCTGTCCATCACCAACTCCCAGAGTTCACTCAAACTCACGTCCATTGGGTCGGTAATGCCATCCAGCCAGCTCATCCTCTGTCGTCCCCTCTTCCTCCTGCCCCCAATCCCTCCCAGCATCAGAGTCTTTTCCAATGAGTCAACTATTCCCATGAGGTGCCCAAAGTACTGGAGTTTCAGCTTCAGCATCATTCCTTCCAAAGAACACCCAGGGCTGGTCTCCTTTAGAATGGACTGGTTGGATCTCCTTGCAGTCCAAGGGACTCTCAAGAGTCTTCTCCAACACATGTATAACCTCCACCTAAAAAGGGGAGGCATATTACTGTTGCATCATGGCTGTGTTTGTTGGGTCAGCCAGGAGAGGAGAGGATATAGTGTGTCTGCTGTTACAGGTACTGTACCATCCAGGAGAGAATAAACGCATGTGTAGTTCCTACAGCAACTTGAGTTTCATTCCAGTCTTCCAGCTCATGCATTGCCTACCCCAGGTTCAATGAATAGTACACACAGTGAGATGCAGCAAGACAATTGGCATCACGAATAGGATGATCAGAAATACAATGCCCATCCATGGAATGAAGTAGTGGAGAGGAGAGCGGCCAGAGGAGGGGACATGAGAGAGAGCCAGAACCAGGGGGGTTGGGAGCAGAGATACAGACCATGTGGTGTCCAAGAGGACTGGTTCTCCACTGACCACACCTTCTCAGGCTGTTGTGCTGGCCCCTCCTCATTTCCTAAACACCAAACTTTTCCCTGGGCACCATAACTCAATCCTCAAACCTCTTTTCTTCTCTGCTTTTATTCATATCTTAAGTCAAGGCTTTTCAAAATGTGGGCTGCCACCCATTAGTGGATGGTGAGGTTAAGTTGGAGGGCAATTACCAGTTATTTTTAATGAAATAAAAGAAATATCACTGAAAATGTCAGAGTACGACATCTGTGGTGAGGATCAGTTTTGTTTCATCCATTTTGAATCAGCATGCGTGTGCCTGTGTACCACATTGTAGCATGATACGCATTTCTCACTATAGCTGTGGTCCTAAAGTGAAAAGCACTGTTTTAGGTGATCTGATCTAGCGTCACAGTTTTAAATACCATCTCTATGCTAATACTTCAGAAATGCAAACTTGTATCTTCTATGGAACTTGACTGCTGAACTCCAGACTCATTTATTCAGTTACGTACTTGATATCTCAATTTGGATGTCTACCATCCAAACTTGCAAATCAATCTATTGAAAACTAATCTCATCAAATCCGAAAACCTGGTTCCACCCCAATGCTCTCCGTATGTACTGCCTGCTTCTCTTGTAGTCTTCCCATCTCAAAATAAGGCAATTTATTTTCTGGCTCCTCAGATCAAATTTTTTTCAGTCATCCTCAACTTCTCTTTCTCTCTCATACCCCCCATTTACTGCATCATCAAATTCTGTCAACTCACACTTCTATATCTATCAAGAATCTTACCACTTCTCACCACCTTCATGGCCTCCACCCTAGCCCAACTGCACCCTCATATTTTGTCCAGATTATTGGACTAGCTTCCTTCTTCTTCCCCTTCCCCTTCTCTTGTATATTCTCAAAAGAGAACCAAAGGGATCCTATACAAGTATAAAGGGGAACATATCCCTTCTCTAACTTAGAAGCCCTTAGGACTTCTCAATTTTATGAAAATAAAATCCAGTGTTACTAAAATGACTATAAGGCCATACATGAATATCTATAACTCACCACTCCTCCCTAATGTTATTTAATACTCTTCTTTTGACTGTTTTGCCCCTTCAGCCACTGTCTCCTTAAGTCTGAACTTATCAGACATGCTCCTACCTCAGGGCTTTGGTACATGCTATTCAAGTTATCTCAAAGGTTCTTATACCAAAAATATACAAGGCTGCATCTTTCATTGTATTCAGGCCACTATTTAAATGTCAGTTTGCAGATAGGCCCTCCCTCTACTCACAATCACTGTTTTCCTATTTTATTCTTCTCTGTAATACATATAACTATACATATCAGAAGGTTTAGATTTTTAAGGCTTGTATTTATCAAAAAGGGGCAAAAAATGAAATTTCAGTATACAATTTCCAGGAAATCAAAGATGTTCTACACCTTATAGAAAAGAGAAAATAAATGAATGAGAATAAAGGAAAGAAAAATAAAAACCTCAAAGTCTTACAAAAATGGTTAAAATTTAAGATGAGAACAAGTATTAAATTTTGAAAATAAAATTCTGAACCTGCAAACAAAATAAATGCAACAAAAATAGCTATAAGAATTAAATTTGAGAGATAGTACCAAAGAAACCTTCTTACTAAAGATCCTATGATTTGACTTAAAAAAATAAAATCTGGATCCTTTAAATAAATAAGAAGCCAAAGTTTAAATAGATAAGAAGCTTAAAATAATAAAGGAAAAGATAAAAGATTATGTCTAAAGATATTTCATCAATGATATAAAATATTTGAAATGTTAAAAAGTCAGACTTACAGATTAAACAAAATAAAAGATTAACAAATGAATTAAATATGAAAAACAGGTTAGAGAAAGAAATGGAAAATAAATAAGAACATAAAGTTTAAAGTTTAGGCAACTAGGTAAAGGAGGAAGAGGAAGCCAGATGAAAACTCTCAGGAATGAACGTCTGAGGAACATACTTGGGGCTCTTCTTCTGCTCGAGCAATGAGGGTGGGGACTGGGGTCTCCCTCTAACTTATCTCCTTTCTCCAATTTATAATTTATACCACCCCTAAATAAATACTCTGAGTAAACCAGTTCCAGTAAGCTTTAAATTATCTACACAGAGGATCCATAGCTCAATAGCTAGATATTCAAGACCCTTTGGAATCTGTCTTGAGATAGGATTGTATTTCTAATCTTATCTCCAGTCCTATCTTCCATGTCTTTCCAACATGAACCCACCTTTCTGTGAGGCCTTAATTCCTCATCACATTCCCACAGCTATGCCCTGCTCATATCAGCTTCCCTGCCTCGAACAGACTCTACACTCAATTTCCTGATGAACATGCTCCCTTTGCATCAAGGCATATTTTTACTAACTATACCACTGTCTTTTCTTGAGTATTCTAATGCTCTGATTTCACCATCTTTTCAACTTCTATAGTCTCAGCATCACCTGGGAACTCATTAGCATTTCAAATCCTCAGGCCCCATTTACACCTACTGAATCAATCTGTAGATGGGGCTCAGCAATATGTGCATTAACAAATCTTTGGGGGATTTTGATGCTAAAATTTAGGTTTTTTAAACGGAAGGGGAGGAAGTCAAGATGACAGAGTAGAAGGACTTGAATTCACTCCCTATAGCAAAAACATCAAAATTACACAAGTAACTGCTGAACAACCATCCACAAAGATTGGAACCTAACAAACAAGCTATTTTACATCAGAAGACAAAGAAGAAGCCACAGACAGTATGAGAGGCATATTTGCAATACCACTGGTTCCATACCCTCCAGGTGGGCAACCCACAAACTGGAAAACAATTCTATCACAGAGTTTCTCCCACAGGAGTGAGAATCCTGACCCCCACATCAGGCTCCCCAGTCTGGGGGTCTGGCATCAGGAAGAGAGGCCCCCAGAGCACCTGGCATTGAAGGCCAGCATGGCTTGATTGCAGAAATTCCACAGGATTGGAGGAATCCACTCTGCTGCTGCTGCTAAGTCGCTTCAGTCGTGTCCAACTCTGTGCAACCCCACAGATGGCAGCCTACCAGGGTCCCCCGTCCCTAGGATTCTCCAGGCAAGAACACTGGAGTAGGCTGCCATTTCCTTCTCCAATGCCTGAAAGTGAAAAGTGAAAGTGAAGTCGCTCAGTCATGTCCAACTCTTCGCGACCCCATAGACTCTAGCCTACCAGGCTCCTCCATCCATGGGAGTTTCCAGGCAAGAGTACTGGAGTGGGGTGCCATTGCCTTCTCTGTAATACACTCTAGGAAGGTGCAAACAAAGTCTTGTGCCCACTGGGACCCAGTGACTTCATAGGAGACTGGGCCAGACCTATCTGTTGATCTTGGAGGGATTACTGGAGAGGCAGAGGTAGCTGTGGCTCACTGTGGGGACAAGGACACTTGTGGTAGAAGTACTGGGGAGTACTCATTGGTGTGAGTTCTCCCAGAGGCTACCACTTTGATGCTAAGATAAAGTCCCACCCAACAGCCTGTAGATTCCAGTGCTGGGATGCCTCAGGTCAAACAATGAACAGGGTGGGAACACAGCCCAACCCACCAGCTGACAGGCTGTCTAAAGTCTTCCGTGGTCCACAGTCACCTCTAAACACAGTCATTGACATGGTCTGCCCAATAGAGGGACAAGACCCACCAGTGGGCAAGCACCAGTCCCTCCCAACAAGAAGTCTGCACAGGCCTCTAGAATAGTCTCACCTTCTAGGGGGCAGACACCAGAAGCAAAAGAGCTTCAATCCTATAGCCTGTGGAACAGATACAGACAGAAAAAATTAGACAAAATGAGGCAGCAGAGGAGTATGTCCCAGATGAAGGAACAAGATAAAACCCAAGAACAACTAAGTGACATGGAGATGGACAATCTACCAGGAAAAGAATTCAGAGTAATGACAGTAAAGATGATTCAAGATCTTGGAAAAAGAATGGAGGCACAGAGTGAGAAGATAGAAGAAATTTTTAACAAAGCTAGAAGATATAAAGAACAAACAATTGAATAATACAATAAATGAAATGAAAAATATACTAGAGGGAATTAATAGAATAAATGAGACAGGAAAATAGATAAGTGACCTGGAAGACTGAATGGTGGAAATTTCTGCTGTGGAACAGAATAAAGAAACAAGAATGAAAAGAAATAAGAACAGATTAAGATACCTCTGGAATAATATTAAACACACCAATATTCACATTACAGGGGTCCTAGATGGGGAAGAAAGTGAGAAATGGCCTGAGAAAATACTTAAAGACATAACAGCTGAAAGGTTCCCTAACAAGAAAAGAAACAGTCACCCAAGTCCTGCTGCTGCTAAGTCGCTTCAATCATGTTCGACTCTGTGCGATCCCATAGATGGTAGCCCACCAGGCTCCCCCATCCCTGGGATTCTCCAGGCAAGAACACTGGAGTGGGTTGCCATTTCCTTCTCCAATGCATGAAAGTGGAAAGTGAAAGTGAAGTCGCTCAGTTGTGTCCAACTCTTCGCGACCCCATGAACTGCAGCCTACCAGGCTCCTCCATCCATGGGATTTTCCAGGCAAGAGTCCAGGAAGTGCAAACAATCCTATACAAGATTAACCCAAGAAGGAACACAGAGAGACACACATTAACCAGATTGACAAAAATTAAAGACAAAGAGAAAACATTAAAAGCAACAAGGTAAAAAAGCAAATAACATGCAAGGGAATCCCCAAAAGATTATCAGAAAATTTGTCAACAGAAACTCTGCAGGTCAGAGGGTCAGTTCGGTTCAGTTCAGTTGCTCAGTCATGTCCGACTCTTTGCGACCCCATGAATCGCAGCATGCCAGGCCTCCCTGTTCATCACCAACTCCTGGAGTTCACTCAGACTCATGTCCATCGAGTCAGTGATGCCATCCAGCCATCTCATCCTCTGTCGTCCCCTTCTCCTCCCACCCCCAATCCTTCCCAGCATCAGAGTCTTTTCCAATGACTCAACTCTTCACATGAGGTGGCCAAAGTATTGGAGTTTCAGCTTCAGCATCAGTCCTTCCAAAGAACACCCAGGACTGATCTCCTTTAGGATGGACTGGTTATCTCCTTGCAATCCAAGGGACTCTCAAGAGTCTTCTCCAGCACCACAGTTCAAAAAGCAACAATTCTTTGGTGCTCAGCTTTCTTCACAGTCCAACTCTCACATCCATACATGGCCACTGGAAAAACCATAGCCTTGACTAGACGGACCTTTGTTGGCAAAGTAATGTCTCTGCTTTTCAATATGCTGTCTAGGTTGGTCATAACCTTACTTCCAAGGAGTAAGCATCTTTTAATTTCATGGTAGTGCCACAATATATTTAAAGTTATGAAAGGGAAAACTTACAACCAAGAATACTCTATCCAGCCAGGCTCTCATTCAGAGCTGACAGAGAAGTCAAAAGCTTTACAGACAAGCAAAAGCTAAAGAGAATTCAACACCACCAAACCAACATTACAAGAAATGCAAAAGGGAATTCTCTAGATGGAAAAGAAAAGGGCTTAACTAGAAACAAGAAAATTATGAATGGGAACGCTCACTGGTAAAGGTAACATACAAAAAATATAGGAAATCATCCACACACAAATGTAATCTCAAAACCAGCAATCATGAGAAGAGAATACAAATGCAGGATATTGGGTGCATTGGAAATTAAGAGACCAGCAACTTAAAGACAACTTGTGTGTGTGTGTAGACTCCTGTATGAAAACCTCATGGTAACTACAAACCAAAATTCTATACTAGATATACACATACACACAAAGAAAAAGAATTCAAGCATAATACTGAAGATAGGTATCAAATCGAAAAAGAAGAGAACAAAACAGGGAAGGAAAAAACAAAACAAAAACAAATCCAAAACAGTTAACAAAATGGCAGTAAGACACACATATTGATAATTACCTTAGATGTAAATGGATTAAATGCTCCAAAATATAGACTGGCTTGATAGATACAAAAATAAGACCCATATATATGCTGTCTACAAGAGACCCATTTTAGATCTAAGGACACAGAGAGACTGAAAGTGAGGGGATGGATAAAGCTATTCCATGCAAATAAAAATCAAAATAAACTTGGAGTAGCAATATTCATATCAGACAAAATAGTAACAGTCTTTACTTTAAAATAAAGTCTGTTACAAGAGACAAAGAAGGATACTAAATAACAATCAAGGGATCAATTCAAGAAGATATAACAATTGCAAATACGTATGCACCCAACATAAGAGGACCTTAATATATAAGACAAATGCTAACAGCCATAAAAGGAAAAATTGACAGTAACACAATAATAGTGGGGGGCTTTAACATGCCACTTATATCAATGGACAGATCTTCCAGACAGAAGATTAGTAAGGAAACACAGGCCTTAAATGACACATTAGACCAAACAGACTTAATTGATAATTATAGAGCATTCCATCTGAAAGCAGAATACACATTCTTTTCAAGTGCACTTAGAACATTCCCCAGAATAGTTCACATGTTGGGCCACAAATCAAGCATCAGTAAATTTAAGAAAGTTTAAATCATATTAAGCATCTTTTCCAACCACAACACTATGAGATAATAAATCAACTAAAAGAAAAATAAAAACCTGTAAAGCAAACAAACAAACATAAACACATGGAAGAGAAATGATACACTGCTAAACAATAAATAGATCATTGAAGAAGTCAAAGAGGAAATAAAAGAATACCTAGTGACAAATGACAATGAAAACACAATGACCCAAAACCTATGGGATGCAACAAAAGCAGTTCTAAGAAGGAAGTTTATGGCAATACAAGAAAAATCTCAAATAAACAACCTAAACTTACATCTAAAGCAACTAGGGAAAAAAGAATAAACAAAACTCAAAGTTAGTAGAAGGAAAGAAGTCATAAAGATCAGAGCAGAAATAAGTGATGGGAGAGGATTCAAATCAATGAAATTAGAAATTGAAAAGTTTCGACTAATACCACAAAAAGGCAAAGGATCATAAGAGAATACTACAAACAACTATATGCCAATAAAATGGACAACCAAGAAGAAATGAACAAATCCTTAGAAAGCTACAATCTCCCATGACAGAACCAGGAAGAAACAGAAAATATGAACAGACCAATCACAAGCAAAAGTCCAGCACCGGATGGCTTCATGGATAAATTCCATCAAACATTTGGAGACGAGTTAACACCTATCCGTCTGAAACTATTATAAAAAACTTAAGAGAAAGGAACACTTCGAAAATTTTTCTATGAGGCCACCATCGCTCTAATACCAAAACCAGAAAGACATACAACAAAGAAGGAAAATTATAGGCCAATATCACTAATAAACATAGATGCAGAAATCCTCAACAAAATCTTAGCAAACAGAATCCAGCAATTAAGGAATCACATGCTATGATCAAGTGGGATTTATCCCAAGGATGCAAGTATTATTTAATATTTGTAAATCAATCAATGTGATATACTACATTAACTAACTGAAGCATAAAAACCATATGATCACCTTAATAGATGCAGGAAAAGCTTTCGACATAATCCAACACCCATTGATGATAAAAACTCCCCAGAAAGTGAGCATAAAGGGTACATACTTCAACACAATAAAGGCCATATGTGACAAACCCACAGCTAACATCACACTCAACAGGGAAAACCTGAAAGCATTTCTTCTACAATCAGGAACAAGACAAGGATCTATTCTGGCCACTTTTATTCAAGATTGCTTTGAAAGTCCTAGACATGGCAATTAGAGAGCAAAAAGGGAATAAAAAAGAATACAAACTGGAAAAGAAGAAGTCAAACTGTCACTGTTTTCAGATGACATGATACTATACACAAGAAACCTTGAAGATGCTACCAGAAAACTATTAGTTAGTCAGAATTTGGTAAATTGCAGGATACAAAATTAATATGCAGAAATTGGTTGCATTTCTATATACTAACCATGAAACATGAGAAAAATAAATTAGGGAAACAATTTCATTTGCCATTACATCAAAAAGAATAAAATACCTAGAAATAAACCTATCTGAGGAGACAAAAGACCTATACTCCAAAAACTATAAGATACTGATGAAAGAAATTGAAGATGACACAGGTGGAAAAGTGTGCCATATTCTTGGATCAGAAAAATCAATATTATCAAAATCACTATACTACCCAAAGTAATCTACAAACTCAATGCAATCCCTATCAAATTACCAATACTATTTTCTGCAGATCTAGAACAAGAAATCTTAAAATTTGTGTGGAAAACAAAAGCCCCCAAATAGTACATGCAATCTTGAGAAAGAAAAATGGAGCTGGAGAAATAAGTCTCCCTGACTTCAGACTATATTATAAAGCTACAGAAATCAAAATAGTGTAGCACTGGCACAAAGACAGACTTATAGATCAATGAAACAGGAGAAATAAACCCACACACCTATGGTCAAATAATCTGACAAAAGGAAGCAAGAATATACAACAAAGACAGTCTCTACAATAAGTGGCACTTGAAAAACTGGACCGCTACATGTAGAAGAGTGAAATTAGAACATTCTCTAATACCATATACAAAAATAAATTCAGAATGGATTAAAGATCTAAATGAAAGACTGGACACTATAAAACCCTTAGAGGGAAAACATAGAACACTTTGTGACATAAATCACAGCAATAAAAATATAGTTTGGATCCACCTCCTAAGGTAATGAAAAATGAAAGCAAACAATTTGGACCTAATTAAATTTAAAGCTTTTGCACAGCAAAGGAAAGCATAAGCAAAATGAAAAGACAAGCCACAGAATGAGAAAAAAAAAAAATTATTTGCAAACAGTACAAATGACAAGGCAACAGGTCATGCAGCTCAATTAAAAAAAAAAAAATCCCAGTTGAAAAATGGGCAGACCTAAATGTCCTAAATGCACATTTCTCCAAAGCATATAGATGGTTAAAAAGCACATGAAAAGATGCTCAACATTGCTAATTATTAGAGAAACACAAATCAGAACTGCAATGAGGTCCCACCTCACACCAGTCAGAAATGGCCATCATTAAGAAGTCTACAAACATAAATGCTGGAGAGAGTTTGGAGAAAAGGCAACCCTACTACACTGTAGGAAATGTAAGCTGGAATGCAGGGACTATAAATTGGAACAGCCACCATGGACAACAATATGGAGGTTCCTGAAAAAACTGAATGTAGAACTACCATATGACCCAGAAATCCCACTCCTGGGCATATACCTGAAGAAATTCATAATTCAAAAAGATTCATGCACCCCAGTGTTCATTGCAGCCACTATTTACAACAGGACATGGAAGCAATCTAAATGTCCAACAGATGAATGTATTTAGATGTGGTACATATATACAATCGGATATTCAGTTCAGTCGCTCAGTCGTGTCCAACTCTTTGCAACCCCATGAATCGCAGCATGCCAGGCCTCCCTGTCCATCACCAACTCCCGGAGTTCACTCAGACTCACGTCCATTGGGTCGGTGATGCCATCCAGCCAGCTCATCCTCTGTCGTCCCCTTCTCCTCCTGCCCCCAATCCCTCCCAGCATCAGAGTCTTTTCCAATGAGTCAACTCTTCACATGAGGTGGCCAAAGTACAGGAGTTTCAGCTTTAGCATCATTCCTTCCAAAGAAATCCCAGGGCTGATCTCCTTCAGAATGGACTGGTTGGATCTCCTTGCAGTCCAAGGGACTCTCAAGAGTCTTCTCCAACACCACAGTTCAAAAGCATCAATTCTTCGGTGTTCGGCTTTCATCACAGTCCAACTCTCACATCTATACATGACCACAGGAAAAACCATAGCCTTGACTAGACGGACCTTTGTTCAGCCATAAAAAAAAAAATGAAATGCCATTTGCAGCAACATAGATGAACCTAGAAATTATCATATAAAGTCAGACAGAGAAAGACAAATATATGATATCACTTATATGTGGAACCTACAAAAATTGTACTCAGTGTAGAAAAGTGTTTGTACAAAAGAGAAACAGTCTCACAGACTTAGATAGCAAACTTATGATTAACAAAGGGGAAAGGTGGAGGGGGGTTGGAGGGATAAATTTGAAGTTTGTGATTACCATATATACACTACTATATACAAAATAATCAATAAGGATCTACTGTACAGCACAAAGAACTCTACTCAGTGTTCTGTAATAACCTATATGGGAAAGAATCTGAAAAAGAATAGATATATGTATATGTTGAACTGAATCACTTAACTGTACACCTGAAACTAACACAACATTGTAAAGCAACTATACTCCATGTCAGTTACAAATGAAAATAAATGAACTTTAAAAATTAAACATAAAGCTTATGAGTGACTAAAGTTTAAGGTTTACAATTATCTGTGTTATTTCATTTTCAGTTCATCAAACATGCTAGAATGTAGGCTCTAGAGTCAGGTTACCTAGGTCTGAATCCCATCTTGTCCCTTCTATGACCTTGAAAACTGCTCCTTTTCCTCTCCATACCTTAGTTTCCTCATTTGTTAGAGAGACACAGCATCCTAGTTCCTAGATCCCCTGCCTTCTGACTCTTCCCTATCTACCTGTTTAAAAAAATTTTTTTTAATTGAAGTATGGTTGACTTACAGTATTGTGCCAATTTCAGGTATACAGCACAGTGAGTCCAGTATTTATATATATCTATCCATCATCGCTCAGACAGTAAAGAATCTGCCTGCAAAGCAGGAGACCCAGATTCAGTCCTTGGGTTGTGAATCCTCTACTGAAAGGAATGGCTACACACTCCAGTATTCTTGCCCAGAGAATTCCTTGGATAGAGGAGCCTGGTGGGCTACAGTCAGTGGGTTCTCAAAGAGTTGGACATGACTGAGTGACTTACATTTTTTCCCCATTCTTTTTCAAGTTCCTTTCCTATATAAGTTTTACAGAATACTTAGTAGAGTCCCCTGTGCTATACAAGCCAGTAGATTTAGATTTCTTAAATGAATTTCTGTATGTACTTTACTGACTCTCCTGTGCTTCCGAAACACAAACTCTCAGTCATGGCATTCAAGTCAAGTCCCTCATGACTAATCAGCACATTTCCTACCATTCTCCACCTTGTTGCTTATACACCAGCAGAACTAAATTCCTTGCAGCACTCTCATTGCCCAGGAGAGCCATATGACTTCATATTGTTATCTTTCAGATATAGAGCTCGCTCTGGAACCCTACTCCACAACCCTGAACATGATCTGCAACCCCTCCCAGACTCACCTCTTCAGTGAAGCCCACCCCACCCTTCTCCTCTCTCTGATCCGCTCCATAAATGGTCACTTCTTTCTTTGAATTATCATTCTATCTGACACATAAAGCAGTTGCAAAGCTGCAGCTCCTCAAGGGGAAGTGGTACTCATGTGGGATTCTAACATGAAACACAGTATCTGACACATGGAAACATGTGCTCATGAAGAGTTTCCTAAGCGGGGGGCAGGGAGGATGATGAGCAGGATGCCAGTTTACTTGCCTGAGTCTCCCTCTAGACCATAAACTCTGAGAGCAGTGACATTGCCTAGCACATTTCATCAACGTATCTCCAATCCTACCCGTGCCTCCCCTGTACTCAGAGCTCAAGTGCTTGCTGGATAAATGAACGAATAGAAAGCTAACAATCATAGACAAACAGAGTAATTTCATCATAAAAAGGTAGAAAATAGAAATAGAAGAGAAATATTACCTGTTAGATATCAAGCACTCTCTGAAAGTAACTCGTTGAACCTTACAATATGTGAAATTTGAAATGTATCATCCCTCTTTGTGTGTGTGTGTGTGTGTGTGTATGTGTGTGTGTATAAAGTCACTCAGTTGTGCCTGACTCTTTGCAACCCCACAGACTGTAGCCTGTCAGGCTCCTCTGTCCATAGGATTTCCCAGGCAAGAATACTGAAGTGGGTTGCCATTTCCTTCTCCAGGGGATCTTCCTGACCCAGGGATCTAACTCATGTCTCTTATGTCTCCTGTATTGATAGGTGGGTTCTTTACCACTGCACCACCTAGGAAGCCCCATCATCCTTCTTTAAGAGAGGTTAAAGCTGAGACTCAAATCAGTTAAAGTAACTCACCCAAGGTCAAACAAATAGGGTCGAAAGTCAAATTTGAACTAAGATTGGTCTGGTATCAAATATTCCACTAAATTGTGGATTCTTTTTTCCTTAAGAAGCTTGTTACTTAAATAACATTAACGGAAGTAAGGGACAGTGACTGGATGCCAGAGGAAAGATATCACAGTGATTACAGAAGGAAGAAAGGCAGGGGAGATCAGGGTGTTTGGGGGAGGGTAGTATGGGGCAAAGGAGACAGAAATGGAATGTGGAAAGTCATAGCATGCTGATGAGAAACACTGAGAAAGAGAACTGTGAATAATCAAAATGAATAATAAGGAATAATGGGATGAAGCCCAGGAAGGACAGGCAATGACCACAAAAAAGAAAAAAAAAAAAAAAAAGAGTTCAAGGAGACTATTAACAAGGGCAGGAAATGCTAACAGTTTTGGAAACATTATCAAAAGCAAACCCACAGGGCCTTTCTGCATCTTCAGCACCTCTGGCTGCTAAGCAAGTTACAGTAAAATCCAGAAGTAGGGCAGAGAAGCTCTGCGTGGGAGTTCAAACCACGTCAGCTCCAGGCCCCGGGGGGATTGCCCCGGGGCATGGCCAGGGACCTCTCCAAGGTCTGAGAGTTTCATCAGAAGTGGGCAGGGACAGGGTCCCTGCCTGGTGATCTGCTGGAGCTACTGGCCATCTTTAACTGGAGAAGTCTGGAGGGGCTCACAGGAATCTTAAAACTTTTAAGAGGAAAAACAGAAAGTCAAGACAATATAGAGGCAGCAGCTTTACGATTCTTTGGCTTCAAATACAACTTATGCAAAGCTTTGAAGGGTAGGAAGGATGTAGGTGAGCAGAGAGGGAAGGATAGGGTATTTTAGGAGGGGAAATTCCCTGAGCAAAGATTCTCAGGCAGGAATTAGCCTGTGATCATGTGTGTGTGCGTGTGTGTGTGTGTGTGTGTGATCGTGTGTGTGTGCCCATTCGTGCAAGGGATGGGGAAAGTCCAAAAAAGGGACACTCCTGCTTGTACTGGATATGTAAATTTTTTTCTCTAGTGAAGTTTGGACTGAAGTTCTTCTTGGAATATATCTTTCAGATCACAGCATCATCTTAAGACCAAATGGAACCTCAGAGAATCTCCTCCCAGACCCGTCCAGTAAAATGGAGCCAGTCGGTTTATGTGACTTGATCAAGAAAATATGAAAAAAAAAATAATTACAGTACATTTTATGTTGTTAAATGCTAAATAAATTCAAGGATAATGTAATTACTAGGACATTTTTGAGAAGGACAAGGCCTCCCTCCATCCTCCCTTGTTTCCTTCTTCTTTCTCTCCATTACTATTTATTAAGTACCAACTACATGACAAGCACAGTGTAAATGAAAAGACTGACATGCTCCTTGCTTTCATGAAGCTTACATTCTCTGGGGAGAGAAGAGAGGGTGGGATGTGGGGAGAGGGAAGAGGTGAGGCTGCCTTCTTCTAGTTCAGTCAACTGGGCCTGATTTTTTAGTCCCATGTAAAAAAAAAAAAAAATCAAGTAGTTTGTATTCAGTTTCCATTTCTACTTCCTGAGTATATTTCTAACTTTTCACAAAGATAGCCAAGTTTAACAAGAATTAAGACAATGTGAGTAATTTATAGATTAGTAAACATGGTGACAAAACATGTGGGGAAGTTTCAACCTTTATAATAATTAAAGAATATAATTTAAAACAAGTGTAAGCCACTACTTTACATTCAGTGAATTAATGTAAAAATACATTTATATTTCATAAAATAATGAAGTTGTTCAATCACTTTGGAAGGTCATCTGGCAGTATATAATAAGTGCTATAGGATTTGTCCTATCTTATGATAGTCTCATTTTGACCAATATATTTCAAGAAAAGAGTCTAGAGAAATATGTATTGAAAATGTCATCAGATATAATATTCAAAGTCCTTTTAAATGATTGACAAGGTAAAGAGAAAACAGAATTTTAAGATCCTATAAAGGGGCTCCTCATCCTGTTATAACAGGAAAAACTCATGATGAGTCACCAAAGCCCATGGACATGGGTAAATAAACCCTGAACCCATATTTTCCCTGAGGCTGTTATGCAGATAATAGGTCTGGGAAATATTAACAGGTGTCCCTTGGGGAAAGAGTTTGGGGGTCAAGTGTGTCTTAAGAAAGCTGAAAAGTACAAACCAAAAAAAAAAAAAAGGATTTATCCTTAGGACTTTATGTTCTGTGTATTTCTGAGGGGGATTTCTACAGAAGTCATTCGTACACTAATTTGGTAAAAAGATCCTGATTGCTAGAAGCATCTGGAGAGTTAATTTTGTATAGAAGATCTGTCATGGAATACTGAGGTTTATATTTACCCAATTTTGAAAGAAAAGGATCCAATAAAATTTAAACAAAAGCCAATTGCATTATTCAGTTGCATTATTCAGTTCTGTAAAATATCCTGAATATTTTACATAAATAAAGTCTTTGTATTCATATTATTTTATATGAGTATATCCTACTTACTTCACATTATCTCACATTTCCAATAATTGACATAGTTGACATAATCTTATAATTATATATATCTATAACTTTGAAATACCATGAAGCACATGACCATTCTCAATTGAATTAAACAAATATGCAATATTATTGTTTAGGATCTGGGTTCTCATCATTTTTCTTATGCAAAAACATCTCAGGAATAACATAGGTTCTCATCAGTAATCATGGCTCATTTTGATGATTGTCTCAGAATCTTCCAGGAGAGGGAGGTTGAGGTGGGAAAGGTTGTACTTGCAAGGAAACTCATAGATGACTTTTGTTGGCCCTTCCCACCTCTGTCCTGGTTGGAAATCACTGTCTTAGACCCTGTAAATTAGGCAAAGTTCTAACCCTTAAGAGGCTTACAAAAAATCATCAGTTACATGTTCACACCCATACATACGTCCCTTCTCCTCCTGCCTTCAGTCTTTTCTAGCATCAGGGTCTTTTCCAATGAGTTGGCTCTCATTAGGTGGCAAAGTATTGGAGCTTCAGCTTCAGCATCAATCCTTCCAATGAATATTCAGGGTTGGTTTCCTTTAGGATTGACTGGTTTGGTCTCTTTCTGTCCAAGAGACTCTCAAGAGTCTTCTCCAAGATGGCAGAGGAGTAAGTGGATGTGGAATACATCTCTCTCCATGGATACATCAGGAATACACCTTCAGACACAGAAGTGCATGCAGAACACCAGCTCAGAGGGGACAGGAGTACCTGACCAGAGGAAAAGAATATACAGAACCACGCAAGACTCAGTAGGATGAAGGAACTAGGGGGAAAAACAGGAGTGTTAGTAGGACTGGACATGCCCTTGGCAGGTGGGGGAACTGAAGCAGGGGTCCGATCCCCACATCTGGGCAATTGTCTGAGTCAGAGGAGAAACATTTAAGATTGAGAGTGAAACAGCTGCTTGTGGCACCCTAAATGGAATGAGAATCAGACAGGCCTTGCCACAGCCATACATACCCTGGACAGGGAATGCAGGTCCCCTAGAAGGCACAGCAGCTTGGAGCTGGAGTTTAGGGATTGTGGAGAAATCCCAGTACGAGGGCTGCTGTTGACTGCAGAGAGATGGGATAGAGGGGATGTGAGGGAAGAGACTGTAGTGGGAAATGTCTGTGGAGGAAAGACAGGCATCCATGGAATAAGGTGATACTGCTGAGTAACACGTAGTTGGTGGAGCCGTCACCATAGCCTCTCTCTCCCCACACTCCAGCATCCAGAGGTGAACAACAGAGAGGCTGGCCCATCATACGCCTGATACACTGAACTACAGAGTAGGACCCTACCCAGGGTGCCCCTTTAAGTGCCTGACATGCCGATCTACAGTAGGACTGCAGCCAGGGGGTCCCCTCTATATGCCTGATGTGCCGAACAACAGAGAAGGATCCCAGGTAAGGGAGCCCTCTAAGTGTCTGAATAGGGAGAGCTATGGAGAAAAACTGGCCAAAGAGGCCTTCTGATAAGCTGCTACAAGAGGCTCAAAAAAAAAAAAAAAAAGACTCTGATAGGGCCATAACTCCTGTGGCAGAGACAGTCCATGTCCCTGCACACTTGGTGCTGCCAGGGTCCCTGTAAGCCAAGCAGCTGTGCTACCTTCATGCTCAACCTCACTGGGGCAGAACTGTCACAGGCAAAAAAGTTTTGAATCCATGCATTCAGGGTCACTTCAATCATATCCAGCTCTTTATGACCCTGTGGACTGTGGCATGCCAGGCTTCTCTGTCAAGGGGCTTCTCCAGGCAAGAATGTTGGAGCGTATTGGCCAATACTGGTTGCCATACCCTTCTAAAGCACTGTATTTCCTGCAGCCCTAGCTACCAACTCCCCTTAGTGGCTGGTGCTGCCAGAATCCCTGTAACCCAAGCAACTGCGCAACCTCCACACCTGGCACTCATTGTGGCAGACCCAAATCCTCCAAGGCAGCCTCAGGAGCAAACCCCAGTGGATGACCCACATGCAAAGGTGTAAATAAAACCACTCTTGAAACCCAGAGGCAGTGTGGCTAAGGAAGAAGACTCAAAACCTTCCCACAAGCTGTACAAGCTGAAGATTAAATCCAAATGACCAGCTAGGCAGACTCTGTGTCTATGGCATACATAAAAGGACATTGAGAGTTCCCACAAAACAAAACGCACTAGTTCTGATAGCTGTGGACATTGGAGGCAAGAACACACAGGAGTAGGACTAGATTAGCATCTGAGCTGCCCCCACAGCAGGTGCAGAGATCAGCACAGTGTTGGAGGGCATCCTAGGGAGGTGAGGTGGACTGTGACTCCCAGTGAGGGAAAGGACACTGATAGCAGTGACCCAAGAAAAACATTTATTATTTTTTTGTTTTTACTTGTTCTGTAGATACTTTCAGATTTTTCCCCTCCCCCACCCTGCCCCATTGCAGTTATTGATTTTATTGGCACTGTGAAATCTAATTAAGCTTTTGAGGTTTTTTTTTTTTTTTCCCAGTTACATTTTTTATTGTTGTTATAAACCTCTGCCTCTACACTGGGCTTCTGCTGTTCTGTGGAGTTTTCCTTTTTCTTTTCTTCTTCTTCTTCCTTTTTTTTTTTTTTTTTTTTGTCTCTTTTTTAATTTTATTTTTTTAAACCTGTTATTATTTTTTCTACATTTATTTCTTTGTTGCTTCTCTTACTGCTCTTTTCCCCTTGAACCTAATTTTTAATGTATATAAATCCTCTTTATCTACATCTATTTAACTTTGGGTGTCTGTTCTTTCTTTCTTTTTTCTTTCTTTTCCTCTCAATATATTTGTTAGTTTTGTTTTGATTGCTTTATTCCCCAGTTGGCACCTTGCTTTAGTTTTGTTTTCCAGTTTGTGCTTTAGTTAGTTTTGTTCTTAACTGGTAGGTATAATTTTTTATTTCCTTTCTTTGCCAGGTCAATCTATTGTACTTTATATTTGCTGGATTGCTTTGATTTTACGTATGGGTATATATGTATATGTGTGCATTCCATTATTTAGTATTTGCCTGATTTTGTAACTGCCATCTGGGGTTCATCTTTGGTTACTTGTTTTTGGGTATTTGTTTTAATCTCACTTAATGCCATAATAAACCACCTGTGGGATCTTCATTCCTGACCAGAGATCAAACCGTGAGCCTGTGGAGTGGGAGTGCTGACTCCAAGACCCTAGACTACCAGAGAACTAACCTTAGGGAGTATCAAATAGTGAAAATTCACACAAAGGAAACCACTTGAATACAAGACCCACCATCACCCGACCACCAGTAGCACCCTGTGCATGATATCTCATCTAAACAACAAAACAAAAATACAAACCTACTCATCAGCAGACAGGATTACCACCTCACTCAATCTTGCCCATCAGAGGAAAAACAAACAAACAGACAAACAAAACTCAGCAAAAATCTCACCCAATACAAAGCTTACACAACCCACTGGACCAACCTTAGGAGGGCAGAAACCAAAAGGAAGAAAGAATTCAACCTTGAAGCCTGGGAAAAGGAGACCTCAAACACAATAAGTTAAAAAAAAAAAAATGAAAAGGCAGAGAAATACTACACAAATGAAGGAAAAAACTAGAAACACAGAAGTTCAAATAAATGAAGAGGAAATAGGCAAACTACCTGAAAATGAATTCAGAATAATGATAGTAAAGATGATCAAAAACCTCAAAAACAGAATGGAGAAAATGCAAGAATCAATTGACAAAGACCTAGAAGAATTAAAGGATAAACATACAGAGACAAACAACACAATTACTGAAATTAAAAATACTCTAGAAGGAATCAGTAGCAGACTCTCTGAAGCAGAAGAACGAATCAGTGAGTTGGAAGATAAAATGCTCTGAAGAGAAGAATAAAGTAAAAAGAATGAAAAGAACTAAGGATAGTCTCAGAGATCTCTGGGACAGTATCAAACGCATGACCATTCAAATTATAGGGGTCCCAGAAGAAGAAGAGAAAAATAAAGGATATGAGAAAATTTTTGAAGAGATTATAGTTGTAAATTTACCCAACATGGAAAAAGAAACAGTCAATCAAGTTCAAGAGGTACAAAAAGTTCCATACAGGATAAACCCAAGGAGAAACATGGCAAGACACATACTAATCAAACTAACAAAGACTAAACACAAAGAAAGAATATTAAAAGCAGCAAGGGAAAAGCAACAAGTAACATAAAAGGGAAACCCCATAAGTTTAACAGCTGATCTTTCAGAAGAAACTCTGCAGGTCAGAAGGGAATGGCAGAATATATTTAAAGTACTGAAAGGGAAATATTTACAATCAATATTACTGCACCCAGCAAAAATCTCATTCAAAATTGACAGAGAAATAAAAAGCTTTTCAGACAAGCGAAAGTTGAGAGAATTCAGTACTACCAAACCAGCTTTACAACAAATGTTAAAGGGACTTATATAGTCAAGAAATACAAGAGAAGAAAACAGATCCAGAAAATCAACCCCAAACAGTTAAGAAAATGGCAATAGCAACGTATATATCAATGATTACTTTACATGTAAATGGACTAAATACTCCAAACAAAAGACACAAACTGGCTGGATAGATACAAAAACAAGACCCATACATACACTGTCTACAAGAAAACCACTTTAGACCTAAAGACACATATGACTGAAAGTGAGAGGATGGAAAAATATATTCCATGCAAATGAGAAGCAAAAGAAAGCTGGAGTAGCAATCCTCACATCAGACAAAATAGACCTTAAAATAAAGAAGATTACAAGAGATAAGGAAGGACACTACGTAATGATCAAGGAATCAATCCAAGAAGAAGATATAATAATTGTAAACATCTATGCACCCAACATAGGAGCACCTCAATACATAAGACAAACACTAACAGACATAAAAGGAGAAACTGACAATAACACAATAATAGTAAGAGACTTTAACACCCCACTCACACCAATGGACACGTCATCAAAACAGAAAATTAATAAAGAAACACAAGTCTTAAATGATACATTAGATGAGATGGATCTCATTGATATCTTCAGGACATTCCATCCAAATGCAGAATACATCATCTTCTCAAGTGCACATGGAATATTCTCCAGGGTAGACCAGGCTTGATTTGGGTCACAAACCAAACCTCAGTACATTTAAGAAAATTGTATCAAGCATCTTCTCCACTACAGCTCTATGAGACTAGATATCAATTATAAGAAAAAAAAACAACTGTAAAAAACAAAAGCACATAGAGATTAAACAACATGTTTTGAAATAACCAATGGTTTACTGAAGAAATCAAAAGGGAAATAAAAAAATTTCTAGAAACAAATGACAATGGAAACATGACAACTCAAAACCTATGGGATGCAGCAAAACAGTTCTAAGAGGGAAGTTCATAACAATACAATCCTACCTCAAGAAACAAGAGAAATATCGAATAGACAACCACACTTTACAACTAAAACAACTGGAAAAAGAAGAACCAAAAAAAGCCCCCAAAATTGAAGGAAATAAATCATAAATATCAGAGTAGAAATAAATGAAAAGGAAATGAAAGAACCAATAGTAAAGATTAATAAAACTAAAAGCTGGTTCTTTGAGAAGATAAACAAAATTGACAAACC
Organism: Bos indicus x Bos taurus; assembly: GCF_003369695.1. Lineage (NCBI taxonomy): Eukaryota > Metazoa > Chordata > Mammalia > Artiodactyla > Bovidae > Bos > Bos indicus x Bos taurus. The sequence continues at coordinate 39,684,391 of NC_040091.1, read as the reverse complement.
TTTAGCCAGACTCAGAAGGAAAAAGAGAGAAAAGTCAAATCAACAAATTAAAAATAGAAAAGAAGAGGTTAAAACAGACAATGAAGAAATACAAAGGATTATAAGAGACTATCATGAACAACTGTATGGCAATAAAATGGATAACCTGGAAGAAATGGATAGGATCTTAGAAAAGTTCAATCTTCCAAGACTGAACTAGGAAGAAATAGAAATTATGAACAACCCAATTGCAAGCATTGAAATTGAAGCTGTGATCAAAAATCTTCCAGAAAACAAAAGCCCAGAACCAGATGGCTTCACAGGAGAATTCTATCAAACATGTAGAGAAGAGCTAATGCCTAGCCTTCTAAAAATCTTTCCAAAATTTGCAGAGGAACAAACACTTCCAAACTCATTCTGTGAGGCCACCATCACCCTGATACCAAAACCAGACAACAACATCAGACAAGAAAGAAAACTACAGGCCAATATCACTGATGAACATAGATTCAAAAATCCTCAACAAAATTTTAGCAAAGAGAATTCAGCAACACATCAAAAAGCTCATACACCTTGATCAAGCTGGGTTTATTCCAGGAATGCAAACATTCTTCAATATATGCAAATCAAGCAATGTGATACACCATATTAACAAATTGAAAGATAAAACCATACGATAGTCTCAATAGATGCAGAAAAAGCCTTTGACAAAATTCAGCACCCATTTATGATTAAAACTCTTTAAAATATGGGCATAGAAGGAACCTACCTTAACATAGTAAAAGCCATATATGATAAGCCTACAGCAAACATTATTCTCAATGGTGAAAAACTGAAAGCATTCTCCCTAAGACCTGGAACAAGACAAGGGTGTCCACTTTCACCACTATTATTCAACATAGTTCTGGAAGTCCTAGCTACAGCAATCAGAGAAGAAAAAGAAATAAAAGAAATCCAGATTGTAAAAGAACAAGTAAAGCTCTCACTCTTTGCAGATGACATGATAGTGTACATTGAAATCCCTAAAGACAGTATCAGAAAATTGCTAGAGCTAATCAGTGAATTTAGCCAAGCTGCAGGAAACAAAATCGATACACAGAAATCACTTGCATTTCTATATACTAACAATGAAAAATCAGAAGGAGAAATTAAGAAATCAATCCCATTCACCACTGTAACAAAAAGAAATAAATATTTAGGAGTAAACTTACTTATGAGATGGCTGAATGGCATCACTGACTTGATGGACGTGAGTCTGAGTGAACTCCTGGAGTTGGTGATGGACAGGGAGGCCTGGCATGCTGCGATTCATGGGGTCGCAAAGAGTCAGACACAACTGAGCGACTGCACTGAACTGAACTGAACTGACCACTCCAGTACTTTGGCCACCTCATGCGAAGCGTTGACTCATTGGAAAAGACTCTGATGCTGGGAGGGATTGGGGGCAGGAAGAGAAGGGGATGACAGAGGATGAAATGGCTGGATGGCATCACTGACTCGATGGACGTGAGTCTGAGTGAACTCCGGGTGTTGGTGATGGACAGGGAGGCCTGGCATGCTGCAATTCATGGGGTTGCAAAGAGTCAGACACAACTGAGTGACTGAACTGAACTGAAGGCAACAAAAGAACTGTACACAGAAAATTATAAGACACTAATGAAAGAAATCAAAGATTACATAAACAAATGGAGAGATATTCCATGTTCCTGGGTAGGAAGAATCAATACTGTGAAAATGACTATACTACCAAATGCAATCTACAGATTCAATGTGATCCCTATCAAATTACCAATGGCATCTTTCACAGAACTAGAACAAAAAAATTAACAATTGATATGGAAACACAAAATACCCCAAATAGCCAAAGCAGTCTTGAGAAAGAAGCATCGAACTGGAGGAATCAACATTCCTGACTTCAGATTATACTACAAAGCTACCGTCATAAAGACAGTATGGTACTGGCACAAAAACAGAAATATAGACCAATGGAACAAGGTAGGAAACCCAAAAGTAAATCCATGCACCTATGGGTACCTTGTTTTTGACAAAGGAGGCAATAATACATAATGGGGGAAAGACAGCCTCTTCAATAAGTTGTGCTGGGAAAACTGGACAGCTACATGTAAAAGAATGAAATTAGAACACTTCTTAACACTATCAGTTCAGTTTAGTTCAGTTGCTAACTCATGTCTGATTCTTTGCGACCCCATGAATTGCAGCACACCAGGCCTCCCTGTCCATCACCAACTCCCGGAGTCTACCCAAATTCATGTCCATTGAGTCGGTGATGCCATTCAAGCATCTCATCCTCTGTCATCCCTTTCTCCTCCTGCCCTTAATCTTTCCCAGCGTCAGGATCCTTAACACTATACACAAAGATAAACTCAAAATGGATTAAAGACCTAAATGTAAGGCCAGAAATTGTAAAATTCTTAGAGGAAAAATAGGCAGAAAACTCGATGACATAAATCAAAGCAAGATCCTCTATGACCCACGGTTCCTACAGTAATGGAAATAAAAACAAAAGTAAACAAGTGAGACCTGATTAAGCTTAAAAGCTTTTGCACAGCAAAGGAAACTATAAGCAAGATGAAAAGACAATCCTCAGAATGGGAAAAAATAATAGCAAATGAAACAACTGACAAAGGATTAATTTCCAATATATACAAGTAACTCATACAACTCAATGCCAGAAAAACAAAGAATCCAATCAAGAAGTGGGAAAAGACCTAAACAGACATTTCTCCAGCGAAGACATACACATGGCTAACAAACACATGAAAAGATGCTCAACACTGCTCATTATTAGAGAAATGCACATCAAAACTACAATGAGATATCACCTCACACTGGTCAGAATGGCCATCAACAGGTCTGAAAATGAAAGTAAAATTGTTAGTTGCTCAGTTGTGTCCAACTCTTTGCCATCCCATGGACTATACCCCACCATGATCCTCTGTCCATGGGATTCTCTAGGCAAGAATATAGGAGTGGGTTGCCATTTCCTTCTCCAGGGGATCTTCCCAACCCTGGGATTGAACCTGGGTCTCCTGCATTGCAGACGGATTCTTTACCATCTGGGCCACCAAGAAAGCCCATAATCAGGTCTACAAACAATAAATGCTGGAGAGGGTGTGGAGAAAAGGGAACGCTCTTGCACTATTGGTGGGAATGTAAATTGATACAGCCACTATGGAAGGTGGTATGGAGATTCCTTTAAAAACTAGGAATAAAACCACCATGCTGCTGCTGCTAAGTTGCTTCAGTCATGTTTGACTGTGCGACCCCATAGACTGTAGCCCACCAGGCTCTTCTGTCCCTGGGATTCTCTAGGCAAGATTACTGGAATGAGTTGTCATTTCCTTCTCCAATACATGTGTACATGCATGCTAAGTCGTTCAGTTGTGTCCGACTGTGTGCAACCCTGTGGACAGCAGCCCACCAGGCTCCTCTGTTCATAGGATTCTCTTGACAAGAACACTGGAGTGGGTTGCCACCATATGATCCAGCATTCCCACTCCTAGGCATATACCCCGAGGAAACAAAAATTGGAAAAGACACATGTACCCCATTGTTCATTCCAGCACTATTTACAATAGCTAAAACATGGAAGCAGCCTAGATGTCCATCAACAGATGAATGTTTAAGGAACGTTCATTGTGGTATATACACACAATGGAATACTACTCAGCCATAAAAAGGAATGCATTTGAGTCAGTTCTAGTGAAGTGGATGAACCTAGAACCTATTATACAGAGTGAAGTAAGTCAGAAAGAGAAAGGTCAATATCATATTCTAACACATATATATGGAATCTAGAAAAATGGTACTGAAAAATTTATTTACAGGGCAGCAAGGGAGAAACAGACATAGAGAATAGACTTATGGACATGGCAAGAGGGGAGGAGAGGGTGAGATGTATGGAAAGAGTAACATAGAAACTTACATTACCATATGTAAAATAGATAACCAACAGGAATTTGCTGTATGGCTCAGGAAACTCTAACAGGGCTCTGTATCAAGCTAGAGGGGTGGGATGGGGAGGAAGATGGAAGGGAGGTTCAAACAGGAGGGGATATATGTATACCTATGGCTGATTCATGTTGAGGTTTGACAGAAAACAACAAAATTCTGTAAAGCAATTATCCTTCCACTAAAATATAAATAAATTTTAAAAAATAATTTAAAAAGTCTTCTCCAACACCACAGTTTGAAAACATCAATTCTTCGGCATTCAGCCTTCTTTATGGTACAACTCTCATTAATTCTACACATGACTACTGGAAAAACCATAGCTTTGACTAGACATATCTTTGTCAGCAAAGTGATGTCTCTGCTTTTTAACACACTCTCTAGGTTTGTCATAGCTTTTCTTCCAAGGGGAAAGTGTCTTTTAATTTCATGACTGCAGTCACCATCCATAATGATTTTGGAGCCCAAGAAAATAAAATTTATCACTGTTTCCATTTTTTTCCTTTTCCTATCTATTTGCTATGAAGTGATGGGACCAGATGCCATGATCCTAGTTTTCTAAATGCTGTTTTAAGCCAGCTATTTCACTCTCCTCTTTCACCTTCTTCAAGAGGCTCTTTAGTTCTTTGCTTTCTGGAATTAAAGTGGTATTATCTACATATCTGAGGTTGTTGATATTTCTCCTGGCAATCTTGAGTCCAGCTTGTAAGTCATCCAGCCCAGCATCTCTGTTTTTCCTCGAATCTGTTCCCTTTTCTCTGAGGACTTCCACAGTGGCCTCCTAAATGCTCTTCTCTCATTTTCACTTTCTCTGTTTATAAATCCATTCTCTCTACATCATTCTGAAAAATCTTTCTCAAATATAAACCAGGCCTGTCTCTCATTATTGTTTAGTCGTTAAGTCATGTCTGACTCTTGCAATCCCATGGATGGTAGCCCACCAGGCTGTCCATGGGATTTCCCAGGCAAGAATATTGGAGCAGGTAGCCATTTCCTTCCCCAGGGGATCTTCCTGATCCAGGGATCATACCTGTGTCTTCTGTATTAGAGGGGAATTCTTTACCACCAAGCCACCAGGGAAGCCTTGCTTCCTTCTCACTTAGAGTAAAACCCAAAGTTCCTGTTAAGATGGAGTAAACAAAGCCCTGAATCATAAGGTCCCTACTCAGCTTCCCCCACCCCGCCCCACCCTCATCTCACAGTAGGATGCAGGCACTCTGTCTCCCTTTCTTTTCTAGAACTTTCCTCCCTCAGGAACTTTGCACTTGCTCCTCTTTGCTTGGAGTAACATCCCCAGACAAAACAGTTAGGCTGAGGCCTGGAGGACAAAAGGGAGCCTATTTCTAATATTAGAGATACCAAGGGAACATTTCATGCAACGATGGGCACAATAAAGGACAGAAATGGTAGGGACCTAATAGAAGCAGAAGATATTAAGAAGAGATGGCAACAATACACAGAAGAACTGTACAAAAAAATATCTTCAGGACCCAGATAACCATGGTGGTGTGATCACTCACCTTCAGCCAGACATCCTGGAACGCATAGTCAAGTGGGCCTTAGAAAGCATTAGTATGAACAAAGCTAGTGGAGGTGATAGAATTCCAGTTGAGCTCTTTCAAATCATTAAAGATGATGCTATGAAAGTGCTGCACTCAATATGCCAGCAAATTTGGAAAACTCAGCAGTGGCCACAGAACTGGAAAAGGTTAATTTTCATTCTAATCCCAAAGAAAGACAATGCCAAAGAATGTTCAAACTATTATGCACTTGCACTCATCTCACACGCTAGTAAAGTAATGCCCCAAATCCTCCAAGCCAGGCTTCAACAGTATGAACTGAGAACTTCCAGGTGTTCAACTTGGATTTAGAAAAAGCAGAGGAACCAGAGATCAAATTGCCAACATCTGTTGGATCACCAAAAAAGCAAGAGAGTTCCAGAAAAACATCTACTTCTACTTCATTGACTACACCAAAGCTTTTAACTGGGTGGATCATGACAATCTGTGGGAAATTCTTTAACAGATGGGAATACCAGACCATCTTACTTGCCTCCTGAGAAATCTGTATGCAGATCAAGAAGCAACAATTAGAACCAGACGCAGAACAATGGACTGGTTCCAAATTGGAAAAGGAGTACATCAAGGCTGTATACTGTCACCCTGCTTATTTAACTTCTGTGCAGACTACATCATATGAAATGTCAGGCTGGATGAAGCACAAGCTGGAATCAGGTTGCAGGGAGATATATTAATAACCTCAGATACGCAGATGACACCACCCTTATGGCAGAAAGTGAAAAAGAACTAAAGAACCTCTTGATGAAAGTGAAAGAGGAGAGTGAAAAAGTTGGCTTAAAACCCATCATTCAAAAAACTAAGATCATGGCATCCAGTCCCATCACTTCATGGCAAATAGATGGGGACACAATGGAAACCGTGACAGACTTTATTTTCTTGGGCTCGAAAATCACTGTGGATGGTGACTGCAGCCATGAAATTAAAAGATGCTTGCTCCTTGGAAGAAAGGCTATGACTAACCTAGACAGCATATTATAAAGCAGAGACATTACTTTGCCGACAAAGGTCCATCTAGTCAAAGCTATGGTTTTTCCAGTAGTTATGTATGGATGTGAGAGTTCGACCATAAAGAAAGCTGAGTGCTGAAGATTGATGCTTTTGAATTGTGGCATTGGAGAAGGCTCTTGAGAGTCTCTTGGACTGCAAGGTGATCAAACCAATCAATCCTAAAGGATATCAGTCCTGAATATTCATTGAAAGGACTGATGCTTAAGCTGAAACTCCAATGCTTTGGCTACCTGAGATGAAGAACTGACCCTGATGCTGGGAAATATTGAAGGCAGGAGGAGAAGAGGATGACAGAGGATGAGATGGTTGGATGACATCACCAATTTGATGAATATGAGTATGTGCAAGCTCTGGTAGTTAGTGATGGACAGGGAAGCCTGGCATGCTACAGTCCATGGGGTCGTAAAAAAGTCAGATGCAACTGAATTGAACTTATCGCCAATATAGTTGCTCCCTGACCTCCCTGTCTGCCATGCTTCTCTCTGTGTTTCAGTCTCACAATAACATTTATTTCCTGCATAACACTTTTCTTTGAAAGATAATTATCTGTTCACTTATTAATAAATTGCTCCCACAAAACTAAGCACCCTGATAGCAAGATGCTTGTCTGCTAATTCATTCCTGTTTTCCCAGGAACTCACACAGCTCCTGCCACAGTTTTCATGTTCAAAAAACATTTGTTAAGTGAATTAATGAATGAAGAGTATAAACCCATAAGTAATATACCAATTGAAATCTCATGGCTCAATCTCATATCTCAAGTTAATATACTGTGTTGAAGTTAATGTTCATCACTGTCGTGTCTGATTGTTTGTGACCCCATGGACTGTAGCCCACCAGGCTCCTCTGTCCATGGAATTCTCCAAGCAAGAATATTGGAGTGGGTAGTCATTCCCTTCTCTAGGGGATCTTCCTTACTCAGGGATTGAACCCAGGTCTCCTGTATTGCAGGCAGATTCTTTACCATCTGAGCCACCAATATGCTAAATTGAAATCTCATGGTCCCAAGAGGCCTGTGACTATCTCTGATTAATATTATATACTATACTATAACATATGACACTATAGTATACTATACTATAATGCATAATGGGCTTCCCTAGTGGCTCAGCTGGTAAAGCACCTGCATGCCAATGCAGGAGATGCTAGAGACATAGAAGCTCAGGCTCTAGAAAGTTGGAAGAAGCTTTCTGTTGTCTTAAAGGCTAGGGCTGAGTTGACATGGCATCACTTCCAAACTACTCTGTTGGTTAAAGCAGTCACAGCCCAGCCCAGATTCAAGGGAAGGAGAAATAGTCACCAGATGTTGATGGGGAAAGTAGCCAAGAATTTGTAGTCATCTTCTATCTGATGCACTAATCCTATCAGGAAAGGGTACAGTCATCTCCAAACTTTAGTTAAGACTATTGAGGCACAGAGAGTTGGTAGAGCCAGACAGGCCTTTGCCTTAATTTCTACAATGGTTAGGCTGAAATAGTTAATACATTTTCTAACAATATTTTACAGAGTAAAATAGTAAATGAAAATTGAGTAGCAATCATGTACAAAACACTGTACTCACCATAATAGAGGAAAAAAGAGGAATAAAAGCTTCCTGTTTTTTGTTTCTTGTTCTACATGTGAAAATCATTTGAAGATAAAAATCTATAAAATACATTGATGAATGAATGAAGAAAATGTATGTGTGTATATATACACATATATAATTGAATATTAGTCCTCCTTAAAAAGGAGGAAATCCTGCCATATACAGACACATGGATGAACCTGGGGAACACCATGCTGAGTTAAATAGGGCAAATACTGCATGAACCCACTTATCTGAAGGATCTAAAATAGTCAAACTCATAGAAGCAGAGAGTAGAATGGTAGTTGCCAGGTGCTGGGGGAAGAGGGAAATGAAGAGTTGCTGTTCAACGGGTAGAAAGTTTCAGTTCTATAATATGAAGAAGTTCTAGAGATCTGCTGTTCCTCACAGTGACTATATTTAGCCATAGCGTACTATGTACTTATACATTTGTTAATGAGGTAGATCTCATTTTAAGTGTTCTTACCATAATAAAAAGAGACATTTCCAAAAAAAAGGGAAGAAGAAAAAGAGCTAAATAGGTAATAACAAATAGGTACTGTATAATACTGCTGCTGCTGCTGCTAAGTTGCTTCAGTCGTGTCTGACTCTGTGTGACCCCATAGACGGCAGCCCACCAGGCTACCCCGTCCCTGGGATTCTCCAGGCAAGAACACTGGAGTAGGTTGGATTGTCTTCTCCAATGCATGAAAGTGAAAAGTGAAAGCAAAGCCGCTCAGTCGTGTCCGACTCGCAGCGACCCCAAGGACTGCAGCCTAAGGGGCTCCTCTGTCCATGGGATTTTTCAGGCAAGAGTACTGGAGTGGGGTGCCATTGCCTTCTCCACTGTATAATACTAAGTGTCTTTAAAATATTATATGATGATGGTGGAAGTAGCACAACAACATGAATGCACTTAGTGCCACTGAACCGTACAGTTAAATATGGTTAAAATAGTATGTTTTATATTATGTGACTTTTACCAGAATAAAAAAATTTTTTAAGATATTATAAGTTCGTGTAAGTATATACCATACATGGTATTTCAAATTCTTCTTGTTGTTGTTGTTTAGTTGCTAAGTCATGTCTGACTCTTTCAGACCCCATTGCCTATAGCCTGCCAGGCTCCTCTGTCCATGGAATTATCCCAGCAAGAATACTGAAATTCTATCTCCAGGGAATTGAACCCACGTCTCTTGTATTGGCAGGTCGATTCTTTGCTGCTGAGCCATCAGGGAAGCCCTATTTCAAATTCTTAAATAAAAGCAAACATATTCTAGATAGATAGACAGACAGATATTAATAGATAGAGATATGAGGAATTGTTATCTGATGTATTCTAAGTAACCCCACGGGAGCAACACCAGATTTAGCTGCAGGAGATCAAGGTGCTAAAAGTGATGGTTAATGACTATGGAACCAGGAGAAATCACCAACTTTCCTGGGTCTCTTCATCTATTACACTAGATGACTGCTAGGTCTCCTCCTCAATTTGACTATCTATGATTCAAGATTTAAAAAGTACTTTGGTGATACTATATACCAGTGCTACAGGATAGCTCCCTTTACCTAAAATAGCTACTTGATCGGGTTCTAGCAAAGAAGTCTTATTGGCTATTTTAGGATGGAGCCACCCTTATGGGAGGAAAAGTACTCTGATTTCCCCTTTGTAACAGGTACACTTCATTCAATACAAGGTGTATGTCTTGGTCAGCTCAGCTGGTGGTAGGTTATCTCAGCATAGGAGGTGTGAGGTGAGAAGAGGGATAATATGGTTATACCAGTACCAGAGTCAGAAAGTAATACTGTTTGTTGTTGTTCAGTTGGTAAGTCATGTCCGACTCTGCAACCCCATGGACTGAAGCACACCAAGCTTCCCTATCCTGTATTTCCCAGAGTTTGCTCAAACTCGTGTCCATTAATTTAGTGATGCCAACCAACCATCTCATCTTCTATCACCCCTTTTCCTATTGTCCTCAATCTTTCCCAGCATCAAAATCTTTTCCAATGAGTTGGCTCTTTACATTCTGTTTACTAGGAATCTATATATCCTGGGGAATTTAAATGCCAAAGCAGTTTATTCACAAATAGTAAACATCATCTTCAGCATCTGCTGTAAGAAAGTATCATAGGCTGCGAGGCTTACACTGCAGACATTTATTTCTCACAGTTTCAGAGGTTGAAAAGTCCAAGGTCAAGGTGATAGTGGTGAAAGCCCTCAGTTCTTGGTGAAGGCCCTCTTCCTGGCTTGCAGACAACCTCCTTCTCACTCTGTGCTCACATAGCCCGTCCTGGGTACGTAGAGAGTGCTCTCTTCCTCTTCTTAAAAAGACAGTAATCCTATAATGAGGATCCCACCCTCACAACTTCATCTAAACCTTATTCTGTTCCAAAGGCCCGCCTTCTAATAACATCACATCAGGGCTTAGAGCTTCAGATATGAATTTTGGAGGGACACGAACATTTAACCCGTAGCAGTGTTTTTGTTCAGTGACACCAAATGTCAAAACATTCACAAGAGCTATGGAATCCCCATTCTTTCAGGAAACGTGCACTACACCAAATTCTGTTTCCTGCTTTTTCTCCTCTCTCAGGAGTATAACATTGGAAGATCAAAATAATTATCACAGAAAAACAACATCAAACTTTCATTTTCCAAGCTAGTCACCACAACAAACACACATTCTTGGCTTGGGCTTTGAAGAGCTCCCTTCATTTCCTCTGTTACTGGCTATCAGTGGGTTTGGGTATGACACACCTTCTTTCTCACTTGCAGCCATAAAGGTAAAGGGTACAGAGAGAGAGAGTAAGACTCACGAAGCCATGACTCATTTTTGCATCTTTTGGTTTTTGATCAAATGCCAACAGATGGCAAGAGATAAATAAATGAGTCTTCAATAATGGGCTATATGGAAACCAGTAACATTATGGGTGATTATTCAAGTTTCATTATTAATTTTCTTCCTCCTTAAATTGTAAATAAATGTCATACAATAGACAAAGGATACATTCCTAACACTTTCTGGGAGGAGAGAGAAGTTGCAGTTTTCAGCTACATGTGTGACTTACTCACAGACATGCGAGTAAGAGATGAGGTAATAACTGTTCACCATAAGCCTGTGGTGTTTCAGATCACCATGGAAAATGTGTGTTATTTATGCAACAAACTATAAAATATATTTTTATTTCAAAACACATTCATTTTCTTGCCTCAATAGCAGTACAAAGGGGGAAATGCTTTCTAAGATGACCCAGATCAATATCCTACACAACGTAACTAGGATACAGAGGTAGAAAGAACCTAAGAAAATCAGCCTCCTCATAATTATACAAGAAGAAAACAATAGCCCCCAAATAAATGACTTGCCCTTGACAACGGAGCCAATGAATGCTGTTTAGTCGCTGAGTCGTGTCTGACTCTTTGCAACCCCATGGATTGTAGCTCCGCACCCGCCCCCCACCCAGGCTCCTCTGTCTATGGGATTTCCCAGGCAAGAATACTAAAGTAGGTTGCCATTTCCTTCTCCAGCCAATGAATAGTTATGCCCAATAAGTAAAGGTCTCCAGAGTCCCATTACAAAGCCCTTTTCAGCATCCCTCATGCCTCTGGAAATGATGGTCTCAGCACTGTAAACTTTATACCCCTGGATCATGACATTTTGAAAAAAGATGAAACAGCAGTCCTCCTTTATAAGTATAGCATCTAGAATGCAGCAGGTATATATATATATACATGCATACACCAATATATATATATCTGTGAAGTATATTAAAAAACTACATCACATTGGACAAAAAAATTCTGACTTACCAACAGGCCCCCCCCCCTCAAAAAAAATCAAGTTAGTTGATATTTACGACTTGATCAGTAGGACAACCTTCACTCCCCCAAAGTGTAATATTATTTGCCAAAATAAGATCCAGTTTATGTGCTTTTTGACATAATTTCCAGGAACTCATTGTGGTGAAAACTGGGGACTTTCTGTACCCGTGTGTTGGACAGTACCCTCCTTGACCTCATCAGCAGCAATGTCGAAGCAATGATAACACTCTCCCCAGCAGTGTTATCTAGGTACCACTGACAAGAATGTGGTATGGTGACCCCAAGAATGGTGGCCAGACTCTCAGCAATCTACTTCACCAAAAAGTACCTGCTAGTGATAAGACTATGCTCTTCATCTCTCTCTCTTCAGAGAAAAATTGAAGGTCTTTAACTGTTATTTACCAGGCTCATTTAAGCCTCCAACTATTGATCTTCCAAATTTGATAATGCAACTGAAAAACTAGACAATTTTCTTTGTATTTAATGATCTGAATGGGACTAAGACCCAGGTGGTTTCTAAACTCTTCATTCAATTATTTTATGAATTTTACACTTATTAATTATAACCCCTGTACCTAGATAAGCAACAAGTACTTACTATGTAGCACAGGGAACTATATTCAATATCTTGTAATAACCTATAATGGAAAAGAACCTGAAAAAAGATAGATATACACATATATAGGTATAACTGAATCACTTTGCTGTACACCTGAAACTAACACAACATTGTAAATTAACTCTGTGTGTGTGTGTGTGTGTGCGTGTATGTTAGTTGCTCAGTTGTGTCCAGCTCTTTGCAATCTCGTGGACTGGGGCCTGCCAGGCAAGAATACAGGAGTGAGTTGCCGTTCCCTTCTTCTGGGGATCTTCCAATCCAGGGATTGAACCTTGGTCTCCTGCCTTGCAAATGGATTCTTTACCATCTGAGCCACCAGGGAAATTGTAAATTAATTACTTCAATTCTAAAAATGGTTAAAAAATTAAAATAAATTAAACTCCCCCTAAGTGCCTTCTCAATTACACGTTTGTGAAATATGATCAGTCAGCCCATTTTATCTATCATGCTCAGGATTATCATATTCAGTTCAGAGGTCATGTGATACAGGGAAAGGTGAGGACTTTGGAAAGTCTAGACTCAATCCCTGGCTTTTCTATTTGCAAGATGAGTAGTTTGAATAAACCACAATCTACCAGAACTTTAGTTTGCTCTTTTATAAATTGGAGATAATTGTAGTATGGCAGAGCCAACACATGTGTTCACCAAACCCTTGTTTTTCTTTTTCTAATCAATACAAAGATTGCATTTCTCAGCTTTCCAAGGAGTGAGCTAAGGCCATTAGAAGTAGGATATGGAAAGGGAGATTTGATCTTTAAAAATATCCCATGGACACATTCAGGTCTCTCTTCTCATGCTATGGTAAACTCAGAGGCCATGTGTCAAGATGTGCTCTGTGCTTTCTTAGCTTCTGTAGTTGTCTACATGAAGTGAAAGTGAAAGTTACTCAGTCGTTTCTGACTCTTTGTGACCCCATGGACTATACAGTCCATGGGAATTCTCCAGGCCAGAATACTGGAGTGGGTATCCTTTCCCTTCTCCAGGGGACCTTCCCAACCCAGGGATCAAACCCAGGTCTCCCGCATTGCAGGCAGATTCTTTAGCAGCTGAGCCACAAGGGAAGCCCATTAATCAGAACCAAATGGCCAAAGTTGTTTACATCTCCCCTGTGACCCAGCTTTCTTGAGTGCACAAAAATTACATTACAAACCCTCCAACCAAATCCCAAGTCCTTATATTCAGCTGCCTTCTTTATCTAACTCTCATATACCAGGCCAGCATTTCTCCTGCCCTAAATCACTCAGGGCCAGGTACCAGAGAACTAGAGACCAACCCTATTGCCCAGAGCCTACCAACATAATTCAAACCAGTCCTAAGCAGTTTCCCTGCCCTGCTTTGCCTTTCCCACAGAAAACACAATAAAGATTCTGGACCTATGTGTTTTCCCTTATTCCTGCTTCTGCCTCTTAACTAACTTTGGTGCTTCCCCCAGTATCCCTGCATGGTAAGTCAAGGTGCTATTTCTAGGGGAACAGGGAATAATGACAAACTTTTCTTTCAATGCCATTGATCTCCTATGTTGTCACTCAGTCATCTTTATAAATTAAGAGCCAGGCAGAAATCAAGATGATGGTCTTATAGGATTAAGAATCCTTCCTGACCAGCATTGAACTTTACATGACTGGATGATAAATGTTTGTTTTGCTAAAGCACTGAAATTTTAGGGGCGATTTGTTACCACAGCTTAGTTGAACCTGTCCTGACCAATACAAAATCCTCGCATTCCAAGTACGTTTCAATGATTAGGAAAAAATAAATGTACGTACATTATATACAGTTAATGGTATAAAGTAGGAACTCCAAAAATGGTAGTTGTTATGATGATAATTCAACAATGTCTAAAAATATCTAAAATGTATCAACAATATCTAAAAATAAATCTAAATCTACATATATCAATAATGCCTAAAAGTATCAACAATGTCTCAGTTCAGCTCAGTCGCTCAGTCGTGTCTGACTCTTTGCGACCCCATGAATTGCAGCACGCCAGGCCTCTCTGTCCATCACCAACTCCCGGAGTTCACTCAGACTCACGTCCATTGAGTCAGTGATGCCATCCAGCCATCTCATCCTCTGTCGTCCCCTTCTCCTCCTGCCCCCAATCTCTCCCAGCATCCGAGTCTTTCCCAATGAGTCAACTCTTTGCATGAGGTGGCCAAAGTGTCTAAAAGCAAGTATGATGTTTATTACTCCATCAAGTGAAAATAGCAAAACAAATTTTCATCAAATATGGAGCATATGTTTGAAATATCAACTTACAACAGAGATTGTGGTGTACCAAAAAATACACTTTGGCAATTTGTTCAAAGAAATGTTCACAGAAAGTGTAAACAAAAGACTCATTCCTTGGAAGGAGCACTCCCTGTGCTAGACTTCACAAAACACAACAATGAATTCAAACAAAAACCCATGTCAAAATACAAGGACAGATGCTATGAATAACAGGCATTGCTTTGCTAAGGAAATGGCAACCCACTCCAGTGTTCTTGCCTGGAGAATCCCAGGGACGGGGGAGCCTGGTGGGCTGCCGTCTATGGGGTCGCACAGAGTTGGACACGACTGAAGCGACTTAGCAGCAGCAGCAGGTACACGGACAACCTACATGGCCAGGATGATTTATTTATTATGAGATGGTTAATGATGCAGGCAGGCCACTTAGTTTGTATAACTCTTCACAGTTTACAAAACACTCTCATAAACATTCTAATAAGAGCCATATGAAATGATCAGAGAAGTGATATGCTGTCGGAAACAAAAGAGAATCCCCTGTGTGCAGCTACTCACTTCATATGCCATTTCCGGAACTTAAAAATTGTATTTTTTTTCTAACAGGAAAAAGTTAGAGGCAATAGGGGACATTAGGATGCACAAGTCACCTACAAACTTGCTACTTACAGTACATCTTTGGACCAATATCACTGATAGCACCTGGAGCTGTTAGAAGCTCAGAGACTCAGGTCCCATTCCAGACTTCTTGAGCCACATTCTGCTTTTCAACGAGATGTCCAGGTACTTCCTGTGCTCATTAACATTTGACAAGCGATACTCTAAAACGGTATCTCTAAAACTATGTGCCTGAGATTTGCAAACCTCGAATTGAATCAGGGAAAACAGCATGTAAACTCAGAAAAATAAGACTACAATATGACTGCAATTAATGAACCTGAAAATTCAACCATGTTAGTGTTTTCTACCTGAAATTGAAAACTATTAATGGCACTGGAGACAGATTACTTGGAGTCTAGAAATAAGAAGCCTAAAAAGCACAGTTTTGCCTAATGTTTTCTATGGCATTTGATAAAGATAGTTCTAACCTACCAACATACATGTTTGTTCTAAGAGAGATGATGAGTTCATTTGATCAAAGTTGAACACCTTACATAATATCTTCATAATCTATGAAGACATAATTTTGTCTTTCTTTCAACTTTCTGATTATAATTTTACAACCCAATTTATACATAATTTTTATTTTTTTTATTTTTATTTTTTTCTTTAAGGTCAGCCGCTCGCTCTCCGCGGCCCCCGCGTCGCCTCCCCGACGCCATCGCTGCGATGGCTGCCCATGATTTTTAATATTTATATATAATACTACCCAATTTTTTTACAATTTTACTCTCCCCAATTTTTTTTTCACATAAAGAGAACTGACCAATCAGACCAAAACATTCTACGTTACCAACAACTGTACTTGCCATTACAACTTAGTATATATTGTCTGCCTATTTTTAAAATCAGTCAATTTGAGCAGTTAAGGCAAACAAGGGTACCTGTGTCCACTGTAAAGTCAATATTAAAATTTTCTGGACATTGATGACCACTTCCTAGAAACATGACTGTGGTCATGGAGGAATGATATGCCTGAATAATGATAAACACGTGAAGCACCTAGAGCATATAAACGTTTGCCTCTTTAATTCTTACAGTTATTATTATCTTCATTTCACAGATGTGGAAACAGGAGAGCAAAATCATTAAGCACTTGGCTAAATTATGAGGTGACAGAAATAGCGTTTTAATCTAGGCAATCTGGCAACAAAGCCTCTCTTGACCACTTTGATATATTTCTTCCATCCTGTCTCTCTATAATTATTACTTATTGATGTCTTCCTCTCTACTTCCCCTAACCATCATTTTTGGGTTAAATTCAAAAACATTAACAGAACTAAAGAACTAGGAAATAGAGCTTTTTATAAAACAAACATTAAAACTCCAAGCCTCAGTAAGTAACTTTCACTTATGTGACTGAGTATGCTCCCCTGAGGCATACAGGTTAAACCACAGATATGCTAGATCCTAAAAAAATACTCTCTATTTTGCACCTCCTTGGATTTGCTTCCTCTGGTATTGAGAACTGAATGGTATAGAAGCCAACACTGGACAGGGCCAGGAAGGGCAAGGAGACAGAATTACTTCAGTAGGGACTTAGGTAAAGAGGAGTCTCTAACTCCATAACAAGTAACCATATTGGTCTTTGAATCGAGGATTCCATAGAAATACTAAATGTGCTTTGCCTTACTTGAACCTCATTGATTTCTCTTGGGAGGAATGTCTGGGTCAGGAGCTTCAGCCTCAAAGAACTCTAGGATTTGCAACCCTAGATCTCTGGCCAAATACCAGAATTATCCACATGACAAACACAACAGAAATAGTAAATCATTTACAGATTTTTTAAAAACACTGGTAAGCTGAAGCATAAACATATTTAACTCCATTCCTGTGAGATGGGCAGCATGAACCTGGAACAAGTTCTCTAAGGTGTCTCCTAGAATCTTTATAGCCCTCCACCACAGATGACTAGAATTGTCCAGTGACTTGTCCTTGGGACATCAGATCTTTATTGATGATCAACATTTGTGATCTTTTCTCTGCACAGCACACCTATGAGAAATAATATGTTTCCATAGTTACGGTAATACTTCAAATGAGATTTGTATAAAGCTACACATCCTCCTCAACTTCAATGGGGTAATATCCCCATAAACCCACCATAAGTTGAAAATATCCTGGGTCAAAAATGCATTTAATACCCCTAACCTCCCAAACATCATGGTTTAGTCAATCCTGTCTTAAATGTCCTCAGAATGCTTTCATTAGCCTACAGTTGGCAAAATCATCTAACACAAACCTATTTTATAAGTGCTGGATATCTCATATTATTGGATACTGAACTTAAAATGAAAAACAGAATGGCTGGCTGGGGGCAGCTGGTTGTAAGTTTATCAGCTGTTGACTCTTGTGATAGCGTAGCTGACAGGAGCTGTGGCTCATTCCCACTGGCCAACATCATGAGAGTGTATCTTACTGCATATCGCTAGCTGAAGAAAAGATCAAAAATCAAAGTAAAGTTTCTACTGAATTCATACTGCTTTTGCACCATTGTAAAGTCGAAAAATTCTAAATCGAACCATCGTAAATTAAAAACCACCTGTGCATGTTCTGACTCCCTTCAGTACAAAATAATGAAATCATGCTGCTGAGCATTTATAAATATGCCAAATATATGTCATTGCCTCAGGGAGAAAAAAACCAGTTCAGTAAAAATGAGCAGCAGTGTAAAACTTCAGTATAAACTTAAACTGAACTTGAACATGTAACCCATTCTGACATGCCTAATGACTAATAACTGGGCTTCTTTTCTCCTCCTGGTTCTTGGCAATATCAAAGAAACAAAGACTGAACAAGCAGTAACGAACAACTGCAGTCACTTACCTCATTCTGTGTTTGTTAGAAAAGTAAAATAGTTTAGTTTGTTGTGTATTTATAATTTTTTAACCAATTTCCCAGTGTATCCAAATATTCGTCATCTATCTATCATTATCT
This sequence comes from Bos indicus x Bos taurus, assembly GCF_003369695.1. Classification (NCBI taxonomy): domain Eukaryota; kingdom Metazoa; phylum Chordata; class Mammalia; order Artiodactyla; family Bovidae; genus Bos; species Bos indicus x Bos taurus. Next base: position 39,666,020 of record NC_040091.1, on the reverse strand, counting down.
AGAAAGCATTAGGATAACTTCCCAAGAGTCAGGAGGAAGTTGTTTATATATTATCCCCCTGGCAAATAAAACTAGTAACATTTAGGGTTAACTAAATTCTTTATACGTATTGATCATGGCAATTGATGAGTTTATTCACTTTAATGGCAACCCACTCCAGTATTCTTGCCTGGGAAATCCCATGGACAGAGGAGCCTGGCAGGCTTCAATCCATGGGGTTTAAAAGAGTTGGACACAACTTCCCAATTAAACAATAAGCAAATAAGCCTCCAAGTTTGTATTTACTCAATATTTTTTAGAAAGTAGGTTTAGAATTTAAAGCATGCAAAGTTAAACAAATCATCTATTTTTATCTTGATCTGGAATATAAATATATCTGAAAAATGTATTTCTGACAGCTTATTTTCTGCATTTATGAACCACCGCTTCACTTTTTCAAAGATTTAATAGTTTAAGAAGCATAAAAATTACTGATTTCTATGCAGTAAATCAGAGCACAAGACATTGTGATAAACTGCAAAAGATATGTCCCTGAAACATTAAGAGGAGACCAGAAAATTTACAGTATCCAACACATGAGAGCAACCTAAGTGTCCATTAACAGATGAATGGATAAAGAAAATGTGGTGTATATATATATATATATTCCTATATATAATGGAATCTTACTCAGTCATAAAAAAGAATGAAATAATGCCATTTGTAGCAACATGGATGGGCCTCGAGTTTATCATACTAAGTGAAGTCAATCAGGGAAAGACAGATATCATATGATATCCCTTACTCATGGAATCTAAAAAAATGATACAAATGAACTTATTTACAAAACAGATTCACCGACATAGAAAACAAACTTATGCTTACCAAACAGGGAAGGAGGAGAGAGATAAATTGAAAGTATGAGATTAATAGATATATACTGCTGCTGCTGCTGCTAAGTCATTTCAGTCGTGTCCGACTCTGGGTGACCCCATGGACAGTAGCCCAGCAGGCTCCCCCGTCCCTGGGTAAAATAAACAAGGACTGTAATACAGAGTGGAGAAGGAAATGGCAAGCCATTCCAGTACTCTTGCCTAGAGAATCCCATGGACAGAGGAGGCTGGTGGGCTGCTGTCCATGGGGTCGCACAGAGTCGGACACAACTGAAGTGACTTAGCATGCATGCATGCATTGGAGAAGGAAATGGCAACCCACTCCAGTATTCTTGCCTGGAAAATCCCAGGGACAGAGGATCCTGGTCAGCTGCCATCTATGGGGTCACACAGAGTCAGACACAACTGAAGCGACCTAGCAGCAGCAGCAGTAATACTGAGAATTATATTTGATATCTTGTAGTAAACTGTAATGGAAATAAATCTGAAATAGATAACTGAATCATTTTGCTGTATATCTGAAACTAACACAATATCATAGACTATATTTCAATTAAGAAGAGAAAAGAGGAGACTAGATAGTTCACCACATCAAAATGAGATTCAACAAGAATGAAGCTGATAGAGAATTTTGAAGGAGAGGAAGTGCAAGTGTAAATGAGGAAAGCTAAGTGTCATTAATAAATCAAATTAAATACCAGATGAAAATAATCAGTGTGTCTGAGCATAACATAAGAAATAGTTACAATTATGAGAGTTGCAATGCCAGATATTCAGAATGATAGTTAAAAACAATTCAATGTACAGATTCACCTTAATAACTACTAAGATCAGCAAGATGTTTATATTATACCTTGTATAACTGTAAACAAAGTTGAAATAAACACACATTTATATCAGTGCGAAGCAATTATTATTTCAAATTTCAAGAACTCACAGAACTAAATCAATGCATTAAATATAATCGTTATCACCACACTGGCATCCAGAAGGTTTTCATGAGTTTACTTTTTCACAAAGTGTCTGATTCCCACACCATTGCTAACTCTGGGTGCATGTGTATGTGCCCGGTTGCTTCAGTGATGTTCGACTCTTTGTGACCCTATGGACTGTAGCCCACCAGACTCCTCTGTCCATAGGATTCTCTAGGCAAGAATACTAGAGTGGGTTTCCTCCTCTAGAAGATCTTCCTGACCCAGGGATCGAGCCCACATCTTTTACATCTCCTGTCTTGGCAGGCAGGTTCTTTACTACTAGAGCCACCTGCGAAGCACTAAAACCATGGGTATTGCTTTTAACTAAAAATTTTCCTGCTTGCTAAGAGCAAGATCGTATTATCTTATTTTTATTTCCAGTGCGCTTGAACACACTTTTGCATATTTCTTATACTTTTATATTTATCTTCAAAATTTCCTGCTTATACCTCTTGCCCATTTTTCTGTTGGAATATTCATTTTTCTCTTATTAATCTACAAAAACTTTCTTATATTCTGACTACTTATATGCCACGTATGTTGAAAAGTAGCTTTCATGACTGCAAATTTGTTTTCTGATAGATTCCAACAACTCTGTTATATTTGAGAGCTGTGTAACTGTATTATAGACTATTCAGGCTCAGAGCAACAGATCTGTATCTAGCTAACCTAACACACTCATTGGCTTTCAATGGATCTTCTGTTTACTTCAGAGAAAGAAAGCACCCCAGGCTCACACCTGAGTCCTCTGCCTTTCTCTCCCCCGCTAAATCTTCCTCCAGAAGTTCATGTACTCCAGTAGTTCTCACAACTCTAAGTTGATAATTTATAAATCTAAGTCACAGTTCCAGACATGGTCTATCCGACAAGAGATTTCAGTCAGAGATTCCATATGCCTGATGAACTCTTTCATTAAGATTCCATTCATTTATTCACCCACTCAAATGCATACAGCATCTCTTAAGCATACCTAGTATCTATGACGGAGAAGGCAATGGCACCCCACTCCAGTACTCTTGCCTGGAAAATCCCATGGATGGAGGAGCCTGGTAGGCTCCAGTCCATGGGGTCGCTAAGAGTCGAACATGACTGAGCGACTTCGCTTCCACTTTTCACTTTTATGCACTGGAGAAGGAAATGGCAACCCACTCCAGTATTCTTGCCTGGAGAATCCCAGGGACAGAGGAGCCTAGTGAGCTGCTGTCTATGGGGTCACACAGAGTCGAACACGACTGAAGCAACTTAGCAGCAGCAGTAGCAGCAGTACCTATGAAGTATTGCAATGTTTCATCATCTCAAATTAAAAGATTTGAAACTAAAGTCACCTGCTAACCCATAAACCATCCTTCCTCTCCAAATTCCTTTTTTGTTCATTATATCCCTAACTTTCTGCTGCTGTATCTGAAAATGTCATGACTCTTTGCTTTCTGTTGTTATGACATGCAATCAGTCTTTGTTTATTTTTCCTCTAATGGCTCAAACTCTTTTTTTTTTTTCACTCAACTGCCACTCTGATCCATGCCCTCAGCATCTGGCCCCTGTTGAACAGCCTTGATATCTCCTTGGCCTCACTGATTCCCACCTGTTTCCCACGTAGTTGGTTTTGTATCTTGTGCTGGATTGTTCTTCTTGCAGGATGGCTCTGAAAATATCACTCCTCTGTTCAAGAATCTCAAGTGCTTCTTCTGCCTGTGTAGATAAGCCCAAATCCACCTGCCCCTCAGCAGAAGTTTCTAATAAGCCAATTCTACCAACCCAAACTCATCTCCCCCTACTCTGTGTCAGAAACACAATGTTAGTGTTCCGTCTGATTATCATTCAAACACCATCCACCCAATTCTTCACAGCACAGCTCAAGTCTTCTCTCTTCCAGGAAGTTGGCCCCAACTAAAACCATATTTAATTTTCTAAGAACTAGAGCAGACTTCAGAGAGCACCCTCAAGGACTCTGAGGCTCAAGAAATCTTAAATCTTGTTCAATAAAAATTTATCAAACACTCATTATGCACAAAACCCTGTGCTAGGAACTGGTGGTGAGAAAAATAAGTAGATGTGACCCCTCCTCTCAAGGAGCTCATGCCCATTGAAGTGGACAAGTACTTATCAAAATATATCATTTTATTAAAACCTGGGAAGTTCTAGATTGTAGGTAAACACAGTACTATGAGAGTGAGAAAGGGGGGCATTTAGTTCAACTAGGATTTCCAGGAAAACATCCCAGAGAGATATCATGTGACAAGAATGTTAAAAGATGAGTAAGAGCTATTAAGACAAAGTAAAATGGGAGGAGAGTTTGAGACAAAAGGAACAAAATAAATAAATCCAGAGACACAGACAATGGGGAAGGAGTGAGGAACTAGAGGCGGTATTATTAGGTTGTAATGTTGAGAACAAGAACTGGTGAGAGAGAATTCAGGAATCAACCAGAGGGAGTAAGCCAGGCCTGTAGGGCTATGTAAACTATAGTAAGAGCTTTGTACTCTGATCTGTAAATGAGGAGGAGCCACTAAAATTGTTTAAAGAAGGAGGTTAAATGATGTGGTTTTGTAGAGTATTCTCTCTACATTGTAGAGGCTAAATTGAAGGGAAGCAAGACAGAAGAAAGGAGACTGACTACATATTACAGTGCACCAAGAAAGAGAGGCTAAGGGCCTGCACGACATCACTGATACAAGGGACAGGGCTAAAAAGACAGATTTGAAAAAATATTTAAGAGCTAAAGTTGCTGATTGTCTAGACATAGGAGGTTTAGGGAAATGAGAAATCTCACATGACTCTTTAAGTCTCTGGTTTGGGCAACTAGATGGTAGTACCAGTAAACTAGCAACAAAGAAGCCACGCAGCATTGTAAGGCGTGGGGGTGGGGGTTGATGGCGAGGCCTGAAGGTGGCCAGTAGAGAATGACAGTCAAAGCTAAAGATAAAAATTTGGCATTGATCATTATTCCACTGATGGATAAAATAATGATAGTGATGAGATTGCCCAAGCAAAGTGTGTAGAGACAGAAATAAATTTTTTTATTTTTTAAATATTTATTTTAATTGGAGAATAATTACAATATTGTGATGGTTCTTGCCATACATCAACATGAGTCAACCACAGGTTTACATGTGTCCCCCCCACATCCTGAACTCCCCTCCCAACTCCCACCCCCTATCCCTATGGGTTGTCCCAGAGCACTGGCTTTGAGTGCCCTGCTTCATGCATTAAACTTGCACTGGTTATCTATTTTACATATGACAATGTATATGTTTCAATGCTATTCTCTCACATTGTCCCACCCTCATCTTCTCTCACTGAATCCAAAAGTTTGTTCCCTACATTCGCGTCTCCCTTGCTGCCCTGCATGTAGGATCATTGTTACCGTCTTTCTAAATTCCATATATATGCACTAATATATAGCATTTGTTTTTTTCTGACTTACTTCACTCCGTATAATAGCCTCCAGCTTTGTAACCCTGGGATACACTAATGGTCAATGGATATGCACAATAGGAAGAGTTCATGAAGACCAAAAAGGAATAACCAAGGAATTAGGAGGACTGCCAGGACAAATTGGAGTTAAGGAAGTAAAGGCCAGAGAGTTTTAGGATGGGGTGTATGGATAAGGACTGCAGAAGCATCCTCTGGCATGGCAATGTAAAGTTCATTGATGACCTGTAAAAGCGAATGTGGACTCCAAACTGAGATGAGTTGAAGAGTAGATGAAGTACAGACATGGTAGTGTTAACTTAGCCGAGAAGGAAAGGAGAAGAATTAGAACACAACTAGTGGGAAATGGCACCCCACTCAGTGTTCTTGCCTGGAGAATCCCAGGGACAGAGGAGCCTAGTGGGCTGCCGTCTATGGGATCGCAGAGTCGGACACGACTGAAGTGACTTAGCAGCAGCAGCAGCAGCAGCAGCAGTAGTTGGGAGGCAGGGCCAAGAGACAGCTGACTAAGGCTAAAGGAAAAATTATTATAGAGGCAGATAGTAAACTAGTCATTATTTAATTCATTGCTTTAAGGAGAACAAGAGAAAACAGTCTATAGACAATTCAATACCCAAATATCTTTTTCAGTCACAAAACCAGAAGATAATAAAGTCACATGCACCAGTACTGACTTTGCCAGGATTCTAACCACATCTTTGTGTACAGGAAGATGATGAAGTTTCTGCTCCTGCCAGGAACCTGACACTTGTCAAAGTGGTCAGGCATCTTCTGGAATAACTTAACTTTGGGGTGTAATGATTTGCTTTCTGGAAGCTGGGCAACACTATTTCTATGAGGAGTCACTGCACCACCATGTGGCCAGTTGTGAGTTTTTCTCAACTTTCTCCCATGAGTAGTCCTGGTTTGAATCATGGAAAAAGAGAAATCTGCAGCTGGTGGAGACCTTCGGTTCAGCCGCTCAGTCGTGTCTGATTCTTCGTGACCCCATGGACTGCAGCACACCAGGCTTCCCTGTCCATCACCAACTCCCGGAGCTTGCTCAAACTCATGGCCATTGAGTCAGTGATGCCATCCTCTGTTGTCCCCTTCTCCTCCTGCCTTCAATATTTCCCAGCATAAGGGTCTTTTCTAATGAGTCAGTTCTTCCCAACAGGTGGCCAAAGTATTAGAGCTTCAGCTTCAGCATCAGTCCTTCCAATGAATACTGATGCTATATAGTTCTGGTTTGAATCACAGAAAAAGAGAATTCTGTAGTTGGCGGAGACCTTAGGGGCACTCTTCTTATCATACAGAGAAAGACTTGCTTCATTTTTCAAAATATCTTTTTATTTTTACTTGCATATTATATCTTGTGCATATGTGAATGATTGCATGCATACACACATATATACACAAATATATGTTTTATATACACATACAAAATCTTTAAATATTCATTTAAACCCAGGAATAACATTCTTATCAGATTCCCTTGTTTTAAGTTTTAACATTAACATTGATGAGAGGCAGCAACTTGCGCTGATCTTTGTTTCTAAACTAATCTTTAGCAACAATCACATTGCTAGGAGATTAGTATGATACTTTGTATAAACTGAGCTATTTCAAATTATATTTTAAAAATGTATGTAGGCTCACATGGAATGGTAAAATAGGAAACAAGCCTTAGGATCAATTATCTTAAGATATAAAACTCAGGGACTTCCCTGGTGGACCAGTTTTAAGACTCTGCTCATGGTGGAGAAGGAAATGGCAGCCCACTCCAGTACTCTTGCCTGGAAAATCCCATGGACGGAGGAGCCTGGAAGACTGTATGTAGTCCATGGGGTCGCTGAGGGTCGGACACGACTGAGTGACTTCAGTTTCACTTTTCACTTTCATGCATTGGAGAAGGAAATAGCAACCCACTCCAGTGTTCTTGCCTGGAGAATCCCAGAGACGGGGGAGCCTGGTGGGCTGCCGTCTATGGGGTCGCACAGAGTCGGACGTGACTGAAGTGACTTAGAAGCAGCAGCATGGTGCAGGGGGCCTGGGATTGATCTCTGGTCAGGGAACTAGATCTCACACACTCCAACTAAGAATTTGCCTGCCGCAACTAGAAGATTCCGCATGCAGCAATGAAGACCCTCCATTCTATAACTAAGACCTGGCACAGCCAAATATAAATAAAAATACATTTTTTTTAAAGATATAAAACTCAGTTCTATGTTATCTTTTTGCTTTTCCATATATCATTTTCTCTGATGATCTGAGTAACAGTTATCATAAAGAAAGCTTGGAGATTTCATAGGGGAAAGAAAAGTATTAAAAATCACTCAAAATTCCATAGCCTAATAATAACCTTTAAGATTTTGGCACATTCAATGTTTTCTAAATGTTTTAAGTTAAACATATCAAACTAGTCATTTTAACATAGCACAGGGGACAATAGTCAATATTTTATAATAACCTATAAGGGAAAATAGTCTGAAAAAGTAAATATATACACACACGCATGCATACACACATATATATATCTGAATCATTGTGTAGTACACGTGAAACTAACATTGTAATCCATTATACTTCAAATTAATATATGTGTGTGGGTATATATGTGTATATATATACAAAAAAGTTAGTCATTTTATTTATTCCATGGAATTAGTTAAGAGTTAAATTGTTTTTTTCATATGTATAGAAGTTCTTTCACCCTTTAAGTCCACCTGACCAAAATATTCACCAATTTGGAGACTTCAAACAAATGTCAAAGAACAAAAGTAGACCAAGGTTGACAAAGTTTGGGCAAGCTTTGTCCAAGGTGACCTCTCCAGCCAAACCACTCATTTGTTCATCAGTGTGTTACCATTAATTATTTCTGAAATTCCTTACTGTGTTGGCTTCTCTCTACAACTATTTTTCTCCCAGTTCAAAGATGTTTCCACTGATTCTAGGTCATTTGGAAAAGGAGCACCCTAAGTTAGCAAGACTACAACATTTGAAATGTTTCAAATCAAAACAATAGACTTCTGCTGAATGCAGCATTAATAGAAGTAGTGCTAGTAATGGCTTCCAAGGTGGCTCAGTGGGTAAAGAATTTGCCTGCAATGCAGGAGAAAGAAGAGATGTGGGTTTGATTTCTGGGTTGGGAAGATCCCCTGGAGGAGGGCATGGCAACCCACTCCAGTATTCTTGCCTAGAGAATCCCAAGGACAGATGAACCGGGTGGGCTACAGTCCATATGGTTGCAAAGAGTCGGACATAACTGAAGCGACTAAGCATGCATGTATGTATTCGTAATGATGAGAACAATAGATGAAGCTCTTATAAGTGCTTTGCAAAGTTCTCATTTAATCACCCCGATTTTACAATGAAAGATGTTTAGAAATGGTCTCACCTCATAAGCTAATATTCATATGGTCAGCTTCTGCCCGAAACTCTGTTCCAGGAACCAGAAGCCCACAGCTCAAGACCTTTTCAGGAACTTAATGCTTAACCAATCCCAGGCTTTCTGATTCTTTTCAACCTACAGTAATGTAATTATATCACAAGTTCTGTGTGTAATATTTTGAAAAAAATACCTGCTTCTCTCTTTTCCCTTTTTTGACTACGTCAGTCCAAGGAGTCCATTTCTCTGGGAAAATACTAGAATACTTTACAAAAGAAATGCAAAGGGGAAAAATTAGCAAATATTCATTTTCTGATATACAAAATAGATTTATTCAGAAGACAATTTTTATTTTCCTGAGGACGGCATGGCAACTCACTCCAGTATTCTTGCCTAGAGAATCCCATGGACAGAGGAACCTGGTGGGCTACAGAGTCCGTACAGTCAGAATAGAGTCCATATGGAGGAAATAAAGCCCCTTAACCCAACATTTATATAGATCACCTGTAGTGTGGGAATGATAGAAGCTTGGACCAATGATGGGCAAGTCCCTGGGGAGGCTTGATGCTCAAAGATAAAAGGAATAAATTACTCAGGAGGTAAAAGAAAAAGTCATCCTCACTTCATTTTTTAATAAAAGAAAGTTGGGGGAGGCAGAAGAGGAAGATTGTTAACCACATGTGTCCCAATTGCCCCCCTTGCAGGCTTTGGCCCCTAGAAGGGGAGCTACAGTCAGGTAACATTGTGGTCAGGAGGAGTTTCTCCTCCCCACTCGACCTGGAAAATAATTACCTCCTGCACCAGCCTGGCACATGACCACATCAATTAGGAGGCCCAGGGAGGAAGAAATCTCAAAAGTTTAGCTTTCCAAAGTTTTGGTTCTCATGGTCTGTTGGGGGTGAGGCAAGATCGACAGATCAACCACTGATTCCCCAGTGACAGTGGCCCTATTTCTGATTCTGAGGTGGACCTGTGGGCCAGTGGATCAGCAGTAGCACATGGCGGAGATTCAGGCCTGCAGCCAGTGGGAACCAGGTATAAGCCATCCCAGCCCAAGGGGCACAGCCAGGTTATGAGAAGCCAGGAGAGAAATGGGGCAGCAAGATGAGAGTTACCAACTGCACAAGAAAATGCCAGCAAAGCCAATAGCAGCCAGGTAAACAGGAACCTCACTTGGATTCCAGAGAACATGGGACCCAAAGACACAAAGTCCTCTTCCTAGAACCTCCTTCCCCACATGTGTAGATACATGGGAGAAACACAGGAGGAAAAGGGAGCAACCAGAGAGAATGCATTTTTCCCGTAGGGAGACTGAGCATTATATAAAGGAACTGATTACATTATCAAACTATTTTTTTTTTTACCTTGATAGCCAGCAGATGAGTCCCCCTGAAGATCAAATGAGTTCCTGGCAAAAGAAAGAAGTTGTATTTGGGGAGAATCTAGGTTAAGGGCTCAGAGAAGGTGATGGCACCCCACTCCAGTACTCTTGCCCGGAAAATCCCATGGACAGAGGAGCCTGGTGGGCTGCAGTCCGTGGGGTCGTGAAGAGTTGGACACGAATGAGTGACTTCACTTTCACTTTTCACTTTCATGCATTAGAGAAGGAAATGGCAACCCACTCCAGTGTTCTTGCCTGGAGAATCCCAGGGATGGGGGAGCCTGGTGGGCTGCCATCTATGGGGTCGCACAGAGTCGGACACGACTGAAGCGACTTAGCAGCAGCAGCAGCAGCAGCAACAGCAGGTTAAAGGCTAAGGTGGATGACTTAATACACCCATCTACCTTCAACCCTTCCTGAAACCAGAACTGCAGTAAAGGGAGCTTTAACAAGACCCAACTCCATAACAATGGGAGAACTGAAGAGACCCCAGCTCCACAGTCTGGAAGCTAGCAAGAGATGGGCAAGTGTCCCATCATGTCCCATCCTAACAGTAGACAAAGATGGGGAGAACCAACCCAGTTAACATCACAGAACCTGCAGAGTTCTCAGGAACCAGAAGCCCCAGGGTCTCTGGAACTTGGGGTCAAAGGGATGTCTGAAATAAGGAAGCCTGAGTGGAATACTATCTCAGAAGCTGTTAAGAGTCCCTAGGTTCCCTCATCTTCTCTATTTCCTTTTTCCTAGTTTTGCAGAAATCTGAAGATTTGTTCTCTGAAAAGAAAACAGAGAGACTCTAGATCTGGAAGACACAGATACAGTTGGGGGTGTTGGCACCTATTCCAAAATGCTGAATAATTGTCCATCCCAAACTCCCTAACTCTTTTTCCCATCCTTCCCCCCAGCAACTGTAAGTTACACACTGCTATATTTAAGATGAATAACCAACAAGGACCTACTGTGTAACACAGGGAACTCTGCTCAAAGTTATGTGGCAGCCTGGATGGGAGGGGAGTTTGGGGGAGAGTGGATATGTATATGTATGGCTGAGTCCCTTCAGTTTACCTGAATGCATCACAACACTGTTGATCAGCTATACCCCAATACAAAATAAACAGTTTAACCAAGAAGAACATTGAGTGAGAGGCGGTCCATAGTGAATGTTGAATGTGACAAACTCTTGCCATCTTCCCCTACTTTGAGAACTCTAGCAAAAAGACCCTTACACTTCTGGTAGGAATCCAGCCAACTGGTCTAACTTAAGCAATGTGATATAAGACACAGATATGATGAGGACTATCTTCAGTGTCTCTCACCTCAATCAGATCATCTTTTTTAACTTTAATACAGAATATGTTAGGAAGCCAGGTCCACATTCGTATGTTTTGGCTTGTCATGCCCTTGTGCTGATTGAAGCTCCTATGAACTCCTCTACCTCTTCACCTTCAGCCAGCTGAGGATGCTCTTTTCACACCAGAGAATGCCCCTGCTTTGCCCTGCTCCTGAGGGCTGCATGTGGTGGTGAGATGAGAAGCAGAAAATACAGGGCAGCCACTCCATTTGATGACATTTCTATCAGATGCCCAAAGCATGGTCCCATACAACAGCCCTGCAAGATGAGGATGACTATGGGGTCACCTATGTGGTGACTCCTGTTTCTCAATCATCATCTTGCCCACTGACTTTCCCAAGGGGATCTTATAAACTCTCAGAAAAACTAAAGCCAAACCATGATTCAGAGATGCTATTCAGCACTTCACCTCCTGGGAACAGCCACAACATTGCTAATAGAGCTCTTTCTATATACAAATAGATCTATGCTTATTGATCAGATTTTTTTAATTTATTTTTTAACTGAAAGATAATTGCTTTACAGAGTTTTGTTGCTTTCTGTCAAACAGCAACAAGAATCAGCCATAGGTTCACCCATGTCCCCTCCCTCCCATTTGCCTCTCTATCCCACCCCTCTAGGTTGTTACAGAGCCCCCTTTTGAGTTCCCTGACGCATGCAGCAAATTCCCATTGGCTATCTATTTTACATTTGGTAATGTAAGTTTCCATGTTATTCTTTCCATACATCTCACCCTCTCCCTCCTCCCCTCCCCCTGTGTCCATAGGTCTGTACTCTTATGTTTGTTTCTCCATTGCTGCCCTGCAAATAAATTCATCAGTACCATCTTTCCAGATTCCACATATGTGCGTCAGTATACAATATTTATATTTCTCTTTCTGACTTACTTCACTCTGTGTAATAGGTTCTAGGTTCGTCCACCTCATTAGAACTAACTCAAATGCATTCCTCCTTTTTGTGGCTGAGTATTATTCAGTTGTATACATGCACCACAACTTTTTTATCCATTCATCTGTTGATGGTCAATGGACATCTAGATTGCTTCCATGTTTTGACTATTGTAAATAGTGCTGCAATGAACACTGGGAGATGAGTCTTTTTCAATTATGGTTTCCTCAGGATATATGCCAGTTGTGGGATTGCTGGGTCATATGTTAGTTTTATTCCTAGTTTTTAAGGAATCTCCATACTGTCTTCCATAGTGGCTGTATCAATTTACACTCCCACCAGCAATGCGAAGAGGGTTCCCTTTTCTCCACACCTGTTCCAGCATTTATTGTTTGTAGATGTTTTGATGATGGCCATTCTGACAGGTGTGAGTTGGTATCTCATTGTAGTTTTGATTTGTATTTCTCTAGTAATGAGCAAGGTTGAGCATCTTTTCATGTGTTTGTTTATCACTCAGATTTTTCAAAAATCACACGACACTGTTTATAGATTCATACACCAGCATGAACTACAAACATCAGTTGTCAGAGGAAAGTGAAGATATGAATGAGTGCAGCATGGCAGCTGTTACTTCAGTCACACCTAGTCCAGCCCATGTACTCATGGCTGTAAGTCACATTGAAGACTTAGCCACCCTCTGGGAAGCATGAGTCTACAGGAAACACTTCTCTGGGGGTGCTTCTAAAAGGGAGGAACACCAAGAAAACAGAGATCTTCTCCTCCACATTGACACAGACCACCTAGCTCTGCCACCTAAGGGCTTCAAGCCCCTAGCTGTGCTGCTACCTGGCAAGTGTGAGCATATAGGAAACATTCCTTAAAAATTCCCAAGTGTTCTTAAGTGACAAGAGTGGAAGAGGAAAATGATAAAGAGATTGGGCTTTGAGATTAACTTAAACCCAGACTCCAAAACCTACTAGCTCTCACCTTAGTCAGTTTACATAACTTACCAGAATTCATTCTCTTTATCTGTAAAATGAGGATTGTTATGGTCACACTTTTTTTTTTTGCCCAATCAATACCATTCACGCATTAGATGAAGAAATACTTGTGCATTTATTTGTGTCAGCCATTCTATTGGTACTTAAGATGCACCTGTTAAAGACAGAGTGAGATTTCTTTAAAAAAAAAAAAAAATCCATGCCCTTATGGTAACTCACATTTTTTTTTTAATTATTATTTATTTTGGCTGTGCTAGGACTTTACTGTGCTGTGCAGGCTTTCTCTAGTTCTCGTGCACCTGTTCTTGCCACTTTTGGGCTAAGTTGCTCAGTAGCATGTAGGATCTTAGCTCCCTGACCAGGGATGGAACGGGCATTCCATGCATTGGAAGGCAGATTCTTAACCACTGGGCCACCAGGGAAGTCTCCTGTACTTACATTCTCAAGGAGGATATAAACAAAAAATAAACACTAAGGAAATGTAGTAAGCATGCAGTATATTAGAAGGTAAGTCCAAGAGGGAGAAAAAGCAGGAAACTGGAAGTGTGGGGGTCAGGTTTGCAATCTTAAATAAAAGGGTGAAAGTCAGCTTCAATGAAAAGAAAAAAATTGAGCCAAGACTGAAAGGAGTGATGTAGGGACTACATGACACAGTGCAATTAAATGCTCTCACTGCCCACCTCACCTGGCATAGCCGGAGCTTGGCAAATTATGATGGTGATGGTGGGGAGGAGCAAGGACAGGAGAAAGATGAATGACAGGAGATCAAGGTCCCAAGTGGGCAGATGAGTGAGATAGGCTGTAACATTCTTGTGACAGTGACACTCTTTAACAATAGTTAAGGTGACGCTCCTTAATAAAAGTAACTGTTATTTATCAAATTTTTGCTATGTGCTAAGCATAATGCTAAATTTGAAAATATTTTATTTCATCTAATATTTGTCAATAGCCCTAAACCTGAGGCTGACAGAGATAAGTCATTGACTCGAGGTCACACAGCCAGCTGGCAATAAATTAGAGATCATGAGAGCCTTGGCCAGAGGCTTAGCCATTGTCACCGGTGGTTCCCTTAATGCTCTGGCTCTCAGGTTTGTTTTCGGACACCAATGAGACTAGTGGAAGCATGGGTCACCAGGAGGAAACGGAGGCACGTACACAGCGGCTGGGTCAGGATGACGTTGCTCTCCTCCCCTGCACTGGGTGAACTGCCTGGCTGAGCACCAACACCATATAACTTGGACAGAAAGTCTACCAGACAACAATCCTCCCCGAACATAACAGGGAGAGTCACTGTGGAATCATCTTTTGGGGGGATTTTAAAATAATAGATGAGAGCTTCTTCAAGCTGGATGTGTGCTTTTTAGCAGCCCAGGCCCCAAAGATGGTATACAATATAAAAAGAATAGATGTTCCAGGAGGCATGAGGCCCCTTGTCTGTAGCGTCCACTCAGGGTCTGATCATGGGAAGACTCAGTGACATACATGTGTTGACTGACTCCAGAGGACCCTGCAACCTGGATTGATCCAGTGCTGCTCAGACTGATTACAGCAGCTGACCTATGGGAACACGGGCCTGAGGCTCTGAGGCATGCCCTGCACACACAGAGGAAACCCAGGGTGTTTTTAATATTCCTCTCAAGCTAAGGAGAAAATAGAGTTTAAACATAAATTCAAATTGATGCTCAGAAAGCAAGCCCTCTCGTGCATTAAAATGTTGGAGGGAAGAAAGAAAGACCTCGGAACACGAGAAAACAAAACTGAGAAATTTTACCCCATGCCTTGGTTTCACAGAGTCAAGAGCAGAAACTGAAACCAACAGACATTTCTGTTAAAGGGTTCACCTTCTGGAGCCCGACAACCCATCAACGATCTCAGACTAGCTAACATAAGCAAGAGGCTTCCCACCACAAAGCCCCGAAGGGCAAACCAAGCCAGCTGAAGGGGCAGCAGACTCGGCAGCCGAACGGGCACTCTTCAGCACAGAAACATCTGAACAGAGAAGGAGAGACGAGGTGAGCCACCTCCTCCCCCACTTTCTCTGAGGCTGTGAAGTCTGCCACTTGCCGCCTGAGTGACAACACGAACTTGGGCAGCTCCAATACACCAAAAAAAAAAAAAATGGGGGAAGTGACATTGGTGACATTCTCCATGAGAGAAATGAGTAATAGTGTCAAAAAGTGCATGGTCTACTGCCCCTAGAAACTTTAGCATGACACCTCCCCCACCGAAACAGTGAGCCAGCAACAAATAGCAAATGTCACAGAAAACAAATCTCTTGCTGTTGGGTGACCCCCTCAGCTGAGGCTTAGAAGGGAGGAGGCCAGTAAGAACTGAGAGGTGGTGAAAAGTCACACAGTGAGGCCCCTATAGGGCTTTTATTCACAGGCTACATAACTGAGCATCCCCAGGTGCCAAGGTCATGCTAAGTTTTCTTTTTTTAATATTTTATTGCATTTAAATGAACATTCAGGGCAGCCACAATCCATTTTGTTAATAATGTAAGCATCAGAAACTACACACTCACATATACCTCCCTTCCCAATCTACTGTATTATAAATAAAGAGGAAATTTAGACTGGGTAGCCAGTTCAAGCCAGCCTGTCATGCCTGAATATCGCTAGAAGCAGAAGGATGTGCTAAAAATAGATAAGCAAGTAAGTCTCTTCTAACGTTCGGCTGCATCCCCTCATGAAGAGTACCACATTCTCGTTTCCCCTTCTGATCCTGCTCCTGCTCCGAGTCACTGCACAGCTCTCATCTCATGCACCCTGAATGTGGCAACACCAAACGTGGGGCCCTATGGGCAGCAAAGTTGTACCTACCACTAAGGAGATTTTCAAGTCAGTGCTTCGTTATAAGATGGGATTAATAAGGCTATCCCTGTGATAATCCTTCCATGTTTACCATTAACAACATTGCCAGAATTCCCGCCTTGTCCCCAAACTGAGTGCACAAAGAGACCCAAGTTAGAAGAAAAAGAGAAACTCTATTCTATTGTTGGCTGACTAGATCCGCATTGCCTAGAGGACATATCTGACATACAGTAAATTATTGATGAAGATCTGTTGAATGAATTTTCTGCTGAATGAAAATAGTTACCTTTCTCTAGTAGGTAAAATAGTTAACAAACCACTTGAAGACTTGGTCGACTTTTTTACATTTATGTAAATAAATGAGATGAAGAGATGGGTCCTATAAATGTGCTTCAGGATGGGTCTGTACGTTTCCTTGTTTCGTTATTTTTTGGTGTGTTTTTAACTAACCCTTACATGCTATGAACTAGGAATCTATACGTTGTGTATGTTATTCTTACCAGGTATTCATTCCCCCAAGGTTCTCGGATAGAACAGGATTCTTGGAAGAGTTGTAATAGGAACGGATACTAGGTGCCCTTAGTCTGTCTCCCTTGATAACCCTTTATGTCACTTCATAAGCTAACAAGTCTGTGCTTTTGGCTTTACTTCACACAGATCAGGATTCAAAGGCATAGCCTTATTTTCACTTTCATGTCAACATAATCCGATGACCATTTTTCTCCCAATCTTCACCCTTGTCCATCATTGACTTTTGATCATTTCCTCAACCATTACTGAATACTATTACATTATTCTCTTTTCATTTTTTTCAAGGTCCCCATTTTTTGCTCCTACCCTGGGCATTCCCCAGTCCCCTGTTGGTTCATTCCATCTTTATTTCACACACTCATTCTTACTCACTCAGTTTGACTTCTGTGTTTATTTTCCTTGTGGGATTACTCGTATTTTTTTTCCTTCTTACTTTCTTTTTTGCATCCTCTTCCAACCTACCTCCCTTTTTGTAAAATTCTCTTTTTTCCCTAAAGTTCCATTTCATTGCTCTTCTGCCTACATTACTTTTACCCTTCTGCCTCTCTCAGATTATATAAAGTTTGGCTTCTGCAATTTTATTTAGAAGAAAAATTTTATAATTCTTAAATGTCTTTTACTTGTATCCTCATATTTTATTTCAGACCCTTTTGGTATCTTTTAGAATTTTACAGACCAGCACTGGTGTATAGCTAAATGTCCTTGTTTCAAGCTTCTTCCCTTCACCTGTAAACTTTATTCACTCACTGTAACAAAGGAAGACACATAAGCCTTAACAGGTTAGAAGGGATAAGGTTGACAAAATTATAAAGAATCACCCTTTTATTCCTCTTCTATATCTCCCTTCTTTACAGTTTCTCTTGGCAAATTGTGCCCACATTTTATCTACTTAAATTCTGACAACTGGTGAGGAAGCTATAGAATAAAACAGCAAAAATTTTCTTGGGAATCCAGAGAAGATATGAAGCAAACTGAGCAAGTTTCCAGAACAAGATACTTACCATTTTTTTATTCCATGTTTGGGGAGCCCAATATTTGTCTCTTAAATTGACCAAAGGTGAACAGCTCACCTAACTTGTAAAATTTTTATATAGTCTCATAGATCTTGACACCTATGGTTAATTAGGTTGAGTATATTGTATAGGCTGGCACATGAAAAACATTTTAATCAAAAGAAAGGGAAGTACAGCAAATGAAGGATCACTTATGTTTTCATTCTCTATACCATTCTTTCTCCTATTATCTGACCACATCACTTCATACTTTAGTACACGTGGTCTCCAATTATTGAATTCCCTCTTCTCTTGCCTTGATATTAACTATACTGGTTTCTTGGGGCTGGTGCACTGGGACGACCCAGAGGGATGGTACGGGGAGGGAGGAGGGAGGGAAGTTCGGGATGGGGAACATGTGTATACCTGTGGTGGATTCACGTTGACGTATGGCAAAACCAATACAATATTGTAAAGCAATTAACCTCCAATTAAAACAAATAAATTTATATTTAAAAAAATAATAAATACAATCTTGAGTAATCAGGGGAAAAAAAGACGTTAACTATAAATTCATTGAGAAAAGAGTCTGTATCCTGTGAGAGGAAAAAAGGAATAATATTTGTTTATTACGTGTTCACCGCATTTCAGGCACTATGCTGCATGCTCTAAATTTGAGTTGGCTCATTTTACACTGACAGTCATCCTGTGAGGTACACATTTCTATTCTTGCTTTACAAAAGAGGAACTTGTGTTGCAGAAAATTTGAGTATCTTGTCCCAGAT
This sequence comes from Bos indicus x Bos taurus, assembly GCF_003369695.1. NCBI lineage: Eukaryota > Metazoa > Chordata > Mammalia > Artiodactyla > Bovidae > Bos > Bos indicus x Bos taurus. Next base: position 39,647,633 of record NC_040091.1, on the reverse strand, counting down.
CACCTGGATAGAAAGTAGAGACACTGAAATTCAGCCCCAGATTAACCTCTCTAAGATCCTACTATCCCACCTGCATAGGGCCCATCTCAGTTCTAGGAACATAGTAAGCTTTCAGAGAGTGAGCCTCAACTTTTAAGGTAAGAGACATAAAGTCAAGCAAAAAGCGTCTCTCTTCATCTCACACTATGGGACTGCCCCAAAGCTCACTTGTTATTACCACTGTACTGTCTCCTCTCACAACACACCTGTCTGGGTACTCCCTTGCTTCCCTTGATTAACACTCCTCACTTGAAAATTCTCTCCCCAGCATCCTTGACCTTAGGATAGCTGGACCTCTTTAAGGGATATACAACTAGTAATATATGCATGTGCACATAAAAGGACAATCTCTCTGTGTCTCTCGTTTCTCCCACGATTCCTGGCACAGTGCTGTACCACATTCTCATCACTACTGCTGTCATCACTACTGTCGCCTTGATATGGATGATGGGCACACTGGTGTGTTCACTTTGGTCTGTGTACTTTTCTGTACCTTTCTATTTTTTAAAAATTACTTAACATAGTAGGAATAGAAGAAGTCTTTGACGCCCTTGTTCCACCCAGTGTTCACCCTTGTGTAAAACTGAAAACATGTACTACAGGTTTTACTAAAAATTATAAAGGGACACTTTTAGGAATTTATATTAATGAACTAACCAGAAATTCAGGTTAGGAGTACACAAGGAAATTTGAGGTAATATTTTTAAAAATACTGCAAAACTGGAAACTGTGTGGCTGCCCAATATGATAGAACTGTGTTTTACTAAAATATATCTACTTAATGGAAAAACGGGCTTCCAAATTAAAGACTTCCAGCAAATGTTGATTATATAAGGGAAAAGCATAAAACCATATGATTGCAATTTGTTTAAAAATACACTCACACACAGACACATATGTTTATGTGTGTCCATATAAGTATATATGTGAACATGTAGCTATAACGTGTATATTTTATACATGTATTCATAGACACAACAGAAAATTAGACACCCCAATATACCACCAGTATTTGTTGCTGGAAGGTGGAATTCTATTTTTTTCCCTTACATTATTCTGCATTTTTCAACTTGAACTTCTTTCTTCCTCAACTCTACCTTCTCTCCAGGCTCCAGGTACAATATCCTCCTCTCCTCAAATCTCTTTTCTACTCCTCACCTTCATGACTACTTCAGTCAGGGAAAATAATTAATTAAGTAATTAATAAACTTAAGGAAATGCATAAAACAAAATCCAGAAAGAGAGATACTTAAAGTGATGATGAACTTATATTCAAAGGTGACTTTTTAAATGTCTGCATGCTTTTATGCACTTTCTAAATTTTATTCTATAATCAGGAGAGAAAAAGTTTGAAATATTAGGGAAAAGGAATATTTCTAGGATGGCATTGTAAGGCACCCAAAAATCTGTTCCTCCATAAAAGCAGGAAAATTTGGGAAGGATGTGTCAAAATCAACTTTTTTTGAACTTTGGAAATTAACCAAGGTCATACAAAAATCAGAGGGGTATTTATTAAAGAAAAACAGCTTAATCTCAGTAAGAACAGTAAGCTCTGTGACATTTTAACTTACTCTATTCCCATGGTCCTCTCCTTAGCTCCAAGCTAGCCTTGAAATCCAGCAACCCTAGAAGCATGGTAGCTGTGAAAACCAGCAGCCCAGCAATGAATGGAGGGAAGAGAATGGATGTGAAGTTCCCCAGTTCAGTTCAGTCCAGTTGCTCAGTCGTGTCCGACTCTTTGAGACCCCATGAATTGCAGCACACCAGACCTCTCTGTCCATCACCAACTCCCGGAGTTTCCCCAAACTCATGTCCATCGAGTCAGTGATGCCATCCAGTCATCTCATCCTCTGTCGTCCCCTTCTCCTCCTGCCCCCAATCTCTCCCAGCATCAGGGTCTTTTCCAATGAGTCAACTCTTCGCATGAGGTGGCCAAAGTACTGGAGTTTCAGCTTTAGCATCAGTCCTTCCAATGAACACCCAGGACTGATCTCCTTTAGAATGGACTGGTTGGATCTCCTTGCAGTCCAAGGGACTTTCAAGAGTCTTGAACACCACAGTTCAAAAGCATCAATTCTTTGGCACTCAGCTTTCTTCACAGTCCAACTCTTACATCGATACATGACCACTGGAAAAACCATAGCCTTGACCAAACAGACCTTTGTTGGCAAAGTAATGTCTCTGCTTTTGAATATGCTACCTAGGTTGGTCATAACTTTCCTTCCAAGGAGAAAGCGTATTTTAATTTCATGACTTAAATCACCATTTGCAGTGATTTTATAGCCCCCCAGAATAAAGTCTGACACTGTTTCCACTGTTTCCCCATCTATTTCCCATGAAGTGATGGGACCAGATGCCATGATTTTAGTTTTCTGAATGTTGAACTTTAAGCCAACTTTTTCACTCTCCCCTTTCACTTTCATCAAGAGGCTTTTTAGTTCCTCTTCACGTTCTGCCCTAAGGGTGGTGTCATCTGCATATCTGAGGTTATTGATATTTCTCCTGCCGATCTTGATTCCAGCTTGTGCTTCTTCCAGCCCAGAGTAGAGGAAAACAACAGAACGGGAAAGACTAGAAATCTCTTCAAGAAAATTAGAGATACCAAGGGAACATTTTATGCAAAGATGGGCTCAATAAAGGACAGAAATGGTATGGACCTAACAGAAGCAGAGGATATTAAGATGAGGTGGCAAGAATACACAGAAGAACTTTTCAAAAAAGATCTTCACAACCCAGATAATCACGATGGTGTGATCACTCACCTAGAGCCAGACATCCTGGAATGTGAAGTCAAGTGGGCCTTAGAAAGCATCACTACGAACAAAGCTAGTGGAGGTGATGGAATTCCAGTGGAGTTATTTCAAATCCTGAAAGATGATGCTGTGAAAGTGCTGCACTCAATATGCCAGCAAATTTGGAAAACTCAGCAGTGGCCACAGGACTGGAAAAAGTCAGTTTTCATTCCAATGCCAAAGAATGCTCAAATTACCGCACAATCGCAGTCATCTCACACACTAGTAAAGTAATGCTCAAAATTCTCCAAGCCAGGCTTCAGCAATACGTGAACTGTGAACTTCCTGATGTTCAAGCTGGTTTTAGAAAAGGCAGAGGAACCAGAGACCAAATTGCCAACATCTGCTGGATCATCAAAAAAGCAAGAGAGTTCCAGAAAAACATCTATTTCTGCTTTATTGACTATGCCAAAGCCTTTGACTGTGTGGATCACAATAAACTGTGGAAAATTCTTCAAGAGATGGGAATACCAGACCACCTGACCTGCCTTTTGAGAAACCTGTATGCAGGTCAGGAAGCAACAGTTAGAACTGGACATAGAACAACAGACTGGTTCCAAATAGGAAAAGGAGTACGTCAAGGCTGTATATTGTCACCCTGCTGATTTAACTTATATGCAGAATACATCAAGAGAAACGCTGGGCCGGAAGAAGCACAAGCTGAAATAAAGTCTGATACTGTTTCCCCATCTATCTGCCATGAAGTGATGGGACAAGATGCCATGATTTTAGTTTTCTGAATGTTGAGCTTTAAGCCAACTTTCTCACTCTCCTCTTTCACTTCCATCAAGAGGCTTTTTAGTTCCTCTTCACTTTCTGCCATAAGGGTGGTGTCATCTGCATATCTGAGGTTATTGATATTTCTCCCAGCAATCTTGATTCCGGCTTGTGCTTCCTCCAGCCCAGCATTTCTCATAATGTACTCTGCATATAAGTTAAATAAGCAGGGTACCTGCTTTAGGTAAGTTTATTCCTAGGTACTTTATTGTTTTTGTTGTAATGATATGTAAGATTGTTTCTGTTTCTTTCTGATAGTTTGTTGCTAGTGTGTAGAAGTGCAACAGATTTCTGTATATTAATTTTTCATCCTGCAACCATACCAAATTCATAGATAAGCTGTAGTAGTTTTCTGTGAGTTTCCCAGATGCTGCCGGTGATATCCCTCTTGATACCCCTCTAGATTGTCACAGAGTCCCTGTTTGAGTTCCCTGAGACATACAACAAATTCCCATTGGCTATTCAACATTTAGTACTGTAACTTTCCATGTAACTCTCTCCATACATCTCACCCTCTCCCTCCTCCCTTCCACCCCCTCATGTCCATAAGTCTGTTCTTTATGTCTGTTTCTCCATTGCTGCTCTGCAAATAAATTCATCAATGCTAACTTTATAGATTCTACATATATGCATTAGTACATGATACTTATTTTTCTCTTTCTGACTTACTTCACTCTGTATAATAGACTCTAGGTTCATCCACCTCATTAGAACACATTTAGTGTGTCCCTTTTAATGGCTGAGTAATATTCCATTGTATATATGTAGCACATCTTCTTTATCCATTCATCTGTCTATGGACATCCAGGTTGTTTCCAAGTTCTAGCTATTATACATAGTGCTGCAGTGAATAGTTGGGTACATGTGTCTTTCTCAATTTTGGTTTCCTCAGGGTATAGGCTGAATAATGGGATTCCTGGATCATATGGTGGTTTTATTCCTAGATTTTAGGGAGAGAGTTTTCTTGTTTCTTGGGTTATGCCTCTATTGCTATGAACTTCCTTCTTAGAACCACATTTGCTGCATCCTATAGATTTTGTAAAGTTATATTTTCATTTATTTATCTCTAGGTATTTTCTGACTTATTCTTTGATTTCATTATTGACTCCTTTGTTGTTGTTTTTAGTATGTTCTTTGTTCTTTCTGTGTTTGTTCTTCCCTCGTTTTTCTCTCTGTGGTTTATTTTTACTTTTATACCATTGTGGTCAGAAAAGATGTTTGAAACAATGTCCCCTTAAATTTGCTGAGACTTGTTTTGTGACCTAATATATGGTCTATCTTAGACAATATTCCACGAGGGCTTGAAAAGAATGTATGGTCTGTTTTGTTGGATATAGTTGACTGTAGATATCAGTTAAGTCCAACTGGTATATCGGGTTATTTAGGACTTCTGCATTACTGATTTTCTGTCTGAATGAGCTGTCCATTGATTTCAGTGGAGTGTTAGTCCTCTACTACTATTGTATTCCTGTCAGTTTCTCCCTTCATGTCTATTAGTATTTGTTTTATATATTTAGGTGCTCCTGTACTGCGCATATGTATGTTAACGAGTATAATATCTTTTTGTACTGATACCTTTACTGTTATATAATATCTTTGCTTTTATAGCCTTTGTTTTAAAGTCTATCTATTTTGTCTGATATGCATATGGCTTACCCCTGCTCTCTTGCTATTTATGTTTACACAAACTCTATTTTTCTATCCCCTTACTTTCAGTCTGCATGTCTTTCACCCTAAAGTGAGTCTCTTGTAGGCAGCGTACTGTAGGTCCTCTTTTTTTTTTAATGCAGCCTGCCACTTTATACATTTTGATTAGAGCATTTGGTTCATTGGCATTTAGAGTAATTATCCATAGGGATCACAAAGAGTCAGACACAACTGAGCAACTAACATAAACAAATACTGTCATTGTAAACTTTGTTTCCAGTTGTTTTTGTAGTTCTTTATTTCTTTTTGTTTTTCCTTTTGTGGTTTGATGATTTTCTTTTGTAGTATGCTTGAGTTACTTTCTCTTTTTTATGAATCTATTTTATATTTTTGATTTGTGGCTACCCTGGAGTTCAAGTATGGTTGACCCATCACTATAGCTTCTTGCATTAAACTGATAGTTGTACAAGTTCAAACACAAAACAAATTTATATTTTTCTACTTCTCTCCCTCACATTTTGTAATTTTATGCCCTATTTACATTTTCATGCTTATCTTTTTGCTATTAATTTTAGCACTAAAATTTAATTATAGTGTTATAATAACTCTTACAAAAATTTTTTATTGTTTTTAAATCTACGTACTTGCATATTTAAGTGATCTTCAATACTTTTGTATGTTTGCCATTCCTATTATGATTTAGAGAAGAGCTTTCAATATTTCTTTTAGAATAGATTTAGTATCACTGAATTCTTTTATAGTTTTGTTGTTGATGCTGGTGGTAGTGATGGTGGGTTTTTATTTTTGCTTAAGAAATTCTTTATCTCTCCTTTTCTAAATGATAAACTTACTTGGTAAAGTTGCAGGTTTTTCACTTTTAGGACTTTGTAGTCGGCACCCCACTCCAGTACTCTTGCCTGGAAAATCCCATGAACAGAGGAGCCTGGTGGGCTGCAGTCCATGAAGTCGCTACCAGTCGGACACGACTAAGCGACTTCACTTTCACTTTTCCCTTTCATACACTGGAGGAGGAAATGGCAACCCACTCCAGTGTTCTTGCCTGGAGAATCCCAGAGACGGGGGAGCCTGGTGGGCTGCCTTCTATGGGGTCGCACAGAGTCGGACACGACTGAAGTGACTTAGCAGCAGCAGCAGCAGTCCTTTTCAGACTGTCATACATTCAAAGTTTCTGACGAGAAATCAGCTAATAGCCTTATGGGGTTTCACGTGTAACTGACTTTTCGTTTCTCTCTTGCTGCTTTTAGAATTCTCTCTATCTTTAACATCTGCTGTTTTAATCGTATGTCTTATTGTAGGTCTGTTTGGATTCATCTTGTGTGGGACCCTCTGTGCTTCCTGTACCTGGATATCTGTTTCCTTCATTAGATTTGAGAAATTTTCAATCATAATTTTTTCAAATACATGATTGATATTTTTCCTTCTCTCTTCTCTCCCTGGAACCCCTGTTATCCTAATGCCAGTGCACTGGTTTTGTTACTGTAGCATTATAGTAAGCTTTGAAATCATTAAACATGAATCCTCAAACTTTCTTCTTCTTTGTGTCTTTTTTTGATAATTGTTTTTTTGGTATTTGGCTATTCGTATTTATTTGTATTTCTACATTAATTTCTTGAATCAATTTGCTAGTTTATACCCTCAAAAGCTGTCCTTGATATGATAGGCATTATGTTGAATCTGTTAAGTAATATGGGGACTATTGTCATCTCAAAAATGCTGTCTTTCAATCCATTAAAGTTGGTTGTTTTACCACTTTTTTTATGTCTTTTAAAAATATTTTTCAACAATGTTTTATAGTATCAATGTAAAAGTCTTTCATTTCTTTTGTTAAACATCAGGGGATTTTCCCAACCCAGGGATTGAACCCAGATCTCCTGCATTGCAGGCAAATTCTTTACTATCTGAGACACCAGGGGAGCTCCTTTTTAAATATATTCCTAATATTTTGGATTTAGAAAAGGCAGAGGAACCAGAGATCAAACTGCCAACATCCATTAGATCATAGAAATAGCAAGAGAGTTTCAGAAAAACATCTACTTCTGCTTTATTGACCACATCAAAACCTTTGACTGTGTGGATCACAACAAACTGTGGAAAATTCTGAAAGAGATGGGAATACCAGACCACCTGACCTGCCTCCTGAGAAATCTGTATGGAAGTCAAGAAGGAACAATTAGAACCAGACATGGAGCAGCAGACTAGTTCTAAATTGGGAAAGGAGTACGTCAAGGCTGTATATTGTCACCCTGCTTATTTAACTTATAAGCAGAGTACATCATGTGAAATGCTGGGCTTGATGAAGCACAGCTGGAATTAGGATTGCTGGGAGAAATATCAATAACCTCGGATATGCAGATGACACCACCTTTATTGCAGAAAGTGAAGAGGAACAAAAAAGCCTCTTGATGAAAGTGAAAGAGGAGAGTGAAAAAGCTGGCTTAACAATCAACATTCAGAAAACGAAGATCATGGCATCTGGTCCCATCACTTCATGGGAAATAGATGGGGAAACAGTGGAAACAGTGTCAGATTTTATTTTGGGGGCTCCAAAATCACTGTAGATGGTGACTGCAGCCGTGAAACTAAAAGACGCTTACTCCTTGGAAGAAAAGCTATGACAAACCTAGATAGCATATTAAAAAGCAGAGACATTACTTTGCCAACAAAGGTCTGTCTAGTCAAAGCTATGGTTTTTCCAGTAGTCATGTATGGATGTGAGAGTTGGACTATAAAGAAAGCTGAGTGCCGAAGAATTGATGCTTTTGAACTGTGGTGTTGGAGAAGATTCTTGAGAGTCCCTTGGACTGCAAGGAGAACCAACCATCCATCCTAAAGGAAATCAGTCCTGAATATTCATTGGAAGGACTAATGCTGAAGCTGAAACTCCAATACTTTGGCCAACTGATGTGAAAATCTGACTCTTTGGAAAAGATCCTGACGTTGGAAAAGATTGAAGGCAGGAGGAGAAGGGGATGACAGAGGATGAGATGGTTGGACGGTATCACCAACTCAGTGGACATGAGTTTGAGTAAACTCCAGGAGCTGGAGATGGACAGGGAAGCCTGGTGTGCTGCAACCCATGGGGTTGCAAAGAGTCAGACACGACTGAGCGACTGAACTGACTGACTGACCATATACAAAAATAAAGTCAAAATGGACCTAAGTGTTAGACAAGAAACCATAAGACTCCTAGAGGAAAACTTAGGCAGAACAGTCTTTGACATCAATTGAAATAATATATTTGTTTTGGATCTGTCTCCTAAAGCAAAGGAAATGAAAGCAAAAATAAACAAATGGGAACTAATTAAGCTTAAAAGTTTTGGTACAGCAAAGGGAGTCATCAAAACAAAAAGACTACCCACTGAATGAGAGAACATATTTGATAATAATAGGACCAGTAAGAGTTTAATATCAAAAATATATAAACAGCTTATTGAATTCAACATTAACGTACGTGTATGGGGGACACGTGTGCACCATGGCTGATTCATGTGAACGTATGGCAAAAACAACTACAATATTGTAAAGTAATTAGCCTCCAATTAAAATAAATTAATTTACAAAAAAATAATTCAACTTTTTTTTTAAAAGATTTAAAAATGGAAAGAAGAACTAAATAGACATGTTTTCCAAAGAGGACATGCAGATGGCCAAAACACAAAAAATGTTGGTGAGGATGTGAAGAAAAGGGAAGTCTCACACACTATTGGTGGGAATGTAAATTGGTGCAGTCACTGTGAAAAGCAGTAGGGAGGCTTCTCAAAAAACTGAAAGTAGAACTTTCATATAACTCAGCAATTCTACTCCTGAGTATACATCTTAAAAAAAAAAACCCACTAAATTTGAAAATATACATGCACCCTAATGTTCATAGCAGCGTTATTTATATTTCTATCAACAAAGGAAGGATAAAGAAGATATGAGAGATTTGCAACAACATGGATGGACTTGAAGGGTATTATGCTAAGTGAAATAAGACAGAGAAAGACAATCACTTATATGTAGAATCTAAAAAACCACTGTATGGTTTATATATAACAAAAAGGATACAGATTCACAGATATAGAGGACAAACTAGTGATTACCAGTGAGGAGAAGGGAAGGGAGAGAATCATGGTATAGGATGTGTATGCTGCTGCTGCTAAGTCACTTCAGTCGTGTCCGACTCTGTGCGACCCCAGAGACAGTAGCCCACCAGGCTCCCCTGTCCCTGGGATTCTCCAGGCAAGCACACTGGAGTGGGTTGCCATTTCCTCCTCCAATGCATGAAAGTGAAAATGGAAAGTGAAGTCGCTCAGTCGTGTCTGACTCTTAGTGACCCCACGGACTGCAGCCTACCAGGCTCCTCCGTCCATGGGATTTTCCAGGCAAGAGTACTGGAGTGGGGTGCCGTTGCCTTCTCCAGAGATGTGTACAAAGAGGTACAAATTACTGTGTATAAGATAAATAAACTACAACACAGGGAATATACCTAATATTATATAGTGACTATAAATGGAATATAAACCTTTAAAAATTGTGAATCTTTATGTTATACACCTATAACTTATGCAATATTGCATATCAACTATACTTCAATTTTAAAAATTAAAACTAAAATTAAATCAAATAGAAAAACGTAGCAATTTTTGAGAATTAAAAACAGAATTAAAAACAGTTTTACTAATTGTTTATTATTTGTAAAAGTAATTATTTTAAGTGGCTTAAGAACACAATATTTTAAATGTAAATCCATATGAAGCTTTCTTAAAAATTAAAAATAGACCTACCAGGTAATTCAGCAATCCCACTCCTGAGTATATGTCCAGAAGAGACAAAACTCCAATTCATAATGATACATGTAGCCCAATGTCCATAGCATCACTATGCATTAATACAATAGCCAGGCATGGAAACAACCCAAGTGTCCACCAGGTGATGACTGGCTTAAAAGCATGTAGCATATGTACGCGTGTTGTATGTGTATATGTTTGCGTGTGTGTGTGTGTCTGTGTGTGTGTGTACACATAGGGCTTCCCTGGTGGTTCAGTGGTAAAGAATCCACCTTCAAGTGCAGGAGATGTGGGTTCAATCCCTGAGTTGGGAACATCTCCTGGAGAAGGAAATGGCAACCAACTCCAGTATTCTTGCTGGGAAATCCCATGGACAGAGAAGCCAGGCACACTACACTCCATGGGATCACAAAAGAGTTGAACATGACTTAGAGACTAAATAGCAATATGTATACATACATACACACAATGGAATAGTACTCCATCATAAAATAGAATGAAATATTGCTATTTGCAGCAACACAGATGAACCTAGAGAGTATTATATTTAGTCAAGTCAGAGAAAGATAAAAGTCACTTATATATGGAATCAAAAAATATATAAATTAATCTATGTACAAAACAGAAACAGATTCACAGAGCAAAAAATCCTATGGTTACAAGAGGGGAAAGGGAGAATAAATTATGTGTATGGGATTAACAAACTACTATATATAAAATAGATAAGCAGCAAGCATTTACTGTATAGCACAGGGAACTATATTCACTATCTTGTAATAACCTATAATGGAAAATAGTCTGTATATGTGCTGTGTATATATATCTGAATCACTTTTCTGTATACCTATAACTAACATAATATTGTTAACCAACTATACTTTAATTAAAAAAACAATGAGATAACATTTCATTCCCACTGCTGCTGCTGCTGCTAAGTCGCTTCAGTTGTGTCCAACTCTGTGCGACCCCATAGCAGCAGCCCACCAGGCTCCCCCGTCCCTGGGATTCTCCAGGCAAGAACACTGGAGTGGGTTGCCATTTCCTTCTCCAATGCATGGAAGTGAAAAGTCAAAGTGAAGTCATTCAGTCGTGTCCGACTCTTCGAGACCCCATGGACTGCAGCCTACCAGGCCCCTCCGTCCACGGGATTTTCCAGGCAAGAGTACTGGAGTGGGGTGCCATTGTCTTCTCCCACTAGGATGATTAAAAGCAAAAAGACAGAAAATAACAAGTGCTGGCAAGGATGTGAAAAAATTAGAACTCTCACTCATGGCTGGTGAAGTTCTAAAATGGTTCAGCCATTTTGGAGAAGGAAATTGCAACCCACTCCAGTATCCTTGCCTGGGAAATCCCACGGACAGAGGAACCTGGTGGGCTACAGTCCATGCGGTAGACTGGAGAAACTTGGCACAGCATTTTGGAAAAGTGTATGGCAGTTCCTCACAGAATTATACATGGCCCAACAATTCTACTTCTAGTTACATACCCAAGAGAAATGTAAGCATATGTTCACACAAAAACTTGTATATATAAAACAGATAGATAGTGGGAATCTGCTGTATAGCACAGAGAGCTCAGCTTGGTGCTCTATGGTGAACTAGAGGGATGGATAGGGCAGGGTACAAGGTCCAAGAGAAAGGGAAATATGTATGGATGGATGTATACATAGCTGCTCATGCTGTTGTACAGCAGAAATTAACACAACATTGCAATGGCAGCCCACTCCAGTATTCTTGCCTGGAAAATCCCATGGGCGGAGGAGCCTTGTGGGCTGCAGTCCATGGGGTCTCGAAGAGTCGGACACGACTGAGCGACTTCACTTCCACTTTTCACTTTCATGCATTGGAGAAGGAAATGGCAACCCACTCCAGTGTTCTTGCCTGGAGAATCCCAGGGACGGCAGAGCCTGGTGGGCTGCCATCTATGGGGTTGCACAGAGTCGGACACGACTGATGCGACTTAGCAGTAGCAGCAGTAAAGAAACTATACCCCAATTTAAAAAAAAAAAAAAATGGTTCTTAGCACCATTATTTATTATACCCAAAAAGTGAAAACAAAACTGATACATGCTATAACCTGGATGAACCTTAAGAACTTAATGCTAAGTGAAAGGAGCCAGTTTCAAAAGACTGCATATTGTATGATTCCACTTACATGAACTGTCTAGAACAGGCTAATTTACAGGAACTGAAAACAGATGTGTGGTTTCCAGGGACTAGGGGCAAGGGGAGAATGCAGAGTGACTGCTAACGGGTAATTTTTTTTACAGGGGTGATAAAAATGTTCTTGAATTCTAGTTGTGATTGTTGCACAAGTTTATAACTTTACTAAAAAAACACTGAATTATATACTTTTAAAAGATGAGATATATGGTGTTCAAATATCACTTTAAAATTGTTATTTAAAAAAGTAGGAAAGACATAACAGACAAAAATGCCCATGCTTCACTCTACCCCAGCCAGTCCCCTCCATTCTCCTTCCTTCTTTACCCATCATTGATCTCCTCGTGTGCTTTCCTTCTCTCTCTTTGACCTATTCCCTCCATCTCAATCACTCGCTCCCCTGGAATCTGTGGTCTGGCTCAGACTGGGATTAGAAATCCCCTGTTGCACACCCTGGCTTTGCATTTAAAGGACTGAATTGCTGGGGCGGGGGATGAGGGGGGAGTCTTAGTCACTCTTTGTGACCCCATGGACTGTAGCCCACCAGGCACCTCTATCCATGGAATCCTCCAGGTAAGAACTCTGAATTGCTGGGAGAAGTAGAGAACCACCCAAAGAGTTAAGGGGTGGTAGTGCCAGTGGATCTACAATGAACAGAGTTCTCTCCGTGGCCCCTCGGGGCTTTCAGTTTGTCTAAGAAAGGAAAGGGCCTGCTATTCCCCTCCTCCTGGGACTTCCTAACCTACAAGTTAACTTCAGAACCTTTCAACCTAGACTTCCTTATTCCAGGGCTCTCTCTCCCTCTCTCCAGCCCCCCATTGCAGTACCTCCTTCTCCCCAAAACTCTCTCCTCCTCACCACCTTTCTCCTTCCTCTAACTCTAGCAGCTTTCCTTGAAACCCCCTTCTCTACCCTATTTATCCCCACATTCATTCCCAGGATCTCTGCTGCTGCATCTCCAGGGCCCACCCTCCCAAACTTGGTCACAGAGCAAGAACATATAGGCCTTTTGAGCCACATGGTAGTCTCTCAAAGAATTAAAGAGCCAAAGCATCTGACTCTTGGCAACCTTATGGACTGCAGCCCGCCAGGCTCCTCTGTCCATGGCCTATATGTTCTTGTTAGTCTCTCAAAGAATTCAAGTTCATCACCAAATTTACCCTGCAAGGTACAAAATAGATAAAAGGATATGGATAATATGGATATAAAGGATGATATGCATTTCTAGCTCCTGAAAACTGAAATGGGCTTCCAGGTGGCGCTAGTGGTAAAGAAACCTCCTGTCAGTGCAAGAGACATAAGAGACTCGGGTTCCATCCCTGGTTCCGGAAGATCCCCTAGAGGAGGAAATGGCAAACCACTCCAGTGTTCTTGCCTGGAGAATCCCCATGGACAGAAGAGCCTGGTGGGCTATAGTCCATAGTGTTGCATAGAGTTGGACAAGACTGAAGTGACTTAGCATGCATGCAGGCACGAAGACTGAAATGTGTTTACTGCCTATCTTCCTCCTAATGCCCTCAAGCTAGTACAGTAGTCTCTAACAAGGTTAGAAGGAAGGTCAAGCTTTCACTTCTCTAATAAGTGAATAAAAGAGGTAGATAAATCCTCTTAAGAGTTTAAAATTTTGTTAAGCAGAAGAAATTAACTGAACTGATTCTAAGACCATGAAAGTGACCATTTTACATCATTATAGACCACAGCCACACCCACAAATATTCTCTAATGACTGATATTACTATACTTTTCACCCCTGTGTATGACAATCCCTCCTACAGTTATGAGGATTTCCTATGAACTGATCAAATTGATTGATTAATTGATTGGGTTAGACAGTTCTAACCCAATTTCTCTTCACCTCCCCTCAGAGGTAGGGGTATCTGATACTTTATATTCCCAGTCTCCAGGCTCCCAGACCCCTGGAAGTAAGCCCACATGGCTCATTTAGACTCAGATAGAAAGAACAGACAAGTTAGCTTCAAACCAACAACAAAAGGGGCTTCAGTGCCTCCCCTCTCCAGCTGCCCTAGAACTGAGAGCAGGGCCAGCATTACAGATCCGTGGCTGTGTGTGCCATGTGCTTGGTTTAATGCCCTGATGTCACTGTCCTGAAATTCTTAATTACTTTTGAACATGGGGCCATGCATTTTCATTTTGCTCTGAGCCCTACAAATTATGTATCCAGTCCTGAAAGTCAGTTATTCATGAGAAAAGCAGACACATGCTAAATCAGCTTTGGTCCTCTTCTGTTCCCCACCCCCCTCCCCCGTTTTGTCATCAATTTCCCTGGTCTTCTGCTCCTGACGTAGCAGATAGAAAGGGAAAATGTAAGGGAGAATTGAAAAGGATATATTTTTCTCAGTGCATGGGTGCTAAGTCATGTCAGTCGTGTCCGACTGTGCAACACTACGGACTGGAGCCCATCAGGCTCCTCTCTCCATGGGATTCTCCAGGCAATAATACTGGAGTGGGTTGCCATTACCTCCTCCAGGGGATCTTCCTGACCCAGGGATGGAACCCATGTCTCTTACATCTCCTGCATTGGCAGGCTGGTTCTTTACCTCTAGTGTGACCTAGGCATAAGTAATCAGTTCAGGGTCATTATTCTGCACTGCCTTAGGAAAGATGACGTTTCTTCAGGTTTTCTTTTCAAGGAAGGGAGAGACAATCTTGTAAGATGAAAAATCATTTTGTATGTGCAAATGTGGTCTGTGTGTGTGATATGTGTGCATGTATTAGAGAAGTGGCATCTACTGTGTGCCAGATCTTGCAAGAGGAACTTGCATTCATTCATTCCTCAGAACAAACTATGAGGTAAATATCACTATTATCCCAACGTACAGATGGAGTAAACAAAGCTTAGAAAGATTAAATAACTTGTCCCATATCCCACTGCAGGCCAGGGGCACAACTGGGCTGACTCCAGACCCAATCTAACCATAAATCTCATGCATTCCACCACTAGGCTATGCGGCCTGGGCTTGGCAGGGAGAGGGCAGGGGACGGTTAGCAGGTGATTTCCATGGGAAATAATTATTAAGTGCTGATGATGTGCCAAGCAGTTTATGTCTATGTACCCATTTAATCCTTGTAATTCTCTGTGAGATGATGCTTTTTCATTTCCATTGTACAAGTGAGAGGAAACTGAGGCATAGAGAGGTTACATAAATTGTCAGAGATCACACATTTCCAATCGTGTTGGAAATCGATTTTTAAATCACACTTTAAAGTGATTTAAAAAGATTCTGAACTTTTAACCAATACCTTATTCTGCCTCAAGGGAGGAGAAATTACCTAATAGACTATAACCCAAGATCTCTTCTGATGATAAAGAAGCATGGAAAGATTTACCCTGTTCTTGACTTAAAATCAGCCCTTTTCCTGAATTGACACGAGAATGCCCTGATGTATTTCCCACGACCCACCACCCAGACACTGAAAAACAGAATACCTCCCCGCCCCCGCCCCCCATAACCAGTTACCATGTCTTTATCTCCCCCTGTCTCCTCCAGTATTCCACTATTTCATGAACACATGCCTTTTTCCCTTCTCCCTCAGTCTTCAAGGGTCTTTTAGCAGCAATACTTGACTGTTGATGTAAGAGACACAAGAAAGTGGGTATTCAGCCCACATATGTTGATGGCCATCTCCTCACTTTGCCCACCAAGCCACACTGCCCTTCCTCAGCATGGGACCTGCTCAACTAGAGCAAAACCAGTTTACACAAAACAAGAGCAATGGCCTGAGAGGAACAGTGGCCAGTGGGAGAATTTCCAGATGAATAAAATGACCTTCAGGTCCTCCTGTGTTTTTTTCAGCCCACGATCTCCCCCTTAGTCTTTGCTACATCGAGCACCTTTTTTAAACAAGAAAACTGTTGCTTTCTCTTCCCAGAGTAGCCACAGCGGAGGAAACCACACACTGACCTATATGTAGAGAAGACCTTGACATATGTGGTTTTGAAATGTGCTAGTTAAGCAGGGGTTGGGTCACTAATCTTAGTATCGCCGGATTATTTCACTGGTTTTTCGTGCAAGTTCTAGAGATAGGAGGGGTTTTTCCCTGATGGGGTGTTGAGGAAAAAGAAGAATGAAGAAGGGGAATTACTCGTGACATTCACCTTCCCACTCTATCAGTGGTTTGGTAAAATAATTTCAAAGGACAATGCTCAATAATATTAAGAGTTTTGACCTCCAAAATGGACTGAACTGCTATAATGTAGCATTCAGAAACAAGGTTGAAATACTTTCCCTGCAAAACCCCTGCTGCTGCTGCTAAGTCACTTCAGTCGTGTCCGACTCTGTGCGACCCCATAGACAGCAGCCCACCAGGCTCCCCTGTCCCTGGGATTCTCCAGGCAAGAACACTGGAGTGGGTTGCCATTTCCTTCTCCAATGCATGAAAGTGAAAAGTGAAAGTGAAGTCGCTCAGTCGTGTCCAACTCTTCGAGACCCCATGGACTGTAGCCCACCAGGCTCCTCCATCCATGGGATTTTCCAGGCAAAACCCCTAGAGTGAGCCTAAAGCAGCTTTTCAGTAAGTATCTGAATTAGTAATAACTTGTATTTGTTTCTTAATTTCATGGATGGACTTTTTCTTCCTACTTCCTTAGTCACACTATAAGCTACGTAAGGGAAGGAACACTTTCATAATTCTGTTGCACAATTAGTTACACATTTCACAATTCTGAGCATATTATAGAAATCTACAATCAAAGATATCCAAGAAAAATCTGGGAGAAATAGATTTCACCAAGAGATTGTGGCAGTTTTCCTTGAAGCACTTGGGACATCAGAACTTTTCCAGGTTTTCAGGGGTACAAACTGTTAGTCTGCTTAGCCATCTTGAGATGGAACAATGCTGTGTTTGGGGTTTATGATAAGAAAAGGAAATTACACATTGGGTTCTTCAAATCAGACATTTAACTGCATAAGGATTATAAGTGAACAAAGAAACTAGGTATGAGTACAATTTAAAAGGGAAATACCAACCAGAGAAGTTTAGATTGGACAAAGTTCTACTCTCTTGAGGTGTGCTCTTCATCTTTGGGGCCCAAATGAATTTAAGAGAAGTAAATGTTAACTCTCACATCCTACTTTTTAAAATAATAAGCTTTCACATTTGCATGCAATTTTATATTTTTCAAAGTATTTTCATATCCATTATAAAATTAGAGTTCATGGGGACTTCCCTAACTTTATAATGGATATGAAAAGACTTTGAAAAATAAAGAACTGAATGCAATGTGAGTTTCCCTGGTGGGTCCAATGGTTAGGACTCCACCCTTCCACTGCAGAGGGTACAGGTTCAACCCCTATTGGAGGAACTAAGGTCTTACATGCCTCATGGTATGGCTAAATAAATACAATTAAAATTGAATAAAATTTTTAAATAAAACTTGAGTTCATGTTGATCTAAAAATCTTGCTGTTCAGTCGTTCAGTAGTGTCCGACTCTTTGCGACCCCATGGACTAAAGCATAGGCTTTCCTGTCCTTTACCATCTCCCAGAGTTTGCTCAAACTCATGACCACTGAGTCGGTGATATCATCCAACCATCTCATCCTCTGTTGTCCCCTTTGCCTCCTGCCTTCAATCTTTCCCAGCATCAGGATCTTTTCCAATGAGTCTATGGGGTCGCACAGAGTCAGACATGACTGAAACAACTTAGCAGCAGCAGCAGCAGCAGAGCTCGCACCTGACCAATAGAAGCACCATCTGACTTAATGACCTTGATCTTTTTCCTGACATCTGAGATCCTGAGGAATGAAATGGAGTGATAAATTTAGTTGTTTCTAATATCTTCTGCAGTGTATAATCTTGGGAAATATTGCTTTGTTAGGTCTTTCAGTAGTTTTAAGTTTTATTCTGCACCACCTATAGATCCTTATGTGAAGCCTCTTCTATTAGAGAGCCTACTGTTTCTAAGACAGGACCAGCCAAAAATCTCGGTTTTCTTTTCTAGCACATATGCTGGTTTCTATTTGAAAAGTGACATTTATTTACACCCTGTGGAGCTCTTATCTTGCTGTAATATTCATTCCACATTAACCTAAAGGTCAGAACTTAGGGGGAAATGTATCTCACAGATATCTGACAAAAAGCACCAAAATAAAAGAAAAATGCTGCCAGGACAGAAACTATTCCCCTCTCATAATTAATCAGAAAATAGTAACAATGTAACCAAATACTAACAAGTGATTACACCCACAGGTAGCATTTACACAAAAAGGAACTTTGCCACGTGATATAATCCAAGGCCTTTCAGGAAAATGTGTAAGTGTGAGTTCTGCCTTAGAAGACCCTCAGATGAATTACCACATATCTGTTTCAGGTTCTAAATTTGATTAATTCTTTAACTACAAACTGAGTAGCAATCTACTGGGTAAAGTATTATTCATAAACACCTTATATAATCCTCATAAGAACTTCATGGAATAAGTTTTATTGCCTTGATTTTTCAAATGATAAAATGAAGTTCAAAAAGTTAGATGATTCACCTAAAGTCACACAACCTGTAAAAGGAAAATCCAGAACTTCCTCTGGGGTCTTGAGATCCAAATTGAATTCCCTTCCCGCTGAACTGGGACTGGTTTCCACACATGTGGGCACAATTTCTTTGTGTCCAGACAATATAAGCAGGCTACTGGTCAAGTTGTGACTGAATAATTTCATGTACAGGCACAAGAAAAGGAAGAGAGAAAGTAGAAGAGGGAGTGATGTAGCAGAAGGAATTTCTCAAAGTTTAAAAACAGCAATGGTTTCTAAAAAGTTGAATTAAAGATAAGAAGCAGTTTTCTTTAAAACTTTCTTTTAATAGTTCTTCATGCTTCATTGTCTTTATCTGTCTTATTTATTCAAATTTAAGATCTTTTAATTTCTAACCCAGTGTACCAATCAGGAAGTAACTGGTATCAATTCTTAAGAGAAAAAAAATTGTTTATACAGCATGAAATTTAGATCATATATTTCTAGAATTGTATAAATTTGTCTGGAATTAAATAATTTTCCTGCTCTCAGGGGGGTCATGTGCAAGTTAAATTAAGCTCTCTGAAGGCTTTTTTTAATAATGTCAAATTTGGCTGAGAATCATTTCTTGTTTAATTGTCCCTAATTTCTTCCATGTTTAATGATATCCAGATGAAAAAAAAAATTCTTCTGGTTGTTTTAATGAAGGAAATCATCACTGAATATTAATAATTTACTAAATGTGGTGCTGATTAGAAGGAAAATAGGAAAAATTAGAAGATAGCCAGATTATGAAAGATCCAACTCAAACTACACCCTAAAAAATATGTTCTCTTAAAGAAATATCAATGCATTTTTCAAGGCTGTTATGCCCACATCACATCTTTTTCCTAATTTCTTTACCCCTGTAGATTATAGTCACCTATGGGTATTTCACCCCCATTTCCAATTAAAATCACAAAAGAATCACAGAATCTAATAACCTGGAGTCAAAAGGAATCTCTCAGATGTTACTTGCTTCCAGGGTGTATTTAAAGGTAGCATTGATAGCTATTTGTTGCAACATTTATGAAGTTGGGATTCAAATTTTCTTTTTAAAAATAAGTTATGATTTGGAGATGGCAAATTCGGGTGAACCAAGAATCCCTCTGATAAACTTCACATCCAAATTCAGCTTGTTAGAAGGAAGGGGATGAGATAAAGGGATGAGAAGAGAGAAAATCCTTAATCTCCTTATAGGGAGTGAGTTACTATCAAGTACTGAAGTGGGGAAGGGATGTGTATGTCATATAGAGAAAAATCTATTGTGAAATCGGCATTAAGAGACATCATGGCCATAAGTAAAGTTTTAAGTTTCCCTATGACTCTGCTCCCCTTCCTGTAGGATATTGTTGCTGTAATAAGCCAGTCAGTGAAAAACAGCAGCTTGTTGACACTTTTTAAATGTGTGGTAATAGAGGAATGAGAAGAAAATAGTTTGTGTAGTCCAAGCCAACTCTCATATTTCAAAAGAAAAACAAAAAATATATAACTTCCAACACCTCATCCAAATCCTCTCAGCTCAGCTTCTCAACTAAAGGTACATGGTCCTTTCAAAGACTAATTTGGAAAACTTCACTTTGATTGGCCTGTTTCCATCAAGAAATGTTCACAGCATACATCTTCTGACTATGCAATGTCCACATGAGATAAATTAGAATGCTTATGAAACTCACCATTTTGAAGGAGTTGGACACCATATGGTTTGTTATTCCTGGATCCAGATGTACCTGTCTAGTAATCAGTTGAATTCTTCCCCTCTGCCACCCTTAACATGAAGAAAAGTCAATTCCTTCTCAGCTCTATGACCTTCTCTCTTCCCTGGATCTCACCCCATTGTCATCTTGTATCTTCACTCTTTACTTTCTTTCCGGCTTCCTCCATTCTCCAAAGCAGCCACTACACTCTTTTCCCTGCCAGTGTGATTAAGGCATGAAATCCAATTGACACACGATATTTCAATGAAGTCCATATTGATTGCCTGGTAACAAACAACAAAATATAAACAATACAGTCATCTTATCTTCTAGAGAAGTTAGGTCATTCATTAAATTTCAGTAGGCTATGAGCTATGCCTCTCCAAATGTCTGCAGTTACTTCAGTTCTAAATGTTAGAAAGAAAACAAATCTTTAAGGCTGGCCTTGCATGAAAGCCACTGACCCCTTCAATGTGATATGGGACCCTTGAAGGGGTTGGGGGAAGATGGCAGGGGTCTGAAAGATGAAAGAATAAATGCTGTAGAATCACAGAGCTACTAGAAACTTCAAGAGATCACTTGATCCAACTGCTTACATTTTACAGATGAAAACACACAGTGCCATAGACTTTTAAGAGGTTGTTCAAGATCACCATGCTAGCTAGAAGTTGCCAAGAGTTAATTCTCTGATGCAACAATATTTTGGCTTATTTTTTATTTATACTATTTCTATTTTTCTCCATTTTATTTATTTATTTTTTTGAATGTTGAATTTTATTTTTTTTTAATTTAAGTTTATTTATTTTAACTGGAGGCTAATTACTTTACAATATTGTATTGGTTTTGCCATACATCCACATGAATCCACCACGGGTGTACACGTACTCCCCATCCTGAACCCCCCTCCCACCTTCCTCCCTGTACCATCCCTCTGGCTCATCCCACTGCACCACCCTGTATCCTGCATCGAACCTGGACTGGTGATTTATTTCTTATATGATATTATACATGTTTCAATGCCATTTTCCCAAATCATCCCACCCTCTCCCTCTCCCACGGAGTCCAAAAGACTGTTCTATACATCTGTGTCTCTTTTGCTGTCTCGAATACAGGGTTATCGTTACCATCTTTCTAAATTCCATATATATGCATTAGTATATTGTATTGGTGTTCTTCTTTCTGGCTTACTTCACTCTGTATAATAGGCTCCAGTTTCATCCACCTCATTAGAACTGATTCAAATGTATTCTTTTTAATGGCTGAGTAATACTCCATTGTGTATATGTACCACAGCTTTCTGATCCATTCATCTGCTGATGGACACCTAGGTTGCTTCCATGTCCTGGCTATTATAAACAGTGCTGCGATGAACATTGGGGTACACGTGTCTCTTTCAATTCTGGTTTCCTCAGTGTGTATGCCCAGCAGTGGGATTGCTGGGTCACAAGGCAGTTCTATTTCCAGTTTTTTAAGGACTCTCCACACTGTTCTCCATAGTGGCTGTACTAGTTTGCATTCCCAACAGTGTAAGAAGGTTCCCTTTTCTCCACACCCTCTCCAGCATTTATTGCTCGTAGACGTTTGGATTGCAGCCATTCTGACTGGCGTGAAATGGTACCTCATGGTGGTTTTGATTTGCATTTCTCTAATAATGAGTGATGTTGAGCATCTTTTCATGTGTTTGTTAGCCATCTGTATGTCTTCTTTGGAGAAATGTCTATTTAGTTCTTTGGCCCATTTTTTGATTGGGTCATTTATTTTTCTGGAGTTGAGCTGCAGGAGTTGCTTGTATATTTTTGAGATTAGTTGTTTGTCAGTTGCTTCATTTGCTGTTATCTTCTCCCATTCTGAAGGCTGTATTTTCACCTTGCTTATAGTTTCTATTTTTAAAAGGGGAGTCATACTATTAATACCACACCAATCATATGCTATATGGCACATAACCAAATTCCTTTTTCTTCTACCCTGATATTAATAACTAGACCTCATTTTTTACCCACTTCATATCTTACCATTCTCTATTTTTCTGGAATACATGTGACCTACTAACCTCATTTCATCTCCTTGGTTTGGTGAATTTGGAAGTGACTTCTGGCCCCACATTGGGCTCTGACCTTGTACCTGATATTCATTCAGTCTCTACTTAAACTTTTATCTCAACATACAATGCTCCAAAGTGCTTCCATTCTCTATCTTCTCAACTTTGTTCCTCCAGTCACTTCCTAGTTCAGTTCAGTTGCTCAATCGTGTCCAACTCTTTGTGACCCCATGAACCACAGCATGCTAGGACTCCCTGTCTGTCACCAACTCCCGGAGTCCACTCAAACCCATGGCCATTGTGATGGTGATGCAATCCAACCATCTCATCCTCTGTCGTCCCCTTCTCCTCCCACCCTCAATCTTTTCCAGCATCGGGGTCTTTTCAAATGAGTCAGGTCTCCACATCAGGTGGCCAAAGTATTGGAGTTTCAGCTTCAACATCAGTCCCTCCAATGAACACCCAGGACTAATCTCCTTTAGGATGGACTGGTTGGATCTCCTTGCAGTCCAAGGGACTCTCAAGAGTCTTCTCCAACACCGCAGTTCAAAAGTATCAATTCTTCAGCCCTCAGCCTTCTTTATAGTCCAACTCTCACATCCATACATGACTATTGGAAAAACCATAGTCTTCACTAGATGGACCTTTGTTGGCAAAGCAATGTCTCTGCTTTTTAATATGCTATCTAGGTTGGTCATAACTTTCCTTCCAAGGAGCAAGCATCTTTTAATTTCATGGCTGAAGTCACCATCCACAGTGATTTTAGGGTACTCAGAAATAAGTTAGATAGAGCCCTGTTTCTCTCCCAATCCCTGTCTGAGCTTGCATAAATCCCATAGGATGGATGCTACATTTGAAGGGATTCAGGGGACAAATGATCAGTACGGATTCCTTGTACTGGGTACAACTCCTGGATTACAGATCCCTCATAACAAGGACCTCTACCCAGAAGCCCTAGTGTAAGTCTGCACATCAACAACTCTGACCCCTGAACCAATGCAATGGAGAGTCACAAAAATCTGAGTTGCCAAACCCTCAACAACCAATATTCCCTCAAAAATGTAACCCAGATTTTCCTGGTGGTACAGAGGATAAGAATTTGCCTGCCAATACAGGGGACACAGGTTCGATGCCTGGTCCAGGAAGATTCCACATGCCCCTGAGCGACAAAATCTTGTGTGCCACAGCCGTCCGCCTACAGCCTATGCTCTGCAACAAGACAAGCCACCACAACACGTAGCCTGCACACTGCAGCTAGAGAGTAGCCCTCACTTGCTGCAACTAGAGAAAGCCCAGGTGCAGCAACAAAGACCCAGCACAACCAAAAGTAAGTATATAAATAATCTTCATTTATATATGTATATAAATCTCCATAAGCTATCTCAAGCTATGACTGACTCTAAAAGAACTGAAGTGTGTTTACTTACAGGATCTCTCCAGAAGGCATCTGGGACCAGGTGTCTCCACCATACTGGAGCCCACTATACTTCACCTTTCTAATGTCCCTCCTCCTGTGTTTGAAGCCCCTTTGTGGTCTAATCTCTCCTATGCGTCCACCATTAGAGCTACTCTGTGCTGCCCCTCCTTCATGCCCTCCCTAACAATCCTTTTCTACCGGACCTCTCCTCATTGTCAATCACTCCTCAGACACATCTACAACTGTGTCCCTCAGAATTTCTCTAGATTCAAAAGACTAAAGTCAGTCACCCAGTCTCTTTTACTCTTCCATTTCTCTCACTCAGCTACCCTCCCTATACCTGCTTTTCATCTTAACCAGATCCACCAATCTAATAACCCAATCAAGTTTCTCCCAGTTAGCCCTTTCAGACTCACTTCCTTCCCTATCTGGCATATTGCTCTAAATAATAAAAAGCACAGTACACCATTCCTGGGCAGTCTTGTCCATTTCTATTGGAGAAGACAATACCAGATATTTTGTCTCCAACCCAGATCTCCTTCTTAAACTCTAGGTTGAGGCATTAAAGTAACTGGCCTTTTCATAGACACCAAAAACTCAACATCTTCATAACTGACACAAGACTATTTTTCCTAATAGTCTTGTTTTCCTGAAATAGAGAGAGCCTCTTGCATCCAGTAGGGAGAGAACTACTTCCATCAATACAATGACAACTGCCTGGCTGTTGAACAACCTAAACAGAAAATCCAAATCATAAAGTATGCTTCCTGACTGCTTTCCCCTGCTACTGATAACTTAAGAATGCATAGACTTAGACCTTTGGGCAGTTATTTAACAAAAACTTTTAAGTAGGGCTGCTTTCAGAAAACAGGGATAAAGTTAACCCAAAAGATTGCAGCTCTAAAAGCTACCCACTGTCTTAAACATGTTGTTTGGTTACCCACATGTTGGTCTTTCCACTGTGAATCATGATAGATTTGCTCTCTCATATGATCTGATAAACTGCCTTCAACTCTTTAGTCTGGTATTTCAGATACAGCTTGCCTATCATCTTTGCTCTTTGAATAGTTTTTGTTCAATTATCCAGTCCAAGCCACACCTTCCTTCTAAGTAATTTTCCTCTTGTCTGGTGACCAACCTAAGAAATCAATTTGTTGTTATTCGGTTGCTCAGTCATGTCTGACTCTTTGCGACCCCATGGACTGCAGCACACCATGCATCCCTGTCCATCATCATCTCCCGGAGCTTGCTCAAACTCATGTCCATCAAGTCGGTGATGCCATCCAACCATCTTGTCCTCTGTCATCCCCTTCTCCTTCTGCCTTCAATCTTTCCCAGCATCAGGGTCTTTTCTAATGAGTCAGCTCTTTGCATCACATGGCCAAAGTATTGGAGCTTCAGTTTCAGCATCAGTCCTTCCAATGAATATTCAGGATTTGTTTCCTTAGGATTGACTGGTTTGATCTCCTTGCAGTCCAAGGGACTCTCAAGAGTCTTCAAAAGCATTAATTCTTTGGTGCTAAGCCTTCCTTGTAGTTCAACTCTCACATCCATACATGACTACTGGAAAAACCATAGCTTTAACTATATGGATCTTTGTCAGCAAGGTAATGGTTGCAAGTTTGTAACTAATTTAATCTTTACTTCTTCTTTGCCTGAGTCCTTCACTAGAATGGAAGTTCTGTAAAGTCAATAATATTTTTATTTACCATGTTTTTATCTTCAGTGCTTGTAACAATAGTTGGTGCATAGTATGTGGCCAAAATAAATATTTGTTGAGCACATGGAAAGAAGTGAGATGGCTTTCAGGCTTGTAGATGGTGACTAATAGTTGAAGAAGAAAAATAGGATGGGACTTAAGACCTTTAGCAGCTTAAAACTAAGAAAAATTAAAATAATACTAGGAAGGAAAAAGTCAAAGTATAGATATCTGTGGGGTTGCACAGAGTTGGACATGACTGAAATGCATAGGACAAGTTTCTGCCCAGAGGCAGAGACCTAAAGGAAACTAGATGATTAAAAGGCTCAGGAAAACCATGCCTACCTAGGACTTCAAAGCAGAAGTAACTCTCTGACCATAGCAATAATAAGATTTGGAAAGGACTTTCACATGAACAAGATCAGACATGAGCTTTTTCGGGAAGGGGGATTTGGAGGAGAGCACCTTTTTGTTTCAGCACCAAAGATAAACTCCGAGACGTGTTCTTGTCTGAGGAACTGAGATTATCATGGACTTTTTCAACCTCTTATCCTGTATGGACAATTGCATCTCCTTTCCTTTCTGGAGAACTTTTTTCTGATCTCAGTTTCCCCCTATTTCCTTATAGATCTGGTTCTGCTGATAATTCAGTTTCTCTTGCTACCTCTTTCTCAATGTCTCTGTTATCTATAAACTTGGCCATTTCCTTCTCTCCTAAATGTATTAACCTAATATTACACAGCATCCACACAGAAGAAGGACATGGCAACCCACTCCAGTATTCTTGCCTGGAGAATCCCATGGACAGATGAACCTGGCAGGTTACAGTCCATAGGGTTGCAAGAGTTGGATACAATTTAGCAACTTCACCACCACCACACAGCATCCATGCAAGACTCTTTCCTAATTCTTATCCTCCTCTTTGAGGTCAAGCTTATAGAAGGAGATTATGCCTCCTGTATAATTTTTTTTCCTTCAGGTCCCATCACTCAATAGAAACCCACTCTAGCAATACCAACAAAACCCCTTAACTTGTCAAATGCAAAGGGCTATTTTCAATGCTTACCTAATTGATTATGCTATCACATTGTTTCCCAAAGAGAATTCCTTGGGTTCTAGTTCTTTGTGCTATTATTCAGACTAGTTATGTGAGAAAAACAGGGAGAGATTTAAGGTCAAATAAGCTTTGGAAACATTACATTAGAAATTAAAATGTATAGGTTTCTTAACATCAACACTTTTCAAAGACATTAATATGCTAAATTGTTGTGTGATTCTGCAAGAAAAGTAAGTAGACTTCAGCATTTCTCTCACTTAGTTGCCCACAGAATCTTTTTCCAAATAGTATTTCATGGGAGGATTATTCCTTGGAATAGCCTTTGAGAAACACTTCTTATCCTTTGACATAGGTGACCACTACTTTCAATATTTTTTCCTCCTCGGATTCTATGATATGCTGTTTCTACTCTCTTCTTTCTGTTCTCAAACTTTGCTTCCTCTACTCAACCCCTAAACTTTAGTTTTTTCCTTGCTTTTGTCCTAGGTCTCTTTCTATGTTCTTTTTGAAAGTGAAAATGTTAGTCGATCAGTCGTGTTCAACTCTTTCCAACTCCACGGACTGTAGCCAGGCTTCTCTAGCTACAGGCTTCTCTGTCTGTGGGATTTTATGGGCAAGAATACTGGAGTGGATAGCCATTCCCTTTTTCAGGGGATCTTCACAATGAATCCGGGTCTCCTGCATTGCAGGCAGCTTCTTTACCATGGGTGATCTCATTTGCCATCTTGATTTTAGTATTTACTATGAAGTGATGATCCCCAAATCTATATTTTTAACCAAGATCTCTCCACTGCATTCTCCACATGCCATACAAGGTCTCCTTAACATTTCCACTTGAATATATTCCAAATTATCTCTAACTCAGCATGTGCAAAGTTTTCCCCCAAACCCCAATCCTTTTCTTGTGTTTCCTATTGCATTGAGAAGCACCACTAGTCATTAAATCATCTAAGTTAGAAATCATCTAAGATTTTCCTGCCTTGCTCTTCACATATTCAGTTCAGTTCAGTCACTCAGTCGTGTCCGACTCTTTGAGACCCCATGAATCACAGCACACCAGGCCTCCCTGTCCCTCACCAACTCCCAGAGTTCACTCAAACTCATGTCCATCGAGTCAGTGATGCCATCCAGTCATCTCATCCTCTGTCGTCCCTTTCTCCTCCTGCCCTCAATCCCTCCCAGCATCAGAGTCTTTTCCAATTAGTCAACTCTTCACATGAGGTGGCCAAAGTACTGGAGTTTCAGCTTTAGCATCAGTCCTTCCAATGAACACCCAGGACTGATCTCCTTCAGAATGGACTGGTTGGATCTCCTTGCAGTCCAAGGGACTCTCAAGAGTCTTCTCCAACACCACAGTTCAAAAGCATCAATTCTTTGGCACTCAGCTTTCTTCACAGTCCAACTCTCACACCCATACATGACCACTGGAAAAACCATAGCCTTGACTAGATGGACCTTTATTGGCAAAGTAATGTCTCTGCTTTTGAATATGCTATCTAGGTTGGTCATAACTTTCCTGCCAAGGAGTAAGCGCCTTTTAATTTCATGGCTGCAATCACCATCTGCAGTGATTTTGGAGCCCCAAAAAATAAAGTCTGACACTGTTTCCACTGTTTCCCCATCTATTTCCCATGAAATGATGTTATCAACCATCAAATCCTGTAAATATTCAAGCTGTCTTAATTGTACAGATATCTAACCTATTCAAATTCCTCCATTTATTGAGCAAATATTTACACACTAAGAACTAACTCTATGGGCTTCCCAGGTGGTGCAATGGTAAAGAATCTACTTGCCAAGGCAGAAGGCATGAGTTTGATCCCTGGGTCAGGAAGATTCTCTGGAGAAGGCAACACATTCCAGCATTCTTGCCTGGGAAAATCCCATGGGCAGAGGAGCTGATGGGCTACAGTCCATGAGATCTCAAGAGTTGGACATGACTAAGCAACTGAGCATGCATGCACTAACTACACTCCAGTCACAAGTCTAAGTACTTTGGACACAGCATCTAATGAAATAGATACCTTATACCAAAGGACCTATATTTTGGTAGTGAAAAAATAAACCGTATATAGGTGTTAAAGGCTGAATGTGACTCCCCCAAATTCACAAATTGAAGGCTAAACCTCCCAGTATCTCAGAATGTGACTCTATTTGGAGATAGGATCTTAATAGAGGTAGTTTAGTTAAAATAAAGTCATTGATGTGGGCCCTAATTGACTGGTGTCCTTATAAGAGGAGGAGTTTAGTGCACAGACATATACAGAGGGAAGACCATGTGAAGAAACATGGAAAAGATGGCCATCAGCAAGTCAAGGAATATAAGAAATCAACCGTACTGACACCTTGATCTTGGACTTCTAGTCTACAAAATTGTGAGAAAATAACTTTGTTGTTTAAGCTGCCAATCTCTAATGCTTTGTTTTGGCAGCCCTGGCAAATTAACCCACCATGTAAACAAATTTTTATAAAGAAAAATATCAATGATTAAAATTGTTGTGAAGGAAATAAAATAGAGATTTGATAGCAAAGTCAGATGCTCAGAGACAGGGACCAACCAGCCTAGCACATTCTGGGGTGAGCAGGATGAGGGAGAAAAATCTGAGCTAGAAGGTCAAGGTGACAAAGATGACACAGAGAGAGGCAGGACCAGATCCCAAAATGGACCTTTTACCTATTTTTGTACTTAAGGTTTTCATCTTTTTTGCATTGTTTTTTAGGATAATTTGAATATTAACTGTACTCATTGTCTAACTATAACAATACCCAGTTGTGGATGTGACTGGTGATAGAAGCAAGGTCCGATGCTGTAAAGAGCAATATTGCATAGGAACCTGGAATGTCAGGTCCACGAATCAAGGCAAATTGGAAGTGGTCAAACAAGAAATGGCAAGAGTGAACGTCGACATTCTAGCAATCAGCGAACTAAAATGGACTGGAACAGGTGAATTTAACTCAGATGACCATTAGATCTACTACTGCGGGCAGGAATCCCTCAGAAGAAATGGAGTAGCCATCATGGTCAACAAAAGAGTTTGAAATGCAGTACTTGGATGCAATCTCAAAAATGACAGAATGATCTCTGTTCATTTCCAAGGCAAACCATTCAATATCACAGTAATCCAAGTCTATGCCCCAACCAGTAATGCTGAAGAAGCTGAAGTTGAACAGTTCTATGAAGACCTACAAGACCTTTTAGAACTAACACCGAAAAAAAAAGATGTCCTTTTCATTATAGGGAACTGGAATGCAAAAATAGGAAGTCAAGAAACACCTGGAATAACAGGCAAATTTGGTCTTGAAGTACAGAATGAAGCAGGGCAAAGACTAATGGAGTTTTGCCAAGAAACTGCACTGGTCATAACAAACACCCTCTTCCAGCAACACAAGAGAAGACTCTATACATGGACATCACCAGATGGTCAACACCGAAATCAGCTTGATTATATTCTTTGCAGCCAAAGATGGAGAAGCTCTATACAGTCAGCAAAAACAAGACCAGGAGCTGACTGTAGCTCAGATCACGAACTCCTTATTGCCAAATTCAGACTTAAATTGAAGAAAGTAAGGAAAACCACTAGACCATTCAGGTATGACCTAAATCAAATCCCTTATGATTATACAGTGGAAGTGAGAAATAGATGTAAGGGACTAGATCTGTTAGATACAGTGCCTGAAGAACTATGGACTGAAGTTCGTGACATTGTACAGGAGACAGGGATCAAGACCATCCCCATGGAAAAGAAATGCAAAAAACCAAAATGGCTGTCTGAGGAGGCCTTACAAATAGCTGTGAAAAGAAGAGAAGTGAAAAGCAAAGGAGAAAAGGAAAGATATAAGCATCTGAATGCAGAGTTTCAAAGAATAGCAAGAAGAGATAAGAAAGCCTTCCTCGGTGATTAATGCAAAGAAATAGAGGAAAACAACAGAATGGGAAAGACTAGAGATCTCTTCAAGAAAATTAGAGATACCAAGGTAACATTTCATACAAAGATGGGCTCGATAAAGGACAGAAATGGTATGGACCTAACAGAAGCAGAGGATATTAAGAAGAAGTGGCAGGAATACACAGAAGAACTGTACAAAAAAGATCTCCACGACCCAGATAATCACGATGGTGTGATCACTCACCTAGAGCCAGACTCCTGGAATGTGAAGTCAAGCTGGCCTTAGAAAGCATCACTACAAACAAAACTAGTGGAGGTGATGGAATTCCAGTGGAGCTATTTCAAATCCTGAAAGATGGTGCTGTGAAAGTGCTGCACTCAATATGCCAGCAAATTTGGAAAACTCAGCAGTGGCCACAGGACTGGAAAAGATCAGTTTTCATTCCAATCCCAAAGAAAGGCAATGCCAAAGAATGCTCAAACTACCACACAATTGCACTCATCTCATACGCTAGTAAATTAATGCTCAAAATTCTCCAATCAGGCTTCAGCAATATGTGAACCATGAACTTCCAGTTGTTCAAGCTGGTTTTAGAAAAGGCAGAGGAACCAGAGATCAAATTGCCAACATCTGCTGGATCATCAAAAAAGCAAGAGAGTTCCAGAAAAACATCTATTTCTGCCTTATTGACTATGCCAAAGCCTTTGACTATGTGGATCACAATCAACTGTGGAAAATTCTGAAAGAGATGGGAATACCAGACCACCTGATCGGCCTCTTGAGAAATCTGTATGCAGGTCAGGAAGCAACAGTTAGAACTGGACATGGAACAACAGACTGGTTCCAAATAGGAAAAGGAGTATGTCAAGGCGGTATATTGTCACCCTGCTTATTTAACTTATATGCAGAGTACATCACGAGAAATACTGGGCTGGAAGAAGCACAAGCTGGAATCAAGATTGCCGGGAGAAATCTCAATAACCTCGGATATGCAGAGGACACCACCCTTATGACAGAAAGTGAAGAGGAACTAAAAAGCCTCTTGAAGGTGAAAGAGGAGAGTGAAAAAGTTGGCTTAAAACTCAACATTCAGAAAACAAAGATCATGGCATCTGGTCCCATCACTTCATGGGAAATAGACGGGGAAACAGTGGAAACAGTGTCAGACTTTATTTTTCTGGGCTCCAAAATCACTGCAGATGGTGACTGCAGCCATGAAATTAAAAGATGCTTACTCCTTGGAAGAAAAGTTATGACCAACCTAGACAGCATATTCAAAAGCAGAGACATTACTTTGCCAACAAAGGTCCATCTAGTCAAGGCTATGGTTTTTCCAGTGGTCATGTATGGATGTGAGAGTTGGACTGTGAAGAAGGCTGAGCACTGAAGAATTGATGCTTTTGAAGTGTGGTGTTAGAGAAGGTTCTTGAGAGTCCCTTGGACTGCAAGGAGATCCAACCAGTCCATTCTGAAGGAGATCAGCCCTGGGTGTTCTTTGGAAGGACTGATGCTGAAGCTGAAACTCCAGTACTTTGGCCTCCTCATGCGAAGAGTTGACTAATTGGAAAAGACTCTGATGCTGGGAGGGATTGGGGGCAGGAGGAGAAAGGGACGACAGAGGATGAGATGGCTGGATGGCATCACTGACTCAATTGACGTGAGTCTGAGTGAACTCCAGGAGTTGGTGATGGACAGGGAGGCCTGGCGTGCTGCAATTCATGGATTCGCAAAGAGTCGGACACAACTGAGCGACTGAACTGAACTGTACTAGCCTTTTAAGAAATACTCTTTGTTACTTTAGGATGATAGAAATATCTATAATGATGAAGACCAGGATGGGCTAATCTGGTCTCCAACTCTTCTCTGGGTTGTCATCATTGAGTAAATTCAGGGTGTGCCAAATCAGAAGTAAATGTTTATTCATGAAGCCCAATAACTCTCATAGTAATGAACTCCCTGCTAAAACACTCACCGTGGACCTGAGGTCAAAATGAGACTTTCTTAAGTCCAGAGCTTGGGAGAATCAATCAAGTCTGTTAAGAAGATGATATAAATTGTTACCCAGCTACTTCACAGGCACATCAACAGTAGGACAGAGAAACCAAGAAAGCCCAGGAGAGTAAAGTTCTGTCTGTGCCTGCTTCCAGAGGGCAAACTCCAGCACTGACCCTGGTACAGCTCTCATACAGAAGGAGGAAGAGGAAGGAGCACACTGTTCTTACCTACCCACGTTGTAGTCACTGCAGGGGAAAGCAGAAAGTCCATTCCTCTACTCTCTAAGACACAGGACCCAGGCCAGAGGACATCAGACTCTGCCCCATAAGACTAGCTATTCCTTCTCCCTTGGAGACAAGCATGTAAGAGGTGGAAAGAAACACAGAAACCCCCTTGCATGTACTTCCCAGAAAGGATGGAAGGGTTGATGGAACTTCCTTTCCATGGGGACCACAGAAGAATATGAAGTGGGGAGTAAAAGAGTCTTCCGCTAGAATCCACCTAAGTTTTCCGTTAATAATTTCAGAAATCATCACACTTTCAGGTTTCATATTAATAAATAAACATGCACGCATATTCACCCTACTCCTCCATAAACTGAGGTTACATTGTAGGCTGAGGCTGATGGGTGGAAAAAGGTTGTGAGCCATCCTGAAGGACCATTTTCTGAGCTAGAAATTTAGCTATTTTAAAAGACTGTGTTTCACGTAATACATCACAGGCCCTCTGAATTTGCTTGAAACTTATGTAGAGGTAGGTCTATTTCATTCTTTAGCAGCCAAGGCAAAAATAGCAACAGCAGCAGAAACAGCGAGTTCCTATAGACCCTCTACTGGGCACAAGTTGTAGGGTGCTGGGTAGGAAAGAGTGTAAAGTTCTGTTCCTAACTTCAAGGTCTAGTCAGGGAAGTCACTGTGCTTAGGACTTGCCTTGTTTATAGAGTTTTCTCTCCTAGATTGACTTCCCTGGTGGCTCAGATGGTAAAGTGTCTGCCTACAATGCAGAAGACCCAGGTTCAATCCCTGGGTCAGGAAGATCTCCTGGAGAAGGAAATGGCAACCCACTCCAGTACTCTTGCCTGGAAAATCCCATGGATGGAAGAGCCTGGTAGGCTACAGTCCATGGGGTCGCAAAAAGTCCGGATACGACTGAGCGACTTGCCTTGTTTATAGTTTTCTCTCCTAGATTTTTATACCAGCAAACCTACTAGACTTGAGGACAAGATGAAAGGATGCAGGGAAAATTTCCAATTATCTGGTGCACAGATATAACTAAAACTCATGGTAGGCATAATTCTAAGGAAGTGCCCCACCCTTCTCTGAGATTCACCTCCTGGCCATTAAACTCTAATCTAGGCACTGCTGTGAAGAGATTTTGTAGATGGAATTAAGTTCACTCATTAGCTGAGCTTCCCCTGGAGGAGGAAATGGCCACCCACTCCAGTATTCTGGCCTGGAGAATCCCATGGACAGAGGAGCCTGGAGGGCTTCAGTCCATAGGGTCACAACGAGTCAGACATGGCTGAAGCGACTTAGCATAGCACATCAGCTGAGCTTAAAATAGGAAGATGACCCTGGATTATCTGGGTAGGCCCAACATAGTCACATGAGCCCTTAAAAGCAGAAGTGGAGGCAGAGGATTCAGAGAGGTGTGGCTAAAGAGGTGAGTGGAGGCCAGATGAGGCAGAAGGGGAAGGTCAGAGGGGTTAGAAGCTTGAGGACTCAACCCACATGGTTGCTGGCTTTGAAGATGGAGGAACGGGGCCATAAGTCAGGGAATATTGGTAGCCTCTAGAAACTAGTAACATATCCTGACCAATTGCAAACAAGGAAACAGATCCCTCAGGCCAACATGCAACTGGACCTGGCCAAATTCTGAATGAACCTGGAAGCAAGCTCCAGACCCTTGTTGATGCCTCATCTCAGTCCTACGAGACTCAGAGTCTTGGATGCTGTGACTGGATCTCTGTGCTTCAGAACTACAAGATAATAAATGGGTGCTAAACTGCTAAATTTGTGATAACTTGTAATAGCAACACTAAAAAACTGATATAGCCCAAGAAAGTTATTCTGTTATGAGGCTAACAAAAAGAGAAGCTGACCAGAAAAGGGAGCAAAGGAGATTGTGTATCCCTTTGCAAAATTTTATTTAAATAGCACTGAGTAATGCTGGGAAAGACTGAAGGCAGGAGGAGAAGAAGACAACAGAGAACAAGATGTTTGGATGGCATCACCAACTCGATGGACATGAGTCTGAGCAAATTCTGGGAGTCGGTGATGGACAGGAAAGCCTGGCATGCTGCAGTCCATGGGGTTGCAAAGAGTCGGACACGACTGAGTGAATGAACTGAACTTAACTGAATTAATTATGATTTCTCTTCGCATTCTAAAGAAATGCTCACTTTTGTACCTAATTGTATTTTCCTCATTTTGTATACTATTTTATATAAGTTTCTTGTTGTCCACACTTGGATCTTCTCCAGCAAGGATGAATGTTCATGTAACAGACTTCTTTCTCCCATATTCTTGGATCCAAGGACAGTTTTGGTAGAGGGGTGGGATGCAGAGGAGGTGGGAGGGAGGTCCAAGAGGGAGGAGATATTTGTATACATATAGCTGATACACTTCATTGTGCAGCAGAAACACAACACTGTGAAGCAATTATACTCCAATAAAAATAAAGAGCACTGAGTTTCTTAGTTGATACTCTTGTCTTTCTTTTAAGAAGTAAGCCTTATGGCAAAACCAATACAATATTGTAAAATAATTAGCCTTCCATTAAAATAAATAAATTAAAAAAAAAAAGAAGTAAGCCTCTTTCTGGACTCAACACTAGGGAAGGATGTATTTTCAAAATATTTAAGTTAAGCAAATGCCCACTAGCATCCTATCCTACACCTTTTAAAAAATAACAGGATGCCTGTCAAGACCAAAAATAAGAAGGGTGTACCTTGAGGATTTTGATAGATAATGTTATTATTCTTTCAAACATTCCAGTTCTCCTTTCTGTAGTATTCTTCCCTGCAGGATTATATGTCACCCTCCATGACATCAGGCTTAACCATGTAAGCTTTGTTCCATCAAATGCAAGCAGAAGTTATGCTTGCCACTTACAAGCAGAAGTTTAAGAGCTAGCATGAAGTTCACTGGGGACCACTTCCCTCTTCCATGAGCCTAGCAACGCCCCAGATAGAGGCTGCATCGTCATTCTGGATCTCACAATGAAGATATGGAGCAAGAGCCTCAACTGACCAGTGATGGAAATGTAAATTGAGCAAGAAATAAACCTTTGTTGATAGGAGCCACTTGGATTTGGAGGTCATTTTTTATCATAGTATAATTGAGCCAAGCTGACTGATGTAGGTGTAATCCTAGAAATGTCAACCCCTTTAAAGTCTAGGAGTCAGTAAGCAAGTCTGTCTGAAGCAAACCTTTCTGTTCACTGTGGGTAAATATAAAAGGCTCCTCTTGCTTATGCAAAAATAAGCTGGATGACATTGTCTGGGTTAGGGGTGTGACAAATTGCCTTGAGTAATAAGTGTACTGGTTAAAGAAGGATAGACTCTTCTATGATAACAATTAGACCCCTAAATCTCAAGACTTCACAAAATAAAGACATATTTCTCATGCTCCCAAGAGATCGTGCAGACTGACTACTTTCTTATTAATAGGTGACTTTCCTCTAAGCAGTGACTCAGGGCTCAGGCTATTCCCTACTCATGGCTTTACCATCTTGGAATCCTTTACTTTCAGCCATGCAGATAAAGCAAAGGGCACGTGGAAAGGTTTTACGGCAAAACCTGGGGACAATAGGGCACGTGGGCCCATATTTTCTGTGTGTTTCTCATCACAGTTTCCACCTTGAAGCAAGGAAGGCTGGAAAATGAAGTCTTCCTATGTGAACGGGAGGAAAGTGGATTTATGAATGATTATATTCTGTCCACCACAATGAAGCACTCTTTTCATAGGAGAAAAGTATTAAAGAGATGTTGAATTTTCTGTGGCTTTAAAAGAGTGCTACCATTTGGGTGATAATGGTCACCAGAAAAGGTGGAGAATATTGACTCTCTTTTCACTGTAGTTGGAGAAGGAAATAGCAACCCACTCCAGTACTCTTGCCTGGAAAGTTCCATGGATGGAGGAGGAGCCTAGTAGGCTACAGTACATGGGGTCGCAAAGAGTCAGACACGACTGAGTGACTTCACTTTCTTTCGCTGTAGTTATTAGAACCCAACTAAACCTCTCAGTGTTGGTCAGTTTCTGCCCCTAGTTGTCTGTGTGTGTGAACAAAAAGAACCTTCTGCTAGAGCCATATGAAAGCCAACAGAGGCCAAGTGTAGATGAAGAACTGCTGCATTAAATGGAGGTGTCAGGGCCACCATGGGTACCACCGCTGCTGTGGACAAGCCCTGCTGCAGAGAGGTGCAAGACTGGTCTTCACAGTCCCCAGTGGTGGTAAGCAAGGAACTGACCAGACCCCTATTCTGTTTTTACATAGCGTTAACCCTGACGTTACTAGGCAATTTAAGTAGGAGAACCTCAAGAGAAATTTTGGCTTCCTTGCTGAGAAAATGTGTAGCAGGCAAACAAATAGTTAAAGAGCAAAAAGATGTCTCATGTTTGAATAACAAGTTTGTTGAGCAATTCATTCCAATTAACTGAAGAGAAAGATGATAGGAAAATACTAGAGAGAGGAAGGAGAGCTTCAGAATGGAAGAAAGTGAACATGAAAAAGTAAGTGATTCATTTATATTAATTTTGGTTTTTCTGGGATTTCCCCAGAGGTCCAATGGTTAAGACTTCACCTTTCAATGCAGGGGGTGCAAGTTTGATTCCTGGTCACAGAGCTAAGAGCCCACACGCCTGGCAGCCAAAAAACAAAAAATCAGAACATAAACAATGGAAGCAATATTGTAACTAATTAAATAAAGATTTTAAAAATAGTCCATTAACCCTGGTGTGATTTCGTCCTACACGGCTGCTGGTTCCAATAGGAGTCTTTCAATTCCATCCGGCTTCTCTTCCACATAAGTGCGTGCAGCCAACCCATGGAGGATTCAATGGACATGGACATGAGCCCCTTGAGGCCCCAGAACTATCTTTTCGGTTGTGAACTAAAGGCTGACAGAGATTATCACTTCAAGGTGGATAATGATGAAAATGAGCACCAGTTATCTTTAAGAACGGTCAGTTTAGGGGCTGGAGCAAAGGATGAGTTACACGTTGTTGAAGCAGAGGTGATGAATTATGAAGGCAGTCCAATTAAAGTAACACTGGCAACTTTGGAAATGTCTGTACAGCCAACGGTTTCTCTTGGGGGCTTTGAAATTACACCACCTGTGGTCTTACAGCTGAAGTGTGGTTCAGGGCCTGTGCATATCAGTGGACAGCATTTAGTAGCCGTGGAGGAAGATGCAGAGTCAGAAGAAGAAGAGGAGGAGGAGGTGAAACTCCTAAGTATATCTGGAAAGCGTTCTGCCCCTGGAAGTGGCAGCAAGGTTCCCCAGAAGAAAGTGAAGCTTGCTGCTGATGAAGATGAAGATGATGACGACGATGACGATGATGATGAAGATGATGACGATTTTGATGAGGAAGTTGAAGAAAAAGCTCCAGTAAAGAAATCTGTACAAGATACTCCAGCCAAAAATGCACAAAAATCGAACCAAAATGGAAAAGACTCAAAACCATCAACACCAAGATCAAAAGGTCAAGAATCCTTCAAAAAACAGGAAAAAACACCTAAAACACCGAAAGGACCTAGCTCTGTAGAAGACATTAAAGCAAAAATGCAAGCAAGTATAGAAAAACGTGGTTCCCTTCCCAAAGTGGAAGCCAAGTTTATCAATTATGTGAAGAATTGTTTCCGGATGACTGACCAGGAGGCTATTCAAGATCTCTGGCAGTGGAGGAAGTCTCTTTAAGAAAATAGTTTAAATAGTTTGTTAAAAATTTTCTGTCTTATTTCATTTCTGTAACAGTTGATATCTGGCTGTCCTTTTTATAACGCAGAGTGAGAACTTTCCCTACCGTGTCTGATAAATGTTGTCCACGTTCCATTGCCAAGAACGTGTTGTCCAAAATGCCTGTTTAGTTTTTAAAGATGGAACTCCACCCTTTGCTTGGTTTTAAGTATGTATGGAATGTTATGATAGGAATAGTAGTAGTGGTGGTCAGACAGATGGAAATGGTGGGGAGACAAAAATATACATGTGAAATAAACTCAGTATTTTAATAAAGTAAAAAAAAAATTGTCCATTAAAAAAAAATCTTTAAAAAAATTGTTTTTTTTTTTCCTTTAATCAATAACCCCCAACCCTGCAGCAGTGCAAGCCATGGAGGTTAGCTGGCCAGGACAGCACTTATTGAGAGAGAGATGGTTTTCTGTGATTCTCAAGTGATTCTACTTTGGAAATTCAGAGTCTAGAGAACAGAGCAGCGTTTCTGCTCTGTGTATTGAGTCACGGCAGGGCTAAGAGGATACCCATCCAGTGTGTACTTAAAGCACTGTGGGGGTGTTTGATCTAACTTCTTACATAAACAGGATCTACATGTGAGAACACTTTCAAAGTGTGCACGCAGAGCTGTGCTAGAGACACAGCAGCAGGTGTGCAGCCAGCGAACCACTCACATGGGACTGGAACTGACAACGTTCTGAAGCCTGTGGGGCTCCTCGCAACCTCCCCACTTGCTCAGCCCACTCAGACACAAACTTAATGAGGTGCCTCTCACCTGTGGGCTGCCCCTACGCAAACCCCAACTGCACATCTGATCTAATCTCCAGAGGCCTTTCATATAGAGAACACACTTGCTCAAACACCCCTCCCTCATGGGAAAATGGCATCTCTGCTCAACAGCACAATTTTCTCTTGGGAACTCACAAATCATCTGCTCTCACTAAAACGATGGAATCATGGACTTGTTAAGAAAGCCAGCTGCCATCTCTGTCTGTTCATCAAATCAACTGTTTGACTCAATGGATCTATGAGTATTGTGACTACCCTGTTCTACCCCCAGGCCCTCATCTGCCCATGATGGACAGCAATTTGAGTGTCTTTGACCTCCTCAATCCCTGACCTTTGTTGGTATGGTCTCCAAACTCCCAACTCTTACCTTTCCCTGGTATCCCAGGGTTTCCTGTTGCGCTGAATAGATGCCAACCTCTCTCACTGCAGCCTCTATCCTTACAATCGTTACTCTGCTCAGAACACATTGACCACTTGGCAGTGGGTCCTTGCTCCCACCAGAGTTAAGAGACCAGCCACTGGCAGCTGCAAATCTCGTCACTGTGACTTCTACTTCTGAATTCCTGTTATTAACAATTTATTATCCCAGCAGCTCAGAGTCAATCCCCAAAGAAGGCCTGGTATTTTAATTCACAGAGTTCTTTACCAAAGAACCAGGAACATGTTTCCCAACGTGCGGCCAGGATGCAGAGAGCTGCACCATTTTGAGATCAATCCCGAAGTGATCTTCCTCAACACCCTTGGTAAATAGTGTCCCTTTGGGCTTCCCTGTTGGCTCAATGGTAAAGAATCTGCCTACAATGCAGGAGACCCAGCTTTAATCCCTGGGTTGGGAAGATCCCCTGGAGAAGGGAATGGCTAATCACTTCTGTATTCTTGCCTACAGAATTCAGTGGATAGAGGAGCCTGGTGGGCTATAGTCCATGAGGTCGCAGAGTTGGACATGACTGAGCGATTAACACTTAACACTTTACATTGTCCCAGGCATTGTTCTAAGCCCTAGGGATGAACAGATGAATAAGACACTGTCTTTGTCCTAAAAGAGTTCTCTGCTTCAAGTTGCTCTTGCCTAAACATGGTAGGCATTCACGCCAAAAGCAGGCAACTTCTTGAGCAAGCATGGTGTTATAGATGCCGTAGATTACAGCACAAAGTAAGGACAGTTCTTGGTAAACCATAATTGTTGGAAAGAACCAAGGAATTCCCCAGCTGGGATTAGGGGTAGCACCTTCTGAAGACTTACTGTGGATTCTTTTGATTGAGTCTAAAGGAAAGGGAAAAACAGACGGTTCATTTGGTTATTTGGTTTTCCCTTCTAACAAGCTGCCAGATCATTACTTTCATGAAGCATTTGGTGTCCCAAGGTAACTATGCTTTCTGTGGAGTACCCTAGAAAGTGATAAATCTAACTGCAAACAAAATAAGAATCTCATGAAAAAAAAAGCAAAAAAAAGCTGAAATAATCACTTTCTTGTGATTAGCAAGCAAGTATATAACCTAGAACAACAAAAGTTGAAAGCAAAATCATTTATTAAGTTAATAACATGCAAAAGATTTAAAGTAGTTTGGTCCTGACAATGCCCTGGGGTTCTTTGTTACAAAAAACACCTAGGTTCTTTAGAAATTTCCCAAGATCAACAACAGAACCAAGAATAAAACCTCACTTTTATCATTTATGCATATTATAAATCTGGGAAATACTAAAGGGTGAACTGGATCTAAAACCTTTCACATCTCTTCCTTCCTCCCATCTTCTAAAGATATAGGTCTTATGGAAATAAGCATGTTTGGAAGGATGTGGCTGTGGGTGGATTTGAGTAACCCTGAAGATTTTGTTTGTTTTTCTGAAGGCATCTGAATATGCCAGTGTTTTCCTAAACATCATGAGAATCAAGAAGAGCTGATTCATGTGAATGCACGGCAAAACCCACAATGTTGTAAAGTAATTAGCCTCCAATTAAAATAAATAAGCTAATTAAAAAAAATAAAAAAAGAAGACCTATGAATATAGCTAGGGGGAAAGAGGGTGGTATTGATCAATACTGGCAAGACAAATAGATTTCTGAAGCCTATGAAATGTCCTTGAACTACTGATCTTTGGAATTCAGCTACAGGTCACCCCATTGTCCTACTTAGAACTTATCTACTGCTACTAAATGATTCTCCCTAGACAATATGGGCTCTCTGTTAGGTTATATCTAAGCTTCCCCTATTACGGTTTCTTTGTTCCCTCACCACAGGTTTCTTCCATTTAATACAGAACACCCTACCTTCTATTATAAGATAAAGGTCAGAGTCAAAACCAAAAAGTTTCACAAAAACAATAACTGCCTTGTTCTCCACAACCTCTATCTACCCCATAACCTCCCCAAAGGGAAAAAAATGCAAGAGGGGAGCTTGGTTTGAATGGAAATTGATTAAACTTTTTTTTCCAGTTTCAACACTATTAAAAAAAAAAAAACAAAAAAAACTCTTGGTTTCTAGTGACCTTTCAAATACAGAATAATTAAATGCTGAAGTTGAAAAACTTCAACTTATAGGTGAAAAACCTAAATTTAAAAGTCACCTAACAATGCTGCCAACTCTTATTTATGGGGCCATCCAAGACCCTGAAAATGCAAAGATTTCTTGCCCACTACTGCTTTTGTCATACCTTGCCAGGGATGTTGATGCATTTTAAATAATGAAAGAACTATAGCCAGATACCTGGATCTACACTGAACACAGTTCATATGTTACACACACTCACACACACACAATCAAATTCTGCTGCCCACCCTTAGGGATAAAATATTTTTTAACTACTTAAATAAAATGGTACAAGTACCTAAGTCCCTAAATTCAAACTGAGGGAATTTTTCATCCGTAGAACAGAGATAAGAAATCATGTCTATTTCCTATCTACTCTGCAGCCTGATTCTCCTTACTCTCAACTACCTGACTCTCACTACCTGTGGCAATCCGTCACAAGACTGCCAAGACTGCCTTGCTCATGCTAAATACCAATTTCCTATTTTTATTTAGCTTTAAGCTAAATCACCACTAGAAACTGTCATGTGTAACAGAAGTTTAATGAAAATTTAGGAGGGAGTCCAGCAAAGCTGAGAACCATGTAGAAATAAGAGTCACTCCTGTTCCAAAGTTCCTTGATCACATCCACTACATACCAAGGATTTCCTCAGCTCCCTACTGGATAGCCCCTCCATCTGTGTCCCCTCTCCCTCCATCTTTCATTTTCAGAAACTCTCTCCCAGGCTACCCACAGATCAGGTTATCCCCTCACTTGGTTTTTCAGAGTAATTCACCTTTCACTTTGTTTTCCCCTCTCTCCCCAGGACACTCACCAAAAAGGCCTCCAAGGTAATTTTTCTAAGTAAGATACTGTTTACATACGATAGACTTCTGCTATGCCAGAGAGGTTAGAGGTGGCTATAGCTGGTTTTTGC
This sequence comes from Bos indicus x Bos taurus, assembly GCF_003369695.1. Classification (NCBI taxonomy): domain Eukaryota; kingdom Metazoa; phylum Chordata; class Mammalia; order Artiodactyla; family Bovidae; genus Bos; species Bos indicus x Bos taurus. The sequence continues at coordinate 39,604,945 of NC_040091.1, read as the reverse complement.
TTTGAATGACATTCTTTTTCCATTTTTACCACACACATATACCCACAAGCATTAAAAATATGTGTGTGTGTGTGTGTGTGTGTGTGTGTGTGTGTGTGTGTATGTATATGTGTTAAACATATATTTGCCAGGGTCCAGCCCCGGTGGATCCAGGGAATTCAAAGCGGGGACGGTATCAGCGAGGATCAGGAAACAACTGTTTAATTAAACGTTAATTAAGGATATAAAGAGTGGTGAAATAAGGATATCTCAGCGAAGAAATTCAGTGAAGAAAAGAGGCTGAATAAAATTCCAAAGCAGGGAATTTACGTCACCTACGAAGGCCGCAGGCGTCCTCCCGTTCTCCCGAAGGAGAGGAGACACTAAGGCCTCCCCGGGTCAGATCTTAGAAGCCCAGGCAAAATTAGTAGGCTTGACGAGCTTCCCCGCCTCAGAGGAAAAATTCAGCCAGAAGGTGAAATAAAGAATGACATGGGGAGACCAAATTTCGGTGAAAAAAAGGACGTACTTTATTTTCCAAAGTAGTTTTATACCTTAAGTTGTGCATAGAGGATAATGGGGGAAGGGGTAGAGTCATGCAAGGACAGCAGTTCCTGATCCTAATCGAAGCCAGGCTTTCAAACTTATCATATGCAAAAGTTTAGGTGATTTACATCATCTTATGGCCAGGAGGCCTGTTAACATTTTAAGAAACTTATTTTTCTCTAAAGGTGATTATTCTAAAGTCAGGCACCAGCCTCCAAAAAGCATTAGATAAAGTTGCATTCCTTTGGGCAAAGGTGAGGTGGGCTCAATCAAAAAAAGAATTAACTCAAGGGTCCAAGGTTACAAACATTGAGGCTACTACTTACATTTCTATACACCCATTATATCAATCAATACACTGCCAAGGACACAGTAGGTAAGGGATATGGAGACTTAGCAGTAAACATTGGCCCAACAAGTGAAAAACCCTTCACCAATACAATTTCTAATCAATCTTTTAATTACTCAAAGGAATCTGTATTTAGACAGTTTAGAACATCTCCTGCCTCTCACAGTTGGGAGGCTCTGAACAATCACATGTGGCCGGAAAAACCTATTCAGGCAGGCTAGAGGATTTCCAAAGGAGTTTGTAGGTTGAAACACTGTCACACCCAGGAATTATTAACTGGAGCTGTAAGCTAACTCTTTTTTCAGAGAGAGGTAGTAGGGGACAGACCCCCGTAAAGTCAGAGGTGTAGGTGAGAGCACAAAGCAGAAAGTAGGCAGACTCTGGTTTTGGGGGTAGATGCTCGAGAATTTCCAGGGGGACTCCTGAGGCTCGACCCCGCCTTTGCGTATGCCGAGCCTCCTCCCTCATGACTTTTGCCACAGGTGGAGCTCCTCAGGCCAGCTCCCAGCATATATTCAACTATTAAAGCTATTGTCCTTGACAAGTAGAATTTAACAAATGAAAGTGAAAGTTGCTCAGTCATGTCTGACTCTTTGCAACTCCATGGATAGTCCATGAAATTCTCCAGGCCAGAATACTGGATTTGGTAGCCTTTCCCTTCTCCAAAGGATCTTCCCAACCCAGGTCTCCTGCATGGTAGGCAGATTCTTTACCAGCCAAGCCACAAGGGAAGCCCAAGAATACTGGAGTAGATAGCCTATCCCTTCTCCAATGGATCTTCCTGACCCAGGAATCAAACCGGGGTCTCCTGCATTGCAGGTGGATTCCTTACCAACTGAGCTATTAGGGAAGCATAATTTAACAAAGTTGGGAGCCTTTATTTTCCTATAGTGTGTGTATGTGTATATTGTGTAAGACTATTTTTAATCATTAGGTCCTATTTTACAATTAAATAAGGAAAAACATCGCTAATAGAAACCGAAATCTTGGAGTAATCCTTCTTCTTCAGTTTCCCCACATCCTATCCATCTGTAAGGCCACCTCCAAAATGTTACACCTCATCCACTTCTTTCTCCACTGCCACCCTAGTTTGCAACCCACCACTTCTAACCTGGATACCACAATAGTCTCCTAATATGTCTCCATGTTTTCACTCTTACAATTTATTCTCTGCATAGCAGAGAGATTTTTAAAGCATTCCATGACACCTGCCTGCTTAAAATTCTTTGAAGGCTTCCTAAGAAAACCCAAACCCCTTCCCAAGGCATTGCAGGACCTAGTGGTCACCTCCTCTCTGCCCTCACCTCCAGCCACACTCCCTCTTGTTCACTGTGCTCTAAGCATGTTAGTTGGAGCACAAAATTCATTCCTTGCTTAACCTGCTTCTTGGGGCTGGTTTCTTCCCTACCTGTCTTAGCTTCAATGGCACCTCCTTAGCAGGCCCTCCCAAAGCACACTATCTGAGATAAGTCATGACATTATTCTCTATCAAGGTGCTAACAACAACCTCTAACCTACTTGATTACTCATTTATCTGCATCTCCAATGGGAGGTAAGTCCCCTGGGGCAAAGACCACATTTGTTTTGTTCTCTGTTGTATCCTCTACAGACTAATATAACACGTGGCTAAGAGCAATGTACGGATGAATAAATGAATGAATCACCTTTTCTTTGGAAGTTGTGCTAGGAACTTTACATATAGGCATAAAAATGTGACTTGAACTTTTCAGGATCTTACCCTCAAACAGGAGGAATAAGACTTGTGAATAAATAATGACAAAATGTTGTAAGAACTCAGAAGAGGAAAAAATGCTTTTAATAATTAAGATAAAGGCTTTATAGATGAGTGGGAAGTTGAGATGATGGATACTGAGGGATGGGTAAGATCTCAAAGGATGGAAATTTCAATATTCCACATAGAATGAGGAAAGATACAAAGCACACCTGGGAGATGATATGGAGCTGTTTTACTAGAGGAGGTTTGTGTAGTATGGATTAAGTTGGGGAAAGGCAGATTGGGGTCAGATTTTTGAAAATCATAAATACGAGAATAGGAAGTTTAAACTTTCAGTTTTTCAAAAGAATACTGACATGATCAAAGTAAATTTGAGCCAAGGGAATCTTGCAGTGGCATATAAGACCAATTAGAAGGTATGTCATTTATTAGGGCTTCCCAGGTGGCGCTAGTGGTAAAGAACCTGCCTGCCAATGCAGGAGAAGCTAGAGAAACAGGTTTGATCCCTGGGTCAGAAAGATCCTCTGGAGAAGGGAAAGGCTACCCACCCCAGTATTCTAGCCTGGAGAATTCCATGGACAGAGGAGCCTGATGGGTTATGTTTCATGGAATTGCAAAAAGTCGGACATGACTGAAGTGACTACACACGCATGCCATAAAAGGGTATCACATACTGGATGGATTTCACAACAGAAATTTGTTTCTTCAGAGTCGTAGAGGCTCAGAGTCCAAGGTCAAGGTTTCGGCCGGTTTGGCTGCCTTCCTGCTGTGTCCTCTTATGGTTGCCTCTCTGTGCATACCAGGGATGGGCCGCTGTCTGTGTGTCCTAATCTCTTCTTATTAGGACATCAGTCCCACTAGATTGGGGCCCACCCTAATGAAATCATTTTAACTTAGTCACTTCCTTAAAGGCCTTGTTTCCAAATGCAGTCACATTCTTAGGTGCTGGGTATTAGGACCTCAACATACAAATTTTAAGGGGAAAATAATTATCCATGAAGTGAAGTGAAAGTCACTCAATTGTGTCCCACTCTTTGTACAGTCCATGGAAAATTCTCCAGGCTAGAATACTGGAGTGGGCTGCGTTCCCTTTTCCAGGGGATCTTCCCAACCCAGGGATTGAACCCAGGTCTCCCACATTGCAGGCAGATTCTTTACCAGCTGAGCCACAAGGAATTGTCCATAGCAGAAAGTAAGGGAGAGGAAATAATATGGGGGATTCAATGTCAAGATGTCTCATCTTTCCTTTCTTAATGTCATGAGGATCCCTCCCCCTCTTCCCTTGTTGATCATGAGGAAATTTTGGAGAGGTCTTGGGTATATTCAAGTAGAAAAGAAAGCCTATACATTTTTTTATATAAAAGCAAAGTTTTTTTTAAATTTACCCTTTAATTTTTTTTTAATTGGAAGATAGTTGCTTTATAATGTTGTGTTGATTTCTGCCATACAACAATGTTAATCAGCCTTAAGTATGGTTGTCACAGAGCACCTATAATTTTGATGTAAAGAAATCAAAGATGATGGTTTCTGATTAGTAAACATTCTCCTCCTTCCCTCATACAATGAAATTCTTACAAAAGTTGAAGTCAAATTTTTAAATTCTAAATCCTTATATGAAGGCCCTGAGGGAAAAAACTTTCCATGGCCTAGTATCAGGAATGGTTACTTTCCTCTTACATTCCTACACGGATTGACTGTTACCTAGGGAATCCTATAAATTTTGTAAACAATCATGTTCACTTTTCTGGTTAGTTCCTAGACAGGCCCAACTCCAACAAATGTAGGGAACTTTATAGCATAAATGTTACATTCTAAGTTCACTCCTGGATTCATCTAGTATCCCCCACATTTTTTTTCCCAATGTCTCATTTGTCTTATGCATTTACTTTTTTTTCATTCTGTAAGATTTCTAAAGTAGTCTTTGTACCCAGGTTGGTTATTAAAAAATAATAATAATAATAAGCATTGAATTTTTTTAAGACAAAATCTGACATTAAATTTAGTAATTTTATTTCATAATGGAAGTCTTGCAAATTTTGGTTCTCACTAGATGTTTGTCCATAGCCATAAAACTAACAGTAAATTGGTAGGAACAAAGTGGGAGAGAGGAAAAAGTGAAGATTCTCCTATTCTAGGAACCTGTGTCTAATAGTCAGATTCTTTCCCACTCCTCAGAGCAGCTGGTTTCTATAGTCTCCAATGATCCCCAGCTACTGACTCCAATCATGCTATAAACCTCTCTTCATTGTCCCTCACTATCAAGGCTGTGTTCATTTCTCTGGATTCCTTTAGCCAACAGGTATCTCTCTTGGTCAGAGTCCGGGGCCCAAACCTGGGTAGTGGTCACTTGGGTGACATACCAGTGAATACTACAAAAGCACCAGCTCACGTGACTGTACCTAACCTCTAGGCACACCCTGTCTAATATTGGGGTCGGTTTTACCATTATATCTTGTCTCTCCAAGTAGATCATCAATCTGAAGGAAAGACATTCTCTTCCTTTTTGTGAGCCCCTCAACTGCATCACAATGCTAAGTACATAGTAGTTCATCACTAAACACTTGTTAGTATAAATGAATTCAGTGCCTCTAAAAAGGGTAGAAATAGCAACAGCTAAAGGAGAAAGGGAAGCTGCAGGTCCAAGACTCAGTTAACTATGTCTGTTTGGGGGCTTTACCAAGAGACCAGAACAGACCACGTGAGGCTGACCACAGGACACTTATAAGAGAGGAATTGCTTGGGAGGAAGGAAGGGAGTTATCACTTTCAATGTTATTTGGAGAAATATTCAGCCTCAAACAAGGAAAACTGAAAGTCAAAAAGAGTTATAGGCTATAAAGGTAGGGAGAATATACAGCAAAAATAAAAAGGATGGGGAGAAGATACACATTAACTGAGCACCAGAGCCAGGCACAATGCTAAATGTTTTACACATTCTAGTTAATCTTCTCAACTAACTCTTGGGCAGGCACAGAAGGAAACAGGCTATAAGAAGATAACAACTTCCCTAAAGTCACATAGCTTGTGATTTACAGATCAGAGAGCTGAGCTCAACCTACCTGATGAGAAAGCCCAAGCTCTTGATTCAATACCACACATTGGACAATAAACATGAGGGGTTCAGACTGAGATGTAAATGGTGGGTGATCAGTAAGTCAAGAGAGAAGGAAATTAAAAGAATGGAGTGAGCGCAAGACAGAAGTTTCAGGATAAAAGGTCACGAGCACCAAGCCTGTGCGAGAACATACATGTCCCACTAGTATGGGTTTACTTCTTAAAGGACACCAATTACCCCTACAGTGTATTCTACGAAATTTGACATTTACATGTTCCTCTGAGTCCCTGTGATAATTCATTTTACGATATCATAGTTAAGAGACCTTTTCTTACTAAAATAAAATCTCCCTGTCTTCCTCTTTCATAACATTGTAACTGGACACTCCCAGAAAACCAAGAAAACTGCTTATTTGTGTAACACACCTAGTTTTAAAAAGACAATCCCTTAAGAAATTGCATAGACAAGCCACAGATGGGAAGAAAATGTTTTCAAAACAAGTATCTGGCAAATTATATCCATAATTTACAAAGAACTCTTAAAACTCAACAAAAGGAAAATAAACTTTTCAATTAATTAATTACTAAACACTTTGGGATTCCATTTGAAAATGGGCAGAAGCTGTGAACAAACATTTTACTAAAGGAGATATATGGATGGCAAATAAGTATATGGAAATTTGTTCAGCATCACATGTCATTAGAAAATCGCAAATCAAAGCAACAGTGAGGTACCATGACACAATAATTCGAATGGTGAAAATCCAAATTCAACATCAAATGCCAATTAGGATGTGGAGCAACAAGAACTCTCATTCATTGCTGAAGGGAATACAGCTTGGCAATTTCCTGCAAAACTAAACAGTCTTACCATACGATCAGAAATGTGCCCCTTGGTATTTATTCAAGTGAGTTGAAAAATTATGTCCACCCAAAAACCTACACATGAACATTTATAGAAGTTTTACTCATAAGTGCCAAATATTAGAAACAGCCAAGATGTCCATCAATAAGTGAATAGATTAAGGTATGGTACATTCATAAAATAAATGGAAATGAGCTACTAAGTCATGGAAAGATCTTAAGTGCATACTGCTAAGTGAAAGAAGCCAGTCTGAAAAGACTACATACTATATCATTCCAACTACATGACATTTGAGAAAAATGCAAAACTATAGAGACAGCAAAAACACAGTCTCTACTGTGTTGTCCATTCTCCCTAAATTCCAAGCTGCCAGGAATTCAGGGAGAAGGAAGGAGGGATGACTAGGCAGAACACAGGGAAATTTTAAGATGATAGAACTATTCAATACAATACCATTAGGTGGATATAGGACATTATGCATTTGTCAAAAGCCATAGAACTGGACAACACAAATAGGGAACCCTAACATGAACTATTGACTTTAATTAATAGTGATATATCAATATGGGTTTACAAGGCTTCCCTTGTGGCTCAGACGGTAAAGTGTCTGCCTACACTGTGGGAGACCTGGGTTCGATCCCTGGGTCAGGAAGTTCCCCTGAAGAAGGAAATGGCAACCCACTCCAGTATTCTTGCCTGGAAAATCCCATGGACGGAAAGGCCCGGTAGGCTACAGTCCATGGGGTCGCAAAAAGTCGGACACGACTGAGCGACTTCACTTCACTTCAATAGTGATATATCAGTATGGGTTTACCAGTTGTAGCAAATCCACCACAGCAAAGCAAGATGTGAAGAATAAGGGAAATTCTGCATGTGAGTGCATGTGAGAAGAGGGAGCAGTATGGCAACTCTCCATTTTTCTGTAAACCTCTTTAATTATACTAAAAATAAAGTCTATTAACTTAAAAAGGAAAATAAAAAATGATACCTAAATATGTTTGTCTACTAGGCTCAATAGCTAATGGCATGAAAATTGAACCTGTAAATTTGTATATATACACATTCTGGTAAACTTTGGCAAATTTCAATTTTCCTTTGTCTTTTGAGGTTGTGTTTTACATTTGAAACAACCCTTAATGCTATTTATTGCTTTAAAATGCTGCTTATGATGAATGCATCCTTTTTTATACACAGTGAATCTACCAAAATTAACTTTTGTCTTATTCCAGATTAGTAGAAATTTCAGTGCTTCAAGTAGTTTTATGGGTCCTTTGGTAGCTCAGGTGGTAAAGAATCTGCCTGCAATGCAGGAGACCCAGGTTCGATCCCGGGGTCAGGAAGTTCCCCTGAAGAAGGGAATAGCAACCCACTCCAGTATTTTTGCTTGGAGAATTCCATGGACAAAGGAGTCTGGCAGGCTACAGTCTGTGGGGTCACAAAGAGTCAGACACAGCTGAGCAACAGTCACTTCACTTCAATTCACTTCAGTCGCTCAGTCGTGTCCGACTCTTTGCGACCCCATGAATCAAAGCACGCCAGGCCTCCCTGTCCATCACCAACTCCCGGAGTTCACTCAAACTCATGTCCATCGGGTCGGTGATGGCATCCAGCCATCTCATCCTCTGTCGTCCCCTTCTCCTCCTGCCCCCAATCCCTCCCAGCATCAGAGTCTTTTCCAACGAGTCAACTCTTCGCATGAGGTGGCCAAAGGACTGGAGTTTCAGCTTTAGCATCATTCCTTCCAAAGACTTCAAGTAGTTTTAAGACAGAAATCATATTGTTTCACAATCATGTGAATTGTTCTTCTCTGAAGAGAATTCATTTTGTTCTTAAGAGAGAAATACCATTTTTGAAAATCATCTCACTTCATCCTTATCCATCAAATGTGTCACTAAGGTTCAGGAACTAATTACCTTTGTAGTACCAAGACAAAGAAAAATGAAAAAAATGAACAGTGATCACATATCTCCATTAGAAATAAAGTAAATTTGAGACAAATTTCATACACCCTTTCCCAAGACACATAGAAAGAATAAAACTCTAATATACCCTGTTGGAGAATTATCATTGGCTTGTTATGACTTTATGTGGTTTCATAAAAGGCAAGGAAGAGTCATTGTGCTGCAGTGTTTGTGAAAACGGGGAAGAAAGAAGAGGAAGCAACAGAACTCCTGGAAAGCTACGACTCAAGTGGGGAGTGAAACTCAAGGGGTGCTGGGATGCTGGGGAAATTCCTGCAAGGTTGGAAAGCAAAAAACTGAGAGGACATCAGATTTCAAATCCATGGGTGACAGCGCACTCAAGTCAGAAGCTTAAGTTAGAAGTAGAGAAGAGTGCTGGTATAGGACCAAAATATTTGTGTTCAAGAGTCCTGTCCTTTACAAGTCACTTCTTTGGACAGTTTTCCACTAATGGTAGATGCTTACTTCCTGGTTCACGGTGATGTTCTCAGCTGTATGTAGTTACATGATAAAAATGGAGAGATTGCAAGTCAACATTCCATTGAGAGTTAAAGCTCTGTGGAACCATTTGAATGGAGACTGTCAATCCCTTTGATAGCTTGAATCCATTCTAGCAGGTCCCAGTGAGATGATCAATTCCTCTCTGAAACCAAGAATCCAACTAAGCAAAAGATCAAGAGCTCCATCCTAAGATTCACAATCCTCTGCATCATTCCTGTGAACAGGAAGAGCTAGATAACAACTGGCTCTCCTCAGCCTTATACCAGTGCCCTTGACTCAGCTCCTGGGCTTCCCAGGTGGCACAGTGGAAAAGAACCCACCTGCCAATGCAGAAGATGCATGAGACTCGGGTTCGATCTCTGGGTCAGGAAGATCCCCTGGAGGAGGAAATGGCAACCCACTCCAGAATTTTGCCTGGAAAAATTCCATGGACAGAGGAGCCTGAGAGGCTACAGTCAATGGGGTCGCAAAGAGTTGGACACGAGTGAGCAGGCCCACACACACTGACTCCGCTCCTACATCCCCATCAGGTAGCCAGTCTGTCCGCCTCCCACTTGGATCTCTGGGTACTCAAGTTTCTCCACTTTCTCCTCCTCAAACCTCTCTCTCCTCTACAGGACTCTATGCTACATTCGAACCAGCTGGATCTACTAGACGTTCTAGGTACTGCCAGGGATCGCCTCCAAATTCTTTGTATTCGTTTTGAAATAAGGAGATGTGAAATAATCAAGGGCAAAGAAAAGTTAGTCAATACATACATACATTTTAAAGATATTTATTTTTATTCATTTATTTGGCTGTGCCAGGTCCCAGCCGTAGCACATGGGGTCTTTTAGTTGTAGCCCGTGAACTCCTAGCACGCAGAATCCAGTTCCCTGGCCAGGGATCAAACCTTGGCCCCAAGCACTGGGAGTGCAGAGTCTTAGCCACTGGATCACCAGGGAAGTCTCCTCAATAAATATTAAGCAGCAAACTGGGAAGAGGTAAAATGGGGAATACAAGGGCTACAAAATAATCTAAACGGGTAGTTCTCAAAATGGAAAAACATCAGAATCACTTTGAAAACATCTCTCAATATTTTCAGACATCATCCCAGACTTGGTGAATAAAAATGGCAGAGAGTGGAGAGAGGAGCGTAATTTTAAAAAAGTTCCACAAGTGATTGATTTGCAACTGTGTTTAAATGCAGATAGAATTTGTAGCTGAGCCAAAGCATTTATTTTTGCACCTATTTTCTTTATGTTCATTTGGAAATAAGGCGTGAAACAATCAGGTACAAAGAAATAAAAGCTATTAAATGCATATGATGTAATTAAGTATCATTTCTGTGCACACATTTTCTTTTTGAACACATTTTCTTTTTGTCTCAGAAAAACAGTGCTTCTAAAACTTTCTTTAAAAAAAAAATATAAGAATACATTAAGAAATACATACATTAAGAAATCAATTCACCCAAGCACACAGAAAACTTCCAAGTTAATTCTATAGTTAATCTACCATTAACTCTTCTTTGTTTAAAATTTTATTGCTCTAATATTTCTGGCATTCAGAAGTACAAAATAGCCAACAATCAATTTTTTTCAGGGTATTAGTCTGAGTATTAATTGTCTCATACAATGAACACACACGTTAGAATAGAAGGCTTGGAAATTGAACTAAATCTGGATTGATCCCCCGGAAGTTTAGTTTTGTCAGTAGGCTTTTTCCTCCTAAAAATGAAACGTCTCCAGAAATGAGTTAATTGATAATTCTTTTTAAGTTGTATACTTTTTCATAAGAATTTACTGCCAATGAACTTCAGAATAAAGCTGCCATATATGTGACGTATGAGGGTGGGTAGAAGTCAGTTGGCACAGGGTCTCTAGGGGCCGTCCCCCATAGATGTTTTGACACCCTATTAAACATTCTGAAAATCCCATAGGGCTTTAAGCCTCCTATATGGTCTGATCCTAGTCAGAGGTGGGTTTACTGGCATCACCCAGACAAAAAAGGCAGGTTCTGTGTGGGCGTAGGGGTAATTGACAAGTATGACTGAAGACTTGGGGGGCTGAGTAGTTAAAGCTGTGGTTTAACTAACAATTTCAGTTTTGAGTTGTTGGGGGCCCCCATAAGAGCTAGAAAAGACTATATTTGGGGGAGAGAATCTGCCAGGCATCAGTTCTAAAGACCTTCCACCAGAACCCTCAGATCACCTACAAGCAGGAAATGCTCTAATAGAAATGGGTAGTGTTTCAGTCACTGGCCAATTTCTTAAAGGCCACATTTTATGAGTTGGAGTCAGGCTTCTCGAATATTTTCTAATTCTCAATCTAAGTTTTCTTTTCCCTCACGACTAATAAAGGTAACCAGAAAAATAGTCTGTGTGACTTCTAACACTTATTTTTTGGAGTACATTGAGTTTTTACTTTATAAGCACAAATAATCTATCTGTCAGACTTTTATTCAATTCTCTAAGACCCTACTTAGGTTTCACCCACGTCTAAAGCTTCCTCTGGCTAACCCCAATAGCTAGGCGGTTGAATTATTTATGTATAGCTTCATTACTGAAAAACACATTGCATTACACTGGAACATATATCTATCTCCTTGAGGCAAACATCATGTTTTATTCATACAATATCTCTCTTCCTTTGTTGGTTCTAAACTCAGTATTTCTTGGGAAAAATAAAATGAGATAGAAAAAGAGAACAAAGAGGGAAGGAAGAAAAATGAAGCAAAAAGAAATTATTTCTTTATCTTATATTCAAATAATTATTTCTACATAACAAAAGTTCAGTTCATTTCATGCTCACACAAATAGTTACTGGAATGGATCAAAATACAGTTTCACACAGTATAGGAGAAAGAGTAGGTCAACTGTTCTTCCCTTGAGGCCATACCTCAGTAGTAGTTTATGTCTTAGAAACACCTCAGATCACCATATCTGATAACTCTGTAATTCTCTCCTTAGGTCTTTTCAGCCTAAAAGTCCCAAGGACTGGGCATCTGAGTGAATAGGAGTACAAAACTCTACATACAGCACCTGCTCAATGAATACTTACTAAAGTCACATAGGAATGCCCTGAAGAAAGAGACAATTATGCTGAAGGGAATTCTATTTTCTCCTGAGTTTAATAAAAAAAAAGTACAGTCAACTGGTCTAGAATGACTGAAGGTAAGCCTGGACTCAAGCTCCTCAAATCAGAGCTTTTGGCTGGTGCTTAAGGAGAAATGAACTCACAGTGAATAAACAGCTGGTTTTAGAAGAACTGAATAAAAATAGTTTTGGAAGAGAGTGATCTTCAAAAGTTACTTTACTTTACGAACTTGTGTCTGTGCTTCTGAAGGACAACTAGATACAAATTCAGAATCTCAGAACTCTAGCTCTGTTGTTGACAGAAAATAGATGGCCAACTTTAATCAAGTCATTTCCATTTTCTGTGCTCTATTTCCTCATCTCTTCAAGAAGGATAATAATCTCTGCTGTATCTCAGCATTGTTGTGATTCCAAACCAGTATATGATCTAATTCACAACAGTGTCTTCTAAAAGTTCTCTAACCACAGTTCTTGGTACACAGACAATCCCCCCAAAAATGTTTATGGAATAAATGGAGTGGAGTGGGTCAGAATGAATTTCTTCATTCATTTTCTGAGTTCAAAACATCTTTGTTATTCTTGGAGGTAGATGCTTTGATCAATGAGATGAAAAATATTCAGCAATACCTATTAGTTTTTCAAAGCTCAGGTCACTGGGAAAACTTATTTGCTGTTGTTATTGTTACTATTTTTACCCACCAGATATTTCAAAGAGTTTTTCCCTATGCCACGTTTTCACACTTGACATTGTTTTTATTTCCATATTTCGTGATGAAATAAAGGCGGCAGGAAGGAGACAAACATAACCGTGTCCAGTCTGTAAGTCATTTCCAGTTCTAATTTTTTCCTTTCAGAGGGTCATTGAACTGTAACATGGGGCATTGGAGCAAAAGCATCACAGATGTAGATATAAAGATCCAAGTAAGTAATAGATAATTGGGTCACTAACAGGACAAACAACACAATTAATATGGTCATAATAGACTCCTACTGGACACATACAAAGTACCAGTTCATTTAACACAATTGTAAAACAAGAAATAATAGGCAACTGGAAGGCAGAGAAGCTGAAGGTAGGGCAATGGGAGATAGAAAGAAATCCTCTGATAAATCAAGACGATGATAGTAGTATGATGATGACAGAAAATCATCGTGACTGTCAAGAAAGAAGTTAATTTCCTTTCCTCAGAGAGGGTTAGGTGGACAACCACTACTGTAAAACCCATGTCCTCTCAGAGGAAATATTAGGGTATCACTACCCATTCAACCCAAAATAGCATCCAGCTCCCATAGTGGAACCATAGGAGACTGCACCATAGCGTTTGGCTGATATGACTGGGAAAACAAGGAGTACCACGACAGCAGAGGAGCTGAGCGGGAGTTCTTCCAGACAGAAGCAAGCCAAGAACCACCAGTACTGAATGATGATCTGTACTGTGGTTGGGATCTGTTGCTTCATGTTTCAGTTATTTCCATGAGTGCTTGTGGGGGAGAATAATGTTCCACTCATTACAGACAAAAAAGCTATCCACCTAGACGGTTAGGGTTAGGGTTAGGGTTATACATACATAGAGGAATACATACAGATGTTTCACAAAAGGGGATCACATACACACAAAGCTGAATTAGGAGTTCACAGTCTAAAATAGGAATTCTTAACCTGGAATCTATAAACAGAATAAAGGGAAATCCATGAAATTGAATTGAAAAAATATATACACTATTATTTCCTCTAATTTCTAACTACAATTTTTCATGTCCTTCAATTAAGAATGTAGGCAATAAACTAACCCCAGTAGTATTAGCAGTAATTGTGACCTTGTCTCCTATTGAAATTAAGTATTTTCATCTTCTTTATAATCCTTACAGATATTGTAAACTACTAACAGATACCCAAGATACACTTATGCTCATCATTCCTGAAGCTGCAATATTAGAGTCACCAGTTAAGTTTATCTAATGCATTAATAAAGAAGCATATATGTTGCTATATATCCCACACATGGGATTTTTTAATATTTTGATAACCATATTTCAGTATAACTGGTTTCTTTTATAAGCCTGCATACTTTATCTGACAGATTTTAAAATATTCTGAGAAGTGGTTCATAGACTTCATTTGATGGCCAAATGGGTTCATGTTACAAAAGATTAAGGACTCCAGGTATGAAGAGAAGTCAGACAAGCACAGAGCTCCTGTGTCAGCCTGACATAAGTGTAGCAAATGTCTTTTGATGGAAGTCTGTTTTCTAACCTTCTTGCTGCTTCTCTGAAGCAGTTGCCTTCCAATAAGTCCCTTTCCTGATGATATAATCTAGAGCTTATATCTATTAAGTGCAACCAAGACTCAGATGGCACTGTATTTAATAATATATTATGATTTTAAAAGTACATTTTATAGAAGATGCATAAATAGCTATCACATGCTAAATCTTCTAAAATGTTAACAGTTTAATAAGTCTCCTTATTGAATCTAATCTGCCCTAATAGATGCTACCCCCTACCTCATAGCAACTACCAAATGACAGGCCTAATACCTAAAAAGAATTGAATGTCATATTGCCTTGAAAATTCAGCCCCATGAAGTGGCCGCCGTATTTGCATACTTATAGATACAAACTGTTTAGAATGCCTCATCTTTCTCCACAATAGGCCTTTTCTCATAACTCTCTTAATCTCACCCAAATAACTTAACAAGGCAATAGGTAATAGTTGATGGATCAGTGATGCAGAATTCAAGAATAATTCCCTTTGCTCTTTTCTTCAACTAAAAAGGATTTACTTATTGAGGAAAGAAATGCAACCTCCTCAATGTGGCACTCCCATAACCTGGATACTCAAGAGCAAAGTTAAACTGAGAATCTAGAACAGACGTTGGGATGTTCTAGATGCCCACTGGGATCTGGTGTAGTGGCTGTCTGGAGCACAGAGATAAGAAATGTCTTGAGGCTACATCCTGGCTCAGTGTGAAAGAACGCTACAATTAAAGAACAATGCTTATCAAGGGCCCAGAAGCAGTGACATGACTGCTTCATAGCTTCCTCCTGGCTTTACATTCTTTCATGAAAGATTAACCAAATGGACCCACAAAGAAGAAAGTCCTTCTTTTGTCTATTGGCTCTTTACAAGTTCAACTTCAATTCTCAACAGGTATGCCATGATTTCTTAGGACCTTTATGAGTGGGCCAGTATCATGAGCTTGTTAGTAGACACAAGGATTAAAGATGTAATAATAGCAAATAATCCTCTTGGAAACCCTCCCCATCATATACCAGCTGATCGAATATAAATTTATTTGAGTCCATCTATAGATCCTTATGACCAACCTAGATAGCATATTCAAAAGCAGAGACATTACTTTGCCAACAAAGGTTCGTCTAGTCAAGGCTATGGTTTTTCCTGTGGTCATGTATGGATGTGAGAGTTGGACTGTGAAGAAGGCTGAGCACCGAAGAATTGATGCTTTTGAGCTGTGGTGTTGGAGAAGGCTCTTGAGAGTCCCTTGGACTGCAAGGAGATCCAACCAGTCCATTCTGAAGGAGATCAGTGCTGGGTTTTCTTTGGAAGGACTGGTGCTGAAGCTGAAACTCCAGTACTTTGGCCACCTCATGTGAAGAGTTGACTCATTGGAAAAGACTCTGATGCTGGGAGGGATTGGGGGCAGGAGGAGAAGGGGATGACAGAGGATGACATGGCTGGATGGCATCACTGACTCGATGGACGTGAGTCTCAGTGAACTCCGGGAGTTGGTGACGGACAGGGAGGCCTGGCGTGCTGCGATTCATGGGGTCGCAAAGAGTCGGACATGACTAAGCAACTGATCTGATCTAATCTGATAGATCCTGAGCTCTTTTGCCATTGGCATCACTCCAATGGATGAGTGAGAATAAAAACTTCAAACATTGGCAAATACTTGAAGATTCAAAACCAAATTCCTCTTCCTAGTTCACCTTGCTTACAGCGATGACACATACCACTCCCAGAAACTAGTGACTACCTGCAGTGGTAAACACTCTGGCACTGGTGGCCTTGGTGTTTCTTCTTTCTAGTCATATAGTCCTTCTCAGCAAGGGTCACTCTTACTCCCAAGAGGAAAGTCAACATGACTCACTTTCAGAAACTGAAAGCACACCATGTCCATATGAGCCGTGCTGCTTACTGTCTAACCACAAAACCACATCAGAAGAAGGAGTCAGCTGCTTAGGAAGGAGAAGAGGCAGTGGGCTGAATGAACTCACTCCCCATCCCAGACGCCAGGCTTCTGCAGGACCACAGGCTCCTTTGCTCAGATATGGAACAGAGGATGAATGTCAGCAACACATGCAGCCAGGGTCCTTGGCTTCTGGTCGCTGAACACAGAGAAATGAGGGCCTTCCCAAGGCCCCATTGTGAAGCAGAGAGGTTTTTGGCCTCATCCTTCTTTCCATTTCCTGGGGCATGTTCTTCTCCAATTCTATCCTCTTCCCAAACATCCAGCACTCTCTTACTGAACCTTGTGTTAGGGGATTTGGAGGGAGGATTTAAGGAAACAAGGCCTTGGTCTGGGCGGGATACTGCCAGGATTCTATGACTGCGTATCCTGATCATTCTTACCTAGAAGGTGTGAGGAGTGTGTGCTGTGCGTCAGTCACTCAGTTGTGTCCGACACTGCGACCCCGTGAGTGTAGCCCGCCAAGCTCTTCTGTCCATGCGATTTTTCCCAGTAACAATACTGGAGTGGGTTGCCATTTCCTTCCCCAGGGGATCTTCCTGATCCAGGGATCGAACAGAGATCTCCTGCATTGCAGGCAGATTTTTACTGTCTGAGCCACCAGAGAAGAAGGTATGAGGAGTGAAACATGGCCAAACTTTAATCAGCAAAGAAATATAACTCACTCACTCATATTCATCAGATTATTAGCATGTTTGGTCATTTTTTTGCTCACTTTTGACAGTGCTCTCATTTGTATCTGTGTTCAGACCTGAGTAACAATTTTTTTTTTTTTTTGCCTTGCCCACTGTGGTTGCAGACTGGCCTTGTCAGATATTGGGGTTGAGTGAAATTGTTTCTGTTCAACCGGAGAACACCACAGCCTAGCCAAGAGTACAGGGCCAGCTCCAGCAATATCCTACCTGATAGGGCCAGGCCAGCTCCTAGCTGTCAGCCAAAATGAGGAGTGGGAATTCACCCTAAATTCTGATCCTGTAGTATGACTTTAACCTTTCCCTCCACTTCTGGCTTAAAACTATTGGTTTCCACTCCCTTCCTTGAGACAATTCACTCTTTCAAAGTGGCATAAACTAATCAAAGAATTGATCTCAGTTAATAAGAGTTAAACTTTTGTCCCAAAGGGGTTGGAGGGATGTCCTGTACTTACATTATAACAGTGATCTTCCAGAGACAAAAGCTGACCCAGATGAGCCATAATGGTGAGCCTGGGCTAAACTGTGGAACAGAACACCTTCAGGACTTCACCAGGCAAACTAGACAGACAACTGGTTCTCCTTCCAACATACAGATCAGGCCCTGAATTTCATACCCACTAGTGAACTTCCACACACACTGACTCAGTGAGGTACTCTCTTGTCACTCCCATGTTGATTTCTCCAAGCATCTCTCCCCTCATCCACCTGACATTTCTCTGCTAGTTTTTATATGGAGATGGTATTTTTGAACTCATATTGGAGCTTGACTTGCCAGATCTAATGAGCTGCTTTCAGAATGAGGACTGCCCTGAATAAGCCAACCCCTCTCTTTTCTCACTTACTCTTTTTTATTCAAGTATGGTTGATTTATAATGTTGTATTAATTTCTGCTGTACATCAAAGTGACTTAATTATGTGTGTGCACACATACACACACACACACACACATATATATATATTTATATTCTTTTTCATTTTCTTTTCCATCATATGGAAAGGATACTTAATATAGTTCCTTATGTTATACAGTAGGACTTTATTATTTATCAATTCTATATGTGATAATTTGCATCTGCTAACTCTGTTGCAACATTCATATCAGATGAAATAGACTTTAAAACAAAGCGCATAAAGGTAAAGAAGGACACTATATAATGAGGAAAAAATCAACACAAGGGACTTCCCTCGTGGTCCAGTGGTTAAGACTCCATGCTTCCAATGCAGGGGGCCCAGGGTTTGATCCCTGGTCAAGGAACTAGGTCCCACATGCCACAACTAAGAGTTTACATGCCAAAACTGAAGATCCTACATACTTCAACAAAGATCCCACGTGCTGCAACTTAGATCCAGGGCAGACAAATAAATCAATACTTTTAATTAAAAAAAAAAAAAAGATCAATGCAAGAAGAGGATTTTACACTCATCAACATACAGGCACCCAAATACATAAATAGAAATAGACACAAAGGGAGAAACTGACAGGAATACAATAATAGCAGGAAACTTAAACACCCAACCGACATCAGTGGACAGATATTCAAGCCACCATCGCTTGCTGGTCTCTACTCTGTGGTCTGAGTAGCACACTGAATTCTGTGACGTCTCATAATACTCTGCTGCCACCTGGTGAAAATTCATAATCAAATAGGACACAAGTCACCACTGACTTTCAACCTCTATGCATGCTCACATAGACACACAAAGGAAGTATTTACTCCTGCGGGATAAGTGAAGCTGGAATTCCTTGTTGATTGGAATCATCAACAACAAGCTGGAATCATCTTGTTAATTCTTCAATTTTATCTGTAATTGGTCTTTAAAAGTAAATGCTACAGCAGCATTCATATTAAAACACACCCACAAATACCTCTCTGCTTACCTTCTACATGTACATTGGGCCATTTTAATCTTCAAGATAGCTCTATGAGATAATTTATTAATATCACCACTTCACAGATAAGAACACTAAAGCACAGAGAAGCTAAGTGATGGCCCCAAAGTCACCTTATTAGGGGAAGAACTGAAATAGAACCTCAGAGAGTATGGCTTCAGAATCCATTCTTTTCTGCTGTGACTTTCTGACTCTTACTACGCTACCTGGAGCTCTGATCACTGGAAAAGAAAAAGAGGGAAAGAATCTTTCTATCTCCTTTCTGAACCTGAATCCTTTGCTTCTCCATTTTCCATTTCTCAGGCACCCTAGAGTCCTTGAACCAGATTCCCAGCTTCTATGGACTCAGGGAACAAAGAATACTGATTACCCTTTGGGGTTCACAGAGCTATAATAAGGCAACAGCAAGAGAAACACAAATCCCCAATTCTCCCCCAGTTCTAATTAATAAGAAATAGTAAGTGATTAAAATCTATGTATAGATATGTAAGTAGACTATCCTATTTTAAATGCAACCTAGAAGCTTAAAGAACCAATAGATTTAAAATGAAAATTTTGAAGACCACAGTAACTTCTGAATGAGCACCAAAGAACCATCAGGGTCACTGTTAAAACCTGCACTGATGTACCTAAGGAAAACATAAGGAAAGGAAACACCACGACATAAGGAAACACCAGGAATACAGTGCTTTGCGTGCCAGCCACCACCCTGAGTGGCCAGCCTGGTGGCTTTTACATAGAGGGGAAGGCAGAGGGCTGGGCATAGGGGGTAGCTCATAGGAAGGGCTGGGGGGAGTCGCTCTGAGACACACCATTAGGAAACCTTTCCACACACGGACAGAAAAATCAGCAAAGAGGAACTCCCTCCATGGACACTTAGGTCTGGACCTCAGCCATGACAGAGATCAGGAAAGGAGCCTACAGACGACTCTCAGGAAGGAGTGGCTGCCCAAGGGCCCACTCCAGCCCACAGATAGTTTTGATTGGCTCACTCTGTGCTTCCTAAACTATGAATTAGTGCCAGCATTAAAAAAAAAAAAAAAAAAACAGGAAATTTCATATAAATTTGCATTTCCGAACTCTCTTGAAAAACTAGAAGACTTAGTAATACGGGGTCCAGGTCACCACATGATAACAAGCTTTCACCCAGGACCTTCAGACTGACCACATCTGGCAAGGAGCCCACCCAGCCAAGGCACTTATGTAACTTCCCTCCGGGACCCTAGAGGATGTTGCGTCTTGAGCTTCTGATCCAGCAGGAGCTGTCCAAGGCTCTGGGACAAGCTGCTCCACCACAGAGGACTGTTGCTAAAAACTGCGAGCACTCCCAGCACCCTGGCCAGAGACGGGAGCATGTACACAGGACTCAGAAACAACACCCTTCCCCCATGTAAGAACTCCCATAACGTGATGCCAACTCAGCTTCCCAACATCGACTTCCATGATTTCCTTCACATATGCTATGCTGCAGCCACATTTCAGGATTTATTGTTCTCCAGGTATTCTTCCCAGATCTGTACTCTCTATTTGGAATACCTCCTCCCTCTTCCGACCTGGTATGTTCAACCTTTACCCAACTGTCAAAGCCAACCACAAAAGTTTTCAGTGAAGACTTCTTCAGTTTTTGTAAATCAGAATTAATACCCCTTCCTGTCTTACGTTAATATTAGTTTACACTTCTACTGTAGGATTACCATAGTCTGATTTATGTTATGGTTAGTCTTTCTTTCTGTTAATTTGTGAAATCCTGAAAGGTAGAAATTGACTCTTATTAATTTTCATGGCCACCCCCTCTCCACAACCACTCCTCTCATTTCCTAATCTATAAATATATTGTTATATAATCATTGTTGAGTATGTTTTTAAAAGACTGTGAAGTAGACCTTGGTTTCTACTGCCATCTAGTGACCATAATGTAGAATTATGCCTGAAACCATTGCAATCTTTTAGGAACCTAATATTCTAAATTCATCCCTCTGTTTCTCTTCCCAATATTTCCTATTCCTTCCTTTTTCTCCTTTCCTCCTTTTCTCCTTCACTTTTTCTTCATTTATCCTTTCAATCAATACATACTCATTGATCATCTTCTAGGTGTCAGACACTGTGAGCAATTAACAATCATCACAAATATGAGTAAAAATGAAGGACCCCTATTGCCAGCCAAGGTGGAGCAAACCCACTGCAGCCTGTATCTCCTATCGATTACAGAAAAACTGTGGACAAACACACAAAATCAACTACCTCGAAGAAGATTAGGGAGGAGAACCTAAACTTGAGAAATTAATATAGAGACGAGTTTCTTTGGTATTTTTCCTCTTTTGCCTTTCCACTTTGACCCAAGTGATTCCCACTGTTTGTTTGTTTGTTTGTTTGTTTTTGTTTTTTTCTCCTATTTTTCCTTCCAGTCCTGTATCAAGGGCAACCCGAATCATGAATCTGAAATGTAATCACCGTTACTCCAGCATCAAAATCCCTGGGAGAAAATCCATGTTTCTGGCCAAAGTAACTCAAATAAAGGGAACCTTTTGATACAAAAAGAGTGAAGAAATGACTTTTATGTTTTTGCCTCTCTCTCTCCCCCTTTATTCTCACCACTTGGTACTGACGGTTGCCCCAGTCATGCATAATTATGGGTAATAAGATCACTAGAACTTCAAATAAACTTTTTTCTAGTCAGATGATCGGGAAAGGGAGCTCCTGGAAGCCAGAGAGTTTAGGGGATACACTGGAGAGAAAGAGTCAGAGAGGGAGATCTCTGAATTTTGTGGATAAAGCCACATGTCCGGAATTCATCTCTGAGTGCCCATGTGCAGGACAGAGTAAAAGCAGAAGAGCAAAGACCTTGAAAGGCCATGCAGAGAAAATGAAAGAAAACTCTCAATCTAAATTTAAAGATTAACTACCAAAAAAAAAAAAAAAAAGAAAAGAAAAACCTTATCCAGAGGAGTTTAATAGGACCAACTCTCAATATAAAATCCAAAATGTCTGGATACAATTGAAAAAAAAAAAAAAAAAAAAAAAAACTATGGACAAGCAAGGAACCAGGGAAATTTGACAACTCACAGGAAAATAAGAATCAATGAAAGTCAATTGTAAGATGACACAGATATTGGAATCAGACAAAATTTAGACCAGCTATAGTAACCAGACTCCAAGAAGCAAACACTCCTGAAATAAATGTAGCGATAGAAGCTCTCAATAAAGAAAGGGAAACTGGAAAAAAAGAAAAAAAAAAGAGGAAATTTTAGAACCAAAAAATATCTGAAATACAAAACTCACTAGGTGGTCTCAAGGGAGATTAAAAAAAAAAAGGAAAGAGTCAGAAAATTAGTACAGATCAACAGAAACTATTCAAACCTGAAGAACAGAAAGGGAAAATACTGGCTGGGGGTGGGGGTGGGGGGAACGAGCCTATAGGAAAATATCAAAAGGTTTACATTTAAGTTATTGGAATCACAGAAAAATGTGAAAAGGGTGAAAAGGATGGCTGAAAACTTTCCAGACTTTGTGAAAGAAATAAATTCAAAAGGCTCAGAAAACCCCAGATAGGTTAAATTCAAAGAAAATTATACCTCCATACATTATAATAAATTTGCAGGAAATCAAGGATTTTTTTTTAAGTTTTGAAAATAACCAGAGGAAAATGACACATTACAAAAAGAGGCAAAATTATTCAAATTACTGTGGATTTCTTATCAGAAAACATGGAGACCAGAAGATAGTGACACAATTTTCTTTTAAAGTAACTATAATGTAATAACTAGCAAACCAGAATTCTGTGTTTAACTAATGAAATACCTAGCAAGGAAAAATATAGTGAAATTAAGGCATTTTAAGATGAAGGAAAACTGAGACAATTCATATTTAGCAAAATTGCTCTAAGAAAAACGCTAAAGGAAATTTTCAGGCTAACTGAAAGTGATACAACACGGAGATTAAAGATATCTAGATAAAAGCTTATTTCTTCCTCTTAGATTCATTAAAGTAGGTGTGACTATTAAAAGCAAAAATTATAATATTGTCTGATGGGATTTGCAATGCATATATAAATGTAATACATTGGTGTGTGTGCTCAGTTGCTCAGTTATGTCTGACTCTTTGAGGCCCCAGGGACTATAACCCACCAGGTTCCTCTGTCCATGAGAGTCTCTAGGCAAGAATACTGGAGTGATTTGCCATTTCTTTCTCCAAGGGCTCTTCTCAACCCATGGATCAAATCTGCATCTCTTATGTTTCCTGCATTGACAGGTGGGTTCTTTAATCACTAGTGCCACCTGGGACCCCAAATGTAATATGCATGAAAAGTTTTAATACAAAGGGAGATGGGAAAATAAAGAAAACTACATGATTAAAACTTCAACCTTTACTTGAAGTGGTAAAATACTAACTCTAAGTAGACTGTGAAAGGTTAGATATGTATATTGGAAAGACCTAAAACAGCAACTAAAAAAAAATACAAAGACATGAAGCCAAGAGATAAAATATTTTTTAAAAAAACTGAAATAATCTAAAACATGGCAGAAAATGGTGAATAGACAAAAACCAGAGAAATGGTGAAAAGGTGAAAAACAGAGAAAAGGAAAATCTAAAATAAATAGAGAGTACACCTAAATCCAACCATATCAATAATTCCATTCAAAGGAAGTGGTCTCGACATGCCAATTAAAAGACAAAGACTGTCAGATAGGAAAAACAAAAAAGGCTCAGTTACATGTTGTCTACAAGAAACTCTATAAATATGATATACAGGTTAAAGTAGAAGGATGGAGAATGATAAAACATGCCATCACACAACTAAAGAAAGTGAGAATGACTATATTAACATCCAGGCAGATGTCAAAACAAGGATCACCAGGGAGAAAAAGGGGTCAATATATCTAGAACCCAAAACAATCCAGATATGTATACAGCAAACAACAGAGCTTCAAAATACATGAATCAAAAATGGAGAACTAAAAGGAAAAATATACAAATCCACAATTATTCTTGGGGACCTCAAAATACCTCCATAATCAGCAGAACAGTAGAAAATCAAGGATTAAGAAGACCTGAATATTATTGCTGTTTTGCCTAATTAATATTCATAAAGTATTCCATCCAACAACAGAATATACATTTTTAAGTGTGCATGGAACATTCACCAAGGTAGATCAGGGGTCAGCAAATTATGACCTGCAGGCCAAATTCAATCTACCATCTGTTTTTATAAATAAAGTCTAATTGGAACACAGCTATGCCTATTTGTTTGCATTTCTTCTGTGGCTATTTCTGTGCCACAAAAGCAGAAATGAGTAGTTGAGGGATAAATTATATGGTCTTAAATGTCAAAAATATTTGCTATCTGACACGTTACAAAAAAATTATTTACCTCTGTTCTAGACAATGCCCAAATAATAGTCAACTGAGAAGACTACTAGAGAGCACATCTGACCATAATGGAATTAGATTTAAAACTAAAGATATTTGAAAATTACCCAATTTTTGGAAGTTAAACCACATCCTTATAACTCACTCATTGTCAAAGTGGAAGTCTAGGAGAAGGTATAAAATATTTTAAACTACACAAATATGAAAATACCACATATCAAATATTTCTGGGAGGGGGATACAACATAGTAAACTGAATATTCTACTAAAGAAATGGAATATGAAGTTTAAAAAGTCTCAACAGAGAATAATAGAGGCCAGAAGAAATGCACTACTAAACTCAACCAAGCATATGAGGGAGAAATACCAAATCTATACATTTTTTTCAGAAAATAGAATAGGAAGGAACAACTTTCTAATTCATTTTATGAGCCCAGCATTAGCCTGATACAAAAACTAGACAAAGACATTACAAGAGAGTAAAATTACAAAACAGTATCCCTCCTGAATATGGACACCAAAGTTCAACAGATTTTATCAATTCCAGGAGCATATAATTATATACTATGAGCAAGAGAGGTTTATTACAGGAATGCAAAGATGTTTCAACTTTTGAAAATCACTCCGGTATAATTCATAACAGACTTAAAAGAAAAACTGTACAATCATCTCAATGCAGGTAGGAAAATATTTGACCGAACTCAATGTCCAGCGTGTTAAAAGCTCTCAACATCACTATCAAAAGCAAAAGAAAGCTTCATTAATCTGAAAAGGCAGCTACAAAAAATATACCAC
This sequence comes from Bos indicus x Bos taurus, assembly GCF_003369695.1. Taxonomy (NCBI): domain Eukaryota; kingdom Metazoa; phylum Chordata; class Mammalia; order Artiodactyla; family Bovidae; genus Bos; species Bos indicus x Bos taurus. The sequence continues at coordinate 39,579,922 of NC_040091.1, read as the reverse complement.
TAATGCTACTTTATGGAGAAATAATGACTGTTTACTCCTTGGAAGGAAAGTTATGAGCAACCTAGACAGTATATTAAAAAGCAGAGACATTACTTTGCCAACAAAGGTCCGTCTAGTCAAGGCTATGGTTTTTCCAGTGGTCATGTATGGATGTGAGAATTGGACTATAAAGAAAGCTGAGTGCTGAAGAATTGATGCTTTTGAACTGTGGTGTTGGAGAAGACTCTTGAGAGTCCCTTGGACTGTAAGGAGATCCAACCAGTCCATCCTAAAGGAGATCACTCCTGGGTGTTCATTGGAAGGACTGATGTTGAAGCTGAAACTCCCAATACTTTGGCCACCTGATGCAAAGAGCTGACTCATTTGAAAAGACCCTGATGCTGGGAAAGATTGAGGGCAGGAGAAGGGGACGACAGAGGATGAGATGGTTGGATGGCATCACCGACTCAATGGACATGGGTTTGGGTGGACTTCGGGAGTTGGTGATGGACAGGGAGGCCTGGCGTGCTGCGGTTCATGGGGTCTCAGGGAGGCCTGGCATGCTGTGGTTCATGGGGTCTCAAAGAGTTGGACATGACTGAGCGATTGAACTGAACTGAATGACTGTTTCCCTAGTATTGACACCAAGACAACAATAACTGCTGTTGCCCCACCTAACTAGCACAACAAAACGAGAAGAAAAGGAAAAACCACAGAGATTGGAAAGGAAGAAATAAAATTGTTTGTATTTGGAGAAAATCCCAGCGAACCTATGAGAAAAACTCTTAGAACTAACAAGTTTAGCAAGGTTACAGAATATAAGATTAATATATAAAGTCAACTGTATTTCTTAATAATAGCAAAGAGTAACTAGAATTAAAAAAAATTATAATAGCATAAAAATGAAATACTTAGGAAATGTATATTTGATACAAACGCATATATCTACATACACCAATATACTCTGTGCTGAAAACAACTCAGCATTAATGAAAACAAAATCAAAGGAGACCTAAATAAATGTGGAGATATACTGTGTTTATGGATTGGAAGACTCAGTAGTGTTATGATGTCCCTTCTTCCTAGACTGATGCACAGATGCAATATAATCCCAATCAGAATTCTAGCAGAATTTCCTATGGAAATCAACTAACTAACCCCCAAATTTATGTTAGAAAGCAAAGGAACTAGAATAGCCAACACAGTTTAGAAAAAAGAAGAAAACAGTATGATTGTCAAGATTTACTGTATAAATCAGTGGTTCTCAACCAGAGATGATTTTTTTCCCTTAGTTCATTTCAGCTATGTCTGGAGATTTTTTTTTTTTTTTTGATTGTCATGATTCAGGGGATGTCTGGAAAAGAGAAGCCAACCATGCTGCTAAATCGCCTATGATAATCTCTACAGCAAAATTACCTGGACCAAAATATCAATAGTGATGAGACTGAGAAATCCTGCTACAAAACTACGATGAGAAAGATAGTGTTTTACTGACAGAAGAGCAGACACTTAGATGAATGGAAGAGAAGAAAAGGTTCAGATATAGACCCATACATATAAAGTCAACTGACTTTGACAAAGGCAAAAGTCAATTCACTGAAGAAACAATAGTCTTTTAGTCAAATAGTGCTAGGAAAATTATACTTTCATATCCAGATAAACAAACTCACCTAGAGCCAAACATTCTGGAATGTGAAGTCAGGTGGGCCTTAGGAAGCATCACTATGATCAAAGCTAGTGGAGGTGATGGAATCCCAGTTGAGCTATTCCAAATCCTGAAAGATGATGCTGTGAAAGTGCTGCACTCAATATGCCAGCAAATTTGGAGAACTCAGAAGTGGCCACAGGACTGGAAAAGGTCAGTTTTCATTCCAATCCCAAAGAAAGGCAATGTAAAAGAATGCTGAAACTACAGCACAATTGCACTCATCTCACACACTAATAAAGTAATGCTCAAAATTCTCCAAGCCAGGATTCAGCAATATGTGAACCGTAAACTTCCAGATGTTCAAGTTGGTTTTAGAAAAGGCAGAGGAACCAGAGATCAAATTGCCAACATCTGCTGGATCATGGAAAAAGGAAGAGAGTTCCAGAAAAATATCTATTTCTGCTTTATTGACTATGCCAAAGCCTTTGACTGTGTGGATCACAACAAACTGTGGAATATTCTGAAAGAGATGGGCATACCAGACCACCTGACCTGCCTCTTGAGAAACCTGTATACAGGTCAGGAAGCAACAGTTAGAACTGGACACGGAACAACAGACTGGTTCCAAATAGGAAAAGGAGTATGTCAAGGCTGTATATCATCACCCTGCTTATTTAACTTATATGCAGAGTACATCATGAGAAATGCTGGGCTGGAAGACGCACAAGCTGGAATCAAGATTGCAGGGAAAAATACCAATAATTTCAGATATGCAGATGACATCACCCTTATGCCAGAAAGTGAAGAACTAAAGAGCCTCTTGATGAGAGTGAAAGAGGAGAGTGAAAATGTTGGCTTAAAGCTGAACATTCAGAAAACTGAGATCATGGCACCCAGTCCCATCACTTCATGGCAAATAGATGGAGAAACAGTGGAAACAGTGGCTGACTTTATTTTTCTGGGCTCCAAAATCACTGCGGATGGTGATTGCAGCCATGAAATTAAAAGATGATTGCTCCTTGGAAGGAAAGTTATGACCAACCTAGACAGCATATTTGGAGAAGGCAATGGCACCCCACTCCAGTACTCTTGCCTGGAAAATCCCATGGACGGAGGAGCCTGGTAGGCTGCAGTCCATGGGGTCGCTAGGAGTCAGACACGACTGAGCAACTTCACTTTCACTTTTCACTTTCATGCATTGGAGAAGGAAATGGCAACCCACTCCAGTGTTCTTACCTGGAGAATCCCAGGGATGGGGGAGCCTGGTGGGCTGCCGTCTCTGGGGTCGCACAGAGTCAGACACGACTGAAGCGACTTAGCAGCAGCAGCAGCAGACAGCATATTAAAAAGCAGAGACATTACTTTGCCAACAAAGGTCCATCTAGTCAAGGCTATGGTTTTTCCAGTAGTCATGTATTGATGTGAGAGTTGGACTGTGAAGAAAGCTGAGTGCCGAAGAATTGATGCTTTTGAACTGTGGTGTTGGAGAAGACTCTTGAGAGTCCCTTGGACTGTAAGGAGATCCAACCAGTCCATCCTAAAGGAGATCAGTCCTGGGTGTTCATTGGAGGGCCTGATGTTGAAGCTGGAACTCCAGTACTTTGGCCACCTGATGCGAAGAGCTGACTCATTTGAAAAGACCCTGATGCTGGGAAAGATTGAGGGCAGGAGAAGAAGGGGATGACAGAGGATGAGATGGTTGGATGACATCACCAACACAATGGACATGGGTTTAGGTGGACTCCAGGAATTGGTGATGGACAGGGAGGCCTGGCATGCTGCGCTTCATGGGATCGCAGAGCCAGACATGACTGAGCAACCAAACTGACTGACTGAACTGATTCAGAAAAATGAAACAGCATAACCATATATTAAAAATTTAACTCAAGAAAGATTAAAGACTTAAACGCATAACATAAAACCATAAAGTTCCTGAAATTGAAAGTGTTCGTCCCCCAGTCATGTCTGACTCTTTGTGATCCCATGGACTGTAACCCACTAGGCTCCTCTGTCCATAGAATTCTCCAGGCAAGAATACTGGAGTGGGTTGCTATTTCCTTCTCTAGGGGATCTTCCCAAGCTGGGATTGAACTCGAGTCTCCCACATTGCAGGCAGACTCTTACTGACTGAGCCACCAGGGAAGACCATAAATAAAAGTGAAAGTTGTTCAGTTGTGTCTGACTCTTTGGACCCCATGGACTGTATAGTCCATGGAATTCTTTAGGTCAGAATACTAGAGTGGGTAGTCTTTCCCTTCTCCAGGGGAATCTTCCAAACCCAGGGATCAAACCCAGGTCTCCTGGTTTACAAGCAGATTCTTTACCAGCTGAGCAAACAGGGAAGCCCAAAAAAGCTCCTAGAAGAAAATTAAGGAGAAAGTCTTTGTGACCTTAGGTTAGGTAAAGACTTCCTAGATATGGCAACAAAAGCGTGACCAAAAAAGAAGAAAATTGGTAAACTGAATTTCACCATAATTAAAAACTTGTGCTCTGCAAAAGACACTTCAGCAAATAAAAAGACAATCTAATTAAATCATTGTGATACACCATATAACAAAGAATAAAAACTGTATGACCATCTCAATAGACACACAAAAAAGCTGAGTTCAAATTCAATACCCATTTAAGATTAAAAACAAAAAGAGAGAGAGAGAGAGACCCTCCTGAAAGTGGGCATAGAGGGAACCTGTGCTGTGCTGTGCTTAGTTGCTCAGTCATGTCCAACTCTTTTCGACCTCATGAATTGTAGCCCTCCAGGCTCCTCGGTCCATGGGATTCTCCAGGCAAGAATACTGGAGCGGGTTGCCATGTCCTCCTCCAGGGGATCTTCCAAACCCAGGGATCAAACCCAGGCCTCCCACATTGCAGGTGGATTCTTTACTGTCTGAGCCACCAGGGAAGCCCATAGATGGGCTTCAACATATCTACTTCAACATAATAAAGGCCATATATGACAAACCCACAGCTAACATCATACTCCACCATCAAAAGCTTATTCCCCTAAGATTAGGAATAAGACAAGGATGTCTTATTACTCTTAGCACTTTTATTCAACATAGTTTTAGAATTCTATGGCAAAACAGAGAAAAAAAGGAATACAAACTGGAAAAGAAGTTAAACTGTCACTGTTTGCAGATGTGGTTTAGTCACTAAGTCATGTCTGACACTTGCAACCCCATGGACTGTAGCCTGCCAGGCTCCTCTGTCCATGGATTCTCCAGGCAAGAATACTGGAGTGGGTTGCCATTTCCTTCTCCAGGACATCTTCCTGACCCAGGAATAGAACTTGGGTCGCCTGCATTGCAGGCAGATTCATTACTAACTGAGCTACAAGGGAAGATTATTTGCAGATGACATGATACTATACATAGAAAATCCTAAAGATGCTACCAGATAACTTAAGAGTTCATCAATGAATTTGGTAAAGTTGCAGGATATGAAATTAATACACAGAAATCTCTTGCATTTCTCTATACTAACAATGAAATATCAGAATGAGAAATTAAATAAACAATCCCATTTTCCATCACATGAAAAAAAATAAAATACCTATGAATAAATCTACCTAAGGAGGCAAAACACTCATACACCAAAAACTATGAGGCTGATGAAAGAAACTGAAGATGACACAGTTGGAAAGATATACCATGTTCTAGGATTGGAAGAATCAGTATTGTCAGAATCACTATACTACCCAATGATCTACAGATTCAGTGCAATCCTTATCAAATTGCCAGTGACATTTTTCACAAATCTAGGAAAAAAATCTTAAAATTTGTGTGGAAACACAAAAGACCCTGAGTAGCCAAAGCAATCTTGAGAAAGAAAAATGGAGCTTGAGGAAATCAGACTCCCTAACTTCAGTCTGTACTACAGTCATCAAGACAGTATGTTACTGACACAAAAGCAGAAATATAGATCAATGGAATAGGATTGAAATTCCAGAGATAAACTCACCCACCTATGACAAAGGAGGCAAGAATACACAATGGAGAAAAGACAGTCTCTTCAATAAGTGGGGAAAACTAGATAGTTACATGTGAAAGAATGAAATTAGAATACTTCCTAATACCATACACAAAAATAAACTCAAAAATTGATTAAAGACCTATATGTAACACTTGATACTATAAATCTCTTAGAGGAAAACATAGGCAGAATCCTCTGACATAAGTGGCAGCAAGATTTTTTGAGCCACCAGAGAGTAATGAAAATAAAAACAAAAACAAACAACTGGGGCCAAACTAAACTTAGAGGTTTTGTACAGCAAATAAAACCATAATCAGAAATAATAACACCCAGAATGAGAGAAAATATTTGCAGACAAAGTGACCAACAAGGAATTAACCTCCAAAATATACAAACAGCTCATTCAGCTCAATTAAAAAAGCAATCCCAAAATAGGCAGATCTTAATAGACATTTCTCCAAAGAAGACATGGCTGGATGGCCATGAAGCACATGAAAAGATGCTCAACATCACTGATTGTTAGAGAAATACAAATCAAAAGTACAACGAGGTATCATCTCACATCAGTTAAAATGGCCATTATCACAAAATCTGCAAACAATGAATGCTGGCGAGGGTGTGGAAAAAAAGGAATCCTCCTACACTGTTAGTGGGAATGTAAATTGGTAAAGCCACTATGGAGAACAGTATGGAGGTTCCTTAAAAAACTAAAAATAGAGCTATCATATGACCTAGCAATCCCATCCCTGGGCTGATACCCAGAGAAAACCATAATTTGAAAAGATACACACACCTCAATGTTCATTGCAGCACTATTTACAATAGCCAGGACATGAAAGTAACTTAAATGTCCATCGACAGCAGAATGGATAAAGAAGATGTGGTCCATACATACAATGGAATATTATTCAGCCATAAAAAAGAATGAAATGTCATTTGCAGCATCGTAGATGGACCTAGAGATTGTTATAGTGAGTGAAGTAAGTCAGACAGATAAATACAAGTATCAAGATATCATTTTTGTGTGGAATCTTAAAAAAATGATGCAAATGAACCTATTCACAAAACAGAAATAGAGTCACAGGTGTAGAAAACAAACATGGTTCCCAGGAGGAAATGGGGAGGATAAATAGGGAGATTGGGATTGACATAAACACACCACTAAATATAAAATAGATAATAAGGACCTACTGCATAGCACAGGGAACTCTATTCAGCCCTCTCTAATGACCTATATGGGAAAAGAAGCTAAAAAAGAGTGGATATATGTATAACTGATTCACTTAGCTATGCGCCTGAAACACAATAGTGTAAAACAACTATACTCCAATAAAATCTTTTTAAAAAATAGCCTACTGACTTTACTCACTCACTGACTTTACCTCCCCCTCCCAAAATAAAAACATGTTCACACTAAAACCTATTTGCAAATGTTTATAACAGCTTTACTACAATCACTAAAAACTAGGAAAAAGCACATGTCTTTCAACAGGTGACTGGATAAACAGACCGTGATACATCAATAAAATAGAATACAATTCTGCAACAAAAAGTATGTATTTTACTGATACACACAACAACATAAATAAATCTCCAAAAAATGATTGATGCTAAATGGGGGGAAAAAAGCCAGACTGAAAAGGCTACATATTGTCTGATTCCATTTCTCTGATTTTCTGGAAAAGTTGAAACTATAGGAACAGAGAACACAGTGGTTGCTAGGGGTTGATGATGGAGGAAGAATTTAATACATGAGCTGTATAAGGAATTGTTGGATGATGAAACCATTCTGTATCTTGGTTGTATTGGTAATGATATGACTGCATACATTTGTGAAAACTCAGAAATATATACTAAATAGAATGAATATTAATATATGCACTGCTGCTGCTAAGTCACTTCAGTCGTGTCCGACTCTGTTCGACCTCAGAGACGGCAGCCCACCAGGGTCCCCCGTCCCTGGGATTCTCCAGGTAAGAACACTGGAGCGGGTTGCCATTTCCTTCTCCAACGCATGAAAGTGAAAAGTGAAAGTGAAGTTGCTCAGTTGTGTCCGACTCTTAGTGACCCCATGGACTGCAGCCTACCAGGCTCCTCCACCCTTGGGATTTTCCAGGCAAGAGTAATATATGCACATATAAATAAAATAGGAGAAAAGTAAGTGGATACAAGTATCTTTGAGTGTCTTCAATATTAGAAAGAAACATCACTGGGATTTGAACGAGCTTTATGAAATGAAATGAGCTGGTTTGAATACATTGTCTTTAAAGTCCATTTTAGTTCTGAAATTCAATTATTCTATAATTTGATATTGTATAGATACCTCCTCACCACATAGGAGGACAAATAAAGGAGATCAATTTTATTTTTAGTGATAATGATAATGGAGGTGACATATTCTCTCTTAGGTCCAAGTCTTTATTATTCAGAGCAGCATAGAACCTGCACAGTCATATGCTAAATATGGAATAGAGCAAGACACTCCTCCACATTTTTAAGTCTTTCTATAGAGTTTTTCCAATAGTTTTTATTTAAGAATTTGATTCTTTTATCTAGATAAATATAATTTAGAAAAGCTATCTTTTTTCTGGGTAAGCATTATGTTAGTCTTAGATTCCTATATAATATTTTTGAAATACTGGTGTAGAGATAAATTAGACCAAACATAGCTTTTACTAGTCCTTGACAAGTTAACTTCAATAAGAACTCAGTAATAAAGTACAAGAAAGCATTTAATCTACTTATAAGCCACTTTATTATTTTATTTAAGATATTTACGCAGTTTTGACATTAATATTCAGAGGATATGCTGAAGAGTTCTCAGAAGTAAATTTACCTAATTATGTAAGTGAGCTGTGAACCAAAGAGAACTTTCAGAGACTCAGAATAATGCCAATCTTGATGATTATCTAGTTCAAACACTTCAATTTACAGACCAGAAAACTAGATACCAGGGAAGGAAAATGACTGGTTTGTCAAGCTTATATGCCTTACACACTGATGGAGCCAGAACTTTAGAAATCAAATCAGACAGACCAGCACTTGTAAATTTTAACAGCTCAACATAGAAATCTCAAGATAGCTTCAATTAAATTGACCAAGGCAGTTTGAAATTATTAGTCTTAAATTTTTGATTTTAGAGTCAAATCACCAACAGTATTTAATAACTGCCCTTTTTCATAGTCATAAAAATAAATCAGACAAAAAGCACTCAGAACTTTAATGATCACATTAAAATGATCAAAAATAAGATTTTTTGTGAACTTATTTCACTTTAACTCTTGTTTCATCCACTTACCACAAATTTTCATCTGGTAATCTAGCAGGTAATTAAAGTCATATACGCAATTTTGTACTCTTTAATTTCAGTGCCCCTTCAACTTCTCTGAACTGCCTCAGTCATATGATGGAGATAATAATTCCTACATATGGAGGTCAGAGATTAATAGCCTCAGTTGTATTCATGCTGAAGGTGAGTTCTTGTCTGAATACATCTGTAGAATCTACCAAATAACCTCAAATACAAAGGAAGGAAGTTTTTCAAACACAGAATGACTCCTTGTGCCTGGTCTAAGGACAGGGTTGAAGAGACAGCACCGAGCGTCTGCTAGTAGGCTGACAGGTCACGCCAGCATCTTTGAGGCAAAGCTCTAATAAAGAGAAGGTTAAAAAGTGAGTGATTTCCCCCAATCTCTGCTATTACATTGAGAGTTTAGATGATTCCGATTTGAAACCCAATAGAACAAAACAAGGATAAAAGGGACTTTCATAATCCTTTTTAAAAGCTGCTTATAATTTCATCATGTGAAAATTACACAATATAAATAAAAGATGTGTTGTAGTTCCTCTCATTTCCAACACCCTTTTAGCCTGCCTCTATCCCTACTTGTTCCAAGTTCATTTCTTGAGGAAACCGTGATTAACAGTTTGTTGTATAACTTTAGACACACACACACAGTTTTATATCGAGGTCATGCTATGCTATTGAACTGAAATTGCTAAAAACATACCATAGTCATGTTTTCAGGTCAGTATTTATTCTTAATAGTTCCTAGTATTTCATAATTTTTTCCACCATTTATCTATTGATAGACACATGGGTCATTTCCAATTTCTTAATGAAAGGTTCTGGCTAAGGAGAAAGTTCCTAAAGTTTCCTAACAAGGTTCCAGCTCAGGAAGAAGAATTAGAGAAGCCCCTTCCACTCCAGTACTCTTGCCTGGAAAATCCCATGGACGGAGGAGCCTGGTAGGCTGCAGTTCATGGGGTCGCTAAGAGTCAGACACGACTGAGCGACTTCACTTTCACGCATTAGAGGAGGAAATGGTAACCCACTCCAGTGTTCTTGCCTGGAGAATCCCAGGGACAGGGGAGCCTGGTGGGCTGCTGTCTCTGGGGTCGCACAGAGTCGGACATGACTGAAGCGACTTAGCAGCTTCCTGAAAGAGGGTTTTTGAAATCACACACAAAATACTCATGAAATGAACAAATGGTAAGGAGGGATTCAAGGAAGGCTGAAATTATAGTCAAACCAAATCTAACTCTACCTCAAGCTTTGTTGTGAGTAATAAGATTACACATATAAAGCATCTAATGCTACGTTTGGCCACATTAGAAGTTCAGTAAACATCAGTTTCCTTCCTACAGTTCTTTAAGTGCCTGTGTATGACAGCCCACTGTGTGGATAAATTCCTGAGTTTGAGGCTGGAGGGGATTGAAACATCCCGGTACCATCCTGGAAACCAGTGATCACCAACAGATAACAAGTGTCCCAAGGCAAGTGCCTTCTTTCCACACAACCTCAGGGTGGTGATCTTGCCGTCCTGCGGAGTGCTCCAACACGCCCAACAGAGATGGACAAACGTAGCCTTTGTCTCAAGTCTGTTTCTCAAGATTGCCATTTTTTTTTAAAGTATATTTCAAAAACAGCTTTTATTTATACTTTAATTTTAATTAGAGTATAGCTGATTTACAATGTTGTGTTGTTTTCAGGTGTACAGCAAAGTCAATCAGTTTTATATATATAGAGAGAGAGATATATATATACACACACACATCCGCCCTTTGAAAAGATTCTCCTATAGGCCATTGTTGGTCAGTCACTAAGTCATTTCCAACTTTTGCAACCCCATGGACGATAGCCTGCCAGGCTCCTCTGCCCTGGGATTTCCCAGGCAAGAATACTGGAGTGGGTTTCTATTTCCCTCTCCAGGGGATCTTCCCAGCCCAGGAATTGAACCCATGTCTCCTGCATTGGCAGGGGGAATCTTTACCCCTGAGCCACCAGGAAAGCCCTATAGGCTATTACAGAGTATTGAGTAGAGTTCCTTATGCTCTACAGCAGATTCTTCTTAGCTATCTACTTTATATATAGTATTAATAGTGTGTATATGTCAAGGATTTCCATTTTGATGCCCCAAGCACCACCGTCTCTTTATATTTGTTACCCAAGGGACCTTGGGCCACCATACCAGGAGGATTCCTAGGAACTTTGCCTGTTATTTTAGAGCTCTGAAAACAATCGTTGCTGTATATATATAGACTTGAGAAGTTTTTCTATAGAGAATAAATTGTCTCTAAATGTTTCCCCAAAAATGTATTGATATGTTGCTTATATGTTTATGATATCTCTCATCTCACTTAGTATAATTGGTTTCTTTCCTGCTTCCTGCATTAGACTATAAAATCCTTACTGGCAGAGACCTTCTGTACTCTTCACCCCTGAACTGCAAGGGACTTTAATCAAACCTACCGAACCATGTATCTGAAAGAACATGGGGTAGAGAATCAGAACTGGGTGTTACTCCTAACTCTGTTAATAACTTGAATCTGATCTCAGAAAAGTCTCACCCCCTGTCTGGATCTCAGTTTTCCTCATCTTTAAAACATCTTTACAGTAAAGGAACGGAATGGATCAAATGTCCTTTACAGTCCCTTCAAGCTCTAACATTTGATACTCACAACTGATATCTGTCACCAGGAATCATGATAGCAAAACAGAAAGATGCTTACTACCTTAATATAGATTGTCACTACAATGTACATTTTAATTAGTAAAAATGAGTTTCATTTAACTTATCTTATTTGTACCTGTATATTTCCTAAATTCACATCAGCTACACAGAAATTATTCCTCAGAGCGGGCTTTGACAAATGGCTTTGCAAAGGGTACCACTTATCAGTTGACTTTCATTATTTTCTTTTTCAAATGGTGCCTTTTCTTGACCTTCCCCTTAATGCTAGCTGTTTCTCTACTCTTACCTTGGCTAGTTATTCTACGATCACTTCAGAGTATTACAACTATCACTAAGATTAAGTACACTAAGAACTACTAGCAGTACTTTTTAATAATAATTGAGATAATACATATGTATATAATGCTTTAAACTTAATCACAGTCTTTCACACATATCTCATTTGAATCTTAGAAGAAGTATGTTAGAGGGATATAGTAGATAATACTACTTTCTTGATTTTACTGCCTAAAACCCTCAGCTAGAGACACTGGATAAATCACCCAAGTTGCAAAGCTAATAACAAGTGTCACTGCAGCAAGTAGCAGTAGTGTTAGTTGCTCAGTCGTGTCTGACTCTTTGAGACCCCAGCCCACCAGGCTCCTCCATCCATGAAATTGTCCAGGCAAGAATACTGGAGTGGGTTGCCATTTCCTTCTCCAGGGGATCTTCCCAACCCAGGGATTGAACCTGGGTCTCCCGCATTGCAGGCAGACGCTTTACTGTCTGAGCCACCAGGGAAGCCAACAATGAGTTACTCCTTCCCTATCAGTGGCAGTTAAACAGAGTTGGATCGTTAAAGAAAATTCACAGGATCCAAATGACAAAGCTTAAGCAGGCGAAAGACACAGTAGTAGCACAGGATCAACAGTACAACCACAGGATCTCACAGAAAGGGGCCTGGGGAGGCCAGGTGCAGGCTCTCAGTGTCCTCGCTCAGGCTGCGGCCGGATGAACTTTCCCTCTCTAGTGACAAATGCACACAGCAACTTTGAAAAACCTCAGTTGAGACTATTGTCATGTTGCTAATCACTTGGACATAATCCTGCTATGTACTAGCTCAACACCAGAGCCAGAATTCTGAAGAGCTCAGTAAAACTAGGCACAAATACACATACACACACACACACTTTTCTCCAGATTCAGATTACATACATTAAATGTGTACAGTTTTTAATGTCAATCATATCTCAATAAAATGGCTTAAAAATTTTTTTAAAAGACTAATGCCACTATCAAGCTTAAGCAGTACCTACAGCTGCCACTAGTCAGTACCAGCAAGCCAAACATGTATGCAGGGGTGGAAACAAAATGAAAAGAAACAAGAAAAGAAAAGGATGAATGGATACAAACAAAAGTAGTTCAATATTTCCTAATTATTTATAAGAGCCATATATGAGAGAATCAGTCTGGTAGGGGAGGAGGAAATATGTGTCCTCTGATTTCACATTATGCTATATCCCCACACATCCTCCTAATTTAAACTTTTAAAGCTCTCAATTCAATGTCTCAGTATCCCTGAAGGAGAAATATCACATATGCAGTCACCAGGCAAATGAGAGACATTAAAAATGAGAGCAGATGAAATCACCAATATACATTTCTAAATACAAGTCACTGTTCTATTGATTCTACCACTGTACAAACTTTAACTTGGGTCTCACTCCAACTCTATCGCATTTGTGTAAGTCAAGCTTGAAAAGCAGATATTATTTACCACTCCTTCCCTTGTTCAGTGAAGGAGGTTGAGGCTCAGAGAATGAAGTTGCCCACAGTCATAGCACTAGCAGAGCTGGAATTCAAATCCTGATCTAACTTCAAAGCCTTTTCTCTTTAAACCATAAAACTGGGAGATAGGGTTCCTGAATCGTTACTAAATTTATGTAAGATTTCCTTGGAGAAGGAGGAAAAGGAAATTATAAATATAAACAGTGATTATTATGTTTATCTATTCCTTTGCACAGTCAGGAACCCTGCTAACACATTTACAACCACCATCTAGGGAACTGCTTTTGGTTGCCTTCTGGCATCATTTTTCTCCGCCTTTTCCTGGAACAAGATTCACATTTTTCTTTGAGGAATTGCCTCTCCTAGAGTCTTCACTTGGTGGTTAATGTGGATTTGACACCACCCTCAGCTCTGGAAGTGACCCTTATGTCTATCATCCCACCCCTTTTGCCCAGTGATTGTTCAGAGTGTACTCATGAGCTAATTCTGGCCTTTGAGACATAGGAGACTTTTGCTGAGGGCTTCTTGGAAAGAAGGTTCTTCCTCCTTCCATGGAAATTACCAGAAGAGAACTCTCTTCTTTTAGATAGTGGGATATGAGGGTGTAAGGTCTAAAACTGCCATGACCATTGTTGCTTCCCTGAAGTGGGACAGTCTGAGGGCATAACTGATGCAAGAAAGAAGACGCAGCAAGAGACTTGTAAAGAAATCCAGCTAGAGGCCCAATGAAATTGTGAGTAGCTGGATCAAACCACACCTGAAGCTAGGCCTACTTCAAAACTTTATTTCCCTTAAACTATCTTGAGTTTTCTACTATTCATAATCAAAGGCATCTTAACTGATTCATATAATCACTAGCATTTATCCCTGTTTTAAGAAAAAGAAAATGAGGACTTAAAAATATTGCCCAATATTATACCATTTGTAAGAAAAATTTGAGCTTTCTGGCCCCCAAGCCCTGGGGGGTGGGGGCAGGTGGGGGGGCCATGCAGGGAGTTCCCCAATGGCTCAGCAGGTAAAGAATCCTCCTGCAACACAAGAGACATGGGTTCAATCCCTGGGCCGGGAAGATCCCCTGGAGAAGGAAATAGCAACCCACTCTAGGATTCTTGCCTGGAAAACCCCATGGACAGAGGATTTTGGTGGGCTGCAGCCCAAGGGTCACAAAGGGTCAAATACAACTAAGCATGCAGGCATGGCATGGCCCCCAAGCCTTAGCTGTGGATTACAAATTACAACTTTCACATGCCAACATCCCAAAGAAGGGAAATGCCTCCTTCCCTTTGGCTTTAGCTAGGAGCTGCTGTTTAGCCCTTCTCTTTTATATTCACATTTTCTATGGAACTCTTAAAGAGCCTCTTCTGATCACATATTCACCGGACTAAGATGTTACTATATTGATGATGTGAACTCCCAGATGCAAATAAGATTGTTCTATTTGATTTCAAAAGTGAACTATTAGCATGACTTCGAGTCCAGAAATCAATTATGCATCTTTACTATGGATTTCTGATTGTTTTCTATGCTTAGACCCAGTCCTTTCTGGATCTCTGGTGATAAAACAGAGTATTTGTCTAGTCATTGACATTGCCAGGCAAAGTAGAGCCAAAGGCAACGTTGTGACAGTGGCCGTGTAAACATATGGCTCATAGCAAACTTCCCAAGAGGGTAAGAGGGTGATCACAAACAAACCCACAGTATTATTGAAACACCTGCATGATACCAGTTTAGAATTCCTGTCTCCACTCACATTCTACTTAGAAAAGATTCCCAAATGTCCCTACCCCCAACTATGCTCCAATTGTTTTCTGTCCACTTAACCAAACCTATAAAATTACCCTTTGTGACAGTACAAAACAAGAAAAGCCTACGGCAGGGAAGTTCATCAAAACACCTTCCAGTGGCATCCACCAGAAAGACTTTGCAAGTATCTTCTCACAAAGTGAAACAACGGTAAGGGGTCACATACACCTCTTGGAAGCTAAAGTCTTTATTCTCTGTGGTGGAAATATTCTGTCTCACTTTTTCAAACTTGTTATTCAATTTTTTTTTCACTATCAATCTGACATTTTCTTTCTTTAAACATCTCCACCTCTATAGCTCCCTCCCTGTACATGGCCTCTGCAGTTAATAGAATTTGAAAGGTATACCCCAACAACTGGCCTTTTGATGTGGGTTTTGCTGCATGGTTTTCTTATTGACTGTTCAAAATAATTTCAGCAATTTTTTTCTATCATGATATTCGGTTTTCTGTTTGTACTTTAGATCGGTCTCCCCAGAGAGTGGCAAAACAAGATGAGTCTCTGCACTTTTCCACCCACATGACAGCCAGTCACAAGGAGAGAGAAGAGGGGGCGAGGATAGGAAAGCCTGCAGAGGCATGAGTGGAGGAAGATGCAAGATAAGGCTCTAGATGACACCAACACAGCTTCTCCAGGAGGGAGAGAAATAATACCTGTTAGGGGTTTTCATATGTCTCTAAAGAGCAAATCCAAAAGTCTACAGATGAGTAACTGAACCCTCGCTTGTCGTTCAATCACTAACTGGCGTCTGACTCTTTGCAGCCCCATGGACTGCGGCATGCCATGCTTCCTTGTCCTTCACTATCTCCTAGAGCTTGCTCAAACTCCTGTCCTTCAAGTCAATGATGCTATCCCACCATCTCATCCTCTGTTGCCCCTTCTCCTCCTGCCCTCAATCTTTCCCATCACCAGGGTCTTTCCCAGTGAGTCGACTCTTTGCATCAGGTGGCCAAAGTATTGGAGCTTCAGCTTCAATATCAGTCCTTCCAATGAATATTCAGAGTTGATTCCCTTTAGAATTGACTGGTTTGATCTCCTTACTGTCCAAGGGAGTCTCAAGTCTTCTCCAGCACCACAGTTTAAAAGCATCAACTTTCACATCCATACATGACTACTGGAAAAACCATAGCTTTCCTACTGAGTGATACTCTATAAGAATAGTTATTACAGTCTACTAAGTTCAACTGTTGAATTACGGACAAGTCAGTTGACTTTGTTACTTTCATGACAAACACTGGATTGAGAACATGTCTGCCATATGACCATCAGGACTGTTCTGATTCCACCTCTTTCCAGAGCCCTACTCTGCTGAAGGAACAACTGGATTACATTTTAGACCCACTGGCCAGGTGTCTCACTGGAGACACATAGAAGAGTCCTTAAGGAGAGGTCACTGCTGAGCCCCTAAGCCCCTAGATGAGCTGTGGTTCATGGACACAGACCTCAAGTAGAAGAGCAAGATAAGTGTAGACTCCTTCTTAGAATCAGTGTCAATGCTATGAGCAACTTTGAAAGTCACTTAGTACAAAGCCCTTATTTTCAAGTTAAAGAAATGAAGACCCAGAGGTTAAAGTTACATGCCTAAAATAAAATCTGAAGGTTTGGA
Organism: Bos indicus x Bos taurus; assembly: GCF_003369695.1. Classification (NCBI taxonomy): domain Eukaryota; kingdom Metazoa; phylum Chordata; class Mammalia; order Artiodactyla; family Bovidae; genus Bos; species Bos indicus x Bos taurus. Next base: position 39,563,176 of record NC_040091.1, on the reverse strand, counting down.
AGAGAACTTAAGGTCAACTGATCAAACCTTCCTTGTTGAAGTCTATTCTATAGTATAACTTAATTGCTGTCCTGTCTGTGCTTGTATACCCTCAGTGTTGAGATCTTACTATACCTCAAAGCAAAATGTTCTGTGTATGGAGAATTGGTTAAAAAAAATTCTTCCTTGGACTTTGCTGGTGGTACAGTGGATGAGAATCTGCCTGCCAATGCAGGGGACACAGATTTGGTCCCTGATCTGGGAAGATTCCACATGCTGTGGGGCAACTAAACCCATGTGCCATGGCTGCTGAGCCTGTGCTCTTAGAGCCCGTGAACCACGACTACTGAGCCTGTGTGCTGTAACTACTGAAGCTTGTGTACCCTAGAGCCTGTGCTCAGTGACAAAAGATGCCACCACAATGAGAAGCCCTCACACCCCAACGAAGAGTAGACCCCCGGTCACAATTAGAGAAAGCCCATGCAAAGCAATGAAGACCCAGCACAGCCAAAAATAAATAAACCTTTAAAAAAAAAAAACACACACACACACAAAACCTCTTCCTTACACTGAAAAGAAATCTGACTCCTTGCAACTCCTCCCCACCTCTCCACCCATAGCAAGGCCCCATGGGCCTTAGTTTTTTGTCTGGATTCACATAAGGAGCAAAATTAAACCTTCTTACATTACAGTCCTTTAGTTACTTGAAGATGCCTATGATGTCTATTACTCTATTCTTCTCCAGGATATACACCTTAGTTCTTTTAAACTCTCTAATAAGGGTTCCAAATCTCATATGTCCTGATCATTTTACATTGGATGTGCCAGTTTGTCCAGGACACTCCTACAGGGGACTTACTGAAATAAACGTAAGCTCCAAGTACAATCTAGTGCAGAAAGGAGAAGATCACTTCCCTTGTTCTGGTCAACAGAGCAGTCCCTGGGACCACATTTAGGTCAGCAATATACAAATGCTCTTTCTAACTTCCCTCTACAGCCTTCTCCCTAAAAAGGATAAAATATCTAAATGTTATTATCCACTGAACTAAAATCCAGCTGTCCTTAGTAAGCTTTCAATTCTAGACCAACCAAATCCAGATCAGCAGAGCAGAAATGGCAGTCTACGATGATTGTAAGAAAAAAGGGGGAGCCAGTCAACAGCCAGTTAAGACAGACTCTTGTCAGCTTTGCATGGTTAAAAGTTTCTCCTATTAGGCAATTGATAAATGAAGGAATTTATCAAAGAAACCTTGGGCATCATGAAATAAAAACAGCAACTAGGAGTGATATTAGCAACTTCTAGGATTTATTAAAATATGAACCCATACCATCTATGCTGCATTATTGAGGCAAAAGTCTGTGTAAGAGGATGGGTGTTGATAGGCTTCTCAAAGTCTCTTCCAGCCAGTTTACAAATGTTAAATCACTAAGTCACACTTCAAGACACTATACTTTGAAGTGATGCTATAACATTAAGTCCCCCAAATGACAAAAATTTACAGGATAATGTGAAATTGACTAATTCTTAGGACAAAGAGTCTAACCTATAAAAATATGAAAGCAAACCATTCAGATGATTGACAGAAAGACAGTATCATTCCGAAATAGATGATTTCTCCAGGACTTAGGCTACTTAGGCCTCATCCCCTTAAATCCCAATGGTCCTAAGAAAACGGTCAGTGTCTGAGTTAAATGCTCTATTGGGAGTTTTTAAATTGTTGAAATGTCAAATGAAATGATCTTCATGTGACAAATTCATACCATGTGTCTAAAAGATAACCTGAATGGTGGTGAAAAAATTCAGCCCTGTGTGTTTTTAAATGCTCACTTTGTAGGTAAAAGGAAGACCAAAGAGGAACTCTAAAGTCATCATTATTTTCACTTCAAAAATAAAAGTTTCAAAGTCTACCCTTGTGTTTTTAAATTTTTTATTTCATTTATTTCTAGGGGAAGGTTTATAGTTTACTTCTAGCCCATGAATTTCATTGTATGTTCAAGTAGAGTCATATCTATTATGTTTTACTTTCATATTTATATTTAAGAAGTTTCATTTCTGATCATGGTGTATAGAATACGACTAGAGAGACGACTGAATAGGGAAGGATCTTCATGTGTAATTTGGTGTGACCTGGGAATTAATGGAAGTATCATGAACTAAAAAATAGTATGGAAAACTGCACTAGAAAATATCTAGGTAAGTGAGACTGCTTTGGACTGCCTAACTCCAGCTTTACAGTATGTCCTCATAAGATGGAAAAAATGGATTTTTACAATGGCCAAAGTAATTTTTGCTCACAAAAAAAAGTGATACCATAGAGAACTTGCTTTTGAAAGTCAATATAACTTATTTGGGAATTGCTTTTATAATTCTTTTTCTCTGGATAATATAAATGTATTTGAATATATAGATTCTACATCTACTTCCTGTCATCTAAGAATGATCAGCATATACTCATGGGTAAAAATCTCTCCCCCAGCCCAACACACTTCCATACTCAGGACCAGCAGGAGAACTTGCTTCTACCCCTTCTCTATTTTATTTGCTAAAAAGAAGGGCATGAGGTTTCTGCAAATTAACTTGAGAGTGCTGCCTATCATACTTCCTTGCTAATAATTGCCTGAAAGGAAGAAAACAGCTGTTGCTTGGCCAAATTTCTGAATTCTAGTGCAATAAGTGTACCTGTGAGTGAAAGAGCATATTTTCTTTCCTGCCTAACAAGTTGGGGAGGGGGGCGGAGGGGGATAGAATTAGATTTACTTTGCCTTAGCAAGAGTCAAGCAAATTTTGCTCTCTCATCATAGTAGTTCTCCAAATTTAAGGGCTCTGGAACCACTTGGAAAGCTAGTGAAAACGCACAGGGATATTTGACTGAGTAGGCTGTGAGATAGGCCTAGAAGACTGTACTTGAAACAAACTTCTACAGGTGGTCCTTGGTCCACACTTTAAGATATCCCATTCTAGAAATCCCACCACTCAATAGGTATACACTAAAGAGCTCCAACTGGTCCATGAATGATGGCTTGTTAGTGAAATATTTGGCACAAATAGAGATTACTTTCCTTTATGTCCTCCCACTCCTCCTTCTCACCACCCTTTCTGCTTTCCCCTTGGTTTCCTTCTGCTCTGTCTTTGCATTCTCAGCTGTGAATCATGGAAAAGCAGAAGAGAAGAGAAGAAAGGATAAGCAGAAGGGAAGGCCTCACTCCTCTTGACTTTCTGAGCACCAGACTGGCATTTGTTGGTGTCCTTCTTAAATTCAAGAATTTCCCTACGTCTGGTACTGATACAATTTTCTTATCTTTCAGTTCCATGATTTCTCCTTTCTTTTTCTTTGGCTAAAAGCTCTCTAATATCCACAAGCCAATAAATTGAGAGGTGAAATGAAATTCCATCTGACACATTTATTACTTGTTAGCAGCTTGGAGAAAGATTTACTGAAAGAACTGAAGCTTGAGAATAAAAATATCAAGAAAAAGATTTATTCACTCATTCTTTCACTTATTCTTAACATCCGTATTTTTTTTTTTTTTTTTTTGGCCAGGGCATAAGAAAATTAAATAGTTTTCATTATTGTTAAAGGATTGTTCAAGAAATAATTAAAAATAAATAAATCAAATCAAATAGAAGACTAAGAAATGTTTTTATAACATCAACTTTGTTTCTCATAATCTAAAGCTGATGGATCTCCCTTTATTTATAAAGAACATCTTTCCTTAATTCACTCAAGCAATCTTGGATCAACTCATTAAGCTCCTGACCAAAACAAAGGAAGATGAGTTACTTTCAGTTCAGTTCAGTTCATTTCAGTCGCTCAGTTGTGTCCAACTCTTTGCAACCCCATGAATCGCAGCACGCCAGGCCTCCCTGTCCATCACCAACTCCCGGAGTTCACTGAGACTCCCGTCCATTGAGTCAGTGATGCCATCCAGCCATCTCATCCTCTGTCATCTTCAATTCCTCTAAATCAGCAATTCCCAACCTTTCTTGACACCAGGCACTGGTTTTACGGATGACCATTTTTCCATGGATAGAGGGGGATGGTTTCAGGATGATTTGAATGCATTACATTTGTTATGCACTTTATTTCTAACCTAATGCCACTGCTGATTTGACAGGAGATACCTGTCCACAGCTTCAAGGTTAGGGACCCCAGCTCCAAATCATTGGTCATTAACATCATATTCATAGATCCCAAGGAGCCCATTGATAGAATAGAGAGGAATTCCTGAATCTGAATGGGGAAAACAAAAACGCATCTTGATTTTTCATTAACTTTAAACTGGTATTTAACACATCTTCTTTTATGATTGTAGGAAATAAATCACAGTAATATCAGCCATATCTGTAGCTATCAGAGATCACTGATATTTTCCTTAACACATTAACAGTTGTACAAACATTAAAACAGTGTTTACATTTATCCCTATGTTAACCTACAATACTTTGCAGACATGCTGATATCTTAATATGTTAACATATTAATATATCACAAATTTTCAAATATATCAATATCCATACTTCAATACAACTAATTTCATTGTAATTCTGTGTTGTTTCATATCTATAAAATGGTGTTTTAAAGAGAGGTCCATAGTGTAAGAAAGTTAAAGAACTCCAGCAATAAATTCTCAGTATTCTAATTCTGTGTCAAATAATGTTTAAATAAGACATATTAGCTTAGGACTCCATACAAACTCCTTAAGTTTGTATAATTCAAAGGCATAATATTATGCCTTTGAATTTTGAAGGATCATGAATGTGAGAGAAAATTACTCATAGGATATTTCTGCAGACATGTCCATTTCTTTATTAGCCTTTACAAGACTAAGTTAATTTCTCTTGGGAATTCAATACCAAAAAAAAAAAACCCCTCTAAATGGATTTTTATGATTCCCATTATCAAATAACAAGGACCATGTCTGTTTTTTTAGTTATTGTTTTCCTAAGGCTACTAAGATCAGAGCTAAATCTAGTACCTGATTTTCCAACAATATCATATCAGTTTTGATGTAAAATTGTCTGTCTTCCCTTAAAATAGTTTGTTAAACCATTTTAGCTGGCCTATGCTATAATTTGGAAAAGATCCTGATGCTGGGAAAGACTGAAGGCAGGAGAAGGGGACGACAGAGGATAAGATGATTCGATGGCATCACCGACTCAATAGACATGAGTTTGAGCAAGCTCCGGAAGTTGGTGATGGACAGGGAAGCCTGGCATGCTGCAGTCCATGGGGTCGCAGAGAGTAGGACACGACTTGGCGACTGAACAACAACAAATGCTATAACTTTTAACAACTTAGAGTTGTTAAAACTTTAATTATAAGTTGACATAAAACATTTTTTGAAGTAGGAAAAGTGAGAAAGATGAACAAGTTTTTCTTAACAGTTTTGAAGAAATATTTTAAGTCCTTCCATCTAGATATTTTCTGAGTTCTTTCCTATCCTGGAGAAAAGAAATATATATTTTTTAATATGGTATTTACTTCCCCCATTTACTTTCTAGACACTTTCTGAGTCAGTGCTCATGAGCTCTGCAACCCCTAATCATCTGCCAGAAACAAAGGAGCTTCTGCATGGGATGATATAAGTTGTTATGTTACAGGGCCTCAGCAGGCCATGCCCACCACAGAAAAATTCCACCAGTCTTGATAGAAATAAACTGCCCCCAAGACATTCCAGTGATTCAATTCTCCCACTTTAATGAGCTGTTATGCAAATATTCATGAACTGCAGAAGGACTTTGCCTTATACAGAGTTACACAGGAAACCAGCATCTGATTTTTTAAATCCATGTAATTGCCACCCACCCACTACAGTATTTCTCCTTCTCCCAGCCTCACTCCCATCCTCCCCACAGCCCAGGTTCACTCACCTGTTCATGGAACACCCTCAGGACTTTACAAGTTTCCAGGAAACAAAATATATATCAAAGAAATAAAGGTTCTGAGACAGAAGTGTGAACCCATGTGGGTCATTTCAAATTAGGAATGAGACTCCTTGAGACTTCACTCTAAATTAGGCACCCATTGTCTCCACCCACTAAATGTCGACTTTGGCCTGACTCACTGAATTGAGAGGAAGTAATGAGTTTTCTTAGTGAGTTCCTGGTAAGGAATAAAGACAGCTCCAGCCGGGAGGTAGATGGGTCCCCCCAGGGAAAGCACTCCCTGTGGACAGAAACTCCAAAACATACACAGCAAGACAAGAAAGGCCAGATAAAAGATAAGAGACTGTATAATTCTCAGAGTCAAGGAAACTTCTAGGCTAGAAAGCTCTTTGGAGGTCAGAAAGGAAGTGATGCTGAGTCTTCCCATAGGCCTCTTTGCCAGAACCCATCTTGGCTGAGAGAGGTGCACACGCACACACACGGGAGGACCCTGAGATAAACCAAATACGGACTCAGAACCAAGCAATGCAAGACAACTGGCCAAAGAAAATCTGGAGCAAATACCCCATAAAAGTGATTTAAACTGCCATGAGGCCATGACCCCAAGTTTGCTCGTGTATCTAGCCACACATACTGTACTATTTTTCCTCCTAATAAACAGTTTACTTATTTCATTACTTTCTGTCTTTGTGGGAATTCTTTTCAGCAAAGCTGAAGGGCCAAGGGCTTGCCACTGACCACTGGCCTAGTGGTTAGGACCAGGTGCTCACACTGCCATGACCCGACCTTGAACCCTGGCCAGGAACCAAATCCCTGCTTCAAGCCACTGCAAGCCAAGGCCACCAAAACCAAGCTGAGCACTATAACTTCAGTTCTGCCCTTGACCCTCTGAAGACCCTAGACATTAACTCTAGCCATCAGTTTCCCCACATGACTGAGCTCTCCTTAGAGAGTAGTCTTGACCTCTTCAGAGTAAAACCCATAACCATAACCCACAGTAGAGCTTGACATATGGAAGTAAAGGGCAGGAATGGTTTTCTGCTTATGGAGTAGTGGTCAATTGTAAAAAAAAAAAAAAAAAAGAGGAAAAAGGGCAAAACAAATCAAAATACTAAGGCTGAAGCTTAATTTCAAAATTGTCCTTGCATAGTATCCTTAAAGTCTACCACAATGATTTCAGTTGTACCTTAGAGTTGTAATTTTCTATAAAAATGCCATCCTTAAATAACTGACAGATGCCTCTCAAGGCATTCAGAACACTGAGAAGGACATTAAATCCTTCAGCAAAGAGATAGTAAATAGCTACTGCGTTGTCAGGCCCTGAAATAGAAATCAGGTATATTTTAATTCAATAAAACAAATGTGGACAACGTACTGGTCATTTTTTAGAAGTTTAAATATACATCTACCCTGCTGCTGCTAAGTCGCTTCAGTCGTGTCCAACTCTGTGCAACCCCAGAGACGGCAGCCCACCAGGCTCCTCTGTCCATGGGATTCTCCAGGCAATAACACTGGAGTGGGTTGCCATTTCCTCCTCCAATGTATGAAAGTGATAAGTCAAAGTGAAATCACTCAGTCGTGTCTGACTCCTAGCGACCCCATGGACTGCAGCCTACCAGGCTCCTCCGTCCATGGGATTTTCCAGGCAAGAGTACTGGAGTGGGGTGCCATTGCCTTCTCCATACATCTACCCTATGACTCAGTAATTCCACTTTTAGGTGCTTGTCCAAGAGAAACAAACACATATGAGCGTAAAAATACTTGGACAAGAATGTTCATACCAGCCTTATTCCAAAACCTGGGAACCACCCAAGTGCCATCAACAAGACAATGGAGAATCAACTTTAGGGTATTCATACAATGGAATGTTAGTCAGCAATAAAAGGAATAAACTGATATCTACAGCAACTTGAACGAATCTCATAGGGATTGTGTTGAAAGAAAGCCAAAAATAGGTAAAAGTGAAGTAATGTAAATCAGTAAATGGTTACTTTTGGTGAAGAACTAAGGAGAAGACCATGAGGAAAACTTTCACGGATAATGAAAAAAACACCGTATCATTATGAGTGGTGGTTACATGGGTATACATAATTGTCAAAATCATACTAAACATTTAAAATCTTTCCTCCTTGTTTTATGTAATTAAATTTACAGAGAATTATTTCTTCTAGATCATCTGTCCATCTCAAAAAGAAAAGGAAATGAAAAAAAGCAGGCATAATCTTTGTGGTGCAACAGGGAAAGACTGATGCTGCCTAAGAAAATAAACAAATTGATAATTACACGAACAGAATGCAGTAATAGAAAATAATAGAGGAACCCCATTAGCATGGTTGTGGAAGGCCTTTCTGAGAGGATAGCCTAAGAGCCAAAGGATGAAAAGAAACAGCCTTGTAAAGAGCCACAGAGGAGCATTTCAAGTAGAAGAAATGGTGTGTGCAAAGGCCCGGAGGTAAGAGAGGGTGGTGGTTCAGCAACTGAAGGGGCCAGTGTGGCTGGCACTTAGTGGACATCAGGGAAGCTAGCATGAGATGAGGCTGGGGAGTAGGCAGGCACCAGAAAATATTGGTTAGAAAGGCCACGAACAAGAGTTTGGATTTTAAATTTCAGAGTACTGGGAAGTTACTGAAGGATTTAATACAGGTGAACATTGCTGAGTCATGTCCGATTCTTGCCACCCCATGGACTGTAGCCTGCCAGTCTCCTCTTGAAAAGGAAAAGTTAAGATTTTACATAAGCTCCTGCTCATTCTGCCTCTGTAATTCAGCTTGTTTCTTGCAAAGTCTGGATCACCTATGTCATGTAGTCTCAGAAAGTGGGGACTCACGATACTATGAACTGGAGCTTATCTCACTCATCCTTGTCCTGCTTTTTGCAATCACCCAGCTCCTGCAAACCCGCTTAATCATGCCTGTCCATGTATAAAAACTCTGTAACCCCTTTGTTCAGGGCTCACAGATTGGCGTGTTAACTCCTCTGGGCCCGCCAGCATAATAAACCTGAGTTCTCCAACTCTCCGAGTGTGGTGCTTGGTTTCTCAAGTACTGGTTTCTGTAACACTCTCTCCAAGGGATTTCCCAGGCAAGAATACTGGAGTGGGTTGCCATTTCCTTCTCCAAGGAATTGTCCCAACTCAGGGATCGAACCTGGGCCTTCTGCATTGCCAGGTGAATTCTTTACCACTGGATCATCAGGGAAGCCCAATACAGGTAGAAAGGGTGATTTATTTTTTTAACTATCACTCTGGTTGCTGGACTGAAAATGGAGAAACACACGAACTATGTAAACCAATTTCTCTTAAAAGCTATTAAGCTTTTTCAGAATGAATTTAGTTTTTCAATTACATAAAGCTATTTTATTCTATCATATTCACCTTCAGGGCTTGGGTGTCAAGTGTAAAAGAAGCATAGTTCTCTACTCTGTGAAACCGATTTGCCTTTTTCTGATTATTCCATTTTATCCTTCAGCCCGAAGAGAAAAGTATTTAAATACTCTTGACTACAGAATGAAGCTTGTCTGGTAGGAAAATGCAGCCTCAACTGTTGCTGGTTGAAACTTCAGGAGAGGGAGCAACAAAGAGCAAATTCACATGAAGAAGTTATCCCAATCAGCCAGTCCCAGCTGCTAAATCAATGAGTGTGCATGTGGGGAGAGGCATGAACTTACTTTAAAGCCAGGTTACACTCTCAAGTATTCTGCAGCTATCTTTTTTTTTAAAGCCTAGGTTAGCAGAAAAGAAAAAAGCAGTGCTCTTATCTCTTCTCACCTGTACCTCATCCTCCAACCTCATCAAGAGGACACAGCCCAACCTACAAAACTAACATGGAAAACAGCCATCAGACCTGCAGCTAAGAAGCCCGAGACACGGTTACTTTATTCACCAAGGACTCTGCAAACACACTCAGGTTTTCTGACGATGCACTGCTTGGAACAATGAATAAGATTCCACCCCTGGGGGGTTGCCTGACTAAACAAAAAGTAAAAGTTGACAAATAGAGGGAAAGAGTGACGCGCTCAGGTAGCTTCTATCTTGAGTGGAAATCAATGCTCAGCAAACCGTGAGGTGGGAAAATACTACCTAATGGGAGCGATCAAAAGAAAAAGCTTCAGCTGTTCAGCTTGTTTTCAGCCTGTCAGCTGAAGCAGGTGTCTTCTCTCAAAAATCCGCAGAGCAGGGAATACCCATGGTGACCCCCGCCTCTTCCTCCCACTCGGAGAGAGAATTCTGACTTGAGAAGAAACAGATTTCTCCAGTATCTTTAAAGCACTGAAATTTAAAACAAAAAAATGAAACACACACAGGTGAAAAGAACAATGAGGCAGTCTAATCGCGTTACAAGCAGGAAAAAAAAAAAAAAAAAACAACAGGCAAGTCAGGGAAAATGAGCTCTAATTATTAAAGCACATTTGGAACCTGATGCCAGCACCTGATTCTGGCCAGGAATACTTTTCCAGTAAGCCACCAACCAAAGATCTTCATTTTCTCAATTATGACATTGTCCAAGAATAAGTCATTCGAGTGAATTAAGTCCTAGACACAGTACACGCCAGTTGTTTTACCCCTAAAACCAACTGCTGATTTATTTACTCTTGAAATCTGTGGTCTCCCCTCCCTGCTTTCTTGCTTCATATGCAACTCTTTTTAAATTTAAATATTGTATCTCTGTTAACTCTGGGTTCCAACAGACTCTTGGAAAAGCCTTAAGGCTCTTCTAACTTAAAACGTGATGTTTAAAGTCAGTATGTCGCTGTTGGGATGGCTAAGTGGTAAAGAACCTGCTTGCCGATGCAGGATACTCGGGTTAGATCCCTGAGTCAAGAAGCTCCCTAGAGAAGGAAATGGCAACCCACTCCAGGATTCTTGCCTGGAGAACACTACAGTCTATAGTTTGCAAAGAGTCAGACAGGGCTTAGCAACTAAACAACAATAAACTTAAAACATGATGTTTAAACCCAGTATACTGACATTCAAGTATTTTGAATTTACCTTAGGAAAAAACATGTTAAATACTGCTTGTTTTGATTTAGAACCCAAGCACCTCCATAAGATTCTAAAATGAACACAAGATAATATTTTAGAAGTTACTAGAGCAGCCAAGCCGGAGAAGGCAATGGCACCCCGTTCCAGCACTCTTGCCTGGAAAATCCCATGGACGGAGGAGCCTGGTAGGCTGCAGTCCATGGGGTCGCTAGGAGTCAGACACGACTGAGCGACTTCACTTTCCGTTTTCACTTTCATGCATTGGAGAAGGAAATGGCAACCCACTCCAGTGTTCTTGCCTGGAGAATCCCAGAGACGGGGAACCCTGGTGGGCTGCCATCTCTGGGGTCGCGCAGAGTCGGACACGACTGAAGCAACTTAGCAGCAGAGCAGCCAAGCATTCGGGAAGCCTCCATACCTCTTTTCAGGAAAGGTGAAGCCAGCGGTGTTGGAGGAGGTCACGGAGAGGACAGGGCCATCATCTGATCCAGGAGCTAGATCCAGACAATCTGAACCTTCTCACCCCCTTCTCTGATCCTGGGATCCCACAGCTGGAACCATTTTCAAGGATGCAGCCTTGGGAGGGTTAAGTGTTATTGAGACCATCTGGATTAAATATGTGACTGAACGTCATTGAGACCTCAAAAAACTTTTTAAAAAATATATTCTTAAATACATATACTCTTGTATTTGTGACAGTTTTGTTAATTTGCTTTGTTCTTTTTTAATTGGAGGATAGTTGCTTTACAATGTTGTGTTGGTTTCTGCCATACAACAACACAAATCAACCATAAAATATATATGGGGTTTCCTAAGTGGCGCAGTGGTAAAGAATCCGCCTGCCAATGCAGGAGACGCAGGTTTGATCCCTGTATCAGCAAGATTCCCTGGAGGAGGAAATGGCAACCCACTCCAGTATTCTTGCCTGGAGAATCCCGAGAACAGAGGCGCCTGGCGATGTCAGTGCTGCTCTCTCAATTCGTCCCACCCTCTCAGCGTGGCTGAGCAGGAAGGCAGGCTCTAGGAAGTAACTGACACCACACAGGAAAAACAAGCCAAGAGGGAGCCAGCATGGTAGGAAGCAGAAGGAAAGGTCCCATCTGGGCTGTAAAATCATGAGTCAGGGTGCTCAGGGCTGGTGCACTGGGATGACTTCAAGGGATGGGATGGGGAGGGAGGTGGGAGAGAGGATCAGGATGGGGAACACATGTACACCCACGGCTGATTCATATGAATGTATGGCAAAAACTACCACAATATTGTAAAGTAAATAGCCTCCAATTAAAAACAAAAAAATCAATACAAACCCTGAAGTCTACCCTCACTGTGAACTTACCAATATGTGAAAGAATCACACTGTATATTCTAAGGACATCTGAGTCTGGGAATGCTGCAAACTTGCTGGACCATCCTGATACAGACAGTCAGCATTAAGCAGAAGATTTTTGGGGGTTCCTCCTATGTGTCAGACACCACCGCAGGCCCTGGGTCCACAGTGGTGAAAAGAAAAGGAACTCCCTCTTACGGAGTATACAGTCCAGTGGGGAAGACACTTTACCTTCACAAATACTATTCAGAAAATTCTACTGTGCAAATACTGGGGACCAGAGTCACTGATAACTAGGAGGTCTAACAGAGTCTGAGAAATCAGAGAAGGTTTTACTGAAGAAAGTGATGTTTAAGCTGAGACCTGAAGAGCAAATGGGAATTGTTCCAAGTCAAGACTGTATGTGTGGGAAGCTGATGGGGAGGGAGTAATGGTAATTTCCAGGTAAAGGGATGGCCTGGAGGCAGCAAGAAACTCATCTGTCATATTTAGGGAACAGGATCCGCCTGCCAAAGCAGGAGATGCAGGTTCCATCTCTGGGTCGGGAAGATCCCCTGGGAAAAGAAATGGCAACCCACTCCAATATTTTTACCTGGGAAATCCCATTGACAGAGGAGCCTGGTAGGCTACACTCCATGGGGTTGCAAAAGAGTCAGTAGGAACTTAGCAACTAAATAACAGCAACTGCTTGGAGCAGAGAACCTGGGAGATTCACTTGGGGCTGGAGGATAATAGTCAGTGTAGCTACATGGGTAGCTTGAGGCCAGAGCAGTAGGTAAGCCGTGTTACAAATCTGAAGCTAGGGCTTCCGTGGTGACTCAGTGGTAAGGAGTCTGCCTGCCAGTTCAGGAGACAGGGTTTGATCGCTGGTCTGGGAGGATCCCACGTGCTGTGGAGCAATTAGGCCCATGTACCACAACTACTGAGCCTGTGCTCCAGAGCCAGGGAGGTGCAACTACCGAGACTGTACACCCTAGAACCTGTGATCTGCAATAAGAGAAGCCACTGCAATGAGAAGCTCGTGTACCACAAATAGAAAGTAGCCCCCACTTGCTGCAACTAGAGAAAAATCCGTGCAGCAACAAAGACCAAGCACAGCCAAAAATAAAAAGTAAATAAAATTAAATATATAAAAAAAGAATTTGAAGCGAAGTTCTTAAGTTAGTAAAAATCCATGGTAAAGGAATGAGTGGTACAGTCAGGTATATGATTTTAAAAGAATGTTTTATTAAGAGGGTGATGCATGTATGGATGGAGTTCAAGAGTGCAGCAGAAAGGCAGGCCAAAAAGGACCAGGAGCGGAAAGTATATAAAGGGATGGAAAGCATATAAATGGTGGACTTGATAACGGGTTGGATGGGGTGAAGAACTAGTCATCAGCAATACCCCAACACTCTGGTCTGGGCAAGAAGGGAGAAGGCAAGGCTGTTTACTGAAATTCAGGACAGGGAAAGTAGAGGAGGTGACAAGCAGGGGGAGGAGGTACATGAGAGACCGAAAAATTGACTCTCTCTGTGGAAAACTACGCTGGTCAATGATTCAAGCGGGCTCTGGGGACCTAATTTACAGCAGTGAATCTGGGTAGTTAGAAGAGTCAGACACAGAACTGAGCCCCCGAGATCAACACACACACCTGACCCTTGTGGTTTTCCAGCTGACTCAGCGACTCAGCTGCGTGTGGGGACTCACCGTGTGCTGCACACCCTCTTTCCTGAAGATCATCAAGATGACCACAGCACAGGGGCTCTGCACTGCTGAGATGACTGGAAGTGATCTTCAGTGAGGTCAAAAACTAACGAACCTAAAAAAGGCTTCTGTCCTGCTGCCTGGGTTTCTCACGCTCAGTACAGGTTATGTCTCTCGATGAAAAGTCACGTCATCCGGACAATCATAGTTCATTCTGTTTCAAGGGGCGTCACTGGCCTTTCCAGCACGTGATTGTTCATTGGCCCTGCTGTTCAGGTCCACACAGGAAAACAGGGCAGCCCTAGAAAACGCCTTGGGGGTATCTACTGGCGATGATTAAATAACATGTGTATACTGTCAGCTGGGAAAAATCTATGTCACTTATATTTGCTGCTGTATATAGTTAATAACTGCTGCGGCTAAGTCGCTTCAGTCGTGTCTGACTCTGTGCAACCCCATAGACGGCAGCCCACCAGGCTCCCCCGTCCCTGGGATTCTCCAGGCAAGAACACTGGAGTGGGTTGCCATTTCCTTCTCCAATACATGAAAGGGAAAAGGGAAAGTGAAGTCGTTCAGTCGTGTCCAACTCTTAGCGACCCTATGGACTGCAGCCTACCAGGCTCCTCCACCCTTGGGATTTTCCAGGCAAGAGTACTGGAGTGGGGTGCCAGCGCCTTCTCTACTGATCACTATATAGAAGGTACAGGACATGCAAGTGACCTGAATTATATTTTCCTTGAGAAGGAAAAGATTAAAAACAACCATCAACTGTGTTAAAGTGTTACAAAATTCCTCTAACCAAGCCACCTAAAAGGAGTGCCCTTATTTATTGTATATGTTATTTGGTCTCTAATTGGATTTTTAATTTGGTAGTGGCTAGGGAGGAAACTCGGAGAAGGCAATGGCACCCCACTCCAGTACTCTTGCCTGGAGAATCCCATGGACGGAGGAGCCTGGTAGGCTGCAGTCCATGGGGTCGCTAGGAGTCAGACACGACTGAGCAACTTCACTTTCACTTTTCACTTTCATGCATTGGAGAAGGAAATGGCAACCCACTCCAGTGTTCTTGCCTGGAGAATCACAGGGACGGGGGAGCCTGTGGCCTGCCGTCTCTGGGGCCGCACAGTGTCGGACACGACTGAAGCGACTTAGCAGCAGCAGCAGCAGGGAGGAAACTGCTGCAGTAGCAGCAGGGAGGGAAACAGGTTCTGGGTTTGGGCTTTTCTTATGTCCTTTTTTTTCTTTCTTTTGAAGTGCATGAGAGGCACACAAATGAGTAGCTGTCTTCCTGGGAGAAGATATCTATCAAACGAAAAACAAACAAACATAAAAACCTCTGTTCACACTACTACATATAAAATAGATAAACAACAAGAATTTGCTGTATAGCACAGGGAACTAAACTCAGTATCTTGTAATAGCCTATAATGGAAAAGAATCTGAGAAAGAATATATATGTATGTATACATATGTGTATATACATATATACATACATGCATATATGTATATATAACCAAATCACTTTGCCTCACACCTGAAACTAATACAATATTGTAAGTCAATTATTCTTCAATTTAAAGAAAAGATTCATTTAAAAAAATCTTTTATTGTCCAATAGCTATAACCATAGCATTATAAGACAGAGGAAGATGTCTGACTGATTGATTTCTCAAACAATACTCACTATTTTCCTCTTTCTGAATAATCTGTATAATCTCTGGCAATTATGGTAAAAAACAGCACCAAAGCTGTCAAGATGAATCATCAATCCCCCTAATTGTCTAGCAGTTGACAGAAGTTACCAAAATCAACTCTGATCTAAGCCAATCTACCTAGAGCCCTTGTTCGTTACAAGGATTTTTGAAACCTCAACCAAAACCTATCTTCAGACCAGACCACAGTACAACGCCAGGAAATGCATTTTCACTGGGGGTGGGGGGAGGGTGGAAGGGTTCACACAAAAGCACTTTCCTTTGTTCTGGAAGAAAAGGATCATTTGTTCACTCAGAATGAGAACTCAGACAGGTAGGCCAGCAGAAGCAACAGTTAGGAACAGGAAGGTTGGTTTTTGACAACTGGCTCATCGTATATTAGAGAAGCAGAGGTTAGTTTCCTGCAGTGAAGTCCTGGAGGGTCACTGAAAGTGCACTTGGAAAGGGCATGAAGAAATCACAAAGAGCGCCATCCAGGCAGGGAAAGTGGCGGTGGAAGGGGCAGAGCCAAGGTCTTCTCTTGGCATGTTTTCCTTTGGACATTGTGCCCATGTTCCCTTCCTTTGATACCCACACACACTCACACTTGTTCCTCAGACCCTCCCAGGGCACAAGCACTTTCCCTGTGAATTCCCTGCGTGGCTCTGAGCTGGGTGAGCCAGCAAGCTCCTCCTATGTCCCTTCTCCTAACACAAGGGATCAAAGTTACAGAAGAGAGAAGGTACATATATTGCTTACGCCACGGCTACCTTAATGAAGAGGGACATTTATACATTGGATTGACCTACAAGAACCTTTCTCTCCACACACAAGGAAGGCTGCAAGAAACAGCCCAGGTCCAAGGAGTGTTCTCTTAAAAGTCCAGACAGGCTCTGACCCTGACTACCAGCCCAGGGCACCACCCTCTCTTTCTCTCTGCCCATCTCGGGTCTGTTCTCTCTACAAGTTCCACTTACAGCAAGGAGGAGATGGGGGATGGTTGGCTTTGACAGGATGAATAATTTCTGAGTTATGTTTCTTCTTAGTGACGCCATTAAAGTTTCATTAAGGGGAAATATCACAACCACTGACTAAAAGGAGATCTTAAAAGGATTTGTTGGCCCCATCCATTAATTTGTGCTCAAACCTTCCCCTAACCATGAAGCATCTGCTCAGCCTTAGCCAGAGAGGGGTCAACTTATCACTTCTTGCACACCAAGAATGTTACTGCCCCTTGCCTTTGGCCAAGTCTCTCCACCAGGTCCACTCCTGTCCATCCTTCAAGGAATGTAAGTCCAACTCTTAACTCATACCTTCTTTGGAAATGGCTGTTTACTTTTCATCCCATAATGATGTCCCCTTCCTGTAATTCAGAGCAAGGGTGATCTAAAACTTTTACTTTTTCTTGGCCTTTAGCAAGCCTGGGACTGCCTTGGTTCCAATCCTTTTGTGGTCATCTAACCTTTTATATGTAAATTCTGTCTTACCAACTTGGCTATAAGCTAAAGACTTAAAATGCAGCATCTAGCACAGTGGTAATATGTAAAAGTAAATGTTAACTATGGTAATATTTAAAAGTAATATTTGGTAATATTTAAAAGTAAATGTTAACTATGAGGAGATGATCAAATCCAGTCATCTCATTTTACAAATAAAATATAAAATGAGGTAATTCTCCCAAAGTCACTGTAACAACCAGAAATCAATCTGAAGCCTACCCCCCTTTACCAATCCATGTCTCTAAATTGCTGATTTCTACCCATGTACTCCATTACAAAGAATAAAGAATCTAGAGTGCAGATAATAAAGAAAGCTGTCATTCAATCCGGTTGGAATCCTGTATCTATAAAAGGTTACTAGTTGAACATCCAGAGAAGGCAATGGCACCCCACTCCAGTACTTTTGCCTAGAAAATCCCATGGGCGGAGGAGCCTGGTAGGCTGCAGTTCATGGGGTCACTACAGTCGGACACGACTGAGCAACTTCACTTTCACTTTTCACTTTCATGCATTGGAGAAGGAAATGGCAACCCACTCCAGTGTTCTTGCCTGGAGAATCCCAGGGAGGGGAAGCCTGGTTGGCTGCCATCTATGGGGTTGCACAGAGTCGGACACGACTGAAGCGACGCAGCCGCAGCAGCAGCAGTTGAACATCAGTTCCAAATGAATGCAGAGAAGAACAAGGTGCCATCGTCCTGAATAAACAAGACAGTTTAAGGAAAGAGGCTGAGGAGCTGACCTCCACCAGTCAGAATCAGCCCTCTTGGGTTGGCTGTGTCTTCTCATATACTTACTCCATTTACAAGACTAAGAAACAACTTTCCTCCAATACCATTTCTGTCACGTTTGATCAAATGTAAAATTTTAAAGTGTTTTAACACTCCTTAGAGATATGCAGAGGCGTGGGTAGAAAATTTTATTTTGGTGTTTGAAATGACACACAGAAAGCTCAGTAAAATGAGGTGAACATCACCTTGACTACCTATTATTTTTATGCCAATAAAAAACTTTCAGTTTCCATACTATTCTTCATCTTGCCTTATGGCATTGATTTATACTCCTTTCTCAAATTTTCTCACATGATTCTGTCTTTTGATAATATGCTATACTTTATTATCAACATCTTCAAGGGAGTCCCTGTATTAGTCTCTAATTGTTCTTCTCTTACTCTTTTCTTAAACTCATTCCAACCAGACATTAGTCCTCATAACCCTACCATACCCGCTCTCATCAAAGTCCTCAGTGACCCCCACTTTGCTGGCTCCCTTGATCAGTTCTCAGCAATTTACATCTCTCACCATAATTGACCTATCAGAAGCATTTGACATCGTAGGTCATTCCTACTCCTTAATATATTTTTTGTCACCTGCTTTCTAGGACCCCAAACTCTAGTTTCCTCCTACATCATGGGTCATTCCTTCTCCATCTCCTTTATTGGTTCCTTCTCTTCTTCCCAACCTCTTAATGCTGGAGTATCTATCTCAAGATTGAGCCCTTTGGTCCTCTGTTCTTCTCTGTCAACAGTCACTTACCCAGTGTCATAATTTTAAACAGCTCCTAAATGCCAGGCCTCCCAGATTTCTATACCCAGAGCAGACCTCTCTCCTGAACTCTAGAATCACAATTCCACAACTGCCCACTTCATATTTACACTTGGAATTCAACAGAAACAGAATCCTTCATCACCTCTCAAACCTGAACCCTTAATCTTTCCCTTGAGATATTTCCACCTTAGTTTACTGTTACTCTCTCCCTCTGGCTGTTCAGATCAAACATTTTGAGGCCCTGTATTCCCAATGCCCTGATTCCTGGTCACGTGGATATTGCCATACTCCTTTTTTTCAATTAATTTATCTATTTTAATTGGAGGCTAATTACTTTACAATATTGTAGTGGTTTTTGCCATACATTGACATGAATCAGCCATGGGTATACATGTGTCCCCCATCCTGAACCCCCCTCCCACTTCCCTCCACATCCCATCCCTCAGGGTTGTCCCAGTGTACCGGCTTTGAGTGTCCTGTCTCATGCATCAAACTTGGACTGGTGATCTATTTCACATATGGTAATATACATGTTTCAACGCTATTCTCTCAAATCATCCTACCCTCACCTTCTCCCACAGACTCCAATATCCTTATCTGTGTCTCTTTTGCCATCTCGCATATAGGATCATCGTTACCATCTTTCTAAATTCCATATATATGTGTTCAGTTCAGTCACTCAGTCATGTCTGACTCTTTGCAACCCCATGAATCGCAGCACACCAGGCCTTCCTGTCCATCACCAACTCCCAGAGTTTATGCAAACTCATGTCCATTGAGTCAGTGATGCCATCCAACCATCTCATCCTCTGTTGTCCCCTTCTCCTCCTGCCCTCAATACCTCCCAGCATCAGGGTCTTTTCCAATGAGTCAACTCTTCGCATGAGGTGGCCAAAGTACTGGAGTTTTAGCTTTAGCATCAGTCCTTCCAATGAACACCCAGGACTGATTTCCTTTAGAATGGACTGGTTGGATCTTCTTGCAGTCCAAGGGACTTGCAAGAGTCTTCAACACTACAGTTCAAAAGCACCAATTCTTCAGTGCTCAGCTTTCTTCACAGTCCAACTCTCATATCCATACATGACCACTGGAAAAACCATAGCCTTGACTAGATGGACCTTTGTTGGCAAAGTAATGTCTCTGCTTTTCAATATGCTATCTAGGTTGGTCATAACTTTCCTTCCAAGGAGTAAGCGTCTTTTAATTTCATGGCTGCAGTCACCATCTGCAGTGATTTTGGAGCCCAGAAAAATAAAGTCTGACACTGTTTCCACTGTTTCCCCATCTATTTCCCTTGAAGAGGTGGGACCAGATGCCATGATCTTTGTTTTCTGAATGTTGAGTTTTAAGCCAACTTTTTCACTCTCCTCTTTCACTTTCATCAAGAGGCTTTTTAGTTCCTCTTCACTTTCTGCCATAAGGGTGGTGTCATCTGCATATCTGAGGTTATTGATATTTCTCCCGGCAATCTTGATACCAGCTTGTGCTTCTTCCAGCCCAGCATTTCTCATGATGTACTCTGCATATAAGTTAAATAGCAGGGTGACAATATACAGCCTTGACATACTCCTTTTCCTATTTGGAACCAGTCTGTTGTTCCATGTCCAGTTCTAACTGTTGCTTCCTGACCTGCATATAGGTTTCTCAAGAGGCAGGTCAGGTGGTCTGGTATGCCCATCTCTTTAAGAATTTTCCACAGTTTATTGTGATCCACACAGTCAAAGGTTTTGGCATAGTCAATAAAGCAGAAATAGATGTTTTTCTGGAACTCTCTTGCTTTCTCAATGATCCAGAGAATGTTAGCAATTTGATCTCTGGTTCCTCTGCCTTTTCTAATACCAGCTTGAAATCTGGAAGTTCATGGTCCATGTATTGCTGAAGCCTGGCTTGGAGAATTTTGAGCATTACTTTACTAGCGTATGAGATGAGTACAGTTGTGCGGTAGTTTGAGCATTCTTTGGCATTGCCTTTCTTTGGGATTGGAATGAAAACTGACCTTTTCCAGTCCTGTGGCCACTGCTGAGTTTTCCAAATTTGCTGGCATATTGAGTGCAGCACTTTCACAGCATCATCCTTCAGGATTTGAAATAGCGAAACTAGAATTCCATCACCTCCACTAGCTTTGTTCGTAGTGATGCTTTCTAAGGCCCACTTGACTTCACATTCCAGGATGTCTGGCTCTAGGTGAGTGATCACACCACCATGATTATCTTGGTCATGAAGATATTTTTTATACAGTTCTTCTGTGTATTCTTGCCACCTCTTCTTCATATCTTCTGCTTCTGTTTGGTCCATGCCATTTCTGTCCTTTTTTGAGCCCATCTTTGCATGAAATATTCCCTTGGTATCTCTAATTTTCTTGAAGAGATCTCTAGTCTTTCCCATTCTGTTGTTTTCCTCTATTTCTTTGCATTGATCACTGAGGAAGGCTTTCTTATCTGTCCTTGCTATTCTTCGGAACTCTGCATTCAGATGCTTATATCTTTCCTTTTCTCCTTTGCCTTTCGCTTCTCTTCTTTTCACAGCTATTTGTAAGGCCTCCCCAGACAGTCATTTTGCTTTTTTGCATTTCTTTTCCATGGGGATGGTCTTGATCCCTGTCTCCTGTACAATGTCACAAACATCCGTCCATAGTTCATCAGGCACTCTATCTATCAGATCTAGGCCCTTAAATCTATTTCTCACTCCCACTGTATAATCATAAGGGATTTGATTTAGCTCATACCTGAATGATCTAGTGGTTTTCCCTACTTTCTTCAATTTCAGTCTGAATTTGGCAATAAGGAGTTCATGATCTGAGCCATAGTCAGCTCCCTGTCTTGTTTTTGCTGACTGTATAGAGCTTCTCCATCTATGGCTGCAAAGAATATAATCAATCTCATTTCGGTGTTGACCATCTGGTGATGTCCATGTGTAGAGTCTTCTCTTGTGTTGTTGGAAGCAGGTGTTTACTATGACCAGTGTGTTCTTTTGGCAAAACTCCATTAGTCTTTGCCCTGCTTCATTCTGTACTCCAAGGCCAAATTTGCCTGTTACCCCAGGTGTTTCTTGAGTTCCTACTTTTACATTCCAGTCCCCTATAATGAAAAGGACATCTTTTTTGGGTGTTAGTTCTAAAAGGTCTTGTAGGTATTCATAGATATGTGTTAATATACTGTATTGGTGTTTTTCTTTCTGACTTACTTCACTCTGTAATAGGCTCCAGTTTCATTCACCTCATTAGAACTGATTCAAATTCTTTCTTTTTAATAGCTGAGTAATACTCCATTGTGTATATGTACCACAGCTTTCTTATCCATTTGTCTGCCAATGGACATCTAGGTTGCTTCCATGTCCTGGCTATTTTGAACAGTGCTGCGATGAACATTGGGGTACACGTGTCTCTTTCACTTCTGGTTTCCTCAGTGTGTATGCCCAGCAGTGGGATTGCTAGATTGTATGGCAGTTCTATTTCCAGTTTTTTGAGGAATATCCACACTGTTTTCCATAGTGGTTGTACAAATATGTGTTTCCACCAACAGTGTAAGAGGGTTCCCTTTTCTCCACACCCTCTCCAGCATTTATTGTTTGTAGACTTTTTGATAGCAGTCATTCTGACCAGTATGAGATGGTTCCGCACTTTGGTTTTGATTTGCATTTCTCTGATAATGAGTGATATTGAGCATCTTCTCATGTGTTTGTTAGCCATTTGTATGTCTTCTTTGGAGAAATGCCTGTTTAGTTCTTTGGCCCAATTTTTGATTAGGTTGTTTATTTTTCTGGTATTGAGCTGCATGAGCTGCTTGTATATTTTTGAGATTAATTCTTTGTCAGTTGCTTTGTTTGCTATTATTTTCTCCCATTCTGAAGGCTGTCTTTTCACCTTTCTTATAGTTTCCTTCATTGTGGATTATCGCCATACTTCTTTATAGGTCTCTCTGGTTTTGCCCTTGTCCACCCACAGCCTTTTTTGAACTGTGGTGTTGGAGAAGACTCTTAAGAGTCCCTTGGACTGCAAGAAAATCCAACCAGTCCATTCTAAAGGAAATCAGTCCTGAATATTCATTGGAAGGACTGATGCTGAAGCTGAAACTCCAATACTTTGGCCACCTAATGCAAAGAACTGACTCATTTGAAAAGACCCTGATGCTGAGAAAGATTGAGGGTGGTAGGAGAAGGGGACAACAGAAGATGAGATGGTTGGATGGCTTCACCGACTCAATAGACATGAGTCTGAGCAAGCTTTGGGAGATAGTAAAGGACAAGGAGGCCTGGCATGCTGCAGTCCATGGGGTCACAAAGAGTTGGACATGACTAACTGAACTGAACCCACAGCCTATTCACAACACTGAAGCCAGAGAGATACTTTTAAAATGCAAATCAGGTCATATCACCATAAGTGTTAAAAGTCTGTAACACTCCCTATTTGACTCAGAACATAAACCAAAGTGTTTACAGAGTCCCACAAGGACCTACCTGAATAATTCTTCATCTACTTTCTTACCTCTCTGACCTCACTTCTTATGACTTTCCTCATCCTTTAATTCACTCAGTATACAAAACAAGACAGGAGGCTGACTGTGGCTCAGATCATGAGCTCCTTATTGCCAAATTCAGACTGAAATTGAAGAAAGTAGGGAAAACCACTAGACCATTCAAGTATGACCTAAATCAAATCCCTTATGATTATACAGTGGGAGTGACCAATAGATTCAAGGGATTAGATCTGATAGACAGAGTGCCTGAAGAACTATGGATAGTGGTTCATAACATTGTACAGGAGGTGGTGATCAAAACCATCCCAAAGAAAAAGAAATGCCAAAAGGCAAAATGATTGTCTGAGGAGGCCTTACAAATAGCTGAGAAAAGAAGAGAAGCAAAAAGCAAAGGAAAAAAGGAAAGGTACACCCATCTGAATACAGAGTTCCAAAGAATAGCAAGGAGAGATGAGAAAGCCTTCCTCAGTGATGAATGCAAAGAAATAGAGGAAAACAACAGAATGGGAAAGACTAGAGATCTCTTCAAGAAAATTAGAGATACCAAGGGAACATTTCATGCAAAGATGGGCTCAATAAAGGACAGAAATGGTATGGACTTAACAGAAGCAGAAGGTATTAAGAAGAAGTGGCAACAATACACAGAAGAACTGTGCAAAAAAGATCTTCATGACCCGGATAACCATGATGTGTGATCACTCACCTAGAGCCAGACATCCTGGAATGCAAAGTCAAGTGGGCCTTAGGAAGCATCACTACAAACAAAGCTAGTGGAGGTGATGGAATTCCAGCCGAGTTATTTCAAATCCTAGAAGATGATGCTGAGAAAGTGCTAAACTAAATATGCCAGCAAATTTGGAAAACTGAGCAGTGGTCACAGGACTAGAAAAGATCAATTTTCATTACAATCCAAAAGAAAGACAATGCCAAAGAATGTTCAAACTACTGCACAATTGTTCATCTCACACACTAGCAAAGTAATGATCAATATTCTCCACACCAGTCTTCAACAGTACGTGAACCATGAACTTCCAGATGTTCAAGCTGGATTTAGAAAAGGTAGTGCAATGAGAGATCATATTGCTAACATCCATTGGATCATAGAAAAAGCAAGAGAGGTCCAGAAAAACACCTAATTTTGCTTTATTGACTACGCCAAAGCCTTTGAGTATGTGGATCACAACAAACTGTGGAAAATTCTTAAAGAGATGGGAATACCAGACCACCTGACCAGCCCCCTGAGAAATATGTATGCAGGTCAATAAACAGCAGTTAGAACCGGACATGAAACAGCAGACTGGCTCCAAATCAGGAAAGGAGTACGTCAAGGCTGTATTTTGTCACCCTGCTTATTTAGCTTATATGCAGAGTACATCACGTGAAATGCCAGGCTGGATGAAGCACAAGCTGGAATCAAGATTGCAGGGAGAAATAGCAATAACCTCAGATATGCAGATGACACAATCCTTACAGCAGAAAGCAAAGAAGAACTGAACAGCTTCTTGATGAAAGTGAAAGAGGAGAGTGGAAAAGTTGGCTTAAAACTCAACATTCAGAAAACTAAGATCATGGCATCCTGTCCCATCACTTCATGGCAAATAAATGAGAAAACAATGGAAACAGTGACAGACTTTATTTTTGGAGGGCTCCAAAATTACTGCAAATGGTGACTGCAGTCTTGAAGTTAAAAAACACTTGTCCCTTGGAAGAAAAGCTATGACCAACCTAGACAGTCTATTAAAAAGCAGAGACATTACTTTACCAACAAAGGTCCATCTAGTCAAAGCTATGATTTTTCCTGCAGTCATGTATGGATGTGAGAGTTGGACTATAAAGAAAGCTGAGCACTGAAGAACTGATGCTTTTTAACTGTGGTTTTGGTGAAGACTCTTGAGAGTCCCTTGGACTCCAAGGAGATCCAACCAGTCCATCCTAAAGGAAATCAGTCCTAAATATTCATTGGAAGGACTGATGCTGAAGCTGAAATGCCAATACTTCGGCCCCCTGATGTGAAGAACTGACTCACTGGAAAAGATCTTGATGCTGGGAAAGATTGAAGGCGGAGAAGAAGGGGATGACAGGGGATGAGATGTTTGGATGGCATCACTGACACGATGGATATGAGTTTGAGTGAGTAGGCTCCAGGAGTTGGTGATAGAGAAGCCTGGCGTGCTGCAGTGCATGGGTTGCAAAGAGTTAGATATAACTGAGTGACTGAACTGAACTGAACTGAACTGAGACACACTGACCTCATTGCTCTCCTTGGAATATTGCAGCCACTCTACTGGCCCAGGTCCTGTACACCAGTTGTCACCTCTGCCTGGCAACATGCTTGCCCTGGAAATCTGCCTGTTTTCCTCCCTTACTCCTGTCAAGTCTCTCCCCAAATATCACTTTTCCAATAAGACTTACTGTGACCATGTTATTTAATATTATAACATGCTTCCACTCATACTCCATAGTTCCCCTACCTCGTTATACATCTCATTTTTCCTGAGCTATTATAACCTTATAGCATATAATATTGGAGAAGGCAATGGCACCCCACTCCAGTACTCTTGCCTGGGAAATCCCATGGAGGGAGGACCCTGGTGGGCTGCAGTCCATAGGGTCGCTAAGAGTTGGACACGACTGGCTGACTTCACTTTCATTTTTCACTTTCACACATTGAAGAGGGAAATGGCAAACAACTCCAGTGTTCTTGCCTGGAGAATCCCAGGGATGGGGGAGCCTGGTAGGCTGCTGTGTATGGGGTCGCACAGTCAGACACAACTGACGCGACTTAGCAGCAGCTACAGCAGCAGCATATAATATTTATTTAATTTACTATTTGTCTCCACCAACTGCAGTAAAAGCTCTGTGAGGATACAGGTCTTCTTTGTTCACCAATATATCTCAAGTCCCTGGAATTTTGCTTCCACATATATGCTGAATGAGTGGATGAACGTGTTCAGCAGCCCCCTCCACTGCAGAGCAATAGGGAACTGTCTACTGCATACTGCCTGGAATGAGGAACATCAAACCCAAAAAGGACTTGACTGTTAATCAAAGTAGAAGTTCAAGTCTTAGGATTTCATTTTCTCTTTCCTTCTCTCACGTAGGTCACCTGTCACTTTTTATGTGGACTACTGTACAGGAAAGAACTTTCACTTTCCTGCAGTATGGGTTCTACTCACTCACCTCAGAACAGGAAAGAAATGGAAGATTGAGATGATGAATTCTTACCGACACCCAAGCAAGGAAAAATTCTCTACCTTCAATAATCATCGAGCTCTAATTCTGTGCCAGGAATGGAAAACATGCTAAAGAAGGAAGGAAAGGACGCTGATCTCCTGGAGATTAAATTCCAGTGTGATTACCTATCCCACCAAGGTCTGTGTCTGGGTGCCAGTTACTAGAACTCATTTGCCTTGTTGGGGACAGAAGAAAAACCCAGATATTCTATGTTACATTCACCCCTAGAACGTGTGGCTCATGGTGTGACCCCCAGCTAGCTGCATGGGCCCACCTGGAAGCCTGTTAGAATGCAGACTCACCGCCCCTACCTCAAGCCTATGAATCAGAGACTGTATTTAAATAAGATTCCCAGGCAATTTTTATGCACAGAAATATTCCTATGCACTGCCTTGGAGCCCCCCACTCACAGTAAACCCATTGGTATCACGTGACTTGTGGCCAACAGAAATTTGAGGAAGAGAAATGAGAGAATCCAGCTCATATTCCCTTTTTCTAATAAACAAGGGTGATCATTTGATGCCATAGATGATAATAGGAATTGTAGTAGAAGGCTCTAGATTAATGTCCTTGATCATTTAAAAATTCATAGAACACAAAACTGTTCTGAAATAGATACATGATAATCATTGGCTAAACACTTTGAGCTTTCAAACACATTCAAGAGGCAGTATTTAAAGGCCTTAATACATTTGAGTCTGAAGCAAACATCCTGATTTCTAAGATGTCACTCTGTCATTACTTGTGGTTCCTGGGTCAGTTTGTTCGGTCTCTCTAAGCTTCCGTTTCCTCTTCTATAAATTAGAAATAATAATAGTACTTACCTTATATGATTTTTATGAGGACTAGATAAGGTAATTGTGTATAAAGAAGTAAGCATCCAACATACACACAAACTTTCTATTAGAAAATAATTTCTAGAGATCTAATGTGAAGCATGATAACTGTACTTAATAATGTATCTACCTCTGGAATGAGTAGATTTAGTGTTCGCAGCACAAAAAAAGGTAAAGAAAGGAAAAAAGAAAGAAACACAATGCTAAACATAGAATAAGAATTCAATAAATTTTAGCTTATATTATTATTATCATTTTGTTTCCATCAACATTTCATTTATTTGAAAAATATTTTAGGAATATAATGTAATGTGTCAGTCATGTCTGACTCTTTGTGGGCTATAGCCTGCCAGGCTCCTCTGTCAAGAATACTAGAGTGGTTTGTCATTTCCTTCTCCAGGGCTCTTCTCAACCCAGGGACTGAATCTGTGTCTCTTGCATTGGCAGGTTGATTCTTCACCACTGAGCCACCTGGGAAGCCGTATTTTAGGAATAGGGTACAAAAACGGAGACAATCAGGATAAAGTATGAGGCACCTACTTAGATTAGCTGATAAAGCAAGACCTCTCTGGGGAAAAAAGGTTGACATGGAAAGCTGGAGGATAAGAAATAGCCAGTCATGATGAGTCATGGAGTCATGCTGGGGAACGGAAGAGGAGTTCAAGACAGATACAGATCACACAGGGCTTCAGAGTCTAGAAGAGGGGAATGGAATTCATCCATCATCATGGAAAGCTACTGAATCCTTTCAGACAGAGGAGTGAATTGGACAAACACAAATGTATATTGGGTGCCACTGGGGACAAAGGTCTGGGAAAAGTCCCTGGGACATATGAAGATGAATCAAACATGGGGTCAGCTTCTAAGGAACTGTTATTCTAATAGTCTGGCTTGAGACTTAATGCCAAAGTGGCAAAGTTCTCCTCCCATGTCCTCCCACCCTTCCTCTGCACCTCCTCACTGAACATGTCCAGGAACCAGCTCACCCATCAGCTCCTTTCCAGAACTTGTACTGACCTCTGTCCCCTGGATCCCTAGCTCCTTCATCTGATCTCTCAGAGAACCTGGCACACGCCTGTGTAATAGAGCCTCGATCTCCTGTGGCTGTAATTAGTTGCATCCTTTCTATACTTGTTTATGGCTAAATCTATGCTTTCCATTTTTGTAATCTCACTACTGATTATAATGCTGGCAGATTGGCGCATGGTCAGTTCTCAATAAATGTTATTGTGAATAAAAGAACTAACATTTGTTTGCCATTTCTTTCTTTATGGCCAAAAATGTGTGTGCCAAATTCAGTTTCTGTGTTTCAGTGACAAACCAGAGACCCCCTGACTAGGGGTTTTCTCGAAGAGAATTATCTCTTTTAGTGACTGCCCCCTGGAAGAGGAAAATCAATTTGAAACGCATTTTACTACTAAGTGAATGTGTATTTTACACAACTTGTGGTTTCTCTTTTTAAATTCAGCCTAGAATTATTACCGTAGAAACCATAGAAGAACATATCCACCACCAGCATCTTGGTCTATTTTTTTAGCTTTTCCTCCCCATGGCCTTTTGTTGTGCTTCTCATCTCACAGAAGGGGAAACTGCAGCACAGGAAGGGCAGGCCACACAATGAGTCAGTGATCAAACAAGCTCTTCCTGTGAGCAGGGTGCTCTGGAGGTGTCTCTGAGGTGGCCACACTCATCTCTGACCTTGCCCTCCCCTCTCAGCACTGCTTTCTCTGCTAGGTCTCCTCCAGGCATAACTTCCACTCTTCCCTGGTCCTATTAGTCCCGCCCTGCATCCCCGGTCAGCCCCGGCAAACCCAGCCACGCCCACCGCAGACTCCTCACCCAGACAATCCCTCCTATGCTGGCCCCCTACCCTGCCTCAGAGTGGCTCATCACCTCCCTCATGCCATTCCCTCTCTGCCACCCCTTCTCCTATGGGTCACAAATGCTAGTTGAATCTTCAAGTTCTGCCCTTCTTTCCCTTGAAGTCCTGCTATTTGAAACAAATATAGAACCTCAAGTTGACAAAGAACTCAAAGAGTCATCCAATCCCACCTATGAAGGTACCTTACAAAGTAATAGCAGCTAGTCTGGTCTTCCAGTACAGTGGATGGGAGCCCACCTGCCAACGCAGGAGACAAGGGTCTGATCCATGGTCTGGGATGATTCCACATGCCACCAAGCCTGAGAGCCCCGACTACGGAAGCCCGTGTGCCCTAGAGCCCGCACGCCACTGAGGCCACGTGCTGCAACTGCTGAAGACTGCGCCTAGAGCCTGCGCTCCACAAAAGCCACCACAAGGAGAAGCCCAAAGTGGAGAGTAGCCCCTACTCACTGCAGCTGCAGAAAGACTGTCCAGAGCAATGAAGACCCAGGGCCGTCAAAAATAAATAAATAATATATTTTTTAAAAATAGCAGCTAATCTGAAAAGCAGTTTGTTTTCCTGGGTAGTTAATGGAAAAGAAAGAAAGGTCAGCACTGAGAGGAGCCCAAATTAAGAACCAATTCAAGAATCAGGGTAAGCTAATTGCCACATCTGCTTGGTCATTCACTGGAAGAGTTAGAACTCAGGTCTACCAAAACTGTTCTTGGATCCAAGAAGATGGGAGCAAAGAAGTCTGTTACATGAACATTCATCCTTGCTGGAGAAGATCCAAGTGTGGACAACAAGAAACTTATATAAAGTAGTATACAAAACAAGGAAAATACAATTAGGTATCAAAGTGAGCATTTCTTTAAAATTCGAAGAGAAATTGTAATGAATTCAGTTAAGTTCAATTCAGTCACTCAGTCGTGTCCAACTCTTTGCAACCCCATAGACTGCAGCACACCAGGATTCCCTGTCCATCACCAACTTCTAGAGCATGCTCAAACTCATGTCCATTGAGTCAGTGATGCCATCCAACCATCTCATCTGTTGTCCCCTTCTGCTCCTGCCTTCAATCTTTCCCAGCATCAGGGTCTTTTCAAATGAGCCAGTTCTTCACATCAGGTGGCCTAAGTATTGGAACTTCAGGTTCAGCATCAGTCTTTCCAATGAATATTCAGGACTGATTTCCTTTAGGATGGACTGGTTGGATCTCCTTGCAATCCAAGAGACTCTCAAGAGTCTTCTCCAACAGCACAGGTCAAAAGCATCAACTCTTCAGTGCTTAGCTTTTTTTATAGTCCAACTCTCACACCCATACATGACTACTGGAAAAACCATAGCTTTGACTAGATGGACCTTTGTTGGTAAAATAATGTCTCTGCTTTTTAATACACTATCTAGGTTGGTCATAGCTTTTCTTCCAAGGAGCAAGCATCTTTTAACTTCATGGCTGCAGTCACCATCTGCAGTGATGTTGGAGCCCAAGAATATAAAGTCTGTCACTGTTTCCATTGTTTCCCCAACTATTTGCCATTAAGTGATGGGACCGGATGCCATGATTTTCATTTTTTGAATGTTGAGTTTTAAGCTAGCTTTTTCATTCTCTTCTTTCACCTTCATCAAAAGGGTCTTTAGTTCCTCTTTGCTTTCTGCTGTAAGGGTGGGTCATCTGCATATCTGAGGTTATTGCTATTTCTCCCTGCAATCTTGATTCCAGCTTGTGCTTCATCCAGTCTAGCATTTTGCTTAATGTACTCTGCATATAAGTTAAACAAGCAAGGTGACAATATACAGTCTTGATGTACTCCTTCCTTTCCCAATTTGGAACCAGTCCATTGTTCCCTGTCCAATTCTCACTGTTGCTTCTTGACCTGCATACAGATTTCTCAGGAGGGAGGTAAGATGGTCTGATATTTCCATCTCTTTAGAGTTTTCCACAGTTTGTTGTGATCCACACAGTCAAAGGTTTTAGCATAGTCAATGAAGCAGAAGTAGGTGTTCTTCTGGAATTTTCTTGCCTTTTCAATGACCCAACGGATGTTGGCAATTTGATCTCTGGTTCCTCTGCCTTTTCTAAATCCAGCTTGAACATCTGGAAGTTCTTGGTTCATGTACTGTTGAAGCCTGACTTGGAGAATCTTGAGCAGTACTTTGCTAGCATGTGAGATGAGTGCAGTTGTGCGGTAATTTGAATATTCTTTGGCCTTGCCTGTCTTTGAGATTGGAATGAAACTGATCTTTTCCAGTCCTGTGGCCACTGCTGAGTTTTCCAGATTTGCTGGCATAATGAATGTAGCACTTTAACAGCATCATTTTTTAGGATTTGAAATAACTCAGCTGGAATTCCATCACTTCCACTAGCTTTGTTTGTAGTGATGGCCCACTTGACTTTGCACTCCAGGATGTCTGGGTCTAGGTGAGTGATCACACTATTGTGGTTATCTGGGTTATTAAGATCTTTTTTATATAGTTTTTCTGTGTATTGTTGCCACCTCTTCTTGATATTTTCTGCTTCTGTTAAGTCCATAACATTTTGTCCTTTATTGTGCTCATCTTTGCATGAAATGTTCCCTTGGTATCTCTAATTTTCTTGAAGAGATCTCTAGTCTTTCACATTCTATTGTTTCCATCTATTTCTTTGCATTGATCACTGAGGAAGGCTTTCTCACCTCTCCTTGCTATTCTTTGGAACTCTGTATTCAGATGGGTGTATCTTTCCTTTTTCCTTTGCTTTTTGCTTCTCTTCTTTTCTCAGCTATTTGTAAGGCCTCCTCAGACAATCATTTTGCCTTTTGGCATTTCTTTTTCTTTGGGATGGTTTTGATCACCACCTCCTGTACAATGTTATGAACCACTATCCATAGTTCTTCAGGCACCCTGTCTATCAGATCTAATCCCTTGAATCTATTTGTCACTGCCACTGTATAATCATAAGGATTTGATTTAGGTCATACCTGAATGGTCTAGTGGTTTTCCCTACTTTCTTCAATTTAATTCTGAATTTGGCAATAAGGAGTTCATGATCTGAGCCACAGTCAGCTCCTGGTCTTGTTTTTGCTGACTGTATAGAGCTCCTTCATATTCGGCTGCAAAGAATAAAATCAATCTGATTTTGATATTGACCATCTGGTGATGTACATGTGTAGAATCTTCTCTTGTGTTGTTGGAAGAGGGTGTTTTCTATGGCCAGTGCATTCTTTTGGCAAAACTCTATTAGCCTTTGCCCTGCTTCATTTTGTACTCCAAGGCCAAACTTGCCTGTTACTCCAGGTATCTCTTGACTTCCTACTTTTGCATTCCAGTCCCCTATGATGAAAAGGACATCTTTTTTTGGTGTTAGTTCTAGGAGTTCTTGTAGGTCTTCATAGAACAAATTGCACATTTTTAAAAAGGTGATAAATATCACAAAATCCTAAGTAGTCCAATGTCAGAGCAGTGAGGATCCCTGGAGTTTTTTCTACCAGGGTAGGTACATCTGACTTTAATCCTGGAGTTCTTTTTCTTTTTTGTTTCCTGCCTATATTTTTTTGAAAAGTTGTCTGTCTTCCTCTCCTCCATTTCCTCATCAATGAATCTCCCCCTAATTGCTGACACTGTTTTCTAGTCTACACAACTCCACTGAATCATCTCTCAAAGGTTCCCAGTGCCTCCTCATCACCTAATCAGATGGCTTTTACTCAGCCTTTGTGCTACTGGTCTCTTTCTCGTGGCAGACAATCATAACTGAAAACAAGTCCTCCTGAAAACAAGTTCTCTTACTGAGTTGTGATTCATCTTTCTATCCAGAACTTTTTTCCCTTTCTTATCCCCTGACCTCAATTCTGTGCTGACCACTAATCAACCAGAATCAGATGATTAAGATTGCAGTTGTCCGTAAATATTGTCAATGGTCTAAAGTTGCTATTGTTATATTTCAATATTAATATACAAACTAAAGTTGCTTTTCCAGGACAAGATGAGCTCAGAGACCCCTAAGCCTTGGGCCACCTGGCTAGAGAATCATAAACTGGACACTTCTTGACTCCTAAAAACATGATTAAGAAATGTCACAGGATGATGATTTATCCCAGTTTTTCTGTTCTTCCCCTTAACAATATCCCTAACTGAAAGACCAAGGTTGAATGGCTCTGAGTCCTGTCTCCCACTCCTTTGCTTGACTCCCTGCAAATAAATCCTTGCTTTGCTGCAAATAATTGGTACCAGAGTTTGGCTTTCTGCCTTGTGGGCACACAAGCCCTTGCTTAGTTACATAAGCACACATGCCTTCTCAGAATTCTATCGGTGTTTGCATGCACAAGGCTATATTGTCACAATCTCCCTACCATATCTATTCATCTTTTTTTTTCTTGGTTTCACTTTCTCCTTCCATGTACCAAATTGGGTATAACCCAAGGCTCAATCCTCAATCCCTGCTTTGGCAGTCCAGGAGTTTCCCCATCACCTCACAAAGCTTCAAACATACAAGTAATGACCAAATCTGTAACTCTGGCCCTGATACCTCTTCTATGTCAGCTCTGACAGTTGGACACCTCCATAGGAAAATCTCGCTGAACCTTAAACTCCATGTGTTCAAAGCCTAATGATACGCACTTCAAAACTGGATTCTGTGTTCCAAAAACTCACTAGATTCTGAAATTCAATGTTTCTAAAATTAAATGCATCATCTTCCCTCATAACTAGCTTTTTATCAGAACTTCCCCTTTCTGTTAAAGATCTGAACTAAGTAGATGAGTATCAAGTCATAATCTCAGATGAGAAAATGACACTATCTTTCTCCTATCCTGTCTACATAAAGCAATTCATTCTGGTTTGTTCCTCATGAGAACAGGAAGTTGCTCTGAAGAGTTGGCTGGAGGAGAGCATCTGCAATGCACTTCATGAACTTTTGTTTACATGCAATTCTGTGTCTGTCTCCACCTAGACTTAGAGCAGAGGCTCCAGGCCCCATTAGAATGAAAGCATGTTTTGTGGTCAACGATGCTATTGTGATTCTGGTAGCTAACAGGAACATTTAAAAGCATTTAAAAGATGAACATTGTGTTATCAACAGTATTTTTAAAAACAAACAAACAAAACTAAGAAGCAAAAAAACTTTCCTTTATACTTGTAGAATTTGAGGTGCAAGAGCAAAAACAGCTCTTAACCCTCTTCTTAGTACCTCAAGGAACTAGAAAATGTCCCTACAAAAAGGAGCAGAATGGCGGAGTTCAGGGGGGAGCGTTCATTGAGGAGAGAGAGGAAGAAGAAAAGGGGAGGAGAGGGAGTGAGGAGGAGAAAGAAGAAGAAAAGAGAGAGCACTAAAGTAAAACAGGAGCCTCCAACCTTTGCAGAAGAAAATAGATTCTTCAGTGCCCTAAGCAAAAAACAAAATTTTCTCAACTGAATATTGAGGA
The DNA here is from genome assembly GCF_003369695.1 of Bos indicus x Bos taurus. Taxonomy (NCBI): domain Eukaryota; kingdom Metazoa; phylum Chordata; class Mammalia; order Artiodactyla; family Bovidae; genus Bos; species Bos indicus x Bos taurus. The sequence goes on along the minus strand of NC_040091.1, from coordinate 39,528,776 downwards.
AAGAGAAATTGACTAATCAGTTTCAAAGATTGACACACTGAGTGGCTTCTAATGGAAACTGACCTGGAAGTCTGGAGAGAAGTTTTGTTAAGGAGGCAAAATTCAGGCAACCAAAGAAGCTGGGATGTAAAATGAATAGAAGCAAGAGCAATTTCCTTTTTAAAATCATAATATGATGACCAACCCTGGGACTTCCCTGGTGGTCCAGTGGTTAAGAATCTGCCTGCTGATGCAGGGGACATACGTTTGTTTCCTGATTCAGGAAGATCCCACATGCTGTGTCACAACTACTGAGCCCACGTTCTACAGCCTGTGCTCTGCAACAAAAGAAGCCACTGCACTAAGAAGCCCACACACCACAGCTAGAGAGTAGCCCCCGCTCACTGCAACTAGAGAAAAGCCCATGCACAGCAATGAAAAATACAGACTTTGTGGCGAAAAATACAGATCGGTATTTAATCATATATGAATAATCCAGAGTCTGTGTATATATCACAGCTGTAACTGGCTGGGCAGAATATACAGGTAATTCTTACAGTAATACATAATACATATATATCCACATTTATACCTAAAGTATATAATACAATCACAGCAGAAAATACCTTCAGTACTCAGAACTGAGCATGTCCAAATGACAAATGGCCAATTTGTCAATGTTCCCCAGGGTTCTGACTTTGGTTCTTCTCTTACACCATTCTTTTTCCTTTGTGATCCTCTCTTAATTTTGAGACCTGCGTATCCAGATCCATACTGTGCATTTTCACGTGTGTCCTTCAGGGTTTTTGTTTCTGTCTTATTGCCACGTAACAAACTACCACACATTCAATAGTAAAGAAACATTGATTCTCACGCTCATGAATCTGCAGATTGATTGTAGTTCGTTCAGCTCATCTAGAATGAGCTTGGCTAGGAAGTTCTGCTCCAAAGTGTGGGTTAAGCTCAGATCTGCTCTGTATGTGTTTTGTTCTGGGACCCAGAATGAAAGAGCTTTTTATTTTCATGGTAGATGGTAGAAGTGCCTTCCCTGAGCACAAATACACAATGCTGCTATGGCTTAGGCTTTGAAAGGGCAGCTGTCCTTTTCATCTGCATTCTATCAGTTGCAAGCCACGCACCCAAGAACACCATCAAAGGCTCAAAGAAGAGCAGTTTTCTCATAGAGGCTGAGAAAAGGAAGTGAATGATATTCAATCTGCTAAACTTCTCAAACTCAATAACTCCAAATCTTTCATGCTTGTTGTTCTCTTTTATTTAATGTCTGGCACCACTATACACTCAGTTAGAAAACCAAGAGTCGTTATAACTTCTTCCTACCTTCAGGAACTGTTTATCAAATCTTATTGATTCTCATTTTTACATTTTATCTGTATTTAATTTAGGCCTAAAGTGAAAACTATAACGATTTTCTGACTATTGCAACTGTATTATTCCAGAGCTGGTTGTTCCTAAAATTAGAGAAAGCAAGTAAACCTAGGTAATCATTAAAAGCTCTTTTTTTTTACAGTACTCCATTTAATAAATGTGGAAGAAATTGAGAGGGTAACAGGCAGGAAGGCCAGGGGTCTCCAAATGGAGGAAATAGCCTGCAAGTGTCAGACATTTTTATCTCTCTTAAGCGGCAGGAGGAAACAAACTAGCAATATTTTTTCCTTCTCTATACAAATTTAAAGGGAGGTTTCTCTTAAAATACTGTGTTGCCATAACGACACCTGGTTTTGCCTGAAGTTAGCTATTCTTGAGCCTAGAGATAACCAATGCCTTTTTCTTATGGAAATGTTTGTCTTAAGCTATGCTAATGTACTATGCCTTTACCCCGAACTCTGTCTCCAAGTCGGTTCCGCCTCTTGGCCCAGAACCTACTTGACAAACCAGTATGGATATTGTTCCCCTAATCTATGTAAATGAAACTATTTGTATGGTGGTCTGCCCTTCTTCAAGATTCAAGTTAATCATTTTATGGCCCAGGATAAACCATTTGGTGCCAAGATTATCCCAAAATGCATCTTACGGGTGAGGGGCCTGGTGCCATTCTGAATTTTAAGACATTCCTTTCTTTCATTAACAGACTGCTAGTGACTATATAACATCCAGCTAAAGACTAGCAGGGGGGTACTCTTTCTGCCCCCTTCTGATGCCTATGTCAGAAGCTTTCTCTATCTCCTTTATACTTTAATAAAACTTTATTACACAAAAGCTCTGAGCGATCAAGCCTCGTCTCTGGCCCCGGATTGAATTCTTCTCCTCCGGGGGCCAAGAATCCCGGTGTATTCGCGTGATTCAACAACAACCTTTCAAAATGACCGAATTTGTAAACCCTAATCAACTATTGATGGCTTCCCTGGTGGCTCAGAGGGTAAAGCAGCTGCCTGCAATGTGGGAGACCTAGGTTTGATCACCGGGTTGGGAAGATCCTCTGGCGAAGGAAATGGCAAATCAACTATTGACTCAAGGAAAAATCATCTGCAGCTGAAACCATTAGATCAGGCATTCTCAACCTCAGCACTACTAACTTTTCTCATCATCAGAATTCTTACTGTCTTTTTCTAATTTCACATCCTTGGACGGCAAGGAGATCCAACCAGTCCATCCTAAAGGAAATCAGTCCTGAATATTCATTGGAAGGACTGATGTTGAAGCTGAAACTCCAATACTTTGGTCACCTGATGCAAAGAGCTGACTCATTTGAAAAGACCCTGATGCTGGGAAAGATTAAAGGTGTGAGGAGAAGGGGCTGACAGAGGATGAGATGTTTGGATGGCATCACCAACTCAATGGACATGAGTTTGGGTAAACTCCGGGAATTGGTGATGGACAGGGAGGCCTGGCATGCTGCAGTCCATGGGGTCACAAAGAGTCGGACACGAATGAGTGACTGAACTGACTGAACTTCTCAAATGCTTGGGATACTGCACCTGTCAGTATGTTCTCTTCACTTGTATCCCATCTCAGTTCCCAACAAAAGTTTTGTTTTTTTTTTAAACTGGAGTATAGTTGCTTTACAATGCTGTGTTAGTTTCTGCTGTACAATGAAGTGAATCAGCTGTGTGTGTGTGTGTGTGTATTTCCTTCCTTTGGGACCTCCCTCCCAACCCACCCCATCCCACCCGTCTAGGTCACCACAGAGCACTGAGCTGAGCTCCCGGTACTATACAGCAGCTTCCCACTAACTTTCTGTTTTACATGTGGCAGTGCACATACGTCAGTCCCAACCTCCCAATTCATCCCATCCACCCCCACGTTCACACATCCACTCCCTACATCAGCATCTCTATTTCTGCCCTGCAAATAGTTTCATCTGTACCGATTTTTCCTAGATTCCACATACATGTGTTAATATACAATGTTTGCTTTTCTCTTTCTTTCTTCACTCTGTACGAAAAGTTTAAGCAATTTTGTATTACTCACCACATGTCTCATCACTTCCCTGGTAGCTCAGATGGTAAAGAATCTGCCTGCAATGAGGGAGACCCAGGTTTGATCCCTCAGTCAGGAAAATCCCCTGGAGAAGGGAGTGGCAACCCACTCCAGTATTCTTGCTTGGAGAATCCTATGGACAGAGGAACCTGGTGGGCTACAGTTCATGGGGTCGTGAAGAGTTGGACATGACTGAGCGGCTTTCACTTTCACCACATGCCAGCGTCTATTAGAACAGTAGTGACAGGATTCTTATTGCCAGCTAGCTGATGGGCTCTCCAACTCTAAAATCCTATTTTGTCTGCCTTCTCAGACAGACTTTCTTAAGTTGGGTTCCTTGGGAATAGACACCAAGAGAGAGATTTGTGGAAGATCTCATTTGTGTTTGTTCTCAGGAATACCACATTTCTGGGAGAGAAAGAAGCAGGACTAGACAAAGGGAGAAATTGAACTGCAAAGAAGTTGTGACAAAGGCCACTACTTATCCCATGGGTAGCTCTGGGAATAGAATGGCCCTTCAAAATTGTTTTGTTTTGTTTTTTTTAATATTTTTTCCAAATTAAGTTTATCAAGTAAATTTACATTCAGTTAAATTCTCTCTTTTTAGTGTACAGTTCTATGAATTTTGACACACACACACACACACACACACACACTCATATAACTGCCTCCACAATAAAGATATAAAATGCTTCTATCATCCCCAAAAGTTCTCTCACATGACTTTGTGATCAATCCCCACTCCCTTTTTGCCATGGCGACCACTGATTTGATTTTTGCCATTGTGGTTTTAGTCTCTTCTGAAATATCGTATGAATGGAATCATGCAGAATGTCACCTTCCGAATCTGGTTGTTTTAGACTGTGGCAGTGACACTGTGCCATCATGTCGGCCTGACCCTGATGCACACACCTACAGGAAGGGTGTGAAACCTTGCAGAAGGCAGCTGCTTTCAGCTGAGGGCAATTTCCATCAGCTGTGAACCTTCCACGGTCAACATTCTCCTTGCTTGAAAATGCGTGCCTTGGTCTTGAAGCGATGTGGGCAGGGCACCGTGCTACCCACTGTGGTGTAAGTGTGCTCTAAGGTTTGGACAGAGTCAGGTTCAACATGTTTTGGGGGTGGGGGTGAAGGGCATATTACATCAGAGTAGTTGAGGCACATAATATCCGCTTGCCCCACCCTGTCCTTTTATCTCAGGCAGTGGTTCCCTACACAGTCAGTTTTGCCCCAACAAGGGAACATTTGACACTGTCTGAAGACGTGTTTGGTTGCCACAACTGGGAGGGTAGGGGGTGGAGGTTGCTACTGGCCTCTCGTACGATGCTGCTAACCACCCATTAGCACACAATACAATATCATCCCCAACAAAGATTTATTCTCATGCTCAAAATGTCGATAGTGCTAAGGAATGAGAAAGTCAAAGGGCCTCCTGGGCAACATCAAAGACTAACCCTTGAAGCTGGAGGTTAGAGCTCTAAAAAAATCTGAGAATTGGGTCCCAGTCTTAACCTTGGTGGCTCAGACGGTAATGCGTCTGTCTACAATGCGGGAGACCCAGGTTCGATCCCTGGGTCAGGAAGATCCCCTGGAGAAGGAAATGGCAATCCACTCCAGTACTATTGCCTGGAAAATCCCATGGACAGAGGAGCCTGGTAGGCTACAGTCCATGGGGTTGCAAAGAGTCAGACACGACTGAGCAATTTCACTTAACCTCAGTGTGCTCCAGACAAGTTTAAAATCTCAACTCTGACAAGTCCAGGATGCCAGAGGAAGGACCCTGCTTCAAAAAGCATGGTACCTTGAGACTGGAAAATAGGACATTTAGGTCAGTACTCTAAAAATCCTTGAAACATCAGATTCCCTTGACCTTTCTGGGCCTGCAGAAGAGGCCCACTCCTCCATATTAAAAATTAACATTCCCCCTTGCTTGAAGATGACACAGAGGCCTCTGCCTTACAAGAAAAAAAAAAAAAACTTGCAAAGATTAAAATTTGCTTCCACCTCCTCCTCTTAGCCATCAGAGCAAACTAGAGTCATTCACAAAGTGGCATATTATGGTGGGAAGACCAAACTCTACCACCGTTACCTTTCAGCTGAGATAGTCAATCAAAACAATCTTGCATGCTAGGCAGGGGGACGACAGGAGTGGTAGTCCTCACCGTATTTCCATTTAATTCATGTCTGATTCATAAGGAAACCATGTGGATCCTAGAGGATGACACTGGGCCACAACAAACTCCATCCATACTACCTCTACATGCAGCTGCGGTGACAGACATGCCATTTTTAGTTAGAGCACACTGGCACTGTCTCGACAACAAAGAGTTTATCACTGATCTGGTCAAAGAATTCTTTTCCATATTATCAAAACAGGGCAGAAACAGTTCATGTTCCCATGGAAGGGACAATATATTGTAGTTATGGCTTTGCTCTAAGGTGATACTCTCTCCCTCTGTCATAATCTAGTTTAAAGGGACTTGGACCATCTGAACATATATTAGTATATTCCGCAGGTGGCACCATGTTAGTCAGTTGAGATAAGCAAGAAATGGCAGGTATTTTGAAGGCCTTGGTAAGACACAAACACTCTAGACAATGGGAGCTGCATCCCATGAAGATTCAGAGGCCTGACTCACCAGTGAAAAACTGTAGGGGTCTAGTGGCCTGGGGGATGATTTAAACAACTCCTTTACTAGGATCTTCATCTCTCCTTGTCCTTATCCTTCCACTACAATTCATGCAGACCTCCAATCACCTCTGAATGACACCAAAAGCTACATGTCCAAAACGAAACTCACAACTTTCCCCAGAGACCCTGCTCCTCTCCTATGTTGTATCTCTTGGTGAGTGTCTCTACCACCCAACCCATTAATCCTATATGCCCCAGCTTTATCTCTCTCTTTACCCCAAATCCAGTAAATCACTGAATCCTAAGCATCTCTCAAATCAGGCTTCTTATTTTTTCCACTGCTATTACTCTAATTCAGGCCTTCCCCATTTCTTTCCTCGTCCGACACTGGAGACAAATACACGAGTGGAAGGGATATCAGTTTTGGAAACCTGCTGGTCTGCTGACCTGGGTTTTAATTTTCATTTTACCCATTCTCTGCTATATGAACTTGAACAATTAAACTAACCTAAGACTTAGTTTCTTCCTCTGTAAAAAGAGATAATAAATATCCAAATAATAATGTTAGTATGAGGATACAATGAAACTAATGTGTAAATTGCCTGACGTAGAGGTCAGCATATTTTCCTAGAAGGGTAGACTTCATAGTGTAAAGCAGTCAAATTCCCTCCAAATTAAATTATAATAAATTTTATATAATTCCAATCAAAAGTTCAATAGGAGTTGGCACGTAAGTGAATGAGGGGAGAGGCACTGGAGGAGTTGATTATAAACTCCACATGAAGAGTAAATATATAAAAATTGCCAGCAACAAAAAGTCATAAAGATGCAGTTATCAAAATAGAACGACTAGCCCAATAACAGACAAAAGGACCAAAGGAACAAAAGAGAGAGTTTGGAACAGTTAAAATATAAAATTCAACTGAGAAATTTTGCTTTCTATTTAGCTTTATCCAACAACTCATGAATTGAGCTGCACACCATCTAGTAAACAGGAGAGTTCTCCAAGGAGCTGTATAAAATGGATGCTTTTACAGAAATGGAACAGGACAAAGAGGTTATTAGCAAAAGAAAAGAAAGTTTCAAGCAAAGCTACCTCATCAGTGCTGACCAGAAATTTCCAGAAATTCCATTCCTGAGAGAAGTAGAAGCTGGAATTAAGTCTAGGTTTGCTGTTCTGGGGACAAGTGGTTCCATCTTAGGCCTGTTGACTTTTTTTTCCCTTTTTTTTAAACAGAAACAAACCCAAGCATAAGCGAAGCTTAGTCTAAGATTGTGTTATTCTTTTAAATGAATGGGAAATTAAAGCTAGGTGTGACTTATCTGATTTGAAAAATCTGTGTACTACTTATCTCAACTGTATAAAAGTAGATTTTTGTTATGGAACTGAAGCACAGTGAAAGCTCTCTATTAGAAGAAAACAGAGACATGTGTCTGTAAGTAGAAGGCGAGGGAAGTCTAAGTGTGACAAGAAGCTATAAAGAAAACAATAGATTTGCTTTTAAAAAGTAAACATTTCTACATGGAAAAAGTTAACAGACAAATGACACAATGGGAAGACACCTTTGTAATACATGTAACTGACAAAGAAAGAGCCACATTCATAACACACAAAGAGCTGTCGTAAACTAGTAAAAAAAATACAACAGCTTAATTTTTAAAAGTAAATTATATTAGCTAATTCACTGAAGAAGAACTACAAATGGCAATAAAGCCAAAAATTAAAGAGTTTCAACTTCGAAAATATTTTAAGGCAAATTATGGAGAGCATTTTTTTGCCTGCTAATGTAAAAAGTTTTAGAAATGAGTTAAAAAATAAAAAAATTAAAAAGCCAGGAAAAAAAAAAAAGAAATGATAATATAAATAAAGCTTACAGTATAGAGAAAAGGTGTTCTCACCTGGTGTGGGTAGGAGTGAAAATTAGTACAACTTTTCACAGAGCAATTTGATAATACCCATTGAAAGTCATAACTACATAGCTTATACCTTCCAATTCAGTTTTTCTATCCTAAAGAAATACTAACAGAAATACACAAACACATATGTAAACATAGTCATTATAGCTTTTTTGAAACAGCAAAACTTTGGGAACAAATTAAATGTCCCTTCATAGAGAAATGACTCAAGATGTGCTGATGGTCTATGCACACAACCATTAAGAAGAAAGAGGTAGATGTGTAAGATAAATAGCTAGTGGGAAGTAGCTGTATAACACAGGGAGCTCAGCCTGGCGTTCTGTGATGACCTGGAGATTTGGGGTCGGGGTAGGGGAGATGGGAGGGAGGCACAAGGGTACAGACATATGTATACTTATGACTGATTCACTTGTTGTGTGGCAGAAACCAACCCAACATTGTAAAGCAATTATTCTCCAATTAAAAAAAAAAAAACTTTATAAATGAGGGACTTCCCTGGCCATTCAGTGGTTAAGACTTTGCCTTCTAATGCAGTAGGGCGCAGGTCCGCTCCCTCTTCAGAGAGCTAAGATCCCATATGTCTCAGGTCAAAAACCGAAAACATAAAACAGAAGTAATATTATAACAAATCAAAGACTTTAAAAAATGAAAACAGAAAAAAAAAAAGAAAAGAAAGAGGTAGATCTGTATGCTCAGAGAAAGAGATGTCCATATTGTTCTGTTCAATCATTTTTTCAACACAATGTTATTGAGCACCAGAATAAAAGTCGACCTGGATCTAATTGGAAAAATACACAAAGGAAAAAAAAAGTCTAGGAAATCATTACAATAGGTGCTGTAAAGGAAACAGAGTAGAAAATAGTAGGTGTAATCCTTGATTCATCTCTTTTCCATGCACCCAACACCCAATCAACAGACCTGAAAATTTTACTACTAAAACTAACAGATCAAAACTTTCCACTTCTCTCCAGTTCTCCTTTTATTATGCTTTTCAGTGGCTTCCACTAGAACCTAAACCCCTCACCCCAGTTTAGAAAGCCCTGCATCATCTGGGCTCCTGTCTACTTCTTCAGCATCATCTCTTGCCATCCCCAGACTCCAGCCCTGTGGTCTTTCCTGCTGTCCCTGCTCTTAATAATTGCTGAGCCCATTCCTGTTTTACAGCCATCACTTTTGACAGTGGTTTTCAACAAGGAGGAAGTTAGGAGCAGCGCCAGGGAGAAGTATGGAAATATTTGGGGGATATATTTAGTTGTGTGAAAAGATTTCAATCTAAAATGGAACTGGAGGGTACGCAGTGGTGGATCTCACACATGCGCCCTCAGAGGAATGGAATTTAAGAACCAGGAGACTGACTTCCTATAAACGTCTGGTTTATGAAAGACTGAGACTTATTACCTGACCAGTGAACATCTGCCAAGAATCTCTCTCCATCCTCAAGCCAAAAAACATGTTTCTTGGACTCTCCCTGAACTTCCCCTTCTTCACACTCCTTGCTCATAAATACAGCTCACCCTAAATCCTCAACAGACTTGCCTATAGCTTGCTACAGCACATGCTTCCCAAAGAGCAATTCCTCTACTGTTCTCAAATAAACCTAATTTCTAGTAACTTGAGCTTGCCTCAGTTTACCTCTTTATTTAGGCTGACAGTTATCAAGTAACTAGTGGACCTATTGTCATTTAAGCCCTTAAAAAAACTCAGCATATTTCTAGATGCATTATGGACTCAAAAATACCAAGAGTAAGCCCAGAAAAAGTTGTTGCCTCAGCTTGCAATGCACTCTAGCTTCATCTTCGCATTCCTGGCCCTTGTTATTTTAAATGGTACCTTCTCAGAAAGGCCTTCCCACTCATAGTTTTCTAGTCTCTCTTTACCTTATCACCCTCTGGTAATTCTCTGTATAGTGTTTATGGTATTTATAATATTTATAAATACTATAAATTTATAGTATTTATTATTGACTTGTCTGTTTAATTTCTCCACCACTCATGCTCCCAACTAGAATGTAAGTTTAAAAGAAGTGAGGAACTTACCTGACTTGTTTGCTATTGTATCCTCTGAACAATGATTGGCACCTAGTAGTTGCTTAATGAATGTTTGTTGAATGAATGAAGAATATTGGTAATATAATGGGGCGATATGATCTTGCTTTGGTTAAGATTTTTTGGATCATAAAAGCCTGGTCTTGAATCCTAGCTCTCTTACCATGTGATCTTGGGAAAGTTACTTAACCTCTCCAAGACTAAATCTGTTTTTGGTCATTTGCAAAATGGATTTGTAGAGCTGCTGTGGGGATTAGTAAACATAAATGTTGGGCACTTTGCATAATCCTCACAAAAAGGAGTCAATAAGTTACAACTACTATTTCTACTTACATACTCCATGGCTTGGCTTAGGGCAAGAATTAAGTCATGTGATAAGTGTCCCACTATTTTTAAGCAAAGGGCTTCCCTGGTAGTTCAGCTGGTAAAGAATCCACCTGCAATGCAGGAGACCCTGGTTTGATTCCTTGTTGAGAAGATACCCTGGAGAATGGATAGGCTACCCACTCTAGTATTCTTGGGCTTCCCTGGTGGCTCAGATGGTAAAGAATCTGCCTGCAATGTGCGAGAACTGGGTTTGATTTCTGGGTGGTGGAGGAGGGCATGTCAACCCACTCCAATATTCTTACCTGGAGAATCCCCATAGACAGATGAGACTGGTGGGCTACAGTCCACGGGATTGCAAACAGTCAGGCATGACTGAGTGGCTAAGCACAGGGACACATTTTTCAGTAAAAGGGGTATTCTTACCCATCTTGTGAGCCATAAGATATGACAACATGGACTTAGAAGTAGGGCAGAAAAAATGTATTCATCTTCCTCTCAAATGTACTTTCAGCTACCTGAACACTGATTATACTCCTGCTCCCAATCTCAGAACAGAGCAATTTTTTCACGTTCTTCTGGAAAGTTAGAAAGAGTCACTTTGCCACCCAAAAGACATATGAACCATCTCAGCCCCTTGTGTGGTGTTCTTCTCTTTGCCACCCTCCAGACCCCTGCAGAAGCTTCCAGAATTTCTTAGAAGCCAGAACACAACCCACCAGATGATGCAAAGAGGATGCTGAGGTTTGAATTATCTTTCCTTGTAGTTCACACTTCGAGAGTTCTGTTTGACACCTTTGGGTCTCTTTCTCATCATCTGAGTCAATGCTGTTTTCTTTTCTCAATGAAGATATGGGTGAGAATAAGACACATTTCATGTTATTGGAATCCCCAGTTTCTTTAATCTACAGTTTTCAATCTGTTACAAAGATCTAGATTCTTAGTTCATTTACTTAAGGCCAGAGAACTCTGTAGCTTCCTGAATCTTTCACCTGCCTTCTCTTTCAAGCAGGAGCAACTTATAGAATCTTCCTTTCCAGAAAATGTGTACCAAGTTCCCTTCCAGAGACTGGAAGTGGTGCAGGGGTGGTGGTGTTACGGTGAGGTGTACAACAAGACTGAGACCTAAACCAAGTGAAACTAAAAGATCCTTGCCCAGAGAAACATTTGAGGTATCAACAGATGCCTCTACAACTCTCTAGCTTCCTTTGCAAAGGTTCTTGTCTTGCATATGGTATCTTACATGAGTGGACACTTTCAGACTTCAATAACATCAAGAGTGCCTCTTGGTAACTCACTTTGTCACTTTGTTCACCCATGGAAAGCCAAGGCTAGGACAAAAGCAGTAAGGAGTTCTATCCCTTCTGTGATGAGCGGCTGGAGAAGGTAGATTCCTTAGCAGTTCATGTCTCCTAAGAAGCCCTGAGTTAAGCAGGGGGTTTTAGCTATAGATAAGATAGCAAAGTGGAGAAGACAATGGCACCCCACTCCAGTACTCTTGCCTGGAAAATCCCATGGATGGAGGAGGCTGGTGGGCTGCAGTCCATGTGGTCACTAAGAGTCAGACACGACTGAGCGACTTCCCTTTCACTTTTCGCTTTCATGCATTGGAGAAGGAAATGGCAACCCACTCCAGTGTTCTTGCCTGGAGAATCCCAGGGACGGGGGAGCCTGGTGGGCTGCCGTCTCTGGGGTTGCACAGAGTTGGACACGACTGAAGCGACTTAGCAGCAGCAGCAGCAAGATAGCAAAAAGCTTAAAGTGTTATATACCACCAGTCAAAAGTGAGTTAAATAGAATTAAATCACTCTATTTAATTATATGTCAGGCTTAAAAAATAGGCATCAAAATGGATCACCCTAGGTTGTGAATATAAAGAGCATGGTGAAGGTGAAATCAATCAGTCGTGTCCAACTCTGCGACCCCATGGACTGTAGCCTACCAGGCTTCTCCATCCATGGGATTCTCCAGGCAAGAATACTGGAGTGGGTTACCATTTCCTTCTCCAGGGGCTCTTCCCGACTCAGGGATCGAACCCAGGTCTCCCGCATTGGAGGCAAGAATACTGGAGTGGGTTACCATTTCCTTCTCCAGGGGATCTTCCCGACCCAGGGATCAAACCCAGGTCTCCCGCATTGGAGACGCTTTAACCTCTGAGCCACCAGAGAAGCCATAATGAGCATAGAAAACATTCAATATATTCAACTAACTTTATAGAGAATCTGATACATGCCAACTGCTTTTATGTGTATTACTTCATATATTTTTAAAACAATAAAAACAAGAGACATGTGAGAAAATGTTTTTAAAGGCCATAAAGACATAAGATATTATTACTTTATTTACATAGCTCAGAATGAGATTTACCCAGATATTGTTCCTAAATAGTATTTTTATGTTTGATGGGATGCATACGTGATAGGATTATGGATAATTGATTTTTTAAGCAAGTAAGAAAGTTTTTAAGTGACTTTATCATGAAAGTTGGGGCTTTCCTGGTGGCTCAGATGGTAAAGAATCCGCCTACAATGCTGGAGACCTGGGTTCGATCCCTCAGTTGGGAAGACCCCCTGGAGGAGGGCATGGCAACCCAGTATTCTTGCCTGGAGAATCCCCCTGGACAGAGGAGCCTGGCAGGCTATAGTCCATAGGGTCGCAAAGAGTCAGACATGACTGAGTGACTAAGCACACATACATATCAAGAAAGTTGCTGAGGAACATAGCAGTTCCGATGACTTACCTAGGAGTGATTTTCCAAGTCACAATGTAGCCTTGTTCCCCTTGGCATTAACACTATTCCTATAAAGTCATAAGAACAGAAATCGGCATTCTTATTTTACAGAGGAGACAAATGAATCCCAAGTTGTTCGTGTCACTTACTTAAGGTCCCACATATAGAAGAGGCTGAACCCAAACCCAGGCCTTTGACCCCAAGCTCAATCTCTTTCCCTGTCACCTTATTAAAACCAGGATGCTATGTGCTGGCAGAGGGGCAGTAGGGGCAACTCTTAAAGAATACAGAAGAGAGAAGAAATGAAAAACGAATCAAACAGCAAGTCTCAGCACTGAAACTCTGTGAACCGCATCAACAGAGTTACATCAGAATTATCCCAAAATCAACAGGATTACATCAATATAAAGTATGTTATAGATAACAATATGATATAATGAAGAATATTGGTACTAGGCAAAAAGAGACTCATATTGAAATGCAAGGAGATAATGAATCACTGAAAATTAATGAGATGAGGCTCATGTTGAGTGTCATTTTATGATACAGTTTTAAGAAATCTCTTTGCATGTGGAAAGAACTTAAGACATAGGGTTAGACAATTACAGTTAAGTCCCACTTCCACCATTTCTTAGCCACGTCACCTTTAGCAAGGCTCACAACTTTCCAGGATTTCAGTTGTTTTGTGTATAAAATAAGGATAACAATCTACCTTACAGAGTTTAGTGAAAAATAAACAAGATAAGGTACATGAGAGAGCTTGACAAGCCATAAAATTCTACAGGAGTATTAAGCAGCAAAGACCTATGACCAGTGTGTAGAGGACTTCAATCTAAGAAATAACTTTCTAAAATGTAATGTAGTCCAGTACAAAAATGGGTTCCCTCACAGTTCAGTGAGTCCTCTCTTCTGAAACTATTCAAATAGAGAATATGTTTGGAAATGGGTTCCATTTGGAAATACGGCAAAGGGGACTTCTACACTAGAAGAAAGTTTGCCTTATTTCGAAGATTACTTATTGACTTAAGATCTGCAATGAGTAATTTTTGGCAACTGGGGAAATTTCAGGTTTATACATGGCAATCTTAATATACCCTGTCTTCCTTCCTTCTTAAGGCCATGATAGAGACACGTATATCTATGAGAAGAACTCAAGCAGAACCTAAAGGCTGGTCGGTCTTTATGCTGTCAGCTATCAGTGAAGAGCTAGTCCTTGCTGGTACAAACCCAAGGATGTGTAACAGGAAACAGGAGTTTTCTTTTTTTTTTAATTTGTCTATTTTTATTTTTGGTTGTGCTAGGTCTTCATTGCGGCATGGGCGTTTCTTGGGTCTACTCTGTGGTTGCAGTGCACAGGCTTCTCATTAAAGTGGCTTCTCTTGTTGCAGAGCACGGGTTCTAGGGTGTACGGGCCTCCGTAGCTGTGGCACGTGGGCTCAGCAGTGGCAGCTCCCAGGCTCTGGAGCAGAGGTTCAGTAGTTGTGGCACATGATCTTAGTTGCTCCACAGCCTGTGGGTTCTTCCCAGACAAGGGATCAAACCCATGTCCCCTGCAATGGCAGGTGGATTCTTTATCACTGAGCCATGAGAGAATCCCCAGACAACAGTTTTCTGACTCCAACACAAACTGTACCTCCTACTCGAGAGTAGCAAAACCATACTATGTAAATGGCACAGCATCCTCCCAATTGCTCAGACAAAAAATGAAAGAACTGTCACTTCCCTCATGTCCCACATCCAATCCATTAACAAATTTGTTTAACACTAACATCAAATTGACTCTCAGTACCCTGGTTCAAGCCACTGCCCTCTCCAACCTGGAGTGCTAAAGCAGCCTACAACTGTCCTCCCAACTCAGAGGCTGTTGTTCTTCATAAACAACTAGAGGTCACATCACTCTCTGTTTCTAGCCCTTTAAAGCCTTTCTATGACCCTTAGAATAAAATCCATACTCTTTTACAAAGTTCCCAAGGCCCTACATCATCTGGCCTCTGGTAACCTTTCCAACCAGTTTTCATCAACTCACTCCACTCCAACTATATACCTTTTTCGTCTTATGCCTTTGCATTTTAATTTCTCTGCTTCATGTGTTCTGAGTGGTATCCCCTCAGCACTTATCAAACAATCCCCTCCTTCTTCTCCCCTCTCCACCATCTTATCTCCCTTACAATTTCTTCATTAGCACTTACTGTGTGTGTTCAGTCACTCAGTCACGTCCGACTCTTTGCGACCCCATGGATTGTGGCCCATCAGGCTCCTCTGAGAGGAGGAGATTCGTGAGATTCTCCAGGCAGGAATCCTGGAGTGGGTAGCCATTTCTTTCTCCATGGGAGTCTTCCTGACCCAGGAATTGAACCTGGATCTCTTGCCTCTCCTGCATTGGCAGGCACTGCCACCCATACCACTGCACCGCCTGGGGAGCCCATAACTAACTAGACACTTGCTTCTTTTCTGTTGTCTATTTACCATGTCTCCATTAGAACATAACTCCATAAGAGACTTTATTTTTTGTCGTACTCATGGTATCTTGGATAGTTTCTGGTAGATGGGAGACATTGAACAGTTTTTGAATGAATTGAGCGTATGCTTCCTTTCAAGTACTAGGATTTGGGGTGACACATTTAAGGAAATAACTGCAGCAAATTTGAGGGATGCTGGTGATGTCTAACACTCAATTTTAGGTGTAACTTACACTGTGTGTATAATGTAATCTCTATCCATTAGCCCCAAACTGTCAATAAAATTTGTGTACACCCAGCAACCTGTGGTAGGAGTGCCTTGAGGGCAACGCAGATGGTCCACCGTAGGAGTACCTTAGAGAACATGCACTGCCAGAATCCAGGTGAGAGCCAGGAAACCTGCTGTTAATGTCATGTGGACGCTCAAAGAATGGAGGTCTTTCCTGAAATTTTCAGAAAAATTAGGACAACTTTTAGAACAGAAGACAACTTTCAACAGAATGTGATTGAGGTTCATGTCATTCTACTGAGAAAGAGAAGAAAGGATAACCCCATAGAATTGAAGGGGTCTCCGAGAAAGAGAAGAGACAGGCCCAGTGCACTTTTCTCTAAAGATGTACCAGGTAGAACAGTGAAGAAATGTCTGCCAGCAAAGGGAAAACTTTAGCGACAGCAAGAAAGTTGTCATTGAGGTGATGCTTTTCTACCCTCTGGGTGAAATGTAAGGAGCAAAATACCCACTTAGCTGTCTATATTTCCAAGGCTGGTGGTTTCTAGATGAATCCCAAAGATTCCTGGCTACTATCAGTAGTTATATTATTTCTGAATAATGTCCATTTTTGAGTCTGAAGGCCCTAAGGAATGGGCTTTAATTCAGCTTTCCTAGGATTACCTCATTCTGCCTCTGGATAATTCAAAACCCTGGAAAAGAAACACACAAATACATACACACAAAGAGAAAGTAAAAAATTGTTTCTACTAACATCAGAACTTAACCAAACTCCTTTGAAAAAATGTAATTTAACATACAATTTAACAGCACTCTTTCTTAGATAAGGACCAAGAAATGTCTATGGTTTAACCTCTTTAAGGAAATCTTACAGTGTGGCTTTGAGGAGGCAGCTTCTTAACCAATTCAACGTCTTCCAATGATCTGTTGTTTCAAGTTAGTCATTCTCACAGTGATGGCCCCAGTAAAGCTTTTTTTTCTGAAAAGCTGTGGTAAGTCAAAACCTACTTCAGAGGATACAAAGTCACCACTCTGGGGGGCTAAGAAAAAAAATATGGTTTTCTACGTTTTTAGTTCTTTGAAGCAAAAGAAAGAAAACCTCAAACTACTGAACCAGAGGTGACCTTTTTTTTTTTTCAATAAGTGTTCTACTTTGGGTTTAGCATTTCATAAGGGAACGATGGCTGACTCTATTTTTGTTGAGCACATTCCAAAAGTTTTAGAGTTTTGACATCCCTTGTATTCCTGCTTACAGAAAAATAGCTAAAGAAACTGTTAGTACCTCTTCCCTGAAATGAATATTTAAAGCATAGTAAGTTACAAACTTGTCCTCAGAAAATCCCAAAGGCGTCCTAGCAGAGCAGACTCAGATGCGTAAAAGGGCCAGTAGTACCACAACTAGCTAATGGCATCAGGTCCCCTCTGGATGCCCAGCACCATTCCTCTTTCCTCTTTGCTCTAATACCATTATCTAGAAGGGCCCACTGACCCCTAAAAATGGTCCAGCCAACTTCCCATGACCATCAGAACCAGTTTACTTCAATGGATGGAGCCATATGAAGAAGAAACTGATGAGGAAAATTCATTGTGAGGGTTGGGAGTACAATCAGCCAAAAGAAGGGTGAATACCTCTCTGACTTTCTCCAAGAGGTACCTGGTCAGAAACCTGACCATATAAAGCAGATTAATCAACAGAAGAGTTTTAAGGCGATCAGGTGACGTACTCCAACCTGGACCTTTTGTTTTGTTCATTAATTTATTCAACAAATACATATTGAAAAAAGTGAAAGTGTTAATGGCTCAGTCATGTCCGATCATTTGAGACCCTATGGTCTGCCAGGCTCCTCTGTCCATGGAATTTCCTAGGCGAGAATACTGGAGTGGGTTGCCATTCCCTTCTCCAGGGGATCTTCCAGACCCAGGGATCGAACCCGGGACTCCTGCACTGCAGGCAGATTCCTTACTGTCTGAACTACCAGGGAAAACAAATATGTATTGAGTATCTTCCAAATGACAGTTTCAGCTCTAATTACCTAAAAATTTTCCTCAACATTCTCCCCAAAGCTCCTGGTAATTCCAAGGACCAATTAGATCTTTCTTGTTTTCTAATTCCATGAATTAAGATGCACAATTTTTTTTCATCTGTAGCCTCAAACTACCATTGGATAATCTAGTCAAAGATGGATAAACATGCACACACATCCATGAGGCAACACAGCTATAGATTCACTACTCTGAAAAACATATCCACTGAAAGGCCTTTGCCTTATGATTAAAGTTATTTAGCCAACAAATATTTATTGAGCACCTAATATGTGCTGGCGGAGAAGGCAATGGCACCCCACTCCAATACTCTTGCCTGGAAAATTCCATGGATGGAGGAGCCTGGCGGGCTGCAGTCCATGGGGTCGCTAAGAGTTGGACACAACTGAGCGACTTCACTTTCACTTTTCACTTTCATGCATTGGAGAAGGAAATGGCAACCCACTCCAGTACTATTGCCTGGAGAATCCCAGGGAAGGGGGAGCCTGGTGGGCTGCCATCTATGGGGTCGCATAGAGTTGGACACGACTGAAGCGACTTAGCAGCAGCAGCAATATGTGCTGGCACTGAGTTAGGTAATCTGGAATAAATACAAAGGCAAACACAACAGAAAAGGTCTTGCTTTTGGAACTTTTATTCTAACAGGAAAAAAAAAAAACAGATTTTTTAAATGGTCAAATAAATAACCTAGCCAGATTCCTGGCTAAAAAAAAATGGAGCTCATGTGTGTGGAAAGAACCTTCTCAGATGTTTGTCTCTACCAGGAAAATGAGAAACGAAGCCATTACTGATGGAAGAGGAAGGTTAAAGAAAGGTTTGGGTTGTTTTGTGGTTTGATTTATCTTTTAGTGAAAGGGAATACGTGAGTATATATGTATTACATGCTAGTGGGCATTATTTCATAGACAGCTAGTTTGAAGATCAAGAAGAAAGAAGAAAATTTTTAAACAGGTAAAGCAGGGAAGAGGAAATGAGTCTAGTGCACAAATAAATGGTCCTCTTCCTCCTCCGTATTGGATGGAAGAAAGAGATCATTCAGATGCAGGTGGGTTTGTGTTTCAGTGGTAGAAGTGAGATTCCATGGTGGGAGGAGGGGATGTGGTTGGTTTACAAGAGGAAAAGACATGATGTAATTGTCTCAAACAGTGAAAAAAAAAAAATGCTCATGAAGAAACTGAAGAAAAAGTGGTGGGCCTTTGAATGCTGATTTGAAATCTCTGATCACTAATAAAAAGCAGTGGTTCTCAACCAGGAGGGACTTTGTCTCCTCACCCCCAGCCTGGGGACATTTGGCCTCATTCGGTGATATTTTTGGTTATCACACAGGGCGGGAGGGGAATGCTACTGGTAGCTAGAGGGTAGCAGGCAGGGATACTGCTAAACATACTAAATGTGCAGGCAGGACAACCCTCACAACAAGAATCAGGAGCCCAGAATGTCAACAGAACCGAGGCTGGGAAACCCTGACATAAAGTGATGTCATATTTGTGTATAGACCATCTCGCAAAAGTTACAGAAGGAGACAGTGATGTTCCTTGTGGGCAGAGGTGGAGCCACAGGACAGGACGAGAAGAGGACTTACTTTCATCCTATATCTTCGTACACCTTTTACAATTTGTACCATGTGCATGTATTACCTATTCAAATAAATCAAAAGACAGAAATAATTCACTGATGGATAAATAATTGATTGGCTGATTTAAGTAGATGATAGATAAAAATAAAATGAAACTAATCAATCAGTTGGAGTTATTTTTCTCCAGCAACATCCAGCTGCTAGGATGCCAGCATAAAGAAAATGAAATTTTTACAAGAGGAAAATAGTGACTGTAACAGAGTATTTTGGAGTTCAGGGTCTTTCCAAGGTACTAATTGTAATGACAGATCATGGAAAAGAGTGAAGATAAAGAAGGAGCTGATAGATAAGCAAGAAAATGATATTATTTATTAATTGAATGTCAAATATGGGAAAATATATATTTTAGGAGAGAAAATGTTGGACCAGTTGAGTTGGAATTACAGGAGATTGTGTTGTGAAAATAAGGTGCTGAAGTCAAATTTTAACAGAAGTGTTATTTTTAACAGTGACAAAATATAAGGAGAAGTCATGGTAATAAGCATTTGGACAAAATAGGAAAAGGTCATTGTGACTGACCAAGGTGAGAGGGCAAGAAACAGGTGTTTGGATGGATCTCTCAGATTTGTAGCTTCTTCTGGAGAATAATGTACCTCCCCTTATTAATAATGGCAGATACTAGTTTTGACATTCCACTATGTATCAGATACTTTATGTATGTATTACCCCACTTTTGTCCAAAAAAGGTCAAGTGACCTGCATAGTTATTAAGTAGAGGAACGAAGATTCAAATTCAGGTTTTTAGGCCCAAAGTCTATGCCCTTTCCATTGTGCCATGTCTCTGCCACCACGAAAAGACAAACTGTCATCAAATCTATGGGAAATAGGTGAGCTTAACACTGGCAATAATATTGGTAATGGAAACTGGGTAGTAGGAGAAAGAAGGGAAAGAGAATATAGTGAGGAGAGGAGAGCCTGGCAAAGATGCAAAGGTCTGCCTCATAACTCTTCTCACACTAGTATATTCTTCTTTAAGTGGGCTTAAGTCATAATGAATGAGGAAGCCATGGAGAAAAGAAATAATAAGGAAAAGATACAAACCTTAGTGATTTCCAAATAGAACACTTATAATGCCTACCTATATTATAAAATATAGTTTTTGTTATGGGTATTCTTTTCATTAAAAATGTACAAAATACATATAAATATGGTTATATTATGGGAAAACAGCATTAATAACTGACAATCAAAGAGCTTTGAGGACTATTAGAGTTGGTTACCAAAAAGCATTCAAAATCTACCATCAAATGCAGCCCATATTCTAACATGCCCTTCCCAATTTCCACATTCTTTCTACTTATGTAACCCTCTAGTCACATACTCACACTCACACACACACACACACACACACACCCCTACAATTGCACTGGAAATATACATGCTGTATAGGGAGTGCATTAAGTTCCCAAAAGATTTCTTTTGCTTCTCTGTTAACATGACCTGATGGCTCAGACTGTACATCTAGAAATAAAGATGCTGCCAGTGGGATGCTGGCCTTTCAGTCTCTTTAGCTTATCATGCAAGCCTGGTCCTCTTTTCCCATCCCTTATACATTCATGTCATATCCATATACATGAAAGACAGCCTCCCCTGAGGTAGACAGTAGACCCACCCCAAGAGGTGAGTTCAAAGGTGCCATTTTCAATGTGTCCGAATGCACTAGGCCACTTAAGATGAGTGTAGTTGCTGACACAAGCAACTGGTAGTCACTTTTCCCTGCCTTTGCACCTCCACATGGCAGCCCAGAGTTTCATGTTCATTGCTCACAGTCCTCCTCCTGTCTGGTTTGTGGACCTTAGGTGAGATAAGGAACTGTAGACCTGCTGGACTCTGTGGTCTCAAGATCCTCCTGGTTCATGTCTTCGCTCATGACCTCAAGTGGACTTCAGAAAACTCTCATTCAAGACAATATTCTCAGGGCCTGTAATAAGGAATCATAATGGAGAGAATCCCAGAGTGCTTTTCTTAGAGTTTATATAAGCCAAAAAATGTCTTAGATTCCTCAAAACTGACCAGAGAGAGTTCAGATACATTGACATATAAATGGTCAGCACTGGTTAGATTGAATACAGCCCCCAGGTAGCTGCTGCGGGCCCACATCTTGCCAGAAGTGCAGTAGTTCATCATCTTCCCCTCCATCAGCACCATGTCCTGGGGGTACCTAAAGTTCCTGGAGTAGACCTTGTGGCTCAGGGGCTGGTTGTTGCAGGACTGACCCCGGAAGTACACTTTGGAATACACAAAATACAGCCCAGTTTCATTGATCACAAGGCTGCCCTTCTTGTACTTCACCCCAGAGACCAGGGCAATTCCATAGGTGTCTTCCCATTCCAAAGGGATGGATCTTGAGTTGAGCTTGCCTGAAATCAAACCAGAGAGGAGCTTTCAGCCAGGAATGCTCATGTATCCCACAGATCAAGCTTTCAAGGCAAAACTGTGGACCATTCCTTGAGCAAATGCTTTTTCCCTAAGTGACAGAGAACTGGGTGATGGGTCAGACCTGACCTGTTACTGAACTTCTTCAGCACGTTTATCAAATTGACTCCCTCGATTTTATCATCCACACAACTGGGACAATAACATATGTTTCTAACCAGCTGCAGTGAGAAAAGACTAGGATGATTTTAGCTCTCTGGAACAGAGATTCTATGAACAGAGGTTCAGAACTAGCATCCAGATTGCTAGAGTTTGAGTCTCTTCATGAGAGGAGAAGTCAAATCCAAGGAACTCTGAAGTTCTAAAGTTGGAAAGGATCTTAGGAATCATCTAGTCCAACTCTTCACCTACACGAAAGATTCTTCAGTATGGGCAAAAATCCCCTTTCCTTTGTATCTGCACAGCATGGTGTACATACCTACTTCAAGCAGAGAATGCTGAAAATATTGCTTTCATACCTTTCATGTCTTTCCCTATTAGATTGTAAGCTCCTTGAAGGCAGGTGCCATGTGTGATTCAACTCCACATGCCCCAGGTTTGGCACAAAGCATGTGCTTAAGAAATATCTGTTGATCTAAACTGGATCATTTTACAGCCTCTGCTGACATAGTTTCAGGGACAGCAGCATGCCAGTTTCTGTGATACGCATCCACTTTGCAGATACTGGTGGACTTCACACTGACAGTGCCCCCACTGTCTTGCTATCAAATCATGTCACTCCACGGCACGACCACGTGTGCCAGGACCCAGCCTCCCTTCTCCTATTTCTGCATGGACAGAGTAAAGCTCTCCCAGAAAACCAGGGAAACACATATTGAAATAATTCACTGTTCACCATCTCCCCAGCTCTCACCTCTTGGACCTGTGTCCCAAATTCCCCAAGGGTCCTTGGAGCGAGTGAAGAGAGTGAGCTCCTTATGAGCAGGGATCATGTCATAAGCAGCTCCATTTCTCCTGTTTAGAGCAGGGCCTTGCCCAGAGCCGCCCTTTGTGTGTGTGTGTGTGTGTGTGTGTGTGTGTGTGTGTGTGCATGTGTGTGGTGTTGACGTAACTAGAAAGATGTGACTACTCTTGGGTTTCAAATACTGTCACTGGAAAGTATCATCTCCCTCAGAGCACAGTCACGGAAACCAACCAGCTACTCTGCTTTTTGCCAAAGGCTTTCCCAAGATGGCCCTCCAGATACAGACCTGTTAAATGAGCTGCTTTTTTCAGTTCCTTTTTCTCAGAGGGTGGACTGGGGTGACCTGTATTATAGAGAGATGAAAGATACATGTAAAAGTGACATAACTACTATTCTTTTTTGTGGGACTCTAAACAGGGCATTTAAATAAAAGATATTTTTATAAGCATAAATGGCAACAGTCTAACATCCACTAATCATTCAAGTCCAAACTGCAGGACTTACAGCAGCCTATATTTCAGAAACAGGTAAAAAGGAGTCAAATTAAGATAGACATGCATAAATTATAAATTACAAAACAATATAAAGGTCAGTTTATAAAGCCCTCCATATAAGTTACTGCATTTATAACTCCCAACAATCCTTTGAGGCGGCAATCCTTACAGATGCCAAAATGAGCTTGGAAGTTGGGTGACTTGTCCAAGAAGACCCGCTAACTCAGTGTCAGAGTGGGACCAACACTCAGGTCTCCTGAGTCCAAATCCCGGGCTCTTGCGTCTCTGGCTCTGCTGCCCTCAGGACTACAGGACAAAGGTTGAAGAAGACTGCTAATGTCCAGGCCACTAGGTCTTCCCCAGCGGCATTCTACAGTTGGCCCCAGATTAATTCCTCTAAGGTCTCAAACACCGCGAATGACTCCTCATTAAACATGTAATTGCACACAGGTGTTCCCCACCACACGCTCTCTGCCCATCTGTCCAGCCTCCTCTGGCTCACTCCCCTACCCTGGACACTGCCACACAGCAGTTCTGAGCACACCCAGCCTCCTGCCTCTGTGCTTTTGTCTGTGCTACTCTTCCTGCCTGGAATGCCCTCCCAAACTGATCTCTGTGTCAAATTCCTATTGACACTACAAACACCACCTAAAATATCTCTTTTCCTGGAAAACATTCCCAAGCCTTTCTAATCAAATATGATTTTTCCCTCCACTGAAACCTGGAAGCATTCTGGCTTCACCCTATTTTGTCCATTCTGACTCACCTTTTTTTCAATGGTAACTGGATGACTGGTCTTACTCCTCCAAATAAATAGCAAATTCCTTACTATATGTTTCATCTACCAGAGTAATTAGCTCAGTTTCTAACCCAGGGCATGCAATCAGTATATGTGCATTAAATTAAATTGAAAGATTGAAAATAGACAACAGTTCTCAAAATAGATACTATTTCTCTGACTTGAGATATTTCAGTGGAATAGCACTACCATTTGGCTAATGAGTTCAGCTAACTTAGACTTTGAAGAAAGTTGCATAGAAGAGTGCTCATCCACAGCAGGCTCCTCACGGTTAGCCTGTAAAACTCCATATGATGTGCGCATGCTCCCACTGAGACTATGATGTGAGCAGTCATTCCCTCTGTAGCTGCCCAAGACCACACATCATGAGTGAGGTGTTAGCGAACAGGAAAGGCAAAACTGAGTCTCTTCTACATTCCTATACCACAAACCATCTGTGCAGCTATCTGGCATTCAGCCATAAACTGACAGGAAATGGAACAGAGAACCACATGCTGCCTATCTTTATATCCCTCAAGTGTTGGTCTCATAGAAGGTACTCAATAAAAATATCTGCTGGATAAATGCTGGAATAAATAAAGTAGAAATATACCCTACACTTTTGAGGATGACTGTTTCCTGCTCCAGGGTCTTTGCACATGACATTCTCAGAGCTGGACTGCTTTTCCCAGCCTCCCACACCCCCGGCCCCTCCGCCACACATACACACACTCACATTAACAACACCTCCTTAGAGGGGACTTTCCAGACCATTCTATCTTAGGTTGCATTTAGCACAGCTTGAAAGTCTGTTGTCTGTTTGCTTGCTTTTGTTTATCTTCTCTAGCATGCTAAGAGCTCCATGAGAGCAGGCCCCTTGTCTCTCTTGTTCTGCTATCACCCACTAACCCACACCCAGACTGGCATGCAGGAAGCACTCCAAGAACATTTGTGAAAGAATAAAAGATTCAGTGAGTTAACTGTGGAAAAATGACAGTGAACCAAATAAGAAAGTTTAAATAATCTACAGTAGTAAGTACCTCCCAGTTAACCTGTTGGTATAAGTCCTTCTAGATGCTTACTAAGAATATGAAAATATGTATATGTATTTAAAGAGTGAATATTAAATGAAATACACTGTTTTATAACTTGTTTTTTTATCTAACAACATGGACAATCTCTATGATATTGAATGTCCTTCTAGTATACAGCTTTAGTTGCTGCATGTTATGCTCTTGTGTGAATACACTGTGATGTGTTTAACTAATTTCCTATTGAGTGGCATTTAACTGTCTCCTAAATGGTTTATTAGAAATAGTCTTCTAAGAAAGTGGTGAACATCCTTATTATAAATTTTCAGACACATTTTATTTTCTTTAGATAGCTTTAGTGATGAGATTACAAGGTAAATTAACAGTATTAATCCTTTGATATATTTTCCCCAACTGCTCTTTAGAGAAGGTATAGTGGAGAAGGCAATGGCACCCCATTCCAGTACTCTTGCCTGGAAAATCCCATGGACGGAGGAGCCTGGTAGGCTGCAGTCCATGGGGTCGATAAGAGTCGGACACGACTGAGCGACCTCAGTTTCACTTCTCACGTTCATGCATTGGAGAAGGAAATGGCAACCCACTCCAGTGTTCTTGCCTGGAGAATCCCAGGGACGGGGGAGCCTGGTGGGCTGCTGCCTATGGGGTCGCACAGAGTCTGACACGACTGAAGTGACTTAGGAGCAGCAGCAGCAGCAATTTACATGCCCACTGACTGTCACTAAGCAGACCCTTTTCACTCACATTTTTTGCCAATTGGGCTTTATTTTTTTAAACTTCACTAATTAGATGGGTCAACCTAGGTATCCCCCTTTTTAAAATTTGCATCTCTTATCTCATTAGTAGAGTTGCTAATTTGATTTCTATGTGATAACACACCAATTTCTGGCCCATCTGGTTTGGCCTAAGGAAGATACTTAATACTTGTTATTGGGACAGGTTGATCTGACTCATCTGCTAACTTGATTTTTAATCACTAAAAGGACTCTAGAGAGTGTTGAAAGATGAGTAATTTGGTACCCCTTTTACCGGCCACATTTCACTGATCTTCAAAGCTATTTTATATTAGAAATCCTCCAGAAGCTTTATTCTTCTAACGAACATTTGTACTCTGCTTGGGTACATCTGGAATTTCTCTTTACAGGTTCATACCCAGAATTAGAAACCAGAGGACCTTACCAATAGCTCCTACAAGAGCCTACCTTCCAGGGCAATAGGGTGTCTTGGGTTTCTCAGGCACAGCCTGAGAATTTGGAGCAGGCTTCCCTGACTAGATGACCAATGCTGTCTTCTCTTTGCAGAGGCATCTTGCCTGTCATCTTTATTTCTCATTCCATGACCATCAGAGACAGATAGGAGTAGGAGTTTCCCTGTGTCACAGGGCCAGAGCATGTACTGGTAAGAGCTGGAGGTGACAAGGCATCAGGAGCCTGAGTTCCTTCTCAGCCCCATTCCAGCCTCTGTGCCCAGAGGTCTTGGGCACATTACTAATCTGTCTGGTGTTTTGTTTCTCTTCTGAAAGGTGAGATGACTGGACTGGATGTTCTCTAAGCTCCTTTCCATCTTAGTTTAATGAGTATTCTAAATCCACAGTTTCCCAAACTATGTTCTGAAACTTTAAGAGGCCGACGTTCAACATTGTGATCTTCCTGTCCTGGATGTCACATAGAGGATTTCCCTTTATTATCAAAAATAGTGCATGATTGTCTCCGAGTGAAGTGGGACTACCCTCTGAAAAATGCCTAACGTTTTCCTCCAAGCTTTCCAGCGGCTGCAAGAGAACCACCCTAATGTGGATGACTGCTTGCCCACTCTTTAAAAGCTTAAATATAACCTATTAAAATTTAAATCAGATCTGACTCTTAAGTAATCTCTTATAGAGTTTAAATAGGAGAGCAAGGATCTTTCCCAGCAACAGCTGTGTCTGCCTGCACCTCCCCTTTTCTCCTGAGGAGCTATAGCCGCCGCCCTGTGCATGGGAATCAGGAGGCCTGAGGAAGGGGGCAGGCCTGGAGCCAGCTCCTTGTGGGGGCAAAGGTCCAGGGTTGTACATGTGTGTTTCTCTTTCCAAATTCAAGCAGAAATTAGTTTTGAATTTTTTTGTGATACTTAACTAAACTAATTTTGAACAGTTAAACTCACTTCATATTTTAGGGCAGTTTCAAGAACCAAAATGACATGAGATTTTGGAATTGGTTAGGATTTCTCTTCCATAGTCTATATGTGCCCAAGAATAAGATGGAATTCAAGATACTCCTCCAACATGGTTCGGTGCTGAGGACTGTTTTTAGAAACTCAGTGTGCAAGCATAAAAAAACTCACCTATTTGCTTCTCCAAAGATGATGCTGTATGCCTTTGGCTGGTGGACTGGCAAAAGAGAAAAGATATATAATAACTATGAAGCTCTTTAAGCAAAGGAAGAACTGTCAAATAAACTAAGCACTGGAAAGGAAATCTAACCACGCAGTACCTCTCCTAACTCAGACTCTGGCCAAGCAATTGTGCCTGTCCATGCCTCAGTTTTGCGATTTGAAATAGTTCTAATACTTTTAAGCACTTCCAGGGAAATTTAGTTTGTGCATTTGAACAAATTCACTTCTCAGATGCCAAGTTCCTTTTCTTTGTTGAATCAAGTATGAGGTAGGTAGTAAAGGTCTTCCTTTCTCAGATGATCAGCCAACTGAGAAAGGAAGAACTCTTAACTGCCAGTCCTAATTTGATCCTGATCCCTCCCAAGATAGAAAATACTCCTTCCACCCATATGAGCCCCCATTTCTCTGCAGGTAGAATAGGATGGCTAGTGTGATTCATTTCTAAGACAGGAAGAAAGGATTGAGAAGTACGCTGCAAGCCAAGTGTGGTCCATGTGGATTCCTGTTGCCCTCCTCCCCCACTTCAGCAGGGCAGTTTCACCCCATCCCCCACCCCTGCACCTTCAGGGTGTGGCAATCCCCCAGGCAGCTTACCTCTCTGAGTTCAGCCAACTCCTTCTGTAGATGGAAGAGCTGAAATATCCCCAGCCCCAATCCAACCAGGGCCACCAGAACCATGAAAAACATCACAAGGAGACACAGGCCTGTGTTGTGGTCCCTCCTCTTCTTCAGAGGTGGTGGCGGTAGTGGAGGCAGGGGTGGCGGTGGCGGTAGTGTTGGGGGTGGCGGTGGTGGTGGCCTCCTTTGCCCCGGCCTTCCTGGCACTGAGGACGGACAGGGGAAGACTGATCCTGGAGAGGCCCAGGGGGAGCTGGCACTGCTGTCCACCCAGAAGATTGGGGGGTATGGGTAATTCAAGGGCTGCTGCATGGCATCCAGTGCCTCAGGCCAGCCCCCAGCCCAGGGTTTTCCTCTTCTTCAGTCGTGTGGAGGCCCAGGTGTCAAAGGCCAGACTCCTGTTTCTGACTGCTCAAGAGAAGGAAGCCGGTTCTCTCTTTATAGAGTTTCCAGAACTGAGGGAAACACCTCTCTTTCGTTCTCTTTCGGCTTCTCAAAGAGACACCCACTCACTCTGCATCTGACCCTGAGAAGCCTCAAGAAACTCAGAGCAAACCCCCCCGGGAAGTTTCCGCCCACAACTTTATGATGAAAGCTTTCAAAACCCCAATCGCTGCTGCCCTGCTCCCTCAAAGGCTGGGAGGGTGGGCTCGTTGTCCTCAGGCCCTGAGAGAGGGGGTAGCATCAGAGCAGCTCTGTGGGCTCCAGCCGTTGTTCAGCTACAAGGAGAGTGGCCTGTGGGGCGAAAGCACCGAGTCATGGCCAGAGGAGTCACTTCTGTGTCTTACCTTTGGCAGGAGGGAATCACCCCCTGCTGCCATCCCTCCCCCACACCCAAATACTGTTTACGCTGACACAGCAAAGCACCATAGTTTACAGGTTACAACATGCCTGCCTACTCTATAACAGATCAGAGACTGCAAACCAGTGGCCCATATGCCTCACAGAGTCCTCAGACTTGCTTTGCTTGTGCCTTATAATGTTGTTTATTTCTATTTACTGTCCTCCTCAAAAAACAGGATAGTCCATACTGCAGACATTCATCTCTGTTTTGCTGAACCTAGAACTCAGACCAGAAAAGCAATAGCCATTGCGATACTTTAAGTATCACAAGATAAACCAACCACAGATGCCTGGGGCAAAAGATTACTGTTGAGACTCACAGTGGACTGCTGTTATCACTGAATAGTGTTCTTCCAAAGTGTAAGCACCGAATCCCAATCCCCAATGTAACTGTACTTGGAGATAATGCCTTTAAGGTGTAATTAAGGTTAAATGAGGTAGTCTGAGTGGGACCCTAACCCAACATGATTAATGTCCTTACAAGAAGAGGTAGAGGGCTCCCTTTGTGGCCCAGTGGTTGGGAATCTGCCTTGCAATACAGGGGACACATATTCCATTCTTGCTCTAGGAAGATCCCACATGCCATGGGGCAACTAAGCCCTAGAGCTGCATCTACTGAACCCACATGCCCTAGAGCCCATGCTCTTCAATGAGAGAAGTCGCGGCAACGAGAAGCCCATGCTTGTCTACAACTAGAGAAAGCCCATGCACTTACAAGGACCCAGCAGAGCCAAAAATAAATAAATAAATACTTCTTGAAAAAAGAAGAAGTGGTAGAAGGGATGCATGTGTACAGACAAAAGGCCAAGTGAGGTGGTTATCTGTAAACACAGCAAGAAGGTGGTTATCTGTAAACCAAGAAAAGAGGACTTAGGAGAAACCAGCCCTACCAACACTTTGATCGTGGACTTCTATCATCTAGAACTGAGAAAATAAATTTTTGTTGTGTAGGCCATTCAGAAAAATTGGGATAGTCCATATATGTTATAGTCATATTGGGGTTTGAAACACTAGAATATTGGGCAGTCTGGAGGCCCTGTCTGCAAACCCAGTCAGCTGGACTTGGGCCACTGCTGCAGCTCTCAAGGACAGGACATGGGTGTGCCAGGCTGCCTGGCTTGCACACCCTCCACTGTGTTTCCCATGAACCTCACTGTGAGAAATGGCCTTCCTGGGCCTTTAGGCATCTCTGTTTGCTACCTCTGTTATGGTTGTCAACATTTGTTGGATCATGGAGAAAGCAAGGGAGTTTCAGAAAAACATCTATTTCTGCTTCATTGACTACCCTAAAGCTTTTGACTGTGTGAATTTCAACAAATTGGAAAATTCTTAAAGAGATGGGAATACCAGACCACCTTACCTGCCTCCTGAGAAACCTGTATGCAGGTCAAGAAGTAATAGTTAGAACCAGACATGGAACAACTGACTGATTCAAAATTAGGAAAGGAGTATGACAAGGCTGTATATTGTCACCTTATATGCAGAATACATCGTGCAAAATGCCAGGCTGGAGGAATCATAAGGTGGAATCAAGATTGCCAGGAGAAATATCAAAAACCTCAGATATGCAGATGACACCACTCTAATGGAAGAAAGTGAAGAGCAACTAAAGAGCCTCTTGGTGAGGGTGAAAGAGGAGAGTGAAAAAGCTGGCTTAAAACTCAACATTCAAAAACTAAGACCATGGCATCCAGTCCCATCACTTCATGACAAATAGAAAGGGAAAAAGTGGAAACAGTGACAGATTTTATTTTCTTGGGCTCCAAAATCACTGCAGACTGATTGCAGCCATAAAATTAAAAAACCCTTGCTCCTTTGAAGGAAATCAATGACAAAGTTAGCATATTAGAAAGCAGAGATATTATTTTGCCAACAAAGGTCCATATAGTCAAAGATATGGTTTTTCTAGTAGTCATGTACAGATGTGAGAGTTGGGTCATAAAGGCTGAGTTGAAGAATTAATACTTTCAAATTGTGATATTGGAGAAGACTCTTGAGAGTCCCTTGGATTGCAAGGAGATCAAACCAATCAACCCTAAAGGAATCAACCCTGAATATTCATTGGAAGGACTGATGCTGAAGCTCCAATACTTTGGCCACCTGGTGTGAAGAGTTGGCTGATTAGAAAAGACCTGGATGCTGGGAAAGATGGAAGGCAAAAGGAGAAGAGGACGGTAGAGGATGAGATGGTTAGACAGCATCACTGACTCAGTGGACATGAATTTGAGCAAACTCCAGGAGAGAGCGGAGGACAGAGGAGCCTGGCATGTTGCAGTCCATGGGGTCACAAAGAGGAAGACCCGACTGAACAACAACAAGAAAACAACGAAAGAGATCATTTGACTTAATTTCAATATATAATAATTAAAAGGAGAGAAATAGAAACAATAGAGAAAAATAACAGCATATAATCACCGAACTGGGCTGACCTATATCCAGACTTGAACAGTGCTGGGAAGTCCCTCATTAACAGCAATCTGGAGTCCCATTTGGGAAAGGGTCCTGCGGGGAGCTGCCCATGAGAACGGGGTCCTTTGTCTGAAGGACACAGCTCTGGGAGCTGCCTCAGTCCTTGAGAGTTTGCTTGCAAACATAGCTCTCTGTCCGGCCACCCCAGAGATTAGGCGCTTATTTACTGCAGGCACCTGGAGTTCTGTGCAAACTTCTCACGCACAGAGAAATGTTATCTGGTGTAAGAAATAATAACAGGGAGCCATTCCCATGCTCTCAAGATTTCTTGTGACTGTTTGTAACATGTATAGGCCAACCAAGAAAAAATGTCAACTGTCTTGTCTTTCTCACGCTTTTCTGTATAAATATGAGATGTTGAATAAAGTTGGTGTCAGACTGAGTCCCTTCGTGGTGACGTGTCTGAACCTCTCGACCCCATCTTTGTAGTCTCTTGCTTTAGTTTCTTTCTTAGCCCCGCCGTGCACGTTCTCGGGACCTGATCGCCTTTGCCGGCTGGCTCCGGCAGGGTCCTGGGTAGTGCATCCATCCCATGGATGAGACTCCAAATTGCAGTTTCAAGGGCTCCCACTTACAATCCCAGGTTGCAAACTGATAACCATCATCAATTTGCACTTAAAAATGTAGCTATGGTTTTCATAACTTTTGAACTGTCGTGTTAGAGGAGACTCTTGAGAGTCCCTTGGATACCAAGGAGATCAAACCAGTCCATCATAAAGGAGATCAGTCCTGAATATTCATTGGAAGGACTGATGCTGAAGCTGAAACTCCAGTCCTTTGGCCACCTGATGCGAAGAACTGACTCATTTGAAAAGACCCTGATGCTGGGAAAGATTGACGGCAAGAGGAGAAGGGGATGACAGAAGATGAGATAGTTGGATGGCATCACCAATTCAATGGACATGAGTTTGAGTAAACTCCAAGAGTTGGTGATGGACAGGGAGGCCTGGTGTGCTGCAGTCCGTGGGGTCGCAAAGAGTCGGACACGACTGAGCGACTGTTTCACCTTGTGCATTTTAGGATTTTCTTGGGCCCCGGGGTGGGTTTTGTTGACCCTCAGGGGCTCAAGAATTCCAAGACCTGCTCCCTTTCTTATCTAAAGTGCTGCCTTACTTGCTGTGCATGCAGGCAGGCATGGAATCTGAGCAGTGTCCAGGCAGGTGAGAAGCCGGTCAGAAGCCTGTTCTGCTTCTGAAGCCTAAACAAGACTTCCTCCATTTTAATTTTCCTAACATGACACAGTGTTCTCACTCTTTTACAGGTGGGCAGAGTTAACATGCTTTTAAATTCACATATGGGTTTCTTCATAAGCAAAAAAAAATAGTAAGTTTATAATTAATAATCAAAAAACATAATTTTAAGAGTTCCACCTTATGTACAACCAAAACACAACCCTTAAAGTATCCTGAAGTAATCCTTAAGAGCAGTTGTATAGAATCATATTTTTAAACTATAAAAATTTTCCTGAGAATGGCAAAGATTCAAATCAATGGAAAAAACCCCCCATATCCTGGATGGGGAGATTAGAAAAATGGTTAGGATTGTGTGCTTCTGATGTGAGACTTCCTGGGTTCAAATCCCAGCTTTTGCGCTTGTTAGTTATGTGAGCTGGACAGGTCACTTTCCCTCCTCTGCACCACAGTTTTCTCATCTATAAAAATGGGCGTGATTATAATAATACCTATTTCACAGACCAATATGAGAATTAACTGAGCCACAGCACTTGATACACTTAAAACAGTCCTCAACATAAAAGTAAGCACTCAACAAATGTTACTGTTCTTGTTGTGTTTGTGGGAAAATATAGTGTATCTTCCCACAAATTATCTGGCTGTAGACTTAATGTAATTTACCTTCTTTCACTAAGAATAAAAGACAGGGGAGAGAAGAGAGACTGCAGCAAAAACTACAAGTCAATGTCTGACGTCCAGTATCCTGAGAGATGCTACCAGTGAACAGATGTACCAATGGATTCCTGTTTCAGGCTAAGACCATGCTGCTTTTCTATCTCAAACTCCCACAGAAAATTCTAGACTTATTCAATAGGAATTATGCTGTAGTTTCACATTTTCCTCTGTCCTGCTTCTTGATTAATTCTGTGGTAGGCAGAATCAGAATCCTAATATCTGCCCCCAAACCCCAATTCCCTCCAACCCTAGAGAGAACTCTGAACTGAAACAGAGACAAAGGGAGCAGTCTTAAACCTGGGTGCCACTCTTTGATAATGCTACCCCAAGCATCGCAAGTTGGTAAAGTTCCTAGCAAAATAAACACCCTGACAAACAATGACAGGGGCCCATCATAGTTTGGGGTTCTACCAGAACCTTATGAATTAGCAAAAATTATCTTTTACAAATAGATGTTAACTCTGTGATCACTAAAGGGAAAAAATTGTGTATTTGCTCTTGGGAGATGCACTGAATAAATAAATCAAAGAGCCAGCAGAGTTTCTTTCCTTCTCACCTTCACCCTCCTACCTGCATCTCTGAGTCTGGAACCAGGGTTTGTTGAGGATGGATGGGGCAGAAAGACTCAGAGTTGGTGATTTCTTTCAGCAGGTAGGATTGCCAGTCAGAGAGATTTAAAGAGATGTGCATGAGTTCATCTTTGTTTTTCTCCACATGTGAATCAGTTTTCTTAACATAATCCATCTTTTCTCCCAGTGAATCACAGTATATTTATCATATATGAAGTCTGTACCTATAGTTGGGTCTTTTTCTGGGCTCTTATCTTTGTCTCGTTGATTTCTTTCTCTATTCCAGTACTAGTGTCACACAGTTCTCAAAATTATAGCTTTATAAAATGTCTTGAGGCTAGTATGGCAAAATTTTCCCTTTGATCCTCTTTTTCAAAAAAAACTTGAGTATACTTAATCTCTCCTATATCTATTCAGTTCAGTTAGTTCAGTTCAGTCACTCAGTTGTATCCGACTCTTCGCGACCCCATGAATTGCAGCACACCAGGCCTCCCTGTCCATCACCAACTCATGTTCACTCAAACTCACATCCATCGAGTCAGTGTTGCCATCCAGCCATCTCATCCTCCGTCGTCCCCTTCTCATCCTGCCCCCAATCCCTCCCAGCATCAGAGTCTTTTCCAATGAATCAACTCTTTGCATGAGGTGGCCAAAGTACTGGAGTTTCAGCTTTAGCATCAGTCCTTCCAAAGAACACCCAGGACTGATCTCCTTTAGAATGGACTGGTTGGATCTCCTTGCAGTCCAAGGGTCTTCCAAGAGTCTTCTCCAACACTACAGTTCAAAAGCATCAATTCTTCGGTGCTCAGCTTTCTTCACAGTCCAACTCTCACATCCATACATGACTACTGGAAAAACCATAGCCTTGACTAGATGGACCTTTGTTGGCAAAGTAATGTCTCTGCTTTAGAAAAGAAAACTAGCATGGTCTTAAAATGTTCTACTGGACTCTTTTTACTGTAATTGCACAAATTTAGGTGAAGTGTTTTCTTTACAATGTTTTTGCCCTATTGACAGCTTTTCATCTGTCCTTAATGGCTTTTAAATTTTTTCTCCAGGATGGTCTTATCCATTCTTTCTTAGATTAATTGCTTGATATTTTGTAATTTTGTTGTGATAATAGACATCATTTTCTGGGGTATTTTTAGATTCTGTGGTAAGCAACCTCTACACAACCCCAATGATCCTCCACCTCCTGGCATTCACACTTTTTCATAAATCCCTCCCGTCACGTGTGGACTGGACCTGCTGACCCACTTCAAATAGAATAAAGCACAAGTGTTGGGATAGCACTTCCAAGATTAAGTCATTAAAAGACTGTAGCTTCTGCACTGCACATGACTGACTTCTCATTGTATCCTCATAGGGTGGAGAGAGGAAGCAAGATTTCCTCTGGCTCTCATTAGGGCACTAATCCCCTTCATGGGCTTCCCTGGTGGCTCAGACAATAAAGAATCTGCCTGCAATGTGGGAGACCTGGGTTTGATCCCTAGGTTGTGAAGATCCCCTAGAGGAGGATACGGCAACCCACTCCATTATTATGCCTGGAGAATCCCCATGGACAGATAAGCCTGGTGGGCTATAGTCCAGCCAGTCAGTTCAGTCACTCAGTTGTGTATGACTCTGTGACCCAATGGACTATAGCACGCCAGATTCCCTGTCCATCACCAACTCCCAGAGCTAACTCAAACTCATGTCCATTGAGTCAGTGATGCCATCCAACCATCTCATCCTCTGTCATCCCCTTCTCCTCCTGCCTTAATCTTTCCTAGCATCAGTCTTTTCCAAGGAGTCAGTTCTTCACATCAGGTGGCCAAAGTATTGGAGCTTCAGCTTCAGCATCAGTCCTTCCATTGAATATCCAGGACTCATTTCCTTTAGGATTGACTGGTTGGATCTCAGTGAAGGCCAAGAGACTCTCAAGAGTCTTCTTCAACACCACAGTTCAAAAGCATCAATTCTTCAGTGTTCAGCTTTCTTTATAGTCCAACTCTCACATCCATACATGACCACTGGAAAAACCCTAGCTTTGACTAGACAGACCTTTGTTGGCAAAGTAATGTCTCTGCTTTTTGATATGCTGTCTAGGTTGGTCATAGCCTTTCTTCCAAGGAGCAAGCATCTTTTAATTTCATGGCTGCAGTCACCAACTGCAGTGATTTTGGAGCCCCCTAAAATGAAGTCTGTCACTGTTTCCATTGTTTTCCCATCTATTTGCCATGAAGTGATGGGACCAGATGCCATGATCTTTGTTTTTTGAATGTTGAGTTTTAAGCCAACTTTTTCACTCTCCTCTTTCACTTTCATCAAGAGGCTCTTTAGTTCTTCTTTGCTTTCTTCCATAAGGGTGGTGTCATCTGCATATCTGAGGTTATTAATATTTCTCCAGCTATCTTGATTACAGCTTGTGCTTCATCTAGCCTGGCATTTCGCATGATGTCCTCTGCATATAAGTTAAATAATAAGGGTGAAAATATACAGCCATGACATACTCCTTTCCCAATTTGGAACCAGTCTGTTGTTCCACGCCCAGTGCTAACTGTTGCTTCTTGACCTGCATACAGATTTCACAGGAACCAGGTCTGGTCGTCTGGTATTCCCATCTCTTTAAGAATTTTCCACAGTTTGTTGTGAGCCACACAGTTAAAGGCTTTGGCATGGTCAATAAAGCAGATGTTTTTCTGGAACTCTCTTGCTTTTTCCATGATCCAGTGGATGTTGGCAATTTGATCTCTGGTTCCTCTGCCTTTTCTAAATCCAGGTTGAACATCTGGAAGTTCACAGTTCACGTACTGTTGAAGCCTGGCTTGGAGAATTTTGAGCATTACTTTGCTAGTGTGTGAGATGAATGCAATTGTGTGGTAGTTTGAACATTCTTTGGCATTGTCTTTCTTTGGGATTGGAATGAAAACTGACCTTTTCCAGTCCTGTGGCCACTGCTGAGTTTTCCAAATTTGCTGGCATATAGAGTGCAGCACTTTCACAGCATCATCTTTTAGGATTTGAAATAGCTCATCTGGAATTCCATCACCTTACTAGTTTTGTTCATAGTCATTCATAGTTGCAAATGACTCTAACTGACTTAAATAAATGCTCTTCATTCTGTAATAATTTAGACTCTTGTAAACTTATGGAACTCTCTTTATTTCTGATAGTGTGCCTATTGACTCCTGGGGTTTTCTTTCCTATTAACATAACATTATTAGCGGATAAAATGGTAAATTCTAATCTCCCTTTCTAATCCTATGCCTCATTCTTTTACTTTTCTTTTTGGATTGTCCCAAACCTCAAGAACTATATAAAACAGTAATTTTTATTATGGGTATCTAGCTCTTATCCCTAATCATGGAGAGACTGTTCTAAAGTTTCTCATAATAAGTATGATGTTTTTCTAAGGTTTTGTTTTTATTTTGTTTTTATTTTTTTTATTTTATTATTATTTTTTAATTTTATTTTATTTTTAAACTTTACAATATTGTATTAGTTTTGCCCAACATCGAAATGAATCCACCACAGGTATACCTGTGTTCCCCATCCTGAACCCTCCTCCCTCCTCCCTCCCCATACCCTCCCTCTGGGTCGTCCCAGCGCACCAGCCCCAAGCATCCAGCATCGTGCATCGAACCTGGACTGGTGACTCGTCTCATACATGTTACACATGTTTCAATGCCACTGTCAATAAAGTTTCCTACTATATCATCAGAATCTCATCAGCAAACAGATGGAACAGAAATTAGGATAGCTTGAGAAGGGCTTAGCAAAAAGGACAACCATATAAGTAAGATGTAGGGAAATCAAAAAGAAAACAGTATACTCTTTTATCAATAGAAGGAACAGGGTTGTTATGACCACTAGTTAAGAAGAATGATAAGTTATTGGAACCTAAGAAGGGCAGACTTGTATGGAGAAGACAGCCTAATAGGACTTGTGACTTCAAGTCAAGAATTGCAGCCAGTCCAAGGTGTACTTGGAGAATAAATATCTGTCCTACTACACAAGCTTCCCTTGTGGCTCAGCTGGCAAAGAATCCGCCTGCAGTGCAGAAGACCTGGGTTTGATCCCTGGGTTGGGAAGATCCCCTGGAGAAGGGAAAGGCTACCCAGTCCAGTATTCTGGCCTGGAGAATTCCATGGACTATACAGTCCATGGGGTCGCAGAGAGTCGGATACAACTGAGCGACTTTCACTTCACTTTCACAATAGGATAGATTCTTCTCTTCTGCTGGGGCTTCCCATTAGGCAAATTCAATCAGAAGCCAGAGGGCAAGGAAGTCCATTGAAGTAGTCCACATAAGGTAAATTCACAGAAGAGAGAGCAAACAATAGTCCCATTCCCTACCATCACCTTCTTCATGTTCCTGCTGCCTAGAATTTTAATTCTGGGTTGTGATGGATCCTTACAGTTCCTTTGTACTAGTATTTAAATGGTAATTTAGCTGGATATACATTTC
Organism: Bos indicus x Bos taurus; assembly: GCF_003369695.1. Lineage (NCBI taxonomy): Eukaryota > Metazoa > Chordata > Mammalia > Artiodactyla > Bovidae > Bos > Bos indicus x Bos taurus. Next base: position 39,490,453 of record NC_040091.1, on the reverse strand, counting down.
AAAATCTAACTTTTTTTCCCCCAAAGATTTGCAAGTAAGATTTCTTTCAAAATTTTTATCTACTTTCTTGATGCTTTGAAGTTTTCAGATATCTTCCAGCTCAGTAATACATCCAATACATTCTTCAGCTATATCTTTTCTAAAATTTAACAAATTCATTAAGATTTTTGTTTCAACTATAACATTTTTTCAAATCCAATATTTCCCACCAGTTCTTTTTGAATTGTTTTCCTTGATTAATGTTGTCGGTATTTTACCTTCATATTTTTGGAAGGTATTTCTTATGCTTATTTTAAACTTATTTTCTATGGTCTGTTAATTTTCTTTGCCTGGTATAACTTGTTTGGTGGTGTCTTTCTTTTAGAAAGATCATATGTCTGATCACTTTTCCTTGCGAGCTACACATTCCTGCAAGTTTCAGTTCTCATGGAGCATAATATGAAGCATGTGTGTGGGAGCTAGAGGGAGGGAAGAGGTGGAGGTGGCTAAAGCCCAGGAATCCAGGAGTAATTTATGCCCTTCCTAGGGAGCTTAGGGAATTGGCAGTGCATCCCTCCTTAGGAGGAAGAGCCTCTGGCATTATAATCTGGGGTAAATCATCCCCTGTTTGCCACCTACCTTGCCAAAGAAAATCTACCGAGGGTCTGCCTGACATTGCTCTTTTTTTTAAGAGATTTTCTTCCTCAGCTGGAGTCATTTATCTATACCTGCTGTTGACTCCTCCTCCCCACCTCAGCCAGATTCCAGCACTATATTGATATTTCCCCCAGTGCTTCTGGGCATCCACTGCTGCTTATCTGCCTCAAAATGACAACCAAGCAAGATAGGAAAGAGAAACACACAGACTCATAAAGCTCTGGCCTGGCCCATCTCCGTGTGACATCTGACCCTCTTCTCCCCTGAGCTGCTGTAAACGTACACGCACATGTACACTGAGATGCAGCCGCCCCTTCTTCTCCCCTCAAGAGCTTCTCAGGTTGATGTTAGTTTCTCAGGCCCATCAAGACACTGCCTATTTCTTGGAGTTGTTTCAAGGGTCAGAGTCAGAAATACATGTTCGTAAGTCATCTTGTCAGCTCTGCTATATTCTTTACATCCATTGCCTCTAGTGTTATTGTGAGGATTAATTAAATGAGTTGATTCACATGAGGCACTTAGGAGAGTGTCTGGAATACAGCACGTTTTACAACTGTTAGCAGTAATTATTATTTGTCATCATCATCATTAATATGCAGAATAAGTCTATGAAAATGAGTATATTATCTCATTATTATCTCATATTATATTATCTCATTATCTCTAATTATTCAGAATAATTAGATTATTAGATTAGATTAGATTAGATTCAGAGAAGAAAAGTAAACCTGGCAAGAGGTTGAGCCAGGCTTCAGTCACCTTTAAGTCTATTTGATCTGCAAAGAGTGTGCTTTTTCTATTCTTTTTATCAGTGGCCCTTTTCTACTCCCACTTCACAATCTGATTGGCTCAGGAAAATCTGTAAGATATTGAAGGCTTTTTAACTCACTTCAGGAGGTGGATGACCACAACTTTCTCTGTGCTTCAATTTGATCTCTTGTCTGTAAGATAAAGGTAACTTTGATGTTCTTTTCTAGTATAAAAGACTGAATTAGAGGATAAGCGATCAAGCACAACTCTTGTTTCTCCAGGTCACAGCAACTTGAATGGGGACAATCTGGAGACGTGGATGACAGCAGCAGTGGGGCCAAAATTATCCTTCATCCCCGCCACTCCATGCAACAGTATTATTGGATGTCAAGACTATTCTCATTTTTTCCCTGTCTTTTGTGTATCAACTGGAGTCTGGACAGAAAAACAGAAGCCACTCCAAGTATGCAAAGTGGGGAAAGGATTAATACAGGAATTAAAGATTGGGCAAACAAAAGTCAGCAAGAACAACTTTAGGAAACTTTGAAGTTCAGACTCATGCTACAACCAGTAGTTTCAGCTTCCAACAACGCTGATACTGGTGATTTTTAGGTGAACAGCAGAAAGCTGTAGGAAAAACCCAAACCACTTCTGCTGTCCCCAAACACTTTCCAGTAACTACTGTGACAACCAGTGGCTTCTCCTCCATTACTTTCCAAATCTCATGGAATTGCTTCTCACTGGTGGAATCCAACTGGACTCTCACTTGCAATGGAGTGGAAGAATTGTCATTTCTCAGCTTTGTGCTCCTGGGAATGGGGAAGAGGATAGAGACAGGGGTAGTACTAAGTATTAACAAATTACACGTGGTACACTGTGTCTGTTTTGTTCAACATCACTGAGTAAAAACTCAACATATGTTGACTGAATTAATAATTCCAAGAGGGTCCCAGGTCATGAACAGGACTATTTAGTGGGAATTAAGATTCTATTGCAGCCTCGTTCAGTGATGTTACGTGCTCCATAGCCTGATAATACCCTACACGTGCTATCAGCCTGTCATTGACTTATTATGGAATCATGACAACATTGTATTTCTTCATCTTCCACTGAGGTGGGTCATGTCACTTCTTCGGTTGTCACTGATGCAAGTGTAAATCTGATCATGTAAGTCTGCTTCTTAAAAGTAACACTTCAGTGGCTGCCTATTGCCTTTAGAATAAAATCTGAACACTTTATCATGACTTCCAAGACTCTGCATTATCTGGGCTCTTCCCAGCTCTCCAGCTTAACCGTTTCTACTCCCTTCCTCTCTCACTACACACAGGCCACATTGGCCTTTCAGTTCATCAAATGGGGCAAATTCTTCCTTGCCTCAGGATCTATGCCTAAGATGGTGCCTAGAAGGCTCTTTGCCCCAGCTCTGCCCCACTTTTATTTGACCAGGTGCTAGAACCCTTCAATGCTAAACTACATATCACTTTCTCAAAGAGGTCTTCACTTGCCACTTCATCTAAAGGAGATAATTCCATTTAGTGTTCTCTCTCTGGGATTTTTTCCCCCTCTTCTGGTACTTATCACTATTCTATAGGAGGTATAAAATCACATTGCATTCAGTTGTACACCCAGCCCAGCACAGTGCCTGGCAACTAATATGCACTCAATAAATAAATGCTGAAATTCTTTACAGGCTCCTCATAAAGTGATTTTACAGAATGCTCAAATTATGTTTCACTTTCTAAATTTCCCATCAGCTTTTGGCTTTTAAACCTGAGACAAGCCAAAAGACATTTGAGAGGAATAGACTTACTACCAAAGGCACCGGTTACCATTAATAATCCAACTGGATCCCAAGCACTCATTGGTCTTTCCTGCCTCCAGATGACCTCCTTTCCACCCAAAGTATGTCCCAAGAAGCCAGGGAGAGACTCCGTCATCTCTCTTGCTCAAAGGTTTTAATACCATTTCATTGTATTACTATTTCTCTCAGGAGGTTCATCTTGTTCTCCTGCAGTTAGAACCCTGGTGGCTGACCTTGACATGGTAAGTTAGGTATGCCTCTGCTCACTGGCCATATTTTCCTCTCAGTCTCTGTATGCAAACACAGAAATACATAGTATACAACTGGGAACAGTGTCGGAGGTCATACATTGGTTCCCTAAATCTTATCAGTGACCAATTGCTTTAATTTCTCAAAGACAAATGAATAAATATTCCAAGCCAAGAATAGTGTCTGGTATTAGAGGCACTCAATAAATGTATGCTGATTATATGAATATAGATAAAGAAACTGATACTTAAATAGATTAAGGGACTTGCCTGAAGTCACACAGCCTGTTGGTATTGAGCCAAAATTCTAATCCAAAAAGGACACAATGTAAGAGGGATTGTGAAACAAGACTGCTCTGTGAGCAGTGCTCCCAAGTTTATAGGGCTGAGAACCCACTGCCCATAGGCCAGTAGGAGACAGGATAGGACAATATCTATTAAGACTAAAAATGTCTGAAGAAATAAGATCAGAGCATAAATAAATGAAATAGAGACCAAAAAAACAATAGAAAGATTAATTAAACTAAGAGTTGGTTCTTTGAAAAGGTAAACAAAATTTACAAACCTTTATCCAGACATCAAGAAGAGGGCCCAAATCAATAAAACCAGGGGGAAAAAAGGAGAAGTTACAGCCAATACCACAGAAATGCAAAGGATCATAAGAGATTACCAGAAACAATTGAACACCAAAAAATGGACACTTTGCCAAGATAGAACCAGGAAGAAATAGAAAATATGAACATATCAACTACCAGTAATAAAACTGAATGATGAATTAAAAAAAAAACTGGATGACTTCACAGGTTAAATTTACCAAATGTTTAGAGAAGAGTTAATGCCTATTCTTCTCAAACTATTCCAAGAACTTGGAGAGGAAGGAAAGCTTCTTAACTCATTCTATGAGGGGCCAGAATCATCTTAATACCAAAACTAGACAAAGATATCACACAAAAAAGAAAATTATAGGCCAGTATCACTGATAAACATGGTGCCAAAATCCTCAACAAAATACTAACAAACCAAATTCAACAATACATTAAAAGGATCTTAGACCATGATCAAGTGGGTTTAATATCAGGGATGCAAGGATGGTTCAGTATCCACAAACCAATCAGTGTGATATACCACATTAACATATTAAAGAATAAAAATCATATGATCATCTCAATAAATGCATAAAAAGTTTTTGATGAGATTTAACATCTATTTATGATAAAAAAAAATTCTCTCACAAAGCAGCTATAGAGAGAATATACCTGAACTATTATAATAAAGGCCATGTATGACCAGCTCATAGCCAAAATTATACTCAACAGTGAAAAGCTGAGAATATTTCATTTAAGATCAGGAACAAGACAAGGATGCCCACACTCACCATTTGTATTCAACATACTGTTGGAAGTCCTAGCCACAGCACTCAGACAATAAAAAGAAATGAAAGGAATCCAAATGGGAGAGGAAGAAGTAAAACTGTTACTGTTTGCAGATGGCATGATACTATACACAGAAAATCCTAAAGATACCACACACACACACAAAAATACTAGAACTCATCAATAAATTCAGTAAAGTTGCAGAGTATAAAATTAATATACAGATGTCTGCCACACTTCTATTTCCTAACAAGAAACTATCAAAAAAGAAATTAAGAAAACAATCCCATTTACAAGCACTGCAAAAGAATAAAAATAAGTCTAACTAAGGCGGTAAAAGAATGGTACTCAGAAAATTGTAAGACACTGTTGAAAGAGATTGAAGGCAGCACAAACAGATGAAAAGATAGCCCATGCTCATAAATTGGAAGAATTAATATGATTTAAAAGAGCATACTACCCAATGTAATCTACAGACTCAATGCAATCCCCAGCAAAATATCAATGGCATTTTCACTAGAAGAAATAATTCTAAAATTTGTATGGAAACACAAAAGATCCCAATAGTCAAAACAATCTTAAGAAAGAAAAGTAGAACTAGAAGTATTATGCTCCCTGATTTCAAACTATACTTCAAAGTTATAGTAATCAAAACAGTATGGTTCTGCACAAAAACAGACACATAATTCAGTGGGAAAAAGATATCCTAGAAGTGAACCCTGGTGGCTCAGACGGTAAAAGTGTCTGCTTACAATGCGGGAGACCCGGGTTTGATCCCTGTGTTGGGAAGATCCCCTGGAGAAGGAAATGGCACCCCACTCCAGTACTCTTGCCTGGAAAATCCCATGGACAGAGGAGCCTGGTAGGCTACAGTCCATGGGGTCGCAAAGAGTTGGACACGACTGAGTGACTTCACTAGAAGTGAACCCACATTTTTATGGGTAATTAAAGAAGGCAAGAATACATGATGGAGAAAAGACAGCTTCTTTAATAAATGGTGTTGGGAAAACTATACAGCTACATGCAAAAGAATCAAACTGGCTTACTCTCTTAAAGTACAAAACTCAAACTAGATTCCTCTCTCAAAGCACAAAAATAAATTTGAAATGGATTAAAGACTTAAGACTTGAAACCACAAAACTTCTAGAAAAAACCATAAGCTCTTTGGCATCAGTCATGGTAGAATTTTTTTTTTTCTTTGTATATGTCCCCTCAGACAATGGAAACAAAACCAAAAATAAACAAATGGGGCTATATCAAACTAAAAAGCTTTTGCATAATGGAGAAAACTATCAACAAAATGAAAAGTCAACCTACTAAATGGGAGTGAGTGGAAGGAGATATTTGCAAAAAAATATATCCAATAAGGGGTTAATATCATACACAAACCACACATACACACACACATATATATATAACTTACACAATTCAACATCAAAAATACAAACAACCCAACCAATTGAAAATGGGCAGAGGATCTGAACAGACATTTTTCCAAACAGGCACATGAAAAGATGCTTAATATCACTAATCATCAGGGAAATGCAAGTCAAAACCTCAATGAGAAATTATCTCATACTTGTCTGAATGGCTATTATCAAAAAGACAACAAACAACAAGTGCTTGGAAGGACGTGAAGAAAAGAGAACTCCCACCCAGGCACTGTGGGCAGAACTGTAATCTGGTGCAGCTCCTATGAAACTCAGTATGGAGATTCCTTTAAAAATTAAAAACAGAACTACCATATGATCCAGCAATTCCACTCCTGGGTATTTATTTGAAGAAAAGGAAACAACTAATTCAAAAAGACATATGAACCCCTATGTTCACTGCAACCTTTTTTTACAACTGCCAGGATATGGAAATAACTTAAGTGCCCAGAAACAGATGAATGGATAAAGAAGATATATATAAGGGAAAATTACTCAGCCATAAAAAAGAATGAAATCTTGCCATCTGTGACAACCTGGATGAACCTAGAGGATATTAAATAAAATAAGACACGCAGAGATAGACAAGTGCTATCTGACTTCACTTATTATGTGGAATCTAAAAAACAAAGCAGGAGACACAGAAATAAAGAATAGATTTTTGGACATAGTGGGGGAAGGAGAAGGTGAGATAATTTGAGAGAACAGCATTGAAACATATTGCCTGGAAAATCCCATGGACAAAGGAGACTAGGGGGCTACAGTCTATAGGCTCACAAGAGTCGGACATGACTCAGTGACTAAACCACCACCACCATATACATTACCATATGTAAAACAGAGAGCCAGTGGGAGTTTGATGTATGATGAAGGGAATCCAAAGCTGGTGCTCTGTGACAATCTTGAGGGACGGGGTAGGGAGGGAGGTGGAAGTGGGGATCAAGAGGGAGGGGACACATATATCTATGGTTGACTCATGTTGATGTATGGCAAAAAGCATCACAGTATTGTAATTATCCCCCAGTTAAATAAATAAATAAATTTTTTTTTTTTAAAAAGCAAATGAATAAACAGAAACGGATTCCTATATACAGAGCAAAAACAGGTAGTTGCCAGAGAAGAGGGTTGGGGCAGGTGAGGAGGAACTGGTAAGGGAGATTAAGTACAAAATTCTAGCTGTAAAATAAGTGAGTCACAGATACGAAGTGTACAGTGAGGAGACTATAGTCAAGAATCGTGCAGTATCATTCTATGCAGACATATTGTACCTAGGCTTATCATGGTGACCATTTTAGTATATATAGAAATATCAAATAATAGAAACTAACATGGCATTGTAGCTCATGGCACTAAAAGCAAACAAACTCATACAAAAGAGATCAGATTTGTGGTTACCAGAGGCAGCGTTTTGGGGGGAGGAGAAACTGGATGAAGGCAGTTAAAAGGGACAAACTTCCAGTTGTAAGATAAGTATAAGGGATATAATATACAACATAATAAATATAATTACTGCTGTATGTTATATATTGACTCCTGGGTCAGGAAGATCCTCTGGAGAAGGGAACAGCTTTCTACTTTATTATTCTTGCCTGGAGAATTCCATGGACAGAGGAGCCCGGCAGGCTGTAGTCCATGGGGTGGCAAAGAGTCAGACACAACTGAGCAACTTTCACTTTCACTGTGTTATATATGAAAGTTGTTAAGAGAGGAAATCCCAACAGTTCTCATCATAAGGAAAAAATTTTTTTCTACTTCTTAAATTTTGCATCTATAAAAGATGATGGATGTTCATTAAACTTGTGATAATTATTTCATGATGTATATATAATGTATATAATTATTTCATGATGTCTTCATAATGATGTCGAATCATTATGTTGTATACCGTAAACATATACAGTGCTATATGCCAGTTATAGCTCAATGATTAACTGGAAGTGCAAAAAGACTGGAAAGACCTAGGTCTTGTGGGCTCTTTTAAGAACCTTTATTGATGTTTGAAATGCTTCTCACATTTATCATGGTGCCATGGTGGGTTTGTGGGACGGTCACATGTACTAAGGACTGACTTAAATGTCAAAGTCGTTGTTTTTGTCACCCACTGTTTCCTTTGAGTGTCTAGCAGATGTTAGTCAGGGCTATGCAGCTGGAAGAGCCTTCTAACCTCAGGGTCTCAGGAGAAGAAAATTTGAGCCTACTGCCTCTGAGTCTGGATATGTTTCACTGTCTATTACCGACGGCGGGACAGCCACACCCCAGTAAGTGAAAAGCCCTAGGCCTTGTACCAGTTTGCAATTTGATAAATGAGGTATTCTCCACTGAGCTTTCTTTGCAAACTAGCAATGTCTGACCAGTCTGAAACCTTACAGTAAAGTCCTAGAACGTCAATGCTGGAATAGGGAAGAGCTGACTGACTCACGTCCCTAACTTCACAGATTTGGACCTGAGCTCAAGAGAGGTAAGAGGATTCTCCCCAAACCACAACCAGTATGGAGGAAGAACTAGGAAGAAATCCCACCCTATCTCCTGGTGCTTCCCTACCACACCTTCTACATCTGGAAATGAAACACAGGAAGCATTTGTTTCTGTTCAGTTCCATCCATACATGTCTTGAGCACCTAACAGGAGCCAAGCAGCATGGAAGGGTGCAAAGACAAAGCCATGGTCAAACACAACTCCTTCAGGAGCTCTGAATTTGGTGAGTTCTGTCCCTGTGGTCATTTTCATGCTAAGTTGCTTCAGTTATGTCTGACTCCATGGCCTGTAGTCCGCCAGGTTCCTTTGTGCATGGGATTCTCTAGCCAAAAATACTGAAGTGGGTTGCCATTTCCTCCTCCAGGGGATCTTCCCAACCCAGGGGTCAAACCCAGGTTTCCAGCATTGCAGGCAGATTCTTTACCATCTGAGCCCCCATGGAAGCAAGAACTCTATACATTACCTTATTTTACCCTCAAGCAGCCCTCCATGATAAGAATTATCCTATCTCCATTTTACAAATGATTTGAGAGGCTAAATTACCTATGAAGAGGCTGAGCTTAGACATGAATTCAGGTCTTCCTACCAGACCACACTGTGACGCTAGGTTTTTCCTCTCATCACTTCCCCCTCATCCCTGCAAATTCTCACATGCCTTTGACAAATAAGTTCCCCTCCCCAAATACATACCATCAAAATCCCTATTTATCATCCTAGGGAACCTGAATTCCATGTGGAAGTTTCTTGTTCTCACTTTTAAACTCCTAGTCCCCACTTCTCCATGCCTCCTGTTTCATAAGGTCTACCTGTGTCTGAAGCCACACTCGCAACTGCTCAGCTCGCCTTACCTCCCTAAATGCACTGTACTCCACGACTGAGACCTGGACTGAATGCTCAGACTCCACCCCCTACTGTCTCCACCACAAGACAGACAGCCTGGTATTTCTGTCGCCTCTATTAACAGAAGAGGTAACCGGAACCCAGCAAAGCATCCTCTCACAACAGGAAGTGCTGGACCCCCACACCTCTACTCCTCAGGGTTCCTGCTCCCTGACCTCCTCGCACCTCCCTGTGTGTGGTTTCTACATCATGTTACACGTGATTTTTTCTTCCGTCTCCACAGGGAATCTATCAGTCCAATCCATTCCTTCACTCCTTCCAGTTAAATACGTCACTCTATTTGATCTTAGTCAAGCTGCCTGATGGAGCCCCATATCCCCAAGTCCTGCCTGGTAAACTCTTCTTCCCAAAGTCAGCTCAGACATCAGCTCCTCTGTGAGGCCTTCCCAGGCACAGTGAATTCCTCCTCCTTCAAGGTTCCTGCAGCTTGTTTATTATAGCACTCAACACACCATGTCATTGGAAATCTAGTCTATTTCCTAAACAAAAGCATCTTAACTCTTGGGACACTTTCAAGTCAATTTTGCAATCCGTAATCTCTAGCCCAGAGGCTGGCACACAGGAAATGTTCAATAAATATCCCCTGAGTATTGCTTGTCTAGATAGACCTGTGGAGAACTAGTACCAAACAGTAGAAGGTTCCACTTTCTCAGAGGCAGAGGGAACAACTTCTTTCATCAGTGGGGCCCCACTGTGCTTACAGTCACAGCGCTGTAAGCACGGCTCGAGCCACCCTGGGCTGGGGTCAGTTCCCAGTTCCGGGAGATTCCTAAGCTTGGGATAACAATGTGCTGGCGGAGAGCTGGGGCTCAGGCTGCACTAGATGTTCTGAGGTCCCCTCTACTCCAAAGACTATATATGATAAGGGAGAAGTTGGTTAAAAGATCAAAAGACAGATAGGAAAAGGTGTGGACAGAGGAAGGTGGAGGTGAAAGAGCCACGAGCCAGAAGATAAAGATTTAGTGAGGAAAGGGAGGCTGAAAACTGGGGAAAGGAGACTGGAGGGACTGGCAAGAAGAAGGACAAAAAGAGGGAGACAGGTGCGTGGACACTGGGCATGATCAGATTCCCAAGATCCCGTGCCATAAGGACAAAGTCATCCAGAAAACTAAAACTGAAATGCTGAAAGCTGCTGCTCTTAAAAATCAGTCCAAAATGGACTTAATGCATCTCCCACCCAAACAGGAAACTAAATCCTCAGAAAATCAGCTGCAGCTGACAAAAACCAAGACGCGGAAGAACACAGTTACAGCACTTACTGCGTGGCGCCATCTGGTCCTTCCCATGTGCCGTGGGCTGGCCAGCCCCGAGTCAGCACGCCGGAGCATCAGTCCTTAAGCAACAAGGAGCCAAGGGAGGGCAGACAACTTCCCAGCTCTGGTGCCCCAATGGCTCCATAATCCGTCTAACCTCTTCACCCAAAACTTACTGCACGTTATAGGTGGTGACACTGCAGGCTGAGCTCTGGGACCAGACCAACTTCTGAACAGGAAATAACAGGAGACCTGCTCTCCTGTCACCTTGGGGCTACAGGCCGTGCTCTAACTTCATACCCTTATTCTTATCGACCAGCAACCATCTGGTGCCCCAAGCAATGCTTATCTAGTGTCACACCGGGGCTTAAATCTGTACCTATAACTAAACTACATTATGACGAATAAGTTATGTAATGTTTGTACCTTAGATGTCTTATCTGTGAAATGGGGGTAATGATGACAATATACTTTATGTGGTGATTTGATGATTAAATGAAAAAATACATAGTGAGCATCCAATAAAACATCTATTCTCTTAACCTTTGCTAAAAATCAAATAGAACATATGTCTGTAACTTTTAGAAGAGAGTATATCTGGTATGCCACTATAAAAATATTTAGCTCTTGTGTCTTTTATGAGACAATGGGTAACTGAGAAAGTCCTTATTCAAAAAAATAAAATAATAAACTATAGCCAAAAAAATAGGATCCTGAGTGTCACAGAGTATCCAGATACTGAATCAGATCCTTTATGTAGATTATCATATCAGTTCCTCAAAATAACCCAGTTAGGTTAAATATCCCCATTGGCAATAAGGAGACCAAAGCTCAGAAAGATTAAATCATTTTTCAAAAGAGTGGCAGGGCCTGGGTTCAAACACAGGCTGTCCAGCTCCAGTGTCCATAATACACTGCATCCAGGAATGGGGTTTTGTTCCCCCATCCCTGAAGCCCTGCCCTCATGCCCATTCCTCTCACACTCGGGCCTGCTTTGCTCGCTGTTGTCTTCCCTAGGCCTGTTGCCCTGCCAGATTCTCCTTCCAGGGCCATGCCCTGGCACCTTGCTCCAGTCCCCTGGTAAATGCCCCATCGATCTACCAAGGCACCTACCTGGCATCTCCTGTTCCATGCTTCACCACTGCAGAGGCCAGCCTGCCTGTCTTTTTATTGCCAGCTCCAGAAACCTGCCCCCATCACCATACAGAGGTTAACCTCTGCATCTTGCTGTCCACAGCAGGTCTGTCCTGCCCCTCACGGAACTGGTTTTCACGGACACTGAGATACCTAAATGCATCCCCAGAACAGTGACTGACCCGCTGGCTGAATCAACTTCCTCTCTGCAGATACCTAACTTGTGAGAACCCCAATCCTACAATGCACTTCATCTTCACATATCACTCACATATCAAGGTAATTGGACCGTACAGAAAGGGAGACCACAGCCCTGGGTCTGGCACTCCTCGGGCTCCAGCCCTCTGAGGGTAGGGATTCCGGGGGGAGAGCAGAGGTGCTGGGGTTTCCTTTATCTTGCAGCTCTGCACCATCCTTGTTGCTGCACAGCAAGGCTTGCTCTCACGTCTGCACCCTAACCCGTGTGTGAACCTACATTCTGACAGCTGACACAGAATGCAGGTTCACACACAAGTTAGGATGTGTGTGTGTGTGCACATGTGAGTGTGTTTAACAGCCTGCAACGGCCCTGCTCACTCTCCCTGGGCTCAGATTAACCCATACCACCACACAGGACAGAGGGAGGGCCCAGAGAGGGCTGGGCAGAGAATAAAGATACAGACAAGAACCCAGTGACGATGGCCACTAAAGCAGTTTCATTTCCACAACACTCCTTCGGTCAATTGTTTCAACTCCAACTCCACAGAGTTGAAGAGTAAGGGGACTGCGGTGGGAGGGACACTGAGGAAGTGGTCAAAGGGTGGCAGGAAGCACTTCCTTTCACAGGTCTCAGGGGCAGAAGCTAAGTATTATGACCTCTCGGTTCAAACATCTCTTCTCCTGTCCCATAGCCCCTTTCTCCAGTTTATAGACACGTATTTTCTGTTTTCTCCACTTTTTTTCATATCTTCCTGTACCTATGTGCTGTCTTCCCTCTTGAAGAGAGATCCCTGTGCTCACAGCCATGGAGCTGGAACTGAAATTCATCTTAGCATCCAGCCATCAGTTCATTCTTTCTTTCTTTCACTCTCTATCTAGCATGGACCTGCCTTGGGTTTCAACAGTGTGATCATCCAGTATAACTTCTTAGTTGTCCAGTTGGAAATCTGAGATAAAAGAGCTTTCCAAACTGAAATGAGCATCGTGGCTGGCAGTATTTCATTTCTATTAATGAAATATCTCAGAATGATTAAACATGAAATAGACACAATTTCTTGTTTCCTGTGCACAAATGTCTCTCTCCCTTCCTGTCTCATATCCTCCATGTTTAGGCACACAGCAGGCATCTGCTCATTTTGTGGGCAGTTTCATGTCACAAGGTCAGTGGACAATTGATAGTTGGTTGACTGTGTCCCAGAAACTAAGCCTAGCCCACATTGGATCTGAAGATATCCGTGACTTAGGACATCTCTTGTCCTGAAAGAAGTGTTGAGCATTATTGTCACTCACATTCCTCTTCTTCAATCTAGCAGAAAGGAGTTTTTAAAATTTAATCTTGCAGTGCTTAAGTTTTGTCATATACAAATATGGAGGAGGTATAACCCAGAGTATTGTAGACTTGAATGTCAGCCCAAAATCAAATACTTCAGAAATAAAGTGCAGTACACTAGAGATAAAACATCCAAAACCTAACATTAGAGATAAGAGAACGGACGCCCAGAAAAGAAGTGAATTACTCCATAATTAAGAGCATTATGGATTTTGAGTGTCTACCAAAAATCAAATACTTCAGAAAGAAAATGGAGTACCCCAGAGAGAAAATGTCCCAAACCTAATATTTATAGATGAGAAAACGGAAGACCAGGAAAGAAGTGAATTACTCAGTCTCACCCAGGTTGTGAGTGGCAGAGTCAGGGCCAAAACCTCCAGTCTCCCAGCATTCGTCAAGGCCAGGTATATCCGACTACGTGCTCCAAACACCCTGATCACCCTGGATATGGGGCTCCATCCACATGACATATTGGTTCCATTCAGATAAATCTATAATGATCTTTTGTTCCCAGATGGTTTCAGAAACTTTGTTTGTCCTCACTGAGGAGCACAGATTGTGCTTCTTGATTATTTCACTGGATAGGAAAAAAAAAACGAAATGGTATTTTCCCTCTTGATGAACACCCTCTACAAGAAAATATCCAGCTTTCTTAAAAAAAAAAATACCAGCTTTTAAATGGAACCAGGATGGTATTGAGGAATGGGAGACACAATTTTAGGAGCCCAGCCCTTAAAGCTTAGATGGAAAGACATGTTTCTAGAGAACACTCTTGCATGTAGGAAGGATGCAGAAATCTTTACAGAGTACCTGCACTTTTTCACTGTAATGTAATTCACTCTGTAATCATCACCCCATTTTTGGTAACAACAGTCCAATTTTCTTTGAGAAATTTTCCACCCTCTCTGTCTCTGTGATTCAGTTGTAGCTGATTCCACCCGGATGCCATCGTACTCCAGGGATGGACTCAGGACTCAGACTTGGTCAGTAAACCATGAGTTTTAGTGGCCTTAGTGACTGGGTCAGAGCTGGCCAAGTGCCACAAGCTAGGCCATTACTGAGCAGCTCTGGAACCTTACTGGAGCTATTAGGAAAGAAGTACTCTTGCTCTTCAGGGGTTATTTGTAACATAGAGAGGAGGCCTAGACCTGCTTGTCTACTCATCTATGTGGTAGTGTTTAAGAAAGCAAAGCTGAGAGGGGGGCAAAGGTAAGTACCTGAGGATATTACCAGAGTATCTGATTCTAGGGGCCCTTACTCTTGGAGATCTACCCCTAAATTTTATAAACTGCAAGGGCCATAAAATTTTATTTTTAAGTCCAAACCTATTTGAATTGGGTTTCTGTCACTTAAAACCAAAACAGACCTAATAAACCCATAACAAGAAGGGTGGATGAATGGACAGAGTTGGAGCAGAGGAAATATTTCATTGAGGAGGTTAACTCTGGGGTGGGACTTGAAGAATTATCTCCACTGATTTAATTTGATGTCTTTAAAAAAAAGTTTGGGTCCATTCAACTGAACATTCATATGAAGCAAGGAAACAATTCAAGAGAAAGTGCAAATCTCTGTGGCTGCTTAAAAAGAGTAGGATCTGTAATGAAAGGGCAGTGACAGTGTTTGGGGCAACTGGCCTAAGTCTTGCCAGTCCGTGAGAAGAGGAAAGGTCAACACTGCCCGAAAAATGAGGGCTGCCAGGTGGCAGAGCAGAGCTCACCAGAAGAGCAGGGCTCATCCTGAGCTGACAGAGAGACCTCCACCCACCTAACCTTCCAGTGAAATTCAGTGTGAGAACATGAAACTGCTTTTCATGAGGTTTCACCTCCTCTAACTCCCACAATGCTTTCCAGGTCCCCAGAACATAATTTGTATTTTAGAGGCACCTGAAGACGTCTGAATCAGGGTTCATCATCAGCCACATTTTCTCTATTGCTCAAAACCCAAGTTTGTTTTTTTTTTAATAAAAGCTATCCCCGATCTCAAGGTCCTTCCTTTTCTATGACTTCTGTCCCTCCCTGTGTTTATCCAGAACAAACAGGGTGGACATTAGTCCTTTGATAAAAGCACAACATTAGACCTTCATGACTGACTGCAATCCTACTTTTTGGGCAGATGGCTTGAATTCTCATTGCCCTTCCTGATTGATTTCCTGATAATCATCAGTCCCACTTCCCTCCTCCCCAACCCCCCGCATCTGAAGTCGAGAGAAAAAACAAATTAGACTGAGGTGCCACCATAAAGCCAGGAATCAATCAGTCATTCCATCAACAGCTCCGAGCACTTGGCACTACAAACCACCGTGGGCATACAGTGGACACAAGCTACACCCTGTCCTCAGGGAATTTACACAGTAAACCACCAGTGGGGGGACCTTTTGTGTAGCTCTCAGATTATAAAACGGCTATAAAAGTTGGGGGCAGTCAAAAGACTTCACAGTGATGTCATGATGTCATCGATTAGTTATGATTTCATAAAATACTAACTTAAAAAAATATATATAATATGCATGCATGCACAAATGTGTTTGTATATACTTATATATGATGTATAGCACTCATTCTATTGAATATTCCTAATAATTAAACAATATCAAATGGTAAAAAAAAAAAAACATGATACATTTCTGAAGCCATGTCATACTGTGTGTTCTAACAACCGCATTTATTTAAAACATTTTTAAAAGATCTCCTGGCCATCTCCTTCCCTGAATGGGGACAGTGCTGGTGGCTGGTTACCCGCAGTGGGCCCGGGAAAGGAGCACATCTCAGAGCCCCTTGGCTCCTCTCTTCATCACTGAGCTCCTACGTGTGACGCCCTCACCACCCACCTCAGGGAGGCAGACAGAGCAAGCCAGTCCTCCAGCTCAGGCTCCCCGTGGTTAGAAAAGCCGCGCTGAAGCAGAGAAGTCCTCATGTAACAGTAACTGCATTACAGGTGTGATAAATATTCTAGACACCTTAAAATTAGTGTTGTATTAAAAAGGAGTAAATCCTACTTGGACTGAGGGTGGAGGAATGGACAGAGCTGGGAGCAGAGGAAATACTTCATTGAGGAGGTTTACTCTGACATGGGACTTGAAGAATTACCTTCACTCATTTAACCTGATGTTTAAAAAAAAAAAAGTTTGGGTGCATTCAACTTAAAGCTCATAGGAAGCAAATAAACAATTGAAGAGAAGACAAACTGCAGATTTGATCTGTGACCCGAATCTCCCTTGCTCAGTGTGATCAGAACCCCTGGACAGTCCTGCCAGCCTGGCTCTGCCCATTCCCCAGCAGCGAGGTCAGTGGCAGCTGCAACCCTGACTGTCCCATCCATGACTAGCCCTCCTCTTCCAACGTAAGGCACACACAAGTAATGCCCATCGGTGAGCCTTTCCCTGCTGCCACCCTTTCAAGGCACAAGCTTCCCAGCCAGCTGCCCAGCTGCCCAAGGCCACTCCTTCCTCCTCCCCTCACCCGGGGTTCAAGCCTGGTCACTTTCTTCTGGGGCGGCTCTGACACAGCTTGAAAGTCAGGGTTTCCAGAGATGAGACACATCAGAGGCTGCTCTGCCCACAGCCCTCTGTGGTCTGGCTCCAGATCTCAGGTGTTCCAGAGTGCAGTGGAACAAGAGTGTGCTCCACTCAAGAAACAGAAAATCAGCCCTCATCTTGTTCCAGGGGTGGCAGCACACGGGCAGAGGGAGCCCCAACCCTGCGTCTTCTAGAAAACCGAGCCAGCCTCTAGGCACCGGCACTGGGGTTCTCAGAATTTTAGACAAAGGATGCTTTAACCACGGAAACTCAGGCGGCGGCAGCCAGATGCGACCACAGCGCGCAGCAAGTCAGACGCGCTGGTCAGAGGCGGAGCTGTGCCAGGAGCAGCGATCAGTGTTTGATGCTTGTCAGTCATAAATATGCATCCTGTTTACCTAAGTCATACCGAGTAAGTACACATGGTTAAGTCCTAGCCTGTTGGCACAGGACATATGTTCTTCATCTTATGTGTGTGGTGTGTGTGTGAATATGCAAATATGAACGTGCAAATGTGATATGTGAATGTGCAAATGATGGGTACACTAGTATCTGTTTCACAACCAGGGAAAGTCAGCTTTGCCTCCTTTGACTCACTAATACAAGACAGTATTTTACACTCATTAAGAAGCTGCCCCTAAACCAAAGGACACAAACAATGTGTGTCCTTTAACCTGGTTTTTTAGGTAACCACATGCACCATTCTGTGATTTGACAGCAGAAAAAAATGCTTTTCTTACTGGGAAAGAGCATGAAGAAAAGAGAGCAGGATTCTCCTCCCACCCGGCAACTCCCTTACTAAAGACCTTCACAAAGATGTCCCTTTGATTGTCAAATATTTATAAAATATTAAGGAAATACCAAGAGATACCAAGGGAACATTTCATGCAAAGATGGGCTCCATACAGGACAGAAATGGTATGGACCTAACAGAAGCAGAAGATATTAAGAAGAGGTAGCAAGAATTCACAGAAGAACTGTACAAAAAAGATCTTTATGACCCAAATAATCACGATGGTGTGATCACTGACCTAGAGCCAGACATCCTGGAATGTGAAGTTAAGTGGGCCTTAGAAAGCATCACTACGAACAAAGCTAGTGGAGGTGATGGAATTCCAGTTGAGCTATTTCAAATCCTGAAAAGATGATGCTGTGAAAGTGCTGCACTCAACATGCCAGCAAATTTGGAAAACTCAGCAATGGCCACAGGACTGGAAAAGGTCATTCCAATCCCAAAGAAAGGCAATGCCAAAGAATGCTCAAACTACCACACAATTGAACTCATCTCACACGCTAGTAAAGTAATGTTCAAAATTCTCCAAGCCAGGCTTCAGCAATATGTGAACCGTGAACTTCCTGATGTTCAAGCTGGTTTTAGAAAAGGCAGAGGAACCAGAGATCAAATTGCCAACATCCGCTGGCTCATGGAAAAAGCAAGAGAGTTCCAGAAAAACATCTATTTCTGCTTTATTGACTATGCCAAAGCCTTTGACTGTGTGGATCACAATAAACTGTGGAAAATTCTGAAAGAGATCGGAATACCAGACCACCTGATCTGCCTCTTGAGAAATCTGTATGCAGGTCAGGAAGCAACAGTTAGAACTGGACATGGAACAACAGACTGGTTCCAAAGAGGAAAAGGAGTACGTCAAGGCTGTATATTGTCACCCTGCTTATTTAACTTATATGCAGAGTACATCATGAGAAAGTCTGGGCTGGAAGCAGCAGAAGCTGGAATCAAGATTGCCGGGAGCAATATCAATAACCGCAGATGAGACCACCCTTATGGCAGAAAGTGAAGAGGAACTAAAAAGCCTCTTGATGAAAGTGAAAGAGGAGAGTGAAAAAGTTGGCTTAAAGCTCAACATTCAGAAAACGAAGATCATAGCATCCGGTCCCATCACTTCATGAGAAATAGATGGGGAAACAGTGGAAACAGTGTCAGACTTTATTTTGGGGGGGCTCCAAAATCACTGCAGATGGTGACTGCAGCCATGAAATTAAAAGATGCTTACTCCTTGGAAGGAAAGTTATGACCAACCTAGATAGCATATTCAAAAGCAGAGACATTACTTTGCCAACAAAGGTTCGTCTAGTCAAGGCTATGGTTTTTCCTGTGGTCATGTATGGATGTGAGAGTTGGACTGTGAAGAAGGCTGAGCATCGAAGAATTGATGCTTTTGAACGGTGGTGTTGGAGAAGACTCTTGAGAGTCCCTTGGACTGCAAGGAGATCCAACCAGCCCATTCTGAAGATCAGCCCTGGGATTTCTTTGAAGGGAATGATGCTGAAGCTGAAACTCCAGTACTTTGGCCATCTCATGCGAAGAGCTGACTCATTGGAAAAGACTCTGATGCTGGGAGGGATTGGGGGCAGGAGGAGAAGGGGACGACAGAGAATGAGATGGCTGGATGGCATCGCTGACTTGATGGACATGAGTCTTAGTGAACTCCGGGAGTTTGTGATGGACAGTTAGGCCTGGTGTGCTGGGATTCATGGGGTCGCAAAGAGTCGGAAACTACTGAGCGACTGAACTGAACTGAACTGAAGGAAATACAGAAGTCTTCGAATGATTACACACTGTCTGGTGGGAGATACTGAAAAGTAATTATATACTTAAACCTTGTGGTGAGAGCAGGGACAGGTGCCACATAAACCAGGATGGGGGTCACCAATGTTCCATGGGCAGGGTGGGGGTCATAGAAAATATTTCAGAGGTTGTGATGGGTCTCGAGCAGCTAAGCCCCAAGGAAGGGAGGGTCATTCCCAGCAGACACAGAGCAGAACAGGAAAGCAAGGCGTGTTCTGCAGGCTGCCAGGCAGGAGCTTACCCTGCTGACTTTCCCTATGGTACTTGGTGCCATCTGTCATTTTGTACCTTTGCTTGTGTCTGTCTCCCCTAACTGGAACGTAAGTCCCCTGATGGCAGGGACTTTGTTTTGTTCTCTGCTATACCCTCAGCACCTAGAACATACTTAGAATGTAGCAGGAATCATAAACACTTGCTGACTACATGGATGTTGGCAGGAGTGTGAAATGAAACTGGACAGTCAGGCAGAGTAGCCCGCACCTCCGTGAGGGTCTTGTGTGAGTGTGGGCATGAGCTTTGAGATCTGGCGCAGCATTTACAAACTGGCAGCCCATAATTTACAGACTGCTCATACAGCTGAATATCAAAAACACAAACAACTCAATAAAGAAATTGGCAGAGGACCTAAACGGACGTTTCTCCAAAGAAGACATACAGATGGGCAAGAGGTACATGAAAAGGCAATCAACATCTCTAATTATCAGAGAGATGCAAATCAAATCTACAACGAGGTATCACCTCACATCAGTCAGAATGCCATCGTCAAAGTCCACAAACAATAAATGCTGGAAAGGGTATGGAGAAAAGGGAACCCGTTTACACCATTAATGAGAGTGTCAATCGGTGCAGTCACTATGGAGAGCAGTACAGAGGTAAAAATAGGGCCACCATGAATGTTTGCATGCTAAGTCACTTCAGTCATGTCTGACTCTTTGCAACCCTATGGACTATATAGTCCACCAGGCTTGGTTGTCCATGAGATTCTCCACACACGAATACTAGAGTGGGCTGCCATGCCCTCCTCTGTTGGAGTTGCACTGAAATAATTTTCACAAACACACAGGATTATGAGACACAGTGCAGGGAGAGCTCGTGAAAGAGTAATTCCCTGAGGAAAGTGCTGAAAGTATATTTATTAGAAGCTTATCTGACAGCTCAGTGGAGTATCACAAAGACCAGAAATCAGGAACAAAGGCAAACATCTGAGGGAAATGGAATGCACATGTACACTACTTCCTTGAGCTAAAAAGGATTATGTGGGAATCATAAGGAGCTGTTCTGTGTGCAGAACAACATCTGTAGTGGGCTGATATGTCAGCCAAAATATTTGTCTTAGGGGCATGAGAATGGCTACACAAGAAAGAGCACAGCTATAAGACAGCAGCATCAGGAAGCTTCCATCAGCCTCTTATCCTCTCCATCAGAGGGTAGAGAGAATGAAAACCACAATCACAGAAAACTAACCAAACTGATCACATGGACCACAGCCTTGTCTAACTCAGGCTGAGTTAGAAACTGAGCCATGTTGTATAGGAACACCCAAGAGATGGGTCATAGTGGAGAGTTCTGACAAAACATGATCCACTGGAGAGGGGGATGGCAAACCACTCCAGTATTCTTGCCCTGAGAAATCCATGAACAGAATGAAAAGGCAAAAAGATATGACACTGAAAGTTGAATTCCCCAAGATGGTAGGTGCCCAATATGCTACTGGAGAAGAGTGGAGAAATAACACCAGAAAGAATGAAGAGATCGGAGCCAAAGCAAAAACAGCATCCAGTTGTGGATGTGACTGGTGATAGAAGCAAAGTCCAGTGCTGTAAAGAACAATATTGCACAGGAACCTGGAATGTTAGGTCCATAAATCAAGGTAATTGGAAGCAGTCAAACAGGAGATGGCAAGAGTGAACATCAACATTCTAGGAATCAGTGAATTAAAATGTACTGGAATGGGCAATTTTAATTCAGATGACTACTATATCTACTACTGTGGGCAAGAATCACTAAGAAGAAATGGAGTAGCCCTCATAGTCAACAAGAGTCTGAAAATGAGTATATGGATACAATCTCAAAAATGACAGAATGATCTCATTTTGTTTCCAAGGCAAACTATTCAATATCACAGTAATCCAAATCTATGCCCCAACCAGTAAAGCTGAAGAAGCTCAAGTTGAATGATTCTATGAAGACCTACAAGACCTTCTAGAACTAACACCCAAAAAAAGGTATATTTTTATAATATGGGGCTGGAATGCAAAAGTAGGAAGTCAAGATATACCTGGAGTAACAGGCAAGTTTGACCTTCGAGTACAAAATGAAGCAGGGCTAAGGCTAATAGAGTTTTGCCAAGAGAATGCACTGGTCATAGCAAACACCCTCTTCCAACAACACAAGAGAAGACTCTACATATGGACATCACCAGATAGTCCATACCAAAATCAGCTTGATTATATTCTTTGCGGCCAAAGATGGAGAAGCTCTATACAGTCAGCAAAAACAAGACTGGGAGCTGACTGTGGCTCAGATCATGATCCCATATTGCAAAATTCAGACATAAATTGAAGAAAGTAAGGAAAACCACTAGACCATTCAGGTATGACCTAAATCAAATCCCGTACGATTATACGGTGGAAGTGAGAAAGAGATTCAAGGGATCAGATCTGATAGACAGAGTGCCTGAAAAACTATGGACAGAGTTCATGACATTGTACAGGAGGCAGTGATCAAGACCATCCCCAAGAAAAAGAAATACAAGAAGGCAAAATGGTTGTCTGAGGAGACCTTACAAATACCTGAGAAAAGAAGAGAAGCAAAAAAAAAAAAAAAAAGAAGAGAAGCAAAAGGCAAAGGAGAAAAGGAAAGATACACCCATCTGAATGCACAGTTCCAAAGAATACCAAGGAGAGATAAGAAAGCCTTCCTAAGTGATCAATGCAAAGAAATAGAGGAAAACAATAGAATGGCAAAAACTAGAGATCTCTTCCAAAAAAATTAGATACCAAGGGAATATTTCATGCAAAGATTGGTACAATAAAGGACAGAAAGAGTACAGACTTAACAGAAGCAGAAGGTATTTAGAAGAGGTGGCAAGAATACACTGAAGAACTGTACAAAAAAGATCTTCATGACCCAGATAACCACAATGGTGTGATCACTCATCTAGAGCCAGACATCTTGGAGTGCAGAGTCAAGTGGGCCTTAGGAAGCATCACTAAAAACAAAGCTAGTGGAGGTGATGGAATTCCAGCTGAGCTATTTCAAATCCTAAAAGATGATGCTGTGAAAGTGCTGCACTCAATATGCCAGCAAATTTGCAAAACTCAGCAGTGGCCACAGGACTGGAGAAGGTCAGTTTTCATTCCCATTCCAAAGAAAGGTAATACCAAAGAATGTTCAAACTACCACCCAATTGCACTCATCTCACATGCTTGGAAACTAATGCTCAAATTCTCTAAGCAAGACAGCAAGAGTACATGAACTGAGAATTTCTATATCTTCAAGCTGGTTTTAGAAAAGGCAAAGGAACCAGAGATCAAATTGCTAACATCCATTGGATCATAGGAAAGCAAGAGAGCTCCAGAAAATCATCTACTTCTACATTATTGACTACACCAAAGCCTTTACCTGTGTGGGTCACAACAATCTGAGGAAAATTCTTCAAGAGATGGGTATATCAGACCATCTTTCCTGCCTCCTGAGAAATCTGTATGCAGGTCAAGAAGCAATAGTTAGAATCGGACATGGAACAATGGACTGGTTCAAAATTGAGAAAGGAGTACGTCAAGGCTGTATATTGTCACCCTGCTTATTTAACTTATATGCAGAGTAAATCAAGCAAAATGCCAGGCTGGATGAAGCACAAGCTGGAATCAAGAGTGCCAGGAAAAATATCAATAACCTCAGATATGCAGATGACACCACCCTTATGGCAGAAAGTGAAGAGGAACTAAAGAGCCTCTTGATGAAAGTGAAAGAGGAGAGTGAAAAAGTTGGCTTAAAGCTCAACATTCAAAAAATGAAGATCATGGCATCCGGTCCCATCACTTCATGGGAAATAGATGGGGAAACAGTGCAAACAGTGTCAGACTTTATTTTTCTGGCTCCAAAATCACTGCAGATGGTGACTACAGCCATGAAATTAAAAGACGCTTACTCCTTGGAAGGAAAGTTATGACCAACCTAGATAGCATATTCAAAAGCAGAGACATTACTTTGCCAACAAAGGTTCGTCTAGTCAAGGCTATGGTTTTTTCTGTGGTCATGTATGGATGTGAGAGTTGGACTGTGAAGAAGGCTGAGCGCCGAAGAATTGATGCTTTTGAACGGTGGTGTTGGAGAAGACTCTTGAGAGTCCCTTGGACTGCAAGGAGATCCAACCAGTCCATTCTGAAGGAGATCAGCCCTGGGATTTCTTTGGAAGGAATGATGCTGAAGCTGAAACTCCAGTACTTTGGCCACCTCATGCGAAGAGCTGACTCATTGGAAAAGACTCTGATGCTGGGAGGGATTGGGGGCAGGAGGAGAAGGGGACAACAGAGGATGAGATGGCTGGATGGCATCACTGACTCGATGGACGTGAGTCTCAGTGAACTCCGGGAGTTGGTGATGGACAGCGAGGCCTGGCGTGCTGCGATTCATGGGGTCGCAAAGAGTCAGACACGACTGAGCGACTGATCTGATCTGATCTGAGTTCACCAGTATCTTTTCCAATCTAAATTGTCTTGCTAAGGCTTCCTTCTTCACATGTCACCTGCTATTCTATCTTGATAAATGGGTTTCCAACCTCTTAGCCTGAGTTCCTGAGAAAGCAATGGCACCCCACTCCAGTACTCTTGCCTGGAAAATCCCATGGATGGAGGAGCCTGGTGGGCCGCAGTCCATGGGGTTTTAAGAGTTGGACAAAACTCAGCGACTTCACTTTCACTTTTCACTTTCCTACATTGGAGAAGGCAATGGCAACGCCCTCCAGTGTTCTTGCCTGGAGAATCCCAGGGACGGGGGAGCCTGGTGGGCTGCCGTCTATGGGGTCGCACAGAGTCGGACACAACTGAAGCAACTTAGCAGCAGGAGCAGCAGCAGCCGGAGTTCAGAATGTCTGGTTTAGAGATCCCAACATGATAGCAAGCCTCCAAAATAATCTCCCAATGACCCATACCTCCCAGTATTTATGACCTCCCACAGTGAAACTGAGTTGTTACAATGCAACAAATAGAATGAGACAGAAGTGACATTGTGTGACTCTAAGGACAATTCATAAGAAGCTAATCATCACACAAGAAGTCGGACTACCGTGAGGCCTCGTGCTGGGAGGAAGCCTAAGCTAACAATGGGGAGATGCCATGTAGACAGAGTCCCCTCGTGTCCCACCTGAGATGCCAGACATGTGAAAGCCATCTTGACTCTCAGAACCCATCTAACTACATACAAAGAGGTCCATCATATGAGACTCCAAGCGAGAACCAGCCAGTTGAACTCTTTCAACCCACAGAACCATGACAAATATTAGTAAACTGTGTTAAGCCACTGCGTTTTTGGTGACTTGTTACAGAGCAAAGGTAACTGAAACACACACATTGCCACTTATTCAGAATATGGCCTTAAGGATATCATTTGTCATCTTCAAGCCTCAATTTCTTCATCCTTAAAATAAGGAAAATATCAATAATAGTACTAACTTTAGAGTTTTTGAAATTCAAATTAAACTATGAATGGGAGTACTTAGCCTTGAAGCAAGCGCATCATCAGTGCTCAATAAATGTTAACCATTATTTAATTTTACTTTTCATTACTACTGTTGTTGAAGTCTGTCTAGTGGGTAGCATCTTTCACAACCAGAACACTGAAAAGGGAAGAGACAGGGAAGGTATGGATCGACAGGGTCAAGGAGGGTGTACATGGAGAAGGCATTTCTCAGTGTGGTGTGTATGTCTTGCTCACACGAACTCTAGAGTGCCAGGCAATTGGCTATTTTCTCCATTTTGGTGCCTACACTAAGGATTCTGGAAACTCCTATCAAGTCAATAACTTAATCAAAAAACTTTATTGAGCACTGACACTAAATGGCAGGCACCGTTCTAGGTGCTGAGGATACAGCAGCAAACAGAAACAGATAAAGGCCTCTGTCCTCATGGAGCTTCCATTCCAGTGTTGGAGGAGATAGCAAATAAATTTTAAAAAGAGGTAGTATGGCAGATAGTGATAAGTACAATGGAAAAAATAAGTAAGCTAGGGTGATAATGTAGGTGGGGTGGAAGAAACTGGGTTGTAATTATAAGTAAGTGGGTCAAGGAAGGGCTCCCTGAGCACAGCAGAAAGTGAAAGAGGTCTCTGGGATGGGGAGGGACCATCATATAGAAAGACCCACTTTGTCCTGTGAATGTAACCTGTAAGTTCTAACATTCTCCATTTCTGACTGATTCATTTAATAATTCATTGCCCTTGTAATAATATTTGAATTGTTATCTGTTTTCTGAAAAGTATAATACTTGTGAAGTTCTTTTTAAAGTAAGAACAAGAGCTTTGGAATTTCCCTTTTCTTTATCATTAAAGAATGTCATAAATCTTGAAAAACAAAAGAAAGATCCAAACATAAAAATGAACTAAAGTCTCATATTGTTACCTCTACTGTCAATCACAACTGATAAATATTTATGTCTTCTCCCAATAATTCTGTGAGGTAAATGCTATTATAAATTATCCTTAATTTACTCAGTTATTTTTTTATCCTACTGTGCTCAATTTCTCTTTTAAGCTACTTTAACTTCTTTTCGGAACAAGGCAAGATGATGCATTAGTCAGGTGAAGGTGGGTTAAGCAACAAATAACCCCCAAGTCTCACTGGCCTAACACAACAGCATATTTCTCATGCACAGAAAGTCCACAATGGCTGGGCTCCACTATGTCTTCATTCAGGGACCCTAGTCAGCTGAGGCATCACATTTACACTGTCAGCAGGGAGAAGGCAAGATGGACACTGTCACCAGCTCTTCAGTGTTTCTGCTGAAAAGAGCACAAGTCATCACCTCTCCTCAGTGAGGGAGGGAAGGAGGGGGAGAGGGAGGGTGTGTGTGTATATGTTCTAAATGCCTAGAAGTAAAAGAAAATAGATACTGATGAGAAGTTTGTCTACCATAGATGGATAGATGGAAATGATAGATGATAGTAGGTAATAATTGATGGAAGGGAGGGAGGGACAGAGGGAAAAAGAAAGAAAAAGGAAAGGAGGAAAGGAAGAGAGAGAGAAAGAAAAGAAAAACTAGGTGAAAGAAAAGAAAAACTAGTAAAAGAAAGGAAAACTCAGGCTTAGAAATGGTCAAACATTTGCACATGGTGAAAATGTTTATAAATAGCCAAATCAAAATCAGAACCAAATTCTACTTGCTTTTTCATACTAGTCTTAGAGATAGAATACCTGGACTCCCTGCTGCTGAACAGAGTTCTCTGATACCAAGTCAGATGTTATTTCATATCAGGTCAGGCACTGAATGTGCCTCTCTGACTGGGTGTTAAGTGGATCTCTGAATTTTGTTTTCATGAAGCACAATTTGAGAACCTCTACACTTTTTTTCCAGCAAATTTTAAAAACTATCATTATTCAAATACCAATCACCACAGAAAACCTCAG
Organism: Bos indicus x Bos taurus; assembly: GCF_003369695.1. Lineage (NCBI taxonomy): Eukaryota > Metazoa > Chordata > Mammalia > Artiodactyla > Bovidae > Bos > Bos indicus x Bos taurus. The sequence goes on along the minus strand of NC_040091.1, from coordinate 39,463,197 downwards.
TCAGCTCCACAAACACCACTGTTCCATGGGAATGTGCTTTGAGAATCACTATGATGAATGTCTCACTCTGGAGTATTTTCCACCACCAACAACAAATTCTCTGATTCTCCAGACACCAACTGTGTATTCAACAACTCAATGCAGTTCTGACACTAACTTCCCAGAGTCCCTCAGCATTTAAGGGCTCAGTCTCACAGACTGTGTTCCACTTCAGGTGCCAGTCAAAAGCCCTGGGCCTCCCATACTTCTGACTGGCTATAAAACAGGGTTCAAGCTTCCATGCTGTTTCAGGTCACACCACCCTCCTAGCACACCTTGTGCTTACCAATCTCAGACTCTCCAAACACCATTGATTAGGAGGTTTTAATGGAGGTTTCATTGTGTAGGTGTGATCAGGTAAAGCATTGACCACTGGTGACTAATTCAATCTCCAGCCCCTCTGCTGCTACTGCTGCTGCTAAGTCGCTTCAGTCGTGTCCGACTCTGTGCGACCCCATGGACTGCAGCCCACCAGGCTCCCCCGTCCCTGGGATTCTCCAGGCAAGAACACTGGAGTGGGTTGCCATTTCCTTCTCCAATGCATAAAAGTGAAAAGTGAAAGTGAAGTCGCTCAGTCGTGTCTGACTCTTAGCGACCCCATGGACTGCAGCCTACCAGGCTCCTCCGTCCATGGGGTTTTCCAGCCCCTCTACCTTCCCCAGAAACTGGGGGTTGTCTTTCTGGCAACCAGCCCACATTCCCTACTTTGTTTAAGAATATCTTTTCTTACCTCTCCAGGCTGAGACAAGATGCAGTTTTTCTGCCGACTCTGTCGTCATATCCTGAAATAAAGATCCTGCGTGCCGCAACAAAACCTGGCACAGCCAAATAAATAAATTAAAAAAAAATTTTTTTTAAGGAAATCACTTTCTTAATAAAAAAAAAAAAAAAAAGAAAGAAACTCCACCAGATTTGTTCCCACCACCGACCCTGACCCTAAAAAAGGGGAGGGGCAGGGGCAGGGGCAGGAAAGACTTAAAATACATTGTATCAAACTTGGGGTTTTAAACTTATTTGAGAGTGAAAGAGTCCTTTGAGAAACTGATAAAAGCCAAAGACAAATACCAATTAGCTTGAAATTCTGCAGGGACTTTCAGGTTCCTCAGAAACCTTCTCCAAGCTCAGATGAACTTCCATCCCAGACCCTTGCTTCTCAAAGGTTGGGGGTCCAGGGAGACCCATCAGATCCCTAGGCAGAGAGATTCACACTCTACACCATACTCCCCCCTACTGTAAGGGACACACCTGGAACCACCATCTGAGAAACCTTTTGAATAATTAGAAGTGGATCCCACATGTGTCCTCAGTCTTTGAGTTGCTCAAGAAAAATCCTTCCTCCAGGTGGGTCACCTCTTTGATGTGAAGTAATTCTTCCATAAGCGAGAGTCATTAGAGAAGAGGGAAATTTTCCTGAAATAAAATACGTGTCAGGATTTATCTTGGTTTTGATCCAGACTTCTGAACTCAATCTTCCTGGTCATTTGTGTCTTTAGTTTATTCCAGGCCAGTTATTGGGACTCCCCTGGTAGCTCAGTGGTAAAGAATCTGCCTGCAAAGCAGGAGACACAAGAGACACAGGTTCCATCTCTGGGTCAGAATGATCCCCTGGAGAAGGAAATAGCAACCCACTTCAGTATTCTTGCCTGGGAAATCCCATGGACAGTGGAGCCTTGAAGGCTACAGTCCACAGGGTTGCAGAGTCAGATTCAGAGTCAGGGTTGCAACTGAGCACTGCTGCTGCTGCTGCTAAGTCGCTTCAGTCGTGTCCAACTCTGTGCGACCCCAGAGACGGAAGTCCACCAGGTTCCCCCGTCCCTGGGATTCTCCAGGCAAGAACACTGGAGTGGGTTGCCATTTCCTTCTCCAATGCATGAAAGTGAAAAGTGAAAGTGAAGTCGCTCAGCCGTGTCCGACTCTTAGCGATCCCATGGACTGTAGCCCACCAGGCTCCTCCATCCATGGGATTTTCCAGGCAAGAGTACTGGAATGGGGTGCCATTGCCTTCTCTGCAACTGAGCACAGCACATGCCAATTTTAAAATTTAGATTTTTCTCTTATTTGACTTGGGAATTTTTTTCTATGTCCTTCATGGAGAAATGCAATGAAGAAAATGAGGAAGTGACACTTTTCCCCACTCTGTGCCTGAAAGAGATTAAAAATTCCTAAAGTGTCACAGATTATAGATCTATAAATTAATTCAGCAGATTAGCCCAGAATAGAAAGGACCTGTAAGGATCCATAATCACAGCAAAGGCTACTTTCTTAATCCCTGTTGGCCATTATCTTAAACATAAGCCTCCAGTCTCAACGTAACTGAGCGGGACCCTATGGGGGATCCCATGTCCTCTGCTTTAGCTCCTCTTGCAAGTATCTAGATAACAGTATCTGATGCACATTTCCCAAGTTGTTTTACAGATGCCAAAGTGAAAGTGTTAGTTGTTCAGTTGTGTCTGACTCTTTGTGACCCCACAGACTGTAGCCCGCCGGGCTCCTCTCCATGGAATTCTCCTGGCAAGAATATTGGAGTGGGTTGCATTCCCTTCTTCAGGGGATCTTTCCAACCCAGGGAAAATCTACCACCAAATGGCAGAAATTACTTGATACTCAGGAGCACAGAGGCTCTGACATACTGGAGCCTGAGGATTAACGATGTGACTCCACCCTATTACCTCACCATCAACCAATCAGAGAATTGTCTATGAGCTGATCCCATGCCCTGAGATGCAAAATGCCTTGCTGAAATCCACTGGGGAATTCAAGCTTTTTGAGCACTGAAGTGAAGTGAAAGTTGCTCAGCCATGTCCAACTCTTATTACCCCATGGACTGCACCCTGCCAGACTCCTTGGCCCATGGGGTTCTCCAGGCAAGAATACTGGAGTGGGTTGCCATTCTCGTCTCCAGGGGATCTTCCCAAACCAGAGATCGAACCCGAGTCTCCTGCATTGCAGGCAGATTCTTTACCGTCTGAGCCACCAAAGAGGTTTTGAGCACTAGCTGTCCCTAACTCCCTACTTGGCACCCTGCAACCAATGCTTCACTTTCTTTCCCCACAACCTGGTGTCTGGAGACTGGCTTTACTGTCACAGGCAAGCGGACCCAAGTTTGGTTTGGTAACAACAGAGAAGAGATAATATTTGGAGGCCCCACACCTACTAATTAATCTCCATAAGCAGAAAAACTCATGTGGTGTTTCAATAATGGCATCTTCATATAATAAGAGAAAGCCCAAGATGAGAGGTAAGAATCTGATCATCTTTGTCTTGGGAGAGAAACTGAAGTTCATCTGGTTAGTGACCAGCTATGGTCATGAAGCTCAATGTGCCTTATGCCTCTGAGCTTTTCAGGGCTTTTTATGGGTAAAATGCCCTCTGATGGCCATTCAGGGTAGTCCCAAATCCTACCCGTGCCCAACAATGTCTACCACCACTGCTTCCATTGCCTGGGAAACTCCTATTCATTCAGTTTCTCTCTGAAATCTGCTCTGCCCAGACAGTGGTACACCCTCTGTGTTCCTCTAACTAGAGCACTTAAACATGATATACTATTAATGGCTGTCTCTCTGCGTTTCTCTTGTCAACCCCTGCTTACTAGACTGAAGTTCCTAAGTTAAGGGACTGTCTTAAAACAGCCCCATCTGAGGCCTCAGCATTTTTTCTTGGGGAAGCTTCAAAATTGCAAAGTAACCCAAATGATGTTTTAGACAGAATTTAACTAGGAATACCTGAGTTAAGACATAACTGAAGAAGGCATATCCTTTTAAGTATGTAATCTCAGAAACCTCACAGTTCTAGTGAGGGAGAGGAGACAGAGATATCTAAGAAAATTTTTATCATTATACTATAACAATAATAGTACAGGGATACATGAAAGGACAAACGTTGTTAGAACATCTTTTTCTAAATGAGTACATACACAGTCTTCTTCTGAAAGTTATGAGGTTTGTTTCATGGAAGTCATGTGTGTGTGTGCAGGCAAGTGGGTGGATGCCCACATGGACTTGTCCAAGCTGTGCCCATGAGAGACAGGAGTAGGCCCAGACTAAGGCAGGAGATCAGGTGGACCTGACTTTCTCTTCTTCGGAGGCTATGCCATGAAAGAAAATGAGACAAGACTTGACATAGCCCAGCAGCACCTGGATTGGGTCTGCTTGGCCCTTCTAAAGGGCTCCTTACATTAGGAGAATGTATTCTTGGTCTATGAGGATTTTCAAGTACTGGGTGGCACGCTGAAATGTTACTATTTTGGATATATATTTGATTAAATTAAAATTTTATTTAAATTAAAAAAGTTTTAAAAAAAGTACTGCGTGCTGTATTACTCAGGAAAAGTGTTTTGAATAGGAAGTTTTGAAATGGGTCAGGCAATAAAGGGTCATCTGTTGGATCCTTTTTGAACTAAGGGTAATAAATCAGTTAAGTTGCTTGATTCCACAGAAAGAGTCCTAGACCTACAAAACTTGTGATGAGGGGGAAATAAGTTCATCTAACTACCAGTGGAAGTTTGCATCTGTAATTCTTCTTATAGGAAGTTGAAATATATTAGTAATTAATGTTCCCCAGTGGCAATCTTGAGGACAAATCTTTTCTTTAAATTTCATTTAATTGTCTTTTAGTTATGTGACTCCTCTTTCATGAATATTGCAGAATAGAAATACAAACTCACAGCCATTTTTCAAAAATAGATGAATTGATCATTTCTTTACTGTAAATAATAGTCTCTGAATCAGTTTACAGTTCAGACTCATTTTTACAATCAAACAGCTGTGTGTGTGTGTGTGTGTGTGTGTGTGTGTGTGTGTGTGTGTGTAGCAGTGTCTGACTCTTTTGCGACCCCATGGACTGTAGTCTGCCAGGCTCGTCTGTCCATAGGATTTCCAGGCAAGAGTACTGGAGTGGTTTGCCATTTCCTCCTCCAGGGGATCTTCCTAACCCAGGGACCAAACCCGCATCTCCTGCACTGCAAAGTGAATTCTTTATCACTGAGCCATCAGAGAAGCTGTCAGAGATAGCTCTAAACTGATCCACACTATAGTTAAAAAAAAAACACCACCACTCTAAAATGCCTGCTGCTGCTGCTGCTAAGTCACTTCAGTCGTGTCCGACTCTGTGCCCCATAGACGACAGCCCACCAGGTTCCCCTGTCCCTGGGATTCTCCAGGCAAAAACACTGGAGTGGGTTGCCATTTCCCTTTCCAATGGAAGAAAGTGAAAGTGAAGTCGCTCAGTCGTGTCCGACTCTTAGCGACCCCATGGGCCGCAGCCTACCAGGCTCCTCCATCCATGGGATTTTCCAGCCAAGAGTACTGGAGTGGGGTGTCATTGCCTTCTCCCTAAAATGCCTAGAGTTCTTTATTTGCTCTAACTATAATTAGGCAAACAATTGCCAGGGATTTCCAGATGGCACTAGTGGTAAAGAACCCACCTGTCAATGCAGGAGACTCAAGAGATGCTAGTTCAAACCCTGGGTCCCCTGGAGGAGGAAATGGCAATCCACCCCAGTATTCTTGCCTGTAATCCCAGGGACAGAACAGCCTGGTGGGCTACAGTCCATGGGGTCGCAGAATCGGACATGACTGAGCAACAGAGCACACATAATGAGGCAAACAATGGCCAGAGTTAGCCTGGGATAGGCAATATGGCCCTGTGATAAATATTTAAGGTATTTCTGAGTGATTTGATAAACTTGGTCACTCTGGGATTCATAGAAACATGCAGATCAAAACCCTAGTGAGGCTCTTGCGATTCATGTGAAGGGTGCTCTGAGGCTGTAGGGGGAGATCAGAGACTCTTGGGGGAGAAAAGAAGAGCCACAATTTCCGCTCTCTGCTGTGTTACTAGTTGTTATATTTAAGCTGAGCCTCTTTGATGTGAGACACATTAACATTTCACACTCCCTCAAATCAATATTCTTTTTCATGTGGGGATTTGAGTCATTTTTATACTTACTCTTTAAAGTTCCATAAACCATCAGTTCAGTTCAGTTAGTCGCTCAGTCATGTCTGACTCTTTGCCACCCCATGAATCGCAGCATGCCAGACCTCCCTGTCCATCACCAACTCCCGGAGTTCACTCAGACTCATGTCCACTGAGTCAGTGATGCCATCCAGCCATCTCATCCTCTGTTGTCCCCTTCTCCTCCTGCCCCTAATCCCTCCCAGCATCAGAGTCTTTTCCAATGAGTCAACTCTTCCAATGAGGTGGCCAAAGTACTGGAGTTTCAGCTTCAGCATCATTCCTTCCAAAGAAATCCTAGGGCTGAATCCTTCAGAATGGACTGGTTGGATCTCCTTGCAGCCCAAGGGACTCTCAAGAGTCTTCTCCAACACCACCGTTCAAAAGCATCAATTCTTTGGCGTTCAGCTTTCTTCACAGTCCAACTCTCACATCCATACATGACCACTGGAAAAACCATAGCCTTGACTAGACGGACCTTTGTTGGCAAAGTAATGTCTCTGCTTTTGAATATGCTATCTAGGTTGGTCATAACTTTTCTTCCAAGGAGTAAATGTCTTTTAATTTCATGGCTGCAGTCACCATCTGCAGTGATTTTGGAGCCCCCCAAAATAAAGTCTGACACTGTTTCCACTGTTTCCCCATCTATTCCCCATGAAGTGATGGGACCAAATGCTATGATCTTAGTTTTCTGAATGTTGAGCTTTAAGCCAACTTTTTCACTCTCCACTTTCACTTTCGCCAAGAGGCTTTTTAGTTCCTCTTCACTTTCTGCCATAAGGGTGGTCTCATCTGCATATTTGAGGTTATTGATATTTCTCCTGGCAATCTTGATTCCAGCTTGTGCTTCTTCCAGCCCAGCGTTTCTCATGATGTACTCTGCCTATAAGTTAAATAAGCAGAGTGACAATATACAGCCTTGACGTACTCCTTTTCCTCTTTGGAACCAGTCTGTTGTTCCATGTCCAGTTCTAACTGTTGCTTCCTGACCTGCATATAGGTTTCTCAAGAGGCAGGTCAGGTGGTCTGGTATTCCCATCTCTTTCAGAATTTTCCACAGTTTATTGTGATCCACACAGTCAAAGGCTTTGGCATAGTCAATAAAGCAGAAATAGATGTTCTTCTGGAACTCTCTTGCTTTTTCCATGATCTAGCAGATGTTGGCAATTTGATCTCTGGTTCCTCTACCTTTTCTAAAACCAGCTTTGACATCTGGAAGTCCACAGTTCACGTATTGCTGAAGCCTGGCTTGGAGAATTTTGAGCATTACTTTACTAGCGTGTGAGATGAGTGCAATTGTGCCGTAGTTTGAGCATTCTTTGGCATTGCCTTTCTTTGGGATTGGGATGAAAACTGACCTTTTCCAGTCCTGTGGCCACTGCTGAGTTTTCCAAATTTGCTGGCATGTTGAGTGCAGCACTTTCACAGCATCATCTTTCAGGATTTGAAATAGCTCAACTGGAATTCCATCACCTCCACTAGCTTTGTTTGTAGTGATGCTTTCTAAGGCCCACTTGACTTCACATTCCAGGATATCTGGCTCTAGGTGAGTGATCACACCATCATGATTATCTTGGTCATGAAGATCTTTTTTGTATAGTTCTTCTGTGTATTCCAGCCACCTCTTCTTAATATCTTCTGCTTCTGTTAGGTCTACACCATTTCTGTCCTTTATTGAGCCCATCTTCGCATGAAATGTTCCCTTGGTATCTCTAATTTTCTTGAAGAGATCTCTAGTCTTTCCCATTCTGTTGTTTTCCTCTATTTATTTGCATTGATTGCTGAGAAAGGCTTTCTTATCTCTTCTTGCTATTCTTTGGAACTCTGCATTCAGATGCTTGTATCTTTCCTTTTCTCCTTTGCTTTTCACTTCTCTTCTTTTCACAGCTATTTGTAAGGCCTCCCCAGACAGCCATTTTGCTTTTTTGCATTTCTTTTCCATGGGGATGGTCTTGATCCCTGTCTCCTGTACAATGTCATGAACCTCCGACCATAGTTCAACAGGCACTCTATCAGATCTAGTCCCTTGAATCTATTTCTCACTTCCACTGTATAATCATAAGGGATTTGATTTAGGTCATACCTGAATGGTCTAGTGATTTTCCCTACTTTCTTCAATTTAAGACTGAATTTGGCAATAAGGAGTTCATGATCTGAGCCATAGTCAGCTCCTGGTCTTGTTTTTGTTGACTGTATAGAGCTTCTCCATCTTTGGCTGCAAAGAATATAATCAATCTGATTTCGGTGTTGACCATCTGGTAATGTCCATGTACAGAGTCTTCTCTTGTGTTGTTGGAAGAGGGTGTTTGATATGACCAGTGCATTTTCTTGACAAAACTCTATTAGTCTTTGCCCTGCTTCATTCCGTATTCCAAGGCCAAATTTGCCTGTTATTCCAGGTGTTTCCTGACTTCCTACTTTTGCATTCCAGTCCCCTATAATGAAAAGGACACCTTTTTTGGGTGTTAGTTCTATAAAAGGTCTTGTAGGTCTTCACAGGACCGTTCAACCTCAGCTTCTTCAGCGTTACTGGTTGGGGCATGGACTTGGATTACTGTGATATTGAATGGTTTTTCTTGGAAATGAACAGAGATCATTCTGTTGTTTTTGAGATTTCATCCAAGTACTACGTTTCAGACTCTTTTGTTGACCATGATGGCCACTCCATTTCTTCTGAGGGATTCCTGCCCGCAGTAGTAGATATAATGGTCATCTGAGTTAAATTCACCCATTCCAGTCCATTTTAGTTCACTGATTCCTAGAATGTCGCGTTTACTCTTGCCATCTCCTGTTTGACCACTTCCAATTTGCCTTGATTCATGGACCTGACATTCCAGGTTCCTATGCAATATTGCTCTTTACAGCATTGGACCTTGCTTCTGCCACCAGTCACATCCACAACTGGGTATTGTTTTTGCTTTGGCTCCATCCCTTCATTCTTTCTGGAGTTATTTCTCCACTGATCTCCAGTAGCATATTGGGCACCTACTGACCTGGGGAGTTCCTCTTTCAGTATCCTATCATTTCGCCTTTTCATACTGTTCATGGGGTTCTCAAGACAAGAATACTGAAGTGGTTTGCCATTCCCTTCTCCAGTGGACCACATTCTGTCAGACCTCTCCACCATGACCCGCCTGTCTTGGGTGTCCCCGTGGGCATGGCTTAGTTTCATTGAGTTAGACAAGGCTGTGGTCCTAGTGTGATTAGATTGACTAGTTTTCTGTGATTATGTTTCAGTGTGTCTGCCCTCTGATGCCCTCTTGCAACACCTACCGTCTTACTTGGGTTTCTCTTACCTTGGACGTGGGGTATCTGTTCACGGCTGCTCCAGCAAAGCGCAGCCACTGCTCCTTACCTTGGACGAGGGTATCTCCTCACCGCCACCCCTCCTGACCTTGACGTGGAATAGCTCCTCCATAAACCATAATAGATAAGAATTCTGATTGTCTGCTCCTGAGGAGAGCAGACCTTTCGTGACCAGTGATAAAAATACTGTTCATTTCTACTGAATGTTGCCTGGTTCTTAGAATTGGATTGTGCAAACTTCCTTACCCCTTAAAGTTAAGTGTTGTGGTGGTCCATCCCAAATACATAATGATCACAAAATATTTTACCTCATTGAATAAAATATCTCTTGAAAGAAAGACTCATCCTTTTTCTTTTTACTTAAGTATAGTTGATTTGCTGTGTTGTATTTGTTTCATAATAGTGTATGAAGTAGTGTATAATCCAGTTAGACATATATTTCTTTTTCATACTCTTCTCATATTATGAAATAGTGAATATAACTCCCTGTGCTATACAGTAGGTCCTTGTGTATCTATTTTATGTATAGTAGTGTGCATTTCTTAATCCCAGATTCACAGTTTATCCCTCTCTCTACTTCCCCTTTGGAAACCATAAGCTGGTTTTCTATGTCTACTTGTATGTCTATGTCTGTTTTCTATGTCTACATGATTCTACTTATGTTTTCTATGGTTTACTTGTATCATTTTTCACATTTCACATTTAAGTGCTATCACACAGTTTGTCTTTCTCTGTTTGACTTTCTTCACTTAGATAATCTCCAGGTCCATCCATGTTGCTGCAAAATGCATTACTTCATTCTCTTTTAAGGCTAAATAATATTTCATTATATATATATATATATATATGTTTAGTCACTCAGTCATGTCTGATTCTTTGCAACCTCACGGACTACAGGACTCCAGGCTTTCCTGTCCTGGACTATTTATTGGAACTTGCTCAAACTCGTCCATTGAGTTGGTGATGCTATCCAATCATCTCATCCTCTATTGTCCGCTTCTCCTCCTGCCCTCCTGCCCTATCTTTCCCAGCATCAGGGTCTTTTCTAATAAGCTGGCTCTTCACATCAGGTGGCCAAAGTATTGGTGCTTCAACTTCACCATCAGTCCTTCCAATGAATATTCAGGGTTGACTTCCTTTAGGATTGACTGGTTGGATCTCCTTGCAGTCCAAGTGACTCTCAAGAGTCTTCCCCCACACCACAATTTGAAAGCATCATCTCTTTGGTGCTCAGCCTTCTTTTTGGTCCAATTCTCACATCCGTACATGACTACTGGAAAAATTATAGCTTTGACTAGACAGACCTTTGTTGAGCAATGTGATGCCTGGGCTTTTTAATATGCTGTCTAAGTTTAACATGCTGGGCTGGAGGAAGCACAAGCTGGAATCAAGATTGCTGAGAAATATCAATAAACTCAGATATGCAGATGACACCACCCTTATGACAGAAAGTGAAGAAGAACTAAAGAGCCTCTTGATGAAAGTGAAAGAGGAGAGTGAAAAAGTTGGCTTAAAGCTCAACATTCAGAAAACTAAGATGGTGGCATCCGGTCCCATCACTTCATGGCAAATAGATGGGGAAAGAGTGGAAACAGTGGCTGACTTTATTTTTCTGGCTCTAAAATCACTGCAGATGGTGATTACAGCCATGAAATTAAAAGACGCTTACTCATTGGAAGGAAAGTTATGACCAACCTAGACAGCATATTCAAAAGCAGAGACATTACTTTGCCAACAAAGGTCCATCTAGTCAAGGCTATGGTTTTTCCAGTGGTCATGTATGGATGCGAGAGTTGGACTATAAAGAAAGCTGAGTGTCGAAGAATTGATGCTTTTGAACCATGGTGTTGGAGAAGACTCTTGAGAGTCCCTTGGACTACAAGGAGATCCAACCAGTCCATCCTAAAGGAAATCAGTCCTGGGTGTTCATTGGAAGGACTGATGTTGAGGCTGAAACTCCAATTCTTTGGCCACCTCATGCGAAGAGTTGACTCATTTAAAAAGACCCTGATGCTGGGAAGGATTGAGGGCAGGAGGAGAAGGGGATGACAGAGGATGAGATGGTTGGATGGTATCACCGACTCGATCGACATGGATTTGGGTGGACTCCAGGAGTTGTTGATGGACAGGGAGGCCTGGCATGCTGCGGTTCATGGGGTCGCAAAGAGTCAGACACGACTGAGCGACTGAACTGAACTAAGTTTGTCATAGCTTTCCTTCCAAGAAGTAAGCGTCTTTTAATTTCATGGCTGCAGTCACCATCCACAGTGATTTTGGAGTCTTTAAGAAAATACATCTGTCACTTTTCCCACTTTCCCCCCTTCTATTTGCCATGAAGAGATGGGACCAGATGCCATTATCTTAGTTTTCAGAATGTTGAGTTTTAAGCCAACTTTTTCACTCTCCTCTTTCACCCTCATCACAGTACTCTTTAGTTTCTCTTTGCTTTCTGTCATAAGGGTGGTGTTACCTGCATATCTGAGGTTGTTGATATTTCTCCTGGCAATTCTGATTCCAACTTGGATTCCTCCAGTCCAGCATTTCACATGATGCACTCTGCATATAAGTTAAATAAACAGGGTGACAATACACAGCCTTGATGTACTCTTTTCCCAATTTTGAACTAGTCTGTTGTTCCATGTCTGATTCTGTTGCTTCTTGATCTGCATAAAGGTTTCTCAGGAGACAGGTAAGGTGGTCTGGTATTCCCATCTCTTGAAGAGTTTCCCACAGTTTGTTGTGATCCACACAGTCAAAGGCTTTAGAGTAGTCAATGAAGCAGTATATGTTTTTCTGAAATTCCTTTGCTTACTCTATGATCCAGTGAATGTTGACATTTTGATCTCTGGTTCCTCTGCATTTTCTAAACCCAGTTTGTACGTCTATCTGGAAGCTATCAGTTCATGTACTTCTGAAGCCTAGCTTGAAGGATTTAGAGCATTACCATGCTAGTATAGGAAATGAGAGTTAATTTTATGGTAGTTTGAACATTCTTTGGCATTGCCCTTCTTTGGGATTAGAATGAAAACTGACCTTTTCCAGTCCCGTGGCCACTGCTGTTTTCCAAATTTGCTGACAGATAGAGTGCAGCACGTTAACAGTATCATCCTTTAGGATTTTAAATAACTTAGATGGAATTCAATCACCTCCATTAGCTTTGTTCATAGTAATGCCCAATTGACTTCACACTCCAAGATGTCTGACTCTTAAGTGAGTGACCACACCATTTTGGTTATCTGCGTCATTGTTTTTTTGCAGCTGGGTATTCTTGCTGCTACTTCTTAATCTCATCTGCTTCTGTGAAGCCCTTACTGTTTCTGTCCTTTATTGTGCATATCCTTGAATGACATGTTCATTTGATATCTCCAATTTTCTTGAAGAGATCTCTGGTCTTTCCTGTTCTATTGTTTTCCTCTATTTCTTTACACTGTTCACTTAGAAAGGCTTTATCTCTCCTTGCTATTCCCTGGGACTTTGCACTCAAGTGGGTTTATCTTTCCCCTTCACCCTTGCCTTTCACATCTTTTCTCAGCTATTTGTAAAGCCTCCTCAGACAAACACTTTGCCTTCTTGCATTTCTTTTTCTTTGGGATGGTTTGGTCACCACCTCCTATAAGTTACAAACCTCCATTCATAGTTCTTCAGGCACTCTATTCACCACCCCCACTGTATAAGGGATCTGATTTAGGTCATACCTGAATGGCCCAGAATTTTCCCTACTTTCTTCAGTTTAAGCCTGAATTTTGCAATAAGAAGCTCATGATCTGAGCCACAGTCTGCTCCACAGGTCTTGTTCTTGCTTTTTTGCTGAGTGTATAGAGCTTCTCCATATTCTGTTGTAAAGAATATAATCAACCTGGTGTTGACCATATGTTGGTATCCATGTGTAGTCTCTTGTGTTGTTGGAAGAGTGTTTGCTATGACCAGTGTGTTCTCTTGGCAAAACAGCCTTTGCCCTGCTTCATTTTGTACTCCAAGGCCAAACTTGTTTGTGTCCAACTCTTTGTGGCCTGCCAGGCCTCTCTGTCCGTGGGAATTCCCAGGGAAGAATACTGAGGTGGATTTCCATTTCTTTCTCCAGGGGATCTTTCTGACCCAGTGATCGAACCCACATCTCCAGGACTGGTGGGCAGATTACCACTGCGCTACCAGGGAAGCCCCTATATATACAGTTCTGGCTCCTATGGAGTCACTGCTTTGCCCTGGGTCGCAGTGCATGTGAAATCTTGTGTGTGCCCTCCAGGAGTGGAGTCTCTGTTTCCCCCAGTCCTGTGGAGCTCCTGCACTCAAGCCCCACTGGCCTGCAAGGCCGATGCTCTGGGGGCTCCTCCTCCTGATGCCAGGCCCTCAGGCTAGGGATACTGATATGGGGCTCAGATCTCACTCCTGATGGGGAGAACCTCTGTGATAAAATTACTTTCTAGTCTGTGAGTTGGTCAACTGCCAGGTATGGGATTTGATTTACACAGTCAAAGGGCCCCTCCTACCATCACATTGAGACCTCATCTTTGGATGTAAAGTATCTTTTTTGGTAGGTTCCAGTCTTTCTTGTCAATGGTCTTTAAGCAGTTATTTATGATTTTGGTGTTTTTATGAGAGGAGGGAAGTTCAAATCCTTCTACTCCTGCCACCTTGTCTGGAATTGAAGGACTGCTTTTAGTTTGGATGCTTGCTGTCTTTTCCAGCAGTGTGTGCTGGCTGCCATCGCCTTGGTATTTGGTGTGCAAGCACAATGCACAAAGGCCCATGCACACTCCCAGTAAGCAGGGACCATGATCAGGACCCCCTCCCAGGCCTCCCAGGGGCAGCAGTGGTCCATGATGTCCCGGGACAGCAAGGCTAGCAGTTGGCACTTGCTCCTGTGTCTCTCAGTAGCAGTGACAGCCTGCCTACTCCCAAGGAGAGCAACTGGTGCCTGCTCATGGGTCCCTAGTTATGGGAGTGGCCTGTGCCCATCTCTGGAGCCCGTAACAGTGACAGCAGCTTGCACCTACCCCCAGAGCTCATGTTAGGTGGTGTCTTGTTGCCAGAGAGACCAGGTACAGGAAACAAAGCTCCCCTATGGTGGTCCTGCCCCTCTTCTAATGTGCCCCCCCTACCCAACAGTGGTGTCTTGCCTCTCTGGCAGGCCCCGGCCTCCTCTGAGTGCACGATTAGTCGCCACTCTCCAGCCTCATCAGGCTGTCTCTACACCGCCAATCCCTCTCTCTCTGGGTCTGACTCTGAAGCCCGAGCTTTGGCACCTAGCCTCACCACACCAACAGATGAGCATGTCAGCCAGGGTACACAGGGCAGAGGTGTGAACCATCTGTGCAGGTCCTTCCACTGTAACCAGTTGCTGCACTCTTCCTCCAAGGCTCTGAAGCTCCCCCTCCATCTAGGTTGATCTCCCTGCAGGTGAGGGGACTTCATAGTGTGGGGGAACCTTTCTTCCTTCACATCTCCCTCCCTAGGGTGCAGGTCCTGTCCCAATTCCTTTCTCCCTCTTTCTTCTTTTGTCCTACCTTGTTACATGAAAGGTTTTTTGCCTTTTGAAGTCTGAGGTCTTCTGCCAGCATTCAGTAGATGTTCAGTGTGAATCATGCCACTCGTAGATGTGCTTTTGCTGTATTATGGGAGGAGGTAAGGTCCACATCCTACTCCTCCATCATCGTGATTCCTCTCCTGTAACTGTTGACTTTTAAGGGTGTTGAGTTGAAATGGTAAAAGGGAAGTCCATCTTTCAGCCACTCCTGGAAGTCAAGGACAAAGACAGGAAGCACTGTCTTTGCCCTAACAAAAAATTAGGTTTATCTGAAAATGTTATTTGGAGAGTGTCAGCTTTTCCCCTCCCCTACAGCAAAGAGAACTTTTCCTTTTAGTGAAAGAAAAATGATTTGGGAATGGGATAAGAAAAATCAGGGTGTAAAGGGAGCTTAAGAAAGCCATCATTGTTGTATTGTTTGGAGGGATGTCTCATGCTTCTGTTGCATGGTTTTGTTATATAAAATGGAGAATTAAAACAATTCCAAATGGACATGTTGGTTATTATACTATGATTTTAAATTTGTTTGACTAGAGTAACAAATATACATTTATATCTACTTTATATTCATGCAGACAAGTTTACATATTCAAATTAGGGGCACATCAAAAACTGGCAAGTAAGTAAGTGGCAAAATAAGCACAGTGACTGGCGATACAGTGCTGAAAACAGCTGCTGCTAGGGAGAAAGAAATCCTTGATTGGCAAAGGTCAGGGTGCAACATGGGAGTGTGGGGGGTGTAGTGACAGAGAATAGAGAACTGCTACCTTTCTGTGCAAGGCTTACTTAATAAAATGATTTCATTCCTCAAATTTTATAACTGTATCTGAAAAAAAATCCAATTAAAAGGACTTCTTTACTTTGTATTCTTGCTCTTACAGATCCCTCGCTTTCTTCTTACTGTTTTAAAGCTTTTCTTAATATCAGAAGAAATAAAATGAAGCTAATTACCAAGGAACATTGAAAGCCTATTTTATACACACACACACACACACACACACAATTTGCTTCTCACCAGGCACAAATCTATTATTGGCAAGACTTTTTGCTTTTAATCTTCATGTAAGTATAATCTGAGAGAGGAAAAACAAACCCCAAATTGTAAAATGTGCTATATTTATATATGTAAAAAATTTAAAATTAGTCTTAGAGATGGCACCTAGTAAGAGGAAGGCACATATGTGTAGCCCACTGAATATTTAAAACTCTCTTTCAGTGTTTGAAATGGTGCAATTCTGACTGTATAGGGAACAAAATATTTATGTGAAAGTTCAATCAGTTTGTAGTTGGCTGAATGTAATCACATATTTAACAAGATGCTGCTGTATTTAATTTTAAAAATTCGTTTTTAAAATTTAAAAAATTTTAATTTTAAAAACGAATCTATGTTCAGAGTATTAAGTTTGTAAGTTCTCCTTCAAAGAACAGAAGAGCCAGTGATTAATAAAGACAAGTGTTCAGATTTATTTGGAAATTCACAGTTTCTAATGGCACTACAGCTCCGTAGTTATATTATTAAAAGTCTTCTTTCCACAACCCTGGATGCTGCACACAGATGGTGTAACTTCCTGCTCTACCTCTGCTCTCATCTGGACCTCTTTTCAATGGGTTTCTATACAATCAGGCCCTCTTGCTCTGAATGGCTAATTGTACAGACTGGAAAAAAATGTAAATCATCTAAAACATATTGTTACCGTAAAGCAGCAACTTAAACAAACAAAAGAGGCTTTAAATAAGTCACATTACGAACAATACCCCCATAAGGTATTAGACAAGTTTAAAAGTTATTACTAAAAGTGCTCAATAACTTATAACTTAAATTTTACAACACAAAACAGTGAATTCTCTCCCTTTCAAAAAGAAACTTTCCACTTTTACTCCATTACTGTATAAACACATACTTAGAAATCATTTGATTCAAAGTCACTGCCAATTATTTTTAAAGAAAAGAGACAAAATGAATACAAACACATTGACAGCACACATGTATATCTGCACATTTGTAGCCAATACAAAGCAAACACCAAGGAGTAGTAATCCCTTTAGACTTGACCAATTAGACAAGGCTTGACAAACTCACTAGCTGGTTCTGTGCATATGTACATAGGCAGTGATTATGAGGCCTGGACTCACTGGACAAACTTTTAAATTTTCCTTTTTTAAGAGAAAACAACAATCTCAAAGTCAAGAGGATTAGTGCTTATTGTGAATGTTTAAAATGTACCATAGCTAAAGGAAACCCTTAAAAGTGGCTAAATGTGTTTAACACGTGAATTTATAGGAAAAAAAAATTATTTGCAAATACCAATCATTTGAAGAAAAAAAAATCACGTAGTTGTTTTTTCCTCTCACTGAATTAGTAACCAAAGGAAACTAGTGTGAATAAGTTAACTGAAAATAGCATTAAAAGTATCACCACTTACCTAGAAGAATAGACCTAAAAATTCCATCAAGTGTCTGTTTCAGGTGAGTTTGCTAAACAAAAGTCTACCTGGCCAAGTCTTTAGGATCTTTACACTGTCTTAACTGATTTTTACTGAACGCCAGGCGCAGATCACTTTAAAGCCTTGTAGTGTTTGCAGCTTCAAAAACTAACAAAGTTATAAAAGAAATCAAATGACAGAAAAAGTTCTTCCTCCTCTTCCAGTGGCATTATAAATAGACAAAAGGCACATAAATATGGGAAGGTGCAAGAAATAGGAACAAAGCTAAAGGAAGAGGTTTAGGCTTTCATTCCTATCCCACCCAAGGAACTGGGCTTCCAAATTACTTTTGTCCCAGTAATTAATTAATCTGTGAAAAAACATCTTTATAAAATGTCTACCATTGTCCTTGCAGTCTTGTAAAACTGCAGCTCATTAACCAAGATTGACATAATCCCACCTACTTTTTAAAAAGGCAGAAATCATAATTTCTGAATACTTTTCCCATTAATATGTTCTCCCTCCCCATACCCTTCAAATACCACAGACTGTTCTTCAAATAACAACAAGGAAAAGTCTCCACTATGAAAAGTTTGATTAATTTTAGATATGTCCCGAGACTGCTGTAACACCAAATGTTCCCACGGTGAGCTCTTTGTTTCCTTTGATTATGTCATGCAGGCTCGGCAGTGATCCTGACTTAGTCTGTATTAAAGTTTTTATCAATTTTCCTTGGTCTTGGACTTTAGATCGCCTTCGTTTCAAAGCCCTCTTCTCAGTTTTTGTCTTTTGAGACTGTCCATTGCACAGACTTGTGCAAGCTGAAATGCCACAAAAATAAGACTCTTCTGACTGTGATGAAGTTTCTGAGCTTCCTTCAGATGGAGGACCCTTATAAGAAGAGTGATAAACTTCTCCCATATTAGAAAAATCTCTCTGGTTTGTAAAAGGCTTTCTTCCTTTTATGTCTCCGTTGGCTACAGGGTGCAATGGATCAGCCGGCTTTATGGTCTCAATTTTTTCAGTTTTGTACTTGCAGCGTTTCTTCTTTAACACAAGTAAAAGAAAGGGTAGGAATTAGACCTATGACAGTACCTAATCAAACATTCAGAGAGCTGAGCTACTGGAGTAAAGTGCCACCTCCTGGTGGAAAGTGGAAGTACTATAAACAGCAAAACATACTGTTATGTTCTATACAGATACTGCCATAATTAGCTTTCCACTTTGTAATACTACTCAACCAAATTCTTCATTTATCTGTCACCTCTGAATATAGATTAGGTATCTGAATGCTTATTATGTGCTATATATTCTTCCAGTTGCTTTCATGTGTATCTTACTAACCCTAACCCTGAAAGGTGAGCATTTTGTCCTTGACTACCAAATGAGAAAACTAAGGTTCATAAGTTTGATTTCCTGTCCAAGTTACATGGCAGTAAGTGGCCAAGTTAGGACTGAATCCTAGGCTATTTGGTTTTAATGGTCAAGTTCTTCAGCCTAGAGACAAACGTTGTTTGCTTAGTTGCTAAGTTGTGTCTGACTCTTTTGTGACCTCATGGACTCCTCACTCCATGAGATTTTCCAGGCAAGAATACTGTAGTGGGTGGCCATTTCCTTCTCCAAGGGATCTTCCAGACCCAGGGATAGAACCTGCGTCTCCTGCATTGGCAGGCAGATTCTTTACCACTGAGCTACCTGGACCTCTAATGAGTACAACTTACTTTCAGAGGCAAAATGGGAAAAACCCGCACTTGTAACCAAAAAAGTCTAAGTATATTTTGATTTTTGCCACCTCTTTAATAGGTCATTTAAAGAAGATACAAATTCTGAGTTTCAGTTTTCTCACTTAAAAAATGGGGAAAGTATCATTTTCAGGTTGATATGAGGATTACAGGAATAGGTATACACACTGTCTGACATGCACTGATAATAAAGAATGAGTATCAACAAGTGGTCAGCAACTTTTTTCTGTAAAAGCCAGAGACTAAGTATTTTAGGCTTTTCAGGTCACATACTCTCTCTCCTATTCACTTTTATTTTATAACCCTTTAAAAATGGTTCCAGGATCATAATAAAACAGGCCATATATGGCCTATGGGCAACAGTTTGCAGACCCTGTAAACAAATCATTATCATAACTGAAAATAAACAGTAAGTTTAAGGACCAGTAAAGGTTACAGTAAAACTTTCACCTATTTCTTCATCTACATCCACATAACACACCAATACACTTGAAACAAAGCATTACCTTTTTTTCTGGAGAGAACTTGAGGGGTTCTACAATGTACAAATCACTTGGGTCTACTGTAAGAAAAAACAAAAAGGCAGATATAAAATGTAAAGTAGATTCTACTATGATTAAATACTATACTATTATCCATTTATGATTATTTTCATAACAGAACCAATGAACTTATATTTGTAACAGGTTAAACATATATTTATGCATTTGAAATCAGTAAACCTAAAGCAACAAGGTAGAAGAGGGCACCATTCTTATCCTGGGCTTGACTGGTCATCATTGAATAACTTGAGTTTTTAACTAACAGCTGGCTCTCAACCAACACAGTAAGGATCCTTGTTTGGACCAGCTTTACCCTCTTGTTGTTTAGTCGCTAAATCGCGTCTGACTTTTTTGCCACCCCATGGACTACAGCTCACCAGGTTTCTCTGTCCATAGGATTTCCCAGGCAAGAATACTAGAGTGGATCTTCTATCTTGGGGATAGAATCAGTGTTTCCTGCATTTGTGGGCGGATTCTTTACCACTGAGCCACCTGGGAACCCTCTATCCTCTGAACTTGATAAGAAAAATAACATTACCAGGTAAGCTAATACCAAACTTACAGATCATATGAACATTTTTCTAAAAGACTAAACTCCACATTGTGTTGCAATTATGGGTTAATTATGTGCAACAAGCACATAGTATGAAAGTCAGTTCAAGGAACATACACACAAAAGGAAGTTTAACAAGTTTTTCCTAATTGTTTATTACTATGATTTACTGTGATCAAAACTATGATTTATTGTGATCAATACCAGAACACTCTGGTACGATAAGAAAATCAAAAATACTTAAGGTTCTAAGGTTTCATTACTTTAAGCACATTCAAGACAGCTTTACTGACAAGATAAATGTACATATAAAAGAGGGGCTATGAGATTTTAGTCCTATTCAACCCACTAAAAGTAAATGATTTATGGTTTGATGCAGGCGTTAAGTTTGTAAGTAACAAGTTCATAATAAACTTCATGTACCAGAAATTTACTAATAACATGATTCAATGAATTATTATTTTTCACATTATGTCTTAGAAACTTGTAGAGAAAGTCATCAAATATATAAAAATATCCAATGATTCCTTTAAATAGTCATTTCTACTAGATTACTAATCTCATTCAAATTGCTTTTTTTAAAAAAAAAAAAACACCATGTCTACTTCTAGGAATGACTGCTAATGGTTTTCAGATCGAATTTTCCACTAAAAGCAATGTTTTTTGTAAGTCACCAACAGCACTTCCCACTCCAGTACTCTTGCCTGGAAAATCCCATGGACGGAGGAGCCTGGTGGGCTGCAGTCCATGTGGTTGCGAAGAGTCGGACACGACTGAGCGACTTCACTCTCACTTTTCACTTTCATGCATTGGAGAAGGAAATGGCAACCCACTCCAGTGTTCTTGCCTGGAGAATCCCAGGGACGGGGGAGCCTGGTAGGCTGCCGTCTATGGGGTAGCACAGAGCTGGACACGACTGAAGCAACTTAGCAGCAGCATCAACAGCACTTACTTAGGCTGTCAAGACTAAGTAAGTAAGTAATCCCAGGCCACAACTGAAGGAAAAGCAGGAATCCAGGCCCGTCAAGTGAAATTCAAGTCATTTTTTCCCAGAGACCTTGCCACCACTGTCTGGCAACATGGAATCATACTGCATATTCCTAGCCAGGGAGACATCAACAACCGAAGTACAGTTTCTACTGAATGCACGTTGTTTTCACACAATCATAAAGTTGAAAAATCAAGTCAAATCATCATAAATTAGAGATGACCTGTACATTATACTCCTCTTTCAACAGAAAATTACAAGGCATTTTAAAAAGGGTAAACATAGTTTGAAAAGACTAAACAAGCATCAGAACCAGAGTTAGATGTGACAGAAATGTTGACATTATTATTAGATCAGGAATTTTTTTAAAAAATACATTAAGGATGTAAATTGAAAAAAATCAGACAACATGCAAGAAGAGATGGATAATATAAGCAGAAAAATTCTAAAAAGGAGTTTAAAAAATGCTAGATAGAGATCAAACACAGGAACAAAAATGAAGAATGCCTCTGGGTTCATTAATAGACTGAGTAAAGAACCACTAAACTTGAGAATATGATGATAGAAATTTCCAAATCTAAAATACAAAGAGAAACAAGACTTAAAAAAAAAAAAAATTGAACAGACTATCCAAAAACCATGGGATGACTCCAAAAGGTGTAACGTACAAGTAATGAGAACACAGGAGGATAACGAAGGGAGAAAGGAATAGATGCAATATTTTAAGTAATAATGACAGAATCTTCTCAAATTGACATCAGACAGTAACCACAGCTCCAGGAAACTTAGAACAACAAGCAGGACAAATGCCCAAAATACTACAACGAGGCCTATCATATACAAATTTCAAAAAATCAAAGATATAAGCTAAAATTGAGGACCTAAAATTGCCAACAGACCTGCTTTACAAGTAATGTTAAAAAGCAGTTCTTTAGAAAGGAGGAAAATAAGGTAGGTTAGAAACCCAGTTTTGCATAAAGTAAGAGCATCAGAGAAGGAATAAAGGAAGGGAAGATAAAAACTTTCACTTTTCTTATTCTTAATCCATAACATAACAATTTGTTCAAAATAATAATAGCAACAAAGTACTTGAGTATGCTTATGTAAATAGACAAGATTAGGTAAAAATAAAAAGAATGACAGCACTGATACAAGGGATGGAAGGGAGGAATTAGAAATATTTTGTTGTTATAAAATATATGTACTACCTCTAGAGTAATATAGTGTTATTTGAAAGTGGACTTGTATTAGTTGTAAATGTATACTGTAAACTCTGGGACCCTAAAAAAAAAAGTCATAATTTTTTAACATATGCTATGAAAGGAAAAAAATGAAAACATATAATTTGCTCAGTTAAAACCACAAAAGGCAGAAAAAATGTGGAAGATAGTAACAGGAATAAAGAATGAGGGCAACAAATAGAAAACAGTAACAAATATAGCAAATACAGTTGGATAAATATCAAATCACTTTAAACTTAAAGGCCTAAATACACCAATTTATAAGACTGTAAAAGCGGATCAAACAACAAGATTCAACCATATGTTGCTCATAAGAAGTCCACTTTAAATATAAAGATACATAGAGATTAAAGACACAGGGATGAAGAAAGATATACCATGCTAACACAAATCAAAAGAAAGCAGGAATGGCATATTAATTTCAGAGAGAGTAAACTTCAGAGCAAGGAAATTTATTCAGGATAAAGAGGGTATTTCATGATGATAAAGGGGTCCATTATCCAAAAAGCATAACAATCTTTACTCTGTATGCATCTCACAGAATGGCAGAATACATGAGGCAAAAACTGGTAGAACTACAAGAAGAAACAGATGAACCTACTATTACAGCTGGGGACTTTAACACTCCTCTATCCGAAGATCCAGCAAGCAGAGAATCAAAGAATATGGCAAATGTCAACAGCACCAAAATCCACTGCGTTTCTACATACCAGCAATAAACACAAACACACACAAAACGCAATTTTCAACAACATTGAAAAATATTCTAGAAATAAAACTTTCAAAAGTTTGGCTTTTTGGAGTACACAGAGATGCTACGTTCTTCCCAAATTGATACATAGAATCAATGTAATCAACCAAAAGCCTAATAATTTTTCAATGAAACACTTAATAAATGATTCTAAATTAACATGGAAACAAAGACCCAATAATGGCCGAGCAACCTAAAACAACTGAATTTCATACAAATTTTACAATGGATTTCCTACCTAAAACCACATACAAAAAATCAATTTCAGGTATCTTAGAAATCTAAAAATAAAAACCAAACACTAGAACTATAAGAGAATATCATCCATAAACAGTAAAAAAAAAAAAAAAAAAAAAAATCTGTTTAAACAACACAGAAGAAGCAATAACCACACCGGGAAAAAAAAAATCCCAGAAGTTTGATTACATTAAAATTAAAAGCTTCTTTTTCTTATTTAAAAAGACTCCATGTAAAAGAAAAGAAAATAAATAGCCTCAAGAGTGAAATAAGATTATCTGCAACATTAACGAACTAACAATTAGGATACAAATTTTAAAAATAACTATAAGCCAACAGGAAAGAGGTAAACAACCAAATAAAAGAACAGGCAAAAATTTCAATGTCCAAGAAAGTCAAATGATTAAAAGGCCTAAGTAAGCATGCTCAACTTCACTAGTAATCAGGTAAATGCAAATTATAACTAAAATAAGGTTAACAAACACTTTAAAACTTGACAATTCTGACTGTGCGCTGGCCAAAGTGTAGACAATGGAAATTCTCATGGTACTGGTGGAAGGATAAACTGATATGACCACTTTGGAAAAGTATGCCATTATCTTGTAACTTATAGATTAGCATACTCTACAACCCAGCAATTTTACATCTAGGTAATATTCCTAGAGGGGGCTTCCCAGGTGGCTCGGCAGTAAAGAATACGCCTGCCAAGCAGGCAGCTTCAACTCCTGGGGCAGAAAGATTCCATCCCCCACTCCTTCCACCCCAGATGGAAATGGTAACCCACTCCAGTACTCTTGTCTGGGGAGTCCCATGGACAGAGGAGACTGGTAGGCTTGCAAAAATCCATGGACTTGCAAAAGTATAGGAAATGACTTAGCAACACAACAACAAAAATATTCCTAGAGAAACTTAGGCAACTCTCTGCCTATATACAAACAAAGGGAATGTTTACACCAGCATTATCTGTAATAACCCCAAACTGTAAATAACACTGCAGAATGGATAACTACATTGTAATTTAGTCAGTTACTGAAATACTATACAATATTGAAAATGAAGTACAATTATGTATACGAACCTTACAAATAGAATGTTGAAGGAAAGAAGGCAAAAGGAGTATATATAGTATAATTTCATTTATCAAAAGCTCAAAACCAGGCAAAAATCCAATTGTATTGCTGAGAAACACAAACACTGATGGTAAAACTTATGAAAATGAAGATGACAACTAATTCAAAAATCAAGATAGTTACCTCTACAAAAAGCAATACCAAAAGTGCTGGTCTTGCTCTATTTCTTGATCTGGGTGTTAGTTACACAGGTGTTCACTTTATAATTACTCTGCATGTTGTACATTTCAGTTTTATGCACTTTTTGGTATTTCACAACAAAAATGTATTACAAAAATCAAAATAGTTTAGGTCTACTTGGATGGTCAACAGAAGTGAGAGATGCAAATCTAAGTATAATCTATAAAACACTGATGAAAAAAATTAAAGAAGGTACAAACTGAGCAGTATCTCATGTTCATGACTGGAAGATTTCATATTGTCAAGATGTCCATATACTACCAAAACGACCTACAGATTAAGTATAAGCCCTATCAAAATTCCAATAGCATTCTTTTTTTTAATGAAATGCATCCTAAAATTCATATCAAATCCCAAGTACCTTAAATAGGCAAAGCAATTGTGAAAAAGAAAAATAAAATTATAGGACTCACACTGCCTGATTTCAAACACAGTAATCAAAACAGTACTGGTATAAAGACAGACATACAGAACAACAGGGGGAAAAAAAACAGTCCAGAAATAAACCCTCACACAAATGGTCAAATAACTTTCAACAAGGGTGCCAAGACCATTCAGTGGGGAATGAACAGTCTCTTCAATGAACACTGCTAGAAAGCTGGATATCTACATGCGAAAGAATGAAGTTGAACCCTTATCCTACATCATATACAAAAATTAACTTAAAATAGATGTGGTCCTCTTTGTTTTTGCTTTTGCTGCTTGTACTTTAAATGTCACATCCAAGCCGTGTTACAAAGTTTCTTTTTCCAAAAAGTTATAAAAACTTTATAACACTGGCCTTGGCAATGATTTCTTGGATGTACTAGTTAAAGTACAAGCAACAAAAGCAAAAAGAGACAAAGAGGACTACATCAAACTTAAAAAGATTTTGTCCATCATAGGACAAAATCATCAGAGTGAAAATGCAACCTACAGAATGGGAGAATGTATCTGTGAATCATATACTTGATGCAGGATTAATATCCAGAATATACAGAACTCCTACAATTAAGCAAAAAATAACCTGGTTTTAAAATGAGCAAAGGACTTGAATAGACATTTCTTCAAAGATGATTTACAAATGGCCAACAAACATATGAAAAGATGATCAACATCACTAATCATGAGAGAAACACAAATCAAAAGCAAAATGAGGTATCACCACACACCCATCAGGATGGCTACTATCAAAACAGAAAACAAGTATTGGTGAGGATGTGGAGAAATCTGGAACCACTATGCACTGTTGGTGGAACTGTAAAATGATGCAAGCACTATGGAAAACACTGTAAAGGTTCTTCACAAAATAGAACTACCATATGATTCAGCAATCGCGCTTGAGTACACAGCTGACCCTCTAATAACATGGGTTTGAAGTCTACTTATACATGGATATGTGAGTCTATTTATATGTGGATTTTTTTTCAACAGTAAATACTACAGAACTACATAATATGTAGTTGGCTGACTCCATGGATGCAGAACCTCAAAAATGGAGGAACCACGGATATGGAGGGCTAACAATAAATTATACACGTATTTTCAACTGTACAGATTCGGTGGCCTTAACTCCAGCACTGTTCAAGGGTCAACTACATATCCAGAACTGAAAGCAAGGACTTAAAGACGTATTTGCACACTCATGTTCACAACAGCATTATTTCACGATAGCCAAGAGGCAGAAGCAACCCAAGTGCCCATCAACAGATAAATAAACAAAGTATAGTATCTATCTGTACAACATAATATTATTCAGTCTTTAAACAGAAATCCTGTCACATGTTACAACATGGATGAAACTTGAGGACATTATGCTAAGTGAAATAAGCCAGTCAGAGAAAGATGAATAATACATGATTTCACTTATATAAGGTATCTGAAATATTCAAATTCACAAGAACAGAAAACACATTGATGGTGACCAGGGGCTGGGAGGAAGGGGAAAAAAGGTAGTTGTTTAATAAATACAGTGTTCCAGATTTACAAAATGAAACACTTCTGGAGACCTGTTTCACATCATTGTGAACATACTAAACATTACTGAAGTATATATATAACAATTAAATTTCTAAGAGAAACTTAAATTTCAAGTTGGTAAATTTTATGTTGTATGTTTTTTTACTACAATAAGAAAACAAAATAAGAAATGGGCCCTTCTCATAGAGTTTGGAATTAAAAATAAGGCAAGTACAAAGATGGCTAAAATCAAAGTAGACAATAGTAAATTTCA
Organism: Bos indicus x Bos taurus; assembly: GCF_003369695.1. Taxonomy (NCBI): domain Eukaryota; kingdom Metazoa; phylum Chordata; class Mammalia; order Artiodactyla; family Bovidae; genus Bos; species Bos indicus x Bos taurus. Next base: position 39,436,377 of record NC_040091.1, on the reverse strand, counting down.
TAAGAAGATATTTAATTCAAATTAGGAGAAGAAATAAATGAATTAATGAATAGCAGAATCAGAATTAGTTTCTTGACTATTGTACTCAACTTTTTAAATTATAAAGATGAACCAAGATGATACAGTTGTTTAAAATACAAGTAATACTACTATCAGGTACAAAAGGCTATATTCTACCTGGCCTTGAAGAGTTACATAAAAAGAAAAGAAACAGTCAGGCTTTCAACTAATTTAGAATGGTACTAGAAATGCTGAGAAGGAAAAATACCTCAACATATTGGTATTTCATAATCACACGAATACAGCTAAAAGATCAACAATACTAAATGTTAAATCTTAATATGGATGTAGAACAAATGGAACTCTAAAAAACAGCTGAATGTTCACACAACATTCTTGGCAAACTGTGTGGTGGTATTTACTAAAGTGGATCTTATGATCTGGATCTTATGATCCAGCAATTCCATTTCTGCTATATACCCAACAGATGTGTGTATGCAAGAAAATAATCCACTGGAAACGAATAATGAATAGTATGTTTGCATAAGGCAACACTAACTACAACTATACTCAACGACATGGTGAATCTCACAATATCAAAATAAGCAGTGACTCTACTGAGAGGAAATGGGTAATGACTAAGGAGCACAAGGAAGTTTCTGGGGTGCTAGATAATGCTGTACTTCTTAATCTGGGTGATGCTCACATAGTTATGTATGGTTTGTGAAAATCCACCAAACTTTATAAATGATTAAGTATAAAATCCTGTACAAATTATACTTCATTAAAAAAATTCAATTATAAAAAGACGTATCAGCCAAAAGAAAAAAAAGAAAAGAGCAGGAAGTAGGAAGAAATTTACTATTTTTAAGTAAACATACATGTTTACGGATTCAGTCCGTAAAGTTTCATGGTAACAGTAAACCAGAGCAGCACAGGAATGATTGCCTGAGTGATTTAATCAATTGAAACACACTGCTCAGTTACTAAATCCTAAAGAAAGAGAATCCAATGATTATTAAAAAAGCATTAGCTGAAATATACGATTAATTATTTTAATATTGCTATGAAGATATGTCTCAGTAAGCACTAATTACAGTACTAATATTAAAAAGTCATGTTGATATATGGCAAAAACCAATACAATATTGTAAAGTTAAAAAATAAAATTTAAAAAAAAGTACTGATATATGAAAGCCACTCAGTACACATTCATTCGTTTATTAAATTTAAGTATTCATCAAGTGTTAGACTATGGAATACTATTATAGACCTTGGACTGTAAAAAAGAAAAAGATTTATTTTTCATAAAGTGCCTCACAGTCCTAGAGACAAAAGGAGTCCTACCTGTGTAGGAAGAGGAAGCAGATAAGCACAGGATACTATGGGAGCACATTCAGGTTTTCCATATCTGCTGAACTTTCTCAAACACCCCTTTCTAAAAAGAAATACTTCTAAACAGGAGCATGTGCAAACAGGCTATCAATGGCTAATTAATGGCTAATTAAACTAAGCCCCCCGTCCCGCCCCACCCTCTGGACTTTTAGGAACAAAGGTAAAGTGTGGAAATGGTAGTGGCTTCGACACAGCACAAAGGCCACTCACACCCACTGTTTGGTTGCAGACGGTCTCCAACACAACATTGACATTATACTTGTTCTAGAAGGAAGCTAGATTCACTTTTCTGTATACATGTTACATATGCACAAAAATCTACCTTCTTTCCCCGTTAACTGTAGAGACTTGGATCTGATGAGTGGAAATGAAGTTCTCCTTTTCAAACTCATATCATCATAGGAAGAAAAACACCTAACATTAAGAAAAATCAACATTGGGAATGATGAGTAAAATACATATAATTTACTCTGTATTTGGGGTTAGGTGAATGCTAGAAAACTGTACATGCCATATAGGACTTATCTCTAAGGTAACACTCCAGTTATAGATACCACATGTAAAAAAAAATTCACCAATTCTTCTCTAAAAGGTGCTGTATTAAAATACCTATTCTCCTCCTCCCCCTTTGAATTCCACATTGAAGTATCTTTCACAACCACTACATGGGTTTTTTACGTACTTAGTGTTTTCTCTATCAGAGTCTACAGAACCTTCCAGGCACAGGACCCTCTCACTAGTTCCAAGTTTTTAACATTTTGGTTTCAAGATAATCATATGGGGAGAGAAATTATCTCAGTATCTTTCACTTGCTCAAGTTTCTCAAATAAGAGGAAAATTGTGAAATAATGCTGACTTACCTTTTAGGGCTTGGATACTGATTACTTTTAGGAAGTTTTGAAATATAATCTCCATCAAATTGGGAAGTGTTTCGACAACGCTGCATACAAAGCATCAGTCCCAAGACAACACAGAGAACCAAAGATATGACAAGATAGCTCTGTCGATCTGAAACCTGAGATGAGAAGAGAGCTTAATAACAGTTTGAAAATCATATTAGGAAAAAACACTGAAATCTAAAGTTCAAAGGACAAACCATTTTAAACATTTTTTTCAAAGTTCTTCAAAATCATAAATGCAGGCCAAGTCCTTTGCAAATGTACTACAAAGGCAACATTCTCCTTTTTCTTCTTTCCCCCTCTCAATCTTTAAAAATTTTCAAACCCATGGAAAAGTTTAAAAAATAGTACGATGGACATATGTATGCCTTTCACCTATGTTCTCCAATCTTACATTCTGCCACATACATTTCATTTTTTATCATTTGTACTATCCTTTTGAGTGAGGAAAAAAAAATGCTCCTACCTGTCTTTCTCATACAAAACTAAACCACCCATTACCCAGTGATTTAAGCCTAAGGATCACCCTTAATTCCTTATGACCTACATCCAAATTCCCAACAAGCTTGTCCTTCTATCTCTTAACTATATCCTGAGTTTAGCAACTCCACACTATTCCCCACTCCTAAAATCCTAAACCAAGCCAACATCACCTCATTCAGGCTATTTCAATCACTTCCTTAATTGGTCTCCTCCCTACTTGCGCTCTAGATGGTCTCGAAGAAGCAATTTTCCACAGAGCAAGTAGAGAGCTCAAAGTGCTGTCGATGAAATGATCCATGTTACTTCTTTACTTAATACTTTCCAATGACTTGCAATTATGAGAATAAAACTCAAACTCTAAACTGCCTACAAAGGGCTACATGATCAGGTCTCTGCCGATTTCCTGAACTCATTTCTTACCCTCACCTCTCACATTCACTCTGTTCCAGCTACACCAGCTTTGTTTTTTGTTTTTGTGAATTAAGACCTTTGTTGCAAAATTAATTATCAAGCAAAACATAAGAAACTATGCACTTGGCTTCATGGGCCAAGTGCATAAACCCACAGGAATGCCAGGCCACAGTGCAAACTACAGAATCCGGGGATGAGGTAGGTCTCCATGAACAGACGTGGAATGATGTCTGTTATGTATTGCACACCAGCCTTCTTTCCGACCCCAAGCACATTGCACTGTTTTTAATCACAGGCCCTTTGTCCTACTTCTGCTACTAACAGGCCTGTTCTGACCCCAAGCTGTGTGTGGATGCTAACTTCTCTTGAGCACTCAGTTCTAACGCCACTTCCTCAGGTAAGCCTTCCAACACCACCTGAGCCAAAGCAGCAACACTTAGAGCACCACCAGTCCACACATAAACGTGTCATTCTCTACCAGGGGCTACTGACTGCTGTATGCCTAAACCAAGGACTGGATAGTTCATGCCTGACACACATTTGTGTTGCAATAAATGCTTCTTAAATCAATGAAAAGTTTGTTTCATTAAGCAGCTTAATGGGGCTTCCAGGTGGCTCAGTGGTAAATAAAAGAATCCACCTGCCAATGCAGGAAACGCAAGAGACACGGGTTCAATCTCTGGGTTGGGAAGATCCCCTGGAGGAGGATACGGCAACTCACTCCAGTCCAATCTAGAAAATCCCATGGACAGAGGAGCCGGGTGGGCTCTAGTTCATGGAGTCACAGAGTTGGACACAACTGAGCAGCAGCAAGCAACTTAATAATAAGCTTTTCTGAACTGAAAATGAAGTATATACTGCAACTACCAATGGTTTTCAAAAGGCCTAATAGAACTGCTTTATAACTGTATTGTAGCTAAGGCCTAAGCTATGAAAGCCATGTTTTCCAAAGCATTATGATAATTAATGTATTTCCATAACTTTAAACCACCACATTCTGGTGTTCTGTAAAAGCTCTCTAGAAATGACAATCTTCTTGGATTAAAGTTCTTAGATATGAAGCCAATCTTTATGACACTGTTTCCTACAGTACCATCAGTAACAATTACCTCATGTTTTAATTCTGCTACTGTTGTTGATAAATTTGAAACAAGCTGTGTCATGTTGGTCAGCTGTGCTTGCAGCAATTGGATGGCTTCAGTTTGCCGCTGATCCTATAATAAAGGAAGAAATAAATATTTTCCTTTGTGTTTCATGTACACATTAGCTACATTATAAATTCAAATAAAATAATCTAGAAAAACTGTTAAATTCCTCAAGGCGGAGTGACATATTAATAGGTAGCTCTTAATGAATGAATATTATAAATCTGGACCAGAAATTAAAAAAAAAAAATCTAAAACCCTTAAGAATCTAATTAAGACTTCAACCTTTCTCCCCGACCTGAGCAAACAAAAACACCTTTTGCCATTCACTGCTACCATGTAGAATATTGCCTAGCAAACTCTAATAAACTACTTCTCAAGTTAATGTGGACTCTGTATGTGTAAAACAGTATATAACCAGCTATCTGCAAAATTGTCATTTTGTCAAGTGTAATTTTTCTAAACCAAAGCAGTCAATACAAAGACACACTGAAAAATTTTTGAAGAATGTTTCTGGATACAAAGCAGGCTCATACCAAGAAGGTCTTAAAAGTTCTATTTCAGAGCATGATAGGGTGAAACTTAGGAAGTCACACAGTCAAAAAACGACAATGGATCATCTAATCAAAGCTAGGTTATCACCAGTGAAAAGAAAATCATCAAGAACACCCATCTATCAGAATTTTAGAAACTTATAATGAGCAAACATATATTTATTTAAAATATCACTTACATGCATATTTTAGAAGCTTATGCAATATGCTCATGGTCATGAACCTACACTAAGCAGACTGTACTGAAAATGTGTACTTACTAGTAAATTTTGGAAGAAGGAAAAGAAGGCAGCAGGAAGTCAAGAAAATCTAGCACTTTAATTTAGGATCTTATGTGAAATATCTACATAGCCATTTATGATTCTAAAGTTAAATATTTCAACTTTACATTTAAATAAGTTTTAAGTCTGGACTATGTATGGGGGTGGGTGGGGGTGGAGAGTAGGTGGATGTATAAAACTGTAACAAGAAGTTTCACTTACTTCCCTCACTGTGATCCACTGTGGTACTTTCTATCCTATTTCATCTTTTTAAAATGCTGAATGTGAGTCATTAAACTGTTTCTTTTGACTCACATTTGACAAACACTGATAAACTGCAGACAGTTTTAAAGGATAAATTATTAAATTTATGATATTGGTTAACACTTCTAATCAAGATTTATTTCCAATAGTGCTAATGGTACACAAGATTATTTTAAAAGTACTTAAAGAATCTTTCATAAAACATAGACTTACATAGAAAACAAACAGAAAATATAGAGGGAAATATTAAAATTAATAAAGAACTAAATAAATACTGTGTTCATGGGACAGAGGACTTAAGACTATTTAAAACATCAACTCTCCAAATTGATCTATAAATTCAACATAATCCCAATCAATACCCAAACAGGTTTTTGTTTCTGGTAGCAAATTCTAAAATCTATGTTAGTCAAATCCAGATTAGCCAAAACAATTTTGGAAAGGAAATGCAAAGTTGGAGGATTCACACTATCTGGTTTCAAGAGTTCCTATATACCTAGCCATCACAACAGTGTAGTATAAACAAAAAGACAAGTAGATGAACAAAACAGAAGAGAAGCCCAGAAACACAGCCACATGTATATGGCGAATTGACTTAAAATAAGTGCAAAGAAAATTCAGTGGAGAAAAGATAGTCTTTTCAACAAATGATGCTGGAAGAAAGGAATATTCACGTTTCTCAATCCCCTAGTCCTCACAAAAAAGCACTTTGATCCATACTTTATAACACTGTAACACATAGAATTTAAAATAGATCATAAACCAAATGTAAAACTAAAACTATAGAAATTTTAAAAGAAAACATAAGCAAACAATCTTTGTGACTTTGGGTTAGGCAAAGTTTCTGCAGAGCAAAGAGAAAACAGGTAAACAGGGCTTGAACAAATTCTGCTCTTTAAAAGAATGAGAAAACAAGTAATGGATTGGGAGAAAATATTTGCAAAGCCTGTCTCTGATAAAGAACTTGTACTTAGAATATGCAAATAACTTTCAAATCTCAACTGAAAAAAAAAGTAGGTTGGAAGAATTTTACTTGGAACCACAATTATGTGTCACAAATTCAGAGTAAGATGCAACTCTGCAACTTGAGACTTCTTTACCTCATTTCATCATCCTTTAGTCCCAAATAGCCTTTATAAAAGTATAAAATTTCTTCATCATGGTAACAAACCATAAAAACAATTATTCATGAACATCACATTTAATGGTGAAATACAGAAATCAATCCCTTAAAATCAACAAGACAGGGAAATGGCTACTATCACCAGTCCTATTGTATCACTGTATAGCTCTAAGTAAGAGATAAGAGAAAAGAAGAAGAAAAAAATACAAGGATTAAAATGAACTAGAGCTGTTCTTACTTACAAACAAAAAAACTGTCTATATAGAAACCCACAAATTATTTTAGAGTTTAACAAAATTTCAAAAAAGACCACTACTCTTCTACCCACATATATATACATACAAATCTTGAAATGTAACATGAATAATGCTCAAGAAAATTTTCTCTTGGGTATATACTGATACTAAAGGCTAGAAATAGAAAGCACTGTATTACAGAGTAATCATCAACTATCAGGGAAAAAGTGAACGAACATTACTGATCCTTCTAACCAGACAGGGCCTATAAAATTCAATGGAACTTTATGTAAAAAGTAAGACATGAAGATGACCAACCTGCTCCTCTGCTATTCTTGAAGTATTCTGAAGTTTCACTATTGTTTTATTGAAAGCCTTTTGCATTTCTTCCATTTGTTTTCGGTACCTATGGAGTAACAATTGATTTAAATTGGTTTTAATTTCTTATTTACTAATTTATTTTTGGAAATATACTTCTGATTTCAACATACGAGATAAAGCCATATTTCAGAAAATGACTCTTATTGAGGTCTGTGCAATAAAGGAAAACTTATAAAGGTAAAATAAAGAGGTCCCTTGAGGTATTTGCTACCTCAACAGCAATTCTATGCTCCTTGTTGCTATAGAAGATTTACGGTCAAATACATAGTCAATTTATAACAAAAGATCTATGAATACACAATGGGGAAAGGACAGTCACTTCAATAAATGGTGCTAGGAAAACCAAACACCCACAAGCAACAGAAACTGGACCCCTATCTTACACCATACACAAAACACTCAAAATGTATATAAGACTTAAATGTAAAAACTGAAACAACAGAACTCCTAGAAGAAAACATAGGCAGTAAGTTCCTTGAATTCAGTCAGAAATGTTTTTTGGATTTAACACCAAAAACAAAAACAGGTTGAACTATATCAAACTGAAAAGCTACACAGAAAAAGAAACCATCAACAAAATGAAAAGGCTACCTACCAAATGGGAGAAAATATATGCAAGCCATTAATTAATCTTATAAGGGGTTAATACCCAGTATATTGAGTACATCCAGAATTCATACAACTCAACAGCAAAAAACAAACCATTTAAAAATTGGCAGAGAATTTGAATATTTTCCCAAAGAAAACAAATAGATGGAAGAAGATGAAATGATACTCAACATCATAAGGGACATGCAAATCAAAATTACAATGAAGTTATCACCCTCCACCCCATCTATTAAAATAGCTATTATCAAAAAGACAAAAAAATAACATGTTCGAGAGGATGTACAAAAACAAGAACCCTTGTACAGTTGGTAGGAATGTAAACTGGTGTAGACACTACAGGAAGCAGTATGGTAGTATCTCAAAAAATTTAAAGCAGAACTACCATATGACTTAGCCATTCCACTTTAGAGCATTTATCTGAAGGAAACAAAAAACACTATCCTGCAAAGATACCTGCATCCCATATTCACTGCAGCATTATGTACAATAGCTGAGAAGTGGAAGCAAACTAATCAACAAAAGAATGGATAAAGAAATGTGGTGTGTGTATACCATGGAATATTATGCAACCATAAAAAAGAAGGAAGTTTTGCCATTTGTGACAACATGGATGGACCTTGAGGGCCTATGCTATGAGAAACATGCCAGAGATGGACAAATATCACATGATCTCAATTACATGTGGAATTAAAAACAAAAATCTTAAACTCATAGATACAGAGAACAGACTGGTGATTGTCAATTGCAGGGGGAATAGGTGGGCAAAGGGTACAACTTAAAATGATGAAGTAATAAGACTACATGAAAAAGCAAAAAGATAGGACACTGAAAAGATGAACTCCCCAGGTAGGTAGGTACCCAACATGCTATTGGAGATCAATGGAGAAATAACTCCAGAAAGAATGAAGGGACGGAGCCAAAGCAAAAACAACACCCAGTTGTGGATATGACTGGTGACAGAAGCAAGGTCCGATGCTGTAAAGAGCAATATTGCATAGGAACCTGGAATGTCAGGTCCATGAATCACGGCAAATTGGAAGTGGTCAAACAGGAGATGGCAAGAATGAATGTCGACATTCTAGGAATCAGCAAACTAAGATGGACTGGAATGGGTGAATTTAACTCAGATGACCATTATTATCTACTACCGTGGGCAGGAATCCCTTAGAAGAAATGAAGTAGCCATCATGGTCAACAAGAGAGTCCAAAATGCAGACTTGTATGCAATCTCAAAAATGACAGAATGATCTCTGTTCATTTCCAAGGCAAACCATTCACTATCACGGTGATCCTCCAAATCTATGCCTGAACCAGTAAGGCTGAAGAAGCTGAAGTTGAATGGTTCTATGAAGACCTACAAGACCTTCTAGAACTAACATTCAAAAAGATGTCCTTTTCATTATAGGAGACTGGAATACAAAAGTAGAAAGTGAAGAAATATCTGGAGTTAACAGGCAAATTTGGCCTTGGAGTACAGAATGAAGCAGGGCAAAGGCTAATGCAGTTTTGCCAAGAGAATGCACTGGTCATAGCAAACACCCTCTTCCAACAACACAAGAGAAGACTCTACACATGAACATCACCAGAGGGCCAACACCGAAATCAGATATATTATATTCTTTGCAGCCAAAGATGCAGAAACTCTACAGTCAGCAAAAACAAGACCAGGAGCTGACTGTGGCTCAGATCAGGAACTCCTTATTGCCAATTTCAGACTTAAATTGAAGAAAGTGGGGAAAACCACTAGATCATTCAGGTATGACCTAAATCAAATCCCTAACGAATATACAGTGGAAGTGAGAAATAGATTTAAGGGACTAGATCTGATAGACTGCCTGATGAACTATGGACAAAGTTCGTGACATTGTACAGGAGACAGAGAACAAGACCACTCCTAAGAAAAAGAAATGCAAAAAAGCAAAATGGCTGTCTGGGGAGGCCTTACAAATAGCTGTGAAAAGAAGTGCAAGCAAAGGAGAAAAGGAAAGATGTAAGCATCTGAATGCAGAGTTCCAAAGAATAGCAAGGAGAGATAAGAAAGCCTTCCTCAGTGATCAGTGCAAAGAAATAGAGGAAAGTAACAGAATGGGAAAGACTAGAGATCTCTTCAAGAAAATTAGAGATACCAAGGGAACATTTCATGTGAAGATGGGCTCAATAAAGGACAGAAATGGTTTGGACCTAACAGAAGCAGAAGATATGAAGAAGAGGTGGCAAGAATACACAGATCAGATCAGATCAGTCGCTCAGTCGTGTCTGACTCTTTGCGACCCCATGAACAGCAGCACGCCAGGCCTCCCTGTCCATCACCAACTCCCGGAGTTCACTGAGACTCCCGTCCATTGAGTCAGTGATGCCATCCAGCCATCTCATCCTCTGTCGTCCCCTTCTCCTCCTGCCCCCAACAGTCAACTATTTGCATGAGATGGCCAAAGTACTAGAGTTTCAGCTTTAGCATCATTCCTTCCAAAAAAATCCCAGGGTTGATCTCCTTGCAGTCCAAGGGACTCTCAAGAGTCTTCTCCAACACCACAGTTCAAAGCATCAATTCTTCGGTGCTCAGCCTTCTTCACAGTCCAACTCTCACATCCATACATGACCACTGGAAAAACCATAGCCTTGACTAGACAAACCTTTGTTGGCAAAGTAATGTCTCTGCTTGTGAATATGCTATCTAGGTTGGTCATAACTTTCCTTCCAAGGGGTAAGTGTCTTTTAATTTCATGGCTGCAGTTACCAACTGTAGTGATTTTGGAGCCCAGAAAAAGAAGGTCTGACACTGTTTCCACTGTTTCCCCATCTATTTCCCATGAAGTGGTGGGACCAGATGCCATGATCTTCGTTTTCTGAATGTTGAGCTTTAAGCCAACTTTTTCACTCTCCACTTACACTTTCATCAAGAGGCTTTTTAGTTCCTCTTCACTTTCTGCCATAAGGGTGGTGTCATCTGCATATCTGAGGTTATTGATATTTCTCCCGGCAATCTTGATTCCAGCTTGTGTTTCTTCCAGTCCAGCGTTTCTCATGATGTACTATGCATATAAGTTAAATAAACAGGGTGACAATATACAGCCTTGACGAAATCCTTTTCCTCTTTGGAACCAGTCTGTTGTTCCATGTCCAGTTCTAATTTGCTTCCTGACCTGCATACAAATTTCTCAAGAGGCAGATCAGGTGGTCTGGTATTCCCATCTCTTGAAGAATTTTCCACAGTTTATTGTGATCCACAGTCAAAGGCTTTGGCATAGTCAATACACAGAAGAACTGTACAAAAAAGATCTTCATGACCCAGATGAGCATGATGGTGTGACTGCTCACCTAGAGCCAGACATCCTGGAATGTGAAGTCAAGGGGGCCTTAGGAAGTATCACTACAAATAAAGCTAGTGGAGGTGATGGAATTCCAGTTCAGCTATCTCAAATTCTGAAAGATGATGCTGTGAAAGTGCTGCACTCAATATGTCAGCAAACTTGAAAAACTCAGCAGTGGCCATGGGACTGGAAAAGGGTTAGTTTTTATCCCAATCCCAAAGAATGCTCAAACTACCGCACAATTGCACTCATCTCACATGCTAGCAAAGTAATGCTCAAAATTCTCCAAGCCTGGCTTCAGCAATACGTGAACCGTGAACTTCCAGATGTTCAAGCTGGTTTTAGAAAAGGCAGAGGAACCAGAGATCAAATTGCCAACATTCGCTGGATCATTGAAAAAGCAAGAGAGTTCCAGAAAAACATCTATTTCTGCTTTTATTGACTATGCCAAAACCTCTGACTGTGTGGATCACAACAAACTGTGGAAAATTCTTCAAGAGATGGGCATGCCAGACCACCTGACCTGCCTCTTGAGAAACCTATATGCAGGTCAGGAAGCAACAGTTAGAACTGGACATGGAACAACAGACTGGTTCCAAAGAGGAAAAGGAGTATGTCAAGGCTGTATACTGTCACTCTGCTTATTTAACTTATATGCAGAGTACATCATGAGAAACGCTGGGCTGGAAGAAGCACAAGTTGGAATCAAGATTGCCGGGAGAAATATCAATAACCTCAGATATGCAGACGACACCACCCTTATAGCAGAAAGCGAAGAAGAACTAAAGATAAAGAGTCTCTTAATTCAAGTGAAAGAGGAGAGTGAAAAAGTTGGCTTAAAGCTCAACATTCAGAAAACTGAGATCATGCCATCTGGTCCCATCAGTTCAGTTGAGTTCAGTCACTCAGTCATGTCTGACTCCTTGGTACCCCATGAACTGCAGCAGGTCAGGCCTTCCTGTCCATCACCAACTCCCAGAGTCCACCCAAACACCCATGTCCGTTGAGTCAATGATGCCATCCAACCACCTCATCCTCTATTGTCCCCTTCTCCTCCTGCCATCAATCTTTCCCAGCATCAGGGTCTTTTCAAATGAGTCAGCTCTTCGCCTCAGGTAGCCAAAGTATTGGAGTTTCAGCTTCAACATCAGTCCTTCCAATGAATACCCAGGACTGATCTCCTTTAGGATAGACTGGTTGGATCTCCCTGAAGTCCTAGGGACTCTCAAGAGTCTTCTCCAATACCACAGTTCAAAAGCATCAATTCTTCAGTGCTCAGCTTTCTTCACAGTCCAACTCTCACATCCGTACATGACCACTGGAGAAACCACAGCCTTGACTAGACGGACCATTGTTGACAAAGTAATGTCTCTGCTTTTTAATATGCTGTCTAGGTTGGTCATAACTTTCCTTCCAAGGAGTAAGCGTCTTTTAATTTCATGGCTGCCAGTCCCATCACTTCATGGCAAATAGATGGGGAAACAGTGGAAACAGTGGCTGACTTTATTTCTGGGGGCTCCAAAATCACTGCAGATGGTGAATGCAGCCATGAAATTAAAAGACACTTGCTCCTTGGAAGGAAAGTTATGACTAACCTAGACAGCATATTAAAAAGCAGAGACATTACTTTGTCAACAAAGGTCCATCTAGTCAAGGCTAGAGTTTCTCCAGTGGTCATGTACGGATGTGAGAGTTGGACTGTGAAGAAAGCTGAGCACTGAAGAACTGATGATTTTGAACTGTGGTGTTGGAGAAGACTCTTGAGAGTCCCTTGGACTGCAAGGAATCCAACCAGTCCATCCTAAAGGAGAATAGTCCTGGGTGTTCATTGGAAGGACTGATGTTGAAGCTGAGATTCCAGTACTTTGGCCACCTGAGGCAAAGAGCTGACTCACTGGAAAAGACTCTGATGCTGGGAGGGATTGGGGGCAGGAGGAGAAGGGGACGACAGAGGATGAGATGGTTGGATGGCCTCACTGTCTCAATGGACATGAGTTTGGGTAAGCTCCAGGAGTTGGTGATAGACAGGGAGGCTTGGCATGCTGCGGTCCATGGGGTCACAAAGAGTTGGACACAACTGAGCAACTGAACTGAATAAGAATATAACATATAGCATGTTGACTACCATTGATAATACTGGATTGTATATTTCAAAGTTGCTAATAGAGTAGATCTTAAAACTTATCAATAGGAAAAAAACCTGTAACTACATGGTGATCATATTAACAGATTTACTGTGGTAATCATTTAGAACATATACAAATATCAAATCATTGTTATACCCGAAATAACATAATGTTACACATCAATTACATCTCAATTAAAAAAAAAAGGTTTACCATGCGTGATTTCAGTGGTTCCTTAGTGGGCGTAAAAAGGGTGGGAGTGGGGAGAGGCTTGAGCAAGTTATGATGCAAGCATGCACACACACCCACGTATAATTTGCCAATAAAGTATATGTATGAATTAAGAAGCAATATCTTTTAGCATATAATGATGATTTTGAGGCTGAAACTCCAATACTTTGGCCACCTGATGCAAAGAGCTAACTCATCTGAAAAGACCTTGATGCTAGGGAAGATTGAGGGCAGGAGGAGAAGGGGACCACAGAGGATGAGATGGTTGAATGGCATCATCGACTCGATGGACATGGTTTGGGTGGACTCCGGGAGTTGGTGATGGACAGGGAGGGCTGCCTGCTGCGGTTCATGGGGTCGCAAAGAGTCGGACACGACTGAGCGACTGAACTGAACTGAACTGAATGACTTTAGAGACATTTCATTAGTAGCATTTTAATTTAGGAGGATTAGGAAAAGGTAGTATTTCAGAAATTCTGGGCACTGAGCTCCTTGTGGTTACAAAATGTTGGAAAAGTCCTAAGGCACAATGACACTTAAGGAACAACAACAATAACAAAAATTGGCTTAAAAAGTGGAGAACTGTGCCAGGGGTCTTCATCACTGCATAAGCAAACTGACATTGCCTCTGGCATTTTATAAGCACAAGAAGATAAATTATTACAACTAGGACTAGGATTCTGGATACTTGCTGAAAGAGTTCAAATGTTGCCTAATTATCTAGTTTAGTCTATTCCAGTATTCACTTATTTAAATTCTTAATTAATACCTAGTCAAGTTCCACAAAGAGCTTTAAGGTCTATAAACTTTAATTTTTCCATGACTGCTCTGGGAATGAAACAGCAAAAGTAGCTAAAGTTAAGCAACAGGAGAAAGGAGAAACTGATATAGATAATTCAAATTTATTATGTCACTTAGTATTTCTAAAAATGAAAATCACTTCTTAAAATTACTGACCAACATCCAAATAACTTTCTCTCTCCAGCTAAAATGCTGCTTATTTCTATTACATTCATTGTTTAGCCGCTAAGCTGTGTCTGATCTCTTGCGACCCCATCAACTATAGCCTGCTAGGCTCCTCTGTCCATGGGATTTCCCAGGCAAGAATACTGGAGTGGGTTGCCATTTCCTTCTCCAGGGGATCTTCCTGACCCAGGGATTAAACCCATGTCTCCTGCATTGGAGGCAAGTTCTTAACCATTGAGCCCCCAAGGAATCATGAGATAATTAAATCCTCTCTTTTAGTCAGATTAGACTCTGCTACTTAACTCACTGTGCAAAGTAGATTGTGCTAATTCATAAGAAAGCTTACCTTTGACTAAGTTCCTCCAGGTAGCGACCACTGAGAGACATGTTAACTTCTAAGGCTTTAATACGGTTATTAAGTCTCATAAATACTGATTCCTTTTGGTTTGATCCATGTACAAGATTTCCATTAGCATATCCTAGATCTGAGGAGTTTTGCAATTCAGCATAAAAATCTGTAGCTGTCCTCTGTAACCCTCTTAAAAGGACATCTTCTGGAGACTGTTCGTCGTCTTTTACTTCAGGTAATGAAGAAGAATCCACCACAGGAGTGGAAATTTGCTTTGGTGTGTCAGCTATGTTCATTTTGGCTTCCCCAGCTTCAATGTCTGGCATAGTAGCTGTGTTTACAGGTGGCACTATTGTTTCAGATAGCTTTGTGGTAATTCGCATGGAGTTTATGTCTTCTTTTACAACATTATCCATTACTTTATCAAGTATTTTTGTTTCGGAGATCACAGTTGGTTTCTCTATAGAACTAAAACTCTCAGATCTTTTTTCTGTTTCATTATCAACCTCAACAGAACTGTCTTGGGGAATCACTTGTGATGGTGAATGCCCTGCCTCATATTTAACAGGCTCAGATACTTCTATTTTAGATAATGAGTTGATTTCTGGAGTAACATCTAAGAGAACAGATTGAGAAAGAGTTTGAGGATGGCTTGGTTCAAGTTCAATTGCATCTAAAGTGTGATTAATCAAATCTTCCTGGAGCACACCACTTAAATCATCTAGAACACTGGTTTCAGCGTCCTTTTCCTTATTACTGTCTGGCTCTCCACCTGGAGGCTGCAATAATGAAACATCTACTGGTTCTTCAGGAAGTACTAGTGGTGGTTCAGCTGACATAAGATACTCTTTTTGTTTACTCAGAGCAGTTCTGCTGCGTTGCCGATAACGAGCAACTCTAACTGAACACCATTTATATATATATTCCGAAAAACTAGAAATACAACAAATTGTGGTGAGTTCACTGCAAAATATTTGTGTCTCTGACTCAAACCAAGGTGATGTTTCATCCTCTTGTTCACCACTACCCAGAAGGGTCACTGTAGAAGGACTTGCCTCCTCCTCTTCTTCTTGAACTAGCTGTACAATGGGACTTTCTTTTGTAGTATCTGGTGACAATGACTCGATGTCATGTACGTGTCCTTCAGTGGTTTCAAACCTAGAAATACATATCCATAATTATGCTTAAGGAAAATAAATGTATCACACGTAAGATAAAAAGAAGGGGCAGTACAGAAAACACTCAAATTTACTTTGAATGAATTACTATCCTTTAAATCACTTTCATTATAAAAACAGTATTATTCAGGAATGGTACAGAAAGATAATCTATCAAGTGACAAGCCAGATGATTCAAATCACCATATTTACCAAATCAAGTTTGTCTTTAATCCCTATTTAAGAATAGTTTGTTATGCGAATATTTCCATTTACTGAACATAGTACCTTTACTGAATATATTTCCATTTAGTGAAGATAGTATCCTTCCTCCCATATTCATCAATATCACAAGCTTTATCACCCCTTATATCAGAAACTGAGCTACCCAAGGGCTATGCAAGTCCCAGTTAGAACAAAAACCCAGGACTACGAATGCACTTTGTGCCTGAGTATCCTACTTTCAAGAGTCATCCTACAGTTGGCCCTTGAACTGTATGCAGCGAGTCAGAGCTGCAGCCTTACACACTGTGTAACTTACAGCCTGTCCTCCATATCCACAGTTCCTCTATACTTTAGTTCTGCATCCACAGATTCAACCAACCGAGATCATCTGTACTGCAGTATTTACTAACGAAAAAAATCCACGTGTAAATAGATCTGTACACTTCAAACCCATTATTCAAGGGTCATCTGCAGATTTCTCAAAGATCATTTCTCTGTGGAGATTTGAGGAATTTCAATGTGGCATTACACACACACACACAGGATTATCTGCTCTAGAAAGAAGAAAATATCCCTACTCCCCCCAAATAATCACAGTATTATCTAGGCTAATTTTCT
Source organism: Bos indicus x Bos taurus (assembly GCF_003369695.1). Taxonomy (NCBI): domain Eukaryota; kingdom Metazoa; phylum Chordata; class Mammalia; order Artiodactyla; family Bovidae; genus Bos; species Bos indicus x Bos taurus. Next base: position 39,419,634 of record NC_040091.1, on the reverse strand, counting down.
GCTATTGAAAGCTAAATACTTAACCATTGTAATGGAAATCCTGGCTAATAATAAACTATTAGTGTCACTAACTTAGTCCTATCTTTGGTCTCTGGAGTATGCGTGTCCAGTAGGGAAGAGTGGGGAATTCAAGCTGGTGGGAACAGTGTTGAAAATTATGTGGTCCCTTCCAAGATAAAGGTAATGAATTTCTAGGTGCAGGCTTTGTAGCAACAAAGGTATAATTTGAAAAAAACAAAGTAATTTGAATACCAAAAAGAAATCTTCATATGTAAATTTTCCTACTGTGAAACACTACTAAAATTGCCAGGAAATGTCTTTAAATGAAGTCTAATATCGTAACAGCAAAAGTAGGAATAAAAAACAACCACCAGTATCTAGGGACTTCCTTTGCAGTCCACTGACTGGAACTTTGTCTTACAATGCAGGGGTATGAGTTTGATCCCTGGTCAGGAGAAGGCGATGGCGCCCCACTCCAGTACTCTTGCCTGGAAAATCCCATGGACGGAGCAGCCTGGTAGGCTGTAGTCCATGGGGTCGCCAAGAGTCGGACACGACTGAGCGACTTCACTTTCACTTTTCACTTTCACACATTGGAAAAGGAAATGGCAACCCACTCCAGTGATCTTGCCTGGAGAATCCCAGGGACGGGGGAGCCTGGTGGGCTGCCGTCTATGGGGTCGCACAGAGTCGGAAATGACTGAAGTGACTTAGCAGCAGCAGCAGCAGCAGGAGGCTAAGATCAACAGATGCTCAGAGTCAAAAAACCAAAACAAAAGTAATATCATAACAAATTCAATAAAGGCTTTAAAAATAGTCCACATTTAAAAAAAATTTTTTTTCTACAGAAAATTTTTTTTAAAAGACAATATCTAAAAGCTGGACTTTCATTTTGTTGATAATAAAATAGTAAACAGACTAAATTAAAACATAATTAGGCTAAGCTTCCCTTAACAGATGATACAGATATAGACAGCTGTATATAGTCTCTACACAATATTTCTTACAACTAAATTGAATAATTTGGTAAAAATTAAGTTATACTATCTTTGTGTTGTGCTGTGCTTAGTCACTCAGTCGTGTTCTTCTCTTTGCGACCCCATGGACTGTAGCTTGCCAGGCTCCTCTGTCCACGGGGAATCTCCAGGAAAGAATACTGGAATGGGTTGCCATGCCCTTCTTCAGGGAATCTTCCCAACCAGAGAAGATCAGGGATCGAATTCAGGTCTCCCACACTGAAGGCAGATTCTTTATCATCTGAGTCACCAGGGAAGCCCTATCATCTATATACACTCTAATCAGAGTTACACTTTAAGAAACTCAAACCTGGGAAAAGAAAGTAAGTCATCATTTCATAAAAACTTTTGAGTGATACTGTATCATGGATTCTTTTATTTTTTTCAGAGGACTGCCATATAATCATCAAAAAGAATTTAAAACAAACATACATGAAGAAACATTAAGTAAAGAAACTTATGTAAGAATATCTACTAAAAAACAAAACTCTAAAGCAAAAGAGTAAAAACTGCTACATTAGCCAGATGTGGTATCTTTCAATAAATATTTACACACACACACACATGAAGGGGTAAATGTGTGTGTGTGTGTAAAATAAAATTAGTTTTGAAAAATAAAGACATACTATGTGTTAGTCACTGAAGAACCTAGTTACAAAACCGAGACAGATCCACATAATTAGAAACAGCAAGAATTTCTATCCCAGAGATTTCTTAGGACCATCTAGGAATCAGTAACACATAATGTTATATTTCAGGAAAACGCAAATTTGACACTGTGCCCGTCAAAGCACAAAAATCTCATTTTTAAATTAACATAGTACCTTGAAATTACAGCTCCAAAGCTCACTGAGGTTTCATTACTTATTACCTTGAACTGTTTCATGTAAATATCTTGCCTCATTATGTAGAGTTCCTCTGAGAGAAATGTCTGTCAAAGTTTACAGGGAGTATATCTAATGAAATATACATAGCTAAATTTATAATAACTATAACCAGATTATCCCAATAACCCAAATCATTAATAAGCCTATCTATTTTAGATCAGAGGTTGAGGTACAAACCTTAATCACCTCTACCTCTGGTCTAGAAAAGACCAGAATTTGAGTAAGCTCCGAGTTGGTGATGGACAGGGAAGCCTGGTGTGCTGCAGTCCATGGGGTCACAAAGAGTCGGACACTACTGAACGACTGAACTGACTGACTGACGCATATATATCCCTGCCCAAAGTAACCACTGCAACCTGGGGAAAGACCTGTATCATTCAATTTCAGAAACTGAACACTCCAAGAGTAAGCTGTGTGACCAACACATCGTTTAAAAATCACTGCTCTAAGTATTTCAGGTATCCTGTATAGCTTTCTAGGCATAGCACAGATATATAAATAATCAAGGCTTTTAAATCCAAACTCAATAAAAACAGGTCTTTAAAATTTGTCCTCAAACTTATACCTGCAGAGTTAATTATTTGCAATAAGGAAAAGATTAAGTATTGTAAATAATAAAAGTAACACTATATCAAAATAACGCACATTTGGTCTATCTACGGTGAACTGCCAGTATACAAAAAGCAACTCAAAGATGTTTTAAGTGGCTGTGGAATGTCTGTCCCATGATTCGAAGTTTTTCATTTTCCACAGATCACAAATACCTTTTTATGTACAAGTATATCTCCCTTTTAATAGAACTCTAATATCCCAATATAACTTACTCATGTGATGGAACAGGAGCTGAAACAGGAGCTGATTCAGGCATTTTGGGTGCAGCTGTGGCAGAAGCATTCTCAGATATAGTTTTATTTCCTATTTTAAGAAAGATGTCCATATTGAGTTTAATTTTAAAAAGCTATACCATGAAAATATTTCACTATAACAAATAAGGAACTTTAGATTCTCAAGGGAGAAGAAAAAAGGCAAACAGGTTTTCTACTGCAGACTCTGCTTTTTTTTTTTCCATCAAGTTCTTTTAAAAAGAAATAATCATTGAAAGTCACAACTATAAGTAGTGCATATTCTTTCTCAACTTCTCAGAAAATTAAAGCAAGTAACTATGAGTTTTGCGTAATCTTACATGATTAATAAGACACTGGAGTTAACTAAAGAGAATAAGAAGAAATAAATGGGACATTTTAAGTTTGCACTTAGAACTAAATTTTATTGAAGTATATTTGACATACAACATTATATCCATTTTCATGTGTACAACGTAGTGATTTGACATTTGTATACACTGCAAAATGATCACAATAAGTCTAGCTGCCATCTGCCACCACACTGCATTCCCCATGTTATATATTACAACCCCATGACTTATTTTATAAATGGAATGAAGTATTTTTGAAAACAAAAAAAGGGCAAGATTGTTTCCCCTTGTTCATAATATTCATATTTCTATTACTTTCTAAATTGAATTGCTATTTGGTAAATAAAAGCATACTTCAAGTAACCATTAGAGCATCAAAACCTCAGGAAAGAACTAGGGATAAAATCAATACTTCTACAGCAGGTTAAGAGTGAAAAATCAAATTAATGATTTTTATATAAACAAGATCCTATTTATTAAAGAGAACTTGTGAAATTCAAATAAACAATGAATAATAGAAGATTGGCAAGTTCCTTTGAATGGTTTCTGTATTTCTAAATAAAAAAATCAAACTGCTTGGCTTATTAATTAATTTTACTAACTAGGAAGACCCCTGGAGTATCATATATTTAAAAGACCCATAAAATGATTAGGTACCTTCTGTCAGGTCTTCAGTTTTTGCTCCCAGAATATTAGCGGCAATATTCACCATATTTAGAATGGCATCTAAAACAAAATTCAATCAGAAAAAGATACTAATACACCTAAATATTTTCATATAACTGATATCAGATAGTAAAAAACCATTTGTAATGGTCTTTTGCATTTTTTGGACTAATTACGTTTTCGCTCACCTTACTATTAGTCCAATACAGGATACAAATTTCAGGCAAAAAGTATTATATATAAATCTGAACTTTTATATTCAGAAGGATTTTAAAATCTAATTATACTTTTTTTACAAAACTTCTCCAAACCTTTCAGCAAATACTACCTTCAGCATATCACAAGATTCAAGTTATATTCAGCATATAGCCTGCACTGAGACAGGAAAAAAATGTGACAACCAAAACCCATAATTTACAGAAAAGCCTTGTTTTTTTTTTTTTTAAAAAAAAGGTTCTACAGTTTAAACCAAAAACAAACAAAAAATCCTTTTCCTAAACATGTGTCTTTCATAGGTAAAAATAAATAGGAAGATTATTCTTCAAAGGACAGCAGAAAGACTATTTTCAACTATGAATATAAAATATCTAAGTAATATGGTTAAATCCCAAATTGACACTGCATAGAATCATGCCTTTGATGACCTATAACAATGTTTTATGGACAATAAATGACAAATTCTTTTCTGAACTGGGTGAATATAGGCACAGGAAGATGAATTAAAAGTCAAAGTCATAAAACTTAAGTGCTGTAGGTAAAGCAATCTGCATACTTTCTAATTCTTCCTCTCTTTCCAAAGTGGTTATCTCAATGATGAGTAAAGTGCTACAAACCTTAATATCTACATAAATGGCTGAAGATACATGAGGACCACGAAATATCATAACTCCATAAAAAGCTGGCTTGGAACAGAAGACTTCCTTCTAGTAATTAAATGTAATTTCACAGGAAATTAAATTCCAACTCCAATCTAATCTCTGAAATTCTACTAGAAGGTAATTCACCAGGTTTTTCTACCATTAAAATACTAACATCTGGCAGGGGCTACATATTAAACCTCATCACTTTTTTCCATCTTGGTTTCCTTTCCTAAAAGAGATCTGAGTTTTCATCACACATTCATGAAAACCAGAGATGTGAGAAGTAGGAAAGGATCTAAAGAAGGAAAAGCTAGCATATTCAGAAGGTTGGGAACAAGCCAAGCACTGTCACCTGGTGCTGATACTGTAAACATACGTTTTATGACAGGTAAAAATAGGAGATTTTAGACTTTTAAATGTGATAACTAGTAGTACATAATTATTAATTTTAAACTTTACATAACTATGATTCTATAATCTGAAAGACAACAAGCAGTGGTACTTTGTTTCCAATCATTACTTGAACACACAAAAGCTTTATATTTGCTTTTGAAATATCTAGGATTATTGGTCAATCCTGTCCTTTCACCTGGGAAACTGTAAAAACAGAGAAGCAGTCTTAGATCTTAGGCTAAAGGACACCTCAGCATAAAAACAGGAAATGGAAACTCCATTCCCTTATAAACAAAACTTAAGTAGCAATGGAAACTTTGTATTTCCTCATAAATCAAATTTTAATGTCAACCAATATTGCAAGGAGATCAAACCAGTCAATCCTAAAGGAAATCAGTCCTGAAGATTCAGTGGAAGGACTGATGCTGAAGTTCCAATATTCTGGCCACTTGATGTGAAGAGCCGACTGATTAGAAAAGACAGTGATGCTGGCAAAGATTGAAGGCAGGAGGAGAAGGAGACGACAGAGGATGAGATGGTTGGATGACTCTATGGACATAAGTTTGAGCAAGCTCCTGGAGTTGGTAATGGACAGAGAAGCCTGGCATGCTGCAGTCCATGGGGTCACAAAGGGTCAGGACATGACTCAGCGACTGAACTGCACTGAATATTTCAACAGTAGTATCTGATCCTCTACTTAGCCTGACAGCTGAAGTTCAATCAAAATTGACTGCTCACAGAACCCAAATTCTGAAATTAAGTTTATATTCTAAGTCCCTTATACTTGCTTCAAAGGGCAATCTTACTTCAGATTTCAAATTTTTGCATTTAAATTTTTTGGTATTATTATTAAAAGCTTTAAAAATCTGTATCTGTTGATCTGTGTAGAGAAAGAAGTTTTAGAGTACTACTTTTTAATATAAATTTTTATACTAGTACCTAAAATAAGGAAGATTTGTACATACTACTCATCATTTAAAAATATTGTTTATTATTTCAGAGAGCCATTTGGTAACAAAAGCAAAATCTGGCAGATTCTTCTTTCTCAGCCCATTTAACCTATTAAGAAATAATCTTGCTATGTTCACAGAATGCTGTCAAATACAGTTTTTTTCTTTTGGGAGAAAGCAGCTTTGTGAATTTTCTTACCAGTCTCACTTTGCATCTAAACACATGACTACTTGTCACGATCATAATCTAATCACTGAAAAGCCTTCAGAAAGGCTAAAGGGTAAAAGCAACAATTTGGAATATAGTGCAATACTAGACTCCTGCTCTCAATTTCTCATGGATTTGCCAACTCCTTTCTCTTGAATTGGGTAACTTATTCATCCCATCCCATTACTTTAGGAATGAAACTCTCTCCTACGGACCAAATATCAACATGTTATATACACTAAGTCCCCAACACACCAATGGCTCTTTTTGATACAGAAAACCAAATGCCTATGCTACAACACAAGACAAACCAGTAAAAAAACTACTTCCTCCTATGTGTACTGAGCTACTAACTCTGCAACACACCTACCTTCATTCTCTGTTACTCCTTCTAGGATCTTAAAATAAATACATTCATAAAAAGTATTCTGACTTAAAACAAAAACTACAGTTTGTCTTAAACTTATGCAGAAAGAGAAGCAGAAATCTGGCCCTTAGCAAATCTGATGACTCTAATAAAATACAGATCATATTTAGAAGTAAAGGCAGACTTGCAAGAATATCAAAGTAGAGAGTGGCCTGGAAGACCCACATGACCAAGCACAAGTAGAGTAGATTGATACGAAGAATTTCTGTTGATGTAAAATATGTAAATGCTCTAGCTCAAGAATGTAAACAAAAGATTCAGGCAGAAGAGTCCCAGAATTGGCAAACATAGAAAGCCAAGAATGTTGCTCTAAGATAGTACTCTCTCCTTTCTGGAAGTTCAGTAAATTATATAATATCAAAAATGTCTAAATAAGCAGCATGCTTATTAGAGTAGCATGCATGCTCTTTGACAATCAAGTCCCATTAGAAGCAACATACTCTGGTGACATATATTTCCTGTGACTACCAATTACTCAATAGCAAAAGAAAAAAAAGAGTTTCTCTTTTAAATTAAAGGCACAGAATTCTGTTTTGGAGACATTGTGTAAATATTAAAAATAAATTAGGTGCAAAATTGGCCAATTTCAAGCTAATTTAGAAAGTGGTGATGATTATAGTCAAATTCAGACATTCCACTGCCAGAGACGAGCTCTTTGGCCTGATTCCACCTTGTTATTTTTTCCTAACATTATATTACATTGGAGAAAGTAACTAGGTCAAGCTCAAAACCAGTCTAGACTATTCAGAGAAAACCAGAAGGATATAGATATCAAAGGCAGCAGTATTAGGTCATGCTTATTAACTTAATAACAGCAAAGTCTTATCACTCAGCTACTACCACCTCTCTTGTTCTGAAACATCAAGAAATGGATATCTTTTTAAACCTCTCATACTTGGGCTCAGCTGATATCCTCCCATCCACCTTGTCTCCACTATACAAAATTTTTCAACACCTAGGAACACCAGAACGTAAATGGACTGCTCTTCCAGAAAGCCATAGAAACAAAAATGAAATGTGTTACCAAGAAACATATCTTCAAGGAAAAAGATCCAGAAAATAGGGTCTAAAAAAATTCTATGTCTCATTAATTAAAATAATACATCAGTCAGAGAAGTGATTACAAATAAGGAAATGTCCTCTACTGAAAACATTTTAATGCTGTCTTGGAGTTAATCCCACAGGAAGATAGAGAAAGAAAGCAAGATATCAACAAAATTTTCCCCTATCTAAAACTATAGTAAATCATTACTTCTGGAAGGTGCTCCTTTGTTCCCAGTAACCACCAAAAACTAGAGAACTTTTAGTCTGGGGCTATTTTCTGACCCCATAAAATAACAATGCCGCCTCACAGCTAAATCAGCATTACTGAATTATGATATGATGACTATTACGTAATATAAACTTTAAATATAAATATATTAAATATAAATAAATATATTTAATTTAAAATATAAATTTTAAACTACAAATTTAAGGACAAGAACAAACATCTTAACATCCAATTAAATAAAATAGCATCATTGTCTCATTTCTAAAAAACTATCCCATAGCAGCGAATGAGGCACCTGTTTTTAATGCTATCATCAGCAGAAATCGCTAACTGCTAAGTCACTTCAGTCGTGTCCGACTCTGCGCAACCCCACAGACGGCAGCCCAACAGGCTCCACCGTCCCTGGGATTCTCCAGGCAAGAACACTGGAGTGGGTTGCCATTTCCTTCTCCAATGCATGAAAGTGAAAAGTGAAGTCGCTCAGTCGCTCAGTTGTGTCTGACTCTTAGCGACCCCATGGACTGCAGCCTACCAGGCTGCTCCGTCCATGGGATTTTCCAGGCAAGAGTACTGGAGTTGGGTGCCATTGCCTTCTCCAAGAAATTGCTAAGGATACACTTAAAAGTAATCAATAATATCTAAAAAGTCAGTTGACTAGCAACAGAGTAAAAATATATTAAGCTAATCTATAACAAAGTTAAATATTACATAAAAGCATTCCCTTTATGCAGTTATTTTTTAACATTCTTTTTCCTATTCCCTAAGAAAGTCCACTGAAATCTATAGTCTTCTATGGAGAGGGAGAGGACAAGAAAGGAAGAAAGGGAAAAAGATAAAAGATGAGAAGAAAGACAAGTGACTCTTAATTTCATATAGTGTAGTCACCCAAATATCTGCCTAAGTATAGGTACTACTGGTTGAGTACCTTAAAAAGCTATGAAGACAATATAGACAGACTGGGATTCAAACAACTCAAGAGTAAAATAAAAACGCACAAATCGTCTTCTATGTTACTAAGATTTACTTTCATTAAATTCAATTATTAACCTCCAAATAAAAAGTCCTTATTTTGGGGGACTAACCAAAAATAACAAATGTAAAATACACCTACCTGCATTCTAACAGTAAAAATAAACTGTCAGTCGGTAAAGGTCTTTCCAGGAGTCTACTTGGCTAGCCTATCTATAAGTTCAGATAATAGGCTGGCAAGACAAGAAGCTAAACAACTAGTATCTTAGTCCTTTTTTTTTTCAGTTTACAAAGAGTGTATTATTATCACTATTATTGTTACTGCTTGGGAATCACCATTATCATGAATAAGAACAGCCTTTATGCTTTATAATTAATCAGGAAACTAACCATATCCATACATTAACAAATCCTCATTTGGTAGGATTTCACTGATGAGTACCACTTCCAAAATAAACTCCTTTCCTACCAAGTATGATTACCTAGATGCTCTTATTTATATGGTCTAGGACCTCTTTAACAATTCTTTCCCCAAGTAAATTCATATCCCATTCTTCACTCTAAGGAACTTGCCTAAAAATACAACTACTTCATTTTTGTAAAAGAACCGACCTATGCTTGCATTTTGCCTCTCTTCTTTGTTTACATATATTCTACTTTATTCCTATGAAAATACTTTAAAAAAGTATTCTTTGATTTCAACTCAAAGTTCAACACTAAGACAGAAGGAGCCCCCTAAACTTCAAAACAAAATGTTCACATATGCCGGGAAACAGAAGTTGAGATATACTTTAATAATAGTGACTAGAAAAACCCCCAAATACTCACTTGTAGCAGAACCAAGAAGGTTTTTTGAGGATTTATCCTCCCCAGTATTATAATCCAGTGGGTAATCTGTTCAGAGAGAAAATGAAGGTTAATTATGCTGAGAATTATCTCAGATGATATGTTTAAAAGCACAAATTATGTCAAGTCAGTTGACAAAACAATTTTACAGTTTTCATTATACATCCAAAGCACATTCACAAAAAAGGAAATTCATAAACCATTTATCAAACAGATAAAAACCAAAGAATATATTTCTACTGCTTGCAAAAATTTTAATCACATTTATAAGACTTTTATTCAAGCTTTCAGTGTAGTTTACCAACCCCTAGTAAATGACTTCACTTATGGGAAAACTAGGGAATGCAAAAATTAGATTTTTCAGACTACAGTTTAAGACATCTTAAAACAAGAACTTAACAAAATAGAAATGGAAGGTGTCATAAAACATTCTCTGACCTCTGCAGGCTCATGGGAATTTCTCAAAAACTCATGCCTCAATATGCTTGCTTGCTTGCTCTTAGGCTAAAGGCAAATCAAAGAAACTCATGCTCAATTCTACTATGTCAGTTGCCTTTGAGTAATAGGCTTTGGGGCCTGGCATAGGGATATAACCATAATTTATTAGCACTGGGGTAATGAAAGGGAGTTTCAAGTCAAATAACTGATCAACAAGCAGAAAATTATTTTAGAAAATAGGTTTAGGAGAAAATTAGTTACTAGGGTTAAAAACAAGGAATAAACTAAAGACTAATCATCATGGCAGTCTTTTTAAGTGACCTACATTTACCCATTTAAAAAACAAAAACATATACATAAATAGTTACTTTTTAAAAATCACTCACCATAGTCCTCATCAAATAGTTCTTGACGTTCTGACTGATACTGGGAATCAGCAATCTCTTCATATTCTTCCACCATGCTAGTGCCAAAAACCCTGTTAACAACAATTTCATTGAAGTTTTTCATTAATGTCTTATTAAGACTCATCTCTTCATAATAAATGACAAACTATAATAATTTTGGTTGTTTTGAGCATCGTTAACTTTGAACTCAAAAACAATGACTTTCTCAATCCACTGTTTTCATTACAATGTTAATCTATTTAAGGCATTTAAAAATATAATGACTAATAGGCCAATGACTTATTGGCCTAAAATGTTTCCATTTATTATCATCATATCAAGCAAGCTAAACTGAACATATAAAATGAAGGTTCTTTTTTCCTAACAAAGGAAAAAAAAATTTTTAAGGAGGATTCACAAATCGTGGTTTATTCAGATTGTGAAACTTACATAGCAGTTTAAAGAAATCAGAAATATACTATTACGGTCATTATCAAATCATACTGATAGATACAAAATGAAACTGCAAAATACATATAGTTCAGCATAAAAAATTTAAAATACTTTTTTCAAAAATATAATTATGAATATAAATTCTCAAAAAAAATTAGAAATGATACATGCCAAATTCCTATCTAAATTTTTACACTTTTCTAAACTGTATGCAAAAGGAAGAAAGGTTTAGCAGTATCTTTTTTATGGTGTTATCTCACGTAATAACAAATGATTTCTTCACTTTAAATATACTGGGATTTTTATGTTGCCTTTTTTTCTTTTTAAACCACTCCGTAAATATTTTTGCTCTGTATTACCTTATAAGGCTTAATGGACAAAAGTGCTCTGATCCAAAATGTGATACCAACTCCACCTAAAGAATAAAAGCACACAAAATGGCAAGCCAGCACAGTGTATGTGAAATTATCTAACAAAATATTGTTTTTTCATTACAGTATTTCTAAAAATAAAGTCCTAATTTTCCCCAAAACTAGTATTTGTAAAGTTTTGCTTTGCCATGCAATAATATGTCATGCCCTATTATTCAATATTGCAAAAGAGAAGGTTGCTAACCTTTATGTACTTGATGAACATCTGAAGCAAGAGAAAGGAAAAGAAAAAGAAATCAGTTCCGAAGTCTGAATAACATGCCATAAGCAACATTCAATATTTGTAAATTATATTGTATAATTAAAGTATAGAAAGCAATATACTGTGATGGATAACATTGTAGTACTCATTTCTTTGCAGAAACCAAAGCAATGATTTGCATTTATTTTTACCATCACAACTAGAAAATATAGTGCAACTGTAATGAAATAAATTAACTTTAACCTAAAATCCACTGCTGCTGTTTTATTTATCCATTAGATCTGAAAGCATTCTAAAAGTAATTAAAGCATATCTAGAAATAACCTGTCTTATATTACACTAAATATTATAAATGTTATCATGTATATACCTACATATTAATACATTGATACCTATATGTGGCTATACGTATCTAATGAACATACATATTGATAAAAAGATTAACATAATAAAAAATAATATTTATTCTTGCACAATACTATATACAAACTATTTGGGGGAAAATTTGGATTTCTGACATACTGCTATTTTAAGTATAACTTATAGAACTAGAGGATATTTATCAATTCATTTTTAAAATATAAGCTATTAAAAAGCATTTTTTAAAATATGGGTTTTAATTCTTTTGGGATGAGCAAAACTCAGGTAAACTTATATAACATTTATCAATATAAAATAAGAATCAGAAGTAAATGTTTTTTGCTTTTAGGTTTAAATCTACCAAATAGGGCTTTTAAGAAAACCAGTCATCAAAATGCTCTATAGTCTCCCATTATAAAGAAGACAAAGTAGGGAGCTTTATATAGGATTTTTCTGTTATCACTAATAAAATGTTCTGTTATTAACAAAGTAGACTCTATAAAGAATGATTCTTGGAACTATTTCACAACATGTGAGTTGTTTTCATTGCAAAATCAGGTATTGTATCATCTGCCAAAGTATTTTATGTATTTTTTTTTGGCATTACAGTATAGAAACTGCTACATAAAAAGGTCATTAAACTGGTTCAGAACTCACTTTAAAAAGAAACTGAAAATGTATCATCATTTTTCTGAACACTGTTGAATCATTAACTGAAAATATCAACTGTACTTTAAAAACAGCATATTTATAAAAATATTTTTATATGGAGAGTAGGAATACTACAAGTTTACCCATTTACAGAAGCCAATTTAATACATGCTTACAAAAGACACAGAAAGTAAAATCCCAAGAGACGAGTAGGTAGGTTTAAGTTTTCACATTTAAAGAAGAAATAATTAGGAAGAAAATCAGAGCTGCTGTCATTCCAAAAGGTCTTACTAACAACACAGTTGTACTTTAAGGTATGGCTATAGTATCATAAAGAAAAAAAGGAAGAAGTAAAAAGGAGTAAGAAATTCCCATATTTTGTCTAAATTCAAGAGTGATAATAATTCTATTTTGGTAGATAATTCCACCTCAAGACTGGTGAGAGAGGCAGTAGGAATTTATGGCTTTTATTAGAGTATAGTTGATTTACAATGGTGCATTAGTTTCCACTGTACAGCAAAATTTATCATATATATATATACACATACATATATATATATATACACTCTTTTATACACACTCTTTTAGATTCTTCACCCATACAGGTCATTACAGAGTACTGAGAAGAGTTTCCTGTGCTATATGGTAGGTTCTTATTAGTTACCTACTTTATGTATAGTAGTGTGCATTTCTCAATACCAGTCTCCCAATTTATCTCTCCTCCTACCCTCCACGTTACCCTCTGGTAACCATAAGTTTGTTTTCTACATCTGTAGTTCTATTTCTGTTTGTAAGTAGTTCGTTTGCACCATTTTTTAGATTCTACATATAAGCAATATGACATGATATTTATCTTTCTCTGTCTTATTTCACTCAGTACAATTTCTAGGTCCATCTGTGTTGCTGCAAATGGCATTATTTTGTTCTCTTTTATGGCTGAATAATATTCCATCATATATATGTACCACAGCTTTTTTATCCGTTCTTCTGTCAATGGACATTTAGGTTGCAGCAGGAATTTAAATGGTTAAAACTTTATTTGAAATTGTTACCTAGACATATAATATTTCACCTGAATATACAAAAGACAAAAAGCTATAATGAAAAATAACTGGGCATTAAAATAGAAATCTCAGAATCAGATTTTGATAAGAAACCAGACCTGCTTTAAAGACAGCAGTGAGTAACTGATTCAGGTTTTAAAATATAAAGAAACATAATATTATAAAGATGACATTTTATATCAAGACTTCAAAAATATTAAGAGTTATAATTTGGAATTTCATCAAAGCCACGATATCAAAAAACCAGCCTAGGTTTCCAGTTACATAAAAGGGAATGTATTAGTATTTGTCCCATAAAATAATATATTCAAGAAAGAATTATTTTATTAAAAGGAATACAGCAATACATTTCCTCTTAATTTTTCTTATTTCTAAATAGGTGAGGTATCAAGTATGAATAATAGGTATGTTTCATTATAGAACACAGTTCTGTAAAGATAAACATTACCTTCACATATTTTGCATACATCTGTTCATCTAAAGGGAAACTCTGGACATTCCTCTCATCTCTACCATGGAAAGTACCCAGCTTAATCCATTTATTTGTAGGGTATCTAGAAAATAAAAAAAAAATTAACATTCCTTTTTAGAAAATCATAAATCACACATTGAGAGGTCCTATCATTTTCAAATGAGATCTTGTACTTTTTTTCCCCCTCTCCAGGTAACACATTCACTTAACATAGTTTAAATATGAGTTAAGCATCAAGTTGAATAAATACATTTTCTTTTCCAACTAAACTCTGACAGGTTTCTCCTTATGAAGAAAGACTATCTTGAAAAATCACACTATCAAATAGAAGACAAGAAGAAGACAAAAAGAACCAGGAGTGCCTCTTGGAGTTTTAGAGGGCTTCCAAGTAAACTGGAGGCTTTAAAACAGAAAGTAGCCAAGAGAGTGTTTTGGAAGGATGAGGTACTACTCTTTATGTACCAGTGTGTGTGTGCTCAGATTGGTGCTTTTGAACTGTCGTGCTGGAGAAGACTCTTGAGAGTCCCTTGGACTGCAAGGAGATACAACCAGTCCATCCTAAAGGAGAACACTGGTCCTGGGTGTTCATTGGAAGGACTGATGTTAAAGCTGAAACTCCAATACTTTGGCCACCTGATGTGAAGAGCGGACTCATCTGAAAAGACCCTGATGCTGGGAAAGATTGAGGGCAGTAGGAGAAGGGGGCGACAGAGGATGAGATGGTTGGATGGCATCACTGACTCAATGGACATGGGTTTGGATGGACTCCAGGAGTTGGTGATGGACAGGGAAGCTTGCGTGCTGCGGTTCATGGGGTCGCAAAGAGTTGGACATGACTGAGCGACTGAACTGAACTGAAGTGTGCGATGATATAAAGCATAAGTACTGGTTGAAAGGGAAACAGAAAAAGTCATTTACTATCATATTTGAATTTCACAGCACTTACACAGCTTTTCCGATTTTAAAGGAAATCTAATGTAAAAGCCCCAAACTACTGTTTTTCTTTACTACAGCATTTAGAGAATCCCTCAAAGTAATGAGTATTCTCTTATCACACTAAAAAAATACACTTTACTTGTCATAACTGAACACATTCATTTGACAGGTAAGAAAATTACGGCTTAGGGAAAAAGGAAATGATCTGAGCAAAGTTAGTTAAAGAAAAATGAGTAAGAGATCTTCAGAAATCATTTTGAAAACTGTATATAGGCAATGCTACATGTAGGGTAGGGGAAGAAACACCACAGAAAATTCTTAATAGTCAATAATAAAAGAAGGATTAAATAAATAACAGCATCCTACATGGTAACATCGCGGGCACTCAAAAAGCATTTATGGAATGAACAAATACCTCCATCTGGAGGAAAATATCAAGTATTTATTAAAAACGATGTGTTTAAAACAAAAAAAAGGATATTCTCAAGATGTAAGCATCAAAACTGATTTTTGATAGAACTATGCAAGGAGATCCAACCAGTCCATTCTGAAGGAGATCAGCCCTGAGATTTCTTTGGAAGGAATGATGCTAAAGCTGAAACTCCAGTACTTTGGCCACCTCATGCAAAGAGTTGACTCACTGGAAAAGACTCTGATGCTGGGAGGGATTGGGGGCAAGAGGAGAAGGGGACAACAGAGGATGAGATGGCTGGATGGCATCACTGACTCGATGGCGACTGAACTGAACTGAGTTCACTGAGACTCACTCTCAGTGAACTCCGGGAGTTGGTGACGGACAGGGAGGCCTGGCGTGCTGAGATTCATGGGGTCGCAAAGAGTTGGACACGACTGAGCGACTGATCTGATCTGATAAACATATAAATGTGTATAAAAGACTGGAAGGGAACGTATTAAAATGTTAATACAGTATCTTTCATTGATAGAACTGGGATTCTCTACCAAATTCCTTAGAATGTATGTTTCCCTTATAATCACACATATATACCAAAGTTTTTAAAATAAACCTTAACAAAATCATATGCTATAAAATGATATAAAATGAAATATTCATATATGTTTTTAATAACTTTTTAAAGAAATGTTTGGAAGCAATACAGCATAATAATTAAAAGTAAGGACTTCAAAATCATAGAGATCTATGTTTGGATCTTGGTTGTCCAACTCACAAATCACGTGACCTAGATAGGCTATTTAATCTCTCTCTGTTTCATCTCATAAGGGATTAACATCAGAGGGTTGTTATAAGCACTATATAAGTTAATGAAAGTAAACTAACAAATGACTACCCTACAACAGTATTATTACTGTTCTTCCAAATGGATACAAGTTGATTGAAACAAAAAACAAAATAATTAAAGTTTTAAAACATGACCCATTTTAAAATTTTTATTCTGAAAATCCAATATTAACTCCATAGAAACCAGCTTTAGAATTTACCTGTCACTGATAGAAACCAGAAAGTCTTTAGGAGTAGAAGAAAATAATTCATAATTTGCAATATCAAACTGTTTTACTTGAATTGGTTCACAGAGTTCAATAACAAACCTTTAAAAAGAGCACAAGACAATTATTTAGATAAACCAACTAGAATAACAATTCATATTAAACACGACATTAACAGCTTACATAAACTAGGCCTCCATTAAGTTATTCATTAAAAAAATGTAAGGAAGGAAGAGGATTTGAGAAAGAACACCCCTAAGTATTCCCCAAGCACAGCATTAGTGGGGAAAAAAATACTGATTTTGTCCTACAGTATTTTTTTAATAAAGATTCTTTTCTAATGACAAAGCTCATTCTTGGAGAAGGAATGATTTGACGAAGAACTAGTAAGAGTGTCACCTGACTAGTCTAGAGGGCAGTTTGGCCATATTATCTCAAAAGGTACCACAGCTGTTGATTCAGCAATATACTCTTAGAAATTTAATCTATGGACACACAGCTCCAAATGATCACCCTTGTATATGCATCTTAATAAATATATCAAAGCACAGTTTATAAAAGTGAGGGCTGGGGGGAGGGAAGTCAACCTAAATGTTTAATACAGAGGATTGATTGACAAATTATGGCCCCATTCAGACAATGAAATAACAAACAGCTATTAAAAATGATACTTGAAACTATATATTGCATTTATATAAAAATATAGAAAATACAGACCAATGTATAGTGATAGAAAACAGATCTGTAATTGCTATGGGGGTAAGGGGTGGGAGAGAAAAATTATAAAGGAGCATGAAGAAAATTTTGGGGGAGACAGATTATGTTTATTATCTTCACTGTGGTGATGGCTTCATAGATGAATACATATCAAAACTTATCAAATTGTACACTTTAACATTTTACAATTTATTTTACATGTAGTTTTTTATATGTCAAGTACGCTTCAATAAAACTGTTTTTAAAAATAACACCACACTAGTGAATAAAACAAAAAAAAGCAGACTCACAGGTACAGAGAACAAACTAGCGGTTACCAGTGGGGAGACGGAACAGGGGATGGCAAATAGGGGTAGGGAAAGAAAAGTAAGGATTATTATGGAACTATATGAAATCACGTGTGTGAAATTTTTGAAAAAAAAAAAAAAATTATATTTGAGATACGTATCATGGACCTGGAAAAGATGCCACAAAATATTGCTATTTAGGAAAACATTAACAGTATGGTTCTGCTTGGCATTTGGGGAAAGAAATACTCATGACATCTAGGACTCTAATCAATACTTTAATAAACTAATTATTATATCAAATGAGATTATATACACTGACAAGTAAATGTTAAATTAAAAGCATTACAATTAACATATTGTGTTAATGTTGGGGAGCAACAGAACTGAATTCCAGAAGATGGTAAGTAAGAACAGCCATGATTCAGAGAACAGCTCCTGATAAAAAGTAAACTAACGGTTGCTGAATGTTTAGTCTGTGTCAGGTACCATTTTAGATGATTTATGTCCATGCTCTGATTTAATTCTTACAACCAAAATGCATAGGAGATTATCTCTATTTTACAGAATCATTCAATTGGTTACTTCACATTTTTCCTTTCTGCCTTTTTAAAATAAAACTTGTTCCCCTCTCCAAAGATGTAGCCAAGCATATAGTCACTAATCAAAGACTGTTTTTCCCAGTCTTGGCAAGGTTACTTAATTATGGTGATGGGATATGGGCAGAAGTCTCCAGTGCAACTTTCAGGTCAAGCCTTCAAAAGGAAGCTGCTACCTCTACTTCTGCTTTCTCCCACCTTACAGGTCACAATGAGGATGTGATAGGAAGAAATCATCACAGCAATGCAGGCAGGGACAACATCTCGGGAGTGGTATGTGTCCTTTAATTGTTTTCTATTATACCCCTGCCCCACATATCAACTTGAGGTTTCTGTGTCAGAGAAAATTAACTATCTTTTTCAAACCACAGTTCATTCGTCTCTGTTAAAAAGGCAGAATCAAGAGCCCTAACTAAGAATTATTTAGCAAGTAAGTAACAAAGTTAAAAGTTAAAAGAGACATCTATCTGGCTCCAAAGCCTAAACACTGTACTACCACCCCAGGGAGAGGAAATTAAAGAAAATCAGACTCAGATTTTGCTTTTTATTTACAAATCTAATAGAGCACTAATAAGAAAAAGCAAATTCTCCTCTACCTCTTTTGCATACAACGTTCTCAATTTCTAAGAAGATATGAGCTATATTATTGATACAATAAATTTTTGGACAAATGTATTACCAGGTGTACAGTCAATCCACCAAGATTTAACATTTCTAAAACTTATATTAAAGTGTAACTGAGCAACTTCACTTTCACTTTTCACTTTCATGCACTGGAGAAGGAAATGGCAACCCACTCCAGTGTTCTTGCCTGGAGAATCCCAGGGACGGGGGAGCCTGGTGGGCTGCCGTCTATGGGGTCTCACAGAGTCGGACACGACTGAAGCGACTTACCAGCAGCAGTAAACATTCATAATATATATATAAAATTAGTAGTACATATGTTATTGTGCCTCATAAAGGTTGATTTTAAAATGCTTTTTTATCTAAGCCTCATCTTTTATATTTTCTTAGAAGTAGATAACACATGTAAATTAGTTAAACTATAAAAGCTGA
This sequence comes from Bos indicus x Bos taurus, assembly GCF_003369695.1. Taxonomy (NCBI): domain Eukaryota; kingdom Metazoa; phylum Chordata; class Mammalia; order Artiodactyla; family Bovidae; genus Bos; species Bos indicus x Bos taurus. The sequence continues at coordinate 39,400,428 of NC_040091.1, read as the reverse complement.
CACATCTAATTTCAACATACTTCTCTTAATTAATAGTAGGTCAGAAATCTTAAAAGATCAGTGAAGTAGCAAACGTAAATATAAGAGTACTTTGATAAAATACCACGTGTCAAAATTTAGATGATATGAACATATTACACAAATCTGCAAATGCAATGCAATCCTTACCAAAATACCAATGACATTTTTACAAAACTAGAATGCATAACTCTAAAATTTAGGTGGAAACACAAAATACCCCAAGCCAAAATAATCTTGAGAAAGAACAGAGCTAACCTTAGACTTATCTGCAAAGGTACAAAGAAAAGATTTTTTAACTATAAGAGAATATCATGAACAACTTCATTACAAAAACCTTCAAAATGGATTAAAGCCAAATTTCTAGAAAAATGTAATTAACCAAACTAATTTACTAAAACTAAGTTGAGAAGAAATAGAAAACCTATTTTCTATTTTCTAGAAAACTCACGTATGGGCTTCCCAGGTGGCGCTAGTGGTAAAGAACCCACCTACCAATGAAGGAGACTTAAGAGACAAGGGTTTGATCCCTGGGTCAGGAAGATCCCCTGGAGGAGGACATGACAACCCACTCCAGTATTCTTGTCTGGAGAATCCCATGGACAGAGGAGCCTGGTGGGCTATACAGTCCATGAAGTTGCAAAGAGTCAGAGAAGACTAAAGCAACTTAGCACACATACAGTCTCATAATTACTGCTTTTAAATATGGTTTTTAAACCTTGCCACCTATTCACACAAGTATGAAACAATGCATGCACAAGCTTATTTATAATAACTATCTGTTATGGCAAAAGATTACTATAAACAACCCAAATACTATCAACATAAGAGTAGTTAAATCTTGGTACAAGTATATAATGGAATTTCATGAAGTTATCGAAAAAAAAAAAAAAGAAAGAAAAAGTTTTATGTATGAATGAAATAGAATCATCACCAGAAAATTTTAAGTTAAAACTTAATTCAAGGTGATAAATATTATGTATAATATGCTGCTGTGAAAACTGAGAGATAAATAAAATCTCTATGTTTTTGCATAAAGAAAATAAAAAGGTATCTAAAAATTCAACAGTGAATAGGAAGATAGATGATAGACTGGAAGTGTATTTCTCATTGTAGCTCCTCTACCTCTTTTAAACACCTTTTTGAGTTTGAGCCACATGAATGTCCTATCTTTGAAATCACATATTTAATTTAAAATTAACATCTTCCCTGAAACATGGAAGGCTTTACAGTTGAGATTCAAATTTAGAATATCTTGAGAAAAAAGAAGCTTGAGATATCATACTCCCTAACTGCAGATTATACAACAACCCTACAGTAATCACAACAGCATGGTAGATACAGAAACAAGACACACAGATCAGCAGCTCAGGACAGAGAGCCCAGAAATGACCCCACGAACATAGGGTCGATCCACCCATGACGAAGAAGACAAGAAGAAAGTAAAACAAACTCGTGGCTAACAGGAGGCAGAGGGAACGGGAGGGACGAGATAGGGGTACAGAATTAAGAGACATAAAATACTATACACAGATTAAATAAGCAACAAAGATATATTGTACAACACGGGGAAATATACTCATTATTTTGCAATAACTTTAAATGGAATATAATCAAGAAAAATACTGAAGCACTATTTTGTACACCTGAAATTAATACAATTTTGGAAATCAACTATGTGCTTTAAGTCGCTTCAGTCTTGTCTGACTCTTTGTGACCCTATGGGCTGTAGCCTGTCAGGCTCCTCTGTCCATGGGATTCTCTAGGCAAGAACACTGGAGTGGGTTGCCATGCCCTTCTCCAGGGGATCTTCCCAACCCAGGGATTGCACCCACATCTCTACATCTCCTGCACTCACAGATGGGTTTTTTACCACTAGCATCACCTACACTTCAGTAAAAACAAAAACAAAAACAAAAAGCATATCTTATAAGTATTAGGTTAGATGCACTGCCTTCAAAATAAGGAATAAGATGAAACTGCCTACTATCACTACGCACAATTTTCTCAATGATCTAGCCAGCGTGTGATGACAAAAAGAAAGTAAAATATAATAAAAAGGATTAGAAAATTTTAAAAAGGAGAAAAATATGTAGGGAAGCTATAATTTTCTATGCAGAAATCCTCAAAGATTCTACATATAAACTAATAAAATAAGAGACTATAAAAAAGTAGCTGGATCTAATACTCATACATTAAAAAAAACTGGATGTCTAAACACAACATTTTATTAATTTTTACTGGAGTATAGTCGCTTTACAACGTTGTGTTAGTTTCCTGCTGATACCCACAAATGAATTTAACAAAAGATACACAATACTTTCATGAAAAGTTTAAAAAAAAATAACTGAAAGACATTAAAAACAACTTAAAGATATGCCCTATATAGGATAAGGTAAACTCAAAATTTAAAAGTCAGCAAAAGATGCAATACAATCCCAAACAAAATCCAATGGGACACTTGGGGAACTCAATAGAATAAGTTTAAGATTTAACAGAAAAAAAAAAAAGAAAGCAAGCAGCGGCAGAACAATCCAGTCAGTCCTGAAGAATATGGTACAAAAACCTGCCCTACCAGGTATTAAGGTGTATGAAGCTAAAGAGTGTGGTGTTTCTGCAGGTAATGATAAACTGACCGAAGGAACAGGACAAAGAGTATAGAAACAAATTCCCATATATAAGAGAATTTTATGATAAATGTATTATTGTAAATCGGAAAAGTGTGAATAAACAATTATCTAAAAGAGGAAAACGGGCTTCCCAGGAGGCTCAGTGGTAAAGAATCCACCTGCCAAGCAGGAGATGCAGGTTCAATCTCTGGGTTGGGAAGATCCCCTGGAGAAGGAACTGGCAACCCACTCCAGTATTCTTGCCTTGGAAATCCCACAGACAGAGGAGCCTGGCATGCTACAGTCCATGGGGTTGCAAAGAGTCAGACGTGACTTAGTGACTATACCACATCATTAATCAATCAGTAAAATAGTGGTGATTTACCTCAATTCTTTTTTAAAATAGCTGTTTTTGATCAATGAAACCAAGTAATCTAATAAAACTTTTGGCATATTAAACATTATTTTCCCTATATATCCCCCATAAGTTTCTTTGTCTATATTCTTAGTTAATGGAAGAATTAGATTGAAGCAATGAAGCCAAAATCCATGGAGATTTACCAGATGCCTCTGACTTCTTCACATCCGATTTCTAAGCAAAAGCTGTCAATTTTAACTGCTATAAACATTTTTCAGATTTTCCTCTCTCTTCTTTATCCAAATTGCCATGCCTTAATTAAAGCCCTTATTTTCCACATAAGCTATGACAGCAGGTTTCTAACTGGTTTCACTGCTTCCAACTGCATTATGCTGTAGGCCATCTTTTGAGGAAAACACTTTCCAAAATGCCAGTGAGGTCATGTCATTTCCTTACTTAAACTTAAAACTACCTTACTTACTACCTTACTTAAAATTACTCCCTATGGTCTTTAAGATAAACCTCAGAAACTTTTAAGCTGTGTATACATAGCATGAATGGCCTAATTACTGCTAAACTGAGTCTCTTGGCTCATCTTTCATGATTACTCTAGGTTGTACCTCTATTCTTGAAATCACTAAAACAGCTTCTTCAGTTTGCTCCTACTTACAGCTGCCCAGAAGACATTCGCTCCTATTAGCTGGTCTCTTCTTACAATTCCTGAATACCTCTGTCTCCCTTATCTGTGACTTACTTATGAATTCAAGGAATTAATTCTTCAAGATTTAGTTCATAAATCACCTCTTCTAGCAAGCTCATTCTCTTCTGCTGTTATATATCATCTCTGTTTCTACAGTATCTTTTCAGCCATACTTTTCATACTACTTGATAACTGTTGAACTAGATCTGTCAATTTTGTGTGACATCCTTAAAAAGAAAGACATTTTAGGTCCTTAGACCCCAGAACCTAAGGAAAGTATAGTACCAACACCAATCATAAATGCTTATTAAGTGAATATATGAACAAATCAATCTAACCCTAACATAAAAGGTTTATATATATATATGAAGCATACTTTATTCAATTTTATATTACTTACCAAATTTTAGTGCTGCAAGGATTCAACATATAAAGATCCATATTTTCTATAAGAATAGCAGATGTGCTCTATTTTAAGGGAATAAATTAAAGAAAAACATTTACTTCAACTCTCAAGTTTTCTAGGTTTTCTATATTTTTAGATATTAAAATATGCCTAAGAGACTGAAACACCTGGGAAGAAAGCATAATAGCGGCTAAAATTTACAAGTTTTGTCTATACTATGCTAAGTAAGGCTTGTAATAAAACAACTAAAATTAAACATCTGTTGCTATAGAAGCAAAATGATTTTTCCTATTAGCTATTTCCTTTTAAAACACAGGTTTTAAAAGTTTAAAAACCAAGTATATGCCCTTCAGTAGGTGAATGGATAAACTATGGTACATCCAGACAATGGAGTATTATTCAATACTAAAAAGAAAGGAGCTATCAAGTCATGGAAAGACACAGATGAAACTTAAATGCATATTACTAAGTGAAAGAAGTCAGTCTGAAAAAGCTACATATGGTATGATTTCAACTATATGATATTCTGGAAAAGATAAAACTAGGGAGACAGTGAAAAGATCAGTGGCTGTCAAAAGCTGGAGGACGGAAGAAGTGAATAGGTAGAGCACAGAGGAGTTTTAGGACAGTAAAAATACTCTATATGATACTATAATGACAGATACATGTCATTATACATTTATCCAAACCCACAGAATATATAAGAGTGAGCTCTAACGTAGACTATGGATTTCAGGGGGTAACAATCTGTCAATATAAATTCATCAACTATAACAAATGTACCACTCTGGTGGGAGATGTTGGTAATGGAGGAGACTAACATATGTGGGGACAGAGGGCATATGGCAGATCTCTGGACATTCCTCTCAATTTTGCTGGGAACCTATAACTGCTCTTAAAAAAAAATGGTGCAATGCATCAACCAATACACCAAGAATTCACGTAAGAAATTATGTCTTTAAAAGCATAATCTTGCACTTATTAGTGGATTAGGAAAATAGCTCATGTTAAAATATAGTTTCCAGGAAACCACTGCTTATATTTAATAAAATCTCTAGCTTCCTATATGTATAGAAGAATTTTGTACTTAAGTACCTTGGCTTCTGGGTTAGCTGCCAAAATTTTGGCACCACATTCTACTGAAGCATAATTATTTCGATTTTTCTGGACCTTTTTTGTGGCATGTAGACCTCCATTAGAAGATGGATGCATTGACTGACCTGCAGACAAACCTTATTATGAACATATATATATGATGATTATGATTGAAAATACCCACAACAAACAATCTCAAGAACAACAGGCTGCCATCTAGAGTCCAGGTTTTAATACTAAAGAGAATGTTTTTAAAACCCATATGAAATAGCTTTATATCCTTAGTAAACAAATTAACTACAAAAATCCACATTACTTGACTTATGCTTAGTGTAATTCATAAAATGAAGTTTACTATGAGAATCAAAACTTTTGCATATACATTTTACTGTATTAAGGATAGAAGTTTAAAAAAAAAAAAAGAAGTTTATCCATCACTAACCCCAACAAAATTTTTAACTCTGAGACTTTTACAATGACAAAGAGAAAGTGTAATACTTTAGTCCAATTCTGTTTACAGTTTAAAGCTTTATGACTGAGAACTTTCCATGTTTCAACTTTCCTCTTACAAACTGAGATGGAAAATCACTGCTTTGCCCACTTTATCTTATTTTAGCCTTGTTTAATAATTTACAATAATGTATTTTAATTAAGATTAATAAGACACAGACATAGACAAATTCCATGTGGGCAACCAAAAGCATATTGGTAAGTTTCACCTTTAAAAAGTTTTCAGAAGTTTTACTTTATTTTACCAATTAAAAAGAGAAACTGCATATTTAAACCAATCCCTTAAAAAAATTACATTATAGTGCTTCCTTACTTTTTTCTTTTTCTACTTCCATAACTTTCTTCTTCCATTCATCAAATGTTGGTATATCTTCTGGGTCTTTGGAATTTGTGACAGGTGTAGGGTCAATTTCTCCCGGCTTTGTATAATCAGAACTCTGAAAGAAATGTCAAAAATAAATAGATTTCAGGTTTCAAAGAATACAGAGAAAACAGAATAAATTATACTAGTAAATACAAATGTTTCTGTCAAATTAAACTAGAAGTCCAATTTTATAATGAATGATAGTATTTTGGAAAAAACAAAAACATACAAAGGAAAGTTTTGGTTTAACTTAAAAGCTGAGTTTCTCTCTGAAGAATTAAAACCTTCTACCTGAGTATCACAGGATGAATCCCTTCATATGTTAGCAGTATTAGCATGGGTTGTAATAAACTCTATATAATTTCATAAGCCAACAATTACCCATACAAAAACTGTACAGATACTATAATTGCTGTGAATCCACCTTAAAATCTACATTAAAGTAATATATATTAAAGCAAGCTAATTTTAGAGGTAGTACAGAGCAACTAAGCTTGCATACATGCATGCATACTGTTTCTACTAAATCCTTAATAAAAAGTACCATTTATATAACCAATAAAGACCTACATTATAGCACATGGAACACTGTAATAACCTATACTGGGGGAAAAAAATCTGAAGAAAAAGTTGATATACATATATATGCAACTGATTCACTTTTCTATACAACAGAAAGTAACACAACGTGCTCAGTCACTTCAGTAGTGTCCAACTCTTATACAACACTATCAATCAGCTATTGTTGCTGTTGTTATTTAGTTACTAAGCGGTATCCAACCCTTTGCAACCCCATGGACTGTACCCGCCAGGCCCCTCTGTCTATGGATTTCCCAGGCAAGAATACTGGAATGCGTTGCCAGTTCCTTCTCCAAGGTATCTTCTGGACCCAGGGATTGAACATGCAACTCCTGCTTAGGCAGGTGGTTCTTTACCACTGAGCCACCAAAGATTTCAATAAAAAATTTAAAAATTAAAGTATCATTTATATAAAATTCTAAGGTGGCTGTAAAAACTTAAATGTGAAAAGCAAAGCTTTAAAGAAAGTATAGAAAAGATATCTTCATGATTCAGGCTGTACCAGGATTCAGCAAGATGAAGGAAAGCATTTTTTAAAAGGCTGATAAAATCTGGCTAGATTACAATTTGAAAATTAAATTTATCAAAAGGCCATACACCACACAGTTCAATAAGCCACAGACAGAAATATATGAAACACATTCAGACAACAAAGGATTATTACTAACCATAAATACTGCCTACAAATCAATAATGGGGAAAAGTGGAAGAGGAACAGCCAACTGAGTAAAGAGAAAATACAAAGTGTTCACTCTTAGTAAAATCAGGGAGTGCAAATGAAAACTAAAGATAATAAAGTATACCAAACTGATGGAGGTTAAAATGTGATAGCCTGTTGAGCCACGGACATCTATGGACTGCTAAAGTGAGTGTGACATTTAGCAATATTAAAGATATGCATACTCTATGATCCAATAATTTAATTCCCATGTATAAATATCAATTAAAACATACATATGTGCCTAAGAAAATATGCATAAGGACACTTATTACAGCACTATTCATAATGTCAAAAAATTAGAAATAATCTAAATATCTATGAATTGAAGAACAGGTAAATTGTGGTAGAATCAAATATAACAGTGAAAACAAAGAATAAATAAAACTCAAAAACAATGTTGAGTAAAATGATATTTAAGAATGACATCATTTTATGTTTCAAAATATGCCAAGTAATAATAGTATGTATTGTTTATAGCAATGAATATTTGAAAAAAGCTTAAAAATATACTCTAAAATGTAAACAAAAAACAAATTCAAGATAGTGGTTATATCTGAAGCAGAGAGAAGATATGTAACTGGAGAGGGCATACAATTCAATCTGTCATTTTAACCTTAATTAGAAGAATGTATGCAAGGATGTTCATTCCATTTTAACATTATTTCTGTCTTCCTAAAACAATACATAATGCATTTATTAATAGTGCCTTGAGAAGTATACAAAATCTATTTAGACCATAAATCTTGGAAAAGGAAATGGCAACCCACTCCAGTCTTCTTGCCTCGAGAATTCCATGGACAGAGGAGCCTTGGTGGGCTCCAGTCCATGAGGTTGCAGAGTGGGACACAATGGAGAGACTAAAACTCACTCACTTCAGTAAATGGCACAAATCTCATATTAGGGTACATTTTTGAGTACTAATGCTAATTTGTATATTAGTATAACACACCAACCCGAATTTCTATAATCTTGCTTTAGGAAGACAAACTAGCAAATTGGTTCCTCTACAACCTCCATGTTGGGAGTGTTTTGCAGAACACACAAGCTTATAAAAGTATGTAGCTATTTAAAAACTAATACACAGAAAATAAAACTAAAAGACCAACATTACACTAATTTAAAAATTAAATAATAAAAATTTAGTTTAAGTGAGAAAATAAACAAATATTTATAAAAATTAATCTAGTTGAGATGCTTGAGAGTAAAGCCCAAATACTAAAAGAAATACAATAAAAAGTAAGAATACACACACACTCTTTGAGGGCCAGGCAGAGCACTCTCTCTCACCTCTTAGCAACAAATATAAAAACTAAACAACACAATAAAATTACTTTGCAAAGCATTATAACAAGCAAAGGAATGGAATTTACAATTAATTACTTCGTAAATTATTTAATACTCCAAAAGAGCTGTCAGAGAATGAACGTTATCACAGAGTGTCCAGTAGTTCTATACACCATCCAGTTGAGAATAGTTCTGCCCAGTTAAGTCTGTGTGAGTGGGAGAGCTTATCCCTGTTATCTCAAGGATCTGCAAGACACTGCTGTGAATGGTCAAGGCGAACAAGCAAATCTTGGGCAAAACTAGCTGCACTGCTTGAATTCTAGATTTGGTACTTAAATAGCTCAAAGAAGACATTTTTGTAATGTTTGTCTAATTTTATTTATGCCTGTGGTACTTGACAACTGAACCGTAACACACACTTGTCTTGGTTTCACTGGAAAATTGTTCCTACAAGATCTTGGACTATGAAATGTTAACTTCCTACATTTATAAGCAGCATTACAGAAACAGCTAGCCCAATGATAGTCAGGTCTCCAGAATGAAATTTAGTTAGTAATGAATGCAGATTCACAGAAAATATGTAAAAGAAAAAGTGGAGAACAGAAAAGTTAAATGAGAAACAAACAAATACAGATGTGGCACTCAGTACTTTGAACTCCGATTCCTCATTTTGTTTTTGTTAAGTTCACTGAGTGGCCTTTCTCTCTTTTATTTAGTTATTTCTTAGATGAAGGGAATACACTTCTCTGCCAACATTCTTTCAGGAAATTCTGTACTGGCCTGTGTACTGGCCTCCACATGAAGTCAAAGTAAAAACTCAAAAAGAGAAAAGAAAATACAACTATTATACAGGGATGAGCCTTGCCTTTAAGAATCATATTCGTTAATATAAGCTGGTCTAGTTGTATTTTGCACACAAATAACAAAGGGTAAAATGTCCCTTTAAAATAATTCTAGTTGAAGAGCCTAAATTTAATCCTGTATTACTGAGTTATAGTTTGAAGATACTTAAAACAATCAAAACTTCTATAAAGCTCTCTTTAAAAATTGCTTAAAAAAGGACTTTATGCATCTGGTACCAAACAGTCTATGGCGGCAGAAAACCATTTATAATTAAATACAACCAAAGAGAGGTCATACTTGGGACAACTTTATATATGAACATTACACTGGCAATAGTTTCATGAAGTAACCACTTGCTCTCTGGGAGCACACTTCACCTCAGTTCCACATTTATCACTAACTATTGATCCCTTAACTTTATGGCAAATACAATTAACAAATTACAAGATTAGTTAAAAACAAAAATGCATTGTGTAACAAAGTAGGAGACAGTGCATGTTATTTACCTACCTCATTTTTTAAATTATTTGAAGAAGCATTCAATGCAGATTTTGGATCACTACCACCCTGATCACTTGATGAAACTTTTGATTCAAATTCTGATTTTGTTATCTTTCCTTTGCCGTGCGAAGATGACACATTTTCTATATGTTGGCCGACAAGGCTATTTGAAATCAAAAGGCATATTAAATCAACAAATTTCAGCTGAATAACAAGTACACACAAATCCAAACTATAAAAAGTGTACATGAATACAAAGTAAACCAAGAAAGGAGCACAAAGAAGTTTCCTCTCAATCATAAAGCTGAATTAAGTATGCACCAAAGTCTACTCAAAGGTGACACTGCCATTTATTATAGAATCATATAAAGGACAAACAACAGCTCACACTCACCTTTCAGGTGGACTGACAAAGGAAGGCTGGTCAACTGGAGCATTTGCATCAAGGGCCTCACCAACATCACAATCAGTTTCAGAATGCTCAGTTTCCCCTGGCTTGGCTATAGGGATAGTACCAGAGTCTTCTATTTCACTAAAATAGAAACAAAAAAGACGATCTGACAATTTAATGGACATAATGCAGCATAAGTTAAAAGTGATATTAGTGATTTCCAAAACAAATCCAAGCCAGGAAAAAATGCTTTATAGTTCTACAGAGGGTTTTCAAGAATTCACATACTGTAAGTTGTGTAAAGATTTAAAACATGTGAACTGTAGACCCTGGATCTGCTGGTGCTCTTGCCTGGCCTCTAAATAGCTAATTACCAACATTTAAAACAAAATATTGTAGGTTAATATTTGATTTTGTCAAAAATAAGATTTTTAAATTATTTATTCTAAATGCATCTTCTCTCATGTTTCACTTCTATTAGTACATCCTACCAATATTAGAGTTATTGCCTACAGTATCAAGAAATCATCTATTATCTCAAAATGCTTCACTAAAGTTCTTAAAGCACTTTCATAATTTCATTTAAAATATCAGATCAGATCAGATCAGTTGCTCAGTCGTGTCTGACTCTTTGCGACCCCATGAATCACAGCACACCAGGCCTCCCTGTCCATCACCAACTCCTGGAGTTCACTGAGACTCACGTCCATCGAGTCAGTGATGCCATCCAGCCATCTCATCCTCTGTCGTCCCCTTCTCCTCTTGCCCCCAATCCCTCCCAGCATCAGTCTTTTCCAATGAGTCAATGCTTCGCATGAGGTGGCCAAAGGACTGGAGTTTCAGCTTTAGCATCATTCCTTCCAAAGAAATCCCAGGGCTGATCTCCTTCAGAATGGACTGGTTGGATCTCCTTGCAGTCCAAGGGACTCTCAAGAGTCTTTCCCTACCTTACTTTCATTTCACTAAACAATCATGTTCAATATAATGAGAAAATAAGATGTACTGTTCAGATATATAGTATCTAGGCTTAAATACTAAGTGTTTAACATTTTAAAATTTTAAAAACTATCATTATTTCTAAGCATGTCTTCTGTTCCCTCGTCCCTTACCAGGGCAAACTCCTAAACCCAGTTCCTCATATTCTAGAAAAGAGAAAAATAGTACTGATGATAACAATTGTATTAATTGATGCATATATTCTTACTCTATGCCAGATACTATCCTATACATTTTACATAAGCTAACTCATTTGACAAAGGATATGTTTAATATACTATTAAAAGAAAGGGGTTTTTGTTCTTTGTACTGTTGCTGAAACTAGGCGTACAAAACAGATTTTCTAAATTAAGGAAACGTTCAACATCACTAATCATCAGGGAAAAGGAAAATCAAGACCACAAAGAGATATCTGTCATATGGCTATTCTCAAAAAGTTTACAGGGATTTCCCTGGTGGTACAGTGGTTAAGAATCCACCTCCCAATGGAGGGACCTGGGTTCAATCCCTGGTCCGGGAACTAAGATTCCCTATGCTGCCGGGCACCTAAGCCTGTGCACTCCAACTAGAGAATAATCCCCACTCGTTGCAACTGAGAGAAAGCCCATGCACAGCAATGAAAATCCAGTGCAGCCAAAACTAAATAAATTCCAAAAAAAAGAGTAAGTAACACATGTTGGCAAGGATGTGGAGAAAGGAGAACCCGTGCACACTGCTGGTGGGAATGTAAATAGGTGCATCCACTATAGAAAACAGTATGGAGGTTTCTCAAAAAAATTAAAACTATGACCCAGCAATTTCACTTGTATGTACTCGAAAAAAAACAGAACACTAATTTGAAAAAATACATGTACTCAATGTTCACAACAGCATTATTTACAATTTCCAACTCATGGAAACAACCTAAGTGTTCACCAACAGATGAATGGATAAAGAACCTGTTGTATATATATCCACACATGCAATGGAATGCTACCCAGCAAAAAAAAAAAAAAAGAATGCAATCTACCCATTTGCAGCAACATGGATGGACTTGGAGGGCATTACGCTAAAAGTGAAATAAGTCAGAGAAAGATAAATACTGTATGAGATAACTTATCTGTGGAATCTAAAAAATAAAACAAATTAGTGAATGTAACAAAAAAAAGCAGACATACAGATATAGAGACGAAACTAGTGGCTACCAACGGGGAGGGTTCAGTTCAGTTCAGTAGCTCAGTCACGTCCAACTCTTTGTGACCCCACATACAGCAGCACACGAGGCTTCCCTATCCCTCATCACCAACTCCTGAAGCCTACTCAAACTCATGTCCATTGAATCGGTGATGCCATCCAACCATCTCATCCTCTGTCGTCTCTTGCTCCTCCTGCCTTCAATCTTTCCCAACATCAGGGTCTTTCCAAGAGTTGGTTCTTTGCATCAGTTGGCCAAAGAATTGGAGTTTCAGCTTCAGCATCAGTCTTTGCAATGAATATTCAGGACTGATTTCCTTTAGGATTGACTGGTTGGACCTCCTTGCAGTCCAAGGGACTCTCAAGAGTCTTTTCCAACAACACAGTTCAAAAGCATCAGTTCTTCAATGCTCAGTTTTCTTTATAGTCCAACTCACACATCCATACATGACTACTGGAAAAACCATAGCTTTGACTAGACAGACCTTTGTTGGTAAAGTAATGTCTCTGCTTTTTAATACGCTGTCTAGGTTAGTCATAGTATTTCTTCCAAGGAGCAAATGTCTTTTAATTTCATGGCTGCAGTCACCATCAGCAGTGATTTTAGAGTCCCCAAAACTAAAGTCTGTCACTGTTTCCCCATCTATTTGCCATGAAGTGATGGGACCAGATGCCATGATCTTAGTTTTCTTAATGTTGAGCTTTAAGCCAACATTTTCACTCTCCTCTTTCACTTTCATCAAGAGTCTCTTTAGTTCTTCCTCACTTTCTGCCATAGGGTGGTATCATCTTCATATCTGAGGTTATTGATATTTCCCCCGGCAATCTTGATTCCAGCTTGTGCTTCATCCAGACTGGCATTTCGCATGATGCACTCTGCATATAAGTTAAATAAGCAGGGTGACAATATACAGCCTTAACGTACTCCTTTCCCAATTTGGAACCAGCCTGTTGTCCCATGTCGAGTTCTAACTGTTGCTTCCTGACTTGCATACAGATTTCTCAGGACGCAGGTAAGGTGGTCTGGTATTCCCATCTCTTTCAGAACTTTCCACAGTTTGTCGTGATCCACACAGTCAAAGGCTTTGGCGTAGTCAATAAAGCAAAAATAGATGTTTTTCTGGAACTCTCTTGTTTTTTCAATGATCCAGTGGATGTTGGCAATTTGATCTCTGGTTCTTCTGCCTTTTCTAAATCCAGCTTGAACATCTGCAAGTTCACGGTTCACGTACAATTGAAGCCTGGCTTGGAGAATTTTGAGCATTACTTTGCTAGCATGTGAGATGCGTGCAATCGTGCAGTTGTTTGAACATTCTTTGGCATTGCCTTTCTTTGGGACTGGAATGAAAACTGACCTTTTCCACTCCTGTGGCCACTGCTGAGTTTTCCAGATTTGCTGGCATATTAAGTGCAGCACTTACACAGCATCATCTTTTAGGCTTTGAAATAGCTCAACTGGAATTCTATCACCTCCACTAGCTTTGTTCGTAGTGATGCTTTCTAAGGCCCACTTGACTTGACATTCCAGGATGTCTGGTTCTAGGTGAGTGATCACACCATCGTGATCATCTGGGCCATGAAGATCTTTTTCTGTATAGTTCTTCTGTGTATTCTTGCCACCTCTTCTTCATATCTTCTGCTTCTGTTAGATCCATACCATTTCTGTCCTTTATTGTGCTCATCTTTGCATGAAATGTTTCCTTGGCATCTCAAACTTTCTTGAAGAGATCTCTAGTTTTTCCCATTGTATTGTTTTCCTCTAATTCTTTGCACTGATTGCTAAGGAAGGCTTTCTTATCTCTCCTTGCTATTCTTTAGAACTCTGCATTCAAATGGGTATTCTTTCCTTTTCTGAAGGAAGGAACAAAATAGGGGTGGGGGAGTGGGAGGCACAAAGTATTGGGTATAAGACAGGCTCAAGTATGTAGTATAAAACACGGGGAATAGAGCCAATACTTTGTAATAACTGAAAATGGAAAGTAGCCTTTAAAAATGCTGTAAAACATTTTTAAAAGAGAGAAAAAGAAACAAAATATTCCAAATATATCTAAATATTCTGAATATTTATTATCAAGCTTGAAAAAGTTAGCTATCATACAAAGACATATTATGAATGGAATAACACAGTAATACTTAATGGAAATGAATACTCTGACATTGGAATTTTTGATAATTATAGGAAAGATTATTCAGTTAAGCACCATGTTTCTTAAACAAGAATCTCACTTTACCTATATTATGCAGATAATTCATGCCTGGGATACAATCAGCTTCCCTGAGTTAGACAGAAGTATAAATACTCATTATGCCGTAAGATCATTAAAAAAACACAAAACAAATGCATTATTGTATAGGTCTGCTATATAGACTAAAGGTCAAATTTCAGTATCAAAGAAATTCTTCTGTCATTATCTAATGATGTTCTTTTTTTCTTTGTAATGACTTACTCAAGTTTTGAGATTGGAGTGATCTCTGAGGTAGATGAACTGGAAATATTTTCAGTATTTTCACTGTCCACAACTACACTGGAAGAATCTTCATGAACATCAACTGTAGGGAGTGTCTCAGTCACAGATGGACTTAACTTTTTTGACTCCGTATCCTGTTTCTAAAAAAGTCAGTTGTATTTAATGTTGGGATTAACAAATTCTCTCTTTATTTGAAGATGATATTATAAAAAGTATGTCTCAAAAGTAACAATATAATGTTCATTAAAAAATTACTTTTATAAAAGTCCCTTCTTCTAACACAAACACCCTAAGGAATACATCTCATATTACAATACAGGCTCTATAGATTTGTCATAGCATTTCATAAACCAGGACAAAGCAGCTTATCTTTCTTCTTTCCTATTTTGTATCAGGACCTACAAAATTTCTTACTATAATTACCTTAATGTATCCTATAGCAACACAGAAATCTTATGTAAATACATGAAACAGTATCTATTAAATAGCATTACTATTTATTAGTATAAAATACTATATACTAGAATTTAATATATAATAGTATATATTAAACTAGTATAAAATAGTGTACCACATAGTTTTTTGTCCCTGAGCAGTTTAGAAGATAATGTGTATCAAGAAATAACAATACAAGGCATGCATAAATAACATTACAAAGCAATACACAATTCTGGCTGCTCTTTTAAGGACTGTATGTTGTTTCACTCTTCCAAAACATAATCTGAAATGTACTTAATACCTACTTATGTTTGAAAACCTCTTATAAGTACTTCCCCCACCAACCAACTCCATATAGAATTAGCCATTCCCCTTCTTCTATGCCTCTACTGTTATCTGTATAGACTTTAATCACAGCATCTATAACACCTCAATTGCCCTTATTTATTTCTCTTCTTCAATTCCATTATAAATGTCTTGAGTACGGACTATGTTTTCTTGATCTTCATGCTCTTAGTGCCTCGCATGTACTAGTACCTAGCACACAGTAGACAATACTTACTAAGTGAGTATCAAATGAGAGAGAGGTACTCATGCTCAGTTCAAAGAAAAGAGAAACTAAGGACTACTATGAACTAGAAGAACTAGGACTTTGAAGAAAAGGAGAAGGCAGTACAGCAGCAGAAAGAAAATAAGAGGCAGAGTCAGAAGAATATAAAATAAGGAATGTGATATAAAATAAAAATGTAGAAGAATATAAATATAAAAGAACATAAAATAAATAATGTGATATAAAACAAAAATTCTTTATAAAATAAGAATATAAAATGAAATGTGATCATTTGAGGAATTTACACTGGAATGAAAAGTTAGCAAAAGAATACAAATAGTTTGTATTTTATGACGGAGGCTTTGAGAAAAGAACTATCACATTATTATCAAATACTGCATTATCATTCAACATAAAAAATTAATAAGATATTCTACACTCTTTTTTCTCTTTTATTAATACTAAGTCTCCAAAATCGATGTGAATCTTATACTTACAGCAAATCTCAACTAGGACTATCCACATTTCCAATGCACAAGAGCCACAGGTAGCTAGTGGCCACTGTACTGAACAGCACAGGTCTCTAAAGATGCAGTAAGCACTTCAATATATTTGAATAAGAGGATACCATGAGGAAAATTCAGGAAAATGAACAATGGCAAGACTGTTTGGGATACACATATAACTGAAGGGCTACAGAGATCACTGTTCCCTTACTCTTACGCATAAATCTTTTCCAAACCTCCTCCAAAATTCATTAAAATGCAATGTACTATATCTCCCTAGATAACCCAATAAAATAACTCTGGCTGTGTTTTTTTTAAGAGCATTTTCCCTCCTTTTAAGCTGAAATTTATTTTCGTTAATATTTAAGATATTTAGTTTTTCCTTAGTCCTTCTTCCTTCCAGATCAAACATCCCCAGTTTCTTCAGTTATTCCTGATATTAAATGGTTTCCAGATGCATCAGCATTCTGATCAACTTACACTCTGGTCTAGTTTTACATATTTCATAAAAGCTGGTATACAAAATGAAAAATACTTAGGATATAATATCAGAGAAAAGGGGAAAAAACATAATCTATTAATGATTATTTATTAATATTCCACACTAAGTGATAAAATTTGGTATCAAAATATTCTGTATTCTACATACAAATACTTTAAGTCAGAAAAAATGTCCCCTGACAGCTGAAAACCTGAGAGAAGATAAATTATACTGAGCCAAAATGAACCTAAAAAGAAAGATTTACAGCCAAACCCATACTACAAGGAAAATGGTCACATTTACTATTACATTGGTAATTCTGTTGCATGGTATCACAAAAAGAAAGGGGAAAAAAAATACACAATATGTTGACCAAATAAATGTATTCTATGTTGTAAAGTGGTTTGAAAAGCCATATCATTAAAAAATCAAAGCAACAAATCTTACCTGTACATTCACAATGTAATCATCTTTTAATTTGTTTTCTTCTGGAGGAACAGGTAAGCTTGAACCTACTTTTCCCGATAATTCAGCATTGACAGGTCCCCCTCTTTCATCCTATATTGCAACAAAGAAAAGGCCGACTGATGAAACTGCTTCACAAAATAGTCCTGAAGCAATATTAAGACTGTCTTTCTATACAACCAAAACACTTGATTGTGATTTTAATAATTTTGTTTCCATGCTTATTGTCTTCCTTCATGTATTACTCTCCTTACTGCTTCACTTCAAATGTATACTACATGTGTACACTAGTGGTATAGTAATGAGCATAGCTGCCTTCCAAACATACACTACATTTGATTTCTTAATACGCACTTTAGTCCTACCACCCAGCACTGTATGTTAGACACACAGTAAGATCAGTAAATATCTGGTAAATATATACGCTTATAGCTTTTTGTGTCATCTCTTTTGATACTGTTAAGTTAGAATTTCAGATATATTGTCTTTAAATGTATATTCTAGCATACAAGTTTCATAAAAGCAAAGTTCATATCCATCATATTCTAACCCTGTAAAGAACATAATAGGTAACCAAATGTTTACTGAAAGAATGTCTATTTCCCCTTCCTTAACGCTTTGCTTAAATCATTCTTAACATTTAAGTCTTATTTCTCATCAAAGAAGAGATTAGCTTTAAGTCTTACAGACTGTGCATAGAAGCATACAATCACACTTTTTTTGGAGAGGTATCCAGCAAGAGTCTTCAAAATTTTAACTGCTCTATTCTTGAAACAGATCCTGTATAACTCAGAAATATAAATCCATTCTAAACATCATGCCAAAAAAAGAAAACACCCAAGCATATAATTTAAAGTTTATGCATCCACAATCACACACACACACAAATGCAGATACAAACATGCACGTATAAACACAGCTGAGAGCCTCTCAATCAAAAAAGTACTTAAATAAATTTAACACATCCATATAATGGAATAAAAATGTAGCTATTCAAAATAATACAGTAACATACAAAGGTATCCACAAGATATTGCTGGGGAAGAGGGGAAGTCAACTTGTGCAATATTTATGACATTTTACTAAAAATTAAAACATTAATTTGTGAGCTATGATGTATCTACACCCAAAGAAAATGGTCTGAGTGTTTTAATAAGAAACGCAAATTTTGGTTCCTTTGGGGATGGGAAGGGGATACAAAGATGAATATCTTACAGTGTGTATAAATTATTCCTCTAATTTAAAGTAAGTACATTGATTTTCGGGGGGGATGAGGGGGAGCCAAATCTAGCTGAAGTCAATAACCACCTTTTACCATTTAAAATGATAAAATAATAAACTATTTAGAGACCATCAGATTTTTTGGCCTCTGTCTATTCACTCTACCCAAATGTATGAAACAAAGTACATAGCCAATCATTTCAGATTCTCTCTATAATTCTCATTTCTAATAGTTTTTAATTTATAAGACTCAGGTTTCTTTAGAAACACTTTAAGTAGTTAAAGTATTAAAAAGAAAGTCCTAGTTTTCAGTTCTCTGAACAGGCACTATTTTTCTCCTTACTGTAGGACTGCTGCTGCTGCTGCTGCTAAGTCACTTCAGTCGTGTCCGACTCTGTGCGACCCCATAGACGGCAGCCCACCAGGCTCCCCCGTCCCTGGGATTTTCCAGGCAAGAACACTGGAGTGGGTTGCCATTTCCTTCTCCAATGTATGAAAGTGAAAAGTGAAAGTGAAGTCACTCAGTCGTGTCCGACTTAGCCACCCATGGACTGCAACCTACCAGGCTCCTCTGTCCATGGGATTCTCCAGGCAAGAGTACTGGAGTGGGTTGCCATTGCCTTCTCCATACTGTAGGACTACAATATTCCAAATACAAGCGATAAGAATAAATAAATAAATATTTTTAGGTTAATTTCAGAATTACCTAAGTAACTTCTCAAAGTATAGCAAAGAAAATTATAAATCTCCATCAAAAATAATGTCACAGTATTTTTGAAATATTTTTATTCCAAATGTTTTGAGAAGACAGAAAGCTAATACACAAATTACAACTTCATCTTTATTTAAGGTACCTTTTTCTGGGATTGTACATCTTCATTTTCTAGTGCACAATTGTCATCTTGAGAGTAATACGATGAAGCTGAAGAACTCTCTTTACAACACACATGCCAACTGGGAAGCCTGTAAAACATCCACCGACACCATCAAAAAAAAAAAAAAAGTAAGGCTGTTAAAACAACATATTCCATACCATGAACTAGAATTTGAGGCAATAGACCAATAGATGGTTCTTATCCTAATGTTCTTGACAATTTGACAATTTAATGATGAAGACAAATGTACATAAGACAAAGGTTTTTTTATTTAATACCCTAAGAAAAATATAGTGTTATCAGCACTCCAAGTTAGGCATCATTAATCTCACAAAGGTAAAACAGGAAATACTTCACAATAATAAGAGTATCTGACAATTATCACAGAAAGAACAGAGAAAGCTGACAAACAGCTAACCGCCTCAAAAGCTCCAGATGCCACTGATATTCTAAATTCTACCAAATATTTAAGAACAGATAATGCTGAAGCTACCTAAACTATTTCAAAGTATAGAAGTAAAGCTTCCAAATTATTTTATAGGGAACGTAACAATGATATCAAAAATTAATGGAAACAGTACATATATATAAATACTATAGGTTAATAATACATATGGAATCAAACACAAAAGTTCTGAAGAAAATAAAAAAGAAAAAATCTCCATTAACATACCAAAGATGTAACACACCACTGTTATGGTCAAGTAGAGTTTAGCTCTGATATTCCAAAATGGTTTAAAATACATTTACTTTGCTATGCAAAAATACCAAGGAAAAGAAATCTCAAGATTATCCTCACCAAAGGACATTTGATAAATTTATGCAGGCATCAAGATGTTGAAATTAATAAAATAGTAATAAGTAGATATTTAACATGGGGAATACATAGTACATGCATAACACATAAGCCTAAGAGTCACTATCATAATCAGTGAAGAAACTGAAATACCCCTATTTAGATCTGAAACAAGACAAGAATGTCCATTATCACTAGTATTACATAATATGAGGACAAAGGCAGTATAAAAATGAGAAAGGATACAGTAAAATTATCATTAATTGCAAATGAGTTTATATGGTTGGAAAACTAAAAAGTGTTAAAAGAAGACTTGGGTATAAAATAATATTCCTAACCCACTCCATTACTCTTGCCTGGAAAATCCCACGGAGGAGGAGCCTGGTGGGCTGCAGTCCATGGGGTCGCTAAGAGTCAGACTGAGCGAATTCACTTTTCACTTTCATGCACTGGAGAAGGAAATGGCAACCCACTCCAGTATTCTTGCCTGGAGAATCCCAGGGATGGGGGAGCCTGGTGGGCAGCCATCTATGGGGTCGCACAGAGTCGGACACAACTGAAGCAACTTAGCAGTAGCAGCAGGTATAAAATTAAGAAAGAAATCAACAGATACTCTGCTCAAATCATTACCACCAGTTGTAAGAGTTAACAGAAGAAAAGTCCCCATTTATAATAGAAACAATAAAATACCAAATATAAACTTAGCGAGAAATGTTCTACACAAACACACATATGTGTTCTGTGTTCTTAATAGTAAAAATATTTGAAATTGATATTATTTTAAGTTGAAAAAAAAAAAAGAGTCAGTTTTACACAATTCAAAGTTATATGGAAGATCTGAAAACCACACACTGAAGTTGCAAAAAAGAAAGCGTTAAAAAAATTAGACAAACTGACTCT
This sequence comes from Bos indicus x Bos taurus, assembly GCF_003369695.1. Lineage (NCBI taxonomy): Eukaryota > Metazoa > Chordata > Mammalia > Artiodactyla > Bovidae > Bos > Bos indicus x Bos taurus. The sequence goes on along the minus strand of NC_040091.1, from coordinate 39,379,180 downwards.
AAAGTTCATATAAACAGCATGCTGCTGCTGCTGCTGCTGCTGCTAAGTCGCTTCAGTCATGTCCGACTCCACAGACAGCAGCCCACCAGACTCCCCCGTCCCTGGGATTCTCCATGCAAGAGTACTGGAGTAGGGTGCCATCGCCTTCTCCAATATAAACAGAATAGTCAATAAGATTTTAATGTGGGGAAATTAGACATCTAAGAAACCACAATAATTACAACAATATAGTAGTGAGATGAAAGAGTAAAAGAGAATTCCCAGAGTGACTGCAAAGAGAATTTCATGGATGACAGCTGTATGTACACAAAGAGGGCAACCGAAACTAAACTGGAGGTCATCAGAAGCTCTGGAAGAGTCCTCTTTTGGAGGACGGAATTAACAGCACAACTTAGAGGAGTCTCTGAAAATCTCAAGAACAGATCTACACAACTAGCAGATAATTTGTAATTAAAGAGAAAAATAAGAAAACACAAGTCAAATATTAGCCCCATGAAAATGGAAAAGTAGAACAGAAAAAGGAAAAGTAACCATGTTTTACCACATGGCTCAGCTGTATCATTTATAGTCATGAATACTGATCTAATCCAAATTATGACTGAACTACATTACCAGGAGAATCTGATCATTTGCAGTAACATACCTAAAAGTGACATTAAAACAATTATTTTAGAGACAAAGAAGTAAACAAAATTCATCAGGTAAAAGATCAAAGTGGTTTCCTTGGAAAGGAAAAATGAGGAAAGAGGGATGAAGGACTGACTTCTTTGCAAAAGCAAATAAACAAAAATCCTTGTAGAGCTACCTGACTTTTTGTTACATCATTTTGATAAAAATTAAAATCAAATAAAAGAGCAAAGTACATAACAACATACACATATAGTATGCTACTATGTGCGCACATGTTTACTAACGGCACTTGTAGGTCCATAAATTTCTCTGAAAGAATTAAAAACAAAAGGGAAAAAAAGCACCACCGTGGTTGCCTCCAGGGTAGAAAACTGATTGACTGGATAGATGGATATTTTTCACTTTTTAATACTCTAAGTCTTCTGAATTTTGAGCCATAAGAATATATTACTTATTCAAATTGTCATATAGATATATCATTATTTATTAAACATTTCTTTATTGACAGATTTTTGCATTGTTTCTCACATGGGTGTTTGTAGTTGTATTTGTCAGTGTATATATACACACATTTGGGACAACAAAAAGTTTCAGATATTCAAAACTAGGGGTGTTAGAATTTTGGTGATTATGCCCCCTTATTTTCTTTATTCTTTTCTATACTTTTTAAATTTCTACTACGAGCATATACTACTTTTATCATCAGTAATTCTGCATGTGTATATGTATATATAAATCCCAATATTCACAGTTAGTGTGAAGACAGCCAAAAGACATTAAATCTCATGAGACTTATTTTTACTATCACATAATCAAATTCCATTATCTGAAGTTAGGAGCTTTTGGGGTGAGATTAGCTTTGGAATCTGCAGTCCATGAGGTTGCAAAGAGTCAGACACAACTTGGCAACGGAACAACAACAACAAGATATGAATCAGTGGACTCAGTAGACTGTCCTCCCCAATATGAGTGGGCATCATCTAATCCTTTAAGGGACTGACCAGAAGAATTCGCCCTTTTTTCCCCTGCCTCACTATCTGAGCTGTGGCGTCTCATGTCTAGCCTTTTTACTGGGATTATATCTTCTATTTCACTGGTTAACAGGCGTTCAGACTTGATCTGAATTATACCACTGTGTTTCCTCAGTCTCCAGCTTTAAGACAGTAGAACTTCTCAGATTCCATAATCGTGTGACTCAACATCTCATTTTACATATAAAGTAGGTTCTATTTCTCTGAAGAACCCTAGTATACCTGACATTAGTATGTAATACATTATTAGCTTATCTACCCTATTGATAAAGCTATAGAGTAGCCTTATCAATAGTATCACTGTTTACCTCTAATATATCAGTCCCTATATAAAGACAGATGCTAATTAAAGACAGACCTGCAAAGATATCCTTAATTTTGTGTGTAAGAAAAAAGCCTAAAATAGATAAAAATGATCACCAACTAAGAACTGTCAAGAAATTTTAAATCACCAAAGTAAAATGAAATAACACAAACCCACACCAACTACACTGAAGAACAATGAATCTCTATAATACACTCTTTACTGTCAACAAGTTCTCCCAGGTGAATTAGATACGCATGCCCCATCATTAAGAATCACTGGGTCACATTAAAATAGCTGAGGGCACTTTGCTGCATGACTAAATGGATCTGATTCCATACTACTGAAGCAACTTTCAAAAACTGTACTGTGAAAACCCCAAGCCTGATGAAATTACTTTCAAAAGTTTTAAGAAATTCAGCACCAGAAATCACAACTAGCAAGATAAATGGAGCCCCTGTGAGCCCCTGACACTCTCCCCTCAGACTCTATTACTATTGATGAAATTGATTGTGAGCCAAGTATATCGTCTTACACTTAAACTCTTTGAGAATCAATTTCATATCCCTAACTACTTTAGCCCCTCCCCACATAGCCAAAACCTGCAAACATTAGGTGTTTAACAAATACTTACTAATGAGGGTTCTTAGGGGAACTGTTTTGCAGCACACAGCAGAAACAAAATTCAATCACTTTTCATTCCTCTTCCCATCAGCCCCATCTCCTGCCTCGACCACTACCACTACCTCCCCAACTCAACCACCCATCCACCACCCCCTCACACAAACACACAAACTCAAAAAATAGAATCTGGAAAATAAGAGGACACTTGTCTCTTCTTGTCACCTCCCCGCCCCCACCCCGCTAATGTGGCATGGATTCACCATTCATATGGAAAGGTATTAACTTTTAGAGTAGATGTAATTAAAAGTCTTGTAAAATTTGCATTTGAGTGTCATTTAGGATAGAAAAAGCTAACCACCTTCTAAAACCTGTAAACTAAATTATAAAGCAGAATAATTTTTTATTAAAGAGGAAAATATAGGGCATATTACAAAATATTAGAGCAGAAGACTACAGGTCAAAACTGGTAGGTAGGATGCAGGTAAAACAGCAGCAGGAAAGCTATCCTTCTGAGCATATCTGGAGACAAACTGAACACAAAAGAGCTCCTCTTTCAACTCAAGAAGATAAAGGACAGTTTCAATCTAAGGAAAAAAGGAAGACTCTTAAGGACAGAAATCACTGAGAGAAAACCAAACCAAAAGATTAAAACCAAAAGTTGGTTCTCCAAGGAAAATATTAAAAAGACAAACCTCTGGAAAAACTGGTAAAGGAGAGTTGGTGATATGAATTAACAAAATATGTTCTAAAAGCATGAAATAACCACAGGCAAGACATACTTTTTAAAATCATAAAATATTAACAGCTACATATACTAATATATTTGAAAACTCAGAAGACATGGATGTTTCTAGAAAAATAACAAAACTGGGACAAAGTATACAAAAATTGGAAATCACTGACAATAATTTAAAAATTTTGAGCGGATTAATCAACACCTTATCTAGAGAAAAGGAAATCCCAATCTTTTACCCCCTACTTTTTATTTGGAAATAATTTCAAGCTTTCAGAAGAAATGCCAACATAGTAAAAAGAACAACCGCAAACCCTCTCTACCTATTGTGACCCATTTGTCCCATCATTTGCCATTCTCACAGCAAGTTCATGGCCCTCTCTTTCCCCACTGCGTGTAATATATCTCGAAGTATCTCTGTACGTATTTCCTCAGAATAAGGATATTTTCTTACACAACCACACTACAATTAACAATCTGAGGAAATGTTACACTGACACAATAATCTATGTCCCAGTAGTGTCCTCTCAGCACTCCCCCTCCCCTCCTCAACCCCAAGCCCAGAATCAAGTCTAAGACCATGTCCTGTGTCTTCAGCCTCCTTTAACCTGGAACAGTTCTTAGTCTTTATCTTATGTGGTACTGACACTTTTGAAGGACATAATCCTTTTATTTTTAAATCAGATCAGATCAGTCGCTCAGTCGTGTCTGACTCTTTGCGACCCCATGAATCGCAGCACGCCAGGCCTCCCTGTCCATCACCAACTCCCGGAGTTCACTGAGACTCACGTCCATCGAGTCAGCGATGCCATCCAGCCATCTCATCCTCTGTCGTTCCCTTCTCCTCCTGCCCCCAATCCCTCGCAGCATCAGAGTCTTTTCCAATGAGTCAACTCTTCGCATGAGGTGGCCAAAGTACTGGAGTTTCAGCTTTAGCATCATTCCTGGGATTCCAAAGAAATCCCAGGGCTGATCTCCTTCAGAATGGACTGGTTGGATCTCCTTGCAGTCCAAGGAACTCTCAAGAGTCTTCTCCAACACCACCGTTCAAAAGCATCAATTCTTTGGCGCTCAGCCTTCTTCACAGTCCAACTCTCACATCCATACATGACCACAGAAAAAACCATAGCCTTGACTAGACGAACCTTTGTTGGCAAAGTAATGTCTCCGCTTTTGAATATGCTATCTAGGTTGGTCATAACTTTCCTTCCAAGGAGTAAGCGTCTTTTAATTTCATGGCTGCAGTCACCATCTGTAGTGATTTTGGAGCCCAGAAAAAGAAAGTCTGCCACTGTTTCCACTGTTTCCCCATCTATTTCCCATGAAGTGGTGGGACCAGATGCCATGATCTTCGTTTTCTGAATGCTGAGCTTTAAGCCAACTTTTTCACTCCCCACTTTCACTTTCATCAAGAGGCTTTTTAGTTCCTCTTCACTTTCTGCCATAATGGTGGTGTCATCTGCATATCTGAGGTTATTGATATTTCTCCTGGCAATCCTGATTCCAGTTTGTGTTTCTTCCAGTCCAGCGTTTCTCATGATGTACTCTGCATATAAGTTAAACAAACAGGGTGACAATATACAGCCTTGACGAACTCTTTTTCCTATTTGGAACCAGTCTGTTGTTCCATGTCCAGTTCTAACTGTTGCTTCCTGACCCGCATACAAATTTCTCAAGAGGCAGGTCAGGTGGTCTGGTATTCCCATCTCTTTCAGAATTTTCCAGTTTATTGTGATCCACACAGTCAAAGGCTTTGGCATAGTCAATAAAGCAGAAATAGATGTTTTTCTGGAACTCTCTTGCTTTTTCCATGATCCAGCAGATGTTGGCAATTCGATCTCTGGTTCCTCTGCCTTTTCTAAAACCAGCTTGAACATCAGGAAGTTCATGGTTCACATATTGCTGAAGCCTGACTGGAGAATTTTGAGCATTACTTTACTAGCGTGTGAGATGAGTGCAATTGTGCAGTAGTTTGAGCATTCTTTGGCATTGCCTTTCTTTGGGATCGGAATGAAAACTGACCTTTTCCAGTCCTGTGGCCACTGCTGAGTTTTCCAAATTTGCTGGCATATAGAGTGCAGCACTTTCACAGCATCATCTTTCAGGATTTGGAATAGCTCAACTGGAATTCCATCACATCCACTAGCTTTGTTCGTAGTGATGCTTTCTAAGGCCCATTTGACTTTACATTCCAGGATGTCTGGCTCTAGGTCAGTGATCACACCATCGTGATTATCTGGGTCTGTGTATTCTTGCCATCTCTTCTTAATATCTTCTGCTTCTGTTAGGTCCATACCATTTCTGTCCTTTATGGAGCTCATCTTTGCATGAAATGTTCCTTTGATATCTCTGATTTTCTTGAAGAGATCCCTAGTCTTTCCCATTCTGTTGTTTTCCTCTATTTATTTGCACTGATCGCTGAAGAAGGCTTTCTTATCTCTTCTTGCTATTCTTTGGAACTCTGCATTCAAATGTTTATATCTTTTCTTTTCTCCTTTGGTTTTCACTTCTCTTCTTTTCACAGCTATTTGTAAGGCCTCCCCAGACAGCCATTTTGCTTTTTTGCATTTCTTTTCCATGGGGATGGTCTTGATCCCTGTCTCCTGTACAATGTCACGAACCTCATTCCATAGTTCATCAGGCACTCTATCTATCAGATCTAGTCCCTTGAATCTATTTCTCACTTTCACTGTATAATCATAAGGGATTTGATTTAGGTCATACCTGAATGGTCTAGTGGTTTTCCCTACTTTCTTCAATTTAAGTCTGAATTTGGCAATAAGGAGTTCATGGTCTGAGCCATAGTCAGCTCCTGGTCTTGTTTTTGTTGACTGTATAGAGCTTCTCCATCTTTGGCTGCAAAGAATATAATCAATCTGATTTTGGTGTTGACCATCTGGTTATGTCCATGTATAGAGTCTTCTCTTGTGTTGTTGGAAGAGGGTGTTTGTTATGACCAGTGCATTTTCTTGGCAAAACTCTATATTAGTCTTTGCCCTGCTTCATTCCGTATTCCAAGGCCAAATTTGCCTGTTACTCCAGGTGTTTCTTGACTTCCTACTTTTGCATTCCAGTCCTGTATAATGAAAAGGACATCTTTTTTGGGTGTTAGTTCTAAAAGGTCTTGTAGGTCTTCATAGAACCGTTCAACTTCAGCTTCTTCAGCGTTACTGGTTGGGGCATAGACTTGGATTACTGTGATATTGAATGGTTTGCCTTGGAAACGAACAGAGATCATTCTGTCGTTTTTGAGATTGCATCCAAGTACTGCACTTCGGACTCTTTTTTGACCATGAATACCATGGTCCTTTTTTGAGGTTTGTCTTACCCTTCATCATGACCAGATTTAGGTTATATATTCCTGGCTGGAATCCTTCATAAGCAATGTGTCTTTCTCAGGGTACTATCTCCAGAAGCACAGGATATCCATCTGTTTAAGTACTTGCAATTCCACTTTTACATACTTAAGAGAAATGAAAACTGTATGTACAAAAACGTCCGCAGTAGCTTTTACTCCTAATAGCCAAAACCTGGAAGCTGTCCAGATGTTCAACAACAGGAGAATATAAATAAACTGTAGTATATTCATACAATGTATTATACTGGTTCTCACAATCAAAAGGAATGAATTACAAATGAATGAAATAAGATGGATAAATCTTGGAAACATTACACTTGAGTGAAAGAAGTCAGACACAAGAATAAATACTGTATTAATTCTATTTAAATAGGTTTCCAGAAGTAGCAAAACTAACCCATGGTGATAGAAATCAAATCGTCAGTTGCTTCAGGGAATTCTGTAGAATGCGACATGAGAAAACATTCTGGAGTGATAGAAATGCTCTGCATCTTGATGGGTGTGAGTTACACAGATGTATGTATTTGTCAAAACTGATCCAACTATACAGTTGACAACATGTGCACTTAGCTGTATGTAAATTATTTCAATTTAAAAAATAAGCAATAAAGTCAATATTTTCCTCCCCAGTAATAACAAGATAGATAATAAACCATTATCAGTAACAATTTTTTAAAATAATTTAGAAATTAACCTTAAAAACTACACAACCATTTACAGAGGAAAAAATGTTAACTCTAATAACGACCACAAAATGAAGAGACAACTGAAGATCTAGTACGTTCATAGATGGAGTGCTGTTGACAGCAAAGTAAAGACAGCAATTCTCCCTGAACTACTTCAGCACTCCAATATAATTCTTATCAAAATACCTGAAGGATCCTTACCATATAGCACCAGGAACTCTACTCAATACACTGTAATAACCTATGTGGGAAAAGAAAATGAGAAAAAATAGATACATGTATATGCATAACTAAATCACTGCTGTATGCCTGCAACTGACACAACACTGTAAATTTACTATATACTCCCATATAAACTAAAAAAAATTTTTTAAGAAAATCCTAGAGAAAAAAACCTGAAGGATGTTCTAAATATGGAAAAACTTATCTAAGAATAACTATATTGACAAAAAAAGCAAAGGAAAGTGGTTCACCTTGCCAGATAATGAAGATTTATCACAAAACCACTCTAATTAGTCTATAGTATTAGGACAGCAAAAGATAAGCAAATGGAACAAAATACTCCCAAATGCATTTGTTGGTATAAAGTCTCTCTTTAGAAGCAGCATACATGCAAAGGGCTCAATAAATACTCAGTGAATAAATGACATCAGCCCTTCCTGAGGCATCTGTCACACTATGCAGAATTCACATAACGGTGACTCCAGTAACTAAAACAAGTTAGTTGTTTTTTTTTTTTTTTTAAGTGTTAGGTAGAAGGAAATAGGAAAAAGAATGAGATTAATAGCATTATACCATTTACGCAAATTTTAAAACATATAAACAAAACATTAGTTTTGGAAGAAATCAGAAATCTAAGTAAATACATGACAATTAACTGGAAAAACACATCAAATATACTCCAGGGTAAATGCCCAACATGGGGGAGATAGAAGCGAAAATGAAGATAGACTATAAAAGAGTAATGATGTAAAGTGGAGGGAAAAAGGGGGACCTATAAAGAATGTAGCATAAACTGAGTATGACCAATCTGATCCTAAGTATCTGATGTCTCTAGAAGAGAACACAGTCTTTCTCTAATGTGTCAAGCTGTTTACATTAAAATATTAATTTAACTTTTACAAATAAAGAAACTTAACCTCAGAAGTTAATTGGTCAAAAGTCACTCAACCAATCTAGATCTCTCCAAAGCCTATCATCTTTGTACCGCTGCATTTCCCATGTCATATTCTCTAGTCAACAGATAAATGAAAAGAAAGGTGAGAAAATAACATTAATCCATTCTCTTAAGAACCGATCATGTTATTAAGGCTAGTTATTGCAGATACAAATATAAGAACTACCACAAAGGAGGGGCAATGTTTACCGCTTGATTTAGATAACAGCCCCAAGAGACAAAGTTTTGTAGTGTAGTGGCTAGGGCATGGACCTCAGAGTCAAAACGTGTTGTTGTTCAGTCACTAAGGCCTGTCCAACTCTTTGTGACCCCATGGGCTGCAGCACTCCAGGCTTCCCTGTCCTTTACTATTTACCAGAGTTTGTTCAAATTCATGTCCATTGAAATGGTGATGCTATCTAACCATTTCATCCTCTGCCACCCCCTTCTTCTCCTTCAGTCTTTCCCAGCATCATGGTCTTTTCCAAACAGTCAGTTCTTCGCATCAGGTAGCCAAAGTATTGGAGCTTTATCAATAGTCCTTCCAATGCATATTCAGGGTTGACTTCCTTTAGGATTTACTGGCTTGATCTCCTTGCAGTCCTGGGGACTCAAGAGTCTTCTCTAGCACCACAATTCAAAAGCATCGATTCTTTGGTGCTCAGCCTTCTTTATAAACCAACCCTTACATCCTAGGTTCCCCCTTTTATTATGTGCATTCTCTTGGACAAACTAATTACAAAAGCTGTAAGTCTCAATATAAACACTGTAAAACAGGAAAATGAAATAATGCATGTGCAATGCTTCAGCTGAGCTGCTCAGTTGTGTCCCACTCTTTGCAACCTCATGGTCTGTAGCACACTAGACTTCCCAGTCCATCACCAACTCCCGGAGCTTGCTCAAACTCACATCCACCGAGTCAGTCATGCCATCCAACCATCTCATCCTTTGTCGCCCCCTTCTCCTCCTCCCTTCAATCTTTCCCAGCATCAGGGTCTTTTCTAATGAGTCAGTTCTTCGCATCAGGTGGCCAAAGTCCTAATGGAGCTTCAGCATCAGTCCTCCCAATGAATATTCAGGACTGATTTCCTTTGGGATTGACTGGTTTGATCTTGCAGTCCAAGGGACTCTCAAGAGTCTTCTCCAACACCACAATTCAAAAGCATCAATTCTTCAGCACTCAGCTTTCTTTATAGTCCCAACTCTCACATGCATATACGACTAATGGAAAAACCATAGCTTTAACTAGATGGACTCTTGCCGACAACGCAATGTCTCTGCTTTTTAATATGCTGTCTAGGTTGCTTATAGCTTTTCTTCCAAGAAGCAAATGTCTTTTAATTTCATGGCTACAGTCACCATTTGCAGTGATTTTGGGAGCCCAAGAAAATAAAGTCTGTCACTGTTTCCACTGTTTCCCCATCTATTTGCCATGAAGTGATGGGACTGGATGCCATGATCTTCATTTTTTGAATGTTGAGTTTATGCCAGATTTTTCACTTTCCTCTTTCATTTTCATCAAGAGACTCTTTACTTCCTCTGCTTTCTGCCATTAAGTGGTATCATCTGCATATGTGAGGTTATTGATATTTCTCCTGGCAATCTTGATTCCAGCTTATGCTTCATCCAGCCCAGAATTTTACATGATGTATCCTGCTTCCCTGCTGGCTCAGATGGTAAAGCGTCTGCTTGCAGTGCGGGAGACCCGGGTTCAATCCCTGGGTTGGGAAGATCACCTGGAGAAGGAAATGGCAACCCACTCCAGTACTCTTGCCTGGAAAATTCCATGGACTGAGGAGCCTGGTGGGCTACAGTCCATGGGGTCGCAAAGAGTCAGACACGACTGAGCGACTTCACTTTCACTTTCTATTCTGCATATAAGTTAAATAAGCAGGGTGACAATATACAGCCTTGACGTATACTCCTTTCCCAATCTGGAACCAGTCCATTGTGCCATGTCCGGTTTTAACTGTTGCTTCTTGACCTCCATACACATTTCTCAGGAGACAGTTAAGTTGGTCTGGTATTTCTACCTCTTGAAGAATTTTCCACAGTTTCTCATGATCCACAGTAAAAGGCTTTAACGTAGTCAATGAAGCAGAAGTAGATGTTTTTCTGGAATTCTCTTGGTTTTTCTATGATCCAGCGGTATATTGGCAATTTGATCTCTGGTTCCTCTGCCTTTTCTAAATCCAGCTTGAACATCTGAAAAATTCTCAGTTCACGTACTGTTGAAGCCTGGCTTTGAGAATTTTGAGCCTTACTTTGCTAGCTTGAGATTGAGTACACCTAGGTAGTAGTTTGAACATTCTTTGGTATTGTCTTTCTTTGTGATTGGAATGAAAACTGACCTTTTCCAGTCCTGTGGCCACTTCTGAGTTTTCCAGATTTGCTGGCATTTTGAGTGCAGCACTTTCACAGCATCATCTTTTAGGATTTGAAATAGCTCAACTGGAATTCCATCACCTCCACTAGCTTTGTTCGTAGTGATGCTTCCCAAGGCTCATTTGACTTTGCACTCCAGGATGTCTGCCTCTAGGTGAGTGATCACACCATCATGGTTATGTGGGTCATGAAGATCATTTTTGTATAGTTCTTCTGTGTATCCTTGCCACCTCTTCTTAATACCTTCTGCTTCTGTTAGGTCCATACCATTTCTGTCCTTTATTGAGCCCATCTTTGCATGAAATGTTCCCTTGGTATCTCTAATTTTCTTGAAGAGATCTCTAGTCTTTCCCATTCTATCATTTTCCTCTATTTCTTTGCACTGATTGCTGAGGAAGGCATTCTTATCTCTCCCTGCTATTCTTTGGAGCTCTGCATTCACATGGGTTTATCTTTCTTTTTCTCCTTTGGCTTTCACTTCTCTTTTCTCAGCTATTTGTAAGACCTCCTCAGACAACCATTTTGCCTTTTTGCATTTCTTTTTCTTGGGGATGGTTTTGATCACTGCCTCCTATACGATGTCACGAACCTCCATCCATAGTTCTGCAGGCACTCTATCAAACCTCATCCCCTGAATCTATCTGTGCAATGCTTAGTCTGGCATAGAATATGCATTCATATGGCAGCAGTTGCTATCAGCTGCTGTCCTTCTCATCGTCTTTCATTTATCAAATTCCAAAGTAGTGAAAACAGTTGTCTAGGTATCTTGGTTCTAGGACCCTCTTTAGATGCCAAAATCCATGGATGCTCACGTCCCTTGCAGGAGGCCCTCAGCATCTTTGGATTCAATCAACCTCAGATAGAACCGGGTTGGATACTTTGAAGCAAATCAACCTCAGATGAAAATGGGTTGGATAATTTGAAGCATACAGGAAGCTACTCCAACCTCTTGCATTCCTTCTGGCTGCCAAACAAATGTGTATGAACTCACACCTACCTCTCTCCAAATATTTTCTATTTCTGCTCACAAAAGTTTATCAATCACCTCTCTCTTTTGAAAACAAGGTCCTTTTCTCAATTTTCAAGCTTCTCAGGCTATCTGAGACTTTTCTATTTCTGACCTCATTAAACTTCTTTCCCTAGTTTCTTCCTTCTCTTCAGAGCCTTAGTTTGCTCGTCACCTTTCTTTGTTCTAAGTATCTGCAGCAACTCCATGTTCAGTCAAAAGATTTTGTTTCCTAAATGATCCCCTCTACAAGAACAGCTCCAGCCAAAGTGTCGTCTTTACTGAAGTCTGTATTAAAGTGCCTATATAACATCCCCCCTGTAGCTTCCTTTGTGGCTCATCTGGTAAAGAATCAGCCTGCACTGCAGGAGACCTGAGTTCGATCCCTGGGTTGGGAAGATCCCCTGGAGAAGGTAAAGGCTACCCACTCTAGTATTCTGGCCTGGAGAATTCCATGGACTGTATCATCCATGGGCCCGCAAAGAGTAAGACACGACTGACAGAATTTCACTAATAAAATGTCTCCACTCGGATATTCTACTCATCTCAACCGAAAGCTCCTTCTCTTTTAAAACTCTTTGCAACTCTAATTCTTTTTTAACACCTCCAATTCCTCTAGTTGCCCAAGTTAAAAGGAAAAATTTCACTCCTCTCTTTGAACTTTATTTCAGATTCATAATTTTAGACCCTAGAATTTATTTTCTCAACCATGGTCAGCTCCAAGAAAGCAGCTACTTTGTTTTGTCCACCAGAATCCTGCCAAACACAGCAAACAGAAGCCTCAGTAAACATCTTTTGACACTGAGATAGATGACAGAAAGGCAGTATCAAAAACCAAGAGCTGGTCAGAGGCAAACCAAAACCCAGTTCCTTTGAATCATAGCCCAATGCTGTTTCTACTGCATTGCCAACCTATCACCAAACCTATCACTGACTTGCTCAAAACCTCTGTTCAACACATCCTCTTCATCTCTACTGCCAAGTTAAGTCCTTGTTATGACAAACTTCAACTATTCCAATTGCTTTTCATTTAGTATTCATCCCTCCAGCCGTTCTTCTCTGAGAAATATCTAGTAATGATGTCAAAATAATAGTCTCCAAACACCACTTCTCTTGCTGGATCTTCGGTGCCTAACTCCTTGATTTAACTTGCAAAACCCATCATAATCTCCAGAAAACATTTGGCCCTCTGCATCCACAGGTTCCAAATCCGTTTATACAGAGGGCAAAGTGACTATGCCATTTTACAAAGCAGACTTAAACATCGAGGTGGGGTCCTGGAAGCAATCCCCCACAAATACCAAGGAATGACTTTATTTCCTTGGTTTGTCTGCTTACTATCATTTCCACCCATATCAAGTACACTGTCTCCTTTACCCACAACTCTTTCTCATTTCTCCTGACAATTAAGTACTGTCTGCCCACTGAAGGCAGGCAAGCAGAAGCACACACACATGCAAACTAGGGAAAGGCCACTGTTCATCTTAGTAGCACCAGTCTATCTTCTTTCAGTCTGTAAAGCGCCTGTATTCCACAGAAGCCAAGTTTTATAAACCACAGACGTCATTTCTCTTAAAACGAAGTCTTACCTGACAACTCCTGTCCAGTTTTTCTCTTCAAGCCCCTACTAACCAACTCAGCTTTTTGTACTGTTCACCAATGCTCAAATCAGGTACCTTAGAATGTTAAAAGTGCAAAAGAAAAATCTCAGAATTCATTTAATGTAGTAGTAACTACTGGAACACACAAAAGAATATTCCAAACTTAGCAAACTTCCAAGGTAAGTGGCTTAGGCACTTTTTTTTAAAGCTTCATGAATGAGTAATTTCAATATTCATTCCTCATTGAGTGAATCCAGTCAACCTCATTTTTTAGATAAGAAAACTGACAAAGAAAAGGTAAAGAAACTTGCCTAAGGCCACCTGTCAGCCTCCACGTAGCACAGGGTAGTGCTTAAGAGCACAGGCTCAGATTCAAAGGCTACTTAAATTCTAGTTCATTGCTTACGGATAATTTTGGCAAGTTGGTTAATTTTTCTGTGCCTTTCTTAGTCTCTTTAAAATGTGGTGACTATCTCAAAAAGAGTTTAATAAAGTCAAAATGAGTTAGTGCGGATAAAGCACTTAGAACAAAAATAAGTACCCAAAAAGGTTCACTGTTAATACAGGAAGGAAAGGATTACAATCAAGCTCTAACTTGGTTTCATGCCATTTTCACTATACCAGTACCTTTGTATACTTTGACATCAACTTGTATACTCCTCAGGGCAGAGCTCAAGTCTCCTGCTTCTTCAGCAACCCCCACCACATCCAATATATTGTTGGCAACCAAATAATATTTTGAACAAACATATGGATTCCTGTTTCTGAACTCTGATACCTCAGCCTAGGATCCAACTTCTGCCAAAGTATCCAGACTGAGTGAATAATAAGAACAGGGCTTACTAAGAGCAAAGCACTGTTTTAAGCACTTTACACATTTTCTCCTGTTACTGATTTCAAATACTCCATAATAAGAAATACAAAATAAACTTAGTATTTATGAGCTATGTCAATGCTACAAAACATTTTCTAACAAAGTGTTACTTTTACAAAAAATATAAAATAATTTTTAACTGAGTCATTACAAAAATGAAGTCCTAAAAATAAAATCAAATTTTCTTTCAAAAAACTCAGCATTTATGAAACAAATGTATACCAAAGGACTGACATACCGCAAATACTCAAAAGCAATTTTCATTCCCTTGAGACATGTACAATTTTATTTTCTTAAACTACTTAAAATACAGCCTTGAAAACAAAACAGGTGAACTACACCTGGCACTGAAGTACCATCTGCAACATGTACAGGTTTCCAACAAAAGGTATTGAGTTTCTCACTAACGTATTTCAAATATACAAATGTTTCTACATAAAGATGACTTGAGAGAATAATAAAGCACTTAAATTTTTAGTAAACTTGTCTCTTTCCTTTCATTAAAAAGCACTAGACTATTAGGTATACATGCAGATTCATTTCTCTATTCAGATTGTTGAGAAAGTGAAAGATACTTTAAAGAGTACATGAACAGTTGAAAAATGAAATAACCAACATCCAAAGGTAAGTTTGGTGCTGACATCTTTTGTTTTTTTCAGTGTCTGCCAAGACATTTTTTACTGTCTACTACTTGCATCTATTCCAATACATCCTCGGATGTTTAATAATCTAAAGAGGCTACTATGAAATACATCCACTTCTTTAAAAAATAATTCCAAAGGATATTATAAGTAAATTATTTATCATTTTTTTACTGAAAACACGTGTTCAGCTTTTACACAAAGACATCATACACCTTCTTTCACAGACTTTTTCCTATTTAGGCAATCTGGTTTCATCTCATTTGTCTGAAGGGATCTGACACTGTTTTTAACAACCCAAGACCTCTTTTAAGTACCAGACATTTTCTATGGAATGTATATCCCAGACTAAAAATAAACTTTCTTCCCAAACTTTTTCACATAAAGTTCCATAAGAAAGTATTTAATTTTTTCTACTGAGATATAACTGACATATAACATTATATTGGTTTCAGGTGTACAATATGATTCAATATTAGTATTTATTGCAATACGATCGCCACAAAAGTTTAGCTGACATCCATCATCACTAGTACAAATGCTTTTTCTTGTGATGAGAATTTTTAAGATCTACTCTCTCAGCAACTTTCAAACATACAATACATTATCATTACGTACACTCGCCATGCTGAACATTTCATTCCCAGAACAAGACAGACTTTTTTTTAAAGTCATCAATGATTTGGAGAAGAAGGGTTATTTTATTATTTTACTTATTTTGAATAGTATTTGATTCAGAAAAGCAGATTTACAGTCTTTAAAGAGTTATAGAAACAAAACATAGGGAAAAAAATCTCCAGATTAAAGACAGAGTAGGGATTTTTCAAGGAAAAATTTTTCCCCAAGGAAATTTCTAATCATTATCTTTAAAAGGGGGGGGGGGGGGGACTGCTTATACAAATATAAGCAAAAAAAAAATCAAGTTTCTTATTTTTCTGCTCACTTATGCATATTAACAAATGAGCAAGAAACCAGCAAAACTGTCAGAGAAAACGCAAAATAAAGGGTACAGAGACAAAATTACAAACCAAGCAATAAACCTCTTAAATCAATGAAAACTAGGTGACATACCCTCAGAAAAATTACTATTAATACTAAGGCCAAAAAGGCCAACAAAACAGACTACTCTGAATTAGGTTATCTATCAACTCTCCCCTACTGTGACTGCCACTTCACCATTCTCAAAACATTTTATGGATGAGAACTGAAGCTCACAGAGCTAACCTGTCCCAGGACACACAGCTAGAGATAGACCATATCTATTATAGAATACAAAGTCTTCCTTTTAAACTATTTTTTGTAACTATCTGTCAAATGTATGAGAATCGTTTAAATGTCAGGCTCCTCTCTTATTAGCTCTAAATATGAGCGCCTCCAAATGATCCTTTTCGGTGCAAAAAGAAAAAAAATTGACTTTTTTAGTCTTAAATAAATTAAACCACTCTGGTGGGAGATGCTGATAATGGAAGAAATTCTGCATGTGGTGGAGACAGAGATCAAGTATTAAAGGTAATCTCTGTACCTTCTGCTCAATCTTGCTATGAACCTAAAAATGCTCTAAAAAAAAGTTAACTTTTAATTTATTTAGCTTTACCAAGATTAATATAAGGATTCACACTCCATCTAAAGGTCAGCCAGTCATAACAGCAGAGACTATACAGTCTGAAAGTGAAGGAAAGAATGAAAATTCCACAAACAGTAAACCATAAAATATATTTTACTTCCAGCATATTGTGATGTAATGTCATTTACATGTGCCCAATGAAGCAGATTCGGGGATTAACTTATTTAGTTTTAACTAAACTGACTCTCACAACATGGAGAAGTGGCTCTGAAAAAAATTCCCACAAAGATAATAGTAAGGCAAGCATAAGCCAACAACAAAATCGCAGGGCTAAGTACAAGCTATTTTTCATCCCCATTATGATGCAAAATAATCTAGTCAGTCAATTACACAACTCTCACCAAATTATTACTTTTTAAATAAGAACAAAAAGGTCTGTTAACAAAGTATTAAGATTATTTTCCTTCTCACCTTTCTTAACCACCTACTTTGTGTCACTTATTACGTACACTATTAGTATATAAATATACTAATGCCATATTTGCACATGTATAAATCTTATAAACAATTAAGTACATAATAAAGCTATACACACAATGTTTTTCTGATGAGTTCAGTTCAGTCGCTCAGTCGTGTCCGACTCTTTGTGATCCCATGAATCGCAGCACGCCAGGCCTCCCTGTCCATCACCAACTCCCGGAGTCCACCCAAACCCATGTCCATTGAGTCGGTGATGCCATCCAACCATCTCATCCTCTGTCGTCCCCTTCTCCTGCCCTCAATCTTTCCCAGCATCAGAGTCTTTTCAAATGGGTCAGCTCTTCGCATGAGGTGGCCAAAGTACTGGAGTTTCAGCCTCAACATCAGTCCTTCCAATGAACACCCAGGGCTGATCTCCTTCAGAATGGACTGGTTGGATCTCCTTGCAGTCCAAGGAACTCTCAAGAGTCTTCTCCAACACCACAGTTCAAAAGCATCAATTCTTAGCTGCTCAGCTTTCTTCACAGTCCAACTCTCACATCCATACATGACCACAGGAAAAACCACAGCCTTGACTAGACAGACCTTTGTCGACAAAGTAATGCCTCTGCTTTTGAATATGCTGTCTAGGTTGGTCATCACTTTCCTTCTAAGGAGTAAGCATCTTTTAATTTCTGATGAGGGGAGGACACAAAAAAATCTGAATATCTACCACTTAAGGCAAGTGTTTTTTTTTTTTTTTTTTCCTTTTTTGAATGGCGATCAACAGAACGCAAGCAGACCCAAGAAGCTGAAAAAGTCAAGAAGTAGATTCTTCCCCTTAGAGTCTCAAGGAACCAGGCCTGCTGACACCTTGACTTTAGCCCAGTTAAGACTTATTTTGGACTTTTGACCCACAAAACTGATAATAAATGTATGTTGTTTTTAAGTCACTAAACTTTTGGTAACTTGTTACAGGGGCAATAGGAAACTAACACAGAGGATTCCTGGGACTTGGGGCTTTTACTGCTAAAACCAGGATAAGTTGGTTACCCTATTTTCAGGTTTTCAATGCCAGTAACAACATCTGGTACATAATGAGCATAATGAGCAAAAAACCTTTGTTGAATGAGTTTATGGTGAAATATATAGATAATGTACCCTTACTATGTTACAAAGATCTATCATATATATTCTCTCTCATATTATCATCCTAACAACCCTGTGGGCTGTGAACGAATTAGTTTTCCCACTTTTAGGATATAAGAAATAAGATTCAAAGACACCACAAAACATGTCCAAGGACACAGATCTATTAAGTGATGGAGCCATAACTACAATATAGGCTTTCTGGCCCATAGTCAAAGGATTACAGCAATCAAGGATCCTATGAATCAGGCAGCCTAGGTTCAAATCCAAGCTCCAGAACTTAATAGTTGCTTTGCCTTAGCCAAGTTACTTCTCTATTTCCTCAACTATAAAATGTAAAATTAATTTATCAATAATACACATAGGGTGGTTGTGAAGATTAAAGGTGCTGAAGATTAAAAGCGCTAAAATGTACAAAGTATACACCACAGGTTTGACAAAGAGGCAGCTGACAATAAATAATAGCTATCATAATTATTCTTGATGTTATAGTACATTTATGCCTAAAATACTCTGTGCTACTTGATAATCACACAAAAGTATGAAAAACGGAAAAAAATAGCAACCAGAATGAATAATAAAGATTGGATGGGTCTTCTGTGAAAGTAATCTAAGGTTAGAACGCCAGGCTGGAAAGACAAAAGGAGAGAGGAGACATAATCAAGATCTGTAAATATGTGACAATATAAATAAGGTGGTTATAAAATGCAGTAATATTGGTAGGAGGAGGAGGCTGGAAATTTAGAAACTAGAGTGTTGTAGTATAAACATATAGCACTCAAAAATCTACAAAATGATACAACTTAAAAAAGCAAAGAATCACAAAATCTTGCAACACTTTATGAATGACAAAGACAAAAATGACTGTTTAGCAAAACCTGCTGAACCCTACAATGGCATCAAGCTAAGGGAGAATGGAGATGTTGAGAAATGACCTAACAGACCAGACTGTAGCAAGGACCAGATCGCCAGGTGAGTCAGTGACTTAATTTCATTATTCCAATTTCCCAAGGAAGAAAAGTCTCTTTACCAATCACACCATACACCACTCCTCTTCCTGATCTCATCATGACCCTTCCAAAAAATTCTCAAGCCTTAATATTCTACTTTAATGCCTTCCCAACCGCTTCAGTAAAGAGCAATTAAAATCTCTCTGAATTTGGCAGTGCAAACAAATCTCAAAACAAACTAACTCAGTTGTTTCTTAAACAAAAGCTTCTTAAATTTTGCACTACTTAAACCCTCAATATCCACTTTTCATTGTGAAAGTCAACAAACTTTACAGAACTTTATGACTATTGTTTTCAATAGGCCAACTGATTTCTTTTCCCCTAACAAGTCATGGCATCATCGACTCAATGGACATGAGTCTGAGCAAATTCCAGGAGACAGTGAAGGACAGAAGCCTGATGTGCTGGCAGTCTATGGGGTCGCAAAGAATTGAACATGACTGACCAAATGAACAACAAGTCATGAGCTCATTACTATTTCTAATGAATCAAGATGAGAAACCATATTGAGATTAGCTTAAGCAAAAGACAGCCAGAAATTAAACAAAATAATAGAAGCAAGTTATTATAAATTCACAAATGATTTTTAAAACTACACTAAAATGCTTGATTTCACTGCCACCAATCAATTTTTTTTCAATTCCATTTAAGGGTAGAAACTTGCAACTGGTAGATAAGTTAGTCCTGAAGACCACTGAATAGTTAGTATAAACAACACTATTTTATGATAATTATCAACTTGCTGAGACTAGATCTTAACTATTCCCACCACAAGAAGAAATGGCTATGTAATATGATAGAGGTGCTTAACTATTTCAACAATGGTAATCATATTACAATATGTAAATGTATCAAATCAATATGTTCTACAACTGAAATTTACACAATGTTATATGTCAGGTATATTTCAACTTAGAAAAAAATCAGAGATCCTGGTGTGTTTTAAATGTGAATGAAAAGTGTAACCTCTTTGCCCTAAACCATTTCACAAAGTAAAGAAGAATAACAACATGGTCTAAAGATGGGCAAGATCAGGGAGAAAGAGAAAAAACACATAACCTACAACTAAACAGCCAAAAGAAAGAAGTGGTTATGAATACAAGGTTTCCCTCTCTCACGTAAAAATTTAAATTTAAAATGAGTGAGTGTACTCACTTCCTAAAAGCACTTTTTGTACCCAACGTGATGCTGATAAGTATTAAGATGAGATAACACTGGTCTTGCTAAAGGGTTGAGAGTAAATGTCAAAAAGGTCAAATTTCTTGTTCTCTAAAACGTCTATCAACCTACCACTCAAAATTCTTCAGCCAGGCAAGTGTCTTCTTTTCTTATTTATCTATTATTTTCTGGTACAACTTCAGTGTCTTTGGAATCCGTTAGACACCCCACATTAATGAAAAACAGCTGTTGGTGTTTTGCGGAAATAAGCTAAACAAGAAACTTAGTTTACCTAGATTTTAATGTAACAGCAAATCACTTTGACTGAAGAAGCATCTGTTGAATCAGCAAACATCACACAACTTTGAAGAAATCCCCTCGGAGTACAGAAGGGATTTTTCAAGTGCAATGGTAACGATCCTTTGACTGATAAGCTAGCTTTCTCTGCTCCTCCCCAAAAACCCAAATGTGCCAGGGATTAACAGAAACTCCATACAGAAACTTATAGACAAAGCACTCTTCCCGCCTTCAAAATGCAGGGCTTATCCTTCTATTACTAAGGGACATTATCCGAGGCACACGATCAGAAACACCCGTGCACACTACACCTAAGACACACTCAGCTACTGAACAGCTTATCATCTACTCCTTGAAAAAGGGCTTCATAACGCCCCCCAAAGTTTCCAAGAACAGCAACCCCAAAAGTATCCGAGGCAAAGACCAGGAGAGAAAAGGGCCAGGAGAACTACTGTTCGTACATTACTCACCTTCCCAAGTCACGTTGTTAAAATCGCCTATCGGGAACACGCCACATCCGACACGCTTTCTGCCCTTCGCACACCATGAAAACAAGTGGCTGGTACTAAGCCCGAACAACTTAGCCAGTCTCTATCTGAACACTACCCAAACACCCCTCCATCGCCAAGGGCCAGGGTAATTGGGTACAAAGGCACCTGGGCGCTTCCTCTGCCACTTAAGACTCTGTAAATTCCAAAATGCACCATGAAAACCTCCACACACAGTGCTGCCAGGCCAGTCCGCCGGGAAGTCACGGAATAATGTGTTTGTTGCCTCATAGGCGCCTCGGAGACCCGCACCCCAAAAGCCAGGATAATTTGGGGGTGTGACTCGGGCTTTCCCTGCCCCGTCTCCCCTCAAGGGAAAGTCCCGTGTGGTCGCGGCTACTCACCAGACCAGGGAACACAGAGAGAGACAGGAGACCAGGGCCAAGGCCCGCCGGTACTTCTTCATCTTCTCCTCCTTCTTCCCCCTGCCAGAAGGCGGCACATCCTCCCTGCAGCTGCCACTGCCGAGGCCAAGATGGAGGAGCCGGAGCAGGAGAGTGAGGATGAGACCGAGAGTCCGAAGGGCTGCGGCGCTGGAGGACAGGCTCCTGAGCGGCTCGCGCGCTGGCTGCCCTCTCCCAGGGGCCCACGGCGGCGCCGACCCGGGCGCTTCACGGGACGACTCCGGGAACCGCCGCTTCCGCCGCGGCCGCCGGCTCGTCCGCGCCCGCCTTCTCCAGCCGCCACCTCCGCTGCCGCCCCATATCACCCCCGCCCGCCCCGGCTCTCGCTCCGTGCTGCCGGCGACCAACGGCCGCTGCGCACTCGCCTCTCAACAGCCAATCGCCAGCGGAGCCGCGACACCTCACACACCGCTGAGCTGGAAGGAGACGCGTCACCCACGTCCCGCGGCGCTCTCACCCCCACCAGCCTCCGCGCGGGCCACGCCCCCTCCGACGTCTCTGGCGGCTGACGCCGAAGGAGGAGGCCACAAAGCGGGAGAGCCGAGGCGGCCACCGCCCCGCCCACCTCAAGTCCCGCCCACTTCAGGAAGTCCTAGAGCACCCTTGTGACCCTCAGCCTCTTACCTACGCTGGTCCGCCCTCTTGCTCGGGGCGCGCGTAGTCCGCGCAAAGGCCCTTGGGAGTTATAGTTTTCTCTCCCTATAGAAACCTCCCTATAGAACCCTCGTTTCTCTGTCCCTGTCCCTGTCCCTCTTAGTATCACTGTTTTAAGAGGTCTGTGGTTTCGCTTCTTACCGAAAGACTGACAAGCTTTGGAAGTGTTACATGCAGTTTTCCTTTTTTGACCGCAGTTTGTGGAAAGGCCTAGAATGACGGTGGGGGGGAGGTGGGTGGGAAGCTATACTAATAAAATTTTAAAGGCGTTTTCCCTGTCAGTGGGCCGGGCCCATCGAACTAGATGCTGATTGGCTGGCGGGAAGGGGGTGTGCCAAGATTTCCTCTAACCTGATTGGTTGGAGTGGGACGACTTTCACATCTTTTCCGCCTCAGGGAGAATTTCGCAGCCGGCCGGATTCCTCTGTTGGAATTGGCTCGATTCGTCTCTATTCTTTTGGATTCGTGCTTTGGGTTCGCTGTGGTGGGGTCAGAAAGGAAAACTGCGGCTCCTGCTGGGACTTTCAAGTTCTGGGGTTCACCGAAATCGGGGGAATTGGTCGCCTTCGCACGTCTTTCGTTACCGTCTGAGACGAAAAAATGACCGCTTCTCAATCTGTAAAATGAGCAATGTACCCACCCGAGATTTTTATGCCCCTGAGGCTTCTAGACATCTCTCAGAAGCTAGTTTAGGGACCGTCTGCCTGAAAGTCCGCAATTCTTCTATCCCTGGTGATACATTTGTTTCAGACTCTTGACACTACCAGGGAAGTTAGTCGCTACCGAGTCGCTTATTTTCTTTTATAAAATAAGAAATATAAGTCAATGGTGTTTCCCCCCCCCCCTTTTTTTTTGGCTATCAGAAACTCGGAACTACCTTCTCCAGAAAGCATCCAGACGATGGGAGAATGGAGACCAACTGTCCGATTGTCCAGTGGTCAAAGCAAAAGTATGAGGCACTTACTGCTTATGTGATTGAAGGAAAAAAGACTCCGTAAAATGTCCATCTAATCTTGAGCCATGTAATTCCTTGTAAACCTTCTAGGTTGAATTGTTTGTTAATTATATTCCCAGGAAACTGAATGTTTTGACTCATTCTAAAATTCTTGCTATAAGTCAACTGGATATTTAAAAAAATTCTACAAAGCATGATTTGGTTTTAGAGGAATTCATCCTAAACTAATTTTTCTTGCAAAATGTAGAATGATCTGTTCATGACCCTTTTGGTGTATGACAATAAAGGCTCTTTATCTCTCTCATTGCAGTAGGCAAGCACTTAACTAGCCCAAGAGCAATATCAAATGATTAATATGTAAATTTAAAGGAAGGGGGAGCCTGGTGGGCTGCTGTCTCTGGGGTCGCACAGAGTTGGACACGAAGTGACTTAGCAGTAGCAGTAGGGACAAAAGAAGTATGGGGATTATTTTACATTCTTTACCATGTTGGGCACCCTCTTCCTTTCACTCCAGGAACTAGGTTATTCAGGACAAAGAACAGGTGCTCCTGAGCTGCTTCTCCATAGATCACAGCCAACAAAGTTCTGTTAGAATACATACTCATTTCAAGCCTGACAAGTTATCAGGTGCCTCTCTTGTATCCTGTCCTTCTCACTCCAAACCCACAAGTCCACATACAACTAGTAGATAGAATTTTTCTTCCTTTTTTTCCTCCCTCCCTTCTTTCCTTTCTTTCTTCGTTTTTCTTACAGTTGAGGTTTTAGAGTGACCCCTGTGGTAGGGTTGTCATTCCCTTATTATTAATGAATCATTGGCTACTATTGTTTCAAGCAATAAATATCCTTTTCTCTTTTTGCTAGTTTCATGTCCATAGCTTCATGTTAAGGTTTAATCTTCAGTCCCTTTAGCTTTTCATTTTTCTCTAGGATTTTTCATACTTTCAGTTCTCAGCTATACAATTGACTCCCAGGTCAACTCTAGATCCCAGCCTCTCTTCAAGTAGTGGCTGGACATAACACTTATTCTACCATCACTACATAAAATAGAACTTGCTTCTGCATAAATTCAATTTCCCCATAAATTAAGTTCTTCACTTGAGTTTCTATTTGCATTAATTCCTATTTGTTTTGAGGCCTCAGATAGGATAAGAGAAGTTCCGTGGAGCTGACCTTTGAAAAACTAGATGTTCTTCTACATGGTTGTTAAATATGAGAAAAAATAATGGAATAAATTTTATCCTAGCACAATAAATGTGATAAAATAAGTATCATATAAAATAAATTGAGTATAGATAACTGCCCTCATACTTAAATATATACCACATGCCAGAAAATGGCAAGAAAAATGTGTATTTAATCTTAGTGCAAGCTAACTAACCACCATCTACCACCTCTTAACTGTACTACAGTGATTGTCAACCAGCAGCAACTGTTTCCCTTGAGGGTAAATTGGCAAGTCTAAAAACGTTTTTGGTTATCACAACTGAGGAAGTGCTACGTCTAATGGGTAGAGACCAGGGATGCTACATCCTACAATGCAGAAGACAGCCTTACACAACAAAAAATGATTTGGCCTGAAAAGTCAAAAATGCCTAGCTTGGGAAACCCTCCTATAACAGAATCACCCTATTCTATAAAATCTATGAAGCATTGACTACACACATGTAACTTATGTGCCTTGCAGATCCTTGGATTATTTAGGGAGTCACCAAGGACAAGACACATGGTGAACAGGAGTTCTCCTGTTCTTAAAAGGTTAAAGACATAGAAACACTGGACAGGTTAAGTCCCTGCCAGGATAAAAATCAGATACTCTGTTTGCTCATGGTGAAAAAAAAAACAAGCAGATCTCAGATAAGAAGTCAACCCCTCTGGCCAGCTCCTTTGTACTTTGTCTCATATATAAATCACACTTTAAAAGCCCCAGAGAAGACATATTTGTTCAAGTTGGTGGTATTTGGTGAGCAAGCTTCGACATATTTTGAATATGTTGAAAATTTATCTGCCCTTTTCAATATTATAAAATACTGAGACACTGTGTATTACAGAGGAACAGCTGAGGCTCAATGAAATTAGATGCTTCCAGAGTAAAATTAGTTAGGACAAAAATCAGTGAAAGCCCAGAGAACTGAGAAAAGACTAATATAGAGACAAGGAAAGGGACTAAACCAGATGGGAAGAAGGGTGAATGTGGTAATCAGCACTTAAAAATATTATCTACATATAGATACAGTAGAGATAGAGATTTATTATTATTTGTCTTTACTCCATTTGCTGCTGTTTCTTTGAGTGTGTATAGATATGTGCATAGAATAGGACGTGCCTGTTTTATTTAGCCACTCCTTGTTTGAGGAGGGCTTCCCCGATGGCTCAGCAAATAAAGGATCTGCCTGCAATACAGGAAACATGGGGGGGGGGGGGGGGGGCGGTGGGTTTGATCCCTGGATTGGGAAGATTCCCCTGGAGAAGGAAACGGCAACCAACTCCAGTATTCTTGCCTGGAGAATCCCATGGACAGAAGAGCCTGAGGGGCTACAGTCCAAAGGATCACAAAGAATCAGATATGACTGACCAACTAAAATTGCTTGCTTGCCTGAGGAGAGCCTAAACTACTTTACCAAATCTACCTTAGAGCTCTGATGATGTAGCTACTTGAGGAACTAAAGGTAGAATTCAGAAGGAGATAAGAAAAACTTGGTTCTCTAGGACAGCCTGAGAACTCAGTTTCTTAACAGAAGAATCACAAACTGCAATGTCAGTCTGTTTAGTTCTGTTTATATTGCAAATAACAAAAGATTTCCCCTTAAAATCTTTGCACTTTATGACCACCAGTTTAGTCTTCTATCACTGGTTAACCATGCTAAAACATGGTTTCTCAACTGGGTACATTGGCTTTTCAATGTCTACTTTGAAAATACATGAGTTTAGCAGTAATGAAATCAGCCAGAGAAAGGATGACTCAGGAAGTGGGTGATGGAGAGGGAGAAATCTAAGAGGACTTCTGAGAAGGCATGTGGTCGTGACATGAATAGAAAAGTCAGGAGTTGCAGGTTTGTAAGGAAGATTAGTTTGATTTTAGAAGTGTAGTATTGAGCTTTAGGTTCTGGTGGAAGCATCTGGCAAGTATTTACAAATATGTATTTCCCAAAAGGGAGTGAAACAAAGCAATTGATGATGACGTGTTAAGAGTTCTAACTGTTATGTCCTTCGGGGTGCTAATAGTTTAGTTGTGTCTGACTCTTTGCAACCCCAAGGACTGTAGCCCACCAGTCTTCTCAGTTCATAAGATTCTCCAGGCAAGAATACTGGAGTGGGTTACCATTCCCTTCACCAGGAGGTCTTCCCCACCCAGGGATCGAGCCTAGGTCTCCAGAATTGCAGGCAGAGTCTTAACTATCTGAGCCACCAGGGAAGTCCATGGCCCCCAGTCCCTCCTGTATAATGCTCTCAGGTGAAGTTTCCTAAAACATTACCTCCTTCACATCCTTTTTTTCTGGATGAAGTAGGAAAGGATAGCTTTATTGTTTTGCCAGGCAAAGGGGGCCACAACGGGCTCATGTCCTCAAAACTGTGGGTCCTAACTTATGGAAAAGAGTGAAAAGTTTTATATCAATTGTCCAAAGAGGGCAGGATCAGCTCGTGGACATTCTTCTGATGTGTTAGCGGTGAGCTAAGTGGAAACAGTGTCAGACTTTATTTTTTGGGGCTCCAAAATCACTGTAGATGGTGATTGCAGCCATGAAATTAAAAGACGCTTACTCCTTGGAAGGAAAGTTATGACCAACCTAGACAGCATATTCAAAAGCAGAGACATTACTTTGCCAACAAAGGTCCATCTAGTCAAGGCTATGGTTTTTCCAGCGGTCATGTATGGATGTGAGAGTTGGACTGTGAAGAAAGCTGAACAGCGAAGAATTGATGCTTTTGAACTGTGGTGTTGGAGAAGACTCTTGAGAGTCCCTTGGACTGCAAGGAGATCCAACCAGTCCATTCTGAAGGAGATCAGCCCTGGGATTTCTTTGGAAGGAATGATGCTAAAGCTGAAACTCCAGTACTTTGGCCGCCTCATGCGAAGAATTGACTCATTGGAAAAGACTCTGATGCTGGGAGAGATTGGGGGCAGGAGGAGAAGGGGACGACAGAGGATGAGATGGCTGGATGGCATCACTGACTCGATGGACGTGAATTTGAGTGAACTCCAGGAGTTGATGATGGACAGGGAGGCCTGGCATGCTGCAATTCATGGGGTCGCAAAGAGTCAGACACGACTGAGTGACTGATCTGAACTAAACTGAACTGAAGTAGGAGTCAGCATCATCGACCTTCAGGTCAAACTGGTCTGGGGTCTACATGCTTGTGGGCCGCCCACCATCATTAATTGTTAACTTCTCCCATCTAGAAGGTGTTTCAATATCTACAATACAAGTCAAAGATATTGTTGTGTGTATCCTTTTATGGGGAAATAGCACCTTGCCCAACACTGCTCTTAACAGTTTGTCCTACCTGGTCTCCCTTCCGTAATTAACAACTACTTGTTTGACTCTGCCCATTGGAATTCAGGGAAGTTCATGGGGGTTGAATGAAGGCTATTTCCTATAATCAAAGAAATGGGGGACACAGAAAGGCCTTGTACCCAGGGGCCCCACAGAGCCCTGCATGATATCATTACCATATGCTGGGGCTGTGCTAAGTGTTTTCACATATTAATTAATTTAATCCTTGTGACACCATGTGATAGGCACCAGCCTTGTCCCCATTGTACAGATAAAGAAACTGAGGCATGAGCACACTAAGTAACTTCCTCAAGGTCACCCAAGCATCAAAGTTCGGACGTGAACCTAGGAGGTAATGAGTCCTAATGGTGCCCACGTCCTATGGGAGGAACACAGCACCTGCTTTCTCAAGACCTGTGGGTGGCAGTACTGGCAGCCACGTGGGGGATGGTACTGTCCATGTGGCCACCTGCCACTGGCCAGGCACATCCGAGGCCCAGAGTGCCAGCCCTCGGGACAGCGAGGAACCTCCCATAGAGGACAAGATGCCGGGAAGAAGATGCATAGATTGAGGGGTGTGAAGGGTGCTGATGGGTGGATGTCTTGGGTGGGCAAGGGTCAGGGCAGGTCTCCCCAGGAGGAAACATCTGGGTGGAGATCTGTAGCTACCCAGGGATTCAGGGAAGGAGTATTCCAGGCCAAGGAAAGAGCTCATGCAAACATAAACATCTTTGCCCATCACATCCTTTCTTTGGAAAGGAAAAAAAAGAAAAAGGAAAGAAAATCCCCAATAGCATTGAAATATTTGTTGAATAAAGTACTGCTTTTAAAGTTTCTCAGGATCCAACTCAGCTGACAGTATAAGACATATCCTCCACTGTTTCCTTTCAGGACTCAACCGTCTCACAGACCATGCTGCTTGCCAAGTTCTGAAACCCCTGTGTTCTCACTTCTCCTAATGTCTATCTCCCCAAGCAGTGTATCAATTCCTTATGCAAAGAGGTCATGTGTTATATATGTAAAACATGATGTTTTGTTTTTTTTACAGGAGCCAAAAAAATGATTTTTTACTTAGTTACTATTTCATTTGTCTAATCATACCAAATTACAATCTGCCCAATATTTTCAATTCCTAGGAATAGCAAACCCCTAAGTTTTAGCAACTGACTAGAGATACTAGCCAACTATCTCTTCCACTACAAGTAGCCAAATTAGCTTTTTAGCATAATACTGTTTGACGTGTATGTGACTAAACTTTTCTGGGTTTAAATTATCCTTGAGTAATCTGGGGAAATAATGTGTTCAACAAATATTTATTGAGCTTTTTTTATATGAAAGGTGCTGCAGTAGATTATTTGTCTCCAGGAAATTCAGTGTTCTTGTAGTTTCTTAATCTTCTTCCAGACTGCACCCTTTTGGCAGGCTCATGATACACATGAGTCCCTTCTCAGAGTGTTTTCAGGCAGATTCTTCACTGTCTGAATCACCAGGGAAGCCTTCAGAGTATTTGTAAGGGAATAAAATAAAATAATAGATTACAAAGGAAACCAATTAAACTGAAATACAGTTGTGAAACTATTTCAAAGCAAATTTGTGATTAGTAATTGAGTCTACCTGCCAAGAAGGAGGCGCAGGAGGTGTGGGTTCTATCCTTGGATTAGGAAGATCCCTTGGAAAAGTAAATGTCAACCCATTCCAGTATTCTTACCTGAAAACTCCCATGGACAGAGGAACCTGGCTGGCTACCGTCCATGGGGTCACAAGAGTTGGACACGACTTAGTGACTAAACCACCATTGCCAGTGGTGATTTTCAATCATCAAAAGAGTGATGAGTTTAAAATGTATTTTAAGATACCTACAATATATGGCACCCCACTCCAGTACTCTTGCCTGGAAAATCCCACGGATGGAGGAGCCTGGTAGGCTGCAGTCCATGGGGTCACTAAGAGTCGGACATGACTGAGCGACTTCACTTTCACTTTTCACTTTCATGCATTGGAGAAGGAAATGGCAACCCACTCCAGTGTTCCTGCCTGGAGAATCCCAGGGACGGGGAGCCCGGTGGGCTGCGTCTATGGGGTCGCACAGAGTCGGACACGACTGAAGCGACTTAGCAGCAGCAGGAGCACAATATGTATCATGTGACATGGAGACTTCTATTAGTGACAAATTTCTGAGATTAGTTACCTCCATTTGTAATAAGAGAGAATTCTAAATTTCAGTAAAAGTTTAGTGAAAGTAAAGACATAATTATTTTTTGTCCAAGTTCATGGACCAGTGAATTCATATTCGGATTCTAAGTCAAGAATCCCTGCAGTAGGGCGTTATTTTTTAAATTGTGAGTTACAACTCATTAGAGGGTCAAGTAATCAATTTTCAGGGACATCAGTAGAACTTTTTAAAAAGCAAAAGGTAATAATTTATAAAATATTAGTGTCTCAGTAAGGGGTAATATTATCTCAGTTACTACTGTTTCAGTGATATAAATGTCATATATATATGCACATGTATGCATGTTGTATATTTGTGTGTGTTCTGTTATATGTGTATATGCATATTGAGTTGCAGTATAAAACATATGTCTTAATGTGGGCTGCAGTAAAAATCAAGTGAAAGCCATTGCACTAGGGGAAATAAGATACATAAGACATGGAATAAATGCAACAAACAATACAAATCATATGTGTCACAAGATTTTAGAGGAAAAAGAAATTTTTTTCTTTCAAGGAAATCATCAGGGAAGACCTGAAAATGTAGTAGATTTAAGATAAGCTTTGAAAGATGAGTAGTATTTGAATAGATAGAGATGTGAGGAGAACCTATTTCAGGTATAGAGAACAGTAAACTCTATAATTTAATTAAAAACTACCTTAACAATTTTTACCACATACCTTATAATTTTGGTTTGCCTGACATTTATTTGGTACTCTGTGTTTGACATAATCAGTGATAGTGAGTTCTAAACAAAAAATAAAGAAACAGGTATTTGTTGAATATGTACATAAAATAATTCACATTAGATCATATGATGACTTTAAAGACTAAGTATTAGAGATGCTATCCCCTTCGATAGCCTTCAAGAACAAGAAACAAGACATGCAAGAACATTAAAATACCAAAAAGTGATGCCAAGTACAAAGTGATCACAGTGAGTTCAAGATCATTAAGTTGAGTAAAAATAATACAGTTGAACACACACAATTACCTTTACTCACAAAACTCCATAAAACAACAGGAAAGTTTTATTTGTTCTTTGTACATAAAGTCACAAGGATGGAGAGGTCAGGTGAGAGAATCAAAAGAGCAAAACTTTAAAGCTGAAAATTATATTGATAAGGAAACAACTTCCTAATGTGACCTTCCAAGGACAATTCTGGTTTACCCTTATTGATGGTACTGGCATAATTAATAATAGTGGGAAATTTTACTTTCAAATATGTTCTTGTTGGAACAATAAATAATAATCTTCAACATAGCAGACATGAAAAAAATGAACCCTAATTAGCAACAGGAAATGGCAAGAACTGACTCGATTGTGACACAGAATCCCCAGAAAGCCCATTCAGGAAACAATACACCAAGTACCATGGGAAGTAAGGTTGACGGTATGTGTGTTTGGTAGTGTGGTAGTAGAAAGGGGTTGCAAATTAAAAAATAGAGACCCTCCACTGCTCTACATGGCTAAATGAGTGCCCTTCCCCTACCACCAGCAAAAAAGAAAGGAAAAAAAAACTATAGATTTATTATCAGGGGAATATAAAGGTAAAGCTTGGATTTGGGAACATCCAGCATAGTTTAAGCAAGCTCCAGGAGTTGGTGATGGACAGAGAAGCCTGGCACGCTGCAGTACATGGGGTCACAGAGTCGGACACAACTGAGCAACTGAACTGAACTGAGCATAGTTTAAAGCAAAAGTATCATGCAAAAAAAAAAAAGAAGAAGAAGAGTATTTTTTGTGACAATCAGTTGGAAAAACTTGAATAAGCACTGGTCATTAATAAATTATTTTTTCTTAGATATGATAATACCATTATGTAGGAAATGTCCTCACATTAAGGAGACTTATGCTGAAATATTGAAGAGTGAAATGTGGTGACGGCACCCTACTTTCAAAGATTCAAAGAGAGAGAAAAAATAGGAGCAGCTGTTAACTTGAAGTGAGAAGAAATGAGACTATGAAGTGAGAAGAAATCTTAAATGAAAGAAAGAAATTGTAACATTGCCAGATATTGCCACCATAAAACAGGAGCAGGATACTAAAAAGAAGGAACCTGTCAACATCTTCCAAGAACTCTTAGCAAGTAAAGCTATGAAATTAAAAAAAAAAAAAAAAACTCTACAGAAAAAAATTGGAAGATAAAGTTGCGGAAATCATCTAGAAAGTAGACAAAAAGATAAAGGACTCATCCAGGAAGTCCAGACATGTATCTGACATAGAAGAAGAGAGAAGACATAGATGAGATAATAAACAATTTTCAAGACGTTTTCCTAGAGTTCAGGGTTTCTGAATTGAAAGTTCCCTAGTCAAAGGGACCAGCATACTGGATAAACATGGCCAACGCTAAGGTGCCCCACTGTGAACTTTGAGAACAATGGAGGCAAAGAGAAGATCACAGAAGTTTTAGAGACAGGAGAGAAAAATAGACCATGCACAAAGAATCAGGAATTAATACTAGTTTCAGACTTGTCTACATTTACATGGAAAGCTGAAAGGCAATGGAGCAGCATGTTCAAAATACTGAAGGAAGGTTATTTCCAACCAAGGATTCTTTGTTCATTCAAGCCATCAATCAATCCCCAAGTGCCAGGAGGAATAAAGACATTTTGAGACAGGCAAGATCTCAACAAATTTACCTGTTGGGAATTTCTCATGAAAAGAGATTTTGCTCTACCAAAACAAGGGAGGAAACCAAAAAGAAGAAGACATTTGATACAGGAAACAGGAAATCCAGTACAGAGGAAAGAGGTGAAAGGGATCCCCAGGGTGATAGTGAAGAAAGAACCCAGCATGACAGCTGAGAACCAGACATAGGAAAGAGGCAGCCATGCAGACTGGTGCAGGTCAGCGGCCCTGAGAGAGATGTTGTCAAGAAGATGACATCTGTAGAACATCTACTGGATCTGAGTGATTTGGTGGAAACTTAGATGTTTATGAAATAAAGAGTTGAATTAGTGAGAAGCACTTAGAAAACTAAAACATAACAATTTAGAAAACAGCCATGCAGAAAGTTTCATCTGTGATTAACATTTATATGATCTTAATAACAAACAGTAAAATTAAATCCAAACAAAATTATAACTGCATGAGAAGGATGGGAGGATTGGAAAGATTATAGGTTTCTGGTAGGAGTCCTTGGTCAGGAAAAAGAAAAAAGAGCAAAATCCTCAGCTTGCATAACTGAATGTCAATCAATAATGCCTAAAACTTGGAAAAATAGAAACAAAAAATAACAATACAGTTTTTGGGATATGGAGGCAAATATGAAAATAGCTGACAATAAGTAGTAGAAGCAGTTGATTTTTGATCAGGAAGAAATAGGAGGTGAGCAGTAGGGAATTGATTTTTTCATAACTTTGTTACAACTGTTTGATTCTTATGTGCATGTAAACTTTGGATTTTTAAAAAATTAATATTTCTTTTCTTTTTTTTGGCTATGTTGCATGGTTTGTGGGATCTCAGTTCCCCGACCAAGGATTGAACCTGGGCCACAGCAACGAAAGCCTGGAATGCTGGCCACTAGGATCCAGCCTAGTTCCCATGAGGGTACTCCCCCAAATTAAGATATTTCATTATAATGTTTGTGATTTGTGGCAAAATAAATTCATGTTTTTCATGTATTCATATTCTTTTCCTTTTCCATTTGTCTGTACTGGATCTGTGGAACAAAGTAAACTACCTGCTATGATGTGTTGATTTCACAATTGTTCATTCAGTGCCTAGACTTAAAAATCTGAGTCAAATATAAGAAGATAATAAAAAGTGGAGGTGTGGAGCAAATGAACACTTTCCTATTGATTATTTTTCTCTTTTAGAATAGGAAAGCCAGTTATTAGAACTGTTCTGGCTACTCCTGCTTTAGAACCACCTATTTAGTGTTTAAAATGTAACTTTTTCCAAGGCCTAAAAATTTCTGCTTCCCTCTGTTATCTGTATCTATTTTTAAACCATCTTTCTACTTTTCCATGATGTGAAGCAACTACTTGGATAATTGAGGCATACTTACTTTGCCTCCTTGTTCAGTCATTATCCTGTTTTGAGGCCTAAACTGTGAAGATTGTTATATAGATCAAGTAATTTCACCTCTTCATTTTGCACAGGGAGATAATGGGATATTAAGGCATGTCAGTCAGTAAATCTTTAAAGGATCTGCATGAAACGATATTCAAGGTAAACTAGCATTGAAGAGCCTTTGCAGTTTCCTTCCACAAAACAACTTTCAATACGTGACCCTGAAATTACTCAAACCATTTAATTGAACTCATTGGGAAAGTCTGATAAGAAAGCATTATACATTCATCATTCCATATCGCCAAATAATTAATGAAGAGTAACAAGGATGCTTCTAGGGAAAGTTGTTGAGATTATTGCATTTATATAGAAACTTTTTGTAGATCGGCTGAAAAGCCACTTTATAAAGTGTGGCAGAATCCTGCTGTGCAATCCCTCCACTCTGTGAATGTTGTAGTGTGGATTATTATATTCTGACACACACTACAGTTAGTGGGTCCTTCACTGGAGGGATGGGAAGTATCTTATTCCACCTCTGTCACCGCCACAGCACGTAGCATGAGTCTTGGTACAAAGGAGCCACTGAATCAAGTCGACCTATGAGGAAGATACTGGGGATGCTGACAATGACTGATAAAGTGGGACACTTAAATTTATTGGGCATCTTTTATATTCAGAGTTAGAGCTTTTGTGTCCATTCTTTCATTTAAAATTACATTAAATGTAATTTTACATTAAAAAAAAAAAAACCTCAAAGCTACAGTGAAGCAATACGACCCTCCTTATATTACTTATATAAGATAGAACATTAGTCTCACGTTTTTAGAATGTTTAGATACATTCGTTCTTTATAGGACTTTATTAGGACTGGCAGTAGTTAAAGTTCCATCTTCCAAGATACGATTGAAAACAAAAACATACTCTAAGAAGTTTGGAAAGAGAGAAAAAAGAAAGGTTATTCCTGAAGAATAAGGATGAAGATGAAAGGGATTTTTGATCATTATGAGGAGAATTTAAATTTTGAATCCTTTAAAATGACTTTGATTAAATTTAAACATTGTATGTTTTTGATTTTACCTTTTTTCAAAAACTACTTATAGGCTAAAAAAATTAACGTGATGCATTTATTTGCACAGTTGTGAGTAACTATGTACTTTTTAGTCAGAGACTCACATTTGTTGGAAATATCTTGACAGACGTATTTTGAATTAATTTATTTTTACTGTATTTATCTGCAATCCTGCTGATGTAGATTCAGTCAACTTGTGAAAGGTACACAAAGCATGTAATGAGCTGTGCTTCTGTTTTTTTTATTTGCACAAGCCGTTCTTTGGGTTTTCACTCCTCTTTGGTCAACTGCAATTTCTCCTAGATCTCAATTTTCTAAATTTTCCTTGTAATGGAATCCTCTGTAATAAGTATGGTTTCTTAAGCCCACCCTACAAATACAAAATCAGAATCTCCAGAAGACAGTCCCTGAAATCCATACATAAGAGGTGGTGTTTGCTGTCAAATAAGTTTGGAAACACTATTCTAAGACATTGTTCCCTCGTCTCCTTGAGCCATTATCTGTACAGGAGTATATAAAGCATCTCCATTGTTTTGGACTAAAAGTGTGGCTGTGGGGAAATTTGATAAACTTGATTCTAATTTCAGTCAGTTTTTAAGTTGTACCACCACTCTGATTAATGGACAACTCCCATTCTCATTGTAGAGTGAACAAGTGAAGTATATATGTATGAGATTTTCCTTTGCCCTCCTCCTCCCCATGCTCATTGAGACAAGTAAACATCCTAAGGCTGGAGTCTCATTTTTTAATTTTGGCTCTACATCTCACAGACCTAAGCAGAATGGTTTGGAGATTATTCTGCTAATCTTCTGCTGACCAGGCCCCAACTGCTATCAACCTAGATCTCCCACTTGGCAACGATGAGTGGAAGATATTTTTTAAAAAAGCTCCTTCCACTCATCCTCTCTCCCACGTACTCACTTTCCTTCTTTCCCTGCTCCCTCTGTTGGGTCTGTTTTGTCCTTCCATACCCAAATAATGGCTTTATATCTGTATTTACAAATATAACATAAGGGACTTCCCGTGGTCCCTCAGTGGTGAAGACTCTGAGCTTCCAATGAAGAGGGCACAGGGTTTGACCCCTGATTAGGGAACAAAGATCTTATGTACTATGCAGCATAGCCAAAAGAAAACAAAAAAATCTGACATAAATATAACACAGAACATAAATTTCAATAAGACAGGGTATCTCTCAACAGAACTTCCTGGTCTTGGTCAACATATTAATAAGCAGCAGTTCCCGGACTATAAACCAAACCATTTCAGTGATGAAAGTGAGGCCTTTCTTCAGCGGGAAAGCAACTTGCAGCAGATACTTGATATCACTGCACTAAGGGATCTCTCAGCTATCAAAAAAAGATCTGGGCCTGAAAATCTGGCTCATCTGGCTTTTTCAGCAGCAATTGGGTACAACTGACTTAACTGCAAGAAAAAGCATGACAACAGCTGTGGTAGATTTTATCTTCCCAAAATTGCCCTTGTCAGGAGGAGGACAGGAGGAAAAGGGGACGACAGAGGATGAGATGGTTGGATGGTGTCACCAACTCCATGGACATGAGTTTGAGCAAGCTCCGGGAGTTGGTGATGGACAGGGAGGCCTGGGGTGCTGCTGTCCATAGGGTCGTGAAGATTGGACACGACTGAGCGATTGAACTGAACTGAAAATTGTCACATAAACTTGTCTAGTTCCCCGTGTTTTTCTGGAACCTTGTCACTCCTCCATTAAGAGGCAGAGACTCTCTCTCCTCCCATTGAAACTAGAGGAGGAGGTGGGCTTTGTGACTGCCTGGACCAATACACTGTGGTGAAAGTGAGGCTGTGCGATTTCCAAGGTTGTGTCTTCTAGGATCTGAAAAGAAGACACAGGGAATTCCCTGGCGGTCCAGTTTTGAGATTCCATGCTCCCTAGGTGGGGGGCCTGGGTTTGATCCCCAGTCAAAGAACTAGATCCTACATGCCACAGTTAATACCTCTTGCAAATAAATAAATAAATAAGGAGCTATGGATTCTGCCTAGTTCTCTTACTTGGAAACACCCGAAGAAAATGACTTCCTACTATAAGGAAGCCCAGGAGACACAGAGAGGTCGCATGGAGATGTTCTGGCCGATAGCCTCAGCTATCGGAATGTTGACTTCCAGTCAACAGTCAGCATCCTCTGCCAGATTGTCTGAGTGAAGGAGCCTTCGGATAATTCCAGACTTCAGCTGTTGTCACCCCAAACCTTTCATCTTCCAGCAGAGGGCCCAGACATCATGGTGCAAAGATGAATCCTCCCTGCATACACTTATGTCCGATTCATGGAACCCATGAGCACAATAAAGCCCTGTTTACTCCTCTAGGTATGGAGATGATTTTATTACTCAGAAGATAACTGGAACAATGGCTAATACGCTGAAAGGAAGAGAACACAAAGCTACCTAACATATCAAACAAAACATTAATCATGGAAATCCCCACACACGCATTTCTGTGAGAAAAATAATTGAGTGGCCTGTTGTAAACATGAGCTAGGCGAGATAATCCTGTGTTGTCACTAGAAGATTTGTGATCAAAAAGTCAACAAAGGTTGATGCATGATTTTTCAACGTTTCATCACATCTTATTTTTTTTAGGTTCATGATAGTTAATTTGGAAAATACAGATACTACCAAGAAAACAATCATTCCACTGCTCAAAGTCAACCAGCTAGTATTTTTTCTGTATTCCTTGTCCTTCCTTTTTCTAAGCATCTTTTTTAAAAATCTCATTGAGACCACATTATTGATAACAATATTTTAATCCCACATACAGTCTTTTAATCCACTAGTTTAGTTCCCGCCATCAAAATGGTCCTGCACTTCTCTTTTCTGCCCAGCTAAAACTCTTCCTTGTCTAGGAAGCCTACTGGGACCACCTAATTCACAAAGATGTCTACCTCAAAATCATAGCACTAATTCACTATGCCACTTATTTGTTACATAATCACATATTACTTCATGACATTTTATGTATTAATCTTTTAATATTTGTATCATATATTCTTTTCCATCATTCCTTGTCTTCCTAACAAGACTGAAAGAGACTTTAGGACAGAGGTGAGTATTTTAATCTTTCTATTCCCTACAGTACTGAATACATATATAGCAGGTTCTTACCTGAAAATACCACATACAGAGGAGCCTGGTGGGCTACAGTCCAAAGGGAAGCAAAGAGTCAAACACACTGAGTGACTGACAGTAAGCATAAGCACTCCCTGTAGCAGCAAATACATGTATGTATGTACTGCTGTGCTCAGTCTTGTCCACTCTGCAGCCCCATGGACTGTAGCCCGCCAGGCTCCTCTGTCCATGGGTTTCCAGGCAAGAATACTGGAGCGCATTGCCATTTCCTTCTCCAGGGGATCTTCCTGACCCAGGGATCAAACCTACGTGTCTTGCATCTCCTGCATTGGCAGGCGGATTCTTTACCACAGTACCACCTGGAAAGCTTGGATATTATACACAGTAGGTATTAAATATTTGTTGAAAGAAAGGAAAAGTGGGAAGGAAGAAGGAAAGATTTATTCCTAATATTTTACATATTTGTTTCATTGTTCTTTCATCTCAAAACTACGTGAATAACAAACGTTTGGACTTAGTGGGAGAAGGCAAAGGCGGGATGATTTTAGAGGATAGCATTGAAACATATATATTACCATATGTAAAACAGATAACCAGTGGAAGTTTGATGCATGACACAGGGTACTCAAACCGGTGCTCTGGGACAACCTGGAGGGATAGGGTGGGGAGGCAGGTGGGAGGGCAGTTTAGGATGGAGGGGGCACATGTATACCTATGAAGTGTGTTAGTCACTCAGTCATGTCCAATTCTTTGCGACCCTATGGTCTGTCCATGGAATTCTCCAGGCAAAAATACTGGAGTGGGTTGCCATTCCCTTCTCCAGAGGATCTTCCTAACTCAGGGATCAAAGCCAAGTCCCCTGTACTGCAGGCAGATTCGTAACCATCTGAGCTACCAGAGAAGCCCATATTGATGTATAGCAAAATCATAACGATATTATAAAGTAATTATCCTCCAATTAAAATAAATAAATAAACCACATGAGTTATCAATTATCAAGTTTGACATGTGTATGGCTATGAATATATATATATATATGTATGTATATGTATATAAATGCTTTTTAGGATTTTATCTGAAGGTCTACAAGGTTTCCATTATCTTTCTCAAATAGGTCTTTACTCTAGAAGCTAATGGGGTCGTGAAGAGTGAGACACAACTGAGCAACTTCACTTTCACTTTTCACTTTCACGCATTGGAGAAGGAAATGGCAACCCACTCCAGTGTTCTTGCCTGGAGAATCCCAGGGATGGGGGAGCCTGGTGGGGTGCCATCTATGGGGTCGCACAGGGTCGGACACGACTGAAGCGACTTAGCAGCAGCAGCTAGAAGCAAAATAGGGTATTGAAAAATGCTTTTTAACAATTTATTTTTCACAATTTATTGAGAGTATGTGATCCCAAATTGTAAGGATATGGGTACATAAACACTAGAGAACAAAAGCGCCAGGTGGTTTTGTCTGATGTGTCAAAGCCTTCAGCGTATGTGCAGACTAGACTGCAGGACAAGAGGGAGACTGCCTGAAGCTGTTCTAACACCAAGTTCAAACTTTCAGGAAAAGGCTAGAGAAGGGAAGGGAGAAGAATATAAACTATTCAGGTTTTAGTTTTGGCCAAGAGGATGCAGAAAGAGCCAAAAGCAATATCAGCGGCAGCATTTAGGAAGTTAAGCACAATTTAGTGGACATTTGGCCAACTGGGATATAGTGTGTGTGTGTGTGTGTGTGTGTGTGTGTGTGTGTGTGTGTGTGGTATGTATAGTGGTGTCTCCAAATGGAAAAGATGTTTCTAAAATGTTGAACTGGAGTTTGAGAAGCCTTGCTGAGTTTCTACTATCAGTATGACTGAGAGTTGCAGGATGAAGGCCAAAGTGAAGAGAGAGAGAGAGACAATTAGCACAGCTATACAAGAGGACTAGTGAAAAAGGGTTCTGGAAGGTACACAGTCGGGACCAGAAGGTGATATTTTACTTTCATCACTTCTCTCTAGTTAGTCTCTCTGTTTTCATCGTCTACTTTCCTCACCCTCTCTTCACTGAGACACACACATGCCGCTTTTTTAAAGCATGCTGAATTTTATCAAGAGCATCATCTTCAGGTTCACTGTCAGTACGTTTTCATCATGGAGGTGAAATTTTGCCTGACACAAGTAAGTGCCACAGGTGTTCAGAGAAGAAGAGATGGAGCAAGGTGAGACACTCAAGGAAGGCGGAGGAAGATATGGACTGAGGATGGAGCCTTCACGGATAGACGCACTTTCCCCGGCAGAAGGACCACGTGAGGTCCCATCTGTGTGCCTGTCGTGTTTTAGGAAGGGGATGGTGTTTTCCAGGCAGTGGGAAGAGCATATAGGCTAAGGTCTGGGGCCTGCCTCATAGACTAAAGGAAGAGAAATAAGTTCAGTCTACCTTGAGAGAAGGCTACAGGCGTGTCAGGGGACTACAGGAGATAAGGCTGTAAAGGTAGTTTGGGGCATATTATAGAAGGCCTTGAATGCCTCTTCAATCTTCCAATAGTCCTGTTCTCTTTTTTTCCCATTGGACAGCAGCCCTGGGTGGAACTGTTTCCATTTCCTTCCAGTGAGGAGCCAATACAGATCCTTGGCCTTAATCTTAAAAAAAAAAAAAAAAAAAAAATCACCTAACAAATCTCTTACTTCTCAAAGACCAGCAGATGGTTATCTGGCTGGAGAAGAGCTAATATGCTTGATGGATGAACAGTTCACTCCCAGAGAAGACATTAATTATGAGAGAACAAGGAAATCCAAAGAACCTTCCTCTGAGAGCATCAGAACACTCAAATATTATTTCATTAATCTTAATATTCTTACAGTATTAAAAACCTGTTCAGATAGAAACTTTCAAGGGAAAGAGGGGAGAAGGGAGAATACAGTCAAGGACAGGGAGAAAGAAAAACAAAAGAAGAGGGAGGAAGCTGGGAGAGAGGAGAAAGGAGTGATTAAGAAGGGGGCAAGAGACTTCCCTGGTGATGCAGTGATTAAGACTCTGTGTTCCCAATGCGGGGGACAAGGTGGGGTGGGGGTGGGGCTCAGGTTTGATCCTTGGTCAGGGAACTAGATCCCTCAGGCTGCAACTAAAGATCTTGCATGCTACAATGAAGATCAAGGATTCTGCATACTGCCCCTAAGACCTGGCGCAGCCAGATGAATAAATAAATATTAAAAATATAAGGGGGTGAGTACTGTAACTTTGTGTCCATTAAGATCCCCTTTGTGAAACTATTCCTCTGTCCTCCTGTGTGTTTCCAGAAAAACAAGCTTGGAAGTGTTGACCTACTGTCAAAGGAAGCTCCTATACCTTTGTCCTCTTTCATTGCTTTTACTGGCAGCAATGAGTGTGCAGTTTAGAGTATGACTTTTCTATTTAAAAAAAAATAAGGGATTTATTTAAAAATGTAAAAATTAAGAGCTGAATACTGATAGGAGCAATGGGCTGACAAAAATAATGCCTCTTAGGAAATAGGGCCTTGTCTCATACCTTCCTGTTGCAGTTGCTTAAGAAACTAAAAATGCTTGATCAGGAAGCAGTTCGAGGGGATCTGCCTTGTGTACCAGAAATAACTGGGCAGAGCTGGGCTACAGAGAAATAGTTGTTACTTAGCACACTCACTTTGTTCTTAGGATGTGGGTTTGAACATCTAGATACCACCAGGGAATTAAAAAAAACACCATGCAATCATGCTGCTGAGGGCCACAGGCTTGCAAAATAAACCACAAGGTCAGGCATTGCATCTCTTGCAAACTGTCATTTATCAAAAGAGATCACGGGAGCCAAAGTGATGCATCCTAAAGACAGTGATGTCCCTAGGAAGGGAATATAAATATACAAAAGTGAAATTAGCTATAGTATTAGAGTGATGTGCTTAGGAATAATTGACCTTGTTCCTTAATAGTCTACTTGATAACTTAATTTTAATTGGAGGTAAAACCCAGCACGTATCCATCCTGTATTTCCCTAAGAGAACCTTTTTATTTGCCAAAGGACATTTCATGTGAAGTTGGCACATTGTGTATTGATTGGGACAGGCTGTGCAGGAGTGTTTTTATCTTAAGGTCCCACATGGCTCCATGACCCTCTGATATCACCCATGTGATATCGCTTCGTTCAAGACCCAGCTGTCTTTGAACACATGTTGCACTAGGTTTTCAATGAGTAAATAAAATTCCCTGAGTGGGGGGGACAGGCCAGACCCATACAACTCTGTAATTCAAACCTGCTGTTTCATCTTTCATGCCTTTCTGCCACACACAGAACTTGTTGACACTACAAAAAGCAAACACACAAAGACATGGGAAAGAACAGATGGTTTCAGATCATGCCTCATGACTGCTCAAATTATGCTTGCTCTATTCTTGGCTATTTCTGTGCAAATGACTACATGTCGATGTCTACATGTCAATACACCTCACAGACTCCAATAAAATGGAGACAAGGGTCAGAGTTGTAGTATCAGGAAACACCAGATTCTATTCCAGAACCCCAACTCCTCACTCCACACTGAGGAGGCCTTACTTGGGCCCTGAATTTCCCCAAGTCTCTGTACAATGAGAATGCTGAGACTCCTCTGAAGTTGAAGCAAGAATCAAATGAGGTAACACAGGCAAACAACGAAGAGCCAGAAGAGAGCAGTCGGTCACAAACATCAGCCGAGTCTGAATCAGTGGTGGCAGAGAATACCAGATACTTGAAAAATACCCATTGGGACTATTTTTAGTCTTAAAAGCCATTCTGCTAGTCAAGGACCATGTTTTCTGTGTTGTATTTACTAATTGCTCAGTAGTGTCCCTATGGACCATAGCCTGCCAGGCTCCTCTGTCCATGGAATTCTCCAGGCAAGAATACTGGAGTGGGTTGCCCTTTCCTCCTCCTCCAGGGGATCTTCCCAACCCAGGGATAGAACCCAGGTCTCTTGCATCTCCTGCATTGGCAGATATATTCTTTACCACTGTGCCACCCAGGAAGCCTATACTTACTAATCTGGAGGTTAATAGAAAACTTCCTTTTATTTTCTCAACAATGAAGCAATGAATTGGGTTTTTCTCAATGAATCTTTTCAGTATTCAAGTCTAAGATCTGCACACTATTAAGTAGACATAAGCATTATTCAAGCCCATGTTGCCTTCTTTTCATGTATGTATATTTCCAAGAACCCTGCCTACAATGATAATCCTTGTGTTCTGCTTTACTTCTGAATATCCAATCATTGCTTCTGCAAATTCCTTTCATTAATGCGGAGAAAAAATATTCTTTAGCTTTGCAAAATATGCCAATTCCTTAAGAATATTTAAAGTTAAAAAACACAAATTGGACATATGATGGCCATGCTCTAGAGAGCCTAAATGTCTACATTCTCAGGACTGGGAAGGGAACATCCTCACACTAAATGAACTGTGAAAGATGAAATGGGAGCTCAAAGGCTTGTGTCAGCAGGCAGGGTGGAGCTGAAGTTGCCTATTTCTTAGCTCACTCATTATGACTCTGCAGGTGGGGCTCTCTCTGAGATCACTGTGAATAAGCCAGGTGAAGACAGGGCTGAAGCAATCAGAGTCTTGCTGACCCAGGAGAAATTTGTTATGAATCTTTTCCTACTATTTTCTTTGGAGAAGAGGGAAGCTGACTCTTGAGATATATCCAGAAATATGTACTCCTAGCCACAGGTTTCTATTTGCTCACAAAGAATACAACTGGAGGGCAAAATAATTATGACCAAAACTGAACCCAACAT
Source organism: Bos indicus x Bos taurus (assembly GCF_003369695.1). NCBI lineage: Eukaryota > Metazoa > Chordata > Mammalia > Artiodactyla > Bovidae > Bos > Bos indicus x Bos taurus. The sequence goes on along the minus strand of NC_040091.1, from coordinate 39,335,319 downwards.
TTAGCACAATAGCCAGAAGGAAGATGAGGAAGATGAGTAGATCAACCTAGAGGGGTGGGATTGGGGAGGGAGATGGGAGGAAGGTTCAAAAAGGAGGGGATGTATGTTTACCTATGGCTGATTCATGTTGAGATTTGACAGAAAACAACAAAATTCTGTAAAGCAATTATCCTTCAATAAAAAATTAATTAATTAAAAAAAAAAGAACCACATCTATTGTCAGTTCTGACTCAAGAGGACTCTTGAGTTGATTTTCTAATGCCTCTGTGCCTCCCCTTCCCCATCAGTGAAAGAGCTGACCACACTCAGGCAGTGGATTTGTTTTATTTGTTTCTGACTGTCACCCTTTGTTTCTTCTGGGAACAGCATCTCCTTATTTTAGAAGAACTGAAATTCCTCATCTTGCACCTAGCCCCACGTGGTTTGAATGGGAGCTGACCTCACTCCCCTGATCACTCATTAGCCGCATCACCGGGCATGTGACCTGGGTTATAAGACACTCTGAGGCTTTCCCTGAGATTTTCATACTGGAGTTTGGGAGAAATGCCTTTCTTTCTAGTAGGGAAGGAATGGAGACTGTAGCCCGGAGTAGGAGCACATGAAGTTAGCAGCACAGAGAAACAGAGAGAAGAGAGAACCCTGCTGATACCCAAGTCCCAGTTCCAGTTCTCCCAAGGCTGGCTACAACCCTGGCCTTCCTGGGTCTGGTTGTGTGAGACATGGCAATCCTCTTACCTAAGCTAGTTCCAGTTGTGTTCCTGATCCTTACAATCAAAAGAATTCTAATTGACGTGCCCTGTCTATCCAGAGATTACCTGAAGAATACAATTTCTCAGATGAATGGAGCAACATAAATATTTTACGTGGCACAGTAATGATAAACTGTTTTTCATCATTATAATCAGTGTCTAGAAAATAATTAGAAATGACAAGCAGTGCTGTTGTTGACTCTACTTGACAGGGTGCATAACTCATCTGAGAAATAACTGAATATTTGTTAACAACTGACTTCCTCTGTGAAATCTGAGTTTTAAAGCTATTTCAAACAAAATTATTTCCTAATCATCAAACCCAGCAAGCATTTTCTTCCTTTTCTTATGTCTTAATTCATCTAGCTGTGTTTGTAATCAGAGTCCTTTCTATCCTTGGGAAATTTTATCCCATCAATTGCAAGTTTCCATTTAGGAGATTCAGCTCTTTGTATCTTCAACCTCCATCTCCACTGCTTCTTTCCCATCTGCTCACATAGATCCTTGTATCCTCCTTATCTTGACAAAAAGTTCCCCCAAACCACATTCTCCTCGTGAGATACAGATAAAATTATTTTTCCTCTGAATCAAGTAAACCTAGAGAGGCACGATAGCCTGGCAGTCAAGAGTTGAACAGTTCTGAGTTTGAATCTGAGCTTCATCAGCTCCAGATTATCAGTAACACAATGTAGTAAATTCATGTGTGCTAAGTCACTCACTTGTATCTGACTCTTTGGACTGTAGCCCACCAGGCTCCTCTGTCCATGGGATTTTTCAGACAAGAATACTGGAGTGGGTTGCCATTTCCTTCTCCAGAGCTTTTTCCCAACCCAGGGATTGAACCTGCATCTCCTATGTCTCCTACACTCCAGGCAGATATTCTACCCACTGAGTCATCAAGGAAGCCCACTTACATAAATTACTGCTTACTCTGTATCGCAATATTCATCTAAAATGAGCATAATGATAGTACCTACCTATAGGGTCTCTGTAAGGAGATAATACGTGCCAAGCGTTTAGTGGAATACTAGACACACAGCTAAGCTCCCAAATAAACACTGGTTATCATCATTATTATAATCTTGTCTCCACTTCTTCATGGGCTGATTTCTTTCCTTAACGTGTTGCATTCTCTATTTTCTCCTCTCATTTTACTCAGTTGAGCAATTCTAATCATTAAATCATTAAATCCAATTCTTCTCAGTTGTCCAAGACCACTCTTCACCATCTCCTTTTTTAACCTCATTTCTCCTTTGGCTTCTCTGCTTCTCTTCTAGCTCCCTAAATCATGTCTCTTAACCAGTTCCATTTTCTCCTTTAATTGAGGTTCTACTGCTATTGATTAACTGGTTTGTTTCTCAGTGGACAGCAGGGACATGTTGAAATTAGATTCAGAACCCAAATGCTGATGGAGTATACAGGTCAGGGAGAGGTCTGGACCACAGGGTTCTCATCAACGTAGGCAGGTTTTGTTTGGTGCCCAAAGTAAAGGATTAAAAGAAGAAGAAGATGAAGGACAAATCTTCATCCATTCAATATGCAGTGTTACCAGATTTAAGTCTTGGCCCACGTTTCGATTAGACACTATAAAATAAGATTTAAGTAAACTAAATAGCACATTAATTTAAAAAACTTGAATCTAGACGTTAACTTTTTAAAATCTTTCCTTTAGATTACCTTCACACTAATTAGTAAGGTAACTGATGCAAAGCGAATACATGGGTTATTCCCTGATTTAATGCCATGATCGGCCATCCCTCTTTCATTACAATTCCCCTGAAGTCGCCTACCCATTTCTGCTATTTTCCAGTGTTTTATCATTTTGTTGCTTTTCTGTGTCTTAGTGAGGCTTCCCATATGACGCTGTATTAAAGAATCTGCTTGCCAATGAAGGAGACGTAGGAGACTTGGTTTTGATCCCTGGGTTGGGAGGGTCCCCTGGAGTAGGAAATGGCAACCCATTCCAGTATTCTTGCCTAGAAAATTCCATGGACAGAGGAGCCTGGCGAGCTACAGTCCATGGGGTCACAAAGAGTTAGACACAAGTGAGCGACTGAGCAATGAACACTGTGTCTTACTGAAACCTTTATTATTGAAACCTCACATCTGAGAAAACTTGGGAATGAAATCCAAGTTATCTCCAAAGCAAGAAAGACGCTCCATCATTCTGGGGGATCTGTTGTTTTACTTCATAAAAAATGAGATCTCATGCATCTTGTCCAGTGATGAGAACAATCATTCAACTTTAGTTTAAACATATCTTCTAAAGTTTCTAAATTAATCTTGACCCTGATACAATTAGCTTGGAAAGATCTTCCTTCCCATAGCCTGTCTTGTGAACTATTCTTGTCTGAAACTTCTAGGGGGTTACTTCCCAGTGCAATATTACTCCTGAGCAGGGACTGTGATTTTTCACCTTTAAAGCCCATTGTCTTTCATGAGGTAGATACAATAAATGAATGGAGAAGGAAATGGCAACCCACTCCAGTATTCTTGCCTGGAGAATCCTGTGGACAAAGGAGCCTGGTGGGCTGCTGTCCATAGGGTCGCACAGAGTTGGACACAACTGAAGGGACTTAGCATGCATGCCTGCATTGGAGAAGGAAATGGCAACCCATTCCAGTATTCTTGCCTGGGGAATCCCAGGGACTGAGGAGCCTGGTGTGGGCTGCCGTCTATGGGGTCGCACAGAGTCGGACACAACTGAAGGGACTTAGCAGCGCAGGCAGAAACAGGGAAATATGCTACAAGGTTTCTGAAAAACCTGCTTCTATTGTATCAAAAGCTAGTGATTCACTGAGACTCATACTGGGGGCGGGGAGGATGGTGAGCCAAGACACCACATTATCTACTTCTCTCTCTTCAAAGGGATTCACAGGAAGATTAGCAGTACCCTTTACTTTACTTTCCTCCCTTGGAAGTAGACTTGAGATGTTGATTGTTGGTTAAGGGAGAAAGATGGTGTCTACATTTTCAATCCTCATGATCTCATTTGATCATACATCCCACCCAGTGAGGTAGATAGATTAGACATAACCACATTTCATAAACAAAGAAGTCTAAAGTTTAAAAAGATATTTTTTAAAAAATCCTATAATACTATTCTTAGTATTATATTTAATATAATACTAACATAACATAATTATATTCTTAGTATTCTTAGCTGATTGGTCAGGTTTCCAGACTCACATCCAATCACATGAAATTCCATTGTCATGGATTTTCAGAGTACTGTGTAACTACAGCAGTTATGTTTTCCCTTTACAAATGTAAAAGTGCTTTCATATATATTATCAACTGTCAAAACTGGAATAAATTATCATGATTCCTTGCCATCAGCTCTATCACTCAGGAATTGATTTTCCTAGTAAGTAGACATGCTTACCTGATGTATTCATTCTGCATCTCAGTAACTGTTTTATAATTTCCTAAAGTTTTAGGAGATTTTAAAAATTAGAATAAATATATTCAAATCTAAACTCTATAGCAGCAATTTGATCCTTTAAGTAGGCAACCTCAGTGGTGGAATGTATTCTACTTTGAAATGAAACCAAAGGGCTTTTTTAAAAGTTGAAATATGATTGACATATAATATTGTAAGAATTTAAAGTGTGCAATGTGTTGATTTGATACAGATATATATTACAGTGTGATCACCACCTTAGCAGCAGTTATCATCGCTATTGTGTCACATAATTATCACTTCTTTTGAGGTGGGAACAAATGGGATCTAGCCTTTCAGCAACTTTGAAGTTTAAAATACAGTATTGTCTATAATGTGGAGAAGGCAATGGCACCCGACTCCAGTACTCTTGCCTGGAAAATCCCATGGACTGAGGAGCCTGGCAGGCTGCAGTCCAGGGGGTTGCAAAGAGTCAGACACGACTGAGCGACTTCACTTTCACTTTTCACTTTCACGCATTAGAGAAGGAAATGGCAACCCACTCCAGTGTTCTTGCCTGGAGAATCCCAGGGACGGGGGAGCCTGGTGGGCTGCCATCTATGGGGTCGCACAGAGTCAGACACGACTGAAGAGACTTAGCAGCAGCAGCTGCATTGTCTATAATGACTGTGCATTAGATCTCCAGGAATTACCTACTGGTTACAAGTCTGGGAGAACTTGTTTAGGGACAAAGCCTTTCTAAGCCTCTTCTCTTCAGGTTTATTATTTCCACCAAAAATTATCTGTTCTTTCATTCTCCTACAACAGAGAAAACTGGTTCAGACTTGTTCTAAGCCCAGACCTGCTTTTCAAGCAGCCTTCCTGAGAAATTTAGCTCATACTGGGACCATTTGTTTATTGTGCAAATAAAGCCTAGCTATTTGCCCAAGGCCCTGCCTCAGCAGAACGTTAGACTCTGTTAAACCCTTTGTAGTAGTTCCTGCGAGTAATACAATTTATCTACATCCATTTCCTCATTGGATACTCAACCTATTTTATTTATTTATTTTTAGTTCACTGGGTCTTCTTTACTGCAAGCAGGCTCTCTCTAGTTGCAGTGACTGGGGCTACTCTTTGTTGCGGAGCACAGCCTCTAGGCATGTGGGCTTCAGTAGCTGCAGCACGCATGCTCAGCAGCTGCAGATCCTGGCCTCCAGAGCACTGGTTCAGTAGTTGTGGGGCACAGGCTTAGTTGCTCCTAGGCATGTGGAAGCGTCCAGGACCAGGAATCAAACATGCGTCCCCTGCTTTGGCAGGTGGATTCCTATTCACTGGGCCACCAGGGAAGTCCCTTGACCTGTTCTGTATAGCAGTCTATCCCAGTTAACTCAGTCCAGTTCAGTCATGTCTAATGTACTCAAAGTCAAGTTACAAAATACTCTCTTGCTGCTGTCCTTGAAGTATCTTTTTATTTTAGACTTAACTGTTCCTCTAAAATGGTTATCCAGGACCAGGAAATATATATTGAGATTATCAAGGCTGACTGTGACAGCAGTTCATCACCATTCATTTACTGATTTATCAGACACATTATTGAGCAACACATCTGCTCTTCATTCCAAGCCCTGTGCTAGACGCTGAGGCTACAGACATGAAAGATGCGGCCTTGCCTTGAGGTTGTGCACAGCCCAGTGGGTGAAAACTAGACCTCTGTTCTCATCCTGACCCTACTTCTTATTAACTGTGTAAGTGTAGATAAAGCCTTTTTAAGCTTCATTTTCCCCATCTCTAACGTGGAAATAGGGCTCCCCTGGTGGCTTGGCTATAAAGAATCCACCTGCCAATACAGGAGACTAGGATTGGATCCCTGGCTTGGGAAGATGCCCTGGAGAAGGAAGTGGCAACCCACTCTGGTATTCTTGCCTGGAAAATCCCATGGACAGAGGAGTCTGGTGGGTTACAGTCCATAGCGTCGCAAAAGAGTTGGACTCGACTTAGCAACTAAAGAATAACAACAAAATGGGAATAACAGTCCTACACACGAGGCTGATGTGAGAATTAATGGCATAAAATATAGTACTCGGAACATAGGCAGTGCTCAGCACATATGATTTCATTGCTGTCATCATTCTGGAAACGGTGAATGGTGATTATAAATCAACAATTACAATATCACTTGTGATGTATGGAGACAGGAGGAAAGTCTTGTAAGAGCATAGTCTGGGAAGGTGAACAAGAGGAGGGAAACTGATACCTAGTCACACCCAGAAGGACAAGTAGGAGGAAGTCCTACTTACGGGAAGGACTGGGAAAAGCACCCAGGAAGACAGAATAATAACATAAAGAAAAGCCTAGAGGCCAAAAAAAAAAAAAAGCAGGCAATTTTAGGAAGTTACAAGTAGTCCAGTATGTCTGGATCTTGGCACGTATGTGGGGAAGCTGTGGGAGAGTTAGTGAGGTCAGGGGCGGGGGGTGGGGCATGTCATCATCCTTACAGCATTCTTGCTGCTCTTGCATCGTTGCTCCCATATAAGTACCTGATGGTACAATGTCCCTTAGGGGCGTTCTCACTTGGCCTTAGCTTTAGAGATAATAGTGCTTCTTTCAGTTTTCCATTTCTTCCTACTCCATTTGCTGTTGAGGTCATAGGAAGGAGTCGGCCTCTGCTATAAACTGCAGGAGTTTCCCTTAGAGTGTGACCCACCCTCTAATACCAGAGCAGAGAGTGCTCCAACAGGTAGGAAGAAGTCCTGGGAGAAAAAAGAGGAAAGAAAGTATCAACTAGTGTTCAGCTGCTGCAGAAACCATTCCAATGGCCAGTGTCTCTTTCACTCTTTGATGACCTTGACTGAGCTACAGCTTGGGAGAAGGAGAAGCTTTAAGCTTGCTACAATGTCATAGGCAGGTCAGTTAAATCAAATGGACCAGAACTCACCATGGATGTACTTTGAGTTTAGGTCTCTGCTAAGCACTGAAGGGAAAGACTAAAGCAGTGTACTGAGATTCAAAGAGAGTCATCTAAAGGCCAAGTCCATGGTGAGAAGCCAGTAGATGCCACAAAACCGGAAACCCAGCAGGACTCCAGAGTTCACATTCTTCCTGATACATTGTGCTGCCCTTTCGGCATTAAGCATGGCCAATTTTGCTTGGGGACAGCTAGGAAATAAAGTATAAGCCATGGCCGATCATGTCATTGCCCATATCATTGATTTAACCTGAATGAACCTGACATAAGAGCAGTCTACATTTAAACCATGGGGGGAATACTGATTGGTTTAGTAAAGCAGAAAGAGGTAACATACTTCTAGAAAACTCTTGGCAAGCCCAGGTGACCTTTAAGAGGTCAAGTAGGCTGCTATTCAACTGAGCTCTGGGAAAACTAGGAGTAGCCATTACTGACCCTGCACCTGCACTCAGGTAAGTATAAAGGTCTTTAAGGAACTTGGGTTGGAGATCCAACCTGTATGGTGGACAATGAAGAATAAAAGGCCATAAATGGAGGCTGAGGAGGTTTGTGAACCATTCAATTTTTTCACTAGATTTGGTAACCAGTATCTGGAGTTATGTATCATGTCTTATTGGTGGTGAAAGAGGGAAGAAGGGCAAAGGAACAATCTAAAGAGAGAGAAACTGATGGATTTCAAGGGCAGAAGACTCCAGTAGGCTAACAGAATGAACCCATATTAGACTGGAAATGCACTTAAAAACCCATGTGTCATTTGACTCTCTTACTTTTAGACACACAGATTTCATTTTAGGTGTCAACGAGAAATATCTGTATATCATTAAAAGAGAAGATGTAGCCCTTCTTCCTTCCCAAGGCTTTAAATCTAGTTAGTTGCCTGAACTAGATACACATCTATAGACTTAAAAGGGTTCTACATCTACAAGGGATCTGGGACACAGCTTAACAACGAAGACTGGCTTTGGAAGAGGTAGCTGAAATGGAGAGACAAAGAACTCCAGACAGCTCACAATAGGGATGTGGAATTAAGACATTCTCACTGCTTCTATTCAGGTTTCCCTCCCTGAATAATAGAGATAATTGAAAACTTCCCTGAACCTGTCTCACAGAATCCTCAAGAGGATGAATCATGCAGCATGGTAATGTGCTCAGACACCTCTGAAAAATGCCTCGTGTGAGTTCTGGGTATGATTTTGCCATTATCATTATTACCTTATCACCTTATCATTGCAAAAGCACATGCTGGGAGAACTGTCTTGGCCATTTTGACATAAATATCTGGCCAACATCTTCTTCCTCTCTACTCTTTTTCCACACTGATAGTCATTAAACCAAAAAACTGGTCTACTCAATCTCCCTAATATATCAGGAGCGTCTTAGCCTTCACTTCCCACCTCAGATCACGCTCCCTGAATCTTTGTCCTTTTCCTCTCCATTTTTCTAAATCCAGTCCTTTTTTTCAAGTTCTAAGGTTTTCTCTCTTCTGTAAACTGACTCTTTTTTCCTTATTCACTACCATATTAGGCAGGCTTCTTCAGAGAAATAGAACCAATTGGAGATATACAGATAATTTAAAAGAGACTTAGTACACGTGATTGACTCATGTGATTATAGATGCTGAGAAGTCCCATAATCTATCATCTACCAGTTGGAGGCTCAGAAAAGCCAGTAGTGGAGTCACAGCCAAAGGCCTGTGAACGGGGGGAGCTAATGGTGTAATTCCAAGTCCAAAGGCCCATTAACCAGCAGTACTGAAGTCTGAAGGGAGGAGAAAATGGATATCCTCACTCAAGGAGAAATCAAATTCACCCTTTCTCTACCTTTTTGTTCTATTCAAACCCTCAAAGAATGGGATGATGCCCACTTGCATTTGTGAGGATGTGATCTCCTTTACTCACCCTTACCAAGTCAAATGCTAATCTCTTTCAGAAACACCCTCACAGACCCATCCAGAGAGACAATGTTTTTCTAACTATCTGGGCTTCACTAAGCCCGGTCAAATGGCTTTCTAAAGATAGCCATCAAAAGCACACATAGTCAACAAATATTTACAGCATGCCTCCATGGAATTAGACACTGCTTTAGATCCTGGGACTATAGCCCCGAATAAGGACACTGTTCTTGATCTCAGGAAGTTTATGGTTGAGTTTTCTCACTTTCAGAATTTCTTAATGGTGTTTCAGTAAGGAATATTATATTTTATTTTACTTTAAAGTCCATTATACACAAATATTTGTATGTGCACATAATATATAGATGCAAGAGTTTCACATATAATATTTATTATGTATGCTACCTTCTGCTTTCCTCTATTTTGTTTCAAGTGATGCTGGTTGTGACCCACTGTTAGGATTTTACAGCTCCCTAATGAGTCTTGATTTACAGTTTTAAAAAAAACTGGTTCCATTGAGATAGAGAAGGTAAACAGTTGTATAAACAGATGACAAGAATATTGTATCAAAAGCATATACTTCTTTTTATTGTTCACCATTGTATCTGTAAATCAAATCCCTTATGATTATACAGTGGAAGTGAGAAATAGATTCAAGGGACTAAATCTGATAGACAGAGTGCCTGATGAACTATGGATGGAGGTTTGTGACATTGTACAGGAGACAGGAATCAAGACCATCCGCAAGAAAAAGAAATGCAAAAAAGCAAAATGGCTCTCTGAGGAGGCCTTACAAATAGCTGTGAAAGAAGGGATGCGAAAAGCAAAGGAGAAAAGGAAAGATATACCCATTTGAATGCAGAATTCCAAAGAATAGCAAGGAGAGATAAGAAAGCCTTCTTCAGCGATCAATGCAAAGAAATAGAGGAAAACAATAGACTGGGAAAGACTAGAGCTCTCTTCAAGATAATTAGAGATACCAAGGGAACATTTCATGCAAAGATGGGCTCAATAAAGGACAGAAAACATATGGAGGTAACAGAAGCAGAAGATATTAAGAAGAGGTGGCAAGAATACACAGAAGAACTTTACAAAAAAGATCTTCACGACCCAGATAATCATGATGGCTCACCTAGAGCCAGACTCCTGGAATGTGAAGTCAAGTGGGCCTTAGGAAGCATCACTACGAACAAAGCTAGTGGAGGTGATGGAATTCCAGTGGAGCTATTTCAAATCCTGAAAGATGATGCTGTGAAAGTGCTACACTCAATATGCCAGCAAATTTGGAAAACTCAGCAGTGGCCACAGGACTGCAAAAGATCAGTTTTCATTCCAATCCCAAAGAAAGGCAATGCCAAAGAATGCTCAAACTACCTCACAATTGCACTCATCTCACATGCTAGTAAAGTAATGCTCAAAATTCTCCAAGCCAGGCTTCAGCAATACGTGAACCGTGAACTTCCAGATGTTCAAGCTGGTTTTAGAAAAGGCAGAGGAACCAGAGATCAAATTGCCAACATCTGCTGGATCATGGAAAAAGCAAGAGAGTTCCAGAAAAACATCTATTTCTGCTTTATTGACTATGCCAAAGCCTTTGACTCTGTGGATCACAATAAACTGTGGAAAATTTTGAAAGAGATGGGAATACCAGACCATCTGACCTGCCTCTTGAGAAACCTGTATGCAGGTCAGGAAGCAACAGTTAGAACTGGACATGGAAAAACAGACTGGTTCCAAATAGGTAAAGGAGTACGTCAAGGCTGTATATTGTCACCCTGCTTATTTAACTTATATGCAGAGTACATCATGAGAAACGCTGGGCTGGAAGAAGCACAAGCTGGAATCAAGATTGCCGGGAGAAATATCAATCACCTCAGATATGCAGATGACACCACCCTTATGGCAGAAAGTGAAGAGGAACTAAAAAGCCTCTTGATGAAAGTGAAAGTGGAGAGTGAAAAAGTTGGCTTAAAGCTCAACATTCAGAAAATTAAGATCATGGCATCTGGTCCCAATCCTTCATGGGAAATAGATGGGGAAACAGTGGAAACAATGTCAGACTTTATTTTTCTGGGCTCCAATATCATTGCAGATGGTGATTGCAGCCACGAAATTAAAAGACACTTACTCCTTGGAAGAAAAGTTATGACCAACCTAGATAGCATATTCAAAAGCAGAGACATTACTTTGCCAATAAAGGTCCGTCTAGTCAAGGCTATGATTTTTCCAGTGGTCATGTATAGATGTGAGGGTTGGACTGTGAAGAAAGCTGAGCACCGAAGAATTGATGCTTTTGAACTGTGGTGTTGGAGAAGACTCTTGAGAGTCCCTTGGACTGCAAGGAGATCCAACCAGTCCATCCTAAAGGAGATCAGTCCTGGGTGTTCATTGGAAGGACTGATGTTGAAGCTGAAACTCCAATACTTTGGCCACCTGATGTGAAGGGCTGACTCATTTGGAAAGACCCTGATGCTGGGAAAGATTGAGGGCAGGAGGAGAAGGGGACAACAGAGGATGAGATGGTTGGATGGCATCACCGACTTGATGGACATGGGTTTGGGTGAACTCCAGGAGTTGGTGATGGACAGGGAGGCCTGGCGTGCTGCGATTCATGGGGTCGCAAAGAGTCGGACACGACTGAGCTACTGAACTGAAATGAACAGAAAACATGATTCTGTGAAAGTGCTGCACTCAGTAGGCCAGCAAATTTGGAAAACTCAGCAGTGGCCACAGAACTGGAAAATGTCAGTTTTCATTCCAATCCCAAAGAAAGGCAATGCCAAAGAATGCTCAAACTACCGTACAACTACCCTCATCTCACACGCTAGCAAAGTGATGGTCAAAATTCTCTAAGCAAGGCTTCAACAGTACGTGAACTGTGAACTTCCAGATGTTCAAGCTGGTATTAAAAAGGCAGAGGAACCAGAGATCAAATTGCCAGCAACCACTGGATCATAGAAAAAGCAAGAGAGTTCCAGAAAAACATCTATTCTGTTTTATTGACTACAGTAAAGCCTTTAACTGTTGGATCACAACAAACTGGAAAATTCTGAAAAAGATAGGAATGCCAGACACCTGACCTACCTCCTGAGAAATCTGTATGCCGGTCAAGAAGCAACAGGTAGAACTGGGTGTGGACCAATGGACTCGTTCCAAATTGGGAAAGGAGTACATCAAGGCTGTATACTGTCACTCTGTTTATTTAACTTATATGCAGAGTACATCATGTGAAATGCCAGGCTGGATGAAGCACAAGTTGGAATCAAGATTGCCAGGAGAAATATCAATAACCTCATATATGGCAGAAAGCGAAGAAGAACTAAAGAGCCTCTTGATGAAAGTGAAAGAGGAGAGTGAAAAAGTTGGCTTAAAACTCAACATTCAGAAAATTAAGATCATAGCATCTGGTCCCATCACCTCATGGCAAATAGATGGGGTAACAATGAAAACAGTGACAGACTTTATTTTCTGGGCTCCAAAATCACTGCAGATGGTGACTGTGGCTGTGAAATTAAAAGATGCTTGCTCCTTGGAAGAAAAGTTATAACAAACCTAGATAGCATATTAAAAAGCAGAGACATTACTTTACCAACAAAGGTCTGTCTAGTCAAAGCTATGGATTTTCCAGTAGTGATATATGGATGTGAGAGTTGGACTATAAAGAAAGCTGAGCACCAAAGAATTGATATTTTGAACTGTGGTGTTGGAGAAGACTCTTGAAAGTCCCTTGGACTGCACGGAGATCCAACCAGTTAATCCTAAAGGAAATCAGTCCTGAATATTCATTGGAAGGACTGATGCTGAAGCTGAAATTCTAATACTTTGGCCATCTGATGCAAAGAACTGAGTCATTGGAAAAGATCCTAATGCTGTGAAAGATTGAAGGTTGGAGGAGAAGGGGATGACAGAGGGTGAGACGGTTGGATGGCATCACTGATGTGATGGAAATGAGTTTGAGTAGGCTTCAGGAGTTGGTGATGGACAGGGAAGCCTGGCAGGCTGCCATCCATTGGGTCGCAGAGTTGGACATGACTGAGTGACTGAACTGAACTGAACTGAACTGATTGTATCTGTGGGAATCATTTTAGCTATTCAGTGAAAGGCTTTCAAAGAGCAAGGGACTGTGGCCTGTATCTCTGTATGGTCCCACCATCCCTCAATCTTAGTATAGCATCTTCCCCAGAGAATGCAATAGATATATTAGTGTTAATGATGTGTGAGTTCAGGTCCTTATCAGACCCAAGAGAGGATTGGACACAATAGAGATGCACAGGGTTGGTGCCTGTGAAGGATAAACGGGGAAGGAACAGACGCTGGGGAGAGCTTTCAGACCATAATGCAGGTCTGACAACAGTGAAGGGAAGGAAGAAGGAAGGAGAAATGGGTAGGAAGAGTCATGGACTGCAGCCCAGTTCCGAGAAAGGCTTGGCCAAGCTGACAGGATGTCCTTGAGCCAAAGTCACGTATTGGAAGAGTCCCAAGTCTTAGAGGAACAGGTCTGCCTCACGGTGTCCTGTGTGCTCTGCCAGTGGCTGGGAGCAGCTTGTAGGCAGCGTGGCCTCAGCAGGACCATGACGGAGGATCCACAGGAGCACCTGGGTTTGTCAGTAACACTGGTTTTGGTATCATAAGCTAGGTTTTCCTTTCCAACTGGAAGCAAGTGGTAAAGAATTCCAGGGAAGCATGTCACTTTTCAGCTGCACCTTATTGTAGGTTCTTTCCCCACAGCCCCTTTGATGTTAGAGAGGAGACCCTTGCTCCAGCTGGCCTTCCCACCATCTAGCTGTACCGCTCTGGACTAAACTTTAGGAATTTCTCTTGATCCTGTTGTTCCAGGTTAGTGTTCCTTAGGGGTGGGGTGCTCAAGGAAACAGGTAACAGAAGACACTTGAGAAAAGCTGCTGGCCCCAGTGAGTCCTACACAAAGAGGCTGGATTCCCAAACCCAGAGACTTAACTGAATCCCTCCCTGGTTAATGACTCAGTTCTATTCCTCCACCTCTCTGTCCTTTACATCCACTGCAACCCACAGGGCAGATTTTGGGGACTGAGGAGAGGTTTCTCCTCACTTTTAAATTCAGATACAGCAATTTGTGAAATGAAGATTTCTTACATCATCAACAGATCGTGAATTTGTTGGGAAGCTGAGATCAGCTCTATTCTTTCTAGTGTTTTGTCCCCTTTTTCAGGACAAAGTGGCCCAGGCTGGGGCACTCTCTGGACATCATCTGATGACCACACAGGCAGAGAGGTGGCATCTCCCCAGACCACCAGCAACAGGAGCTCTTAGAGATCTGAACATAAATGTGACATAACTTATTTTCAGCTTTCAGAGCGAACTGACTACATTTCATTCTGTGACTCCATTTCTAGGTAAAAGTGTACCCACTGACTTTTGTGACTGGACAGCTTATAGTTGTTCCAGTTTTAGGCCTAGTTCTCAAGACATCACTATTCATGAGTAGTTATTAAAATAAATGGCAATTGGATTAAATAATGACTATGCTCTTCCCCTGGAGGAGAGCATGGCAACCCACTCCAGTATTCTTGCTGGAGAATCTCATGGACAGAGGAGCCTGGTGGGCTACAGCCCATGGGGTTGCACAGAGTTGGACACGACTAAAGCAACAGTATATATGCACACATGCTCAGTATTTGTTCAGCATTCTTCTTAGTAGTAATTCAAGCCCTGTACAAGCATAATCTCAGTAATCCTCACAGCTGCTAAGTCACTTCAGTTGTGTCCAACTCTGTGCGACCCCATAGACGGCAGCCCACAAGGCTCCCCCGTCCCTGGGATTCTACAGTCCTTTAACAGCATTGGCAATATGTCCATTTTTCCAGTCTGGGGAAAGGAGCATTGCAAATATATAATCAACATGGACCTACTTTAGCAAGAGTGGTGTACTAAACACTCCGTAATAACTTACATGTGAAAAAAAAAAGCACAGCTGAATAGCTATAATATGAGTATAAGTGGACAAGAGTCTTTACACCACCAACAAACACAATTTTGTAAGTCAACCTATTACAATAAAAATAAACAAGATTAATTTTTCTTAAATAACTTAAAAACACAAGAAGTAATGAGACACAGCTTTTGGTGGCTTCCTCTGGTACATTCTAGAGGCCTGTGTCTCAGGCACTTAGTCAAATAATGCTGGGACATCCTCAGTGACTGTGTGGCACCCGGAATATGGGGAGGTGAAGATAAAGTCTCCGAATGCATCATCCAGGCCCAGCCAGGTTGGCAACTGCTAGACTTTGCCTCTGGTCATTTAGAAGGTCATCAAACTGAAATCTTTCTCTCCCCTCTGTATTTTATGCACCGAGTAATTCTCAACAGTATTTTTGCCTGGGAAATCCCATAACAGAGGAGCCTCATAGACTACAGTCCATGGGGTTGCAAAGAACCAGATATGACTGAATGAGCATACAGTACTTCTCCTTTGACATTTACCAAATGTGTTGTTTCAACAATAATTTAATATTTTATTAGTAATTATTAAAACCTGGTATTTTCATCATGTTTTATGGTTCATGAAGCTTCCATTGCACTTACTATTGTATTTGACCCTTCCAACACCTTGACAAGCTACCTAACTTTCATGAGCCTTGTTTTCTTCCTTTGTAAGCAGTTGTACCAGCCTTTCTTAAAAGAATTGGCAAATATACTTGTTTTGTCAGTCTGAGGAAAGACGACGCATCTAAATTGAGACTTACTAAATCACTCACCAAATAATGTTCTTAAGGTCGTCATAGGGAACAACTGCACTAAGGGAGGTGAAACTTACTTGTGAAATGCAAAGGCACATACGGGTACAGAACAACAAAGACTAAGATTTCAAACTTTGGAGGCTAAATGCCAGAAACAGAGACTTGTGGCAACACATGAGAGGGAGCAGATTCACATGTTGTAATTGAATATTTGGTAGGATATCTTCTCTGTCTGGACAGTCAGGCTTTTGGGCTAGGGCTCAGGGGGAAAACGTCAGGCCTCGTAGGTGTGAGAGTCAATGGCATGTGGGCAATAACTGAAGACAGGAGTAAGGATGGCATCACCAGGGAGAGGGAGGAGCGTAAGAAGGCAAGGAGAACATTTGGGAAGGCTGTGTCAAGGGATGGAGTACGTGGAGCAATGATGGCTGACAAGGCGCTGGATTTGATTCTCCAATGGGAGGAAGAGGTTCTAAGTCAGATACTAGAAGGCAAATGAAAGGAAAAGAGACTTTGTGGAGTCATAGGTCAAGAACGCCATTAGCATCTTGGAAGACGGTGGTTTCAGTCTTATAGTGGCTTGAGGAACTGGAGGCAATTAGTGGAGAATCTGCAGTGTAAGCCATCCTTTTGAGAAATTTAGTGATGAAAGGCAATAGAGGGATTGGATGGTAGCTTTAAGAAGAAATAATACCAAAAAAATGAAAGAAGCAATAATAGCTAATGTTTAGCCATTATTTATTTTAATTAACAAACACTTACATGGCATTTATAAGGTGTCAGACATTGTTTCTAAGTGGTTTACAAACAATTAATTTGCTTCATTCTCACCTTCACATGATGAGATAGTTGTTATTATGATTATCCCCATTCTTACAGATGAAGAGACTGAGGAATCAAGTGGTTAAGTAAATTACCCAAACCCACAGTTATCAACAGTAGAAGTGGTAGTTAAACTATGGGAAATTTTGTTCAAGAGTCCATTTTCTAACTCACTTTTCCTTCTGAAATGATTTGGTAGTAATTTGAGGAAGAAGTACGGGGGTTTTTCTTATTTTTAATTGGGAAGACTTCAACTCGCTGGGATGCTTAGAAGAAGGAGTCAGTACTTTAATAGAATGAACAAGAATTTTTGGATAATGAACAGAACAAGATTGCCAGAGTCATGAGCAGCCATGGTGGGAAAGTGTAGATGAAGCAGTTAGTCTTGGCTGCAGTCAGCACTAATTCTCCTTAGATAAGAAGGAGATGATAAAGATACAGATTATGTTTTGAGGAGAGATGAGGATGAAGTGGCTGAGTGGTTAAGGCAATGGACTGCTAATCCGTTGTTCTCTGAATGCATAGTTCAAATCCTACCTTTGCCCGATGTGTGCTTTGGGCTTCCCTGGTGGCTCAGATGGTAAAGAATCTGCCTGCAATGTGGGAGACCTGTGTTCAATCCCTGGGTCTGGAAGATCCTCTGGAGAAGGGAATGGCTACCCACTCCAGTATTCTTGCCTGGAGAATTCCATGGATAGAAGAGCCTGGTGGGCTACAGTTCATGAGATTGCAAAGAGGAGGACATGACTGAGGAACTAACACTTTCACTTTGAGGAGAGGGAAAACTGAGCAAATTCTCATCAAATGGAGATTCAACTGAGAGAGCTTGAGGGAGCGGTTAGGGATTGAGTAGAAAAAGCTGCAGCTTCCTGGGAATGAGGAGTCCTCTCCAAGCAAAGCGCACTGGAGCCACTTAGTATGCTGACTAAAGGCATCTTCTATTCAAGGCCGTGTGCTGAGAGCTCAGCAGTCCTCTTTAACAGCTTAGCACGAGTTGAGAATGCTACCAACAAGACACTGACAGGACACAGGAGACAAGATAAGATTCAGGAGCGCGTGCTTGGCTTCATGCTTTTACAGAGCTCAGAGAGAGGACACATCTGTACACTTCTGAGGAGCTGCATTAAGGCTGGGCTTGGGTTGGACATTGGAAATAAGGAGGATTAGTAACAGAGAGAAAGAGGCCCAGTATTTGGTGGTGGAGGAAGGGATAGGAACAAAAAGCTCAAAAGAAGAGAGGCGGGCGTTAGAAGGAGCTCTTGGTAAAAGTGAAGGTCCTGGGGTGAGGGGAGCAGTGACATTCAGGCCAAAAGACATCCCCATCCAATGACTTACTCCTGATTTGGGTTCACTTGGGTCCTCAGGTTTCTATCGTCCCCAACTCCTGTTATGCTTTTTTTTCCCATAGCAATCATCACCTCCTAATATACCATATTAAGAGAGTAATATTATTGAGAGTCCCTTGGACAGCAAGGAGATCAAACCAGTCAATCCTAAAGGAAATCAACCCTGAATATTCATTGGAGGGACTGATGCTGAAACTGAAGCTCCAATACTTTGGCCACCGGATGCAAAGAGCTAACTCATTGGAAAAGACCCTGATGCTGAGAAGCATTGAGGGCAGGAGGAGAAGGGGGCAACAGAGGATGGGATGGTTGGATGGCATCACTGACTCAATGGACAAGAGTTTGAGCAAACTCAGGGAGATAGTGATGGACAGAGAAGCCTGGCATGCTGCAGTCCCTGGGGTCACAAAGAGTCGAACATGAATTAGTGACCAAAACAACAAATATTTACTAGAATGTAGGCTCTGTGAGGAGGCTTTTCTGGTAGCTCAGCTGGTAAAGAATCCACCAGCAATGCAGGAGACCCTGGTTTGATTCCTGGATCAGGAAGATCCCCTGGCAAAGGGATAGGTTACCCACGCCAGTATTCTTGGACTTCCCTGCTGGCTCAGACAGTAAAGAATTCTCCTGCAATGCAGGAGACCTGGGTTCGATTCCTGAGTTGGGAAGATCCCCTGGAGGAGGGCATGGCAACCCACTCCAGTATTCTTGCCTAGAGAATTCCATGGACAGAGGAGCCTGGCGGGCTACAGTCCACAGGGTCGCAAAGAGTCGGACACGACTGAGTGACTAAGCACAGCACAGCACAGGCTCTGTGAGAGCAGATCTGGTTCATGTGTCTGTCTCCAGGGCTTTGATCAAGCCTAGCATGTAGAAGGTGCCCCCTAAAAACTTGCTCCATGAATGAGTCCACCAGCAGTTCCAGGGCTAACCTGGGATGCTTCCCATGGAGGCTCAGGAATCCCTGGGCTCACAGCTGGACTGTGGAGGAAAGCCTGCCCAGCCTGCTTCTCAAATGGAAGATCTTTAACCCCAGGCAAAAAGCAAACTCTTAAAAATGAAAGGCAGAAACTTCCAGAAACTGGGCACCAGGGATGACATCTTCCCTGAGCAGGTGGGAGAAGGTGTTTAAGGACTGATGGGTTTTAAGCTAAGTGATCCAGAGTGGTTTAGGGAGGAGGATGGGGCCCTGTTGAGACTTGTAGACTTTGGGAGGCCCCAGTGGCTCTCCCAGCCCCTCAGGCTTTATTCATCTGTTCCCTCAGCAATCACTGGGGCCTGAGCCAGCCTGGTGAAAGGAACAGTTTATTCCAGAGTCCTCTTCTGGGTAAGGAGCATTTCCTCAGATCCTGGTCCAGGTAACAAGGGCTCCTTGTACCTTTGCCAGTTGTTTTAGACTGTCTAATAGGAAAACATGTTCCCCTCCCACCCATATACATTTAAGCTTAAAATTGCCTTCAAACAAGGAAACAAAACACACACTGTGCAGAGGCCAGGAGTCACCAGTCTGAGCCCTCATTACCGAGCGATGGAGCAGATCCATGGCAGGCGCTCCTGTGTTCAGAAAGCATGCCCAGTACGGCGGGTCCTGCACTACCTCCAGCTACCAATTCCCTCGAGCGTAAGCAGAGCATACGCATGCGTCAGCCCCTCTGGGAAGGGGTGACCCAGATATCCTGTTCTGTGGAATGAGTATGAGTGTCCCCCATATTCCTGCATCTGAAGAGTGGAACTCTGATCCACCTATGAACCACCTTGCGTTCTTTAAGAAGAGGCAATTTTGGCCTTCCCTGGTGGCTCAGTGTAAGTCTGCCTACCAATGCAGGAGACTTGGGTTTGACCTCTGACACTAAAGACTCCACATGCCCCAGAGCAACTAACTCCACAAGCCCATGTACCACAACTATTTAAGTCTGGGCTCTAAAGCCCGGGAACGGCAACTACTGAGCCCCAGGCCACAACTACTAAAGCCCCCATGCCCAGAGCACATGCTCCACCCAAGAGAAGCCGCTGCCATGAGAAGCCTGCATATGACAGTTAAAGAGTAGCCCTCACTTGTAACGACTAGAGAAAAGCCCTCACAGCAACGAAGACCCAGCACAGCCAAAAATAAATAAATACAATTTTTTTTTAAAGAGGCAATTTTCTTTTAGTCAGTGGCACTGTTGTTTTGAAACTCAATTGGCCACTTGTCAGGAGAGGTCACTTGTCAGACAGGGTGAGCTGGCCATTTCCTGGGAACCTTGGCCTGGGTCTGCAGTCTCTCGGGGAGAGGCCTGTTGGCTTTGAATTTCCGTCTGTGGGAGAAAACCCGAAGGCAGTCCTCCGTCCCAGTCTGCCTGGGAAGGAAGACTCACAGTGAGAAACCTCCAGTTGTCTGCTAGGAAGGGTGGGCAGGTGGTAGCACACATGGTCACACCAGTCAGCCTGGCCTCCTCACCTGACATAGCTGCCCTGGAGTGAAGTCACCCCACCTCAGACCAGGACGTCCTGCATGGAGCCCCAGCCCCTCCTACCAGGCAGAGAGGCAGGCAGGGCCTGGGCACAACTCCCTGAGGCCAGGCAGCTCTGCCACGTGCCCTCCTGAGCTCTGATCTCATTCTGGGGAGGTGCAGCACAGCGCTGGCGGCTGGACTTTGTTATCTATCTCAGGATGCTTGCTGGCCAAGGCCCGCATGTGTCATTGTCACCTGACTCTAATGAATGGCAGTGGGTGTCAAACTCCAGGCCAGAGGACTGATGTGGCAGAGTTTGGCTGAGGCACCACTGTGGAGGGAATCTAGCTCCAGAATCAGCTGGGAGCCTTGTGTTTCTGTTCTGTTCTCCTCCCCACCCTCCCCTGGTGTGGGCACTAACTTGCCTGGAGAGGAGCAATCACACCGTGGGACCTGCTACATTCCTGCTATAATACCTGGGTTCTAAGCCGAGCTCCACCATTGAGTAGCTGTTTGTCCCTAGGTAAATTGCTTAATTTCTCTGTGCTTCACTATTTTAAATCCATCTATAAGAAGAGGATGAAGAAATGATCTCTACTTCCACACTTATGAGAATTAAAAGACTTAACAGATGCAAAATGAATATTGCCTGCCATAGGGTATGTGCTCAAAAAGGACAGTATAAAGTCACTACAATAATGCTCATTATAATCCTCTCAAAGTTGCTGCGACAGACTGAGCCAGGTTGAAGGCACTCAAGAATAGTAAGTTGTTAAAGAACGTGATTTAGCCCGTTCCCTGTGCCCACCCCCATGGGCCAGCCCTTCTCCTGCCCTGATCCTTGGGGGAAATGGTGCTACTTCTGTAACCACCTATATGAAATCCTACCCAAATTTCAAAGCTACAGTAGCCTTGGTTATACCTCTGACCACCTCCACACCTGACAGATATACTCCCCAAGGGGAAGAATTCATTTGGTCACTTTTTAGCTTTTCTGGCCCTTAAACTCTTTCAGTCAATTTTGGGGGGAAAATCAATAACCACCACCAAAAGCTGGGGATCAAGTCTGTTTTCTCCAGTGTGAACTAGTGTTCCTGAAAACTGAAGTCTCTGTGTGTTGTGACCATGAAGCCAATTTAATGCATGTTTTAGAGGCCTGTTTCTTCGGAGGATTGTTTAACGACTGGAGGGAATACCAGAGGAGGTGGGAAAGTGCCACTGCCATTTGCTCTCCTACAAAATGCCGAGGCTGGTGGAGGCTTCCATGAGCCCTGGGTGGCCAGCCCGCCGCTGAGCCTTTTCTAGACCTCCTCCTGGAAAATGATGGCTCATCACAGTGTGGTTGAGAGCCGAGTCTATCCGAGGAGCCTGGGTACATGGGAGGTATGAGATAACGAAGAGTTGGAGTCCCCACTGGGAGGGCTCCTGAAAGCAGAGCACGCTGGGCTCCCCCCAGAGCTTCAGATTTAGTAGCTGGGATGGGGCCTGGAAACACGCATCTCCAACAAGCCCCTAGGAAATTCTGAGGATGCTGCTTGGGGAGCAGTCTGAGAGCCACTGATTCACGCAACCAAAGGGGTCTTCCAGCTTCTCTCTAGCAACCCAAAGGCACCAGTCCCTTGTCATCCTTCATTCTTCTTTGGAGCTGAGCCACTGGGTGCATAGTGCTGCCCTTAGGAGGTCAGCTCAGGGGTCAGACAGCCTGGGTTTGAATCTTGGCCTCATTTAATCAGCTGTGGCCAAATTACTTAGCCTCTGTGCCATAGATTCCTCACAATAATAAATACTCACATTTTCTTTTTTTCATATTTAATATTTTTTATTATTTATTTTACTTGCCTGCACCGAGCCTTAGTTGCAGCATATGGGATCTAATTCTCTGACCAGGGATTGAATCTGGACCCCTTGCATTGGGAGCATGGAGTCTTAGTCACTGGATCACCAAAGAAGTCCCAGTCCTCACATTTTCTGACAGCTTACTACATGCCAGGTGCAGTTCTAATGTATTTATTATTTTCTCTGTTAAATCCTTTGAAGACTATGAGGTGGGTGCCGTTATATCCCTAAAGAGGACAGCGAGGCACAGAGAGAGATGATAATAGCAAACACCTTGTAAGAGTATCATTTGGATTGAGTAAGATAATCCATGTTAAAGTTGCATTTGAATATCTAAGAATATTAACTTCTTTTACTGTGGACACAAAGATCTGAAGGTCCTTTCCCTTCTCTTGAGATTTTTAAGGCTCTTCCTCAGAGGATGAACCATCTTGCTCCCTTTTGGGTTCTAAGGAAAAGATCGACAAATCATATTCCACATCTTCTCCTGGGCTTCTATCCTTCCACAGATATGTGACTCCCCTCTTGTAGACCTGCTGTCTCCAGAGAGCTGTTATAGTTCTGAGGGCCCAGGGCACGCGGGGTGTGGAGGCAGGCCTGGGGTGGTGGTGGGGGCTCCGGAGGATGTCTGCAGAAAGCTGTGTGGTATGCATGCCTGGTTAAGCAGGGAGTCCTGTATGAGACCTGACAAGGGAAGCTCTGAGAATACAGACTGTTTGCAAGCTCACCAGACCAAAAGAGGAGAGAAAGAGGGAGGAGAAAGAGCGCCCCAAGCCCCTGAGCTGCGCCAGCACATTCCAGCACGATAGACACTTGCTAGTGGGCCTTTGTTTTCTACCAGAGCTGGAGGAGGGGGCATAGCAACTGGACCTTCGCTTTTCCTGACCTTCACACATTTTAAGCCATCTTTTCACAGATCAGGACAGAGAGCTTTTGCTAACCCTAGGCTGACTATAAATATAAATTGGTATCAATCACCATCATTAACCCAAATGAAAAGCTAATGAGAAGAGCTGAATTGCTGGAAAAGAGCCTGATGCTGTGAAAGATTGAGGCCAGAAGGAGAAGGGGGCAACACATGATGAGATGGTTGGATGGCAACACCAACTCAGTGGTCATGAGTTTGAGCAAACTCCGGGAGATGGTGAAGGACAGTGATAGCGACAGTGAAGCCTGGCATCCTGCAGTCCTGAGGGCCATGAAGAGTCAGACACGACTTACAGACTGAACAACAAATTCTGAGATACAAAGACTCATCACTTGGTTCTAACCCAGTTCTCTCTCACCTTCCATTGGCTCCCCAGGCCATTGAAACTCCTCTCTGTCCTGACACCTGGCCCTGTCTTTGGATCAGCAAATGCCTGTTCAACCGGTGGGATGTCACCTCCCTTCGACGGTTCCTCGACTCCCTGTCCCCCTCGTCCCTCACCAAGGCTGGACTAGGTGCCCGCCCTCAGTGCCTTCTCAGCTCCAGTTCTTAGCTCAATTTTGCACTGTGGCTCGCTGACTTTTCTGCCTCCCCCCTCAACATGAAGGCACAAGAATCTCATTCATCCTTGGTCTCCCAGAGCCAAGCAGAACACCAGGCTGGTAGACGGTAATCACTGAATATTTACAGAGTGTGCTTCATGCATGCCCACCCTCTCCTCGCCGGGCTCAGTGTCGGAAGGCCTGCTTCCTAAACGCAAAGAGAACATAAAGGCAGGAAACACACTGAGTCATTTGGCTTGGTTAGTAGTAAACACTCAGGTGAAAACATGTTTGACGTGCTCCAGCTTACATCAGGGGTAAATTGATTGAGTTGGCCAAACAAGAGGTACCTGCCAGCGTGTGAACTGGTCCAGAGTAGACATGAATGAGAGGTGTGCCTGAGCTGAGACACAACAACACAGGCTTAAACAGAAGGACTCGCTGTCCATTTGACGACTTTCTAGATATCTTGTTCCTCCTGTGGTTACACCTCTGATAAGGTAAGCAGGGGCCCGGAAGACCAGCTCTCTGGAGAGGCTTTACCATGCTGATGGGGGCCAGGAGTGCCACAGACGGGCTGAACAAGGCATTGTCAACTTGCCATCTTGTGGGGGGGTGTGCTATTCTGGCCTGAATCTGAACCTTAAAGATATCCCTCTGGCAGACAAATCTCTCTGTGACTGCTTCTCAAACCTCATAATTACAGTCTTTCTCTTTTCCTCCAGTCAGTTGGTCCCCAATCATACCCGTGGCCATAAGGGAAACCAAGTTGGAAAGGTGTTTGGATAGGCTGTGGGGGGTGGGTACCTCTCAGGCAACTGGACAGACACCTCTAAGGCTATTTCCTAATAGATCAGTAGGGTTGTTCTTCTGTAGGAGAGGGGGAATGAGGATACTGTTCAGTTCTGGGAAGGCACATGGTCTGTGTGTGGCCTGGGGGCACCAGCTACAGGGGGACACCATGGGCTGAGCGCTGCCCCTGGGGACTGTTCCTGGTCAGGTCTAATTGGTCTTCTATTCCTACTTCACTACGTACAGCCTTCTTGGATGAATATATGCTCCTGGAGGTCAAGGTACGTATCCCGGTGCTTCCTTCGTATTTTAGCACAGATTTGGGACTCAGGGTGGAGGAGGATGAGAGGCAAAACTTGTTGACATGATAATAAAAATTAAGAAAGGCATTGGATACAAAGCTCTAAGCCTATCCACTGTCTTTCCAGTCCAAGAACATGCCCTTAAAATCAGACCCCTGATTTTATTAACTTTATAAACGTCTGGATGAAAGTCTGTGCAAGTCTCCTGTGATAGTAAACAGTGTGTTCTCCTGCCCCTAAATGCTTTACAATCTATTACAGAAGCTTATGAAACTTCTCCGAGGCTGCTAGGAAGTGTCCATTGTCGCAGAGAGCCTCTCCTTCCATCCCCGCAGGCTGTAAGGTTAAGGCCAGAGCTGCCTCTTTATTTTGGAGGAAAATTTGGCTCTACCCATCCTCACCCTTCAGTGAGCAGTGGAGGCAAAATTCAACAAGACCACACATCCCTGGACCAGTTTCTTTTTCTCCCCCCTTCCCCCGCCCCCATAAATACTAAAATTAGCTTTTCTTTTCCTCCAGTCCTCCTAGATGAGAGACCTGATGTAGCAACATGGGTGACCTTTCTGTCCTTCGAGAAGGAATGACTAAAACAAGGTAGAATGATGGTTTGATCTTTTTTGTTTTAAAGCTAAAGAGGGGTGGGCTGGTTCTCTACCACTTACTATGAGGAATGGGGAGGCAAGTAGAAGCCAAACAAAACTGATTTCAACTCAGCAAGAGAAACAGCTGTCTACCCATTCCAGCCACCTGAAATGAAACAATCTCCTTTGTGGGGTAATGGGTTTCCTCAT
This sequence comes from Bos indicus x Bos taurus, assembly GCF_003369695.1. Classification (NCBI taxonomy): domain Eukaryota; kingdom Metazoa; phylum Chordata; class Mammalia; order Artiodactyla; family Bovidae; genus Bos; species Bos indicus x Bos taurus. The sequence goes on along the minus strand of NC_040091.1, from coordinate 39,309,822 downwards.
GCTGAAGGCATTTTCAAAACATCTAGTTAACTTTTTTTGAATAGGCAACCAATGCAACAGGATGAAATTTAAAAGAAACAAAAATACGAGATGTTTGTCCTCATCCACACTCCTGTTTCTCAGATATTCCTTTTTCTTCTGAAGAGGCAAACTCCATCATCTGGTGTTTTATCAAAGGCCAGACCTGTCGGTGAGGAACACTGTATAAATGAGCCATGGTTCCTGGCACTAGGCAAGATGACCTCTGATGACCTTCCATCTCTTGGATTTTGCAGCTCATAATTCTTAAGGTTCTTCAGAAAATTGAATTGGATTTTGTAAAATACAAATTCACTGCTCAAGGACAGCGCTGAGGACTTGTGACTTGACAGCAGGAGTACTGGATGGGCTCGGAGCGGCCCTATAGCCACAGTACGTGAGAAAAGAACTATCTGAGGGAAACAGAACATAGTGTGTGCTCAGTTGCTCGGTTGCGTCCGAATTTTGGCGACTCTATGGACTGTAGCCTACCAGGCTCCTCTGCCCATGGTATTCTCCAGGCAAGAATACTGGAGTGGGATGACATTCCAACCTCCAGGGGATCTTCCTGACCCAGGGATCGAACCCAAGTCTCTTACGTCTCCAGTGGGTTCTTTAATGGGTTCTTTAGTGGGTGCTAGTGGATTCTTTACCACTAGCATCACCTGGGAAGTCCCAGTAGAATGAGGCTCAGTACAACTGCTCAGTCATGTCCGACTCTTTGTGACCCCATGGACTGCAGCACACCAGGCTTCCCTGTCTATCATCAACTCCTGGAGGTAATTCAGACTTATGTGCATCAAGTCGGTGATACCATCCAACCATCTGATCCTCTGTTGTCACCTTCTCCTCCCACCTTCAACCTTTCCCAGCATCAGGGTTTTTTCCAGTGAGTCAGTTCTTTGCATCAAGTGGCCAAATTATTGGAGTTTCAGCTTCAGCATCAGTCCTTCCAATGAATATTCAGGACTGATTTCCTTTAGGATACCTGTTTCATCTCCTTGCAGTCCAAGGCACTGTCAAGAGTCTTCTCCAACACCACAGTTCAAAAGCATCAGTTCTTCAGTGCTCAGCTTTCTTTATAGTCCAACTCTCACATCCATACATGACTACTGGAAAAACCATAGCTTGGACTAGACAGACCTTTGTTGGGAAAGTAATGCCTCTGGTTTTTAATATGCTATCTAGGTTTGTCATAGCTTTTCTTTCAAGGAGCCAGTGTCTTTTAATTTCATAGCTGCAGTCACCATCTGCAGTGATTTTGGAGCCCCCAAAAATAAAGTCTCTCACTGTTTCCATTGTTTCCTCATCTATTTGCCATGAAGTGATGGGACCAGATGCCATGATCTTTGTTTTCTGAATGTTGAGCTTTAAGCCAGCTTGTTCACTCTCCTCTTTCACTTTCATCAAGAGGCTCTTTAGTTCCTCTTCACTTTCTGCCATAAGAGTGGTGCCATCTGCATATCTGAGGTTATTGATATTTCTCCTGGCAATCTTGATTACAGTTTGTGCTTCTTCCAGCCTGGCATTTCACATGATGTACTCTGCATATAAGTTAAATGAGCAGGGTGACAATGTACAGCCTTGATGTACTCCTTTCCCTATTTGGAACCAGTCTGTTGTTCCATGTCCAGTTCTAACTGTTGCTTCTTGACCTGCATACAGATTCCTCAGGAGGCAGGTGAGGTTGTCTGGTATTCCCATCTCTTGAAGAATTTCCCAAAGTTTGTTGTGATCCAACCGTCAAAGGTTTTGGCGTAGTCAATAAAGCTAAAGTAGGTGTTTTTCTGGAACTCTCTTGCTTTTTTGATGATCCATCAGATTTTGGGGATTTGATCTCTGGTTCTCTGACTTTTCTAAATCCAGCTTAAACATCTGAAAGTTCACGGTTCACGTACTGTTGAAGCCTGGCTTGGAGAATTTTGAGTGTTACTTTGCTAGCATGTGAGGTAAGTGCAATTGTGTGGTAGTTTGAACATTCTTTGGCATTGCCTTTCTTTTGGATTGGATGAAAACTGATCTTTTCTAGTCCTGTGGCCACTGCTGAGTTTTCCAGATTTGCTGGCCTATTGAGTGCAGCACTTTTACAGCATCATCTTTTAGGATCTGAAATAACTCAACTGGAATTCCATCATCTTCACTAGATTTGTTCATAGTGACACTTCCTAAGGCCCTCTTGACTTCGCATTCCAGGAAGTCTGGCTCTAGGTAAGTGATCACACCATTGTGGTTATCTGGGTCATGAAGATCCTTTTTTTTTTTTTTTTTTTTTAACAGTTCTGTGTATTCTTGCCACCTCTTCCTAATATCTTCTGCTTCTGTTAGCTCCATATCTTTTCTGTCCTTTAGTGTGCCCATCTTTGCATGAAATGTTCCCTTGGTATCTCTAATTTTCTTGAAGAGATCTCTAGTCTTTCCCAGTCTATTGTTTTCGTCTATTTCTTTGCATTGATCACTGAGGAAGGCTTTCTTATCTCTCCTTGCTATTCTTTGGAACTCTGCATTCAAATGGGTATATCTTTCCTTTTCTCTTTTGCCTTTCGCTTCTCTTCTTTTCTCAGCTACTTGGGAAAAGGACCACTTCTCAGGTCCTCAGACCACCATTTTGCCTTTTTGCATTTCTTTTTCTTGGGGATGGTCTTGATCCCTGCCTCCTGAACAATGTCACAAACCTCTGTGCATAGTTCTTCAGGCACTCTGTCTATGAGAGCTAAACCCTTGAATGTATTTCTCACTTTCACTGTATAATCATAAAGGATATGATTTAGATCATACTTGAATGGTCTAGTGGTTTTCCCTACTTACTTCAATTTAAGTCTGAATTTTGAAATTAGGAGTTTATGATCTGAGCTGCAGTCAGCTCCTGGTCTTGTTTTTGCTGACTGTATAGAGCTTCTCCATCTTTGGCTGCAAAGAACATAATCAAGCTGATTTCAATATTGACCATCTGGTGATGTCCATGTGTAGAGTCTTCTCTTGTGTTGTTGGAAGATGGCGTTTGCTATGACCAGTGCCTTCTCTTGGCAAAACTCTCTTAGCCTTTGCCCTGCTTCTTTTTGTACTCCAAGGCCAAATTTGCCCGTTACTCCAGGTATCTCTTGACTTCCTACTTTTGCATTCCAGCCCCCTATAATGAAAAGGACATCCTTTTTGGGTGTTAGTCCTAGAAAGTCTTGTATATCTTCATAGAGCCATTCAACTTCAGCTTCTTCAGCATTACTGGTTGGGGCATAGACTTGGATTACTGTGATAGTAAATGGTTTGCCTTGGAAACGAACAGAGATCATTCTGTTGTTTTTGAGATTGCATCCAAGTGCTGCATTTCAGACTCTTTTGTTGACCATGATGGCTACTCCATTTCTTCTAAGGGATTCTTGCCCACAGTAGTAGATATAATGGTCATCTGAGTTAAATTCACCCATTCCAGTCCATTTTAGTTTGCTGATTTCTAAAATGTTGATGTTCACTCTTGCCATCTCCTGTCTGACCACTTCCAATTTACCTTGATTCATGGACCTAACATTCCAGGTTCCTATGCAATATTTTTCTTTACAGTGTTGGACTTTACTTCCATCCCCAGTCACGTCCACAGCTGGGTGTTGTTTTTGCTTTGGCTCCATCTCTTCCTTATTTCTGGAGTTATTTCTCCACTGTTCTCCAGTAACATATTGGGCACCTACTGACCTGGGGAGTTCATCTTTCAGTGTCCTATCTTTTTGCCTTTTCATACTGTTCATGGAGTTCTCAAGGCAAGAATACTGAAATGGTTTGCCATTCCCTTTTCCAGTGGACCACGTTCTGTGGAATGTAGATTCCTTTGCAAAGCTCACAGGAACCTTTTTGCTAAATGTAGGCCCCTCTGCCCACCATTTTGGAATTGAAGATTTGCAGGGTGGTGGAGAGGAGGCCAAGAATTAGAGGAAGAGGTTTGGGGAGGAGGGCAGAGATTGGCTTCAGATAGAGTAGAATGCAATGGTCATGGTGCCATCAGGAAATGCGGGGAGTCCTAACACTGCTGACCCTGGCAGTGACCTTTCCTGCCCAATGGAAAACCCCAAGTAATCCTCTTGGCCTTTATTCCTGACCTCTCGTGTCTTCTCCAGATATGTCAGATGCCTGTAAAGTCTACTGTCAGCATATCTAGAAAGCACAATTTGGATATTCTAGAGGGTAGCACATGACTACATACATGGAATCTCTTTTTATGCATCTTGAAAAATTCAGAGACACTTTGGACCTGGAAGGTAAGCTCCAAACCTTGATCCTGACAGATGAGTCCAGTCACAGTTTCAAGGGCATCCAGACCTGTCAAGTCCAGGCAGCATCTGCCCTATTTCAGGAGCTTGGCTGTTTCCCCAGAATAAATGGAGGGAAGTGAAAAGAGGTAGGGCTTTCCAGCAGGACTCCAGACTGATCGTTAATTACAAGAGGTACAAGAGGCCGTCTGGAGTATCCCTGGTTCAGTTTCTTAGAGGGGAAACAATAAAACCATTTCAGTCCCAACGTTGTCATTTTAAAAGGCCAAGAAATCAGTATTTATCAAATGTAAACTTTTAAAAAGACATATGTTTTCTAGACCTGCCTTTGTGTCAGCAGTAACAAAGCATGTGGCAAGCAAAATCAAAAAGTCATTAAGGATTTTCCTATCCAAGACAAATTTGCAGAACATGTCAAGGGACAGATTATTCCAGGGTTCTATGCTTGAAGGTAGGTTTGGCATTGGTTTCACAAGCAGCTCTTTACATTAAGCATTTCTCAAGACTTCACTCAGGGACCTTGGCCATAGGACCCTTGGGAGATAAGGGTGGGTGGGGGCTGGAATATGGACCTTTTCCAAGGCACTTGGGTCAGTGCTGTGCTGTGGAAACTTCACTTCTGCTGATGACAATGACCACAACAAGGACAAAAGTAATGCTAACAAGAGCTGACATATTCAAGTGTCTACCACCAAGATATCTGCTGGGAATTTGGCACCTATGTCCTGATTTTTGTCTCACAACACTCATAAAATAGGGGTGTGTAGTGACCTGGTTTTGCAGAGGAGGAAGCTGAAGCTAAGAGGTCAAGCCACTTTCCCAAGGCCATACTGCCAGCAAGCAAAGGGGCCAAGGCACAAATCCAGACCATCTGACCTCAGATTCTGTGTTATCTCTTACACCAAACTGAGTGGAACTGACCCAAACATGTAGGGTAATTCCGAAGAATGATCTTGGGAAAGTATGAAGAAAACAATAGCACAGGAAATGTCAGGAAGACCAGGCATAGGACCAAGGGACTAGCAAAAAGTATTGGATTCACCAAAAATTTCATTCAGCTTTTTCCATAACATCTCACAGTAAAACCCAAACAAAATTTTTGGCCAATCCAATAGACTGTGGTGAGTGATGTAGAACTAACTCTGCGAACAGAAGAACAGGCTGAAGCCTGTCTTTTACATGATGTCTATTTGTGTGGTAGGGTTGGTGTGTGCAGTGAAAGAGCCGTGCTGGCCTGGCTCTCACCATCCCCCCTCCACTCAAGGCCACCACCTCCCTGACAGGGCAGGACTTGGGGAGGAGGGACGTGTGCTTCAGGTGGGACCTGGTCCCAGGTACATTCCTGTGATCCATAACCAGAGCCCCTCCTGACCTGTCCAGAGCATCCAGTGGACAGGATGAACTGGCTGAAAGAAGTCATGCTGGCTACATACACGTGTCCCTAAGAAACACCTGTCACCAAGCACTCCCCCTAAGCACTCAGGAGCAGGAAACCCTATTAATACAGCAACGTGACAAATGGAGAAACTCTGAACGAAAACCCTGTGAATGATGGAAATGGTGGGAGAGTGGAAATCATGATCTATTTATCTTGATGAAGAATGCTTACTGCCAATCACACACAAAAAAGTATTCTTGGTTTTGATAAAAGTATTCAAGTAATTAGAAATAGCCCTCTCTGGGGACTTCCCTGGTGTTCCAGTGGCTAAGACTCTGTGCTCCCAATGCAGGCAGTCCAGGTGTGATCCCTGGTTGGGGAACTAGATCCCACATGTTGCAACTAAGAACTCGTGCAGCCAAATAAATATATACATATATACGCGTGGGTACGTGCATGCCAAGCTGTTTCAGTTGTATCTGACTCTCTGCGACCCCATGGACTGAAGCCCACCAGGCCCCTCAGTTCACAAAATTCTCCAGGCAAAAATACTGGAGTGAGTTGCCATGATCACCTCCAGGGGATCTTCCTGACCCAGGGATCAAATTCATGTCTCTTACGTCTCCTGCATTGGCAGCTGAGTTCTCCACCAACTGTGCCACATGGGAAGCCCCACCCTCCCACCTCCACAAACACACACACATCAAAGAAAATAACCCTCTTTGGTTTAATCTCCACATTACAAAGACAGCTTACATTGGTAACTGTGATTGAACACATTTAGACCTGGATTACTGTTTTTTAGTTGTTCACATAAAATTCAGCCCTATTAAAGAGGGTTGTGAATTCTGAGCGGTTTTTTCTTTTTTGTTTAGAGGAAGAGGCATGCAGAATGCAGAGGAGAGTTTAATATTCACTTCTTCAATTTTGCATAGTAGGCTAGAGATGGAGAAGTATTCTGGTCCTTGGCAGTTCCTCCAGGACACTACTGATGTGCTTTTCTACGTGGGAGACCTCAGCATACTACAGAATTTCTGTTCCCAAGACACCTCCAGCTTTATCTAGAATCCCCTTTCCCTCTGAGGGCTAAATGTATTGAAAACACTCACCCCTGCTCTGCTTTGTGAACACAGAGATCCAAGACTGTACTGCTACAAGCACAGGTCTGCTGGACTTGACTCCTGCCAGTCACAAGAGCCAGCTGATAAACTTCTGGAACCTTTGTGAGCTGGTTGGGAGGAGACAACAGAGACAACAGAGGATGAGATGGTTGGATGGCATCACCGACTCAATGGACATGAGTTTGAATAAACTCCAGGAGTTGGTGATGGACAGGGAGGCCTGGCATGCTGCAGACCATGGGGTCGCGAAGTGTCAGACACAACTGAGTGACTGAGCTGACTGACTGACTGTTACACCATTGGCAACTTGCCAGTGGCCTGACTGCCAGTATTTACACCACAGAAAGTGGCAAATGCTACAAATCAGGTTTTTTTCCTTTGAGAACTAAAAATAAGAGACCACAATTCCTTAACCAAACATGCTATGCATTCACAACTTTGTTTTTTTTCCAGCAAGATTTGCTGAGCATCAGCTAATTGATCTTCCCTGGTGGCTCAGATGGTAAAGAATCTGCCTACAACATGGGAGACCTGGATTTGATCCCTGGGTTGGGAAGATCCCCAGGAGAAGGGAAAGGCTACCCACTCTAGTAATCTGGTCTAGAGAATTCCATGGACAGAGGAACCTGGCTGGCTAAAGTCCGTGGGGTTGCAAAGAGTTGGACATGACTTAGCGAATTCCACTTTCACTTTTCATAGTAGAATAAGAGTTATAATGATAGGTAATATACAATCTCTGGACCAGAAGAGACTTCATTAACTTTGACAAGCTCTCTGATCATTTGTCTGTCTATTGTAGAGACAGGTGAAAATCTTTGGGTCTATTCACACTTGAGACTGAAATATTCTGAAGTCTATTCTACTTTCCAGGATCAAACATCCTGAGAAAGAGATTTCAGAAACTTGTAACCAATTCATCTAAAAATCAAATGTCTACTAAATGGCAGAAAAATCAAGCCCCTAATTCTTTAGAAACCTTTTTCTTCCTCTTTCTCTTCTCCTAATGCTTACACTGGATCCTTGGGGCTTTTTTCATGCCAAAAACACCCAAAGATAGTAGGGTAATTCCCTTGGATAACTTGGGTATTTTCTTTTGCTAATGCTTTCCAGATTGCTGGGAACAGGTTCATAGGATTCCATAAATTCTATTTACCATTTATTTTTAAATCTCGTTCAAACATATAATGTTCTCATTAGCTTGCCTCTCTGCTCTGGTTTTTATTCCATAGCTCTGTGTCCAGAATTTAAATGCCAAAGGAAAAAAGAGACTGACTTGCATTATATGACCCTTTGTTGTTGTCTAGTCGCTAAGTCGTGTTTGACTCTTTGCGACCCCATGGACTGCAGCACACTAGGCTTCAGTATCTCCCTGATAGCACAGCTGGCAAAAAATCTGCCTGCAGTGCAGGAGACCCTGGTTTGATTCCTGGGTTGGGAAGATCCCCTGGAGAAGGTATAGACTACACACACCAGTATTACTGCCTGGAGAATCCCCATGGGCAGAGGAGCCTGATGGGCTACAGCCCACGGGGTTGCAAAGAATCAGACATGACTGAGAGAATTTGCTCAAACTCATGACCTCAAACTTACATGGCCCTGGTACTTCCTAGTTCTGCCACTTATCTGCTGAATGACCTTGAGCTATCATGTTTCTAATCAATATGCAACAGAATGTTTCCACCCACAGGAATATCTAAAGGATTAACTGTGGCCCTCTAGTATTCTTAGAAAAGGGACAAGCAATTGGTTACTATTTATCCAGTGCTGGCTAGTCCACAAGACAGGCTCTGCATTGTCTAGATGATGGAAAGCCTGGATTCCTTACCTCTAAGAACCATAATCAGCTTAGAAGGACTTGACACCCTAACTGCTTGCATTTTGCATTGAGGATCAAGACTTGGTGTTGTGCTTGCTCACAGGAAATAAAGCAGGATCAGGTAACCGTCAAAGACCTGAGTTATCAGAGAACGTCACTCCTGGTATTCTCTTCAGAGGAACTTGAGAACAGAAGTTAATAAAGGAGCAAATCCTAGGCCTGCACAGATGAGGATGTACAAGTGAGTTGAGAGGTGAAGGAATTACAGATTTTCACTAATTATTTCTCTTTATTGCAGGCTTCTGTTCTTTACCTTTGCTGATTTTTCTAGACTATTTCATTTGTAACCCCCCTCTGTTCTTAATGGAGAAAGCAATGGCACCTCACTCCAGTACTCTTGCCTGGAAAATCCCATGGACAGAGGAGCCTGGCAGGCTGCAGTCCATGGGGTCGCTAAGAGTCAGACATGACTGAGCGACTTCACTTTCACTTTTCACTTTCATGCATTGGAGAAGGAAATGGCAACCCACTCCAGTGTTCTTGCCTGGAGAATCCCAGGGACGGGGGAGCCTGGTGGGCTGCCGTCTATGGGGGTCTCACAGAGTCGGACACGACTGAAGTGACTTAGCAGTAGCAGTCTGTTCTGAAGATAGTAAGCATTTTTTGGAACACCTGCTCTGTGATACATGCTGAGAATACACTGGACAACAAGATGCCATTTCTTTTCACAAAGGAGCACGTGAGAGAGAAAGAGAAGATGTGAGCAGAGTATGTTAGGGGATGCGATCAGTAGAACAAGGGACTAGAAAAGCTTGTGTATTGGTGGGGGGGTCCCCCAAATAAAGCTAACTGTGTTAGGGGGAGCTTCCTGGAAGAGGAGACATCTGGGCTAGTTTAAGGACACATAGATATTAGCCAGGAAAGTGGTAGGGAAGGGATGTTTTGAGCAGAAGAAAAAGAACATGTATAAAGAACACAAGGCCCTTCAAGGGTTCGAAGTAAAGCTAGAGCTTAGGATTTCATCAGGGAAGAGAGGCCAGGAATGCGTAAGTGGGGGCAGCCCTGGAATAAACCTCAGGCCATGCTAAAGAACTTTCAGTTCATCCAGGGGGAAAGAACAAGCTACTGGAATAGTAAGTAGTATTTTAGGCAGGAAAATAGCCTTATTAAAATTGTGGCTTCGAAAGCAAATTTTTTTTTGGGGGGGGGGGTGCTATGTCATGCAGCACTTTGGATCTTACTTCCCTGACCAGGGATGGAATCTATGCCCCCTGTATTGGAAGGAAGCACAGAGTCTTAACCACTAGACTGCCAGGGAAGTCCCAGGAAACTTTTAAAAACATTCTAATAGTAAGATTTACTGATATTTACTGAGCACTTGTTATGTGCCAGGCGTATTTTGAGCACTTTTCTTGACATAATGCATTTTGGTCTCACAACGCTCTTGCCCAAAGTCCCAGGGCAGCAGGAAGGTGCAGTGTCAGGACACAGACCCTGAACAGGCTGCCAGCCGCACCCTTGCTCTTGGCCACTAAGATATAAATGTGTCTGAGGTTGTCCTTCATTTACAAATGTCAATTCTCATTGCTTATCTTTGCCTTGTTGTTCTTCAGTTTTAAGCTAATTTACTTCAGTAATTCTCATGTACAAATAAGAGATGGAAACTCCAGATGTCAATTATATAAGGTCTGCTGCTGCTGCTGCTAAGTCGCTTCAGTCGTGTCCGACTCTGTGCGACCCCATAGACGGCAGCCCACCAGGCTCCCCCATCCCTGGGATTCTCCAGGCAAGAACACTGGAGTGGGTTGCCATTTCTTTCTCCAATGCATGAAAGTGAAAAGTGAAAGTGAAGTCGCTCTGTCGTGCCCAACTCTTAGTGACCCCATGGACTGCAGCCTTCCAGGCTCCTCCATCCATGGGATTTTCCAGGCAAGAGTACTGGAGTGGGGTGCCATTGCCTTCTCCATATAAGGTCTAAGGGGTTTACAAATTGAAAGCAAAGAGAATTCCCCACTGACTAGACTCTGTTTCTCCCTTTCTGTGGTGGTTTCACGATCTCTCAGTGAAGATAACTCTGGAAGTCCTGTCACTGTATTTCGATCCTGAGTTTTGCTGGGAATCCAGAGGAATTCCCATCCTCAGCTCCGTTTCTGTGTATCAGAATGAGTTGCTCCTGCTTTAGAGGGCTGTGAGAGACAAAACTAATTTCCTCTATTTCATTGGAAACCAGTTTTGGGGAATCAAATTCCTAGTTAACATGGAGCGTAATTAAGAAAAATGAATCAGAGTTAAATGAGGGATAATTGAAAATTTTTTAAAGGATATTTTTCATTTGTAGAGAGCAAGTTTGTTGCTCTCAGGAAGCTCCAGACTGTGCAAAGCTCCTGAGATACGCTTGCAAATATCAAACATTACTTTTAAGTAGTCAATCAATCAAAACTTACTGAGTGCCTGCTCTGTGCCAGGTACCATGCTGCCGAGATACCCGGAAATGTTTAAGTCATGGTTTCTTGCTTCAAGCCGAAAGGAAGAACTCAGTCGGTCACTGAAATTCTTACAGTATGGACGTTTATCATCCTTATCTGCCTAAACACTTTCATCTCCTTCGTGGCTAGTTTTTTTTAACTTTTTATCTTGTATTGGGGTACAGCCAATTAACAAACAATGTTGTGATGGTATCAGGTTCCCCTGGGACTCTTGCCACATGCGTCTCTTCACTTGCAGGAAATCTTCAGACACTTCTTCCCCTGAAAGGATCCAGTTCTGCACGGTCCCTCTAGTTCAGGGAAAGGAGAGACAGTTCCTGACAGGGGCTGACTGGCTGAGCTAGTTGCCACCAAGGCATTACTTCCTCCTACTTTCCCATTTGACTAACAAACGACTGGGGTGCTGTGCCCTGTGCTGTTCTTCTTCTTCTAATTGAAGGATAATTGTTTACAGTGTTGTGTTGGTGTCTGGCATACATCAAAACATGAACCAGCCATAGATATACATATGTCCCCTTGCTCTTGAACCTTCCTCCCAACCCCCACCCCATCCCCCCCCCAATCCCACCCCTCTGGGTTCTTACCAGCCTATTTGGGAATTACTGGGCTGCAGACGTTGTTTAAAGGGAAAAGTGAAGAATTTTTATTTCAAGTCACTTGGGAAAGAATACGATTACTCTAAGCATTGAAGTTCCCTGGTGGCTTAGACAGTGAAGAATCTGCCTGCAACGTGGGAGACCCAGGTTTGATCCCTGGGTAGGGAAGATCTCCTGGAGAAGGAAATGGTAACCCACTCTAGTATGCTTGCCTGGAGAATCCCATGGACAGAGGACCCTGGTGGGCTACAGTCTGTGGGGTTGCAGAGTCGGACACAACTGAGCGGCTTACACATACACACACAAGCATTGAAAGCAGAAATATCTCTAAAAAAAGGTCAGCTCTATGGAGAAAAGCCCATAGAGTGAAAAGCCCAACTATGTAACCAGAAGCCAACTACATCCCTTCCCCAAACGTACAGAGTCCTCCTCAGAAAGGTGTGAATTCTAAGGGCCTAAATGCAATGCTTGAAGCTCAGTTGTCATGGAAACAAAACTAGGACATAAATAGCTCATTCAGTCTCATACCATCTTTCTTACCAGGCACTGCTGGGGGTGGGGGCGGGGCAGTACGGCGCAGACACAACCACAGAGTGGAAAGGACAGCAGTCTGTGATCAGAGATTCACATATCAGCAGGCTTCGCCCTCTCAATATTTTCCAGGAAACCCTAGCTTTCTCCTTTCTCAATGGAAGAAGACACGGAGAGCTACGAGGAAGTGAGGTTTGGAGTTAATTTTATATTAACTCCATTAACAACATTCTTCTTTTCCTGTTTTCTCCCTTTCTCTACATCTACTGTACTTGATCAGCTCATCCCCAAGAGGGTCATAGTGATCTCTCTTCTCAGATTCCAAAGAGTTGACAAACCAGTTCCTTAACAATCAATCACCTCTGCCTCCACAGTCATCACTAGCTCCGAGGGACAGTCAACCTTCTGAACTGGGGAAACGACTTACGAAAAAAAGTGGAGGCGTTCTCAGAGAGATGCCAAACTCAGCTGCTCCCATACATAGCACCTCGTTCAGACTTCCCAGGGATGTTACTGCCAGCATTTTTGTGTAGTTCGGTAGCGGATGACACATTGGTTTTACAGGTATAAGGGCTTAATCATCTTTGACCAGTTTCCAACAGTGCCAGACCATAATGAGTGTATATGGTATTGCCTGCTAAGCCCCGCCCCCTTCCTTTGAAAACTGTCTCTCCCCACCACTTTATCTTTTTGGACTTATTTCATCCCATTGCAATGGTCATAATTGATTGCTTGATTTGATAGGGTGCGTTTCCAAGTTGGGCTAGGTGCCTTCTTTTTGATTTTTTAGCTTGGAACTACAGTGGCCAAAAGGCTATATGGCATTAATCTTAGAAGATACTTCTTATCAGTCTTCAGGCTTTCCACCATGTGGAAATAGGCAGTCTGCAGCAGGGAAAGGAAAAAGATAACTCCAGAAATAAGGGAAAAGGTAGAGAGAGAATCCCCACCAAGTTAGGTCCCCGGGTCCAGCAGTTCCTGGGGTCTGCTATATCCCTGCCTTTTTTGTGGCTTAGTTGCTCTGGGAGAAAAGCCAGGATCCTTCAAGCACATTTTCTTTCTTTTTTTTAATTGTATGAACTGAGTTTCTGTCACTTGCAGCCAAAGGATTCTGGCTCTTATCTGGCATGTAGAACGTATTTGTAAATGTTAGCTGAACGACAAATGAGTAGTTTCTCAGTGTCCAAATTAAGAATTATCATGAGGATGGAAGATGTTTGGAAAGGCCACTTGGTTTTCCCTCTTTCTGGGGGCAAATCCACAGGCATCCAGTCAAGGAGAAAGTGCTCTTTTTTTAAAGCTCTCCTGGAAGAAGATTTTATAACTTCCCTAGGTTAGTTAACAAAGGAAATGAGAGGAACATGGACGACCATGACAACTTGAATTTCTCCTTCTTAAAAGTCTCCTGCCTTCATGATTTTCCATTTCTTAGTCTAAAAATGTTATTTTAAACCTTCAAATCTTTCATTTCTTTCAATTTTCATATCACATGAAATCTATTTGCATTTTCCAATTTTTTTTATTATTAAGATTATATGTTGCTCGCTGACTACTTTTCTTGAAAATTATAGCAGCTCATCATTAAGGAGTATACGATACATGTTCTTTTATCCAGCAAAGATTTACTGAGAGCCTTGTACACGGCAGGCACTAAGACCAGTGATACAGAAACATTACAGCTAGTTCCTGAGAGAAAATGAACCACTTAAAACCTGCTCTAAACCTGACACGGAATTTGATCTGTCTGAAATGGAAATAATTACAGCTCCTGTCATTTTCTTCATTGATTCATTCACTGTTCAGTCATTCAACAAATATTTTTAGGTTTCTATTTTAGAGGTATTGTTCTGGCTCTGGGTTTATGGAGTTGGTTGAACCAGGCCTCTGCTTTCTGGTGGGAGAAGACAGAAAAAAAGCAAGTTTTATCAATTAACTAATCATTTTAGACAGTATTGGATAGTGATAATTGCTGTGATTTTAAAAACCAGAATAAAGGATTAAATGTCCTGGATTGTAGGCAGGCTATTATAGATGAGATAATCAATAAGGTTTTCTCTGGAAAGGTGACATTTAAATAGAGTTTATGCAAAAAGTTGAGCCATGCAAAAATCTGATCTGTTAGCAGTGCTGCCAGATGGCCTGAGGAAATAGTCTCTGGATATTCCTTCTGGTAAAAAAAAAAAAAAAAAATTAAAAAGCCCAGATTTTTACCCTTCTGACCTAGTTCCTGTTTCACAATAGTTTTTACGGTTCCTTTCCTGATAGCTCAGTTGGTAAAGAATCCACCTGCAATGCAGGAAACCCCGGTTCGATCCCTAGATCGGGAAGATACCCTGGTGAAGGGATAGGCTACCCACTTCAGTATTCGTGGGCTTCCCTGGTGGCTCAGCTGTTAAAGAATCTGCCTGCAATGCAGGAGACCTGGGTTCGACCCCTGGGTTGGGAAGATCCCCTGGAGAAGGGAATGGCAACCTACTCCAGTATTCTGGCCTGGAGAATTCCATGGACTGTATAGTCCATGGGGTCACAAAGAGTTGGACACAACTGAGCAACTTTCACTTTCAAAACCTTAACCAGCATCTGTAATTTCCAGATAAGGAGCCCAGAATTAGTCTCCAGTGAGGGTCTGTCAACATTACATCTCATGGCTTCAGCAGCTTATATTCATACCTCTAGATGCCAGCATGATAATAAAACCTACCGTGTAGCTTTCCCTCATTTCAGGAAGAGCCTAAGTTGCCAGACACAGACAAGCTCTGATCTTTCAGAGAAAAAAAGTGGCTTTGGGAAGCACTAAATGAGCACCCAGTGCCATGGTTAAGAAACCTTGGTTTCTCCATCTATAATTCTGGAGTGGTTGCAATAGATAAAATATTACCTTCATAATTTAAACTCATAGGAAAGAAACTATAGTCCAGATCCTTACACAAAGAAGTCTCCCAGATGTCCAGTGTCCTTTGGTTGCATTAGAATGTACTGACTATTACTAGAGTTGGTGGGGCTATCACATGAGCATTGAGAACCTTGATTATGAGGATTTACTTTTGCTTCTGAAACCATGTAATTCACACACCTGATCTCAGGACTTAATGAAGCTCAGGTTCTTGATGTCTCATCGCAGAAAGAATTCAGTGAGAGACAAAGAGATAGGTAAGAAGTGGATTTATTTAGAGAGAAACACACTTCACAGACAGAATGTGGGCCAGCTCAAAAGGCAAGAACAGCACCAGGGTAAGGGGTTGTCAGTTTTTATCAGGGTGGGTAATTTCATAGGGTAATGAGTGGGAGGAGTATTCCAGCTATGGGCTTCATAAACATACATGCAATGAATGAATAGGTGATGGGTCACTCTTGGCACTGCCAGGGGTATTCTCAGGGCTCGGGCATGAGTTTGCAGCACTGAGGAGGACCAGTTACCAGACCCAAAGCAGACAGTCTAAGGTCCAGAGGCACTAGAGGTGGCTCAGGGAGGAGGGGAGCTGATGTGTGAGGCAGCTCTGAAAGCAGGCAGAGAGCAGGATGCTGGAGGACGGCCCTGAGCTGGGGGAGCAGGTGCCATTCCTTTCTCTTTGTAGTCCTGGGCTTCTGGTGTAGGCATGCTGAGGACTGGGAGCAGAGCCCACCTGGAGTGTGCCCAGAGGATTCAGATAACACTAAGAGGTACGTTTTAAAAAAAGGCTAGCAATGAGATTCCTAACCATAACAATATTTTACAAAATTTCTTGTCTTAAAAGCAAATCACGGAGGGTTTCCCTAGTATCTCAGTGGCAAAGAATCTGCCTGCCTAGGCAGGAGACACGGGTTTGATCCCTGATCCAGGAAGATCCCACATGCTGTAGAGCAACTGAGACCGTGCACCAGAACTATTGAGCCTGTGCTCTAGAGCCCGTGAGCCACAACTACTGAGCCCATGTGTTGCAACTCCTGAAGCCCGTGTGCCCTAGAGTCTGTGCTCCACAGCAAGAGAAACCACTGCAGTGAGAAGCTGGACACCACCACCAGAATAGCCTCCTCTTGCCATTAGAGAAAAAGCCCTCACAGCAATGAACATCCAACACAGCCAAAAATAAATAACTTTTTTCTTTTTTAAAAAAAGCAACTCACAGAAACAAAGCAGTGGAATGTTTAGGTGCTCATGGGCTTGGCTCCAAATATGCTTCAGACTCTCCCACATTAAAGAGACCTTCTCTTCATACCCTCCGCTCA
The DNA here is from genome assembly GCF_003369695.1 of Bos indicus x Bos taurus. Taxonomy (NCBI): domain Eukaryota; kingdom Metazoa; phylum Chordata; class Mammalia; order Artiodactyla; family Bovidae; genus Bos; species Bos indicus x Bos taurus. The sequence continues at coordinate 39,293,414 of NC_040091.1, read as the reverse complement.
TCCTCATACCAAACTCCTTTCTTTAACTCACTGCAATGCAGTTTAACAACTAATACATGAACTAAAGTTATCCCCAACATCTTACTATGGACTCTGGTGACCTTTTCATTCCTTTCCTGCTTGACTTCCCTATGACATTCAGAACTATTGATAATCTTCTATGCCCTAAAACTAGGAAACTCCCTCTGCCCTCCCCCTCCCCTCCTGGCATCCTGCGCAGACTTTTATCAAAGCAATTCTAACATTTCATTGTGATTATCTGTCAACCTACCTCTATTGCCCAATTAGATCACAAACTTCTCAGGAGCAGAAAACAATGGTATTCATTCTTGGATCTATAGCACCCAACACAATACCTGTTGCTTAGTAAGTTTTCACACAGAATGTTCATTGAATTAAAGTAAAGCAAATGACACAGGTCAATGGAACAGAGAGCCCAGGAAAAAAGTCCACGCATGCACAGTCAATTGATTTACAACAAAGGAACCAAGAATATACAATGGCAACAGGACAGTCTCTTTGAGAAATGGTATTGAGAAAATGGGTAGCCACATGCAAAAGAACGAAACTGGATCACAATCTTACACCATAACAAACATTAACTCAACATGGACTAAAGACTTGAACGTAAGGCTTTTAGGCCTTTAGGCCTTTATGGTTTTAACCATAAAATTCCCAGAAGAAAACACAGGCAATGAGCTCCTTGACACCAGTCTGGGTGATGATTTTTTGCATCTGACATCCACCAAAAGCAAAAGTAACAAAAGTAAAAATAAACAAGTGGGACTAAATCCAACTAAAAAGCTTCTGCACAGCAAAAGAAACCATCAACAGAATGGAAAGGCAACCTACTGAATGGAAGGAAATAATTGCAAATAATATATTAGGTACAGATCCAATATCCAAAATACTTTTTAAAAAGCTCATACAACTCAATAGAAAAAAAACCACAAACAATCCAATTAAAAAATTTTTAATTAAATTTAAAAATTTAAAAATCTTCATCTGAAAAGACATGTTTCCATGCAGATGGCTAACAGGTATATGAAAAGATGCTCAACATCATTAATTATCAGGGAAATGCAAATTGAAACCACAATAAAATATCGCCTGACACCTGTCAGAATGGCTATTGTCAAAAAAACAAGAGGGCTTCCCTGATGGCTAAGTGGTAAAGAATCCACCTGCCAATAAAGGGAGATGCAGGCTCAATCCCTGGTCCGGGAGGATGCCACATGCCACACAGCAACCACGCCCATGCACCACAACCACTGAGCCGGGAGTCAAAACTACTGAACCCACGTGCCCTAGAGCCTGCGCTCCGAAACAAGGGAAGCTGCTGCAGTGAGCAGCCTGAGTACTGCAACTGGACAGTAGCCCCCACTTGCTGCAACTAGAGAAAAGACGGCACAGCAGCGAAGATCCAGCACAATAAATAAATAAAAATTTAAAAATAAGCAAGAGGTAACAAATGCTTGCAAAGATGTGGACAAAAGGGTACTCCTGTACACTGTTAGTAGAAATGGCGTTTCCTTAAAAAACTGAAAATAGAACTACTCTACGATCCAGCAATTCCACTTCTGGGTATTTATTGGAAGAAAATAAAAACACTAACTTGAAAAGATATCTGCACGGCCATGTTCATTGCAGCATTATTTATATAGCCGAGATACAGAAACAACCTAAATGTCCACCAATAGATGAGTGGATAAAGAAGTCACACACACACACACACACACACACACAATGGAACATTATTCAGCCACAAAAAGAACAAAACCTTGCCATTTGCAACAACATAAATGGACCACAAGGGAATTATGCTAAGTGTAATAAATCAGAAACACAAACCATATGATTTCTTTTTTTTAATGTGAAATCTGAAACAAAACAAAACCGAAGCTCACAGATACAGAGAACAGATTGATGGTTATAAGAGGCAAGGGGTGATGGGAGTATTAGAAATGGATGATTATTTTTTTTTACCTTAAATAAATTGGATTCAAAAAAATTTAAATGACCATACCTATGAATTGGTTACAAACTCATTCACTTGTGTTATCTTCATAAACAGTAATGGCTGCTAGCACCAACAAGATCAAAAATAAACGTTTTAGATCAATGGAAAAATTTCTCCTGCCCTTTGTCCATCTCTATAAGCCCAGAACCCCTCACTTCTTTTCTTCTTCCATTTCTTCATCCCTTCCTCTCTTTTTCCTTTTTCTTTAAATCTAAGGGGAAAAACTCCCATTTTATGTAAAATTCTTTAAGCAGTAAAGTCTTAGTAATATAAAATGCTCAAAATGGTACACATTTACTTTTATGAGTATTTATATTTTATGATAATGTATATATTATTTTTTCTTTTTATTTTGTATTGGAGTATAGCTGATTAACAATGATGTGATACTGCCAGGTTCAACCATACATATACATGTATCCATTCTCCTCCAAACTCCTCTTCCCTCCAGGCTGCCGCATAGTACTGAGCAGCGTTCCCTGAGCTATACAGTAGGTCCTTGTTTGTTATCCATTTTAAATTTAGCAGTGTGGACATGTCTATCTCAAACTCCCTAACTACCGTTACCCTGCAACTGGTGACCGTGAGTTCGTTCTCTAGGTCTATGAGTCTCTTTCTGCTTTATAAGTTCATTTGTATCATTTCTTTTTAGATTCTGCATATAAGGAATGTCATATGATACTTCTACCCTGACTTACTTCACTCAGGATGAAAATCTCTAGGTTCATCCCTGCTGCTGAAAATGGCATTTAATTTACATACTATTACATTTAAATAATCTAGGAATAGTCCTGGTGAATCTTCATTTCAGAATGGAACTCAAAGACTGAAGAGTGACCCCAACTCTTCTCTGTCACCAAAGATCATCTGGTCCCCCCAAAACTCATGGGACAGCCCATATCTAGCTACCAGATTCTCAAACCTTGGGAATAAGATTTTAAAACACAATATTCCACTGAGTGAATAAAATTATCTTTCTTTCCTGAGTAAGAAAAAATATTTTTACATTTCTTATAATTGAATGGTCCCTGATGAAATAGAAGTTTCTTTTCTTTTGTTTGGTTCTCAGCCAAGTCAGAGAATACAAGGTAGAACTTCACAAAGGGCTTCAAAAAATAGCATTGTCGATTCCCACTGGATCCTAGACCTAAAGGTTTAATTATAATAACAAGACTTTAAAGATCAAGCTTGAATATTAAGATTATTTTGCCACACATATTTCTTTACTTCTGCCTTGTAATGGATATGAGAAGAAACTACTGCTACACCAAAAAGTAGATAAAATAAAAAATAATAAATAAATAATTAAAGCAAACCAAACAAATGGAAGAAAGTCCTAGGCTAACTTATTGCCTGTGTGGGCAACAAAGCCTATCCCCAGAACTGGACTCTCTATTTCTCTTCTACTTTTCGAGAGTTTCTCAATACTGAAACTGATGCCCTCTTTTTTAGTTAACATAAAAACTTCACAACTCCCTTGAAAGTCACTAATATGCAAAAGAGAATAGTTTTGAGCTAGAGTCTAGTTTCTGTACATCCTCACCAGCTAAAATGACTTTGTTCATACTTGCTTTCATTATGTTCTATTTTAACACAACAAGAATATTTTAAATGTGTATGTATGCAAAATATTAAAATATTGCACGCACTTTCTTACTCCTCCCCCATAGATCATGATATGCTCTTATGGGAATCCTTTGGGCTTCTTCTAGTTTTGCTCTGGCCAGACTCCCTTCCATGGGCAGCCCTTTGAACCTGGTTCTGTGACGGGGCTTTCCCACAGACAATCAGACTTCCAAGATGATGAACTCCTGCCCTTGGTATTTACAAGTGAGTCCTTCCTCCTTCATACATCCTCCTCCACTTCCCTGGTCACTGCTGCTCTCCTCCACTTTGGGCTCTGACTGCAGACCAGAACACCTAGGCTGACTGCTGGAAGATTCATCCTCTGACCTTGCCACACTCTTGGGTCTAGTCTACCTTCTACCATTCCCCTTCCTAGCCTTGTCTATCCTGGTAGGCAAGTTTCATGCCAGAGCTCAGCTTCTTATGGCCCCACCCTGGCTTCCCGTTCCAAAGACATCACCCATGCTAATGACCCTGAACATCTAACAGGTTGAGAGAACAGAGGCCTGTGCCTGGAGCAAGCATGTGGCATTCCTCAGCCAGGTAAACCCAAGATGGGGCTCGGCATGGCTTGGTTTGCAGCCGGTTTCATCCCTCAGAAGGTAGAGAATTCCACTGAGGAACTGCTACTTTGGACTTAACTCTAACAAGGTTGAGGTGATTGACTGCTAGGAAATCTTAGGTATATTGTGTTGAACGAGAAGTGGGCACCATTTGCAGCAACATGGATGGAACTAGATTATCGTATTAAATGAAGTATGTCAGGCAAAGACAAATATATCATTCATATGTGGAATCTAAAACAATGATAGAAATTAACTTATTTTCAAAACAGAAACAGATTTATAGACATAGAAAACAAACCTATGGTTACCAGAGGGAAGGTAGGGGAGGGGATAAAGTAGGAGTATGGGATTAAGATACACACTACATCACAAAGGTGACCAACAAGGTCCTACTATCCAGCACAGTAACAACCTATAATGGAAAAGAATTGGAAAAGTGTATATGTCACTGGATCACTTTGCTGGACACCTGGAACTAACCAAGTAGTGTGAATCAAATATACATCAATGTGAATAAACAAGTAAATAATAAGACTAAGGAGAACATGGTCATTTCATCAAATATTTCAAGAGTTTTATGCAAGAGACCAGTCCCATGCAGGCAGTGCCATAAAAAAAAGCAGCAAATGCACTTGTTACAACAGAATGAGCAGTTCTGCAGAGGTGCCCAGGCAAGGACTGTGTTTCTTAAGTGGACAGCACTGAGTGGAACATTACCTCTCCTGTTTAATGGAAGGAGAACACTGGTGAACTTGAATGTAAAGAGAGAGGAAAAGTAAGTGACAAGTGCTTTGAAAACCTTAAAATGCTCCATAAGCATGAGACATCAGTTACTATTTGCCAGAACTAGCATTTCAGTAGCAAAACTTCCAAAGGCCAGAGATAAAATTTATCTTTGACCTGGTTGTTTGCCTGAACTTTGTGGTATTCAAGGACTCTGTGTCTTGTTTGTCAGGAAGACAATTAATTATGTTGATAGGTTTATTAACACTTTTGCAGAGTTTTTTGCTGTTGTTCATTTCCTCTTATTTTGTTTTTGAGTCAATGAAACCATTCCTGTGGTTTAAAATTCAAAGAGTAAAGAAAAATGAAAACTCTTCTTTGCTAATGTCTTTTCTTTTTTTTTTTTTTTTTGCTAATGTCTTTTCTCTAGCCATTCAGTTCCACTCCTGAGCCAACTAATGGGAACCAGTATCTCTCTTGCTGTTTAGACACATCTTGTTCTTCACACAATTTTCTCCATGTGAGAATCTGAGTTGTAAGGGTTTCCTGACTGTAGCCATATGACATCCCATAGGATGGTCGCTGAGACACAGGACTGAGCAGAGGCCAATCCCAAGAAGTTTAGGAACAAGTCTTCCTCAAAACTGCAAACATTTGTCAATGCCTAATTTTACTATTCTGCACTCCACTGGCCAGGCAGTTAGTTAAATGTCTTGCCAAAGACTGCAAAGAATGCAAGATAACATCCTTTGTGGGTGGATATGGCTATCTCTCTTCTGACCAACTTTCCTGACACAGTCACACAATTGCATCTTTGTTCCTACCCAGCGAGCTGGACGGTTGGTGCTAGGAGAGCACTATTGCTGCAATCACCAGGGTTCAGTTAGAGAGTAACTCACACTTGTTTCCATACTGGCCTGTGCACATGCTCTTTGTTTGTGTATATGTTTGTTATTTATCCAATTGAAATGATAAGTCACTCAAAGGCAGGGTCCTAGTACCTAAACCTTTCATATCCTCAGAGCCCCCAATATTAGGATCTCACCTCCTGTTTTTTTCATTCTGCTTAGCAATTGAGAAATGAACTTTTCTTCCTTCTTAGTATCGCTAGAATGTGAGTAGTTCCCATGGCGATATGGTGGGAGCGTGAGACATTGTTCTCATCCTCATGAAGTGACACATTTTTCTAGAGAGACAAGAATTACAAATATGAAACAGGGGCAGTGCTTACTAAGGTGCTAAATTGAGGTGGGTTTGAGGGGGACATGGCTGAAACAGGATTGACTGTCCTCGTTTTCTCTAGAGATTAAGTTTTTCTATTTCTAGACATTCTAATTAAATCTTGATTCTTAAGACTGTAGTTCATAGATTGACTAACAGAAACAAGTCTGTGCTTCCTCCTCTTCTGGGAAATTTTCTGTATTCTATTGGGCACGGTCGTCCTCATCCTCAGACTCTCCCAACCTAGGAACTACACCCATGCAGGATACTCCAACAGGGCTTCCTTAGAGGAGACAAGGCCATTCTGCCAAACCCTGTTTCACATCTACTCTTTGGAGTTACATGATTCCTGGGCATTTTTAGGAAGATGGGCAGCTCCAGTGTTAATATCGCAGGGCCCAGGAGCCAACAGGCCCCTGACTGGCCTCCCATTAACTTTGACAGTCAGGGGCCAGGAAGAAGACGAGTGACCCTGCGGAGGGTACAAGACAGTAAAGGCCTGTGGGATTTCCCAAGGTTAAACTGGGGAATGGAGACGACAATGGCTTTGGGTTACATACTTGATTTTTTGTACAGATTCTCCTAAATATAGCATTTCTCTCCAATTCTGGCAGTAAGGCAACAACTATGCTGATTGATTGGTTTTTAAGTTCCCTGTTGGGGTGAAAGAAGATAAAAGAGTAGCAGTAAGTCTGACTCATGTTTGTGGATTTTTATTATAACAAGAGTCATTTATTTTTAAAACAGAAAAATCAGGCTTTAGCCTTGAAACAAACAAATCTAGCCAAGATTATCCATGTTAAAAAATTAATCCAAACAGTACATGACTTTGAATCAGGAATAACATTATGACTAGATTTTTACCATGAAGAAATTATCCTGGTCAATTTATGAGAGGTTTGTGGATGAAGCTTAGGAACATGCAGTAGATAAAAGAATAACTGACAAGTCCAAATTATTACCTCCAAGGATTCAATTAGGTAAGGAAGAGATTGCACCAAAGAACATGGTAGACTCAACCATTTAACCCCTATGGTACAAAGAGAAGCATGTTTAAGATAATTTCTTATAAACATTATCACCAGTAGAAAAAAAACAGGCAATACCCATATAGATCTATTTGTGAGTTTAAATTGAAATCATTGCATTGGGTAGGTTGTATGGAGAAGCAGTCAAGGGTTGGACTTCCCAGTCTAGGACAATCTGCCCTCAGTGCCATTACAGGATATAGTTGCAGGAGTAAAGTGTGAAGGAAACTCACCAGCTGGCTAATTGTTCAACAAAGCTGCTGATGGGACATCACCAGTGGGCTCAGGCCACCTTGGGTCAAGGCTTGGACCTCAGATTCTGAGAAATGATTTCATAGTAACCAAAAGCACATAAGCTAACAAGCATTCATATAGAAAAATGAGAGTTCAAAGGGAACTTGAGTTCTTATGCCAACTGGTCAACCCATCCTCTTCTTACCAGGACACTATTTGAGAAACCAAGTTAAGGTTGGTAAACAGATGATGTGAGGAAAGAGAGTTAAAAGATGTTCAAATAGAGGTAAAGGATGTTCAAAAAGTTAATATCTCCAAACTTTGCAAACCTTCTCTTCTCTTTGAAACTTTGTTGCCTTCTCTCTAATCTCTCCCAAGGGACCAGACTTCTCAGGTAGATGAGTGAAAGCACCTTAGCATTCCTTTTCCCAGAAGGCTGAAGATGCAAGGGTACATACACCCTGTACATTACTAGTTCTCAAAGCATGGTCTTGGGACCCTTGGAGTCTCTGAAATCCTTTTTTGGGATTTCTTTGAGGTCAAAATTGTTTTCATAATGACACTGAGATGTTACTTGCCTTTCTTTTCTTGTCTCCTAGCAGTACAGTGGAGTTTTCCAGAGGCTGCCTGACATGTGACAATGTTATCACTCTGACAGAAATTGGAAGGTCTACTTGTGTACTGTTGTGATTTGAAATTTCTCCATCTTAACTTAGAACACAGTAACGGTCAATGAATATAACCCACTCAACATTTGGGAGTGCAAAATGTTCCTAAGATCAAAAATTGTAAGAACCACAACATAGACCATCATTGTCAGTCACCATGCTAGAACGCTAACAAAATACCACCATGTTATTCTTTTCAATGAGATCTGGGGAACACCCAAGGATTCTAGGTGAAGATTTCCTAAGGAGATTTAGGAAGTATTCTATCTAAGTAGATAATATTCAGATTACCTCAAAAGCTCTAAATAACTGTGCTGCAGGCATGCACCCTCCTCTAACATATGGGAATGTGTGCCCCAGATCCTTTTACTGGATATGTTAATTTGCTAAGAAAAAAGATAAGGAAACATTTTCATCTGTCCTTCGACAACTATCTGAAATGGGATCACAATTCATGCACACAGCCTTCATTTGAAAGGAACTGCATTCTATTTTTGGAATTCTTGAACTCTAAATGAACTGAAACCAAGAATCCATAGCCTACCAGGAATATAGGGTAATCAAGAAAGCTTTTCCGGCTTGGGGGTTTGTGTGTCTGTGCATGCACGCATGCGCAAGAAATGAGGTCAGTTTGGTCACCAGGCTATCTGTTAGAGACTTCTGAATTACATTCTTCAAACACAGCACAGAGGTTCATTCCCACAGGTTGGCCCAGTGCCCATTTAGACAGGATCTTGGGATTCCATAAGGCCACTGCCTCCTAAGCAATGGAAGGGATCTTTTTTTACATGAGCCTTCCTGAAGCTGGGCATGGAGCATATACGCCCACAAATATAATATTACAAGCCTAGAATTTTCCTTTGTCTCACACACACGGACTGTGACAGAGCTGGATATACATCCTCAAACCAAAGTAACCAAAATACAGAATAGAGGCATTTGATTTGAATTTGACTGAACACAGATGAGAAGAACATCCGTTACATTCCAGACACTAATGGAGGTTACATGAGGAAGGCAAGACAAATACTTTTTCTGTCCTCAAGAGTAAAAGTGAAAAAAATGAAAGTGTTAGTCGCTCACCTATGTCCAGCTCTTTGTGATTCCATGGACTCAGCCTACCAGGCTCCTCTGTCCATGGAATTCTCCAGGTAAGAATACTGGAGTGGGTAGCCATTCCTTTTTCCAGGGGATCTTCCCGACCCAGGGATTGAACAGTGGTCTCCCACACTGCAGGCACATTCTTTACCATCTGAGCCACCAGGGAAACCCTGGGTAGCTATGAGCTAACGTGACATGAACACACAACCTTCACCTACCACTTACCAGTTACCGCAGTACAGCAACCTTTGTCATCTGAGTTAACTAACTGAGATAAGGACAGAAGGGTGACCACCATTTCTCTCTTTTATTCTTACTATGCTGACCTCCTGGAACCATCTCTGGCCTTCTGTCCTGAAAGAATTGATTTTCACAGAAAATCCATTAGAAACAGAAAACTTGTCTATTATAGAAACTCTTTAGCAAAATAAAATAAATGACACTCAAAAAAAAATAAATGACACTCAAAATGTTCCATTTTAATCATCACATGTTTATAATCATGTCCATTAAACTATTTTATCTTTAGGAGAAATGAGAAGATACTGGTAAGACCTAGAACTTTAACAATGGTTAGGAAGGCAAAATTGAGTCATCTTGTTCATACTAAGAGGAAGTGATGTGAAGGCACTAGTGTCAGAAACTCACTGGGTGAGGTGGCTTTCTCTCTCAGCATCTGGAAGGTGATGAGTGCCCACCACTCACTGACTCACTGCTTTGCTCACTGGTTCTTTGCTGGGCAGGGAAGAGAGTTGTGTCTCCTGCAGGGTTTCGTAGGCATCTGACAGAAGTCTGTGGAAGACAGCTGTCCTGGGGCCCAGAATGGGCAGTCTGTAGTGAACGTTCTCTGGAGAACAGAGCAAGAAGGAAGGAGAGGGCTCCTTAGATTCTATTTTTAAAATACACTCAAAATAACTGGTGTCACCAAAGACTTCTCAACCTTATAAAACAGCTTCAAGATTCACATGAAAACCTTCTCTAACAGAACCATCTTACCCCACCACACTTAAGCTTTTACATATCTTGGTCAAAGAGGCCAGAAAAGAGTGTTTAGAAACAAAACTCAAATATTCAGAGAGACTGCCAATTAAATTATAAATGAAGATAATGTGCGACTGGAATTGTAACATGAGTTAAAGGGAAAAGAGGATACAATCCTCAGAAGACTTTTCAGGGACACACGTGTGGTTCTGCTCTTCAAACAAACAAATGTGATCTTACAAAAGCCAACAGTAGGGCAAATACACTTGTATTTCAAAAGGAACCTTCATTTTATGAAATAATTTATTTTAGGGCTCCTTAAAACTCTGGCTCCGTCTATGGGGTCGCACAGAGTCGGACACGACTGAAGTGACTTAGCATAGCATAGCATAGCATAAAACTCTTACCATCCTGACCTTTTCTTTGGTTATCAGTTTATTTACAGATGGTTGGTTTATTCATTTTTGTGACTACTCATTGTGAAGGAGAGTACATCAGTGTCTAAAATAGCATATTCTCATCGGAAGTCACGGAATGACTAAGGGAGCTGGTGTCCTGAATTCTCTGGAAAAGCTCCGTGGTCCAGGTGAATGAGAGCTAAGAGATGTCAGAAGATCACAAACCAGTTCAGTGTTATTACTGTAATGAAGAGGAAACCGAGGTACAGGGTCATGATGAACTAAAGATCAGAAGCCAGATCTCCTTAATCCTAACACTTCGTGTCACGTCTTAGCCCCGGTGGAGTGGTAGACCAGGCCAGGTGGTAGACTTAAGTCAGGTGGTTAGCAGCTGTACCTATGTTCATGGACAAGAGCTTGTGAGTGTTATGGAACTCTGGACTCAAGGCCAGAGTCAAGATGAAGAAACCCCATCACTTAATAGAGATAGGCTCTTTCCATTTACTTAGTTCTCACTAGGAATTATTGAGGATCTATGAAATTTAGCTGAATCCAGAAGAACACCAGGGATTACTGTCGTGATCAACAAAATGAGTTGGGCAGTCACTGGCAGTGATGTTTGCTGGATGACTCAGCCATTTGGTATTTGCAGCATGTCCACAGGCTATGCAACGTAGGGACACATCTAAGCTGTATAAGCCAGCGGGGGCTGGGGCAGTGTCAGCAGCTTTTCTGGGTCGATCAAAAGTGAAGGCTGCTGGTAGTGAGTGTCTGGCTGTCAGGGGTGGGAGTGGGCAAAATGCTTCTCTGGTTTTAAAGGTGGGAACATAGAGACCCAGAGAGTTTCAACAAGATAGCTAAACCTGTCTAGCAAGGCTAGGATCTAAACCCAGGTCTCTCTGTTCCTAGGCACCTTTTTTTTAACCTCAGAAAGCATACACAAGAGCAAAGCTCAGCTCAGAAGGGTCACGACTGGAATCAACTACCAATCTATCAAGCCTCAGCTCTAAAAGCACTCCCTGAAGTCCTACCTCCAAGACTGTGGTTCTTGGATGAAAACTATGGGCAAGAACAATGTCTGTTGAGAACTTAATATAATCTACATTCATTCAGTCTAGCTCTTATGCTGGTAGTTGAAAATATATCCTCAGGGTTAATAAAATCATGAGAAGCATCTTATCACATTGTGCTGTAAAATCAGAAAATAAACATTTTTGCTTAGGGAAGGGCATGTAATTATGTGTGAGTACGTGTGCACACGTAGGTTTCGTCCTTTGTGAGGCAGACCTGAAAAAAATCCAGGCTTAAGGGAAACTCAGAATGAATGTGCGGCTGATAAGAGAGAACCCTGAAACCAGCCTCACATGGGTTCATTCGCCCAGCGTTCCCTAGGCTTCAAGAGAATGAGGTGGTTGCAGGCAGATGGGGGAGCTTTCATGAAGGATGCACTTAACTCTTGGATCTTCAGTCCACTTTGGCTAAATGACAGGCAGTAGAGGCCAATATTTCTGTATACATAAGAAGGAATTGGAGATCCACTAGAGTGGAAATCGCCTAACCTCAGCTGTCCACTAAGTCTCTGATCCTCCCTTTTGACACTGCTTCAAGATACCCCTTCTGTCCTCAAATTTCCTTTCTGATGTCTTCTCAGTTCAATTCTGGCTCTAACTCCCCTGCAACCTCCCAGGACAGAGCTTAGATTTTCCCATTAGTATGAAGTAAAGAAAGTGCTCTTGATTTTCCTTTCTATGTGTATCAAAAGAAAAACTGAAAATGGCTTCAGTTAATCTGGAAACAGATGAAAATACGGACATAAAGTGACAGCCTCTGCTGCCTCGAACCCTTAAATTACATCACTCCAAAGAATGACCCACCCCTCCTCCACCAGCCCTGTATTGGTTTCTCTAAAAGATAAGATTTATGTCAATGCTGAAGCCAGAGATAGAGTTGCTATCCTTTTATTCTATTACCAGCGAGTGAATGTAAGAATAGCACTGGGCAGCTGCCAGGAGAAGGCAGGTGTTCCAAGGAGCCTGTGGGAGGGAGGGTTCAGGGCTTGGGAAGGCCATTCCAGCAGTGTGGAGACATACATCCTTTCTCCCCTTAATTGGGGCTATTAGGACTGCCTAAGAAGGGAATTATCTATAGACATTCTTCAGCAAGTGGATTATGGGGCTCTTTAAATGGGGCAGAGCGATGTGGCATGGAGAGGACCTGGGAAGGAACACACCATGGATAAGGCCAAGTGAGGGCTGAAGAGGGGACAGGGAGGGCTGGAGTGAAGGGAGGGGTGTGGACCCACCGAAACAGGTCAATAAGCAGAACGTGAAAGAGAAGGGATGGAGAACGGGAATTTGTTCAAAAAATTCAGAAATTATCTTAGGCAGTAAACTTTTCATTCTGTTACCATGAGGGTGGTATGTGTCTCCCTACAAGTACTCCAAAAGAAGGCAAACCTGTTAGGATGTCATCACGAGAACGTTTGGGTACAGTCTGGGCTTTTGGCTGATGGAGACTCATCATTCTGATGGGAAGAAGCAAGAATACACATTAGTGATTTGGCTAGGGCTTGGCAGAAAGGAATGTGTCTTTATAAATTTTAAAACACAGATGGGCTCTCGAACCCAGCACCTGCTAACTTGGTATTCAGATCACTTGGCTGCAGTGTGAGATGACTGGTCAAAGACCACTACTTCAGAAGCTCTTTTTACTTAAGTGATATTTTCATGGAGTTTGATAAAAGCTGCATTTAAAAAACTATTTTATTTCACTGTCAGAACATGTATAGTCTGAAAATAGAAGGGATTAAGGAGAGAATCCTCCAGTTCTCAAGAAAAATGTAAACAACACTTCCAATCTACCTTTCAAGTGCAAAATTGAGCATATTTTTATCACAATCCTCCAATTTTGGAGAAAATGTCTTGACCACTGTCTATTTTTTCCGGAAGCTAAGATTGGAAGTGACTCTCAACCAAAAGGTGCTCAATTGCTCAGTCATGTCCAACTCTTTGCAACTGCATGGATGGTAGACTCCAGGCTCCTCTGTCCATGGAATTTTCCAGGCAGAATACTGGAGTGGGTTCCCATTTGCTTCTCGAGGTGATCTTCCTGACCCATGGATCGAACCCATGTCTCTGGCATCTCCTGCATTAGCAGGCAGATTCTTTACCCACTGACCCATCGGGGAAGCCCCAAACCATTTCTATATTAAGTTGTTTTTTTCCTAAAGATTGACCAATCTGTAAACTTGGATGGGCAAGCTACATCTCTACATTCATTTCTTGGTATCTATTTCAACAAAGATTTTTCCAAGATTATTTTAACTTTGCTACTAAAAATATGGTCAATCCATCCAGTTAATTTTATTAAATTGCCATTGGAGGATTCACTGGGACTAAGAAAAAGAAAAATACCTTTAATTGCCCATTTTTGGCAGACAAGAAGGTGGTATTTGTAAGACAATAGTTTAAGAACTGTCTACACTATAATACAACAAATATATATCTATCTGCTCATACTTATTTCCTCTGTCTTTTCCTTTCTCCTTTCCCTCTTTCCTTCATTCCTTCCAATCAACAAACATCATTTGATTCCCACAATGACTATAATTAAAGTCTCTTAAAAAGTATTTCAATGAAGACAATTTCATCAGCCTATAAGCGTAGTGATATTTAGAGACTGTAAGGAGAGAAATTATAAGCTACAAACAGAACCAGGATCTTACGTTATAGTCACACAAGCTAAATCTCAGAGTAGGATGTTTTCTTTCATTTTACTAAAAAATAAAAACTAAAAATGACCAATCTAATAATACTGGGATTGACATGATTTTAGGATTGGTTCAGCCTTCACTCTAAGCTTTAAAGGAAGAAGAGCTTGGTTTTTAAAAAAATTAATGACTTACGACTTGAGACTTTCTTTAAAGTACCAAATATACAAGATAAATAAATTGGGTCAAAACTTTTCAAAACTCTCTTTCATAGAAGAATGAACTTTAGCTCAGAAATTCCTGAGTTTAAATAGTTCAATTTTCCATTTAAAGTCTGTAAAGAATATTTATGAGTTACATTTATCGTGATCTAAGAGCACTTATTAAGTATAGAGTTGGTGTAGGTAATGTTAGTGCTGGAGCCTGTCACATTCAAATGCCCATTTCCTCCACCACCATGTCTACTCGGGCCAGGACGTGGTTTTGATGCTTCTGAGTCCGCATCTTAGTTTGTATAAATGTCCCTGAACTCATACAGAGAAATATAATATCTACTACTGTCCATCCTAGGTTACAAAAGGGCCTATGTATTTTCCAACATTATTGCTCTCTGTAGAGGAAACAAGTTAATGATTGTCATTAGATCACATATAACTTTTTGGCTTAGTCATATGTAAAGGTCAGTGTAGGCTTACATTTCAACCATCTACTGCAAGGCAAGTCCACCTATCTTGGTTCCTTATCCAGGGTGACTCCATGTTTTGAGTTTTTTAATAAAATGAAAACTGAATTCTTCTTCCCTGTCTGGTAGTAACATGCAGGAAAAAAACCCCAAAATCCAACTAATCAAACTTTGACTGGACTTTATTGCTGATATATTTGATCTTGGTAAGAAAGCAGCAAATGACAACAAAAGGAATGGTTAACAGTAATTTTAGTCACTGCAGTGTATCAGAGGCTGTCCCAGGCCAAGAGAAGTGATGTGTAATCTCCCATATCTTATGGATTAGATATGTCATCTACATGGAAAATTTGTGTTTAGCTCTAAGTCATCAAACAAATCTATTCTATGCCTTGTACAGGTCTTATGAAGGTAGAAAGAAAAATTATAGTTTGTACATTAGTTTCAATAGCTGTTTAGGGAAAAGGTAAAAACAACTATTTTTTTGGTCTAACTGTGTATTAATAGTTTAACCAGAAAATGAAACCACTCAAGAAACTCATCGCTTAAGCATTCCCCAAACATTTTACTTATTATATTACTCAACCCACTATCCTATGTCCCCAAATGAATATAACCAGATATAAATCTGTGTCCTGATTTAAATCTTTAACTTACCTATGATTCATAATATTTGCAAAGGATAGTTTCCGATCATCTGGGATTATCAGAGTTTTTGGTTGCACCTATGGAAGAAAGTCACATGTATAACAATGCCCAAAACTGCACTCTAAGTTATAGAAATAACATACCATCTTAGCAAACTCAAGTTGCATTTAGTGAGTCATTCATATATCATTTTCTCCTTTCTTTTATTGAATTTATTCCTATTTTAATTTTTTGCCGCTATTATAATTGGAATAGTTCTCTTTATTTCATTTTTGGATTGTTCATTGCTAATACATAGAAATAAAATTATTTTTTGTACATAGATCTTGTGTCCCATAACTTTGCTGTACTCATTTATTAGCTCTAGTAAATGTTTTGTGGATCCCTATATATAAAATTTCTGTATATAAAAAGGGTTTTATATATAGAAATATATATAGGGTTTTCTATATATAAAATCACATCATTTGAAATATGGTTTTATGTTTTCATAGTTTTAATTTCTTTTATTCTAATTTCAGTTTCTTTTTCTTGCCTTAATTTTCCTGACTAGAACGAACACTCAATGGTGAACAGAAGAGGCAACAGTACATATCCAGGTCTGTCCCTGATCTCAGGGGAAAACACCCAGTCTTTCCTCATTAAGTTTGATGTTAGCTGTGGGTTTTGGTAGACACCCTACACCAAGTTGAGGAAGTGCCCTCTATTTTTATGAATCACCTTTTTTGGCCGTTCCCCATGGCATGCAGGATCTCAGCTCCCTGACCAGGGATTGAACCCACGCCTCCTGGAAGCACAGTGTCAGCCACTGGCCCACCAGGGAATTTCCTAGGAGTCTTTTGATACCTTCCCAGCATCTCCGCTCCACCCCATGAATGGAGGGGTCTCAGTGACAAAGCAGTCCCCACCCCAGTCCCCGCCAAGAAGGAAGCGGAGCTGCTACTGCACACAGTGAGCCAAGAGTATTTCGCACTTATTTTCTAACCTCTTTTCATTTCCCCTAGGCTCTGCGAGGCCCGGTTCTGACAGCAATAGGGAAGGGCCCTTGGGCACTTTTGCATCTGAGGCGCTTCCTTTGGGCATTCCGATGAATGATAAAACCCTGCTGTGTGCTTCCACTTGGGCTGGTTTGGGCAAAAGCAAAGGTCAGAAAAGAGGTCTTGAGAGAGAGAACAGCTGCTGAGGTCCCCAGGGAGCCAACTGGCCAGGGCCCGCTTAGGCCTGGGGTCAGAGCCTTCTAAACGTAGACACAAGTGATTCCAGAAATAAGACCAGGAGAAATTCCAATCCCAGTTTCCCAGACCCCAGCCAAAGCTGATACTGAACACTGTGATCCTAATTATGCAGAACATGAATGGATGTTGTAACATCCGGGTACACCTTTGTTGGTAGCTTCAGTGACATTTCCAAATCCCACATAACAAACTCACAAACCCAGCGAAACACTTGCTCGTTGGAAGCATTTTCACTGTGAACTCATCAAAGGGGCCTCGCTCGTGCCTCCTGTTTGTCTTCTTTTCCTCGCCCCTTTCCTGTTTCTGCACAACTAGCCTCACCTTCCTCCCTGAGTCAAAGAGGATCAGAATTAAAGAGATACTTCCCAAACCCAAACCTAACCATTCAACTAAGTCAACCTTCAATCTAAGCCCGATGCTTTCTCAGAAGGCCCCTAACCTTGCTTCCTACACTGACCCAAGTCTTAACTCCAACACGTACAGCCTCCCTCCTGAAATACACCTCTTTCTTTAGCAACTCAGATGTCAGAGCTTTGTTCTTGAGGCACCCACATCCCCTAAATAGCCTTTTCTTTCCTAAAACTCCCCTGACCCACCATTCCCTACCACCAGCAACAAACAACCACCTGTAGCCAGGAAGTACCAGAGATTCTCCCCCCAGCTCCACCACCGAGGCGACGACTGAATGTACGACAAAGCCCCGGATGAAGCTGCTTGTGTCATGGCTGTGACGCTGAGTGTTGTGTTGGAGACATGTTAAGGCAGAGAAGAGGCTCCATAACCTCCGGCACCTCTGTAGGGTAGTCACCTGAGGCCAAGCAAAGCAGCTCAACTCTGCTTTTCCCCTCGGGTTCAACCTGCCTCGGTTCATCTGTGGTTCGTTGCAAATGGGAGGTATATCATGTAAGGTGATGGAGCTCCCAGGCTAGCAGCTGCTCATCTGTGGCCCTTCCTGCCAGGCTCCTGGTCTCTCTGCTGGGCTTTGGTGCGGAAGGCGTAGTGCTGTGCCCTGGGGACACCCATGCCCACACCTGCCATCCCCTCACCTACCATTTTCA
Organism: Bos indicus x Bos taurus; assembly: GCF_003369695.1. Lineage (NCBI taxonomy): Eukaryota > Metazoa > Chordata > Mammalia > Artiodactyla > Bovidae > Bos > Bos indicus x Bos taurus. The sequence continues at coordinate 39,275,516 of NC_040091.1, read as the reverse complement.
CACCTCGACATGTGGAGCACAGCTGCTTGTTTCTGATCAGCGTGGGGTCGTTCTGGTTCCATCCAGCCTGCAGGGAGACAGAGAGAGACAGAGAGAGGCGAGGAGCCGGGGTGGCAAAGAAGTGGGGAAGGGGTGGAGGGGTGGGAGGAATAACAGTTACTTCTGCCACAAAACAGAGATGAACACTCTGGTCCCAGCCATACCCAGGATGGACATTAGACTCAGACAGGGTTTAGACAGAAGGGGGTGAGCCACAGACTAAACAGTGGCCTTGGGCACCCGCATACAGTGGCACAGGCATCAGACAGCTGGCAGGGGGTGGGATGGGGCAGGGTGGGCCTGGGGCTGAAATCCAGTGAGGTCCCTCTTTACAGTGTGAGGGGCTTTCCTCTCTCATAGGTGACACTTTCCAAATGTCATACACAAGTCCCACCATCTTAACTAGTTGAGACCCTCTGATGGCCTGAGAAAAACAAATAGAAGACTTCTCTGCTGGCTGCAAACCTGCTTTCTCTAGTCTCTCTGAAATCCTATCCTCTCTTGTCAGGCTTTACTCTGGGACGACATCAGCTCTCAAGCATACACTGTCTGCTACCACGAGGCCCTTCTGCACCACCCGAGAGCCGCCGATCAAGACCTGGGCAGAACTGGAGCCGGTGTGTGGGTCCTGAGCCCCTCTCTCCCCAGAGGAGGGAGGCAAAGAAACCACCAGCAGAGGGAGAGTGGGGCAGCCGTCTGCTCACTGCAAACACTGCTCTCTTTCAGACTCCATTTCTGCCAGAAGGGGAAAGGGTGGGCTTCGGAGCATTTCCACCTGAAACACAGGCTCCTCATTTGCATAGCTGGTGAAAGCTTGGTTAGGGAACAGATGGCAACTTGAGGTTAGTATCCCACGTAGGGATTCTCTCCTACCCTTTCCTGTTCACACTGACACCAGAGTCCTGAGATAAGATTCTCAGGAAGCGTAGCTACAAGGGAGAGGAGGGCCACAGAGACAAGCAGTCGGTTACTGCAAACTGAAGGCTTTCTCTCATTTGAGTGACCTGGCGGTCTGTCACTGCAGGAGTGCCCACCTGTGCCTTGACGCGTTCCTGCCGTCCAGCCAGCTGTGCAGAACAGGAAGATGGGGAATATACCTGTATGGCATGGGGAGTACTGCGGCGTGCTCCTAACGTGACCTTTGCCGGACTGTTCCATGAGATACACTTGGGTGAGGCATTACTAGGGGTCTGAGGACTGTAAAGTATGCATCATGTTGGATTCTTCTGACAAATATTTAAAATACATTTCATGTTTATAGTCCATTTTCAAAGAATCAGCTCAAAGAATCAGTATTCCCACACTGGGCTGGCATGTGGAAGCATGACTGGGAACAGCTTAATCCATTCATTCAGCCACAAACCTTCACTGTGACGCCACCGCGTGGAGGGTGCTGAGATGGGGTCACAAAGATGAGTAAGGTTTCTGGCCCAAAGGAAGACCAGGGAAGAATACAGACTCATGTATTTGTCCTTTCATTAATGCTGGAGTGGGTTGCCATTCCCTCCCAGGGAATCTTCCCAACCCAGGGATCGAACCTGGGTCTCCTGCATTACAGGCAGATTCTTTACCATCTGAGCCACCAGGGAACCCCAGGTACTGAGGACGTGGAGATAAAGAAGAAACCATTTCTGACTGCAACCTGCTCAGCACCCAAGAAGCATGCCAGTTTTGAAGGCAGAAAGATGCTGAAGCCACTGGGAGGAAAAGGAGGCCTGAGCTCACCTGGTGGGGGTGGGTGTCACGAGAAAGCTCTGAGGCGGGTTGAAAGAACAGGTAGTGCTTGGGTAGGTGCTGGATGTGGTGAGCAAGGAGAGGGGGCGGTGTTCCAACCTAGGAACACTGCGCAGTGACTTGGAAGAAAGACCTGGCAAATCCACTTCAGGTAAGCGAGGACAGCCTGGAATGGCCAGTTGTGTGTGTGTGGGGGGGGAGGGGTGAAAAGAGAAGCTGGAGAGGACCCCCCGCAAACCCTCACCCTGACCCTGGGCTGACTCCTCTGCTCTTCTGGGCCCATTCAAGCTTCTACCTTCTCTTCCCAGATATCCTGGGCATGGGACCTCCTGGGGCCCAGGCTTCTCCCCCTGTCCCTCATGTCTTTGAGTTCTGAGACTAAGACACCTCTCTGAAACTGCGATTCAAGGCTAGGCATCACTGAAGAAGCGAGGGTACTTCTGGGGCTTCAGCAAAGAGACGGACTGTGTCCCCTTGGAGGACTCAGCAGGGGCTTCTGAAAGTGGCATCTGTGCTTGGTCTGAAAGGACGAGGAAGACCTGGATGGATGGAGGTGGGATGGGAGGGTGCTCAGCAGGTTTGTTTTCAGTGGAGTTAGAAGCAGGTGCTTATGTTTCCTGCAGTTGATTCTGCCCCTCTTGCAGACATCTGGTGTCTGCAGAAGAAAACACTAGAGCCTGCAGGGATTGGAATCACAGGATTCATTCCAAATCAAGCAACAAGCATACCAGGTGCCTGGCAGGAGCTTGCTAGTTTAACGAGAGTTGGACCTGTGACCTGAGTCCCACACTGTGAGGACTGTCATCCTTGGGAATCTGAGGGAGAAACATGTCATATATATTGTTTGATCTGGTTTTGGCAACTCCTTATCCTGTACAATCTAGCTTAGATTCTTCTTTCTCAGAAAGTCCTTCTCCTGACTCCCTTACCTGGGTGTCTGCCTCTCAGATTGCATCAAGATTTAGTATAACTCTTGCTGCAATCTGCACTGTTGTTCTGTTTGCTTTTTAGCATGTTTGTTTCCTCCTAAGAGCAAGAATGTATCTCACACATCTTTGGATATATAAGAGGCTGACTTCCAATCTTCTCACCACAGAGAACTCTTTTTATTATTTCCTTCTCATTGACTCCCAAGTTTTGACAGCTTGTGATCACTAGAGCAACTACCCTGCATCTCCTAAGTCCTCCTCCCTGTTTCATGTTGATCAAACACATACAGCGACAAATACAAGTTTCAGAGGGAAGTACTGATAATCACCACTGACCCAAAGTACTACCGGAATCTAGAACCTACTGTGTGGCACACAGTAGGCATTCAACACATGTTGGTTGAACGAATGTGTCAGTGTAAGCATTTTAAATGATCAGGTATATAGACATGACTAGCCTCTTGCCTGGAAAATCCCATGGACGGAGGAGCCTGGTGGGCTGCAGTCCATGGGGTCACTAAGAGTCGGACACGACTGAGCAACTTCACTTTCACTTTTCACTTTCATGCATTGGAGAAGGAAATGGCAACCCACTCCAGTGTTCTTGCCTGGAGAATCCCAGGGATGGGGGAGCCTGGTGGGCTGCCGTCTATGGGGTCGCACACAGTCAGACACAACTGAAGTGACTTGGCAGCAGCAGCAGCAGCAAACATGTATGTCCATAAATCTCTAAAACACAAGACAGATATGTGCAAAGATCACTATTGTAATAGCACTTTCTTCAGGGAAACATTACAGGACGCTTGTGTGCAACCAGTTCATGGACACAAAGTTCTTAGAAAAGCCAAGGCTGGAAGGCAAATTGCTCGGTTCCAGACCTGGCTCTGAGAGGCTTGACTGGGCGATCACTGAAACGCTCTGTTACTCCCAACCCCCTGCTGCTGCTGCTGCTGGTCTCTGTGGCCAAAAGGCCAGAGGCCAACTCTCATCCTGCCCACGCTTTCTAGGGACAGAAAGAACCAGTTTTTGACGTGTGGCTTCAGTCACTCTGCCAGGAAAGTGGCGGTGTTTCTACCTGAGACTCACTGTCAGCCAATCCTCGCCCCCAGAAGAGCCACTGCATCCCTCCTCACCTGGAGAGGCGGGCGAGGGCCTGGAGGTGGGGGGATGGGGGTAGAGGGGTGTCTGTGCAGTGTGGGAGGCGGCCGTGATGAGCAATCCTGCCTGGCCAGTCTATAAAGACACCAACACAGACTTTTTGGGATTGTGTTCTTTCTGGGCCTCAGCCCTGAAACCAAGGTCCTTCTATGTGAAGCCTCTCCTTCTCATTCCTGATTTCCTTCATGCCCACTCAACACATGAGCAGGAATGGAGCATAAACAGGCCGGTGGTTCTAAGCACAGGCCCCCCGGCTGTGTCATCTGCAGAGTCGGAGCCATCAGGAAAAGAGGCTCTGAAATGTCCATGGGGCTCTCATTTCCCGAGCAGCTCTCCTCAGGAGAGCCCGGCCAAGGTGAGGCAGAGCTCAGTCGACCCCCAGGGCCAAAGCCTGCGCTTCACATCACCTGGAAACAGCCTCTTATCTGAGCTTAGTGCCTGCTGAGGCCCCTGAACTCTGGCTTGTGGCCAAAGTGCTGGGCCTCCTTGAATCTTAGAGGGAAAAAAAAAGAATTTTTTTCTCCCTCTCCTTCCCTCTTCCTCTCTCTGTCTCTCGCTCTCTTTCAGACACACACCTGTCCACCTAACAAAAACTGAAAAATGTAAGCACCAGATGGCGATTTTAAAAATATCCATCACAAACATGATTTGAGGGGCACTGACAGGCCTGCCTCCTATCTTCTCTCCCCACACCTGTCTTCCTTTCCTCCTGCTCACGCCTGCCTTAACTGAGACACCTCATCAACCATCACCTACTTCCACCCTTTTGGTGGACACAGTGAAGAAACTGTGGCTCAGACAGGTTAAGAGATTTGTCCAACAGTCCATACATGTAGTTTCTGTCATCCAGAAAGTTCTTTGGATAAAGGGTCAAAGAAAGACTACCTTTTTCCCAGGGGGAGAGAGAACTCTTAGTGTCCATATCAGGACATGATGATTCCTGCAGCCCTTAGAAGCCAAAAAGTAACACTAGAAGAACCACGTTCAATATTCAAACCAAAAGCCCCCATCATAACTACACATTTCCCTGCTCTTGGACAATAGCAACCATCTCAAAGAACAAAAGTGAGCATAGTATAAGAAATACTCTTACTGCTCACTAGGAAAATTTCAAACATACACGAAATGATCAACAGCCGTGTAACTATCACCCAGACTTATGAAACTTGGTTTTCATTTCATTATTTAGATCATTATTTATATCTAGATCATTATTTCAGGTCAGTTCTTTCCTTTAAAGCTTGGATTTGTGGTTATATGTGTTTGATCAACACAAACAGGAGACGGAATGAAGCATATGTGAGGGGTCATGAATTTGCAAAAACTGAGAGTCGATGACAGAGAAATAAGAGTTCTCAGAAAATGGGAAGTTGCCTCCTTATAGTGTTCCCAGCCACATCTCTGCTGCTGGACGGTGTTTGTCAATGAGGGCTTTTTGTCACAAGTCTGCCAAAAGCAGTATGAATAATGTTCTCCTCTTCTCTCTGACTTGTTAGACTGGGACAACAAAGCCAGTCAAGGAGAGCAGATGGGGATGGGGCAGGAATGGAGTGGGGGGTACTTTGTACTCCATGGTGCAGGGTTGGGGGGAGACTCGGTCACAGCCCACCCAGTAAGCAGGCAAAAGGCTCCAGGGGCCCCCACCATGGCTCCCTGATCGCCTCCATGTTTGCTCTGCTGGGCTGTGAGCTCTGAGTAAGTCACCTCCTGGCCTCGATTGTCCAATTACTGTGGTCACTTTCTTCTCTCCCAGAATCCGGAGGAGTCAAGTACATGCCTGGAACAGGCAGGTGAAAGCCCTGCTGGTAAAGAGCTGCTGCGCAGGTGTTTAAATGGGGACATGTTCAGGCCTCATTTCTTGGTCTTCATTTTCTGTTTTCTTTTCTGTGAGCTCCACCTCTCCTTTTTTGTTTCCTTTTTGGCGTGTGTTGTCCCCTGACCCTTCTGTGTGTCTGGCGTCTGCTCTCTTGCTGTTTGTCTCCCTCCCCTGTCTTTTCGTCTCTGAGCCTCTGGTTCTCTGTCTCTCTGGTGATGCACTCAGACGTCTGCTCCACACACACACTCGCCCCTGCCCGGGACTGCTCCTGGGCAGCAAAGGCCACTTGGAATGTGGATGTTCAAAGCGATACCTTTTGACCCGTGATGATGAGGAGGAAGGGAGCCAGGTGGCAGGACCTTTGCACCTGTGCCCTGGGGACAGGATCTCGGGGCTACCACAGCCTCCTGACAGGTCCCTGGTGTGGAGGAGAAAGGAAGAGAGAGGACAGTACATTCCACGCCCATGAGATAGAACATAGCTTCGCTCTAGAGAGGAGCAGCACACACATGCAGGCCTCAGGCTCGCCACTGACTCCGGGCACTGGATTCAGATCTGCCATGAGGTACCCGCCAGGTGCCCCAACAGATCCCAGGGCCCTAAGAAGGGTGGCAGACTATGCCTCCCCCAAACCTGCCACATTGGCCTAAGCCTTGTTTTGAGCTAAGATGCTCTGTAAAAACAGCACATGCAAGAAAAGTGCTCTAACCTCCTCTTTTTCTTCCTAAAAGGAGATAAAACCGCATATACAAGATGTCCTAATACCAGAAGAAAAGAAACGTTCAGAAGATAAGAAACGATCTTATCTTCAAGGACAAGAAATGAAGCCAAGAGAATTGTTCTCCTCCTTCAGCCTCCTCACAGTTTAGTTACTCTTGCACAACTGCCTTTTTTGACACCTACTATAAAAACATTCAGATTTTGCTACTTTGGGTCTTCATTTCCTTATAAAGGCTCCTGTTTCACATAAAACTTATAGTAAATAAATTTTTCTCCTATTAATCTGTCCCTTTAAATCTCTCGTTCAGCCCCAAACCCTAAGACAGCAAAGATAAAATTTTGCCTCCCCTACACCTGCTTGGCCTACACACCCGCGCACGCACACGCTCACTGGTGGAGGGTCAGTCTCTGACAAGGTGGGGGTGAAGGTGTGGGTGAAGTACCTGAGTCTCCTGTCGCAGCAGGAGCGATGGACTTGTGACCTCCCGGGTCTGCTCAGAGACCAGCCTCCCAGGCTCAGCCTGCAGGGCAGGCCGCGGGAGCTGTTGCTCTTGGCTTCCATCTAGTGGCCACATAAGAGTATTGCAGCCGTGAAATCCTAAACCAGGCCTCTCTCTCATGATGCTTTCCTCCCCCTCCTTAGAGCCTTAGCGCCTAGGATGGCACGGTGCGCTGAGAACCAGGGCAAACCCGCGAAGAGGAGGCGCTCGGTGGCAGCGGAAAGCCTGTCTCAGGAAGAACTGCAGAGACTGAGTGACTGGAAGGCTTCTTGCTGGCACTGCAGCAAACAAGGGAGCAACGCCGTCTCCGCTCAGGCCCCTCCGTCCCTTTCTTACCTACTTGCCTGTCCAGCCTAAGGTGTTCGGGGGATTCGTGCTTGACTCTCAAGCACAGCCCTGACCCCGCCACTCCCGTGCTTGTAGACCTGGAACGTCCCCTTCGTGCCCGGGCGGGGTCCACCCGCCTCCTTGGGTCCCTCCCACCCCGAGCCCGCACTCCTGCCGGCGGGATTCCTGGATGCTCTAGCGGCAAGCCCAGGCTCCAAGTCTTGGCCACCCCCACCCCCGGCCCTTCCTCCTCAGGTGGAAATAATATCTTCCAGATCCGGTGCAGGTGCCGCTGCTTCTCGCATCCTTCCCTCGCCCCTCCCCCAGGCCGCAGGTGACCTTTCCCCCCACCTCCTCTCCAGGACTTTGCTCTGAGTCCGCGGTTAGGTTCTTGGCCCGTCCACCCACCCATTTGTGTGGGTGGCATCTGACTCACTCATCTCTTTCAACCACATAACGCGAGGGCCCTGGAAGCGTTCATCCCCTGACCCAAGGGCACCGTGCCAGCGCTTGGTGTGCCGCCTTTAGCAGCCCTGGGAGTGTGACTTGGGATTTTTCAGGTGGAGACACTGCCCACATCCCCCGGAATGCTCTTTCTCCACCTGGGGCGGGTGCTCGCTGCACCAGCACCCCTCATATGGGAACCCCCGCCCCGCAGTGTCCCCCAGCAGCCAGTCGTGGCAGGTTTCCGCGAGGTGAAGGAGAGGTGTGGAGTTCTTAATGTGAAATTCCCGGGGTTTAGGGGGTCTTAGGTTGGAGACAGAGGGCTTCATGGTGGTGGGGGGAAGGGGTTAGAGACTCCAGAAAAGCGGACTGGTTCTGGGCACAGGCTGAGAAGCAGTCCCTGAAGGTCTCATGGAAGACCCTTCAATATGAAAAAAAAAAATTTTTTTTTGGTGTGTGTGTTGGGGGGGTTCCCTTTTTGATGATTGTAACCTGATGCCTTTATTCTTAGTTCTAGTGCATGGGAGCCTTAAGATACTCAGGACAGGATGGGCAAGGGGCAGGCATTGTTCACTCACTTCATTTAACAGATCTCTGCTGAACACTGAGGATGATCCAGACTCAGGGCTGTGTTAGGGAGATATGATACCCTTTGTATTCATATTCTGTCATCCTGGAACTATTTATAGCCTCGGGTTTCTTTTCGATTAAAAAATAATTGGGTACCTTAGATAAGATATCTGGAACTTGGAACAAAATTGGCAAATTCATATCCTTCTTGGATGCAACCAGAAAAGTGGCAGAGGAATGAGGATATCTGAGAAGGCAAAACAAGAGCAAGTTAGAACCGAGGTGCCCCGTGTGAGGTGTCAGGCCCTTGGGCACTTCAGAGAAAACCTGGGGGACACCCAAGTTGTTGCTCCTCACCCTGAACCTGGAGGGCCCCAGCCATTTTGGGGCTGCCATAAGATTTCTCCTCTTTAGTCACTCTGGCTTCTCTGGCCCTTTAGGTTTTCCTTTTTTTTTAATGTTAAAATTTTTTTAAATTATTTTTGGCTGCACTGGATCTTCGTTGCTTTTGTGCCAGCTTTCTCAGGTTGCGGCGAGGGGGGCTACTCCTCCTTGTGGCGTGTGGGCTTCTTATTGAGGTGGCTTCTCTTGTTCTGGAGCAAGGCTCTAGGCACATGGGTTTCAGTAGCTGCAGCACGTGAGCTCAGTAGTTGTGACACATAGACTTTAGTTGGCCCTGTGGCATGTGGAATCTTCCCAGACCAGGGATGGAACACCTGCATTGGCAGGCAGATTCTTACCACTGCACCACCAGAGAAGTTCACCCTTTTTGAACTAACCAATGCCAGTTGTAGGTTGTCAGAGACAGTGGACGGTGTACAAACAAAGCTAGAAAAAAACTGTTGAGAAAAGCAGAAAGATAATGGGTGACATGTACCCCAGAGCTCCTTCTTGGCAAGGTCTGCACACAAGCCACTGATATTTAACAAGAGCAGTCCTTTCCTGCCTGGCCTGCTTTCTTGGAGCTTCTGTCCCTGTACTCTAAAATGATCCACCCATTTCCTACCATGGAACATCTCCCTCCAATTATACTCTTCCTCTGGAACATTCCTTCGTTCCAGGCAGAAGGTGAGGCAGAGATGCTACAGCAATAACAAGAGTTCTCTTCCCAGGGTGACCCACCCTGCTGGCCCCTGTGGGTTGTTTAAGTACACTGTAAGAAGCCAAGGTGTGCAGGGGGCCTGGGCCTCGTAAGCAGCCTGTGTGTGCAGCTCTGGGCCTTCCCTGGCCTCCGAGAAATGGAAAATTGTGTGGAATGCTGGTAGTTCTGCCAAGAACACCTCTCCTCGTTTATAAGGAAAGATTTCATTGTCCATTGTTCATTTATAACAAAGTCGTGCACATGGTGTTCATGAGGCATTTATTGTTTTATTTCTCCCACCATGCTCTGGGATAGTGGGGAAGTGGGTCTCATCCAGCTCCTTTACCACCTCTGTCTTTGACGTGTGAACAGCTCGCCTTGAACTTAATACCCAAATGCTGACCAGGAGAGATCAGAGGCCCCTGTAAAACTGCTTTGGTGCCCAAGAATGTTAAACAGGACCACAGTGTGACGTGAGGGCTTTTGAGACAAATGATGGATGTGGCTTCAGCACAGTCAGGCTGACCTGAGAGAGACACCTCCTGGTAGGAAGGGGTCTGTGGGCAGTGACCCTCAGAACTGGGTCTCACCTCCTCCAAGCCTGCAGGTGTGTATCCAGAACTTGCATTTAGGGGTGCTCTGAGTACATTTCACTGAAGTTTCCTTTCTCTTTTTCAGACTGTTCTGTGTTGGAACTGCTTGTCCAAAGCTCAGTAATACTTAAAGCACATTCAGAACTTCCCAACCAAGTTCCTAGAAAAGGGTTTTTTCCAGAAATAAACAGTTTGGAACTCCGAGCTATGGCCAGAGAAGGGGTTTCCAATTCTTAGGAACTGTTGAGACTTGGAGAATCCTTTCAAAAGACTTTCCATTCCTATCTTGTCCTTCTGAAGGTCAGGGCACCTCACAGGTGCTATCTAGTCATCTTAGAGTTCTTGTGAGGTAGGTAAGCACCATTTCTCTTCAGAGGTGTTGAGAAATCCTCCCAGAACAGACATGGGCAGAGCTCTGTACCATGTCAACTTATTTCTCTTTGCAACTGGCTCAAGCATGGCTGACTGCATGGAAAAACTACTCCTTCTCTCCCCAACTGGCTGGCCCCAGGACACCCCAGGACCCGTCTGTGAAACTGAACAGGGCGTGAGAGTGCCCAGTTGTGTTCTTGGTCTGCCTTTTTCACAACCCTGCTCCCTGTGGGCTTGCTCAGCCACTCAGTCATGTCCAACTCTTGGCAAGCTCATGGACTGTAGCCTGCCAGGCTCCTCTGTCCATGGGATTTTCCAGGCAAGAATACTGGAGTGGGTTGCCATTGCCTACTCCAGTGCTCCCTTCCTACCTCCCACCAAAGGCTTGTACAATCAAGGCAAAAGGGAGCTGGGGGTGAGAGAGCCATGCACCGGGATGCTTTGCTCATGGCTGCAGTGGTAGGTCTAAGAGGTGTGGGGTGGGATGGGATAGCGGGATGTTACCCTAGTTAGATGTCAGACACTACCCATTTCACATGGAAATCCACATTTCTGCTACCGTTGGAAATATAGACAGGGTCACATACCTGCAGGCAGCATTGACCAGGGTAGAGGCTGACCATTCCTCTCCTGAAGGGAGGTGATCTCCCTTCATTACAGTTCCCTTCGGCCAGCTCTACTCATGTATGCTGACCATCTGACTATCGCTGCCATGTGAGTTTGTACCCTGTCCCCAATTAAAAGGTGCTAAATTGTCATTACTCATGCTGATCCTTGAACTGCTAACAGCTCTTAAGAACTAAGTCACTGGTGTTTTTATTTAGTCAACAAGCCTTTGGGTTTATTCAATCTTAGATTGCCTGCTTTATTTTAAGACATTAGCTAGAGTTTAGATATATTCCAAGTTAGGAGAAAAAAAAAAAACAAACCCCGAACAACAAGCACTTTACAGGTGCTTCTGAGAATATACAAAACTGTCTAGCTGCTTACTGAGAATGTGGTTTCTAAGAAGGGCAGCGGACGAAGCGAAGGTGTATGTTATCGAAATGGGATGTGGAGGAAATATTTCTCATACAGAGTCATTTATCCATGGACAGGAGAGTACATGACAGTTACCAAAAGGAGGAAAGGCTCTTTTCAGAGAGTATTATCTTTCCAGCAAATGACCTTACATGCCAAGGGAGCCGATTTCTCACCTATAATGTACCTATAAACTTAGCTCCTGGCCTGCCCTCTCCCAGTCTTCCCTGGGTTTTCCCACTCACCCTTCCTTTTATTTCCCCTTTCAGAGGAGAGTATAAGACCTGGGGATCATACCCGGGGATTAGAAATGGGGGAGGAATGAGTGAACTCAGTTATTTCAAGTGGCAACTCCCTATACACGAAATCCCCCAATTTTAAAGGATAGACACATGTTCCACAGGCATTTGTTTGAAAGGGCAGGACTGGTGAGATTGGATGAGATTGTCTCAAAGTTAAAATACAGGAAGTTGCTACTCTATGAAGATAAGAATTTTTGATTCTAGACTTTTGATGGTTAAAATTTTAAAAGTTCAAATTAAAGCAGGGAGACAGGGTAAGATGATGAAGAGGATGGAATTGTTTTGAAAGGCAGTGTCCATGGGCAAAATTTTCTTGTATTGCTAAGTGGTAGTGGAACAGAAGGAAGTTAGTTGAGGTCTTATCGCCTCCAGCCAGGCCAATTCTCAGGGCTCACTTTTGGGTTAAAAACCATGGCCCTTTCCATTTTGTTGTTGTTAATTAAAAAAAAAAATTTGGTGGCACCCTGGGGCATATGGGATCTCAGTTCCCCAACCAGGGATCCAACATGCACCCCCTTCATTGGAAGGCATAGTCTTAACCACTGGATTGCTGGGCAAGTTCTCCTTTCTGATTTTTAAGCACTTGACTTAGCCTCTTAACCGTCCAGCTATGCCCCTCAGATGGTTGTCCCTAATCCTTAAGAAATCATCTTCCATGAGACCTTGCTTGAAATCTTTGCTCTCAGTGGTTGGGCTGTTACCTTTTGGGGAGGCTGAGCACTAATGGCTTGTTCATGAAGCTGGCCTCACTAAACCAGGGAATCTTGTGAAATCTTGGAACAGACACCTAGAGGAAGAAATGGAAAGAGATCATTTTGCAGAAGGTATTTCACTTGGCCATTTCCATCATTAGGATGATGAAAGTAGGCTAACAGCAGCTATACATCAGTCAGCACTTCACACTTTTTATGTTTCATGTTTGACCCCATTGACTCTCCCATTAAGTAGCCAAGAGGAAATAGTGTTATCTCCATTTACAGATGAAGAAATCAAATTTAGTCAGTGTGATTTGCTGAGTCACTGAACTGAACTGAACAGCTGCTGCTGCTGCTGCTAAGTCGCTTCAGTGGTGTCTGACTCTGTGGGACCCCATAGGCGGCAGCCCACCAGGCTCTCCCATCCCTGGTATTCTCCAGGCAAGAACACTGGAGTGGGTTGCCGTTTCCTTCTCCAATGCATGAAAGTGAAAAGTGAAAGTGAAGTCGCTCAGTTGTGTCTGACCCTCAGCGACCCCATGGACTGCAGCCCACCAGGCTCCTCCGTCCATGGGATTTTCCAGGCAAGAGTACTGGAGTGGGGTGCCATTGCCTTCTCCAGAGTCACACAGCTAGTAAGTGGATTTAGGTTTTCTGATTTATGTGTCGATTACATCTTGTGTCTTACTATCTCCCTCTGCTTCTTCATTACTCCCATCTGTTTATGCGTCCTCTTATATTTCCACAACCTCAGGTGAATGTTAGCAGCCTCCCATTCCAAGTGTCTGGCTGTTTTCAGTCACAGGGCCCTCCACCCTCACCCCTTCCAGGAGGCAGAGGAAAATACTGCACCTCCAAGCGGTAGACAATTGGATGTTAATCTAGGTTAATCCACTTTCCAAGTGTGTGGCCTTGGACAAATCACAACCTCTCTGAGCCTCAGTTTGTCTTCCATGAAAGGAGGAGGACGTCGTTTCTTTACAGGTCAATGCACAAGACAGAAATCTCTGTGAGGGGAGGAATTCTTGTCTCTTCTGTTCACTGCTGTATCACTAGCACCTGAAACAGTGCATGATACCTGTAGATATTTATTGAGTATGTGTCCAGTGGATGCACGGATGCATGGGATGTCCCTAGCTGAGGGCTTGACTTCACAACAGGAGCTCAATCAAGTCGCCCTTATAACCTTTCTTCTTCCAGCCTGGCTTCTCTCCCTTGCCCTTCCGATGCCACATTCCGGGTCTCGCTGTTGAAGATCAGCTTTCCTGGCTCAGAGCATTCCTCCTGGGAGAGGAACTGGAAGTTCCTCTTAAGTGGCCAGGAGGAGGCAGCAGCGACATCGCGGCCTCACCGGCTGAGGAAGGGCGCTCTAGCCGCGGAGGTTGTGGCGGCCCCGGAAGTGCTCAGCCATCGACACGACCCCGGCGCCCCGGATGGGGAAGGAGGCGGGCGGCCGCCCTTCCCCGGCCGCGCACCCCTAGGAACTCGCGGGCAGGTGGGTTCCGATTGGGAGTCAGTGTTTCCGGGCCTCCTCCGCCATCTCCCGCAGGCCCGATGCGGGTGAAGGGCGGCGGCGGCGGCGGCGGCGGGCGGGGGAGGCCCAGGAGGGGGAGTGGGGCGCCCCCGGGGACACCCCACCCGGCCCTGTCCCCCACCCTTTGGGTGGACGTTGCCCTTTTCGGCGCCTCGGACCCTACCGTGGTTTCCTTGGAAGAAATAAGGTCGGGCAATAAGAATTTTCTTCTCAGTCTTGCTGGATGACCTTGGTATTTTTGACTCTTAGTTTTCCCTTTGTGGAAAGGGGATCATTATCTTCGATCCTCCCGAGTTTCGCCGTTAATGAGTAGGATGATAGCTCTTTAAAGGATGTTAAGCTCAATTAAGGGATTAAGAATCTTGAATCTTTGCTTTTGGTTAAACAAACCATAGAGCTCGTATCTTTCCGTATTGTGAGGTTTACCTTTCCTTATAGACCGGTAACTTGCTTCTTTTCTACTTTTTTTAAGTAACAGATGCCTTTGAGAACCCAATAAAAACTTGGATTCTAGTCCTAGAAATTTGCATAAATCACAGCAACAAATATGCATTAACAGGGAGGGTTTTGAATGGTCTTGGAGATCATCGATAGACCTCAGGGGTGTGTGAACCCCTGAGTTAAGAACTGGTTTAGAGGTACAGGCTTTTGGGCCGAACTTTGGTTTGAATCTGGCTCCACTATTTACCACTGTTTGAATCTCAGCTGTTTTACTAGATACAGTGGGACTGACACTAACTTGCAAGGTTGTGGAGATTAAATGGAAGAAGCTTCAAAGGCTCAGGACATAGTAGGCACTGGATAAGCAACAGCTGAAAAAGAATTACACTGTAAAATCTGAAATGAAGTTTTCATATCTATAGTATAAGATGGTTACCACGTATATTTTGTTCAGGCTTCTAACGAACCAAGTTGATATGATTTTAGCTAAGTCCTACCCTTGACCTTTCATAGATTCATAGTCTCTCTTTTTGTAGGAACTTAGCTGCATTGTCCTGCCTCAGAGAACAAACTCATCTACTGTAGGCCTAGCCTGGGTCGCTGCCTTTGAAAGCAAGGGAAGGTCAATACAATATAAACCACAACTCAGCATGGAATTTCCAGAGAAGTCTTACTTCAAAACTTTATAAAGAACGAGAACCACATGGACTTCTGCAAGGGAGATTGAAGTCGCCTGAGTTTGAGCGAAAGGATAATGTGTGCCCAGCCTGTAGCTAACACCAAAGAGGTCAGGTGGCAGAAGGTCTTGTATGAGCGACAGCCCTTTCCTGATAACTACGTGGATCGGAGGTTCCTTGAAGAGCTCCGGAAAAACATCTATGCCCGGAAATACCAATATTGGGCTGTGGTGTTTGAGTCCAGTGTGGTGATACAGCAGCTGTGCAGTGTCTGTGTCTTTGTGGTTATCTGGTGGTATATGGATGAGGGTCTTCTGGCCCCTCAGTGGCTTTTTGGGACCGGCCTGGCTTCTTCACTGATTGGCTATGTTTTGTTTGATTTCATTGACGGAGGTGAAGGACGGAAGAAGAGTGGGCGGACCCGGTGGGCTGACTTGAAGAGTGCCCTAGTCTTCATTACTTTCACCTATGGCTTTTCGCCGGTGCTGAAGACCCTGACAGAGTCTGTCAGCACTGACACCATCTATGCCATGGCAGTCTTCATGCTGTTAGGTCACCTCATCTTCTTTGACTATGGTGCCAATGCTGCCATTGTATCCAGCACACTGTCCTTGAACATGGCCATCTTTGCTTCTGTCTGCCTTGCCTCCCGCCTGCCCCGATCCCTCCATGCCTTCATCATGGTGACGTTTGCCATCCAGATTTTTGCCCTGTGGCCCATGTTACAGAAGAAACTGAAGGCATGTACACCCCGCAGCTATGTGGGGGTCACGCTGCTCTTTGCATTCTCAGCCTTAGGAGGCCTGCTGTCCATCAGTGCTGTGGGAGCCATACTCTTTGCCCTTCTGCTGATTTCCATCTCATGTCTCTGTCCTTTCTACCTCATTCGCCTGCAGCTTTTTAAAGAAAACATTCATGGGCCTTGGGATGAGGCTGAAATCAAAGAAGATTTGTCCAGGTTCCTCAGCTGAGTTGGGGACCTCCATTCTGTTACTAAGACAAGCTGATAGATCAGCCTTCCAACTAGTAGAAGATTTGAAGGCAGAGTTCATTCTGGAAGTGGCACGCTGATGTGGGTGGGAGATCAGAGATCAAAAGAAAATGTTAACAAAAGGCTTGGGTGGTGAAGGTGATTATCCTTTCTGTTATCGTATAGATGAAAAAGCTTTGTGGGGCCCTCAAATTATTGCCTCTAATTCTTCTCTGTAACAAATGAAGTGGTGTGGTTTCTATTTATTAAAAAAATAACAACACATCAAGCTGTCTCATGATTTTTCTGTAAGCAGAAGGCATACAGTAGGGACATGGAGAGTGAGAATTTGTGTATGTGTGTGCATGTAAAGTCACTTCTCTCGACCTTTCTCAGTATACCAAATGCAGGCTCTGTTATTTATCTACAGCTCAAATGCTAGAACCCTGGATAATATGTCCAGTTTTGTTGCCGAAGATCACAGAATTGATCACTTAACCTTGACTCAGAATTTCCACTTAGTTCTTAATGAAGCCTGTATGCCACTAACTAACTTCAAGGGGAGTATGATGTATCATAATACACAAGCAGAATGTTGGGGGAATTCAAAGAGGCTGGAGGGCAAAGAGAGCTGGAGTAATGAAATGTTTTTTAGAGGAGACAGCACTTGAGCTTTAGTCCTGGAGGGTAGGTTGGGATTTCAGCAAGCAAAAAAATGGTTTGGGAGACAAAGTGGCAAAGGCCTTTAGCCCAGGTCAGCAATACCTGGGCTGAGCAAGTGGAGCTGGCATGCTTCGTGTGACTAATGGCAGCTGGAAAACTGGGAGAGCATACCCTGTCCAAACAAGGTAACCACTACTCTGCATGCCTTGACTGACCAGAATTGGCTCATGATTGTTATATAGTCCACATCAGAAACAAGATAGGGGATAGTGGTGGAATGTAATAAGAGTTGTATAAATTGTTTTTAAATTTACTTTTGATAATTGCTTTACAATATTGTGTTGGTTTCTGCCAAACATCAAGTAAAAAAAATTTTTTTTTAATGTCTTAATATATTTTCCTTATCTGAATGGGTTTCTGATGATCAACTTGAGGGAACTCACATAGCAACTGCATCGTGTTGGTGAGCAGAAAGTTCCACAGATTTGAATCACTCTGAAGAATACTTCCTCAGTGGGGTGAATTGACGTGCCTGTGCTGTCATGTTCAGCTGTCATACTGTCTAATATTTGGAATTACCCAAGGCCTGATCCTGTTCAGTCTTGTGGCTGTAGTTCAGAGGGGAGGTGGCAGGGGATGGGGTGTCGTGGGTTGGCTATTAGGGTACAGGGTGGGGCAGCAGATTCAATTCAGATAGAAAAGAGGTATCTGTGGGTAGAAGGATGAGTATATGTCCAGGCGCACAGGGCTTGATACCTCTTGGCAGTGGAGGGGAGTGCAGAATAGATGGGCTGCGGGCAGAGAAGTTGAGGTCTGAGAGTGGTGAGTACGTTGAATTATTGGATCTTGGAGTCAATGGCAAGTGAAGGAGCTTTTGGAAAGGAATATAGGCTTCCCACCTGAGGTGAGAGGGAGATGCAAGGGGGAGGGGACATATGTCCATCTACGGCTGATTAATGCTGATGTGTGGTAGAAACCAACACGATGTTGTAAAGCAGTTATCTTCCAATGAAAATAAGTTTTTTGTTTAAAAAAAAAAGGGATCTAGGATTCACACCTAACACTTCATGGTGTGTGAAATTCTAATAGCATTGTTCATGCTGAATTACAGAGGCTGAGCATGGGGAGCATTTGTGGCAATAGTGAAAAATGAGAGTCTAGACTAAGGGTGGTGACAGTGGGCAAAGGAGGTGAGGGTTCTGACGAGAGATTTTTAGAACTTGGTGAATTCATGTTGGAAGGTAGAAGGGGAAGAGGATGACTGGGAGGGCTTCCGCCTTGAGTGGATGTTTGTGTTTCTAATAACTATACCATAAGAAAACAGAAGTGAGAACAGGTTTAGAAATAGATAAGAATGGGACATTTTAAGTTCGAGGTGCCTGAGGTGGTACACCCAAGCGAACTGCTTAGTTCCATATGTAGTATCTGGAGGACACTGGCTCAGAATTCTGGGCATTATCGAGGAGGTTATTGAGATATAAACAGTATCCAGCACTTTTGTGTTTGGAATTTTTTGTATAGAGTCGGTGGCCTCACAACCAGGCTATAGTGCAATTAGAAAAGGATCACAGAAGGATAACTGGAATAACCAAAATGGTAGGAATCTGAGGGAAAGGAGGCTGGCCTATGAAACCAGATTAGAGAATAGAACCACCACAGCCTCCAAGAAAGGCTTAAAAGAGATCCAGTCATTGCCTATAAAACTGTTAGTGACGAAAGTGAATGTTCATGCCTTATATAGGAGGGTTTTTGTTGTTTAGTCTCTTAAGTCATGTCCAACTCTTTTGCTACCCTATGGACTGTAGCCCACCAGGCTCCTCTCTGTCCATGGGATTTTCCAGGTGAGAATACTGGAGTGGGTTGCCATTTCCTTCTCCAGGGGATCTTCCTGACCCTGCGTCTCCTGCCATGTCTCTTGTATTGTTAGGTGGATTCTTTGCTACAGAACCACTGGGGGAGCCCTTATAGGAGAGACACCTTTGAACAGAAAATTTAAGACAAAAAATTTTATAAACGTTCTACATGTAAGTCCAAAAAGTTTCACAAGCCAGGGATATAGATGGGATCCAAAAATTTGGGGGGCGGGGAGTGCAAATAAAAAAGCTATAAATGTCTTGTAAGGACATGTTCAGAAATCCCAAGCCCTTAGGCATTGCTACCTGAAGGGTGATGAGCTCATATATGGCAGCTTCTTTGGGCTGCTGCTGGCACAGGGGTGCTGGCCTGCTTAATGACCAACAGGCCCTAATGTGATAATTCCTGAGAAAGTTACTCATCACTTAAGTATGTAGTCTAATCAGCCTTCTAAATTTATACCACACTGAAAGGGTCCAAGTAGGATATTAATGATTTAACTTTCCAGGGAATATTAATTATGGTGTGTGTATGTGGGTGGGTAGTGGGGGGCAGAAGGGAAGAGTAGCATTGGAATAAAAATCCTTGTAATTATCCTCCAATTAAGCCCAACCTGTCAAATATTTATATAAGAAGCTGTACTCCTTTCTCGCAGCTCTGTTTCTTGTTACCGTAAGTTATAAGTAAGGTGGGAGGGTGGCAAGCTAGAGCAAGGGTAGAGGGATGGGAAGGCAGTTTTGCCCATCCTTCCAAAATGGTACCAGGGATTGTAGTCGAGATGGAAGGACCAAGGAGAGGTAGAGCCACAGGGCAGCAGGTGTGCTGGATTTTGTGGTGTGATGCGTGACTGGTATGTAGCTAGAATGCTGTGCGTGGATCTGAGTGTCCCCACACCACAGTGGTTCTCTGTGGCAATCAAACTGGTACCAGTGTTATGCCTGTATGCTGTGCCAGTATAAACTTTTGAGTGTGCTTTTGGGCAGCTGGCTTAAATTACGGATTTAAGAATTCACACAGCATGTTCAAGGAAGTATATAGAGCCCATCACTTAACATCTTTAAACCAAAGGCTCAAAGTCAAAAAACAAAAACAAAAGCAAGCCAGCAGAGGGCACCAGTCACACAGTTTTACAATATTTCAAACTTCGAATGCAGGAAAACAGGCCTGGGACATAGTGCCATCTTGTGGAAGTTATTGATACTCCTTTTTATAATGAAATTCAATGTAAGTCTTGAAATGCATCCAGGGCTAACTGGTAGGCTGTTGCTTTTAATGCTTTATCAAGTCCCTCTTTATCCCTTATTCTCTTCCCCCAATATCTATTTATTAAAACATTTATTGTCCACCTAGGCCCACCTCTATTCACTTCTACCATTCACATTTTATGATGTTTAACCTTAGAAATGTATTCATTCAACAGATACTGAACACTATCTATATGACAGATACCGCTTGTTCTGTCTGCCTGAGATACACCTACATAGGAGTAAAACAGACAAAGTTCCTTGACCTAGTGAAGCATACATTCTAGCAAGAGGAGACATGATAAACATAAGCAGAAGGTAATAAATGCTATTGAGCAAAAAAGGAAAAAGTAGCAATGGAATTCAATAAGGGGGTCTGGGTAGGTCTCACAGAAAAGGTAACATTTAACCAAAGGTTTGGAAGGAAGTGAGGGAATTATCCACGGTCTCAGGGGAAGAGCATTCCAGGCAGAGGGAGGAGCCGCTGCAGAGGCAGAAGGCGGCATGATGTGTTTGGGGAATAGCCAGGAGTGGCCGAAATGAAGTGAATGAGGAGAGCAGAAGAGGAGGCCAGAGAGGGAATGTGGGAGACTAGGCTCATTCTGGATGCTGTGGGGCAAGAGTAGAAGCAGAAAGCATTAGAGGAGGCTCTGATATTAATCCAAGCAGGGGATATGATGGTGCCGCAAACCACAGTGATAGCAGAGGAAGTGGTGGAAAACAGTCACCTTCTGGATATAGTTTGCAAGTACAGTCAAAAGCTTCCTAGTATGTTAGATGGACGGCATGAACACAAGAGAAGAATCATAAATGACTCGAGGTTTTTGGCCTGAGCAAATTGAAAGATGGAGATGGCATCCATTGAGATGGGGGTCCAGGAGATATGGGTAAAGATTCTGGGGAGGAGGGTCAGGAGTTCAGTTTGGGGCATGTAGACATGTATGAAATGTAGACACCCAAGATGAAATGCTGAGTCAGGAGTTGGGGATATGAGTTTGAATTTCAGGAGCGATGTATGGGATGAAGATAGAAATTTAAGGTTTGCTGGTATATAAATGGCATTTAATGCTGTGTGACTGGATGAAATCACTAGGAAGGAATTTCATATAGAAGAGGACTAAGACATCCAAAGTGAAATGTTGGAGAGAAGAATAAACAAAAAGATTTGGAAAGCACAACGACTGAGGCAGGAGGAAGATCCAGAGTTTAGAATCCTGGAAACCAAGTGCAAATGATTCAGGAAGAGGGGATGGTCAACTGTGATTAGATCAAAATCTGAAAAATCAAGAAAGCAAGGACTGAGCACTGATGACTGGATTTATCAAGGAGGAGGTGATTGGTGTCCCTTAATATATATATATTTGTGGAGTGGTGAGAATAGAAACCTATTTGAAGTAAGTTTAAGAGAACAAGAGAAGAGAAATTGGATCAGCAAGTACAGGCAACTCTCTGGAAGTTTTGCATCAAAAGGGAACCAGGAAATAGGACAGAAACTGAAAGGGGAGGTGAGGGCAAAGAAAATGTTTTGTTTTGTTTTTTTAAGATGGGAGAATGTTTGTATATTGATGGAAATGAAACAGTAGAAAGTAATAGTTGATGTGAGAAAGGGGAGAATTAACTGCTGAGGTCATGTTCTTGAGCAAGTGAGCACAGGGGAGGGACTGGCTTCAGGAAGAGAAGAAGAGTTGGTCTCTGGGAACAAGTGGGAAGGCGCGACGTGTAGATACAGATGCAGGTAAGTGGGTAGATGGCTAGTGGACAGATGAGGTGATGGGAATCTGTGGATGTTCTTTTCTGATTGCTTCACTTTTCTCAGGGAAGTAGGAGGCAAAGAATCAGCTGGGATGTGAGAGTGAGGGGAACTGATGGAATGAGGGGATATGAAACAGTTTGTGACACTGGGGGAGTGGATGAACTAGGGATGCTTAGTATAAATGCCCAGCAGTAGTAAGGAAGGGCTCACTTGAGACTGGTAGTCATGAATTTAAAGTGAAGTTGGGTGTGTGTGTGTGTGTGTTTTGCTGACCTTGTATAGCTACATGAGTGCAAACTAGAGCAGATGGGGAGTTGAATTTACCCAGGATGGTGATTAATCAGACTGAGAGAAGGGCAAGGGAGAATAGTAATTATACATGGGCATGATTATAATGATTGGCCATGGAATTTAAATTGAGTAAGAAGGAGAATGAACCTCAAGAAGGGTGAAAAATGGAGATGAAGGACAGGGCAAAGTTCTATGGATTGGAAGTTCAAGGGGTCTGAAAGCCAGGAAGTAAAGGCTGAAGAAAAGATAAAGACAAGGTTGTGACTTTGGAAGTGAATAGCTGAGGTGGGGGGAGGGCAACGATATTGGAGAAGTGAAGTCCAAGGAAATGAGAAGTGAGATGGAAGTGGGGTGTTGGAAGGTGTACCTACAGGTAGGTGGAAATCTCCAAGAATTAAGACAGGAGAATGACAGTGAAACAGGAGCTAAAATCATCAGGAGATAAAGGAGAAAGAACTGAAGGTTGGTAGATAAATGAACATATGGACCAGAGCCTTGTGGGGCGCTAATGACTAATTTCCTGAGAACCATGCAAACTTCTAACAATGGGGCCATGCCATTTCTAGAGAAAGTTTGATTTTGGGGAAAGTGACCAGGGCTGAAGTGAGAGCCAGGGTTTGATCAAGGTCCTGGGAACCATCAGGACTGAGGAGGGCGGCTCCTCGGACCACTGACAGGGCTCTGGCTAGCTTAGCTGCAGCCAGAGGTGGAGGAAAAATGGCTGAGGTTCTGTAGGAATGAGCTAGCTTACCAGCCCACTGCTTTTGGCTTAGGGTTTTACAGCTCACAGGTGCAATTAACTTTGGCTCATTTACTTAGGGAACAATAGCAATCACCAGCCAAATCAAAAAGCCCTTTTCTTCCCAGATCTGTTACTGTGATTAACAGGAAGACTCCCCAGAGATAAGGGAGGCTCTGCTTCCCCACAGGCCAACATCTGCTGGGCGCCAGGGGCCTAGCAACACCATGGTACAGGTGCCATCTCGCCCGTAGTATGATACAGGGGTAAGAGTGCCCGAGGAAGAGCCTTAGAAAGGCATGGCCTTTTCTGTCATCATCCAGCAGCGGTTGGCACCTGGGTTTCAGGATCAGCCTGAGTGAGGTCTTGTGCCCTAACAGACTAGCTCTCCAGTCCCTTGACTGTACTTTTGCAGGGGTGGTGGAGCACATTTACCAGAGCTGAGGTCGAGGGGTACTGTCCCCTCAGGCCCCGAAAAGCTAGCTTTCCCCAGCTAAGGGGGCTGCTTCTGCTTTTCCCAGCTCACTTACAGGACGGCCCCGGGGCCTTTTGCAGAGCCCAAGAACACTTGGACTCTGGTCAGTGAGAATACTGCGGGTCTCCTGCTCTTTATAAGCTGCAAAATAAACAGATCTTTAGGCCCCAGGCAGCTTTTGTGTTTGAGGCTGAATATGTTTCTGTCTTTAAAAGAGAAAAAAGCAGCAGGAGGAAGAACAGTCTCCTTGGCACTAACTTCTCTTTGCTGCCTCTAGAATACAGTCACAGAGAGGAGGATGAAAAGTGAGCCCTTAAGAATCTGAAAGACTTGTTTTTCCATTGGGTTATACGGAGCTTCAAAAATATCCTTTGTTAGCAGCTGTTTTGAGAGGGAGGACCCACTTCAGTGTTACGCTCTTGAGGATCGTAAGTCTCTTTGGACCCTGGGGCTTGCTAAGACTGTCTTTACTGTGTGCCCGCTCAAGAGGATCACGGAAGATGTGAACTGTGGTGAGATCAGGACCTGATAAGGAGTACTGTAAAATGTGATTTGATTAAAAAAAAGCATGAGAGTAGCAGTTTATAGCGTTGACTCATCCAACAACCTACCACCTGATCCAATCTTAAATGTTGACAGTACTGTGATCTGATAGT
Organism: Bos indicus x Bos taurus; assembly: GCF_003369695.1. Classification (NCBI taxonomy): domain Eukaryota; kingdom Metazoa; phylum Chordata; class Mammalia; order Artiodactyla; family Bovidae; genus Bos; species Bos indicus x Bos taurus. Next base: position 39,251,919 of record NC_040091.1, on the reverse strand, counting down.
AATTTATAGTATTAAAAAAATCAAAAATCAAAATACAGATGTATATTCAAATGGACTTACTTACAAAACAAAAAAAGAGGCTCAAAGACTTAGAGAATGAACTTATTGGGGGAAAAGGACAGGAGGAAGGGATAATTAAGGAGTTTGGGTTGGAGATGTACATACTGCTATATTTAAAACAGATAGCCAACAAGGACCTACCGTCTAGCACAAGGAACTCTGCTCAATGTTACGTGGTAGCCTGGATGGGACGGAAGTTTGGGGGAGAATGGATACAGGTATATGCATGACCGAGTCCCTGTGCTAGTTACCTGAAACTCACAACATTTGTGAATTGGTTATACCCCAATACAAAATAAAAAGTTTTTTTTAAAAAACAGGTGTATATTATGGTAATGAAGGCAGCTAGTGTGTCCATTTAAATGAGGAACATACAGGGGTGTGGTGGCATTTGAGCTCCATCTGATTTATTCAGATATAGATTCTATAGGATTATAAAGGGCAATAGAGGTTTTCTTCTTTTTTAGCTATCTTTTCTCTCTGTGGATGAGGTTCATGTCTTTGAAATGGATTCACAGTTGCAAAGATTTATTTCAGAATCTTATGGAACTGGACTAAAGATTCCAATATCAATTTTCTGAGTTTAAAAAAAATTATACTTAGTGCTGAGTTATAAAACAGATGTTGTCAAGTACAGTATTTTTCAAACTCAGGGATGAAGGGGACTGAAAGGTCCAAGCTCCAAACCCACTGAAGGTGTCCATGTTTGTATGTGAACAGCTGAGGTTATCTCCTTATCTCCTCTTGGCTCTCAACTTTGAGGATGTTTGCTGAAAAATGCTTCAATGTACATGTGGCTCCCAAGGCTTACAGACATATATTACCAGTGGAAATCTCTAAGGAGAGTATGGCAAGTTTTGTGTTTTTTTTTTTCTTTTCCCTACCTTTAGTTCTCTTTTCTCCATCTCTTGCGTGGTCTGCGAGTTTCTAGCTAGAGGCTGGAGGACTCTCACTCCTCTCACTGCGTCCAGTGGAAGACCAATGCAGGACACCTTCTGAATCTAAAGCCTTCTTGTTAGAAGCCAAAGCAAAGTTAACAACAGACTGCTTCAGTTTCAATCCCACTATGTCTTTCTCAACCCACACTTAACATGATTTAGAGTCTATTATACTATTCCATGAGAAATGAAAAGTTTGGTTTCTGATTGGCTGAAATGAGTTCTGTTATTTTTTTGTCAGAGGTCAAAATCACCACATTCTAGAATGCTGGCAGGCTTTGGGTCAAGTGGATAATCTGATTCTAGGACTCAAATAGTTGCTTTAGCATGGAAGTCAGTAACAGTTCTCCCTGGAAAAAAGTCCAAAAGTTTTTCCTGTCATAGCTTATATTAGAATTTCTTATTTCCCTATTTTGTCCGCTACTTTTATCCTATTAATGTATCTGATATTCCCAGTAACTAGGACATTCTTATAAATTCAAGGAATGTTTGATATATAAAGGGATGGGAATACTTAAGAATATGTATTAAAAATATAATAGTTTATTTCTCCCAAAGATCCTGATTCAACTCTGAAGAACTGTACTTCTTCAGCTCTCTATCCAATATTGAGGGGTGAGGAGGGAGGGAGAGCTGAGCAAGGGTATACTATAAAACACAGAAATGGTAGGAACAATAAAGAAATATGAACAAACCTCTGAATAGTTTAATTTTACTCCAGGCTTCTTCCCACCCCCACCACCCCATCCCGTCAGTCCCCTTTCTTCTCACCAGTCTAATGTGAGGATGGGGCCATACCTGTTGGTTGAAGAGATGGATTAGGATTGCCACGGAATCATTTCATTCAACTACGACTTCAGCTTTATGTTCTCATGGTCATCAGATCAATCTAAGTTTTAAACATCTAAATGGTATAACATTGCACATAGAAACAAGTTCAAATTTCAGAGGGTGGAAAAATACCAAACACTTAAAAAAAGAAATGAATTGAGGTTTTCCTTCCTGTTGACAACCTCTGTTTGTATTTGGGGAGGTGGTATGATATAACCCAGGAACTCTGGGTCTGTTGGGATGAGAATGCTATCAAATGAGAATGTTACACGATAAGAATACTGATTTAAAAAGTTAAAATGTCTAGACTGAAGGTGAAAGGAAGGGCAACAGACTGCAAGCTGTGTGGTAGTCTGCATCAGTTCAGTCACTTGGAGGTAAAGTTGAGCTTTGGTTGACCCTCTGCTTTGGTGTCTTTGAATTTCCTTAGTCACCAGCGCTTCTAACTCTCAGTCACTGGACCTGTGATGCAAATACACAGTGATGTATTAACATGCAAGATGAAAATTTTCACCTGAGAGATAAGCTGGTTTTGCATTTTGGGGAGGAGCATGTAGTGCTTGAAAAAGATTTTTATGGCCCAGAGAAAGGACATTGGTAGTGAGGGTCCTCGTTGCTGTACCGAGGTGGTTCTTGCCCACATCTGAGCTGCCTCTCCTTGCCAGTGCTTGTCTAGGTCAGCCAGGAAGTGAGTGGAACACCGAGTCCTGATCAACAGTGTTTTACTTTCCCATCCTGTAGTTTCTTTCTTCATGTGCTAAAGCAAGGCACATGGAGAAGTGATCCAAGAGGAGATCCTTTAAAACTCGAACATAGACCAAATAAATATTCAAAAGGAAAACTCTGAATTAAATCTCAAGCCTTTAGTGGAAGGCTTCAGATCACATATTTGGCAGGATAAACTATGTTACCTTAACAACTTATTGACCACAGACATATTAATTCATCTTTTGTTACACAAGCATTATTGTCCTGAGTATTTCAACAGTCATTTATATAACAAATCACCAGCCACAGACATTAGTTTCTACAAAAATCTCCTGGTCAATAGTGTGTTAATAATAATCATTTTATTTGGGTAAGTCTTTGGGATTAGTTTTTAATGATAGCTTAAAATTTCAGAGTTGAAATTATCATTTGAGGATTAAGGTATAAAAAAAGTTCTCTTCCTGAAAACTCATAAAGATTTTGTTCTTCCAGTACTTTACTGACATCATTAGTAATCTTCTCAATGTGGCAACATTTCTTTGCCTTGTACTTTTACTCGAATGATGTGTTTTTTCCCCTGAACTTGCCAAATAGAATATATGAGGTTTACATGTTTCAGACCAAAAATTTCTCCCATAATCTAACATAATCTTATGTACTTTATCACCTAAAAAACAATGAAAATAGGAAAAAATGTCTTCATTTTTTCAGTTCAGTTCAGTTCAGTTGCTTCAGTTCAGTCCAGTCGCTCAGTTGTGTCTGACTCTTTGTGACCCCATGAATCGCAGCATGGTCCATCACCAGCTCCAGGAGCTTGCTCAAACTCATGTCCATTGAGTCGGTGATGCCATCCAACCATCTCATCCTCTGTTGTCCCCTTTTCCTCCTCCAAAATGTCTTAGTGCAAAATGTCACTGGGAGATTCCTGGGAGCAGACTGAATTTATTCGGTTCTCTGTGTCTTTTCTAGACACCCAGGATTTTTGCTTCATCTTTCACTCTTCTATTGGACAGACATTTCAACTGAAGATCGATTACTATTGTCCACCAAATATCATCCTAAATCACAATGCTTTAAGAACTTAAAATCAGTCATTTTCAATTGAAGCTCCTTTGCAGGTCAAATTATGTATTTTTCACCATACCTGGTTTTAGTTGAAACAAACTCCTATTTTAACTTGGATCTTCTTTAGAAAAAGAAACAGAACACATTTCATTTTTTATATAGAATAAACTTTGTTTTTATTATAGACATGGATCAAAAATAGAAGTTTTTCTGTACATATGACATACAGTGCAAATGAAAGGCTTTTAAATACCACAGACAGACATGTTGTTGGACACAAAAGGAGATGAATGATGGGGGTTAGGATGGTCGTCCAGGAACTGCAGGAGGGGGTCGCCTAGTGAAAACAAAACAAAATAATAAAAAGAAAAACACAGATGCGGAGGAAGAAAACAATGTTTAAACCAGAAAACAAATCCAAATAAGAGCATGCAAAAATAATCCCACAAAAATCAAATTTAAATCAGACAAAAAACATGCAGACATGCAAGGGAAATGAGAGATCACGTGGCATAGTAAGCAGCTCCTGGGATGTTTCCTGGCTACCAGTCATGTGCTAGGTATGAGACATTTGAGCCTACTCCAAACCCATATTATTTTGTACCATGGAATGATATTCATGCAATCATATTCAGGAAAACTGGAAATAGTACCAGAGCCACATACCTTTATAACTTGAGTATTTGTTTCCCAACCCTGATTTTGTGACATTCAGTTATTTTCAAAGATTTCAATAAATGTTGTGAAATCTCCATAGGGGGAGAGGGAGTTGATAGAGCAGTATGACAGGGGAAATTTTTTTTAAGCTGAGGGACAGTAGAAGGCAGCGAGAGATCAGATGAGCAATGTAATCACAAGGTGGAAAATATCAGGGGTCAATCTTGGAGAAAAGGGTTGGTAAATGAGAATTTCCTGCAGGTGAAAATCCTGATGTGATAGCCTTTCTAGGCCCAGGCAAACTTGGAGGCTACATCTGGTTCATGGTGACGTGAGGATTTTGTAAAATTTCTCTTTGACTCTGAGTTAGGTGCAACTGAAGCTCTGATTTATTCTGAACTGGGTCCAGGGTAAGTGAAATTTGGTTTGCTGGCTCTTTCTCTGTATCCCTAGCCTGGCTTGCATCTTGTCAGGTTCACTGGTTGTGAAAGAAGGGTCCAGAGAAGTGGTTAGTTTTGACGTCAGCCTCTGGATGATGGGCTGGTAGAGAAGATGCAGTAAAGGCTACACAGCAAGGCGCAGCTCTGTAAGTAGGACAACAGCAGGCCAGGAAGCTTTCCCATGGGTTTCCTGCAAAAGTCTATGTTTAATTTCCTCCTTCTAACTCAACTGGTAATGAGCTCAACATTACAGCAAGCCATACAACTGCGAGGTTAGTTCAGTACCCCGCTCCCTGTGGGACTTCTTTTTGGCTACTCGTCCAGGTGTTCAACAACATACTCACTTCCATCTTACTTCTGTAACACTTCAGTGAGTGGAGCAAGGAGGTCTACAAAAAAACAAAAACAAAAACAAACTTCTTTTTCATCTTCTATAAAATGTTAATGCAGCCAAGCTGAAGGGGGTATTTCTTAGCAACAGTGAAAAATGATCTTACCTTTCCTAAAGTCCAAGACCAATTTTTCTTTGGTCCAATTTAAGCTGGCTGCACTTAAGGAGGCCTCCCATCCATTTATATGATGAAGAACTTATTATGGGTCCCTAACCTTTCAACTGTGGGGGGTCTGCAAGCCTTTAGCTTTAGAGATCCAGGTAATGGGTATCCCTAGTGTTTTTGTGAAGAAAGTGTAATTAAATTCCTGTCAGGCTTGGTGAGATTTATCACCTGCCCAGCAAACAGAAACTATTTTTGAGTTCTGAAGGGGCTTTAGAACACTTTAATGACCTCAGCAGGGTGGGGAGGTGAGCCATTAAACTGAACAGCAAGTCCACAGTGCTGAAGGGACATTTTGTCAGCATATGCCAAAGCGCCTTCCTGTTTGAGTTTGGTGTTCTAGTCCAGAAACAGGGTCAGAAGCTTTATGTCTTGGAATATATTTCATGAACAGCTAGAATGTTTGCTTCAACCACCGGAGAAATGTGTATACATTTATCCCCTTAGCTCTTTTCTTTCCTCTTCACTCATCCTGTATCTAACTTTCTACTTGTTGCCAAAAACACATCCTTGGTGATGACACCATACATTGGCTCAGAGCTACTTCTATTATGGATCTTGGCAATTTTTTTTTTTTTACTTTTTCCAGAATTTTCTATATCAGGGATTTCCAACCTCTGGGGATATAATGACTGATGATCTGAGACTGAGCTGAAGTAATAATAATTAGAAATAAAGTGCACAATAAATGTAATGCATTTGAATCATCCTGAAATCATCCCCACCCCCTGAACCTCTGCCCTGGTCAGTGGAAAAACTGTCTTCCACGAAACCCATCCCTGGAGCCAAAAAGGCTGAGGACTGCTGCTCTGTGTTACTTAACACAATGCTGAAATGCTTGAAGGCATTTGCTGAAAATACTGGGGCTTTTTATATGAAGGGCAACAAAGGAACTTTCTATTGTTGCCACTTCTAACAGTTGAAACTTGAAGTATTGAGTTTGGACTACTGAGTGGGGATACTGAGTTGCTAGCACTTTTGAAAGCTCATCATGCCAGCATTCACTGTACAAGCAAATTCTCCCTAGTCAAGATGATCATTTCAGGTTATACCTCCTTAAGTTTTCTGAAAATAACTTCAGAGAATCGTTTGGCCAAAACAGGAAGTAGAGGGGCAGGAAAACCTGTGTGTGGAACATGGGCATAATTCATATATACATAAAAGACCCCATTATTCCTAAGAATGATGAATTACCCACATTCTCTTGGATCTGCCTCAATGCTGCAATCTGTTCTTATGGTGACATTCCTCTGGCAAGAGCCCTGGAAAGGCCTTCCTTATAACTTTGTTCTCTTCTGTTACAATCTCACAAAACATGCTCTGCTTGTTTCCTTTGCCCATCACTTAGATAACTTCACATCCCTGAGAAGTGGGTGAGCCTGACGGCTTGGGAAAGTGAGACAAGAAAGGCAGTAAGAACAGGTGTTCTCAATGTTTCTCTGATGATCTCCACTTTTAAGTCAACTTTGATCTCTCCCTTCACAAGCATTAGGGGTAATGTAATTAATTCAAAGGAGTGGAAAAATTGTCTTCCAGGAAACCAATCCCTGGAACCAAAAAGGCTGTGGACTGCTGCTCTATGTTACTTAACCCAATGCTGAAATGCTTGAAGGCATTTGCTGAAAATACTGGGACTCGGCTCAGTATACCTTTCTCAGGTAATTACATGACTCCCAGTGTATTCTTGTGAAGGGAGAGATCTAAGTTGACTTAAAAGTGGAGATCATCAGAGAAGCATTGAGAAGAAGGCCTGTTCTTATTGCCTTTCTTGTTTCACTTTCCCAAGCCTTCAGTATTTTCTCTCACTTTGGAGTGAGAGAGTCAAAGTCATATTGAAAACGTTCTGAGTTCTCCACAAGGCTCCCTAGGACTCATGGCATGTCTGTCGCTATCTGCTTTCAGGTCTCCTGCTCCTATGTGACCTACCTGGTTGGGTCTCAGACCCCACTGTGACAAAGCACCAGAATACCAGGAGGATGGTCCTAAATTGGGATCTCTGGTTACGATGACATTTTACCACCCAACTTTGTGTTAGTGATGGTCTGTACTGGGATAATCTCACTCAATGCATTTGCCTGAGGCGAAGAGCTGACTCATTTGAGAAGACCCTGATGATGGGAAAGATTGAGGGCAGGAGGAGAAGGGGACGGCAGAGGATGAGATGGTTGGATGGCATCACGGACTCAATGGACATGGGTTTGGGTAGACTCTGGCATTTGGTGATGGATACAGAGGCCTGGTGTGCTGCGGTTCATGGGGTTGCAAAGAGTCGGACACAACTGAGCGACTGAACTGAACTGAACCTGGCCTAAAGCCACTAAAACAGTGCTTCCTAAGGCATGTACCTCAGAACACTAGTCCTGTAGTATAGTTCATAGATGCTCTATGAACAAAGCATTGATGTTAAAATAAATGTGAGAAACATGGAGACACTAGCCCTGTAATCTGATATGAGAGCTTCTGTAGAGTCTTCTAGTAAATAAACCTTTAATTTTTAGTCATCTTTTCCCAAGTATATTTAATCGAGAGGGTCTTGGTGTATGAATGTGTAAAACATTAAAATCTCATGGAGTGGACTTTGGGAAACTCCAATTAAAGTTGTAGTTTTAGCCAACATCTCTTGCATGCACTAAGTATCAGGCTGCCTCAGTGTGAAAGAACTCCAAGAAATGGTCTTAAAAGGGGCAATGTCAGGTGTGTGATGAAATGAGTACTTCTCAGGATTAGATTTAAAGATTCCAGCAGAAAAACAAGAATCTTGAAAACTAATTGGGCAGATATTTACATTGATGTCAGAACTATTTTAAAAATACAAATGGAAATCTGCCAAACAGTTACAATAAGGTCCTTCGGTTTGGGTATTTCTGTCAGGAACAATTCTGAATAAGAATCATGCAGTAAGGCTTGCACAACACAAGGGCACAGCAGGATTCACATCCTGACTCTCTCTTCCATTAAGAGGCTTCCTCTGAAGACACTAATGGATCCTCTCACAGAACATGTATAGACATGAGAAAGAAATTACAACAGGAAAGTGTGAATTAACCCAACAGTCTTTCCAATTCATCTTTCCACAAGGAGTCTATCCTAAATACAAAGGGAAAGTAAATCAAAATTTCTCCCCTCCCATTCCCTTCTTACAAAGAGTCTTTCTCTATTCTCTGGAAATTCAGCTGGGATAAGGACATGTGTAACTACTGAACACTCTTCCATTTTCTTACTACCGGGGAAATGAAAAGTGGTAACTTCTCCCATCAACACACCATGAGTAAACAATGGAGGTCAACTGTTGAGTCAGAAGCTCAATTACTTTCTGTAAGAAATGCCTTCTGTAGACCTAGATTTTCAGAATCACTTCCTTTTCAATAGCTAAGTGTCGCGGTGCTTCCTGGCAAGTGTCACTTTGCACGCTCCAGCAGCCGAAGGTTTGTGTCCTTCTTTAACTTAGTAAAACAATGACTTCAAGTCAGTAAAAATGTTTCCCACTCTCCTGCCTTTGATTTGTTCAACTTGCTCCCTTTAAAAATCTCATTCTTCCCCAAATTAATGACACTAATGTCAAATGCTATCATTCTCCATACTGGTAATTCTGGGACAATTGGATTAAAAAGAGTTCTAAGTATTTACAAGTCAGATCTTACCGATAAGCAAAGACATGACTCAAATATATACAAGAATGAGGAAGAGGGAGTCCTTCAAATGTTATCATTTATTTCAGGTTCAGTAGTACAGCTTCACATTTTCACAACAGGTACACATGACCTTCTAGAATGATACAGGATTTAAAGGAAGTTGCTTCAAAATGTCCATTCACAGAGTCCATCCATATATATCAGCATTAAGAAATCCTGAAAAATGCTTTTTCAGGATTCTGACAGTGGAAAGTATTCTGGCTCAAATAAAGAATTGACATAAAAGGCAAGATTTTGCTTCTGTACACTCCTTCTTAATATAAAAAAGCAAAAAAAAACAAGTTTGATTTTGAAAAGGGAGAGAAAAGAAACATAGGTAAGCAAAACAAAGGCTATACATATGAAATTAAACAAATCAAGTAATGGTGGAATTTCTGATTGGGAAGGATCATTTTTATCAAATTGACAATAGACAATGCAAGAGATTAGACAGAATAATTTTACAGTAATTTAAAAAACATTACATTAAGAAATCAGAGGGTAAAAATAAAAAAAGAAATGAAGCCTTGAGCTGAGCCATGTGTAAAACCTCAGACCACAGAGGTGAGTGTGTGTGTGTGTGTGTGTGTGTGTGTGTGTGTGAAAGTCGCTCAGTCATGTCTGACTCTTTGCGACCCCATGGACTGAAGCCTGCCAGATTTCTCTGTCCATGGAATTCTCCAGGCAAGAATACTGGAGTGGGTTGCCATTCCCTTCTCCAGGGGATCTTCCCAACCCAGGTCTCCCATATTGCTGTCGGGTTCTTTACTGTCTGAGCCACCAGGGAAGCCCAGACAGGTGAGAAGTCTCACCAACATACCAGTATGAACAGGTCTTAAGACAAACAGGAGATTCTTCCTTGAGTTCCCTGTCTTTTGTTCTCATATATACCAACATTCTTACACATATATACAGATAGCAATGCATATACAACATATGCTTCAAAATCTTAAAATTTCACAATACAGAACACCACATAATGTTAAACATACCAACTAGACAGGATGACTGAAGATTATCTAAAAGACACACTTGAGCTTTTGAGAAAGGAATGAGCGATCTAGTGAACCAATAACTGTTTCTTGGAAACTATCAACAGCCTCATTCACATTAAACTCTGAGTTCATAGCTTTCAGCCCTCTTGGTGAAACAATATAAAACTCATGGCTTGAGTCTCAAATATTATCTTCTTTCATCGAGTTCCATAGTTCAAAGACCTACTATTTAAGCTTTATTCTCAACGTTAAGGAGATTCCTGTCAATTTCAAATAATTATACTGTCCGACAAATGAAAAACGTCTACCTGAAAAAGTGAATGGATGACTTGCCTTTGAGGTATTACATAACTTCTTCCCTGCATTTTAAGCAATTTACTCAGAAAAATCCACTACTTGTATTATTATACTGCTAGATCCCTCTAAAATTTTGACATTTACAATAGAGATAAAGATGACTATATAGACCAACTTAGCTTTAAAAGATTCAGCTCAGCAATCTAAGAATAATTTTTATAACTCTATCAGCGATCTTAAAGGTAGGTTTACAGATCTTACACTTACTATGAGCTAGCTATATTGGCAAAGATAATTTCTTCTTTAAGAGCAATGTTGTGAATTTAGATGTAAATGTCTGTAAATTATTATTATTTTTTTTGCCTGCAGATGTTATTCTACCATGTTGTCATGGAAATTCTGAGCCTTGTGCCTCTCAGAATGAATACAATACAAAAAAATTTTGTACATCTCATGTATGTTTGGGAAATGAACCACTATTATCACGTATTATGGCAGATACTCTAAGGCTAACTCCTGTATTAGCATAGTTTAAAAAATAATTCATACTCACACATACAAAGCACATGTATACATATTTACACCCATACATATACATATATACACGATACACATACAATCACATTCATGCTCGTGGCATTTTAACAAGTAATTTTAAACCTACTTGCCCAAAAGGGCACAAAATACATGTACTTACACAAATTTACTATGTATATACTATACACATAGTCTGTATAGAGACACATGCATAGAAAGTATGTGTGTACACAGAAACATCAACATTTGTCACATACTGGTATTAGGTCCCATTTCATACTTGAGAATTATGGCTACAGTCTATACTAAAAAGTCATAAAATGAATATATATGACTACTCTTTAATTCTAAAGTCAGAAGGCTTATAGTTATATCACAGGAACTTGGTTTTATTATCATGTTTTGGAACAATGTTATTATCTGAACAAGTAGGCAATTTGCTAATTAAACAGACCCTACTGCTCTTCTATGTTACAGACTACAGCTAGAAGCAATATTCAAGGAGTCATTTTGGTAGATGACATCTGAAAATGTAATATATCTGTTCTAAATCAATACTATTTCAATCATCTGTCCACAACTGAGTTGATGGCAGGTCCAATTAGTCAATAAGCATGCAAGATTTAGCATGTGACAATAAAATAGATTGACCCATCAAATAAACACACAGTTTATTTTTCAAAATCCTAAAATCACTGTATGTTTTATTATACTAGACATGATGGAGCTGCATCTGTTGTTCAGGCAACATTGGAGGAATCAGGGGGCAGTTACACGAAAGACCTGAAGCGTATGGGGAATACTTAGAAAGCTCAGTAAGTGACATTCCCATCTAAAGACCTGATATGAACGCTGTCCTCTAAACTCTGCACATCCTAGAGCTTGTGACTTCACTTAAATTGACATCTCCTTTTAACAGGATGCAAACCCTTTGGGAAATGGGATTAATACTGATCACATGACACAGTACTGCAGTAAAGTGAAAATATTTTCCAACATGATGCTGAAATTCCAGGAGAGAGGCTGGGTTCTATTAGAAATAGCTTAGAAGTAAAATAAAACAAAAAGGCACACACAAGATGAGACAGCTGAGACAAGGAAACTGTGGGGTTATAAACCCAGAGCAAAAGCCAAAGGTGACAAATGCCACTGTTTATGACTGCATAAAACCAGTGCAAAGAAACTTGGAAAACAAATCTCCAATTTTCTTTGACATGGTTTGTGCTGATCTAAGAACACACCAGTGGTTATCCACAATATTTTCCTTTAACCAAAGGAAACTTTTGAAATATAGAAAAACGTAAAACCACATATAGCACAAAGCCAAACCCTGAAGTATATAATCCATTAGATGCCTATTTTAGAGAATTCAAAGGAAGAAGCAAAGGGAATCCTAAAAAGAGGAAATTTTCTGAAAAGATCTCACTGTAGACTATTCCTTTTACTTAACATATTTCCACTCAGCTGCAATGCTGTTTTAAAAATACGGTATGTATCTTGTACCTCTGTTCCATTCACAAAGAGTTAACATTTTTCCAGGAGAAAACATAAGATATGAGAAGATTTAGGGTGGCGATTTAGGGTGTAGTTCTTTATACAATCACTTGTAATTTAAAAGTTGAAGGGCTCTTTTTGTAAATCTTGTATTCTCTGGTTTTTGCCTGAGTGGCCTAGTTTTAACCCTTTAGAATAAGTTCAAAACAACACCATTCAACTTGGCAAGTTCTCTTTTTAATAACGGTTAAACGTTTTTACTTCATACTTTACGGGTATCTGCTTTGGGTATAAACTACACAGGAAATTAAAGTTAAGGTAATGTACAAATCATGTTTGCTGCTTTCAAAGGGAGACATTTCAGTTGGCTAACCTGATTTACTTCTGCAGAACATGAAATGGTGTCATGGGACACAAATAGGCAGTGAATATTTGGTCTGCTGTCTGGGGACAGTTAGCAGACAAAATTCCAGTTGGCTTCTGGCCATTTCCTACATGCTAATCATCTACTCCTAGGTAGTCCAAAAGTCCGCCTCGAGACTGAACTATTAACCCCCAGGCTAAGCTGCACTTGTAAATTTTAGAAATGTTAGAATTTGCCGATTTGCTTTAAATCTCGATGTCTTAACTATTTTCTGGAAGGACCTGGAAAGAGACCCTCAAGTTGTTTGACTGCAGGAGAATGAGCTCCGCTCTTAACCCGGGGCATCTTTTTTTTCCATGCCAGGTCCCATTTTTTAAATATGGCTATCCTATAATAAGGCTCAGGATTTATTAAGGAAACCTAGAATGGATAAAAAGTTACATTAACCTGTTTCAAAGGTAGGCTAAATTTTTGCATTAGGGAATTACATATTAGCATGGAAAGAGAGACATATTTTTGCTCTAACTAAATAAATCAAATGGAATTAGTGTCAAAGTGTAGTCAGTCATGCCTAAAATCAGATCAATATAAAAAATTAAATATTTTCTATGCTAGCCTTCACTGTAATCTGAGGAGGTAAATACATAAGTGAATAAAGAAATTACATTTGTCCAGACACTTCTTGAGATGTGATATTTTACTTCTTCCTTAAACTCTGAAACTAACTAGCCAAATTTACTGACTGACTACCAAAAAGCAAGCTTTGATTCACTGTTGAATATGCTTCTAGCACGAAGCAAAAACACACTGGCATGAGAAGCCTTCTAGAGCAAGCAATGCATTAACTTTTCCTTTGCAAACAACTTTGTGCTTCTGGAAAAGTTTTATTTTTAAGGAATCTTAATTTTAAAAATTACTCCCTATCAGTTTTATGAAATAAAGAGGAAGGAGAGAGGCTCTAAACAGGTAATCCTGGAGTAGGCAGAAACATTTATAATAGACAATATAATTTTCATCAGTCAAAACAGAATGCAGGAAAATAAGTATATCATTTAGGTCTAAGCCCACTATCTCTTATCTCTTAAAAATTACACTGAATGGGCTCTCTGGTAGGTAATGTGGGAAACCTGTCAAAGCAATTTCAAATATATGCCAGGGTAGGCCAATGGTCCACAAAGCAGAGGGCGGCTATACAACCTACTTTGGTTGATACAACATACAAAACCTTAAAGAGTCAGCAGTTTTCAACAGTCAAACCCCAAAAGTTTGACATACCATGAGCAATGAAGGTGAGTGATGAATGCATTAGTCAAACTGGTTACTTGCCTACTGATGTCCATACATGCGACTACTCATGATTTACTGCAACAGTTACCAAATATTTTGCTTTCGTAAAATTCATTAGTGATTAACTGCCATGCCAGACACTTCGTTTAGTCTAACAGGGAGGATTCTAGTGGACGGATTATAGTGGGACGAGTTGGTGATGGGGGTGGTCTCCGGCTAGAAAGAGAGAAAAAGAAAGGTAAAGAAACAAGTAGAGTAACTACTAGAAGGTTATCCCGAAGATACTGAGAAAGAGCCATCCCGCACATGCTCATGCACAAACAGGCTAGCAGGAATGGTTGCCATCTGGAATAACTTAATACTGTCACTTTTCACTCACCCAGCATTTTTTAATGAAAATGAGATATTTTTCATATGCAAATCTTTCTAAAAACTGAAGTCCTCCCTCCCAATACTAATAAAAATATTAAATCATTTAAAAGCCATCTGAAAAAAAAAATAAAAGCCATCAGAAATACACTGCATATTTCTCAGCCAGTAGAGTATGCCCACTTCAGCAACTAGTAAGGTATTTAGGCCTCAGAGACTAAAGGGGTTTGAATTTTTCTTCCCTTTATGTAATGTTCTTCCTCTTTTTTTCCCCCTGTCAGGATGTTAATTATCACTTCTCATTGCCCTCAGCAGTAGCTTTCTCCAATATATTCTATATTTTACTTCTAATTTACTGGGTACTAGAAAATCAGAAAATCAAGGTTCCTAGAGTTCTCTACAATAAGCATAAACAGGCTCAGGGTGAGTCTCTGAGTAAATTGCATGAGCTCTGGCTTCTATTTTGGGTCCTAAAAGTCTTATTTTTAGTAACAGTATTACTCACTTTCTGATTGGTAATGGTGTTTCTAACAGCTGAGGTTTCTAAATAAACAAACTTCATATAATGAAATATTACTGTATCTGAGAATCTTCAGCTTTATACCAACTAATACTCTTTATTCATTGAACCCATACATTTATCCTAAATGCATTAATCAGCTTTTTATGTGTGTACTTGACTTTACACATCATATCTCAGAGGGTAATGTTTATAGCCAGTAAGATTCAACAAATTCTGCAAATTGAAACTTTTCTTCTTGATAAAACTCTTCCATTTATATTTTTCAGAAAGAGCCCTCCCGCCCCCTTTCTGGAATTACTGTCATGTCATTAAGTTTTCTTCTTTATTGGACACACAAAATTGATCCAATCAAATACTCTTTCTCAGGATGAAGGAGTGAAGTTAGAAAAGCTAAAGAAAATGGTTATGCAATGTTAAAAATTACAGAGCTATAAGATAAAATTAGATGGTCAAGGAAAATCAAAACAAAAGAGGTATCGTTGGTTAATGGTAAAAGTACCAACCGCTTGAGTGCAAACTCAGATCTTAGTGGAGTTTCTTTTGCCTCCAGTGCTTGACAAATATCCAAGGAACTGTGGAAGAAAGGTTTTTTCTTGGGAAGGTGCATGCCAGTTTAACCTCTTACACTAAGTCTTATCACTTAAGCAGCACTCAGTTTTTCAAAGTGTAACTACAGATACCTTATATGCACAGTACGGAACTAAACCAATTCCTACTAGCTGTTTAATTTGGGTAAACAAGTAAGTCCTTTTCCCGCAAAAGGCTACGGGGTAGTGTGACCACTAGAAATGTTTGGGCAATTTCCTGGCTGGGAAAAATCCTCCTGTTATTTCCTTTTTGCTTATGACAACGCAAAAACACCTGCCCTTTCACTAGCATATGGCTCATTTTCATTTGACAGGGTTATATGTTTGACTTACATCCTGGCTTTGAACCCAGCCATTTTCTCCTTTGATGTGAACTTGCCAGAAGCCAGAGGTCATGTCCACTTGAGGTGTTTCATAGAGTGTTTAGCATGGAGCTGCTCTCAATGATGTCCTCAATCAGAGTTCTCTTCTGATTCTTTTGTTTATCTGCTAGAACTGCATTCCTCCCTCCACACCCACCTTGGTGAAGTTTCTCTGACCTACGTTTTCCTATCTTGATGCTTCTCTAGCATCCCAATGTATTTCTAGAATTAGGTTTATATATTTATTGCCACTGACCAGAAATGGACTATGTCTTAGTCATCTTCACTTTCTTGTGGTGTCTAGGTCAGAGATTGTCATTCATTCATTGAACGTTTGACAAATGAATAAATGAAAGTTACTCCCAGAAGAAACAACTTATGAATACTTTTGATAGCCACTGATCTTTACATTATACTAAGGTATTTTAAAAAAATAAATCACTGTTCTAGCAAAAAAAAAAAAGCCAAAACAACAGCTACAATGGCGTGTAGGATTTAGACTCTTAGAAACTCTACCTACAGGATATTTGACTGCTTAACTGTTTAGTAGATGTTTGGAATAAATACTAAATCACAGGCCCTTCCTCGGGGAGTTTGATAGTCACATAACGTATAGAAATATATTCTTAGCATTTTAGCAGTTATAGGAGGAGTGAGAAAGTTGGCCAGAATTTGAACCTGAAAAAGCAAAACTCCATCAGAAGGCTCAATAATGGGATGGACTTAATTAGGCAATTTTATTTGAAAAAAGTAGACTTGAAATGACAAATGCAGCGAGGGGCAGAATACAGTGTAGCATGGTGGGCTAGAAACTGTTCCATGCATATGTGATAGCTTGGACTAAGTGTTGTAGCCAAGACAGAAAGGAATGCAACTGAGTTCTCTTCTGATTCTTTGGTTCTTGGCTTAAATGTCATAGCCCAGCACTTCCTGACCATCGGATAATTTCCAACCACCACTCCTCACCACCTCATGGTTTTATGCATTTCATAGCACTTAACTGTTTGCCATTATGTATTTACTAGCTTATGGCCTGTGTTCTCCGGTAGACAGCAAACTTCTTGAGTGCAGAGACCACATATTCTGTATTTATTACATATATTCAGTATTCAGTATAATGTGATTAGAAGACAGTGAATAAATATTTATTAAATAGCAGACAAACAAGTGAATGACTGAAAAGTACCTACACAAAGATGTTCAGACAGGCTAGAGTATAGACTAGCTCAAGGAGAGTGGGTCCAGCGAGGCCAGAAATGCAACTTTTTTTGAAGCATTTGTCAGAGGTTTATATTTGAGACAGCACGTTTACACAGAAGTTGAAAGATGTGTATTTTAGCTCCAACTGCCAATTTGTGTAATCATTAGTCACTAAACTTCTCTAAGCCTTAGTGTTCTCATCTATGACACAGGAGACTCAGACTAGATGATCTGTAACATGCTTTCCAGTTATGCACTGCATGTATAATTTATTGAGCATGTACTATGTGGTCTGTATTATGCTCCATAATTTTTAAAAACTCAAATCTATTCATAGTGGAATACAAATGGGCTAAAACAAGTATGCAAGTGGTTTTACTACAGCACCCCATTTTAAGTGGAAAAAATGAGGCAAAATTTTGTAATTCAGGCTCAGAGCTTGAAAATACAATAGTGTGGTTAAAGCAGGGGCAAATATGATTTTAATCATGGCATATAAAATTTGAAAATCATAGGAGAATGTAGGTCTATAATGGGGTTAAAGAAACTAGAAATTAAGTGGGGAGGTGGAAGGGATGGACTCAATGATAGAGACAGAGAATAGAAAGATTGAAATACTCTGATGGCACAGCAACCTCTCCTTAATCTCCTCTCCAATCTTTGGGCTGTGTTGATGCAACGAGACAAAGTCAACGATAATAGGCAATTGCAGAAAGAAGGCAAGGCAGGAAACTAAAAAAATACAACTTTCTGTTATGTGCCAGGTCTTTTGTTTGTCTTGTTCATCACCATATCCCAGAATTCAGCTTTGTCTTTGGCTCATGCTATTTTTTTTTTTCAAATAAATAAATCAGCAGAACCTATCCATTACGAGCACTTTAAGGGAGTCCCTAGGGCACTAAATAGGCACTGAACCCTGTGTGGTGAATTAATGATTGAAAAAGAAGAAAGATCAAATTTCCATCATGGTCTCTTAAAAAAATTATGACATCTTTAAAATATGCCTAGTTTTAAGTTAAAATAACTCATACATGTACTTAGTAATTAAAAATCCTGAAGAGCTGGTCAAGCCTTCTGGAAGAAATAAGCACCATTTTATTTCTAAACAATAACCCCTTGATAATCTAGTAAGGGAAACAATCTAAGAGGAGCATCAAGTTGTTCAGTGTGAATTTTCTTAATAAGTAATGCTAAGATGTTTGCCAACTTCAACACCAGAAAAACATTTAAGGTTTACTGTTAAAGTTCATTTCATTGGTCCAGTTCCTAACCATTCAAAGAGTTTCCAAAGATATTCACCTCATAAGACAGTTTGTTTTGGGCCAAGCAGAGTTATTTGTTTTGTACCAGATTTTTCTCCATTACTTTGCACAGAGATGGGCTTCATTAAATTACCCATTATATTGAAATGGAGCATCTTGCATCACTTAGTGTTTATTGAAACACTGTGTGGTGTGTGGGCGGTTTATGGTTACGATAGAAGAGCCATGTTTCTGCTTCCAAATCAAAGGGAAAGATGTAATACTTCAAGTTGCATTTGTAGCTGCAGGGATGGGCCGGGTGCATTATTTTGGACAATGACAAATTTTGTAAGAAAGTCGAATGTTCATAAGGGGTGGGTGGCATGGTGGGGGAGAAACTGGCTACACTAATAAGAGAGAAGAATGAATCAATTCTCTGATTGTCTCATTTGATTCTTTTCTAAGAATGGGAGAACTAAATCTTCATTTGCTCTTCTCTGGGTTAGCTGGTTCTGAGTATTCACAATGCGTGACTGATCTTAACAGGGGTGCATCGTAACACCAATTACTGACATGGCTTGGTCTTTCTGCCCCTGCCTGTATTTCTCTTCAGGATGGAAAGTGAGATTTATCTATCTGATAAGTTTGTGAGCCAGCCTAGGCCTATGTAGCTCAGGCTCCATCCTTTCCTTACTTAAACCAAAATATCAGGACTCCCAGGCCGGCATTTTTTCTATAGGGCAGTCACATGGGCATGTTCTAAGGGTATGTCTCTGAAATTAGACTGTACATCAGAACTCCCTGGAGGGTTTGCTAAAACAGAGGTTTCTAGGTCCCACAGACTTTCTATAGGGGTGAGACATTTCTAGTAAGTTCCTAGATTATGCTAATGCTGCTGGTCCCATGCTTTGAAAACTGTCTGAAGACATAATAAATGATTTTGTCCTTGCTTTCTTAGCAATTCATTTCACTTGCCAGATGAAGTCAGAGTAAAAAAGAGAAAGTGCTGGGAAAAACTATCTTAAGAAAGATGAAGAAATGGTTGTGGAAATTCTTTGATACCTTTGGAAATCAGATTCAAGCATGGGTCAAATTGGTTTTAGGTTTATTTTGTAAAGACTGAGATATTATACCACAGTAGTTTTTTTTGTTAGTCATCACCAGAAGAATAACTACTTGTTTAGAGAAGCTTGCTCATGAACATGGCAGTGGGTGCAGACACTAAGCACATCTAACCATGCTATTCCAAATTGTCATCTTTGAAAAGGGTACAACTGAAGCCCAGCCTAATTAGTTAGGTGGACCCAAATTTAAAAAAATAAAAAACTCGAAAAAAATCAAAGACTGATACTTTTAGGGGAATTAATTATATTTGCCTACAAGGACAGTTATTTGCATAAAAAGGATATGCAATTTATACCATAAGTTCTACTTATTAGATATAGGTAAAGTCTTAAAATATAACTGTTTTAAAATTTAATTTACATGTAATTGCATTTAGGGTCATTTGATCTTATTGATGAAAAGATAAAAAAGAAGGATTTTGTCTATCTAAGCACAAGAAGTAAAGTATCTCTCCTTTTTGAGGGCTACATAGCATGAATTTCTTAGAGAACAAAAGCAAAAACTGCTTCTGAACTTTCTAAAATCGTGACGCATGCCTCCCACAATGGACTCTGCTGTGCTTGGTTCCCAAGTGGCTTCAGGCAAAAATGGCTCTGGTGGCGTCTGAGTCAGCTAAATGGGGGATGCCCATAGTTTCTCCTTCCCAGGAACTGAAATGCCTTACTTCTCCATGACCCTCTTGAATAACTTAATCCTTGCATCATTTTTCAAAGTTTAAGGCATGTATACATAGTTTATCATCTGAACAACATTATAAACTTCCCATGACCTGAGATTACGCCTTATCCTGCTTGCAGCCTTTCATAGCACCTGTAGGGGGCAGTGTCTCAAGCAGGAATTCAAGGACATGAATAAGTGAACATGCCCAGGAATAAATCAGACAGGAGCACACCTCCAGGTGAAATGGAAAGGCAGCTAACTATGACCCAGGACTTCCTCTTGCTAATGTCTGCTCTAAGAGAACAGATTGTGGGACACAGTGTTTTTAAATTTCAACACAGCATTGTGCTTTGCTTCTTAATTTGAGCATTTATTAAAAAAACAGGTTTTGGATATCTAAAAAGTCCAAGGCAAAGTTCAGAAAAATGCTATGAACAGTCATGATTTTGTCCACATGGAAGATAATATTTTGTAACTGTCAAAAACACTATAGGATGCTATCCAGCATATTTTTGGCTCTTTTAGCTTTGGTACAGAGTGAGCCAGTACTGTCCAAGAATAGTTTACAGTAGATGTTGGAAACAACAGAGAAGTTGGAGTACATTTAAAGGATTCAAGAGAAATTCTCTAATATGACTCTTGCTACATTTTAGAGCCAGCATTTCTTTCCCCTGTGAAAATGAACCCATGATTTTTAAATGTATGTCATTGGGAAAGTATGAATCAACTGATGAACTTTGAAATAACAACATAAGGGGAAAAACAGTCTGTAATTTTTATTTGAAGATGCAAACATATAATATACTGTATAAATTAGTCTCTGAGATAACTGGTTATATAATCCACCTTGCCACACTTCTTTCACTTTATTTTAAACGTCTGACTTGGGTTCCACCCATAAGGATGGTACAGATAAATCCACTTCTGTGGTTGCAGTAAAAAGGCAGCTTAAGGGATTATATGCCTACATGAACTCCGCTCAGTTTATGATTTGTAAAAAGAATTAGCCAGGCAAGGTTTTAGCACAGAAGGAATAGCACAAGAACAAGAGAGAAAGTGTGCATTTAAATCATTTCTTAAAATACACTAAAGATTGGGCTAATTCGGAAAATAAACTTTGATTAAACATTGTATATCAACTCATTTTGTTTTCTTTCATTCACTCAATAAGCCCTGTTTATGTGCTAGGGACTGTATAAAGCGTTAGGGGTGCAGAAATAGAGACAGTCACTGCCCAGGAATCTCTAGTCCAGCTGGGAAGAGAGACAAGTAAACAGTGTCACAGCTGGGTAAGTGCAACGACAGGATTATGCCTCAAGCGTTTCAGGGATACCTGGAGTCTTAGACTGGAGTTGGAAAGAGGTTGGGGTGTTAAAAGGGCTTGAAGAAAACAGAAAAAGTTGAGGGTGCCGGCATTCCAGGGATAGGAGATAGTACGTATGAAGGGGGTAAAAAAGCTAGAAAAAGTACTGTCAGCTTGAGAAATCAAATGTCTCATATTTTATCACAAGTGGCAAAACTACTTGTTTTAATCCAAGTCCTAATTCACAAAGCAAAGTTTTTAAGGGTTTTTTGTTTTAAAATATGATTCCTAAAAAGCATTACTTCTGACCTTTTTATATTTTAGTTTCTGTACTATATCACTGACAAGAGAGAAGCTGGGTAGAGAAAAAGACTAAAAGGTTTGCAAAGAAACAGAAGGTCAGAGGAATATAGTGATGAGAAAACTACACAGAGACAAAGGAGGTGGTTTTGAAAGATTCACACGCACATGGTTATTGAATGAAGTTAGGCAGTGTCCCCTCTGAGGACTTTTTTCTCTCTTTGTCTCTTTCTCCTCTTCTTTCCCTTCCTTCTGTCTTCCTCTCTACCTCTTTCTCTCTTTCAAGAAATCCCCAAAGAGATCTAAGAACTTACATGCATGGATGCAGAAACCTAGTCCCACTGATGGTAGCTGGGGCAAAGCTATTTCTAACCCTCTTCACGGTCTTCTGTCCTCTTTTCCCTGCCCTTCCCCTCACTCCCACACCAGGCACCAGGGGAGGGGGTTGGCCAATTCAGACATTTGGGGGAAGGAGGAGAGGTTGGGAAGGAGGTGCTAAGGACCAGCTACTGGGAGAGGCGAACTTTTACTTCTGAGATGTACACTGCTTTGTCACCTCAAGTCAGGGAGAAGAAATGAAAAGAAACAAGGATGGGGAGGAAAAAGGCAACACTGGATCTCTCTATGAAACTGTAAAATTCACTTCTGCATTGGAAAGGTGGGGAAGACCTTTTCTCCTTTCTGACAGCAAGAACCTTCTGGGCATGAGTATCCGACTTGGGGCCTGACCTCAAAGGGGGTAAATGTGTACTGAGAAATATAGATGCAAAAGTTAACTTTCCAATTCCTCTTATTTTTGTAACAACAACAAAAACTGAGCATGAGGAATCTGAAGATTTAGAGAAGATTTATGTTATACCAAGGTTTCATTTTTGCCTGATTGTGAAACCTAGTGAATTAAAAAGCCAGTTTTAAACGCACCACATGGTATTTTTCTGGTCATGTATCAATCTGAGAGGAAAAAATGGAGACGAAGTACAGTTTACTAATTAGAATCCCAGTGATTAAAAAAAATTCCAGCAGGAGGAGCTCTAACATGCTTTAGAGTTCAAGCTTGAAAAACAAAAACACTGAAAGCAAACAGAAAAACAGAGAGGTGGTGTGCTTTGCAAGCTGCCATGTCAGTGAACAAATATGTAACGGAGTCCAATTAAATGCTCAGTGCGAAGACAGAATGGCCCACATTTTCTCCCTTCCACAAGTCTCCGTGTTCTGATGCAGTTAAACTGGGCACGGATCTGTGGTGTCAGGGAGCAAAAGGTTGATTTCTAGGCAAGTGTAGAAATTATTCTTTTCCTCTTGAAGTATCATATTGTTTCTAAATGAGTCTTCTGACGCTGGCTCAAAAACTGCCATTTTAAAATGAAATCTTCATCGGCGTTTGAAGGCACTACAAAAACTCCTGAATGTTCTTCTCCTTTACTCTGTGGCTTGTTGGACGCTTTTTTTAAAATGAGAGAAATGCTGTGTTTGTAAAAACTGGTGCTAAAAGGGCAAGGAATCATAAGTCCCCTGGGCCATGTAAAGAGTCTGCAGAAAGAATTACAGCTTTCTAACACACTCACACACATCAACTGGAATACAAAGAATTTACTCAGGAAAACAGTGAGAAGTATATGAATTTAACAGTTACCGGATTTTGGGGGTAAGCCTTTCCATTCTGGACAGTGTTGTGGGAGAGGGATAGACAAGTGGGTGCACAGTATGATCACAATTACTTAACCTGAAGGAAATTTTCAACCAATCCCTTCTAATCGTTCGCCAATAAGAAGTCAAACTTTTTGTTTTACACCTTAATGGTATGCCCACATTTAAAAATTTTATACTCGCTCCTACAGAAACTTTAACTAGACCAATTCAGGCCAAAAGTCACTAAATAAAGCTAGTCTAGACGGAAAAATCTATGAAAACCATATGTCTTTTAGGCATCTGTCTTACAAAAAACTGCCATCATCTTGGAGAAATAGTTCACAAAATATGCTTTTAGGAAAACACTGCTGTAATGACCATGGGAGCTGTGCTCAAGAAGACGGCTGGGGAGAGCAAAGCTAGAATGTTTACAAATAAGAGGCTCTCATTTCTACATATATCTGTCTGTAACCATCACTGAGAGGATGGGCAAAGGCAGATGTAATTTATATTTCCACTCTTCTAGAAGGGATCAAAAAAGTTTACAGTTTTGTTCCTTCACACCCCCACAGAATGTTAGACCAACGGATCTCAAAGCATCTCTGTTCTCACTCACAGAAAACTGTTTTGAATAATCTTGTACGTGGATGGGGCCAAAAAACCAGAACATTTTCTTCTGATTATTACCTCATCTGGCGGGCCTGCCAAACACAGCTAGAAGGCAGGTGTCCGACAGAAGTAACCAACGGAAGACCGTCCTATATAATTGGGTGTAGTGCCTAACTTAGAGACAAAAGGGATCAGAATGACGGGGAGTACAAAGCAGGAATGCAATGAGAATGCAGTAAAGACAAATGTCCTAAAACCTTGCCTTTCTGCTTTAACATCGCTTTCCGGACTGGAGACAGTGGTCAGCACTACCTTCGTCATTCTAGCTCCATATTTTTGTACCTCAAAATGCACCTTAATAAGTGGTATGAAATCCACAGACAAAAATGTAAAGGTTAACTTTAATGATAAAAATAACAACATATAGACAGAAACCTGAATAGTCTACAGAGACTGGGAAAGTATTTGTAAGTTGCAAAGATTCCCTGTGACCCTCAAGAATATTTTGCTGAGACTTCTTGCTCTACAGGGAAGGGAACAACACAGTAACCGTGGTTATCGGTATGAATGCCTCATGTGCTGTTCAGTCACAAGACTGAATAAACACTATATATCAAATGGAAAGGGTCCTGGGTTGAAGGAGGCGAGTATAGTAAAAAAAAAGAGGGAAATCTACAAGATGTCATCAATCACACACCAAAGTTTTAAGCAAAAGCAAGAAACACGATTTCAACATGTTTATTCAAAGATACGGTGCCTCAAAATGAATTTCCAAATACTTATTAGTTTTAGAGTATTAAGATGGTAATAGGGTAGTTTAGAGTGTTCGAAATATTAAAACAAATCAAGGAATCATATCAACAACCCTCATCACAGATCCCTAAACTGAACTGGAGAGCATTTAAGTAGGTTAATCAAAGTCCGCTGATGAATTGCAGGGATTTTTATGGTCCATTAATTTCAGTCCTGAGAGTTCTGATACTACTACTATTACAGCTAAAACTATAACTTTTCTTTCTTTCAAAGGATATGTACAGCATGGATTTATTGTGACTTTAGACCCAGTTACGTGGAGGGAAATTACTGCAGTGGTTTCTCTAGTTAACACATTTACTAATGTTTCCTTAATTTTCCACCCCAAGAGGCAATAATTAAGGTAGCACTGGCCTCACATGAAGTTTTATTATTTTAGTTATTAAAATACTTTCCAATACTGCTAAGAAGTAAAAAGAAATTCTAGTTGTTTTAAAAATAAGTAGACGTTTTCCTCATTTTTATAGCTTTACTCCATGAATGGTGGTCTAAAAGGCAAAGCAGAGTGCAGACTTTCTGGCGAAAACACTTGAGCACGAGACTAGGAGGAGATTTATTTGAGGGAAAAACTGCATTCACTCTTAAAATTGGCTTCAAAAGCAATCCTAATATAAAGTTTAAAAATGCACATGGTACAGAATATACCTTACATAATTATCCATTTCCAAGTGGAATAATTTCATTTTAGATTCTCTAAGCTGCAAAATATCTTTAAAAAAGGCTTTCCCATCTCCTCTTATCATAAAAAGTCTCATGCTAGATGAATGTCAAATATACTGAAATGTAGATAAAGCTGCTCACGAAAATCTGAAACCTAATACAGGTATCTATTTACATGGTGGAGGCAACTGGCATATTTGATTGTAAAATAAGATTATTTTCCAAATCATATTCAGAGCCACCTGAGGTCTCCTTTCTCTCGGGTTTCAAAATTGCCACTGATGCCTGGGGATTCACTTGTGGTGATATATCTAGTTGGTGGTTATCTAGTCTTTCCCTTATTCTCTCTTTCTCAAAAACAAAACAAAAACAGAAAAAGGATAAAGTTTACTTCTAAATTTTATATTAACCTACACATTTACTGGGTTCCCATAACAGCAGCAACAACAGTATTATCCCATTTTTCAGTGTTTAATCCCAGTGGGGGAAAATGCTGACTTTATGAAGATTTGGAATTCTCCATGTGTCTGAGCAATTAAAATCAAGAAGGCCTGGCCTTGTCATTGACCATGAGCAATTGAGAATTTTGCCATTTACCATTTTGATTATGCATCTTTCCCCCTGGTCCTTGGATGGAATGTGTTCTTTCTACAATTCATGTGAGCTGATAATTTTGGCTGGAGAACAGGAGTGGACAGTTCCTGGTGTTTATGGGAATGGTTAAAAAATAATTTCAGAAATTAGAGCACTCGTTGTTTGTGGATTTGCCTACCATGTGGCTCTGATGCCTAAAAATTAGCCAGAAAGAAAAGAAAGTATTGTGCCATGATGAGCCTGCCTCAGTTCTTTGTGGCTTTCGACACTGCCCTCTGTAGGAATTCTATTTATGGTCAGAGTTGCCACATGAGCTTAAACTTCATCTAAATACTGTTAATGTGGCATCAGTACACAGGCAGATTCTTATAAACCCAGTGCCTTTCCAACACGCCCCCCACCCCCCACCTCCTCTTCTACATTTAAAAATACTGGCCAGACTAAAAGTGTAATATTCTTTTGGAAACAGCACTGGGTAAGCCAGATGGATTTCATTTGGCAACTAAAGGGTGTAAATATATGTTTAGATTCAGAGGTTCCCCTAGACAATGGTTACAAGATGTTGGCTACAGTAAGCTGAGGGTTTCAATGTAGGGCATTTAAAAATTCTATATTTAAGCAGCAATAAAATAAAATAAAATTATGACAAGTAGACAACAGCCATCAAACCCTCAGTTAAATCCTCAGTTCCTCTCTCATACAACTGGAGGTAGGCATGTAATTCATATTCTGAGTGAAAAATGCAGCATTTACATTTTCATGTTTAATTTCCTGGCTATTTATTGGCTGAAGTGGCTCTAGTAAGCTAAATTTCACTTCTGATTTTTTCCTTGTAACTGATAAATCAGAGGGAGGAAGAAGCATCCAGCAGCTTATTCTTGGAGCTGGCTGCTTACAGAAAATTTAGAGGTGAAAGAGCCATGGATCATGCTGTGCCATGAATCTCTGAAGTCATTGAAAAACATGCCATCTGACCATAACTGCCTGAAAATGAAAAATCGTTCCCCGTAAAACCGTTCTTTTCTTACAGTGAGGGAGACAAAAGAGGGCAGTGATGAAACAGAAGTACTAGCTTGTGTGCGTCTACAAGACTGTGGGTCTGCTTACACTGGGTAGAATTGTTTTCTTTTCTTTCAGCTGACATCAACTTGTATGTAGGAACATTCAGCAGATTCCAGCTGGTGACAGTTGGCTGCTGACTGGCTACAGGACGAATAATAACTATTGACTGTGCGTTTTTCACCGGACAATGGCTCTTGTGCCAGACTCCAGTCTTGGCTGTTTTCCTCGATCAGGTGAAACCAGGGGTGGATGGGCTACCCTGAAACTCAGAAAGGCTTTCCCTTCATTGTTGAAGCTTAGCAATGTACAGCCCCAAACAAGAACAATGACAGAGCTATTTGTTATTATTTGTTGTGAGACGTGGAAGAAGTTGTTTTGTTAACTCAGTGCCAGTTACCATGGGGCTGAGATGGTATATGGTCTATTGTTATATTTATTGCCCTGCTTTCTGTCTGCATTTCTGTTGTTTGTACTGTCTCATGTAGATCCTTTCTTATTTTCCTTTTTCTTGTACCCTCCTGCAATATCAGATGTTTGGAAAAGTAAGATAAGGGGCACATTGAAAATTTAAAGGCAATCTGAAGTCTATCTTGACACAGCTGTAAAGCTCCCACATTCCTGAGCCTGACCTAAATAGACTGCCAGTCAGTCTGGACTGTGGTGGGATGGAGATGTTTGTGTAAAGTAACTCAAGTTTGCTAGACCCAAGAAGGAAACCACCAGACTAATTTACTTCCACTCAAACTAGAATGAAACCAAGACCCTGAAGAAAGAAAACCTTTGACATTAACCATTGATCCACTTTAGTGAATTATTATGTTACAACCAGAATCACTGTGGTATTTGAATGATTTTGATGAAATATTTAATAGAGAGGATCAAATAAAATTAAAGACATTTTCTTTAGTGAACATCTTGTGGCCAAATTCCTATATTCATGGAAATATATTAAGCATCATGACAACTCATGGTAAACCTACAACAAATTATTAATTACATTTGGGGTTTCAGTAACAAATTCTGTGACATAGTAGCCTCACAATATGCCTCAAATATTAAGAATCAGAAACAATGCTTTGAAGGTGTTTCTAGTCTCAGCAATTATACTTTGTAAAAATCCTTGCTTGATTTTTAAATCCAGTTGCTAAATATAATAACTGTTCCCTGAAAAATTAATACACCTAATCATAAATTTATCTGTTTGTTCTTTAAAGGAGAAAGATGGTGAGGAAAATAGAAAGCTCATGGCTGAAATCAGAAATCACAAGATGAATTCATCATTCGTCCAAAGACACTCAGCTGCTAAAAGAAGTCATGCTTTTAGAGGGCTGTTGAGGAGGGAGTAAGTCAGGATGTTTCCAGAACATGACTGCTGAGGAGTCAGACACAGGCTAGTCCCACAAGTTGCTTAACTGTCCGTGAACCCTGAGCCCACGACTTCAAGGCTCGGCAGCTTCGTCCTTCATGGCACCAAACCTTGATATTAGGGATGCAAAGACACACTCATAAGAATCACAGGTTTTCTCTTATTCAAAATTTGGGGAACTGGCTAAAAACAAAACAAAACAGGGGAGCTTTATCCCTAGGTGAAAGGGATTCTGTGTTATCTGTCAGTTAAATCAATGCATAAAATATGTATGCATAAAAGAGACACGGTACAGAAGACATCAAGGTCAACCATTTAAAACAAGATTAAAGAGAATCAAAGGGCTTTTACCTTTGTAAAGAAAAGAACATGCATGCATGGACTGTCTCTTCACATAAAGAACTGATGTATCTTTTGCTATGGTTAGTTGAACCATGAATTACTGAGAATGTGGGGCTGTGAGGAGACTCTCAAGGTGCTCCATGTAAAGTCAGGGAAACTAAGTCATGGAAGGAGTGCAAGTGGGAGGCCCTGGGGTAATCTTAATGCTATTCCAGGGCTGTCCCTGCAAGGCAGGGATGCCGGTATCACCATGGGCCTCCCCAGAGAGAGACTCTTTCTATCCAGCACTCTTGATATCCATGCTGTGTTTCTGTCATGTGAATGAGCTGGAGTAAAAGCTAACCCTCTCCTCTGATTCACTTGTGTCATTTTTAAAAGACACCATCAGACTTGGTGATAGGGGGTGGTTAAAAAAGGACTTCTATTTTTTTTTTAAGTGTTTTTTTTTTTTTTTAAATAGAAGACTGGGTGATGAGGTAAGTGAAGTTTGCTTTTCCTTGGATAGAGACCCTTCCTCCCACCCTTATCCCCTTTTGACCGTTGCAAAATAGCTTAGTCCAAGGAAAGGGGAGAAGACAAATGAATAAAATAATGCCAGAGTCACCGTTGCCAGGAAAAACACACTCTGATTCAGTTAATTTGTTCTGTTAATGTCAAAGGCTGTGATTCCCAATTAGCTAATTTTAAGAAGCTCTAACTGAAAATAGCTACATCAGCCCTAGACATTAGGATCCTCAAGTAAAAGAATAGGGCCCCTAAAGAGGTACTGAGGTCTGTTTAAGAGTATCTTGCTAAACAAGGATACAACTAAATGGGGTTTTCCAACTGGGTTTCAGCCCCTCCAGAGAAGCTGATGGAGGTGAGAGAGGAGGGGGACACACGAAACCGTCTAGCATCAGAAAATGTTCCCCAAGTCAGATTTGTGTACAGTCAACTTTCTAATGGTAGAATCATCCCTGTTGATGAGCCTCTTTGGGACAGAAATGCTTCCCTAGTTCAGGAGGAATTAATTAAAGCAGGCATGTAGTTTGCAATATTTCTAGCTCCCTCACTGAAAGGCTCCATGCACATAAACCAGAACAGTTTGAGCAGCTGAGAAAACCTGGGCCAAAAATGACTCCACCAGCCCCTCTCCTTCCTCTTTCTTTACATTGAAATGGAAAGATAAAATAATAATCACTTAAAAAAAAAACAAACAAAAAAACAACCCACCCAGAATACTCATGGTTTCTGTACAACTGTAAGCACTTTCATTATGTCTGAATAGGGTCATAATAAATCTATGCTCTTAAAAGTGAAGATCATAGCCTGCTAATGAAACTGTGAATTATCCGGAAGAAAACTAAGCTCGGGCACACAGTGCATGGCAGAATCCTCTGCTGCTAAAAGTTCAGTGTTTGCCTTTGTAACATTAAAGCCCAACAGGGAGCTGGCGGGATACCCCTTGTGCTGTCTTGTCATATTATGAGTTTCTGGTTTCAGATAAAAGGGGAGAAAGGGCCCTTAAGAAAGCAAAGGACTGGGGAAAAAAATTAAATTTCCTTCTCGGAAAGCTAAGGGTTGGTTTTCTGAAGATGATGGATAATGGCATTTCAAGTTTTTTAGATTTTAATAGAGAAAATGGAGGCAAGTCATGGAGGGAAAAGAGAATACATAAATAAATAGAACAAGGTGAAGTTTCCACAAGAATTCCTTTAACTTTTTCTTTCTTTCTTTCTATCTCTGTCTCTCTTTCCTTTCCTCTCTCTTTCTTTTTTTGAAATCTTAAACCTCATTTCTGGCTTGCATTTGGTAGGATTCCCGCTCTGGCTTTTATTAAAAACAGACTTTATGTGGTCAGAATTCTCCATCTAAAGCTAAACTTTAATAGGCATAAGGATCCTGACAGAGTCTTTCTTGCTCTCTCTCAGGTGACCACCCCCCTGCCCCTCCAGGGATTTCCCTCCCAATGCGCAGAACTGGCGCTGAAACTCGAAGGCTCAGCAGAAAACAACCAACTTTCCTCTTTTACTCAGAACTCTCATTTCTGTTTTACATTTGAGACTCTTTGCAAGGCCAGATCAAATTAAGTCTGGCTCTAACTTGAGAATACCCTAAAAATTTTGAGTAACACAACTGTTGTCCTATAAATTCCCGAGTGCAGACGACTGAAACCTGGAGGTTTCCCTCTCCAGCTCAGGCTCCGGAGGCTGATTCCTGCCGGCTACCCTCTGTGAGTGAGCTCAGAAATACCAAGGGCAACTCCACCTGGCTTAACAAATCAATTTAGCATTCAGCAATATCTCTGAAGGGTATTAGCAAGTCAGCTTATCTGAAACAAAGAGGTGAAGCAGCCAAGCGAGCAGGCAAAGACATGCACTTTCATTCCTGAAGACAGGCATCCCCAGGTTGCTCTGGTTCCTTCTTATAGCTAAACAGACAAAATAGCTGACTTCAAGGCTCCTGTGTGGGACTCTAACAGCCCTCCCCCAATGGCCTCCATACGTTCTTGGCACAATGGCAGACCTTTTCCCAGTCAATTTTAAGTTTCCTAAAATAATAATTTAATTTTGCTTATAAGTGAGGCTCAGCGCTGACCTTTATGCTTAATTACATGGAAGGGACGGTCTTTTGAATGCTGCAGTACAGAAGTTCTCAAGGGGAGGAAGATTAACTCCCCCAAACCAGTGACAATGTCTGGAAACATTTTCAGTGGTGACAACTCGGTGAGTGCAACTGACATCCGGTGGGTAGAGGCCAGGATGCTGCTAAACGTCCTAAAATGCACAGCATGACCCACACAACAAAAACGTCAGTAGCGCTGAGATGGAGAAATCCTGACATTATGGTTAGGAGACAGTTTTGGAGTCAGACTGCTTGGTGTTGAAGCCCAACTCTGTTAGGGCCTGGTTGAGTGCCTTGGGCAAACAGCTTAACCTCTGCATCTAGTCTGTAAAATGGACAATCACCTAACTCGTCGGGTTGTTGTGAGCATTCAACAAAAATATACCTGCAAAACTCTCAGGACAGCGCCTAGCATACATTTTGGTGGTGGTGATTTAGTCACTAAGTTGTGTCCGACTCTTTTGTGACCCTACGGACTGTAACCCACTGGGCCCCTCCATGCATGGGATTTCCCAGGCAAGAATACTGGAGCGGGTTGCCATTTCCTTCTTTAGTGGGTCTTCTCAACCCAGGGATCAAACCTGGGCCTCCTGCATTTCAGGCATATTTATTTTTACTGACTGAGCCACCAGAGGCAGACACGACTAAAGCGACTGAGCACGCACGCACGCAAAGCAAACATTGAGAGCTCAATAAATATTATCATTTTTATTATTAATACTAGAATTAAGCTCAGTTCCAAGTAAATTATAAATCAAATTTTCTGAGGTTAGAGGAAAAAAAACCTGGTTTGAGAGTACACATATCCTCTCTGATGGGGACCACAATGGTGATGGCAATAACATCCACTGTGATTTACAGTTAATGAGACTTTTTCAAATATCCCATCTCATATGATTTGAGCAACAACCTTGGTGAGTCTTTACTTCATAGATGAGGAACTCATGGCTCAGTCTGAGTTTCCCAAGACCTGTGGCAAATCAAATCTTCTGATTTCACTTCCCTTCTATTCCTCTACACCTCCCTTTGTTTGGTGGTTTAGGATACCCTTCTTCTCTTCATTACACCCAACAGCCCTGAAGATTGAAATAAATGTAAGCACTGTAATCAGAGGGTGAGGTGACTCAGACTTCATGGGTAGGCAGAAAGCACTTCTCTTTTGACAGTACAAGCATAGTAAGGTTTTCCTTCATGGAGTATACAAATATTTTAATCCTCTGAATTGAACTTTGAAAAAACTAGCTTTCTCTATGGGCTATTTTCTTTCCTTTTTAAATTTCTGATGTTGGAAAAAAAAACAAAACCCTAATTCTCTCTATTTTCAAAATCTCTAATTAATATATTGACTGTAAATGTATGAAGGTGAGACTATAGTTTCAACTATATGTGGTATACATGATTTCAAGTTTCAGTTATTTATTAGCTATTTTGTTTCACAATTAAGCCTGAAAATCTGCTTATAAATGCCAGAATGTATTATTCAAATGTACATTGTTCTATTTATTGTCAGTGACCGCACACAGCAGTCATATGTCTGTGTTAAAAAACAATTGCAGATGAATCAGCCAGATTTTTACTCAGCCTACATTAAAGTTAGTGACATTGGGTTTAAGGGTCAAAGTTCGGAGGGCAGATGGATAATATTCCTTGAAGTCAGTGGTTTTATAGAATTCCTCTGGTAATAGAAGAGGCTAGGCCTTAGCTTGTGATGCTCTGGTGACCTAGGGTGCACACAGCTTGCAGCAAACCAGCCACTGGCTCTTTCACTTCAAAGTTCTCTGTCAAATCCTACAAATAGCTGCCAAAACATCATTCATCTGGACCTAAGTTTCTGTGGTTCATTTAGTTTGTGCCAGTAGAGAAAGGAGAGTGTAGTTCATATATTGGTTTCTAAATGGAGTCGTGGGCTCAGCAATCTTCCTATGATTCCTCTCCTGGGGGAGGGGATACAGCAAACATGTAGGACAGTATCTCTGCCCTTTTCTTTTCCAAATCAATTTTGTCTGTCACGCTATGAGAAGAGAACCCACGAGCATCCCACCCCGCGACCCCCCTACTTCGGCCGCGTGCAGAACACTCACCTCGGGACGCTGGGAGGGGCCCTAGTGGGCCGAGACGGAACCTGCGGAGGCGCCCCGAACGAGTCACTGCTGTTGGGGAAAGGAGGTAATGGGCCCGGCCGGAATGGCACTGGCGGCGCCCCTGAGTGGGGTCCCGGGGAGGGGATGGCGGGTGCAGGTCCCCGGCCGGACGTCGGTCGTGGGAGAGGTGCGCTCAGCGTCGGCCTCCTCTGGGTGGTGGGGCTTGGAGGGGGGGACCTGGGGACAGAGAGAGACATCAGTTTGCTCATCCTCCTTTCCATCAGAAGTCATCCTTAAAAATTTGTTATAATTGACTATGTTTAAAAAAGTATTGTCTGACTAACTCAGATACACATTAGGGATATTATAAAAGGGTAAAAGGTGAAAGGAAGTTTCCTTCCCCACCCCTTCCTCTGTGGAGACAACCAGTATCTTTTCCTGGGTATCCTTTTTATCTATATTCTATATTATCTTCTCTCTCTCATATATATACATATATATATATATATGCATAAATTGCTTTTTTGCATACAACATTCTACAATTTAAATTTTTTTTTAAGCTTCACATTAACTGGACTGTCTTTTTACTTCAGTACTTATTCTTTTTAATGGCTGTATAACATGCCATTGTCCAGGTATATTGTGCTTGTTTTTGAAAGGAGCTGAGACTATCTGACTCTCTCTATCCCTCCTGAACTTAAATAATCCTTTTCCTCTTTTTGCTTTAGGTTCATATTGGACTTCCCTGGTGGCTCAGACGGTAAAGCGTCTGTCTACAATGCGGGAGACCTAGGTTCGATCCCTGGGTTGGGAAGATTCCCTGGAGAAGGAAATGGCAACCCATTTCAGTACTCTTGCCTAGAAAATCCCACGGACGGAGGAGCCTGGTGTCCATGGGGTCGCAAAGAGTCGGACATGACTGAGCGATTTCACTTCTTCTTCTTCGTATCGGTTTAGGGAAGCACATTCAGAAAACGACTGTGGACAAGCTGGGAGGCCTCTGGCATTGGGGGCACCATCTTCCTACCTGCGGGAATGCTGGATCCAGGAGTCGTCCACAGGTGGTGGTGCGGGTGTGAACGTCGTGGCTGTGTTGATGTCGCCGATGACCACGAGGGCTTCTTTAAGGGCCTGGTACATTCGAAGCATCTCGTCCCGGCGCTGAGCCTGCTCCGCAGACTCCTCCATCAGGGTATTTTGGTCCTCTGAAGAATATAACTGTGCTAGGAGCTCGGAATTTATGAAATCTTTAACCTGTCGAGTCACCGCAGAAAAGTGAAAAATGGAAATGAATGAGTGACTGAATGATAAACTGGTTCAGAGCCTGTGGACAAAGTCCACAAAAGTTCACTCTGGGAAAGGGGACCCATCATGCATGTTCACTCTTCTTTCTTCATTAGCCTCCCGATACCAGTAACAGTTTTCCTCTCTGTCTGACGGCCGTTGATACTAAAGAAAAACAGGTAGTTGAAAAGAGGGCCAAACCTCGCCATCATCAGGACAAGGCCTATTGGTCGTACAAGCATTTCTGCAGTGTTGTCTGTGGCTGCTTGGTTTATAGACAAGGGAAAGTGCCAGCAGGTAAGTGGTGGTATTTTCAATAGGAAACAATGATGTAGGGAAACTTAGGTAGTAACACAAGCTATGTATTCCTTGGTGTTTCAGCCCTTTACCTATCTTTTACCAAAAATCCCTGGAATACTATTAAGACCCCAGGTTTCCATGTTGTCTCAAAAGTGGAATTAGTACCAGTGAATATGTATTAAATATAGAATCATATATAATTATGCAAGTTCATTTACAAAAAAAGTGATACATTCTCTGGTTTCCAGAGCTTAACAGTGATGAAGACTGACATAAGGTTCCATAGTTAACCTTATATGACATAAAATTTCATATAAGAAAATAAATTAAAATATGAACAATTCATGTGAGTCTTTGAGGAGGGGCATTTTGTGGCAGGATGAGAATGGAAAGGATGGGTTGTCACATAGCCTTGAGGGAGAGAGAATCAATAACTGTATTTCATCAAGTCTAAGACACCCCTGATTTTGAGACACACCACTCTTTTACGTGCCACTAAGAAAGGAAAACCACTGTCAACTAAACTACGACAGAATGCCAAGGTATCACTGAGTGTCACATGCATCCTCGTGTCAGAAATGTTAAATGTGGAAAAAAGTGAATGTGAGAATCAATGAAATCCAATGTGTCTTCACAAGGTATCTGATTTAATTCTCACTGCATATGTATGAAGCATGTATTATTATCCCAATTTTACAGATGAAGGAACTGAATGAAGCTCAGAGAAGTTAAGTAACTTGCCCAAAGTCACACAACATTAAGTTGAACCCCACATCTTCGGACTTGTCTAGTGCTCTTTCCATGACCCCCTTGCCTCACTTTGAGTGACTAGAAAAGATAATTTACAGTTAAGCGTCAGGATTATAGTGTGGTACACAAGTATGTCACTTAACTTAAGCCTAGAAAAATAAACCAACTTGAATTTTTCAATGCCTCTGTTAAGAGAAAGTTAACACTTATCTAGAGTCACTAGATCTATGAAAGGCCAAAAGCGAGTATATTTAATTGTTACAAATTCAAGCAGACAACAGAACACTTATCAGATGCTCAAGATTCCTGGGTTGTAGTTAAATTTGTAACTCAGAAATGACAAGATTCTAAAACACATAACTTCACTATTTTTTAAAGGTATCAAACCATATGAATAATTCTACTAATCAGAGAATTCAGCTAAATCACAGCTCTGTTGTGAAATAAATAAAAACTGTTCTCTGTACATATTCTGTAAACCAGGAATGATTTAAATGTAGAAGCAATCTAATACATAAGATGTATCCAGGCAACTGTCTGGTGGAAGGGGAAGTTTATGTGTGATGGCTGTAGAAGGTAAATTTGGCCAGGTAACTTGGGGCCAGATGTGAAGGCCTTGAAAGCCAAGGAAAAGTATTTGAACTTTATCCACTTGGCAATGGGGAGCCATGGAAGGCTTTTAAAGCAAGTAAGTGAAATAATAAAAGAGAGTTTTAGGAAAGTCAATCTGGCTGTGATTGGAAAAGAATTTGCAAGAGTGGTAGTAGAGATAAAGAATTCTGTCAGAAGATCACTGCAGATTTATGGAATGATAAGGGTTTAATTTAGCAAGGTTGCTGTAGAATAGAAAATATGGACACAGATAAATGATATTATAAAGGAAAAACCAGCTGGACTTGGTGCTGTTTGGCTATGAGGGGCAAGGAAGAAAGGAACAAAGACCCTTGAAGCATTGAAGTTTGGGTGAGTGGAAGTCAAGGAAAGTCAGGTTTAGAGAAAAGACAGTAAATTTGGCTTAAGAACTGTTCTCCTCCTTGAAGATTTATTTACTGCTAAACACACTTGCAGGTGCCCAAGGAGTCATACACATTTGCACAAATCTTCCACTGTGAGGTGTGTAAGTACTTGGAGAGATGGTGCAACTCCAAACTCAAAACCAGACAAGTTTCCTGGCATTGACCATCAGTTAGGTTAAGCTCTTTTGAAGCTTTACATCTTCCTGGAGTATCACTTAGAATCTATTAAACACAATTTAAAAGAAGGTCCTTCCAAGAATAGATTTAAAGCAGATCTGAATTAAGAAGCAACTGTCAAACAAACCATGAAATAAAATAATAAGAGCCTGCTTCGGCATTCTGATCAAAGATCTGCCTTGAATCAACTCTTCCACATCAAAATGTTACACATTAAAACCTGCCTACTACCCAATAGATTTAGCAATGTCCTGAAATAATATGAATGATTTTTAGCATAAGAGAAAGTGGCAATATAGTACAGTGGTTAAGGGCATATTCTTTGGAATGAGACAGCTCAAAATTTGAGTCCTACAGGACTTCCCTGCTGGGCCAGTGGTTAAGACACCATGCTTCCAATGTAGGGGTACAGGTTCGATCACTGGTTGGGGAACTAAGATCCCACAAGCCACGTGTCACAGTCCAAAAATGAATTTGAGTCCTAGCTCTAACATTTATTGTTCTTGGACAAAAAACTTAACATTTTTGAGTTTCAGATTCCTGATCTGCAAAATGAGGTTAAAGGTAGGAGCTGCCTCAAGAGTTGGTATAAGAAAAAAAAAAAAAAAAAAGAGTTGGTGCAAGGATTCAGTGAAACAGTGAATATATATTGCCTAGCATGATGCCAGGGCTTTCCTGGTGGCCCAGATGGTAAAGAATCTGCTTGCAATGAGAGAGACCTGGTTTCGATCCCGTGGTCAGGAAGATCCCCTGGAGAAGGGAATGGCTATCTGCTCAAGTATTCTTGCCTGGAGAATTCCATGGACAGAGGAGCCTGGTAGGCTTGATGCCTAGCATTTAGGCAGTGCTCCATCAACAAAAGCTATCTTTTTATAGTATAAGGTCTAAATTGGGATTAGGTATGTAGAGATAGGCAGCTAGGGCAATAGTGCCAGCATCAAGTGACACAGTTCACGTAGAGCGAAGTTAACATTTATTTTGCACGTAAGAAAATTTAAAACTCTTCTCCTCCTGCTAGCCTCACTTTGTAATGCTATAACTGGAACAAAGGTAGGGGGGACTTTGGGGAGTTTCCAGACACTTCAGGGACTTTCTGAGCAGTTTGTATGTCAATGTTACAAATATTTAAATCAAGGATTCTGCACAATTGGAGGCCAAGTGGATCCCTTTTAAATGATAGCATTGAGAAAATACCTTACAGAACATGACCTAAACTAATTATACTTGGATGTGAGATTTGAAAGAATCTTTACGGCTTTAATTATAACACCTTATAACCTATACATCTTTGTGAGGTTCACCAAAAAATTCTCACGCACAAAGCCTCATTCCAGTTCAAACTCCACAGGCTAGATAAACAGGCATTACTGCGCCATGTCGTTCTGCTCAGTGTAAAGGAATGTGAGGTCATTAAAAACGTTCCACATGTTTTCCTCTCTTTCTGACTTTAACCCTTCTCTAGCAATCTGCAGTATTTTTGAATCTTTAACTTTCTTCTTTGTCTTTATTACTAAAACCATTTAAAGCCTTCACAATTAGAAGAGATATTTATAGAATTTTCATACAATTCAGTTACTTAGAAGACCATTTCCTTAAAACCTTTTTGTTTCGAGACAGGAGGGGCCACAGAATGGCACAGTGATAAGTTTCATTCACATGAATATACCTATAAAAACTTAATTAAGAAATTTAATTGTGTTCAGCTTTAGAGAGGGGCTTGGTTAGAATATATAGATTCCTTGGGATCTCACAATTCTCTAATTTCTACTTAAGACTGCTTTCCATTTCCCAGGATTTCATTTTGGTAAAGACCAACCAAGTTTTCCTTTGAAAAGGAATATCCTTTGACTCACAAAGGTTGAGCAAAGAAGATGGGCAGAAAAAAGTACATACCGTATAATTCCAAAGTTCAAGTACGGCAGAACTAATCTATGATGTAAAGCAGGAGAGTTACCTTTGGTGGTGAGTGATGGTGGGGGGTGGAGGGGAGCAAAAGTGGGGCTTGTGAGGCTTCTGGGTCTTAGTTGGGATCTGTTTCTTGAGCAGGATACAGAATTCTTGACTGGTGGAAATAAATTAGTGCTCTGGTATTTAAGATGTTCTTTCCCTTCAAATAATGAACATTTAAAATAACACTCTACTTCATACACATTAAAGTTACAATAAGTTGTGGAACTAGGGCACATGTTACTAATTTTCCACCAAAGGGCCACTGGCCAAGGAGAGTGAAAGTAGACCTCCAGGGGTCCAGGGGCACAGGCTCCAAGTGTGAAATGCCTCCAGGTTTCATATTTGGTTCTTAAAATGTTTCATAAAACTTTACATTCTATTTTGTATTAGCTGGGTTTGTTTGACTACAAGGAACAATGTTTTAAATTACTTACTAGTTAAGATTCAAAACATTGTTTCTCGTATTCAAACAAACCCTAATCAAATTTTCAAGTAAAATGAACCCTCTGGGAAGACAGCCTATGTATATGCTATGGGGATCAGAGCCCACCCCCCTGGTTTGAGAAGACTAACAATGTTCTGAACCTTGCCATATGCACTGTCTGGTGGTGGACTGGAGAGAATATCAGACCATGAATGAGAAGACGTGGAGTTGGATTTTAGTCATGATCCTGCCACCGCCAGCTGTGTGATCTTGGGCAAGTCACTTAGCCTCTTGGGGCCTCAACTTCTTCATTTGAAACGGAACAAAATCATGAGTACCCAACAGGTGGCTGTCCTATGGGTTCAAACACAAACTGATGTGCTGCTTTGCCACTGACACTTTTCAAATAAAGCTGGATTCACTTTCTTGATTCTCTAATCGAGAACTTCTGGTAGTGTGAGCTAGAAGAAGAGGCCATCGAGATGTGCTTGCTATGCGGTGTTATATGTGTGTTTTCTTTAAAGTCTCAAACAAAACTCTGTCGCTTTGCCTGTAGCCTGTCCGGAAAAACCGCCTGTCATAAACTTGCTATTTCTTTGTGCCGCTGTTACCTGGTATGTTTAAGCAATGAAACAGCTGCTGCATTTCAATAGACAAAGGCTTACAGTATGTCTGAGGCGAGGCATTTATTGCTGGCTTTAAACTTCTTAAACAATTCCATATGGAGACTTGAGTGGCAGAACACTTAATGTAAACTTTCAAAGGAAACTGCCCACCAAATTCTGAACTTTATGAAAGTTGGCTGAAACATATTCGTTTTCAGAAGGCAGAGTAGCCATTCCCATTTCAGAGAGGAAAGGCCACAGCCTGGCTTTCAATAGTGATAG
The DNA here is from genome assembly GCF_003369695.1 of Bos indicus x Bos taurus. Taxonomy (NCBI): domain Eukaryota; kingdom Metazoa; phylum Chordata; class Mammalia; order Artiodactyla; family Bovidae; genus Bos; species Bos indicus x Bos taurus. The sequence continues at coordinate 39,211,801 of NC_040091.1, read as the reverse complement.
TTAACAAATAGAGGACCCGGTTTTAGGCATTTATCAGTTCTGCAGGAACAACTGGCTTTTTCATCCACAACCATTTTTAGAAATAGCGGGGTTAAGGAGATGGAATTCAGAATGAGGAATCAAAGTATTTAGTTTTCTTGTTATGATTTTAAGATTAATTCTTTCACTTGAAGATCTCTTCACTTTAAGTTTAAAAAAAAAAAATCAACACATATGTATGACACAGTACTGGGTATTCAGTGTGTTTCTGTTCCTTGTACTCAAAAGGGTGCTTTTGGAATGAACAAAAAGGGATCAGACGTTCTGTACCATAAGATGTCATGAGAATATATTTTTTTTAAAGGGATTTGTATTTTTACATATACATAATTATACATATAAATTTATATTATACACACACACATATATAAAACTATATACTTTCATTTTTGTTTTTCAGTCATTAAGTCATGTCCAACTCTTTGCGACCCCATGGACTGTAGAACACCAGGCTCCACTGGGCTCTCCAGGCAAGAATATTGGAGTGGGTTGCCATTTCCTTCTCTAGGGGATCTTCCCAGACCAGGGATTGAACCTGCATTTCCTGCATTGGCATGTAGATTCTTTACCACTCAGCCACCAGGGAAGCTCTATATACTTTTACATATATGGTAAAAATGTGGATAAAATAATATCCAAAGGAAAGCAATCATCCTAGATGTATAAAACTATTTTCTGGTAGATATAAAATATTATATTCAAACAAAGATAGCCATAATGTCATAAGAATCCAGCATTACATAATGTTTTTACTTTCTCCACATTCCTATCAATCTCTACCTCAAGGTTTGACCTTGGAGATCAAGTCTTAATTGAAGTGTTCTTTCTCATGACTCTTATGTGAGGTCTCCTTGAGGACAATTAGCAGAACTTCACTTCAATGGATAATACCTTTAGGTAGGGGTTTTGCCATCTCATAAAGCAAGTGAGTGGTGAGGGGTAAGGGCAATTATCCTCATGTTTCTTTGTGTGTGTGTGTTTCTTGAGAAGGTGAAAGTAGGATAGATCTGCAATCAGTTTTTTTTTTCCCCCTTTTGACTAATTTATGTCAAGCCACTCCTCACAGCTATAGACAGGAAGTGCTATTTCCTGTGCTGATGATTTAATATAGTGCAGAGCAGAGCAGCGTTTGAACTGATGGCAGCACTAATGACTCTAGGTAAAACAGGGAAAAGATAAATGATTCTTAATCAGGAAAATGTTTAAATAAGCAAGTGCCTGGATTCCACAGCAAAACAACCTGAACTCATTTAAGTGAAGTTAAGAGGGTAATTTGAAAAATACACAGACTATTTGTTTAGTACTTTATATTTTTCAAAATGGCATAGAGTCACATTTATTATGTTCTCTGACAATTCTGGGGGGCAGCTCAGGGTTCCTAGTGTAGTCTTAGAAGTGACTGACTTCAGTCTAGAGGGGCCAAATGATTTGCTTCAGGTCACACAGCAGGCCATTGACTAAGCTTAAGTATATAATTTATAGTTTCCAATACATTTCCAATACATTGCTTACCTGCTGCTGATACTTCAAAGCATTCTGCTCACCTTGTTTGAATAAATGAAATGTGTATGAAAATAAAGTGAGTTAGAAACAAGATTGCTCATGTGACTGGGGTCTTCAAGTCAAGGAACTCATACATCATGAACAACAAACTGTCAAACTTAGAATTTTGAAAGGAATCTTAATATATGGATAATGGTTATTTCAATTCTTTAGTAGGCAGCCATATTAGTTTCTTACAACTATACTTTTCATTGTATTGATACTTCCATATATACTATCTTGGGGAACAAATAACTAATCCAGATACCTTTTTATGATTCATATTTTATATATGGAGGAAATAGACACAAAGGATTGTTTTAGGTTAAATCTAGACAGTGTATTAAAAAGCAGAGATATCACTTTCCAACAAAGGTCTGTATAGTCAAAGCTACTGTTTTTCCAGTAGTCATGTACTGATGTGAGAGCTGGACCATAAAAAGGGTGAGTGCTGAAGAACTGATGCTTTTGAACCGTGGTGCTGGAGAAGACTCTTGAGAGTTCCTTGGATAGCAAGATCAAACCAGTCAATCCTAAAGGATATCAACCCTGAATATTCATTGGAAGGACTGATGCTGAAACAAGCTCCAATACTTTGGCCACCTGATACGAACAGCCGAGTCATTGAAAAAGACTCTGATGATGGGAAAGATTGAGGGCAGAAGGGAAGGGGGCAACAGGGGTTGAGACAGTTGGATGGTATCATCGATTCAACAGACATGAGTAAGCAACCTCAGGGAGAGAGTGAAGGACAGGGAAGCCTGGTGTGCTATAGTCCATGGGGTCACAAAGAGCAGGACATGACTGAGCGACTGAACAACAACAGAGTTTGTAACAGAACCAAGTATAGAATCCAGGTTTCTCCTGAATTCTAGGGTGGGGCTCTTTTGTACTTTACCATCTAATTTTTGTTACAAGCAAATGCTAATAATATATTATTGATTTAAATAAAAATGTGTCCTTAGAAGATAATAAAGAATAAAATTGGTGTTGTATTTTTCAAGAATCAGAAAAGCCTGCTATAAAACACCCCATTATAGCCTATCTTATCTAAAAGATAAGTTCTCAAATAAAGCGGTATTATTTATAGTTTAGCAAAGTAGCGACCAAAAGAACCAAACCAGACCATGTAATTTAAGTATCATTTCCTGACTGCTGTAAAGATAACCATGAAAAGGGAAAGATTCTATGAAATATAGATCAATTACTTTGAGATCCTTGGTTCTATCATCTTACCTTAGAAAAGAAAAAGAAACTCATTTTGTATCCATGGTGATAGGGCAAAAAGCCCTTTGCTAGGTTAAAATAGTATTCTATAATTTTTAGAAGGTGAGAAGAACCATATTACCGTATTCTGTATGAATATGTAGAAAAGAATAGATATCTTTTGCTTTTAATTTCAAAGTCTAGAAGCCAGGGTATCTGGTTTTATTCCTGGCTTTGCAACTAATTTATTCCTTGACTATAGTATTTTTTCTCTGCTTTATCATGAGCAAATTCACACCCTTCTAGAGGAGACAGCCAATAGGAAATACCACTTTACTGTAGCTAGAAGTAATTTATGTTTTCTTTCCTAAGTTCCCTTCCACTCAGTCAATTACCACTTGTAATGGAAAATGATAAGCCTGGGTAATAGGTGTTTTGACCATCCAGAAAATATCACAAAGAAGCTGAAGAGAGTGTGAGCAATTTCCACGCTAGTATGGGATTAGAAGTTAAAAATGAGACAGCTGATAAACACTTACATTATTGATCATAAGGTGCATTATTGTTTTTGGGATTAGGTCTCGGATACATTTGTTGATAATAGACATATAGGAGTCTACAAGGTTGCGAATGGTCTCCACTTGTCTCTCCAACTGTGGGTCCATAGAAAAGTTTTCTGCTTGGCCATTCTCATCATTTTCAGTCTAACAGAAAGGAAAGAAAAACAAGGATTATTTCACATTGATTCAGAAGAAAAAAAAATACCAGACATTATCATATGATTGACTTCTGTTTACTGAATTTGAAGTTGTACTACCAGATGGTAACATCTTTATCTTATCAAACAGCCATTTATTCTGAAAAGAGATCAGAACCACGCAGTTATTATTCTACCTTTAGCCGGCCACAATCAAGGAAAAGCAAAATACTGGGATTCTGAATGAATGTTTAGACAGACAATCAGATAAACAGTGCACCTAACAATGTACCTCTAGAGAACAATGTAATCTTAAGTCATTTTCAAGTTGGCCAAAGAACTGAATCCAAGTATCTGATGCAGATGTAAACCTCTGGGAGGGGTCTCCAGGGATTCTATAGATTAGAAATAACCTTGGTGGTGTTCTGGAACTCCTAGGTCTGCTCTGGAATGGATCAGCACTTGGATCAGTCCAGATTTAAAACTAAATCTCCTAGGCCTGGCCTGGAGCCAAAATAAGAGATACAGGGAATAATGCATTTTTCCATGCACTTGCTGGAATTTGTTCTATAAATTCATGCTTCTGTCATCACTACTAAAGGCTGGCTCCACTGTGAAAAACTTAGAGTTTTAACTTCCAACTTGTTATTCTTTGAATAAAACAGAATACATCCAAACACAAAGCATTTATTTGTGCAACATGAGAGAAGCATCTGTTTTCTATACTCTGCAACTTGAGTTAATTAATTTTGGCTTATCCACCAGAGGCTGGGCTGGGCATCTTCATCATTAAGGGCTGACCTGTTGGCTTGGCATTGAAATCAATTTAGAATAAATGGTCTCCATTTCAAGTCAGGTTGAACCATCTAAGCCCCAGAACATGATACAAATACTGTTAGTGGTCTGGCTGCTTTCTAGCATTTGGAAAGATTTAATTACTAATGCAAAAAAAGAGGGGGATATAATTTATTGCTTCCAATGTGGACATGAAGTAATTTTCTTTGGAAATGTACCTACTTTGATCTGCCAGGTTTTTAATCATCCAATCAGTTCTTGTCAAAGCACTGTGCTGAATTGCTTAAATGGATCTATAAATAAGTGTTAACTTTGGATCAATACGTATGTGTGAAAGGCATATTTGTAGGCCACAAGATCAACAATAACAAAGATAGAAATTAGTTCTAAACATTTATATAGGCTTCTGTTGCTTTTCTAACACCTTACAAATATTAAAATAATATGTGCTAACTCTAAAACACAACAGTTACTTTCCAAACCTGAGTCGAGTCACATACTTCATGATGACAACTGGAGGACATTTCTGAGGCATCTTACTGCTGCTGCAGCAAGAGAGGGGATTAGATGTCAATAATGACAGTTGTTTCCCTATGCCTATACCATTTCTTTTTAAATGGTCTTTGGTCACTGAAAGAAGTAAATCAGGTAGTTCCTTACTTTCATCATTAATTTGTAATATACGCACAATAGGATTTGGGATAAATAGGTAACTAGGGTGATAAAGTGGTAAAGTGATAGAGGGAAGATCAGCAAAGGCAGTGAAACAAACTCCCCAGGGCATTAAAAACTACTGAAGACTGTGTGCCACACTAAGCTTAAATTCTAAGAATCAGTGGTAACTGCAATGTTGTCTTAAGGGCATCGTATTTGAAAGTAAAAATTTAGGTTTAAACTCAGGCTTTATTAGGTACGGTTGTGTGGCCACACCTCACTTATTTAATGTAACTGAAACTCAGCTTCCCCATCTTTAAAATGGGGATAAATGAGATAATACATATGAAGTAACGTAGCTAAGGGCCTTGTGGCTTCTCATTAACGTTAGTTTCTTTCTTTCCTTTCTGAATATTCATGGAATGAGTTAGAGAGCTGCTAGGTTCTCAACACACATTATGAAAATTTAAGCTGAAAAATTTGAGCACAAGACATTTTCAATTCAAATAATATAAAAATAGCAAACTACTATTTTTAAATCTCCATGTTTTCTACAAGCTAGTCTCTTTCCCTGGAATCCCCTCCTTCCATCTGTGAAGACCTTTTATCTTTTAAAAGTCAGCTTCACCATCACCTCTTCTAGACAAACTCCCAGTGGCCCTCAGACCCACCGTCACTCCCTGCACAGTACTTCATCTGTGTCTTGTACTACCATCTATGATTTATATTCAGCCTAGGTATGCTTCTCCCACTATTAGACTCCAGGGTCTTGTTTAATTCTCCCTTCTCATCAGCTAGCACAAAGCTTGATGTACCAGAGAAAGAGAAGGAGGAGGAGTTGATACTAAAAAGGCTTTGCCTAAATCAAGGAGGCTGCCTCAGTACATTTTAGGATCTCTAAGAGTGCCTATTTGTTACAAAATTGGAGATGAGAGAAATCCCAAGTTGATGAATTAGGATCCACTACTACTTAATCATAGTGAAAGTGAAAGTAGTAGTTGCTGCGTCCCCTCTGACTCTTTGCGAACCCATGGACTGTAGCCCACCAGGCTCCTCCGCCCATGGGATTCTCTAGGCAAGAATACTGGATTAGGTTGTCATTCCTTTCTCCAGGGGATCTTCCTGACCCAGGGATCAAACCCAGGTCTCCTGCATTGCAGACAGATTCTTTACCATCTGAGTCACCAGGGAAGCCCTGATTATAGTGAGGATGATAAAATGACGATGAAATCCTGTATGTATCAAGTGAAAATACATGACCTACAGCTTTCTGAGGAAAACACCTTTTACGTAAAGCAATATATATCTCCATAATAGATAAAATGCATTTTATTTCGTCTCTCTGACCTGAAACATACTGGGATTTTGCTGTCGTATTTAACAAAAGGGGATGATGGCATTTTAGCATCAACATACTTTCTCTGCCAGGAACATGTTTGAGCACTTTCTGTGTTCTAGGTACTGTGCTAAACACTTTACGTAGATGATCCACACCACAGCCTTAGGAGGTGGGTACCTGTTATCATCAACCTAAGAGCGTGCTGAGGCTCTGAGAGCTGAAATGTTCAACAAATATAAGGTGAATATAATGTGAGGGGCTACGATGGTAGCTCAGCTGATAAAGAATCTGCCTGCAATGCAGGAGACCCCAGTTCGATTCCCGGGTCAGGAAGATCCCCTGGAGAAGGGATAGGCTAGCCACTCCAGTATTCTTGGGCTTCCCTGGTGGCTCAGTCGGTAAAGAATCCACCTGCAATGTGGGAGACCTGGGTTTGATCCTTGGATACAATGTGAAGCCAATTTCTATTTTTTTTTAGGTATAAAAAAAAATAAGAACTATTATGAAAAGGGGAAAAACCCATAATTTGTCAAATCAGTTTCACAGATAAAATAATAAATGTAAAAAGAGTTTCTAGGAAAAGATGACATTTAAATACTTATATTTGTAAAAATAAAAAATATGATTGAGCCAAAAGAGAAAACCGGAATAAACAGTATTAATTAAAAGAACCTCTAGGAAAATGAAACACCAGGAAAATTATACCACCATTTCTATTTTCATATAGAAACACTAAATTTTCCCACTTTACCCTATACTTAACTTCTAGCCTTGCTTTAATTTCTGCATATCAAAATATGCAAAAGACATTGACTTTCACTTTTTGAAACCAGATGAAAGTAATAAGCAAAAAATTGGACTGAATAGAGAACACTGAACAGTTCAATTCTCAACATTAAAAAAAAGAAGAAACATTTCAGAATAACTAGTAAAATAATTAGAAATTCTCTTTAGGTTTTAGAAATCCTAGTAGATGTGTAGTTACATGTAAATCTTAACTACTCTGATAAGACCATGGGCATGATGGGGAGTCATAGAATTCAAGTTATGATTTTAGAAAGAGAGGAGTAATTGTCCCTTCTAATATGTCTAAGATGAATGGGGGAAATGTACATATGTAGAATTTTTTCTTTTAACCGAGTAACTGCAGAGAGCAAATGCTCCCTTAAGCAAATTCTCTATGATTCTCTTTTCTGTATGAATACTGTGTATGACTGTGTATTTTTTCTTTGTTTAAATTATAGGATTGCGATAGGATTCTTTGCAGTCTAAGCACTGAAGTGACAGCTGTTTATCATTATCCTCATCAAGGGAATGTAAAATAAAAATAGTAATTTGTCTCTGATCTTTGAGGCAAAAAAAGAATGGTCTGCAAACATTTAACCTTTTATGTGCAGGTTCATTGATGCTGTTTACAAAATGTGAATAATATTGTGAAAACCAGCTTTCCTTTTGAAAAATAACAATGGACAGGCCTTCCTATTGTAATTTTTTTTCTAAATAGCTTTTGAGAAATCTAATGCAATTTAAATAATCAAAAATAACAACTTAGAATTGCTTGTAAAAATTAATATTATTTACACAGTATTCAAGAAATAGGCTGCTGTATAAAATTTTAATTTAAATGCTTTTTCCTAAAAACTTGAATGGAGAAGGGAATGGCAATCCACTCCAGTATTCTTGCCTGGGGAATTCCATAGACAGAGAAACCTGGCGGGTTACAGTTCATGGGGTCGCAAAGAGTCGGACACGACTGAGCTACTAACACACAAAGACCTGAAACTTCAACAGGTCAAAGAATGAAGGAGCCAGATCAGAAATAATTCCTGCCATACCTCAAAGCATCCACTACAGAAAAACTCTGGGCTTTACCAAGATGTCTATTTTTCATGTTTTGTCTTTGTCTCCTTCCTTTCCTTAAAGCTCTTACTTATGTCATAAGCTTCTTTGAGGATCCTGAAACCATCTGAATAAGGCTGGTGACTGCACTCTTTGGGGGCTTCCCAGGTGGCGCTAATGGTAAAGAACTCACCTGCCAATGCAGGAGACATAGAGATGTGGGTTCAATCCCTGGGTTGGACAGATCCCCTGGAGGCAGGCATAGCAACCCACTCCAGTATTCTTGCCTGGAGAATCTCCATGACAGAGGAGCCTGATGGACTACAATCCATAGAACCTCAAAGAGTTGGACATGAGTGAAGCGACTTAGCATACATGCACAGAACTGCACTCTTTAAAAGTGAAATAACAGAGATACAAAGTGTCCCGTCAGGAATATACACATAAACATACTACAGAGCTCAAGGGGGCTTTGCTGTGTCTCTTCTCACCAGTGGAGAACTTGGGGAGATAACCTCCAGATTTACACAACTGATTTTTTTCACATAACCAGCATCTTATTATTGTTATACAGTTCTCCACTACTGTAAACAAAGGGTGTGTGTGTGTTAGTTGCTCAGTCGTGTCTGACTCTTTGTGACCCCATGGACTGTAGCTCACCAGGCTCCTCTGTCCATGGGATTCTCCAGGCAAGAATACTGCAGTGGGTTGCCATTTCCTTTCAAACAAAGGGTAAAAAATATAATTTAACTTTTCTTAGTGAAGCAGGTCATCATTATGAAAATATGTTGCCATGGTAATGCTGCTTTGAATCTTCCAGCTCCACCTTATGGAGATTGTCTCAGTAAAAACCTTTCCCCACTCCCATTCACTTCTAATTTGCAGAGGCCAGAAAGGGAGGCAACCAAACTTTTAAAAAAAGACTGTGGGAGAAACATGCTTCAGGAAGTCTTTGAGGATAGTCGAGGCTGTGGTCTGTTATTTTGGGACAGGTATTTCACTATAAAGTCAATACAAATGTTTACGTAGTGCCTAATGTGGTCTGTGAGAGACATAAATGAAGCCTAAAACCACACACCTTGCTTGTAGCAGGGTAACACAGTGTCAGATGAATTAGTGAGTCAAAGGTGAGCTCAAGCACGGTGGGCTTCTGGGGAGTCTTTACTGATAGCAGCATTCGAGATGGACCTTCAGAGTTGGGTAAGATTTCAAAGGCAGGCCGAGAGAACATGCTCATTACTTTCCCCTAGTACTTAGCACAGGGCCCTAGTACTTACTTAGCACAGGGCCCTACATTTAACAGGAGCTTCGTAAATATTGTGGGATAAATGACGGAAAAAACTAACCAACCCAGGCCATTTCCTGAGGGATTGGATTTCTGTTTCTGAAGGAACCTGAGCGACTGAGCTTCAGATAACTGGGGTATTGTTATACAGCATGATCTCTTAGATTCCTACAAATGAGTTCAGCCTCTTATTTGCCTGGAAAGGGTAAACAGCTATCTGCATTGAGAATTGTATTTCAATTGATATAAAGATTTTAACAGTCTGAAGATGTCTACAGATGTGAGCGGTATTTGTAGTCAGAACACTGGGAAGCAAAGGGGCATTAATTTGCACCTCCATTCTGTAAGAAATAGCCCTATTACAGGAGAAAACACTGAGCCTCACCTGATCCAGGGTACACAGGGGATAACCACTATGTTAGCAGGCAGGACCCAACTTTTTCTGATTCTGTTATTTTCCTTCCTTGACTCTTCTCCTTTACCTACTGTTAATTTTTTAGTCTCTCTATAGCTTTGTATCTCTTCATCTTATATAACATCATGATAAACATTATAAAACTATGTAAGATTAATATGAAATTAAACAGACATTGAGAAAACCTTTAGGGTTTTAAAGATAATTATTTGATTAACAACAACAACAAACCTATCTTAATTCTGATGTAGCTATATATCTTTTTTTTTTTTTTTAACTCTCATTTAGCTCAACAGCTGCCTAACAGTATATTTCTGTCCATTGCCCGTATGTCTGAAAGTGAAAGTGAAAGTCACTCAGTCCTGTCTGACTCATGGGGTCATGGACTGTATAGTCCATGGAATTCTCCAGGCCAGGATACTGGAGTGGGTAGCCTTTCCCTTCTCCAGGGGATCTTCCCAACCCAGGGATCAAACCCAGGTCTCCCGTATTGCAGGCATCAGGATTCTTTACCAGCTGAGCCACCAGGGAAGCCCAAGAATACTGAAGTGGGTGCAAGTGAAAGTTGCTTAGTCATGTCTGACTCTTTGCGACCCCATGGACTATACAGTCCATGAAACTCTCCAGACCAGAACACTGGAGTGGGTAGCCATTCCCTTGTCCAGGGGATCTTCCCAGCCCAGGGATCAAACCTAGGTCTCCCACATTGCAGGCAGATTCTTTACTAGCTGAGCTACCAGGGAAGCCCATGAGGATTCTTAAAGAAATCTAAAAATTTACAAGCTCTGTGTTGAGGTACTCCTAGAAGTTATAATAATTCCAATCTAGGTTTTAATCTAAAGGCCTGTATTACTTTATATAACAGATAAGTTTATAAATATGAAAAATACAGATATATAAAATATATTACATATATAAATACATCAAATATTACTAAACAGTATTACTAAGAATTCTTTCTACAATTGGTAATATTTAGTTTTGGAAAATTTCAATCTTTATATACCAAGTTTACTTGCCATGAATAGCAACCTTTCATCCAAACAATAAACAGTCTAAACAGAACAATTTAAAAGGTTTCTTCAAAGATAACCATTCCCCTCACCATCATTTTTGGTTTTAGATTATTTTAGTAATTTCAAAAGGGACAAAGTTATTTTTCAATATTAAGTATTAGGATTAACTAACAATATTAACTGTTTAAAATTTAACTTTGTCATAAATAAAACCCTTTTACTAAAAGAACTGAAATGACAATCAACTGATACAAATTTCCTTTTTGATTAAAAAGTAATTACATATTTTTGGAATAGCAGAACAAGAACTAGAATATTTCCAAAGAGAAAAACCACCAGAACACAGGAACAGATAAAATAAAGGTAAACATAAAAACAATCTGTGAGGATTAATTTTGTTTGACAACTTCGCTGGACCATGGACTAGAATACCGATATTTGATACAAACGTTCTGAATATTTCTATGAAAGTGTTTTTGGATGAGATTAACATCTAAATTGGTGGACTTTCACTAAAGGAGATTGTCCTCTGTGATATGGGTGGGCCTTATCTAATCAGTTGAAGGCTTGAATAGGACAAAAAGACTGGCCTCCCTCAGCAGAGAATTCTCCAGCAGACTCTCTTTAGACTTCATCTGAAACACTGGCTCTTGTTTCTTCTACAACAGACTGCCTTCAGACTCAAATTGGATCACTGACTCATATAGAGAGACATATCGATATGTATAAAACATGCACATCCTATTGGTTCTGTTTTTCTGGAGAATGCTAATACACAGTCTCACTATAGATTATAAAACAGTATGTGATTCAGTGTTACATTGCTTAGTGAAATTAATAGGTGCTGTAGGAATTCAGAGAAGCAGAAGGTCAAGGAGGCTGTGATGGCAAATTACAATGGTCCCACTCAAATGATTTAACTGTACTTCTTAGCATTCTCTAAGTGAGAGGGAAATGAGTTAAAAAATAATCCATCTTCATCCTCTCTATTCTATCACAAGGTCGTGCCATCCCTCCTCTGTTGATAGACCAAATATGAATGTGGGAAGTCTCCTCTCCCCCACTCTCAGTTCTGGTGGTTAGATGGGACTGCATGGATCAGGCCAAGTACCCTGTCACCAATCTACCTATCTGGCCTGGCCTCTGTGATGACAGACAGCAATGTGACCAAGAAAAGCCAATCACTGCACATCTGTTAGAACTGTTAGAAGGAGAAGCTCCCTCTCAGTTAGGATGAGAGCTTCTTAAGATGTAAGCCTGAGGGCTAGCCTGCGTCAGAGTGAAGAGGGCTCAAACCTGCCAGCGAATGAAGTCAACACGGAGAACTGTATAGATGAAACATGGAGAGAGGCAGATATTTAAAGACATTATTGGAATGTCTGGATCTGGCTCTGACAGCTCTGTCTACCTCTGGACTGTGCAGTCATACCAGGCAGTAAAGGGTTTTGTTAGTTTTAAAAAGTTAAGTACACTTGAATTTAATTTGTTACCTATGTCCTAAAGAATCCAAGTGAAGAAAACATCCAGAGATAGTCATGATGTCCTCTCAGCCTAAAGTCTTTTTCTTCCACCTCCACATACTCATCCTTCAAGGTTTAGTGCAAATGCAACACATCTTTGAATGCTGCCTCTAAAACACAACACCCTCTGAACATTCAGTTTAGACGTTTGATCCTTTGTCTTATATCTTAGTTAGGTATGTAAATGTTGACTTCCCTAACCAAAATGAAAGTTTCTTGAAGGTAAGGATCATAATAGTTGATGGCAAATATGCAGTTAATCTCAACAAAAAGGTAAATGTTATAGGGCTAAAATGATGCTAAGAAAATTCTTAGAGGACACCATTACTACACTGATGCATTCTTATTACATTAGTACACATACTAGTTAGTGGGCTATATTTTTTCTTTTTTTCTTCAACCAAATTGGTAGACTAACTTCTACCATATAAAAATGTTTCTACGTTGAAAGTTATGATGAGAAAAAAATCTCACTAAATGACAATAAAATGTCAGGGAGTATTCAAACTGCTTTACATATACTAACCCATTTAATCCTACAGCAACCTTATGAAGTAGATACCATTATTTATTATGGTTACTATTTGAATTTTACAGTTGAAGAGTCTGAAAAGCAAACTCGTTTAAAGTCACTTAGTTAATAAGTGGTAGGGTGGGAATTCGATACAGGTATTTTGATTACAGGATGTACCCTCTTAACTGTTACATACTATGAGCTCTTCTCCATTCTTGACTAGGGTGGGGTTGATGCTCACCCCACCAGCAAAAGTGATATGAAAACACCTTGAAACAAAACATATGCTTCCAAATGCTGCTAGGATAGTCCGGTGAGAAATGCCTTGTAGACATAAAACAATTCTTCATGATGATCATGATGAAGGCTCTTCTTTGATACAGAGTGATGCTTTTGCTGCTGCTAATTTTCTAAGATCACTATCATCACAAATGTTTCATACTCAAGTAACCAAACGTTATGATCACAAGAAAAATCCTAGTGGTATCATTTATAAGAAAATACCTGAAGACTAGGAACAAAAATGACCATTTCACAAGAGTAATTTATGCTTTGGGAATTCTATTATTCTCATCTAAAAATGCATAACTGCAGGGAAATTTCAAATTATTACTTCTATCATACAATTTGTTTAACAGATACTCTCATTAGAATCAGGGTATTAAGGGGTTATAAGGTCTATGCAATGAACACTGGGTCTCACACAGATTAGATGATGGACAAAAATATGAAAGAAAAAAAATAACTATTATAAAACAGAATTTGTTTGTTGTTCAGTCTTTCAAAAATGTTTACGTGGATGACTACTGATGCATTATAGTAAAGTTATTTAAGTCCTAGGGAGATCAGGGGCGATAAAATTCAAGTATTATGAAAACAGCATGGGAGGTCATAAGAGACTAACTATATAGTAAAATAACAGCATGGTACACAGTGGCTTTAATTTAGTTCTCTCTTATCTTAAAAGTTCAGTGTAAATAGAGTACTTGCTTTACATGCAAAAATATGTAAAAATAAACATAAAAGAATGCAATGGATTAGAAACACACAATGGTAAAATTCTTTAGGTAGTATCATTATGTCTTTCAAGAATATTGGAAAAAAAAAAAACGAAGCCTTTAAAGAAGCACCTATAGTCAAGAGTTTTACATTTCTTCAAGGTCCACTGAACAGTGTAGCTGATAAAGTTGTCAATGGGATTCTACTGCAGAATTCTCAAAGGTCTCAAGACAACATTTTCAGCCATGGCACCCCACTCCAGTACTCTTGCCTGGAAAATCCCATGGACGGAGGAGCCTGGTAGGCTGCAGTCCATGGGGTCGCTAAGAGTCGGACACGACTGAGCAACTTCACTTTCACTTTTCACTTTCATGCATTGGAGAGGGAAATGCAACCCACTCCAGTGTTCTTGCCTGGAGAATCCCAGGGACGGGGGAGCCTGGTGGGCTGCCGTCTATGGGGTCGCACAGAGTCGGACACGACTGAAGTGACTTAGCATTAGCATACAGATGGTTTAGTGAATACACCTTGCCAACATCCTAGGGTCCCCAACAGCCTTACCAGATGATCCAGATAAAATATCTAAAAGATGCTTTAGGAAATTTAGATTATTTTCTGTTAATATGATTACCCACACCAATATTCTAACCTGGAGAATTCCATGGACTGTATAGTCCATGGGGTTGCAAAGAGCTGGACATGACTGAGTGACTTTCACTTTCATTTTTCATGTACCATCTCACTGCTCTTGCTCATTAACAATACCTCAGTTAAACTAAGTACTAAAAGTGAAATTAAATTGAAACTGAGAAATTTATTCAGAATTAAGACTTATTCTTACTCCTCCAACAGGTGATGGATACAGTGTCTTAACAATCCAAAGAAATAAAATATGTCATCCTATAGAGATAAAATGCAAGCCACATTTCTGTAGCCACATTAAAAGACACTATGACCAAGTGGGCTTTATCCCAGGGATGCAAGGATTCTTCAATATCTGCAAATCAATCAATGAAATACACCACATTAACAAATTGAAAAATAAAAACCATATGATTATCTCAATAGATGCAGAGAAAGCCTTTGACAAAATTCAACATCCATTTATGATAAAAACTCTCCAGAGAGCAGGAATAGAAGGAACATACCTCAACATAATAAAAGCTATATATGACAAACCCACAGCAAACATTATCCTCAATGGCGAAAAATTGAAAGCATTTCCTCTAAAGTCAGGAACAAGACAAGGGTGCCCACTTTCACCATTACTATTCAACATAGTTTTGGAAGTTTTGGCCACAGCAATCAGAGCAGAAAGAGAAATAAAAGGAATCCAAATTGGAAAAGAAGAAGTAAAACTCTCGCTGTTTGCAGATGACATGGTCCTCTACATAGAAAACCCTAAAATTACCTAGAAAATTACTAGAGCTAATCAATGAATATAGTAAAGTTGTAGGATATAAAATCAACACACAGAAATCCCTTGCATTCCTATACACTAATAATGAGAAAACAGAAAGAGAAATTAAGGAAACAATTCCATTCACCATTGCAACGGAAAGAAAAAAATACTTAGGAATATATCTACCTAAAGAAACTAAAGACCTATATATAGAAAACTATAAAACACTGGTGAAAGAAATCAAAGAGGACACTAATAGATGGAGAAATATACCATGTTCATGGATCAGAAGAATCAATATAGTGAAAATGAGTATACTACCCAAAGCAATCTATAGATTCAATGCAATCCCTATCAAGCTACCAACGATATTCTTCACAGAGCTAGAACAAATAATTTCACAATTTGTATGGAAATACAAAAAACCTCGAATAGCCAAAGCTATCTTGAGAAAGAAAAATGGAACTGGAGGAATCAACCTACCTGACTTCAGGCTCTACTACAAAGCCACAGTCATCAAGACAGTATGGTACTGGCACAAAGACAGAAATATAGATCAATGGAAAAAAACAGAAAGCCCAGAGATAAATCCACGCACATATGGATACCTTATCTTTGACAAAGGAGGCAAGAATATACAATGGATTAAAAACCATCTCTTTAACAAGTGGTGCTGGGAAAACTGGTCAACCACTTGTAAAAGAATGAAACTAGAGCAGTTTCTAACACCATACACAAAAATAAACTCAAAATGGATTAAAGATCTAAACGTAAGACCAGAAACTATAAAACTCCTAGAGGAGAACATAGGCAAAACACTCTCCGACATACATCACAGCAGGATCCTCTATGACCCACCTCCCAGAATATTGGAAATAAAAGCAAAAATAAACAAATGGGACGTAATTAAACTTAAAACCTTCTGCACAACAAAGGAAACTATAAGCAAGGTGAAAAGACAGCCTTCAGAATGGGAGAAAATAATAGCAAATGAAGCGACTGACAAACAACTAATCTCAAAAATATACAAGCAACTCCTACAGCTCAATTCCAGAAAAATAAATGACCCAATCAAAAAATGGGCCAAAGATCTAAATAGACATTTCTCCAAAGAAGACATACAGATGGCTAACAAACACATGAAAAGATGCTCAACATCACTCATTATCAGAGAAATGCAAATCAAAACCACTATGAGGTACCATTTCACGCCAGTCAGAATGGCTGCCATCCAAAAGTCTACAAGCAATAAATGCTGGAAAGGGTGTGGAGAAAAGGGAACCCTCTTACACTGTTGGTGGGAATGCAAACTAGTACAGCCACTATGGAGAACAGTGTGGAGAGTCCTTAAAAAACTGGAAATAGAACTGCCTTATGATCCAGCAATCCCACTGCTGGGCATACACACCAAGGAAACCAGAATTGAAAGAGACACGTGTACCCCAATGTTCATCGCAGCACTGTTTATAATAGCCAGGACATGGAAGCAACCTAGATGCCCATCAGCAGATGAATGGATAAGAAAGCTGTGGTACATATACACAATGGAGTATTACTCAGCCATTAAAAAGAATACATTTGAATCAGTTCTAATGAGGTGGATGAAACTGGAGCCTATTATACAGAGTGAAGTAAGCCAGAAAGAAAAACACCAATACAGTATACTAACGCATATATATGGAATTTAGAAAGATGGTAACAATAAGCCTGTATACGAGACAGCAAAAGAGACACTGATGTATAGAACAGTCTTTTGGACTCTGTGGGAGAGGGAGAGGGTGGGATGATTTGGGAGAATGGCATTGAAATATGTATAATATCATATATGAAACGAGTCGCCAGTCCAGGTTCGATGCATGATACTGGATGCTTGGGGCTGGTGCACTGGGATGACCCAGAGGGATGGTATGGGGAGGGAGGAGGGAGGAAGGAGGAGGGTTTAGGATGGGGAACACATGTATACTTGTGGTGGATTCATTTTGATATTTGGCAAAACCAATACAATATTGTAAAGTTTAAAAATAAAATAAAATTAAAAAAAAATACAACTTCTATATGGCAAAAAAAAAAAAAAAAAAAGACACTAAAGCAAAACAAGTGAAGTGCATTTGAATAATGCTTTAATGAAATATATCCAAAATATTATCTTTTGACATATATTTATAGGCTAAGTTGTATCTGCCCCAAATTCCTTTGTCGAAGTCCTAACTCTCAAAACTGTATACAGAATGCGACTGCATTTGGAGAAAGCATCTTTAAAAAGACACTTAGGTTAAAATGAGACTTTCTAGGGCATGCCTTAAACTGATGTGACTGGTGTTCCTGTAAGGAGAGAAAATGAGGACATGGGCACACACAGAAGGAAGACCAGGTGATAACAGAGAGAAGATGGCTATCTATCTACAAGCCAGCAAGAAAGGCCTCAGATGGAATCAAGCCTGCTGACACACTGAACTCAGATTTCTATCTTCCAGAATTGTGAGAAAATAAATGTTTGTTGTTTAAGTCACCTGGTATCTGGCACTTTGCTATGGCAGCTCCAGCAAACTAGCACAGCACAAAAACATCATTAGATAGTTTACTTTCTTTCCTTTTTTTTTTTTTTGTATGAAGTCTTCAAAATCCAGTATGTATTTTACTCTTAGAGCATATTTCAATTTGGACTAGCCGCAGTTCAAGTGTTCAGTAACAATGGTGGTTACCTCACTGGACCGTGTAGACAGTGTGTTGTTATTGCTGTTAGTCACTAAGTTGTGTCCAACTTTTAATTTCTAAAAGATTAGGACTCCTTTTCAAAAACCATAACCATAGTACCATTGTCACCCCAAAATATTTCATAAGAATTGCTTAACATCAGTGACTACTTAAAAATATTTTTACTGGGGAAATTTTAAAAACATATAAGTAGAGAGAGTAGAGAGAATAATATAAATTAACCTGGGGGTACTCATTATTCAGCTTCAATAATTTACCACATGGGTATCCTTGTTTTCTCTCTCTTCCTCAGCTATTTTGAGGCAAACTCCAACATCATATAATTTTATCTGTATATATTTCAGTATGTATTCCGAAAAGAAAAGGACCCTTAACCAACATAACCAGTACTATTATCACTTCTAAAAATATTAATAATTTCTCAACATTATAAATATTCAGTGTTCAATGACATTTCCCCAACCGTCTTTGAAAAAATCTTTTTTCACTTTATGTGCTTGAATTGGAATCCTATAAGTCTATATACTGTGATTGGTGGATATGTCTCTTAGCTTCATCTCAATCTATAGACTTCTCTCTCTCTCGCTCTAGTTCCTTTGTTATCTGTTGTTGTATTTTTAAAAAAAATATAGGGACATCTGTCCTGTGGTTTCCATCCCACTCCCCAATCTGAATTTGGTAGACCAAATTCACCTGGATGTCATCTTTTTGGGATATGGACCATTTTTAAAGTATTCATTGAATCTAGTACAATATTGCTTCTGTTTTATGTTTTGGTTTTTTGAACATAAGGCATGTGGGATCTTAGCTCCCTAACCAGAGACTGAACCCACATCCCCTGTGTTGGAAGGCCAAGTCTTAACCACTGGATCACCAGGGAAGTCCCATCTTGATATCATTTAATGAGTTATTACAACCCCTGTATTTCATATAATTTAATATTTAGATTTAGAGGCTCTATGACTACCTTTTAACTGACTCTTTTTGAGTCAGAAAGAGACATCTACATCAAAACTGATATGCAGATTAGATACTAATGTTGTAGAGTGGAAAATGATCCCTTTTGTATACAGTGTAAAGACTGTTTCCTATTGTCCTTGCAGAGTCTTTCTTTGGTCTAGACCAGTTTATTGAAGGATAGATAATTACAACAATTAATTCATACTACATATTAAGCATAGAACATAGGATAAGAAATCTGCTAGATGCCCTGGCAGGTTGAAGGGAATAACACAACACAAGTTGTGCTCCTGAGAAGTCTACCATCTATTTGGGAAGGAGCTGATTAAAAGGCAGGGAACAATGTTTCATACTAACAGCATGTAAAAAGAGCTAAGCTGTATGGTAAAAAGCCTCTAAGGATAACTGGCTTTTGAAGAGAGGAGAGATTCCTGGAGTTTTCAGGAGCCAGATAAGTCTCTAGAAAGAAAGTATGTGAGACGTCACCTGGTTGTACTATGGTGTGCAGACATCAAGAAGGTAGGCAGGCAAGGGGAACAAAGGAAAGAGGTGGAAATTAGCTTGATGTGTTTGGGGAAATATTGGAGGGGTCATAGGGACAAACACATTGAGTGGAAGGAGAGCGGCTGAATTGTGAAATGAGTGGTCTGACTGTGGAAAACTAGAGTTAGACTAAAGAGATGAGATGTGATGTGGTGGGCATGCAATGTCACCAGAAAGAATGTGATCAAATGGTGCTTTAGGAAGATTATTATGGCAGCTGTTCGTAAGATGAATGAATTTAAGGAGGGTGAGACTGGAAATGGAGAGACCAATTATTGTCTATGGTAGTAGTATATATGAGGTAATGAAAGCCTGGATCAAATGAGTAGCTATAAAAATAGAGTAAGAGTGGCTCTTAAAGACATCCTTAAGAAAGGATACAAAATTGACTGAGATAAGTGTAAAATATCATAGTCAAATTTCCAGCATAGAAGACTAAAATGATGACTTCATTGACTGAGGTAAGTAATCTGAGGCAGGAAAACTGATTTTCATTGAGCAAATGAATTTATTTTTGAGCAAATTATGTTTGAGTAGATGCAAAAGATATATATGTGGATAACTTGAATCAGAGAATGAGTGTCCAGGTGAGAAGTCACAGCAGAAAATGTAGATTTAGAAATTTCTCATGCAGAGGTAGAAACTGGAACCATAAGAACAGAAAGCATGTTAAAATCTGTGTGTGCACAGAGAAATCCAGATTTACCTTTGTGTTTAGCAACGTGCCTGGCCTCGTGCATGTGCTCAATAAATGGTCTTAGAGTGAAAGAATGAATGAAGAAATGAAACAGGTAAGGGATGGAGAAAAGTATTTTAGGATATCCACAGTTAAGAAGGGGAAGAAGTACTAGCAAAGACCACCAAGGTGTGGAAGAAGGGGGAGAATTTCAAAGAACAAACACCCTCCCAGCTACTTTAGATAAGAATACTTTCAAGATGCTGTTACCAGTAATGCCAGCTATTGCTAAGAGGCTAAACAGAATGAAGACTGGCCAACAATCTTTTGTCCGAATTATATGAGAATCCATAACAGAGCCTTTCTGCAGGGGTGAGGAGGGAGGCGGGGGATGAGGAAAGTGGGAGGAGTCTGGAAGCTAGAATAGAAGGGTAAGGTGAGGACCATGCAAAGGGGAGTAAAATAAAGTATAAATCATGCTCTGAGAGCTTGGCAGAGGAATCAAGGAAATGGTATGGTACATATCAAGACAATCAGGGTCAAAATGATTTCTTGTAGGAAAGGGAAGACATATGTATATATAAAGTTTAAAAAAAAAGGCCAAAAATACCTGCGAAGGTAGTTGTGCATATTAAATTTTAGATGATGTTAAAATGAACAAGATTCAGGATATTGGTAAAGGTGAAATATTTAGAAAGATTAAACATTTTGAAAGAAATACTTAGAAAGAATATGGCACCTTCTGTGCCATATTCCAGCTATATCCAGCTGTTCACTATTTCCAGATCAAATCATACACATTACAACCTGGTACCTTTGGCCACTCTGTCCTCTTGAATTTGAAGTGCTTTCTGCCTAATACATGATTGCTAAAATCCTTGCACTATTCGAGACCTGGCCCAAATGTCACCATCTATGTGATAACCTTCCCTTGGCCATCAGAATTGATCTCTCTATCCTAAATACTTATCACCTATTTAAATTTCTTCATGTTAAGAATTTACATCTCTCCTATGAATTCTTGTTAATTGCTTTCTAGTAGGTCTTTTAAACTGTAGTGTAATTCATTGCACATGGTTGGTACTCCACAGTGTTTAATAAATGCAAGTGGAATTTTTCTTCCTGAAGACTGAAGGGAAGGGTAAGAAGACAACAGAGGAAGGATGAAATAATGGCATCGGGCAGCTTCCTCTGGTTGGCCTCAATGTTCTCCTAAAGAAAAAGGACCCATGCCTGCCTAGAGGGAAAGTGAGCAACTGATGTGAAGAAAGATCTTATTTGGAGCAGGTACCATGTCAGTCAACAAAAAGATGAGTAAAAGGAGGTGAAGGCCCTTCAAGTGTTGGGTATCATAAAGTTGTAAGGGGCCATTTATCTATATATTTGATATGACCATATTTAAAGTCTTTCTTGAATTTACAATATTGCTTCTCTTGTATATTTTGGGTTTTTGGCCATGGGGCCTATGGAATTTTAGCTCCCCAACCAGGGATCGAACCCATATCTCCTGATTGGAAGGTGAAGTCTTAACTACTAGACCACCAGGCAAGTCCCCAGCAAGGGACCACATTTTTGCAGCAAGTTCTCTTTTCCTGGGAGTTCACAGTTGAAAGCAGACAGCATAAAGATCCAGCATTGTTGACTGGTACAGTGAGCTCCGCCAAAATCATTAATGAATATCTAACATGGGAGGGTGGCAGGGGAGTTGAGGGGGTGGAAAGGTGGGGGTAAGGCAGACTGATGCCTCAGGTGGCACTGAGATGATGAGCAAGGGGTTCAGGGGGAGGAGAAATTCTATAGCAACCTGCCAGTCCAGGCTCTCAATCTGGCTGCTGAAAACAGCCTGGGATGATTTTGAAGAATATCCATGACTGGGCCCCACCCACTGAGACTGACTTACTTGGTCTGGGATGAGGCCTGGAGCATCTGTGATTTTTTTCAGTGTCCTTGGTTGAGAACCCCTGCAGATACAGATCTGGGAAAAGTCAAAGGGGTGAGGGGATCAAAGATTCTACCAAGGATAGAGTATAGGATGAAGTAAGAAAGCTATTTACGGTCTGAAGCCTGAAAAGTCCCAGGAAAAAGAAAGGTCTAACTTTACATAAAAGAAAGTATCGATGTTTTAAGATCCAAATGTGATCTCAGCTAGTTTCCACTGGACAGACGTCACCATTCCCTAACTGACAGTCATAATTGGCACTGTGGTAGGCAGATGGTTGAACGGTAAAGGAACAGTTACCAAAAAAAAAAATGTTATTTCAAAAAGAAAGTTGCCTATTTAAGAATCGGTCTGCAGGGTCTTTCTGAACCTCTGTGAAACCAGAGAGAGACAAGTGCTGAGAGGACACCCATCAGGGGCCAGACCCAAGGTCAGTCGACTCAACAGATCTCAAGAGACCTCCTGTGGGAGGGCTTGGAGCAACTCTCTGTCTTCAGTTGTAAAAATCAGGCAGAGTTCTGGTTTTCTCAGTAGCCATTTGTGGCTCTCATTCATAAATTTGGCTAAGAGGTTTTTGAATTCATTTACATTTCCTGCCAGCACCACCTTTGGGAACTAATGAGTTCCATAAGTTTCTAACTCCGATGTGAAGTAGATTTCCTTTCATTTACCCTAAACTTATTTTACTCTGTTTTAAAGAGTGCCCTCCTTGTTCTAAAAAGAAAAAGTAAACAAGATTATAAGATGAGGACAGATTGGCTGAAGTAAGCAGGGTAGAAAAAGAGCTAGGTGTTACAAGGAACCGCAGACTATCTTAAATCCGTAGTATAGTTTTAAAAGGCAAACATGGCTGGAATGCGTGACCGAGAGGGGAGCTGCCTGTGACAAACAACAATGTCTCCATTGTTTCCAGGACTGTTAGACCCTTCCAGGGGTTCTGCAGCCTGCTCAAATGAAAGGGAGAACTTGAATGTCTAGCAGACCTCAATAAAACTGATTTAAACACTGAAAGTGAACTTGGAAGAAAAATTAAACAAATTTGGATGGTCTTAGGTTAGAGGAAAAAAAGTCATTCTATACAAAAACATCTGGGATACTATGTATAGAATAGAAAATAGTTATTTTAATGTCCAATTATGAGACAAAGAGAAGGAATCAAGGTGCATTGAATGGTTATCTAACTTTGTCATAGGCAGGAACTTTCAGGCCCTAGCATTTGTATACATATAAGATGAAAAAAACCTATGTGATTTGTTGTTCTTACAAGTTCCTATTTCGAAAATGATTTGGGGTTCATGCTGCCTTTGTCCCTGCCTCAGTGGATGGTAAACACAGAGGTATTCATTCAGAGGGAGGTGGTGATATTGGATTGGGTAAAGATATGAAACCCATGAGGATATAAGTATCTTAGAAAAGAAAGGAGTTTATGATTAAAATATTCATATGTATAATTTTTAAAACAACAAGGAAACAAATAATTTGAAAACATGTTGAGTAGCCTGAATAGGAGACCAAAGTATCGTTGCATTCTTTCCTTTAAGGTCTTACTTAGTACAGAGTTGATTATAGGAAAATCTTGTGTTTTAATGGAAAATAGGGCAAAGGTTATATGTAACAGGAATCCAGTCATGTGGAGCTTGCAGAACGCAGGTTAAGCTCATAAAACTGCTCATTAAAATGCTCTGTTCTAAAGCAAAAGCAAATAAATGAGCTCAAGGAAAAGAGCCACAGAGATCGTCTAGAAATATTTCCATGAAAGACTGTGAAAATAGTCCTCCCTGGTCATAAGAAATGTTCGGTTATTGCTTATACAAATAGCCACACTTAAAAGACTTTTAAATACCTTCCCTGCAATGCTGGTTTTGACCTTTTGCCAAGAGCTACTTAATTCTTTTTTTAATTTTTCTGAATAGGCTGTATGATGAGCAAAAAATCAAAAGGCACACACACCAGAAGTTTTTAAAACAGCATGAGCAGAATAGTTTAGTATTAACCACCATCCCCTCCCCAATTCTGATTAAACTTAGCAAATTTACAAGTTCTACACTGGCTTAAAACCCCTACCCCAAATTACAGAAATTGAAGACCCCTCAAAATCTTGAGGGTTTAAAGGACTACTAAACTTTACCATCTTATAGCACAGAAAAGGCAGAGTGAGGAATTTTAAATTAACAATAGAAATGGCTTGCTGGCAAAAATCATGAACAGCAAGAGGACTTCTAAGAAGGCAGTTAGTCCCGAAGCAATTCAGACAAACTATGCTTACACAACGGCTGGCTGGTCTGTAAGACCTCAAAGCCAAAAACAACAAAAACAGCCAGCAGCGCCATCACTATAGAGGGAAATGCACAACTTTATGCTTATTAAGTGTGTGTGTGTGTGTGTGTGTGTGAGGGGAGGGGGGTGTCCAGATGCCCATAGGATTTTTAATGTAAATTCAGTGAGTCCCAGGCCTTGTCTGAGTCACCGGAGAGGCAACCTGGTGGAATCTCACCTGGCCAAGTGAGGGAGGCCTGCTCACTGAAGACAGATTACCCCAGAAAGAAGCACAAGTAACGAGGCATGTGGTCTGTATTCACACCAGACTACTCTCTCTGTGGCTTTGTCTTGCACCATTTCCACAGCCATGAGAGAGTCAACCCACGAGAGAGTAACGAGAGAGTCAACGAGAGCGTGGAAATTTTGCCTGCCTTTTTTTTAAGTAGAAGGAATGACCAACAGCAAGATTCTATTTTCACTTCAATTTATTTTATCTTAAGTAAAACTCTCTGGAGTTCACTTGGGAGAAGCAATGCATCAAACTGAGAGGATTCCTTCTACAAAACAAGGCTGGATCACAGCAGGCTTCCTGCCAACATTTACTCTGCTGTTTCAGTGTGTTTGCTTGTTGTCCTTGTTGCTGTTTTAATCTATTGGGGAGGGAACTGACTATGAGTCTTGCCGAGTTTTGGCTAAAATAAAAACACAGAGCTGTTTTACACAGTTAAACCAGATTTCACATCCTGTGAGATGGCCTAGACTTCTGATAAACACATCTTGGCAACAACAGCTCATCTATTTAGAGTTAACTATGAAAAGGGTATTTCCTAATTCGCCCAGCTCTAAACACAGTCATCTGCTGTTCTTTTTTCCCACTGGCCTCTAACATACCTTATTCTGGAAAAATGCTTCCTTTCGCTTTAGCAGACTTTAAAAATCAGCATTATTCTTACCACAGTGGTAGTTTACATTTTTATCTACACACACACACACACACACACACACACACACACACACATTTGCACAAGTTTGCAAGATTAAAAGCCTCTCATTTTTTATTCTTGAAACCCCAAAAGGGAAACTGTTATTCATGTGCCAAGGAATACAGCCATTCATTATTTTTTCTTTCTTTCTTGCTGCACATCCTCCCAATAGGATTAAAAGCAGTCTGGGACGTGTAATATGGAGCTAGAGGAAAAGAGAGAGGAGTGGGAGGGTGAAAAAGATGGCATTTTAATAGCCTCTGCCATGCTGATTCAACACAGTAGGGACCTTGTGTTTCAGACCCAAACTGTTTCCTTCCAGCCTTACACTTGGCCCCCTTCTACTGAAGCCCTGCATTGATGTCTTTAGATAGAGCTGGGAGGGGAGGGCTCTAATAAATGGCCTTTCTGAGAATAAGGGAGGTTGGAAACTATCATAACCCTATCTCTGATTTTAAAATACATTTTCATCTTGAAATAATTAGGTCTTATAAAAAGCTTGCAAAATTAACAGAATTCCTGTATACTCTTTACTTAGATTCCTCAAATGTTAACATCTTATAAAACCACACAACCATGGTCTGTCAGGAAATTTTGAAGAGTATTGACCAGTTATTTGGTCTCTCAATTTGAGCTTATCTGGTGTTTCTTCATTATTAATCCAGGTTGTATGTTTTTGTCAAGAAAACCACATGAATGAGATGACCTCCACAGTGCATTCTATCAGGAGACGCGTGCTCTTAAGAGATCTATCCCATTAACTAGTGAGGTTCAACTTTGAGCACTTGGTTAAGATGGTGTCTGCCAGGTTCCTCCGCTATAAAGTTTCTAGTGGTTTTGCCTTTTTGGGATTAGTAAGTATCTTATGGGTAATATGTTGAGGGCATGTAAATATCCTGCTTCTCATCATATTTTTGCCTACTAACTTTAGTATCCATTGATGATTCCTGAGAGAAACAATTATTACTGTGGTGTTTTATAAATGGTGATTTTTTCTTTCTTCTTTTGAAAACGTATTTACTTATTTATTTTGGCTGTGTTGCCTCTTACTTGTGGCACTTGGGATCTTCAGTCTTTGTTGCAATGGGATCTATAGTTGAGCCACGTAGGATCTTTAGTTGTGCCATGAGGGATCTAGTTCCCTTACCAGGGACTGAATCTGGACCCCCTGCATTGCGTGTGCAGTCTTAGCCACTGGACTACCAGGGAAGTCCCTATTTTCTCTTCTAAATGTATTAATTGGAATTATATTGTAAGGAAGAGCTTTCCCTTCCCCTTCATTTAATTATTTAGTCAATTATTTAAGTATGGTTTCTACAGGATATAGTCCATTCCTATCATTACTCTTTTGCTGAAATTGTCCCAAATTTAGTAATTGGAAGCCTCCTTTAAGTTGCCTCCTATATCCATATGCTGGCCCCCATCATTTTTGGAGTGCTTACTTTCTGGCACCATACATATTCCAGGCTCATTTTGTACCTTCTCTGCTCTAGTCCTAGAATCTCTCCAAGGAGTCCTGGTTCTTTTATTGGAGACTAGATAAAATGGCTTTTTTTTTTTTTTTTGGTGAGTCGGAGTGAGTACATAGAATTTTCTATGTAATAAGAACCATAAAGATCCCTTTTGTTATTCATAACAGAACCCTCTCAACCACGCCTGAGTTTATACTAATGAGGGGACTTTTGAAAAGCTCCTAAGGTTGAGGCTAGTTGCCAGTGGTGACAACCATGTAGCTCACCCAGAGAGGGTATGGAAGTTCTGAATCCCTTCCCCCAAAACTTGCCCTATGTATCTCTTCCATCTGATGGTTCCTCTTGTATCCTTTTATAATAAACCAGTAATCTAGTAAGTAAGATTTTCCTGAGTTCTGGAACTGCTCTAGCAAATTATCTAATTGGAGTATGGGTTTGTGGGAACATCTGATTTACACAGCAAGTGACTTTTGATTGGCATCTGAAGGTGGGAGGTGGAGGAAGGGTCTCGTGGAACTGAGCCCTTAACATGTATGACCTGATGCCATTTCCAGATAATGTCAGAATTGAGTTAAATTGTAGGATACCCAGCTGGTGTCACAGAATTGCTTAATTCTTAATTGTGTGGAAAACACATACATCTGGTGTCAGAAGTAAAGTACAGATCTTCCTAGACTTACAGTGGGGTTACTTCCCCCAAACCCATTGTAAGTTAAAAATATCCTGAGTTAAAAATGTACTTAATACATCTAACTTACCAAACATCACAAATTAGGCTAGCCTACCTTAAGTGAGAGTTCCAGAAAAACATCTATTTCTGCTTTATTGACTATGCCAAAGCCTTTGACTGTGTGGATCACAATAAACTGTGGAAAATTCTGAAAGAGATGGGAATACCAGACCACCTGATCTGCCTCTTGAGAAATTGGTATGCAGGTCAGGAAGCAACAGTTAGAACTGGACATGGAACAACAGACTGGTTCCAAATAGGAAAAGGAGTACGTCAAGGCTGTATATTGTCACCCTGCTTATTTAACTTATATGCAGAATACATCATGAGAAACGCTGGACTGGAAGAAACACAAGCTGGAATCAAGATTGCTGGGAGAAATATCAATAACTTCAGATATGCAGATGATGCCACCCTTATGGCAGAAAGTGAAGAGGAACTAAAAAGCCTCTTGATGAAAGTGAAAGTGGAGAGTGAAAAAGTTGGCTTAAAGCTCAACATTCAGAAAACGAAGATCATGGCATCCGGTCCCATCACTTCATGGCAAATAGATGGGGAAACAGTGGAAACAGTGTCAGACTTTATTTTTTGGGGCTCCAAAATCACTGCAGATGGTGACTGCAGCCATGAAATTAAAAGACGCTTACTCCTTGGAAGGAAAGTTATGACCAACCTAGATAGCATATTCAAAAGCAGAGACATTACTTTGCCAACAAAGGTTCGTCTAGTCAAGGCTATGGTTTTTCCTGTGGTCATGTATGGATGTGAGAGTTGGACTGTGAAGAAGGCTGAGGGCCGAAGAATTGATGCTTTTGAACTGGGATGTTGGAGAAGACTCTTGAGAGTCCCTTGGACTGCAAGGAGATCCAACCAGTCCATTCTGAAGGAGATCAGCCCTGGGATTTCTTTGGAAGGAATGACGCTAAAGCTGAAACTCCAGTACTTTGGCCACCTCATGTGAAGAGTTGACTCATTGGAAAAGACTGTGATGCTGGGAGGGATTGGGGGCAGGAGGAGAAGGGGACGACAGAGGATGAGATGGCTGGATGGCATCACTGACTCGATGGACGTGAGTCTGGGTGAACTCCAGGAGTTGGTGATGGACAGGGAGGCCTGGCGTGCTGCGATTCATGGGGTCGCAAAGAGTCGGACACAGCTGAGCGACTGAACTGAACTGAGGTGACCTTAAGTGTGCTCAGAACACTTACATTAGCCTGCAGTTGGGCAAAACCACCTAACACAAAGCCTATTTTATGCAATAAAGTGTTGAATATCTCATGTAATTTATTGACTACCATACTGAAAGTGAAAAACAGAATAGCTGTGTGGGTGCAATATGGCTGCAAGGGTGTTGGCAGTTTACCTGCATGATCCTGCCGCTGCCCCAGCATCATGAGAGAGGATCATAAAGCATACTGCTAACTGAGGAAGAGCTCAAGATTCAAAGTATGGATTCTACTGAATATGAAACTTTTTCTCGCCATCCTGAAGTAGAGAAATCATATCTGAACCATGGTAAGTTGAGGACCATCTGCTGAGTAGTGTGAGAGTAGTTCAAGAAACACACAAAAGAGAGTGTTTTCTTCCTACCAATATATATGGATCTTTCATTACAAATTAAAAACCTACCAAGCACTTCCTTGGTGGTCTAGTGGTTAAGAAGCCATGTGCCAAAGCAGGGGACACAGGTTCAATCCCTGGTCCAGGAAGATCCCACATGCCATGGAGCAACTAAGCCTGAGCACCACAACTACTGAGCCCATGCACCTAGAGCCTGGGAATGAAACTACTGAAGCCCCCTCAATGAGAAGCCTGCAAACCACAACTAGACAGTAAGTAGCTCTCGCTCCCTACAACTAAAGAAAACCTGTGCGCAGCAACAAAGACTCAGCACAGCCAAAAATAAAATAAATAAATCTTTAAAAAATGTATTAAAAAACTTACCTAAATAGTTAGCATGGTCAGCAAAATGTAACTTGGACTAAAACAAGTAAATCTTTTACCACAGTGTTTAACGTTTTCTTCCTGATTTTTTCTTAATAAGTCAAAAGTGAACAAAAGATGATTAAAACTTCTAAGTGGTAATATGATAAGTTAAATGCATAAAAAGCTGTTTATTATTTGTGGGAAAATAAAACCGTTCATATAGCCTTTAATTATTACTGTTATTTTTATGTCAGCTTCAGATCAGTTCAGTTCAGTTGCTTAGTCGTGTCTGACTCTTTGCAACCCCACGGACTGCAGCACTCCAGGCTTCCCTGTCCTCCACCAAATCCCAGAGCCTACTTAAACTCATGTCCATTGAGTTGGTGATGTCATCCAACCATCTCATCTTCTGTCATCTCCTTCTCATCTTCAATTTACATAAATGTTCTTTGTCCTTATTCCTTTCCAATATTCCCAAAGTACTTTTGCAAAAAGTTCCTTTTGTGTCATCCATTGATGATAAACTCTCTGCTTTTGTTGTTTGAAATGCCTTTAATATACCTTCACTTTACTACTACTACTAATATTTAACATAATTAGGTTAACTATTTCTAGTTTAACAATATTTCTGTCTGTTCTTTGAAAATTATTCCGTTATTTATTTCCATTGTTGTTCTCAAGAAGTATTAATTCTTGTTCCTTGGAAGCTGATCTCTCTTTTTTTTTCTGAATACTTTTGAGATTGCCTTTGGTGTTCTGCAATTTCATTACCATGTGTTTCTGCATGTTATCTGTGGTGCTCCTAGATCTTAGAATTCATGACTGACATTAATGATTAAACTTACATCAGACTTTCTCATGCTATCCTTTATGTCTCATGCACATTTCCTATCACTGTGCCTTTCTGTGTTGTATTCTGGGTAACTTAGTTATACATCCAGTCGTGTGTAGGAACTGGCTTGTATCAGCTTACAATAGCCAACTGGGCATATCCTCTCCCTGGTCCACATTCACTGTCATCACATTGGTAGCTTAAAATGGGCTGTGGTGGGTTAGGTACACCATGGAAACTGGCAAACACTACATGAAAGGGTTTTCTCCCCAACCTCTAGAGAGCCACTTTAAAAACATTTATCAGTGCACCACTGCATACAATCTGTTTCACTTAGTCTTGCTTCAGCTTACTTAGTCTTTAATTCACTTGTAAAGTTTTAATGGGGGACAGTGGAAACAGTGTCAGACTTTATTTTTGGGGGCTCCAAAATCACTGCAGATGGTGACTTCAGCTATGAAATTAAAAGATGCTTACTCCTTGGAAGGAAAGTTATGACTAACCTAGATAGCATATTCAAAACCAGAGACACTACTTTGCCAACAAAGGTCCGTCTAGTCAAGGCTATGGTTTTTCCAGTGGTCATGTATGGATGTGAGAGTTGGACTGTGAAGAAGGCTGAGCCCCAAAGAATTGATGCTTTTGAACTGTGGTGTTGGAGAAGACTCTTGAGAGCCCCTTGGACTGCAAGGAGATCCAACCAGTCCACTCTGAAGGAGATCAGCCCTGGGATTTCTTTGGAAGGAATGATGCTAAAGCTGAAACTCCAGTACTTTGGCCACCTCATGTGAAGAGTTGACTCATTGGAAAAGACTCTGATGCTGGGAGGGATTGGGGGCAGGAGGAGAAGGGGACGACAGAGGATGAGATGGCTGGATGGTATCACTGACTCAATGGATGTGAGTCTGAGTGAACTCCAGGAGTTGGTGATGGACAGGGAGACCTGGTGTGCTGCGTTTCATGGGGTCACAAAGAGTCCGACATGACTGAGCGACTAAACTGAACTGAACTGACTGAAAGTTTCAATTTCAAAACTGCACTTTTTATTCTAAAAGTTTTATTTGATTCTTTTTAAAAATATGCATTGTCTTTAAAGAAAAGGTATTCCTTTCTCAAGTTTATGGTTTATTTTATTTCTTCAAACATTTTAAACATAGTCCAACATCTTTTCTACTGTTTGCTATTCTCTTTACTCAGTCATGACGGCTTCCTTTTAAATGTTGGATTGTGTATTTGTATATTTTTATTTGTGTGACTCCTATTAGGTCTGATATGAGGGTGCATTCCTCTAGAGAATATTTATTTTTCTATATGCTCCCAGAACTGTTTCCAACCAGGGACCATTTTTAATTTCTCAGCTTTCGATCTGCTTGACCATGCAAGTGGTACAAATCTGAACCCCAAATCACATGACAGTGATAACATGGATTCTCAAGGAAGACTTTTCTTCTACCCAGAACCCAGGTTGAGACAAATAATTTTCCTTGTTTTCTCCCATTATTGGCCAGTAGATTTTTCTTGATCTATCATTTCATTGAAGGTGTATCTCTTTGAGGACCCTGCTTCCTGCCAGGGTCTTTGTTCCAATTCGTTCTTACTGAAGTCTTTTCTCCTATCCTCAAATGACTATGTAAACCCAAAGCTATTGGGTATAGTGAAGGCAAATGCCCCATGAACAGCTGTAGTTTCACCGCAGGCTTAACCCTCTGATCTCCAGCCTCCTTCGTATTTCCGTACCCCAAGGATTTCTCATTTTTCTTGAGAGCTCAGTCAGGGATAAAAAGAGCACTTCTCACACGGTCCTCAATATCTCTGGATGTTTTGAAGTCAAGATAACTAGTCTAAAAATCTGCTGGAAATCAAAGTCCACAAGTCCTTCAAAAAGATCCTTTAAAAGGTATTTTAAAGTATAGTTTAAAATAACCTTTGAGAGCTCTGGTGCTAAGTTTTCTCTTTTTCTTCAGAATATTCTAGAGCAAAAAATGTTTTATATACTACAGACACACAGATGCATCCATTAACACATTAAGTGTTACTACTTATGTGTTGACTATTATTAGCTATTTCAGAATAGCTATTAATTCTTACAAAGCATTTTGTAAACCATGAATAAGTGAATCAAAGATTAATACTAAAAGCAATTTACATCCTAACCACCATTTGTTTGTCAAATTTTATTTGGGATTCACGTAGTTTAAACTTCTCTTTTCCTTTGATGTTAGTAAGAATTCTATGTACTATTTGTAGAAATATGAATATGTACTTTGTATAAGTGTGAGGTATACAATTTTGAAATTGTTTTACTCACATAATTTGTTTAGAGATTTTGATCAAAGTTGTAACATAGGTAGACTTACCTCCTTTTTCAAAAACTACAAGTCATGAGATGCATAATTTTTCCAAGGCTATACAATATAAGTTGAAGAGCTAGACTTGAAATTCAGCTTTAGAAGCTTTAAGTTCAGTGTTCAATAGCACAAATTCATCAGAAAAACTGGGACATTTTCCCATTGCCATGGGGAAGAAACTCCTATTGGAATAGAAGACTCTGTGATCAAAGCAGAGCAATTTATGTATATAAAACAGTGGCTCAATTTTAGTATGTTTTTTAATTGTTTATGTTTTGAGTTTTTGTACTTTTTTTCCTGAGGGTTATGCTGTAGTGATTTAAGAAAGTTTCAGTTCAAAAAAGTTCCACAACACAGAACCTGATAGAGAGGACTGTTATGTTAAAGAGCTACTCATTTCTTACCTTTCTATTTCCAATTAACATTTATATATAAAGGAAAAAAATGTTCACATTACAAGTAGTTAACTGAAAAAAATCAATATCCGGAGCTCATTCACTGAAATGGTTTTTCCATCTTGTATGCGATAACAATTTTAAGACATGATCTCTTTAACTTCATAAGCAAATCCTTGCGAACCAATAAACTGGAACTCTTCATGAATTCTTGTACTCACGGTGAGATTTGTAGTGACAGTTTTTGGTTCAAAAGTGCATTCCTGTTGTAAGTGGACTGCACGGGATCATTCAGTGGAATGAAGGCCAGTATCACACGCACAGCTGTACTCTGAGAAGTAATTTTAGATGTCAAGATAATGTATGTCGAAGCTGTGCAAAACCACAATCCACCAGCGGATCACGATCCCTTTTGGCAAACTGCTGTGTATTGTATTAGTCTCTGGCTGTACAATGATCTGGGAAGCTGAAGAAATGGAATTTGTCACTTAGGCCATTCATCCTCAGCTGCCAAGAGGTGGGCACATTCTGACCTCTGGATTAATGCTGGGCAGAGTTCCATATACCATCCTACTAAGAATGTGGTCACCCAGCTCCAATGAAGACATCCTGTTTCAGCAAGACAGTGTCAAGAAAAAGTCACAACTATCAAATCATTTAGATGTTTCCCATTCATTTTAGTTGGGTAGAAGTCTGTTTTCCTTTTACCTATGTATAAGCTACAAGCATGTCTTGAAATGGTATAGTAGATTTTTTTTTTTCTATAGCTCTAGCTTAAAAACAGCTGAACTTATTTTCCTGAATACACATAAAAACTCCTGAGCTGGTATCTGGTATATCCAGTTTCAGACTGAAGAATTTTTTTTGAGCCGATGGTTTATGCTGAAAATGCTGACAGATGTTCAACAGCCTCAGCAAAGCAATCTTTAAGGGAGTCCTGGGGAACAGACCATGTGAATGCTTTGAAAGTGCTAAATTCTTGTTGCCAAACAAACAATTTTACTTAAAAAATCCTAGAATTTCTTATAGTAAGATTTTAACAGATATTTGGAGAAAGCCATCCATTACTCTGTAGCTGAATTTTTGGAATCTTCTAGTTCCCATTTTGCATTTTCTCTGGGCACAAGAAATTCTATTAGATTTATCATTCTCAAGGTTCAGATAAAAGCCAGACTTCTGGAATTATGACCTTTAAAGCATTAAGTAGATATCTCAAATTTTAAAATTGCTGCAGGAAGTCCCTAAAACCCAGAGAATCTAGATGGTCAACATTTGCTATATTTCTGGCAGTGATTTTTCTTTCCTGGGATACTAAAATAAGAGTCAGGGGAACTACAAACAAAATAGGTCTGATCAGAAACAACTGAATGTTTGTAAGTGTTCTACAGGGGGTTCAGACTTTCCCAGGAGGGTAATAATTTAAAGGATGTCAGTGGATGCAAATGAATTTCAGCCGTAGGAAGGAAGAAGAGGTGAATAGCACTTTTGTCTCCAAGAGACTTGGAATATCAGACGGGCTCCATTTTGGATAATTCTATTTAGCCTGCCTACATTTTCTGATGTTGTTTCAGTTGGGAATGATAGAATGATACTCCTTATCCCTGTATCCTGAACTGTTCAGCAGTGTTTTGTCATGCTGTTAACAGCCATCAGGTTCCATCTATGCAGACAGATGAGTTTCCTGCTGATATAAAGGGGTCTCATGAATTGCATCTTGTGTAAAAGAGAACGAAATTCTTTTTACAAAGTAAGTATAACATGAGCGAGAACCGAAGTTTTTTTCTTCTCCTATTCGTCCTCTAGCACACCCTGGTCTCTGAGAGTCTAATAGATAATCTAGACTTCACTGTATTGCTGTGCTCCTGGGAGAACTGCTTTTACATTAATTTTTATGCAAGCAAAGTACTTCCTTTCTTCTTCTCTAGTTATACCATGATAGCTAAGCAATCCTCAGAAAGTCTGAACACTACACAAAGTGGCAAAGAATGTTGTTCTGCAAAGGAAAATGAAATCCATTTCTCTGGATTCATGAACATATTAAGTCATTAGCAGGAGGAAGAGTGCACCTACTGAAAGTGAAAGTGAAGTCTCTCAGTCGTGTCTGACTCTTTGCGACCCCATGGACCATAGCCTACCAGGCTCCTCCGTCCATGGGATTTTCCAGGCAAGAATACTGGAGTGGGTTGCCATTTCCTTCTCCAGGAGATCTTCCCAACCCAGGGATTGAACCTGGGTCTCCTGCATTGTAGGCAGATGCTTTACTGTGTGAGCCACCAGGGGAGTGCACCTACTAGGAATATATTAATGAGATAAAATGGAAGGGTATGAAAAATGTAAGCAACTTTATGATGGCAACCATCATAGCAGAAAGAAGATATTCTATAATAGCACTTAGTACTTATTATCTTCTTTGTTTGAAAAAAATGATACAGTGATTAGTTGAAAGGCAAAATATAAAACTCTCTGCCTATTAGGTGTATCAAATTTGCACAATTTGAAAATAAAATAGGCATTTTTATTTCCAGAAACCAACACCAGTTTGTATGTACATGGACACGAATCACACAATGTACATGTTGATGATTCAGTCTGATGTTTTTTCCCACCTCTTCTCCTCCCTCTTCTGGCCTCAGAATGAGTTGTTTATATACATGGGGATTTGGTGTTTTTCTGTTTCTAACTCCTAACAGTATAGCAATCCCCTTCATAAATCACTGTATCATTAACATGATTGTATATAACCACTTAATTCAGAAAAAATAAATCCTGGAGGCAAAAGTACTCTTTGGCCAGACTAACTTAAATATGCCTACAGTTTATCATAGTCAATAGTTATTTCACTTTCTGTAATGTATGATAGTGGCCCAGTTGGTAAAGAATCTGCCTGCATTGCGGGAGACCTGGGTTTGATCCCTGGGTTGGGAAGATCCCCTGGAGAAGGGAAAGGCTGCCCACTCCAGTATTCTGGCCTAGAGAATTCCATGGACATGTATAGTCCATGGGGTCACAGAGTCTGACACGACTCAGCAACTTTCACACACATTCTTTAGAAACTTAGTGAACATTGTCTTCATTTATTCTATTGTAGTGTATTCAACTCAGGGGATGAACCTTTGGGATTTTTAAAAAATCTTAATTTAGAAAATGGATATTTGTAATATATCACTATATCCATATGGGCTTCTCTGGTGGTTCAGAGGATAAAGCTTCTGCCTGCAATGTAGGAGACCCGGGTTTGATCCCTGGGTTGGGAAGATCCCCTGGAGAAGGAAATGGCAATCCACTCCAGTATTCTTGTCTGGAGAATCCCATGGAGAGAGGAGCCTGGAGGGCTACAGTCCATGGGGTCGCAAAGAGTTGGACACGACTGAGCGACTTCACACACAATATATCACTGTATCCATATTACCTCAATGTGAAATTGAGAACAGAATATTTCATATCTATTTTCTTATTAAAATAATCTATAATTAATGACAACTAAGCTGCGATTCATGGGGTCGCAAAGAGTCAGACACGACTGAGTGACTGAACTGAGCTGAACTGAAGATGATATTAGACCATAAGCAGTAGGCTAAAGATGGATCATTTAATCTGAGGCCACCTAGGAAAGGAAAATAAGTACCACTGACTATGAAAGCCCTTTCTGTACCTGTACAGGACCTAATAATAGCAATAGCAATCACTTATTGAGAAATTCTTAGTGCCAGGATGTGGATTAAGGCCTTTATTTAATCTCATTTAATCATTACAATATCCTTGGTGGGTATGTGTTATTTCCCAATTTGCATATGAGGAAATTGAGGCTCATAGAGATTCAATAATTTGTTTATGTATAAGAATCAGGATTCAAAACCATTGCACCATTAGAAAATAGTGACTGTACTTTTAAACGGATGACCAAGCAAGTGGTGGAGGAATTGGCAGAGTATCCAAGTGGGAAAAAAGTCTAGAGAAGTGAGAAGGGAGAACTGATCTTCCGAGGCACATCTCTGGGGTCAGAAACCCTTGATATTGGAAATGGTGGTATTGTAAGGTTACACAGAAAGTGTTTATTTGGTGACATCGTGGCTAATACATTGGAGAAGGCAATGGCTAATACATATTATATTATTCATTTATTGAAAATGCTACTGGGAAGATGGGGAGGTTGGACAGGGCTATTTGGCACTTCTCCAGAACTTGAATTTACCATTTGTCAGCTCTGTCAAATTGGGTAAGTTATTTAATCTCTCCAAGCCGTGGTCTTTTCTACCACAAAATGGAAATAAGAACTGCAACTCAATAAATATTTGTTGTGAGAACTGAATGAGATTTTCAAAACACCAGAACAATGACTGATACATATCTAAGGCATTGTACAAATGTTACTTCCCTCTTCTTTCTTGTATTTATATAAATTTTACAGAAATGTTCATATGTTAAACAGATTATTTTTAAGTTTTTTCCAGCTTTTCAAATTTGAGGGTTCTTATATTCTGTTATTTTTCTGGTCTGAATTCATTATGATGAACAAAATACTCTATATATAGATGTGTAATAAATTTTGGTAGAGTGTGGACTTGAGTCTTCAGTTCAGTTCAGTTCAATCGCTCAGTCACGTCCGACTCATTGTGACCCCATGAACCTCAGCATGCCAGGCCTCTCTGTCCATCACCAACTCCCGGAGTTTACCCAAACTCATGTCCATTGAGTCGGTGATGCCATCCAGCCATCTCATCCTCTGTTGTCCCCTTCTCCTCCTGCCCTCAATCGTTCCCAGCATCAGGATCTTTTCCAATGACTCAGCTCTTCGCATCAGGTGGCCAAAGTATTGAAGTTTCAGCTTCAACATCAGTCCCTCCAATGAACACCTAGGACTGATCTCCTTTAGGATGGACTGGTTGGATCTCCTTGCAGTCCAAGGGACTCTCAAGAGTCTTTTCCAACACCACAGTTCAAAAGCATCAATTCTTTGGCACTCAGCTTTCTTTACAGTCCAATTCTCTCATCCATACATGACTACTGGAAAAACCATAGCCTTGACTAGACAGACCTTTGTTGGCAAAGTAATGTCTCTGCTTTTTAATATGCTGTCTAGGTGGGACATAACTTTCCTTCCAAGGAGTAAGTGTCTTTTAATTTCATGGCTGCAGTCACCATCTGCAGTGATTTTGGAGCCCCCCAAAATAAAGTCAGCCACTGTTTCCACTGTTTCCCCATCTATTTGCCATGAAGTGATGGGACTGGATGCCATGATCTTAGTCTTCTGAATGTTGAGCTTTAAGCCAACTTTTTCACTCTCCTCTTTCACTTTCATCAAGAGGCTCTTTAGTTTTTCCCTTTTGCCATAAGCGTGGTGTCATCTTCATATCAGAGGTTATTGATATTTCTCCCAGCAATCTTGATTCTGGCTTGTGCTTCATCCAGCCCAGTGTTTCTCATGATGTACTCTGCATATAAGTTAAATAAGCAGGGTGACAATATACAGCCTTGACGTACTCCTTTTCCTATTTGGAACCAGTCTGTTGTTCTGTGTCCAGTTTTAACTGTTGCTTCCTGACCTGCATACAGGTTTCTCAAGAGGCAGGTCAGGTGGTCTGGTATTCCCATCTCTTTCAGAATTTTCCACAGTTTATTGTGACCCACTCAGTCAAAGGCTGTGGTATAGTCAATAAAGCAGAAATAGATGTTTTTCTGGAATTCTCTTGCTTTTTCGATGATCCAGCGGATTTGGCGATTTGATCTCTGGTTCCTCTGCCTTTTCTAAAGCCAGACTGAACATCTAGAAGTTCACGGTTCACGTATTGCTGAAGCCTGGCTTGGAGAATTTTATGCATTACTTTACTAGCGTGTGAGATGAGTGCAATTGTGTGGTAGTTTGAGCATTCTTTGGCATTGCCTTTCTTTGGGATTGGAATGAAAACTGACCTTTTCCAGTCCTGTGGCCACTGCTGAGTTTTCCAAATTTGCTGGCATATTGAGTGTAGCACTTTCACAGCATCATCTTTTAGGATTTGAGATAGCTCAACTGGGATTCCATCACCTCCACTAGCTTTGTTCGTAGTGATGCTTCCTAAGACCCACTTGGCTTCGCATTCCAGGATGTCTGGCTCTAGGTGAGTGATCACACAATTGTATTATCTGGGTCATGAAGATCTTTTTTGTATAGTTCTTCTGTATATTCTTGCCACCTCTTCTTAATGTCTTCTTCTTCTGCTAGGTCCATACCATTTCTGTCCTTTATTGAGTCCATCTTTGCATGTTCCCTTGGTATCTCTAATTTTCTTGAAGAGATCTCTCTCTAGTCTTTCCCATTCTATTGTTTTCCTCTATTTCTTTGCATTGATCGCTGAGGAAGGCTTTCTTATCTCTCCTTGCTATTCTTTGGAACTCTGCATTCAGATGCTTATATCTCTGCTTTTCTCCTTTGCTTTTTGCTTCTCTTCTTTTCACAGCTATTTGTAAGGCCTCCTCAGACAGCCATTTTGCTTTTTTGCCTTTCTTTTTTTTGGAGATAGTCTTGGTACCTGTCTCCTGTACATTGTCAGGAACCTCCGTCCATAGTTCATCAGGCACACTATCAGATCTAGTCCCTTAAATCTATTTCTCACTTACATTGTATAATCATAAGGATTTGATTTAGGTCATACCTGAATGGTCTAGTGGTTTTCCCCACTTTCTTTTGTCTTACAGTTTCATTATCATTTACCTAAGTGTGTATTTATTATCATTATTTAATTCTATTAGGACGTATGTGCTTTCTGAGAATTGTCAGACTTCAACAATTTTAGGAGGACTTCTCTGGTGGTCCTGTGGCTAAGACTCCAAGCTCCCAATGCAGGGGACCTGGGTTCAATCCCTGGTGAGGGAACTAGAACCTACATGCCATAACTAAGAGTTTGCATGCCACAACTAAGAGTTGGTGTGCTGCAACTAAGAGTTCACTTGCTACAATTAAAGATTTCTGTGCCACAAGAAAGATCCTAAGTACCACAGCTAACACCAGCACAATCAAATAAAAGTAAATATTAAAAAAACAATTTTATGAAATTCTGTCTTCCTTCCTCTCTTGTTCTCTTTTCTTTTTTTCTCTCTCTCCTACCATCTTCCTCAATATACTTCTAGTATATAAAGTTGGATTATTCATAATTCTGGGTTCATGGCACATTTTCATCATTGGTCAATGTATGAATCAATTTTATTTACTTAGATTTTAAATTACTTATTTTTATAATGTAATAAGCCCCCATGAATTCATTATCCAAAACAAAAGCTAGTACTTTAAATAACTGCATCTACTCAGAGGGTGTTTTCTACCAATTCATCTCTGTTTCTGTCACCAGAGTTAACCATCTATGAAAACAACCATCATTCCTTTACTTTCCTTTTCTTATTGTTTCATTGCATCTATATGTACCCTTAAAGAATTGTTTTTATTATTTTAATTTCATAAAAAATTATGTAGTATAATCTTTTTAACTTATATTGCTAATTCATGCATACTGTTAAATGTACTACAGTCCATTTGTTTGGGATGCTGTACTATAACTCCACTGTGAAAATATACTGCAATATTTATTTCCCCTTCCACTGATGGTCATTTAGATTGTTTCCAGATTTTCATTATTATAAACAATGTTACTTTGAACATTCTGCTAGTCCTTTTTTGACTACTGCCTTTCTCCATTCTCTGTTTCCTTCGAGAACTCTGATTAGACATATGTTAGATAGACCTGCTCAGTCTATGATCTCAATTATTTTCTTTGCAGGCTTTATTCTGGCCTGAACTTTCTTTTGGTCAGTGTACTCATATCATTACAGATTTTCCGGTTCACTAATTCTTTATTCTGTTAAGTCTAATTTGTTTCTTGGAATCTTTTGATTGAATTTTTCATTTCAATGATTGAATTTCATTTCTAGAAGTTATTCTTTTCACCACACAAATCTCCTTGTTCTTTCTCACTCATACTTACAAGTTTCTCTTTCACTTCTTAAACATGTAAAACATTTAAATTTATTTCTGTGCCTAATAACTCCAATATCTTTCCTTGGTGGTCTGACTTCCCTGTCTGTTGTTCCTCTTGGTTCTCAGTTATAGCTTGTTTCCTTATGTCATTCCTTTCTTTGTTCCTTGTGAATTGTTCATTTTCCTTAGAACTCTATCTGAGAGAGTTAAGACCTGGGTTAAACTTGTATTTTTCCAGAAATGATTTATATTTGCTTATGCTAGTTTCCCAGGAAAATTAAATTCTGTACTTGAAGTTTTTCACAATGCACATCACATCAATTCAGACCTTACACTCAAATGAGGGGATTTGGGATCAGATCACCAGCACCATTGTCCTTCAATTTAATGCCAATGTCAATAAAGGATCATTCCTTTGCTTCATCTTTCTGAACACTGGGTCTATTTCTAGTTATGCCTTTATATTAAGGTTGTTTTTTTGTAATGCCAGCCTGTATGCCAGTCTCCTTGTTAGACTCCTTAGAAACAGTAATGTCCTAAGCTTAACACTTATTCCCCAGGCCTTCTTTGGCCACCATGATGAAGGTTCAAGATCTCTAGAGTCTGGGTGAAACCCTGAGAATGAAAATCAGTTCTAGCATTTGCTCACCTGCCAGGTTTCTTGCTTTCACTTTATTTTATGGCCTCTGTGAATTCTTTCCTTCAATCCATTTGGCAATGCATTAAAAACAAATGTTCTATATCACATGCAGCATTTTAACTATAATTGTGTTGTGGGTACCATCAGGGTATCTGGCCTGTTTGCCATTATTATTATTTTGTAAGATGTATTTATTTCTTTGGCTGTGGTGGATCTCCGTTGCCGCACACAGGCTTTGTGTAGCTGCGGTGAGCCGGGTTACTCTTCGTTGCAGCATGCAGGCTTCTCATTGTGGCGACTTCTCTTGTGGCGCACAGACTCTAGGTGCACAGGCTTCAGTAGATGCAGCCTGAGGGCTCGGTAGCTGCAGTGCTGAGGCTTAGTTGCCTCACGGCATGTGGGATCTTCCCAGACCAGGGATCAAATCCGTGTCCTAGGTGTTGCAAGGCAGAATCTTAACCACCAGATGACCAGGGAAGTCCCTATGGGTGATTCCTTTTAAAACAGAAGTCTGGATTCTTAACCACTAGATGACCAGGGAAGCCCCAGTTGTTTATTCCGTTTAAAATAGAAGTCTATCTGTCCCCATTTCAACATTCATCTTCTATTGCAACAGTTTTTTAGTCTCCAGTCCTATATCTTAATAGATTAGATACACTAATACTCACTTGGCCTAGTATAACACTCTTATTAAATTTAAAGATGGTCACATGTTTAAATTTCTTTAATGACTCCATAGTGCTCCTAGGATAAAGTCTAAACTCCTGCCCATGCATACAGAGCCCAGTGAGGTTTGTCCTCTGTCTACTTCCCCTGCCTCTCAGCCTCCTCTACATATCATCATTCAAACCTCAAGCACTCATAGCCATCTACCTCCAGTTCTCCCACT
The DNA here is from genome assembly GCF_003369695.1 of Bos indicus x Bos taurus. Lineage (NCBI taxonomy): Eukaryota > Metazoa > Chordata > Mammalia > Artiodactyla > Bovidae > Bos > Bos indicus x Bos taurus. The sequence goes on along the minus strand of NC_040091.1, from coordinate 39,169,284 downwards.
ACACTCTCATTTCTCTGAATTTGTAATCACACTGCTCCTCTGTCCAGGATCTATCCCCCTTTCCCCAGCTTTCTCCCAGATTCTTACTTGTACCCTTCAAAATTTATCTCAAAAGTCACTTTCTTTTCCAAGTATTTTCTGATCCACACCCTTGCTTGTCAGGAAAACATAATCAGGCACCTCACATCTATGCTCTCTAACAGAAATATTACAGCAATGATCATAAAAGGTGATGATAAATGATTTTCTTATCAGCCTCCCCTACTACAAGGCAGGGAGTTCTTTGAGAACAGGAATTCCTTCATGTTTTATACCCAGCACCAAACATAGCTGGACATATGGAAGGTGCTCATTAAATTCTGTGGGATGAATCAGTGAATCAGTGGGCACAGCTACACTTAAAAGTTTGGAAAATGAGATGAGGAAGTTTTATTCTAATGGATAACTGTGTGTGTGTGTGTGTGTGCGCGTGTCTGTGTGTGTGTGTATGTGTGAGAGAGAGAGACAGAGCATGTGCTTATTGTATGGTTTAGATTATCGGCTCTTTAAAATTATGCATAATTTCCCAACTTCTCATCAATAAAGAAAACTGGAGCTAACTTTCTGTTCACTCTACTCTATAGAGTTTGAAATATTTACTGCCATTGTGCTCCAAGTTGTGTTTGGAGTCAAATTAATAGTGAGAAAAGTTACCCATTCATTTATAAAACCTTGAACTTGCAAATGTCTGAGAACTGTTTTGCTTTCTAACATTATTTTCTTTAGAATAATCAATTTCTCTTTCCAAAGGAACCTCAAATAAGAAAGCAATATACAGCTGAAAAAGTTCTTTTGGAGAAACAAACATTATTAAGGTCATGAAACTGAAGTTTTTGTGTTTAATTTTTTCTATGAAACAGAGGGACAACTGTTATGGTCTCAGGCTCTCAGGTTAACTCCTCTGAAACTCCTGGAAAGAGAGTTCTTATTCCCTCTATGCATGTGTGTGTGTGTAATCAGTCACTCAGTCTTGTCTGACTCTTTGGGACCCCATGGACTGCAGCCTGGCATGTCCACGAGTTTCTCTAGGCAAGAATATTGGAGTTGGTTGTCATTTCCTCCTCCAGGTGATCTTCTTGACCCACGGATCGAACCCAGGTCTCCTGCATTACAGGCAGATTCTTTATCATTGAGCCACCTGGGAAGACTGCTCTATGCATACAATAATTTTTCTTTACTAAGGTATATTTTAAAAGAATGTCAGTTTAGCAAGAATTCTAGGCACTTCTGATTTGGGAATGAGTCCTTACACATTAGTCATCAAAAGACAATGGATTAAAAACTTAATTGCGGTATAAAATGTGAAGTCTCCTGAAAAGCCCTTGGTATTCTTGTAGTTAGTGGAAAATAATTAAAAGAATGTCTAATAAATTTTGTCATATGTTTACATGTGTCCTTTTGTGAACACACACATAAACCTATTTTCTCAAAATTTAAACCATCATCCATTAATATTAAACCATCATCCATTAATATTTTGAAATAATTCCTAGTCTATTTCTAGTTTTAGCTGAGTCCATCGTAAAAACACTGTGAGAAAGGAAACAAACTGCATGGATTCCATTTGGCAAATCAGGGGCCTGTAGATGTGACTGTGGTTCAGCCTCTGGCGCCATCAGTTGGGCTCCAAATCAAAAGCTGTGGAAGGAGGTAATTAGCTGGCTCTCTAGACCACTCAGCTGGCATCAGCAGACTTACAGCCACTGGGAAGGGAGCTGGGGAGGGGTTCAGAAATATTCTCTAAAACAACATTGTTCCTGTACAATAGATGACTGCAATTATAGAGCTGTTTTTATGGAGAAAAAGTTAACTTTGATTAATGTTCATAATGACACATTTGTTAAGGTGTCAAAATTTAATTAGAAAGTTCAGCTACCTCAAAGGACAATCATTACAGTGTCTTGCTCAATAAGAGGATGAGAGCAGAAGGCAACATCATCTCACCCACTCACAAAGGTAAAAAGGGAATGGGATCTGGGCATAGCAACCACAACCGATTCTCGGTGAAAAAGGGTGAACTTCCCCATCTCATTAATTCCAGCAGAAATTAAACCACGGAGAGGCCTTTTGCCAAAGCAATGAAAATATAATTATGTCGGTCACATTCAGAGGATGGAGTCTTCTGAATCTTTCCTGACCAGGCTGTTGATTTCTTAGACCTAAGTGTTAAAACAGAAAGAAATTGGCTACATTCAAGCTGCTCGATTTGGCTATAGACGTGATTATTTACAGATGAAGGCAAAGCGGCCCTGAAGTGAGCAGAAGATGGGAAGACCATGTTCCAAATTGACCAGCTGAAGGAGAGTTTATATTTTAAAAAAACAATCACTTGGTCAGTGACTCATGGGGAAAGAATTCTTGAGCTTTCTTCAGGGAAACCCCAGTAAATAACATGTATAATAAAATGGAGATGGTGTAGTCTGTCCTGTTGGGCCTTTCAGTCCACATAATAAACCTTTTGGCAAAAAAAGGAACATTCTGAACACGATTCTCTCCAGGAAACCCCCAAACAGCAAGAACTACTGCGGCTTCCTTACAGTTTTACCAAGTATTTTCTATCTCAGACTCACATGTGAAATAAAAACTTGGAAGAAATGTGGAAAAAAATCTGCTTTTTGTTAGAGGGTTGAGGATTTTTCAGTTGGTTGCTTCCATGATTCACACTGCACTCCACTGCTCCGAAGCTCAAAACCACGTATCATAAAAAGCAACACTGGCTCCAATTAATTCTTCCTGCTTTGTCCCTGGGAGAACCAACAGCTCGAAGTGTGGCCCACATGACACACAAGAGAAATGAATGAAAAATTCTCGGCCTGCTTCAATTTACTGGAATAGGGTGTAAATCATATGCTTTAAAAGAGATCTGGAGTTCTACTTTTTTTTTCCTAATGTGAGGTTTAACTGACATAATTTGTAACAGTTTCAGTTCCTCTCTTCCTAATTAGCAAAAGCTTTTGGAATTTTGTTGTTTTTGGTCTCTAAGAACATCAGGCAAGGAAAAAAAAAAGTTGAAAAAAATAAAATGTGCTTCTAAATGATTAAAGAAAACCCTGTCTGTAGGGGATAGGAATGGTCAAAGTTCTCTATTTCCCAACCCCCTGCCCAGAATGCTTTGTTCAAGCCACACGGTGTCTAATCAGCATGTCTTTAGATTATTTTATGTTAATTAAAATTATGGCTAGTTTCGGAGGTTAATATATACATGTGCATGTGGCTTCAAAGGCTTCCCAAATTACTGGCTGAGCTCCCTTGCCTTGGGCAGGCCTGATCTGTGATAAAACTGACCACATTAAACCAAGTTTATTGCTATGGAGGTTTTTTTTTTTTAACTCAATGGAGAAAATACATTTTGCAGGTCTCTTAAAGAATTTCCCTTGAAACCACTCTCTCAAGATCCCAAAAGAGGTAAGGGGGCAGAAAAGAAGAAACGTACAAGGAAAAGAACAAAGAAATTGGTTCATATCAGGAAAAAAAAAAACCACGATAAACAGCTCTACAGATTACTGAAAGGCAACAAATAAAGCACAGAACAAGACTGTAATAGATCACAACTTTCACAACATGCTTGCTTTTTTTAACTAGAGAAATGCTGCAATGCATTGACTAAATGAGAGGAAACTCTACACTCCCAAAATCATTGAGATGTGCTTAATACTATTCATTCTAATTTACTTTTCACTTTTGTGTCATACAGATGGTAAAATTCACGGTGAGTGCTCAATGTTTGTCGGACTGTGGTTAGGAAAAGCTCGTCTATAGTCCTACTGCCCTGAAAGTGCCCGATCTTGTCTGATTTTGGAAGCTAAGCAGGGTCGGGCCTGGTGAGTACTTGGAAGGGAGGAAAAGCTCATAAGAGGGGTCAGCATAAACCTAAATGGTCACAGCTGCAGAGCAGCCCAGTGGGAGCTGGGCAGGGGACCTGTCTGGGAGATGGCAACAAACATAAGTTGGGACCAGGAATGGGGACACAGTGATTCTTCCCCTGAGAAGAGGAGGCTGTCCACCCACAACTTATAAGGAAATGTGTCAACCTACAACTGATTCTGATGGCATACTAAATTCCCAGAATAAATCTAAGCCAAAAGATTGGGAAGGGGAATACTTTTCATTTACATCATCATCTGTCCTTTAAAACTCTTCAGGTTCAGGCCCTTACAACCTCTCTCCTTGGCTACTTGAGAATCTCCTGACAAATCTCCTGGGCTCCCATTAAATTTATCTTTTACACTGCAGTTAGACTAAACAGTCTAAAACACCACTCTGTCCTTTCATAGCTTCTCGGTGGCACAGGATAAGGTACCCCATCCTTGGTGCCTTGATTCCCTGCCTGCTGTGTAGGCATCAGTCCCACCATGCCTGACCTCAACAGTTAGGTGTCACCCATTAGGTTGCCTTCCCCACCCATCCATGCTGGGTGCTTCTTAGGAACCAAACCCTGAACATACCTTTTCTCACACTGTACTGTAAGTTTCTGTCAGAGAGTGAGTCCCTTAAGGACAGAAGTCATGGACCTAGAAATTTTTGTATGCTTGACACCTGGCAAATGCTCCATAAAGGTTCATTGAACCTTTATGTGAAATGAGAGAAATAATAAATGACATCAAACTCCAACAGACTGGACAAGCAGGAATGATGTATAAAAGAAGGCTGGCTTTCAGGCTGCCCTCACCTATTGGAGATGAGAAAGTTACCTCAGGAAATTGAGACAAGTACACTGGCTCCCTAAAGTTGGGAGGAAGATGCAAGAAGCTGTTACCCTGAAATATGGCTGAACATTAAGTGTTTGTTACACGTCTATGTGCTTTGGCCCACAGGTATAGCAAGCAAAGACTATTTAAAACTGCAGTATTTTGATGGAGCAGATAACCTACCAGGCCAGGGCCCCATTAATTTCTCAGTAGATGACTATCTAAGCCTAACAATAGGGCATGGGCAAGAGTGACAGAGGTGAGGTTTCTAAGGTAAATTAAGCCAGTGCAAACGTGTAGAAACAGACTGACAGAAACATAGATGGAAATATTAATAGATAATACAGTTTGAGTTAATATCTTAAAGGAACAGCATCACCCTGTCCTTGTATTCCAAGGGCAGCAAGTACAAACTTACAATACTGTCAGAAGTCAGGAAGGAAATTTAGGTTAAAGGCAGACTTCAAAGTGATCCCAAGAATGGAATAGTCTTTCACACATTGGAAAGGAACTACTTAACATACCAAAACATTTCATAGCCAGAGGTTACCCTCAACTTGCCTTTGAAATCAATCAAATTGTATTTTCTATTTAGAAAAACAAGTGTCAGTGAACATCATGGGCAAATTTGGCAGAGTACAAAGTACGGAAATCACAAAAGAAGGAAAACGTGAACATACTTTTTAATGAGTTAATATCATTTAGCAGAAACGTTCTAAAAAGCAAAAGGTAAAAGAAAGAAAAACTAAAACTATAAAGCTATACAAACAAATTTTCTACTACTTAGAAAATCTGTCAAGTTCGGATTCATTTTCACTCTGGATTTAAAATAAAAATGAAGTATTAGTTATACACTTTGGCTCATCTGGAAAACTCCCTGGAAATTTCTGAGCTTCTTAGCACAAAAGTACAAAGAGATACAGTAATGACCTCCTTGAACAAACAAATGCACAGAAAAGAGTGAGTTCATTTGAGCTCGCAGGGCATACCCCGTGGCTATTCTGATCCTGTGCCATGGAGAAATGTATTAGGGCTTCTCAAGATCTTCCTTTCAACCTGGGAACCTCCAACACTCATTTTCAATGAGGAAAAATAAAGATTCCTCACCATCAGTGTCAGAGCTGTGAACAGAATTCATTCACAGCCTCTGTAGCTACTGGCAAAATGATTTGCTATTGCTCACAGCTGACAGGGAATTGGGATGGGGTGTGACAAGAAAGCTGAATTTCTGGTAAACCTGAGTTTAGGGGATACTTCTTAATGTTTTGTCAATGTATCTCACAATAAAATCAAAGGTTATGGGTGTAAAAATCTTCCTTGATATGATAGAAGGGAAATATTAATAGTGTTTGCGTCTTACACTATGGCTGCTCTTAGTACCTACAGCTGTAAGGGGTTGTAAAATTATTCTGGTAGCTTTATTTAAAATGTGTATTCCCAGGTGCCATCTTCAAATATTAAAATTGAGAAAACCTAGGAGTGACTCAGGAGTTTGCATTTGTAATAAGAAACTTGAGTATGTCTGAAAATAAAATAAAGATGGCAGAACAGAAGGATGTGCACTTACCTTCCCCTGTGAGAACTCCAAAATTGCAACTAGTTGCTGAACAACCATCAACAGGAGAATGTAGGATCCCACCAAAAAAATATAGCCCATGTCCAAGGGCAAAGGAGAAGCCCCAACAAGATGGTAGGAAGAGCAGAGTTGCATTTAGAATCAAACCCCATACCTGCCAGAGATGTTTGGAAGGCTCAAATAAAACCTCATGTGCAAGAGGACCCAGACACCCCACAGAGGCTGAGTCAGACCTGCCTTTGTGGTTTGAGTGTCTCCTGAGGAGGCACGGGTCAGCAGTGTCCTGCTGTGGGGACAGGGCTCTGGCTGCAGCAGACCTGGGAGGCACAGCGTGTGGCACAAGTCCTCTTGGAGGAGGTCGCCATTAGCCCCACCATAGAGCCACCAAGCAGACGACTCACAAACTGGAGAACAATTATACTAAAGAAGTTCTTGCACTGTTATGAAAGTTCTAGGACCCATAACAGATTTCACAACCTGGGGTATGGCAAAGGGACTTTATTTTCTTGGGGTCCAAAATCACTGCAGATGGTGACTGCAGCCATGAAATTAAAAGACGCTTGCTCCTTGGAAGAAAAGTTGTGACAAACCTAGATAGCATATTAAAAAGCAGAGACATTACTTTGCTGACAAAGGTCCATCTAGTCCAAGCTATGGTTTTTCCAGTAGAAATGTATGGATGTGAGAGCTGGACCATAAAGAAAGCTAAGCACTGAAGAATTGATGCTTTTGAACTGTGGTCTTGGAGAAGATTCTTGAAAGTCCCTTGAACTGCAAGGAGATTGAACCAGTCAATCCTAAAGGAAATCAGTCCTGAATATTCATTAGAAGGACGGATGCTGAAGCTGAAACTCCAATACTTTGGCCACCTGATGTGAAGAACTGACTCATTAGAAAAGAGCCTGATTCTGGGAAATATTGAGGGCAAGAGGAGAAGGGGATGACCAAGGATGAGAAGGTTGGATGGCATCAACTTGATGGATGAGTTTGAGCAAGCTCCGGGAGTTGGTGATGGACAAGGACGCCTGATGAGCTGTAGTCCATGGGGTCACAAAGAGTAGGACACAACTGAGAGACTGAACTGAACTGAATATATCTGAGCAGGTCAGATGGATCATGCTGAGAAACCCTAAGTTAGAGGCTGCTCCTAGTCCTGCTGCCTGTTTGGCAAGTGGGTTCCCCATCAAACACTGATGCTACAAGATGATGACAAGTGTTTTTAAAAATGGGTGGGAAAAAAAAATGGGTGGGGAGTATTTGATAAAAACAAGTTCAAGAACTACAGTCAAAGATATTTACATGTTTCTTTATTCCAAGACTCAACTTTGTTTAGAAAAAAGCTAATATACTTTGTTTTTCACAAGAGAGATAAAGAATATAAAGTAATCCAAACATATTTTGATCATCAAAACACTTTCTTTTCCATTAAATAGGCTGAACATACTTTGGGAAATACTGCTACATAGAACTTTCATGTAAGAAAATATAGAAGTAGAGAACTACTGAAGGATAATCTATAATACCTAGATGGAGATGGTTTATAGTTGAGCATATAAGAATACCTGGAGCAAAGGTGTGGCTATGAACAAATTCTGAAGGTAAAAGCCAACCACTAGCTCAGCAACAGGTAGCTCAATTGATGCTCTTCAGGGAGTTAGCAAACAGTAAGCCTTTGGTAAATAGTAATAGCAGAAAATCAGGACTGCAGGGAGAAATATCAATAAACTCAGATATGCAGATGACAACACCCACAGGGTAGAAAATGAAGAGGAACTAAAGAGCCTATTGATGAAGGTGAAAGAGGAGAGTGAAAAAGCTGGCTTAAGATGGAACATTAAAAAAACTAAGATCATGACATCCAGCCCCATCACTTCATGGCAAATATATAAGGGAAAAAAATGGAAACAGTGACAGAGTTTATTTTCCTGGGCTCCAAGATCACTGTGGACGGTGATTTCAGTCATTAAATGAAAAGACGCTTGCTCCTTGGAAGAAAAGCTGTGACAAACCTAATAACTTATTAAAAAGCAGAGACATCCCTTTGCCGACAAAGATCTGTATAATGGAAGCTATGGTTTTTCCAGCAGTCAGATATGGATATGAGAGTTGGACCATAAAGAAGGCTGAGCGCCAAAGAATTGATGCTTTCAAACTGTGGTGCTGAAGACTCTTGAGAGTCCTTTGGACTACAAGGAGATCAAACCAGACAATTCTAAAGGACATCAGTGAATATTCATTGGGAGGACTGATGTTGAAGCTTCAGTTCTTTGGCCACCTGCTGTGAAGAGCAGAGTTATTACAAAAGACCCTGATGTTGGAAAAGACTGAAGGCAAGAGGAGAAGGGAGCGCCAGAGGACGAGATGGTTAGATGGCATCCCTGATTCAATGGACATGAGTTTGAGTAAGCTCTAGGAGATGGTGCAAGACAGGGAAACCTGGTGTGCTGCAGTCCACGGGGTCACAAAGAGTGGGACACAACTGAGTGACTGAACAACAGCAATATCAGAAAAGGGGTAATATTTGGAGAAAGAGGATGATATTGAGAGTCAGTGCAACCACTGGGTTCAGGGTCACAGCACCTTAACAAAGCTGAAAAGACCATGTGAGCACAAAAACAATACTGAAGACAGCCAAGACCTTTTGAGAATTGACTTTGTTCCTGGTACTGTTCTACATATATCACAAATATTATTATCTCACTTGGTCACTGTGAGGTGGAGAATGTCATTGAGCGCCATTTAACAAAGGAGAGAGGCTCTGAGTAAACTTACACAAAATCACCCTGCAGAGCTGGATTTCAGCTCACACTGGAGCTTAAAACTCTGCATGTCTTTGTTCTTCTAATCAGGAGGATCAATAAATTTGCAATTAAAGGAAATTATTTGAACAGATGGGATTTTTTTTTTTTAAGGGAAAGGAGGATGATCAAACTGGCATGGATTAAATATGAAGGTAAAAGAAAATGGTAATATTCATTGCAGGTTAGTCAGGTGAGTTGTTAGGAATGTGAATTACTCTAGCTTTGAGGAAAGTAATAAAAAATAACTATTCATTCTCTTTGACACCGATTCTACTTCCGCAAATCTACCCTAAGGAAATAATCAGATACGAATATCAGGAATCATGCACTAAGATGTTTACCCTAAATTTACATACAATAATTAAAACTACATTGAAATTGAGTATGTGCATTAGAAAGTTTATGAACTTTAAGTTCAAAACTGAGTTTGAGTTAAATCCTGACTCCTTCACTTATTAGATATGTGATCTTTGGCTAGTTAGAAAACTTGACTAAGCCTCATGATCTTCATCTCTAGAATGGAGAAGACGCTGTTTTCTTTACAGCAGGGATTCTCAACAGCAGTACTATTGACATTTTAAGCACAATAATTCTTGTTCTAGAGGGCTGTCCTGTGCCTTATAGCATGTTTAGCAGAAACCCTGGTCTCTACCCACTAGATGCCAGTAGCACCCCTCCACCCAGTAGTGATAGTCACAAATGTCTCCAGACATTGCCAAATGCCCCCCGCTGAGAATCACTGTGTTACAGAATTGTGAGGATGAAATGAGCTAATTTAAAGATACATATGGGTGAAGGGAAAGCGGGAAATATACAGTTTTGGAATGGGAAGCCAAGTAGAAGAAAGAAAAGTCTACACATCTGTAGACAAAGACATAGTTATCTCTATTAATATCTATACACCTATCTATGAAAAAGCCAGTAGGATAGAGAATAAAAACCCAAGATATGGAAATAACTGATAAAGCAAAGCCCTAAATATAAGTAGAAGAGATGACCTTGCCAAAAAGGAGGGCCATCCTCTGACCTGGGAGTGCCGAAAGAATGGATGAAAAAATGAAACAATTCTGAGCGTTTTCCTTTTTATAGTAATGCTATGATCCCTATTTTGAGAAAAATTAAGATATAAATAGATTTTTTCCCCCAGGGGACAAAATATGTTAATAGAACTGGGAATAAAGCACAATCAGATTTAACTGACACATACTGGAAAAAAAAACTAAAATTTATTTCATTAGCATTTTATTATGCCTAGCCCTGAAGAATGTGTAAATATCCTGGCAATGTAAAAATTTTAATGTATAAGGGAGAATTATTACAGTAATTTTAGGTGAATGAATCATGGTGACCAAGCTAGTGGCTAGAAGTTTTGGAAGCTACTCCAAAGCTACTCTGTCTCCATGTCAATACCTTTCCTATCTAGTCTTACTTTTTCCTTCCACTGCATTTTCACCTACTTCTCTTTTTTTGAAATTCTTTTAATTGGCATATAATTGCTTTACAGTGTTGAACTAGTTTCTGCTATAAAACAAAGTGAATAAGCTATAGGTATAAATATATCCCCTCCCTCTTGGACCTCCTCCCCTATCCCACCCATCTCGGTCTTCACAGTTCATCCACTTCTTCCCTCAAACCTATGTCTAAGGTCACAGTTTTGTCACTTGCTTCTTCCATCATTTATATTCATTCATTGAATCATTACACAAATATTTATTCACTACCTATATGTCCCAAGTTCTAGGGGTATATAGTAAGTTAACAAAACCTCAGAGAGGATAGTGTCTTTACAGAGTCTAAAGTACAGTTAAGAAGACAGACAATAAACAAATAATAAACCAATAACACATAGTAGAATATCACACAAATTAGCCAATGTACAAAATGCTATTCTGCTAAATTTGTGCCTAATGTTCCCTGTCTGGTACTTTAAAATTTAAATACTGCTTTTTCACTATTTGGGAGGCCTTTCTATTTGTTGAGCAGTTGTAATAATACACTGTCTTCGTTAAAGATCTATTCCTGGGCCACAACCACCATGCCATTTTATAGAATCCAAGTTGAAATTTAGATGTTTGCCACTCTCTGATGTGATATTTGCATTCTACAAATCCATAATTCCATAAATCTTATACTTCTGTAATTCATCATAACTATAACCCTTCTCCACACATTCCATGAATTGGAAATGTAAAATTGTTAATAGCCTTCATAAAACTTGGCTTCTATAACTGATTTCAGTAATTTTGTCACATTTTAAGAAAATCAAAGCATCAAAGTTATGCTTCAATGCTTGACAAACTCAGCCTTTATATGGGCTGAGCAAACTAATGTGGATGGCTTTATCTTTGGGTACTCGATGTCTTGGCCATCTTACAGTGACTTAAAAATAACTTTCTTGGCAGACAATACATTCCATACCTTACTCAAAAAAAGTCTCTGCTTGACAATCCATGAGTTGAATTGTTGGACCACATAGAAAGGAAAATATAAGCTTAAGTTGGAACATTAGAAAAGTTGTTCTTGATAAAGGCTCAGGTTTTAACTGCATTTTACTGAGTCTTTTTTTATGTCTCGTTCTAATGCTCAAATATAGAAAGATTTTAACTTTTTTTCTGTTTTCATGGAATTCCAGTTTTGAAATAGGCTTTTAGTGGAAGCACATAAAAGCTTCCCAAATTTATAAAAATTGGGCTTTTCTTATTTAATGAAAGACATATGTTCATAAAAAAGTGTTGGTGAAGGCAATTCTTTGTAACACTCACAGTTCTTGACCTCGAACCACTTGTCCAAGAATACAAGCCCAAATTTGAAAATCTTTACAGTATTGTCATACTTTTAAAGGCAATTCATCAATTCAAAGGGCAGGGAATATTTTTCAAATTAAGCAGATAATGTGCTTCAGCTACTGCTGAAGCATAATGGTAGGTGCAAACTGCTTGTACATCAGAGTTTGTAGGTGAACAGATTCCAGTTCTTTAACTAATTTTAGGTGAATTTGGCTTGATTAATGAAGGTCATAGGTCCAAATCTTCATAGGCTAAATTGGGTATGAAAGGATCTTACATACTTATTTCAAGCCAGGTCAGAGTTTATCAACTTCAATACTATCAACACATATGACTAATTCTTTATTGTGGAGATGTTGTTTAGTCACTAAGTCATGTCTGACTCTTTGAGACCCCATGGACTGCAGCTGGCTATGGGACTTTCCAGACAAGAATACTAGAGTGGGTTGCCATTTCCTTCTCCAGGGTATCTACCCAACCCAGGGAACAAACCCATGTTTCCTTCACTGGCAGGCAGATTCTTTACCACTGAACCACCAGAGAAGCCCTCATTGTAGAGACTATCTTGTAAATAATAGGATATTGGCTTCCACACACTAAATTTCAGTAGTATCTCCCCAGTCCAAATGTCTCCAGACATTGTTAAATGTCCATAGGGTGCAAAATCACCCCTAGTTGAGAATGACTGATCTAAGTGGAAACAATACTTATTTCCAATGTCTAACCTGAGGTAAAATACACTGATATAAAGATTTAGACAAGCTGATCCTTTTTTTAAAAGTTCTAGTTTGTTCTTTGTATCAAATTGTTATTTTTTCCCCAATTCCTTGAAGTGTCACTAATTCTTCTCTTTGAAGCCATGACATAAAATGAGAAAATTTATGGAACTAATGGTGAATTATTTCAAAGAGGAAAATGAAAATGTCCAAATTAGATTCTTTCTTCAATTAAAAAGTGGTCAATAGTAAAAAATTTTGCTGAAGAAAGTGTGTTGTCATTTTGTCAAGTTGGTCTTTAGTATTTCATTTTGTGCTATATCCCCAAATAACACTAGCCTTTTCTATTTTAGGATTGATTCTATTTGTTGGAATATAATAGAATATATATTCTAAATCCTTATTTTAAAATATTCTTTTCATTTTAGAACTTTTACTTGATTCTGCATATTCCAATAATTAAGGGAAGTATATTCCTAATTCTGGACTAAAATAACATGTATCAAGTTAAGGCAAACAAAATGCAAATACTTAAGAAAAAGAACACAATTTTAAGTTAAAATATGATAGTCCTTTTTATCATTTCTTAAAAAAATCAAGAGTCCTGAGTGACTTATTTTAGGTTTTGTTCTGAGATACTTGCCAAATTGCTCTGTCCACTCAGAACACTTAATTTTAAATGTGCAAGCATATGGCTTCAATGTAGTAATTATCATTACCAACTGGGTTTTCACATATGCTCATATGGCCTTCTTCTAGCTTCCTACCAACTGCCTCATACTCACCTGCTCAGTCTTCTTAAAAGTTAATGACCACTCCCTGACTTCCCCCCATACACTTTCTGTATAAAAATTTTTCTTACTATATTTCTAAGTTTATAAAGGTAATAATGAGTGCAATAGCAAACTAACACATAGCTGCCTAAAGAAGTTAAAAATAATTCTTAACTTTTCTTCAAACTCATTTCCTACACCTTTCTCCATGCTCTTATAAACGTATGTATACACACACACAAATGTTCTTTCTCAGTCACTTTTATTGGTTTCTTCTAATTGTATTTCTAAAGAATACATAATTCTGTCCTCAGTTCTCCTCCTTTCATTTCTCTTTAGGTGCCAAAATTTTAAATACAATATCTAACAACTTGCAAATCTCTGTCTGAAGGCCTCTCCTCTGAACTTGGATGTACATATTTAACTGCCTAAAAGACATCTCCGTTAGGATGTTTAAACAGACATTCCAATATTTGGTTCTCCCCTCCAGGGTACCCAGTAAGATGGTACTTCCTGTCTATTTGTATTTAGGTGTAGCCACGTGGCTTGCTTTGGACGATGAAAATGGAAATTACATGTCACATTCAGATAGAAACATTAACAGTCCATGTGTGACTCTTCGCTTATTTCCTCTGCCATTGGTGATCAGCAACAATCCTATCAGCTTGAGTCTTGAAGTGGGAATAGCAAGGAGCAAAGTCCCAGACAGTTGAGATGCACACACAGCATGAGCAAGAAATATTTTGTAGTTTGAAGCCACCAGATTTTGGGGAGTATTTGTTACAGCAGTATTAGCCTATCCTGACTAAACAGTGATATGTAGTAGGATCCCAAATTTAACATGGTCAAAACAAAATGCCTCACTCCATTTTCTCTTTTCCTTATCTTACTCATCTTATTAAATGGCACTAACCCATACCCATCATCCAAGATCCAATAATCTTTTTTTATTTTGCTCTTTCTCTCACTTTTCAGATCCAATCCATCAGTAAATCTTAAATGGCTCTCCCACCAAAATATATTCTGAAACTAACTGCTTCTCACTATCACACTACTGTCCCTAGCCCAAGCTATCACCATCTCTCCTTTGCACTGCCTCAGCAGGCTCTCCACTTCGCCTCTAAACACCACTCCTCTCTTTCATGTTTATTACTGTCTTATTGATTTCTAAGAAACTCTTTAATTTGGGTAAAAATAAGATATTAATTCTTTGCTTGCTATATGTGTCACAAATGTTTTCTCAAATTTTAACTTTTTTAAAAACTCTGTTTATTCTTTAGAGTCAGATTAAGTCACTGGCTTTCATTGTCATCAACTTTAATCTCTTTGTGCTTAAATATGGTACAGAGAAATCAGATACTTTATACCTCTAAGACTTTCAGTTCTTTTTCAAACTGGAGGTGTCTGGTAGGGAGCCAAGCAAACACAGAGTAAATATTCAAAGGCCAACATGACTCTCTCAAATCTAAAGGATGATATTCCCCCCCCCTTCAAGGGGAGATTTCTTAGTAGGGACTCTAATTCTGATCCTAGTTCTTCAATTGTTGTCGGCCTTTTGATTTTCAGAATATACATTTGTTACATAAATCAATGGATTCAAGGCAAATGAATCAACTTTTAAATTTAAATCTGACAGAATTCTTTTCATTAGCTCAATATTATATGTTTTCATCTTTAAAACTCAATTAGATTTTTTAAATAGCAAAAGATCAAAGACCAGAAATTAGGCCATGGGATGGCTCCCTGATAACCCTTAGATAATATACATTATTTGTACGTTATGCACAACATAGTCATAGAGGGTGATAGTGCTGACAGGTACAAAATTGGAACTTAAGGAAGAATGATTGGTCTAGGAAGATGGGGAGGCTGGATACGTGGGAATCTGAGCATTTGAAACAAAGACACTATTGAGACTCGGGCAACAAGGTAAGGTGAGCATTCAGAGACTCATAATAGTGAGGAAAATAGCATATTTGCACAGGCAGGGTAGAGCGAAAGGTGTTAACAAAAATCTGTGTATTCATTTAAAAAATTATAAACAAGATTATATTATTATGCTAAGTTTGTAGTCTCAGATGATTAACTTCCATTATTTATTTAATACTTTCTTTTTTTGAAGTTTAATCCATTTATGTATAATAATATATCTCTCCTTCTAAATATTATTTTCATCATTTTATATTTTATTTTTTTTCTCACCATCCTCCATTTAAGTATCTTCCTCTTTTTGTTTTACTATGTATTTTAAAATCTTTTTATGAAAATCACACAAAAGACAGCTTCAAGAAAATGAGAAAATGACACGGGAACAAAATTTAAAATTGCCCATACAATTAACATTTTGGTGTATATCTTCTCAAAATTTCTACGTACAAATATTTACATATAAACACCATCCCCTACAAAATTTGGCATTAATGCAAATACGTTAATGCAAAAATGGCATTACGTTATCTATGGTTTTTTTTTTTTCAGTTAATTTATCATGAAAATTTCCACTGCAATTGATATATTTATATCTTTATATATATGTATATATACCTCTTTATATATGTGTATATATACATCTTTACTTTTTAAATTTTGCTTTATAGCATTTCATTTTGAGAAGGAAATGGTAACCCACTCCAGTATTCTTGCCTGGAGAATCCCATGGACGGAGGAGCCTGGTGGGCTACAGTCCACGGGGTCGCAAAGAGTCGGACACGACTGAGCGACTTCACTCACTTATAGCATTTCATTGATGTACCATATTCTATTTAATCAATTATCTATGATGAATACTGATGCATTTTTTAAACATCAGAAATTATAAAAAAATGTTTCCAAATAATTTTTCAACAAATACCATTGCACAACTATTGAATTATTTGATAAAAATAAATTTTTAGAAGTGGAATGGCTTGGCCAAAAGGTTGGCACATAATCAAGGTATCTGATGCATGCCAAACTGGCCACTCTGCATCAAGGTTATGTGAATACTCAGCCACATGTAACATATAAGAAGAACAGCTTCCTCATTACCACCTATCATGACCATCCTTTCTCATTTCTCGTGATCTGAAAGCTCAAAAATGATGTAGGGGCGGTTATTTTAATTTACAATTCCTGTAGTGAATTGCTAGTGAATTAAACCCTTTTTTTCAACTGGTTGTCAGTCTTTTTACTTTTTATTTTTTGGTTTTAAATGATTGATTGGCTGGTTTTTGTTATGTCTTAAATGAATTGAATAGAAACAATTTTAACCTGAGGACATTTAATACTTTGTATGTCATATAATATTGCTGCAAATATTTTATGAATTTGTCATTTGCTTTTTAACTGTTTACTGTCTTTTGGACCATACAAAAGTATTAAATTTGCATGTAGTTTAAGGTCACATTTTTTTCACTATTTTCTAATTCATTAATTTTTACTTTACTCATTAATTTCTTTCCTTAGATTTTTTTTGTTGCTCTCCTCCAACCTCTTGAATTTATTTACTTCTATTTAAATAATAATTCTTTTAAAAGTTATTAATTTTTCTCTGTGTATAACACTCTGTATATTTTATAGTGTTTCCTATATAGTATTTTTATTGTTATTATAATTCAAATAGTCTGTAAATTAAGCATTGATTTTCATTTGGATCTATTTCTGGAGTGTATTTTTTTCATTCTAAGTAGACAGGTTTTCTCATTTAAAGTTCGCTCTAGGGGAGGAGCTAAGATGGTAGAGGAGTAGGACGGGGAGAACACTTTCTCCCCCACAAATTCATCAAAAGAACATTTAAACGCTGAGTAAATTCCACAAAACAACTTCTGAATGTCGGCAGAGGACATCAGGCACCCAGAAAAGCAACCCAAGTCTTCGAAAGGAGGTAGGAAAAAATATAAAAGACAAAAAAGGGACAAAAGAGGGAGGGACGGAGTTCCGTCCCGGGAAGTGAGTCTTAAAAAGAGAGAAGTTTCCAAACATCAGGAAACCTTCTCACTGCCGAATCTGTGCTGAGCCTTGGAAACACAGAGGGCAACATAACAGGGAGGAAAAATAAATAAACAATTAAAACCCGCACATTGCGAGCCCTACGGTAACTCCCCCAGCGGAGAAGCAGCGCAGACGCCTGCATCCGCCATTAGCAAGCAGGGGCTGGGCAGGGAGGCGCGGCGCAGGCTGCATCGCAAGAATCTGGCCTGAATACCCCAAGCGCTATCTGAGCGAAATAATTTGGGCTAGCAAACCAGACTGTGGGATATCTACCACGCGAAAAGCCAGCCCTAACCTATGACACCACCAGGCCCGCGCACGGAACAAACGACTGAACAGAGATAGCCAGCGGCAGACCATCCCCCTCCACTGATAGGCAGCCAGAGCCGAAAGGGGACAATCGCAGCCCCAGAGAGACATTATCTATAAAACTGTAAGCAGGCTTCTTTGCTAACTAAAACTTCTTGGGAGTCTGGACGGCCAACATCTGCCTGAGAAGGTGTGCCGGTGCACACCTAGATAACCGAGCGGTGGGGAGGCGATAAGTCGCAGCAATCGCGTGCGCCAAACACCTCATCACCTGAGCTGCTCGGATCTGGGAAAGGCACAGAACGCAGGCCCAACCGAGAGTCTGCACCTCTGAGGACTACCTGAGTGCCTGAACCTGAGCAGCTTGGACCTGGGAAGTACAGGCAGCCCAGGGCTGGCCACGGATGGTTCCCGGCGGACCAACCTATAGCCTGAGCAGCGTGGGCAGAGAGGCTACACGTGCCGTGAGCAGGGGCAGACCCAGTGTGGCTGAGGCACTGCGAGCACACGCCAGTGTTATTTGTTTGCAGCATCCCTCCCTACCTCCCCTCAGCGTGACTGAACAAGTGAGCCTAAAAAAAAAAAAAAAAAGTGTCCTCCACCATACCCTTTGTGTCAGGGCGGAAACCAGACACTGAAGAGACCAGCAAACAGAAGAAACTATATCAGAGGGAACCACCTTGGAAGCTACAGGCAATAGATTAAAACCCTGTGGTTACTACCAACTACATAGGAAGGGGCCTATAGATCTTGAGAAATATAAGTGGGACTAAGGAACTAGCCAAAAATGAACTGAACCCACAAACTCACAACAAAACCAGAGAAAGTCCTAGATATATTTTTTTACTGTTTGTAAGATCATTCTTTTTTTTTTTTTTTAAATTATTATTTTTTAATTAAAAAAAATTTAAGTCCTCTATTATTCCTTTAATTTCCACTTTTATAACTGATTACTTTGCAAAAAAAAAAAGACCTTTTTTTTTTTTTAAAGCAAACTTCATATATATATATTTTTATAATTTTTTGACCTTTTCTTTTTTTCCGTCTTTTCTTTAACATTGTATTTTTGAAATTCCAAACTCTACTCTAGATTTTTAATTTTAGCTTTTTGGTATTTGTTATCAATTTTGTACCTGTATTTTTTTTTCTTTTTTTTTTTATAATTTAGGTGACTTTGTTTGTTCTTGTTTTTTTTTTTTTTCTCTCTCTCTCTCTTTCTTTTTCTTCTTCTTTTTTTAACATTGTATTTTTGAAATTCCAAACTCTACGCTAGATTTTTAACTTTTGCTTTTTGGTATTAGTTATCAATTTTGTACCTATATTTTCTTTATAATTTTTGCGACCTTGTTTGTTTTTGTTTGTTCATTTTTTTTTCTTTCTTTTCCTTCTTCTTTTCTTTAACATCATATTTTTGAAATTCCAAACTCTACATTTAAAATTTTTGCTTTTATGTATTTGTTACCAATTTTGTACCTTTAAGAACCCAATCTTCAGTACCCATTTTTCACTAGGGAGTGAGATTACTGGCTTGACTGCTATCTCTCCCTTTGGACTCTCCTTTTTCTCCACCAGGTCACCTGTGTCTCCTCCCTAACCCCTCTCTACTCTACCCAACTATGTGAATTTCTGTGTGTTCCAGACGGTGGAGAACACTTAGGGAACTGATTACTGGCTGGATCTGTCTCCCTCCTTTTCATTCCCCCCATTTATCCTCCTGGCCACCTCTGCCACCTTCCTCCTTCTTCTCTTCTCTGTATAACTCTGTGAACAACTCTGAGTGGTCCATTTGTGGAGTGCACATAAGGAAGAGATTAGTGAATAGCCCACTCTCTCCTCTATTGATTCCACCTCATCTCATTCGGGTCACCTCTAACTCCCTCCTCACTCTTCTCTTCTCCATATAACGCTGTAAACCTCTCTGAGTGAAACAAGTTTCAGGGCAAGACATACCAAGCAAATTCTCCAGCAGCAAGGAACACAGCCCTGAGCTCCAAGATACAGGCAGCCCAAAGTCACCCCAAAACCATAGACATCCTATAACTCATTACTGGACATTTCATTGCAATCCAGAGAGAAGAAATACAGCTCCACCCACCAGAACACTGACACAAGCTTCCCTAACCAAGAAACCTTGACAAGCCACCTGTACAAACCCACACAGAGCGAGGAAACGCCACAATAAATAGAACTCCACAAACTGCCAGAATACAGAAAGGACACCCCAAACTCAGCAATTTAAACAAGATGAAGAGACAGAGGAATACCCAGCAGATAAAGAAACAGGATAAATGCCCACCAAACCAAACAAAAGAGGAAGAGATGGGAATCTACCTGATAAAGAATTCTGAATAATGATAGATTGATGGAAAATCTTGAAATAAAAATGGAATCACAGATAAATAGCCTGGAGACAAAGATTGAGAAGATGCAAGAAAGGTTTAACAAGGACCTAGAAGAAATAAAAGAGAGTCATTATATAATGAATAATGCAATAAATGAAATTAAAAACACTCTGGAGGCAACAAATAGTAGAATAACAGAGGCAGAAAATAGGATTAGTGAATTAGAAGATAGAATGGTAGAAATAAATGAATCAGAGAGGATAAAAGAAAAACGAATTAAAACAATTGAGGACAATCTCAGAGACCTCCAGGACAATATTAAACGCTACAACATTCGAATCATAGGGGTCCCAGAAGAAGAACACAAAAAGAAAGACCACGAGAAAATACTTGAAGAGATAATAGTTGAAAACTTCCCTAAAACGGGGAAGGAAATAATCACCCAAGTCCAAGAAACCCAGAGAGTCCCAAACAGGATAAACCCAAGGTGAAACACCCCAAGACACATATTAATCAAATTAACAAAGATCAAACACAAAGAACAAATATTAAAAGCAGCAAGGGAAAAACAACAAATAACACACAAGGGAATTCCCATAAGGATAACAGCTGATCTTTCAATAGAAACTCTTCAAGCCAGGAGGGAATGGCAAGACATACTTAAAGTGATGAAAGAAAATAACCTACAGCCCAGATTATTGTACCCAGCAAGGATCTCATTCAAATATAAAGGAGAAATCAAAAGCTTCTCAGACAAGCAAAAGCTGAGAGAATACAACACCACCAAACCAGCTCTCCAACAAATATTAAAGGATATTCTCTACACAGGAAACACAAAAACGGTGTATAAACTCGAACCCAAAACAATAAAGTAAATGGCAACGGGATCATACTTATCAGTAATTACCTTAAACGTAAATGGGTTGAATGCCCCAACCAAAAGACAAAGACTGGCTGAATGGATACAAAAATAAGACTCCTTCATATGTTGTCTACAAGAGACCCACCTCAAAACAGGGGACACATACAGACTGAAAGTGAAGGGCTGGAAAAAGATTTTCCATGCAAATAGGGACCAAAAGAAAGCAGGAGTAGCAATACTTATATCAGATAAAATAGACTTTAAAACAAAGGCTGTGAAAAGAGACAAAGAAGGTCACTACATAATGATCAAAGGATCAATCCAAGAAGAAGATATAACAATTATAAATATATATGCACCCAACACGGGAGCACCGCAATACGTAAGACAAATGCTAACAAGTATGAAAGGAGAAATTAACAATAACACAATAATAGTGGGAGACTTTAATACCCCACTCACACCTATGGATAGATCAACTAAACAGAAAATTAACAAGGAAACACAAACGTTAAACAATACAATAGACCAGTGAGACCTAATTGATATCTATAGGACATTTCATCCCAAAACAATGAATTTCACCTTTTTCTCAAGTGCACATGGAACCTTCTCCAGGATAGATCACATCCTGGGCCATAAATCTAGCCTTGGTAAATTCAAAAAAATAGAAATCATTCCAAGCATCTTGTCTGACCACAATGCAGTAAGATTAGATCTCAGTTACAGGAGAAAAACTATTAAAAATTCCAACATATGGAGGCTGAACAACACGCTGCTGAATAACCAACAAATCACAGAAGAAATAAAAAAAGAAATCAAAATTTGCATAGAAACTAATGAAAATGAAAACACAACAACCCAAAACCTGTGGGACACTTTAAAAGCAGTCCTAAGGGGAAAGTTCATAGCAATACAGGCATACCTCAAGAAACAAGAAAAAAGTCAAATAAATAACCTAACCCTACACCTAAAGCAACTAGAAAAGGAAGAAATGAAGAACCCCAGGGTTAGTAGAAGGAAAGAAATCTTAAAAATTAGGGCAGAAATAAATGCAAAAGAAACAAAAGAGACCATAGCAAAAATAAACAAAGCCAAAAGCTGGTTCTTTGAAAGGATAAACAAAATTGACAAACCATTAGCCAGACTCATCAAGAAACAAAGGGAGAAAAATCAAATCAATAAAATTAGAAATGAAAATGGAGAGATCACAACAGACAACACAGAAATACAAAGGATCATAAGAGACTACTATCAACAATTATATGCCAATAAAATGGACAACGTGGAAGAAATGGACAAATTCTTAGAAAAGTACAACTTTCCAAAACTGGACCAGGAAGAAATAGAAAATCTTAACAGACCCATCACAAGCACGGAAATTGAAACTGTAATCAAAAATCTTCCAGCAACCAAAAGCCCAGGTCCAGATGGCTTCACAGCTGAATTCTACCAAAAATTTAGAGAAGAGCTAACACCTATCCTGCTCAAACTCTTCCAGAAAATTACAGAGGAAGGTAAACTTCCAAACTCATTCTATGAGGCCACCATCACCCTAATACCAAAACCTGACAAAGATCCCACAAAAAAAGAAAACTACAGGCCAATATCACTGATGAACATAGATGCAAAAATCCTTAACAAAATTCTAGCAATCAGAATTCAACAACACATTAAAAAGATCATACACCATGACCAAGTGGGCTTTATCCCAGGGATGCAAGCATTCTTCAATATCTGCAAATCAATCAATGAAATACACCACATTAACAAATTGAAAAATAAAAACCATATGATTATCTCAATAGATGCAGAGAAAGCCTTTGACAAAATTCAACATCCATTTATGATAAGAACTCTCCAGAAAGCAGGAATAGAAGGAACATACCTCAACATAATAAAAGCTATATATGACAAACCCACAGCAAACATTATCCTCAATGGTGAAAAATTGAAAGCATTTCCTCTAAAGTCAGGAACAAGACAAGGGTGCCCACTTTCACCATTACTATTCAACATAGTTTTGGAAGTTTTGGCCACAGCAATCAGAGCAGAAAGAGAAATAAAAGGAATCCAAATTGGAAAAGAAGAAGTAAAACTCTCACTATTTGCAGATGACATGATCCTCTACATAGAAAACCCTAAAGACTCCACCAGAAAATTACTAGAGCTAATCAATGATTATAGTAAAGTTGCAGGATATAAAATCAACACACAGAAATCCCTTGCATTCCTATACACTAATAATGAGAAAACAGAAAGAGAAATTAAGGAAACAATTCCATTCACCATTGCAACGGAAAGAAAAAAATACTTAGGAATATATCTACCTAAAGAAACTAAAGACCTATATATAGAAAACTATAAAACACTGGTGAAAGAAATCAAAGAGGACACTAATAGATGGAGAAATATACCATGTTCATGGATCAGAAGAATCAATATAGTGAAAATGAGTATACTACCCAAAGCAATTTATAGATTCAATGCAATCCCTATCAAGCTACCAACGATATTCTTCACAGAGCTAGAACAAATAATTTCACAATTTGTATGGAAATACAAAAAACCTCGAATAGCCAAAGCTATCTTGAGAAAGAAGAATGGAACTGGAGGAATCAACCTACCTGACTTCAGGCTCTATTACAAAGCCACAGTTATCAAGACAGTATGGTACTGGCACAAAGACAGAAATATAGATCAATGGAACAAAACAGAAAGCCCAGAGATAAATCCACGCACATATGGACACCTTATCTTTGACAAAGGAGGCAAGAATATACAATGGATTAAAGACAATCTCTTTAACAAGTGGTGCTGGGAAAACTGGTCAACCACTTGTAAAAGAATGAAACTAGAACACTTTCTAACACCATACACAAAAATAAACTCAAAATGGATTAAAGATCTCAATGTAAGACCAGAAACTATAAAACTCCTAGAGGAGAACATAGGCAAAACACTCTCCGACATACATCACAGCAGGATCCTCTATGACCCACCTCCCAGAATATTGGAGATAAAAGCAAAAATAAACAAATGGGACCTAATTAAACTTAAAAGCTTCTGCACAACAAAGGAAACTATTAGCAAGGTGAAAAGGCAGACTTCAGAATGGGAGAAAATAATAGCAAATGAAGCAACTGACAAACAACTAATCTCAAAAATATACAAGCAACTCCTACAGCTCAATTCCAGAAAAATAAATGACCCAATCAAAAAATGGGCCAAAGAACTAAATAGACATTTCTCCAAAGAAGACATACAGATGGCTAACAAACACATGAAAAGATGCTCAACATCACTCATTATCAGAGAAATGCAAATCAAAACCACTATGAGGTACCATTTCACGCCAGTCAGAATGGCTGCCATCCAAAAGTCTACAAGCAATAAATGCTGAGAGGGTGTGGAGAAAAGGGAACTCTCTTACACTGTTGGTGGGAATGCAAACTAGTACAGCCACTATGGAGAACAGTGTGGAGATTCCTTAAAAAACTGGAAATAGAACTGCCTTATGATCCAGCAATCCCACTGCTGGGCATACACACTGAGGAAACCAGAAGGGAAAGAGACACGTGTACCCCAATGTTCATCACAGCACTGTTTATAATAGCCAGGACATGGAAGCAACCTAGATGCCCATCAGCAGAGGAATGGATAAGAAAGCCGCAGTACATATACACAATGGAGTATTACTCAGCCATTAAAAAGAATACATTTGAATCAGTTCTAATGAGATGGATGAAACTGGAACCTATTTTACAGAGTGAAGTAAGTCAGGAAGAAAAACACCAATACAGTACACTAACGCATATATATGCAATTTAGAAAGATGGTAACAATAACCCTGTATGTGAGACAGCAAAAGAGACACTGATATATAGATCAGTCTTATGGACTCTGTGGGAGAGGGAGAGGGTGGGGAGATTTGGGAGAATGGCATTGAAACATGTATAATATCATATATGAAACGAGTTGCCAGTCCAGGTTCGATGCACGATACTAGATGCTTGGGGCTGGTGCACTGGGACGACCCAGAGGGAGGGTATGGGGAGGGAGGAGGGAGGAGGGTTCAGGATGGGGAACACAGGTATACCTGTGGCGGATTAATTTTGATATTTGGCAAAACTAATACAATATTGTAAAGTTTAAAAATAAAAAAAATAAAAGTTAAAAAAAAAAGTTTGCTCTATATCTCTATCTTTCTAAACCTTATTAGATATCTAATATTTATATGTTTTTTAAATATTACTATATACATATATATCTTTTGAATTACCCTTATTTCTAATACAAATCATATCCTTTTTCATTTTAGTTTTTGTCCAGATGATCTGCTTAAAACAAGAAGAAGGATTTTAAACTCTCATAACTACAAATATGTATTATTTCACTGTATCGTGTGATAATCACATTATGTTAAACTAGCAAAAGAAATAAATTTCTACTTTTTTATTAAAAATGCTTCTGTAAGGGGTTAAATTTGAAAATAAAACATTACAATGAAACTTCTAAAATCATACTCGATGACAATATGTTTTCAAAACAAAAACATAAAGAACCCCTTTAATTTTGGAGCAATGTTAAACCAATTCTTTTGAAAAAATATCATAGGGCATACTAAAAGATGTCTAAAATACTATGAGAAAAAATACATTTAAAAAACTATGAGGTAAGACATCATTATTTTCTTATTTCTCATTAACTAGAGATGAGTCATGTTTTATAAAAGACAGAGAAAATAAAAATATAAAATTAGCACAAAAAAAGTTTCAGAGTTCCCTGTCTTATCACCCATTGTAAGTTTTCTAAACAGCAGATTAATTTTTGCTTCCTTATAGAGTCTATGTGGCAAGGTTAATAAATTTGGGTATACAATATAGATTCTACCTCCCTTATCAAAGTTTTTTGCCTTCAAATGAACTGTCATTTTTTCCCAACTGTTTAAGATTAAAGCTGGGGGTTCAAAAAGTAGGCATTTTTTACAATGCTCTTTTAAGACCAATTTGCCAAAAAACAACCAAAGGTTTATTGGTGCTGCAGTGATTGAGACAGACAATTTTTATATGTACATAGAGCTGAAATAACACTTTGAGGCCCGTGAGTTTTCCTCCTTTCTCTTAACTTTAATGATATTCTCATTGGGTTATGAATAAATTAAGTGAACCAGAGGGGCTCTCCATAAATCCCAGGTAAATACATTTACTAAACTTCTTCAAGAAAATCAACGAAAAAATATACATTATTCAAAGAAAATAAATAACCCAATTGAGCTGACTATACCTAAACTACTTAGAATGTTCTTTCAGGGACTTCCCTGGTGGTCCAGGGATTAAGAATTGGCAGGTAGCTGCCAATGCAGGGGACACAGGTTTGATCCCTGTCCTGGAATATCCCACATTCTGCAGGGCAACTAAGCCCACGCACCACAACTACTGAGCCCCCTCTCTAGAGACCATGAGCCACAACGAAGATCCAGCAAGCCAAAAATAAATAAATAAATATTATAAAAAGAATGTTCAGTCATTTTAAATATTAGAGAGGAAATATATCTTCTGACAAGGTACTGTCTGCTCCTTCATCAACTAAGATTATAACACACATCATTAATAAGACATTTCCAGGCTTCATGATGAATTTTCAGTTCCTTACCTATACTCTCTCACATATGACCAAGAACAGGAATTTAGGAATTGAAGATTTGCACAAGAGGCAAAACAAATTAACATGGATTTACTATCTGTGTTTTTCAGTGTAATATATTTTGGTGACATTTGACTTGGCACATTCTGTCTTTGCAAATGATGACTACAATCCAATGGCTGACCAAAATCAGTATGCTAGGTGGTAACTACTTTTCCCACTAATGAGACTGCCAATGTCCACTTGTCTAGCTAAATGTGTTGGAAAATTACTAGACAAAGTATTTTTAAAATGTTAAAACAGGTGTTCAAACTGGATTTTCTTTCCTTTTTCTTTTCTTAAATATCAAAGCCCTCTACTATGTATAAAATTATTGCATTTAATGTAACAGTGCTGGGCTGTGCTAAGTTGCTTCAGTCGTGTCCGACTCTTTGTAACCCCGTGGACTGCAGCCCGCCAGGACCCCGTCCATGGGATTCTCCAGGCAAGAATACTGGAGTGAGTTGCCATTTCCTGTGCTGCTGCTGCTGCTGCTGCTAAGTCGCTTCAGTCATGTCCGACTCTGTGTGACCCCATAGACGGCAGCACACCAGGCTCCCCCGTCCCTGGAATTCTCCAGGCAAGAACACTGGAGTGGGTTGCCATTTCCTTCTCCAATGCATGAAAGTGAAAAGTGAAAGTGAAGTTGCTCAGTCGTGTCTGACCCCTAGCGACCCCATGGACTACAGCCTACCAGGCTCTTCATTCCATGGGATTTTCCAGGCAAGAGTACTGGAGTAGGGTGCCATTGCCTTCTCCTAGAACTTAGTAAAAACTTATTTTTAATCTGACATGTTTTTAACATGTTTTTGCATGTTTCAGTTCTATTTCTCCTTTTCAAATCCTCCTTCTCTTCAATCAAGGCAGTCCATATCATATTTCCACATGAGGGACATAAAATAATCCTTTAGTTTAAGAAGACTGATGTTAAGTAAGGTGCTAGTTAATTTCTCTTTTAAACATAATAAAAGATTCATAAGAGAGGAGAGTACCTGTAGTGTTTCTCTGTAAGTTAAAATTTTTTGAAGTATTCATTTCTGAACCTAGGATTCCTTTTAGTTTTCATTTGTATTTGTGTATCAACATAATTAAGAAATTTTGAGAGCTTTTTTTTAACAGTATTTTATTCTTTATATTTTAAGGGCTTTTTCTACCTTTAATTTGCCTAATTTAACAAAGATACTTAACCAAAACTCAAAGTAACAAAAAAATAAAACTAAATGCTTATTAAATTCCTAGAAATGTCCACCAAGCAAGGGTATCAAGTTAATGAAACAAATTAAACCTCTTCTATCTAGGACAAAACATGGAGATTACTTTTTACCTGAAGGCTCAGTTCTGAAAATGATATTCTGATTTACATTTGTACTCAACAAACAAATGAACCAACCAACCAACCAAAAAAAAAAAAAAGTCCAAACCTCTCTGTTACTGTATTATATTTGTTCACATTCCCCAAACTAATTCAGAGTCCTAGATTATGGTCTTACTTTGGAAGACACTGACTTGGAATTCATGGTCTAGGGAAACCCCTCGAAAGAGGAGACAGACTCTACTTTAAGAAATTTAAGATATCACTAAGCCAGTAGAAAAACATTTCCAAAGGAAAAATAAGTAATGGGTCTGGAAGGAAAATTTTTCCTGAGCAACTATGATCTCCTCACAAAAGGAAAATGTGCTTTTTAAGGAGAAATAACAAAATGAATATAAGTGCTCAAGGAAGAACATGACCATTGGTGTTTTGCCCCATAATGCATTTATAATATAAATCTCTGTGTCTCTTGTAGATGTTTTTTTCTGAGAGTTTAGAGAAGTAGCTTCCAAACTCTAAGTAAAGGAAATCAACCCTGAATATTCATTGGAAGGACTAATGCTGAAGCTCCAACACTGTGGCCACCTGATGCAAAAAGTCGACTCATTGAAAAAGCCCTTGATGCTGTGGAAGACTAAGGGCAAGAGAAGAAGGGCATGACAGAGGATGAGATGGTTGGATGGCATCACCAACTCTATGGACATGAGTTTGAGCAAACTCGGGGAGATAGTGAAGGACAGGGAAGCCTGGCGTGTTGCGGTCCATGGAGTCGCAAAGAGTCAGACACGACTGAGTGACTGAACAACAATAACAAAGGTGGATGAAGCAGATCACTTTAGCGGGCATTGAGAAAATGAATAGTAGAGTTGATCCATACACTTTATAATATACGTGTATGTATGTATATGTGTGCATGTATGAAGGAAGATGAATCCACGCATCCTGCTCATCTAAAGAAACATTAATTGAGCAAGCTTCATTCTCTCTAGTATCTGGTGAGTATCATAAATAATGAAATGCTATTAACAAAACAAACAGCCTTTGAGAGTCTGAAATGAGTCACCTTTTACAGCTGGCTCATGTATATGGCAGGCAACAAACAGGTGTGTTGCCTTTGGGACAACGCAGAACAAGCATCCTAGCATGAGAGGGAAAAAAGAATCTCATATTCTCCTTTTGAAGATTCCAGATCTATACTCTTGAGACAGCACAGCTTATATTCCAGTGTTGTCCATTTATACTGAAATTCTAAGTGAAAGGAAAATAGCCTGCAGATGTGCCGTTTGTGATTTGAGGAGCCTCTTTTGTGCCAGAGTCCATGGTCAGTACAATGATCATATTTTAAAAGTATTAGCCTTATATTTCTTTCACTAACTATTACTTAATCATAACATAAGCAACCAAGAATTAAGGCATAAGGGCAATGCAAAGCCCCTCCAAAGTAGCTGCTCTTCAGTTAAAAATCAAACCATTAAGTGTTTGCATCTTTGGCATGCTTCAGCTGACACTCTAACTGGCACCCAAAGATCCCCCACAGCACTATACCAAGTGTTCACAGTGCAGATGGGGGCTCCAGGTGCTGGGAGACTCTGCAGGGCCTTCTGCATAATCTGAGAGGTAGCCTTAAGGAGCACCAGCTTAGAGCATCTGAGTTTTATTGCTCATTGTATAATTATTTGAAAAGAATCAGTAAATTCTATTAAACTGAACATTTCATTACTCAGAAGAACTTGACCAAGCAGGACAACGCAAATGGATGACTCCTGCTATGGAAAAGTGTTTTCTTTGGGGAATTTTAAAAATGCCTTTATGTCATCAGTGAATCACTCATGAAAGAGTCATATCATAAATGTTCCTTGATTGCTGTATAACACAGGAAGCCTAGCCCAACACTCTGGGATGACCTACAGAAGGGTATGGGGCTGGATGAGAGGGAGGTTCAAGAGGGAGGGGATCTATCTATCTATCTATGGGCTTCCCTGGTGGCTCAGACGGTAAAGCATCTGCCTGCAGTGTGGGAGACCTGGATTCAATCCCTGGGTTGGGAAGATCCCCTGGAGGAGGGCATGGCAACTCACTCCAGTATTCTTGCCTGGACAGAATCCTCATGGACAGAGGAGCTGGCGGGCTACAGTCCATGGGGTTGCAAAGAGTCGGATATGACTGAGCAACTAAGTACACAACACACACACATACTTATGTATGCATGTATATATACACATATACTTATGGCTGATTCATGTTGTATGGCAGAAACCAACTCAACTTTGTAAGAGAATTATCCTCCAATTAAAAAAAAAATCAAAAAATGCTTCTTGAATGACCTAAGGGTTCAGTTCAGTTTAGGTCAGTCGCTCAGTCATGTCCGACTCTTTGCGACCCCATGAATTGCAGCACGCCAGGCCTCCCTGTCCATCACCAACTCCTGGAGTTCACCCAGACTCACGTCCATCGAGTCAGTGATGCCATCCAGCCATCTCATCCTCTGTCGTCCCTTTCTCCTCCTGCCCCCAATCCCTCCCAGCATCAGAGTCTTTTCCAATGAGTCAACTCTTCGCATGAGGTGGCCAAACTACTGGAGTTTCAGCTTTAGCATCATTCCTTCCAAAGAAATCCCAGAGCTGATCTCCTTCAGAATGGACTGGTTGGATCTCCTTGCAGTCCAAGGGACTCTCAAGAGTCTTCTCCAACACCACAGTTCAAAGGCATCAATTCTTTGGTGGTCAGCCTTCTTCACAGTCCAACTCTCACATCCATACAAGACTACAGGAAAAACCATAGCCTTGACTAGACAAATCTTTGTTGGCAAAGTAATGTCTCTGCTTTTGAATATGCTATCTAGGTTAGTCATAACTTTCCTTCCAAGGAGTAAGCGTCTTTTAATTTCATGGCTGCAGTCACCATCTGCAGTGATTTTGGAGCCCCATAAAAAAAGTCTGACACTGTTTCCACTGTTTCCCCATTTATTTCCCATGAAGTGATGGGACCAGATGCCATGATCTTCGTTTTCTGAACGTTGAGCTTTAAGCCAACTTTTTCACTCTCCACTTTCACTTTCATCAAGAGGCTTTTGAGTTCCTCTTCACTTTCTGCCATAAGGGTGGTGTCATCTGCATATCTGAGGTTATTGATATTTCTCCCAGAAATCTTGATTCCAGCTTGTGTTTCTTCCAGTCCAGCATTTCTCATGATGTATTCTGCATATAAGTTAAATAAGCAGGGTGACAATATACAGCCTTGACGTACTCCTTTTCCTATCTGGAACCAGTCTGTTGTTCCATGTCCAGTTCTAACTGTTGCTTCCTGACCTGCATACAAATTTCTCAAGAGGCAGATCAGGTGGTCTGGTATTCCCATCTCTTTCAGAATTTTCCACAGTTGATTGTGATCTACACAGTCAAAGGCTTTGGCATAGTCAATGAAGCAGAAATAGATGTTTTTCTGGAACTCTCTTGCTTTTTCCATGATCCAGTGGATATTGGCAATTTGATCTCTGGTTCCTCTTCCTTTTCTAAAACCAGCTTGAACATCAGGAAGTTCACGGTTCACATATTGCTGAAGCCTGGCTTGGAGAATTTTGAGCATTACTTTACTAGCGTGTGAGATGAATGCAATTTTGTGGTAGTTTGAGCATTCTTTGGCATTGCCTTTCTTTGGGATTGGAATGAAAACTGACCTTTTCCAGTCCTGTGGCCACTGCTGAGTTTTCCAAATTTGCTGGCATATTGAGTGCAGCACTTTAACAGCATCATCTTTCAGGATTTGAAATAGCTCAACTGGAATTCCATCACCTCCACTAGCTTTGTTCGTAGTGATGCTCTTTCTAAGGCCCACTTGACTTCACATTCCAGAATGTCTGGCTCTAGGTCAGTGATCACACCATCGTGATTATCTGGGTCATGAAGATCTTTTTTGTACAGTTCTTCTGTGTATTCTTGCCATCTCTTCTTAATACCTTCTGCTTCTGTTAGGTCCATACCATTTCTGTCCTTTATTGTGCCCATCTTTGCATGAAATGTTCCCTTGGTATCTCTAATTTCCTTGAAAAGATCTCTAGTCTTTCCCATTCTGTTGTTTTCCTCTATTTCTTTGCACTGATCGCTGAAGAAGGCTTTGTTATGTCTTCTTGCTATTCTTTGGAACTCTGCATCAGATGCTTATATCTTTCCTTTTCTCCTTTGCTTTTTGCTTCTCTTCTTTTCACAGCTATTTGTAAGGCCTCCCCAGACAGCCATTTTGCTTTTTTGCATTTCTTTTCCAGGGGGATGGTCTTGATCCCTGTCTCCTGTACAATGTCACGAACCTCATTCCATAGTTCATCAGGCACTCTATCTATCAGATCTAGGCCCTTAAATCTACTTCTCACTTCTGCTGTATAATCATAAGGGATTTGATTTAGGTCATACCTGTATGGTCTAGTGGTTTTCCCTACTTTCTTCAATTTAAGTCTGAATTTGGCAACAAGGAGTTCATGATCTGAGCCACAGTCGGCTCCTGGTCTTGTTTTTGCTGACTGTATAGAGCTTCTCCATTGACCATTATATCTACTACTGTGGGCAGGAATCCCTTAGAAGAAATGGAATAGCCATCATGGTCAACAAAAGAGTCCGAAATGCAGTACTTGGATTCAATCTCAAAAACGATAGAATGATCTCTGTTTGTTTCCAAGGCAAACCATTCAGTATCACAGTAATCCAAGTCTATGCCCCAACTAGTAACGCTGAAGAATCTGAAGTTGAACAGTTCTATGAAGACCTACAAAACCTTTTAAAACTAACACCCAAAAAAGATATCCTTTTCGTTATAGGGGACTGGAATCCCAAAGTAGGAAATCAAGAAACACCTGGAGTAACAGGCAAATTTGGCCTTGGAATACGGAATGAAGCAGGGCAAAGACTAATAGAGTTTTGCCAAGAAAATGCACCGATCATAACAAACACCCTCTTCCAACAACACAAGAGAAGACTCTACACATGGACATCACCAGATGGTGAACACCGAAATCAGATTGATCTAAGGGTTAGCACTTCCCTAAAATGTCAGCAGCTGACTGCCTGATCCTCAGCATGCATAGACTTGCTATTAGTGCACTCACATATCTCTGGCAATTTAAACAATTAAGCGATGCAGCACATGAAATTCTAGACAGCAACTCAGTGTAATGTGTGTCCAGGACCAAAGAGACTTACTATTCAAGAATCAAAATACAGCATACGGTGTGAGAACTAAAATTTTGTCCAAACAGTTTTTTTTTCCAATAGTGACAATATTAGTTAGAAATATTATCCTTTACTTCTAGAAGAAATCCTTAATCAATTTAATAAGTTACCTTCTATTTTAAAAAGTAAACTTTTAGTGGCCTAAGTGCACCCCCCTGGGTCCTTCACAAATGCCTATCTTGTAATTTTATAATATTATTTTTAACTTCATTAAATATTATTACTTGGGTCATAAGCAATTATAGCAAGATATAAATTTATAAAGTGACACATTTTCAATACCAACTCTATCAACTTATTCCATAATAGCACATTCCATCAAATTAAACTGCAAGATTTCCCACATTTGTTTTAAATTCTATATGTATGGCTTATGAATAGCAATTTTGATGAATTCCAGCTGGCTTAAATATGCAGGCAGACCCTTATAAAACAGATTCTTTTCAATTCTTATTGTATTCAATGAGGCCTATTTTAAGTGGGCCACCTGGTAGGATAAAGCGCTAATAATTCTCCATAGGAAAAAAATAGGAAAAACAAATCACCCTGCTAAACTTAAGACTATCTTCCCTAACTACGTTACTCTTACATACCTAATATAAGTGAGAAGTAGTTCTAATCTTCTGGAAAAGTTAAATTAAAATTTTAACAAGCAAGCCACTCTGTGAACTACTAAATTACTCATTTATCTATTACAACAACAGCATTAAAATAGTTTCCACCATGTGTGTGTGTTGCCTGGTTTCACAAATCATACACATTTCAGTCTCCCCCTCCATTCCCCACACCCTCCTGCCTCCATCCAGCTGGAATACATCAAGCGCGCAGAAGCCAAGGCAAATGTTGACCCCACCCTCCTCCATCCATTTTAAGGCACCTTCAAAGCCAGAGCACTGATCTAGTTCGGTTTCACCAACAAAGCCAGCCATCCTGCTATTTAAGACTCCAGTTTGGGGTTTTTATAACTGCACATTAACATGAGAGCTTTGATTTTTGGTCAAAAACGTCAGCTGCACTGAGTTTCATCAGATGGTCGTACCCTTTCTGCAGAAGAATCCTCATTATTAAATCATCATCTTTGCTCTCAGTGTTGCTCTCTTTCCTTATAAAAACAACCTCTCTGAACTGTCCAATAACCAGCCCTGAGGAACGTAATATTTCCTTTCCGAAAGGTCAAAAATGAACCGCCAAGATGGTAGTCCAAGCTCTGTTTTCTCTGACATTTGCACAGCCTCTATCATTTGTGTACTGTCACAGACAGTCATTTCAAAGCACAGAAACACTCTCACCAAGGGCACATGCAGGAGGGGAGTGGGGACTGAAGAGACAGAGGAGCTGCAGGAGGACAAAGAACTTACTTTGTTGTTCCCCTGTGCATGTAGCCGCAAGGAAAAAAAAGAAAAAGAAATATGTTAAACAAATTTATTTTTAAGTCATGAGGTTTTTCATGCTAGATCAAAATCAAAATAAGTACTTCTTCACTGACATCCTATTCATACATACAGCACCCAAAGCTCACGGATGAGTCAAAGATTCTACTTACATTAAGGGAAATCATACATTTATAACACTAGAAAATTATGACAGAGATTTCCCCCTTTCTTTCTACTTGAAATACTTGAAGTACCGGGAACCTGGCCAAAAAGCATTGGTTTGAATTGGTAATAAGTGAGCTGTTAGCATGAAAGGCAAAGTATTTAGTATGTCGGCTTGCCCTTTCCTGACAGCCCCTCCTCCAACATGCCAAGCAGTGGAAAATTTCATCAGCCAATGCATTTTTAAACAAACACTGCATCCTTGGTTTCAAAGAAGGTGGGGGGAAAAAAAAAGAAAAAGAGAAGAGGAAAGGAGTGAGTGATTCTGGGGAGACAGGGCAAGCAGACCACGTTACGACCTCCATCTGTACCATTCCTTTATTTCATAAATTACGAGTTTGGTCTTGGGCTGGCATGGGAAGTGAAAACTGTATAGTGGGGAGGCAGCCAAAATAAACACTGGTCCACATTCAAGAAAATGGGTCTGGAAAGGTTAGTTACAAAAATGTAGTCATTTCTAAAAGGGACGTTCCGGATAGAGACACAGAGAGCAGCCAGCAACAGGCAGCAGGCAAATGGCTGTCTTGTTTCAAACTGGAGCGGCAGGAGTATGATTTATATCAAACAATTTAACCCACATATGGCTTAAAAAAATAAAATGGTGATTCATTACTCCCAGGGCAGCCTGAGTCCTTGCAAGGTCAGATCCTGTGGGGGAGACGTGATGCGATATGGGGAGGGAACAGATCTGAACTCTCCTCACAAGGGGCCCGGAAAGAATGTCTCTCTCCACTGAGATGCAGAGTGGAAGAGAGCTGTGAGTGGAGTCTGTGCCTGTGTGGAGAAGCCGGAGCACAGGGTGTGGAGGAACAGGTTGGGCTGGAGATCTGGCATTTAGTTTTAAGAGAGGATGTGTGTGGGGAAGTAATACATACAAAAATTTTCTGGAGAGCAGTAAGGGAATGATTCCAGGAGAGTGTATTTTCTGGAAAACAATGGCAGCTGGTGACTCTGGGCGGGGTGGGGGGGGGGGCGGGGGGGATATCTAATTCAAGGACCATCAGGGCCATCATATGGAATAAAAACATAAATTTAAAGACACTGAAAAAACAGCATAGAGAAGTTTCCTGACATTGTGAGTGGCCATGATATAACCATTAACATCCCTGGTTTACGTGAGACATAAATAATGGTACCAGAATGAATGAAATCAGGGGAAAAGGAATCTTTTGTAAAGACTATGCCAATGGTTCAATAAGGCAATAAAGATCCCCAGAGAGAATTTTATCAGGAATAGAATACTATCTTAGAAAATAATGGGACCTTGGTTCTCCAAAGAAGTGCAATAGTGCTGAAAATACCTCAAACAGATGGAGATTATTGCATTCCACAGCAGTGCAGCTTTTGATCTACCAAATAAGTTTCAGGAGTTCAACCAAGTATTTTTGCACATTAGGGAATGGCTGGCTTCCTGCTCGGTGGCAGATGGTTCTGTTTGTAGTGGCAACAGTGATGTCACCGAGTAGGGGGCCTTAATCCTTAAATACGAGAAACATACAAGTGAAAGACGTGGTGTGGCTTTGCCATTTCTTATTTCCTTCAATCATTTCCCCAGTTGTCTATTCTGAGAGAGGCATAGCAGTCATGACTGGTGAAATGTAAATTCTCTATAATTCCTCCACTACTCTGTATGGCAGCATTTATATTTAGAAAGTCCCTTCATTGAAAAAAAAAACTAAACTATTGGTCATGGAGCTGCTCTAATTTCTGTGGGAAGCACTGTCAAATAAGCTAAGAATAAAGTTATGTAGAGTGGGACGAATATGGGTGTTTTCTATCTTGTACACAAGACTGCTGAGTAAATACATGGGAGTGGTCATCACCACATTAATAAATACTTATGGGGCTGTGTGTTCATTCCTCTCTTCCCCCTAGAGTGAAACAGACACCGTCTCCCTGATTTGCTTTTTGCCACAGAGAAAAATTCGGTTGTAAAGTCTATCCAAAAAGACTTTCTCATATCCCTGAGACTGCATTAGGGGATGGTTTCAACCTCCAAGGCAGTCCTTAAAAACATGAATTATGACTGGGAGAGTCCTGACTTCAGAGGTACAGTGAAGTTCCAGGGTGCTTCCATTTCTACTGTCTAGATGGTATATGATTTCTTAAGAGATGAAAAATGACAGTTGCTCTGTGACAACCTAGAAGGGTGGGGTGGGGTGAGAGGTGGGAGGAAGGTTCAAGAGGAAGGGTCATATACCTCTAGCTGATTCATGTTGATGTATGGCAGAAACCAACACAATATTGTAAAACAATTGTCCTCCAATTAAAAATTAATAAGTTAAAAAAGAAATCATATATTAGACAGGAGGACCATGTATCTATATAGCTAAAAAAAAAAAAAAACTCTTGTAAAAAGTTCTGAGGTGTATGTCTTAACAGATACACAAAACTGAATTTGCGCCACATCTGTTTCTAGGCTATGCACAGATTTGCAGCTGCACCTTTCAGATGGCCAGAATCTGAAGGGAGGAAGTTTGTGAACTCTCATTTCCCTGACAGCCTCTATGGCTCACTCCTGACTAAATGATGGAGACTTTGAGGCCAGTCTGTCCACAAGGCAGCATAATCTCAAGGCTCTCCTAAACAGTTTGGTATCCTCAGCCAACAGTTGGAGAGATTCTCCCCAGATTTCACCAATAGTTTGCAAAGAAAAGGGAACTACTAATCTGAGAAGTACAGCTTCATGGACACACTAATGATAGTCAATATCAACATTAAAGTCTACATGGCACCGAGTACTTTCCTCCAGGTGTAGGCACCAAGCTAGATGTGGTGTGCAATAGTATTCATTTAATCCTACAAAATCACTCAGAGGAAGAAATTATTATTTTGAGTTTAAAAAGGAATAAAAAACTAGAGAGTGAAATAAGTTGCCTAAGCCATATGGCACATAAATGGAAGGGTAGGGATTCCAACACAAGTGGATTTGACTTCAAGCCTACCTAACTTCCACGCACAGAAGAATCTGGAATTCCTTCACATTTATATATAAAGTCATATTGTGAGCTGACAAAACTGTGCCAGGAAAATCAGTCATTTGTTATATGACATTCTTTAGGTATTTAATTAAATTCACACATTTCTATTTACACTTAGAGGAAAAATTTATGTACATGGATCATAAAAATAAGTTTTAAAATTACAAAATTGTGACCTGTAGCTATTGATACACACACACACACACACACACACACACACACACACTTTTTGATGCTGCTTAATCTTGATGGGGAAATGGTGCAGAACAAGAAAGGGAATAAAGTTTTGGATAGAGAGGTTAGTCGTAATCTTGGCAGAGGAACTCATTTTCAGGGGGACTCATTTTCAGTGCCTACTCCTGTTTTAACTTCCCCCAAATCTTTGAGGGAATATCAAAAACAAAAACAAAAAGCTATTAATCCCTTTAGAAACAACTTCACTTTGAAACTACATAAATTCCTATGTACTTATTTAATTTCATACTTATAAATTTCATACTGAGTATAATTTCAATTTAGTGGCCAAAGGAAATAGAAGTAAAAAATAAAATTCTGTTAAATTCAAATTCAGGTTTAAATATATTTTAAAAATATTCTTGCTGCTCAGAAAGCTCAGGTGATGGTAGTATGCCAGAGTTCTGGGTCAGAGATGTTATGTCTACATTCACAGAGTAAGTCAGTGGCATAGTGGGAAAGTAAACTCAGGACTCATTTCCATTTTAGGGTCACATACCATGATGCTCAGATAAGAAGTCTACATTTAGCTTTAGGTCCAGAAAGTTTAAGAGACTGGAAAGTAATTAGAAAATGAACATGGTAAAATAAAATATATCAATGATTAGAAAACAGAAGGTAATTAGAAAATGTACATGGGAATATAGTTGGGCTGTTGTGCTTTATATAGATACCCACCAGTTTTTTATTCACATTGTACAGTAGCTATTTATTTGCATCTCTCTCTTCCACTAGACTTGGAAGTCCTGTAAAGTAAGAACTGCCTTCTTTTTTTTTTATCTTTGAATCTTCCACATAACAGTGGAAGAGTCCACAGAGTCCACATAACAGTGATGGATGAAGGGAAGGAAGGAAGTGGGAGAAGATGGAAGGAAAGGAAAGAAAGAAGAAAAATTTGTAGAAAACCCCAAGAGAAATGACCTAAGAGACAGAAGGAATAGAGTAGCAGAACATTATGAATGACATAAAAAACATTTCACCATGTGGACATGATGGAAAAAGATATGATGAGGAAACAATTGTTATAAAAAAGTATGCAACCTTAGTTTGGACAAAAAAAATTATTCTAAACATCAGCTCATCCAGATTTGGGTGATGGATATTTATCTAAATGAATCCAAACTTATACAATTTAGAAAAATGACCTATGTAGAATTTTTTCCAATTAGAATAGAGCTGTCTCATGTAAAAAGCAGAATTTTTTTGGTCTTGACTCATATCCATGTATGACACATGAACATTTCATTATTAGGGTAGGGATTGACTGGTTTGCTATTGACTCAATGGTTTAGTGATACAAAAACAGAAACACCAGAAATTCTAAAAATTTACTTAGAGACATCTATTATTAGGTTACTCTGACTTCTTTGTCAAATCTTTCTAAATTAAGAATAACTGTACCTAGAAGTATCATTTTCCCCAAACCTAAGATTGTTCTAAAATGCAATGTTTAGATAAGCATCCTACTTAGATTGCTTTCAGTAGTTAGCTGCCACTGAAACATCTGAAAGTCAAGCAATTGTGTAGTATAACCCGCAGAACTACATGGTGCAGAAGAAATGCAAATATTGTTTATGATGAAAGCTGAGAAAAGCAATGTTCATGGCATACTGCCAAGTTTAATTTCCTGTCATATCTTTGGCATGTGGTAAAAAGCCCCTTTGTCTCGATTTTCCAAGCAATAGTACCAAATGTATTTTAATCAGCAAATAAAAATGATGTGAAAAGAATCAAAAC
Source organism: Bos indicus x Bos taurus (assembly GCF_003369695.1). NCBI lineage: Eukaryota > Metazoa > Chordata > Mammalia > Artiodactyla > Bovidae > Bos > Bos indicus x Bos taurus. The sequence goes on along the minus strand of NC_040091.1, from coordinate 39,129,660 downwards.
AGTTTGTGTAGGACAATTCTAGATTTGCTTAAAATTGAGCATTCTAATAAAAAATAGCAAATATTTTATTGAGCATCTTCTTTTGTGTAGAGCTATGAATACATAAAAATTCAGGTTTATAAAAACAGTTCACAGAGGGAAGGGTAATTTTGCTTTCCCAAGACAGTATTTCCCTCACGAGAGAAGCACTGCATAATTGTTTTTAATAGCAAACTTGTCTGGTACATTTAAAATAAATTTAGTTGACAAAATCATGACCTAAGAAAACATTTTCATAAACATTACAGTTTCTTGGAAGGAAGACACACACATACACATATACACATTCAGATATTTTATATAACCAAGCACATTTAGAAGACAGAAAATATCATAAAGTATTCACAATCACACCGGGACTGTATTGTAAATATCCACAATGTTTTAACTCTCTTGTACTCACTTACACATGTAATCTACAATGAAAACAATAATCATCATCATAAATAAAAATGGAGTGCTAACTTATGTTTACCCTGTCCAGTGCTTTCCTTACATTATCTCATTTAACCCTGTCAATGATGCTGCAGATGATTCTTGTTATCTCCATTTTAGACACTGGAATCTCGAAAGATAAAAGGGCTACACAGCTTGTAGGTGAGCATCAGAAATTTCAGTTTACACATTTTGATGCTAAAGCCTGTGCTTTAACCCCACATGCTGTGCTGCTTCTCATAACACTCAGGCATAGCAATCTTACAAAAATGTAAATCTTATCATGTCACTAACTGAGTTGCAACCCTCCAATGGCTTACCATCTCACCTAGAATAAAGCACAAATGCTTGCCATTTCCTTCAAGGCCTATATAATCTGGCCACTGACCACTTCTGGAAATCAAGTACCTTCACTTGTCCAGACACACTGTAACTCTTAGGTGCTCTAAGACATTGAGCTGGCTTTGTACTTGCTAGCCCTCTGCCATGAGCACTCTCCATCAGACATTCACATCATTTACTTTCCCACTTCTTTCAGGAGCCTACTCCAATCAAAGGGGCTTTTCCTAATTACTTTTACTAAAATAAAACTCACTTGACCCTCATTCTCACAGTCTGCCCCTTTCATTTTTTACAGAACTTATCATTCTAACAAATAACAGTTTACAGTTACAAAGCTATTCATCCACTCTAATGTCTGTTCCTTGAGGGGCAGGACCTCACTGTTCACTTTAGCATCACTAGTGTCTAGAAAGATAGCTGGCGAAAAGCACACGCTCAGCAGGCTTTTGCAGAATGAATGAATAAAACATTAAGTATATGTGCATTTTTTAATACAGAACATTTGTAACATTAAACATATGTCTGTCAATGGATAGGACAGAGTAATAAGTAACTATTAGAACTAACAACAAAAATCAAAGTGGTACAGAAGATACCTTTGTACCTACATATCACCTGGAAAGGGTCTGGTTTCACCCCATTTGGAGGGCACAGGGTGTGTCATGGGGATTCACTGTTTTAGGTACTAACCAGACAAGTGGAGGTAGAGATGGGGTTAAGAGGTCTACATGGAAACTAAAATAACAGCAAAGAAGAGAATGTTTTGGCACAAATCCTCTATCCTTTACTTCTGGAACTTTGTGAAATTCCAGTGAAACCTCAGGGATATGGTCAGGTCTGAAATCCCCTCCAGATGCTTCAGTTGTCACACAATGTGCTCCCATCTCAGACTTTCCCTTGAGAAGACTTTATACCTATTTGGGGCCGAGAAATAACCCAGCTTGTGCATGGGCAGTCGTATAAACTAATCTACAGCCAATCTAAGCACCACAAAAGTCAAGATGAAGTAAATCCGCCAAAGCTCAGTCTCAGTGCTTAACTTCTAGGGGAAACCTGGATAGTACAATATCTCAGGGGTAGCAAGGAAGCAGTGAGAACCACACATTTGCAGAGTCTGTTTAACGCTGAGTGTACATATGTTGGGTGGGAATTCTGAAGTTTAAATCCAGACTAGTCTGTGTAATATTACATTTTCCAAAGAACACAAATAGAAGATCTGTTTATTAACTTGAATGAGAGAAATGTCTCCAAGACACTTGAAGTATATTAATAAAGATAAGTGGGACTAGCAATATAATATTTTTTGTTCTTTTTTTACTTACAGTGACATTAACCAGAGTTTAATTTTGGATACTGGTACTACAGACATAATGAAAGGAGGTAGCTTTTCATAAAAATTATATTTTAAGGAATATGAAAAAGTGTTATGACTAATAATATATATACTATGACTACATAAAGAATGTTATAAACTGCTTAAATGAATACTATAGAATAGTATACTGTAGAATAACATAAAAAGGAAAATGAAATTTAAATTAAAACAGAGAAACTCTCCCATGCTTTGAGTTTACATACATACATTAGGTTTTATGGCAAAGTTGGGCATTTTCTTTGACAAATATACTGGTAAACTTCTTAAAATAGAAGTCTAATGGATAAAAAGAAATATAAGCAAAGTAAAAAGTTAAAACTATGCCAAATTAATTAAGTCAACTGAGAACTAGTCCTTTAGCATAAAGTATGTTGAATTATGCTTTCTCAAACACGGTTACTAATTTAAAAATAAGAGATCAATCCACTTACTAAAGATTTATCAGGATAAACTCCAGCTCTCAGTAGAGATGCCTTCCAGCTGTCTACATCCTCCTGCGAATCACATGCCAGCTCAAGGAAGCGGTAGTCTTTGTATACATTCCTGGAGTAAAAAAAAAAAAGAAAGAAAGAAAAAAATCAAGCTTTTTAGTTTTGAACCAAAACCAATATGATTTCATATCCCTACAGACAATGATGATACAAATGACAGTCCAAATGGAGGGTTATCTAACAGTCATTGATGAAAAACAAAAAACAATCTATTGCATTTAAAATAATTAGCAAGTTCCCACATGTATGTATTATACAATTAAAACACCCTCATAAAAAGAATTGAGAGTCATCTGTACTGCTAAGCAATGAAAAGAGAAGGAACTAGAGATGTTCTCATATGACACACTGAGTGCCAGCTGATGGGGAATTGTTCTGAGGGGAATGGACTTGCCATTGCCGAGTAATTATATAATTTTCAAAGTTAATTTACAAGTCTAAATGGCTCATAAAATTTTAAAATTATGGCAATAATCTCAAAAGATAAAATACTATGGGGATTCAAATCAGAAATGCTCATCAATATTGTGAAAAGGAAAGAACATTAACCAGTATTTAACAGAGTAAATTGCCTATGAAGTTCATGTTTATAACTAGGACAATATTATAATTTTATATGTCCTTTCCTAATAATAAAATAATACACAAGATGTAATACTTGAATAATTTGGAAACTAGATAAAAGTATAAAACTGGATACAATCATCCATTTTCTACTACTGACAGATAAACTTATTTCTTTATATTCTTTTGTTGTATGCATTTTTCATCCAGTTGATGTTCTCTCAATTTTGTGTCCTTTTCACTTACTAGCATACCATGGTCATATACTTATGCTATTACATCTTCATAAATATCAAATTATAATGGTATAATATTCATTAAGATAAATGTATGATAATTTTCTTGACTTTCTCCTAATAGTAGATAAGTAATTTCCTTTATTTGCAATCATAAATAATACTTAACTACATATTTTTATCCATAAGCCTTTGTCTTTCTACCTTATTATTATTATTTTCTGAGGATAGATTTCTATAAATGGAGTTACAGAATCCTTTTTCAAGACAATGATACATAAAGATAATTCTAGCCATCTTTCCAGAGAAGATAATGCAATTTAGACAGATACTAGCAAGGTACAAGATTAACAATCCTTTTCTCTTCTCTCTCCCAAGGTCTTCTCATTCATGCCTAAGAGTCTCAATTTACACCTAATCCAGATGACTTACATATTTACATCCCCTGTCTAGACCTGCCCCAGACTTATACTGCTCATTGACTTCTCCGCTTTAATATCTCAAAGGCACCTTGACGTGAATGACTGAACTGGTGGTTTCCAACTTGATGCTCCCATTTCATGCAACATCAGCGTAATGCCTATAATTTGGAGGCATCTTGGACATCTTCCACATTCTCATTTACCTCCTTACATTTTACTACCTAAAAGTGTACAACCTGTATAGTGACTATCATCTTATTACTCTTTTTCTTCCAATATGAAAGAGGCTATTGAAAGGGGCTATTTCAATAAGCCTCCTCACTGGTCTCCCAGCATCACTTGGACACTTTAAATTTGCTCTCTCCTGGGAATCCTTATTATCTTCTGAAAATGTGAATCAGATATTTTTACTCCTGTTATAAAACACCCCAATACTATTTGCTTTTAGGAAAAGACCACTTGCTATCATAGCCTACAAAGCCCTTCACAGTCCAGCCCACCATGATCTTCCTCTCTAGCTTCTTTTCATACTCTGTTCTCCTTTGATTTTTCTGCCATGCTTACCATTTACCTCCTCAAATATGGCATGCTTACCCCTAAAGTCTTTGAATAAACTGCTATCTGTCTGTAGCTCTCTGTCCTTCCCTCACTACACAGTTAACTCTACTCTTTCTTGGTATCTCAGCTTAACCATGGCTTCTTCAGACATTACTTCCCTGATTCCTCTACAGGAGTCGTTCCTCTTTCATGCATTTTTCGTATTTTCATTTACCTTTCTTTCATAGTATGAATCATAGCTGTGATTTCAGTATTACATGTGGGTTTCTTTTTCTATTAACACCTATCTTTCCAACCAGCCTATAAGCAGTATTAAGTAGTGTACAGAATGTATCATTTTTATGCTCATCATTATATTTGCAGAGGATTCAGAAAGATGGTGGCTTCAGTGTGCTTTGTTTCCTCTCTACTTACAACTCAGGTAAAATACATCCTCTTAAATCAAGAAGACATTAGGACTGGTAGTCTGGTAGAGGGTGTGAGCTAGATAACTGCTGTGGTACTTTCTTGCTCTGGGATGAAAAAAAAGCTTTGGGACCATAGAAGGAGAACTTCAAGACAAGGACTAGCATGTAGCAGCCCCTTAGTAGAGCTGACCCTCAATAATCATAGGACTGCTGAGTGTTCTCAATCCTCTGGCTGTAAGGAAGTATGGAAGGACTGAGTTTTTTCTAATCTAGTGAAGAAGAAAAGCTCTCTCCAGGTGTTTCAAAAGGAAACTGATAAATTGCCCACTTCTGGCCATGAAGACTTCGATGATTGTTCCTTCCCACATTCACCAGTCCACTTAAAGTATCCACCAGTTGGATCTGTGCCACCATGAGCAAAGGAAAATAAAAGGACATGCACTGAGGTCTAACAGCCAGAGGAAACAAAGAATAAAGAAGGCAATCAGAGCAGTCTATAAACAACGGAGAATGGTTGGGGATTATAAAAGAATAATAAGTATTTGAAGAGGTACAAGAAAGTATTAAAAAAGACTTATAGGACTAAGAAAGAAAGACTTTTAAGTTAAGATATTGAGTAGGTAAGTTGAAGGAAAGGATGATGGATCTTGAGAAAAGAATTAGTAGATTTTAAGATTCAGTAGGAGAGTTAACGCCCCAAAAAGATGTCCTTTTCATTATAGGGGACTGGAATGCAAAAGTAGGAAGTCAAGAAACACCTGAAGGAACAGGCAAATTTGGCCTTGGAGTACGGAATGAAGCAGGGCAAAGGCTAATAGAATTTTGCCAAGAGAACACACTGGTCATACCAAACATCCTCTTCCAACAACACAAGAAAAGACTCTATACATGGACATCACCAGATGGTCAACACCGAAATCAGACTGATTATATTCTGTGAAGCCAAAGGTGGAGAAGCTCTATACAGTCAGCAAAAACAAGACCAGGAGCTGACTGTGGCTCAGACCATGAACTCCTTATTGCCAAATTCAGACTTAAATTGAAGAAAGTAGGGAAAACCACTATTCATTCAGGTATGACCTAAATCAAATCCCTTATGATTATACAGTGGAAGTGAGAAGTAGATTTAAGGGCCTAGATCTGATAAGAGTGTCTGATGAATTATGGACGGAGGTTCGTGACATTGTACAGGAGACAGGGATCAAGACCATCCCCATGGAAAAGAAATGCAAAAAAGCAAAATGGCTGTCTGGGGAGGCCTTACAAATAGCTGTGAAAAGAAGAGAAGCAAAAAGCAAAGGAGAAAAGGAAAGATATAAGTATCTGAATGCAGAGTTCCAAAGAATAGCAAGAAGAGATAAGAAAGCCTTCCTCGCGATTAGTGCAAAGAAATAGAGGAAAATAATAGAATGGGAAAGACTAGGGATCTCTTCAAGAAAATTAGAGATACCAAGGGAACATTTCATGCAAAGATGGGCACAATAAAGGACAGAAATGGTATGGACCCAACAGAAGCAGAAGATATTAAGACGAGGTGGCAAGAATACACAGAAGAACTATACAAAAAAGATCTTCACGACCAAGTTAATCATGATAGTGTGATCACTGACCTAGAGCCAGACATCCTGGAATGTGAAGTCAAGTGGGCCTTAGAAAGCATCACTACAAACAAAGCTAGTGGAGGTGATGGAATTCCAGTTGAGCTATTTCAAATCCTGGAAGATGATGCTGTGAAAGTGCTGCAGTCAACATGCCAGAACATCTGGAAAGTTCAGCAGTGGCCACAGGACTGGAAAAGGTCGATTTTCATTCCAATCTCAAAGAAAGGCAATGCCAAAGAATGCTCAAACTACTGCACAATTGCACTCATCTCACATGCTAGTAAAGTAGTGCTCTAAATTTTCCAAGCCAGGCTTCAGCAATATGTGAACCATGAACTTCCAGATGTTCAAGCTGGTTTTAAAAAAGGCAGAGGAACCAGAGATCAAATTGCCAACATCCACTAGATGATCAAAAAAGCATAAGAGTTCCAGAAAAACATCTATTTATGCTTTATTGACTATGCTAAAGCCTTTGACTGTGTGGATCATAATAAACTGTGGAAAATTCTGAGAGATGGGCATACCAGACCACCTGACCTGCCTCTTGAGAAACCTCTTGAGGTCAGGAAGCAACAGTTAGAACTGGACATGGAACAACAGACTGGTTTCAAATAGGAAAAGGAGTATGTTAAGGCTGCATATTGTCACCCTGCTTATTTAACTTCTATGCAGAGTACATCGTGAGAAACGCTGGGCTGGAAGAAGCACAAGCTGGAATCAAGATTGCCGGGAGAAATATCAATAACTTCAGATATGCAGATAACACCACCCTTATGGCAGAAAGTGAAGAGGAACTCAAAAGCCTCTTGATGAAAGTGAAAGAGGAGAGTGAAAAAGTTGGCTTAAAGCCCAACATTCAGAAAACGAAGATCATGGCATCTGATCCCATCACTCCATGGGAAATAGATGGGGAAACAGTGGAAACAGTGTCAGACTTTATTTTTGGGTGCTCCAAAATCACTGCAGATGGTGATTGCAGCCATGAAATTAAAAGTGGCTTACTCCTTAGAAGGAAAGTTATGACTAACCTAGATAGCATATTCAAAAGCAGAGACATCACTTTGCCAACAAAGGTCCATCTAGTCAAGGCTATGGTTTTTCAGTGGTTATGTATGGATGTGAGAGTTGGACTGTGAAGAAACCTGAGAATCGAAGAATTGATGCTTTTAAACTGTGGTGTTGGAGACGACTCTTGAGAGTCCCTTGGACTGCAAGGAGATCCAACCAGTCCATTCTGAAGGAGATCAACCCTGGGATTTCTTTGGAAGGACTGATGCTAAAGCTGAAACTCCAGTACTTTGGCCACCTCATGCGAAGAGTTGACTCATTGGAAAAGACTCTGATGCTGGGAGGGATTGGGGGCAGGAGGAGAAGGGGACGACCGAGGATGAGATGGCTGGATGGCATCACTGAGTCGATGGACGTGAGTTTGAGTAATTCCGGGAGTTGGTGATGGACAGGCAGGCCTGGTGTGCTGCAATTCATGGGGTTGCAAAAAGTCGGACACGACTGAGCGACTGAACTGAACTGAGGAGAGTTAAAAAAATATAAAGAAAGAGAAGTGTGGAGGAAAGAACTAGAGAACTAACCTGTAAATAATAGGAGGTCCAGAAAAAGAAAAGGAAGATAGGAGGAGAAAAATAATTATAAAACAGAAAATATTTTTTAAAAAGGAAATTTAGCTTGATTTTTAGAAAGACTGAAATCTGTACATTGAAAACACTGTTTCAGGTAGGATTGGTGAGAAAAGATATGACACAAGCATGTGCTAAAATAAATCTTGTTTTTTGAGATAAAGAAAAGTCTTCTTAAAGAAACAGCAAGTTGCTTAAAAAGGAAAAAGACTGGCACTGGACTGAGCATTCAAAAGGTAGAAGGCAATGAAATAATATTCAAGTATTCTTAAGGGGACTGCAAACTCAGAGTCCTACATCCAGCCAGGTTAGAACCACATACCCAAACTTGAGAGTTATCTTAAAGCAGCATTAGGATTACAACAACACTCAGTAAACCTGCAGAGAATATTCAAGGTGAAGAAAAACTAAGAGAAGAGAAAACACTGGTGAGCAACAAAACTTGTCATATTCAGAGTCAAACCAAAATAACTAATGATAGATCATCTAAGAACTGCAATATAAAGACTCAATACAAACTCTTAAAGTAGAAGAGTTCTGCAACAGAAATTCAAATAGTCTAAAACTTGAGGGAGAGTGAAAGGAAATAAAGATACGCCCAAGTTCTCCTCTGACGGATGCAGGGGTGAATAGTGGAGAGGCAAAAGATACCAGAGTTCTCATATTGTTGGAAGAAGTGGGTAAGCAGAGAAGTAGGAGAAGAAAGTGTCTTGAGACAGAAATATTTGATAATTTGCCTCATGGAATAATAGGGCTATGTAGTGATGAGTTTAAATATTAATAAAATAAAAAGTACAGTAGAACTCCCCAATTTAAAAAAGTAATACAAGGAAAATTAATAGCTTCTTGATAAAATCAATAGAAAATTAATAAAAGATGCAGCATAATAAGAAAATGTAATGACAGCAATAAAATCAAGTATATTGATTACCAAATTAATAAAAGTAAACTGAATTCTGTCAGCTAAACAGTTAATGTAGGTTGAAAAAATAAAGCCCAATTTTATGTTATTTGCAAAAATAAAGGAACAAGTAAAGAGATATCAGGCAAACAGAAAACAAAGAAAAAAATCTGCATTGAGCAGCAATATTAATATAGGCAAGATAGAATTTAAAAGTACTGAACAGGATAAACAGAAATATTATATAATGATATAAAGTACAATTTATGAAGACTGGAAAACACTCTTAAACCTGTTTGCACCAAGTAACATAGTAGACAATTAAATGAAGCAAATGTTACTTTAAAATGTAAAGGTAAACTTGATATAACTATTGCATATAATTAATTAAAGTATAAATATGGAAAGCTTTTAATATGTATTTTTCAAATTAAACATAGTGGACAAAACATAAGTAAATGCACAAAAGAAATAAATAATACAACTGATGAATAAAATTTAATAGATTCCTTTATCACTTAAGTAGAAGATAAAGACTGTTTCATCATCAACAAATGATTTACAAAAGTCTGTCATATACTTGGATTTGTACATATATGCAATATCAGTTTTAAGAAATTAAAAAAAATAGAAATTTTATGAGTCATATTTTTTTGGTCATAAAGCAAAAAAAAGAAAAAGAAAAAATGAATTTCTAAAAAAAAAGAGTCAAAAAGAAAAAAAAAGCACATTCTTAGATAATCCTTGTATTACAGAAGAAACAAAAACAAAATTATAAATTATTTAGAAAGCAATTAAAAAATATAGATACATCATACTCAACCAATGAAGTACAACAAAGGCTGTGCTTTGGAAAATTTATGGCTTTAAATATGCTCATCATTTAGAGAAAAAAGAAAAAATGTTAATATTCATCTATAGAAAGAAAGGAAATTAACACAGATTAAAGCCAAAACTAATAAAATAGAAAATATTAAGAAAACATAAAGGATAAAAACATCCACGAGTATTTTCATTTTAGTAATAGATAATAAATTTAGGGTCTTAACTAGGGGAGAAAACAAAAGTAATACAAGATCAAAAATGAGAAAGAATAGAGTACATACCCACAAATACATAGGAGATTGAGGAAATTAGAATCAAATACTTTATGTGATCTTATGTCAAAACTAAGAACTTAGAGATATATAAACCAACAAAATTAAACCAAGAAGAGTTGGAAAATCCAAGTGGTTTTTACAAAACACCACTAGAATTAATAAGATTCTTGCTTAAAAGACTAATAATGACTGCAGGACAAATTACAAAAATCAATGACTTTTTTCAATACTCCCAATAACTTTGAAATGGAAAAAATATTCCATTCATATTAGGAGAAAGCCTATCAAACACACAAAAATAAATTTTCTTAAATTAAAACAAATATTAGATCTTCATAAATGGAAGGCATTTTGGATGGGGTTAATTTGATTATACTATAACCCTAGTTCTTACTAAGTGATTAGTGCTTGTGAGTATTCAATGAATACTTATTGAATAATGACTACACTCACACCCTTAAAAATATTGACTATCATCTTTAGAATACCTCTGCAAATAATTTTATAATTGAAAAGTTATTCTCCGTCAAAGTTCTAATACTTTTGCTAATGGCTCAGATGGTAAAGAATCTGCCTGCAATGCAGGAGACCCAGGTTCAGTCCCTGGGTGGGGAAGATCCCCTGGAGATGGGAATAGCTACCCACTCCAGTATTCTTGCCTGGAGAATCCCATTGACAGAGGAGCCTGGCAGGTTACAGTCCATGGGGTCACAAAGAGCCAGACAAGATTGAGTGATGAAGCATGTCAAGGAGGTTGAGCATTTTATATACTTTTGGAAATGCTGGTTCTTTGTTCTGATTTCATTATATGCTTTTTGTACATTACTGTAATATTTCTCTTTTTTTAACTTGCATTTGCCTGAAGTATCTTTGTCTCTTTTATATTTTTGCTTTTATCTATTTACTTTAGTTTTTAAAAGAAATATCTGTTATAAATGCTAACCTTAGAGTAGGCTTTTATTTTTCATCCCAGTTTGAAAATCACCTTCTACAATCAGGAAAATTTTAATCATGTTTATTTCTCGTCTTTGTTGTTTCCTATTTTTTTTTTTTTTAGTGGTTTTCACTTCTACAGGTATATGACTATCTTTAAAAGTTTTTCAAATCATTCTTGAATTCATTTTTGAGAAGGCAATGGCAACCCATTCCAGTACTCTTGCCTGAAAAATCCCATGGATGGAGGGGCCTGGCGGGCTGCAGTCCATGGGGTCGCTAGGAGTCGGACACGACTGAGCGACTTCACTTTTACTTTTCACTTTCATGCATTGGAGAAGGATATGGCAACCCACTCCAGTGTTCTTGCCTGGAGAATCCCAAGGACGGGGGAGCCTGGTGGGCTGCCGTCTATGGGTCGCACAGAGTTGGACACGACTGAAGCGACTTAGCAGCAGCAGCAGGAATAAAATCATAATTCTTGGTTTCTTAAGGGATTTAGAAGCTTTTACTTTCCATAGCATCTCATGACATTTGCAAATCTGTCTAGAGATACAAACCTAGAAATTATTTCTGAATTTTGTTTTCACATCTTTGAGGCTCCTTTTCTCTTTCTTTCCTTTTGTATTCAATTTTGTTACACTTAAGCAATTATTTAGATGGAATTCTGCACATTCAACTTTAATAAATATATCATCAGGCATTTTCCACCTGGACTTCTCTATTTGTAAATTCTCACTTGGGTTCATTTTATAAGTTGGCTCAAAATAGAGTTGGACATCTGAATTTTTGGTTGGGGCAGTCTCCACATTTCTCACATTGATTCAGTAAGTAAGTGAAGAAATTTCTTTCTTTCTTTTTTACTATGTAGTCCAATTTTCCTTAATCAGGCTAAAGCATGCACTAGTCACTCAAAGGATTTCAATCTAGTTCACTCCATGAGTCTTGCAAATAGTTGATTGATGTTTGCACTCTTGAGTGCTTTTGACTTTCCAACTCTGGTGTGTATGACTTTTTTCGGATAGAGTGATGGATGGAGAAGGGTAAAAGAGAAACTTCTAAGTTTTTACCTTCTTAAAGAGAAATCATCTCCTTTAATATCCATAGCAACTCCACAAAATTGATCATAAAGCTGTTTTACAGTTAAGCAAAATGAGATTGAGAGAGATTAGGTGACTTTCCCCAAATCACATAACTAAGAGATGGCACCACCTGGGCCTACCACATTCTTTGGCATACAGCCTTTGTAAAACAAATATTAGTCCAATGAATGAACAAATGTATCAATTAATAAATGAACTATGGAATGGGCATATTTTTAAAACCATTTTTTTCATTTTTGACTGGATTCTTAACTTTCTACAGAAAACCTAAAATTTAAAAAGTTTGAAGAGGCAAACTGCAATAAGTAGAATGAAAAACTTAATTAAATTGGGATATATTTAAAGGAAATATATCTTCCAAGTATGACAGTTTACTGTTGGAAAATCTGAAAGGTCATATCTTTGCTACAGAGCAGAAAGGGTAATGGATTATTTTGGTGGAATCAAAATTCATCAGCTTTTAATTTTCTAATTATTTCTATACAATAGCTTTTAGTTACCACTTAGGTTTCTATCTGAGGCATTTCCACTGCATAGTATGAGTTACTTTAAGATGTAAAGGTATGGGGAAGGCAAAGTTGGACAAGTGCCATGGGAGTGCTTGACCAGCTGAAGAGCAGGAAAAGTAGAGACTTTCCACACTCTCTAAGCAGATCTGAAGAATTCAGCCTTGGCCCATTCTTACTGACCTTTCTCCGGAGTATTTTCTTTCAGGGGCTCTTCACATGGAAAATTTTAATTTTTTTTTTCCTTCTAAGGATAGCCAAATTCTTGAGAGGGAAAATAATTATCTGGTTGAAACATTAGAAGAGGGTCAAAGGCTTCTGGTGGCTTTGGCTGCCTCATTTTTACCCATTTTTGAAGCCTCATCTTGGGCTGTGTCTAGACATCCAAAGAGAGTTGGATACAGGTCTAAAACACTGAATTGAGCTGATTTACTGGAAGTCTCATAAATTCTGTGGATGCAGCTTCCAGGGTCTCACCACATGCTGTAGCTATATAGATAACCCACAGCAATTTGTACTGACTGCATTTTTTTTTGTTTGTTTAGTCTATTTCAGCTGCAATCACACAGATATGACCTTCTGAATGATTTCACCATGAAATCAATCTTAACTATGTGTTTTGGAGTTTGAAAAAACAAAATTCATCTCAATATTAAAAATGATCATAAGAAAATATATCCCATAGGTAAAAGGCTTTTAAGTGTTACACTATTGGGAACATGACCACATGAGCCCATATTTGATATTTCATGAACCCACTTTCATTCACATCATAAGAATGTCTTTGAGTGTTAAAAATGTGAAGTTTAATTTCCTTGCCTATGACAGCTCTTCAAACATCTGAGACCAGATATAATGTCTCCCATAAGTCTTCTACTCCCTAAGCCAACTCTTTTGCACTTTTCCAAGCATTTCTCATATGAAGAGGATTCTAGATAACACTGCATCCTTCTTGCATTCTTGTGAATTTGCTCTATTTTAAATGGATTTTCTGAAAATGACATGCCAGCAACTGATCACAAATCTCCAGATACAATATTATTCAGATGTAAGGAAGAAATCTGGCAGAATTTTTATCTGCATTATGGACAGTAAACTTTTACTAATGTAAGTTTAATTAAAACATAGTAGGATAAAGACCATAAACACCTATTAAAATCCAGGCTGTGCCATTTATTATCTTATATGACATTGGGTTCCAAAATCACTGCTGATGGTGACTGCAGTCATGAAGTTAAAAGACGCTTGATCCTTGGAAGGAAAATTATGACAAACCTAGGCAGCCTATTAAAAAGCAAAGACATCACTTTGCTGACAAAGGTCCATATAGTCAAAGTTATGGTTCTAAAAAATAAACAAAAATACATTGTCAGCATTTAACAAGTTGGGAAATTATAAAACTAGACAGAGCAAAATGCAGGATATAATAGTTAGGAACTAATTATGGAAAAATGAATTATCATTGGTAAAATTTAAGAGTTTCTTCTTTGATGAATCAAATAAAGAAACAGCACTGTAATATCTAGTAAATAAAAGACGAGAAAAATAATCAAAATCAGGAATTGGACTTACACTTTAACAGGGAGCAGACTGAATTACTTTAAGATATTTTAAGTATACTTTTGGCATCCCAGATAGCACCAGTGGTAAAGAACCCATCTGCCAATGCAGGAGATGCAAGAGACAGGGGTTCAATCCCTGGATTGGGAAGATGCCCTGGAGGAGGGCATGGCAACCTACTCTACTATTCTTGGCTGGAGAATCCCAAGGACAGAGGAGCCTGGTGGGCTAGAGTCCATAGGGTCTCAAAAAGTGGACACTAAAGTGGACACTAACTGAAGTGAGTTAGCATGCACATGCTTGCATGTAGACTTTCATGATAGTAAATTTATAAGTATCAATGTTGGAGACAATTTTTAAGAAATGAAATAAGAATCATAAAATTTCAACTGACAAATATCCACAGGATAAACTAGAAAACAATTAAACTTTTTTTTTCAAAATAGTTCTGATCTCAGAGAGGTTATAGGTCTTTCCAAAATTTAAGGGAAAGTTTCTACTATGCAGGACATCTCAGAAACATTAATAGGCCAATATACATTGGAAATCAGGAAAAGAACATGCTAGGTAGAATCCCCCAAGTTTATTTGACCTTATAAACTTTTCTCCTTGAATTTCTCACAAACCTAGTGTGTATTTTAAGGACCAAACTTTGGGCTATGTCTCTATAAACCAATATTACCTATAAATAAATATGTAAAACTGCTAAAAAGTAAGCTAGAAAATTGAGTGTAATAAAATGTTTACAAGTATGACCCTGAATAGTCAAAGAAATCTTGAGGAAGAAGAATAAAGGTGAACGCATCGTATTCCCTGATTTCAGTCTATAGCACAAACCTAGATTAATCAAAATAGTATAGCACTGACATAAAAAAGACACATAGATCAATATAACAGAATAGAAAGCCCAGAAATAAACCTGTACATACATGGTAAATTAATTTTCAACAGAGGAACCAAGAATATACATTAGGGAAAGGACAGATCCTTCAATAAATTCTGTTAAGGAAACTAGGCAAAAGAATAAAACCAGACCACTATCCTGCACCATACACACAAATAAATATACAATGGATTAGCAATTTGAATTTAAGAGCTGAAACCATAAAACTCCTAGAAGAAAACATAAGCATTGAGCTCCTTAACACAGGTCTTGGTGATGATTTTTTAGATTTGACACCAAATGCAAAGGCAACAAAATTACATTAAGCTAAAAATTCCTTTGCACAGGCAAAGGAAACCATCAACAGAACGAAAAGGCAACATATATAATGGGAGAAAATATTTGCAAATTACATGTATGGTAAAGGGGTTAATATCCAAATATAAAAAGAACATATAACTCAAAACCAACAACAAAACAAGCTGATTTTTAAAACGGCCAGAGGAACCGAATAGACGTTTTCCATAGAAGAGATACAGATGGCCAACAGGTACAGGAAAAGATGCTCAACATCACTAATCATCAGGGAAATGCAAGTCAACATCCTGATGCGGTATCATCATCGCACACTTGTGAGAACGGCTGTTATCAAAAAGACAAGAAGTAGGCACACACACACTCACACATGCACACACACTTGCCCAGAGACAAACTTAAGGTAAGGGGACAGAGTGCTGGCTTCACTTGATCTTCAGGCTCCAACTTCAGCAGGACTTGAGAGCATCTGAACTTCTGGATTTTAGGACAAGAGATCAAGCCCTGAGCCTTTGGAGTGGGAACACTGACTCCAAACCCTACCCTAGGGAGTATCAAATAGTGAGAACTCACACAAAGGAAACCCCTTGAATACAAGACACAGGATCACCCAACCACCAGTAGCACCCTGTGTAGGAAGCCTCGTCTAAACAACAAACAAAACAAAAACACAAACCCAATCATCAGCAGACAGGGTTACCACCTCATTCAGCCTTGCCCATTGGAGGAAAAACAAACAACAACAACAAAAAAAACTCAGCAGAAATCTTGCCCTATAAGAAGCTTACGCAAACCACTGGACCAACCTTAGGAGGGCAGAAACCAAAAGAAAAAGAATTCAACCTTGATGCCTGGGAAAAGGAGACTGCAAAGACAATAATTAAAAAAAAATAATAATGAAAAGGGAGAGAAATACTACACAAATGGAGGAACAAACTAGAAACACAGAAGTCCAAATAAATGAAGAGGAAATAGGCAAACTACTGAAAAAATAATTCAGAATTATGATAGTAAAACTGATCAAAAACCTTGAAAACAGAATGTAGAGAATGCAAGAATCAATTAACAAAGACCTAGAAGAATTAAAGAATAAACATACAGAGACAAACAACACAATTAATGAAATTAAAAATACTCTAGAAGGAATCAATAGCAGAATATCTGAAGCAGAAGAACGAATCAGTGAGCTTGAAAATAAAATGGTGAAAATAATTTCTGAAGAGCAGAATAAAGCAAAAAGAATGAAAAGAACTGAGGACAGTTTCAGAGACTTCGGGGACAATATCAAACACACCAACATTTGAATTATAGGGGTCACAGAAGAAGAAGAGAAAAAGAGAGGGTATGAGAAAATTTTTGAAGAGATTATAGTTGAAAATTACCCCAACATGAAAAAGAAAATAGTTCATCAAGTCCAGTAGGCGCAAAGAGTCCCATAGAGGATAAACCTAAGGAGAAACATGCCAAGACACATACTAATCAAACTAACAAAGACTAAACACAAAGAAAGAATATTAAAGTCAGTAAGGGCAAAGCAACAAGTAACATATGAGGGAAACCCCATATGTTTAAGCAGAACCTCTGCAGGCCAGAATGGAATGGCAAGATAGATTTAAAGTACTGAAAGGGAAAAGGGAAAAACCTACAACTAAGATTATTGTACCTGGCAAGGATCTCATTCAAAACTGATGGAGAAATCAAAAGCTTTTCAGACAAGCAAAAGTTAAGAGAATTCAGCACCACCAGACCAGCTTTACAACAAATGTTAAAGGGATTATATAGTCAAGAAATTCAAGAGAAGAAAAAGATCTACAAAATCAAACCCCAAACAATTAAGAAAATAGCAATATGAATATATATATCAATAATTACTTTAAATGTCAATGGATTCAATGCTTAACCAAAGGACACAGACTGGCTGAATGTATACAAAAATAAGACCCATAAATATGCTGTCTACAAGAAACCCACTTCAGACCTAAAGATACATTTAGACTGAAAGTGAGAGGATGGAAAAATATATTCCATTCAAATGGGAAGGAAAAGAAAGCTGGAGTAGCAATCCTCATATCAAACAAAATAGACCTTAAAATAAAGAAAATTACAAGAGATAAGGAAGGACACTACATAATGATAAAGGGATCAGTCCAAGAGGAAGACATAACAATTGTAAATATCTATGCACACAACACAGGAGGACCTCAATACATAAGACAAACACTAACAGACATACAAGGAGAAATTGACAGTAACACACTAATAGTAGGAGACTTTAACACCCCACTCACACCAATGCACAGATCGTCAAAACAGAAAATTAATAAGGAAACACAAGTCTTAAATGATATATTAGATGAGATGGATCTCATTAATATCTTCAGGACATTCCATCCAAATGCAGAAGAATATACCTTCTTCTCAAGTGCACATGGAACATTCTCTAGGATAGATTACACCTTGGGTTACAAATCAAACCTCAGTAAATTTAAGAAAATTTAAATTGTAAGGAGCATCTTTTCCAACCAGAACCTTCTGAGACTAGATATCAATTACAAGGAAAAACTGTAAAAAAACACAAACACATGAATATTAAACAATGTGTTTCTAAATAGCCAACAGGATACTGAAGAAATCAAAAGGGAAATAAAAAAATTTCTAGAAACAAATGACAATCAAAACATGACAACTAAAAACCTATAGGATGCAGCAGAAGCAGTAAGAGGGAAGATGCAGCAAAAGCAGTTCTAAGAGGGAAGTTTATAGCAATACAATCCTAACTCAGGAAACAGGAAAAACATCAAACAGACAACCTAACTTTACACCTAAAACAACTGGAAAAGGAAGAACAAAAAACCCCTAAAATTAGCTGAAGGAAATAAATCATAAAGATCAGAGCAGAAATAAATGAAAAAGAAAGGAAAGAAACAACAGTAAAGATTAACAAAACTAAAAGCTGGTTCTTTGAGAAGATAAACAATATTGACAAATCTTTAGCCAGATTCATCAAGAAAAGAAGAGAGAATAATCAAATCAACAGAATTAGAAATGAAAAAGGAGAGGTTACAACAGACAATGCAGAAATACAAAGGATTATAAGAGACTATTATGAACAACTATATGGCAATGAAATGGATAACCTGGAAGAAATGGACAGATTCTTATAAAAGTTCAATTCTTATAAAAGTTCAGACTGAACCAGGAAGAAATAGAAATTATGAACAACCCAATTACAAGCACTGAAATTGAAGCTGTGATCAAAAATCTCCCAAAAAACAAAAGCCCAGGACTAGATGGCTTCACAGGAGAATTCTATCAAAAATTTAGAGAAGATCTAATACCTATCCCTCTAAAACTCTTTCAAAAAATGGCAGAGGAAGGGATACTTCCAAACTCATTCTATGAGGCCACCATCACCCTAATACCAAAACCAGACAAAGACAACACACAAAAAAGAAAACTACAGGCCAATATCACTGATGAACATAGATGCAAAGATCCTCAACAAAACTTTAGCAAACAGAATTCAGCAATACATCAAAAAGCTCATACACCATGATCAAGTTGGGTTTATTCCAGGGATGCAAGGATTCTTCAATATATGCAATTCAATCAATGTGATACACCATATTAACAACTTGAAAGAGAAAAACCATATGATCATCTCAATAGATGCAGAAAAAGCCTTTGACAAAATTCAGCACCCATTTATGAATAAAATTCTTCAAAAAATGGGCATAGACGGAACCTCTCTCTGCTAAGTCACTTCAGTTGTGTTCGACTCTGTGCGACCCCATAGACGGCAGCCCACCAGGCTCCCCGTCCCTGGGATTCTCCAGGCAAGAACACTGGAGTGGGTTCCCATTTCCTTATCCAATGCATGAATGTGAAAAGTGAAAGTGAAGCCGCTCAGCCCTGGCTGACTCTTCGCGACCCCATGGATTGCAGCCTACCAGGCTCCTCTGTCCATAGGATTTTTCCAGGCAAGAGTGGGGTGCCATTGCCTTTTCCTAGAAGGAACCTACCTCAACACAGTAAAGGCCATATATGATAAGCCTACAGCAAACGTTATTCTCAATGATGAAAAACTGAAACCATTCCCCCTAAGATCAAGAACAAGACAAGAGTGTCCACTTTCACCACTATTATTCCACATAGTTCTGGAAGTCCTAGCTACAGCAATCAGAGAAGAAAAAGAAATAAAAGGAATCCAGGTTGGAAAAGAAGAAGTAAAGCTCTCACTGTTTGCAGATGACATGATACTGTACATAGAAAACCCTAAACATAGTATGAGAAAATTACTAGAGCTAATCAGTGAATTTAAGAAAGTTGCAGGATACAAAATCAATACACAGAAATCACTTTCATTTCTACATACTAACAATAAAAAATCCAAAAGAGAAATTAAGGTATCAATCCCATTCTCCATTGCAAGAAAAAGAATTAAATATCTAGGAATAAACTTACCTAAGGAGACAAAAGAACTATACACAGAAAATTATAAGACACTGATGAAAGAAATCAAAGATGACATAAACAGAAGGAGAGATAGTCCATGTTCCTGGGTAGGAAGAATCAATATTGTGAAAATGACTATACTACCAAATGCAATCTACGGATTCAATGTGATCCCTATCAAATTATCAATGGAATTTTTCACAGAACTAGAACAAAAGATTTCACTATTTATATGGAAATACAAAAGACCCTGAATAGCCAAAGCAGTCTTGAGAAAGAAGAATGGAGCTGGAGGAATCAACCTTCCTGACTTCAGATTATACTACAAACCTACAGTCATCAAGACAGTATGATACTGGTACAAAAACAGAAATATAGACCAATGGAACAAGATAGAAAGCCAAGAAACAAAGCCATGCACCTATGGGTAACTTATTTTTGACAAAGGAGGCAAGAATACACAATGGGGCAAAGACAGCCTCTTCAATAAATGATGCTGGGAAAACTGGACAGATACATGTAAAAGAATGAAATTAGAACACTCCCTAACACCTTATACAAAGATAAACTCAAAATGGATTAAAGACCTAAATTTAAGACCAGAAACTATAAAACTCTTAGAGGAAAACATAGGCAGAACACTCCATGACATAAAGCAAAGCAAGATCCTCTATGACCCACCTCCTAGAGTAATGGAAATAAAAACAAAAGTAAATAAGTGGGGCCTGATTAAACCTAAAAGCTTTTGCACAGCAAAGGAAATTATAAGCAAGGTGAAAAGTCAGCCCTCAGAATGGGAGAAAATAATAGCAAATGAAACAACTGACAAAGGATTAATCTCTAAAATATACAAGCAGCTCATACAACTCAATACCAGAAAAACAAACAACCCAATCAAAAAGTAGGAAAAAGACCTAAATGTACATTTATCCAAAGAAGACGTACAGATGGCTAACAAACACATGAAAAGATGCTCAACATTGCTCATTATTAGAGAAATGTAAATCAAAACTACAAAGAGATATCACCTCAAATCTGTCAGAATGGCCACCATCAAAAAGACTACAAACAATAAATGCTGGAGAGGGTGTGGAGAAAAGGGAATGCTCTTGCACTGTTGGTGGGAATGTAAATTGATACAGCCACTATGGAAGATGGTATGGAGATTCCTTAAAAAACTAGGAATAAAACCACCATATGACCCAGCAATCCCAGTCCTAGGCATATACCCTGAGGAAACCAAAACTGAAAAAGACACATGTATCCCATTGTTCATTGCAGCACTATTTACAATAGCTAGAACATGGATGCAACCTAGTTGTCCATTGACAGATGAATGGATAAAGAAGTTGTGGTACATACACACAATGGAATATTACTCAGCCATTAAAAGGAATGCATTTGAGTCAGTTCCAATGAGGTGGATGAACCTAGAGCCTATTATACAGAGTGAAGTAAGTCAGAAAGAGAAAGATAAATATCGTATACTAACGCATATATATGGAATCTAGAAACATGGTACTGAAGAATTTCTTTGCAGGGCAGCAATAGAGAAACAGACATAGAGAATAGACTTATGGACATGGGGAGAGGGGAGAGGAGGGTGAGATGTATGGAGAGAATAACATGGAAATTCACACTACCATACGTAAAATAGATAGCCAATGGGAATTTGCTGTATGGCTGAGGAAACTTAAACAGGGGCTCTGTATCAACTTAGGGGGTGGGATGGGGAGAGAGATGGGAGGGAGGTTCAAAAGGGAAGGGATATATGTATACCTATGGCTGATTCATGTTGAGGTTTGACAGAAAACAACAAAATTCTGTAAAGCAATTATCCTTCAATTAAAAAATAAATAAATTTTTTTGGATTCATTTTGATATTCGGCAAAACTAATACAATTATGTAAAGTTTAAAAATAAAATAAACTTAAAAAAAAAAAGACAAGAAGTAAATATTGGTGAGGATATGGAGAAAAGGGAACTCTTAGACACAGTTGGCGGGAAGGTATATTGGAGCACTAACTGCAGAAAAGAGTATGGAGGTTGCACAAAAAAATTAAAAATATAATTATAATAAGATCCAGCAATTCACTCCTGGGTTTATTCAAAGTAAATTAAGACATTAACGCCAAAAATATTGAAAAAACCTAAGTGTCCATCAAAGCGTGAATGGATAAAGAAAGAGTGGGTTGCCATTTCCTTCTCCAATGCGACTGTTGGTTGTCAAAAGCAGTGGGTGGGGTGGTGGGCAAGAGATATAAACTTCCATTAGAAAAGAAATAAATCATGGGCAAGTACAGTGTGATGATCACAGTTAATAATATACTGTACTGCATATGTGAAAATTGATTAAAGAGCAAGTCTTATGTGTTCTCAGTACAAGAAAAATAATTTGTAACCATGTATGCTGATGGATCTTAACTACACTTGTGGAGATTATTTCATAATATATATAGATATTGAATCATTATCTTGTATACCTGAAACTAATATAAATGTTATATGTCAATTATACCTCAATAATAGAAAAAATATCCACCCACTATTACCAAGTTGGGTTTTTCCTAAGAGAATTTTCTATGAGGAGTACTGGGAAGAAACCATTTGCATTCAGTACCATGTATAAGCTGACCACTCACAAGCCCCAGACTTCTTCTCCAAGCTACCATTAAATTCTGGATGTTTCCACTTTCAAAATCTTGATTTACTCTCAAAATCTCTTCCTCCAAAGTTTCCTCATATTAGCAAATGGTGCTGCCTTCCACCTAGTTGCTTGTGGTAGATGTCATTCTAGACGTCTCTTTTCTCACACTTCAATCAGTCCTTTCTGTCAATACAGCCCTCTAAGCAATCTCCCATTTTTTCGTCTCTGCTGCCTCCATTTTAGTCCAGGACACTGTTGTCTTTCACCTGATTACTACCCAAAACTAACTCCTCTACTTGCTCTACTCCTCTACTCTCCATTCTGCAGCCAAACCCAACCCCATCAAGAGTTCCCCACTGTTTTAGGATAAAGATCACTGATCTTTGATATCAGGCTTTGACATTTCCTTTTTCTTGACACAGTGAAGAAACAAAAATTCTAAACGAAAAAAGTCTTAATTTTTAGAAAAAATATTTTAAAATATAAGAGCATTGCAAAACACATTTACTGTAAGTGCGGCTGCAGAAATCAGCTGAGTCACCACCACTCCTGACTTTCTCTGGCTGCCAATGGCCACAATGCCAGGTCCATGTCAGCATTAATCACAGTCACGATAAAAGAGCTGAAAGCATGAGTTTGGGTTATAATTGTGGGGTCTTATTTTTGATGAAAGAGATCATAAAGAAGGCAGATGATAATTTAAGAGGTAAAAATTCTTGCAGTATAACATATTTAATATCTAAATATTCTTCTTCATACCCAAATGCTAAAATAATCTTATGTCACACAATTCAGGAAAGTAATCTAAATAAAAATAGAAAGTCTGGATTCCTTAGTAGGAACTTGATCTGGCTTCCTGAAGGACTTTCTGCTCCCAGCTCCTTTTCTCCAGACTTCATTGTTTCTCCTCCAAAAAGAGGAGACAGACTAACTGCTGTGATTGGTGGATTATAAAAGCAAAATTGAGCAAGCTTGTGCCTGTAGGACACATGCATTTCTCTCTCATTCCAAGATGCTCTGGTGAGTTCTGCCCTGTGGGAGAGGCCTGTGGCTGCTCAGCTTTGTCTATGATTACTGAGGGCTAAAGTATTAACAAGGCACTTGGCCACAGATCTAGATCCGTCTGTTTCATGCCTTATCTGTTTGCTTACTGTGCTTCTAAAAACAGTAACAACAACAAATCTGAATTGGAGAAGAGGAGAAATGGGTGTGATTTATTGGCCCCCGAAAACTCCAAAAGTGAGGGGCAGCTTTGAAGACAGGATAATGGTTTTGGTTCCAGGTGGGTTAAACAGGAAGTGACATTTTCTGAATGCAAATGCCCAGAAGGCAGCTGAAGATGTGGGACTGGTGTCTCAGGATAATTCATAATAATCATACCACATGTGGCTGTGATGCAAGGTGCCATGTGAATTTGTTTATTTTATTTTAATACAGCTTATTAGCCTCGTTAAGTATTTTCCCATAGGAGGACAAGCCAAACAGCCACAGGTCATGTGTCTACTCAGGCATAACCAATAGCAAATTAGCCAATATTACAATATTGTTAAAAAAAAAATGTTGTTGCAATCCAAACTTCATTTAGCCCAAAGCAATGAAAGACTTCAGAAGGGAATAAAAGGCAACTGGTGAAGAAAGCAGAGAGGGAACCACAATTATTCTTAGTCAGTCTCATTTATTAGGTCAGAAGAGGTTGGGATAATAATCTGCTTAAGCTCAAACTCAGCATTTCTCTGAGGGATAAATATAGAGCAGCCATTGATCCTGCAGTGTGATGCCTCGTTATAAACCGCTGCCCAGTTTGCACTAGCCTGGCGTGTATTGTTTGAGAATCACTGTATGTGGGATCTCTTATTTTAGTTAATGACTAGCTAATAATAATTATTATGTAAACTTTAAGAGACATTTAAAATTTAAGAAAAATAAGATTTATGAGTAACTGTCAACACAGGAGAAGCAGCATCTATTCCTAGAAGGCACAGTATTGATTAAGAAGCCAAAAAACAACCATGTGATATAATAGTGGAGTTACAGATTCATAGCTCCCCAAACACCTAGAAAGAGTTTGCTGAGAATTCTCAGAGCCTGGGATTGGGGTGAAGATATTTACAAGTTTATCACTAATGAGCTACTGTTAAAGAGAATAGGGTAGATGAAAATTTTAGAAGAACTGAGAGAGACTGGCACAGACGTGGTATCAATGGCTCTCCACAAAATATGTCTTTCAAGTTATTTAAAATTATTATCTATTGATATTATCATGTCAAATTATATCAAAGTCAGTTCCTTGAACTCATTTTTGAACATTTCGTATGTGTCTTTATCACTGGAAAGATAGGTTTTCATGCCACTCTTCTGTTCATAGCTACAAAAAGATGTCCTGAGTGCACCTGGGAAGTTTGGGATGCTTTGTGACTAGGAACTCCACTCAGGTAACCAGCACCACTCCTATCCTGGCTCTATAGAACCCACTGGTTCCCTTAAGAGATACCAGGATTGGGGTGAGCAGCATACAACCAGATGCACAAAACTGCTTAAGGCACAAAATCTGTATATACACACATTAATTACCTTGCCGCAAAAAGTTTGTCAAAACCTCATCTGCAGGAAGCCTGGCTATTTAGGTGACTTGTGTGGGGAAGCCACTTCAGGTACACTTACAGTTTCTAGCACAATGGATGTAAATGACTCTTCAAAGAAAATAAATCAGGCTGAAAAAAAAATCAAGCACTTCATTAAAAAAAAGAAAAAAATCAAGCAATTCAATGGCAACCTATGTCTTGTGTGAAGGAGTAATATTTATGTAGAAGGTGATAATGATAATAATGGTGGTTCTATGACCAGGGTCTCATGGTATGCCCTTTCAACCTTCAGGCTGAAGGTTGCTTCAATGTTGCTTATGTCCTTCTGCCTTCTTAACCACCTGACAAACTTCTACTCAGCCTTAGAGCCTCAACCCAAATAATCCTTCCCCTGAATCTTCCCTAGGTAGCATTAATTACATAAATTTTCCTCTACTTTGTATTCCCCTAAAGCCTTACTTAGGAGAAGGCAATGGCACCCCACTCCAATACTCTTGCCTGGAAAATCCCATGGACGGGGGAGCCTGTAGGCTGCAGGCCGTGGGGTCGCAAAGAGTGGGACACAACTGAGCGACTTCACTTTCACTTTTCCCTTTCATGCGTTGGAGAAGGACATGGCAACCCACTCCAGTGTTCTTGCCTGGAGAACCCCAGGGATTGGGGAGCCTGGTGGGCTGCCGTCTATGGCGTCGCACAGAGTCGGACACGACTGAAGCAACTTAGCAGCAGCAGCAGCAAAGCCTTACTTATGCATCATTTAAACTGAACTATACCTTCTGTTTAAGAAGTTTATTACTTCTAGAGGTGGTAGAAATATAAATAATATCAGAGCTGATAAAATCCCAGTTAAAAGATCCATAATGGACTAATTTAAAAACAGTAGAGACTGTGAGATATATCTTCAACCTCCAAGTTTCTATTAAGGAAGACATTCATGCCAGGTGTCTCCATACAATTTAACAGGAAGATGGATACATTATGTATCATTCCATATAATGTTTCTTGTGGCATTCATTTACTGATTTGTTTAATAAACATTGGTTGAGAAGCTATGTGCCAGGTACTGTGTGAGGTCCCGAGGGACACATGGTGATTAAGACAGACAAGGTCCCTATTCTCATGAAGCTTAAGTACATACAAAAATTGATAGTAAATGGAATTCTAAAACACTAAAAACCATTTATTTAGACTTCACTGTCAAGGTACCAAGTCAGTCCCAATATCCCAATGACATTTCCTTCTTCCTGCTAAACAACAAAAGAAAAAACAGACATCTGTTTTATTCCAGTAAGTTTCATCATTTTAACAATTACTCAAAAGACTGAAAATAATCCATAACCCAGATAAAGAAAATCTTTACAAAGCGCCTAGTGGTTTTTAAAAATTGCTGTTTAAAAATGTACACTACAAAAGAGTTTTGACCAGACAGCTGTTTGAAAGAACAATGATTTCATGTTTTAAGACCAACTTTAAAATTGAGATGTCTTTGCCTTCCAGGAAAACACAGCAGCTGTGGAGATTATTTCACTTCTCTTTCTTTCATATTTTACTGGATTTAATTTTAAGGGGAAAAAAGATATAAAAGAAAATTGCATACAACACAAAACAAAACCTATTGCAAAACAAGCAATTGCACATTTTTAACCACAAGGAAAACACAAAGGCAACCCCAAATCTCTTTTTAGTTGAGGAAGAAGAAAACATAGCCCTTTCCTGGTAAAATTCACCTCTTTCCTTGCTAAACTTAGAAAATGACCCCTCTACATCTCAATAAAATAAAGGTTAAGCTGGTTTTCTATAAGAATAGAAAGGAATAATTAAACAACTTCAGGAAGTAGCAAAGGAGAATCAGTCACAAAGAATATAAATAATTGCTGCTTTATTCTTCATTGGTCAAGTCCCGCCAACCACAGTGCTCAGTTTTGGAATCCAACTAAAGCAATGGAGTCCATCCATGGGAGAACTAAGACAGCCTGCAAGGTGACTAAAAGAAGACGCAGGAGGTTAAAAGGCCA
The DNA here is from genome assembly GCF_003369695.1 of Bos indicus x Bos taurus. Lineage (NCBI taxonomy): Eukaryota > Metazoa > Chordata > Mammalia > Artiodactyla > Bovidae > Bos > Bos indicus x Bos taurus. The sequence continues at coordinate 39,102,556 of NC_040091.1, read as the reverse complement.
GGGGAAGATATTTTCAAGAAGAAACTAGCAGAAAAAGTGCTGTTTGCAGCACTCTGAAGCCCCTTGCATTTAATTAGCCATTGCCATTCATAGAAAACCTGAGAGAAAAAGTGGCACAGAGATATGAAGAAGAATTTTCCAGTAATTCAAGTGAACCTCTCATAATGTCTCCCTCAGTAGCTAGTAAGGATATTAGGTACCTGGGAAGGAAGAAGATCTGGAGTAAACAGGTGCAAGTTGATGCCATGTGGCTGCAGCTGTGTGGGTATAAAAACAGGTCTGACCCAACTTCAACCATCTGAGACGCCCCGTAAGTTGTCTCAGTACCTGGGCTGAAGGATTGTCCTTTCCTTCTCCCTCTGTATGAAGAGCACATGTGGGTTCCTACTGGCTGCAACAGTTACCAGACAAGAATGATGAACTGTATCTGCAAATAAGGAATTGGAAACTACTTCCAAATAGACTTAAGTCTAACATTCCAGTGGTTGAACAAAAGATGCTTCCTAATAGAAGCAAATAAAGTGAATGTTCACTATGTGGGATAGTTAAACAGTTTTATCCTACCTAGAATATCCTTATCCCATATCAAAACTTTCACCAGCCAGTTATGTTTCTGACAGTTGTCTTCTTTTGAGTCTTGAGAGCTTTAGGTTTCTGTAAGAATCAATGTATGATATGACAGAAAGAGCATAGACTTTGGAATCAGAGAAATTCGAACTCTGGAACTTGTTAATCGTGTGTTGGTTTTGTAACTTTGGGCAAATTACTCAAGTTCTCAAAGTCTTGATTTTGTTGTTCATAACAGAGGGTAGTACGATCTAAGGGGATTTTTAAGGATTTGAAATAATGTATGCAAGCATGGTACCTGGTTGCTGCTGCTGCTGCTAAGTCGCTTCAGTCGTGTCCGACTCTGTGCAACCCCATAAGCAGCAGCCCAACCAGGCTTCCTTGTTCCTGGGATTCTCAAGGCAAGAACACTGGGGTGGGTTGCCATTTCCTTCTCCAATGCATGAAAGCATGGACTGTAGCCCACCAGGTTCCTCCATCCATGGGATTTTCCAGGCAAGAGTACTGGAGTGGGGTGCCATTGCCTTCTCCGAATGGTACCTGGTAGAATTATCATAAAAATGCAAATGTTCCTAGAGAAAGCTATTAGCTCACAAGGCAATGTCCAAATGATGTAACTAACTCAGAAAGGAAGAGTGAAGAAGAAGGTAGACAGAATGAGCAGTGAGGATGAGCAATGGACAAGATAAATCACAAACTCCCGTTCCTCCATAGCTCTCTGTCCTGAGCTTGGTAAAAACACTGGGCTAAACAGTCATGGAAGCAAGTATAATAGATTTTCATCTTGCTAATATATTTTAGACATGATCTTGACTGAGATGAAATGTGACATCTCTTGGTCCCCTTCAATCTCAACGTTTTATAATTCTAAAAATTCAGAGTAAAGAAGTGAGATGAACAAAAAAGTATATTATATTTTTCAAAATATCACTGAGGAAGAAACCAGTACAATACTGTCAAACATAGAAGCTAACATTCAGGAACAGAACCACAGTAAATTACAGAATTAGGTTCATAAATCAGCTTGACTCACAAAGAAAATATTAAGATCAAGTTTGTTAATATTCTTTAAAAATTACCAATAATTACTTAGGGTTTCCCAGGTAGCACTAGTGGTAAAGAACCCACCTGTCAATGTAGAAGATGTAAGAGATACAGACAGGTTCAATCCCTGGTTGGAAAGATCTCCTGGAGGAGAGCATGGCAACCCACTCCAGTATTCTTGCCTGGAGAATTCATGGACAGAGGAGAAATCCATGACAGAAAATCTGCCATGGACAGAGGAGCCTGGTGGGCAACAGTCCATAGGGTTGCAAAGAGTCTAACATGACTGAGGCAACTTAGCACAATAATTATTTATATGGATTGTAATAGTTATTTACAAAGTAATTTACAGTGCTAAACAATTGGCATCAACACTTTGGACTCTAAAACACTTGTGAAAGCAAAGAACTGGCCCACGGAATGTATTGTCTTCTAAGTCAGCTTGTTTTAAGCATACTTACATTGAGGAAAATGGGGATGTTGGCCTACATATTACCTAGTCTGTGTTTGTGGTACCATTTTCCTGGTAACTCTCCCCTTGAGAAATTGCCATTGTGATGATTAATTTATGGACCTTACAGGAAAGAAACCAATTCCAAGTGGACAGTTCATCTGGAACTCTGTCAATTTAATAGTCCGACAACATCCCAGGCTCCTTTCTATGTAATTCAACTCACCTCTTTTCAGCCCGCATGGTATAGTTCATTAGAAAGTTATTCCTCTCCACACTGTCAATGCCCTTCTAAAAATCTGGAGGAGTTCCTTGTTCACTAGCTTCAAAACTTTTTCAGACCAGCTTCAAAATTTCCTATAATTTATTTCTGTTAACATATATTTCCTCTCCATCAGCACACATACACAGAAATTCTTATCATACTCAGTTTCAAAACAGCCAGTTATACATAGTCTCTTCCTATCAAAGCAAAACTTGCTGTTCCTTGAACACAATCTTCTATCTTTGATCAAGACTTTCCATATTCCAGTCTTTGTATATGGAATTCTATTTCCAACTAGTCCTTTTACCTCATTCACAATAGTATTTCATGAAAATTAATAATGCTTGGCTTGAACTATTCCTTTCATATCTCACTGTGTACTTGTGTGTGTAAAACTTGGATACTATTAATTTCAATAATTTTGTGTTTTGCTGCCTCTCCTTACAAACTTTTCAAGAATGTTTTATTTCCTCTGATTATTAGTCTGGAATCTCTTTTGGATGACAACAAAGAAGTATATGCTAAAATGAATTATAAAGTTCTATATAGTTACTCAGTACCATTTTTCAATATCCTCACAGAACATGCGGTTACCATTAAATAAATACTGACTAAAGTTTAAGACTGAGGAAAAAATCCATCAAACAGCAAGCTCAAGGATAATAACAAGCAATACCAAAGTCCATTCAGTCACTTATCCACTTATTCACTCATTCACCACAGAATAAATACTCTATGTCAGGCATTACATTGGGCACTGAGGATATAGGAATGAACTGTGTTAATCGCTCAGTCATGTCTGACTCTTTGTGACCCCATGGACTGTGGCCCGCCAGGCTCATATGTCCATGGAATTCTCCAGGCAAGAATACTGGAGTGGGTAGCCATTCCCTTCTCCAGGGGATCTTCCTGACCCAGGGATCAAACCCGGGTCTCCCACATAACAGGCAGATTCCCTACTGCCTGAGCCACCAGAGTAGCCCTACCAATGAACAAATGAGATTAAATTCTTGGTTTCCCAGAACTTACACCCAAATGGGAAAGACAGAAAACAAAAAAGTGAGTAAAAATATTTTAAAATATTAAAAAGTTAAAAAAAAAACAGGGCAGGAGAAGGAGACAGAATGATAAAAGTGCCTTTTTAGAGAGGGTAGTCAGAAAACGAGACGATAACATTTGAAAAGAATCAAGAATTAAAGAGGGAGCATGACTCATGAGAATTTCTGGGGGAAGAACATTCCAGACAAATGCAAAAACCCTCAGATAGGATCAAGCTCAACAAACTCAAGAAATAGGAAGGATGCCAATATCACTGGAGCATGATGAACAATGGAGGGTACTCAGAAATGGGTTCAGAGAAGTAGACAGAAACCAGATCAAGGAGGTCCTTGTAGAGCCATGATAACAAGTTTAGTTTTTTTTCCGAAGCCTAAGAGAAAAGTGCTGAAAGAATTTAGGCAGATGTGTGTAGCAGGATCTGATTTACTCCTGAAATCTCTCTCTGGTTGCTGTGCAATGAACACGCTAACTATGGTATAGCAAGAACAGAAAGAGACCAAGGAGGAGGCTTCTGCAAAAGTCCAGAACACCAATGACTATGCTGGGGAGGTGAAGGCACTAAGAAGTGGTCCAATTATCTATACTGGTGACATTGATGACTGAAGCATTCAGGATCTCACCGAAGATCAATTCTGATTTATGAGCAACCAAGCAAACAGATCAAGGTTATAAGTTTGCTAGTGGTTTTGTGTTGATTTAGAAATTATTCAAGTGTAAATTTCTGTTGTTCAGTCACTAAGTCATGTCTGACTCTTTGCAACCTCATGAAGTGTACCACACCAGGCTTCCCTGTCCTTCACTATCTCCTGGAGTTTGCTCAAGCTCATGTCCATTGAGTCAGTGATGCCATCCATCCATCTCAGCCTCTGATGCCATCTTCTCCTGCCCTCAATCTTTCCCAGCATCAGGGTCTTTCCCAATGAGAAAATTTCAAGTGCAAATACTCACATGCTATCCTGTTCCTAGGCAGAGGTATAAAAGCCCCTGAACTGAGTATTATACTAGTCTACTGCCCACAGTTAATCCATTAAACATTTTTTAAAACTTGTGTATTTCAAAATAAGCTTTGACTATCAACATCAGTGTATTAAAAGGAATTTAAAATGCCCCATGCTAGTTTTCAATCCAGTGGAAAATTACTATTCTCAAGATTTCTCATAAATGAATTGCACCCTCCAAAGGTGATGAAGCATCAATTCTTTTCTCAACATGTATGCTCATTCATTTCCTACACTGAAAGGAGAAAAATGACCCACAGTCTGACAGGATTGTGTTTATAAAACCAGATTGCGAGTTAAAATAAGCAAAGCAAATTTCAGCAACGAGAAAACTGGCCTACCTCCCCAGGTGAAACAAGGGGAGACTGACCTCATAGCCCAGGAAAAGTCACAGTGATAATACAAACTACCAGAGAAAGAACACTTCAACCTCCAAAGGAAACCAAGCACTCCAAGCTGCTGGGGTTCTTCTCTAGTCAGCATGTGCTAGGGTTCACTATGGAAACACAGCAGAGTGAGAAAGGCAGCGAAGCCAATGGTGCAATGTGACCCAGGCTAAGTTTGTAAACTTATGCAATATCTCACATGCTGATGCTCCTGATTTTGTAACTGAAGACAGAATAAAGTAGGGTGTTTATAAAGAAAAGGCCTAATGAATCACAGAAACTTGCCTTCTCCTTCACAGCATGTCAAAGAATGAGTAGTGAATGTTTCCCTGAAGTCAAACTGTATGTGTTACTTATTATGAAACAGTAATTGTAACATGTACTCCTGCAAAATGGTCATAAATTATAAATTGTGATAAAAAATTAGGAAATAGTGACCCTAGGCAAGGAAAAGAGCCATTTGTGCATCTAAGGAAAATAGACCACAGAGTACTTTTTTTTATAAGCACTCCGTCATTTTAAGTCTACTGTACTTGAACAGGGTACAAGAAAAGCATAACTGGGTCAAATCTAGGATTCACTAAAAGAATATTCCATATGTGAGACAGAAAATAGGACACGTATCAGAAGAGGCAAAGGGGTCTATCTTGCAATCAGTCTCTGAGCTCATAGATGCTTTCCCTTAGGAACCAGATAATTTTTGATGCAGCCATAATTTTATATAAATTGCTTGAGATGTACCCACACTACCTTTTGGGGCTAACATAATCTATTAAGATCTATAATTGACAGGACTGCAGTGCAGGCCATATTTTAATCCAAAGATCACTCTTAATTCTAACAGTTAAAAAATTTCATGGAGGGAAATCATAGTAACATAATCTAATGACTTCAGCACTTTAAAAACATCTCTTATTTTTACAGAATTAAAGAACCCTAATCCTTTTGCTATGATATGCAAGATAATTCTACTAATCTCAGATCAATTATTTAAATTTTCACCCACAGGATCTAATTTTTTATATGACACCTTTTCTTGCAATTGACTGAGAAATTTTTAAAGTAATGTTATAAAAGCAGGACATTTTGCATTCTTGATGATGTCCACCTGACCACATCAATATGTTGCTAGGTACTTTCAGTGTAAGTCTACAGACACTCCTAGGTTCTTTCCACTCACTGCACTTAACCAAATTCTAAGAGTCTTAGACAGAATTTGGATAATTTTCCTCTAACACATGACACCTCATGTTTTCCCATACAGCAATTAGTTGCCATTTTCCTACTCACTACTAAAAGCCTCTGAGGTCTTCTAAAGATTGTTAGTTCACTGGCCAAGGGAGACGGATCTACAGAATTTAAGTTTTTTTTTAATGTTTTTCAGATTATTTACACAGATGTGAAGACTAGTTTGTGTATCGGAAATGTAGGGAATTAGGATGATGAGAAATCTCATTTACTATACTATCCAATTGACAGAAATACCCATCTTGTCCCAATACACTATGAAACTCACGAATGCAAAGAACAAGGACCATTTTTGCTTCTTCCTGACCCTACCACGGACCAATCATGTTATAAATGTTCAATAAAGTGCTTATAAGTTGGTTAACTTCCCCCCTCAAGTGACGTTCTTGAGAGTTTCCTAGCCACAATAAAAAAAACAACCTCAATTTCATAAACTGTATAGCAAAAGTTTGCTAATGGCTATTTGAAACGTTATATGTATAGTTATTCACTGACTATTTTTTTAAGTTTTTTTATTCTTTTATTTTTTATACAATTTTAAAGGTTACACTTCACTCAGTTATTATAAAATATTGGCTATACTCACTATGTTGTACAGCTATTGATTATTCTTTATTGTCATATATTTAACCTCCTAAAAAGCACACAGAATAGTTAGCTATGCTTTCCTCTCAAAGTATCTTGCCTTTTGTCTAACTTTGAGTTCTCACACTGTTTATTATAATTTACACCAGTTTACCTAATATGAAAGTGAGAATCTACATTTCTGATTCTGGAAATACGCTGATCCTCTAATTTATAAGAAGAATCCCAGTTGAAAGCATCAATAATAAATATCACTTTTGAGACTAGAAAAATACAACTAACATGAACTATCACTCATACTGTGAACTGTAGTGCTGGAGAAGACTCTTGAGAGTCCCTTGGATAGCAAGGAGATCAAACCAGTCAATCCTAAAGGAAATCAGTCCTGAATATTCATTGGAAGGACTGATGCTGAAGCTCCAATACTTTGGCCACCTGATATGAAGAACTGACTCATTGAAAAAGACCCTGGCACTGGGAAAGATTGAAGGCAGGAGGAGAAGGGAACAACGGTGGATGAGATGGTTGGATGACATCACTGACTCAATGGACATGATTCTAAGCAAGCTCCAGGAGTTGGTGATGGACAGGGAAGCCTGGTAGGCTACAGTCCATGGGGTTGCAAAGAGTTGGACATGACTGAGCAACTGAACTGAACTGACTGATGATTTTCAAGGAACTACACTACACGTGTTCCCATGGAGCCAGGAGCTCTAAAGGACTAACAGCAGCAGATAGTTTTCCCTCTTAGGTCTCTGACTCGAGTACACTATCTGGATTTCCAAAGCTAGAAACCAGTATTTATTCTCAAATTGAGTTTTGATTGAGTTTTACACCACTAAAGTTATATGGAAGAAAAAAAAAAAAACTGTTCCACAGAGAGAGGCAAAAGAAGTCAGCAAGCAAAGTAGTTTATAAAAGGACAGGAAAGCTGAAGTATCAATAAATACATTTTTCTCAGGTTGTTTTCTCCTCATTAAAAATTTAGGTATAAGAAGGAGCCATGTGAGAACAAAATAGTGGTTACCAGCAGGGAGAAGGGAGGGGAAAGGGGCAATATAGAAGTAGAGAATTAAGAGATATAAACTATTATGCATAAAATAAGCTACAACTGTATATTATACAACACAGGGAAAATAATCAATATTCTAGAATAATTATAAATGGAGCATATGCTTTAAAAATTGTGAATCACTATATTGTAACTTATATAATGTTGTACATCAACTGTACTTCATTAAAATATATTTAAAAACAATCCCACTCCTAGGCATATACCCTGAGGAAACCAAAATGGAAAACGACACATATATATCCCATTGTTCATTGCAGCACTATTTACAATAGCTAGAACATGGAAGCAACCTAGATGTCCATTGACAGATGAATGAATAAAGAAGTTGTGGTACATACACACAATGGAATATTCTGCTAAGTCACTTCAGTCGTGTCCGACTCTGTGTGACCCCATAGACGGCAGCCCACCAGGCTCTCACGTCCCTGGGATTCTCCAGGCAAGAACACTGGAGTGGGTTGCCATTTCCTCCTCTAATTCATGAAAGTGAAAAGTGAAAGTGAAGTCACTCAGTCGTGTCCGACCCTTCGCGACCCCATGGACTGCAACCTACCAGGCTCCTCTGTCCATGGGATTTTCCAGGCAAGAGTACTGGAGTGGGGTGCCATTGCCTTCTCCGCAATGGAATATTACTTAGCCATAAAAAGGAACACATTTGAGTCAGTTCCAATGAGGTGGATGAACCTAGAGCCTATTATAGACTGAAGTAAGTCAGACAGAGAAAGATAAATATTGTATTCTAACACATATCTACAGAATCTAGAAAAATGGTGCTGAAGAATTTATTTACAGGGCAGCAATGGAGAAACAGACATAGAGAATAGACTTATGGATATGGGGAGAGGGGAGGTGAGGGTAAGATGTATGGAAAGAATAACATGGAAACTTACATTACCATATTTAAAATAGATAGCCAACGGGAATTTGTTGTATGGCTCAGGAAACTCAAACAGGGGCTCTGTATCAACCTAGAGGGGTGGGAAAGGGAGGGATATGGGAAGGAAGTTCAAAAGGAAGGGGATATATGTATACCTATGGCTGATTCATGTTGAGGTTTGACAGAAAACAGCAAAATTCTGTAAAGCAATTATCCTTCAATTAAAAAATAAATAAATTTTTAAAAATATTTAAAAACAGAGATGAGTTCATCGTCATGCCTTTGATCTGTCCAGTACTTTAACATCATTTTGTGTTTTATAGGAAAAGCCAAAATCAGTATTTGGACCATGGGAGCTAGTCTAAGATGTAAATAACATGTCCTTTGAATTATTCTTCCTGTTGAGCCCACATTACTGTAACTGGCTTCACTGTGCATCTAACAACAGCTACACAAATGACAGGCCATAACTGTCTAGAAATAATTAACCTCTGTGAGGGAGTGTGTTTGGCAAATTCAACCCTGTATTTGTGATGGCCAACAGCAGAGCAGTACTTGAGGTCTGAGAACTACTTGTTACTGGTCTACGATACATTTAAAGTATGGAACTCGAGAAGCAGCAGCTGGAGCTTTTGTGGTCATCTGACACTGCATGGAATCCAAGCCATTATCAGTGGATGAGCCTTACTGAACAGGGTTTAGGCCAGTCTTGTTAGACTCAAGAGATAAGTCACATGCAGCTTAAGCTTAATATTCATTGTAGAGTGGGACTATGTATTGGTCTGAAGATATTTAAAAACAATTTTTTTAAAGGCTCTTTATCATAGAAAACTTGAAAAGCTGTGCTTTAGGAGAAAATTCTCTCCTTTAAATTTCTGACTTGATTCAAGGTGAATCCAGGTTGAATCTGATTCAAGGTGAATCTGGGTGCCCCCTTGTATGTACTTCCCTGATAGCTCAGTTTGTAAACTGTCCACCTGCAATGCATGAGACCCCAGTTTGATTCATTGGTCAGGAAGATCCATTGGAGAAGGGATAGGCTACCCACTCCAGTATTCATGGGCTTCCCTTGTGGCTTAGCTGGTAAAGAATCTGCCAATGAGGGAGACCTGGGTTTGATCCCTGGGTTGGGAAGATCCCCTGGAGAAGGGAAAGGTTACCTACCCACTCCCGTATTCTGGCCTGGAGAATTCCATGGACTGTATAGTCCATAGGGTCACAGAATCAGACAGGACTGAGTGACTTTCCCTTTTTAAAATTTCTGTTTTGTTTCAAGGTGAAGGATATTGACCAGAGAATCCTTTACATATACAGCATTTCGTAAAAAAAAAAAAAAAAGAAAGAAAGAAATAGTAGCTCAATATTTCCTGTCTTTCATCACTTCTCAAACTTAACATAGTGGAAGGGAAGGAAAAAGGGTATATTTTATATATTTCCCCAGATTATCAGATAAGTCCTCTCATTTGAGACTGAGGCCCCGGACACTTTCACTTTTGGACAGAATTAGAGAGCAGGAGAAATGTCTATGTTCTTGGTGATATGGCTACTCTCTTTAGTCACATCTGCATTTCCACACATGCTTCTTGAAGATCATCACATTTCCAACATCTTTATCTCCTTGTTAACCCAAAGCTATATGATGATTTCTCTCACTGGCATCTACCTTCCTCAGCATCATCACTGCTAAAAGAAAAATGATAGATAAGGGGAGTAAACAAATGTTTTGGAAATCCCATAACTGTTTTGAATTTTATTTCAGGGGGTGAGCGGGAGGAGACTGAATGGCATGATTTTGATTGCTAAAATAAATCTCTTTATCCACTTGACCTGAAATCAACTTGACTTTCCATACGTGCTATGTTTTCATCCTGTTTTAAGACAGTGTAGAGTGGACATGTAAAACCCCATGCTTCCACTGCAGGGGGATGGATTTGATCCCTCATCAGGGAACTAAGATCTCACAGGCTATATGACATGGTCAAAAGAAAAAAAAATTAATTTATTTTGGTAGTCAGTGGATTCTTGGTACTTCAAAACTTAGTTTTGAAGTAATTAACACATACTTTTGCAGTAAGTTCCGCCATCATAGCATGAAAATAAACCTTAAATTGATGTCATAGCACAAAATCATTATATCATGTACTGCCTAACTGCCATAGCTCCCAAATTATTGCCTGGGGACTTTTGGGGTCCCCAAGACTCTTCCAGGGGGTTCTTAAGGTAAAAAAAAATTTTAATAATAATATTTGTTTATTTTTTCATTTTCATTGTTATGAATGAAAAGAGGAGTTTGCCTGAAGCTGTGAGGACATGTGATGTTATCATTTGAGCAGTTAATGGAGGATGAGCTTGTGCACTCATGTTATCTAGAACTTTCAAAGGAAGTATGTGCTTTTTCAGATATTAACTCATTTGTTCTCAATATTTCTACTGTTCTCTTAACAGCTATTCTCATTTATACCTATTATCTTTGTGACCTCATTGAAAGTGGAAGTATTAGTCACTCAGTCGTGTCTGACTCTTTGTGACTGCATGGACTGTAGCCTGCCAGGCTCCTCTGTTCATGGGATTCCCAGGCAAGAATATTGGAGTGGGTTGCCTTGCCCTTCTCCAGAGGATCTTCCCAATCCAGGGATCAAATCTGGGCTTCCCACATTATGGAGAGATTATCATCTGAGCCACCAGGGAAGCCCCATGACCTCATTATGACCCAGTACATTCTTATTTTGAAATTCTAAAGTTTCTCTCATGCCTATGCGGAGACATACAAATATATATGTATACATTTTTTGTCTTGTATAAATATGAAATAAAAATTGAATGAAAGCTATTTCTTTCCTGTGGCTTTATAAATGTTTATAATTTACCTTACTTTCTTACACAACTGAACACTTTCCAATAGCATTGTAATACCACTTAAGTTATAGCATCACTTTGAGACCAATCATTGGACATTAAAAAATAGAAATCACATATTTTAAACAGAGATACGACGTGTGCTTTTAAATCCAAATAGTATTTGCTAGAGCTTTTCAAAGTAGAAATGAAAAAGCCCTTGAAGTGTCTGAAGAGATAAGTCACTGTACTGCAACAGGCAGAGAAGTACACACTGCAGCTGAGAGGCCAATAATTAAAAATTTTGCACTTGATATTGGTGAATACCTCCTGGTTAAAAGTCAGTAAAGAGAAACTACTGTCATCTTCCAGCGATAGAGTAACTTGTCCAATTGAAGATTTGGTTGCTAACACGCAGCATGAATTAAAAATCTCATCTGCAGAATTATACTTTTGTCTTAAAATGGACAAATCTCAAGGATGACTACAATTGTTCTCATTATATTTGTCTGGTATCAGTACCAACTAATCCTCAAAGACCTTCATTTTTATACAAATAATTAATAAGTGTGGTTGAAATAGTTAAGGTACAGACTAATTTCTTTGAATGTCATGATTTATCTCACAACAAGATAAATTTGCACTGATGGTACAAGAGCAAGGATGGGTGACTCAGCACCAGTCAAGACAATGTCATGAAGCTACACTGACAGTCACTGTAGTCTTCATTGCCAAGATGTTACAGCTTTAGAAAAAGCCCATTTCATCTAAGGATAATTTGATGAAGTAGTAAAACTATTAATTAAAAAAAATCTAGACCCAGAATATGTACGTGAACTCTGTCACTCAGGTGTGGCCGACTCTGCAACTCCATGGACTGTAGCCCACCAGGCTCCTCTGTCCATGGGGTTTTCCAGGAAAGAGTATATGAGTGGGTTGCCATTTCCTCCTCCAGGGGATCTTCCCAACCCAGGGATCTAACCCGCATCTCCTGTGTCTCCTGCAATGGCAGGTGAATTCCTTACCACTGAGCTTTACAGCTTTTACATCTTTCCAATATTCTATGTCAGAAACAGGAAGTTTGCACAGCACTTTTGCTGCTTACTGAAGTGGTTTTCTCAAGCAAAGGCACTTCTGCAATTAAACTATAAGTTGAAGTACCTACTTCTTTCATGGGATGCTGTTTTTACTTGGAAGTCCAATAATTAATCTATGGTTAAGAAAACCTGAGTTTTAAGCAGAAATTTTCTTAAAAATGAACAAAATGAGCCTAACACTTAGAGGAAAACAACTGACAGTATTTGTAATCAATAATAAAATTCAGCCTTAGAATTTTTGAAATTTGTACCTCCTACCATGGGTTTGACAGCTCCTCCATCTCTGATGGATTAGTAGTGATATTAATGAATATAATGAAAACACTGTATAATGATTTACGGAACACTGAGAAGATCTATATAAATCAATGAGCCAATATTTTTCAAATGACAAAATGTATTATGTTTCAAAATCACTCGTTAGTAAAAGATCCATTTAAAGTGCACGATAGACCAATGGATTAATGTAACAGGATATGAAAAGCTCATTGACATGATTTCAGAATCCACACTGCAACTAACTTTTTGAAAATTATCACTTGTGTTTTGATAAGGTATAAAAGAAAATCTACAAGAATGTGAAAAGTTATTAAAATACTCCTCTCTTTGTAACTACAGATCTGTGTGAGGCCAGATTTTCTTCATATACTTCAACCAAAACAACATATTGCAATAGATTAAAAGCAGAATTAGATATGAGAATCCAGTTGTCTTCCATTAAGCTATACATTAAAGAAATTTGCAAAACTGTAAAAAAAAAAAAAAGCGACTCTTTCCACTGCTTTTTAAAAAATATTTTCCATAAAAACTTACGATTTATGTCATGAAGTTGATTCATTACTATTACTTTTAATCGATTTAGTAAGTTAATCTTTTCTGATGTTTCATTTTTAATTTCTGACAATGGGTATAATTGGCAGTGTGTTAATAAATGTTTAACAACTAGCTTTCCAGAAATGGTAGTTTATAGCACTTGCCAATTTCTGTGGTATAAATACTCTCTTAAAAATACCAAACTTAAGTGATAATGTGAAGTCAACTTGCTCCCAGAATTCCCAATATAGGAATCCACAAAATCCATCTAAATAAAAGCTCTTTGAAGTTTCTGATAATTCTTAGAGTGGAAAGGGGTCAATCAACCAAAAATTTTGAGAGCCATTGATATAGATCTTATATGGCCAATTTATTTTAAAGACCACGATACAGTCATCAAAATACAGAAATATTTTAACTACTTTAGTGAACTGACAGAGTAACCAAGTTTCAAGCATTTATCTCTTTTCTAATGCAAAAATCATTCTATGATAAAACAAATTTGGGCTATGAGATATCTAGTGATATCTCATGCTTTGGCCTGCTAGAGATTTAAAAGTATGGAATGAGGTATGGATTTAACAAACACACTGACAGAAAAAGCAGATTCTGTGTTTAAACAGTCAAAACTACTCTCTGCAATTGTATTTTTTGAGACAGTTCCTTTAAGTGAGCAGTATTTTCCTCAGGTTCTAAGAAATAAACATAGGCAGTTTCAAATTAGAAAAAGAAAAGAAAAGGAAAAAACTCACTCCAGTTAGGCTTTGCAAATATTTTCTTTATGAAACCATGCATCTGCTCAGAGTTAGTTGCAGAGTGTGACTAACATTTTCTACCAAGGCTTGTGCCATGTCAGTTTCCTTTACTAAGGCTATGTGTGTTAATTAAAATTAATTACACATGCCAGTAAATAGTTTCCTCCTGAATGCAGCAAACTGAAGCAGAATAATATAATTTATATGCAAGGTATGTAATTAAAACCTTCACAGTATTTTCTCTTAGCAGGTATAGTCACTAAGGACATTTTTATGGGTACATTCTTTATGGGTAAGTCAGTCTCATAGTAAATCAACTGAGGAAAAATAAAAATATATTACACATGCAGTAGGTCACAAAAAGATTTCTGATTTATAAATTGATATTATAAAAACAGGCTTATAATGAATATTCTTAAGTGTATGATTTGAGGGTGCTCAGTGATCTTTATAGAGCTTTATATATGTGTATGTGTGTTACTTTTATTTAAAGGTCCCCCCCCCCACCCCCTCGCCTTTAAACAAAATAACTTCTAGGCCTGGTGTTACAGCTTTAGTAACTGCTTTAATAATCAGGATAGTATACAGTAACACTGGTAATAACAGAAAACACTGTGTCCTCCAGGAGCACCGTGGATACATTGTTCAGTGTAACTGGATTTCAACAGCAACAGATTTGAATAATAACCCTTCTTTGGACTTTTTCTATTTATTCTTCTATTTGATGTAAGTTTCTTTTTCAACATGTAGGTTGTTATATTCTTCAGGTCATCGCTAAAAACCTGACCATTCCAATAGTAAAACAAGTCCATAGTTTTCTTTATTTTTGCTCTTGGGAGGCCTCTAAGACTGCCAAAGAAATATAAGTGTTTAGAAATTTCCTTCAGGGTAGACTCTGTTAGGGAAATTTTCACACCCTTGCTTATTCATTTCTTAAGAGCTCTCCCCGCAGGTTGCTGACTGAAATACCTGCACACTTGGCTATCCCCCTGTTGGCTGCAGCTTGCAGGGGCCCTGCTGCCACAAAGTCACTGCCACACTGTATGAGCTTTGGCACCCAACTCATTCTATTTCTATCCTTATCAGAAATAACCAGAAGGTAAACTCATTCCTTGAAGTAAAAGCCCGAGAAAAGTCAGTTTATTTCCTGAATCCAGTTCCTTAGCATGACCAGCTTTCAAAAGGGAAAATGTTTTTTAAGGAAAACTAGCAAGACAATCTTATTTATAAACAATCACATATTTAAAGATATCGGTCATTGGTACCCGTCTTGTGTAATGATGATTTGTCACTTTCACTTGCAACTTAACCATTACAGCTTCCCTTTTAAAGACTGTATGTTAGAACCAAGCATATATTTTTCTATAGTATGTCTGCAACTAGCAGTTGCTCCCCTATCATTAATGAGCACAGTTGGGGCCATTTTATGGTCCCCAAATGGAGGCACATGTCCGTCCCAAGCCACAGAATTTGTCTCAAGGGGGTGGTAGGGGGAGGGGACTGACCATCAGCAAATAGTTGTTCTGGGAAGTAGGTGGGGAGCAGGCAATGTGTTTGCTCTGAAATCCTAGAAGAAAAGTAAACTTGCTGTGAAGGACATAATTTCTTTTTGTTCTTGAACTTTACACAGCCGTGTTGGGCTCATTCATCAAGACAGCCCTTGGACGGAAACCTCCTGAATGTGAATGCCTCAAAAACTGACCAAAATCTCTGCTGGCGCTACCAATGGCTTAAGATAAACTCCAGTTGAAATTCTAGTGAAAGGAACTGAATCTAAGTTGCTGAGTCTATCCTATCAATCCCTTTGTTTAAAATCAGCGAGGGCTCCCAGGGAGCACAATACCTAATTCCCCTAGAAAAATGGATATGGACTACACACAGGAGTTTTAAGCATGAAGAATTTCTCCAAAGCCTGTTAATGACATTTGAAAGAGCTGAAAAGCACTAACTTGCTATTTTTCTCCCTCAAAAAAGGCAGAAACAGTCATCCAAGTAGGGCATCAGACTCCTATTTCATTTCAGAGTTTAAGTTGAAAACCAGTAAGAGAAGAATTTAAATTGATTGCTTCAAGCCACAGACATTTCATACTCAAGCAATTATGTTGGCTTTCATGAGAATTTATCTTAGCTGTGAAATCAATTGTCACAGACTTAGTTCATAGAAATATTACCAAATCATATTTGATTTCTGTCCTGGTGTGGTTGGTGAACCAAATAAATCAAATGGGAAGACAATTTCGGTTCTCCAATCTGTTTCTCTCCAGGCTCCCCTTTGAAAATATTTTTGCCCCTCCTCTTTGATGTACCTAGGATTTCCTAACATTGCTCTTTCACAACTAGAGAGACACCCTTAAAGGGAAAAGATACAGTAGTGAGAACTGAGAAACCACTGAAAAATATGCAAGATCAGAACCATATGACAACAAATATCTTTGCAGTGAGAGACTTGAACAAAGGAAGAAAGTGGACACAAAAAAAAGAGTTCTCTGATTCAAAGATCTGGCTTTAACAGCTTTCAAGATATAAAGTGCCCTTTTATTGACTTAATAAACATGTATGCCTATCCATCTCGGCAAGGAAAGCAAGGGGTTTATCTTTTCTGATTTATAGAGGGAAATAAACATTACTGTCATATTGTGAATTCACAATCAATAATTCTGCAAAAGTCCTCAAATCTGTCTGACCCACTTGAACTTAATAGTTCTAGCAGAAACAAGAAGGACCAAAAACTTATGAACAGAAAACTAAAATCCTGTCTTCTGGTTCTTCACCTCCCTAACTTTCAAAAGTTCAGTATATAACAGAAATCCTTAAATGTGTTAATACTTTGCTAGAGCTAAAGAAATGAAGATTTAGAAAGCTGAGTATAGATATCTACAAAATATATTTGAATAATATTATTAAGATTATGGAACAAAGTTGAGACAATTTACAATAAAACATCTATATTTTCCCCTTAAACTGTCATGAATTCTGTTACATTAAATTAAAACAAAGCCTGTTTATACAGTTTGTATATAATTTAAAATTCTCAGGTTCTTACTTTTAAATAGGAGATTTCTTTTTTTGTACTAAAACTATTTCCTCTAAGAGTTTTCATTTTTATCTCCATTTTCATCCTCCTCGGATCTGAGGCTGTAGGCCTCTCTAGAGCTTACCTACAGAATGCTTTTTATTGACAATTAGCATTATTTATATTTTCTCTACATAACAGAGGGGGAATGTTTAGTATCCATCCATCTTTTCATTTACTCGTGTTCTGAGCTCTCACAATCACCAGATGCTGTGTTAGGCCCTGGGGATAAAAGCAACGAGTCAGACAAACACAGCCTAACTTATGGTTACCAGGAAACAGTCAAGGGGAGGGATAAATTGGGAGACTGAGGTTGACATGTACACACTACTATATGTAAAATAGATAACTAATAAGGACCTGCTGTATAGCACTGGGAGCTCTACTCAATACTCTGTAATGACCTATATGGGAAAAGAATCTAAAAAAAAGTAGATATACATATATGTATAACTGATTCACTTTGCTGCACATCTGAAACTAACATAACATTGTAAACCAGACATATTTCAATTAAAAAAAAGTCTCTGCCTTATGGAATGTAATATAGCAGTGGAGATAAATACTCATGATATGATTGTATTTTTAATTAATTAATTTACCATTGTATTAAAACTAGAAAGAAGTATAAGGTATTAAAATGTTGACTTAACACATTCTGTTACTTAATCATGTTGTTTAAGTGTTTCTTATAGCAATATCACTGACATCTGATTAATACCCGTTTACTTATGCGTTTCTCGGGACAATGCATCAGACTCCAATTGATCTCATATCTAGCAGAATATTTTTCATACTAAGAATAGAAAGAAAAGTGAAAGTTGCTCAGTCCTGTCCAACTCTTTGCCACCCCATGGACTGTATAGTCCATGGAATTCTCCAGGCCAGAATACTGGAGTGGGTAGCCTTTCCCTTCTCCAGGGGATCCTCCCAACCCAGGGATCGAACCCAGGTTTCCCTCAATGAGGCGTATTCTTTACCAGCTGAGCCACAAGGGAAGCCCAGGAATACTGGAGTGGGTACTATCCCTTCTCCAGTGGATCTTCCTGACCCAGGAATTGAACCAGGGTCTCCTGCACTGGGCTTCCCTGGTGGCTCAGCTGGTAAAGAATCTGCCTGCAATGCGGGAGACCTGGGTTCGATCCCTGGGTTGGGAAGATCCCCTGGAGAAGAAAAGGCTACCCACTCCCATATTCTGGCCTGGAGAATTCCATGGACTGTATAGTTCATGGGGTCACAAAGAGTCGGACATGACTGAGTGACTTTCAATTGGATTCTTTACCAACTGAGCTATCAGGGAAGTAGGGAAAACCACACTTTCTTTTCATGCTGTACAGAAGTTGCAGAAAGGATACAGTGAATTGGATATGTCAATTGAGACAGATAAAGAGTTTTTACTTTCAAACTGCTTTCCTCCACCAGGTGCTCAGAGGGTGTTATAAACACCCACTGCACGGAAAGACAACCCACCTATACTCTGTGAGAAAGTGAAGGATGACACACACTTCATTACTCAGCTTGGACTGAAAGACTGGTTACTAGCTGAGTCTTCATATGATGAAGAAAAATCTTGAACCAGAATATTCAGAAGATAATATGCATTATTAGTATTTTATGAAGCAAGAAGAAACGTCTTAAATATTCTTTTGAAAACAGCAGACGGTAAAATGAAATAAAATAACTTTTCCAGCTGTCATGTTTATGTTCCAAACACAAGCTTAATTGCATTGCATCCTATAACACAATATTTCATTTCCTAGTAACATGCACTATATGTTTTTACTCTATTGAATTTCTAATAAATATGATTCCTATGTATGGAAGAGTAATTAATTCTCTTTTAATACAGGTTTGACATTCCACCATATCCAAGTGAGACATAAGCTTTCAGACAAGGCACTGCGTATCACCTCTTGCCTAGCATATTTGTTTAATTAAGCACTTTTCCAAACAACTTAAACTCAAAGCACGTTTGAATATAGAAACAGCCATAAAGGTATATAAATGGAAAACTTGACTCCAATTCCTTTCCAGCTAACAATTGGAAAAATATACCACTCAACAATGAGAAGAAAGAGCCATTCTTTTCTGAACGCCTAAAAAGCCCACACTTGCTATAGTGCAGCATTATTTGACATTTATTGAGTGTCGGCAATGTGCTAGGGACTGAGTGGTGTAGTGAAACATCCTAAAATCACTCTCTGTAGGAAAAAGCAGGGAGGGGTGAATTGGAACACTTGGTAATGTTGATAAACCATATCCTGAATTGAAGCTACAAAACAGCATCAAAGAAAGAATGCCTTAATTTAAAAGAAAACAGAGCTGGACAACCCCAAGCGGTGCTCTGAAAATACCACATGGCTGCTCGATGAACCCCCTGGACAGACACAGATCTCTGCTGGCTACCAGAGCTGACATACCTGGGACCAAATGGGCCTTAACATGACTTTAAAAACCAGTGCCTGCCTGGGAGTATAAAGACCAGCACAGTGCTTCTACCTAAGAAAGAGTGGCATTTCTAACAAAATTAAATGAAACAAAAATCTGGGGGCACATTCCAATCTTCACTTTCGATCTTGCCACAAAGAAGTTCAGGAATCTTTTAACTTAGACTTTGTAAATGATACAGTGATACAATGAATGTGAGATCTAAATATTTTTGACTTCTCAGTCTCTCCAGGTATCTGAGATGCCCTCTTTCAAAGGCTCAGAGGATGGCTAGGGGTGCATATTCTTACCTGGAGTTTTTGTAGGCTAAATCAGTCTAGGTGTGAAACTCACTGTCTTCCACCACAGAAGTTACTGCAACCAGTAACAATTCCTTCCATTTACAAAAATATTAGCACTAAACACTAATTAGAATGGCTCAAAAATCTGGTCACCAGAGTCATAAAGATCATATTAATTCACCAGGACATTGAAGGCTTTTAAAATAAGGATGTTAAATGTATCAATTCCGACACACCTGATGATTGGGAACTATAGAGTAACTGTTTTAAATTTTATGGTGGAAAGTTGAAATAGCAACTTAATGAGCTCTTAGGAATAATACAAGTAGTATTATTATCACAAGCTGTGATACAAGTAGTAACGGCTAATATAGTTTTTCAGGAACTGTAGCAAGGGTACTGGTCAGTTCATGTAGCCTTTGCAAATAAGACTCAAAAGTGTTCCATGGAAATTTGTAAGACCTAACAGCAAACTGAAATACCTGCACAAGAAGGTAAAAATCTTTTCATTGTTGCTCTTTTAGGAACAATTCCAGTTAAAATATCAGGCGGAATTTCTGTTGCATAGTTAATATCAGAACTACAGATTAGAAAGAGCCATGGATCAAGGAGACATTAGACCTGGGTTCCAGTTCTGGCCCTGTCATTAACTGCTTTTTTTTTTGACATTAGAAAAGTGTTAAACTGTTAGAGGTGTCAACTCCTTAACCTGTAAAGTGAAAAGGGAAAACAAGATTATCTTTAAGGTCTCAGAAAACCCTAAAAAGCCATATTTTATACCCACGTTAGCACCAATCCTGATGTTCGCACAGAAACTAAGTCCTAGGTCAATGTGTCTTACATGGGTCAGCTGAATGGCTAAATGAACTGAGCTAAAACACTGCCGCAGAAAACAGCAATGGGGAAGACAAAACAACAGGAGCGCTTATAAAATCTCTTCTAAATTAATCAAGGATAAATTCATCTAAAGGCAAGGAAACAGAACACATCTTTTAATATCTTGTCTCAGAAGAAAGAAAAGAAAAACAGAAACATAATCTTGAAATCAATGAAAAGAATATCATTCATGTGCTGTTAAAAAAATAAAGCTAAGTATATGAGCTCTTGACAGATGTATGATTTTCTCTTTACAGGAAATAGTAAATACATAAACTTACATGGGAAAGGACAGTTCATTAAACCCTATGGAAGACAATGGAATGCTTTTACTTTTTTTTTTTTTTAAACTAGGGCCATCTTGCCTTTGAAACTAAATTCTCATCTAGAAAATGCTGGCAATAGATTAAGCAACATTTTCCACCCATTTGTTTTGACTAATACTATTCCCTTTTTGGGATATTCTTTTCTATTTCCTCTCCAACAATTTGTGCCAAAACTAATGAGAGACAACTTCTATGATGTTAACTATTGCTTCTGGATAAATCCCATGCTCCCCCAGCACTTAAGTATCGGAATTGAATACACTATCATACAGTCTGTTTAAATGTTACCTTATACACTATAACCCATTTTTTCAGGTATAATCTTCCCTCAACTAGATTACCTTTTATTCCTTTTTAAACCCTTTATTGATTTATTAAATTTCATACCTTAAAATCAAGGAAAACAAATGTTGTACACAGTCACTGATTACAAATATCATGTAAAACAAGATCACGTATTTCATTTCAGTTCAGTTCAGTCACTCAGTCGTGTCCAACTCTTTGCAACCCTATGGACGGCAGCACGCCAGGAATCCCTGTCCATCACCAACTCCCAGAGCTTGCTCAAACTCATGTCCATTGAGTCGGTGAAGCCATCCAACCATCTCATCCTCTGTCGTCCCCTTCTCCTCCTGCCTTAAATCTTTCCTAGCATCAGGGTCTTTTCCAATAAGTCAGTTCTTTGCATCAGGTGGCCAAAATATGGTGAAAGTATGCTGAAACTTCAGCATCAGTCTTTCTAATGAATATTCAGGACTGATTTCCTTTACGATTGACTGGTTGGATCTCCTTGCAGTCCAAGGGACTCTCAAGAGTCTTCTCCAACACCACAGTTCAAAAGCTTCAATTCTTTGGTATCCAGCTTTCTTTATAGTCCAACTCTCACATCCATACATGACTACTGGAAAAACGATAGCTTTGACTAGATGGACCTTTGTTGGCAAAGTAACATCTCTGCTTTTTAGTATGCTATCTAGGTTGGTCATAGCTTTTCTTCCAAGGAGCAAGCATCTTTTAATTTCATGGCTGCAGTCACCATCTGCAGTGATTTTGGAGCCCAAGAAAATAAAGTCTCTCACTGTTTCCATTGTTTCCCCATCTATTTGCCATGAAGTGATGGGACCAGATGCTATCAGTTTTCTGAATGTTGACATTTAAGCCAACTGTTTCACCCTCCTCTTTCACTTTCATCAAGAGGCTCTTCAGTTTCTCTTCATTTTTCTGCCATAAGGGTGGTATCATCTGTATATCTGAGGTTATTGATATTTTCAGCTTGTGCTTCATTGAGCCCAGCATTTCACATGATGTACTCTGCTTATAAGATAAATAAGCAGGGTGACAATATATAGCCTTGATGTACTCCTTTCCCAATTTGGAACCAGTCTGTTGTTCCATGTCTGGTTCTAACTGTTGCTTATTGACCTGTATACAGATTTCTTAGGAGGCAAGTAAGATGATCTGGTACTCCCACCTCTTAAAGAATTTTCTGCATTTTGTTGTGATCCACACAGTCAAAGGCTTTGGCAGTCAATGAAGCAGATGTTTTTCTGGAACTCTCTTGCTTTTTCAATGATCTAATGGGTGTTGGCAATTTGATCTCTGGTTCCTCTGGCTTTTCTAAATCCAGCTTGAACATCTGGAAGTTCTTGGTTCATGTACTGTTGAAGCCTGGCTTGGAGAATTTTGAGCATTATTTTGCTAGCATGTGAGACAAGTGCAATTGTGCAGTAGTTTAAACATTCTTTGGCATTGCCTTTCTTTGGAATTGGAATGAAAACTGACCTTTTCCAGTCCTGTGGCCACTGCTGAGTTTTCCAAATTTGCTGGCATATTGAGTGCAGCACTTTAATAGCATTATCTTTCAGGATTTGAAATAGCTCATTGGAATTCTATCACTTCCACTAGCTTTGTTCATAGTGATGCTTCGTGAGACCCATTTGACTTCACACTCCAGGATGTCTGGCTTTAGGTGACTGATCACACTATCATAGTTATCTGGGTCATTAAGATCTTTTTTGTTTACATAGGGAGACTCCCATATAAAGAGAGCACTTCAAGACCACAGTAGATAACTGTTTCTCTTAAATTCATAGGGTCATAGAAATACAAGTAAAATGAAGAAGGAGATGAGCTACTTTCAAGTAAGAGAAATCACCTGAAATAACAAACAAGAAAACAGACCTCTCTGTTCTATCAGACCCTGAGTTCAAAAAGAAGGTAATAAGACTGCTGAAGGATTTAAGAAACAATGCCAAAAGAAATGCAGATTACTGTAACAAGGAACCAGAAACTGTAAAGAAGTGCCAATCAAGATTAGACAACTCAAATGCAGATATGAAAACCAAGATAAAGGTAACAAATAGCAAAGTAAATAATGCAGAAAAACAAATACATGAACTGGAAGGTAAATTAATGGAAATCAGAACAGCAGACGGAAAGACAAATGAGAAGGGAAAGCAACACACAAGATCTATGGCATAATACAGAGCATGCCAATCTATGCATAGCAGGAATCCCAGAAAGGAAAGAAAGAAAAGAGGATAAAAACGTATCTGAAGAAATTATGGCTATAAACTTCCCAAATTTAAAGAAGGAAACAGATGTCCAAGTATAGGATGCACAGAGGGTCCCAAAGAGGATGAACGCAAACAAACCTACACCAATACATATTACAATAGAAATGATAAAAATTAAAGAGAGGATTCTTAAGGCAACAAAAGAAAAACAAAGGATTAATTACAAGGGGATGCCATAGGTCTATCAGTTGATTTCTCTATACAAATGCTGCAAGCAAGATGGGAATGGCAAACCATATTTAACGTCTTGAAAAAGAAGAAAAATTTGCAACATAGGATACTCTGTCCAGCAAGGGTATCATTTAGAATGGAAGGAGAGATAATGAATTTCTCAGACAAGCAGAAACTAAAAGAATACAGAGATACTAAATCTATCCAAAAAAGAAATACTGAAAGTTCTTCTCTAAATAAAAAAAAAAAATCAAGAATTTATAGGAAAGAGAAACTTACAACAAGAAGGTAAATAACTTTAATAAACCAGTACATAAATTTTTAAAAATCTGTGAAAGCAATGATAACTATAATGAACAGCAAAAGAATAAACATAAAGATATAAAAGAGAACATCAAAATCATAAGAGGTAGGGGAGTAGAGTTAGAAAATATAGGTTTTTTGTAGAATGTCTTTCAACTTTTATATGACTACTAGTATAAAGAAAGTAGAACTAGTAATGGGTTAACATACTCGAAACCCAAGATAACCACAAATCAAAAACGTACAATAGAGTCACAAAAACTAAAGAGAAGAGAACTCAAGCTTAGTACAAAAGAAAATCATCAAATGGTAAATGGAAAAACAAAAAGAAAAAGAAAGGAACAAAGAAGAAACACAAAATCAACTGAAAACAAAGCATAAAACTGCAATAAACAAATATCTATCAATAATAAACAAATGCCAGTGGAATAAATAAATGGATCAGCAGATCAAAAGATGTAAAGTAACAGATTGGACAATAAAATAAGAGCCTACGATATGCTGCTTACAAGAGACCCAATTTAGGGTGAAGGATACACATAGATTGAAAGTGAAAGGCTATGGAAAAAGATATTTCATGCAAGTGGAAATGACAAGAAAGCAGGGGTAACAACACTCACATCAGACAAAAGTGACTTTGAAACAAAGTTCATAAAGAAAGATAAACAAGGCACTATATAGTGATAAAAGGATCAATACAAGAAGAGGATATTACACTCCTTAACATATATGCATCCAATATAGGCATACCTAAATACAAAACACAAATACTAACAGAAATAAAGGGAGAAATTGATGGGAATACAATAATAGTAGGAAACTTAAACCCCACTGATATCAATGGGCAGATCTTCCGTACATAAAATCAATAAGGCAACAGAAATCCTAAATGACACAAGAGTTAGATATAATTGATATCTACAAGACATTATATCCAAAAGCACCAAAATATACATTGTCTTCAAGTGCTTAAGGAACATTCTGTAGAACAGACCACATTTTAGGACACAAAACAAGCCTCAATTAATTTAAGAGGATAGAAATTATTTCAAGCATCTTTTCTGACCACAATGGCATAAAAATAGAAATCAACCACAAAAAGAGATGACTACATGGAGACAAATGACAATGAAAACAGAACTTTAAAAAATCTAAAGGATGCAGCAAAAGCAGTAATAAGAGGAAACTTTATATAGTGATACATGCCTTCCTCAAAAAATAAGAAAATGTCAGATAACCAACCTAAGAGACTAACCTATCACCTAAGAGAATGAGCAAAATAACAAACAAAACATAAAGTCATCAGAAGGAAAAAAACAATAAAGATCAGAGGAAATAATGAAAAGAGATTAAAAATAGAAAAAAAAAAACAATAAAACCAAGAGATGGTTTTTTGAAAGGATAAACAAAATGAATAAATCTCTGGTCAGGCTCACTAAGAAAAAAAAAAAAGAAGAATCCAATTAAACAAAATAAGAAAGGAAAGAGAAAAAAATGACAACCACTCCTACAGACAAACAAAAATCACAGAGGAATACTATGAACAGTTACATGGAAACAAATCAGACAACCTAGAAGAAATGGAAAAGTTTCTAGAAACATAATGCCCACCAAAACAGAATCAAGAAGAAATAGATAATTTGAATGGACAAAACACTAGAAGGAAACAGTGAAAGGCATTCAGTCGTGTCCAACTCTTTGTGACCCCCACAGACTGTGGCCAGCCAGGCTCCACTGTCCATGGAATTCTCCAGGCAAGAATACTGGAGTGGGTTGCCATGTCCTTCTCCAGGGGATCTTCCCAACCCAGGGATGGAACCCAGGTCTCCCATATTACAGGGTACATTCTTTACTTTCTGAGCTACCAGGGAAGCCCATGAATACTGGAGTGGGTAACCTATCCCTTCTCCAGAGGATCTTCCTGACCCACAGATTGAACTGGATCTCCTACACTGCAGGTGGATTTTTACCATCTGAGCTACCAGGGAAGCCCAGAAGGAAACAGAATTTGTAAAAAAAAAAAAAAAAAAAAAAAAAGCTGAAAACAATAGTCCAGAAAGGCTTCACTGGGGAATTCAACCAAACATACCGAGAAGAACTTATATCAATCCTTCTCAAACTCTTCCAAAAGATTGAAGAGGAGGAAACACTCCAAAAGTCCTTCTATGAAGCCACCACCACCCTGATACCAGAACCAGACAAAGACACTACCAAAAAAGAATTATAGATCAATATCTTTGATGAATATAGATACAAAAATCCTCAACAAAATCTTAGCAAACCAAATCCAGTAAAGTATCATACATAAAAAGTTATCATACATCATGATCAAATTGGATTCATCCCAGTATCACAAGGACGAGTCACCATATCCAAATCAATCAATACAATACACAACATCAAGAAGACAAACACCACACCATCATCTCAAGGATGTAGAAAAAGCATTTGATGAAATTCAACATCCATTCAAGATAAAACTCTAACAAAAGTGGGTACAGAAGGAACATATTTCAACATAACAAAAGCCATTTATGACAAACCCACAGCCAACATAATGAAAATCTTCCCTTTCAACTAAAATTTGGTTTAAGACAAGAATGTTCACTCTCATCACTTCTATTCAACATAGTACTGAAAGTCCTAGCCATAGCAATTAAACAGGGAAAGAAATAAAAGGTATCCAAATCAGAAGGGAACGCATAAAATTGTCACTATATGCAGATGATATGATACTATATACAGAAAACCATAAGGACTCCACACAAAACTATTAGAATTGATAAATAAACTCAGCAAAGTATCAGAATACAAGATTAATATACAGAAATCTGTTGCATTTCTGTACGTTAACAATGAAATATCAGAAAGACAAAGTTAAAAAAAAACCCTTGTTTAAAAATCATATCAAAAAAACCTACAAATAAATCTAACCAATGAGGTGAAACTGTGGAAAATTCTGAAAGAGATGGGCATACCAGACTACCTGACCTGCCTCTTGAGAAACCTATATGCAGGTCAGGAAGCAACAGTTAGAACTGGACATAGAACAACAGACTGGTTCCAGATAGGAAAAGGAGTATGTCAAGGCTGTATATTGTTACCCTGCTTATTTAACTTATATGCAGAGTACATCATGAGAAACGCTGGACTGGAAGAAGCACAAGCTGGAATCAAGATTGCCAGGAGAAATATCAATAACCTCAGATATGCAGATGACACCACCCTTATGGCAGAAAGTGAAGAGGAACTAAAAAGCCTCTTAATGAAAGTGAAAGAGGAAAGTGAAGAAGTTGGCTTAAAGCTCAACATTCAGAAAAGGAAGATCATGATATCTGGTCCCATCACTTCATGGGAAATAGATGGGGAAACAGTGGAAACAGTGTCAGACTTTATCTTTTGGGGCTCCAAAATCACTGCAGATGGTGACTGCAGCCATGAAATTAAAAGATGCTTACTCCTTGGAAGGAAAGTTACAACCAACCTAGATAGCATATTCAAAAGCAGAGACATTGCCAACAAAGGTCCGTCTAGTCAAGGCTATGGTTTTTCAAGTAGTCATGTATGGATGTAAGAGTTGGACTGTGAAGAAAGCTGAGCGCTGAAGAATTGATGCTTTTGAATTGTGGTGTTGGAGAAGACTCTTGAGTGTCCCTTGGACTGCAAGGAGATCCAACCAGTCCATTCTAAAGGACATTGGTCCTGGGTATTCTTTGGAAGGAATGATGCTAAAGCTGAAACTCCAGTACT
This sequence comes from Bos indicus x Bos taurus, assembly GCF_003369695.1. Lineage (NCBI taxonomy): Eukaryota > Metazoa > Chordata > Mammalia > Artiodactyla > Bovidae > Bos > Bos indicus x Bos taurus. Next base: position 39,074,697 of record NC_040091.1, on the reverse strand, counting down.
TTGGCCACCTCATGCAAAGAGTTGACTCATTGGAAAAGACTCTGATGCTGGGAGGGATTGGGGGCAGGAGGAGAAGGGGACGACAGAGGATGAGATGGCTGGATGGCATCAATGCCTCGATGGGCGTGAGTTTGAGTGAACTCTGGGAGTTGGTAATGGACAGGGAGGCCTGGCGTGCTGCGATTCATGAGGTCACAAAGAGTCGGACACGACTGAGCGACTGAACTGAACTGAACTGAACTGAGAGTTATATGCTGAGACTACAAAACAATGATAAAGGAAATCAAATATAATTCAAGAAAATGGAAAGATATCCTATACTCTTGGATTAGAAAACTAATATTGTTTAAATGGCCATACTACAAAAAGCAAGCTACAGATTTATTGCAACCCCTATCAACTTCCCCATGATATTTTTCATACAACTAAAACAAACAATCCTAAAGTTTATATGGAACTACAAAAGATCCAGAAGTGCCAAAGCAATCCTGAGGAAAAAGAACAAAGCTCAAGGCATAACTCTTCCAGGCTGCAGACAATACACAAAGCTACAGTAATCAAAAGTGTGACATCGGCACAGGAACAGACATAGAGATCAACAGAAAGCCCAGAAATGAACCAACCACATATGGTAAATTAATCTTTGGCAAAGGAGGCAAGAATATACAGAATGAGAATGAAGAAAAGAATGAGAGAAAAGAATGGAGAAAAGACATTCTCTTTAGCAGGTGGTGTTGAGAAAGCTGGACAATGACTTGTACATCAATGAAGTTAGAATAGTCCCTTATACTGTACACAAAAATTAAGCTTAAAATGGCTTAAGGACTTAAATATCTGTTAGGACACCATAAAATTCCTAGAAGACAATATAGGCAAAACATTCTCTTACACAAATTATAATTCAGCTTCCTAGTGTATACTTGTTGAGTTTTTTTTATCAATCAAGACTTAAAAATATAGTAACTATATTTTTATAATTACTATAGACTGGATAGTATTATTAACAAACATGATTCATAGAACTCTCATGGAACCCTGTACTCCTAAATCAATACATTCTTCTCAAGCATATATGAAATATTTATGAAAATTTACCATGTGTGCTAGATCATGTGCTCTGACCACAATACAATTAAGTTAGAAATCAACAACAAAAAAACAATAAAATTCCATGCACTATAAAATATAAAACACAGTTCTAAACAACTCAAAGAAAAAATGATAATGAAGATTATGGAAACAGAAGATCAGAGGAAACAGAACTTAATGGTAACCAAGGTATTATGTTACAAAGTTTGTGGTAAGCAGCTAAAAATACACAGAAGGAAATCTATACAATTATATGCATACATAAGAAAAAATAAGATAAAAATTTTGAGCTACACATCTAAAAAAGAAGTTAGAAAAAATGGGCTACAAAGAAAACACAGTAAATACAAGTTAGGAAATGAAGAAGAGAGCAGAAATTCCTGAAATAGATAAAACATATACAACTGAGGATCAAAAGTTGGTTCTCTGGAAAAAGATACAACTCTGAAAAGAGTGACCAAGTGAAAACAGGTAAGGTTTAATATGAGAAATAAAAAAAGGATTAAATTTCAGACACAGCAGAGATTTGTAAAAATAGAATAGTAAGAAATCATTGATGCTAATATTAAAATATATTAAAAAAACAGAATGGGTAATTTCCTAGAAAAAAATATAATTTGTTTAAACTTATAGAAAAAACAGAAAACCTGAACAAATCTATACTTATTAAATATATGAAATCACTAGCCCAAAGTCTACTTATCAAAACTGTCCATAAGTTCTAGATGATTTTACAGGTGAGTTCTACCACTCAGTTAACATTCACACCCTACCTTATACAAAGTGTTCCAAAGAACAATAAGAACTTTTTTCTACTTCATAACTTTAGTTATGAAGCTAACAGAACCTTGATATGAAAACTAGGCAGGGACAACATAAAAAAGAACATTTATGAGCCAATTTCACTTATGAACATAGACGCAAAAAGCTAAATAAAATGGCAAACTTAAGTCAGGGACACATAATAGACAATGATACATCATAATTTAATTAGGTTTAATCCTAGGAGATCAAGGATGGTTTACAGTAAGAAGGCCTATTAATATATTTCACCACATGAATAGATTAAAAAAGAAGGTCATAGAGGGGAAAAAAAAAAAAACCACTCATCCATGACAAAAACACCCATTCATGATTAAAACAGAAACTTCAGCAACTAGGAACTCAGGGAATCTTCTTTACTTGATAACGGGTAACTATCAGAAAGCACTTAACCATAAAAATGTGAAATAATTTTCTTTCAAATCACGAACAAAACAAAGATGCCCAATTGTACTTAATATTGTACTACTAGAGGGCCTAGCCAATACCAAAATAATTGAAAATTATCAAGATTTCAGAGGAAAAGATAAATGGCAAAAATGCCTGTATATTCTTGCACAGATAGAGGTCAAGTGAAGTGGTTGAAGAGCTTAATACTTTCTGACAATTCTAGAATTCCAGGATACCTAGATTTTTAGAAGCCCGGAAATTTCTTATGTTCATGTCTTTTGCTCTCTTTGCTGGAAAGGATGTGGAGAAAAGGGAACCCTCTTGCACTACTGGTGGGAATGTAAATTGATATAGCCACTGTGGGGAACAGTATGGAGGTTCCTTCAACAACTAAATAGAGAACTACCATATGACCCAGCAATCCCACTCCTGGGTATATACCCTGAGAAAACTATAATTCAAAAGGTCATATGTACCCCTATGCTCCCTGCAGCACTATTTACAATAGCCAGGACATAGAAACAAGCTAAATGTCCAATGACAGATGAATGGATAAAGAAGATGTGGTGTATATATATATATACACAACGGAGTATTTCTTATCCACTAAAAGAAACAAAGAAGTGTCATTTGTAGAGATGTGGATGGACCTAGAGTCTGTCATACTAAGTGAAATAAGTCAGAAACACAAATACCATATTTTCATGAATACATGTGGAATCTAGAAAAATGGTACAGATAAACTTATTTCCAAGGCAGGGATAGAAACATGGATGTAGCGAATGGACATGTGGACACAGGGTGGGGGGTGGGGGAGGGGAGAGTGGGACAAATTGAGAGATTAGGATTGATGTATATACACTACCACGTGTAATTAGATAGCTAGGGGGAAGCTACTTTTATAAAGCACAGGGAGCTCAGCTTTGTGCTCTGTGATGGGTGGGATTGGGGTGGGGATGGGAGTGGAGAGAGTTCTAAGAGGGAGGGGATATATATATATACACATAGATGATTCACCTCACCATACAGCAAAAACTAACGTAACACTGTAAAGCAATTATATTCCAATAAAATAGAAGAAAATAAATCCATAATTGTATTTTGTCTAAAAAGATGCTCTATCATTATCTGATTTTTTTTTTTTATACTCAGCAGTTTTATAACCTTAACTTTCTAGGTTGATCAAAGATTCAAATTTAGCTTGACTTCCTGTGTGGCAATTATACTGCCCACTCTGCATCCAAGCAGGAAGGCTGAGCACACCCCTGAAGACTGCTTTAGGACTTTCTGACTCCCCACTGCTCCGAGGAAGGTATGTAAACAGTACTGAACTTTGCCCCTGTGGAGGACACAGTACTTGTCTCTCCAGGAAACCTTTTTATTCTTTATCATTTTCAGTGTCTTTTCACCAGCTGCTCTCAAATAATACTAATAACAAATTAGTATTTAAATTAAAATACTTTAATAAAATCTCATTCTCAGTATTTGGCAGGGGAGTTATATTAATTTTCTTTTCCCTTGATTCTTTAAACGTTCTGTTCTTGTGGTTTTTCTAAGTATTTTTGTACAATGAGTCACTCTGAGCAACTGACTGGGAATGTAGAAAAAAGGCTCCCTGCCCCCCTCTCCCACCATTTTGATTTACTGTGTGATTGACCCTGGGCCAGTCACTGAACCTAATCAAGGAACTCCATTCATTGCTAAACCAAGATAAAAAGCCTGGAGAGATGGGTTAAAATTAGATCCTGCCACCTAATGACTCAGTTTCTTAATAACTGACTCACAGAAATTAATTAGCTTTTTCCCGTAACAATTTCATTTGGAAAAGGTCTTTATTATTTTTGCCTAGTCGTAGTCTTTTTATGTTTCTCTATCCAATTCTCTCTTCCTTCTCCATTTGTTTACTTAGTTTCAGTGAATAACCATGGCACTCCACAATAATTAGCCCCAAATTCAGGGATAATTTTGTGATCCCAAAGTCTCTGAGATACATTCTTATTTATGAAATGGTAATCATAGTACTCTATCGTTTCCCTCACAATTGCTACAACAGACAATGAATGTGGACAGTGCTTTGAAAAACTGTAAAGAACAATATATTTGCATTCATCTTAAATGAATAATTTTATTTACTGATGCAAGAATTTAGTCAGAATACCTGATTGGGTCTTAAGTGATACTAATCCATTGGACACTACTAAAAATTATATCTGAGTAATTTATTTAAAAGTACAGAACAATAAATGCAGAACAAGGAAGACTTTAAAGTAACAAAACATAGTTTAAGAATGACACAGGTGCCTGCTTAAGAGCAGGAAATTAATACTTGAAGATCTTCCTTGTTCTAAGTTTAAATCTTTTGAATCCATAACCTATGGTAAAAGCTGAAAATACAAAACAAATGAAAGGAAAACTCAAGAGTTAACAAATTTTAAGGTAGGACCAAAAGAAATCTTGCAAATATGGTCTCTGGATCACATAGAAATTCAAAGAAAAAAAATGTGAAGACATAAGCTGCTTCATTTTCTTACCTTTGTTCTGTATTAAAGAGTGCAAAGATATGCTTGCTAGACATAAAGCTTTTTTCCACATCCCGAACTTTCAGGTTGTCCAAGGGAAGCATATACTTCTTTTCTTTTTCCTATAGAGAGAAAGAGAGAACTGGCTTTAATAAAAGATCTTGAAGCATGCCCACAGCCACATATCACCTGAGCTGGTCAGCATTTGATTACAATATTTTGATACCATCATACACTACTTTGACACCAGCTACCAAGGAACAAGGGCTTCCCAGGGGGCTAACTGGTAAAGAAACCTCCAAGCAGGAGATGCAGGTTTGATCCCTAGGTCAGGAAGATCCCTTGGAGGAGGACATGGCAGCTCACTCCAGTTTTCTTCCCTGGGGAATCCCATGGACAGAGGAGCCTGGTGGGCTACAGTCCATGGGGTTGTAAAGAGTTGGACACGACTTTGCAACTAAGCCATCAAACCATCACCAAGCCACACCAAGGAAGAAAAATCATTGGAGACAGGAGATGCCAATGGTTCTCAATATATGGGTCAGAAGAATGACGGGAGGGAACGTGCAGAGGAAGAAAGGGCTCAGGGATGGAAAAAACATATGGTCTTCTATCCTTTCTTTCTCATGTGGGTCCCCTTAGATGTTTTAAAATGTTAGTTTGATATTAAAAATTTAGCCATCTGTTAATATTTAGCAAAAATGTTCTGGTCCTAATTCAATGAGAAATGCCAGATGGATTTCATTTCATATTTTATTTGCAGCCTAAGCAGTTTTGATAGCCAGAACCGGCAGGAGACTGGAAGCACAAGGACCCTAATATGAAATATTCCCTATAAACTATGATAAAGCACAGAAAATACTTCTTTCATTCAAGTCTAGAATAAAATGTGGGTCCAGGAAAAAAAAATGATGCCATTAAATTGTCAAACTCTTTGGGGAGAATAAACACCCATTAGAAGTGAATTGATATTAACTAGAACAAATTCTCTTCTAAAATTAACAACTCTTTAGGAAGAAAATGGACATTTGAGAGGGGAGGTCTGCAAATGGAACCAAACCAATCTTGGTTAAACATATTGGATGCCAAAGAATTATTAGAACATTTACCTTTATGGAGTGGCCCAGGGACAATATTATCGCATGCATAAATATCTAACAATCAGTATAATAGGAGACAGCCAAATATTCAAGTTTAGGAAACCTAGTCAATATTTGGGGCATTTTAACACAGCCCTTGTTAAACAGTAGTCCTCTGTATATCTCGGGTGACAGTCCTGAGAAATACCAGGCCTAGATTTCAGAGGAGAAGAGCATAGAGATTTAGCCATGACTTAATACACAATATTAATGCTTATGAGAAATACATGCACCATACAGATATGTTTGACATAAACTTTATTGTTCTTTCAGCTCCTACAGTTCTTCCTTGAGAATTTGTCTATGCTCAGTAGTGTGGGGCAGAATTCTTCTATGTTCCCTAGCCAGCTTGCGGGGGCCATGCTGTCTGCAGACATCAGAAAATGTTATTGCAAGAACTATCACTGCCTTTGCTTCTTGAGAAACGCTGGGCTGGAAGAAGCACAAGCTGGAATCAAGATTGCCGGGAGCAATATTAATAACCTCAGATATGCAGATGACACCAGCCTTATGACAGAAAGTGAAGAGGAACTAAAAAAACCTCTTGATGAAAGTGAACGAGGAGAGTGAAAAAGCTGGCTTAAAGCTCAACATTCAGAACACGAAGATCATGGCATCTGGTCCCATCACTTCATCGGAAATAGATGGGCAAACAGTGGAAACAGTGTCAGACTTTATTTTTGGGGGCTCCAAAATCACTGCAGATGGTGACTGCAGCCATGAAATTAAAAGACGCTTACCCCTTGGAAGGAAAGTTATGACCAACCTAGATAGCATATTCAAAAGCAGAGACATTACTTTGCCAACAAAGGTCCTTCTAGTCAAGGCTATGGTTTTTCCAGTGGTCATGTATGGATGTGAGAGTTGGACTGTGAAGAAAGCTGAGCGCCAAAGAATTGATGCTTTTGAACTGTGGTGTTGGATAAGACTCTTGAGAGTCCCTTGGACTGCAAGGAGATCCAACCAGTCCATTCTAAAGGAGATCGGTCCTGGGTGTTCTTTGGAAGGAATGATGCTAAAGCTGAAACTCCAGTACTTTGGCCACCTCATGCAAAGAGTTGACTCATTGGAAAAGACTCTGATGCTGGGAGGGATTGGGGGCAGGAGGAGAAGGGGATGACAGAGGGTGAGATGGCTGGATGGCATCACCGATTCAATGGATATAAGTTTGAGTGAACTCCAGGAGTTGGTGATGGACAGGGAGTTGGTGATGGAGTTGGTGATGGACAGGGAGGGCTGGCGTGCTGTGATTCATGGGGTCGCAAAGAGTCGGACACGACCGAGCGACTGAACTAACTAACTCCTAAATTAGTCAGGGGGAAATTTGGGCAGAACACATTAGAATAGTGAGGCAGAAAGGAACAGGTGACACAGGAAGCTAAAGGAAGCTGGTTGAAGGACAAAATGGCTGTCCTAGAAGGCAAGGTCTTCAAAGAAGATAACAAAACAGACCAAAAACAAATTGAATGGCAGTGAGAGAAGTGCAAGAATAAATATAAAAAAGCAAAGCACTGTAAGAAGATTCCAATATTTCTTTTACAGAAATTAACAATAGCAAATACAAGGATATTCTAAATAACAAAATGCATAATTTATGCAAATGAAGCATCAGAGTTGGGCCTAACTTTAGACTATTTTAGGACACAATTCTAAGAGTCAAGGTTGTAGCCTGAAGGAAAAGCTACCCAACACATAATCAAATGAAAACGCTTGAGAACCAGGGAACATTTTTGTACTGGATGCTTTTCAATGCCCTAAATTTAAGCAGTTGGATTTTTTTAATGCACATCCTATTTAACCTTTTGAAATGATGGATTTGCCTTCTAATGGGAAATCTGCATTTCATTGTAAAGATGGAACACAATGTCCTTGGCCTGTTTTCTATAGAAGTAGGCTCTCTTTTGTACTACATTCTTTAGCATATAGTAGAGACCAAAACTCCAGCAAGTTTTCATCAGATATTAAACAATGGAGAAATACACATATGTGCAGACAGAGAAATATAAAAAAACGTAGTTTCATTTCCAAAGAACTAAATGTCATTTATCTAAGACTTTTGAGGACATATTGCTAAATTATTTCCTAATCAAGAGTTTTCCAGACTGACAAAAAAAGAAGAAAAAGAAGATTCAGACTAATTTGTTTAAAGTTGTTAGTCAGATGGAGAATTAAATGCGAGAACCATGAAGCTATATGTCATGGATATCTCTAAAATTTTCAGTCCTTCTGGGAAGGTATGATGTTGTACTAAAATAACATCTTAAATATGAAATAGTTGAAATAAACAAAAGAAACAGAGGAGAAAGGGTAAACAAGTATAATTTCTAAAATATAGTGAATCTTAACTACCTTAATTGAGACATTTGTTACATATTCTTTGTTAACTCTATAAACTTTCTAATAATTCACTGTTAAATATGGTAGCCTCCAGCTAAGGTGACTACCATGTTCTTGAAATGTAGCTAGTCAAATTGGGATGTGCTTAAGTGTTAAATACATACCAGATTTCAAAGATTTATTATGAGAAAAAGAATGAAAACTATATCATTAATACTTCTATATCAATTATATGTTAAAATGACAATACTTTGAATATATTGAGGTAAAGTATTATTAAACATAATTTCATCTGTACTGTTTTGAATGCAGCTGTTGGACAATTTTAAATGACATATGCGGCTCACGTTAACTTTCTACTGACAGTGATGAGCCCATGTACCTATCATCACATTCCTTCCTCTCACCCATCCAGTTTTCCTCTTCTGACCTCCCCATTTCTGCCATCAGGTATATTTATCCTTCTCCCAGTCACCCAGTCTGGAACCTCACTATCACTTCTGACGTATTGTCTTCCATCGCCTTCTTTATTACAAGACTATACTGCATGGTGTTTGAAGCATTTGTCATAGCTCCCATTGTTTGACATTCCCACTACATTAATTCAGGTCCCTGGCATCTCACAAGCCTGCAATTATAAATGGCCTCCTATCTAGTCTTTTAGTCTTGTACTTCCTCTAACATCACCAGAGAGGGCAATTTTCTTAAACTACTCTGTCAAATTCATTCAGTTCAGTACAGTCGCTCAGTCATGTCCGACTCTTTGCGACCCCATGAATCGCAGCATGCCAGCCCTCCCTGTCCATCACCAACTCCTGGAGTTCACTCAGACTCACGTCCATCAAGTCAGTGATGCCATCCAGCCATCTCACCCTCTGTCATCCCCTTCTCTTCCTGTCCCCAAACCCTCCCAGCATCAGAGTCTTTTCCAATGAATCAACTCTTTGCATGAGGTGGCCAAAGTACTGGAGTTTCAGCTTTAGCATCATTCCTTCCAAAGAACACCGAGGGCTGATCTTCAGAATGGACTGGTTGGATCTCTCTGCAGTCCAAGGGACTCTCAAGAGTCTTCTCCAACACCACAGTTCAAAAGCATCGATTCTTCGGTGCTCAGCCTTCTTCACAGTCCAACTCTCACATCCATACATGACCACAGGAAAAACCATAGCCTTGACTAGACGGACCTTTGTTGGCAAAGTGATGTCTCTGCTTTTGAATATGCTATCTAGGTTGGTCATAACTTTCCTTCCAAGGAGTAAGCGTCTTTTAATTTCATGGCTGCAATTACCATCTGCGGTGATTTTGGAGCCCCCAAAAATAAAGTCTGACACTGTTTCCACTGTTTCCCCATCTATTTCCCATGAAGTGATAGGACCAGATGCCATGACCTTCATTTTCTGAATGTTGAGCTTTAAGCCAACTATTTCACTCTCCTCTTTCACTCTTATCAAGAGGCTTTTTAGTTCCTCTTTACTTTCTGCCATAAGGCTGGTGTCATCTGCATATCTGAGGTTATTGATATTTCTCCCAGCAATCCTGATTCCAGCTTGTGCTTCTTCCAGCCCAGCGTTTCTCATGACGTACTCTGCATATAAGTTAAATAAGCAGGGTGACAATATACAGCCTTGATGTACTCCTTTTCCTATTGGAACCAGTCTGCTGTTCCATGTCCAGTTCTAACTGTTGCTTCCTGACCTGCCAACAGGTTTCTCAAATTCATTATAGACCTTCAAAACATTCACAGTTCTCCATTATTTATGGAAGAAGTTCCATGAAACTTCTTAATGTGAAATTGAAAAACACCTACAAATTGGTCTGATCCTGACTTGTCAATATCTCCTTTACTCTTTAGTAGGAAGTCTCCATTTCAACCAAATACACATTTGCCAACAGTCCTTTCCCAGCTTGATATACTCTTTCAACTCCCTATATACCAGTGTACTATCTAGAGTGCAGTTCAAGTTCTATCGTCTGTGCAAAGAGTTTTTCCAGAGTTTTAATTCTATGTCTGTATTAGTATCCCCTCTCTCCTTTCAATTCACACAACAGGTATGGTTTATTTTATTCACTTTAAATTATAGGTACGCCTTGGAGATATTACAGGTTTAGTTCCAGACCTCCACAACAGAGCCAATATCATAATAAAGCAAGTCAAATGATATTTTTTTGGTTTCCCAGTACATATAAAAGTTATGTTTATACTAAATGGTAGTCTATTAAGTGTGGAATAGCATTATGTTTAAAAAAAAAAAAAAACAATCTACTTACCTTAATTGAAAAGTACTTTATTGCTTAAAAATGCTAATCACCATCTGACAACGCAAGGTTGTCAGATAAAATGAGGTATGTGTGTATATCTTATATGAGACATCTTCATCTTGCAAATGCATTAATTTAAAAATTTCTGTCAAGATTGTTCATTTGGAACTCAGAATGTTCAGTTAATTTTATTGTTCAAGTAGGTTACACTTGCAAAGAAAAGCAAAAAAGTAGAGAATGTTTCTTTTTTTGGTAAATAAACAAGGAATAGAATTTGGTATTTTAAACATTTTATCTTTAATAGACATTTTGGAGGAAGCATTTGCAAAATTCTAGAGGAAGAGTTTTTAAATGTGGATCAAGAAAAAAATTTTCTGTGTAAGTTTCAAAAGCTTCAAAAGCTGATGCCACTCATTCAGCACCATTCTTTTCTTCATTTTAAAACATAATACCTTTTCTTTTCTCAATATAAGATGGTTATCAGTACTACTGGTTCAAGATTGAGAAAGATGTATGACAGAGCTGTCTCCTGTCACCCTGTTTGTTTAGACTATATGCTGAGAACATTATGAGAAATGCCAGACTAGAAGAGTTACAAGCTGGAATCAAGACAAGCAGGGAAACAACCTCAGATATGCAGATGATACCATTCTAATGGCAGAAAGCAAAGACGAACTAAAGAGCCTCTTATAAGGGTGAAGGAGGAGAGCAAAAGAGCCAGCTTAAAACTAAATATTAAAAAAACTAAGATTATAGCATCCAGCCCATTATTTCATGGCAAATAGAAGGGGAAAAGGTGGAAGCAGTGACAGATTTCTTCTTCTTGGGCTTGAAGATCACTGCAGATGATGACTATAGCCATGAAATCAGCAGATGATCGCTTCTTAGCAGGAAAGCTATGACAAACCTAAGACAGTGTGTTGAAAAGCAGAGACATTACTCTGCTGACAAAGGTCCATATAATCAAGGCTATGGTCTTCCAAGTGGTCACATACAGTTGTGAGAGCTGGACTGTAAAGAAGGCAGAGGCCGAAGAATTGATGCCTTCAAACTGTGGTGCTGGAGAAGACTCCTGAAAGCCCTTAGACAGCCGGGAAATCAAATCAGTCAATCTTAAGGGAAATCAACCCTGAATATTCACTGGAAGGACTGATGCTGAAGCTGAAGCTCCAGTATTTCAGTCATCTGATGCAAACAGTCAACTCATTGGAAAAGTCCCTGATGTTGGGAAAGATTGAGGGCAGGAGAAGAGGGCATCAGAGAATGAGATGGTTGGATGGCATCACTGATGCAATGGACATGAATTTGGGCCAACTTTGGGAGATGGACTGGGACAGGGAGGCCGGGCATGCTGCAGTCCATGGGGTTGCAAAGAGTCGGACGTGACTGGGCAACTGAACAACAACAACCAGTACTATTTGTATGGAAGGCATCAAAGATGACAGGGATTCTTTTTTCAAAGACAGAGGGAATATGAGAGAGTGTGTATGTGTGTATTTTCCTTGCAATAACTTGCCAAATGTTAGAAGAAAGAGGAGAAATATTGACAGAATAGGCCGAAGAAAGGAGGCTTTAATGTGTAAGAGTGCGGTCTGAGGTGGAAGTAATTAAACTATGAGTGACATAAGCAGAGGCTCAATATTGAGGGAGATGGGAATTAAGATATAGCCTCACAGTATATGTTCACTGACCTTGAAAGGAAACAAAAGGATCAATATGGGACAGATGTGGGGCCAGCAAGTGTCCACTGATAACCTCTAGCTTGCAGAGCACCATCAATATAACTTGGTTGCTGGAAGAAGCTATAGTGAGTATGAGGAAAGTGTTCAGTGTATGGAGGAATAACTCCTGAATGTGCAAAGGATTGGAAAGTCTTTATATACTTGGTGACTCATACATACAGAGTTTTAGAACTTGGGGAATATTCAAGTGGCCTTGGTTTGATAACTACACTGAATCATTTTACTTGTGCATCTTTCTCACTAATGGTGGTTTAGTTGCTAAGTTGTGTCCAACTCTTGCGACCCCATGGACTGTAGCCCACCAGACCCCTCTGTCCATGCGATCCTCCAGGCAAGAATACTGGAATGGGCTGTCATTTCCTTCTCCAGGGGATCAAACCCGGGTCTCCTGCATGATAAGGCACCAAAATCTTCAAGGATAAGACTGCGAATCCCTCCTCCTTTCTATATATTACAATGCCTAGCACAGTGATCACTGAAATTTATGTAGCGTAAATTATAAACATTTGTTGAATTAATTTGAGAATGTCTAATAATTAAAGTCAAATGCTGAGTAAAATATTTGGATAGTTATATATATTTTGATAATCAAATTAAAATTCTATGGAAAAAAACCTGTATAAGATGCTTAACTGTCATTGCTTTTGATCATTAAAACTTTATAACATTTAGACTGACTACCATGTTTATTTTTACCTCTGCCTGTGTTTGTATTGCTTCTACTTGCTAGGAATGTCTCTTTTCTGCAAGAAGGCAAATACTAATGATCTTGAAATTTATGTGAAGTGCTACCCCCTCCATGAAGCCTACTCTGATGATAGCAAGTCAGAGACCTCTATATAGTTTTCAAATTTTCTATAATTTTTGTCATAGGCTATATAGAATAACCCTGGAGAAGGGAATGGCAACCCACTCTAGTATTCTTGACTGGAGAATCCCATGGACAGAGGAGACTGGCGAGCTACAGTCCACGGTCACAAAGAGTCAAACAGGACTGAACGACTGAGCACACACACACATATAGAATAAAACTGCCTATTTATGTTCAGCTTGCCTCTTCAAGTAGATTGGAAGCTACTTGAGGGTAAGGACTGTGTTATAACTCATTTACATTTAACAGCTATTATACTGTTACATATATGGATATTGGTTAGCAAAATTTTGATTGTTGATGATACATTACAAATAAAATACCAACATGATGGAATTTTACTATTATGTTGTACCCGTACTATTTTTACCATTATGTCTACCTATGTGCGTGTGTGCGTGCACGCATTCAGTCATCTCCAGCTCTTTGCGACCCCAGGGACTAGAGCCCACCAAGCTCCTCTGGCCAAGGAATTTTCTAGGTAAGAATAGTAGAGCAGGTTGCCATATCCTTCCCCAGGGGATCTTCCCAACCCAGGGATCAAACCTGTGTCTTCTGTGTCTCCTGCATTGGTGGGCAGATTCTTTACCACTGAGCCACCTGGGAAGCCCCATGTCTACCTATACTCTTATGTTAAAAATGATCCAAAAAGATGCGATATGAAAACTTATTTCTAAGTTCTCAAAAACTGATTTTGAATTAATTTACAGCATTTTGCTTAATATCATACAGTTTATTAGGTAAAGTTTTACTAACCTAGAACAATATACTTGATTTGATTAATAAAAAATCTTGTGGCCTAAACATATAAATATACTGTGACAATCCAATACACTTCGAAACAATACAAAAACAAAATTCAGCAGCTATGCTGATCTTAGAGGTACAAACTGATACAAAGTTTTAAAAAAATGACAGAACATAAAGGAGACTAGATTATAAAAGACTAGAGAAAAATACATTTAAAAGATAGTAATGGCACCAAGTATATCTTTGAAATAGGTAATAATGGTTCTAAATCTATTTTTTAAATATGTGAATTTTGTTATAATTCTTCACTGGATTGCTCTAACATTTTAAAACATCATGGCATACGACACAGCAATCCCACTGCTGGGCATACACACCAAGGAAACCAGAATTGAAAGAGACACGTGTACCCCAATGTTCATCGCAGCACTGTTTATAATAGCCAGGATATGGAAGCAACCTAGATGTCCATCAGCAGATGAATGGATAAGAAAGCAGATGAATGGATAAGAATGGTACATATACACAATGGAGTATTACTCAGCCATTAAAAAGAATACATTTGAATCAGTTCTAATAAGGTGGATGAAACTGGAGCCTATTATACAGAGTGAAGTAAGCCAGAAAGAAAAACACCAATACAGTATACTAACGCATATATATGGAATTTAGAAAGATGGTAATGACAACCCTGTATGCGAGATAGCAAAAGAGACGCAGATGTATAGAACAGTCTTTTGGACTCTGTGGGAGAAGGAGGAGGGGGATGATTTGGGAGAATGGCATTAAAACATGTATAATATCATATACGAAACGAATCACCAGTCCAGGTTCGATGCAGGATACAGGAAGCTTGGGGCTGGTGCACTGGGATGACCCAGAGGGATGGTATGGGGAGGGAGGTAGGAGGGGGGTTCAGGATGGGGAACACGTGTACACCCGTGGTGGATGCATGTTGATGTATGGCAAAATCAATACAATATTGTAAAGTAAAAAAATAATAATAACAAAAAGATTAAAAAAACATAAATAAAAGAAAAATGTAAAAAAAAAATCATGGCAATTTCTCAGGCTAATAAATAATCTGATTAGAAAAAGATTCCACAATAGACTAGCGGAATATTTCATGCTGCGGAGGATAGCTGTGTCTCACTAGAGGAAAGATTCTTAGTTCTGACCGTTCCTCTTCTCATACTTTATATCATGTGCATTCTCTATAACACATTTTTCATATTGTATACTCCTAATTTATTAAATGCCTCTTGTCCTACTTGAAAATTGACATTTATTTGTTCTTTCTCAGTGTTGTACCATTCTGCTAGCAACATATGGAACATTCCTGTGACACAACTACACTGACAATGTGTGAAGGCCACAGAGGGGGTACTGTGGTGCCAGCTGAAGGAGGAGACAGAATGACGGGGCAACCAAGAACCTTGTCCGAAAACAGGGTGGTAGCCCACAGATCAGTACAAGTTGAAAAGATCCCTCATCCAGAGGTTCTAAATGTTTTTTTTCAGAATCCTGAAAACTCATGAGATACTGTGGAACATTCAATTATTATGATTTGCTTGCTTCTCCAGAGACAATAATGTTGATCAATATTCTTTCCCCAACAATGTTTTCTTTTATCCCTGGTACACTGTGGCCAGAATGTTTGCAAACAAGGAAACTGGAGACATTATCCTGGGTTTCTGGGTGGGGATCAGGGCCAAGAAAAATGTGATGTCCCCGTGAGTAACTGACACAAGAGTTATGAAAGCATACATATTCTTCATGCTTCCTACTCTCACCTCATCTCATTTTCCAAGATGACTTCAGAGTAAATTCAATCTCAACACACCCACTGCACCAACCACAGTACTCCCGCTTTTCAGGAAAGTCAATGCATTTTCACTTTCCACATGGGACACATCTAGTCATACCCTCTTGTCTTCATCTAAACGCTTTCCTCCACTAAAAATACTGCTGCCTATTTGCCACTCTTGGTTCTCTTCCCTCAAAATTCCTGCAAAAGATTATCTGGCTCAATGTACATTTTTTCTTTTTCTTCAAGTATATAGATCTCATTTCTCTATCTTTCTATCTTTTTCTTTCCCATCCTATTTGTAGACTTATTTTCAAGTCAATGATATTCTTTAAAAAATTCTGACATCAAAGCCCACTATATTAAGTAGATTAAAAAGTGTAGCTCTTTTCTCATAGGAGTGGGGCTATGAGAAAACCTGCCCATTAAGAATCATTGTCTCCTGACATTTCTGCTAAGAAATGTAGTCGCAGTGACCAAGGACAAAGGTCCGTATAGTCAAAGCTATGGTCTTTCCAGTAGTCCTGTACAGATGTGAGAGTTGGACCATAAAGAAGACTGAGCACCAAAGGACTGATGCTTTCAAATTGTGGAGAAGATACTTGAGAGTTCCTTGGACAGCAAGAAGATCAAGCCAGTCACTCCTAAGGGAAATCAACCCTGAATACTCTTTGGAAGGACTGATGCTGAAGCCCCAATACTCTGCCCACCTGATACGAACAGCCTACTCACTAGAAAAGACCCTGATGCTGGAAAAGATTAAAGGCAGAAGGAAAAGAGGGCAACAGAGGGTGAGATGGTTGGGTAGCATCACCAATTCAATGGACATGAACTTGGGGAAACTTTGGGAGATGGTACGGGACAAGGAGACCTGGTGTGCTGCAGTCCATGGGGGTCACAAAGTCAGAAACAACTTAGCAACTGAACAACAACAACAACACAGGCCTGGCTCTTTAGATCCTATTTTCAGAATCTGGTCCACCTGCCAGCCTTATTCTCCAGATGTCCCCACAGTGCCAGGGCTCTCCTCTCACTTCCAGCCAGAATTTGAGTCACCTCACTCCTTTAAGTCCCCTACACCAAGTAGTTCCATCCAGATCCCTGTGACTTCTAACTGGGCAAACTTATCTCTCAGAATCATGGATATAATCTAGCAAGTCCTTCTAGTTCAAACCACTCATGCCATGCCTGGCTTGCCTGATTGGGCACTTTGATGTGTCCACCAAAAACTCATGCAAGTATGCAGTGCTCCTGAAAGAGCAAAAGCCCCTGGTATGGCCAGGCACAGCATTCAGGCCTCCTCTACCATTGCTGGGATTCCTTACACCCAGATCTGACCCCTCGACAGAACTCGTGTGCTTGGTTTGTACGAAATGACTTTGTACTTTTGTCTCATTGTCTAAGTGTCCAAATGTTCCACCTAAGTGTGTTCATGCTCTGCCTTTCCAACTGCAAGGTAAACTAAGGGAAAGAGCAAATCTATTACTATTATTACCTTTATTATTACTTTTGTTAATCATTTTATGCAGCTTGCTCCTCTTCTACTCTGCAACTATGTCCTGACTTCCTATCAAAGCATCAAGCCCTTGAAGGAAGCAACTGTTTCCTTTTTATTTTTGGTTGCATGATTGACATTCTACAAAGTGCTGAACGCACATATGCCTGAGTCCCCTCTTAGGCTGGCATGGTGTTCTGCTTATATTAAAGACTCAAGAGACAATGACTGACTTATAAAATAATCAACATATCAAAGAAAAAGGCTATAAAATATTGAGAATACCATACTACTAGTTCCACATGCTGTTGAAAACTAAAATCTGATGTTTATTGCTATTAAAAAGTTATAACTACAGAGATGTACAAAGTATGAAACTCATAAACTACCCATATTTTTAGTTGGGCTTTAATATCCTTCTTTAATCTAAATTAAATTTTGAGTAGTAAACAGACTTTGTGAGCCAGCATGCTGCTAGTAAATATTACTTCTTTAGATTTTTCTCTTGGGCACTGAAAAAACTGTCCATGTATACCTTTGATGAGCTTCCTTGGAGGCCCCCAACACTCCACAGTTTATATGTATCAGCTTCATGGCTGCCCCTCTGCATGTACTCAGATCCTTAAATGGGACTACACACTGGAATATCTCTATTGGGTAATGGGAAATATAGTATATTTGCCATTACCCAATTGGACTCTGCTCTTTTCCTAGTTCCTTCTCTTTCTTTAGAGTCCAATTAAGTCTTCACCTCCTCCAGGAAGCCTGTCTGGCCATAAAAGCCCACTGGAGGGCTCCCTCCTCCATTCTCATGGCATTCTTGGGCAATACCACTTTTTTATTTGTTTTTTGCACTTGGTGTGTGTGTGTGTGTGTATATATATATATATATATATATATATAGCTCTATAATTTCAAGTACATCTAGTACCCTTAAAATGTTGACTCCTTTTACCCCTGACTAAAAAAGTACTTTCACAATTTGAAAGTGAGAACATTAATGATTTTATTATTAAATGTTTATATTTAATTAATCCTTATATTTAAAGCAATATTCATGAGTATTTGTACATACCAGATTGACAATGTAAAAGACAGATTATAATGAATGCACTAAAGAATAAATTTCATGGACTTATGGTTAAGCATAGCAGATTGATTGCATGCATATACAGCCTCTCCCTTCTCTGAACCTTCTATGATACCAGTAAAAGAATAAAAAAATAATAATCCACAAGGACCAAAAAAATAGAAGGGGAAAAAACAGTGGACAAGAGATTTCCCAAAGGCTTTGTAAGAGAGAAAGCAGACAGAGGAGTATTCATTAACTTTCAGGCTTCCCTGGTAGCTCAGCTAATGAAGAATCTGCCTGCAGTGCGGGATACCCAGGTTTGATCCCTGGTTTGGGAAGATCCCCTGGAGAAGGGAACTGCTACCCACTCCAGTATTCTGGCCTGGAGAATTTCAGGGACTGTATAGCCCATGGGGTCACAAAGAGTTGGACAGGACTGAGTGACTTTCACTTTCACAGAAAGGAGTTATCTCCTCCTAACACCTAGACAGGGAGAGAAGGAGAAGCCAACCCATTTGGGTCCTGTCTTGCCCTTGGAGGCACTGGTACCCAACATGAGGGGATACAGTTATGGAGCTGACGAGGACAGGATCAGATAAAGCCCTATCCAGAACAACTGATGACATGGGGCCCCTCCCTCCCAGTATGGCAGCCCATTCCTAAACCCCAGCAGGAGACCAGAGGCTTTTCCCTACAGAAAAAAATAATACAAAAGAAGTTCTGGATCCAGGGGACAGCAAATATGGGATAAAAACAAGAGAACTTAGTGAAAATCTTTATACTGAAATATTATCCCTCAGTCCCCTTTCCTGCCTTCTCCCAGAATGCCAGCAACCAGATGGATGCCTATGCCTCTGTCAGGCAGGATATTGACTGTTCTTCTCTGGGAAGCTAAATAAGATTCAGAGAAAATGCTTTGTATTCTAACATTTCAAGGAAAAAGCCAGCTTGCTACTTGATCATCTTATAGGGAGATCCATATTCCGCAAGCCTCACTCACACATAGAATTTCCAAGTAACTGAATGGTACAAAAGCATCAGGGATATATATATCACAGCTATTAACTGAAGTGGATTCTGAGGATGGATTGTCTCGATACCCACTCCAATTCCCTCGTAACATTTGAGTTCAATTCAAAATTCTCCTTCCCTTCCCAACCTTGCTATTACAGCGGGGGCTCCAGATAAGACAGTGTCAACCCATCTGATGCGCTCATGCCAGACTTTGATTCAGAAGTGAGTCACATAGGAAAGAGGCAGAGACTGTGGCACGGGTTTTGTTGGCCTGGATCATGGCAGAAGTGGCATGGCTCTGGATCCAGAGGCTGTATAATACAGGGTAGCTTCCTGACTGTGAGGCCTCCACACTGGTCGGGGCAACAGGTCCCTGGCAACCTCAGTTCTGAAATTTAATTTGGAGAACCATTCCTGGAAACTCAGACTATTTCTGGAATATTTCCCCACCAAAGGTTCTTTGAGCAGTATATCCCATTTAATTAATGTTTTTCTGCTTAAAGTAGCTAGAGTAGATTCTGTTGTTGATAATTAAGAACTCTGAAAATACAGTAGCAATATCTAGTCATCATGTCTTATTATGTCTTAGCAAAAATGAATACCCAGTAAAGCAGAACAATAGCATTTCTCATTTTAATAGTCATTAAAAAAAGAAAAACTACACAAACTGATTATTAGCATGAATATATATGAGTGTGAGCATGAGTGTGAGTGTGAGTATATGTGTGTGTGAGAAAGGGGAGGGCTATGAAGATATGAATTTCTAGGACTTTTCACTCAAGGAAAGAGTCTTTAACCATATATATATCTCATATATATATGATATATATATCTCATATATATATGATATATATATCTCATATATATATGATATATTTATCTCATATATATATGATATATATATTTCTTATATATATAAGAAATAACGTGTATGAGACATTTTAAATTGAAAATTCAAAGGGTAGGTGAGAGCATTTGAGCACCTCCGTAAGAAATAAAATAAGGCAACCAATGTGAGTAAAACAGAAAGAAAAATTCCTGGCTGTGTGAATGCTCATAAACTACTACAACTACCTCTATAATTAACTGCAGTGAACTACATGGGTTCAATTTTCTCTACTAGTAAGCTAAGTACAGGGACTTTGTATTTTATATCTTTTAAGTTACTAGGAAGGAAAAAATGTACTAGCAAGGCAAAACATATTGCAAGCACTTTAAAATTAGCATATTTCAAATGCTTAATGGTCTCATTTCCTCACTTCTTTCTTTGTGCCAAGGTAACACAATTTATTTTTTTTTTTTAAAGAGAAAGTTGCAAGTTTGGAGTAGTGACTAGTTTACATTAAAAAGGTACGTGATATGATATGAATTCCTGGTAGTAATATCCCTCAATTTTGACTTCTGTGGCTGCACATTAAGTTACAAAGTGAATTTAAGAAACCCCACAAACTATGAAATTATGCTTACTTTGTAATGCTTTCAAGTGCATATTAATCACATAGAACTCTACATGCATAACCCTTGGAGTATAACTGTATTAAATAAAAGTGTTATTTTGGCTAAGTATACCATACATGTGTAAAAGTTCAACTCAATAAAAGTACCTTGTTTACAAATGCCGCATAATTTTTACTTATCTGAGAAAAATGGAGGTCAAGAAGGCATATACAAATAAAATCCTCTGACAATTCCCAGAACTCAATGGTTTAAACTTTACTCCCAGCATTTGTCACTAAGCAACAAACAAAAATCAAAGCTTAATTTTGCCCTCTCTCCCCTATCATCTAAGCAAAGAAACATTCAAATACAGGCAACACCAAGAAAAAAGCAAGAAGACTAAGCAGTCAACCGATTAGTGAGCTTTTCTGAAGTCCTTTGCATTAAATCCCTCCACTGCTTTCCACTGATATTAACAGGATTCAGTGAGGTTCCTTCTGAGGGAAATGAAGGAGAGCAGACTGGAGTACCCTGTCCTCTGTACTTTAGTGAGAGTCCTTCTCCCTGTGTCCTAGGGAGTGTTGATTCAAGATGGGAACAGGGAAAGAGGGGCCCCTTCCACACGTCTTCTGAGATGCAGCCTTGGACTTGGACAAGATGACACTTGGCTGCATTGCTCTGAGCACAGCTGGTGGTCTGTGTACTGCTATTAGCTCAAATGCATGTCTATCCAGAAACAGGCTTTTGACAAGGGAAAGAGAACTGGAATAGTTCTTATCCATTAATCCTAATCATGACTCCTAGTCTGGTCTCTGCGGGAAGGGTGATGAAGAGAAAAGTAGTTAGCACGGAGAAGGAGAAAGGAGCAGGAGGAGGAAAGACAGAGAGATTTAAATGACTTTTAGAAGAAACCAAAAGAGTACTCTCTGCTTTTGCTGCATGCACAGAAGGCTCTACCCCCAGACTCTGAGAAACAACGACCAGTACGTCAAGGGAAAAGACATACGCAGTTTGGAATTAAGACACAGGGGTTTACATCTGAGCTCTAGCACTACCCATGTGAACCTAGGCAAATAACCAGATTTCTGCAGGCTTATTTTATCTCCGTATGTTGATGATAATTCATGCTTCACAGTGGGTATGATGATTAAATGAGATCTTGTAGAAGTCTGTGCATTCAGAGATTCCTAATATTTGTTTACCTTTCCTTGGGGATCATCTTATTAGCCATCATCTTCCCACCAATAAACATAGTAATGTGGGCATCAACATATTTACTACAGTAAGCATTGACACTTGTAAGCTATAGAACTGTGAGGGAAATGAGTTAATTACATGCTCAGGAGCTAAACACACATTAAACAATGTGTTTATCACGTGAATAATATCGAGCTGGGAGAATGTCAAACAGAGAAACAATATCAACAACTCTGCTGATTTTAAACTCTGTTGAATTTAAACTCTGCTTTCTTACTCAATGAAGGCTTATAAGAAATCCAGAACTATCCAACTATGTCCATATCCCGAGAGAGGAAACGTGACTACAGGCTAAGGGTGATACTAATTCCTCTCCCTCACTCCCACAATGGATTACACTGAATAGATCAAGGAAATGACTTGGAGGGAGTACAAGTTCTGAAAGAAATACAAAAATGAAATTCCATAATTAAAGAATCATCTATCTGTAATACAAATAAACTCTCATACTTTAAAAAATGTAAACAAGAGTAGCAAAACAAGCTAGGAAACTAAAAAGTAGGAAAGGTTTGTTTTCTTTCCCCAAACATCTTCTATTTAAGTAGTTTCTCTATGGGTTCCACACCAAGATGGCCTGGGTTGACTGCTTTATTGCTGCTTAGTTTGTAAATTCCCCCCTCTGCTACATCCCCAAGAAAGCTCTCCCTCCCATTTGTCCTGTATATTACCAACTAGATTTTAAAAGCCAAGAGTGGGGGCTCTGTTTACCACTAGATTGCTGATACAAGTAGATGTTAATACTTAACACATGGTGATTTATGATGATATCAAACTCACCTCTACTATGTCTTGTTATGCTAGACTTTGTTTCATGCATGATTACATTCATAATAAATTAATGTCAGCTAGAAAATCAATTATTATTAATTCTTCCCAGATAATATATTTGTATGTTTATTTATTTTAAATATTTATTTATTTGGCTGTGTGAGGTCTTAGTTGTGGCACTTGGGGCATTAACTCTCTAGTTGTGGCATGGGGCTTAGTTGCTGCAAAGGATCAAACCCATGTTCCCTGCATTGCAAAGCAAATTCTTTAGCACTGGACCACCAGGAAAGCTCCCTTTGCATTTTTTAATAGAAAACATAAGGGAACTTTGATATCCAAACAGTCAGGGTGAAGAATACTGGATTAAACTGGGTACTTCAATTCTTCTACCTGAAAGGACTGAGTCATTCAAGTGTTTTAGTTACTTGGTAGGCCTGAGGTCCTTGAGCTGCCTTTAAATCATTCTAGTAGGGAGCTGCCTAGTCCAGGGCTGGACCAGAAAACTCTGGCTGCATGTATACCTGTGATGGATTCATTTTGATATTTGGCAAAACTGATACAATTATGTAAAGTTTAAAAATAAAATAAAATTAAAAAAAATAAAATAAAATAAATTACCTTAAGGCATGGGAAAAAAAAATAATAAAGCAGTATATTTAGGGTAATTTTCTCCAATTAGTCTCCTGACCCCCAGAGTCTGTGAGGTCTTGTGAGAATTAAAAATAACATGTGGTGCTGGTATTTAATAAAAAACGAAGATCATGGCATCCGGTCCCATCGCATCATGGCAAATTGATGGGAAACAATGGAAACAGTGACAGACTTTATATTCTTGGGCACCAAAATTACTGTGGATGGTGACCACAGCCATGAAATTAAAGACACTTGCTCCTTGGAAGAAAAGCTATAACAAACCTAGACATTGTATTAAAAAGCAGATATTACTTTGCCTACAAAGGTATGTATAGTCAAGCTATAATTTTTCCAGTAGTCATGTATGGATGTGAGAGCTGGACAATAAGAAAGGCTGAACACTGAAGAATTAATGCCTTCAAACTGTGGCATTGGAGAAGACTCTTGAGAGTCCCTTGGACTGCAAGGAGATCAAACCCGTCAATCAGAAAGGAAATCAACCCTGAATATTCATTGGAAGGACTGATGGTGAAGCTGAAGCTTCAATACTTTGGCCACCTGATGGGAAGAGCTAAATGGAAAAGACCCTGATGCTGGGGAAGATCAAAGGCAGGAGGAGAAGGGGATGACAGAGGATGAGATGGTTGGATGGCATCACTGGCTCAATGGACACGAGTTTGAGCAAATTCTGGGAGATGGTGAAAGACAGGGAAGTCTGGTGTGCTGCAGTCCATGGGGTTGCAAAGAGTTGGGCATGCCTAAGCTACTGAACAACAACAACAAATCTAATAAAATTAGTAAAACTTTTCTGAATTGTCACTTTATAAGTGAACACTGGCACTCACTTTTAGTGCCTGTGCACTAAAGTGTGCACTAAAGTGTGCACTAATAGTACTTTATGGAATACTAATGAAAAAAAAGAGCAGAGACACATGTCAACATATCAATTAGGTACATTCCTTCAATGGCATCACAGTGCCCTGGGTGGATGGAGGCTTCATTTCAGTAGGATAAAACTTGCAGGAGGATGGTGGTGGGGTCAGATAGCACAGGGTATACTGATCTCAAAATACCCTATGCCTGGCAGTCAGAGCACATTCCTGTTGACTAGCTAATGAGGTTTCCCAAAAGGTCATCATATCTCATGTAAATGTTATTTATCAATCAGAGTTTCTCGGTAATAGAGTTCTGTTTGAACTTGATTGGCTTTGTTTTTTTCAAGTAGAATGATAAGCATAAGCTATTTATATATTTGTAGATATTTAAAATAAAACAATTTTGTACTCATACATAAGTAATATTATGAAAAAAATGTTTGTCTATGTTCATAACTGATGAGGTTTTTTTTCTTTAAAGGGTGTTTGCATGTTACCCAAGTTTGAGAAACACTGGGTTAGGTAAAGCATGTTTGGAATTCTCTTAAAAGGGGTAACATGTTCAAAATAGGTACAAACAAATGACCTTGACTTATAAATATCTTGGAGCATAGCTTAGGGATTGCTTTAATTTCTACTTGCCCTCAGCAGGACTGGGAGAAAAAACACAATTCTGGCTCTCAGAACCTGGGAGGCCCAGCCTTGGCTGGAACATATATTGAGTGTCCTTGTGGGGACTGTTTTTCTGCTCTGTGTTTCAGTTTCACTATAAGTAAAGCAAGAATAATAATACACAAACGCAATCCTTAAATTAAAAAATGAAAATAAATAAATGTAACTTTATGGGAACAAAGGGGCAATAGATGAAAAAAGCATTTTCATTTTTTGAGAAAAAGAAGGTACTATTTAAAAGAGTAACTCTGGAAAATATCTCAACAATATGTGTCTAATTCATGCTGACATGTGTAATTGAACCTATGTTTAATGTTTGCTGCAAATTATCTGCTTCCTTTAAGAAGCTGGGTTGGTAAAAATGCTGAGCGGTATGGTTCAAAAATAGAGCAGTGGAAGAATTAGGGCTACCTGGGAAAAGACACAATAAGGCTGGGCCCTTAACAAAAGAAGAATGGGTGAATCAAAGAAACAGGAAGGGAAAACACAGTAGAAAAAAGTGCTGCTAAGGATAAGAAAAGACCTCATCAAGAAGTTGGTAGAAAGTAATAGAAGGAACTGGAGGTTATAGAAATTTCCACATCTAGAACTCATCACACAGACAAAGGTTAACACAGACAGGACCAGACCAATAAAGACTCAGAACAACCCAAAGAGAGATAAACAACATAAATAGAATATTGAGTTTTATCCCGCTTTAGATGACAGAGTGTATACTCTCCTTTTCCCTGCCCCATCTCCCCTCCCCCCTCCTCCTTTTCTTACTCATGCTAAACTTAAACACTGAGTTATTTCTAATTAGATTTAATGGTTACTCACAATTACTCTTTCATTATTCAAAATAATTAAATTTCAATATATAAAAAGATCTCAGATCCCTTCTTACTTTAACTGTGTTAACAAATAGTATCACACACTCAAAATAAGAGTGGTGAGAACTATACTGCTTTCCTCTAATTTAAGCAGCAAGATCCACCCTCCTCAAAAAAAAAGAAAAAAAAAAACCAAAAACCTCAGTTCTTAAGCATAACAAAAATGCTGTGCTTCCCTGGTGGCTCAGCATAAAGAATCTGCCTACAGTGCAGGAGATACATGGGTTTAATCCCTGGGTCAGGAAGATCCCCTGAAGAAGGGCATGGCAGCCCACTCCAGTATTCTTGCCTGGAGAATCCCATGGACAGAGGAGCCTGGTGGGCTATAATCCATGGGATCACAAAGAGCTGGACACTATGAAGAAACTGAGCATGCACAGCACACACAACAGAAATGTTGCCAAGTTACTTAATAACTTTAATTTTTATAGGTTCATCAGGGAAGCCTTCCTTGACATGGAAGTGACACATACAGTTTAAAAGATCATTTGACCACTTTTTGTGGAGTGTGAATCAGGGAGGGCCAAGAGTAGGAATAGGAAACCAAGCAGGAGATGAAATGCAGTAGTGCAGGAAAGAAACAGGGGTCTTTCCAACTAGGATAGCAGTTGAAAAGGAAGTGACTGGGTTTGGGGAAAGGTTGTGGAGAAGAGCAGTTGTTGGCAAACCACAGCCCAGAGGGCTAAATCTGGCCTTAGCTTATTTTCATATGGCCCTAATAGTCAAGAATGATTTTTACCATGTTGAATGGTTAAAAAAAAAAAGAGAAAACCATTTTCATAAATGGTTATTTAAAAAATGTGACAGAAACCACATGTGGCCTACAAAGCCTACAATATTTACTATCTGTCTCTTACAGAAAAGGTCTGACAAACCTTGGAATAGAGTCAGCAAATCATGAACTCAAATCAGGTGGCGGGAGGAATGAAGGATAGATGGGAATGAAGAAAAGTGCCCCTGCTTTTAAATTGAGCAAGCAGGTGATGAACACACCCTCTCCACTGCAGCCAATCAGTCCTCTTGCTGCCTCCATTTTATCCTTTACATGTTTTTGTTGTTGGACTTCTTTCACTGTCATATTTATTTACTTATATGTCTGCCTCCCCTCCCTGGCAGTGACTTATTTAAGTAACTCTATTTTCTCTCAGTATTTACCGCACCCAGCTCTGTATAAGACCCATGCACCATAACTACTGAATATAATTGAACTGATATATTAAATTCATTTTTAGTAGTGCTAGTAATAACATCGATGTCTTAAGGAATTAAAAAACCTCAATTGATTTTCTTAGTGTATAAGAGTTTATATAGCATTTTTGCAACCTCTCTGTTCCTTATTATAACTTTATACATTGATATTACAATAGGCCTCAATGAAGAGTTCTCCCTACCCCATAAAACATTATATTTTATGTTTATTTACTTATATTTAAAATTCTAAGATATAAGCATCCTTTAATGTGAACTAAAAGCTATCACTTTGAAAGGAATGACTAGAAAAAGAAAAACAGAATGAAAAAAAATTGCATGATGGAGTATTATGAAATAATAAATAATAAAAAGCAAGAAAGAAATTCCAGGTATTAGAATGACAATCAGGGCATCTGGATTAGGTGTAAGTAGAGTGGTGAGAAAAATAAAGGAATCAAAGGTGGACTTGTATGTTTGCCTGTTACTAAAACAAAGAAGACTATGGGACATGGAGGTTGAATTCTGTCTTGGAAAGTTAAATTTAAAATGCTTTTTTTTTTTTAATTAATTTTATTTTATTTTTAAACTTTACATAATTGTATTAGTTTTGCCAAATATCAAAATGAATCCACCACAGGTATAAAATGCTAATTAGGCATTCAAATATATATATATATATATTTTCAAAAGGTAGGTAGATATTTTAATCTGGAGTTCTTACATGTGTCAAGATAATAGGATATTGACAACCATGAGAAGAGCTGTTTTGGGGGAGGATGGGAACAGAACCTGCCTTAACTGTGTTGAAGCAAGTTAAAGAGAGAATGAAGAAATAGAGGAAATATTATAGACATTTTATAGAAATATTATAAACATTACAGTCCATGAGAGATATTCCCATGGACATTTAACCTTCAAGTTGTTATAAAAAATAAGAAATGGCACATAAGAAAATACCATTCACTTGAAGGAACATTCTAACTTTATTAAAGCATTCTATTAGTACATATATATTTTTTCCTACTTTTCAAATATCATGTGTCCTACATGATAGTGGATTTGAAGTCATTAAACAAAGTGTCCTTTCTTGGAAACAAGAGAGCACTAGAAGGTGGGAGATTCCCTACAATGTGGTCAATTCCCTGAAACACTATGCAAACTTTTGTAAATGCACATATATTGTGGGGAGGAAGTAGGGGGAACATAGCTTTAGTCAAATTCTCAAAAATCAACTGGGGTAGACAGTAATACCATGAACTCCTGCTGTGGTGAGGAAAAGAGGTCTATAATTCAATGGAATTCCATAGGTGTGTTATCACATGCACAATCTTGTTCAATGGATAAAAGGCAATTTTTTTAGCTTGGACGCCAAGCAAGAGCATTCAAGCCAAAAAGCAAAAACTCCAGCTCATTCTCACAGTGGGCAGAGCTTAGCAGACATGCTGTTCTCAGAATGGAGGCCAAGCATGAAACATCACAACATGGCAAGAGCCATCACCAGGGTGACCAGTTAAACAGGTTCATAGCTTCGACTACACCAGACAAGGAAGTAAAGAATGAAACAAAATTCTAGAAATACTTGAGATGGAGCTTTAAACATGTACAAAAGCAAGAGATGAGCGTTTTCTGTACATAGGTAGTGAACTTATACAAGTATGTGATGTCCTAGCACAGATCAGCACAGGATGAGAACACTGGCACATACAGAGAAGAATCAGCACAACTTGGACAATGAAAGCAGCATTCTCCTAACCAGTTACTTAATGAGGAGATGCTGGAAGTTTACATGCGAACCCCAATCTGTGTGTGTGAGTGTGTCTATTTTATTATACTCTACTTTGTGGTAACACATATATATAGATATCTATCTATATGTTTGTAATAAAAAGGATATAGTTCTTATTTTGTACCATGAACTCAATCATTCTTCATATAGTTTTTAATTAAACATCTGAGTTTTAAAATTCTAAAAGTTATTGCTAGAATTAGATCTTAAAAATAGGGTGGGCCTAATCTGATTGCTATTGACAACATTTTGTATGTAGAGTGAAAGAAAGACTTAACAATTTTACCTTACAGAAACCTGCCTTAGTCAGGCATATTTCTGCCTGAGTGTGCTATTCATTACAAATAAGTGCTACTGATGCACGCACGCATGCACACACACATATACAGTATTCATTGACCTTTTAATTGTCATTTGATCTTACTGATTTTATCAGATTTAATTGTTCAGAACATGTATTTCAATTACCTGTTTCACCTCTGTCATTCCTACTAGATAATAAGTCCTTGTGGAGTAGAGAACTGTTTCTACTTATAACTTTGTCCATAATAGGTCTCAATAATTGTTAGTTAGATGAATGGGAATTAAGCATAATGATTGTTTGGCTGAATTTAGAGTATTTATTTTTTAATCCTAGTGAGTCTGCATATTCAAGGACTTGAGTTGTGTTTCTTCTTTAGATAAGATTAGAAAAATAATGAAAACCTAACTCTTCAAATAATTTATAGTGAAATCTTGGCCAAACAAGTTTTGTTGTTG
Source organism: Bos indicus x Bos taurus (assembly GCF_003369695.1). Taxonomy (NCBI): domain Eukaryota; kingdom Metazoa; phylum Chordata; class Mammalia; order Artiodactyla; family Bovidae; genus Bos; species Bos indicus x Bos taurus. The sequence goes on along the minus strand of NC_040091.1, from coordinate 39,045,141 downwards.
TTTGTTTGTTTGTTTTGTTAAATGGAAACTGTATGTAGGTAAGAGATGTTTGAGCTGCTTGGAAAAATTGTCCTCTGTAATGAAAATGGCAAAAGGAGTGGTCCTTGATGACAACTGTCAGTAGAAATTTTTATATTTTTCTTCACAAAATAATATTGTTTCTACTAGCATTAACAAACTTCTTTTCTTTATCCTATAACACAGGATTTTCAAACATTAAAAGTTTGGTGAAAGTTTTTTTAAAATTTATATTCACACTGCAGACTCGTGTCAGATGGTACTGCAAAATTAATAATTAAATGAATTATACCTACCTAGGGTATTCACTAGGAAAATCTGAGAATAAACCTAACCGTAATGTGCAGTGCATAAAATGAGAAACAGATCTTGAATAGAAAACTCTAATATTTAAAGTTACAAATTCTCCTAAAATTAAATACCTATAATGTAATCTTAAGAGAAATTTTTCAATATAATTTTGTGAGAGTTAACTTGACAAAATGATTCTAAATTTCACTTGGGAGAATAAACAGTTGAGAGTAGCCAGGAAATTTCTAAAACATAACAAATGTAACAGAAGTAACCACCCTTCAAACATTAAAATTCAATATAAAAATTAGTGATAAACATCATATGACTGTTATAAAAGCCTACCAGCAGATTAGCCGAATAGAAAAGAACATAGAAGGGTAAAATATATCTGAGAATTTATTTTGTGATAAAGGTGACATTACAAATCAGACTTTCAAATAAACAACTTTAGAAGAATTGACTTCCACCCTCCCTCCCAAAACTTAAAGTTCAAGAGTACAGATAATTCTGGTAAGATTGGAGTGAAAAAAAAAAACTCCCAACTTTTGATATGTGACATAAAACTTGAAACTATAAAATGTCTCATGGATATGAAATATTTCTTCATGACAAAACAATGGACAAAACTGAAAAGCAGATGACAATTTAAGAAGAGGTACTGGGAACATATATGACTAAAAATTAATATTAAGAGAGCTTCAAAAAACTCTTTAAAAGAACAAATCAACACTAACAGAAAAGTGGTCAAGGATAGTTTTAGCACTTTTCAGATGATAAAAGACAAGTGGTCAATAAAATATAAGACACCAAGCTTCACTATTGCTCAAAGAAATGCACATTAAAACTACATGTGTGTAAATATTTGCATATCAGACTGATAATATCCCTTTCTGAAACAGATATTTTAAACACTCTTGGCTGGAATGACTAATGAGATGTGAAAATGCCAAAATTTTAAATGTATCTCTCCTTTGACCCATGCCTAAAAAAGTACTTGCACAGTGTACATGTATGAAATGATATTTGCTTTGTTATTGTTGAAAAACTGAGCTGTCCAACTGGGGACTAGCTTAAAAATTATGGTACATACTAATAACAGCTAACAGTTATTGTGTGCTTATTGTTCTAAGCATTTTATCATATATTTAGTAATTTAATCCATCATGCATTGGAGAAGGAAATGGCAACCCACTCCAATGTTCTTGCCTTGAGAATCCCAGGAATGGGGGAGCCTGGTGGGCTGCCGTCTATGGGGTCACACAGAGTCGGACACAACTGAAGCGACTTAGCAGCAGCAGCAGCAGCAGCAGCAGCAATATCATAAAGTAGGTACTATTATCATTACAGTTTAAAAGTGAGCAGAGTATGGTTGATAAACCCACACAAAAGAACACTGCATGACTATGAAATAAATTGACATATCTATATTCAGTAGAAAGAGCACCGAGATTTTTCTTGACTGAGAGAACTATGTTATAGAGCAGCATGCATAGTATATTTATATTAAATTCTATAAATTCATGCATTTACATTCAAAAGAGAGGTATCTAAAAGAAGGAGTAATAGCAGTTTTTTCCTAGAAGGTGGGATATTGAATTTTTTAAACTCTCTATTCTTAAACTTTGTCAATGCGAAGTTCTTAAAGTATTTTGACCATGTAAGTGGACTCACACCACACCTGTCCTTCTGCATCTGGCTTATTTCAATTAGCATAATGTCTTCAGGGTTCATCCATGTTACTGCACATTGCAAAATTTCCTTATTTTTAAGGCTGAACAATATTCTATTGTATGCATATACCGCATTTTTTATCCATTCATCTATTGATGGATACTTAGGTTGTTTCCATATCTTGGCTATTGTGAACAGTGCTGCAATGATCTCTTTGAAATATTGACGACTTCAGTTCTTTTGGATAATATCCAGAATTGGGATTGCTAGATCCACTTATATAAAGTATGGAAAATAGGCAAATTCAAAAAATGAGAGAATAGAATGGTAGCTGCCAGGGGCTAGTGGGTGGGAGAAAAGGGAAATTGCTAATGAACAGTCATGAAGTTCTAATTATGCAAGATAAGTTCTAGAGATTTCCTGTACAACATTGTGTGTTTACAATATTGTTATACACTTAAAATTTATTAAAAGGGTAGATTTCACGTTAGATGTTCTTACTACAATAAAACCAAATTTTTTAATCAAGTGTTTTTCACTTTGGGAAATGTGGAGTTAATAAAGCCTTTTCTAAGTTCCCTTTGTTTCCCCTATTTTAAAAGCCCTATATATGTGCCTCTTTTTAATCCTGCTATTCTGGCCTCAAAATTGAATTATTAGTTCTTTACCCTATTTACCTTTCTTATCCCAAGTTCCCCTTAAGGCTGGGATGTGACATAATACTTAGGATTGCCTGTCAACATGCTACCAACTTATTAATGCATTTTTATAGGAAAATATGGTAACATGGCCATTTGATAATAGTTGCTAGTTAATGTGTTGAATTCAATTCAGTTCAGTACAGTCGCTCAGTCACGTCCGAATCTTTGTGATCCCATGAACCACAGCACGCCAGGCCTCCTTGTCCATCCCAACTCCTGGAGTTCACTCAAACTCACATCCATGGAGTTGGTGATGCCATCCAGCCATCTCATCCTCTGTCGTCCCCTTCTCCTCCTGCCCCCAATCCCTCCCAGCATCACAGTCTTTTCCAATGAGTCAACTCTTCGCATGAGGTGGCCAAAGTACTGGAGTTTCAGCTTTAGCATCATTCCTTCCAAAGAACACCCAGGACTGATCTCCTTTAGAATGGACTGGTTGGATCTCCTTGCAGTCCAAGGGACTCTCAAGAGTCTTATCCAACACTACAGTTCAAAAGCATCAATTCTTTGGCACTCAGCTTTCTTCACAGTCCAACTCTCACATCCATACATGCTGCTGCTGCTGCTGCTGCTGCTGCTAAGTCTCTTCAGTCATGTCCGACTCTGTGCGACCCCATAGATGGCAGCCCACCAGGCTCCCCCGTCCCTAGGATTCTCCAGGCAAGAGTACTGGAGTAGGGTGCCATTGCCTTCACTGCACACATATACATGACTACTGGAAAACCCATAGCCTTGACTAGACGGACTTCTGTTGGCAAAGTAATGTCTCTGCTTTTGAATATGCTATCTAGGTTGGTCATAACTTTCCTTCCAAGGAGTAAGCTTCTTTTAATTTCATGGCTGCAATTACCATCTGCAGTGATTTTGGAGCCCCAAAATATAAAGTCAGCCACTGTTTCCACTGTTTCCCCATCTATTTCCCATGGAGTGATGGGATCAGATGCCATGATCTTCGTTTTCTGAATGTTGAGCTTTAAGCCAACTTTTTCACTCTCCATTTTCACTTTCATCAAGAGGCTTTTTAGTTCCTCTTCACTTTCTGCCATAAGGGTGGTGTCATCTGCATATCTGAGGTTATTGATATTTCTCCCAGCAATCTTGATTCCAGCTTGTGCTTCTTCCAGCCCAGCGCTTCTCATGATGTACTCTGCATATAAGTTAAATAAGCAGGGTGACAATATACAGCCTTGACGTACTCCTTTTCTTATTTGGAACCAGTCTGTTGTGGAAATAGGAGAAGAATACTGGATTGGGTGGCAAGAAACCGAATTCTAGTCCTGGTTCCACCATAGCCCAATACTATAATTCTGGCCATGTCATATAATCTCTCGGAATCTGTTTCCTCTAGTAAGGAATGAAAGGTGAGACCAGTTCCTTCGCTTTTAAATTTAGATCACCAGAATTCCTGGACTTCTTTGGATGTGCTTCAGGGGCCACCATGGAAATTGGAGAGACCCAAGGCAAGAGGGCTGGATCCTGGTTTCCAACCCTGATTTAACCAAAAACAACTCTATTTTTATTTATTTCATATAATGGGATTTCACAGAAGATTTTTATTGAATTAAGGGTTCCAATGCTTGAAAACAAGAAAGGAGAGAGAAAAGTTTGAAAACCACAAACTAAGCTGATGTCTGAGGTTCCTTATAGCTTTAAGATCTTGTTTTGAAATTAATCTATGCCTCAGAATGTATGTGAGTAAGCAATGAAAATGCATTTTGCCCTGAAGAGAATTTCCAAGTCACTGAACATCAATCATGAAGAGTTTCTCTTGTTAACATGTGGCAAGTTGATTTTTATTTTTGCTTCCCTCAGGTCAATTTACCATCTGCCTCATCTTCATCAAAACATTAATTTCAGCTTAATCCCACTTTTTTTTTTCCTATCTCATGGTAAAAGGACCTGGCTCACTTTGAAATGGAACAAATAGAGTGAAGCCATGCTTTCACATGCAAGAAGGCTTCCATTTGATTACTGTGGAACTTCAGAATACTAAAATGAATAAAGTAATTTAGCTGTTTTCTCAGATTCAAAGTCTAAAATCTACTCAAAATGTGCTAAAATTAACTAAATGTATTGAGTATTTACCATATGTAAGAGACAGTACAAGATTGGGGCTATAAATGTAGAACTCTGCTCTCAGGAAAGTCTATGATCTATGGTAAGAGAGGACATGGTGTCTATGTGAGTTCAAAGGACAGATCTGCCTCATCAGGCTAAAGGGTCAGAAAAAGCTTCAAGAGTCTTGAGGGTTTTGACAGACAGGATTTTGACAGACATTAAGTATAAGAAAAGGGCATTTCTGGTGAAGAGAATGCTAAAGTAATAGAGTTGGAAGATTCCCTGGAGGAGGGAATGACAACCCATTCCAGTATTCTTGCCTGGAGAATGCCATAGACAGAGGAACCTGGAGGGCTACACTCCATAAGGTTGCAAAGAGTTGGCCACGATGGAAGTGACTTAGCACTCACACACACTAATTCAACAAGCAATAGGGCAGTTGGGAAACATGCTCGCTCTATGAAGATTGCACTGGTTTTAGAATATAGTGTAAATTGAAGAAGATAGACACTAAAAGTTGAGACAGCAACTGGGATGCTAGATGCTCCAATGGCCCAGATAAAAAGGTGATGGAATGATATAATGGCAGTGAAAACAGCAAAGAGGTGATTGATTAAGCGACACCTAGAGCAGACTCCCAAGAATTTAGAGAACGTCTACATGAAAGCTATTACAAGAGTCAAGAAAGAAGACAACATTAGCTTGGACTAAAGTTGGAGAGTAGAAGGAAGTACATGTATATTTGAAAAACTATTTAGAAGACTAAGAGGGATTGAGCAAAAGACTGAACATGGAAGTGATGTCATTAGATAGGGAATAATAAATGGAGATAAGTCATGGGTTCAGTGGGGTCATGAATTTCATTTTGGATATTTTGATGCTGAGGAGTCTGAGACATGCAAAAAGAGCTAGAATAATGGGAAAAAGAGAATTCTCTATTTAGATATTTTAAAATGTAAAATTTAGATTTTAATGAATGCAAAGAACTGTAAAGATTAATGGATAAAAAGTTAAAGGATATACAGTAATTTTAAAATTTATTTATTTTTAATTGGAGGATAATTGCTTTACAATATTGTGTTGGTTTCTGTCATATATCAACATAAAGCAGTCATCAAGTCAATACAATATTGTATTGGTTTCTGTCATATATCAACATAAATCAGTCATCAAGTCAATACAATATTGTATTGGTTTCTGTCATATATCAACATAAATCAGTCATCAAGTCAAAGTCAAAGTGTTAGTCGCTCAGTCCTGTGCAACTCTTTGCGACCCCATGGACTGTAGCCCACCAGGCTTCTCTGTCCATAGAATTTTCCAGGCAAGAATACTGGAGTGGGTTGCCATTCCCTTCTCCTGGAGTTCTTCCTGACACAGGGATCGAATCTGGGTCTCTCATATTCCAGGTGGATTCTTTACCTCCTGAGCTACCAGGGAAGCCACAAATCAGCCATAGGTATACATATGTCCCCTGCCTCCCACCTCCCACCCCATCCTGCCCTTCTAGGTTAACACAGAGCGCTGAAGTTGAGTTCCCTGTGTCATACGGCAAATTTCCACTGCCTATCTAATTTTACATATGGTAATGTATATGTTTCGATATTTACTCTCTCAATTAATCTCCTTCTTCCCATGTGTCCACAAGTCTTTTTCTTTCACAAAAGAATAAGTATACAGTGAAACTTGCAGGTGTGTCTGGAGAGGTTGCACAACTTAAGTAATTTGATTATCATCTATTGATAGAAAAGGAAATTTATACTTAACATGAAAAAACAAGGAATATGAATACATCTTTTTCTAGATTTTGTTTGTTTACTGGTTAATGAATGAGTCGGAGAAGGCAATGGCACCCCACTCCAGTACTCTTGCCTGGAAAATCCCATGGACAGAGGAGCCTGGTGGGCTGCGGTCCATGGGGTCACGAAGAGTCAGACACGACTGAGTGACTTCACTTTCACTTTTTATTTTCATGCATTGGAGAAGGAAATGGCAACCCACTCCAGTGTTCTTGCCTGGAAAATTCCAGGGATGGGGGAGCCTGGTGGGCTGCCATCTATGAGGTCGCACAGAGTCGGGCACGACTGAAGCAACTTAGCAGTAACAGTAGCAATGAATGAGTGAGTTATGTCTCTTCTGAGATTTTTGACTGATGGAATTTTTTTTTCATTACATGTTTGAATGTTTAGAACTCTCTGTTAGTCTTCTATTTAGTTCAAGTGGTTGTATGTTGGTTCTTTGGCGTCAATGTCAATAACAAAATTCAACAAAACAACCCCCTAAATATGGCTTTGTTTTTCTCTTTTTAAACATATCTGATTCTCAACCCAAACCAAGATCCAATTTTTCTTTCTCATGTGGAAGACAAGTATAAGTGACTGACCACCATTAAAATTACTTCACTCACTAGACCCCACTAACCTTTTGCTAACCTATCTCTTTGCTTAGCCTCTTAAATCCTTGCACTTCTCTGTTACCAATTGTCTCTTCCTTGATATAAACTTCTTCCCCTTTATCAACTTCCTGCTATACTCTCATTCCTTCCTATTTTTAAAAAGTAACCCAAGTGATTTTTGAAATTAGGTAAATTTGAGAAAATCTGTGCAGAGACTCTTCAGGGACCACCTTGAGATTGCAGGAGAAAAGCAGGCTAAGCCATATTCCTTTCACCTGCTTCACTCAGACTAGGTCTGTGTTTACTTTTTAGCATTTTTTAAAATAAGAGCCCTTACATAACTTTTCATCTGAAGCAAAGATCCTATTGCTCAAGACACACTGAAAATTACAGTCATGGATCCATTACCACTCTTGACTTTCCTAGTCTCCCTATCCATTCCTATTTCAACAATATACTCACAACCATTCTAGAATCCCTCAGCCACTTGATAATCAAGAATTTAACATTAGTGAGGGTCTGAAGTGAAAAGCTCTGTTTTACATGTTAAATACACAGCATTGAACAAAACAGATTCCTTGTCTTTATCTTACTTTCCAGTGGGTATATAAATAAAATAAACAAGGACAATTTTTTAAATATGAAAATGAGTAGTGTTAGGAAGAAAAATAAAGCATAAAATGGGAAATAGGAAATTCCAAAGAAAGTGCATGTGTGTGTGTGTGTGTGGTGTATGCATGTTTGTGTATACATGTACAATTTTAAATAGGGAAGAAGGAAAGGCTCATGAGATGATAAACTCCACTAAGTGAAGACCTAAAGGAGGCAAGAGAATGAGGAATGTGGATATCTTTAAGAAAATATATCCAGGCATAGAAAAACCACAGTAATGTTTAATTAGCAATAGTAGCATGAATGGATAAAAAATGTAGGAACTCCTTCATCAAGGTAATTTTCTGTTTCTTGCAGCTACCCTTTCCCTTGCTGTTATTACAGTGGATGCCATTTGCTTTAACTAGAATCACCACTTAGACTCTGGCATTCAATCCATCAAGAACATTCATTACTGACATTATTTCAGGTTTCTCTCTACAGAGGGAGAAACTAACAGCCAAAGAGGTCATGTGACTTGTCTGAAGTCACAGTGCTAAATAGGAGTAAGCTAGAACTAGAGGTCAGTATTTTAAATTCCAGTCTCAAGCTCCTTTAATTGAAAAGATCTTCAATATATGGGCCAGAAATCTAATTACATTTCATATATAAATGTCTTCTTAGTGAATATATACTCATATAATAACAATGTAGGCAATTTCCTTAATAATAAATTTTCTCTCTTTGAACATCACTTGTGATTTCCCATATGGCAGTTCTCATTTCCACATGTCCCAGTAGGAGAAAGAGGAAGAAATAAAGGGAGAGAAAGGAAGTGCATTGAGAAAGAGGAAAAAAAATGACTGAAAAGTAACATGTTGTGATCCAATCCACTCTCCACCCCAAATCTTCCTAAACTCTAGTTCTTCCCAACACATTGCAACAATACTTTCAATTTCCCACCAATTCTGAAATGGAGATGTATATATCTCCATTTCAAAATTTTAATATATATATAAATTAAAATTTTTCCTTAATACCGTTTGCAGCAACATGGATGGACCTAGAGATTACCATACTAAGTAAGTCCAAAAGAGAAAGAAAAATATATTATGTCACTTATATGTGGAATTTAAAATAAGTATGATAGAAATGACCTTATTTACAAAATAGAAATAGACTTACAGACATAGAAAACAAACTTTTCTATGGTATGGGGGGTTACTAAAGGGGAAAAGGGGATGGGAAAAAATAAATTAGGAGTCTGGGATTAGCAGATATAAACTACTATATATGAAATAAATAAACAACAAAGTCCTACTGTACAGCACAGGAAACTACAATCAATATCCTATAATAAATCATAATGGAAAAGAATGAGAAAAAGTAAATATATCACCAAATTACTTTGCTGTAAACCAAAAACCAACACGCATTATAAATCAATTATATTTCAGTGAAAAAAAATAATTTAGTTTTCTTATCCCCTATGACTCTATTAACAAATGAAGGAATCACCCATAACCATCATCAATTAATGGAATGCCAATCCTGTGACTGTGTCATACCCTATGATAGTCTGACGCTTACTATGATAATAGGATATCTCCTCAAACTTCAGATTCACATTCCACCTGCTCATTCTATCCAGTGCCCTTTAGAGACACTGCTTTCCCTTCCTGTTTTATTTGGTAACGTGATCTCCATTTCCTCTACCATTTAATCTTCCCTGAGAAGCACTGCTGTTTCTGACATCTGTTCCCTTCCCATCTGCCTCTGTGAACTCTGATAAAGACCAAGTTTTCGAGAAATGTAAAGCTCATCTGTCAACTTACATTCCCTGCCACCTGTCAGAGGCCTCACTGCCATTCCTATGTGCACTCTTAACTCTAGATGGACTTGAAGCATTTTTTGTTGAGCTCTCTTTGGAGAGTGGTCCTCATTTTCCATTTTTTAAATTCAGTCTTTGTGTATTGTATTTACTGACAATGTATCCGATCACTCCCCATTGTAATCATTTTGCATACAACTCCTTTGCCATCATTTCTGCTGTATCAAAGTCCTGATATTTCAAGAATTTTCTATTTAGTTCTAAAACTCTAAGGCTCAACTTGAGGATTTAACCTATAATCTGGGTGTTTGAAGAGATATCACAGCTGCTACAGCTACCAATATGGGTACGGAAGCAACTCTTTCTCATCAGTGACCTCATCTTATTTGTTCACACCCTTAAAATATTTAAGCTGGATTAGTGCAATGAATTCCAGGTTTAGGGCTACCCTTAAAGACCACCTGTGAGATTTAGTTAGCTCGCCTACTTTAAGATCCTGGTCAGATGAGCCATGTTTCACTTACATCATCCATTTAATTTGAAATCTAGAAAAAGTTGACTTTATACTGAGTTTCTTGAAAATTTTCCTTGCTTATATCTTAGGGTTTTTCTATTTTGAGAGTAAAATTAGGACATAGATTTCCTACATAAAATACACCTTTCTCTCCTCGACTTTTACTCCCCCCACCTCTGCCCAGGAAAACAAAAATAACAACAAACTATCTGAACCAGTTTCCTCTTTGCTAGGGAATAGAGATCTAAATTAAGGGCAGGGTGGTCTATCCTGGCTACAGGGAAGCATGGAAAAGTGCTCTCCATTGTAAATTTTTCCACATCGTCTCCCCCATCTCCATCTCCCTCTTACCTCTCTTCCATTGAGAACTTTGGGTTCTAACAAGTCTTCACTGTGATAACTCTCTGTCTGATTTCCCTCTTCCCTTACTCACAGTTCACCAGGCCCATTACCTTCATATACACATAGATGCACACAGTCGTTTACATCTACTTACAATCTCTCATATTTCTAGAAACTGTAGTCACTCTCTTCTCTGTACATTATCACTTCGTTTTTTTTGTATTATGTTTCATTGTTTATATTCTATTTTGCATATGAGAATTCTTGAAGGATTTAATTTTTACATTTTGAGATACAGTGCCTAACAAGTTGTACAAACTCAAAGCAAGCTTGTTGAAATGATTAACTTGCTAAAACCTAAATAATGTATGCATGTGCTAACAGTTCAAAGAATACTAAAGAGCATGTGATGAGAAGCAAGTCTCCCATTCCAACCCCCTCCACTTCAAAGGGAAATTTATTTGAATTTCCATCTAAATCATCTGGTTCATAACCCTACATAATATGCATGCTTTTTGCTTCTTGATTTAACCATTTTACACATGAGCTACTGACTCCGCTTGTTAGAGAGGAGCTTTTAGCTCAGGCACATTTCTCCTTTCGGTTGATAATTCCCCCATGGTTGATAATTATACAAAAGTTTATAATTCCTTACCTGAAGTTCTTGGAACCACATGTTTCAGAATTCAGATTTTTTTCAAAACTTACAAAGGTGATATTGTGTATATATCATATGTTGTAAAACCCACACACAAGTATTTCCACAGTAAAGTATATGAACAGTCATAAGAAGTGGGATATATAAAGATTATAAATAACTTCACGTTAGGTGCAAATCAGGTTTTCTCAACAAAAATATGCCAAAATTTATCTTCTTTAGCTTGTTACAATGAACCCACATATTATACCAATTGCTCAGTTCTCCTTACTTTTACTCAGATTAATTTTAGTCTTCCTAGAGTAACAAGATGCATAGTTCTCTAACATTAAAAATAACTCATCATATACTTAATACAAACCCAAACCATCCAATTAACTACTTTTGATCAGTCTCTCCATTTATCTGATTGAGCTACACAGCTATTTTCTTATTAATTGCTTTTCTTAATAGTCTGATTTAATATGCTACTACCTCCTTTTACTCTCCTACCTGATTGCTCACTAAAGTATCTCTCTGTAATGGTATGCCACGGTGACTATGTCTCTAAAAAGAAAAAAATTTTTACAAGTTAAAGGATACCTCTGATGTCTCAAACATACAGGAATCATTTCAGACGACCAGATGTTATCATTATAGTCCATAATCTGTCCATAATAAAAATACTCTAGAAATTTTCCCTACTTGATTGTCAAAAATATTCTGAAACAAAATATTATCACTATTATACTAGCTTATAATAATTCAGGAAACACACAGTTGTTGACCATTCTAGTTTAAAACATGATTTAAAAAAATGAAGACATAAAGTCTGTGTATGTTTCCAAATGTGATTCCCCCACTACCACCTCATACATTTCTTTGAAAAGTTTTGTCTCTTTCAGTCTTTTTCCCAAGGAGAAGTCAAGTACAGAATAAAGTTTAGTTGATAGGTTGTAGGGAAAAAAATTTGGGGGAAATAGAACACTGCCTGGCATATAGTATATTCTAAAATAAGAGTTGAATTTTCAGAAACAAAGTCAGGAGAAGAAGAAGAATGAATGAATGTAAACAAAATAAACAAGTGGTGTAATAAGAGGCAGCAAGAAGGAGGAAAAAGTGTGAAGTCAAAATTCAACCAGGCAACACACCTCTAATGGAAAAGAGGCCTCCGGCACATTTAACGCTTTGTCCTGTTGAATCTTCACTCACTTCTACACCAAACAGCATAGTTGGTTGTCAGGTCCTAATTACACCTAACACATGGCTTCCTAACCACCATATTGACTTTGGACTTCTGAAAATAGCACCTATGCACTGCAGTTCCTATAAGAAAGGGTTGTAGCAGCCAACCAGACGTTACAAGGATAGATGCAAGAAGACAAAGTCAGAACATCTGTAAGCATCACTGCATGGGTGGCACTGCTTGTAGGCTGTAATTCTAATTAGAACATTTTTTTTTCTAGGAAAGACTCTATTTCCATTGGAACAAATAATCACAGGTGTGTCACTTCAGTTAATAAAGTGATATTCTTGTGAAGCTTGGAAAGCATTTAGTGAAAAATTAAACAAATTTGGCTTTGGAATATGGAATGAAGCAGGGCAAAGACTAATAGAGTTTCGTCAAGAAAATGCACTGGTCATAAAAAACAACCTCTTCCAACAACACAAGAGAAGACTCTACACATGGACATCACCAGATGGTCAACACCGAAATCAGATTGATTATATTCTTTGCAGCCAAAGATGGAGAAGCTCTATACAGTCAGCAAAAACAAGACCAGGAGCTGACTGTGGCTCAGATCATGAACTCCTTATTGCCAAATTCAGACTTAAATTGAAGAAAGTAGGGAAAACCACTAGACCATTCAGGTATGACCTAAATCAAATCCCTTATGATTATACAGTGGAAGTGAGAAATAGATTTAAGGGACTAGATCTGATACACAGATTGCCTGATGAACTATGGAATGAGGTTCGTGACATTGTACAGGAGACAGGGATTAAGACCATACCCATGGAAAAGAAATGCAAAAAAGTAAAATGGCTGTCTGGGGAGGCCTTACAAATAACTGTGAAAAGAAGAGAAGCAAAAGCAAAGGCGAAAAGGAAAGATATAAACATCTGAATGCAGAGTTCCAAGGAATAGCAAGAAGACATAAGAAAGCCTTCTTCAGTGATTAATGCAAAGAAATAGAGGAAAACAACAGAATGGGAAAGACTAGAGATCTCTTCAAGAAAATCAGAGATACCAAGGGAACATTTCATGCAAAGATGGGCTCTATAAAGGACAGAAATGGTATGGACCTAACAGAAGCAGAAGATATTAAGAAGAGGTGGCAAGAATACACAGAAGAAGTGTACAAAAAAAAGATCTTCACGACCCAGATAATCACGATGGTGTGATCACTGAACTAGAGCCAGATATTCTGGAATGTGAAGTCAAGTGGGCCTTAGAAAGCATCACTACGAACAAAGCTAGTGGAGGAGATGGAATTCCAGTGGAGCTATTTCAAATCCTGAAAGATGATGCTGTGAAAGTGCTGCACTCAATATGCCAGCAAATTTGGAAAACTCAGCAGTGGCCACAGGACTGAAAAAGGTCAGTTTTCATTCCTATCCCTAAGAAAGGTAATGCCAAAGAATGCTCAAACTACTGCACAATTGCACTCATCTCACACTCTAGTAAAGTAATGCTCAAAATTCTCCAAGCCAGGCTTTAGCAATATGTGAACCGTGAACTTCCTGATGTTCAAGCTGGTTTTAGAAAAGGCAGAGGAACCAGAGATTGCCAATAATTAAATTGCCAACATCCGCTGGATCATGGAAAAAGCAAGAGAGTTCCAGAAAAACATCTATTTCTGCTTTATTGACTATGCCAAAGTCTTTGACTGTGTGGATCACAATAAACTGTGGAAAATTCTGAAAGATATGGGTATACCAGACCACCTGATTTGCCTCTTGAGAAATCTGTATGCAGGTCAGGAAGCAACAGTTAGAACTGGACATGGAACAACAGACTGGTTCCAAATAGGAAAAGGAGAACGTCAAGGCTGTATATCGTCACCCTGTTTATTTAACTTATATGCAGAGTACATCATGAAAAACGCTGGACTGGAAGAAGCACAAGCTGGAATCAAGATTGCTGGGAGAAATATCAATAACCTCAGATATGCAGATGACATCACCCTTATGGCAGAAAGTGAAGAGGAACTAAAAGACCTCTTGATGAAAGTGAAAGTGGAGAGTGAAAAAGTTGGCTTAAAGCTCAACATTCAGAAAAGGAAGATCATGGCATCCGGTCCCATCAGTTCATGGGAAATAGATGGGGGAACAGTGGAAACAGTGTCAGACTTTATTTTTCTGGGCTCCAAAATCACTGCAGATGGTGACTGCAGCCATGAAATTAAAAGATGCTTACTCCTTGGAAGAAAAGTTGTGACCAACCTAGGTAGCACATTCAAAAGCAGAGACATTACTTTGCCATCAAAGGTTCGTCTAGTCAAGGCTATGGTTTTTCCTGTGGTCACATATGGATGTGAGAGTTAGCCTGTGAAGAAGGCTGAGCGCCGAAGAATTGATGCTTTTGAACTGTGGTGTTGGAGAAGACTCTTGAGAGTCCCTTGGACTGCAAGGAGATCCAACTGGTCCATTCTGAAGGAGATCAGCCCTGGGATTTCTTTGGAGGGAATGATGCTGAAGCTGAAAGTCCAGTACTTTGGCCACCTCATGCAAAGAGTTGACTCATTGGAAAAGACTCTGATGCTGGGAGGGATTGGGGGCAGGAGGAGAAGGGGACGACAGAGGATGAGATGGCTGGATGGCATCACTGACTCGATGGACGTGAGTCTGGGTGAACTCCAGGAGTTGGTGATGGACAGGGAGGCCTGGCGTGCTACAATTCATGGGGTCACAAAGAGTTGGACACGACTGAACGACTGAACTGAACTGAATAGTGAAATGAAATTTTAACGTTAAGAATCCATTTTTAGAGTGATATCTAGGAACATATCTAACTGCAGAGGGAAATATTTAAGTGAAAAACTTAGCTTATCCTGGACTTGAAATCTGAGCATAAACCAAGTTCACAGGAATATTCAACAATTGTTTTGTATGGTTGGAACATGAAATTAAATAAAGAAAAATACACACACACACACAAATGTGTTTTGTGTGTGTATATATATATATATTGTTTCCCTTATTTCTTCTCTAAAGATACTTTGGTGATCACAGAGGTGAAAAGTATGTTACATTTGCCCAAAGTTAAATCACATTTACAAGAAAGAAACATTTGAAAGGAAGCAATAATTTTTCTCTGATTTGGTTTAGAGTATCTATGAATCATTTTAACCTTTCGAATTTGGAGACAAGATAAATTTGTGGCTCCAGATGTAATCTGATGAGTTGATGTCTTTTGTCTGACCATGACTCAAGCATCCATTACCAATGATGCCAGGTTTTTGCCTTGCTTTTTAAAACTAGGGTGGGAAGAAGATTGGGATTTTTCAGGAATAAGCAGATCAATGCCTTGGATAAATACTGCTACATAATCATTGCTACAACAGAACATATCTGAGATAAACACTGATAAGGGCATCAAAGTACATCAAATTTTATCATGCAGTTGACTCTAAAAACTCTAAAAAAACATTTTTAGGGCCAAATTGCATAATATACACATGAATCTTCCCAGGGAATTATGTCTTTGAATGGAGAAGCCATTCTGGAATATAATTTCCCAACATGTTGATACTCAAGAGATTATATTTGGATAAGGTCTAGAATTCTGAATCTTATTTTACAACTAAACGGCTACATTTCTTAATTTTTCTTAGGGCCTCCTATGATTCTTTGATTTCTTTAACACAGAGTTTGCAAAGTATATTTATGCTTGCAACTTTATGTGCTGATCTTGTTCCTTTTTTTTTTTTTTTTCCTCTATGGTATTAAGTATAAATTACCAATTGAATTATCAGGTATTTTAGGGGAAAAAAGGCTCAAGGTTTTATAACTCTCTGGGATTTATAACAGCCAATGCTTTTCAAAACTAGAATTAAGTCATAGGCATGACAATTCTCACAGTGGTTCTATGGCTAGGTTTCTGATTAGACAGTGACCCAGGCCCTGTGTCACAAAAGGTCATAAGGATTAAGCTCTAGTTTCCATTAAGAAAAGATGACCAACTATCAAGTCCCACTGGTAGATATATACAATTTGAAGGGGGAAATGTTCAATTTTATCCTTCTTAAAGCTCTATTATTTTAGCAATTATTCTATCCTATTTGGTTTTATTTAGTTCATTTTTTGGTGGTGGTTTAGTTGCTAATCATGTATGACTCTTGTGACCCCATGGACTGTAGCCCACCAGGTGGTCAGTCAATGGGATTCTCCAGGCAAGAATTCCCCATTGCACTGGCGGGTGGATTCTTTACCAGTAGCACCACCTGGGAACCCCAGTTCATTTGTCAATCTTCAAATTTTGCTCACTGCCTCATTTTAATATCCTTTGATAAATAGAGTGAACATTTTCCCCAGATATATTTATATATGAAACTCTTACCATCCTCACTAAATGAGCAAACTGATGTTGTCATCTGGGCTTGTATTACATATTACATACTCTATATACTTCTGTGGCAGACAGTATAAGGACTACCTCTGTAAATAAATACTTTGGAAGAACTCTAGAATCCAATATATATATAGGCCATGCCGTGCAACTTGAGGGAATTTAGTTCCCCAACTAGGGATTGAACCTGCACCCTTGGCAGTAAAAAATGCAAAGTCCTAACCACTGGACCACCAGGGAATTCCTTGCTCTGGTAAACTTAAGTGTTCCAAATTTTTAACTTTCAGGTTGCTTCTTAATCTAAAATACACATACGTAATAAAAAATGGAGTCAGAAAATTTTCTATGGCTTCCTCTTTGGGTTCATGTACATTCAGAAATCTTTCTAATTTCCAGTAAGGATGATTTATCTGATGCACATAGACACCTATACATATAGACACGGGGGCAAATGAATAAACCACAGTAACCAAAATTTAAGTTTGTACTTAAAAGAAAAGTTACCAGATGCCAGCATTTCCAGAGAGCGTTGCTATCATTTAACATGTCCTAAAAGCCAGAAGGAAATGGAACCCGCCTCCAGTATTCTTGCCTGGAGGATTCCATGGACAGGGGAGCCTGGCGCTCTGCAGTCCATGGGGTCATGGAGAGTCAGACATGACTTAGTGGCTGAGCACAAAAGCCAACAGGATTCAAGCTGTCACTCAAAACTGGGGTAGAAATGTCCCTGCCTAATCAGCGTGGAAAGAATTTCAGCGAAAAGAGCCTACTCATATCACCAGCACATAGGATCAATTTTAAATGTACTAATTACTTGATATCCACAAAGTAGCTACATTTGAAACAAACATTTGCATATTGTTTATGAAATTGGTATCGATTTCTTAATGGCATTTCATTCCTTTCAACATAAGTGAATCTTTATTAGGTAGGAACTGATTACTCTGGCACTTTATGCCATAGATCTCCTTTCTGCATTTTTATCTATTTGGTCTTTTTTCTGATTAATATGCCTTCCACTGGAAGCTGGAAACAGAAAAGAAGACTAAATGTACTGATTTCAGGTATTCTTTCATTTTCTCTTTTATATTGTGGAATTTCAATAATTAATAAGTTCTAATTTACTCAGCAATTTCTCTGCATCTACACTGTCATGTATTTACTTTAAAATTCACCTTCCAGCATGTCCCTGGCCATTTTTCATATCTGTAGGATATTAACTGTAGTATACAGTAATTAAAATGCTATGAGATTCAATAGTGTCCAGTGCAGCTTTAGTGGTATATTTACCACATTTCGATTATTTGTGTTGTGTGCGTGTGTGTACACATATACGTCTGTATATATATATATATAAACATTTCTTTGTTAATGACAGTAGTAAAGTTACTAGAATACTATTTTAGCTATAACTTATCTAATTCCCATAGTGAGAAGATATGGTAAGCATCGAATAGATTTTTAAGTGACTTTTTTAAAGCACTTACACATTATGAAGGAAAGATCCAGCATCCAAAGAAAGTTTGTACCTGAAAAAATAAATTTGCTTTACAATAATAACACTGGTCATTCCAAACAATGATGACTATATTTGTCGAAATTTTTATTTAAAAATTTTAAAATATGTATGTAATAATTTCCAGTGATATTTAATTTCTTTGATGCCAACATGCTTTCCTTAACAATGAATTTTAGTTGTCCCCAAAATTTTTTTAACTTTTTGTTGAAGTATCCAGAAATGCATAACTCGCAGAATTTTCACAAATTGAATGTTCCCATATAACCAGCACCAAATCAGGAAACAACTTTATCGGCACCTCAAATGCCACTGTTGTAACCTCCTCTAGTAATGCTTTTGAATTCACCATGTCAAAGTGTTTTCTCCAAAAGTAATTTCTGTGGCAGATAAAGAGTGAAGCAAGGCTAGCCTGTCATTTCTAGTTCTGTTGGCCTGAAATACAGTCAGTTCGTGTGCAAGGGGCTTCCTCTAAAAGTTGACACTGCCCTGCCTGGATGACAATGATGATGGATACTGCTGCTGCTCTCTTGTCATTCAGGGGGCAAAGTTGGGTACAGGGGACAGTGTGTGGGAAGAGAAGAATGAATCCTGGACTTGTCAGGCTGCAAACACATTTCTTGAAATTCAGATCTTTCTTCAAGTGGGTATTTGACCTGAGGCAGCTAAGCTAATTAACGTTTCTAGGCCTTAATTTCCTTGATCTATCAAAAGAAAATGCCTGACTATATGATCTTCAAGGTTTGTTCCAAGGCTAAAAAGTTATGATTTCATATGGAAGGATATAGGTAAGGTGTAAAGAAGTAAATTCTTTCCTTTTCAGAACTGATCTAAAGGCCTTCCACTCTTTATCTTTCCTATTTCTGGAATCATGTATTCAGCCTGGTTTAGAATTATTTGCCCTTATGTACTAAAATCAGTCTGTGATGTTAATAAATAAATTCTAAGACAACAAGTTAAATGTGTAATTTTCTGCTGCCTTTTTAGTGTCTCCTGACAATATAAAATAAAATTTGGGCTTGTTAAAGAGCATCTCACACCTCCTCCTATGGTAAACTGTGTCCATAAGAATAAGAATTTCATCACACGTACACATGAAACACTCAGAAAATGTGATGCCATGAATGACCACATGAATTTTGAGTAAAGCCTTGTTCACAGATAGGGAGTAGATTAATCTTTCTGCAAAGCTATTTTGTATCAAATGAAATATCTTCAGTGACTGCACAACAGTAAAAGACATACATCAGCTTCTATTTAAGAACTTCAAAACTTCTGACAACTGGCTCACATGAATCATTGTCAAGAGGAAATCTTCCAGCAGCAGTGACTAGCCCTAGTTTGCTGTCTGGCTAAGCTATGACTGATACCAGAGAAAGAGCAACCTCCCAGTTTCTCACAAGCATGTGGAAATTGCCATGAAAACAAGAATTAGAAATCTCACAATTGATGTGCCTTTTGTCCATTTTTTATTATGATTCCAGTATCTTCCCTGCACTTTCCCTTCTCTTGATTCATCAGACATTGTCTACATGACTGTAGAAGAAGCCTTACGACAGTTCTGCTGCCATTATTTGCATTAGGTGAAGAAAACCCAAATTACTGCTTGTCAGCTACAAATTCACTCTTTTGCTTCACTGCATTGAATAGATAGCATTAAAGAACTTAAACCGTTCAATTCTGATTATGTAAAAGACATTACAATAAGCCTTCCCACTCCCTCCTCCATCCTCATAAATACTATCCTTACGAGACAGACTCACAAAACTCCAGGTTCCATTTTCTTTTCAATTTTCACCTGTTCCTTGAAAAGCCATTTCTTCACATTTATTCTTTGACCTTATTTCTGTATCTGCAGCAGGACAGCTGGACAGAAACTCAAGTTTTAGCAATCAATATACAACTTGGGTTGTGTAGTCTTCACAAATCCTAGAGTTTTTCCTTTTTCCATTCACCTAAACCTATCAATTAAAAAAAATAAATAAAGCATTTACACTGGATACTGTATATCAAACTCAGAGCAGCAGCTTTCTCCAGTCATATTCAGTCCACATGAGATACTTAAGGATGTAATAAAATATTAAAAGGCATACTCTCACTGCTTGCTATTTTAAAAAAGAAAAAAAAATCCTTTCAGACGGTAATCAATTTCATCGTGGCGGAGATTTCTGCAAAATGCATTAAGAAGTTCACGCCTGTGGCAATGGTCACTGCGCATATTTTGGAATGTCTCCCGGACTCTAAGATTTTTTCCAGACATCCAGGAGGGACTTGAGTATGACAGAGATCCTGCTCTGGGTCTTAAAAAATGTAGAAGGAAAACTTTTGAAGGTTCAGTTTCAGCTGGATTTTGTTTCTTAGACAGCCGAGTTGCCTAGGTTATGGAAAATACTAGTAATTATCAAGTGACGATAATCAGAAAAGTTTCTCCCTGTCTTTGTTTTTTTTTTTTTTTGTCTCAAGCCTTACTTACTTAGTCAAGTAGCAGTAATGTTACTTTGCTTCCTAAGTATCTTTATGGGAAGGGTAGAGTCTATCCTACCCCAGATACTGAAATCACCAAAAGGTGTTATGATAATATTTTTTAATTTTCGAAAATAGTAAGATGTAGCTCTGATTACTCAACTGCCCCTTGACTGCAATAGCAATCTTGAATTTGCTCAGGAGTTATGACTTTAGGGAGGACAGATGAAGTCAACTGGATTTAACAAGTGCTCTTTAACCATTTCTTGCTCTGTCTAGTCTAGCTTTAAATTCTTCCCTCACGAGGGTCTTTTGCTATAGCTATGAATGAAACTTGAGTATAGAAACTGACATACTTAATACTGTTAAGAACATACTGATGTATGTTAGAGACTCAGATTTTGCACAGACATATGTTATCCTCTTTCTTCTCTCTCTTAAAGGCATAACTTCTGAAGGGATGAATTTTGCCTCCCGTAAATCAAATTCATCTTACCAATGAAATAAGTAAGTGAAATAAAGTTTTCCAAGTCTTTTTATTTCATGTTATATTGGTTCCCTTTATAGTTTTTCTTATTTGTTCAGAAGTAACTTTATAATTTATTATTCTTATACTGGTTTACTATTCCCTTTTGCTTTAATTCCAGCTTAGTTTCATTCTTTTCTCCAATCCCTAC
The DNA here is from genome assembly GCF_003369695.1 of Bos indicus x Bos taurus. Taxonomy (NCBI): domain Eukaryota; kingdom Metazoa; phylum Chordata; class Mammalia; order Artiodactyla; family Bovidae; genus Bos; species Bos indicus x Bos taurus. Next base: position 39,023,861 of record NC_040091.1, on the reverse strand, counting down.
AGCTTCTGGTGTGCAAGCCAGTGTGCTTCTTGGACTCTGTTCTTAACTCCCAATCCTTCCTACAAGGCTTCAAAGTTAGTAGTCCTTTGGGGATGCAAATGTCATTTTCCCTATCCTACTGATTCTCATATTTCTCTGTTCAGAACCTAAGAAGGCAAAGAAAGGCATGCTTGCAAGCTTTTGATTATGTTTATGAAATATTTGAGACTATTTACAGAGAAGTGGTTTAGAAAAAGCACTAATTTAGTAATCTGAAGAACTGCATTATGCTTCAAGCTTTGCCATTTGCCAGTGACCTTGAGGAAATCACTGAACTTCTTTGAGTCTCAATTCTCTCATCTACAAAATGGGAATAATACCCTGCCTGGTCTAATTTACAGCTTTATTACAAGGATCAAATGAGAAAGCCTATATCAAAATACTGCTAAGTTAACATCTGTAAAGAGCTCAGACTGGTCTTTGGTACATGGCAAAGAGTCGGACACAACTGAGCGACTGAACTGAAACATAATATAAGTGTTAGCTATGATAACATTATTATATAATTATTATTAAAACTGCAAAGCATCAAATAAGTAATCACTGACTAGTGCACTTTTGATGATTATATAATACCATATCATAATTAGTAACACTTTAAAAAATAATGTTAGGATTTCCCTGGCGGGAATACCAGTACCCTGGTGGGTATAGTAGATAAGAATCCATCTGCCAGTGTCCTGGCAGGTAGAGTCCACATGCTAGCGAGGAACTAGACCATGCGCCGTAACTACTGAGCACACAAGCTACGACCACTGAAGCCCGTGTGCCTAGAGCCCTTGTGCCACAACAAGAGAAGTCACCGCAACGAGCAGCTTGCCCACTGCAGCGAGGAGGAGCCCCCACTCACTGCAACTAGAGAAAACCTGTGTGCAGTAACAAAGCTCTAGCATAATCAAAAATAAGTAAAAATTTTAAAATAATAATTTTATAAATCTATCTCTTTAAACCCAGACTTCAACAAATACATGTTCTGTTTGAGGTGATGAAAAACAACTTCAGAAATATTAATATTAAGCTGAAAAACTCCCTGGGCTGTTGGAGACGCCTGTGGCCTGAACTGACAAGAGTTTTCTGGAGCTCCAGTTACAGATGGACAAGGACCCAGGCAGGAGCGCTGCAGACTCAGGACTGTTGCTGTAAGGCTTCTAGGAGAGGTGTTGGAGTGCCCTCCCTGTGCTGTGCTCTGCTTAGTAGCTCAGTCATGTCCGACTCTGTGACCCCATGGACTGTAGCCCACCAGGCTCCTCTGTCTATGGGGATTCTCCAGGCAAGAATACTGGAGTGGGTTTCCATGCCCTCCTCCAGGGGATCTACCCAACCCAGGGATTGAGCCCAGGTCTCCTGCAGTACAGGTGGATTCTTTACAGCTGAGCTACCTGGGAAGCCCAGAGTCCTCCCTGCTTCAATGCAAACAGCAACAATCAGCTGGTCTCAGAGACCAAGTGAGTGACTGAACAATAACTGAGTAATATTACTATATGATTCTTTTAAAATTTATTTATTAATTAACTTTGGCTGCACTGGGTCTTCATTGCTGTGTGGGCTTTTCTCTAGTTGTGGAGAGCATGGGGCACACTTCGCTGTGGTGCACAGGCTTCTCATTGTGCTCTCTTGTTGCGGAGCACAGGCTCTAAGGCATGAGGGCTTTAGAGTTGTGGCATGTGGGCTCAGTAGCTGCACCTCCTGGGCTCTAGAGCACAGGCTCAATAGTTGTGGCATTTGGCTCAGTTGCTCTGTGACATGTCAGTCTTCCTGGATCAGGGATCAAATCCATGTCTCCTGCATTGGCAGGCAGATTCTTTACCACCGAGCCACCAGGGAAGCTCCTTCTATATAATTCTTAATGAAAATAAATGTGGGTTTTTATTAAAGGGATATAACTGATAAAGAAGAATATACTTTCTCTGTGTTGCTAAAAAGCCTGAATTCCAATACAAGATTTAAATTTAATGCTGAGATACTGTGATACATCTTTGTAAGTGATATGTTAAGGAATGTGATTTTCTTTATTCTAGAAGCCTTACCCTGAACCTCGAATTTCCGAATAACAAACTAAAACTATTTTAAATACAAGGAGAGGGCATCTACACTGAAACATCTAAGACAACTTTTACAATTTAGTTTTTATTCACAAAACATACTTTAAAAAGTCCCTTAATTCTCAGATTTTAAATTATAGAAAATAAAAGCACTATAATCTGAGAACCAAATCCAGATGCATTTCTCTCATTCCCCTACTATATCGCTTGAGGGCGAGGTCATGTCCTGCTCATCTTTATATCCTGAGCATCCAGCACAGTGCCTGGTACATACTAGATGCTGAATAAATGTTTCCTGAATAAATGTAAGCAATAGAAGTTTAAGAAAATATTCAAATAAAGACCCATCAAAATGATCTAATACGGGACTAATAGATTCAAAGATAGCTTAAGTTAGGGTTGAGTTACTCAAAATTATTCCTTGACCTGTATCAAGGTTTGGACCAAAGGAAACAAGGAACTCATTCACGCAGTTATTCAATAGAAATGATTCTGGTGTTAGTTAACTACAGCAGTGTCACGATATCCGTACTATAACATGGCCCTGGAACCCTAAGCATTTCATCAGTATTTTCTAATGCTTATGGGAGTGGCACTAAGTATATGTTGGCAAAAATGTTCCTGCTTGCCTCAGAACATGAAAGGCAGGTAATTACTCCCCTTCTGACTTGATGCCAGACTTGAGGAAGAATAATAAAAACCAGTCTGTGTAACAGGGTGAGCAGACTTACTGCTGCTACTGCTGCTAAGTTGCTTCAGTCATGCTTCCGACTCTGTGCGACCCCATAGATGCAGCCCACCAGGCTCCCCCGTCCCTGGGATTCTCCAGGCAAGAACACTGGAGTGGGTTGCCATTTCCTCCTCCAATGCATGAAAGTGAAAAGTGAAAGTGAAGTCGCTTAGTCGTGTCCGACTCTTAGTGATCCCATGGACTGCAGCCCACCAGGCTCCTCCATCCATGGGATTTTCCAGGCAAGAGTACTGGAGTGGGTTGCCATTGCCTGCTCATTAATAAATCCTGAGCATATACCAGTCATTGTAGAGTGGTAAAGGAATAAGACTCAGCCCCTACCAGAAGTACTTCATGGACAAAGGGAAATGGAGTAAGGGCTACCACAGGAACTCAGAAGAAGTGACAGATAAACCTGGGGTGCTTCAGGAGGCTTCACCAATGACATGACTTTTGAACCGTAAAATTTTAGGACAAATCTTCCAAATAAATAATGAGCTTAGGGAAAATCTTGAGTCAATAGCTCTCAAAGTGTGGACCAGAGTTCCCTGGGAGAACAAATCAAGGCTGGTACACCAAACTTCACTAGTTTGGTGAAGTCATATTCTTCAATTTCAGGCACTTACAGTTAAAATAAGAGCCAGATTTACTTAGGAATATCCTTGGCAAAGCAATAAAAATTATTTGTAAAATTCTGACCATTCAGTATGTGGCTTTTTAATGTTCTATGTGATGAAATGGGGAAGGATACATAAAACACTTCTTCATTCGGCAGTTCAGTGGGTGTTTCAAGGAAAAGCACGTGTGTGATGCTGGAGTCGTGCTATTTTCATGGAACACCATTTTTACTTGAAGGAATCACTGATAGACAAACTACAGAAATTCAAGTGAATCACAGGATCTAAGGTTACTGTTCTGTGAAACTTTGATTCAGCTGTATGACATTTCAAGAAAAACAAGTAATAATATTAGTTGCCAATCATAAAATTAGTGCTTTTATGTAAAAATTAAAACTTTAGAAAATCTGTATATGCCACTGTGAGTTTGCTAGCTCCCCAATATTTGAAGACTTATTTGATGCACTCCATGGTGATATTAACCACTGTGATTTTTTGACACTGTATAATAAAGCAGATGAACATTTGAAAGACCTACACATTATTCAAAATCCAATATTTCCCAAATGGCCAGTGTATAATATTAAAAAATTATGCATGAGTAAAAGATTTATTCAAAGTGAAAATGAGAAAGAGCAATACATTTTAATGTCATAGATGATGAAAAGTTAATTGGTATGATTTCAAATCTACATTGCAACCAACCTTAAGAAATTACCACTCACTGAGTTTGAACGTAGTATTAAAGAAGAATATCTACACAATTATGTGAAAAGATTATTAAAATAATCTACTTTTTTTAGAAAGACAATAATCTTTCTTTTCCAACTACTTATCTGTTAGAGTCTGAATTTTCTTCATATCCTCAAACTAAATAACACACAGCAACACAGATTGAATGCAGAAGCAGATATGAGAATCCATCTGTTTTCTATCAAGCCAAACATTAAAGAGATTTTCAATATTGAAAAACAATGTCATTCTTCTAATTGTATCTATTTTGGAAAATAAAGCTTTTTTTTTTAACAAAAATAAATTACTTAGGACAACACATAATGGGTTTAGAGTATTTTAAATAAATTAATTTTTTTTCATTCTTCATTTTAATTTCTAGTGTGTTACATATCAATAGACATAGTCTATAATCCATATAAATGAAGGTTCTTTGGGGATACTTCAGAATTTAAAAGGATACTGAGACTGAAACCTTTTAGAACTGCTACTTAATTTAAAGAAACTAGTTTGTATAATGACAAAGCTAATGCAAAGAAAATTTGGTGAGTTCCTAAGTAGAAACAGGTTTCTCTGAAGAGTTGGATGAAGTTGATAGGAGGAAGGTGAACTGTGCAGATTATAAAAGTAACTATAAACCTTGAAAAAAAGGTTTGAACTTTATTCTCTATACTGATGGCTTTCAAACTTTCATGACTGTAACCAACAATCAGATGGACATTTTACATCTTAAAACAGTAGCCAAACACATGCATGTTTATATAGATAAGTACAACTAGAGCAGAGTTTCAAAGAACAGTATCAATATAAAATATGATGCACTCTGCTATTTTCTTTATGACATTTTTAAAAGTTCAATATAAGTCACTAACATTAATTCATTAGTCATTAACCTCTTGCCACCTCTAATTTGTAAAACACTATTCTTTTTGATGGAGAACCAAGGGCCAACGGAGGTTTTACCCAGGTTAGTAACATGATCACGTTTGTGTTTTAAGAATCACAAAGTGGTGTGGAAGATGGAACATTCAGGAGACTGTTCTGTTTGTCCAGGGGAGTTATGGCAAGAATATGAACTGAGCCACAGGACTAGAAGGAGGGGCAGTATTTGAGATAGAAAGGACTGTTGGGATTTGAAGACAAGTTAGTGTAGATTCTATAGAAGAGAGATAGTTGTGATGACCCTGAGAAAGTTTGTAATTTCAGAGAACTGTGCCGCTGCTAAGGCTATTAAATAAGACAGAACATGCAGGAGCAACAGGTTCACAGGGCATGGAAGTAAAGGTGCAAATAAACAAACTGAGTTTTGGATGGACTGGATTTCAGATGCCTGCAAGTCATTCAAGTAACAATGCCCAAGAAGGGAACAGAAATTTGATTATATTGAAGTGGAAAGAATTCAAGTCTGAAATAATTGGTCTTGGGTCACCATACTGTCATTTTAGGAACACTATATTAGTCCCCTTGGTCTTGTATAAACACCATTAGGTATATTCTTTTTGAGCATAATTAACACACTGTTTGTACAGTTTATACAAAGTAACTATGGTCCTAGAAGACCCAATGTCATTAAAAACAATAAAACAAAAAACATATACCAGTTTCGAGTTTCAAAATAAATCTGCAAAGGCCATTATATTGTGAAGTTTCCTCAACATGGCTCATTTATATAAAAGGGAACACATATGGTCCTTGTCAAAATGTACCATAACACTGGGAGATACTACATAATGCTAAGAAAATCTTTTTCACGACAATAAAACCTCAGTATGCAGAAAGATATAAACACTTTATGGGCCAACTGTAAGACAGTGCTACAACTCTCTTTTTTTTTTTTTTTGTAGAGACCTAAAGAGGAAGAACACAAATATCATAAGAGTGGAGAAATGTTAAATTCATAAGCATTCAAAATTTAGGGCACAAACCCTAATTCAATTAGTTTCCTTTTAAATGCCTCATGTCAAGCTTACTTACTATTACTAAATATGTGTTTAATGGCAATAAAATCCTTGGTGCAAGGCACTTGACTTGAAAAGTATCCCAAGATTTTTATGATCATTAAAAATGTGGCACACAGTTTGATCGAGTTTATAGCTATGGAAATTAAGGGTCAAAATGGTTAAGCAGCCTTGCAAACATCATACACTATATCAACAGCCAATGCAGCAATCAAACATATAAAACATTATCCATTATATCACAAAGCTTTGCCAAATATTATATTCTGGTATCAAAATTATTATTTAATAATATGCTGGGACTAAACATTTTTTAAACACACATGGATTATTTTTCTCCTGTAATTGAGATCTAATCTTACTGCATTGTGGTCAGAAAAAACGCTTGGAATGATTTCAATTTTTTGAATTTACCAAGGCTAGATTTACGGCCCAGGATGTGATCTATCCTGGAGAAGGTTCCAAGTGCGCTTGAGAAAAAGGTGAAATTCATTGTTTTGGGGTGAAATGTCCTATAGATATCAATTAGGTCTAACTGGTCTATTGTATTGTTTAAAGTTTGTGTTTCCTTGTTAATTTTCTGTTTACTTGATCTATCCATAGGTGTGAGTGGGGTATTAAAGTCTCCCACTATTATTGTGTTATTGTTAATTTCCCCTTTCATACTTGTTAGCATTTGTCCTACATATTGCAGTGCTCCTATGTTGGGTACATATATATTTATAATTGTTATATCTTCTTCTTGGATTGATCCTTTGATCATTATGTAGTGACCTTCTTTGTCTCTTTTCACAGCTTTTGTTTTAAAGTCTATTTTATCTGATATAAGTATTGCTACTCCTGCTTTCTTTTGGTCTCTATTTGCATGGAAAATACCCAGCAATCCCACTGCTGGGCATACACATCGAGGAAACCAGAATTTCTTGAAAGAGACACGTGTACCCCAATGTTCATCACAGCACTGTTTATAATAGCCAGGACAAGGAAGCAACCTAGACGTCCATCAGCAGACGAATGGATAAGAAAGCTGTGGTACATATACACAATGGAGTATTACTCAGCCATTAAAAAGAATACATTTGAATCAGTTCTAATGAGGTGGATGAAACTGGAGCCTATTATACAGAGTGAAGTAAGCCAGAAAGAAAAACACCAATACAGTATACTAACGAATATATATGGAATTTAGAAAGATGGTAACAGTAACCCTGTATACGAGACAGCAAAAAAGACACTGATGTATAGAACAGTCTTTTGGACTCTGTGGGAGAGGGAGAGGGTGGGTTGATTTGGGAGAATGGCATTGAAACATGTATAATATCATATATGAAACGAGTCGCCAGTCCAGGTTCGATGCACGATATTGGATGCTTGGGGCTGGTGCACTGGGATGACCCAGACGGATGGTACAGGGAGGGAGGAGGGAGGAGGGTTCAGGATGGGGAACACAGGTATACCTGTGGTGGATTCATGTTGATGTATGGCAAAACCAATACAATATTGTAAAGTTAAAAGATAAAATAAAAAAAAGAGAAATAAAGTGCAAAAAATAAAAATAAAAACCTGTTATACAAAAGCAAACTTTTGTTATACAAAAGCAAAAACCTGTTATACAAAAGGCTATAAAGAACTACATATAAATATTAGGATAAATTCTATGAGAAATTACACAAGAGTCAACTTCACCAGGAAATCTGGTTGTTTACCATAATCATCACCAAGTCTCAAAAATAGTCATATAGTGTTAAACACATGCAAAATGTCTGGGATCAGATATCATATAAACAACTTGCTGCTACTGCTAAAACGTTGTTCCCTAATAACCTGCTTGGGCAGTTCAGTGACCAAAAACCACTCCATGACCTGGACTTGTCAGCACTATGTTTATGCTTTGGTTTCTCTGACCAAAAGAGCCTGAACACATGAATGAAATGCAACACTGAGTCTCCACGGATGTAGCACTTGAGGGTTTGCAACCAATCTAAACATGGGGGCCTGGAGAAGGCAGCCTGTGGCTCACCCTTTGGGGAACACAAGGTACCTAAGTTACACAATAGCAGTTAGCAGATCAGAGCAGAGATTAAAGCGACTCTCCAGCTCATTTTTTGTCCCAAACATAATATTTAATCATAGCCAAAGACTAAGCAGAAGTTTAAATTATAAGTCTAACTTCCTGTTTTGTAATTTTTAATCATCAGTTCTCCTCAGTGGGGCTCAGGTTATATGGTTATTGTGTCTATTCAGATGTGTTGTGTTTTATGCAACAGATAATTTCTAGAAATAGGGAAAGGGGTGAATCACATTGTTATAATTCTATTAATACTTCCTCCAAAGACAAATGCCATCATTTTAGATTAAACTCCTTTAAATTTAGATTTCTCTGACTCACTATTAGTCAGCCCTTTCTCAAACAGTAAATTGGCTATAGTTTAACATTAAAATTTACCACAGAACCAAATCAGTAAAAAGGACCTGATAGTCTTTTGTAAAGTGAAAATGTTTATAACATTTCTATAACAATTTTCTGTTCTTCTTCTTACAATTAGATGTTCTTGTATGTATTTCTTATATCCATTTAATATCTTGGAGAATTTCAGGTAATCTCATTCAACCATAAGTGAAATGGTCCAGTCACTATACCAAGTCTTAGAGATGCAAAATTCAAAAACATGGTCTATATTTTCAAGAACCCTGCACTTTAGCAGAAGAAAACACATATAAAAACTAATACAGTATAAAATATACCATATTAAAAAGTAGATACATGGTTTTTAAATAGAATATTTGAGTGATTAGAGAATTCCTTGAAAGATAAAGCCTATCAAAACTTATACAAAGATAATTAGACAATCTATATAATCTATATCTGTGAAATACATTCAATCAGTAATTAACATCTTCCTCCAAAAATTAAAGCATTAGGCAAAGATGGTTTTTCTGGTGAATTCTACCAAACATTTAAGGAATAAATGATATCTGTTCCCTTTAATCTTTTGCTAAACATAGAGAGAGGGAACACTTCCTAACTTATTCTATGAGGACAGCATTACTCTAAAATCAAAACCAAATAAAGCCACTATAAGAAAGGAAAGCTAAAGTCTAATATCACTCACTAACATGAATACAAATACCCTCCACACAATATTAGCAAATCAAATCCAACCATGTTTAAAAAGAATTATGCACCATGACAAACTGGGATTTATTCCAGGTATGCAAGTGTGGTTCAACATTCAAAAATCAACTAATATAATCCCTTGCATCAATAGGTTAAAGAAAAAAATTATCCTATTATCATATCAATAAATGCAGAAAAAAGCATTTGACAAAATCTAATACTCATTTATGATCAAAACTCTCAGCAAATTAGGAATAGGGGGGACTTCTTCAACTTGACAAGAAATATCTACAAAAACACAGAGCTACCATCATACTTAGTGCTGAGAAACTAGGTGCCTCCTGCTGGAGGAGGAGATCCTGGACCAGACAAAAATATTCTCTTCCATACATTGCCTATTCTATATCATGCTGGAATTCCTAGGTAATGCAATAAGACAAGAAAAGGGAATAGAAAATATATTTATTGTAAAGAAAGAAATAAAACTATCTTTGTTTGCAGGTAACATGATTGTCTATGTAGAAAATCCCAACGAACTGACCAAAAAAACTCCTGGAACTGATGAGTGATAAGAGCAAGGTTGCAAGATATAAGATTAATATGAAAAAGTCAACTGCCTTCCCACACACCAGGAATGAATAATTGGAATTTGAAATTAAAATCACATTATTTACATTAACACCAGGGAAGCCTGGTGTGCTGCAGGGCATGGGGTCACAGAGAATCAGACAAGATTTAGCAACTGAACTATGACAACATTAATACCAAGAAAAGAAAGAAAGACTCAGGCATAAGTTTAACAAAATATGTACAAGATCTATATAAGAAGAAAGCTATGGAGAACGAAATGGCAACCCACTCCAGTATTCTTGCCTGAAGAATTCCATGGACAGAGGAGTCAGGTGGGCTACAGTCCATGGGGTTGCAAGAGTCGGGCATGACTAAGCAACTGAACACACACAGAGATGAAACTATGATGGATAAATTTAATAACATATAAATAAAGGGAAAGATGTTCCATGTTCATAGACAGGACAACAAAATTATTAAAGTGTCAGTTCCTCCCAATTTGATCTATATGCTTAATGCAATTCCAGTCAAAATCTCACCAAGTTATTATGTGGATATTGACTAATTCTAAAATCTGTGTAGAAAAGCAAAAAACCCAGAATAGAAGAACAAAGTCAGAGAGCTAACACTACTTGACTTTAAGACTTACCATAATGCTATGGTAATCAAGAGTGCGGTATTAGTAAAAGAATAGAAAAACATATCAGTGGAACAGATAGAAAGCCCAGAACTCACACAAATACATTTATCTGACCTTTGACAAAAGAGCAAAGGCAATTCAACAGGGGATTGATGATCTTTTTAACAAATGGTGCTGAAATGATTAAACATACACATGGAGGAAAAAAAAAACTAATCTATACACTAATCTTACATTTTTCACAAAAATTAACTCAAAATAGATCACAGAATTAAATGAAAGACACAAAAGTATAAAACATTCAGAAAATAACTTAGGAAAAAATCTAGGCGACTCTGGATTGAGTTATAAGTTTTTGGATACAACACCCAGAACACAATCTATGAAAGAAAAAGATGCTAAATGGGACTTCATAAAATTAAAAAATTGTTTTCTATGTGAAAGACACTGTTAAGGGAAGGTCAAGGCACAGACTGTGAGAAAATATTTGCAAAACAACAAATCTGATAAAGGACTGGTATCCAAAATATATAAATAATTCTTAAAACTTAATAAGAAAACAAATAGCTCAATTTAAATATAGGTGAAACATTTTGAGAATAGGCTTCAAAAGCGAATTTTCCATATCAACTGATATAGAGGCAGAAACCAAAATAGAATTATTGGCAACTTTAGTTTTGGGAGAATTTGGGGTTGACCTGGCTTAAGTAGCAACAATTAAGAAAATAAAATTAGTGCAATCAAGAAAATAAAATGATTCAGGCACAGCAATTGCAGAAGTTAAATAAATAATACATATAAATAAAAGTAGGTGAAAGATCTGAATAGTCTCACCAAAGAAGATAAAACAGATGGCAAATAGGCATATGAAAAGAGCTCAACATCATATGTTATTAGGAAACTGCATGTTAAGACAATGAGATACTACTACACACCTTTTGGAATGGTTAAAATCCATCCCCCTACCAAAAAAACAAACAAACAAACAAACAACGGACCATATCAAACAGTGGTGAGGATGTGAAGCAACAGGAACTCACATTCATTGCTGGTGAGAATGCAAAATGGTACAGACACTTTGGAGGACAGTTTGGCAATTTCTTATAAAAGTAAACATACTCTTACCATATGATCTAGCGATCTTGCTCTCTGACATGTACTCAAATGAGCTGACTTCCTGGGTGGCCCAGAAGTCAGAACTACCCTGGTGGCTCAGATAGTAAAGCATCTGCCTACAATGCGGGAGACCTGAGTTCAATCCCTGGGTTGGAAAAATTTCCTGGAGAAGGAAATGGCAATCCACTCCAGTATTTCTTGCCTGGAAAATCCCATGGACGGAGGAGACTGGTAGGCTACAGTCCATGGGGTTGCAAAGAGTCGGCCATGACTGAGCGACTTCACTTTCACTTTCAAATGAGCTGAAAACTTACGTTCACACTAACACCTGCATATAAATGTTTATAGAAACATTTTTCAAAATTGAAAAAATTAGGAAACATCCAAGATGTTCCTTTATAGGTGAATATGTAAACAAAATGTGTCATCTCCACACTATGGAATGTTATTCAGAGATAAAAAGATACAAGGTATTAATGAAGCCATAGGGAAGCCTAGCATGCTGCAGACCATGGGGTGGCAAAGAGTCAGACACGAACAATCTTCCCAACCCGGGGACTGAACCCGGCTCTCCCACATTGTAGGCTTTATCACTTTACCGTCTAAGCCACCAGGGAAGTCTCAACTGAACAACAACAAGCCACAAAAAGACATGGTGGAAACTTAACTGCATATTGTTAAGTGAAAGAAGCATGTCTGAAAAGGCTACAGACCATATGATTTAATGTGAAATTCTGAAAAGGAAAACTATAAAGACAGAAGAAAGATCAGCAGTTGCCAGGGGCTTGGAGGAGGGAAGTGGGGGAAAGATAAAATGGTGAAACACAGGGGATTTTTATAACACTGGGACTGTAAGGGTGGATGCATGATATTATCCATTTGTCAAAACCCATAGAATGTACAACACAGGAGTGAACCATAATGTAAACTATAAGCATTAGTTAATAATAATAGTTAACAATACAGCTGATAATCAACCAATATTAGTTCAATTGTAACAAATGTTCCACACTAATGAAAGATGTTAAAAATATGGAAAACTCTGAGTGAGGAAAATGGATATATGGGAACTCTGTGCTCTCTGCTCAGTTTTTCTGTAGACTTCAAACTATTCTAATGTATTCTAAACTATTTTTTAATGTAATTTTATGGTTCAAAAGTAGAATATTTAACAGCCTGATTAATTTTAGGAAGAGTAAGGAAAGAACTCCAGAACACAAGGACAGTAACAGAGATTGTGAATAGGATCTTGATGGGTTAATCAGAATATGCTGTTCATTTGGTAAAGGATGTTCCAGGCCAAAAGAATGAGAACTAGAACAAAATGCTAGAGATGAGTAAATATTTATATATATACAAAAAATTAGGAAAATAATTATACTGCAGAAGTATCTAGAGGCATAATGACAAGCACACTCACTTTTGAGATTAGAATTCTGTTTCTGCTGGTAGGAGGTAACACAAGGCTTCTGGTACCAGGCTCCTGGGATTTTAAATTCCACCCAACATTTACTAGCTGAGTGATTGCAGGCAAGTCACTTAGCCTCTTTGTCTCTTTTTCCTCATCTATGAAGTGAAGATACTAGTTTGTGCCTCAAAAATGTGATTGTTAATTTACATAAAGCCCATAGACCAGTGCTTGGCATGTGGTAAGTGCTATAAAGGTATGAGCTGTTAGCATTCAAAATTACTAGTACTAATTACTAGGTATGTCTTTAAGCAATTCCTTTCACCTTTTGGAGCCTCAATTTACATAACTGTAACCTAGGATGATAAACCATCTCACTTGAGGTGTAAATTGCCCCAAACAATATCAACTTATTCAATAAGCTAATACTGTACTAAGAGGGACAAACTGATGTATTTTAGAAGTGTATAAACACAGAAGGTAAAGCAAAAATATTTGGAGAAATAAAATGAATTTGTATACCTAATCATATATATATTTTATGATATCTGAATAAAGTTCAAGGTAATTTAAAGCAAGAGTACTTCCCCCACACCTACAAAGAAACAGAGACAGAAGGATAAGAATCATAGCTGTTACAAGGAAATGGAAAAAGTGAAGAGCAACAGAATACCAAAAGAAATATTTAGTATGAGTTTTCTTCTCTGGAAAGAAGAGAAAAAAATAGGGAACAACAGAAAGTAGTCTTCTGAAATTTCTGATAAAAAGACGCAAACTGTCTTCGAGGGCCAAGAATATGGAAGAGAACCTTGAAGCTAAGCCAAGTAATCTGACATGCATGCATTTATAGTCATTTATTAAGACTGTGAGTACTGAGCCAAACATTGTGGGACAAACCAAAAGAATAAAGCTATTATCTGTTCTCAGGAATTATAGTCTCATTGGAGATATCAAATATATACTCAGGGAAAAAAAATTTGGAAGAGTAAAGGATGAACCATGCCTGGAAATGACAGCGGTTACTGCAGGGGAGGGAAAAAGAAGGATTTCCAAGGGTGATGTAGGAGATTTTCATGGTAACTGTAATTATCACTTGTAAGGATCTGATGCAATATGTCATAAGGCTAAGATTTTATTAAAACAGGTAGCACTTCTACTCTCCATTCTAAATATGTGTATGAGTGAGTGAGTGAAAGTCACTCAGTCGTGTCTGACTCTTTGCAACTCCGTGGACTATATAGTCCATGGGATTCTCTAAGTCAGAATATTGGAGTGGAGAGCTGTTCCATTCTCTAAGGAATCTTCCCAACCCAAGGACTGAACCCAGGTCTCCCGCATGGCAGGCAGATTCTTTACAATCTGAGCCACCAGGGAAGTAATATGTGTGTGGGTATGTATGTGTGTGTGTGCTTAGTAAAATTATACACAGTAAAATTACTTTAAAAATAAGTAAAGAGAGAATAAAGAACATCACATGGCTGGTACTGAGTGAATGGTACTAGAAATCACTGGGAGAGTCGTCACTCTGGGCTGCTGGTGAGGGAAAGCAGGTAAGAGAAGAGACTTGAGCAGGTCAGAAGAACAGTAGGATTCTGATGCAAAGAAAGGAGGACGAAAAGAAGACCTGCTCAAAGCTAAGACTAGACCTCAGAAAATATAATGACATAAAACTGCTAGGTCCCTCTGGGGAGGTCTTCTGATACTTCAGTGGAGAGGCAGAAATGGAAAGAATTTGAGAATAGATTACAATGCACAGATCTTTGCTCTCTCCATGAAGGTAACTTAAAAAAAAATCACTATCTATTTACTTTTCGCTGCACTGTCTTCATTGCTGCGTCAGCTTTCTCTAATTGTGGTGAGCAGGGGCTACTCTCTAGTTGCAGATGGCTTCTCTTGTTGTGAAGCATGGGCTCTAAAGCACGAGCTCAGCAGTTGTGGCACATGGCGGAATTAATTCCCTGAGCATGTGGGATCTTTCTGGAGCAGGGATCAAACCTGTGTCCCCTGCACTGGCAGGTGGATACTCTTACCACTGGACCACCAGGGAAGTCCTAGTCCACAGACTTCGTTGTTTTTGTTAGTCCCTAAGTTGTGACACTCTTTGCAATTCCATGGTGCAGCATGCCAGGCTCTTCTGTCCTTCACTGTTTCCCAGAGATGGGTCAAATTCATGTCCACTGAGTCGGTGCTGCTATCTAATCATCTCATCCTCTGCCACCCCCATCTCCATTTGCCCTCAATCTTTCCCAGCATCAGGGTTTTTTCCAATGAGTCAGCTCTTCGCATCAGGTAGCCGAAGTATTGCAGCTTCCGCGTCAACAACAGTCTTTCCAATGAATATTCAGGGTATCATCTTCAAAAAAAAAAAAAGGAGGTATTGCCCCTCCACATTATTCCCCATAAAAACAGAAATAAGCATGCTCCATTTTATCTGCATTTGGTACTACGTTAAGGGAGGTCAAAAGAAAAGAAGCTATATTTCAGCACTTCAAAGTTTAAAAAAAAAGAAAGAAAGAAAGAAAAAAAAAAAAAAAAACCAGACACAACAGCAACATCAGAGTCCACATTCCCAAACCCCTGTTCAGCTCTCTAGGTCACGCTGTCTTTCTGGTTTATATCCACATTTCTTGGAATTTGTAACCGACATTTAAATTAATTCTTATGGACTCTGCACTTTGAGGTAAATTCGGTTGTAAGCAAAAACAACTTCAAAAGTCCTTACTCCCTTTTGGACCCTGAACACCCAAAAGATGTTCTGTCATCCCCCAAACTCTGGAACATCTTCCCAGAAACTTAGTGCAAGTGACATTTTTGCTTATTCCCATTTTCACTGTAGTTGCTGCTGCTGCTAAATCGCTTCAGTCACTGATTAACAAATTAGGTTTCCTTGATTCCTACATCTTTGTTCTTTTACCTTGCAAATGAGTTTTATTAAGCACAGCCAACTATAAAACAGTGTAAAATTCAACAACTATTCATAATAAGACTACTTGGAATTAAAGCACAGTTTTTATTTGAGGATGGGCCAAATTCCTCAGACCCTTCCAAAAAAATGTGACTTCTAAGATATTTCTACAAGTTTATTATGACAGTGGAAATAATCAATCAATGCTTCCACATTATCTTGTTCTTAGTTTCAAAATCAGTTATAAAATCAACTGAGTTAAACTTGATTAAATTATTTAGTAGTCTTTTTTTAATCTACTCTGAAGCAGTGTTTGCAATATGAGAGAACTTTACAAGATGGCTAAACAATTACAATATTCTAGAAGAATGATTCCTAAGAGCACAAACACATTAAAAATCCTCTGTTTAGGCCAGGTTGCTATATTCTGAATTCTGAATACAGTGTGACCTTGCTTCCCTTGGAGACCCTTTGGAATTTGGCTCTCATTTCTGCTTTTCTTCTGCCAAGCATATAGAATGAATTAGGTGAAGGTTTGTTACAAATACACTCCACCCACAATGGTTTCCAATAGAGAGCTGCATGTTTTAAACCAACAGTTTAACTCAAATGTAAAAATGGTTCTGCTTTCAAACTCAAGTTTCCCTTCCCTTTTGAGTCAACCTGCCTTTTTTCTCTTCAGTCCAATTTTACTTCCCAGTGAGGGAATAAAGTTGGAACAAATGTAAACAGGAAACCTAAAGTAAACAGCCTAAATGCCTTTCTGCAGTCTTTTAACTCCAGGTATTCATATACCAAGGGGGCCTTTCAATTTCATTGCTGATGCAAGTAAAGAAGGCATATCAGGAGCTTCCTTTAATATCATTTTAGCTTTGGTTTCCAGAGTCTGTCTGAGTCCTCTGAGGCACAGAGCAGGACCCATTGATAGGCAGGCCCCAGAGGAGCTGCTCCTTATGGACTGGGTAACAAGACTCTCCAGCCTCCTCTTTCTGCTCTCTTGTTCCCCCTTTTACCACAACTGCTTCTATTCCAGATGTTTATCGTGCTCTTGCTGTTGTAATTTTCATCTGTTGAGAAAAGCGTCTCATGAATTAATTTACTAGGAGATGTGGAGCGTCCAAAGGAGAGAACACAGGTTTATGGTCAGACCAACTAAGGGGTCAGCTCTCAGCTCTACAGTTCATTCAAGGAAGACAGTACTCAGGAGGGTAACTCAACCTCCCTGAAACTTGAATTCTACATTTTTAAAATGGGGGAAACACAAGACGGCAAGCAAAATGCACATGCCAAGAGTATGGCCCAGATTCAGGACTCAGTAAATTCTGTGATGTTCTCCTCCTTTTCTACATCCAGGTTTACACCTCCCAGAAGGCTGTGACATATAAAGTAGACAACGTGAAGAGAGCAAGGTTTAACTGGAAACAAAGAATTTCCAAATGAGGGGTTTGGCCCTCAGCATCTAGCCTGGGGAGATGTTCTGGGGTATAGCCATGCTCTCCCCATCATGCTACTTGATACTGTGCTGAGGGTGATATAACAAGGAAGAAGAAACAATTCCCAAAGTTTTCAATTACTAAACAAATTAATTCTAAATTTCTATTTTTCAATGACCAGCTTTCCAATCATGAAAAAAATAAAACAGCTATACCTCTACAGATGGGTTTTATTTTATGCAGTAAGTAGGTTTTAGAAAAACTGTAAAAACTGTTATAAATGTAATAACTTTCATATTTATTTTGTGACCACTTTCTTCATTTAATAATTCAGGCTGCTGCTGCTGCTGCTAAGTCGCTTCAGTCGTGTCCGACTGTGCGACCCCAGAGATGGCAACCCACCAGGTTCCTCCGTCCCTGGGATTCTCCAGGCAAGAACACTGGAGTGGGTTGCCATTTCCTTCTCCAACGCATGAAAGTGAAAAGTGAAAGTGAAGTCGCTCAGTCGTGTCCGACTCCTAGCAACCCCATGGACTGCAACCTACCAGGCTCCTCCATCCATGGGATTTGCCAGGCAAGAGTACTGATGCTAAATTTGGACTGCACATCTAAATCCTGCTTCAGTGTGCTTAGGATCATCTCAGGCATTTTAAACATTTTTAATTTTATTTACTTTTGGCTGAGTTGAGTCTTTCTTGCTGTGCAGACTTTTTCCCAAGTTGCAGTGGGGGCTACTCTCCAGTTGCAATGCACGGGCTTCTCACTGCAGTGACTTCTGTTGTTGCAGACCATAGACTCTAGGGCGCTCAGGCTTCAGTAACTATGGCATGTGAGCTGAGTAGTTGTGACTCACAGGCTCTAGAACATAGGCTCAGCAGTTGTGGCAGATGGGCTTTGTTGACCCGTGGCATCTTCCCAGACTAGGGATCAAACCTGTGTCTCCAGCATTAGCAGGCAGATTCTTTATCACTGAGCCACCAGGAAAGCCCAGCTTAAGCATTTTTAACATCCTTTAATAATGGAAGGATTTTAAAAGATTTCACAGAATTGTATATGTTCACCCAGCTCACTTTATACATAATCTATACTGGAAGACAATGATTCTTTCAACATATTCTTTATACCTATTTCTATATCCATATTAGATTACAACATCTCCCCCTGCATTCTCCTTTTTTCCTTTGCAGGCATCCTGAAAGCCAGAGCAACAGTCACCAAGAAAGATGTTTTCCTTCTCACAGAACAGAACCTTATGGATAAAAGGTTCATACATACATGGATACACATACACATTCACTCACAGATGCACATAGAAAAGAATAAATAGCAAGAAATACTTAACACAAGGCAGCAAATTTTCTGGTTTGGTGGTAGATTCCACTCTAAATATATAATGACACTCCTGTCTAAGTCAGCTGCTGCTGCTAAGTCACTTCAGTCGTGTCTGACTCTGTGGGACCCCATAGACGGCAGCCCACCAGGCTCCCCAATCCCTGGGATTCTCCAGGCAAGAACACTGGAGTGGGTTGCCATTTCCTTCTCCTGGCCTGAACTGTGAATGCCCCTTTCAGCTGATAAGTTGTTGTTTTCGTTTAGTTGCTCAGTAGTGTTTGACTCTTTGTGACCCCATGGACTGCAGCCTGCCAGGTTCCTCTGTCCATGGGATTTCCCAGGCAAGAATCCTGGAGTGGTTTGCCATTTCCTTCTCCAGGGGACCTTTCTGACCCAGGGATTGAACCTATGTCTCCTGCATTGGCAGGCGGACGCTTTACCACTGAGACACCAGGGAGGCCCCATATGAGAACAGGAGAACAGACTTCTCTTAAGTTATGAGAATGTTTCTGTACGAGTGCTTGAAATAAACATTTCTCTGATCTCAAAAGTCATTTTTAAAAATCTCTCTGAGCTACAAAAGGATTACTAGTAATTCATGCTCATCTTTCTTTCTTATGAAGTGATGGTGAGTTTCCTGATGCCAGGGACTGTGGCAAAATTAACTCTGCATTCCTAGCGCATGGCAAAATGCCATTCAAGAGCCTTCTGCACACAGACAGTATGTCTGCCTTCCAGATTCAGCAGTGAACAATAAAGATAAGGCTCCTGATGCCCTGGGTTTAGCACCAGAGAATAAATACACAAATAAACATGTAATTTTATATTGGAATAGTGCTCCAAAGGGGAACAAAGATGCCATCAGAGAGTATGATAAGGGATATCTAATTTAGACTGGAAGGAGAAGTCAGAGAAAGCTTCTCTGAGAAAGGTCACATTTACGTGGAACCTTAAAGCTTGAAAGGATATAGGCCCTAGAATGAGAAGGAGCACTATTCAAGAAAAGATGGAAAGGGGGTGGATGTAGCAAAAGTGCAGTCCCTTAATGTGGGGGGAGAGAGGGGTAAGGAAGTGCTCATGAAAGCAAAGAGGTAGGAAGGGACCAGGGTGTGAGGCTCAAATTAAACATTTTCTATGGTCCTAAGGACGACTGGGGCCACTGGAATGTTTCAAGCCAAAAAGTGAAAAGATCTGGGTTTTTGCTTTTAAAAGATTACTCTGCAGTGTGATGAGGTGCAGAGGGAAAGAGTAGAGGGAGACACTGCCAGTGCACCGTGGCCATCTGGATGAGCAATGACCATGGCCTCGGCCAGGCTAGTGGCAATATGGCTAAAAAGAAGGAAGTGGAATCGTGATGTATTTTGAGATAAAATCAGGGCTTAGGGATGAATTACAAAGGATGGAATGAGGGGGAGGATAGAAGATCACTCCTAACTTTTTGGTTTAAACAAAAAACAGATACAGATGGTATTTTCCAGATGAAGACTAGAGAAGGAGCTAATTTAGGTGAAGGTGGCAGGGAAGGGTAGGGAATTTTGCAAGGATGTGACAATAAAAGTAATGACCTTCACAACTTGTGCAGTGAACAGGACAGAGATCCTAATCTCATTATATAGAGAAAATATAGGTGCATAGAAGTCAAGCAACTAATTCAAGGTTAAACCATTACTACACCAAGTGGTACCACTGAGTCAAGAACCCAGATTTCGCTCTTTTTGTGGTTGTTCTTGTTTTGAGCACTAATCTCGTCATTCCTACTACACTGCTCTTGGCTTCTCTAACAAGAAGAATGTTTGAATGTGTTACCAAACAATTGTCAATGATTTTAAGCAACTGATGTGTTTCACCATTCTAGTAATTGAAGATTTTATCATTTGCTGGACCAAGCACAACTCTTACTAAATAAATTCATAATGTTTACTATATTTGAAACCCAGAATCATTGTTTTTTCCTTAAACTGTCACAGAAATAGTTCTAGAGTATTTATTCACCAAGTTCTCACTTAAGACATCAAACTTTATGCTAATTTAACTGCTTCAAAAAACTTTGGATAATATTGTATATTTTCAGCATATCATGAAATTATATATTGATAAGCCATATATAAAACCAATATATCTAACTTTCCCAGAAATTATTTGCTTTTGACACATCCAAACTGGCTAACTGAAATATATCACTATCAAGTAGTATGTGCAAATGATCCGGAGGGGAATAACAGGCATGGTATAGACACAATACTATATGTATATATATAATTACTAAGCAAGTGATCTTCTCCTCCACTTTCCCTCTCTGGGTCCATTACTTCCCACTAAAATCCTGGTATCTGGCACAAGGCAATGCCTTTGCCACCCAGTTCCTCTGGTAAAACAGCTAGGAAGATGGACTAATGCCTTTTTATGGAAACTATACCTACTAATAATGATATTAAAATTAGGCTTCAAAGTGGATAATTGCACAATTGGAATGATATTAGATAATCAATCCTTACCCTCAAAATGGGGCTTCCCTAGTGGCTCAGAGGGTAAAGCGTCTGCCTGCAATGGGGGAGAGGTGGGTTCAAGTCTTGGGTCGGGAACATCCCCTGGAGAAGGAAATGGCAACCCAGTCCAGTACCCTTGCCTAGAAAATCCCATGGACCGAGAAACTGGTAGGCTACAGTCCACGGGGTCGCAAAGAGTCGGACACGACTGAGCGACTTCACTTTCTTTCTTTCTTTTCTATCCTCAAAATGAAGTGTTGATACTACTCTAATATTGAAGCTTTAGAATAGAAATCTGCCACCCACAGCAGAAACATTGAGAATTGGGATCTTTAATCCTTTCTAAAATAGGGTAAAAGATTGGGTATTTAAAATTTCTCTTCTTTGTTTCCTCTTTCTGAATAAAACAGAAATCCCATCTCAAGATTCAGCCTCATGAGGCTGGGAATTCTAAACCCCAGGGATAGTCTCTGGGAAGGCAGCGAGAGGGGCATGCAGGCAGGAGGTCTTTATGTGCTCTACCTTATTGAGTACTAAACAAGTTCATGATAATTTCATTTCATTTCCATTTTTTTTATGATGCAGAACAAGAGAAAAGCAAGTCTCTGGAGAAAACTCCTTTATTGAAGTTAGCTGGATTTATTGGTGCATTTGGTTATACTTTCAAGGAACTATTTCTTGACATTTACGTTAAAAGTGTATCTTACTGCTTCACCTCTGGTACATTTAAGATACACAGGACAGTCAGATACCAACATGTGAAGGTTCTTACTCAAAGCACCCCTGCTCTTTAGTTTCTCATAACCCAGCGATGCGAGGCCTAACTTAATTTCATGTCTGCAAGGTCACTATTACCTCCATTTTTGTGTTTTATCTAGTGACCAAAGCATCTTAGACATAAATTCTTTTATTTATTTATTTTTATTTTGCAGCTTCTCTGGTTGGTCTTAGACTAATAAAACAAACAAAAACTACATATATGTTCTCACACTTCTTTCCCCTTGTAACCAGACTTCACTGCCCATCCTTGAAAACTCTTACATATTACCCTTAGATGGAGTGCATGAAACTGTGGCCACAATCAGGAAGAATAGCCATAAGGCAAATTGATTCATCAGCATTCAATGAGTTAATTAAAATAAAACAAAGACACTAAGGAGATACATGATTATGTTCATCCTAACTTTGCCTACTTATATTTGGTCAGAGATCACGACTTCTTTCAAATAATCTCAGTTTATTTTTGAAAAAAAAAAAAAAAATCCTATCTTCAGACAGGATATGGGGGAGGAGTTAAGGAGTGATGTTTTACACATGCACATCTGGATACAGTCCAATTATTTCCCTTAAACATTCCCCCAGTTGTTTTCATTTTGCTTCATGCTTTGGCATTCATAAATTTGCAAGATTAATTGTGTGTCAGCAGTCTGCAGGCCTGGAGTTGGGCATTACTTTAAGAGCAAGACAGCTACAAAACAACTCTATAGAGAAATACATTCACATTTTTAAGAAGGAAAGCACAGACACATATTTCATTTCTGTTTAATATCGTGGCACTGACATTGTACATAAAGAAAGTAGTGTAATCTTTCAGAGAATTGCCCTACTCGCAAGATGTATGTATAAACTCAACTGTTTTAAAGCATAAGAAAGGATTCATCAACAGTACAAAGGAGAGTTTGTGGCTTGGCATTGTGTGCCTTGTTTTCCTCTGATCATTTTGAAAGGAGTATCAACAGAGTGTGTTCCTTATCTTGGGAATACGCCAACAATTAAAATCACCTTGGTGAAAAAACAAATTTATCTTAGAAATGGTATCTTTTCTAAAAACTATATTTTGAGAAACTTCATGTTTTCAAAACTGTTTTTAGAGACTAAAATATTTCTGTCCCCCAGAATTCATATAATTGAAATCTAATCCCCTATGTGATGATACCAGGAGGTGGGGCCTTTGCAAGGTGATTAGGTCATAAGGGTTGAACCTGGCTCATTGGGATTAGTGCCCTTATAAAAGAGATCCCAGAGAATTCCTTCACCACTTCTGCCACATAAGGACATAGAGGGAAGACAGCTGTCTTTGAATCAGGAAATAGGCCTTACCAGACACTGAATTTTCTGTCTCTTGATCTTGGACTTCTAGCCTGAAGAACTCAAGAAATAAATTTCTGTTATTTACAAACCACCAAGTGGCTTTGGTTTTGTTATAGCAGACCAAACACACTAAAACAACTACTGTACATAAAATGAAACTTGAAACCACTTGCATGATGATTGGACTTCACAGTCTAGATAATGAGGCAAATGAAGGAAGGTCTGTGTTCCTCAGAGCCTGGCACTACATCTGTACTTGGTAAGCACTCAGTAAATGCTGCCTGACAATGAAAAAATGATTTTTAAATGTTGGTAACTAGACAATGTATCCCTGTTTGATGTAATCTTATGTTATGTACATGACTAGAAAACACAGTGACCTTCTCACAAGTAAACAACACATGCCACAGATGGACAAATTTCTATGCATGTGCATCACTCAGCAGAGTATTCTGGGTCACAGTTCTAGGATTGGTAATATCACTATGGGAAGCATACGGGCAGCTTCTCTTTCAGTGCTCCACAAAAACATACAACCACTAGAGAAATATGCAGCCTTCCTCTGGATAATAACTAGGGCTCAAATAAGTGGTATGATTTCCCTTCAGGAAAAGGAAGGAAGCTTTTTATACTCTCCTGTTTTCCTCAGTTATACTATACGAAAAGAAGTCTTGCCTAAACCAAACTATATCCATAATAAATTTAGACATATAAGCAACAAAATTTATTGTAGTTATTGCATTGGATCCAGTTGTCCTTAGACTATTTATCTAACAAAATCCTTTTTATGTAGATATATTTGAAATTCCTGAGAAAATCACACCCCTCCTTTACCCTCCATTTCCTCTGTAGTAAAATGAGGTGAAAAAATCAGGCCTATCTTCTTCACAGGGTGATGGTGAGGTTCAAATGAATGAGATAAAGCAAAGGTCCCCAAACTTTTTGGCACTAGAGACTAGTTTCATGAAAGATAACTTTCCCACGGACTGGGAGGGGGGATGGTTTCAGGATAACTCAATCACATTATATTTACTGTGCTTTATTTCTATTATTATTCCATAAGCTCCACCTCAGATCATTAGGCATTAGATCCCAGAGGCTGGGAAGCCCAAGACAAAGGATGGCAAGGAAATCAGTAAACCATGAAGTATAAACAGACGTTGGATTCCACAAAACATCACTAACTATCTTATCCTCTACTCACGGCTCTCTATTTAAAATCCCCAAATATATAATAGCTTATCCTTTATATATATTAGGTTACTAATCTCCAGGCTAACTGGGATTAGTTCACATAGATTAATCAGTAACAAGTTTACATATATAAAATTCCTACATGGCAAACTGTCAAGTGTTATGCTGAAGGTGAGAGAGAGCTGGTAAAAGAGACAATGCTGCTTCAAAAACAATGCAAATTTGACTCAGAGACACGATATGATATTGATGCAATTATTGCAGATATGATTATGTGTTAACTAAGCAAAATGATTTGCACTGCCTAAGTTTATATCTAACTAACTGTGGTGCTCCAGCTGTAGATTCACATCTCTTCTCCAAATACATGGATGAAAAGCTAATTAATCTCTCAGAGTCTTAGTTTCCTTACATATAAAAAGATAATAAGTGTTACTAAAAAGGTCACTGTGAAGATTTAGAGGTGAGATATGAAGAAGTATTTCTCACATAGTAACCCAGTACTTACTAGCAATATCTAGAAAATGATTGAATCCCTTTTTCCAAAACTATGTTGGGAAAATAAGTCCAGAATTAAATAAGGCCACAAACAAATTAAATACAAATGATTAAATATAGCATCATTGACCGAGAGCCAGACATCCTGGAATGTGAAGTCAAGTGGGCCTTAGAAAGCATCACTACGAACAAAGCTAGTGGAGGTGATGGAATTCCAGTGGAGCTCTTTCAAATCCTGAAAGATGATGCTGTGAAAGTGCTGCACTCAATATGCCAGCAAATTTGGAAAAGTCAGCAGTGGCCACAGGACTGGAAAAGGTCAGTTTTCATTCTGATCCCAAAGAAAGGCAATGCCAAAGAATGCTCAAACTACCGCACAATTGCACTCATCTCACACTCTAGTAAAGTAATGCTCAAAATTCTCCAAGCCAGGCTTCAGCAATATGTGAACTGTGAACTTCCTGATGTTCAAGCTGGTTTTAGAAAAGGAAGAGGAACCAGAGATCAAATTGCCAACAGCTGGTGGATCATGGAAAAAGCAAGAGAGTTCCAGAAAAACATCTATTTCTGCTTTATTGACTATGCCAAACCCTTTGACTGTGTGGATCACAATAAACTGTGGGAACTTCTGAAAGAGATGGGAATACCAGACCACGTGACCTGCCTCTTGAGAAACCTGTGTGCAGGTCAGGAAGCAACAGTTAGAACTGGACATGGAACAACAGACTGGTTCCAAATAGGAAAAGGAGTACGTCAAGGCTGTATTTTGTCACCCTGCTTATTTAACTTCTGTGCAGAGTACATCATGAGAAACGCTGGGCTGGAAGAAGCACAAGCTGGAATCAAGATTGCTGGGGAAATATCAATAACCTCAGATATGACGATGACATCACCCTTATGGCAGAAAGTGAAGAGGAACTCAAAAGCCTCTTGATGAAAGTGAAAGTGGAGAGTGAAAAAGTTGGCTTAAAGCTCAACATTCAGAAAACGAAGGTCATGGCATCCGGTCCCATCACTTCATGGGAAATAAACGGGGAAACAGTGGAAACAGTGTCAGACTTTATTATTTTGGGCTCCAAAATCAACACAGATGGTGACTGCAGCCATGAAATTAAAAGACGCTTACTCCTTGGAAGGAAAGTTATGACCAACCTAGATAGCATATTCAAAAGCAGAGACATTACTTTGCCAATGAAAGTCTGTCTGGTCAAGGCTATGGTTTTTCCTATGGATGTGAGAGCTGGACCGTGAAGAAAGCGGAGAGCCAAAGAATTTTGCTTTTGAACTGTGGTGCTGGAGAAGACTGTTGAGAGTCCCTTGGACTGCAAGGAGATCCAACCAGTCCATTCTGAAGGAGATCAGCCCTGGGATTTCTTTGGAAGGAATGATGCTAAAGCTGAAACTCCTGTACTTTGGCCACCTCATGCGAAGAGTTGACTCATTGGAAAAGACTCTGATGCTGGGACGGATTGGGGGCAGGAGGAGAAAGGGACGACAGAGGATGAGATGGCTGGATGGCATCACTGACTCGATGGACGTGAGTCTGAGTGAACTCTGGGAGTTGGTGAGGGACAGGGAGGCCTAGCGTGCTGCGATTCATGGGGTCGCAAAGAGTCGGACACGACTGAGCAACTGATCTGATCTGATCTGATCTGATCATTTTAATAATGATGGTAAACATAATTAATACTTGCAATTTTTAACTTTTCAAAGCATGGTTATACCTACAGTTTTATTTTGGTTTCCTGAATGGCACTGTGTGAATACTAACATCACACTGAATTCTCCATCTGATTAAAACCTAGTGGGAGTAACAACCTGTCAAAACTGAGACCCAGCAGGACCAGTCAGAAAAGCTTTGCAAGACCACCAATTACCAAATTCCACTTCATAACACATGAACCAAAGGTCACAGATGACAATCAGGCACCACTAGTAATAGACAAACATTCCAAATTCTAGTCCAGATGGAGGATGCTTTATATTAATGCAAAATTAGAGGTGACAATCTGAAAGTAGACTTCACAAACAAACTATTTCAGCAATCAATCCTCAAACCTAGTTCTATTCAAAGTACACACTGATTACTCTGGTATTTACTATATATCACCCCATAGCTCGAAGTACTCCTTATATCTTGGGCTAGAAGGAGATTCCTATTTTTGCTCTGTTTTATGGACTGTCACATAAAATGATGTACCATGCCTAGGCAGTTGGAGGAATGACAGAGTCTGCTGACTCCATTTCATCTCCAGAAGGTCACCCCTTAACCCCCAGCAAACTGGCTTCTATCCCTATCATCATACTGACAAAGAA
The DNA here is from genome assembly GCF_003369695.1 of Bos indicus x Bos taurus. NCBI lineage: Eukaryota > Metazoa > Chordata > Mammalia > Artiodactyla > Bovidae > Bos > Bos indicus x Bos taurus. The sequence continues at coordinate 38,996,636 of NC_040091.1, read as the reverse complement.
ATCCTAAACTTCATCAATGAGCAATTATGACCAAACCCAGTAACTTATTCTTACTTCTCATTTTTACATCCTTAACACTGATTTGGTGCTATAGTAAACCAGGATGTGTTTCTTTCTCTCCTCTCTGTCTTTCTCTGTCTCTTTCTCTCTTGCCACCATCATGACTGGCACTATTCACTGTCTTACTTCTCCAATTGCTTCACCTCTGTTCATCTTTTTCATTCCCAGTCCTTGTGAATTCTCCACAACTTACTGATTAACCTCTTGCTCTTCTCTCTCTTGCCATCTTCACTAGTAGTATGTTTATATGTATATAAAGGTACTGTTATACTCTCAGAATTTCACACAGACCCTAATACACATTATGTACTGAATAAAATGAGTTGGCAGGACTGCATTCCTTTTGAAGTCACTAGAGGACAGTCCATTTCTTTTTCCAGCTTCTAGAGGTCACCCACATTCCTTGGTTTGTGGTCTTTTCATCTTCCTCCCAAGCCAGTAAGTAAGGTAGCATCCTCTCTCCTCTCTGATCTCTGTTTCCATCCGTGTATCATCTTTGAAACACTGAGTCTACTGCCTCACTCTTATAGGGCCCTGTGATTATGCTGGGTCCACCCAGATATTCCCCATCTCAAAATCCTTAACTCATTCACAAATCACATATACAAAGTCCCTTCTGTCATATCAGATAACATATATGCAGGTTCCGGAGATTAGGGCATGCACATCTTCGGGCGGTGCTGGTAGAGGATGGGGCTTATCATAGTCCATACAGATCAAGCCTGCTACTATATGGGAAGGGATTATACAAGGGTGTGTAGGGAGATCACAGGAGACTGTACCACAAAACCTATCTTCTAACCTACTTTTTCTCAACCTTAAGCATACTTTGATCTTTTCAGCTAGACCTAAGCTTTACCTAGCATTAAAATATATCTTACATATGATAAAGCAGACACTAACAAAAATCAATGGGAGTAGTAAAGGGCATATTGGTACTCACTGTAACATTCTTTTACCTTTTGAATGTTTAAACATTTTTATAATAAAATAGGAGAAAAGTATACCTCAGTTCCCATCTCATTTATGTAGTCTTCTTTCTTACCATTAGTTCTCAGAGGATTTTCTTTTCTCCAGTCTCTTATTTGTACTTATTATGTATACTACTCACTTGGTTTCAAATAACATGCCTTTTCTAACATTAATGATAGTAAATGTATGAACAGATACTTCTGTATGATACTGTTAGTTCTTTAGGAGATAAGGACTGATTCACAGTCAGAATACTGTTACTTTTCCAAAAGTGGGAGTGCTGATCCAGTCATACTCTTTACTGGGTCTCCTGTGTGAGAAATGACAGCAACTTGGAAGATGTCTAAGCAGTCAGTAAAGAGTGTATGGTATTGGAACAGAGAGATTGTTATTATGAACATAATTCCCTGGCAGTAGTCTTATTAGAATGCAGCATGCTTTATGAATTGCATTTACTCCATATGGAAAAAGACAGTAATTTTTTTGCTTGAAAGACCATGTTCTAGTTCTATAGCTCTTTACATAGTCATTTGTTTGAATGAATATTTATTATATAGGATATTATTTACATGGGCTATAAATAATACATGAATATACTGAACTAAGTTTTAGCTTATTTATACAAAAGATAATAATTTTTAGACTTCCCTGGTGGCTCAGACTGTAAAGCATCTGCCTACAATGCCTACAATGCAGGAGATCCAGGTTCAATCCCTGGGTCAGGAAGATCCCCTGGGAGAATGAAATGGCTACCCATTCCAGTATTCTTGCCTGGAAAATTCCATGGAGGGTGGAACCTGGTAGGCTACAGTCCATGGGGTCGCAAAGAGTCAGACACGACTGAGCGACTTCACTTTCACTTTAATAATTTTTGAAAAACCCATACTTCTAACAAATTGATGATGATCTCACTATATTCAAGTATCTCTTCCTGAAAGAAAGCAACTTAGATAAATAGCACCTTTTTTGAGCCTTGCAGGGATATCTCTTGAGAAAATGCTTGTTAATATCCATAATGAATACTTATCATAAGTACATTTACTTTTAGAGAATAAACCTGGAACACAGCAATAGCTTTCACCCATTTATGAAAACACAAAACAAAATAAAAACAAAATTATCTATTTGCAGTCTATGTGCCATCCACAGGAGAGTCTACCAACCTTTCAAGATTAGACATTGCTTTTTCTGGATACTTTAGCATTCTTTCTCTGATATAAGGTAAATTAACATGTAATATTAAATAGTAAGAAAAGAAAACATTAAGCACAACACCAACTCTAAGCATAACACACTAAGAGGTTTGTTCAAAAATGTCAGCCAAGGAAGATAAATCACCAAGGTGTAACCTGTCAGTCCCTTCTAATGCAAACAGTGAAAATCAAGAGTTGGTATCCAAATCTCAGATGCTGCCAAGGGAAAAAAAAAAGTGTTTTCAGTCTCAAATCTTCTCCATTCACTTATGGACACATTTACTTCAAAATAGAGCATATTCATTTAACAATGGACCTACAGTTAAGCAGGAAAGGTCTCAAAACCTTGTATTTAAAACTTAAATGTATGCTCCATTAATTTATATTTCCTTCCTGAGTTAATGGACTCAAGCCCAGGAAAAAAGAAAAAAAAAAACACATTCTATACTCAATCATCAAATTTGTTTAAGGTTCAACTATAGTATTTGTAAGAAAATATTCTGATATTTGAAAGCATAATAGTTTCCCTTCATTCTCTATAGAAAATAAATTATAAAGAATTGCATCATTTAAAATATTTCTAGTCAGTAAAATCAACAGATCTAGTTCTTAGAATGTAAGGTTATGGCACCACTGTTGCCTCAGCATGATTTCAAGTTCAGCATTTAAGATGCTAATTTCCTCTGAGGTATGTGAACTCTAAATACCGCCATGCTAGCTTGGTCCTGGCCATATGATCCAGAAGACTTAAACTGCAGCTATCTCCATTTAAGGACGAGTGGTGGTGGTGGTGGTGGTTTAGTCTCTAAGTCGGTCCAATTCTTGCGACCCCATGGACTGTAGACTTCCAGACTCCTCTGTCCGTGGGATTTTCCAGGCAAGAATACTGGAGTGGGTTGCCATTTCCTTCTCCATAAGGATGAGTATATTTTCTATATTCATTTTGTAAATATAAAAGTGAAGGACTAGCAAATGTAATTAATATTAAACCTTTGAATGACAAACATGAATGCTATTAACTATAAACTTTCAACTTTAATACTTTTAATCACAAGTAACCACAGTTTTATTCCTTTTTAATTTACCTTGAAATCATTCCTTGGTATAATACTCTCTCTCTGGTTAGCTTTAGGATTAAAAGCCCTGTCTCTCTTGAGACGAAATTCTGCATTTTGAATTGGCCATCTTTCCCTGGATGATTCACACACTTGTGAATAATCTCAATTTATCCTAAACTAATTATTACCCCTCACATTCCTACTACTTCCTGGATTTTCTTGTTGGTCACTGATACTGCCATTCTGCTGATTTGCTGAAGCAAAAATCTTGGAATCAGCCCTGAGGCTTCTCTCTCTCAGCTCCTTCATCCGACGGCAACAAAAGTTCGTCAGTTCTACAACTTTAACACCTCTCTTCCTTCCCTTTCTGTTGTCACTGTCAGTGCCGTAGTTCGGGCATCCATCATCTTTCACACAAATAACATTCACTTCTTAAACATTCTCCTTATGTTCAGTTTTCCCTTCACTGCAATCCATCTCCCACACATCTACTAGAAGAATGTCTCTGACACACACTTTGTTTTCTTGCTCAACCCCTTCAAGTGTTCTCCTCCACCTATAACCATGGCTTATCATCATTTTACATGCATCACTGTATCCTTTTCTATATCGCATCACACAATCCACAACTCAGCTTAAAGCAGACAGACATCAGCAGAATAGCATGTATTCACAGATGTAGCAAAAATGAAAAAGTGACGTCTTAGAAGCCGACCTCTGAAGGTGGTCTTCCTCACTGAGCAGCAGGAGCACACAAGCTATAAACCACTTACCAGAAGGAATAAGTTTCAGCTCTTTAGCAGACTCCCTACCCTGCTCCCCTTTACATTCCACACAAGTTTCCCATCATTCTTCTCAAGGCACCCTGTTTATTTCTTCAACAAATATTTATTCATTCATAAATAGCAGGCACCTCTTACTTGCCAGGCTCCAGGTGCTGTTCTCTAGTCATGTGTGAAGTTCCCTGAACACACTCTTTCATGCTCCCAAGCATCTACACTTGAGAGTATATCTTGTGTCTGGCATACAATTCCACATCTCAGCCACTCTCTACAACAGAGAGAAAAATGCCTTTTTACAGGATTATTTTTTGGCAATACTCTATTTATTTATATCAGTCATCAGGATACAGAAATCAGCACAACTCAAGATGACTACAATAAATATTGGTTAAGTCAGTTTAACAAACACTGTTCAATATTGTCATCAGCCTAACTCTTCTGTGTAGAATTGAAATGAGCACATCTTCCAAAGTATGCTTGCATCTCCTCACTCACCACCAAGGAAAAGCTGAGGTTTGGCAGAGCACTGGTACTACGGTTCACAACTCCTCCAACACTCAACAATTTTAAGTGGAGAATGGCATATAAATAAGAATTGCAGATGAACCTATTTGTAGGGCAGGAACAGAGACGCAGCTGTAAAGAACAGACTTGTGGATACAGCGGGGGAAGGAGAAGGTGGGATGAACTGAGAGACTACCGCTGAAATATATACACTACCATGTGTAAAACAGATAGCTAGTGGGAAGTTGCTGTGTGGCACAGAGAGACCAGCCCCACGCTGTGTGATGACCTAGAGGGGTGGGGCCTGGGGTAGGAGGGAAGTTCAAGAAGGAGGGGAAATATGTATATTACAGCTGATTCACATTGCTGAATGGCAGAAACCAACACAACACTGTAAAGCAATTATTCTCCAAATAAAAATAAATTGAAAAAAATCTAAAAGAAGAAGAACTGCAGAAAAAAATACATATCCAATTTATTTCTCTTCTTCCTACATAGTTACCCCTGCCCGTAAGTGGTAAATTTTGACTCAGGTAACCTCATTCTTATATTCTGCTCATATACTTTTACAACATTAAATTCTATGTTTAAATAAAAAATAATAAATTATTCACTAACATGATTATAAAATGAAAGTGAAGTCTCAGTCATGTCCGACTCTTTGTGACTCCATGGACTGTAGCCTACCACGCTTCTCTGTCCATGGGATTTTCCAGGCAAGGGTACTGGAGTGGGTTGCCATTTCCTTCTCCAGGGGATCTTCCCAACCCAGGAATTGAACCTGGGTCTTCCATATTGCAGGCAGACGCTTTACCCTCTGAGCCACCAGGAAGTCAACATGATCATAATGAATAGAAAAAAAAATTTTTTTCTATTGTTTATATATTTACAGAAAGTCAAACAGCCTAACTTGAATAAGAAGATAATACAGAATAAGGATGAGGGAAAGAAGCAATATCACTAGTTAATTATTACCAGTTATAAACTCTCTTCTCTTTGAAATTATGTGCTATTCCTTACAACTTCCTTTGGACTCAGAGCAATTGGAGGCATGTTCTTTGAGGCACAAAACCAATCAACTTCTATTCTCAGAAGATATGTTGACCAGGACATAGGATATAGAAAGAGATATAGGATATAGAATGATAGATATATATATATATCCTATATTGATACAGGATATAGAAAGAGATTATGAATTCAAGGATGGGCAGGAGTTAAGATTCCAGGTGAAAAATAACATGACTATACCCCCAACAGTGTAGAAATATCACCTGTTATACCTTTTTCTAGTTTTAGTTTAGCATAAAATGAAGACAGAGCTGACATGATCCCTAGTAAGTCAGAAATTCAATTTTCCTTCTTGATTATTTGTTACAAAAAGGTATAATGCACCAGCTTTCTTCAAATGTGGACTCTCAGAATTCATTCACGTGAGGGTAGGTGGCCAGATTCAAATGTCCCCTAGCTCTTTCTGCAAGAAAACCAAGTCAAACAAGAACATTACGATGTTTTATTAATGAATTCTAAATAAATCACCCCAATGTGAAAATAGCTACAATAACACTGCTGGGCTTTCTGGTGTCTCAGAGGAAAAGAATCCGCCTGCAATGTGGGAGACACAGGTTCAATCCCTAGGTCGGGAAGATCCCCTGGAAAAGGAAATGGCAATCCACTCCAGTATTCTTGCCTGGGAAATCTCATGGACAGAGAAGCCGGGCGGGCTACAGTTCATGGGGTTGCAAAAACAGTCAGACAAGACTTAGCAACTAAACAACAACGATAACATAATAACAATGACACCATCAATTAACAATGATGTCCTTATATTCCAGGTGCTGTGTTATAAGTTTACATATATTAACTCATTCACATTATAGACATGAAACAGGACCTGCAGAGAGATTAAGGCCCCAGGTCTCACAGTTAGTAAGCGTCAGTCTAGCTCCAGAGTCAGCCCTACTCACCTCTACCCTCCTCCATTAGCTGTTAAAAGCTCAAGTCCAACACACCTGTGTTCAAACAGCAGCTTTGCTGTTTTACTAGCTGTGAGACATGAAGCAAGGTACCTGACTTCCCAAGTCTGTTTCCTCATCTATCAAGTAAGAATATTAACGGTATCTCCTCTTGAGACAGTTATTACGAAGACATAAAAAATAATGCATTTAACATATATCAAATGCTTAATTTACATGAACTTAAACATAAATAAAACAAAACCAAAAAGCTGTCTAGTTTCTCTTCATGCAAAATTCTTCTACTGCCTAATTCTTCCCCTCTGAAAACATTTCTGTAGAAGCTAATTTGCTTTGCAGTCCTGGACTTCTAGCTCCTTCCAAACCTGCTTCCTAAACATACTTAGAAAAAAAGGCAACTAAGTTTATAAACAGAGTTGCAAGAGATTTTTCTTCTCATACTACAAAACAACATATTACTGGGTTTTGCTCTCAGTTCTTTGATGCTATAAAAACTTTCAGTCAAATTTCTTTAAAAGGATAAAAAAAAGTATAGGTATTTTACTTAAATATCACAGCAAGTAATTTCACAGTTATAGAAATTGATGTTCATATTAAATAACAACTAGCCCAATGGCACCCAGTTAGCAAATGGAATAATGTCCATAGTTACAAACACACTTTTTCTGCAAAGTCAGACTTCTACGTGAAGTTTTCTCTCAAGTCATGTCAGACCTTTCTAAAGTTTCTTAATCTCAACTTTCTATCTTCAAGACTCAAGTTAACTAGGCTATTTTAAAGAACAGCTTGGACAAGGCTTCAATGGCACCCCACTCCAGTACTCTTGCCTGGAAAATCCCATGGAGGGAGGAGCCTGGAAGGCTGCAGTCCATGGGGTCGCTAAGAGTCGGACACGACTGAGCGACTTCACTTTCACTTTTCACTTTCATGCATTGGAGAAGGAAATGGCAACCCACTCCAGTGTTCTTGCCTGGAGAATCCCAGGGACAGGGGAGCCTGGTGGGCTGCCGTCTATGGGGTCGCACAGAGTCGGACATGACTGAAGTGACTTAGCAGTAGCAGCAGCAGTCATTTAGAAAGTTTACAAGCCAAAAAAGTCACTATAGTGACAATAGTTAAACCACTTGAAAACTAAATAGCCTTAGGCAAAAAGTTGTTTTCCCTGAGATTTAAGCTCAGGTGAGAGAATGAAAAGATTATATGATTCTCCATGATTTCCTGAAAATTACACAGGGAGTATTTTTCTCCTGAGAAACAGCAGTCAGGGAAATGTAGCTAGGAAGATAGGATTTGAGTAACCAAGGGCCCAAGGGCCAAATAAAGGGGTGTTTGACCCATTCAATGCTGGGAGTGCCTAACCTCAGTCCACTCAGGTTGATGGAGAATTGAAAGAGGCTCTTTCTCTTAAAAGTATTGGGAGTGAGGGAAATACCACTTGATACAGAATTTCACCCCAGATAAAGTGCAGAAACAGGGAACTTCTGTCTTACAACAGAAGTTGCATGGTGACAACCGAGTGAGACATATTTTGGTAAAACTTTGTCAGTTAGGTGAAACCTGAACTATGGGAATAATCATTTAAAAGAAAAAGAGGCAAAGACCACTTCTAGTTTCACCATCCCTGACTTTTTATTAGTCTCTTATAAACATCTGAGCCACTAGACTTGAAATTCAAGCATAAAAGAACCATATTCATCCGAAAATATATGCCAAATTGCATCTCTTGGAGCAGTAGCATAAACCCCTTATTGTGGATTCATCCACCTGCATTTATTGCAATTTGGCTTGTAGAACTTGATAAATGAACCTGATTTTTAAATGTCTACAAGTGGTCATCAATGGAGGTCTCTACAAGCAGTAAGACTTGTGGGAGTGGCCCATCCAATACGGAGTTGGTTGGGGACACCTTACAAACGTAAAGTCTGCATTAGGGCTTCCTGTGCAGAGATCTGCTATGCATTTAATACTTCTAATGAAGCAAAGAAGGCTAGAACAGGAAGAGAACACTTTCAACTAAGTCATGTCTCTCCGGGATCCCACATACTTCAATTGCTTTGTGAAGACCAGCCAGGGCACTGGTTGCTCATGAGCAATTCTAATCACTCCAGCACCCTGTGGTAATCCAGACACATACTTGGAGTTCTTCCAGAGAGCTCTTCTCAATCAGGCAATTGTCTTGATAATAGAACAATTGTATACTCAGCCCTGTTTAAAGCACCCATCCTGCCATGACCACTGAACCTTTTGTTAAAAATCTGCAAGGTTCCTTCTATCCTGTGTTAACACATACAGGAAGCTGCTATGGACCATCATGAGGAAACAGAAAGTGTGCTCCCTTATTTTTTCCTTTGCAGTATAGTTAACCTTTAAAGAAAAAAACTGGGGGAAAATGATAGGGAGACCTATTTGAACAACTAACAATCAGAAAAGACATTCATGTATTTAATAAGTATTCACCGAGCACTCACTGCCAGATACTGCAGAGTGAATTATAACATATAGGAGGTTAAAACCATAAGAAAAAAAAATTTTTTTTAATACAGAAATAGAGCAAAGCTGTACTTATGTTCAGGAGAAGAGTATAACATCCATGAAATCTAACGACTATAATTATTCCCGGAGATGGTATGTTCCTTCTTTCCTTTGTAGTCTTTTATCTAGAGAACTCAAACCCTCATAGCATCAGGAATTAATCTCCACTTTGTAGGAAACGGCACTTAAAAACATCTTACTGTGGTCATATGAGTTATTGAGACAAGTTTTAAAACTTAGAGTCTCTCAACTCCAGCTTCTTTTGAGATCTTTTAGAGCAATAAAAGCTAAATAACTAGCTGGATTTAAATTTTCAGTACATTGATTTTGATAAATTCTTCTAAACTGCATGTCTATTTATTCCTAGAAATAAGTGAGGGCCTCCATTACGTAAAAGAATCAGGAGGTTTTCTTTGTTAGTAAGTAATGAGAAATTTTCAATTCAAAATGCAATTAAAAACTCAAGACTTTGACAACTCATATAGATCTGAAAATGAATTTCTGGATGAAAAGTCTTTTTCACCCTTTTCATTCTCAGAGCTCTCACTTCAAGTCACTTCAGGATTTTAGAGGACAAAAGTAGGGGGAGTAGAAGGAGATTCAAGTCAGTAAGTTCCATTTTTAGCAGCTCTGTTAAAACCAAAAGAAATTGAAATGGCTTGTGAAAAAATGATGTGGGTAGAGAGAAGAACTGTAATCATTCAAATTATTAATTCTACAAATATTTAGTAAGCACACATTCTGTTCTAGGCACATAGACTGTGCTAGATATTAGGACACAAAGATGGATTAAAATCCAAATTGGATTTCTTGCCTTCAAGGGATTCAGCTCTAATACTGACTTGATACCTGTTACTAGAGATTATTATAGTAATAATCTCTATAGGACACATACAGGACACACTATATTCTGAGAATGTAGGACACATTCTCATAATTCAAAAGTCTATATATCTGTAGATTTGTAAAGTGACCTTTATGCTGACTGATGTATCCATATCACGACATATATTAATTCTAGGTCATAGGGCATAGGTTAATAATGATATATATCATGACTAAAATTATACACTAATTGAAAAAAGGATAAAAAAATCATGAGAATGTGATTCTCAGAGGCTTGCTTAAAAGCTAAAGACCTATTTAAGTGAGGGCCTCAGTCATAATTATCCCAACGATTAACCACAACCTTCAAGCTTGTAATTTCTTTGCAGCTGTCTCACTCAGTGCACATACACTGAGCACTGCTACACGCACTATTCTGAGTGTGAGAGACACACTGGAAAAAAGGCTGGATGCCTGTCCCTGAAGTACTTGCAGTCTAGAGAAGGAGACAGACACACCATCTAACAAATAACATTGCATGGTGCCTCTAAGTAAGATAGTAGTAAAGGCAAGATGCAGTGGCGTCCGAAAGAGAGACCCCTGTGACTAAGCTGGCCATGGGGAAATAAGAAAGGCTTCCTTAAAAATTATTTTAAAATTTTGCTTCATATTCCCAGCACTCAACATAGTACGTGGCACATAAAAGGTCACTGATAAAAGTTCAAGAGGGAGGGGATACGTGTACTTTTATGGCTGATTCATGTTGTACAGCAGAAACCAATACAACATTTTAAAGCAATTATCCTCCAACTAAAAATAAAATAAAGAGTTTTAATAAATAGGAGCACTAAAGGTATAAAAGCACAGTTCACTTCAAAAGTACAGAAGAAAAAATTATTACATTGGGTCTGAGGATGTTTAGGGAAGGTTTCCTGGAAGAAATGAGAATTTAAGTGTCTTTCAGGGTTGCTGTAGATTTCATGAGATAGAAGGATAGAGGGCATCCTAAAGGGAAATCCCCATGGTCAGTGAGAAGACCAGTTTGGCTAGAAATTTAGAGCAGGGTAGGTGATAGGAACTTATTTTACCAGGGAAGGTAGATTGGGGCGTAAGTTGAGAGATTTGAATTCCAAGCCTGAAGTATTTGAATTGCATTCTATAAACTGTAGGAAGTCACTAAAAGTTTCTGAGCAGTGTGGCAACATAAAAGCTATTTTGCAGTGGGGGTGGGGGGTATATTAAACATGTAGGATTATCTTTATTCCCTTAAGGACATATATTTTCACCTTTTTTCCCCCTGAAATACATTTATTGTCTTGGCCTTTCGTTTTCTACTTTTTAAAAACTTTTTTTTTTTTAATTTTGAGATAATTTTAGACTTACCTAAGAGCTGGGAAAACAGTACAGAAAGTTCCCGTCCACCCTTCACCCAATAAAGCTGTATTTTTGAAAGATTAATCTGGTTAAAGACCAGTTGGGTCTTTAACACATACCTACATGTAACCAGACTTACCAAGATTGCTTCATTGGACAGACTGAAAACAGCCAATCGCTGAAACGGGATCATGAGCCTAGTTGTAAACTTGATTGAAATGACAAGGTTGCATTTGCGCCAAGTCTTCAGCCTCAGGACAAAGAGTTACATGTGCACATGAGGGATGTGTGCCTTGGACTTTGAAACAAAAGCAGCAGTGTGGCTCATTTACTTTTCACCACCATCAGCGTCCCCAAGCCTGTTGCCCTTTGGAGAACATGCCCTTTAAGACCACCCTCCCCACCACCTTCCTCACACACCATTTGCCCCTCAACCACCCCAGGAGGAGGAGTTGCTGTAGTTTGATAGACTGAGCTACCTTTGCTGAAGGGTGAACAGAGATCTCAGCAGCACACAGGTTCCTGGCTCTCCCTCTAGTTTAAATCCTCCCTGGTAGCTGGGATCTTTAGGGCCAAGGTTCACTTCCCCCAGGCACAAACACATCACTCTCCCTTGATTCTTTCTTACATGGAATTGGAGAGTGAGAAGAGGCAAAAATGCAGTATGGACTTTAGGAAGAGGCTTCCCTTGGTCTGAAGCTACTAGGCTTCACCACATCAGGAGAAGTGGCTGCTGCAGATAGGTGGTCTGGCCCATCTGGCCAGAGTTCTTTGCGCTGGGGTTTGGGGCCAAATCCCCAGAAATAATGAGGGGCTATTTTGCTTTTCTTGCCATTCTTGCTGTAGAAACCACAAGGGGAGTGGTTGCTGCGGCCTCCAGAGGATCTAGGTATTTCTGGTCCTCTAGTCATAATACCAAGTGATAGCACCCTAAGCTGAACACAGCCCTGAACACTGCCTGTTGCTTTAGCTTGTATTTTATTATCTCAGGTCTCAAAAAAAAAAAGAAAGAAAGAAAGAAAGAAAAGAATAAAGAATGCTAGTTCTCTTCCTGTCCCTTTATCATAAGAGAAAGTAGAGCTACTATTCAACTGTTTCTAACTATATTTTCTTTTCATATTTGAAAAAATGGTTAATTCAATATAAAGTCTCAAGGATATCTGTTTACATGAAGAAGCAGAATCATACCAGATACTTGCTTATGTTAAGTGCCTTAAGAAAGATACATGCTTCTCTACCAGAGTAATATTTAAAAGATTCGACAGGTATTCATTCTCAAAACATCCTCTGCATCTATTATTCAGGCCACCTTACTTGAAGCCCTGAAAACAATGAAAAGAGTAATACTCTAATGCAAAATTTATAGGTTAAAATAAATTATTTGGGGGAACCAGTATTTTTTTTTAAATACTGAAGTATTTAAAAATTTTTTTAATATTATAAGGTAACATTTTAAATGAGCAAGTTATTTATATAGTTCAAAATTCAAAAAATATACAAAAGTATTTTTTTATAAAAGGGATTCCTCAGTGGCTCAGTAGTAAAGAATCTGCCTGCAATGCAGGAAATGCAGGAGATGTGGGTTCAATCCTGGATCAGAAAGATCCCCTGGAGGAGGCCATGGCAACGCACTCCAGTATTCTTGCCTGGGGAATCCCATGGACAGAGGACCCTGGCGGACTACATACAGTCCATAGGGTCACAAAGAGTCAGACACGACTGAAGCAACTAAGCAGGAGCACATTTTTTAAAAAGTATCTTTCTCACTCCTGACTGGAGTATTTTTAAGCAAAAGAAATACATTAGAAAGCATCATTTTTATGTTTGGCATGTTTGCTTGTGTTTCTGACTAATTGTTACTATAACATCTTATATTAAGCTACCTAACAGTAATCAGAAGGTGAGAATTTATTGCCAAATAAATTGGAAAGCAGCCCTTATGTCTATTATGTGACCCCAAGTCATATTTTTTGAATTTACAAATCATGGATTCTCTTAGGGAAATCTGAAAGCTGACAATCAGGCAACAATAGATAGGTCATTATATTATACTAAGTTTGAAGTATTTTCTTTACATAAAATTCCATATAAATAATTAGAAGCAGAGTTTAGGCAAGCTACTACGTATTGTTTTTTAGTGACAATAATGGTATATACTGCTGTTTCCTACCACTATAAAAATATTTACAAACATAAGTCCATGCCTACATGAACAGCTGAGCCATAAAGAATCTGCCTGCAATGCAGTAGACCTGGGTTCGATCCCTGGGTTGGGAAGATCCATGGAGGATCCATGGGGCAACGTGCCCCAGTACTCTTGCCTAGAGAATCCCAAGGACAGAGGAGCCCGGCAGGCTGTAGCCCACGGGGTCCCACAGAATCGTCATGACTGAAGCGACTAAGCAGCAGCACATGAACAGCAAGAAATTGAACAAAACAATGGAGACAGAAATAATTTTTCAATTCCTTTGCAAATACACTTCAGCTAAAACACTGCCTTAGAGAATCATGTTTTAAGGAAACAGAGTTTGCAATCAGAAAAGCAAGATGGATAAATTTCATTGTAAAAGATAATCACAGAGAGAAAATCCGTAACATCACGGTAGTACCTCCTAGAATTTAACAGCAGTCAATTCCATGGAGTTCTTTCTTTTGTTCAATCTAAGTCTCTGGTAGCAATTTACACTAATTTATTTTGTTTACTTTCCCTTGGAAGATGAAATGTGGGTGAACATCCTTCTTACACTGAAATCTAATTTATTAAAGGCAGTTAAGTCAATTTTAAGCTGCTTAAGTCAATTTTCAGCTTCTTCCCCAGTCAAAATAACACCTTCTTTCTTAAACTTACACCCCTGGACCCCCACTCCATCTTGCCAGATTCCAACCCTGAATCACTTTAGTTGCTCATCTATGGTACTTTGCTCAAATTTTTCATACCTCTCGTAGAATATGGGCATTAAATGGGATATATCACATAAATATGACCAATGCCAAGTAGCAGGGAAATATCATTCTTGATATATTTCCATTCTAACAAATACTCTTATTGATTCAGTTCACATCCCTATTATTGAGTTGACCAAAAAGTTTTATTTGGATTTTTTCCCATAAAATGTAATAGAAAAATCCAAACGAACTTTTTTAGCCAACCCAATCATTTCATTATAATGTTGTGGTAAACTTCTTAAAAATTCTTAACAAGAGTTTTGTAATGCTGAAGCTAAGAAATGGGCCATGGCAACAAAGAGGTCTTGGTTCCTCTCATTAGCCCTGTGTCATTGTTTTTCCTCATCTGCATTCCACCTTTTATTCATTGTTTGAATAGCAAGTGCCACTTTGTATTTAGATCATACAAGAGGTTAGCATCACTGCCTGAGTGTTATCCAAAACTAATGAACTTATTCTGAGCTCTGTCATCAAAATCACTGATGAAAAGAGCAAATAATTCAGTCCCCCAACCAAAGTTAATGGATCCTGCTGACCTAATACAGTAATTGTCATGATTTTTTGAAACAATTCATGTTTTACAGTGAGTACCAGATTGATACATGTGTAGAGTCCCTCAGTGAAAATCTATGAAGGGTATTAGCTGATATTTTGCATTTATTTCTCAGACACTCAGGACACTCATTAACTCATTAATGAGCACACACACTGCCAAATTCCTTGCCATAGGATCACAGTGAATTCAGGAACAGAATCAAAACTCTCAATATTCTATGCTGTATCACACAACTGGTAAGCACATCATCTATTTCTTAAAATGCATTTCAGGAAAATCAGCTTAGAATTGAATCTAATTCACTTTTGGAAGATCAAGTACCATGTTTATACACAATGCTAAATTTGTAAGGAAGACCAGTATATGTGAAATACAAGTTTAGTTCTTTGTGAGTCAGGAAGTATTCACCATGGTGGTCTTGGACCGTAATTCATTCTGTAAGATGAACTTATTGTAAGGTTATTTGATGATGGAATCTTACTCTCAAATAAAAACTGTTTGTCTAAAAAGATTACATGGAAAAATACATGAGTACATGAGCCAATGAGGACATCTGAAAGTCTGATGAACTTAATGTGGTGTTTGTTCTTTCCCATCTAGAAATGCCCTTTTTATTTATCTTACCACCTTTTAGCATAACTCGGCATTGAATAGGAAGCTAAAAGAAATTAATTAATAGTGCCAATGAGTCTCAAATTACAAGATACTTCTCCAAAGGAAGTATGTGACCATTTAAATGACTTTACTCATGTGCTTCTCTCATTTGTACCATTATTCACAAGTATGAAATCAGGTAGACACATTAGCCAGCAAAACAACACTCTTATTTAAAGCTTGATCGTGGGCATAAAGAAGAGAACCAGTAGAACACCAAGATACATACATACAAAGGACTATGACTTTCAGATCTAAAGTAATATCCAGTTTATCAAGCCATGATGTGTTCAACTGTCACTGACATTGAAGAGTGTTAGGGAATCTTTTATTTAATAGAGTATATTTTTTTTAAATAACAATTTTTGATATTATATGTCAAAACTATTATTTTAATTGTATATTTTTTGCCTCTAAAAACAAAGTTCACCAAACTTTATGAGTGTAGTATACACATGAATTTTAAATTTGGGTTTTAAGATTTTATCAGTGATTTGCTTCTTTGACTAGAAATATTTTTTTTAATCATCAGAAACTAAAAATCCAATGTTTAGCTTTCAGGGTGCTCCATCATGCTCCATCATGCTCCATCACCCAATACCATTCTATTTATTCAATCTTGTGTCTCTCCTTACCCCAAAGCATACCTTCTATTCACAAGGGCTATCTTGGATATAATCCAAGCCTACCTCCTCCACTGTCTGCACCCTAGTTTATGTTCTTGTTCTTTCCTTTAACAGGAATTTTCTCCTTTTTTCATGCACTTCCTTATAGTTTATTCATTGTCAAGGCCTACCTTCCCCTCCAAGATTCCTCTGGTATGTTCCTGATTCCTCTTCTTTATGCCAGTCATTATATCACTCAGATCTTAAACAGGTCTCTAGGATCAACTTCACCTCCTTCTATCTTTTCTCTCATTCTCTTCCAGGCTCACTGACCTCCAGACATGCTCTTCCCTCCACCTTAAAGGCTCTTTCCCCAACAGTCTGTGTTCACACCCTCACCACTTGCACATAGTTCCTCCAGCGTTGTTTCCTAACCTATACTGCAATGCATTTCCTAGATTCTCTGCTCCCCATTTCTGCTTTAACTTTTTTTTTACCCCCCATTGCTCTGGATAGTCAGTAGGGCAGGGATTTTTGTCTGTTGTGTCTCCAGTGCCTAGAAAAGTATCTGGCACAAAGTAAGTACTCTAAATAGCTGCTGAATAAATTAAGCAAAATTACTGAATGCTAGCTCTATCCTAAATGCTTGATAAGCATAATAAATTAAATGACTATATTGAAATTTATGTTCTAAGTGCCTGACAAATATTGTCTTGTTTAATCCTCACATCATCCAATGAAAAAGGTTCTATTATCATCATCTCAATTTAATAGATGGAGAAAATGAAACAGAGAGATCAAGTGAATTAACTGCAGTCAAGCAATGGTGGCACTAGTGGCAAAGAACTCACCGACCAGCGTAGTAGACATAAGAGACACAGTTACAATTCCTGAGTCTGGATGATCCCCTGGAGGAGGGCATGGCAACCTACTCCAGTATTCTTGCCTGGAAAACCCCCATGGACAGAGGAGCCTGGTGGGCTACAGTGCATAAGGTCACAAAAAGTTGGACACAACTGAAGCGACTTAGCACACAAGCAACTAGTAGTGCTTCCCAGTGGCTCAGTGGTAAAGAATCTGCTTGCCAATGCAGGAGATCCAAGTTCAATTCCTGGGTTGGGAAGATGCCCTGGAGGAGGAAATGGCAACCCACTCCAGTATTCTTGCCTGGAGAATCCTATGGACAGAGAAGCCTAGCAGGCTTCAGCACGACTTAATGACTAAATAACAACAACAAAGCAACTAGTAAGTCTCAGTTGAAATTACAACTATAGTTTTCCCAATAGGTGCTGTATAAATTGTTGAAGAACATCTTCACACATATCCCAATTTATTTTGTCATTATCATCTAAGTCAGACCTTCTCCCAACCACCTCTCCTTTGACAAATGAAAAAATGACAGATCTGAACTAGACTACAAACAAAGTCATTTGCACCTCATGTGTCTTTTAATTTTCCCCAAATGCTTTTATAACCATTCTACCCTTATCACAAACTATTGATCAATTACTGCAAAGAGTAGACTTACTTATGGTATACATCTCTTTCTAAAACAGAATGCAAGGTAACTAGCTTTAGACATTATTTTTTTATTATAATAAGAAGGAGGGGGAGGAGAGGAAGGACATGAGGAAGAGGAAAGGAGGAATGGAAAGAAGTGGAAAAAGAAGAAAAAAAACCCCAAAAGAATAAAACATACATTATTACAATTACCAATCAACATTAGGGGAAAGAAATAGAGACTTCAAGGCTTGGCTCTTGTGTCTTTCTAGAAATTATTAGCTAAGAAAAGCATCCTGAATTTTCTGGAATACAAAAATAAGTCTCTACTAAGTCCAGTTACTTAAAAAGATTTTAAAAATATGACTTGCAGGCACCTAGAAACTCCAGGACTGTGAGTTCCACAGAGCCTGCTCCCAGGTCACGATCCACAGAATGAGATAAGGGTGAAGCATCAAGCCTAGTTCAGAAGTAAGTAGAAACAATAATAACAATAGAGGCTAACTGGGCTGATCTGGACCATATACACTGGTCTGGTCATATCAGGTTTTATAGCCAAGAGCAGTTCTAAGTGTTTGGTGCCCCTACTATACTGCTTGTTAAATACTTTGAGAATCACCCCTGAAGCTAACATGTATTAAAGTGCCTAATAAACACCAGGCAATATGCAGAGAGATTTTATCCCCAAATCACAAGGTGTTGTTCAGTAACTCAGCAGTGTCAAACTCTTTGTGACCTATGGACTGCGACAAACCAGGCTTCCCTGTCTTTCACTATCTCCTGGAGTTTGCTAAAATTCATGTCCATTGAGTCAGTGATGCCATCCAACCATATGATCCTCTGTTGTTCCCTTCTTCTCCTGCATTTATTCTTTCCAAGCTTCAGGGTCTTTTCCAATGAATCGGTTCTTCCACTCGGGTGGCCAAAGTATTGGAACTTCAGCTTCAGCATCAGTCCTTCCAATGAATATTCAGGACTGATTTCCTTTAGAATTACTGGTTTCATCTCTTTGCAGTCCAAGGCACTCTCAAGAGTCTTCTCCAGTAGCACAGTTTATAAGTATCAATTCTTCGGTGCTCAGCCTTTTTTATTGTCCACCTCTCACATCCGTACATGACTACTAGAAAAACCATACCTTTGACTATATGAACCTTTGCTGGCAACATAATGATTTTGCTTTTTTATATGCTGTGTTTGTCATAGCTTTTCTTCCAAGGAGCACGCGTCTTTTAATTTCATGGCTGCAGTCATTGTCCGAGGTGATTTTGGAGCCCAAAAAGATAAAGTTTGTCACTGTTTCCATTGATTCTCCATCTATTTTCCATGAAGTGATGGAACCAGATGCCATGATCTTAGTTTTCTGAATGTTGAGTTTTAAGCTAGCTTTTCCACTTTCCTCTTTCACCTTCATCAAGAGGCTCTTTCATTCCTCTTTGCTTCTGCCATTAAGGTGGTGTCATCTGCATATCTGAATTTATTGATATTTCTCCCAGCAATGTTTATTCCAGCTGGTGCTTCATCCAGCTTGGCATTTTGCATGATGTACTCTGCAAATAAGTTAAATAAGCAGAGTGACAACATACAGCCTTGACATACTCCTTTCCCAATTTGGAACCAGTCTTTTGTTCCATGTCTGGTTCTAACTGTTGTTTCTTGACCTGCATACAGGTTTCTCAGGAGGCAGGTGAGGGGACAGAAAGGCAAAAGTGGAAAGTCAAGAGATACCTGGTATAACAGGCAAGTTTGGCTTTGGAGTACAAAACAAAGCAGAGCAAAAGCTAAAAGAGCTTTGCCAATAGAATGCACTGGTCATAGCAAACACCCTCTTCCAATAACACAATAGATGATTCTACGTATGGACATCACCAGATGGTCAATACCAAAATCAGACTGATACCCTTTGTAGCCAAAGATGGAGAAGCTCTATATAGTCAGCAAAAACAAGACCAGGAGCTGAATGTGGCTCAGATCACGAACTCCTTATTCCAAATTCAGACTTAAATTGAAGAAAGTAGGGAAAACCACGAGGCCATTCGGGTATGACCTAAATCAAATCCCTTACAATTATACAGTGGAAGTGACAAATAGATTCAAGGGATTAGATCTGATAGAGTACCTGAAGAACTATGGATGAAGGTTGGTAACAAAGTACAGGAGGTAGTGATTAAAACTATCCCCAAGGGAAAAAAAATGCAAAAAGGCCAAATGGTTGTCGGAGGAGGCTTTACAAATGGCTGAGAAAAGAAGAGAAGTGAAAGGCAAAAGAAAAAAAGGAAAGATACACCCATCTGAATGCAGAGTTCCAAAGAATAGCAAGGAAAGATAAGAAGGCCTTCCTAAATGAATAATGGAAAAAAAAAAAAAAAAAAGAGGAAAACAATAGAATGGGAAAGACTAGGTTCTCTTGAAAAAAAATTAGAGATACTAAGGGAATATTTCATGCAAATATAGGCACAATAAAGGACAGAAACCATATGGATCTAACAGAAGCAGAAGATATTAAGAAGTGGCAAGAATACCACTTGCCACTTTGTATAGAAGAACTATACAAAAAAGATCTTCATGACCTGTATAACCACGATGGGTGATCACTCAGAGCAAGACATACTGGAGTGTGAAGTCAAGTGAGCCTTACGAAGCATCACTCATGAACAAAGCTAGTGGAGGTGATGGAATTCCAGCTGAGCTATTTCAAATCCTAAAAGATGATGCTGTGAAAGTGCTTCCAACAAATTTGGAAAACTCAGCAGTGGCCACAGGACTGGAAAAGTTCAGTTTTCACTCCAATCCCAAAGACGGGCAATGCCAAGAATGTTCAAACTACCGCACAACTGCACTCACTTCACATGCTATCAAGGTAATGCTCAAAATCCTTCAAGCTAGGCTTAAACAGTATGTG
This sequence comes from Bos indicus x Bos taurus, assembly GCF_003369695.1. NCBI lineage: Eukaryota > Metazoa > Chordata > Mammalia > Artiodactyla > Bovidae > Bos > Bos indicus x Bos taurus. The sequence goes on along the minus strand of NC_040091.1, from coordinate 38,976,200 downwards.
AACTGAGAACTTACAGATGTACAAACTGGATTTAGAAAAGGCAGAGAAATCAGAGATCAAATTGCGAACATCTGTTAGATCATAGAAAAAGCAAGAGAATTCCAAAAAAACATCTACTTCTGCTTTATTGACTATACTAAAGCCTTTGACTGTGTGGATCACAACAAATAACAAAAATGACAAGTAAATATTCCCAACAGCACAGCGAAGTAAGTGGTAGAGCTGGATATACAACAAGCTCCAGATATGACTGTCTAGCTCCACAGTCTGTACACTCAGCCACTATTCTACTGCTTATTCCAGAACAACAAGAACAAAAAACAACCCTCATTCTGCAGTGTTTAAACAGATAACAGCATGTTGTTAGATAAACCTGAACATTTTTGTAAATACATATTTATCCAAAAGGTTGAAATCATTCTTTCTTCTTAACAACTGTGTCTGGCCTTTAAGTCATTTCAAATTCCTGGAAGGCATGAGTTTTGTATTTATCTTTCCATCTCCAGCACAGTGTCTGTAATATGGTAGGAGTCTGATAAATGTTTATGGAATAAATGAATGAATGAGAAAATAAGTGAATGGAGTGACTGGAAGTTTATTTTTACATCGTATCTAAAAAAATGGCACTTTCAAAGGACACAAGACACCTTGGCTATAAATGTAGGCTAACAAATTATGTATTAGATATTAAGCATAGCCAGCTAAAAGTTTTCAGATTGCAAGTTAAAATAGTAAAAAGCAAAACAAAATAAAATCCAAAAAACACCATGTTAAATAACAGTATATAAAATCAGCCTCAAACAACTGAGCCTCCCTTTCCAACATAAAGTGGGAAATTAAGTTGTGGAAGCAAAAGTTTTAATCTACTTAAGTATACAATAACTTAATTTTGTAATCTTGATCTGGTGTTTTTTTTCAAGGCCCACTGAATTCAGAAATGCAGGTATGTTACTACTAAACATAGGTGTGTACAATCTGGTCATATTTATTAAACAGAAATAACAACTTGAATGATTGGTCTTTACATTTTAATTATTCACAGACTATTTTATCTTAATCATGTTTATTCTTCCTTAAATGCTAACTTTATAATACATTTTAACTGTATAAGGGCTACTAAATAGAAAACTAAAAAAAAAAAAAAAAAAAAACCTCCAGAATATTTTTTCTGAACATTGAAGCAATTCAACCCTCCTATTCCCATCTAGTCCAGCCAAATACCTACTCATATCGAGTTTTACATAGCTAAGTAAAACACCACAGTAAAATTCTCCCATCCCTAGAAAGGGTGATCTAAAACTAAGTAAAAAAGAGGGTTTTTCTGTTTTCTTTCCTTTTGCACTCTCAAAAGCATGTTTGCTTACCAAAAACCAGAATGAGGCTTTTGTTTTAATTTCAATGAGACAAATGCTAGAGTATTACTACTCATCAACAGGAAGCAAAATTACTCATCCATTCCACTGAGATATCTAAGACTAGAAGACTCAACATATTTTCTCCCTTCTTAAAGGATTCTATGTGACGGGATTAAATTTCACAAATTCCAGAATACATTTACATATGGGATTTAAAATTTTAATCCCTTTGCCATTCACTTTAGTTTTAAACAGCTTGCTTATCTTCTTTCTGATAGCACAAAATTCGGTGCAGAAATGGAAACCAGATTTCTTTACGTAGTGAATTTCATGTGGTTTCCACATTTCTCCAGGCAGTCATTTCCCAGCAGACATTCATCTAAAATATTCTTCCATGAGTGATTTTTAAGTAAGATGGCATCTGTAGCATTTGTGGCACATTCTAAGTACAGTCTCAAATGCATTACAAATGGCCTGTGCATTATAGCATTCTACATTGCAGCTTACATTGACAGTCTTTGTAAAGGTAAATACAGAAGTTAAAAATGTAATCTAGTAAGGTGATTTGGAATGGTCTTGATTTCTACTTAAGAAGGAACCTCCTTTGACTCTTCACATTCAGGAAAATCTCAGACTGATCAATATGTCTTTATTAACCTGATTACATTCAGAAAGCCATTGTGCAGCATATACAGCAACTATAGGTGTGGCCCCCTGCCTTCAAGAAGTTTATAATCAAGCAAAAAAGATGAAACATAAACACCAGAACAAGTCAAGCAACACCTTGAGAAGTAACAGCAGAGCAAAACAACAATGGGTGAGTGAATGAAATGGTCTATAAAGTTATCAGGAAAAATCTGATGTGCAATAGTCTCTGGAACTGAGAAAGCCAATTTAAAGCAAAATGGTATGGGGGATTCCCTGGTAGTCTAATGATTAGGACTCAGAGCTTTCACTGCCGTGTCCCAGGTTCAGTCCCTGGTCAGGGAACTGAGATCCCATAAACCGTGTGGTGTTGCCACAAAAAAAAAAAAGTAAAACAGTGTGATCAATCTAAAACTCCACTGTTTTCTCTTCTTGTTTCTAAAGATATCTAATATTAGAAAAAGATTCCAAAGTCACTGCTTCTGTGGAGGACTATTTTAAAGGGCACAGGAGGTATAAAAAGAATTTAATTTAGATTTGGAGCCTTTTTTTTTTTTTAAAGCAATGCATACACAGGATAAATTAATCTGATTGAAAATTCAAGGAGAAAAAACAAAATCTCATTAAACCATCTAATATATATTTTCACTGGTAGCTCAATTCCAACTTTGTTTCCTGAAGAAAAAAACAGGAAGAACTGGGGCTGGAGAGGAGAGGAGAGAGCTACAGAAAGTCTCAGAAGAGACACAGAGGGGGAAGACAGAACAGTAGGAAAAAGGAGAAGAAAGGAACAAAATTAATAAGCCTGTTCTCCTGAATGACTTTTGATCACTTTGGTAGAGATATAATATGGTACAATAGTACATTCCACTGCGTTCTGACACAGTAGACTAGTTTAATTAATATTTTCAGATCTTCCTTTCTTTAAACATTCAGCAACACCACAAAAGTTAACAAGGGTAGAAATGGTATTTGCTACAGCACTGTAACCCCTGGCCCCAAGGCAATGCTGTCACAATTCTCCAAATCGTTGCTCTATGAATTGTTGAAGAATGTCTTCAAAAACATCCCAATTTAGTTTAAAATTATCATCTAAATCAGACCTTCTCCCAACCATCTCATCCCAACCACTCTCATTTCACAAATGAGAAAATGGCAGAGCTGAACTAGAATCAATCAATTCTGGTGCTCTTTTCTTATACCTCAGGTGTATCCAAGAAAGCAAAGGTTTCATTTAACTTCAAAGAAGTGGAATTTGTACAGGAAAGATGAAAATTTGAAATCAAATACAATTATTTTTTTTTTACTCTGTACAAATACTAAATCACCAAACATCTGCTGTAGGTATGGAGCAAGCTGGCTTTAGTGGTTTCACTACAAAGGTTAACTTGAAACTTCTACTGATGTAGGTAAGCAAAGGGAATTTGGAATATTAGGTATTATGGAAATAATCTTACAAATAACAGTCTTTACCAGGGTCTTACCAAACAGTTTCCATCAGTATCCCCAAAACTCACTAAAACTCTCCTATACTGAATATGAAGGAAATATACAATGTGGGAATTTTTAATTAAATTCATTTATTTTTAATTCCCCACAGGTATAAGTGGGGAATTGCTTCTACTGTAGGGGACATGGATTTGATCCCTGGTCTTGAACTAAGACCCCGCAAGCTGAGCTGAGTAACCAAAAAGAAAAAAGTCAAAAACTGGGGCAGTTGATACATTCAGGAAACCCTGCATATATATACAACAGACAAATGCACTGAAAATGATACAATATAGGAATGCAACAGAAGTGGCAGGGAACTAAACGAGTCTGAATATACAAAGTATTGTCAAAGCAAAATAAAATTAAAAAATAATAAAATGGAGTAAGAATGGACATTAACAAATTGGATTCAACCTAACCCATTATGAGCATTAATGGGAGACTAACAGCAATTATTTTATGGTCTGAAGGCAGAGGTGTAACTGAAATTGACTTAAAAAATAGGCTAGACAAAACTTGCTGGAAAATAAACTCCCATTGACTTTCTTGTTCTTTTTAATGGTTAAAAAAAAAAAAATGAGGGGCTCAACTTTACAAAAACTAATCACTTGAAATGCAGTACTGAAAATTTCAGGGACTGGAATCATTAAAAAAAAGTGAGGTAAGTAAGTTATCTTTACACTGGCTTCACTACTGGCAGAGGCAGTTACTTTTAGAAAAATCAAAAGATTTCTCTTATACAGCTTATTCTGGTTCTTGTTTTCTCTGTTATAAAACTTGGGGAAAAAGAACTTTAAGTTCTTTTAGTTCTTTGATGAGCTTCTCAGTAATAATTTCATGAGGCCCTGAAAATGCAAAGTGAACTCTAAGCCTGGGCTCTAGAGAACTGATGCACACGCTGGGCCAGACAGCACCTCAGGCCACCCCCAAACATTTTCAGTGGGGTCTAGATCCCTTAAAGAAAACAAACTAGTTCCCCAACAAAGCAAGCCAATATTTCAAAAGGAATCATAATCCATCCTGGCCAATAAAATTCAAGACTAGTTCTTCCTTGAAAAGACTAAGGTGAAACAGAAACAAAGTTCCACTGCACTAGAGGAAAACATTTTGCTACAAGGCAGAAGGTTGGGCATAAACTTCCCAAACCAAACCAATCATACAGAAAGTGTGTGTGCAGTTTTTAAATGTAATCAGCTATAGCTCCATCTGCAGAGAAATCAATCCCCTTAAAACAGTACATTTGCAAAATGACAAAGGCATTTCCTACCTGATTTTCACTTATTAACCTTTAACTGGTGTTATAAAAGCTCTGGTAGGCAGAGTTTTCAAAAAAATAATGAAATGTGCACGCACGAAAACTAACATCTAAGATTACACAAAACATTCACATGCTTTAGCTTTTAAAAAGGGAAAAGAATTGATTTTGAAGTTGGTAATTCTCATACAGAAATCTGGTTTAGTTTAAAAGTATATAGAGATATAGATATACAAAAATATTTATAAATCATATAAATATTTACAAAGTGTATAAATATATACACACACATACATGCATTTACACATGCTTGCACATTTATACACATGTGTTTTAATATATACATGCAAACTGTAATAAAAGCAGATAAAAGAGAGGAAGGTCATTACTGACTTTTCCAAGAGATTCTCCAAAAGGTTGTCTTAAGGATCCCCTCCCACTACAGTGTGTTTTTAAAAATCCTGTTGTCTTCCTTTCAGAATCAAGTATTTTCTTCTATTTTTACCTGTTTTACACACAGATGATTTATTTACCCAATGAGATTATAAATACCTGAGGAAAAGAGCACTTTCTTCCTGAACAGTACTTGGTGTGGCTTGCACTTTGGAGTCACAGGACCAGGTTTTGAATAGAGGGTCAGTACCTGAATCAAAGGGCTTCCTTGGTGGCTGAGTGGTGAAGAATCCACATGCCAATGCAGGAGACATGGGTTCAATCCGTGGATCAGGAAGATCCCCTGGAGAAGGAAATGGCAACCCTCTCCAGGATTCTTGCCTGGGAAATCCCATGGTCAGAGGAACCTGGCGGGCTACAGTCCAAGGGGTCACAGAGTCGGACACAACTGAGCGACTAAACAACAACTGAATTCAAGATGGAGGCCTGGTTGTGCCCTCACAGCAGCATCTAATCTTCAGGAGGCCTTTGTCTGGGCCAAGCCCTGATCCAAGCTTTTCTCTCACATTACCCCTTTTAATCCTCAGAGAAACCCTATTTTACAGATGAGGAAATGAGAGCTCATAATACTACAGTTAAACAATTGCCAAGGTCTCCAAATAGTAAACTGTGAAGTTAGGATTCAAACCCACAGCCTCTAGTTCCAAAACTCTTATTTTTTACTGTCTCTTGGGGCTTCTGCTTCAACTGCAACCTTGGAGAAATCCTACCTTTGAAGGTTGTTGGATTAAATATATCACATGTGAAAAACTAGCATGGAGGGCGTAAAATCATGGTCTAAAATCAGTCTCAAAAAAAAGTATTAAAAAGAAACAAAACAAACCTTTAAAAATGGAAAACAGTACACTTCCCTTTTTATACAACATTTACATTGTAGTTCTGAGTGTCAAGTTACATAATCTGATTCTGCATGGCATATTGAAGCAATTTTCCCTTAATATGCAAATAAGTGATTTTATAAAGATATATGATTCATATTCATTTACAACATGGAAATAACTTTTCAACATGAACTAATTTATACACCAAGTGCTTTTGTGTGTCTATGAAAGTAAATTCTCTTCTCTTCTCATGAAACGAAGTATTTTAATATGCTGTCATATATCCCTTAAATAAATTCTCTGGAGAATGAACAGAATTGGGAAGCCAGTTAAGGTAACCTTAATATTCTTAACTAAATAGATTTATGTTGGATTTAACCCTTTTAGCAATTCATATAATTTGTATTTCCCTTCTGAATATACCAAAAGATTTTACATCCTATAATAAAGATACTGTGCCATGTATTATGCAGGTATGCCTATCATCACAAAGATTTGGAGCTTCTAGAACGATATACTGCATCATTGCAGGTATTCTGGAATAAGCAGAAAGCTCTCTTCACACACGTATTTCCTTGGAGCCAGTATGCTTCACTTGCACTCCCAACCACAAAAAGCATACTTTTTCTACCCCTGAAAAATATGCTTTCTGAGCCTCTATGTGATGCACACACAGATTTATTTTCCCCTTTTTGATACCATGCATGCTTGTTTCTGAGTCGTACTAAGGAAATAAACTACTGGTGATGTCAAAAGACATCAGGAGTCAATATTCTAAAATTGTCAGTGACCTGAGGACACCATATTTCTCTTGTCCAAGAGAGCCAATACTCATTTTAAAGTCTGATTGTAACATGGAATTCAATGAGAGTTCATAGTACATAGCATTCAGATGATGCTCATCAGCTTTTGAGGGTTGAAGCAGGCAGCAGACTGCATTCCTAGTACGCTCTCACTTAAAATCTGCCTCAAAAGGCCAGCATTAATTTTCCAATCCTTTTTTTTTAACCTCCCCCTAAAGATTTCAAGACACTGCTTCAAATTTTACTGGAGTCATAAATCATATATTTACCTTCATGCGACTGATTTTCAAAGAGCCAGAGTTAGTAAGGTTGGTCTGCCGGATGTATTATGTTTCTTAAATACAGAAATGGCTGCTGTGCACGCCAGTGGTTAGTAAAACTCAAAGACGTAACATTATCTTTCTCAATTGATTTGAGGAAAGAGTGCTCATAAAATATTTACTGATTTTGGTTAGGGGCTGATTTCTAAATAAACAGACTCAGCAATGGAAATTCTAGAGACGGGCAAAACAAAACATGCATTAGTAAATGTACGTTTTAAAATCAACTCTCTCACAATCTTTGCGTTTTGCAAGCTTTGTGAAGACTGTAAAATCAGTTGCACTAAGCTTATGATTTACAGGTGTTCTAATTTAACTTCTTTTTCAGTTGTTGAAAGAAAATCTGTTCACTCTTCTGGACTATTTCTCCTCTTTTTATAGCCTCTGATGTTACATCTCTGGCTAAGAAGGCACTTTACTGCAGTGATCTGAAGGCAGCCATTTGTTTGATAGTCAGAGAAGGAGAGAAAAAGGGAAAGCTTTGCTACAACAAATCTCCCAGCTCTTTCAGGTCCTGACAAAAATAGGAAATGCTGGTGACCAGAAGACAGCATTGCCTCCAATAAAAAAAGGGAAAAAAGTGCTAATCCATACAACATAAAGCCAAACTAAGTGGGGTTATCTTCCCTAATTTGCAATGAACTGAGGTCAACTAGATTTTATCTCAAATACAAACTGGGAAGGAGACAACAACAAGAGAGGAAAAGCTACATCTTGGTTAGATCCTGCTTTTCACACAAGATTGTATGACTGATAGCTACACAGGATGCTTCCAGAAGATTAGAAGGCCAAAAATAAGTAAGGAAATATGGCTGGTCCAAGGTTCACAATTATTTCTAAAAGAACAGTGCAACCTGATACATAACTGCAATACACATACATTTAAAAATTACACCATATTTTCCATTTAAGATAAAAAATAGTATACCTTTAATTCTTGAATTATTATCATGATAAAAGTTTGATTGGAAATCACATACATACTATGTAACTTTTACTAATTTTTGATAATTTACTGACTGGCCTACTTCAGGTTAGTTAAGGAGAGTACAGACACCATTTCTAAATTCAATTAATATATTCTACTTGGGGAAAAAAATCAAAGTGTGAAATAATAATATTTTAGTACAAAGCTAAAAGAAGACAGCAGATAACTGATAAATTATTAACAGGAAATGTAAAGTGCTATTCAAATCCAATAAGGGAAAAATTTATCTATGTGGGCTAACAATATGCTTCTCAGCACAGCCTTTGAGTCAGAAAAAAGTTGAGTTCTGCCACTTACTGTAATTACATGAAGTAATATGCTTAACCTCTTTGAGCCTCAATTTCACCACCAATAAAATGGGAATCATAATATTTACCCCATAAAGTTATTATAAGAAATGGATAGACTGTATATGAAACAATTTTGTCATCTATAAAGAGGCTATAAAATAACCATTCAGAAGGTGGTAAAAAGGTTCACATTAAACTGTTACCATTAATTTGAAAAAGCAGAGAGGGTAGGGGTTGGAGGGAAAGATTATTAACTTTTTCCTTACATACTTTCTATTATTTGAACTTTCATAATGCCCCTGTACTAATCTTGCAACCAACAAAATTAAAGCTATATAAATGCTATCTGAAGGGTGCATACCTAGATGTCGCAGACTATTCTAACTGTAAATACTAATAACACTTTATAAATGTTCCTTTATAAATATATAGAAACAAGACTCAGTCCTGGTTTTAGTTTGAGAATTTCTAAAATTATAAAAATTTGCTAGGCTTGGGAATGATAACCAACTGAAACAGTGCTTCCTTTTCATGACATTTTCAAAAAGAGCAAAATCTGTAGTCACCCAAAACCATCCATTGATTCAAACTATCACTTTGGTCAATACCTTTTGAAATAACTGAGTTAAATAACAATAGTACTCAAAGGCAAGTGCCTTTATCACGTTTAACTTTGTTTTTTAGAGCCCATCACAATTTAGATATTTAATTTATAACTTTAAGAAAAGTCCTCAGGTCATTTCTAAGTGAATGCCAAGGGCTTTCCATAAAGGCATGGCAGACTTCTTCCAATTGAACTTGGTCACAAATTAGCATTCCTAATGTTAGAAGTAAGTGTGAGCTCTTTGAGGGCAGGATTCATATCTTTTTCATCTTAATTCCAGTCCCTGGCATTGTGACTAGCACATGAGTTCAGTTCTGTTCAGTTCAGTCGCTCAGTCGTGTCCGACGTGCAAGAGTAAATATTTGTTGAACTATTTGGAAGAAAGTTTTTCTCACTCGGAGGCCCAATGAGATGGGCATATATGCTAAGTGGAACATAACCTGTCTAGTTCTTTTTGTATAAAATCACTTAAAATGCTTCAAAAGCAGTAAAAATAAGTATAAAAGTGAGTTCCTTAAATAAAATGTCATTAAAAAAAACCCTATTTGAGAAACAGATATCTCTTATATTTGAAAAAGCATAGATGTGTGAACTAAGATGAAATCATGGAGCAGATTAATTGGAATCACCTTTCATCAGCCTTACAAAAATTCCCAAGGCATGTTTCATCAATAAAAATGTTCAATAGAGGGCAGAGGAAAGGCTTTCACTGTTTGCGACAGCAACAAGCCCATAGCTGGAGTGCTAGATTCCTGACTGACTATTATCCCTCTGGCTCATGGCTCCTCTATGATGATTTGCGAGTAAACATATACATACTCAAAAAAGACAGATGTAATGAGACATCTCCACATGTAATGAGACTATTACTTTGGGCTTCGCATGGTGGCTCAGACGGTTAAGAATTCGCGGGAGACTTGGGTTTGATCCCTGGGTTGGGAAGATCCCTGGAGGAGGGCATGGCAACCCACTCCAGTATTCTTGCCAGGAAAATCCCATGGACAGAGGAGCCTGGTGGGCTACAGTCCATGGGGTCGCAAAGAGTTGGATACAAACTGAGCAACTAAGCACAGCACAGTCACACTTGCATATTTCTAGCACTATGTAATACTGTGAAGTAATGACAGGGGAAAAAGAAGTTGAGGCACACTGGGCTTGCTCAATCACTATGGAATAAGCCCTGAAAACATAAGCATGGGAGCAGAAGTACAATGATAGGAAGTAATCCCTCCAAATTTCCACTGATGATTTAAATCTCTCTATGAATGATGCACCTAATGCTAGTATCTTAGTTCCATCCTAAACTGCTAGATAATTCTATTTTAATCTTATTTAATCTCCCTCCTTAGGTGAGCAGGGCTTGTAATAACTTTTGAACCCTTTAATGGTATGTTAATTCGAGAGAAGACATTTAACAACAAGAAAATGCTTTGAGAGAATTCTCACTTGAAGTCTTCTGAAATATTCAATCCAACATATTTTAAAGAGAGAGATTTTTCTGCTTCTAAAAAGTACTGCGGACAGTCAGTAGAAATGAATTTCGTTGGCTGTATTTCTTGAAAGAATTCTAAGTTTCTTAGTTTAGCCACTCAAATTTGGAAGCTATCTAGAAATTTTCTCACATTTTGATCTCTGGAAGGGCTATTAATCAAGCTCTTGTTTGAGGCAACTCAAACTTCAATCAGAATACTATGGACGGGAAGTCAGAGAACTGGACAATCAGAATATTCAACAGAATATATAATTGAAAACATCACCAAGGGAAGAAAAGTAGATGCCAGCAGGCTGATACGTTATAACCTTTGGTCAAGCGGTACTTGGCAAATTTGAACAGATTTAATTAACCAGCGATAAAACTAAGCAGTAGAATACCATTAAAACAAAACAAAAATACTAACACAGAACCAGGAATTACCAGTGAAAAAAACAGTGCTGTACCTAATAGCATGGATCTACCAGAGGTAATTTGTTAGGAGATCGGAGTTGTTATTTCATAGTGGAGGCTTGAAATGAAAACGTTTAAGTTTCTTTAGGTCAAGCTATAGCACAGCGTTCGGAGAGCCAGCCAAAATCGCTGAGGAAGGCCACATGTGGAACTAATTACTCATGGAGAGGCCATGACAAAGAACATTTCTCCAGACTTTTCATGGGGGCTTCACTTTCAGGAAGTTGCTATAATTACTGTTCAAGTCTAGATCAGCCTGCAAGCCGCTGACAGATCCAACAGACAGGAGGAGGAGGAGGGAAAGAGAGAGAGAGAGGGAAAAAAAAAAAAAAATGAACTTATCTGCCCTTTCTGACGAGTGAAATACCAGAAAATAAAGTACCACAGGAAAGCTCAAAAAGGTTTCCAAATGAGCCCTGGCTTCCAGTGTTCAACTTACTGTTTACTTTTTTATCTACCCTCTATCTTCAAATTACTTTTCTAGCCTGGATCGGACAGCAAATTTGTACTTCTACACTAACTCACTTTCAGTTGGCCACAGCAGAACTGTACATCTCGACTCTTTTTTTTTTTTTTTTTACAGCTTTTCCATACTGGGGCCCACTTCCTGCCCAGTTGAGGAAAAAAATCTGGCCTGAAGATGAAATGACTGCTTAACATTACACTAAAACATCTGGTACCATTTTATGCACAGACCCATGTCTGAGAGCAGGCGATTCCAGCGGTCTCTCCAGCGGCACAGCGCATACCCAAACCTCCCCAGGGTGACATCATCCCATATATGGACTCTCCAGCCCAGCCCTCCCCCTTTTCCTGGTCCTAAATTCATTGCCAGTTCCCCAGTCTGCAGCAAATGTGCCACGTCAAGACTGGAAATCACAGCCCTTGAGTCTCAGTCGGGGCAGCAGAATTCAGGGGGGGAAGCCGAAGGCAACCCCTGGTGCAGGAAGGGAGGCTTTTCCCCAAGACCGGGAGAGGATTTTTAAGTGCATAGTTGGAAGCTTCTGGAGATCCTGCTCCGTCGCCCCAGTGTTCAGACTACCTGTTCAGGACAATGCCGTTGTACAGTAGTCTGCACATTGGTTAGACTGGGCAAGGGAGAGCAACGCCATGGACAGCTGGGGACAAAAGTGGCTGTTTCCAAGGAGGAAGACATTTGTTTGCTCCTTTTTCGAATCTCATATCCAGTGTTTTTCTTCACAGGTTTTGCACAGTAGGGGCCAGGAAGCCCTCGGGGACACTGCCGAGAAAGGACTGCTCGAGGGAAGACCTGTGGGTAAGGCCTTCTTGACTGCTCACCTGGGCTGTGACCAGGAGAGCCCAGGTGGGGAGCCAACAATTTGCTTTCACATGGGAGAGAAACCGAGGCGGGATTGTGACAGACAGGTCTGCGTTTAGTTTTAAAACAGCAACGATGTGTGGTACACTGCGATTTACTAGATGTTGTTCAATTTTGGAAGAGTTTAAGTATTTTCTTAAATTTAAAGGTTTTCCCACTTCAAAATGAAATATGAAAAGACGCCAAACACTTAAGAATAATTTAATGAGGCTGGTTTTGAATTGTTGAAATTGATAATCCAGAGACTTAAAACGTATTTGAATGAGAGCTGAAGTATAACATTTAGCATCCCAGGACTGAATCCATTTTGTCCCAAAGTAAAGAATACTTGCTATTTTTAAAATGCTATTCGAAGAGTGCTTTTCTTAAATTTTATATAATATAAATATCAGGAATAATATTATCTAACAATAAAAGGAGAGGCTGCCAAGAATTTTTGCCTACCAGACAATGCAGATAGGACTGGTCCAGAAAAGAGCACCAACCCAGAACTTATTGAGTCAGCAACCAAATAAATTGGAGAATAAAAACCTCTATATTCAGATATTCCAATATATATCTCTGTATTACATTTTTTAAAAATCTAAGAATGGTTGATAACTGCTGGTCAGCTGAGCCCTCCTGGCTATATTTTACAGTGCTTCTATTTCTCTGAGCACTTAAAATGATAAGGTACTTTGTCTAGAAACCCACTGATAAAAAAGGAATTTGTAAACGAAAGCAAAGTTTTCTTTGGTCAGTTTCCAGCTGTCCTGGGGGTGAAGGAGGGTGGGAGAGGGGGAGGAAGGTGGGAGGGAGGAAAACCCTCAAGCTGAATGTAATCCCAATAGAGAGAATAATGGAGAAAGTCTGGATTGCAATACGTGCAATACGATCCATGCTGAACTTTAGAGATGGGTCCCTTAAAGAACGTTCTGGAAAAAATGTTACTGCCTTAACCCCTATTTATATCTATCCCCAAACAATTCCATATAATGAAAACATCTGTTCTTTAGGCTTTTGTGTGAATGTACCCTCTTTTGTCCTCCTCTAAATTCTGTCATTTTATAGTGATTCCTTAACAAATCCTTTTCCAAATCATACATTTTGCAACAATTCAAACATTGTCACAAGTTCTCTGGCAAAACATTTGATTACCAAAGGTTCCCCCTAGTTATATTTTGTTGAAAGAATTTATTTTAAAAGTTACCACTTTGATCATTCCAAAACTGGTAGAAAAGTTTTCTCTTTTATTCACGGTTTTTAGCTAAAACATAAAAAGCAAGGATTTATTACAGCTATTTCTTCCATTTAAATGATTCAGTAGTCATCCTTTTTTTTTTTTTTCCTATTGTATCTTGGAGGCTTCCATATTAATTATTTCTAACAGAACAAGTAAGATTTTTTAAATCTGCAGTTTTTTTTTGTTTTGTTTTTGTTTTTAACATAGGAAAACAAAAAAAAATCTATTAGGTAGCTTTACAGGAGTTTATTCTTTCAAGAAACACACTTTTACTATTCGATATAGTTACCAAAGAAGATAAAGTACTTTGGCAATATTTAAGAATTTTCAAATTTGAGGGTTTTTTGTCTTGTGTTTTTACTCCATAGAATAATTGAATTTCCTAACTTGCTTTCATTTCACGTATGTTTAATTTAAATGTCTTTTTTCATATTAAGTGGCATTTTTGCTTTAAAGAAACAAATCACCACTGGTTCCTCACCTATTTTTTCCCTCAGGGTGACTTTTAGTCTGGAGACAGAGAGACCCGATGGTGTCCTTGGCCTAAGCACAGAAGCAGAAACATTATTAATTTGCAAAAAGCATAGACAAGGAACCCCTGAATGTGCTCGGTGGAGTTCGGGCAGCCTATTTTTGATGCAAGCTTTTAACAAACGGGAAGGAATGATACGTATTTTTAAATTCTATGGATTAAATTAAAAATCCAAAGTAAAAGCTCACTGTATAAACCACTGCCAACTAAAGGAAAGATGGTAGTTTATGCGCTGGTATATATACCAACATGTATAAACATATGTATGGTAAAATAACCTTATCTATTTCCAGGGCAATTAGGATAATGTTTAACTTTATTTTGATATTACTTTGTAAGGAAATATACAAATATTTTAGGAATCAAGGGATCTATTCCAGAGGAAACTAACCAACAATGAACATCCTCTACTAAAACTACCCCTGGAAATAATGGTAAGTGTAAGTATTAAAATAAAATATTGTACATCTTCAGAAAGATAAAATTGTTTGCAAGGCCTGTCCAAACTATACTTCTTAGAAACTTAGTAGTTATTTTGCATTTTAGCACATGGTGATTGATAAGTTAGACTAGTTACTGAGTTAAAATGAGAATTTTTTCCGCTATCTAAGAAAAGGAAATTCAGAGCCTTAGCTTCAACAACATCACTTCTTAATTGAAAAGAATCAATATAAAACAGTTTATTTACATTTTCAACTCCCACTATTTTTTTTTTAAGCCATAGATCTCAAAATCAAAGAAAATTTAGTTATAATGGGACAAAATTTCACACTGATCACTTTCTTGCAGTTGTCAATAGGTTTAATGTCCTTCCTGCTTGGCATTTGAGCTTTCTGCCAAGATACTGTGTTTATATTTTTTAAAAACCAAAATATACTATCTACCCCCACCTCTCACCCTACAGACCACCCAAGTTTTTCACTTTGTGGGAAAGAGTTCTGGCACAAAACTCCTAATGAAGGAATCTTCTTCCTCAACCCCCTTTTTTTCTGGTTGAAGTCTTAAAACTGTTACAGGACATAAAAAGGAAATACAATTTGGTAATGCAAAAATGTTCACTTACCCACCAGCATCCACCCTTACTAAAGAGAAGTCAAAGCTTTTGATTACTGTACGAGAGATTTGTTTTTTAAAAACAACCCACTTTCCTCTCTCTACGGAGACTATCTCACCCATCTCAATGTCTAAATAATAACTAAGAGATCATCACTCATAAATACCAACTTAAAATAACTAGAAGTCAGGCTTTAACCTAAGAAAAGACAGGAAATTCCTGCATAAAGATTGAAACTTTCTTATTTGCTTTCTTCTACTTTTTTCACCTTGGTGTGCTACAAATTATGTAGATAGAAATATATGTCAATTGTTTGAAGTGCTCTCATTAAGAATTTTTATCAGTTTTAATAAATAGAGGTAATAAAGTAAATTAAGGAAAATAATTAAATCTTAGTTTTGAATTTCCTGACTTTTTGTGACAACCAGTTTCCTGGAGTTGCTTTGGTTGAATTTTGCTGTAAAAGACTTAGAATAGGATTCATTTTTTGCATTTCTTTCTTAAGGTCATAAATAAAAGACCAAAAAACAGTATATGACCATATATAAAATAGAAGGTATAATAAAATATAAATAGCTCTTTTATATTTTACCTATTTTGAGTGATAATGAATTAATAGTCACTGAACAGTTTAGAAGACAGAAAAAAGTCTGCAATATGTTTTTAGCCTTCCATCTTTTAAAAAAGCTTAGGGGCAGGTTCAATATAACGAAAAAGTGTGCATATGCCACATGCTTACTAAAATTATGCTTTTAAAATTTTTTAGAAATATAAATTGTCCAAAAGGCTTATAAGTAGAATAAAATCATTTTTTAGCAAGATTTTTTCCCCCTGCAAAACAGTTATGGTTTTTCAGACACAAAGATATTGGGATATCTTGTTTTAATAGAATTGCTTCATATTAAAGGATAATATAAACTCACAAATATTTCTTTCTATTTTTTCAGGTTGCATGCATCATTCCTTTAATTGAGCAGAGTTAACTGGATCAAATTATTTATGGGAGAGAGAGGGAAAGCTATACAGAATTACAGTAATTTTAAATTTCCACCAATATGCTCTTTGTTAGTGAATCACTCCATAAATATTTTCTGTTGCACTGAAGGCAGCAACAGTAACAAAATAATTCCTTAAGGTATTTGTTTTTGCATACTCTGGCCTTGTAATTATCTAAGTAGCAGCCAAGTTTAGTGATGGTTTTGATTCTGTCAAGAAAAAATAATAAGTCTTCTACTCAGAAGTGATGACCAGAAACAGAATCTGATATTTATTTTTTGAAATTAAATAAATAGAAAGTTGCACTTACCAACTTTTTGTTAAAACTGTACCATATCTAGTCATTGCATAAAAATTTAGATGTGTAGAATAGTGTCATTTTTTCAGTCTCTAAAATCTAATTTGTTCTCCATAAACTTTCTCTTCTCTATTTTCACAGAATTTTACAATTAAAGGAAAATAACAAACTATTTGCTTCCTTAAAATTCTTTGGAAAAAATTCCCTAAGTACACACTCCTTGGACAATAAGGTTTCATTTTGCTCTTTAAGAAATTCTGTTTATTGGAATTTTGACTATCTAGATATTTTATTTTTTAAAGAGCAGAGGAATTTGTTAAATATCTCTAAGGATGTGAATTGATCATTTATATTAAAATAACCACTAGAATTATTCTCAAGTCACCAGAATTAAATTTCCTAACTGTATGTTTATCACTATTAACTCTTTCTTATATGAATTTTAAGGAAAATTTTTAAAGGGTCTGATTTTCCTTTTTGGATATGAAATCAAGTTTCCTTCTCCATGCTTAAGGTACTATTTTGTAACAGCACTGCACTAACATGTCCAAAACACACTGTGAGCATCACTATGAACAACAACCTTTTAGATTATACCCCCTTGATTCATGGCACAGCCCTGTAGTTAATTAAGAGGAGGAGAACTTAAGCTCACAATTGCTTTTTATTTGGTTTTCACATCCATACTCTAAAACTTTGCATTAAAAAGAATATGAGAAATTTAAATAAATTTGTTGCTTAATAAAATATTGATGAAAGTACATTCCCTTGTGAAAACCCCACTGTCAAAGCATCAGATACCAAAGTGCGCTGGTTGAACTGTCAAATACTTTAGGGTCATTAATTATTATGAATATGGCTTCCATTTCCATGTAAATGACAAGCTTCTTTTTCATGGGCAAGGTTATGGTACTTATCCATTACCAGAAACATGTATAAACACAGTCTTTATCTTTAACCTCAGTTTTAAAATATGCAGAGTTTTCGTGAAGAGGAAAAACATCTGGTTCAATTACTCTGAACTCTGACTGCATGTGGGCCAGTAGTAATATGAATTGGATTTAAGAATAAACCGTGTGTTTAGTCTTTTTTGTTGTTGTTTTTTCCTGAAAATGTCTGTGAGTTTTCTGTTATGTCAATTATCCATGTTAGCACATTTGGAACAAATGTATCAGTGTACTTTCTGAATAAAGTCAAAAGTCTAACTTGTTTTTAGCTCCATAATGTTTTAATGTTTAATTCTATTGTGTGTTTTTCTCCCTTTCCCCTGACCTTCCAAAATCACCAAATCTGGAAAACAGACTGATTGTATCTGCCCATGAGCAAAGGAAACCCGAAGGAACCAAGGGCCTGGCTGGACGGAGTTGTCATGTGTCTGCCTGTCTACACTTGCTGTGCAGAACATCCGCTCACCTGTACAGCAGGCACAGACAGGCAGTCACATGACAACCCAGCCTGAATGACAACCAGCCATTGAAAGAAAGCAGCCCTCACACCATAGCATCTACACCAAGAGCTACAACCAAAATGAGGGACGCGGGGGCCTGGAGTTTTAATTTGTTGGTTTCTTAACTCGTATGTATTATTATTATTATTCAAATATTGAAACCCACCAAAAGTAAAGTGAGTGGTGCTTATGAAATATAATAAAACCCATTTCTGAAAATATTACTGTGCTTTCTATAGTTCTCTTTTCCTAATTGTTGTCAGTAAATTACTACCCTTGACATTGATTGTACACAGCTTTGCAGCATCCCCTAAATGAATATAACTTCAGCCTGATGCTTGACAAAGAATAAGTAATTCTAATAATTCTACTCCCAAAACTAAGTTTAGTTTTGGAACTAAACTAAACATCATGACTTTTCAAGAGAAAGAGAGGGAGAAAGGAAAAAGAGTGACGAGATAATATTCCAGGAATCATGTATTTTGAGTTAACAAACTCTGCCAGCGTGGGTCTGGGTAAAACACAGTGAAAAGAGTATTTACTTCCAACATAATTTTCAAATGTATTAGAATAATTGCTTCTTTTGATATATAGAAAGCTGAAATTAAAGCTCTGATATTTCCAAGTGTCACGATGTACGTAAGTTTATTACTGTCATTGTTTAATTAAGAAGGAACTACATTCCTTAAGGTGGTATTTAAGGGGCCAATGAACATTTATTCACTTGGAATACATGCTCCCATTCACTGTAAACCTACAAACTCTTGAAATGTTGAGGCAATTCAATTATTTTCAAAAAGAAAAAAGAAAGGCATTAAAGGATATGCAGCGTATATTCTGCCATATTTTTTGAGGAAATATCAAAACTTCAGTTTACACCTTGTGAACTGGATTGAAATGATCAGGGTCAGCCTGTTTATATGAATATTTCAAACATTCAAGGGTAAAAAGCAGGGAGATGGGTAAACTTAGAAATTTTGTCAACTTTGATTGGATTCACTAAAATGTTTTAACTTCAGTATTTAGAAGTAATTTTCCTCTTTCTTAGAAAGATACTGGTCAAGCTTTAAAAAATGTTGCACAAGATTACCAAATTTGGGGGGTTTTCTTAAATCTAAACATTTCAAGTGTATATTTTGGACTACATCAAACTATTTTTATTCAGATATTTCATTTTTAAAATGAAAGATTTAGTCATAAGGCTAAAAACCACCAGGTTCAAAACTTCTATTATTATGTGATATTTTACCAACCTGACACCATAGTTTCTTAAAAATAACAACAATAAAAACAGTGACTGGGTAAAACTAATATATTAAAATATGATTAAAACTAAATTCTTGCATTTATAATCTGGTCTAAGGAAATATGTAATCTGCTAAAATGTGCAACTGCAAAACACATCGTGCAATGAAAGTTTTTACCTTAAAGAAGAGTCCCCTGATTAGTAAATAAAGTCCTAAACAATAGTTCACAAAATGTAAAATATAAACAGGAAGACAATATAAAAATGTCTTATAGAATATTTGCATAGAATCACCCAACTATAAATGCTTTACATAACCTGTAGCAAACATATCTGACAGAAGTCCACATGTGGACCCTGCAAGGCAGTGCCAGTGTAGTGCTTGATAGCTCTCTGACTAACACAATAGCTCGGTCAGAACATAAAGGAGATCTTTCCATTCCACCACACTCCCAAGGGAAAGCTAAGGAGGCCAGACCAGCACATTCATCCAGTAGTAAGTAAGCCACTCCAAGATGATGTTTCAAATAATTTTCCCTTAGAACAGGAGGTTAAAATATTGGTATTATATACATATTTTTATCTAAGCTTGAAAGAATGTCATATATATACATATACATTCATATATATGTATATATTTATAGATATGTAAATCTGTTAAATGAGTTACATTTAAAATTTTTACTCTTCCAAGAAAGAGTAATAGAAAGAGTAATATTTTTCTTCTAATATAAACTTCTGAGTACAACGAATAATACCTATGAGGGAATGGGTTTAAGTCTATAAGTATTTTTAATAAATTTGAGATAGCATTTACTATTATGGTTTGTTGAATATAATACCATCTATTTTTCAAAATTATAAATCTTTGGATAATGCAAGAACTTGGAAATGTTTATATGAAATAATCCTGCATTAAAAAGCATAATATAAGATAGCTTATGTATATGAAAAAGCACACATATAACTGTGATCATGAAGAATTTAAAGTAACATAAATGTTTTAAATCTTAATATTTATTGAGAATTTTTTTAAAGTAAAAATACCTAAGCTCTGGCTAACTAAAACAACTGAGCAAGGAGTGTGACTAGCGTTCACAGGGTCAATCCTGACCTCATCAGAGGGAACAAACAGATCTAGCAGGAAACAGCTAGAAACTTGAAAGTGTAAGTACAAATGGAAAGAGCCAAAGATTTCTATAACTTTTCCGTCTCACAACTTTTGCCATCCAGGGATATAGCTGTCACTTTGTTTCCTATTACCAAAGTTACATGTGTCAACTATTACAGCTACATAATAAAACAATACTAAGTAAATATCCCTACAAGGGAATTCTATAATCTCCTTATCATGCTATCCAAACACATAAACCCACAAAAATGAGGCCTGTAATTTTTGAAGAGTGCAAAGAATGTCCTTATTTCAATGCAAATTTTGGATTATCTTCAATACTGTAAGGTTGGTACATTTCCACTGGAAATACTTCTGCTGAATTACCCTACTTCCCTAGGAGTATTCCCATTATGATTTTAATCTTCATGTTGGCTTACTTAAATGGAAAAAAATATTGACTATGTACTATCATTATTCATAAACTAGATTTTAACTACCATTTACACTTTTTTTATTGATATCAAGAAAAATAAGACTCTTTTTCCTTGAATCAGAATACCCTATTCTAATGTGGGTTTTTTTGGAATATTTTAAATAAAAGCCATCACATTTTTTTCCAAAACTGATTTTAAGTATTAATGTAAGACTATCTGAATCCAAAATCCTTTGAAATGATAGTTTCTATTTTATTCCAATGCCTTGCCCTTTTAAGGGCAATCCCTCCAAAGAACCATGCAAAATATATTTATAATGTATGAAAATGACATTGGGAAATTTATTTTCTGCATAAATTATCTTGATTCCAGGAAGTTATATGATCAGAAGAAAAAAAATCCATTAACCTTCAATGATGAAAATTAAGAAAAATTTAAGACAGTCTGTCTCTAGTGGTAATTTTACCCTATAATTCAATAATTTGGTTTAGGCACTTGAGATATGAAGATATGATGAATAACTATACTGTGTTTTATTTATTTGCTCAACTGCATCTTCACTCAACCAGTATTCACTTGGCATCACCTATCAGTACCGTCTCCTGGTGGTAGAACATGGTACAAGATAGTGGCTCCTTGTGTCAGGAAGCTTACAATCTAGCAGGAACTTAAGCAATCAACCAATACTTAGCACATGTAATGAGTTTTTGTCATTTTACCATCTAAAAAAAAATTCCCTCAAATTCATCCATTTCTATCAGTTTCCCTCAAACTACCTAGCCCAAGCTGCTGTTACCTCTTACCATATCACAGCAATAGCTTTCTAACAACTCCCCAATCCAGCTTGTCCCCATCCACTCTACTCTCTACAAACAATTAAAAAGATCTACAAAAATTTCAAATCTTATTATGTGACTCTCCAGCTTAAAAACTTCAAAGACTTGTCATCATTCTTAGGATCAAAATTTATAGAGTCCTTTTCTCTGTTCCAGTCACAGTGGTCTAAATTCAATTTCTTATATTCATCAGGCTCAATCTTGCCTTAGGCATTAATACAAACTTTCTCTGACCACTCAGTTTAATGTCGCCACCCCCCCCCCATGCTGTAAGTCCCATCCCAGATACTTCTTAAATCAAACACATCATTGTATTTATTTTATTCATAGTTTGCAATCTGAATCTCATAGGTGTTCTTGATTATGTTTTCTTTATCAAGAAGTATCCTTCATAAGGGCCTTCCCAGATGGCGCTAGTGGTAAAGAACCTGTCTGCCAATGCAAGAGTCACAAGAGGTGCAGGTTCGATCTCGGGGTTGGGAAGATTCCCTGGAGAAGGGCATGGCAACCCACTACAGTATTCTTGCCTGGAGAATCCCATGGACAGAGGACCTGGTGGGCCACAGTCCATAGTGTCACAAAGAGTCAGACACAATTTAGGCGATTTAGTACGTGCACACACATCCTTTATAAGAGTGGGAAACTTGTCAACCACTTTATCCTTAGTGACCAGGATAGTATCTGGTACATAACTGGTGCTCAGAATATATTTGTTGGGAAACAGTCAGGTGATTAGGAGCATAGCACTGACATGTAGTAGCTGGCTAAATTACTCATTCTCTTTGAGTCTCAATCTTCATTTTTAAAATGGGGAATGTACATGAAATATTAACTAGACTCAGTGCCTGGTAAACTACAAATGATAAATGTTAACCATTATCATGATGATCATCATCCAGACCACCATTCAGATGGAAACCTGGGTGTCATGAGTTTAAGCAAGTAGAATGAATAGCAGAGATATTTTTTACAACCACAATTACTTTAGAACTAAGGAGCAACTTGTTAACTGGAAGTCCATTTGGCTTGGTTGAGCATTTTGACTACTCTGGAACGGATGCACATAAAAGAATGAGGAAACACAGAAACACCTTGAGTTTGGGGCAATCCAAACTGACAGCACTGAGTAGAGTGATGGGAAGGGGAGGAGAAAGAGGCCAATGTACTCTCCTGGGGCTGGGCCAGCACAAGGCTAGAGTTGCTAAGTAGGGTGTCGTCAACTGGCTAAAAACTGCTGCGCAGAGGGTTGTCTAATGTTATACTTAAGGTTGTTTGAATTTCTGTATTGCTTCTTCTAACTGTTAGTAAATATAAGTACTACAAATATCTTTATGTTATTATTTTGATAGAAATCAAAAGAACTGAGTAGGATTCATCCAAGACCCCAAGGGATGTATGAGGACATGCAAGCCCACAAATCCAAGCTCTGTCCTCACCCTCATGTGCAGATCCTCCTTGACTTGGGGTATACACAATGACAGAATGCCATGGAGAGGATGAACCCAAGAAGAGGCCTACATAGCCCTAAAAATGTGTGCAGGGCCACTTTTGTAATAATGCTAAAGGATAATATGGGCTTCCCTGGTAGCTCAGCTGGTAAAGAATCTGCCTGCAATGCAGGAGATCCCAGTTTGATTCCCAGGGCAGGAAGAACCAATGGAGACGGGATAGGCTACCCACTCTAGCATTCTTGGGCTTCTCTGGTGGCTCAGACAGTAAAGAATCCGCCTGCAATGCAAGAGACCTGGGTTCAATCCCTGGGTTGGGATGATTTCCTGGAAAAGGGTATGGCAACCCATTCCAGTATTCTTGCCTGTAGAGTCCCCATGGACAGAGGAGCCTGAAGGGCTATAGTCCATGGGGTCACAAAGAGTCAGACATGACTGAGCAACTAAGCACAGCACAGCACAAAGAATGTATAGTCAAGCATCCAGTAGATAAATTATGTTTTCCATAAGCACATTGTATTATATAGATTCTCTGAAGATTACAAGTGGAAATAACATTGCCTGGGACATAGGTTAGAAACCTTTCTATTAAGATCATCTGTTAGTAACATTACAAATATCATTACTGTAACATAGAATAATGGTTCAAAACATGCGGTCCACAGATGTTTGAAGGTGTTCATGAATCCATCTAAAACTTAAGGATAGGGTAGTTAGTTACTTTAAGGATAGAGAGAAAGCAGGGAAAATGTTGGGGACCTACTATTACCATCATACCAACTCTAGCTTAAAATTATTATGTGGGGTTATCATGCTATTGCCTCTGCCATCTTGGATAAGAAATCACATAGTTTGATATCACCATCTCTAACTCACAGACTGGAAGAGAGGCGGTATGGAAAAGTCCCACCGAAGAGATAGAATCTGAATTTCCTCTTACCCTCTGAACCATACCATTATCTGCTGAAAAATTCCAGATCCCATACATCTTATCTCACAATAGGAAATGACAAAAAATTGGAAATTAGAAGGCATGTGAGTCAAAGAATGACATTATTGTTCAGTTCAGTTGCTCAGTCATGTCCGACTCTGTGAACCCATGAACCGCAGCATGCCAGGCCTCCCTGTCCATCACCAACTCCTGGAGTCTACCCAAACTCATGTCCATTGAGTTGGTGATGCCATTCAACCATCTCATTCTCTGTCATCCCCCTCTCCTCCTGCCCTCAATCTTTCTCAGCATCAGGGTCTTTTCAAATGAGTCAGATCTTCACATCTACATTATTGTAGGAAGGTGTGATATTACTTGCAATGGTAAGAATAAATATATAAATGTGATACCTAAAAGTTTATAAAGGCACTTGTTAACATATGATTTCTTAGAGTTGTACAAATTCCTTTTGAGGTGATTTGGTCAATAATAGTCCCCATTTGATAAGCTAAAACAGAGGTTCAGAGAAGTTTGACTTGTTCCAACACTGGCAGTTAATCATAGAAAATTCACATTCTCTAGTATCTCACCCTATTCACACCATTGTCTATAGGCTATTTCGTTCAATTGATGCTACCCTGTAAAGAGTTTGAACTATTATTCTTTAATCACAAGAATACTTCATAAGCCATTTACATTTACTACAAACCTGTCATAAGTTAAATAAAACCATATCTATTTATATGACATAATATGCTATTTATTCAACAGCCAACTAGATCATAATGAAAACATATCAGTCTAATTACATAAGAAAGCAGAAATATGAAAGAACATAGAAACAAACAATAATTCTCTATGCTAATTTGAATGTAAGTTATTAAATAAATGACAAACATGTAACTTAATAATATTATTTACAGGGTCACATTTGCTTTACTGAGAGAGAAAAACTACCATGGAACAGGATTTCCATAATGGGTAAGTACTGATGTGAGAGATATCAGGGGAACAAAATACAAACACTCAACTTACCAACAAACCGACTCCAAAAGTTGAGTAAGAACTCGTGCTTATTTTCACAAAGGAAAATTCTAAATTTGGGGTTTTCAAAGTTGCCCACAGAAATATGTTTAATCCATATCCAGAAGCATAGTTAAGCTATGACAGCAAGGCTGGTATGAAATTTAAGCATCATTTAAAACTGCTACTAAAGGACGGGTGTTGAGGGAACAAATTCAAGAGGCCAGAGACTGATCACTACCTCTAAGCCCCACCCTCCTCACATTTCTCCTGACCTCCTTTCCCCATACCATCTCTTCCAGCCTCATCTCCCAGCAGATGCTAATAACTATTAATTGAATAACACTGAAGAGCAAGGACACAGTGCTGACACCTCCCTTCTGTCCCACCAGCAGGCTCAAAGGTGGTCTGTGGTGGTAGAAAGTGCTAGTAAGAGAAACTGAGCAGAATAGAGAACCAAGGTGACTGTAGCCAAGAGGCAGTAAGATGGGAATGAGTGAGGATGGCTCCAGGGGAATCAGGCTCTGTCCCACTGACACAAAAACTTTGAATATAGGGGTATTGAGTCAGGCATTAATATCTGGAAATTTTCCTATCTGTTTTTTTGAGTAGTTTTTAATGAGAAACAGTATCTATTGACTACAATATAGCTGTATGTGGCCCATCAAGTTGCAACCCTGAACTTGAGCTCTCCTCTCCATCCAGCACAAGCCACCATCTTCTCTTGCTTCAACCACTGATATACTCTTCCAGCTAGTCTCCCTTCTTCTCTTCCTGCCCACCCCACTCCATCCACATACACATTCCATTCCACACATCATGCTCAACCCAGCAGCCAGAGTGATCCTTCTGAAGCAGAAATCCAATCAGGTCACAGGCCGATGGATGGTCTTCAATTATCCTCTGGATAAAATCTGAATCACTGGTGGGGCCTGATGAGATACCTCTGATTTTATTTCCTACTTCTTTGTCTTACTCCTCCTCCATCTTAGCGCTAAGCTTCCTGTCCACTCCCACCCTGGAGGGCTCTTCAATACAATCTTCTATACAGTTCATCATTCCAGTCTTTGCTGCAGTGTTACTTCCTTCCAAACACTCAATCTAAAGGTTCCTCCTCCCATCAGTTTCTAGCTCATTGACCTATTTTCTTCAGAGCACTTAATACCTGATTTTGTATTATTAGTCTAGTAGTTAGCTCCATAGGGCACCAGACTTGCCTGTCATTTTCTCTTTTTTCAATACTGTAAACTAGGAAAACAATCCTTTTCTTAACTTTCTTCACCTCAATCATCCCAATCTGTTTCAAGGATCATTGTTACCCACCCCTGCCTCTCAAGACACACACACACAACCACCTTCCACCTTTAATATATACCTTTAATAAAAATGTTCTCTGGCACCCAGTTACTAACTGCACACATGTATTTTCTATTTATTGTAATCAAGTGCTCATGACAGAGCTTCAGCAGCAGAGATTTTGTAAAAAGCTATTCTGAGTTTATAGCAGAGAGGAGGGGCTGAGGGGTGACCATGAGCTCAACAAGCCCTCAAATCCTCTTCCTTCCCTACAGAGAGCATCATGTGCCTTCAAACTGACTTGTTTCAGTACCCACATAGCCAAACAATGACAACAACAAAACCCCTAAAACTGTACTCCAACAGTAGTGGCTAATCTGAGTCTTCAGAGCCCCTGATACTAGCACTCAGGGAAAGCTCAATGCCAGCATGCCTGGAATGCATCTTAATAAATCCTCAGTGGGACGAGGTTGACTAGGAAAACTCCAACACCTTGGAGGTTCTTGCCTCCATTTGTGGTTGAAGGCATAAATTCTGGAACCAGACAGCTTATATTTAAATTTCTGCTTTGTCATCAAGCAGTTGTGAGACTTTGGTAAGTGAGTTATTCTCACCAACACCAAGTGTTTTCCATAAGAAAAACTGAACCCAAAGAAATGACTTTTCAAAAGGTTATGTTTTTCCCTTCATTTACTTACCTGAAAAATGAAGATAATTACAGTACTTATCCTTAGGATTATAATGTGGATTAAGTGAGTCATTAGTGAAAGTTGCTCAGTTGTGTCCAACTCTTTGCGACCCCATGAACTATACAGTCTATGGAATTCTCCAGGTCAGAATACGGGAGTGGGTAGCCTTTCCCTTCTTCAGGGGATCTTCCCAACCCAGGGATAGAACCCAGGTCTCCTGTATTGCAGGCAGATTCTTTACCAGCTGAGCCACAAGGGAAGCCCAAGAACACTGGAGTGGGTAGCCTATCCCTTCTCCAGCAGATCTTCTTGACCCAGGAATTGGACCAGGGTCTCCTGCATTGTAGGCAGATTCTTTACCAACTGAGCTATGAGGGAAGCAAATGAGTCATTAATCAATCTAAAACTAAGAATTTCCTGGTGGTCCAGTGTTTAAGAATTCACTTTCCAATGTAGGGAATGTGGGTTTGATCCCTAGTTGGGGAATTAAGATTCCACATGCTGTGGGCCAACTAAGACCATTAAGCGGCAACTAAGACCCGACACAGCCAAAAGTAAATAAGTATATAAAGAAAAAAATAAAACTAAAACTAGTTATAATTATCCTGCTTCTTCAGCAAGGTCTTTTGCTTTCCCTGGAATAACTGAGAGAGACTCAGAGGCCAATCTGTATTCAAATGTACATAAATAATCACCTAAATGCTTATAAGCAAATTGTGTCTAAGAGAAGATTTAGTAGGACAACTGAACACAAAAGAAGATTTTCTATTTCCTGATGTTTATATCTAGGAAGGCATCTCAGATCTCCAGAAGCTATAGTCTGGTGCTTCCACAGAATTAAGAGGGTTATCTAAGCAGCCAGCCCAGGAAAGAAACTTGTGCTAATCCTCAGACTCATGACCAATGTCACATTTGACTGAAGTTAGTGAAATACATGACATAAACATTTGAAATAAAGCTTTTGAGTAGAAATTTCCTTTAGATCTTTCTATAGGATTTGATTTCCTTTTAATTTGGACTTCCCTGGTGGCTCAGACAGTAAAGCGTCTGCCTACAATGTGGGAGACCCAGGTTCAATTCCTGGGTCCGGAAGATCTCCTGGAGAAGGAAATGGCAACCCACTCCAGTATTCTTGCCTGGAAAATCCCATGGACAGAGAAGCCTGGTATGCTACAGTCCATGGGGTCGCAGAGAGTCAGACACGACTGAGCGGCTTCACTTTCACTTTCACTGCAGAAAATGTAGCGGCCCTCAGCGGGTCATCTGATACTTATTCCACACATTACTGTGCACAAAGCACTTAGAACTAGGCAGGACACAAAGCTTTCCTCCAACAATTTGAGAAAATACCTTGTAATGCTTTCAAAAGCTATCAAGCCAAGAGTGGAAGGACTTTTAACTCTGATATGCTTGCCATTTATAGCCAAACACAACTGACACAATCTCACCTGTAAATAGTTTTGCCATCACAGAATATTCTTAACCAATGTTTGCATGCTGCGTTGTAAGCACCAAAATCTTCTCACCTCAGACCAGAGCTATTAAAATTTCCAAAACACTGCTGAATTTCCATCCATGCCCTCCCAAGTTTACCAGTATCATTTTATAGCACTTTAATGGCTCTGTAAGACTGATTTTCATGTGTGTGTGCTTTTCTAAATACCAGATTTAAATGAGTAATAAGTCACAGGACCAAAATTATTAACATTTAAAGTGAACCAGAACACCATAATTATCATAATTCATGCTTTTACATAGATATCAAATTCTCAAAGAAAAAATTTGTATAAACAATTATCTGGGACTCACTTGAAGACTAGTGATTTGGACATTTTCAAAAGCCTGTCATTTGAGACAGATGTCACAGCAACAATTTCAAAATGCTTTATTAACTCTGCATCACTGCTATTAACTTTGTTTCTATGATGATCTATTACCTTGAGTATTTTCAAAGCATTATTTAATGAAAATAGCTTTCACTATATCAGTAACTTGCCATTCTCACAAAGAAGGAAGTTTTCAACTACAGGTCCCT
This sequence comes from Bos indicus x Bos taurus, assembly GCF_003369695.1. Taxonomy (NCBI): domain Eukaryota; kingdom Metazoa; phylum Chordata; class Mammalia; order Artiodactyla; family Bovidae; genus Bos; species Bos indicus x Bos taurus. The sequence goes on along the minus strand of NC_040091.1, from coordinate 38,947,290 downwards.
AACTCCGTTCCTTTAGGTAAACAAACATGTCAGTACATCACAGAAATAAAAGGTATTTGAAGGAACTCCTGTAAAATTTAAAATCTATGAGGAAAAAACAGTGTTTCTTCACACAAACATCCCAAGCCAAGTCTTACTAAATGAAAACCACCAGCATCTCAAAACTATATATCACAATAAAATCAATTCATCTGAAACAGAAGCATTTTAATTTAAAAAATTCTGTCACTTTTGTGACTTACCTCATCATCTTTGTACCAGGACAAACTCTCAGCAGTAAGGACAAACCAGTATCCCTTAGAGCCTCCTTTCATGATGCCAATGTTGCTGATGGTTAGCCATCCCTTGCGAATCACCTTCAAGAGAACACAGATCGGCAGAGATGTTTAGTTTAATATAAGCCTATGGGGAACACAAGTCTTGTCCTAAGTTAAAAACAAGATACAAGTTACAGTAAGAACAACATTGTTTCCCCAAAGCTCAACTTCTCTTAAACTACTCAAAATAATATATCTTCCAAAAGCCCAGATAACCAGAGGGAAGTCTCTACCATCAAATGAACAAAATCAAATCAAAATTGCAGATTCGTAGGGATGGTGGAAGCACAGAGACTGAAACAGGACTAAAATTCAGCAGATTAAATGCTTGTGCCTGGCCTATTTATGGCACTGCTGCTACAATTAAAATATATTTAGTGATTGAATGAACAACAATAGATTCTCCATGCCCACTGTCTCTTATCCCTGTCCAGCCCACTGGCCCATTTGTTTGCCTGGTTTGCATCTCAGAATTTCACCAGAGACTGGCCACCAAATGGTGAAAAGAAAACACCCAAGCCAACCAATTAGTTCCCTGTTAACAGCTCTGAACGGGCTGAATGGGAGAGAAAGCTGAAACAATACGCTAAAATTAAAAGTTTAAAGTTTTTAATGGTGCAGATTTACCCATCTACTTCTGATTGTTTTTGCTAAGCTAAAGAATACCCAGAATCATCATAAAAACCTTTAAACAGTGTTTAACTTTTCAAACGTTAACAACTTGGATAGAAATTATCTACAAATGGCATTTAACTGAAGATCTTTTTCTCATGGTTGTTGCAAAGTTAAGTTCTGTTTTCCATGTGGCATAGTTTACCATTTCCTCTATGCTAGATAATTCTTGTTGTCACAGAAATGAAATACTACATGGCACTGTAATAGCATTCTAAATAAAAAAAATCACCCTATACCTGCATGTTCATTATGTTAGACATCCTGAAATAATTTTTTAAATTACTGAATGACTAATGGGTGTCACTTCTTAAAGGTAAATGGAAATACCCTAATAATCGGATTTTATTTTTATATTTATATTTTAAAGTTTTCTAGTTGAAGAAGGAAAGCCAATTCTAGGGAAAACTGTGAGATAAGTTTTCAAGGTCAAGGTCATTATTGATCTTCCAAGACTCATTCCACATTCCCAGTCTCAGTTACCCTTGATTCCCCGTTTCAGTACCTACCAGCATCAGCTATTTTTCCCTTTTTAACTCTACAGACCCCCAGACAGAACCCCATTCAGGCCCACACTAAGGCAGTACGACTGTTTAAAATTACTCCTTCTTATCCTCTAAGAAGGAAACAATACTTCTCAAAGTATGGTTTATACCAGCTAATAAAATAAAATGGTTACAGTAAATAACCATTGGGATGCTTTCTAAAAACACAGATTCTTGGGACAACTACAAATCCACATGAATCAGAATAGATACATATGAAACCCAGGAAGCTACAGATTAATACTTTGCAAAGTGAGTCTTTTTCATACTAAAGTTTGAAAACCACTGCATGTATACATACAATCAAAATTTCATTTTCCTTACAGCAAATAATCTCATTTAATTTTTAGTAAGAAGGAACTGGTTATTTCCCAGTAAGCCTGTTAGCCACACCACCACAGCTTACAAACAGCATACTCAACATAGCCCGCTCAGTGAAAGTATATTCACTATTTCATTTTATCAGGTATCTTGGATAAAGAAGAAGTCTTCCAGATACTCTACAAACTGCAATAAGATAATTTCACCTGTTGATAGAACATGCTGGCTTCATTAAGAAGAACCATGAATTCAGTTCAGCAAACATTTGCTAAGAACCTATCATATGTCAGTATGAGAAAGGTGATGATGCTACACCCTGCCCTCAAGAATTTTACAGTTTTATAGGGAATGAAGATCCATAAAGAGATAATTTCAACGTAACAGTGTAACAAGAGATGTATGCTAAGTAAGAGAAGGATACCGGATACAACTTAAGAAATGTTAATAGTTAATAGGCTTTCCTTGGAAACATGGTAGCTCAAAAGAGCCTAACAGAATTCAAATTAGACCAGGAAGTAGTCCTGTCTGCCTGTTTATTTGTTCTCCATAAAGAAGGACAAAAAAAGAACACAATAGAAAAGAGCCACTTCATGCCAAAAATATGAGTTGGGATGAAGAAATTGAGGCTGCAGAGGTAAGTAGGGTAAAGTTAGAGTCAATCTAGTTCAACAGACCCCAAATTCTAGATAAAATTGGCAAAATAAAAATAAATTTCAAGTATACATGTAAATTTATTAAGTATATATGACCATTGTACTACTAAACTGTGTATATCCACAGAAACACACAAAGAAACTTGAAAGTATGATACGAAGATGAAATAAATATTTTATTTTTTTATTTTGTGGGAGAAATCTATTTGTTACGTTTACAACTTTGTTATTGACTTCTCTGTGTCACAGAGTGACAGTACTGGTATTGACTTCTCTGTGTCACAGAGTGACAGTACTGGTATCAACACACATATATAAACACACACACACATATTTTAAATACTAATACATCTTAACTGTTTTCTTGTTTTCTAGATAAAAATATGTATTTAGATGTTCTATTACATCCTCCTGCATTCCAGCGAATTTTCCACGCTCCCTGAGGCAAACTAGGTTATGTAAGCTGCCGAAATAACCCAGGTGAGAAATGACCAAGGTGTGAAGTAACATCATGATGAAGAAAGCATAAAGATAAATAAACCTACTGGACAAACACCTAGGAGACAAAATCAGTAGGACTTATGGCTGGATGAAAGGGGGATTAGTGGAAGGAAAGACTCTAGAACTGCACTGTACAGTAGCCACTAACCACATATGGTTATTGAGCCTTAGTGACTAGTTTAATCTCAGATGTGTGGTAAGTGTAAAATGCACAGTGGATTTTGAAAACTTAATACAAAAGAAATGTAAAATATTTCACTAAATGTTTTAAAATGTATCACATGTGAAAATGATAATATGTAAGATATACTGTGTTAAATAAAATGCGGCAGGTGAAATGAATACTAAGAATAGATTTTATTTAACACAGTATATCTTAATATCTTTTATTAACGTGGCTTGCATTATATTTTTACTGGACCTTGCGCTATTTATTCTAGAATGATTCTGAAACTCCTGGGGCTACCAAATCAGAAGGAGTAGAGGAAGAGAACCAAGTTTTAGAAGTGAGGGAGTTGACAGTGAATTCAGTCAAGGCCATGCTGAATATGAAGTATCTGTAGGAAACACATGGGCTTCCCAGGTGGTATTAGTGATAAAGAACCTGCCTGACAATGCAGGAGACATGGGTTTGATTCCTGGGCTGGGAAGATTCCCTGGAGGAAAGCATGGCAACCTACTCCAGTATTCTTGCCCGGAGGATCCGATGGACAGAGAAACCTGGCAGGCTACAGTACATGGAGTCACAAAGAGTTGAACAAGACTGAAGCAACTTAGTATGCATGCGTACGGGAAATACAAATAGATGTGACCTGACCTCTGATGCAAAATGGAAATGTTAGGACTGGACATTAAGACTTGTGAGTCATCAGTATATATACATAAGTGACAAGCATTGATAAAACTGTGTGAAATAGTAGTGGCTCACAGTGGAATCCTTGGGAAAATATAAGGTTGGTGCAAAAGTAATTTCAATTTTGCATTGTTGAACTTTGCCATTTGATATTGGAATATATTCTTGAATAAATGTGGTTAAGTTATACATCATTTTAATGAATATTTATTGCTTTATGTTTTTCGCTAATGAATTACTACTTGCTGTTTATTTTATATGTATTTTACACCTAAGAAATGATGTTACACAAAAAGCAAATTCGAACAATTTTCTTATTCAAGTTCAAAATGAGTCATAAAGCAGTGGAGACAACTCGCAATGTCAACAATCCATTTGACCCAGGAACTGCTAATGGAATGTACAGTGCAGTAGTGGTTCAAGACGCTTCACACGGGAGACGAGAGTCTTGAAGATGAGGAACATAATGGCCAGCCATCGGAAGTTGACAACGGCTAGCTGAGAGGATCATCGAAGCTAATCCTCTCACAACTACATGAGAAGTTGCCCAAGATCTCAACATTGACCTTTCTATGGTCATTTGGCATTTGAAGCAAATTGGAAAGGTGAAAAAAGACTGACTGCCCCGTGAGCTGACTGCAAATCAAAAAATCAGTGTTTTGAAGTGTTGTCTTTTCTTATCCTATGCAACAACAATAAACCACTTCCTGATCGGATTGGGATATGTGATGCAAAATGGATTTTATATGACAACCAGTGATGACCAGCTCAGTGAATGGACCAAGAAGAAGCTCAAAAGCTCTTTCCAAAGCCAAACTTGCACCAAAAAATGGTCATGGTCACTGTTTGGTGGTTTCCTGCCTGTCTGATCCACTACAGCTTTCTGAATCCCTGTGAAACCAATCCATCTGAGAAGTATACTCAGCAAATTGATGAGCTGCACCAAAAATTGCCATGCCCCCAGCCAGCACTGGTCAACAGAAAGGGCCCAATTCTCCACAGCAATGCCCAATAGCATGTCGCACAACCAATGCTTCAAAAGTTGAACAAACTGGGCTACAAAGTTTTGCCTCATCCATCATATTCACCCGAACTGTCACCAACTGACCACTACTTCTTCAGCATCTCAACAACTTTGTATAGGCAAAATGTTTTTACAACCAGGAGGACATGGAAAATGCTTTCCAAGAGTTCATCAAATCCCAAAGCATGGATTTTTATGCTATGGGAATAAACAAACTTATTTCTCATGGACAAAAATGTGTTCATTAAGATGTGTGTGAGCCTAGTTATAAAGATTTAGAATTCAGAGTTCAAAACCATTAAGGAAGCCAAAGGCAAGGTGAATTTCAAGGAATGTGTGGCTGGGAGTGTCAGATTCAGCACAGAAAAGGACATGTAAGGTGCAGTGCAGACATCATAGTGTCTTAGCTATGCAAATTGCAGTGAGGTGGTGGGATGAGTCAGAGTTCACTGGGTTGAAAAGTGAATGGGAAGTGAAAAATGAAGACAATGGCTACAGAGAGCTCTTTCTAGAGAAGGAGAAAAGCAAGTTAAAACCAGAATAGACATTGGGTCAAAGGAGGTGCTTTTGTTGTTCTTGCAGTTGCTATTGTTTTTTGATTTGTGGATTTTTTTTCTTTTTTGATATGAGCAAAAATTGGGTACATTTATTGCTTGAGGAGAAATAATAGGACAGGGCAAGAGATACAGAAAAAATGATGTAATGGCAAAGAAGATGGGAGTGGATGAGATGAAGAGCACAGAGAGGGGACTGTCTTTGAACAGGAATGAAGCTGCTTGATCTTGTGAGCCTGGGAGGCTGGAAGAGTGAGGGTAGATGTAGGTTCTCTGCGTGGAAAAGCGTAGAAGGTTGAAAAAGGTTATAGTTGAGCTTTCTATTTCTCTTAATAAGAGAACAGACTGAATTATCTGCAGGAAAGTAAGGATGAGAAGTTGGAAAGAAGGCTTGAGCATAGTGTTAAGCATTGGGACAATCAGTAATTGAATGAGAGACAGCATAATTGGAATTAGTTTAACGAAAAGAAAAAAGGTTGACAAAACACAGCACTGAAAACCCCTAGAAGATAACATAGGAGAAAATCTAGATGAACCTGGGTAAGATTATGCCTCTTAAGATATAATACCAAAAACACAATCTGTGAAAGAAATAAGTTGGTAATCTGAACTTCATTAAAGATAAAAATGTCTACTCTGCAAAAGACAGGATCAAGAGTGTTAGAAGACAAGCCACAAATAGGGGGAAATGCTTGCAAAAAACATAACTGATAAAGGACTGTTATCCAAAATATACAAACAAATCTTAAAACTTGATAATAAGAAAACAAAAGACCCAATAAAAAATAGGCCAAAGACATTAACATACCTCAACAGATATGCAGATGGCAAATAGGCATATGAAAACATGCTCACTATCAGATGTCATCATTTCTGTCCTTTATTGTGCCCATATTTGCATGATACGTTCCCTGGTATCTCTAATTTTCTGGAAGAGATCTCTAGTCTTTTCCATTTTATTGTTTTCCTCTACTTCTTTGCATTGTTCACTTCCAAAGCCTTTCTTATCTCTCCTTGCTATTCTTTGGAACTCTGCATTCAGATGGATATATCTTTCCTTTTCTCCTTTGACTTTAGCTTCTCTTTTTCCAGCTATTTGTAAGGCCTCCTCACACAAGCATTTTGCCTTCTTGCATTTTTCTTGGGGATAGTTTTGATTACTACATGTTGTACAATGTCATGAACCTCCGTCCATAGTTCTTCAGGCCCTATGTCAATCAGATCTAATCCTTTGAATCTATTATCACTTCTACTATAAAATATAGTATAATATAAGTAAATAGAAGGGATTTGATTTAGGTCACATCTAAATGGTTAAGTAGTTTTCCCTACTTTCTTTAATTTAAGTCTGAATTTTGCAATAAGAAGTTCAAGATTTGAGCCACAGTCAGCTCAGATCAATAAAGGACAGAAAGGTATGGACCTCACAGAAGCAGAAGATATTAAGAAGAGGTGGCAAGAATACACAGAAGAACTGTACAAAAAAGATCTTAATGACCCAGAAGACTGCAATGGTGTGATTATTCACCTAGAGTCAGACATTTTGGAGGCCAAGTGGGCCTTAGAAAGCATCACGAAGAAAAAAGTGAGTGGAGGTGAAGAAATTCCAGCTGAACTATTTCATATCATAAAAGATCATGCTGTGAAAGTGTCGCACTCAATATGCCAGCAAATTTGGAAAACTCAGTAGTGGCCACAGGACTGGAAAAAGGTCAGTCTTCATTCCAATCCCAAAGAAGAGCAATGCCAAAGAAGGTTCAAAATACAGCACAATTGCACTCACTTCACAAGCTAGCAAAGTAATGCTCACAATCCTTCAAGCCAGGCTTCAATAGTACGTCAACCGAGAACACCCAGATGTTCAAGCTGGATTTAGAAAAGGCAGAGGAACCAGAGATCAAGTTGCCAACATTTGCTGGATCATAGAAAAAGCAAAAGAATTCCAGAAAAACATTTACTTCTGCTTCATTGACTACGCTAAAAGATTTCACAGTGTCAGTTCAGTTCAGTTCAGTCACTCAGTCATATCGTTCTCTTTGAGACTCATAGACTACAGAATGCCAGGCTTCCCTGTCCTTCACCAACTCCCAGAGCTTGCTCAAACTGATGTCTATTGAGTTGGTGATGCCATCCAACCATCTCATCCTCTGTCAGCCCCTTCTCCTCCTGCCTTCAATCTTTCCCAGCATTAAGGTCTTTTCTAATGAATCAGCTCTTAGTATCAGGTGGCCAAAGTATTGGAGTTTCACCTTTAACATCAGTCCTTCCAATGAATATTCAAAACTGATATCCTTTAGGATGGACTGGTTTGATCTCCTTTCAGTTCAAGGGACTGTCAAGAGTCTTCTCCCATACCACAGTTCAAAAGCATAAAGTCTTTGGCACTCAGCTTTCTTTATGATCCAACTCTAACATCCATACATGACCACTGGAAAAACCTTTGTCTAGCTTTGACTAGACAGACCTTTGTTGGCAAAGTAATGTCTCTGCTTTTTAACATGCTGTCTAGATTGGTAATAGCTTTTCTTCCACGGAGCAAGCATCTTTTAATTTCATGGCTCCAGTCACTATCTACAATGATTTTTGAGCCCAAGGAAATAAAGTCTGTCACTGTTTCCCCATCTATTTGCCATGAAGTGATGGGACCGGATGCCATGATCTTTGTTTTCTCAATGTTGAATTTTAAGCCAGCTTTTTCACTCTCCTCTTTCACTTTTATCAAGAGGCTCTTTAGTTCTTCTTCATTTTCTGCCATAAGGGTGGTATCATTTGCATATCTGAGGTTATTGATATTTCTCCTGGCAATCTTGATTCTAGCTTGTGCTTCATCCAGCCCGGCATTTCGAATGATGTACTCTACATGTAAGTTAAATAAGCAGGTTGATGATATATGGCCTTGACATACTCCTTTCCCAATCTGGAAGTAGTCTGTTGTTCTGTGCCCAGATCTAACTGTTGCTTCTTGGTCTCCATACAGATTTCTCAGGAGGTAGGTAAGGTAGTCTGGTATTCTCATCTCTTGAATAATTCTCTGTAGTTTGTTGTGATCCACACAGTCAAAGGCTTTGGTGTAGTCAATAAAGCAGAAATAGATGTGTTTTTTTTGGAATTCTCTTGCTTTTTCTATAATCCGACAGCTGTTGGCAATTTCATCTCTGGTTCCTCTTTTAAATCCAGCTTGAACATCTGGAAGTTCTCGGTTTACATACTGTTGATGTCTGGCTTGGAGAATTTTGACCCTTACATTGCTAGTGGTTGGACAAGTACAATTGTGAGGTAGTTTCAACATTCTTTGGCACTACCTTTCTTTGGGATTTGAATGAAAACTGATCTTTTCCAGTCCTGTGCCCACTGCTGAGTTTTCCAAATTTGCTTGCATATTGAGTGCAGCACTTTAACAGCATCATCTTTTAGGATTTGAAATAGCTCAACTGGAATTCCATCACCTCCACTAGCTTTGACTGTATAGATCACAACAAACTGTGGAAAGTTCTTAAAGAGATGGGAATACCAGACCACCCTACCTGCTTCCTTCTATATGCAGGTCAAGAAGCAACAGTTAGAACTGGACATGGAACAACAGACTGGTTTCAAACTGGTAAAGGAGTACGTCAAGGCTATATATTGTCACCCTGGTTCTTTAACGTATATGCAGAGTACATCATGCGAAATGCCAGCCTGGATGAAGCACAAGCTGGAATCTAGATTGCCGAGAGAAATATCAATAACCTTAGATATGCAGGTGACACCACCCTCATGACAGAAAGCAAAGAGAAACTAAAGAGCCTCTTGATGAAAGTGAAAGAGGAGAGTGAAAAAGCTGGCTTAAAACTCAACATTCAAAAAATGAAGACTATGGCATCTGGTTCCATCATTTCATGGCAAATAGATGGGGAAACAATGGAAACAGTGACAGACTATTTTCTTCGGCTCTAAAATCTCTGCAGATGGTGACTGCAGCAATGAAATTAAAAGATGCTTGCTCCCTGGAAGAAAAACTATGACAAATCTAGATAGTGTATTAAAAAGAAGAGACATCACATTGCCGAGAAAGGTCCATATAATCAAAGCAATGGTTTTCCTGTGGTCATGTATGGATGTGAGTGTTGGACCATAAAGAAGGCTGAGCACCAAAGAATTGATGTTTTTGAACTATGGTGTTGGAGAAGACTCTTGAGAGTCCCTTGGACTGCAAGGAGATCAAATCAGGCAATCCTAAAGGAAATCAACCCTGAATATTCATTGGAAGGACAGATGCTGAAGCTGAAGCTCCAATACTTTGGCCACCTGATGCAAAGAACTGACTCATTTGAAAAGACCCTGATGCTGGGAAAGATTGAGGGCAGGAGGAGAAGGGGACGGCAGAGGATGAGATGGTTGGATGGCATCACCAACCCAATGGACGTGAGTTTGAACAAGATTTGGGAGATGGTGAAGGACAGGGAAGCTTGGCATGATGCAATCCATGGGGTCACAAAGAGTCGAACATGACTGAGTGACTAAACAACAACAAAATAGCAGCTTTATTCATAATTGCCAAACTGGGTAATAACTCAGATGTCCTTCAATAGATGAATGGATAAACAAACCATGGAAAATCCAGATATTGGAATATTTATTATTCGACACTAAAAAGAAATTAGCTATCAAGTCATAAAAAGACATGGAGAAATCTTAAATGCATATTCCCAAGTGAAAGAAGTCAATTTGAAAAGCCTATATTCTGTGTAATTCCAACTATATGAGATTCTGGTAAAGGGAAATCCATGGAGACAATGGGCTTCCCAGATAGCACTAGTGGTAAAGGACCAGCCTGCCTAAGAGACACGTGTTCAACCCCTGGATAGGGCAGATCCCCTGGAGAAGGGCATAGCAACCCACTCCGGTATTCGTGCCTGGAGAATCCCAGGGGCAGAGGAGACTGACAGTCTACAGTCCATGAGATCAGTAGCTGTCAAGGGTCGGGTGGGAAAAGGGAGAGATACATAGGCAGAGTATATAGGGTTTTTAGGACTTGCCTGGTGGCTCAGAGGTAAAGAATCTGCCTGCAATGTGGGAGACGTAGGAGGATCCCCTGGAAAAGGAAATGGCAACCCACTCTAGTGTTCTTGCCTGGGAAATCCCACAGATAGAGGAGCCTGGCAGGCTACAGCCCATGGGGTCACCAAGATCAGACACGACTGGGCGACTAACACACAGACATAGAATTTTTAGGGCATTGAATATACTCTGATGCTATATGGATATATATCATTATATGTTTCTCCAAACTCAAAGAATGTATAACACCAACAGTGAATCGGAAGGTAAACTATGGACTTTGGGTGATTATGATGTGTCCATGTAGGTTCATCTTTGGTTTAACAAAAAATGTACCACTCTGGTGAGTGATGTTGATAATGAGGGAGGTTATGTATGTGTGAGCACAAAGGAAATATGAAGAAAATCTCTGTTTCTGCTTCTCAATTTTGTTGTAAACCTAAAACTTCTCTAAAAACATAAGGTCTTAAAAATAATGGCTGAAAGCTGAGTGTAAATACCATAAACTGCAGGCCCACAATCAGCAATTACATTATCATCTCTAAAAGCGCTCTGCACACCTGATGTAGAAAAAGTGAATGTAACTGGGAATTGATCCAGTGTTCTAGACCCAAGTGACCAAAGTTCATGGATGTAAAGATGTTGAAGGTTTTCAGCAAGAGAGCAATTTAGGTGATCATCCATTTGATCTAAGCCAGGCAGAGAAATGAGGCCAGGAGGGAGCTAATAGAGAGGCAGAAAATAACAACAAAAAAGGCAGGTACTACATTGATCAGGTGTCCCCAACCCTGAGGTCATGGGCCAATAATGGTTTATGGCCTGTTAGGAACCAGGTAGCACAGCAGAAAGTGAGTGGTGAGTGAGCAAATGAAGCTTCATCTGTGGGTCCCCAGCGCTCCCATTATCACTGGAACCATCCACTCCCTTCCCACGTCCATGGAAAAATTGTCTTCCATGAAACTGGTCTCTGGTGCCAAAAAAGTTGGGGACTGCTGATGTAGGTAAAGGCAAAAATAGAGTTTGGAGAATTTAAGATGATGTGAAGCAATGAATTGCTTGATCTTATTGGCATCACTGGATTCACCTGTCAAAGATGCACTATTTCTAGAAGTATTGACCGTTATAAGCAAAATGGATATTTTATTAAACATCATTTAGTTCAGTGGATATAGTCAACTGAGCTTTATGGAAATTATGAAGTACTGCTCCTGCTAAGTCACTTCAGTCGTGTCCAACTCTGTGCGACCCCATAGACGGCAGCCCACCAGGCACTCCCGTCCCTGGGATTCTCCAGGCAAGAACACTGGAGTGGGTTGCCATTTCCTTCTCCAATGCAGGAAAGTGAAAGTGAAGTCGCTCAGTTGTGTCCGACTCTTAGCAACCCCATGGACTGCAGCCCACCAGGCTCCTCCGTCCATGGGATTTTCCAGGCAAGAATACTGGAGTGTGGTGCCATTGCCTTCTCTGATGATGTACTAATAATAGCTAAAATTAAATTTGCAAAGTCTCCATGGGATTTCCAGACAAGAATACTGCAGTGGGTTGCCATTTCCTCCTCCAGGGGATCTTGCCAATGCAGTAATCATACACACATCTCTATGTGTGATATTATGTGTGTCTCTTACTTTCTATGACATAAGTCATTTTAATTACAATAGGCTTTCTCACTTGGAAAGAAAAGGAGGATTATAATTACAGTTGCCATGCTGTGAGTACACGTGGCCCACATCCCTTCACAGGAATCCCATGGAAGTGTGTTCAGAGCTGAATGCTGTCAGCAAACAGTTGTCATAAAAATGTTTAAGAAGCTCTAGTCCAATCCCAACCCCTCCTAGGGTAGGGGGCAGGGGGAAGCATATTGGTCACAAATGAACTTACCCCCTCAATGACAAACAACTCAAAGTAAGAATTAAGAAAGAGAAATTCCTAATGTACTTTTCCACAGAAGAATTGAAGGGGAGAAAAATCACAAAATCAAGGAGAAATACTGGAACAAAATAAGAAAAGACAAGTATTAAGGAAAACTGGTCAAAACACAAGAGATACAAATACTAAAGGGAAATTAATAGAACAAAACAAAGTGAAGGAGCAAGAAAAGGCAAAGACTAATAAAATTTTAAAAGAACATTAAGACAAATGGGATTGACTGTGGTCTCTTCATAGAAAAAGATATAATACATTAATTTGGTATTCAAATTTAAGATTACCAAAATAAATCCATCAACATTTGGTACAATAACCATTTACAGCCTCTTCGTGTTTGACTATCAAATTCTGTCTTGAGTGTCCAAGTAAACAAGACCATAAATATATGACTGGAAGGGACCTTGAGAGCTGAAAGGGCATGTCCTATTTGTAAGGCTTGAGGCAAACCATCTTTAAATATTTATCTCTATAAATATGACCCAAGCTTCTTTTGCCAAATACAGATACTTAGAAAGTGGAAGAGGGAAAGTGGAGTGGCCCACCCCTCTCCTTAGTGGTGAGCCTGTATGTTCTAGTTAGTTCCTCCATGCCATGAAGTCAGGCCCTGTCAGGGTTGGCAAAATCTGTATCTTAGGGACAACTTCAGACTTCAACATCTGTCTGGCACACTGGATCATAAAATTAAAACACAAGACAAGGAATAAAATTATGGGAAGAAAACAGTACATGTGGAAAAGCTTTGGGCCTTGAACTTTGTGAGCAGGGCATTCTGACCTTGGCTTAAGTTATGGTAGACCATACAAGTTTTTCTCAGCTTGGCAGCTGGCTTTTAACTGTTGCAGCCTGTATGTGGAGGTTGTAACCACAGACTTTCATATTTCGATTCTGGGAGATTACAAAAGGCTTTAACCATAGGTGAGTAGCTGCTTCTATAAAGGTAGTTCACACACCGCAGGGCTGACATTGGGGGATGTACAAAACTTCAGAGGCCCAGCAAGGGCACAGGCCAGGCAGATCAACTGGCTAGTTAGGAGGGACCTACCTTTGAGAACACAGGCCTCCTCAGGACATAGGCTGCTTATCCTTGAATTTGGCCAACAGAGATTTTCCTAAACAGGTGTGCCTGGGGCAAGAATTCAACTCTAGGGAGAAAAGTCTTTCTAAATAAAGGCCTGATAGACTTCAGGAGGGAGAATTAGACTTGCTATGTTTAAACTGTACTGCAGTTGAGGTTCATATATATTAACATCACAGAGAACTCGAAGGTCTAGCTTTAGTTTATTGGGTTGGCCAAAAAGTTCGGCTAGTGAATGTGTTGTTCAATTAAGTTCTTGGTGACAAAGAAAAATATCTTTATTTTTTTACATAAAACTGAACAAACTTTTTGGCCAGTCCAGTGTTCGTGGGCAGAGAGGGGAGTAGGAAGGGTTAGGGGCTTCCCACATGGTGCTACAGTAAAGAACCAGCCTGCCAATGCAGGAGATATAAGAGTCATGGGTTCGATCCCTGGATGAGGAAGATCCCCTGGAGGAGGACAAGGCAACCCACTCCAGTATTCTTGTCTGGAGAATCCCATGGACAGAGGAGCCTGGCGAGCTATGGTCCATACGGTTGCACAGTCAGACACTACTGATGCAACTGAGCACACACGCATGCGGGAAGGGTTAGATTAGCTGCCCTCAGTGCCATCCTTTACCCCAGGCCAGGGCAAGAAGGGAACTGTGGACGGCTGCTCTTAACTGTGCTGCTTATTTAGACTCAAGAGTCAATTCCACACCCCCACCCCAGCACATGTTCTCCAACTTCTCTGGCTTCATCATCTAAGCAGAAGAAAATCTCCTTAAGGCTTCTAGATAAATTATATAACAAGCAGAGAAACAAAAGCCAAAGGGAAGTAAAAATTACGTTTTAAATATGCTTCACAGGAGAGAAAGGTAACTCAGATATGACCCGGTAACTGGGTCTGCCATGGTTGCAAAGTCCTAAACTTTGAAATAGCAATGTTTCAAGCTTTCTTCTCCAAGACTAAATATGTGGATGGTTTTCCCTCTTTATGCACAGAGCAGCAATATTTAACTTACAGAGAGATCTCCCTCAATACATTTATAGGTTCACAAACTAGAAGAAAAAATGATTGACAGTAGGGTAGGGCTAAAACCAGCAAGATTTGCTGTCTACCCTCTTAATTCATACCTCTGAAAGTTTGCTGTCATCAGTGCCTATATCTAGGGAAAAGGTCTAGAAATATAACATAACCCGAGATAATTTTAAAGGCTAAAGAGTCTATTTGTCTTATTAAATTTGGTTGTGGCAGAGCTGATGCTGGGATTATCTTTTCTGTGCCCTCTTTGCTTTATTTATGAAGTAAGGAACACAAGAGACTATTTCAACTTCAAAAGCCCAGAAGGAACAACCCATTTTATGGAGGCCAGATTATGTTATGGAGACCAGCAGGTACAGCTGCTGAAAGAACTCCAACTCCACCTGGGCAACAGAGACCCAGAAAGGAAGAATTGCAGGATGACTTTAATATGATGTTCCACAGCTATTTCAGACTTCGCAAATTCCTTCGGAAATGTAATCTTTGGACTTGAATTTCTGAGAATTTCATAGTACAAGGGGGCTCATCATCACAAGGAGGATATGTCTATTTTGTTGAGATTTTATTACTGGGTGCGATGCTTTATATTATTGATATCATGTGATCACTGCAGAATCTTCGATAGGCTAGGGGGAAAATATGGCTGCATGTAATTTGAAATAGGAAATAAAATAGGGAGGAAACATGTGACCTGGAGCACAAACCATGCCTTGGAGTGAACTTTATTCATGAGCCATCTAGACCCATGTCAGAACCCTCTATCCACTAGTGGTCCGAGGAGGATGTCCAGACAAGCCATGATTAGCTTTGGAGGAAAAGCTTCTAGAAAGTAGTAGCAGGGCTGACAGACTGTTGATCTCTTCCCCCAAAGGAGGCTAGCCACACCCTTAGTTAACCACTAATTTAATGGTTAAACTCAATGGAATAAAAGGTGGAGGAAGGCTGAGGAATCCCTCAGGGGGTTAGGGGTAGGAGGATAAAGACGGCACACCTGTTGTTTCCTCACTCGTTCCAGCCATGGGGGAGGAAGGTGACTTCTCAGACTGGGAAATCTAGACGAATAAATAGAGAAGTATAGTTCCAGGGCTATTCCTCCCCCACTCTCTCCCCTATTCAACTTCGGAGCTAGCCTGCCCACAGAAAGCACACCCTGAGGAAGAAGGCAGTTCACGCGTGCAATTTTTTTTTTTATAAACTATATTGTTCAAAGTGTACAAATTAAGTTTTGACATAATGTTTATATCTTTTAAACCATCTCTAGAAATCAAGATGGTAACATTTTTATCATTCCCAACAGTCTGTTCATAACCCCTTGGTGTTGCCACCTCCCAGCCCTCTCTTGTTTTTTGGTTTTTTTTAGACCGTTATTTTTTTTTTAATTGGAGGCTATTAAATACTTTACAATATTGTGTATTTTGCTGGTTTTATTGTGGTTTAACAATATAAGTGGCTTCTGCCATATATTGACATGAATCAGCCATGGGTGTACATGTGTTCCCCAACCTGAGCCCCCCCTCCCACCTCTCTCCCCATCCCATCCCACAGGGTCATCCCAATGTATCAGCCCTGAGCACCTGTACCATGCATCGAACCTCGACTGGCAATCTGTTTCACATACGGTAATATACATGTTTGAATGCTATTCTCTCAAATCATCCCACAGACCACAGAGTCCAAAAGACTGTTCTATACATCTGTGTCTCTTTTGCTGTCTCGCATATAGGGTCATCGTTACCATCTTTCTAAATTCCATATACATGTGTTAGTATACTGTATTGGTGTTTTTCTTTCTGACTTACTTCACTCTGTATAATAGGCTCCAGTTTCATCCACCTCATTAGAACAGATTCAAATGCATTCTTTCTAATGGCTGAGTAATATTCCATTGTATATATGTACCACAGCTTTCTTATCCATTCATCTGCTGATGGATATCTAGGTTGCTTCCATGTCCTGGCTATTGTAAACAGTGCTGCAATGAACATTGAGGTACATGTGTCTCTTTCAATTCTGGTTTCCTCGGTGTGTATGCCCAGCAGTGGGATTGCTGGGTGGTATGGCAGTTCTATTTCCAGTTTTTTAAGGGATCTCCACACTGTTCTCCATAGTGGCTGTACTAGTTTTCATTCCCACCAACAGTGTAAAAGGGTTCCTTTTTCTCGACACCCTCTCCAGCTCTTATTGTTTATAGACTTTTTGATAGTTGCCATTCTGACTGGTCGGTCACATGTGCAATTTTAAGAGATAAGTTTAATTAATTCAGGGAAGTGTTCAAAGGTTTTTCTCACCTAAAACACTTGATAAGTCAGTCAACCAACAAGTATGGAATGCCTATGATGGACCAAGAACTGGGAGAGGAGCTCTGCCCCTTTGTCCACAGATGAGAGCAAATGTGACAATGCCCAGGTGAGTCTCACCAGTGGGCTGACGTAATGTGAAAAATACAAACTTATGACTGGGATAAAGAAGCTGTGAAAACAAGTAAAGCAAAGTATACATAAAGGGATTTAAAGAATAATCAAATTAAAATACAAAATAATCAAATATTTGTTGAAATATTGTTTTGTTCTCAAGATTCTATAAAGTACTACTATGAATGAATTGACTAACTGACATTTTTATGTTTGGATGTTACTTCCATGGATTTAACTTTCTAGGAAATCAGAGCATGGAGTTTTGTAAGGGTCTGAAATAAATAAAGCATACAGTTTGACACCATTTCTAGGAATTCAAAAAAATAATATCTAACATTTACTAAACACTAGGACATGAGTTTGAGTGAACTCCAGGAGTTGGTGATGGACAGGGAGGCCTGGCGTGCTGTGATTCATGCGGTCGCAAAGAGTCAGACATGACTGAGTGACTGAACTGAACTGAACTGAACTGAAACACTACTCTGTGCCAGGAATTGTGCTAAGAGCTCCGTGTGTATTATTTCTTTTAATCCACACAGTATCCTTTGAGGGAGGTATTATTTTCCTGGGAAAGATTGAAGGCAGGAAAAGTGGACGACAGAGGATGAGATGGTTGGATGGCATCACCAACTTGATGGACTTGAGTTTGAGCAAGCTCTGGGAGATGGTGAAGGACTGGGAATCCTGGCATGCTGCAGAACGTGGGGTCACTAAGAGTCAGACATGACTAAGCAACTGAACTGATTATTTCCTTATGTGACAAATAAGAAAACTAGAGTCAGGTTCCTATCACATTGCCAACAGGCTTTCTTCCATTTTTCTCCACTTTGCAGAGCACACTCTGAGAATTTAGAACCTTAGTATATGAATAAAATATTCTCAGTGGTAGTCTGATTTCAGAGATATAGTCCTTAATTCATAGCACATACAAAGATGTTGGCAACAGTACAGTGTCTAAGAGCAAACAATGGGAAACAACCTATTTGCCTAACTGGAAACTGGTTAAAAGATTATGATATAATCATCTGATATTAAGCTAAGAACAAACACCTACTCTATAATGTGAGAGCTGTGCAGGGCTGGAGTGGCTGTGGGGAGATACCCCATGTCCAAGGGCAGAGAAGCCCCAGCAAGATGGTAGGTGCTGGAGCAGCAGCTATGTGGCACTGAAGCAACTTTGAGGAGATATCCCACATCCAAGGGCAAAGGAGACCCAGCAAGACAGTAGGAGGGGTGAAGTTGCATTTAGAAATCAAAGCCCATACCCGCCAGAGATGCTCAGAGTGCTCAAAGAAACCCTGTACACACCAGGACCCTGTGACCCCACAGAGAGTGAGACAGAACTGCATTTGAGTGTCTTCTGTGAAGGTATGGGTCAGCAGTGGACTGCCACAGGGGTGGGGGCTCGGGGTGCAATAGACTTGGGTATGGCATAAGCCCTCTTGGAGGAAGTCACCATTAGCCCCACCATAGAGCTGTCAGAACTTACACAGGACTGAGAAACAGACTCTTAGAGGGCACAAACAGAAACTTGTGCAAACCAGGACCCAGGAAAAAGGAGCAGTGACCCCATAAGAGATTGACCCAGACTTGCCTGTGAGTGTCTAAGAGTCTCCAGCAGAGGCATGGGTCGGCAGTGGCCTGCTGCAGGGTTGGGGGCACTGAGTGTAGCAGTGCATGCATGGGACCTTTTGAAGGAGGTTGCCATTACCTGCATTACCTCCACCATAGTTTGGCCCAAGGTAAATAACAGGGAGGGAACACAGCCCCACCCATCAAGAGAAAACTGAATTAAAGATTTACTGAGCATGGCCCTGCCCATCAGAACAAGACCCAGTTTCCCCCTCAGTCAGTCTCTCTCATCAGGAAGTTTCCATAAGCCTCTTACCCTTCTCCATCAGGGCAGACAGAAAGAAAACCACAATCACAGAAAACTAACCAATTTGATCACATGGACCACAGTCTTGTCTAACTCAATGAAACTATGAGCCATGCCATGTAGGGCCACCCAAGATGGACGGGTCATGGTGGAGAGTTCTGACAAAACGTGGTCTACTGGAGAAGTGAATGGCAAACCATTTCAGTATTCTTGACTTGAGAACCCCATGAACAGTATGAAAAAGCAAAAAGATAGGACACTGAAAGATGAACTTCCCAGGCTGGTAGGTGCCTAATATGCTACTGGAGATCAGTGGAGAAATAACTCCAGAAAGAATGAAGAGATGGAGCTAAAGCAAAAACAACACCCAGTTGTGGATGTGACTGGTGATGGAAGTAAGTCCGATGATGTAAAGAGCAATATTGAATAGGAACTCTGGAATGTTAGGCCATGAATCAAGGCAATTGGAAGTGGTCAAACAGGAGATGGTAAGAGCAAATGTCGACATTTTAGGACTCAGTGAACTAAAATGGACTGGAATGAGTGAATTTAACTCAGATGACCATTATATCTACTACTGTGGGCAAGAATCCCTTAGAAGAAATGGAGTCCCCATCATAATCAACAAGAGAGTCTGAAATGCAGTACTTGGCTAAGCTAAGTCGCTTCAGTCGTGTCCGACCCTGTGTGACCCCATAGATGGTAGCCCACCAGGTTCCCCCATCCCTGGGATTCTCCAGGCAAGAACACTGGAGTGGGTTGCCATTTCCTTCTCCAATCCATGAACTTGGATGCAATCTCAAAAATGACAGAATGATCTCTGTTTGTTTCCAAGACAAACCATTCAATATCAGAGTAATCCAAGTCTATGCCCCGACCAGTAATGCTGAAGAAGCTAAAGTTGAATGGCTCTATGAAGACCTACAAGACCTTCTAGAACTAACACCCAAAAAAGATGTCCTTTTCATTATAGGGGACCCAAATACAAAAGTAAGAAGTCAAGAGATACCTGGAGTAACAGGCAATTTTGGTCTTGAACTAAAGAATAGAGCAGGGCAAAGCCTAACAGAGTTTTGACAAGAGAACTGGTCATAACAAACACCCTCTTCCAACAACACAAGAGAAGACTCTACACATGGACATCACCAGATGGTCAATACCAAAATCAGATTGATTATGTTCTTTGCATCAAAAGATGGAGTTCTATACAGTCAGCAAAAACAAGACCTGGAGCTCACTGTGGCTCAGATCATGAATTCCTTATGCCAAATTCAGACTGAAATTGAAGAAAGTAGGGAAAACCACTAGACCATTCAGGTATGACTTAAATCAAATCCCTTATGATTATCCAGTAGAAGTGACAAATAGATTCAAGGGATTAGATCTGATAGACAGAGTGCCTGAAGAACTAAGGACAGAGGTTTGTGACATTGTACAGGAGGTGGTAATCAAAACTATCCCCAAGAAAAAGAAATGCAAAAGGCAAAATGGTTTTCTGAGGGGGCCTTACAAATAGCTGAGAAAAGAAGAGAAGTGAAAGGCAAAGGAGAAAAGGAAAGATATATACATTTGATTGCAGAGTACCAAAGAATTCAAGGAGAGATAAGAAAGCCTCCCTCAGTGATCAATGCAAAGAAATAGAGGAAAATAATAGAGTGGGAAAGACTAGAGATCTCTTCAAAAAAACTAGATACCAAGGGAACATTTCATGCAAAGATGGGCACAATAAAGGACAGAAAAGGTATGGACCTAACAGAAGCAGAAGATATTAAGAAGAGGTGGCAAGAATACACAGAAGAACTATAAAAAAGATCTTCACGACCCCGATAATCCTAATGGTGTGATCACTCACCTAGAGACAGACATCCTGGAATGAGAAGTCAAGTAGGCCTTAGTAAGCATCACTATGAACAAAAGCTAGTGGAGGTGATGGAATTCCAGTTGAGCTATTTCAAATCCTGAAAGATGATGCTGTGAAAGCATTGCACTCAATATAACATCAAATTTGGAAAACTCAGCAGTGGCCACAGGACTGAAAAAGGTCAGTTTTCATTCCAATCCCAAAGAAAGGCAATGCTAAAGAATGATCAAACTACCACAAAATTGCACTCATCTCACACTCTAGTAAAGTAATTCTCAAAATTCCCCAAGCCAGGCTTCAACAGAACATGAACATGAACTTCCAGATGTTCAAGCTGGATTTAGAAAAGGAAGAGGAACCAGAGGATCAAATTGTCAACATCCATTGGATCATCAAAAAAACAATAGACTTCCAGAAAACCATCTACTTCTGATTTATTGACTATGCCAAAGCCTTTGACTGTGTGGATCACAACAAACTGTGGAAACTGCTGAAAGAGATGGGAATACCAGACCATCTGACCTGCCTCTTGAGAAATCTGTATGCTGGTCAGGACGCAACAGTTAGAACTGGACATGGAACAACACACACACACATCAGTCACTCAGTCGTGTCCGACTCCTTGCGACCCCATGAATCGCAGCACGCCAGGCCTCCCTGTCCATCACCAACTCCCGGAGTTCACCGAGACTCACATCCATCGAGTCAGTGATGCCATCCAGCCATCTCATCCTCTGTCGTCCCCTTCTCCTCTTGCCCCCAATCCCTCCTAGCATCAGAGTCTTTTCCAATGAGTCAACTCTTCGCATGAGGTGGCCAAAGTACTGGAGTTTCAGCTTTAGCATCATTCTTTCCAAAGAAATCCCAGGGCTGATCTCCTTCAGAATGGACTGGTTGGATCTCCTTGCAGTCCAAGGGACTCTCAAGAGTCTTCTCCAACACCACAGTTCAAAGGCATCCATTCTTCAGCGCTCAGCCTTCTTCACAGACTGGTTCCAAATAAGAAAAGTAGTATGTCTAGGCTGTGTATTGTCACCCTGCTTATTTAACTTATATGCAGAGTACATCATGAGAAAAGCTGTGCTGGATAAAGCACAAGCTGGAATCAAGATTGTTGGGAGAAATATCAATAACCTCAGATATGCAGATGACACCACTCTTATGGCAGAAAGGAAAGAACTAAAGAGCCTCTTGATGAAAGTGAAAGAGGAGAGTGAAAAAGTTGGCTTAAAACTCAACATTCAGAAAACTAAGATTATGGCATCTGGTCCCATCACTTCATGGCAAGTAGATGGGTAAACAGTGAGAGACTTTATTTTCTTGGTCTCCAAAATCACTGGAGATGGTGACTGGAACCATGAAATTAAAAGGTGTTTACTCCTTGGAAGAAAAGTTATGACCAACCTAGATAGTATATAAAAACCAGAGACATTACTTTGTCAACAAAGGTCCATCTAGTCAAAGCTATGGCTTTTCCTTTAGTCATGTATAGATGTGAGAGTTGGACTATAAAGAAAGCTAAATGCCGAAGAATTGATGCTTTTGAACTGTGGTGTTGGAGAAGACTCTTGAGAGTCCCTTGGACTGCAAGGAGATCCAACCAGTCCATCCTAAAGGAAATCAGTCCTGAATATTCATTAGAAGGACTAACAGTGAAGCTGGAACTCCAATACTTTGGCCACCTAATGCGAAGAACCAATTCATTTGAAAAGACCCTGATCCTAGGAAAGATTGAAGGCAGGAGGAGAAGGGGACGACAGAGGATGAGATAGTTGGATGGCATCACTGACTCAAAGGACATGAGTTTGAGCATACTCCCGGAGTTGGTGATGGACAGGGAGGTGCTGCAGTCCATGGGGCCACAAAGAGTTGGACACAACTGAGCGACTGAATTAAACTGATTAATGTAAGGATGAATACTAACATATACCAAAATGTCAACTGTGATTGAAAATTAGTGGCAAGATAGAAAGCTATATTTCCTCCTTCAATTTTTCTATAAATATACACTTTCCTACAATATTCATGTTATTCAAAATGTAAATTGCCATCACATTATTGCTTGCTTTAAAGAAGCAATTTATTACAATTCCCTTTAATGTTTAATGAACACAGCATGTTGGAAAACTGAGGCAGACTACAAATAACCAGGTAGTGAAATAACTCCATAGCACAACAGAAAAAGAAATAGTTCTGGAATGTAACAAGGGAACTGTTCATGATGAAAGAAGCTTGACTATTTTCAATAAGGAGCTGATGTGACTGACTGAAAACATATTAATAGTATGCAGTAAAAACTGACTGAAAATAAGAAACTGATGTTTATATTCATATCAAATTCTCTTTTTAATTGGAGACACAGCTGGCAAAAAGATAACTTTCTGGTTTGTAAAAATCAATCTTTACCTTAAAAACATTAGTATAAATTTAAATCATAACCACTTAAACAAAATTTTGTAGGTGAAGCAGAACTCCAAGTTATTGTTTCATAAAATAACCTCACCAGGTAGCTTAAGAACTTTCCCATGGCTTTTTTTTTTTTTGGGGGGGGGGGGCGGCAACCACCCAAATCTACAAGGACTACCTATATGGCGCCTCCATCAGCTTCCATTCATTCTGCCCTATGAAAGCATCTGAAACCCTTTCCATTGAGTCTCCCTTCCAGAGCATCAGCTCATGCCCATATGCCTCTGTGGCTCACCAGGCTGTTAAATTATCTTGATTCTCGAAAATTATTCCTGAAGAATTTCTTCCCTCCTTATTGTTTCCCAGAATTTTCCCAACTGCCTGTTTATGCGTTACTTCTGCCACATGCCTAGCTATTTCTGAAGAATTCTCTAAGAGTGAGCTGTTTATTCTCAGAATTTACTCACCTAAACCTCTATAAGATCCAGGCCATTAACTATGATCAAAATCAGGGCTCTACTTTTTTCACTTTTTCCCTTGTGTATCTTTTCCATGTGTAGAGCGCCCTTTGAAGTTAATGGGAACCCTTCATGTGGAAGAGATTCCAAATGATACAAAACAGAATGAGAACTAAGCCTGTCATTTATTTCTCACATTCAAGGACAAAAATACACACACACACACTCACACACAGGAAAAAACATCATATAATTAGCAAGGTTTCAGTAGAATATTAATATTTTACTAAAAATAATTCAAAGAGCTTCTTTAAGAGAAAAAGAAAAAGCACCTTAGTCAATATTTATTAGAAAATTAATGAGTACCTAATTATATACGTTGGTCAGCACAGTAAAAATACAAGGATCTACAACAACAACAACAAAAGGCAGTCCCTGAACTTCATGGAGCTTACGGACAAATGAGGGAGTAGATACTAAGCAAAGACTCACGCAGATAAATGTAAAATTACAGCAGTGGCTGGTGATGCCACCAAAGAGTGGTTCAGTATGTTCATAGAACTCTGACCTGCACAGGGCACATGAAGAGGCCTCCCTGAAGATTTTAGCACTTGCACTAACATGAAGGGTGTGGGCCTGGAGTGGGGGATGGGATGGTTATAGCACAGAAAGCAAGAGTGGGCTTTATGCAAGACAGACTGGAGAGGAGGCGAATCATGCTTGCCATGTAATTTATAAGAAGAAATTTGGTCTTTATCCTGAGAGGAATGGGAAGCCTTTGAAGTGTTTACAGCAGGGCAGCAACATAAGATTTGCACTGTGAAACATTCCCTTTTCGAGCTCTGGTCTGATAAGGAGGTTAGAGAGAGGAGAGAGAAGGAGAGAGAATGTAGGGAGATCAGACAGAGTTCTAAGGATGGAAACCTATGTCATAGACAATGATAACTTTGGCAAGCGAGGTAGGAATGGACAGAGCAGTGGACAGATTTGACGATTGTTTAGAAAGAAAAATTAAAATGACAATGATAAACTGAAGATGAAAAGTGAGAGAGAATGAGGTCTCAAGAACAGCTCCCAAGATTTATGTTGTGAAAATGAACAAACTGTGGATGTAAATACTCTAAGAGAGAGTAGGAGGAATATGTTTAGTTAAGGTATAAGTCATGAGTGTAGTCTGAACATGTAAAGATGTGAACATGTGAAATAAACCACTGGCTATAGAGAAGCTATTCTCAAATACACAGATTTGTAAATTGTTGATATCAGTGTGAGTAAAACCATAGGTATGAAAAAATGAGATGAAGTGAGAGTCCAAGTGAGAAGAAAAGAGGACCAAAGTCTGAAACTTGAGGAAAGCCAATATATAATGGCTGGGAGGAAAGAATGAACCTGCAAAGGAGAAAGAGGGGTGGCTAGAAGGATGGGAGAAAAAACACAGGTCAGTAGAAGAGAATGCTTTAACAAGGCCAAAGGACTGAAAAGGTCATGTGATACTATGAGGGAAAGTAAGATTCAATGTAAAAAATTATTCCCTGGTTTGGGTAACAGGGAGGCTATTGAAGAGAAAACATTAAAAATAATTAGCAATTAGGAAGATCCCCTGGAGAAGGGAATGACTACCCACTCCAGTATTCTTGCCTGGAGAATTCCATGGACAGAGGAGCCTGGAGGGCTACAGTCTATGGGGTCACAAAGAGTCAGACATGACTCAGCGACTGATACTTTCCAAGAAAAAAATGGCATCATACAAGTATGACCAATCTGAAAGAGGGTGGGAGTCAAAGTACTACAGTAAGGTACTGGAGGTTCCATTCTGTACCAGAACTTTGCCTTTAATTTCTGGATAAGGGGGAAGATGTAGGGATTCTGAGAAAGGAACCTCAGCATCTCTAATGAAAGGCAGGCACTTAGGGGAGCAGCCAGTTAGAACCAGTGTGAAAGCATTCAATATTTAAATAACCACTGTGGCTCCACTGATGCAAGCTGGCTGTACAACCTTACCAAGCATTGTTTCTGAGGCCTGATGGAGAATGGAAGCAGCCACATTAGAATGGATGGGTAACAGAGCTGAAAATATCCCAAGCAACTCTGATTCCATATAATGAGTCAAAACGTTCAAAACATCTTCTAGATGTAGAAAAACTTTCTTTCAAAAAAAATTTTAAGTTAATAATTGGCCAGAGACTTCCTTGATGGTCAGTGGTCAGACTCCATATTTCTACTGCAGGGCACACAGGATTAGGGAACTAAGCCCTTGTTGGGGAATTAAGATCTGAAAAATTGCAAGGTATGGCCAAAAATTTTTTTTAATTTAAAAAGTGTTTTAAAAGTTAATAATTGGCCAATGAAGAAAATACATATCAAACAGAGACCCTGTTTTTAAAAAGTTCCTGGATGTTTTGGCCCATAGTAAGAAGCAAGATGATGTGTTGTTCTTGAATTTAGGTTAAAGTGTTTTGAAGAAGAAAGCACTTAATACACTGCCTTATACAAAACAGCCATTAAAGAGTGGTAGCTAATTTTATGATATGATTATTTAAAAATCAAATATACCAAAGAATAATGGGTAGAAGTATAATGGCTCAGATGGTAAAGAATCTGCTTGCAATGCGGGAAACCTGGGTTCGATGCCTGGTTTGGGAAGATTCCCTGGAGAAGGGAATGGTTATCCACTCCAGTATTTCTGCCTGGAAAATTCCATGGACAGGGGAGCCTGGAGGGCTACAGTCAAAGGGTTGCAAAGAATCAAACACAACTGAGCAACTAACACACATACACACACACACACAAATATATGTAGTCATTTCTGGATGATAGAACACTTTAAGAAAAAAAAAAAAGAATCCATGACACTATTTTAATAAATAATTTAAAAAGCTTCAGTAGCCTATATGGACCTCTTCTTTCTTGGACATTTACTTTGTTCATTATCTGAATTTAGCATTTACCTCATCTTGGTTTGAATTACTAGCAATTGTGTTTGCTTTGCTCCCATTATCCCAGTAAGATTATAGCTTAGTTGAAAGCACGGACTTCTGGGGTTTGTATGTCAGTTCTGCCATTTAATAGATGTATGAACTTGGACAAGTTACTTAATCTAACCAAGCCTCATATTTTGATCTGGGAATTGGTGCTAATAGCCCCAATTTCAAATAACACTGTGAGTATTAAGTGAAGTGAATGTACATAAAGTACTCAGAATGTCTGGCATCTGGTAAATGTTCAATAAACGATAGATTTTATCAAAGTAGAACCGTACTTTATTCTCCTTTGAAGTACTTATACTTTCCCTAGATCACAGGTTAGTTATAAATCATTGGTATAACGGTTCTAAACCAGAGGGAACACCAACAATGGGTGCTTTTTGTAAATGTGCAGCAGGCTGTACTGTACTGTACTGTCACCGTGTCTAGGAGACATCTACTAAAGACCAACGATGATAAATGAAGAACTCTCCCATCTAAAATGACAACAGCATCTGCTGGAGTCCAAATACAATGCCTAATTTTGTGGTTAGCTCTGTTACTCAAGTTTGAATCAGTTTCTTTGTAAGACTGGAATTTATTACAATCAGAATCACATTTTAGAGCTATATGTAATCATTTTTTGAGTGGTGTTCTTAGATGGGAAGCTTAAATAGTCACCAGAAGCAAGCCTGAAATGGCAACTCTGAGTAACAGTTATAAATTAAGACCCAATTATTTTCCTCTGGATGATAAAAAGTAAAGTTCAAAGTTAATAAGCTGCTATAATATATTCTAGATTTTCCCTTCTGAATGTTAACCTCACAATATTTTTAGAGATCATTTACATACTTGGTTATTTACGTCCAGATTTTAAAATATGCAATTATTTCTTTCATTCAGCAGTTCTGATACCTATCATGAGTAGACTGTATGTTAGAGACTAAAGTACTGAACATGGCGATTAGAGACAACAACTGTCTCCAATCTCACAGAGTTTACAGGCAAACACGAGAATAACGTTAAACAAAAAAATACACAAGCCTTCAGTGAGAAAAGGACAGGCTCACTGGGAACATAACAGCAGAGAACTGAAAATACTGGAGAAGATAGAGAAAATATTCCTAAGGAAGTGATAGACTAAGGAAAATGAGAAGCTGTTACTCAGGCAAAAAAATGGAAAAGAAACTGTTCTAAAGCACAGGAAAGAGTGCGTCAAAAGAGTGCGTCTCCAGCAGAGAAAGAGTTCAGATCACTGAGGGCACACTGCCTGAAGGTCATTACTGCCCGAACACAGAATTCATCAGTGCCAGCGTCAAGAGAAGGAACTAGAAGCAGGCAGAGAATGGATAATGGATGTTACAGTTCAGACTTGATCCTAATTGGAAAGGAGTACTTTTCAGTGGTTGTAAGCAAGGGAGTGGCGTGTGCAGACTTTTTGTTTGCACCAAAACAAAACAAAAGAAAATCTCATCCGATGTTTTACTAGCTTATCATTTCAGCAAAAAAGTTTAGGAGAGAGTGTTGAATTCTGGTTAAAGTAAGTCTTTTAATTATTTGTGGATTTTAATTACCCATATTCTTCCTGACTTCCTTAATCACGGCTAATTGAAAATTGGCTGTAACTTAAGATACTCGGTAAGGAAACTTAATAAAATGAGGTATGTAACAGATGAAATCCTGATTTCTGCTGCAAACCTAAGAACATATAAGTAACAGGCATTCTAATTTCTGATGGGAAATAAAGAGGCCCTGGTAAATATCAGCCATCCAGAGCAGCTATTTTGCTTAATCCTGTAAACTAGTTGCAGATGTTGGCTCAAACACTAGGCTTTGCATCTGTAATTTTAAAATTGTCTCATATTTCTAAAACCTGACTCCGTATGCACCGGAAATCAGTGACATGAATTATGAACTTCAGGAAGAGGAGAAGCACAAAAAATGCCAGAGGTGATAGGAGATAATATTGGGAGCAGTGGTCAACCCATGTGCACAGGATGGGTGAAGGATGACACGGTTCCTTCCTCCAGGACATAGATCCTGCAACCAGGCATTTGAAAATGAAACCCTGCAAATGGATGTACCAAACAAGAGGAAGTCATTTATAGATAGTTGAGTTCTCAAAAACAAATCCTCCTTTTCCTTTCCCCCTCCCCCACTTTACAGCAGGTCAATGAGAAGACACAGGGTTGTTAGAGAAGGAAAAGATTTTTGAAGAGGAAAAACACACACACAAATGTGTACTAAAGATTTCTTACCTTAATTAAGAAGATTATATTTAGTAGACTGGGGCAGGAAACAAATGACTTGCTCTTAAACTCATGTTTTAGTTATGACAGTGCCTTCTCATAAAAGATATTTATAAAAAGTCAATAGAGACTTGAATTAAAACTCAGAAAAGGAGCTGGGGGGTGGTAGAATGCCATCGATAAAGAATTCATATTATACTGCAAACAAAGAATTAGAAACAAATGATGATGATGACTGAATTTCCTATTCCTATTTGTATTTCTAAAGCTCATTTTTATTTATGTACACTATTCCCAAGTAGTGCTCCAACCAGGCAGTATAAATGGCAGCCCATAGTACAATTTACCCACAGGGACCATCCATCACAGGCTGAGAGTGAAAATAACCTCAACAAGAATCAGGGCTAAAACTTCAGCCAATCATTTAGTGAGGTAAGAGTATAGTACAAAGCTTCAAGGAACTTAGGCTCAATTATGAAACCAAGACATTCATTTCCTGGAGTGGGAGCATTCATCCCATTGAATTCGGCCTAACGGAATCCCCTGAGGTGGGAATGGATTGGTTACTGAGTCAAAGAGATTTCATAGTTCCTTTGGGGGCAAGACATTTTATTCCCTAATTTAGCTAAAGTTCTACAAAGCTCTCTTTACATTTTGTTCAAGAGGTCATCTCTGATAAGTTTTATTTTCTGCACATATATAATTAGGAAATATAGGCTAGGAAAATAAACCACATTTGTCTTTCAGATAAGTCTGAGACCAGCATTAACTCTTTCAATCTACTGGGACTACTGTGATTAAATCACAGTCTTCTCACACCATGCTAACTACTCCTGAGGAAAAGTTAACGATTCCACGAAGCTGTTACAGACCTGCCCATTGAAATGCTTGGAAAGAGAAGAAAAGGAGGTACTTCACAAAGGAGTGGAGGACTTAGGGCAAATAAAATTATGAACTGACATATAGAGCTACTGTCTGGGAAATCTGAGACCCTAAGATTGGAAACCCAGAGGAAGAAATGGCAAACCACTCCAGTATTCTTGCCTGGAAAATCCTTTGGACAGAAGAGCCTGGTGGGCCACAGCCCATGGGGTTGCAAAGAGTCGAAACTGACTGAATAACTAATCACAAGATCAGAAAACATAAACTTTTGAGGGGAAAAGATTATTCTTAAATGGAATTATCCCATTACAAAACAAAACACTGCAAAAATTACAATAAAATGTCTCAGTAGTTTACACTAATGCCTGGATAAATGCTATGACATTTAGGTACCTGACAATGAAACTCAAAATAAAGCTGTGAGTTGGGAGTGATGCTGAGAATGGAGCCCACAAGGCTGATGAGCAGGTCCTTCTCTGTCTAACTGACATGGTCAGCATGAGCATTCTTTTCTATGAACATACATCTCAGGACTCTCAATGAAATATCTTAAGAATGTAAAGATGTCTCTGTATTTTGAGGATCCCAGGCTAAACACTGTGACTCAGGAAAAGTTCTGTAATGTTACTGTGCTGAATGTGAAATGATTCATGCTCAAGGGGCAGAAACTGCCATTTGCCTTGGTCATGGTGAATTGGAGACATACTTAGGTTAGGTGGACTTGATTCCAATATGGGAAGCAACAAACAAAAACAAAAGAGCTCTATTGGAAAGATGTACAAGAATTTCTCCAAAGAAGACATACAGATGGCTAACAAACACATGAAAAGATGTTCAACATCACTTATTATCAGAGAAATGCAAATCAAAACCACAATGAGGTACCATTTCACGCCAGTCAGAGTGGCTGAGATCCAAAAGTCTACAAGCAATAAATTCTGGAGAGGGTGTGGAGAAAAGGGAACCCTCTTACACTGTTGGTGGGAATGCAAACTAGTACAGCCACTATGGAGAACAGTGTGGAGATTCCTTAAAAAACTGGAAATAGAACTGCCTTATGATCCAGCAATCCCATTTCTGGGCATACACACCGAGGAAACCAGAATTGAAAGAGACACATGTACCCCAGTGTTCATCGCAACACTGTTTATAATAGCCAGGACATGGAAGCAGCCTAGATGTCCATCAGATGAATGGATAAGAAAGCTGTGGTACATATACACAATTGAGTATTACTCAGCCATTAAAAAGAATACATTTGAATCAGTTCTAATGAGGTGGATGAAACTGGAGCCTATTATACAGAGTGAAGTAAGCCAGAAAGAAAAACACCAATACAATATACTAACGCATATATATGGCATTTGGAAAGATGGTAACCAGAACCCTGTATGCGAGACAGCTGAAGAGACACAGATGTATACAACAGTCTTTTGGACTCTGTGGGAGAGGGCGAGCGTGGGATGATTTGGGAGAATGGCATTGAAACATGTATAATATCATATGTGAAACAAATCACCAGTCCAGGTTTGATGCATGATACAGGATGCTCGGGGCTGGTGCACTGGGATGACCCAGAGGGATAGTATGGGGAGGGAGGTGGGAGGGGGGTTCAGTATGAGGAACATGTGTACATACGTGGCAGATTCATGTTGATGTATGGCAAAACAAATGCAATATTGTAAAGTAATTAACCTCCAATTAAAATAAATAAATTTATAATAAATAAATAAATATATATTTTTTTAAAAGAAAGAAAAAAAAGAATTTCTCAGCTTTGGTTTATTTCTGTTTTCACTGTGACGGTTCATCAGCAGCAACCTTTTGAAAACACCTTCTGATATAGGACATGGATATCTTCACTGACAAAAGATCCCATGGCCCTTTTTTGACAATGAGGTTTTATGATCTACTCTTTGCTAATCTCTTAATTTGCTAAATTGAAAGGACTAGGGTTTTCTCAGTATAACAAAGAAATCAGCATCTATACACTAGAGTCCCAGCATGTAAACTGGTAGTGAGACCCCAGCATGGTCAACAGCTGAAAGCCCTTTTGCTCCTCTTTACATTCCACTTGGTACCTACACTGAGTTTTACCATCTTCTTAAAACTCCCATGTAACAGGTAACTGCCACTTCCCTAGCTCCCAACAAACAGCCCAGTTTCCCATTTATCAAACAGTTGAGATAATCAAGAATAAGGCATGCAATATTCTTTTCTCCTCAGTTACTGTGACATTTCTCTTTCACTAGGAATTTTAATAGTATTTCATAGTTATTCTTTTTTTCATTTATTTATAATGAAAAATATTTACTATAAAATTTGTTATATTTTCATTTATTTCACTTATTTTTCATTTATTCATTCATTTATGAATATACTCATTCATTTATAAAAAGTAACTTTACTTCCGAGGCAAAATATATCAATCTTAAAATAAATATAGGGAAAACTAATTCAATGGCAAAAGAATCACCCCCTAATAATCAAATAGGGCTTATACTAGGAAAGTAAGGATGGTTAATAAATCTATCAATATAACAAATAATATAATTTGTTCAGTATGTGAGACCATGATCATCCATATGAAATTCAAGGCTCATTTCTGAAATATCAGCTGCAGAAAAATAGATAAATTTCATTATCACAGTATATTTTAAAACAAAAGCCATCAAATCATTATAAATATTCCCAACAAGATAAAAAGTAGCTAAGAAAATTTACTGTAATTTTATAATGTTCTGGAAGAATATATGAAAGTAGAAATAAAAGCTACAACTACACAAATGAGATAAAAATTATAATTAAATTATGAGTAGTAGATAACCCAGTAAATTCCACAGAACTAAAATAAATGCTTAAAATCAATACTTTTCATTTTATAACACTAAGTAATTAAAAAATATAATTGAAAAACATTCCATTTAAAATTACAACATAAGAGTATTCTAGTTATTTTATATTTTAATAAGAAATGTAAATTTGTATATATTAAGGGAAAAAACAGGAAATTATAGTATACAGAAGGAATCATCATCTGGTTGGATAGGATAAAAGGGTATGAAAATTGTGACTTTTTCCTATATTAGTTTAAAAGCTTTACAAATATGTAACCAATATTCAAATAGAATTGTAGTTGAAATATGACAAGATTTTAACCTTCAAATGAAAGAATGAATAATCTACAATACCAAAATACATTTTTTAAAAAAGTAATGAAAGAAAATGACCTAGAAAATATTAAAATGTATTAGGCATCTGCCATAATTTAAAAATGTGTCATTGTACAAAAATCAACAGAGAAAGATAAATAATCCAGATCCTGGTCCTAGGATAAGAGCTCATCCACGGCCTGGACTGAGTTGTGCCACCCATCCAGTCTATGACCTATGGTGAACTATTTAATTTTCCTAAGCTTCAGTTACATCATTTACAAAATAGGAGAAATAATGGAACTTACTTCACAGAGTTGTAGAACTGCATACATTGATGTAAGGAACACACTTGGCAAATTACCTAGCCATAGACTAAGCTTTCAAGAAATGTGAGCTGCAACAATTACTACTATTGTTGCCATTATTATATAATCACAGAAGTACTGCAAACCAATTATGATGGCATGGATCATTCAAAAATTATAATTAGACATTCACCACTGTGAAATACAATTTTAATAATAATTATTATTGTCATTATCAATAATCATTGAGTTGTTACAATGTACAAAGCACTGCTCTCAGTGCTTTATATGAATCCATGTGTTGAATCCATTAACCCTAACAGGTAGATACAATAGTTACATCCCTTTTGCAAATGAAGAAACATAGATGTTAAGAAATTTGCCCACAGATGGTGAGCTGCAGAACCAGATGCTGCAGCCTGGCAGTCAGGCTTCAGAATCCATGCTCTTAATACCTTCACTCTGCTCCCCAAGCTAGTGCCTTAACTTCTACCACACACAATGATAAATCCCAAATGGACTACAGAGACAAATGTCACTAATAGCCTCATAAAAATGCTATAAATACATGGGTAAATATTGAATTGCTTTTTAGGTGAACATTACCTTTCTAAACATAAAAGCAGTGGAAAAAATGACAGGAGAAAGAGTAACATATATTACTACAAAAACTTTTACCTCAAATACCTGGTCAGTAAAATTAAAACATACACAAGAAAATGAGAAAAATCCTTCCTAATAAATATGGTAAAAGAGCAATATCATTATTATATAAAAATTCTGTTATAAGTCAAAAAAGTAAAAGAAAAATTTCAAAGAGGATATAAGCAAAGGAATGAACAGCTCATTCAGAAAAGAACTCTAGTGGTCAATAAGCATGAAAAAAATTCACTAGTAAATTATAGACATAAGTGGCTTAGGTTTAAAGATGTATGTAATCAACAAGAAAATAATTTTCTTTTTCATAAGGCTACATATAAAAATCTGTAAAACTATGAGAAGAAAATAAAAGATAAAATATAAATGTCACAAAATTTAAAAATTTGTCTAAATCAAAATTATGAATTTTATTTTATATTATACAGTAAAGTCAAGTGACAGATAAGCAGAAAATATTTGTACTATATATAATACACATAAAATATCCAGACTATAAAAAAATCAATGAGAAGATAATGACAGTCACTTCAAAACGGACAAAGGACATAATCAGACATTTCATAAGAAAAAGAACACAAATGTCTATTAAATATTTGAAAGGCTGCCCCATAACTTGCAATAAGTGAAATGCAAATCAAAATAATGTATTATTCTTCCCATTATTCAAAATTATAGAAAACATAATTATCCAGTACTGAGGATTCAGGTACACACATAAATAGCTGTTGGGTCTATAAACTGGTTCCACTGTTTTGGAAAAACTGGAAACAACACAAATACCTATCCTTAGGGGAATGGTTAAATTTACTCTGGCACATGTACACTATGGAATATATCATAAAACTATGTGCCAGTAAAAGAAGTTTTGTTGTCTTCTGTCTTGTGTACTTACATGAAAAGATCTCCAAGACATATTGTTAAGAGGATAAAGTAAGTTCATCTTCAAATATATTTAATGAGCACCTACTATACATCAGGTTCAAGATGTTACAGATATACCAATGAACAAGAGATAGAAGTCATTGTGTTTGTGGAGCAAACAACTATAATGTAAAATATGTACAATGTGTGACCATTTTTATTTTTTAAAACCACAATCCATGTGTCTTTATTTGTGTGCATGTGTGTGTGTGTACAGGTGTTTGGATGTGCATGTATATGTATATATATGTTCCAAAATGAAAACAGTAGTTATAACTATGGAAGTGAGTGAGACTGGGTAAGAGTCAAGGGTATATTTACTTAATCTGCATTACTTAATTTAACAATGAAAATGTGTTCATGTATTTTGTCGATAACAAACAAAAATTAAGCTTGAAAATCATATATTACACTGAAACTCTGTGCTAAATAAGCTATATAGTCTACATAAGGGAAAGACTGAGGCAAGACCTATAAAATTTTGAACAGTGATTTCTGCTCTTTTGGAGTAACCACTCTGTCCTTAACTACTTAAAGTCATTATGGCTGATGGATTAGATGATGAGCTAGCTGGTAAGGGAATGAATTGGGGACAATTCTACTACAATGAAGTCATAGAAGACTTGAGTGAGACATCCAGGAGCTAACCACTGGCATTCCCCAGACCAGCAATCAGGAGCAGGAAAGATGGAATGGGAAGTGTTGGGGAAGGGAGGGACTGGATGGGACTATCCTGGGTTTGGCCTAGGCTTCCCTGGTGGCTCAGATGGTAAAGAATCTGCCTGCAATGAATGTGGGAGACTCAGGTTCAATCCCTGCGTGGGGAAGATCCCCTGGAGAAGGGAATAACTACCCACTCCAGTATTCTTGGGGTTTTCCTGGTGGCTCAGGTGGTAAAGAATCTCCTGGCAATGCAAGAGACCCAAGTTCTATCCCTGGGTAGGAAGATGCCCTGGAGAAGGGAACGGCTACCCACTCCTGTATTCTTGCCTGAATAATTCCATGGACAGAGGAGTCTGCCAGGAGTCCATGGAGTCACAAAGAATTGGACACGACTGAATAACTCATACTTTCACTTTTTTTTTTTTTCCAGACCTGCCTGAGGGAGAAAACAAGCAATTTTTGGTATTGGGCCAAATAGTATTAATAGCAATCCATGTGGAGGTCCTCCACCACATAGGTGGCTATGTAGGAATAAAGTGGAAACCTCTTCTCTGAGAAGTGAAATGGAGACTAAAAAAGAGGGAATTAAAAGGGTGAGAGCTGCGTATCCAGGACCAAGGAAACGATACAATCCCAATAACCATAAACATTGAAAACTGTCATAAACAGGAAGACACTAAGATGCCATTTATCTGATAATTCAGGGGAACATTCAGGTCTGAAATTAAAGTGGCTAGTAAATAAATAGTTGGAGAGAATAAAATTTTACATGTTACAAAAATTCCAGGGAATTCAAATCACATAGGCATTTAATTTACTTGGAATGAAATACATCATGTTAAAAGAGACAGAGAAACAGGCAAAGAGGACAAAACTAGAGGGAAGAAAAGAGGGAAGCAGGGAGAAAGGAAGGGTAGCTATGAGATATCAAGAGGCAGGAAGGGAAACCCTTAGTTTGCCCAAGTGCCCAATTCCCTGGTGAAACAAAACCAGGCCTCAACTGCCCAAAGGAAAGACCACACTGAAATGGAAGGCTAGATTCTGCCTACTGAAGGGATTTTTCAAGGTAGTTTTGAACAGATAGGATTTTTCTCCTCACTGATTTTCAGTCCGAACCCTCAACTGAGAGGTAACTTGGCTGTAAAAATTCAGTAAGTACATCTGTGTATTTTTTGGAAAAAAAAAATCATGAGGCCGACATTAAGCACTATTTCAAGTAGAAGTCTAGATTTAAAAGATACAGAACAATAAGTGTGGCTTATTACATAAGTGTGATTCATGGACTCCAACTTCTGTCAATTTTATTAAGATAAAGATCGCTATATTTTATAAGCTATTGATTGACCCCTTTAGAGAGATTTTACAGAATTAAGGGATGAAAAGGAAACACATTCTAATAGCTATTATAGCTTGTCATTGCTTATCACTCAGTGGAGTAAATGTTTTGTGATTCCCAAAAATGTATATGTTGAAGCCCTAACCCCCAACAGGGTGGTATTAAGAGGAAGTGACTTTGAGAGGTAATGAGGGTTAGGTGAGATCATAAGGACAGAGACCCCACTATGGAATTAATACCCTTATAAAAAGAGGAGACATGGAATCTCTTTCTTCACACACCATGCAAGGCAATGTGAGGACATAAACAAGAATAGGCCCCTCACTAAGAACGCAACCTTGCTGGCACCCTGAACTTGGATGTCCAACCTTCGGAACCACAAGAAATCAGTGTCTCTTGCTTACGTCATCAGATCCATGTTACTCTGTTATGGCAGCCTGCAATGACTAAATAAGATTAATTCATACAAACCCAAGTTCATTCTATTCAGG
Source organism: Bos indicus x Bos taurus (assembly GCF_003369695.1). Classification (NCBI taxonomy): domain Eukaryota; kingdom Metazoa; phylum Chordata; class Mammalia; order Artiodactyla; family Bovidae; genus Bos; species Bos indicus x Bos taurus. Next base: position 38,910,140 of record NC_040091.1, on the reverse strand, counting down.
ATCAATGTACTTTAGATGAAGAAAAATGTAAGTAAAAAACAAAAATAATAGTGAATGACTGAAATGATGTGATGCTGTAATTGAGACTATTAAATAAGATTGTTGATGCAATTTATGCAATGTTAGAAAAAGTAGTTAAACACTGTAATTAAGAGAACAAGATCTAGTATAAAACTGCCTGAATTTTAATCTTGGTGCTTCATGTATAAATTGTATGACTGGACACATGACTTGTCCTCTCCATGCCTTGGTTCCCTTATCTGTAAAACTGAAATAATTATGATACCTACCTCTTAGGGCTGCTGGGAGGAATTACTGAATTAAGGTGTGTAAAGTACCTATAACCACACCAGAAACACTCGGATGTAATCAACATTAACTGTTGTGATTTTTACAGAATTGGTGGGAGTAGACAGCCATTCACTTTGTTACATCTTTTTTTAGTAAGTAAAACTTTCCTACTTGGTAGATTTTGAAAATGTAGATTCCTAGACCTTAATATGGATTTATAGTTCCACACGATGCTTATGGAACTTCATGGGTCCATCTTTATGTCAGTCCTTTCTCTCTGCCATCCTCTTCCACTCCATTCCTGCCCTCATTGAGGGTGTGGTGAAACTGGAGAGAAGACTAGATGACATAGAAAATGACTAAGGAAAAAGACAGTTTGGGTATTACCATTAAAAAATGATAACTGTTTCATTTTTTCCTCATGATAAATTACCTGTAAGCAATAAAATTTTAAAGAATATAGAGAAATTCTCAGGAAGCAACCCTCAAAAACACTAATAAAAATAATATTTTAATAATAGCACCTTGAAGAAGGAGAGAACAACCCTGGTTTATCCCAGTAGCAGAAGGTATTAGTATTTCCTTAAGTGAAAATAATAAAGAAAAAGAAAATACCTTTTAAAGTTCCAAATTATAAATTTATAATGGTCCAAATTATAAATTTAGTTTAATAAACAATTAAAGTTCAGCAGTATATCATAAAGCTAAATCTTAGGTAATGTTTTATTATAACAAGCCATTTTAAAAAGAAGAAAAAAGAAAATCTGCAAGTAGCCAAAATGTAGGGAGTTGAATGTAGGGAGTGTCTCCCAAAATGTCCATGGAAACTCACAATGTGACTTTACTTAGAAATAAAATCTTTGTAGATGTCATTAATTAAGACAAGGTTATACTGGATTAGAGTGAGCTCCAAAGCCAATGACTGGTGTTCTTAAAGAAGAGAAGAGGACACAGGGGCAGACACACATTGGGAGAAAGCCACGTGAAGATGGAAGCAGAGATAAGAGTCATGTGGCCATAAGTCAAGGAATGCCAGGAGCTATCAGAAGCCAGAAGAGGCAAGGGAAGCTTCTTCCCTAGAGATTTCATAAGGAATATAACCCCAACCACACCTTAATTTCAGACTTCTCGCCTCCAGAACTCTGAGAGAATAAACTTCTCTTGTGTTAAGCCACCCCAGTTTGTGATACTTTGTTATGGCAGCCCTAGGACACTAATACACCAAGGAAAATGGCAGTCACAGAATTAGGTTATAAACTTAAAGACTGAACTGCCAAACCAAGTAGCAACAAACAACTCTATATTATCCTAATAGGAACAGCTAAGAACAATAGATCTCATTTTAGAAACATAGTACATACTAGAACAGTTGTGATATGTGCCTGTATTGTCATGACAAATTATATTCCCATCAACTTGAAATGCATAATTTTAGAAATGTTTTCCTTAAAATGCAATGCAATACACCTAATAAAAATTATATTTATATTTCTTTGCTGCTAAGGGACATCTATTTAGTGTATATGAATAGAAATAATCATTCTATGTTCCTAAAAGCATATATCATACCTTGCCACAAATCTTCGAGAATTTTAAAATATTCAGTTATTTCTTTTTAAAAAAGCACAAACACCTATTACAGCATTCAAAGAGTTTTCATTAAAATTGGCTACCTTGAAGCAACAGAGCTGGAGCAAAAATTTATTCAATTCTTCCTACCAAAAAAAAAATGGTTTTAAAGTATTTTTAATTAAAAGAACTTGATAAAGAACTGCTGATTGGTTCTAAAAATTTATAACATCTATTTTAAAATACATGTTATAAACTGCTTACAAGAATATTGGAGTGAAGGCATTTTTTATTGTTCTGTACTCAGAAAGCTATACTCAAAAATCAATCCATGATGCAGAGGAAGGAACATTTTCAAACTCATTCTATGAGGCCAGTATCACTCTGTTAGCAAAACAAAGATATCACTAGACAAAGATACCACACACACACACAAAAAAGAAAATGAAAATCACAGGCCAATATCACTGGTGAACATAAATGCAAAAATCCTCAACAAAGTATTAGCAAGCTAAATCTAACTCTAAGAGGATTATACACCAAGATCAAGTGGGATTTCTCCCAAAGTTGCAAGGATTCAAATATCTGCAATCAATCAATGTGATAAACCATATTAACCAGACTGAAGAATAAAAAAAAATGTGTTAATCATCTCAGTAGATGTGGGAAAAACTTTTGAAAAACGCTCCAGAAAGTGGACACAGAGGGGACATACCTCAATATAATAAAGGCCATATATGACAAACCCACTGCTAACATCATACTCAATGGTGAAAAGCTGAAAGCATTTTCTCTAAAATCAAGAATAAGGCAAGAATGCCCACTCTTAGCACTTTAATTCAACGTAGTATTGAAAGTCTTAGCCACAGAAATAAGAGAAGAAATAAGAGGAATCCAAATTGGAATAAAGAAATAAAACTCACTATTTGTAGATGACATGATACTATATATAGAAAATCCTCAAGATACTATCAGAAAAATATTAGAGCTCATCAGTGAATTAAGTACAGTCAAAGGATATAAAATTAATAGACAAAAATCTGTTGCATTTATTTACACTAAATGATGGGCTTCCCAGGCTAGTGGTAAAGAAACTGTCTGCCAATTCAGGAGACATAAGAGATGTAGGTTTGATCCCTGGGTTGGGAAGATCCCCTGGAGGAGAGCATAGCAACCCACTCCAGTATTCTTGCCTGGAGAATCCCATGGACAGAGGAGCCTGGTGGACTCCAGTCTATAGCATCTCAAAAAGTCAAACATGACTTAGGCGACTTAGCAGATCACAGCACAACAATGAACTAGCAAAAAGCGAAATTAAGGAAATAATCCCACTTACCATCATGTCAAAAAAGAATAAAATATCTAGGAATAAACCCAACTAAGGAAGTAAAAGATCTGTACTTGGAAAATTATAAGACACTGAAGAAAGAAACTGAAGACAACACAAATAGATATACTCTGTTCTTTGATTAGAGGAGTAATATTGCTAAAATGGCCATACTAGTCAAGGAAATCTACAGGTTCAATGCAATCCCTCTCAAAATACCAATGGCATTTTTCACAGAACAAGTATAATTCTAAAATTTGTATGGAAAGACAAAAGACCTCAAATAGCCAAAGCAATCTTGAGAAGAATGGAGCTGGAGGAATCCTGCTCCCGGATTTCAGACTATACTACAAAGCTACAATAATCGAAACAGTATGGTACTGGCACAAAAACAGATATGCAGTTCAACAGAACAGAATAGAGAGCCCAGAAATAAACATACACTCATGGTCAACTAATCTACAACAAATAAGGCAAGAACATAAAAATGGAGAAAAGACAGTCTCTTCACTAAGCAGTGTTAGGAAAATTTGAGGTGCATGCTTACTCGCTCAGTCATATCCAACTCTTTGTGACACTATGGACTGCAGCCCACCAGGTTCCTCTATCCATGTGATTTCCCAGGCAAGAATACTGGAGTGGGTTGCCATTTCTTAGTCCCGGGAAAATTGGACAGTTACACATAAAAGAATGAAATTGGAACATTCTCTAACACCATATACAAAAATAAACTCAAAATGGCTTAAAGACCTAAATTTAAGACCAGAAACCATAAAATTCCTGGGAGAAAATATAGGTAGAACACTCTTTGATATAAATCATAGAAATATTTTTTGGATCTATCTTCTACAGCAAATGAAATAAAAGCAAAAATAAACACATGGAACCTAAATAAACTTAAAAACTTTTGTACAGCAAAGGAAATCATTGACAAAATGAAAAGACAACCTACTGAATGGGAGAAAATATTTGCAAATGATAATACCAATAAGGGGTTAATATCCAAACTACATAGACAGATTCTCAACTCAACATTAAAAAAACAAATAACCTGATTAAGAAATGGACAGAAGACCTGAAAAGACATTTCTCCAAAGAGGAAATACAGATGGCCACAGGCACATGAAAAGATGCTCAACATGGCTGATCATAAGAGAAATTCAAAGGGAACACTTGTACACTGTTGGTGGGAATGTAATTTGGTGCAGCCACCAACACTGGATATCAGTATGGACATTTCTCAAAAAACTAGAACTACTAAATGATCCAGCAATTCCACTCTTAGGCATATATCTGAGAAAAACAAAAGCGCTAATATGAAAAGATACATGTACCCCAATGTCATACCAGCATTGTTAACAGTCTTCAAGATCTGTAATTCACCTGAATGCCCATCAATAGATGAATGAATAAAGGAGATGGAGAAGGCAATGGCACCCCACTCCAGTATTCTTGCCTGGAAAATCCCATGGGCGGAGGAGCCTGGTAGGCTGCAGTCCATGGGGTCGCTGAGGGTCAGACACGACTGAGCGACTTCACTTTCACTTTTCACTTTCATGCATTGGAGAAGGAAATGGCAACCCATTCCAGTGTTATTGCCTGGAGAATCCCAGAGAAGGGGGAGCCTGGTGGGCTGCCTTCTATGGGGTCGCACAGAGTCGGACACGACTGAAGTGACTTAGCAGCAGCAGTATATAAGCAAAATGGAATACTACTCAGCCATTAAAAAGAATTTGCCATTTGGAACAAAATGAATTGACTTCGAGGGTATTTTCATATACGAAAAAAGTCAGACAAAGAAAAACAACTACTATATGATATTATTTATATGCAGAATCTGAAAAATACAACAAACCAGTGAATATAACAAAAAGAAACAGACTTACAGATGTAGAGAACACAATAGTGGATACCATGCGGGAAATAGGCAGTCTAGGGGTAGAGAATAAGAGGTACTAACTACTATGTATAAAATAAGCTACAAGGATATATTGTACAATATACAGACTATAGCCAATATTTTATAACTATAAATGGAGTACAACCTTTAAAAATTGTGAATTACCATGTGTACACTTTAACTTACATCGCATATCAACTGTATGTGTACTCATTTGCTTCAGTCATATCCAACTCTTTGCTACCCTGTGGACTTCTCTGTCCATGGGATTTTCCATGCAAGAATACTGGAGTGGGTTGCCATTCCCTCCTCCAGGCATATTAATTGTACTTCAATTAAAAAATTAATCCATGAACCATTACTGGATATGCACATTACAATAAACTGTGGAAAATTCTGAAAGAGATGGGAATACCAGACCACCTGACCTGCCTCTTGAGAAACCTGTATGCAGGTCAGGAAGCAACAGTTAGAACTGGACATGGAACAACAGACTGGTTCCAAATAGGAAAAGGAGTACGTCAAGGCTGTATATTGTCACCCTGCTTATTTAACTTATATGCAGAGTACATCATGAGAAACGCAGGGGTGGGTGAAACACAAGCTGGAATCAAGACTGCTGGGAGAAATATCAATAACCTCAAATATGCAGATGACACCACCCTTATGGCAGAAAGTGAAGAAGAACTAAAGAGCCTCTTGATGAAAGTGAAAGAGGAGAGTGAAAACGTTGGCTTAAAGCTCAACATTCAGAAAACTAAGATCATGGCACCTGGTCTCATCACTTCATGGCAAATAAATGGAGAAACAGTGGAAACAGTGGCTGACTTTATTTTTCGGGGCTCCAAAATCACTGCAGATGGTGATTGCAGCCATGAAATTAAAAGACGCTTACTCCTTACAGTTATGACCAACCTAGATAGCATATTAAAAAGCAGAGACATTACTTTGTCAACAAAGGTTCATCTAGTCAAGGCTATCATTTTTCCAGTGGATGTGAGATGTATGGATGTAAGAGTTGGACTATAAAGAAAGCCGAGCATTGAAGAATTGATGCTTTTGAACTGTGGTGTTGGAGAAGACTCTGGAGAGTTCCTTGGACTGCAAGGAGATCCAACCAGTGCATCCTAAAGAGATCAGTCCTGGGTGTTCATTGGAAGGACCGATGTTGAAGCTGAAACTCCAATACTTTGGCCACCTGATGTGAAGAGCTGACTCATTTGAAAAGACCCTGATGCTGGGAAAGATTGAGGGCAGGAGGAAAAGGGGACGAAAGAGGATGAGATGGTTAGATGCCATTACTGACTCAATGGACATGGGTTTGGGTGGACTCCGGGAGTTGGTGATGAATAGGGAGGCCTGGTGTGCTGCGGTTCATGGGGTCGCAAAGAGTTGGACACAATTGAGCAACTGAATTGAACTGAATATTACACTGTTGCTTTGTAACAGTCTTCCCACTTCCAAGGGACAAAAGGTTTAATTTGAATACACAAGCAATTATTTTACTACCTGTTTTGAAGACTAACAGAATAATACAAATATAGAACAACAGCAGCAAAAATAATAGGAAGTACTTTACATAGCACATACTATCAGCCAGGCCCTGTTCTAGGCACCTAACTTGTATTATCTCATTTAATACTTACAAAAACCTTATGAGGCAATTACAATCCTTACCAATGTACTATAAATTACAAATCTGAGAAATAGGGAGGTTAAATAATTTGCTTATGGTCACAGAGTGGCTTCACAACTCCAGCTCTAAAGAATCAATGCACCATATTACTTCTCAACTTTGTATAGTCAGTAGAATTATTTTGAAAAAGAGAGAAGGAGGAAGGAGATAGAAAGTCAAAGTGTGAATTGGAAAAATTATTAAATTTAGTCAATAAATGAAAATAAGGTTATAATAATGTGGTATTAAAAATCTTACTGGCTTCCCTGGTGGCTCAGATGGCTTATATTCCTTTAAGAAGACAAAATACACAAGAATCCCATTATCCAAATTAAATTGTTCTAAAGAAAAACAATGCTCAACAAGTACCTGTAGCCATCATCTCTGATGTACCTCTTCCAGGATATATTCTCTATTCTTCTAACAATAACTCTGACTTCAAGTGGAGAGGAAATCACCTACAATTCCAGTCCATGTGATCTGATCTAAGCTAATCAGTGCATCTCTTTCTCTGGGACATGATTGGTTTAGGAATGAGCACATGATCCAAACCTGTTCAGAGTGAGCCTCAAGGAGTTTTTCTGAGAATTCTGGAAGACTCATCTATTTCTTTGGAATTCAGACTAGGAATGAAACACTCTGGCTGCCATACTGTAATCTTTTGGGGCAGAAGAATGCAGCCAACAGCAAAGAAGCAGAATCAAAAGCCAGAATTTGTCTAGTTCATCATGGTGTATCAAATCAATTCATCTTGATTACTGTTTGCATCATGGATTAAATAGTACTTAACTCTATCTATTGGAGAAGGCAATGGCACCCCACTCCAGCACTCTTGCCTGGAAAATCCCATGGATGGAGGAGCCTGGTAGGCTGCAGTCCATGGAGTCGCTAAGAGTTGGACACAACTGAGCGACTTCACTTTCACTTTTCACTTTCATGCATTGGAGAAGGAAATGGCAACCCACTCCAGTGTTCTTGCCTGGAGAATCCCGGGGATGGAGGAGCCTGGTGGGCTGCCGTCTACAGGGCCACACAGAGTCAGACACGACTGAAGCGACTTAGCAGCAGCAGCAGGAAGTACCCTGTAAGAACCTGCTTTGCTCCCTGCCAAAGGAAAAGGTCTTCCTAGTTATACAATTGCAAGTGGATGCAGTTTGGGCCAAGGAGCATATCAACTGTGTCTTCCTGCTCGTGTAAAAGCCATATCAATCCTCCTAGCTTCAATATATCCCGACCCTTAACACATTTGACTCTGGAAAAATTCATCGCTATTTCTCTTTACTACCCAGACCTTCTGAAGAGAGCATTTCACAAATATCTGTAGCTATCATTTGTCATTCCTCTCCTCCAATGTTTGTTCCTTCTTATTCCAATAACATCTATGACTTTAAGGTGGCATTCTCTTCCCTCTTAAACCTTGAGATATGACATCCCGTTCACTGACTTCAACCTCTAACCCTACCATTTCCTCCCTTAATCCTGGTACATATTTTCTCTAATTTCAAAAACAGTTCCCTGGTTTGCCGATTTTCTTTCAATCTTCAATAAATATCATCTTTTGTCTTTTCTTTTTTCTGGGCCCAATCTCATTTTATATTTTCCTGTTCCCTTTGCAGTGAGGTGAGGCCATGACTGAGTTCTGGTCAATGGAATGGAAATGGAAAAGATGTATGCCGCTTCCAGCCTGGTCCTTATAAACCTCCCTCACTCAGGCTTCTTTCTTTGCTATCCGTTAGAAGAATGAAAAGAAGTTGAAAGTCCATGACTGATCGTGTGAAGCAAGAGTGCCTCAATCCAGCCCCACCAAGAGGAGTTTTATTGACTTCTTATAGCAAGGTGAATTAAATTGTTATTAAGCTACTGAAATTCTGGTATTGTTAGTTAACTTCTCCTAATGTCCTGACTAATACATTAATCAAAACCATTCACGTTACATAATCCTTTATTTCAGCCTATCTTTCTTTAAAACTTTAACTCATTTACTCTTTTGACCTTATAAGCTGCCTACCTGGAAAAACTTCAGTTCAGGGTACTAATTCCATTGTCTGCTTTCTCAGCTTTATTCTCCCTCCCAGCTGTGGAGTAGAAAAGTAAATTCACAAGGCCAAGAGAACTGGTACTACCGTGGTTTGTCCATGTGATGCATGGGATCTTCTACCAGTCCATTCATTTGACAACTTCCCTGGTGTTTCCTGAGTCCTTGGAAATATCTAATACTACTTGACCATTCTCTTTTTGAAACTTTCTCTTCCTTGAACTTTCCTTCTACTATTCTCCAAGTTTTCCTATCTCTTTAATCACTTCTGAGGCTTCTTTTCAGTTCCTTGATCTGTCCCAACTCTTCTTTCTCCATAGTCCTTTAAATCCCACAATTCCTTCTGTTCTTATTCTCTGAGGTGATCTCATCTACTGCTATGGCTTCACCTCTGATGTATACATTGACAACTGTAAAACATATCTCCAGCCTAGACAAGTCGTGAACCTCAAACTCTACTGACATCTCCATTAGGCACAAAAATGTATCTGAAAACTGAAATCACCACTTCTCTCACCTTCACTGAAATCTGCTCCTCCCTCATCTGTACTCCCTGTCACCAGACCTCCTTAGCCATAGCCTGGGAGAATGACTTCACACTGCCCCCCACTCCACAACTATTTATAACTCTCTTCATCCTCTAAATACATCTTGAATCTACCCTTCTCCTATGTACCTCCTGCTGCTGACATTTGTATTTTCTTACCTGAATTATTTCAAAAATGTCTTCATCAATTTCCATATATTTAGTTTTATTCCTCCAAATCACTTCATATGGCTAACACACAGATCTTTCCAACATATAAATCAGATGATATCTGTTCCCTACTGGAAATCTTTAGTTGTCCCCTATTTTGGGAATAAACAGTTCTCTGACTCTTCTGAAGTCTAGACACTTTAATCCAATTTCCCACTGGACATTTTCACTCCAGTCTTCCATAGTGACTCATACTCAATGTAACTATCCTTCCTCAGTATGTTCCTTTCTCTATGAAGAGCACCACCACCTTATCTGTGCCTATATCACATGTCTGGACAGCACCGCTGACAATCCCCAGACTTCTCTTCAACATCTGATTCATCACAAATCCTTTCGCTTTCTACCTAATACCTACCTAATATCCTAAATTCCTCCTGAATTCATCAGCTTCTTCTCAAACCTAGTACAGAGACCTTAGCTAGCCCAGATCACCATAATCTTTTGTCTGCAACAGCCTCCTTCCACACTATAAGCAGAATGATCTTTCCAAAGTATTATTATGATTGCACTTAAAACCTTACAATAATACTCCACTGCTTTCATGGTCACATACACACAAAAATAGCTTCAATGGAGCTTATTGTCCTAGTGAAAGAAAATAAAAAATAATAAATAAACAAGATAATAATGGCAAGATTTGGGGGAGGGAAGGTGACGTTAGATTTAATCTTCAGGACCAGCCTCTTACTGAAGTGATGTTTCCATTAAGCGTGAAGTATCAGAAAGAGCTAACCTTGAAAAGGGAGACAGACTCCAATTACTTAACATCATCCCCACTGGAATGTGAGCTCCCTGATAGTAGGGCCCATGATTTAGTCATCATTCTAATGTCTACCATAGTTTTTGACACTCATAGGTTTCAAATACACATGTGCTGAGTGAAGAGGTGAATGAAGTTTACACTGAAATTTCTGGGCAGTGCAACTTTAGGCTAATTGTGTGTTCACATTTATTTTTTCATACATTTGCTGACACCATCTTGTAGGAAAATTTCTAAGCAAGCAAATTTCTAGGCAGACAGAAACAAATAGGGATTTAGACTTTAAGGAGGAACTTTTCTTTCTTTATATCCTTCTAAAATATTTCAGAACAGATTCTGCATAGCCATCTCTTACAATCAGGAGCCCAAAGTGGATATCAGAATGGATGAAGCATTTGCTAGGATAGAACAGAGTATTTTAGTCCCAACAACCATAAAAGCTGACATCAATTAGCAGGCTGGACTCCAAGACTCCATGGTTTTGGGCTTCTTGATAAGCAAAAAAAAAAAAAAAATTTTAAACACAGCTTCTGGAAGGAGGTTGGAAATGTAAAAATGTAATTCCAATTTCAAATTTGACAAAAATTATTTTTATATAAATCCAAATCAATCTCAGTTACTCAGATTCATAAAGAAAAGGATTTCAAATTATGATGGTTTATTTCTATGAAGCAGAAAAAAATTAAGGATTCTTTAAAATATATTGTATTTAACTATTGGATTTGATTCCGAAAAGGAAGATATTCAGGTTTATAACCTCTTACTAGCAAAATGAAATGTTAAAACAACAGCAGCAACAAATTTGGCAGCAAAACCTTGAATTGATGTAAAAACTTTTGTCTTTCGTTTAATCTGCTTAGTATGATTATCATTTGTTTCACTGCAGAAATACAATGTGTTTAAGTACAGAGTACTGCCTCTGACCCCACAGCAATACTGAATAATATATGATATATACAATATTTTTCTAAAATCCAGAAAGTTCTGACCCTCAAGACACATCTGGCCCCAGAGGTTTTGGATATACGATCTGTATTCTATTATAACATTCACCCCAATTCTATTATCTTGAGTTATAAAACTTTCATAATGCATGGGCTTTGAAGTACTCAGTGAAAGTAAAGCCCCAGAAACACAATTAGCATGATTTTAGCATTTGGAAGCAATATGTTCAGAGTTTCCTTTCAAATCTGATTTAAAATGTGCATTTATGCCACTATACTAATGCTTTTCCAATCAGCATAAACTTCTATGAGCTAGAGCTTCTGACCATGAACAAAATTTTATAGATAAAACCATTATACCACACCTAGACTTAATCTGGGCACTGTAATCTACAAAATAATTGCTATAGCTTCTAATTTTCCAAATGTTTCATTCTCTCATTTTATAACTCATAATTTTCTTATACTTAATATTCTTTTTCTCCCCAAAGTTTCAAGAAACAACACCTACTTGCCTGGAGCAAAGTTTCTACTCTTTATAGGGCACATATCTAGTAAGCTGCAAACCTCATTATGGAGGTTATTTTTGGTTCTCACAATCACCTGGCAGAGAAATTTTCTATTCTTCCCATCACACAATTGAGCAAACTCAGGTTCAATTTGTCCAAGGCCACAGGGCTACTAAGTGACAGAGGAGAATTTGAACCAAGGAATACCTAGCTACAAAGTTTGTTTCTTCCAAAACATCATGAAGAAAATAATCTACCCATCCTCCAATCTCATTCTCAAGTTATGCATAGCTGGAAGAAAGACTTCAGGGCTGCCTCACCCATGCTATAAATGAGTATAATTGCTTCTTTCTTCTAATGCCTATGCTAGTAATTTGACAGTATTTTATAATTTCATTAAGCGAAGATATAGCATCTGGTTTTAAAACTTTAAGCCGTATAAAATGTCAATCAATGTAATTTTGCTTTTTGTTTTATTATTTTTTAAAAGAATAAATATAAATAATTGATATTGGGCAGGGTTATCAACAGGTATATCAAAATCAAATGTTTAATATTCACCCACCTTTTAGAAGTGTCATCTACATTTATTGGAAATATTATACAAGGGGAAGAAAAATGCTTACATCTCATAACAACATAGCATAAAAGGACAGAGATGAAGGTCATTAATGATTTTAATTATTTTAAGGCCCATTAAAATTAGAGAAATATCAAAGCACCCACAGTGTTAAATGTTTATTATTATAGCATTTTAGAATTCACTAGTTCATACCTTTCAATCACAGCAAGTTATTAGCAGTGAAGGGATGAACCCTCTTAAGAGGATTTTTATTTCAATGATAGGGTGTTATGGACAAGACAATCTAAGTTTAAAAAAATTAGTAGCAAGCGCTAGTTGAGTTAATCAGTTAAAGACAAACTGTGCCCTTGGGAAGCTAAATGAAAAAGCAACAGTAAAGCTTACAGAACTTAGCTCGTACAATTTGCCTTGAAGGCGGAAGATTGGTTCCCTGAAATAGCAAAGAATTATATGCTTTAGTTCAGAAAAAAAAGTTTTTAAAATAAAGTCTATTATTACCTCTTCTCCTTTCAAAACAATGGAAAAAATTCTAGAGCAGAGGTTTCAATTTGTTCAATAATTGTACCTCTGAATTAAAAAAAAGAAAACTATAAAATCATCATTGTTTTGACTTGAAAAGAAATAACAATGCAAATATTCATTATCACATAAAACATAAAAGAAACAAACTGTCAGAGTTAATGCAGTCTCTGCAGAGCGCTATTAGTTGGAGACAGCTGGTCAGCCCAAAACAGGAAAACTCAAAAGATCAGATCTTCTTAGGAATTAACATCTTCATTAACCAACATGATTTGGCGTGGCAGAGATTAAATCTTATATCCAACAGCTGCCTTCTTTATGAGCTGTCCCTTCACTGTTACCAAGCTGTGCAAATGTGTGAACTAGTCAGCAGCACCAGAAAGCTCATGCAACTACTCACCGTATTTTAACCTTGCACTGACTCACAAGTTTGATGTTAAATCAAATTTAGGGGTAATATAAGCAAGCAAAGTAGGACACAAGGAGTCAAATTTGAAAAGCAGAGCAAATAGCAGAAAAGTTATTTAAAATAAATCAATAGGGTTAACTGCATAAAATAGCCAAAACAAACAAACAAACAAAAATGCAATTCACTCCAAAAACTTTAAAAGCAAAACAAAACAAAAAGCTGCATTTCCAGCAAAATTTGCACATGATTAATTTGCGTTAAAAAAGTCAATCAAGCAATTTAGTTCAAATTCTTTGGAGCATGCATGCACTGATTCTTTTGAACAATTCCTACCTGATTTCCAATTGTGTTTTTCTTGTGAACCTGACTGCTTCTCTGCTGAGCACTGAGAAAAGCAAAGGAGAGTAGCACTGAAGAAACTTTTAAGATTTTTTTCTGAGCAAGTAACAGATACTAAAATAAATACAGGCATTTATCAACTGAGGCAGAGCTAATATAAAAAATCCAGGTCAGTTTAATTCTGGAAGCAAAACCAACTCAGTGGAACTTCTAGAACCAACCAGTTAATCACAAAATAACAATATAAAAAAATAATACACCACAGGAAGAAAAGTTGTATTGCTATGTTAATAACAGTATTTGTGATGTCCCACAGGCATATAAGATTGTTGCACTAAAAATTGATAGTTAGCACCTTTTGAGTGTATGTCATGTTCTAAGCACTTTACAGGTATTAGTGATTTTATCTAAATTTTAACTCTGTGAGGTAGTTACCAATAGTAACAGATGGAGAGACTGAGTCACAGGGAAGCTAAGTGTCTTTCCCAAAGTTACTCCGCTAACAAGTGCTAGTACAGCTTGGACCCATCTTGCCAATACTAGACTCATATGTTCTCAACTCATATGTTTTCAACTCAACATTTCCAACTGGATGTCTAATGGGCATCTCAAACTTAATCTACCAAAACTGAACTCGTGATATCCTCCCTAAATTCCTTTCTATCCACACTCTTCCACTTCTTAATTAGTGGCAATTCCACATTTCCAAGTGCTTAAGCCAAATCCTTGGTTCCTCTTTCTATTACTTCCATATCAAATCACCAAAAAATGTTATGGGTTCTACTTCTCAAAATGTATTTAAAACTCAACATCTTTTTACCACTTCCATTGCTACCACCTTGGCCTAAGCCACTATTATCTCTCACTTGCACCATTACAATCACTTACTGTTTGGTCTCTGCTTATACATGTGTCCCCATAATGTCTAGTCTCAACACAGAAGCCAGAGTGATACTTTTAAAAGGGGGTTCATGTCATTCTTCTCCTCAAAACCCTCTACTGCTATGCAACACAATTACACTCAGGGTAAAAGTCAAAACTCTTACAATGGTCTGCAAAGTCCCTGAACCCTACTCTAACCTCTTTGACTCATATCCTCCTGTTTCCCACTTTTTGCATTAAAGAGGTCCAGCCATACTGATCTCTCTTTTTTCTTTTAACCCCACCAGGCACACTCCCACCTCAAAGACTTTACACTAGCTCCTCCACCAGCCTCAAAAATACACTCCCACCATATACCTGCACGGCTCCCAACACCATCTCCTTCAAGTTTTCATTCAAATTTATCTTTTCTGTGAGACCTATCATGATGGAGTCTCATTCTCATTATGCTATTTTATTTTTCTCTATGGCATTTTTCACCTTAAAACACACTATAGAGTTTCTACTCATTTGTGTGTGTGTGTTTATTAGCTGCCTCCCTCCATTAGAATGAAAGCTCCTTGCGAGCAGGCGGTTTTGCCTGTTTCATTCACTGCTATAACCCCAGTGGCTAGAAACTACCTGGTGCATAGCTGGATTCAACAAATATCTGTTGAATGAGAAATCCAGTGAGGCTGGTATTACGACATAAGCACAGAGGAGATGACATTCCAGATACGACCCCAACATTTAACTCCGGACTTCTCATGATTAGGCACTATGTTACTCTCTCTCTCAAAAGAACAAAGGCTTTCTTTCAATGAGTCCATGAGTAAACACATATCAATATAAGACAATACAACTCATTTTGGTTATTTTGAGAAGACTAGCAATACTGAGCCCTCTGACTAGTTGTTTAGCTGTTTATAAAAGCTGTTTCAGAGGTCAATGAAATAGTCTAAAACAGAGGAAAGGTAGGTTTAGGTCATCAGTCAACTGTTTAAAGTAGTGGGATATTATAGTTCAGTAACACATCAGAAATCAACACCACACTTAGAAGAGTTGCTCAAAATGGCAATCTTTTATAATCTCCCATGATGTATTTAAGCTGTTTCCCTTTATACGCATAAAAAAACTATATACTACATATACCTGAGGGAGGGGAAGAGGTAGGTGCTGAAAGGCCACACTGTATTTGATTACTAAAGATATTTTGTGTGCATCTTTCTTTTTCACTTTGCTAATTTCAGAATTTAGCTTTTCTCTTTCAGTTCTTATTTTTCTAGTTTTTAGTTAAATGTGTAATTTCCTTAATCACTATGAGATTCACCTCTCTCTAAGCTTCTCTTCATAATCCACATCTATATTACTCAGGTATTTGTGGTGAGGTTGTGAACGAGGTGAATGTTGGGTCTGTGGCCCACACTGATTTCTGACTGTCCACCGTACCCTGAGGCACGGAGTGTCTACTACTCTTCCTGGGGCTTCAGACCCTATGCTTTCTTTCTCCAGGATCCTCCAAGCTTTCTTCTCTCTTCTGGGAAGAAATGGGAAAACTACTACTACAACGTGACCATGCCTTCTTCATGGATATGGCCATCTCTCCCAAGCATCTACTTGTGTTTTGGAGTTCTTTAAAGGGGAACTATTTTAAAATAAATTACTGACTGGTAGTGGTAACTTCAAACTATGGCAGACTTATAGGTGTTTACTTTGGAGTAGGTGAACTAGTGGGGACCCTTGAATTATCTATGGGTCTCCTTAAAATCGTATAAAAGAAGCTGAATGTAAAGTAAAAAAAATAGATTGTGGATGACTCCTTGTGCTAACTTAGGCAAACAGTATGACCTAAATGGACCTTAGTTTCTTGGCTTTCTTGGCTATAAAGTGTGTGTATGTGTGTGTTAAGAGACAGAGAGACAGAGACAAGGATTGAGGGATTGTACTAGGCACTTCTTAAGTGCCTTTTAGATCCAAGATTCCTTGAGATGCAAAGTCACTCTCAGATGCTTATGAAATCTACCAGGAGAGATGTTCCACTGACAAAGAACATTCAGCTACTAAATAATGCATGTATAGGATCTATCACTTGTAACAATATTCAGGGGGAAAAGACATTTATTTTATAAGATACTCTCAGATATTAGGGTTAGAACAAATACTAAATTACCTTACTTTTCACCTAAAAAAAATAATCTTTTTGCAACAACTGGTCCCATGAATCCAAAGATACTGTCGTTAATGATGTATTTAGGTACTTAAGGTTACTCCGTTAAGTAACATTATAATAAAAAATAAGCTGCCTAGTTAGAAAATATCCTTTATCATAATCCTTAGGAATGCAATGATAACTGAACTGAAAGTATCTTAAAATACTTATTTAAAAAATGTGTTCACAGAAAACCATGTAAGGACTTGGAAGTTCATTTAAGTCTTTGGATATATCCTTGGTGATAGGTCTTTAACTGGTTATCTCTGCAATATTGTACAACACACCTACATATAATGCTTTAATTTGACATAAGTAAAAAACTTTAAGGTATCAATTATCTGAAAGGCACTCTGTGGAACATATAAACATAAATAAGGTATGGTCCTTGTAATGAGAGCCTACAATTTATCTAGTGTGGGTAGTGATATACATACACAAAACATAAATAACAAAGGGATAAGCTCTGAAAGAATAAATTTGTGAAGCTGCAATAGAAAGCCAATAAAAGTGCCTCTGTTTCAAACAGGGGATATAATTACCACCATATCTTATTATCTGTGTATATATTTGTTATTAATCATATAAATTCCTACTACACACAAGTCACTGTGGAAGCTTTCACCAGAACATTAAAACACATGAGAGCAAATTAGGTTAATTAGTTTAATGTTGAGACATAATGATTTTGAAAGTATACAACAAGATGTTTAAACTGTATAAAAATAAGAGCACACTGAAAGACATGCAAAGAAAAGTAATCCACTTTTACCTCAGCTCAAAAAGATGTTTTTGCATTATTTGTTTCTATCCATGTCCATGTGCATATGCAATAAAAGACTGTAATAATATAAGAATGTGCCAAGGGGTAGGTGTGACCATTTATCAAATAAATTGCGTACGGTAATTTCTCTGAATGCTCAGAGACAAAAAAGATCATTTTTGGTCTGATCTGATTTGAGATTTTCATAGAACACTTGAAGTAAAGTTTTAATAGAGGAAGAAAATCAACTGCATTCTAAGAGAATGCAGTAGCATATGCAAAGCTAGTAGGTAGAAAGATGGGGCATGTAGGGAAGCTGTACAAAAAAAAATTATTATGGCAAAAATTATAGGACCATAGACTTGGGTTTGTAAATGACCTTAAAAGCCACCTAGTACAATAACTCTATGTTAGGGCCAATTATGGAGAATTTGGTCATTACACTGAAGGCAGCAGAAAGTATTTAAAATTTCTGAGCCAGAAAGTAGCATGATCAAAGAAGTGTTTTATTAAATAATACTTCCCTGAAATAGGCAGTATCGACTCTGAACCAGGGAAGACAGGAAGCAGCCAGCCTTAACTCCTCCCTATGACTGTTGGAATCCTGCCCAGCCTTCAAAATCAAAGCCAGAACCATTTCTGGATTATGCGTTCTCAGAACCTCCAGTTATCTCTCCTTCCCACGAACTCCACAAGCTCTGGGTCTGTGCCTGTATTCTATAAACAGGACTATGTTATAGGCAGGTCTCTAATTCCCCTCCAACAAGGTCTGCTCCCTGATGGCCAATGGTGTGTTGCATTAATTAGTATCTCACCTCTCTCACCACTTGCATGGTTTACAGTAATTTCTTAAGAAATTTTGTGGAAAATATTTTGATACCAAGGTTATTGGACAGCAAGGAGATCAAAGCAGCAAATCCTAAAGGAAATCAACCCTAAATATTCATTGGAAGGACTGATGTTGAAGCTGAAATTCCAATACTTTGGCCACCTGATGCAAAGCACCAACTCATTGGAAAAGACCCTGATGCTGTGAAGATTGAAGGCAGGAGGAGAAGGAGATGGCAGAGGATGAGATGGTTGGATGGCATCACCAACTCAATGGACTCAATGAGTTTGAGCGAACTCCAGGAGATTGTGAAGGACAGGGAAGCTTGGCATGCTGCAGTCCACAGAGTTGCAGAGTTGGACATGACTGAGTGACTGAACAACAACCAGAGTTATTTACAACCAGATTCTTAATGTTCCTCTGCAATAGGAAATTTAAACAATTTGAAGATGTGTGCCATAGGCATGTGCTGCAGCAAGAGTATGGTACATTTAGGAATCCAAAGGCAGCCAGTCTGGCTAGAACACAGAGTTAGGGGATGGGCTAGAGAGGAATAGTAACAATAGAATAGACTGAAGAGACAAGCAAAAAAAAAAAAAAAAAGACATTTTCTATAGGGCCTTGGAAACCACACTAACAAGTTTAGACTTTATTCTGAAAGTAACATGAATCCCAGAAGGAATAAGAAAGAACATGACAACGGGCAAAAAGACTGTTGTAATAACCCAATCAAAAGAAGACTAACTTTAGTCATTGCAATAGTTATGGGAAGAAATAGACCAATTTAAAAAATGCTATAGGGTAGAATCATATGGACTTGGTTAACACAGAAGGAAATAAGGATGAGGGAAACAAAGAGTAAAGAAAGACACTCAGGTTTCTGATTGAGCAACTGGGAGTTACCGGAACAATGGAGGAAAAGTGAATTATATAAAATGATGAGTTTTTTGGGGGAATACTGAGTTGAGGCTTCCATAGGATATACAGGTAGAAATGCCCAGGATGTAGTGAAATATGGTAACAGTCCAAGAAAAGTTCTGGAATGGAGATCTAGATTTAGAAGAATCAGATAAAGCTGGTAACTGAAACCACTGCAGTGGGTAACATAGACAGGGACAGGGCAATGAGTGAGAAAGGGGTCTACAGGAGAATACTGATAAAAGCAGTTTTTAAGCCTTGATCAGAGTATAAAGAGTTCCAAAACAAAAATGAGAAGGAATGGCTAGAGCATAAAAAGGAAAGTCAGGGGACAATGGAGGGCTATTGAAGCAAGAAGATTTTAAACAGTTGCTGAGAGTCCCAGGAATGCAACCTATCGTAAGTAGGCTTGGCGCCATCCAATCAGAAGCCAAAGGAAGAAGAAAACTACATGATATTTACTGTCCTTGAGGGATCTTTAGTGAAGTCTCAGGCTATTATGCAAGAAAACTCTACAGAAATTGGGGGCCTATAAAAGAAAGAAAACTTACCTCCTAAGACTCATTTTAAAGATGAAAAAGTTTAAAATAACAGATTTGAAAATGAAAGAGAAAAGTGCAAGTCCACTTATTTTTAAATAGTGCTTGAAACACTGGAATTTGTATCTTCTTTAAATAGATAATGACATTAATAACATTCTTGAAGTTGCTCAGTCATATGTTTCTACCTGATAACAGTCCTAGTGAGCGACCAAGCATTAAATTCCTAAATTGGCAAAGGAATCAAAAGAAGGATCTTGCTATAATCTAATACCTAAGTTTTAATTCTATAAGAGAAAGAACACTCTCATATAAGAATAGGAACTAGAGACATCATAATAATGGAGTAAGATTATCTATTAGGGACACAGAAAAAAATATAAAGGGAAAGATCACAATGGTTCTGGAATTTGGTGCCAAGGTTCACATATACTTCCTTTTGTAAAATGGTAACAGAGGCATTCCATGGGGTCAGGAAAGAGATATAATGAATGTTACCACCCATAGAATTTTCATGGTGCTCACATAACAAGAACTGAAATTTGCACACTATCATTTCAACTGTGAGAAAACAGGTGGAGAGACCTACTCAGCAGATTGAAAAACAGACCTCAGTCTGCTGCTTGTGGCATAGAGATATTATTCTAACGGTCTGTATCTGGAGCCCGTTTTTCTTAAACCACTGGACTGCATAAATCTTAGTAACTCAGAAGGCAAACTGTGCCCATGAAAAAGGAGAAGAGCAGAAGAATTTGAAAGTTCACTCCCCAAGGCATTCAGCTAACAACTTTGCTTTCTATTCAGACAACAGGATTACTGAGAAAGAGAGGAAGTGAATAAAGGAAAAATTAGAATAGCTCATTCTCTTAAATAACAAAAACTAATTATGTTGTATTAAGAAAAATAGAATGTAGGGTTTTTTGTTTTTTGTTTTTTTTTCCCAACCGGGAAGAATGACAGATTAAAATCCTTAAGTCATGAGGAAAATTAATGTTTCCTTCTGGAATACTAAACTTGTAGGTTCAGAAACTACATTACGACTGAAAAATCAAGCCTTCAGAAATCAGGAAATTCCAAAGTATGTCTACAGCAGTGCTTACTTGGACGTGTTACACATGGTACATATTTTACGGTCCATGTTTAACAAATAGCTGGGAGATGAAAAAAAAAGTTCCATATATTCAACATGGCAGAATAAATTCTATAGCAGAAAGAAGAATTGAAATGTCCTGAACACGACTCTGAGACTTAATTGTCCGTTAATCCAGTTTTAGCAATTTGTTTTCCTTTTTATTTTTTTTTTTGTTAATTTTTAGAACAAAAAGTCATCCCAGTTGGAAAAAAAAACTGCATGTGTAAAATACTCTGGACATCACCATCCTATAAATCTTGAGGGGTGGTCCTCCTCTTTTGGCAAATCTCTAAAAATCTCATGAAATTAATGTTTGTTTTCCTCAACTCCAGACGTTAATTTTCTATCTTCAGAACTTAAAAATACTTACATTATTGTCTTCAAATATGGCTTGACTTTTCTTCCTTCATGGAAACAGCATTCCTGCCAACTTTAAAATTTATAGCTACAACCATATTTTTTTAATTTTTAAAAGCACACACACACAAAAATACCATAATCCCTCAAAGTGATTTTGAAATGAACATTTCTTCATCGTCATAATTATCCCATGTCACACTGAAATGTACTCCAACTTGGCATTCAAAAGGAAAGAACATTTACCTCTGAGTCCCAGTGCAAAATATTACATTTGGAGATAACATCAGCAACTAAAAAATCTTTTAGTGGCAATCATAATCCAGTCATTAAAATGTCATGATGAAGTAAAATTGTGCATCTTGTAGAACAAAATCCCTCCATGTGCATATATATGTGTATAAATGTGTATGTATGGCACTTTCCCAATTTTACAGACTACACCACAGTTTTCAAAAGTACTTTCACATAATTTCTGACAATCCTGAAAGGTATATAACACAGGGATTTTTTTTTTTTTATTATTCCATTTGATAGAGCAATAAACTGAGATACAGAGAGGCTAAGTGACTTGCCAAAACCCAAACCTTATCAGCAGCAAATCCTGGAAAAAGAATTCAGACCACTGACTCCCAGACTAGCCCTTCAAACAGAAGTTTAGGTGTTCAGTTTAAAGTAGATGAGAAATGTGCATTGCTGGGTTTCTAAAGCAGTTTGAACAATGCTTCGTTTTAGTCCCCCAATATCATAAAAGTTCATAATCTATCTCATTGCTGGAAAAATGGGGCTGTTAACTGGATTAGAGAGAGACTGCATCAAAAGTCTGTGCTTGAAGTATTTTCATTTGCAAAATTACATACCTTTGAAAACCTAATATAATAATTTAGTTCAACAGCTTCTGAGGTAGAAAATATTAAAATTTACTGGAGAATATAAACTCTGAACATTTATCTTTAAAAATAAGTACTAGAGGGGAAAACACTTCAAGGGGAACATAGGGGTGAAATTTAAATTGTGCTGGTTACAAAAATGTGTTCAAAATTTGAATCTTTCCAAACTGGTTATGATTTTTTTCTATCTCTTGTCCTTAAGTTGCGATAACCACCACAGAACAGCACTGCGATATCCTTTTCACTTTTAAGTTATGGTGTCGAGTTTATATCTACATCTGCTACATTTTTATAAGAAGCCAACTGGCATTTGTAACCAATAAAAAATCAACATGAAAGGCAGCATTCCTGTTATTTCGAATGACTCAAGGATTTCTTTTTCTTTGAAATTCCTCAAAGAAGCAAGTGAGAATGTGTCAGTTTAAATTTTTACATGCATTTCTCTGTATTTTTCAATTATTAAGCAACCTCTAAAAGACAATTTTTTTTCTTTTGCTCTTATTCCCCACCACCACTGAAGCAATTAGAGTAGAGCCTGGGCATAGGCCACAAGGAGTTCACTGACTATGCAGAAAATCACGTAGAAAGTCTTGGGTCCCCATTCCGGGCCTAGGGACAAGAAGGCACATCAGAGTCTAGGTTTCTTCCCACTGGTCATTTTGCAGAAGGAAATGAGCAATTCAGACGGTGAGAGCTAGAAGGGCTAGAAGACAAGGGAGCAGGTCTGTGTGATATGTCTGTAGAATAAATACCTATTTAGAAGCTGGAGTGGACAGTTGTCCAAAGGAACACATTAATCACTGTGTTCTAACAACTTTACACTAAGTCACAGACAGAAAACAGTTTTAAAAAACTTGCTTGATGGACATGAGTTTGAGTAAACTCTGGGAGTTGGTGATGGACAGGGAGGCCTGGAGTACTGCAATTCATGGGGTTGCAAAGAGTCGGACACGACTGAGTGATTGAACTGAAATGAATTGAATTGAATGTACCAAAAACAAAAATTAGTGTACCAGACACTAGTAATAACTACACTACTGGTTAGGCCAAGTCTACAATGAGACAATTTTCTGTTGAATAATTGTGCCCTTCCTTTCTAAAACATGTCTATAAATTCCTTAGGCCATAGTTTAGTTTAGATCACATGACCTAAATATCTGTTTCCTCAAAGTCAAATGTAAAACTAGGTCAGTCTAGCTTTACATTTTCTTGCGTTTTATTTTTTCATTTGTCCCTGTTCTTGAATACACAGTACAAGTAACAGTACATAGGTCTCTTTGTTTTTTATATAAATTATATTTTATATAAAGTTGGAATCACTCACATGCCATTAGCATATTTTAGAGTTGGAATCAAAATTCTTTGAAAGCAATTAGAAAACTGATTCCACTGAAGTGCAGAAAAAAATGGTAAATTTAGGGTCTTGAAAATGTCACACAATAACCAGCCAACCTTGAATAATTAAGAAAAATGTTTACCTGACAATATCTGTGAATACAGCAATAGAATATTGGCATATAATGCAGTACATGTATAATAGAATGGCAATAAATAGACAAGCTTATATAAAGTATACAGACAAGAGAACATTCATCCAAAAAACAGAGTCGGACACGACTGAAGTGACTTAGCAGCAGCAGCAGCAGCAGCAAGTTCACAAAAGGCAGTTTTAAAAAATAAGCCTCTATATTCTGATTTGTGTGTGTGTGTGTGTGTGTGTGTGTGTATGCTATGTTGCTCAGTCATGTCCAACTCTTTGCGACCCCATGGACTGTAGCCTGCCAGGCTCCTCTGTCCACAGGATTTTCCTGGCAAGAATACTGGAGTAGATTGCCATTTCCTCCTCCAGGGGATCTTCCCAACCCAGGAATCAAACCTGCATCTCCTGAGTCTCCTGCAATGGCAGACAGATTTTTTACCACTGAGCTACCTTGCAAGTCCCATATTCTGACTTCAGTTCAGTTCAGTTCAGTGGCTCAGTCGTGTCCAACTCTTTGCAGATGTCCAAATAACATGTATATTGTGAACCATGCTTGATATTTCAAATTTATGTGAGAAATTATTCCCAAACTGATTTTAAATGTGCATCTGTTACTGCTTATCTATGGGGGCTCAAGTACAAACTGCAGATCATCATCCAAAAACAAGGAGTATCGGAGCTACATATGATTTCACATGCTGCGCAATAAAGAAGTCAGCTCCGTTAGCCAGAGAACAAGACCCCAAGGCCATGAGGCTCGGACCTCCTCAGTAGGTTGACTCAGAGTTAATCCTGACACAGAATGTACTCTTGAAAGATGATAAGGTTGTAGGAGAAATTCATAATGTATATTTGAGACAAACCAGCAGGAGAAACGTACATGACAATCAAGGATTTTCACGTACTTTGCAAAGCCAATGAAATCTTCATGGTTGGTGTTGATGTAGGAGACTTGGATGTCGATCAACAGCAGCACCTATAAGTCAAAGAAAATCACTTTAGTAAAAACCCATCTTAAATATTCTCAAACACTAAATTCAGTAATTGTCTACAAATTATCTTTATTCAATTTTAAAAGGATGTTTTGGTTAGAATGAAAAGTGGCATTAATTTTTTTCATTACACTCTCATAATTTTTACTCTAAATTCAAAAACAAAAACTCTATGTGAAACATCTGAGTCACACTTGAAGACAACAGCATTATAGTTTATAGGCATGTACTCTTTGCCAGTTTAACACAGAACCTAGAATTATTCTATGCCCCTAAAATGTAGGCATAACATTCAAAAGGACATATGTATAAAAAGACACATGGCAAAAAGGCTACAAGGAGCTGCTCAGAGCACTCTGTTCCTGCAGACACTACACATTAGCCACAGAATAGCAACATCATCTCTTGTTTCTCCTCTCCTCTCCTAACTCTTTAAGCTCCCTCTAGGCGAGCAGGAGAAGTATCCTATCAACCAACTCAAAAAGGCAATATCCAAATAAATAGAAAACCTCCTTAAGATCAATAGGCTTCACTGAAGGTGACTTCTGAGTGCATCAAAGCACCATGATAACAGTTCACTGGCAAAGTCTATGTAATGCTCCCCAGTAGGTGCTTCATCAGGATAGCCTTCTCTGATCCTTGCCCAAGACCTGGTTGGATCATGCTATTTACTCTCATATAATCTATATATCATGGCTATATTTTTATTTATTATACCCTATACTCTTCTTTGAGCTGTTTACCACAAATGTGATTATTTATTTATATTTTGTTTGATGTTTTGCTTCCCTCCAAGACAGTCAGCTCCATGGAGGCAGAGATTATACTTATCTTGTTCATCACTTATCTGCAGAATCTAGCATGATACACATAACACATGCCTGATAAATAGTTTTGGCTGTAAATTCCATAACTCTCTACCAGCCTTGAAGAACAGTTTACTTTAAAGGGAGCAATTTATTCCCATATAGTTAATACCTGGCCAAGTATTTTTGTTTCTCACTCATTACCCAATGCTCTGGTCTCTGCTTTTATGGCTAATTTCAGTTGGTCATCTGACCAAATATTATGGTGAACCCCAAGGGCCCTACCAAAAAAGAGTAAATGAATCACCCCAAACCATCCCCACTACCAACATAAAGTTTATACCCAGGTACTATTGGGTCAACAATATCATACTTGTATGAAAATTTTCATAGCATCATATAGTTTTGTTTCTTCTCTTAATGAAGAAAACTGAAGAGTTAGGAGGGGTGATAGTTATGAGATTATCTGTGACACTGCCACTATTCTCCCTACAATAAAGCCAGATTCTATTAAATTTTATACCCCCAAATCCATTTGCCAGGAGTCTGGATCAATAAACCATAATATTTAAGCACAAATAAATTGTCACCATAAACAGAAAAATATCTACATAATTCTCAGTATCGCCAAAGGCTGTCATGAGTATCTTGGCCGTTCATGCACATTCACTTGGATTGCAGCACAGGGGAAAAATGGAAGAAAAATCGCAACTATGGCTATTCTCATTCATATTCCTGGAAACTGGGAGTCTGTGTTCATCCTAGGAAAAGAGCCAGGTCGCATGTGGGGGATGGAAAGGAAAATAGGACATTTTTTTCTCCTTCTTTTCACTCTCTCAGAGTTTCTCACTGCCTTTCTCACCCACAGCTATTGAATATTTAGTTGAAGAAAAGTAAAACCACTCCTGGTAGCAGTAATCACCCACAAAGTCAGTCATTTCAACATGCATTTAGATGTATGGGAGCACCTGGAATAACAGGCACACATAGAAGTTCCAAAAAACCCTCTGTTTCAGAAAAAAGTTCACAGATAGATTTATGGTTTTTCATAATTTTAATTCTCAAGAATTTTTCCCCAAGAAGTTTCCAGAGCAGAAGTTGGTAATAATTCCATTTTTTGAGAAAACTGCAAGAATACCTCGGAGCAGTTCTCGTACAGAGGCCTAAGGAAATGGCTCACTCTCTGACCAATATGGCCTCAAGCAGCATAAAGTTCGAACTCAAATGTGAAATCTATGCAAACTGACATGTTCACATTACCAAAAACATGAACGTTTTTTCTACGCCACAGATGTCTTTATTACTTGTAGCAAACACCAGCTTCTTCAGGTGGTTAACTGTCAGACCAGGCCACGTGGGACAGTCACTTAGAAGGGAGATGCTCACTCCCTCCCTTAACTCTACTTGGGGAATGAATTAATCACTCCATCAAAGGTAGATGGGAGAAAGTCTATCTAAAAATTAGGGGAAAAAATGATTTCTCATGTCTACTGTGTGTCATAGCTCTTTAGGAATAACAACAAGAACAACTTAATGAAGAACTAAGAACCTTATCTGGATTACTTTATTTCATGTTCACAAAATGCCTATGAGTTAACTACCATTATTATTCACTTCCAGATGAGGAGACTCAACTGCAAATAACTTGTTCATTTACACAGAAAGTAAAATGATAGAGCTTGGATTCGAACTCAGGCAGTCTGAACCCAGAGCCCACAGTCTTCATGACAATAAGTTTGTCATTTCAGTACAACAAATCTCTGAAACATGAAACATCAAGAAGTTAACAACTGATTTAGATATAAACACAAAAGATAATTAAGATAATAATTGTACTACTTTTTCCTTGGTATTTTTTTTTACATAGGATCCCTAAGAGTTAAGTAAAATGTATTATCATTTGAATTGCATTGAATAAATACAAATTAAAATGGTTATCTTATTTACTTAAGGTCAGGAGTACAGCTGATACCAGAATTTGTTTCTCGGTCCAACAGTAGGCGTGACATCAGGTATGCAGGGGAACTCCTGGTCTAGGGTCGTATATCCTGAGGACCCAGGCTAGTTTTTACTGACTCATGAGTTAATATTGAATTGTTTATCTCCACTAAGTCACAAAGCCTATTTCTTCAACTTTTGATCTAGGCATGTTGCATATCTCTCTCTCCCCATGGTTTGTGTCTACCTCTCTCTTCTATTCTGCCTTCCTCCTTTTATCCAGTTCTTTCTCTCCTCCTTTCCAACTCACTCCAGAACCACAAAATCCCAGAATTCTAACTTGCAGAGAACTTCAGAGATCATATTGACCAGCATTTCAACATTATACATGAGAAAACAACAGTCCCAAGAAGTGATTTGCTCAAGAACATGTTATTCTCTGGTGAACACATGCCTAGAGGCCAGTGTCCTCTCCACACTGTCACACTTGCAGCTGTGTCCTGGAATTGAAGAGCATCTGAAAACCTTTTTGCTTCCCTTTATAAAATGTTATAAGTAACTAAGAAAACATTTACCTAAATTTAAGAAGCTTCTATTATTTTCATGTAGTACTTTTTTAATGAATTATCCTCACCTGAAAATAATCTTTCATTCATAGAGCTAGCCAAGATTCAAAGACAATTTCAAGGTCACTCTTTACCAACCATATGTATAAATAGTTACAAAACAGAAATGCTTAAAACATTATATCCTTAATGTTTTAAATTATTTAAATATTTAAATAATTATTTTAAATTTTTATAACTAATTTAAATATCCTTAAACATTTTTATTTTTTTAGTCATAGGTTCCATGGATAAGCTGATGAATAGCTTTATCCAGTCTCTTCAAGCAAAAAAATAAATAAATAAAAGCACTAAACATTTTGCAAAACGTTTTAGGAATTTATGAATATTTTGGTGTCCATCTGTGCCCATTAAAAGTTAAGACATCCTATCTCAAAGAAAAAATCTGGTATGTTTCTGGATTAGTGGTTTTCAAAGTGGAGGGTGTATTAATACATGCCTAGGGTATACATGATGATTCATAGAGCATTGAGGAAAAAATTATGGAAGTCCTATTACTGTGTTTTAAATGTTATCTTTCTAAAGTCTTTATATATGTTTATATTTTTAACATATACATAAGCTGTTATTATAGCAACACATGTATAATATTCATAAATAAAAATAAACATATGTGGTGGTGTTCTCAGTTCTTTTTTTTTCCATTCAAGGATACGCCAACTCTTGGAGACCACCAAACAACCTTGGAGAGACCTTCCACTTCCCACAAGGATCCTGCCCACCAGGGAAGGTCTCTCCTCACCTGGTCCTTTGTCTTCCCTTCTCGCTCACGAATGTGGTTAGCAACAATCCTTTCCGTTTCCTCACAGAGTCTGGGGAAGTTTGCCAGCTATCAAGAGAAACAGATCTCAGTGTTAATACTCAAATATTTATACTGCCAAAAAAGAAACAGATAAGTTATGTTATATTCCAGAAGACATGCATTACCGTTCTGTAAGCAGAAGTGAAATAGCCTAAAGAAGAATGGCAGAGTGACAGAAGAGATTTCACAAACTACAAACAGAAGTAACTATATTATCTGAGATAAAACACTTTAAAACCAGCAGAGCAATTCCCTACAAAGAAAACAGAAACCCAGATAGCATCCAGCACTCTGCTATACAGAGTTAGCACTTAATAAAGTTCAAAGATGAAGAAGACAGAAATGAGGATGAAAAGGACGATAATGACTAACATTTATAGAGTGCTTACCACGGTCCAGCACTGCTTGAATTACCTCATTCAAAAATGCACAATAGTCATAAAAGATAGATCTGATTATTAACCTCATTTTATAGAGGAGGAAAGCAAAGCCCAGAGAGGTTAAATAACTTGCCCAAGACTATACAGTTCAAAATCAGTGGGTCCTGAATTCCAACCCAAGGACATTAGAGTTCATGGTCATGTCCATAACTCTTTGAGGATGATTCATTCCATGAACCAGAGAGATCATTTTTTAAAAAATTCTCCCCTAACATATGGGCTTTTATGTACATATTTTTGGCAAAACTATAAAATAATACATGTCAATCACTTATCCCATATAAATTATTCAGGTAATTGTCCAAAATTTAGTTTGCAAAAGTGAATGAATGAATTATAGTTGTTCTCAGTGTAAGGAGGAAGAAGAAAAGGATGATACAAGGATGTTCAAGGAAGCCTAATCTAAAAAGAGGATGTAGTCAGGTAAAGTTGTGTGGGAATGGTTGTGGGAAGAATGGAGCTTGCCAAGCACAGGAACGTGTATAAGGTGCTGGAGGACAGGGACAATGAGTGGTCAAAGAAGTAAAGGAAGTTCAGTGCAGAGAGCAAGGGTGTGGTCTTCAGAGAAAAGTGGGCAAACTCATGGCTTATGACAAGCAAACTTTAATTCCATTTATATTAAAAAGCACTTGCAAATTAGTAAGATAACACTAATACCTTACATAAAAAAAGGCAAAAAAAAATGACTTAATTTAAAAAGAAATTTAATGGTCATTAAGTAGGGAGAAATATCACACTGTACAAACAGAGTAATGCAAAGAGAGATAATAACCATTATGTTGTCAAATTGCTATAAGTATTTTTATAAGACAATGCATGTGAAGGTATATTAAAACTAGCACAGTTTAAACTTGCTGAAGGGATGTCAATGAGAATAATCTTTCTGTTAAGCAATTTGGCAATATGTATCAACAATCTTAGACACATACAGGCATCAGCCTAATTATTTCATGAGATTCTAAAATAATAAGGAAATTCATCATAGCATTACTTGGAAAAGCAACAATAAGACAAATAAACATAATTTTATAAACCACCTAGGTAACCAATGACGTTAAATAAATTAAGGTAAGTCTACTAATGGGATGTAATAAGCCATTCCAAATAATATCTAATATTTGATTTTTAATACTAATTTATAATATCTAATAACATGATAAAGTATCTAAAATAGATATTGGATGAAGGAAAAAAAATCAGGCTACTAAATACATAATCTGATTACACACAAGTATACATAAACCCACATACACACACACACACATACACACACACAGTCAAAGGCCATCATATATCCTTCAAGGGTATAGCCCAAGACCATAAAAATTCCTAAATTCTTGAGTAATAAACACTATAGCACATAATATTTCCCCTAACTTGTAAGCTAGGTCTCCCTGAAATGTGACTGCTCCATGGTCACTGGTGTCGCTGCGCACATGGATTTTTCAGCATGCATGATGTACACCAGTGCCTTGGCAAGATAGCAAACTGCACTACTTCGTGGAACCATCATGATCACAAATCACATATAAATGAGTCTGTGCACAGAAAAGAATCTACACAAATATCAATACTACAAAACATTAATAGTAACAACCTCTTTGAATGATGGGCTTAGGCATAATTTTAATTTTTTTCTACATACATCTCTGCATTTTCCAATTTTTTCTACAGTAACATAAGGTACTTTTATAAAACATCATTAGAGCATAGAAACCTGGCTGCCTGTTCAACTCAAATTTTACAGCCTAGTGTCTTTTTATGAGATCACCAGAAACCACTACCCCTTACTGAGACTCCTAGCTGAATCCTGAGATATGTGCTCATTTAAGGGCTTATTTCATGGATAACTTCAAGATACAAATGCAGCTTCCATTCTGAGTTCTGGAAATATTCTTCGAGGCAAGTTCATCTCATAGTATCATCCTTTATACTCTGAGAACATTGCAAATTATTTTTTATGTGACCTATAAAAAGTTTCTAAGTATGGAAGGGATAGCTGATGAATGTTTGTCCTTCTCCTTGACTAACGAGAACCTAGGTGGTACATGCAGCACTAACCAGTAGTCTGCACTAGACCATCAGAGCAATTGCTCCTCCTCTTCACTCAGACATCATCCCAGGCTAACAGTGCACACTTGTTTTGATGATAGCCACACTAACAGAGAACCACACTCCTGCAAATGAGTGACTGCAAAAGCAATAGTGGTCTACTGAGTAGGGATGGAAGGCCTATAACAATATTTAGAAAAATGGATTATAGCAGATTATTTCTAAAACACCAAAGAGTGGCAATATAAATATTTATTCAGAAACTAAATACTTGATAGACAAATAACCCCAGGCTCATATGCTCATATGTCAAGGAAAGGCCAAAATGACAAGAGTATCTCATGAAGTAGAAACAACTAAGAACCCTCCAATCTACTGCCCTTGGCAGAGGGCTGAGTTTTTTGTGCGTCTCCTGATCTTTCCAAGCTCAATTTCACCAAGAAAGGAACCCGCCAGAGCCATATTTTTATGTATATAATTGAGATGTGTTCTGTGTGTTAGTTACTCAGTCATGTCCAACTCTTTGTGACCCCATGGACTGTAGCCCACCAGGCTTCTCTGTCCATGCAATTCTCCAGGCAAGAATACTGGAGTGGATTCCTATTCCCTTCACCAGAGGAACTTTCCAACCGAGGGATAGAACCCTGGTCTCCTGTATTGCAGGCAGACTCTTTACCGTTTGAGCTACAGGGAAGTCTAAATTGAGTAACTGAGATAACTGGAAGTAAATGAGTCTAAATTCTAAGTGGAACAAAAAGGAAAGAGAACACAGTAGAAGAACTGCCCTCATGGAGGCAAAGGAGAAATATTGAGGGAGACAGTAATCAGTGAAAGATCTAGGCATTACTGAAAGGCAGTAATGAAGTTAGTATGGTTTCTCACTGCTTGATCTTAAAAGGTCTGTAGGGGTGTAAAAAGGTTGCTGCTGCTGCTAAGTCACTTCAGTAGTGTCCGACTCTGTGCGACCCCATAGATGGCAGCCCACCAGGCTCTGCTGTCCCTGGGATTCTCCAGGCAAGAACACTGGAGTGGGTTGCCATTTCCTTCTCCAATGCATGAAAGTGAAAAGTGAAAGTGAAGTCGCTCAGTCATGTCCAACTCTTCAGGAGCACAAAAATCAAAATGATGACTTTAATTGCTGGCCCTCAAATGTAATAGTCCAGTTCTGATTCTTCATGATACATACAGAAAGAAGGCCAAAAAAAATGTCCTACTGACATTCGAAATGACTTTCTGCCACTCATTAGCTCATTTAACAGGGTCCCTTTCACTTTTCACTGCTCAGTTTGCCTGACTCTACTTAGCTTCAACAGATACTCAACTGATCACTCACTTCAATCCCTCACTGCTCTTCAATATCTCTTACTGAAGATGCAATCAGTTTTCTCAAATGTTTGTCATTATAATTTTCAATCTCTTTTGCTCTGGATGTTGAATTAAAAGCTTACCACTGTAAGAACACATTTGTCAGTCAAAATTTTAATCACGTATTCCAAAATAATATTAACCTAGAAATCACCATCATTAGATTTTTATTCTTTTATTAATTACTTAAATATTCTGCAAACTGATTTATACAGGATCAAGGAATTAAGGCTTTGCTATTGGATATAATGATTTTATATTCTTAAATTTATTTCACAGTCATTCACTTAAACATTTACTGGGCACACGCAAAAGGCAGCTCTATGCTCAGTTTATGTCAAAGCACCTGATCTTAAAAACCACACAGTTTTGAGTGGCAGATTGATTATACAGATAATTGTCATACAAGAGAAAGATCTCAGAAAAAGCAAGGAGAAACACAAAGTAGTTAGAGGCTAAATCTGCTCTGAGAAGGCCTCAGAAGACTTGATGCTTAAACAATGATAATAAAGCTTCCAGACAAAGCTGAACAACTGTTAAATGATAAATTGCTTCTAAATAGCTTATGTTGAAATTATGTTGCATATTTTTAAATAATAATGAAGATTCAATGGAGCAATAATACAACATATATGTATTTAGGAACCAAAATTTTAAATATATGATTCTAAGAGAAAATTTTAATTCTGTTTTCATTTTAATTTTAATTATGTGCAGAACTTCACATGTTCTGAGACAAAGTATTATAGTACCATCATTTTTTATATACAAAAACATATTTTAATAAAATCCAATGTTTTAAGTATTATTTAGGATAATGTTTAATTATTTTGATGAAACATCAATGTAAAAATTTAATTTTAATCATGGACCACATTTTTCCCTAGAAGAAAAAAAAATCACTTGAAAGACATTTCTATAAATAAAAATAAATCATAAGCTTATAAAGTGTATTAACCATTGATTTATCAGATCATGAGAGCCATGCTATTAGGTTTCTCCTGGATCAGA
The DNA here is from genome assembly GCF_003369695.1 of Bos indicus x Bos taurus. Taxonomy (NCBI): domain Eukaryota; kingdom Metazoa; phylum Chordata; class Mammalia; order Artiodactyla; family Bovidae; genus Bos; species Bos indicus x Bos taurus. The sequence continues at coordinate 38,876,510 of NC_040091.1, read as the reverse complement.
TACAAGGTCAGGCAAGATTTCTATACCTTCAAGAGTAACTAGTTCAGTGCCTTAAGCAAAGACTCAGGTTATTAGGTAACCATGTGTTCACAGTTGCATACAAAACATAAATGAGAAAATAAACTAAAAATAGAATAAAATTTCTTTTATGTGCATGACCTGAGTTGATTGATTTGGCTGACCTAAAGTTATGGGCTCTGTTTTGATCAAAATGCTATAAATCATACAGTGTTGGCCATGTACTACAAACTGAGTAGCAATAATGATTTTACTGCTTATGAAAAGTGAAAGAGAAAAAGTGTTAGTTGCTCAGTCATGTCCAACTCTTTGCAATCCTATGGAATGTAGCCTGCCAGGCTCATAAAAGCTTACAATAGTTTCATTCTATTTATGTGAATTAAAATCTGCCCCCAAAACCCTTAGTGATTTTTAATTTGTATGTAGCATAATATTGGCTTTATTCAGGAGATGAGAGAATACTTATTTGGGCACAACACATTTGTTATGTAAAAAGGAAAAACAGAAGTATTCACATTTACAAAAGTGATCAAAGATGAGGAGAAACTGTAGTACAAACAGGTCAAGAAACTGCACAAGGGTAAATTTATTGATGATTTGATATTTTAGGGGTGGACTTATGAGAAGTCTAGGAAGATCTAAGTAAAGCTGGTAAAAAGGGAAAGGGCCAGAGTCCATCCAGGTGGCCTTGGGTAAAGCAGTCAGAAAGAAATGCTGTTAGCCCTCCTTCTCTCTCCAAGTGGGCAAACCCCAAACCTCAAGTATTTTCTACAAATAATGGAAGAAATGGTGGGGTCTGTGAAAGAAGAACATATGTAGTAAGTTGGTATGTTCTCTTTCATGTTTCTGACCTTATCATTTCTTCTAAACAAAGGAATGAAGAGAATGCTAGTGTTATTTAGCAGATGCTAAGGAGTTAAAAGAGCTTCCCTTGTGGCTCAGTGGTAAAGAATCTGCTGGCCAATGCAAGAGACAAGGGTTCGATCCCTGGGTCGGAAAGATGCCCTGGAGAAGCAATTGGCAGCCCACTCCAGTATTCTTGCCTGGAAAATCCCAAGGACAGAGGAGCCTGGCAGACTACAGTCCATGAGGTCACAAAAGAGTCGGACACAACTTGGCAACTAAACAACAGTAACAAAGGAATAGAAGCAAAAAGTCCAGCCTTGAGTGAAAGAAAGCTGAAAGATAGTCAGAAGAGCCATTGTCTCATTAAGTTATTCAGAAAACATCTGAATAGAACTGCAGAGTGGGGTTAGTGCTGGGTCAAAAAAATATCTGAAGACAATAACCAGGTTTTCATCATCACTTCACATTTATTTCTGATAGACATTATTGACTGGTTAAAATGGAACAAGAAAAATCATACTGAAGGCAAGAGGAAAAGCAGGGGCCAGGGTAAATTATAAATTAAGAATTAATTGCAAAGATCATGAGTCTTTTAATGAATTGTGAAATTAAAAGGTGAGATTCCTATCTCTTGACTTTTAGCCAAGTCCCAGGACTGAATTTCATATGTGCATGCATGCTCAATCGCTAGGTTGTGTCCAACTCTACGGACTATAGCCCGCCAGGCTCCTCTGTCCATGGGGTTTTCCAGGCAAGAATATGGAGTGGGTTGCCATTTCCTCCTCCAGGGAATGTTCCTGACCCAAGGATCCAATCCATCTCTCCTGCATTGGCAGATGGATTCTTTACCACTGATCCAATGAATTTTGAATAAAACTCAATAAATGACTCAAATTTTAATGCACAGCCTGATCTGAAATCTGAGCACCGTGCTCCATTACATGGGCATCTGGCTGTATGCAAAGCAAGTGTTTGACTGGACAGCCAACCATTAGAAGAGGTGAAATGTTAAGTCTTTATGTAAAGATTGAAAACCAGAGCAGATCCACCGAGACCTAAAAAAAAAAATCCTATTTGAGCATGATGTTTTGCAGCTCTTCTCCTTCCTCCTACAAGCTTTCATGGAAGGTACTCAAGTGACTACTTTAGCCAAAATGATAATTGCCTACCAAGTCAGTGAGACATGAGTCTGTATTCAATTATTGATTCCATAATTATTATTGAAAACCTGGTGTGTAGGGGTTATTACTAGAGTGATGAGCTTAACAAACTAAGTCCCTACTTTCAGGGAGCTTACACTCTACTTTCCAAGCTCCATGTCCCTTTACTGTCCAACAACAAAAACAAAAGACGTATATAGTATAATTTATGTGATCATATGTGCTGCAAAGAAGTTTGCTAAGTAGATGAGTGTGTGTATGTGTTCAAAGGGAAGCATGTGCAGTTGTAGGTAGAAAAGTCAGAAGAAGACTCTGAGCACATGGCATTTGAGCAGAGACCTGAAAGAAGTGAGGATGTGACCCATGCGGGAATCTTGAGGCAGAGTATTTCCAACACTGGGAATGAGAAATGCAAAGGCCCTGCCACCACATCTCCTTGATCTGTTGAAGAAACAAGGAAACCAGTGTAGCTGGAGTGGACTGTGGGGAGGGAGATGGGAGGAGTTTAGAAATGAAAAGGAGCAAGATCATGCAGGGTCTTGAAAGTCATCGTTAGGTCTTCGGATTCACTCGCTTAGTTATGTGTATTCAGAATCAGATATTTACTTACCTAACATTCTACAAAACTCAGCATTTCTTCTCACAGAACTTTATAATGAAAAATATTTCCCAGTATTTCTAATAACCAGCTAGCATATCTTTTTTATTTCTTTGAAAAGCTTTTTTCTAAGCAGAGGAAAAAAAATCAATTAATTGGTATGATGGTGATCCAAGAATGTGGCTTCCCAAGAGGCCAATAAATGGCACAGTTGCTAAACTGTGGTTAAAAAAAACAAGCTGTTCCTCTCAGTGCTTCCTGCAAAGAAGCTCAAGACCCTGCAACGATGCACTGGAGAAGAGGAGGTAGAGAAAAGCAGCTGAAAGATGATGCCCACCAGAGAAATTCCAAAGTTGAGATGTCCCTGGAATGAAGCCAAATAGCTCATAAAACTCAAAGGTCCCTGTCCTGTCCTCCAGTGTCCCAGAGACAACAGTGAGAACATATCCAAGAAATAGTTGCACTCCCCCAGTTTAGCTTTGTGCTTTGTTATGTGAATATGCATAAATTCCATGTTTTTCAATGATGTTTATTTATGTGGCTTAAGAAAAATAAAGTTAAATATTTTACACATAAGAAATTCAACATGAGGAATTGTAAATGAAAACACTGTTTTAAGATTATAAATATATATGCATGTATGTGTAATGGGTTGGCCAAAAAGTTTGTTTGGGTTTTTCCATACCATCTTACAGAATATATATATATCCACAATACAGTGAGAGTAACTATACATTTCAGATTGCCTGGAGCAGTCTTGGTTTACTCATATTATTCAAGTGGAAGTACTGACAGTTCCCCTTTCAATCTCAAAAACGTCCTATGTTGGCCAATAAATTATATGGTCATTTATTTATGGGTTGTGCTCAAAAAGGGTCAAGTAAATTAAGGTGTGGCATACTCAACTTTAATTAGGATTATTTTGCTTTACAAATGACTTTAATTAGACCAGTTTCAAAGTAAAAAAAGTTTAAGGTAGACAAAATAAGGCCAAAAATCAAGAACATTAAATCAAGGAGTAAGGAAAAGAATAGATTGAAAGAAAGCCTGTCCAGATTTTTATCATTTTAAAAGGGTTAGCTAAAGGTTGCAAGATGGCAAAGTAGAAAGACATGCACTTACTCCTTATTATAAAAACACCAAAATCACAACTAACTGCTGAACAACCATTCACCAAAAAAAGAAAGAATGCTGGAACCTGTCAAAAAGATACCCTACATCCAAAGACAAAGAAGCCACAGGAGATGGTAGAAGGGCACAATCATGATAAAATCAAATCCCAGACCCACCAGGTAGGCGACACATAAACTGGAAAATAATTACACTACAAAAGTTCTCCCACAGGAGTGAAAGTCCTGAGGCCCACATCAGGATTCCCAGGCTGGAGATCTGGCAACAAGAGGAGGCCCCAGAGAATGTGGCTTTGAAGGCAAACAGGGTTGGATCACAGGAGTTCCATAGGACTGGGAGAAACATAAACTTCACTCTTAGAGGGTACACACAAGTGTGCACCAGGAGCCAGAGAAAAAGCAGTGACCTTTTAAGAGAATGGGCCAGACCTTCCTGCTAGTACTGGAGATGAAGGGGGTTTGGCTCACTGTAGGGATAAAGACACTGGCAGAAGCAGTTCTGGTGAGTACTCATTGATGTGAGCCCTCCAGGAAGCCACCATTTCCTCCCTAAGACCTGGCCCTGCTCAATGGCCTGTAGGCTCCAGTGCCAGGATGCCTCAGGCCAAATTATCAACCAGGCAGGAACACAGACCCCACTTATCTGCAGATAGGCTACTTAAAGTCTTCCTGAGCACAGCCCTGCCCACCAGAGGGAAAAGACACAGTTCCACCCACCAGCGGGCAGAAACCAGTCACAATTGGCAGGAAGCCTGCACAAACCTCTTAGATAGCCTCATCCACCAGAGAGCAGACAGGAGAAGCAAGAAGAACTAAAATCTTGAAGCCTGTGGAACAGAAACCACAATCACAGAAAGTTATACAAAATGAGACAGCAGAGGAATATGTCCCAGATGAAGGAACAAGATAAAACCCCAGAAGAACAACTAAGTGAAGTGGAGATAGCAAAAAGAATTCAGAATAATGATAGTGAAGATGATCCAAGATCTGGGAACAAGAATGGGGGGAGGGATAGATTGGGAGTTTAGGATCAACATTTACACACTGCTATGACCAACCTAGATAGCATATTAAAAAGCAGAGACATCACTTTGCCAACAAAGGTCCATCTAGTCAAGGCTATGGTTTTTCCAGTGGTCATGTATGGATGTGAGAGTTGGACTGTGAAGAAAGCTGAGCACTGAAGAATTGATGCTTTTGAACTGTGGTGTTGGAGAAGACTCTTGAGAGTCCCTTGGACTGCAAGGAGATCCAACCAGTCCATTCTGAAGGAGATCAGCCCTGGGTGTTCTTTGGAGGGAATGATGCTAAAGCTGAAACTCCAATACTTTGGCCATCTCATGAGAAGAGTTGACTCATTGGAAAAGACTCTGATGCTGGGACAGATTGGGGGCAGGAGGAGAAGGGGATGACAGAGGATGAGATGGCTGGATGGCATCACTGACTCGATGGACATGAGTTTGAGTAGGCTCCGGGAGTTGGTGATGGACAGGGAGGCCTGGCGTGCTGCCATTCATGGGATTGCAAAGAGTCAGACACAACTGAGCGACTGAACTGAACTGACTGATTTAAAATAGATAATCAACAAGGACCTATTGTATACCACAGGGAACTCTGCTCAAAGTTCTGTAATAACCAAAATGGGATAATAATTTGAAAAAGAATAGATACATGTATATGTATAACTCAATCACTTTGCTGTACACCTGAAACTAACACATTTTTAATCAACTATACTCCAATATAAAATAAAATTTTTTTTAATGTGACTTTTAATTTTTTTTAAAAGTGACTTTAAAAAAAAGTTTTTTTTAAGAATATTTTAGTTAACCCAGAATAAAATATTCTTTTTAAACCAAGTACAGATTTCTTTAGCATCAGGATAACTTTAGAATATCTAAATTATTAATAATAATTCATAGAATATCTCTTATGTATGGTTAATCATTGTATTAGGTGTCAAGGATAAGAAGACAAAAGACAGCTCTTTTTAAAAGGAGCTTATCATCAGCAACAGGAGGCATTCACCTAAACAAATAAATTCCTAATTGCAATGCAGTATCATAATTGCTATGACAGAAGTAAACACACAGTGACAATTAGAGCACTAAGAAGGGAGTGAAGATGGAGACCAAGAAAGGGTTCACAGAAGCTTTTCAGGAAAAATGATGATTGAGCTGTATCTTAAGGACACTTTCTAAACAAACAAAATCATATATGCAAATATTAAAGGCAGGAAAAATTTTTGTGAATAAAAAAAGATCACTTAGAATGGCTGAAGCAAGCAAAAAGTGACAACAGATGTAGCTGGAGAAGTATTCGGGGATCAAATGGTGAAACTAAAAACAACCATAAATGATTTGAATTTTCTTAAGATATAAGGAGCCATTAAATAATTTTGAAGGAACAGGCAAAAAATATGTGCACATATATTTTTTTAGTTGTTTTGAGATCTTTTTTGGTGTTTTGTTTGTGCATGTTTTAGAAAGGCCATTTTCACAAGTGAGGAGGATGAATTTGAAGATGACCAGATTAGAAGTAATAAGATCAGTTAGGAGGTCACTGGAGTAATTTATTTATTTATTTATTTGGGTGGGGGGACCTGTTTAGGACATTAAGTAAGAAGAGGAGGCAGTTGCAGTAGACTGTAGAGTAGACCATTTTGGTTAAGAAGCTTGAACCAGCAGTATAACTTTGGGAATCAACAATGTTTTAAGTGGTAGCTGAAGTATGGGAGATATCATCTGTAGAAAGGAAAAGAGAAGAGAAGAAAACCAGAAGCAAATTCTGGGGACCCTGGTGGTTAGAGGCAGGCAAAAGTGGATAAAGTCTTGAAGGAGATGGAGGAAGAATCATGAGAAACATGAAAGAGAATCCAAGAGAGGTGTCATCTTCAAAAAAAGAGTAGAATACAACTGAAAATAAGAGTGCCCATTCAATTTGGTAATCGAGTCTCTGGTTAACTTTTGTCATAACTATTCCAATAGAATGGTGGGTTGAAGCCAAACTTCAGAGGGCTAAGGAGTTAAATGGAGATAGAAAGATATAGAAGCATAAACTACTTTTTTTTTTTTTTTACCAAGAATGTTGGCCATGAAAAAAGGACAGTAATAGAGCAGAAGACAGGTTTTTGTTACTTATAAGTCAGAAGAGACATAAATATATTTATACATTGACTTATTTTTAAATGTGATGAAGAGGGTGATGATTCAGGAAACCAAGAAATCCAAAGAGTAAGTTCCTTAAGGAGGTGAGAGTACAAGTAGAAACCCAGCCTTGGTCAGGATTATCACCATGACAGAGAAAAGGAGAGGAAGAAGAGGCATGATTGGGAATACACATAGGTTTGGGGGCAAGAAATTAATGTTCCCATGTATAGCCTCTATTTTCTCTGTGAAATCATTATTGAAAGTGATAAGCAAAATATCTTAAAAAGAGTGCTAAAAGTTTAACATCACTATTGTGGCAAACACGGCAAGTCACTAACAAATGAAATGCTGAAGACAATGGCTATATTATGTGGCACTAATCCACACAGATACACAACTACCTTCAAGCTCATCACCAACCTGGGGGAAAGGGAAATAAAAGACAAATAAATTTGACCACCCTTAGTGTTTCAACAGATGGCAAAGTTAATCCAAAAGGAATTAATGTGTGCTTAGTCACTCAGTCGTGTCTGACTCTTTGCGACCCCGTGGACTGTAGCCCACCAGGCTCCTCTGTCCATAGGAATTCTCCAGGCAAGAATACTGGAGTGGGTTGCCATGTCCTCCTCCAGGGGATCTTCCCAACCCAGGGATCAAACCCAGGTCTCCCACATGGCAGGCGGATTCTTTACCATCCTGAGCCACCAGGGAAGCCCAAAAGGTAAATGTACTGCTTCTTAATGTATTGCCTCTCAGCTCCAAATTCATGCTTCTTGCCCTCTCTGTGAAAATAATCCTGGGCCCTTAAAGTATTTTTTCATTGCTCACTGGCCCCATGAGAGGTTTTATCAGGAAAGTCAGAGCCTGGAGAGACACTGCTGGAGGAAAAGACAGGCTGAAGCAGCCCACTTCAGTACAAGGCAGTCACAGCCCCCCGGTAGAGCTGCCCTCACCTTGAACAGTTTGCATAAGTGTCTCCAGGGAGAATCCTCCCCATGGTTACCTTTTCCTTCCCAGCATGTTCCAGAGGGCAGATTTCCAGCAAATTCTGCAGCATAACACTACTTTTCTGCCACATCTAGGTCCTCTTCAAGAAGTCCCAGTCTTAGCTCTGGGCAGGGTCCCTCTTTCCTGGGTGTTCCCCTAAAGGTAGCACCTTAGTAACTGCTCCTTATAGCTTCTACTCCTATCTTCAGTCATTCTTTTAACTTCTTTTTTGAAAATTAATTACTTAATTTATTTTTGGTTGTTGCACTAGGTCTTCTTTGCTGTGTGCAGGCTTTCTCTAGTGGTGGTGAGTGGGGACTACTCTTTTATGGTGCACAGGCTTCCTATTTCAATAGCTTCTCTGTGGAGCACAGTCTCTAGGCACATGGGCTTCAGTAGTTGTGGGCTTAGATGCCCCACAGCATGTGGAATCTTCCCAGACTGGGGATCGAACCCATGTCCCCTGCATTGTCAGGCAGATTCTTAACCACTGGACCACCAGGGAAGTCCTCTCTTATCTTCTTACTAGCCAATTCCTCACTACTTTAAGCCCCTGTTACAGTTCATACTTTTTTATAGTAACTGTTTCCTGTTCAAATTGCTGTGTGGTTTCTCTCTCCTGATTGAATGTAGACTGATACAGTGGTCAGGAAATACAGTAAAATCAGGAGACAGGTAGCTTTAAAAAAAAAAAAAAAAAAAACAGAAGCCAGAGGTCTGAAGGTCTCTTTGAACTTAAAGACTGCTTTTAGGGAGAGTAAAGGAGTGAGAGAACTGAAAGGGTGGGAGCCTGAGGCATAATTTTAGGTGTAGAAAAGAACCCCTCTTCCTACTCCTCAGCACCCTTCACACCTCACTCATAAAGTAGAAACCCACCAACATTTCTTCCCTCTTGAGAAAGAATTATGGGAGATGCCCTTGTCATTTTCTCCACCTGTGAGCACCTGAGTTGTGTCAGCCCACAGCTCTCTGCTGCATGGGGCAGGTGCACTGTGTCACTGCTTAAACTGGCCCTTGCTGGAGAGGCCCATAGGTGTGAGGTTAGCTGAAATATGCTGTGCAGTCTCTGGGTGCACATGTCTCTCCCCCGCTGTAGGCTCTGAGGTTTACCCCCAGAAGAGAAGGCTCCCACTGCAGCAGCAAATCCCAGCTATGCTTTCCAAACTAGATTTATCTGCAGCAAGGTGGATCCTAAATTTCAATTCTCCTTTAAGGTTTTCTACTAATTTTCCAACTAATTGAAAGCCAAAAAGAGAGTAATCAGTGTTTTGAAAACCCTAGATTTAGAATTTGAGATTTCTGAAGAATCTATTGGTAGAACATTTGTCCACCATGACAAGGACAGAAAGAGGTCACAGGAGTGGGATGCTAGGGTGGAATGAATGGAGGATTACTGGAATCATAGGTCTCTAAGAACAGCAGCTACTGGGTGTTGAACATGATCTCTGCTGAAGTCATCTGAGCCGAAGGTGAGTTTAGGATGGAGAGGAAAAATGCAAGCCAAGTTCTAAATATCTTGATGAATGCAAGGGAGTGACCAGGACTTACTTGATGGTGACAATGAAGAGAAGGGAAAAGGTTGGCAGAGCTGGTAACACCTGGGCCTTGAAGGAAGACTTGTTACAGGAAGGTGAAGGAATAATGTTTGGAAGCCACAAAGGGAGAAGTAGGCCATGTCATACCTGATCCTGGCCTTTAGATTCTTTGAGTTTTGGCCAATAAGTATCCTTCAACAAAGGGAGCCGAAGGGTAAACAAGAATCTCAGGAAGAAAGCTAGGCTTTACTTAAGGCAACAAATAAAATGTTTTGAGAAGACAGTATAAATATACAACCACGCCTGATCTAGAGAGCTTAATGAAAAGGGAGGTTCAAAGGGTGGAAAGCAAAGAATAAAAGCCAAAAAGTGTCAAAGAACAAGCCGTCTCATCCCATGCCATCGGGACTATTGGTTTTCCAGTGAGTTGGATACAATGGGAAAAGATTAAAAAAAAAAAAGATTCATACATACCATAAACACTTTATATAACTTAAAACATAAATGTACACACATGTGCCAATCTTTTGATGTAAGGCCAAGGCCTGTTCTCTGCATATGGATCTGCTGATTGGAGTTATGTGTCTTCTGTCTTACATAAACCACATCCTCTGTCTATGATTTCCAGTTTTGCTTTCTTCAAAGTGGACAGGAAACCTAAAGACACTTGGGAAATAATCTGAATGCAGACAGAGCCCATCTAGGTTTTTATAAGTCCTTCCACGTCCTTTTAACCTTGTTCTACCTATACCTAGTCCAAAGCAGAGCTTTTGTAGCTAAACTTTAAGTCATTCCAAAGCTGAGTTTTTATGGAAAAAAAAAAAAAAGTCTTTCTTGCATTTGATCAATTTATTCAAATGAGAAGGACAGCTGGCTAAACAAATTTGAGGACGAACAGCACAACTGGCCATTGGAAAGAAGACAGTCTTACTGGTGAGAGCAGGAAAGCACGGGCAACCTAAAGAGAAACTCTTGGCTGAAGAAGACACCTGCATGCTGCAACCCATGGGGTTAAAGAGAGAACACGGTACCAGTTACTTCAACAAGCCAGTTAAGAGGAGACCAATACTGCACAAGTGACAAGACTGACCGCATTTTGGGGTAAAGGCAAGGATATCAGGGATATGAAGTATTATTAAATGGCTTCAAGTTTCCAAACAAAGAGCTGGCATGAAGAGCTGACATAAAGACTGTTTTGTTGTTCCCCATTTACTTTTTCCTCGGTCCCTTAACGCCTATGGCTTTTCCCATTTTAAAGAGAAAACAACATTAAGGAACAAGGTAGAAGAATAGTAAGAAAACTAGAGAAGTGCTCTGAAGCTCCAGAGACACTTCTGGGCCCCATGCTAGTTCCACTGAACTCCTGTTCTTTTAGCATTGACAATTGCAAATTCCTAAGTTTAGCCTCTTTCACTACTTATATCTTTTCTACTGAGTTTTCCACCAGTTAACTAGGAACCAATACTCATACTCATTCTCTCATTCTTCCCACTGGTTTTTTAGGAACATTACTCACTGGAACATTACTTTCTGTAACCATACAGAAAGGGAAGGGTAACAAAACCAACAAAATCAGAAGTAAATACACTTTCAAGAAATGAAGTAACAATATCAACACTCATAGGGCTAGGCCTACCTTATCCTAACATGATCAATGATTTCCTTCTTACATTTTTCAATTTGGGGTGTCCTTTTCATGTCCCACACAATTCCTCCATGTTCCTCAGTGAAGAGGCCCCAGATTGGGAAGTCTCTTACCTATTATTCTCCATCAATAAATATTACAAGGAGGAGAATATTGGGTGCTAAGAAAAATGGCCATTTATAGATTAGCCACCATTTACTGAGCACTTACTATGTTTAATCAATGTGTTAAGTGTGCCTTGGGTTTCTGACATCATCTTGTTTAATCTTCTCTGAGGTTATATTATAACTATTATCATCATCATCCCATTTCACAGAGAAATTGACAAAAATATAAGGATTAAGTATGATGCTCAAGGTCACACAGCAAGTAAACAGCAGAACCAGGATTTGAATCTAGATTCAAATCCTTAGGCCCAGGCCCTAAGATCCAGTTAAACTACTACACCAAAATGCCCTCTTCCCAGACATCCAGGTTCCAGTGGAATTCATTTAAAACTTAGAAGAATTACCTTTTGATATATACAATTCCACTGGTTCCCTTGCCCTAACAATGAGTCCCAACCATGTACCACAGGAAAAATTGGTTTAGGGCATTCACTTGATTATTCTAAAGTGTGTTTACCTGATTAAGACAACAACGCTATTTGAAATGGGGTGAGACCCAACTATCATGAAAGCGATTCCCACTTAATAGTTTTTACAATCCTTCCCCTTGAACAAACACAAAACCTTCGTAACAAAGTGGAGGGTCAGTGAAAGAGAGACATGTAGCTGGGTTGGAAAGTTACATAATCCAAACTTACCTTTTTGGTACACTTCTTGACAGTGTTTATTAATTCTTGTATTACCAGATCTACACTCTTCAAGGAAGGCCCCTTCAGCTTTACAATTTGTTTTTTGACTATTGCCTCAAATGCCATGTCTGGAGTAAACAACCCTGTCCTGGATATAAGAAAGAAAACAGCATGTTAGATATTTTAAATTGAATGATAATCAGTACTCTTTTAACAATGTTTTAATTGGCATGATACTTAAACTAAGCATGAAAAATCCTCATTTAAAAAGTACACAGTGATTAATTCTATTCACAGCATCATTTGTAATATCTTTAATACATTCTATAGATGATTAACACTACCTAAAAACAGTTTCCCAAATGTTTTCAAGGCCCATAATGTGACCTTCAATATTTAACTGTCATTTGTCTCATCTCACTCTTTCACAGCAGGACAAAGGAATGCTACAATAGAAGTGGTGTCCTAAATGTACATTTCTGTTTCTAAAGTATTCCAAAAACAATCCTTTCTTGTCCTTCATGGAGTAGGAAATGATCTTCATATTTTGAACACTGAAACAGTAGCATTCCTAAACTATATAACATATTCTTTCCTGGAGAGCTATATTATACTAAGTTCAGAGGTTCCCAGTTTGAGATCCTGGGGTGCTGGAGAAAAAAAAAAAAAGACAGTTAAGTGGAACTAGCTTTTTAGGACCCTGAATGCCTAAATTGTGAATTTACAAAAATAACAAATGATAACCAAAGTAACAAGAATCTTTTTCATCTGGCTGGAATCAATTCAAACTGGTGTCACAACAGGGCTTTTCTAACGCTGTGCAGAAGCTCAGGAAAGCAGGTATATGCATGTGTGTGTGTGTGTTTCACAAAAAATGAAAAATTATTACTCACATCTAAACAAAAGGACAATGGAAAAAATCTACTGTAAAAGGGATCTTGAACCCTGACAAACACTATGCCCACAGATATGCAGGCTCCAGACACTGGTGGCTGATCTCCCCATCCTAGACTTTCCTCCCTTCCCCTTATTTGATTACCCTCTCTTCCTTCAACACTCAATTTTATGGTATCTCTTTGGAGAGTTTCCTCTACACTTTCCTTTTAGCAGCCTCATTCTATGTCTCTTATTTGCTTAGCACTTTGTGCCCTCCTCCATGAAACGACTTAGCAGCAGCAGCAGCAGCAGCAGCAGTAGCAGTCATACTATACTGTTAACTGTAACTTCTCCACTTTGGATACAGAATACAATACACGTTGTTTGAAGTGAAAGTGAAGTCGTTCAGTCATGTCCAACTCTTTGTGACCCTGTGGACTGTAGCCCACCAGGCTCCTCCATCCATGGGATTCTCCAGGCAAGAATACTGGAGTGGGTTGCCATTTCCTTCTCCAAACTACTTCTCCAGACTACACGTTGTTTAGTCTGACGTTAAAACTGTTCCCCTGTCTGTCGCTAATCTTCCTTGTGGTTCTTTTCCTCCTTCCTCTCATGCACATGAGGTTTCAGCCAAACCAGACCATTTGCCTTTCCACAAACATATTCATGCTAATATTTTATGCCTTTTCCTTCATCTAAGATGTTCATTTCACTTTTCCCACAATTTCAGCCTGTCCAAATCCCACCTGTGCTTCAAAGGCCAGATCAAAGCAACCACTTCCCACAGCTCGCTTTCTACAGTCCTGCCACTGACTTGGTCTTCCTTCTCTGAACCCCAGCATCTTATTTTGCACTACAGTGATCTGAGCACATATTTTGGTCCTAGGACTATCCTAGTAAGAAGAGTCATTAGAGCATTTATCTTTGTTTTCCCCACAAGGAGGGATCCCTTGCTCATCACTGGCATTCAGTGTTAGCAGAACAAAGAAGGACCATCAAATCCTCACTGAGCAAAGGTGGTTTCTATTATTCAAATATCTAATAGAATCAGTTGAGAACAAAACATTTTAAATTAAGTATATTTAAAAGCCTAAATAATTGCATTATTAGCATGTGTTATACTCAGGACATTGTGCACTTCTTATCATTTTGTGTGTGTGTGCATGCATTTTAGTTGCTAAATCGTGTCCAACTCTTGCAATCCCATGGACTGTAGCCTGCCAGGCTCCTGTCCATGCAAATCTCCAGGCAAGAATACTGGAGTGGGTTACTGTTTCATTCTCCAGGGATGTTCCCCACCCAGGGATCAAACCCGCAGCTCCTGCATTGCAGGTGGACTCTTTACCACTGAGTCACCAACCAGCTTATAGGCAAATTAACTCCAGCATAATAGTAACAGTCAATCTCTTCTGTTGGTGGACATGTAAATCAGAAATCTATAATCCTGAATCCTGAATTTTTGCAGTTACATTCAATAAAAACGTAATCAGTAAAAACTTTTAAAAGTCAAATAAAAACACTGTATTTAGTTAAGCAAAAATACTTTTTTGATCCCTCTCCCAAAACATAATTTGGTTCTATTGCATTTATCAGACTAATACGTGTGAATACTAGCTCTGTTCAGCTAAAGAGAAAGACAGAGTTTCTATACCAAATGTCTTCTGAGGTTGAGGGAGAGGGAAGAGAATTAATAGGGAACTTAGAAATCCTGTTGATGGTTAAGAAAAACACACTGGATGTGGTTAGAGATGTTCTCTCCTTTTCACTTTATGAATGCATATTTACATATTTACCCCGTCTTGCCTGGAGAATCCCAGGGACAGGGGAGCCTGGTGGGCTGCCGTCTATGGGGTCGCACAGAGTCAGACACGACTGAAGTGACTTAGCAGCAGCAGCAGCAGAGTAGACCTTCCAAATTTCATAAGGATAAATTCAAATGTCATAACTCCTTTGGAAAATCACCCATCACGGTCACACTCAGTGTCAAGTTTTGCTCTCTCAGTTTCTGTTCCTCAAATAGTCTCAAGCTGGCCCTGAGGCAGAATCTGGGACACAATCAACCGATAGACTGGGGACCCCCTCCTTCATGTAAGATCATCATGAAGTAGGCAACCTAAGTCTTCTGACCTTGAATCAATTTAGCATATGCTCCATTACATTGAATTTAGCCCTCTAAACACGAACTCACAAAATGTGCTTTAAATTCATTTATTTTCTTATCCCAGTTCTTTAATAAAAATAGATGAGGATAATCCCACTTTATATGAGGGGGAATTCAGGCACAAGTTCTCCTCCCAACCACCTCTCTGCTCTCCTTCTGTATTTCTAACTCCAGTCCAAATGCAGGGCTCCCTGCTCCATGAACACGTGCTGCTCTTGGCCACCTCCGTGCCTTTGCTCACACTACTTCCTCCACTCTAAGCTCCTTCTCATCTCCTCCAGCCTCAACAATCGCCTCTTACATCTCTTTGCATCGCCATCTACCCCATATACACACATATTCACATTTATACACAAAGACACCTTTCCTTGTTGAAATCATTCTTGTTTTCAAAACAGGCAAGTTTATTTGACTCTAAAATAACCACCTTCATTAATCTTCCCCAATCTTGCTCCATAAATCCAGTCAAAATTAATCCATCTAGTCTTGGTGTAAGTGATGATCACTTATGAGCAAGTCTGGCCTTTGCCTCTGAAATATACAGCTCTGGAGAACAAGGTCTTGTTCATCAGTAAATCCCCAATTGTCAAGAGCATGGTGCTGTGAGTGCAGACAGGGTTTTTGATTTTTCAGTGGAAAAAGACAATATGACAATACTAGAAATTATCATTGAACTCAAACAAGAATTTCCTATTTCTTATTTCTTACTCCCACCTCTACATTCTACTCTGCTCAGATGATGAAAAGGCTACTTCACTAGCCATTTATAAACACTAATTTTTTTATTAGCTTGAACTGAAGACAAGGAAAACGTGAAGCACTTGCCTGATACCATGTATGTTTTTGATTGCATAGCTTATTTCTCTTCGCAATTCTTTCTCATTGAACTCCATCTGTGGAAGCAAAATGAGCCACAGTTATGACACTCAATTCCTCTGAATAATAATATTGTTGAATATTTAAAAATGAGAACAACTTTACTCCATTATTAATAAATGGATACTCATGTCTTTCCTAACCTAAATCCAGATGGTCAAGACATCTGTTTATATAAAGTTCAAGGCAACACAGAATGTTAGGGATTTCTGGGAGTTTTAGTGCAGCAGATTTTAACTCTTTTATAGATAAGGAGTGCTGCACATAAAGGATGTCTTCTGTACATAAATCTGGCCATTCATTTGAAATATATAATTCTTCACTCTTTTGCTGAATGTAGTAAATGTCTTCACAGACAAATGCATACATAGGTGTCACCTGATGTACAACAGTAGTCCAGCTGTGTTGAGAATTAACAATGGCTGTCTCTTCTCCCTGGCCATGTTAAGCACCTGAGTTCAAAATTCATTTAAAAGAGGAAATTAATAATATTTTGCCAATCCTACACAGGATAGAGTACTGTATTAAAATTTTCCCAGAAGTTCTAGGTACCTTAAATTTATTGAAAGTAGGATCAAAGTGTCATAGAGCTTAGACCTGAAAGGGATATCAAGAGAACATTTGGGTCAGCCCCTAACTTTTGAGATTTGGCCTCTCCAACCTCATTGCCTGTCCATTTCCTGCCCCCCTCACACTTTATGCCATAGAACAATGAACTGCTTTAGTTCTACACCTCAGCCTTTACCACTCCTCCCTTTCTGTCTGGAAAAATCTCTTCCTCAACCCCACCCTACCTATTCCTGCTTAACTAGCTGCTCAACCTTCTTAGCTCAGAAGCCAAGCTCCCTTACACAGTCAGGCTGGGATTCGTTTCTGTGGACTGTGTTTCCATAGCACCCTGTGCTGAAGTTTATCACTTTTCTTAACACATATTAATGAAACTGTCTATTTACCCATCTGCCTCCCACACCAAGACATAAGTACATGCCTCTGTATGTGAGACAGGTAACACAGTCCCTAAAACTACCTCGCTGCCTATGGGGCATTTCAAACTTAACATCTCTGAAACAAAACTCTTGGTTCATACCTCCACACTGAACTTTTTCTCAGTTTCCTCATCTGATGGACACTAACATTTGCTCAGTTGTGCAAGTCAAAATCTTGGGAGTCATCTTGAATCTTCTCTTTTTTGCATTTCCCATAACAATCCAAGCCCCATTAATCCTTTCTTCAAAATCATGAATCCATCCACTTCTTTCAAGCCTCTCTGTTGAGGCATTTCTACTATAAAGCTAAAGAAGTTTAAGTTTCAGAACTTCTCTCTTGCATAAATTCCTTACAAGACCCTGTGCCTGTGTGTTTATAATTTTGCATTCTTCAAGAGGGGTCCCCAAATTGTATAGGCTTCAGGTCCCCAACAAAGTGGATTCACCCCTGCTTCGGCCCTACTGTTTAACCCATCTTGTCTCCTTCAATTCACTTTTGCTCCTTTATAATCCAACCAGACAGTGGTCTTTTAAAATCACCAACCAAATCAGGTCACACTTTTTCTTAAAACTCTCCCTGGACTTCCCATTGTTAAATGTAAGCACTTTATCACAACCTATAAAGCTCTGCATAAACTGGGCACTTCCTTTATCTGAATTCATTTTCTGCCCCCTCCCCTTCACAGCTCTGCACCAGCCTCAGTTGTTCCTCACCTGCTACACAGGTGCTTGCTTTAGGGCCTTGTCCTTGGCATCTTGCCTTAAACAACCTTCTTCCTTCAGATCCTTATAGCTGACCTCTTCATGCCATTCTGGTCATGCTTTAAGGGCCCCATAGTCAGAGAGACCTTGCCTGAACATTCCATCAAAAGTGGCTAATCTAATCCCATTCTCTCTCATATTTCATCATGTAATAATACTAGATTTTTTTTTTTTTTACTTTGTCTATTTGTCAATTTTCTGTCTTTTGTCACCCGATAGTATCTCTGTCTTGATCCCTGGCACCTAAGATCACTGGTACACAGTAGATGCTCAAGAAACATTTGTAAATAAATTAGACAACAAATAAGCATCACAGGAACCTGTTAGTAGTTGTTGAATTATTGAAATATCATTAGATTCCATTAAATAAAATAAGAACCATCAGTAAGAAAATAACTTCCCTCCTGAATTTCACTACCTGAGTAAGAAGGTTTTTGTTTAAAGAATTATCTTAGTCCCATACCATTCATATAACATTTTATGAACAGTTATGTAGAACAGAAAATAGAAATGAAATAAAACAAAAGGAAAGAATAACATTTGGTACAAACCTTTACTATCTCAAAAGGAAAGCGTTCATGGAATATACGATTGATTTTAGCACCCCCTGAGAGCTCCAGGGTGTCTACTTGATCCCCTGACCCTTCAATTCTCTTCTCAAAATCCACAGCAAATTGTTGAACCATCCTGTATTGCAAAAGAGAAATAAATTCAAGTTAAAGTTACAAGGCTTCGCATTTTTTATCTGAATTTGCTATGGTTATTCCTCAGAACCCTTTTCCTGGTGTTCTTAGTGGCACCTACTGGCAGAATTAACAATGCACTCTAGTCAGTGCTCAAAATGTAACTATATGAAATACACATTATCAAGATTTATTTCAGACATCTAATTTAAAATATATACTTTAAATATCTGCATCATTAAATAAACATTCTGCCATTTAGCTGCAACTATAAAACGGCATTTTAAAATACTTAAATTAGAAATACACTACCACGTGTAAAATTGATAGCTAGTAGGAGGCTGCTGTATAACACAGGGAGCCCAGCCCAGCACTCTGTGACAACCTAGAGGGGTGGGATATAGGGTGGGGTGGAAGGAGGTTCAAGAGAGAGAGAGCATATGTATATACTTAGGGCTATTTCACGTTGTTGTACGCAGAAACCAACATAACATTGTAAAGCAATTATCCTCCGATTAAATTTTTAAAAAATCATCTAAGCAATAAAACTTCATATAAAATAGTAACATGAGGCAGGACTCCTGTGACATCACTATCACCTGGTGTTCCAACTGCTCCAGCAGAGTACTCTCATACTTTATGAGCTACTCTCTTCCCTGACCTCAGCATCACAGACCTCATTCTGCCAGAACAATGCAAATTTCTGGCCCTCCACCCTTGCCCCTCTGCAACTAACTCTAGCCTTGTTTTTCAATGACTCCCTAAAATTTAATAAAATGAAAGCTCCTGACCCCATCACCTAAGATTCTCCAGGGTCTGGCCCTGGATGCCTCATCTCTTACTACTCATCCCCACTCACCTTCCAAACCAACTAAAAAGAAGCTATTTGGAGGTCCCCATGAGTACCATGTCTCTGTGCTTTTACACTCATTTTCCTTTCTGCTCTGCCTTATGCTTCTTTGTCTGGCTAGTTATCATCTGTCCTTCAAGACTCAATTTAAGCATTAGTTTTTTCAGGAAGCTTTCCATGATCCACAACTCTATCTACCACCACCACTCACTGCCACCCAGATGAAGGACCCCTTCTCAGCTTCCTCAGCATATTTTCAGCAGAGCATGTAGCAGACGGCATCACCATCACTCATCTATCAGTCTCTCTCCTAAGGGCATGGACCATGCATATGATTTATTATCCCCTGCTTGGCATATGAGAGGTACTCAGCAAATTCAATGAAGGAATGGATTACCTCAAGACAGTTGGTAAAAAACAAAGCAAAAAAATATGTTATACAGAAAAAATGACAGTTGTATTTATGACTAGTAGGTTTAGAAAGTCTCAATTCTGACACACTGAAACTATTTTTAAATCCAAAATCTACTATATTGAGAAAAAATTCAAACCACCTAAAATCTTAATCTTTTATTCTCTTTCATTAAAATTATGGATGAAGTAAAAGGAACTTCAAATATTTAGGCCTAAAAATCTAGAATATAACTGGATATAGCTATGTTCATGTATGTGCTAATATTAATCTAATTTTAAACACCTGGAAAGGTATGAAACATTGGGAAACACCTGAAAATTCACCTCTAGCTACTCCTTTCCCATTCCCTACACCCCAGCCACCTGGCCCACTAGAACAAGTTGTAGCGAAGTTCACACTATTCTCTTGACTTCCTTCTTCCACCTGACAAACTCCTCCCATACTTCAGGGTCTCATTCAAGTGAGTTCACACCCTTCCTAGCATGTATCTGCTCTTTATCTGGTCTTCCTTAACATTTAATACTTACCAGAAATGTAGCATTTATCAGACTTTAACAGTTAGTTGTTTATATATCTGTTTCTGCTGCTCTACTGTGGTTTCTTCTTGAGGGTTAAAAATCATATTCATTTTTGAATCCGTAGTAGATAGCACAGAGCCAGACATCAAAGAGAACACAGAGATGTGAGCAAGGCAAGAGAAAGTAATGAAGAAAGGGAGGGAGGGAGAGAGGCAGGAAGGAAAGAAGGAGGTGAATCAGCTCCCTACAAGGGAGGAATCCAACTGTGGAAAATTGTAATGAGTCCAATGGAATCACAGAGGCAAGACCTAGTCTTTACAAAGACAACAGTTTCAGTTGAACGTTAAGATGATGACCTAGGGCCTAAACAGAAATAGCTTTCCTTTCTCTGTAACTTGAAGACTTTTAATAGGAGCTTAACCAAAGCCAAGAAGAAAAAGAAAAGATAAACTATGAGAGAGTTGAATCCAAGAAAAAAAATTTTTCCTCTGTATGATCTTACTGTTTTTTACATGGAGGAATACAAGATAATGCATTGAATATGTTACATAAATAATTTTAACATTTAGAAATCCTCCTACAAATAAAAGGAATTAGGTTGTGCATTTTAAAAGCCATATTAGGGGTATTTGATTACAAGAGTGCAGAGAGAAAGGGGCCATAGGAAGTGGCAAGCATCATCTTTAGAGATGGACTTCAGATATCCAGGGATGTAAGCTGGTCAGTGGGGGTCTTCTGGTGGAGAGAGACCTGGGGCAATTTGAAGCACAGGGATAAAAGGATAGATGAGGCTGGAAGGAGCTAAAAGAAGGAATGAGGGTAAAAGACATAAGGGGATGGCAATCCTCCAACAACTCTGCTATCCTAACCCAAGAACCCTCAGGGATAAATCTAATAACCCAAGGATAAGAAGAAAAGATCTTGAAGGAGTAAAAAGACACTTGGCAGTTTTCACATTTGTGTATTTAAAGGTCTACATTAAAATCATTACCAAATAGGAAAAAAAAACTTAAATGTGCCCTACTGTCTGTAGTTTTTAAAATTAAATCCTTGGTTCTCACTGCACTGAAAAATACACACAGACAGATGATATAAAATGACTGAAGTAAAAAAGATAATAAGTACATGTGATACCAACAGAAACAGTTGCACAATCCAGATGACATTTTCAACAGGAACCTAGCCCACTTTTAAAGACTAAGGGCAAACAACCCTACTGAGTTATCACTGTTGGTTTTGCTCATTTACTGAATCCAATTAGAAAAACACAATAAAACTGGGCAGAGGATTGGGCATTGGTTAAATTTATAATGACAGAATTAAGATCAACAACTATTCTTCAAGAAAACAAAGATTCGAGGCTTATTTTATGACATATACAAAGCCTCATATACTTTACTTCTATGGGAAAAAAACCTAGAAACTAGCATGATAAATAGACTAAGGAAAAAGCAAACTGAAGAAATGAGTTTCAAGTGCTGAACAAGGGAAGGGCAAGGTGACTCACTGCAGCAATGCTTTCGTCTTCCGGGTGGGGTCCTCTGGCTTGAAGTTTTTGTAGGCTTCTACTTCATGTTCTATGGACAGCAACTGGCCCTGTAGTTTGTTCCTGAAGTTGGGCAGGGTGTCTCGAATGTGGTTGGTAAGTTGCTAAATAAAACAAAACAAATTCATGCACACATATAAGAGACGGAAGTTCAATTCAGAAGATAAAAATTGGCCTTCACTGTTTTCCAGATCACTCAAAACCTTAGAAAGTCATACACACATGTGAGTCTGACTGTGTAGACAGATGTGAGAAGTTCCAGCTCTCTCCTCCACTGCCTACACCCCAGGTCAAAATTCCCTCAGCTAAAGTCACTAGCTGAGACTATCTCTTTACATCGGGGATACCCTATTAAAAGGCAGCTAAGTTTACTAATGAAGCTGCCTAATGACACCTTAGTATGGACTAATCTGTCAGATAAGCTACCCTGTGAAAAGGAACCTTAAGTTAGAATGTGATACAAATGAAAGAAGCAGAGAATGACAGGTGCTGCCTGAATTCTCAGAACCAAAAGGCTCACCCACCAGTGGAGCTCATTCATACCCATGTACCTGTCAGTTGTTAACTTCCTTTCCATTCTATAGCTCAGGCAGGTGTTTCCTCTTTCCTCCATCTTTAGGCCCCAGTCCAACTGTGGTTAGTCCCTAGCTTACACCCTCAACAGGTTGTATATAAAAAGCCCTGGTATTGATACCTCTACCTAACCACTTGCTTTGGCATTTCCACTGAAGTCATCTGCTGACACCTCAAGCTTAGGATAAAGAAAATTCTCTAACAGATTTTCTAAGAGGGACAAAACTAATTGAGAATAAAGGTGGGATATAAACTCAGATTGATTAGCCCTCTGACTAATGCTCTTTCTGTTACAATATAATTAAGTCTGAATTAACAGGAAAAAAGATCACCTTTTTGCATGGCTTAAGAAATAAACTCAGAATCAAGAGAAATGTAAATGTTATAGAAATCTAGGAAAAAGAATAATAAATTTAAAGTCAGTGAGTCGATTCAGTCACTCAGTTGTGTCCAATTCTTTGTGACCCCATGGACCACAGCATGCCAGGCCTCCCTGTCCATCACCAACTCCCAGAGTTTATCCAAATTCATGTCCATTGAGTTGGTGATGCCATCCAACCATCTCATCCTCTGTCGTCCCCTTCTCCTCCTACCTTCAATCTTTCCCAGCATCAGGGTCTTTTCAAATGAGTCAGTAGTTTGCATCAGGTGGCCAAAGTATTGGAGTTTCGGCTTCAGCATCAGTCCTTCCAATGAATATTCAGGATTGATTTCCTTTATGATTGACTGGTTTCATCTCATTGTAGTCCAAGGGACTCTCAAGAGTCTTCTACAACACCACAGTTCAAAAGCATCAATTCTTCGGTGCTCAGCTTTCTTTATAGTCAATCTCTCACATCCATACATCACTACTGGAGAAACCATAGCCTTGACTAGATGGACATTTGTTGGCAAAGTAATGTCTCCGCTTTTGAATATGCTATCTAGGTTGGTCATAACTTTCCTTCCAAGGAGTAAGTGTCTTTTAATTTCATGGCTGCAGTCACCATCTGCAGTGATTTTGGAGACTAAAAAAATAAGGTCAGCCACTGTATCCACTGTTTTCCCATCTATTTGCCATGAAGTGATGGGACTGAATGCCATGGTCTTAGTTTTCTGAATGTTGAGCTTTAAGGCAACTTTTTTACTCTCCTCTTTCACTTTCATCAAGAGGCTCTTTAGTTCTTCTTTGCCTTCTGCCATAAGGGTGGTATAACCTGCATATCTGAGGTTATTGATATTTCTCCTGGAAATCTTGATTCCAGCTTGTGCTTCATCCATCTCAGCGTTTCTCATGATATACTGTGCACATAAGTTAAATAAGCAGGGTGACAATACACAGCCTGACGTACTCCTTTCCCGATCTGGAACCAGGCTGTTGTTCCATGTCTAGCTCTAGCTATTTCTTCCTGACCTGCATACAGATTTCTCAGGAGGGAAGTCAGGTGGTCTTGTATTCCTATCTCTTGAAGAATTTTCCAAAGTTTGTTGTGATCCACGTACTCAAAGGCTTTGGCATAGTCAATAAAGCAGAAATAGATGTTTTTCTGGATCTCTCTCGCTTTTTCAATGACCTAGCAGATGTTGGCAATTTGATCTCTGGTTCCTCTGCCTTTTCTAAATCCAGCTTGAACATCTGGAAGTTCAAGGTTCATGTACTGTTGAAGCCTGGCTTGGAGAATTTTGAGCATTACTTTACTAGCGTGTGAGATGAGTGCAATTGTGCAGTAGTTTGAGCATTCTTTGGCATTGCCTTTCTTTGAGATTGGAATGAAAACTGACCTTTTCCAGTCCTGTGGCCACTGTTGAGCTTTCCAAATTTGGTGGCATATTGTGTGCAGCACTTTCACAACATCATCTTTTAGGATTTGACATAGCTCAACTGGAATTCCATCACCTCCACTAGCTTTGTTTGTGTGATGCTTAATAAGGCCTATTTGACTTCACATTCCAGAATGTCTGGCTCTAGGTGAATGATCACACCATCATGATTACCTGCGTCCTGAAGATCTTTTTTGTATAGTTCGTCTGTGTATTTTAAATTTAAAATAAGGGGAATAAGATAAGTAGACCCAAACCAACTGAAGAACCATTTAAAATCATTTATGTTTATCCGAGCTTACCCATGTGCATGCTAATCACTTAGTTCTTTCCAACTCTTTGCAACCCTATGGACAATAGCTCTGTCCATGGGGATTCTCCAGGAAAGAATACTGGAGTGGGTTGCCATGCCCTTCTCCAGGGGATCTTCCCAACCCAGGGATCGAACCCAGGTCTCCCATATTGCAGGCAGATTCAAGGTTATCTGGATATTCAAGGTTATCTGGATATATCTATTCAATAAATCAAGTTATTTAACTGTCAATAGTTCACACCTATCCTAAAACCTTGTCCATAGTTATGACTTGTTAGAATAGGAAAAAGGAGTCCAGAATGGCAGTGGCTAAAAGACAAGGAAGGGAAAAGCTTGAGAAAATAGAACAAAGGAAGGTCTGAGGACCACAGTGAGGACCTCAGGTAGAACAAACAGCACTCCTGGCTAGCCTAATTTACATAGGGCAAGCCCAGGGGGAGGAGATAAAAACCACATAAAAAGAGGAGCCAAAGGGCCGGGGGTAACTCCCCTCTTCTCTTCTTGTCTTTTGGGTCGGCATGCCCTCATGCCTGAAGGATGTATTTTCCTTTATTTTCTAAATAAAACTGAGCTGTAACATGGAGCTGTAACACCGATCTGTCTGAGAGCTGTGACAGGGTCTGTCCAAGGGCTGTGACAGGGTCTGTCCAAGGGCTGTAATCTGGTCCGTCACTTCAAATTTCTGTTGGGACGAGACAGAACTGAGGAAATTCCACACTCCTCCAACAGACTTATCATGTTATTCCCCTGGCATGTGTTGCCATTATGGTTTTGAAGCAGAAAATAAAAGAATGGAGAAGACTGCATTCCCAGTAGCAATGCCCAAGAACAAACCCCAGATCTAAGAGTAATAGTAACCACTTGACTGACTTTCCTAACTTCTCTTCTTGGAAGTGTTAACCTCAACATGACTGAAATCAAGTACCTAATATTCCCTTCAGAAGTTTCTCCATCTTGGTGATTTCATAATAACCTGGAACTTGGGAGTTATCCTTGACTTTCCCTCTCTGTCAATCACTAGAGCTAATCCACTGCCAAGTTCTCAATTTTCCCAAATATGCCCCAAATCTGATTCATTTTCCATCTCCACTGGCACTAACCAAGACCAGGCTACCATCATTTCTCACTTTGACTCATAAGTAAGAGGTCTTCTCAATTCTCTTTTTTTCTTTCTTCTCATTTCCCCATTTCTACTCTTGATCTTCCTATTTGCAACCACCATAATCATTTTAACCCACAGATGTGACTGTTATTCCCCTCCTCAGATTCCTTAAACAACTGACTCCCCAGGGCTCTTAGGATAACAACCAAAATCTTTAACTTTGCTTACAAACACTATAGGATTCAGCCACTGCCTTCATCTCCACATTCTTCTCTTACAACTCACTCTCTGACCTCCAGCCATAATGATATTCTTTTCAATTCCTCAAAAATATCCTGTCCTTTTTTCAGTTTTTGCTATAGTAAGAGTCCCTCAGGGTCAGACGTGTTGGTACACATAAGATCAGCAATAAAATTATCCTAATTTCAGGAGACTTCCCTGGAAGTCCAGTGGTTAAAACAGTGTGCTTTCAATGCAAGGGTTCAATCCCTTGCTGGGGAACTAAGATCCCACATGCCATATGGCATGGCAAAAAAAAAAAAAAAAAATCCTAATTTCAAACACAGTGTGAAGATCCTTGAAGCAATAGAGAAACTGATTATACAGGAAATGAAAGATCTTTAGTATAATATTTATTCAATTTTCAGTCAACCAGAATCAGTTATGCCATACTTTATGGGTCACCTGTAATAACCAAATGGTCAAGCATACCTGTTCTACTTTTCCAGTATTCATATTTCTAACTTTATTATTTCTAATTATTTTAGTGACTTTTCTCTAAGTTTTTTTTTTCATTTATTTGCATTTTTCTTAGCCCAATACAGGTATGAGAGCAGAAATCAAAAAATAGTTTTATCAGAGCTAAATACATTGATAGAATATCATGATTCTTGCATGACAAACCAAACTTCCTTCTCCAAAACAAGTTAAAATTTTTTAAATGACAACTATATTATTGCTTTATGGCTTCCAAATATTCATCTACCCTTAATTTAAAAATACAAATTTTATATTAGTCTGTGTTACATCACTTAAAATACAAGTATACTACTGTTTTTTATTTTCTAAAACTGCTTCAATTGCTGCCTAAATTGTTCAGATATAATGTTACTAGTAGCCTACTGTTGTGTTAGCCTCTACTGACACCTAGGAGGGAACAATCAGAACAACTGTTAACTACTTGACTTATTTAAGTTCATAAATAAAAGTTAAAGCATACTTTTTGTGAGAAAAGTTGCTCACCATCTGAGTCAATGTAATCAAAACTTGGGGTGGAGGCTCTATACTCAATGACTATGATACAATTCTACTAGGGACTGGAAAATATATGAAAAAAAAGTACACTAAATTTTTATGGAAGAAATGTATATATGCATGAAGTTGCTCCTGCTAAGTCGCTTCAGTCGTGTCCGACTCTGTGCGACCCCATAGACGGCAGCCCACCAAGCTCCCCCGTCCCTGGGATTCTCCAGGCAAGAACACTGGAGTGGGTTGCCATTTCCTTCTCCAATGCATGAAAGGGAAAAGTGAAAGTGAAGTCACTCAGTCGTGTCCGACTCTTCGCGACCCCATGGTCTGCAGCCCACCAGGCTCCTCCATCCATGGGATTTTCCAGGCAAGAGTACTGGAGTGGGGTGCCATTGCCTTCTCCAATATGCATGAAGTGAGGGGAAGCAAAGGGCCTAATTCTATGTGTTATGAGGAAAGGGGTTATCTGGAAAAGTTTCTTAGATGAATGAAGATCAGTGATTGCTTATTTGTTTTTAAGATTGGAAATTAAGGATCAAACCAATCCTAAACAAAATCATAAAGAAATTTTAACTTAACCATCACAGATTGACATTTCAAAAAAAAAAACAGATGACAAGAGACAAACTTTTCAGAGAGATGCAAGTTTAACTCCTTAAAACAATTATATATTATGAACAAATATGTGCTAAAATGTGTTCCCCTGTTCACTGTTTGTAAATAAATACGTATTTCTGCTTAGTACACTATTCTTTCAATAATATTAAGGTGGATTCTGGTCATTTAGAATTACTAATGGCATGGGTCTAAGTATTCATATTCATCTTTTAACTTTTCTATTAATACTATTATGCTAAATAGTTCAGAAAAAAGTATAAAAATAAGAAATATGGATTCCAATAGCCATTCACATATTTTATAATTGTTCTTGTTGATTGAAAAACCATTTTTACCTGATTAAGGACCTTCTGAAGGTGTGGGGTCCCCATCCGATCAGCAATATGTCTGTAAGCCGGGTGTGAGAGAAAAAATTTCCTTTCTGCCAACATGGCAGCCTTTATGTCCTTCTTCCCATCTATGTCCTTCTGGCTCCTGTTTACCACCCCCACGTAACCTAAAACAAAACACACATCTATGGAGTTGGGGACACTTTTGGTTTCTTCTTCTGGGGAAATTTTAAAGCTGTCAAAGAGGCCAAATAAGAAAAGCAAAATAATTTTAAGAGTCTGAAGAACAGATCCCCTTACAAAACTCAATTTGGGATATCAGTATTTAATGAAGGCTGGACAATTTGGCTAATGTTGATTTTTTAGCATTAACAAAATAACGTCCTTTTGTCCTTAAAAGATCTGTGCATTTAAATAGAGTAAATCTCTAAGCAGCTTTGTCAGACAGCAGCAAGTAAATAATTCAGACTTAAACAGAATACATTTATACAGACTATGATGAATAATTATACCGTTCCTTCAAACCCCTTCCTTTTCCTGTTTTATTCCTATTGTTTGAAGGAATAGTTCTTTCTTTGGATCAATTTTACTACATTATTTGGGAACACCATGTCATTCCATAAAATGTTTAACTAAGCTTAAATCCATTCTTCTCAATGTGGAGGCATAAAAATTCAGCCTCCCACTGGTTTCCCAGTTGTTTCTCTGCCACACCATCAAAGAAAGTCCTGTATAGGACACATTACATTACCCCTGCGAAGTGGCAGCAGCTTATTCTCTAGAACATCCCTGGCATCCGTTCCTTCATCCATGAGATCCAGTTTGGTGATGACTCCAATGGTTCTCAGACCTGCACCACAAACAAAACCCACATTACACAATTTGCAGAGACCAACAAGTTTCAGAGACATATATGTCTCAATGTTAATTGCAAAGCACTCATATTTCTGGTTCTTTCCATGTTCCTCACCATCTTATTTTGTTTTCTAATCCACAACTATCCCATCTAGTAAATTTCAACAGGATGAGACAGAGAGCTGCAAAACGACCCATCCATAAGATAACTCTTGATCCAGGAGAGAAAAAACAAATAGCTGTTTCACCAAAATACTTATAAATGTATGAGTTTATTTTTGTACTACATGTACATAGAAATTATGTATTTAAATTATCCCCTCAAGGATTGCACACAGTATGGATGCTTTCATTTTATGCATTACATTATTAAAAACAAAAATAGATTACACATGGACCAGTGATGTGGGTATGTCAGAAACCAAAGCTTATTATTGATCCAGGTCTGAGCACTTGAGAGCAAACTATAAAGAGAAGAAAATTAGGTACAGGATACCATCATTACCAAAAATAAACTCACAAATCTCACATATTCATTGTTACTTAGAAAAAGAAATATGACTTAATGGAAAGAAGACTGAAATAGGAATTCTGAGCCATGGATTCTAGCCTTAAGATAAGTCACTTAACTCTCTGAGTCTCAGTTTTCCTCTTCTATAAAATAAACAGTTGGAAATCATGAATCAAAGGTTCCTTTCAGTAATAAAATAATGAAAAAACCTAAACATTTTATGTAGCATATCAGATGTACTGTTTGTTCTTTGGTCCCATCATTAGATAAAATGAACAATATTGCCTACTGATTCATCTTTTTAAGTGTATTTCTTTGGCTTTGCAATTAAACATGGTTAACTGAATACAAGTTTTTATTTTCTGCCTGAAACCACTCTCAATGGTTTCCCTGATAGCTCAGTTGGTAAAGAATCCTCTTGTAATGCAGGAGACCCTGGTTTGATTCCTGGGTTGGGAAGATCCCCTGGAGAAAGGATAGGTTACCCACTCCAGTATTCTTGCTTCCCTTGTGATTCAGCTGGTAAGAATCTGCCTGCAATGCACGAGACCTGGGTTTGATCCCTGGGTTGGGAAGATCTCCCGGAGAAAGGAAAGGCTACCAACTCTAGTATTCTGGCCTAGAGAATTCCATGGACTGTATAGTCCATGGGGTCACAAAGAGTCGGACACGACTGAGTGACTTACAGGCTCACTCTCAAATAATAATGTTTAATACTTTCTAAAACAGCTATGGTTTTAAATGCTTACATGTCTTAAATCATTTAATCTATCAAGTACTCCAACTACTAATTTTTTAAGATGAGGAAACTAAGTCAGAGAGAGATTAAGTCACTCATCCCAAGGTCACAGAAGAAATGGATCTGGGCAGTCTGGTTCTAGAATCCATGCTTTTAACCAATATACTCCTTATCATAATAAAATAATATGTTTTAATGTAGAGGGTTTAAACCAAGAAAGTCGAAGAAAACGGAAGAGAAATGCAGATAATTTTTGAAACTGGAAACTTAGCAGGATGACTGTTAACTAACCTAACAGATCAGAAAAAGAGGAAAACTTCATCCAAGAAAGTCAACAACAGGAGATGCCTAGAAGCTGAATAATTTACATCATCAGATCAGATCAGTTGCTCAGTTGTGTCCGACTCTTTGCGACCCCAAGAATCGCAGCACGCCAGGCCTCCCTCTCCATCACCAACTCCCGGAGTTCACCCAGACTCACGTCCATCGAGTCAGTGTATGCCATCCAGCCATCTCATCCTCTGTCGTCCCCTTCTCCTCTTGCCCCCAATCCCTCCCAGCATCAGAGTCTTTTCCAATGAGTCAATTCTTCGCATGAGATGGCCAAAGTACTGGAGTTTCAGCTTTAGCATCATTCCTTCCGAAGAAATCCCAGGGCTGATCTCCTTCAGAATGGACTGGTTGGATCTCCTTGCAGTCCAAGCGACTCTCAAGAGTCTTCTCCAACACCACAGTTCAAAAGCATCAATTCTTCGGTGCTCAGCCTTCTTCACAGTCCAACTCTCACGTCCATACATGACCACAGGAAAAACCATAGCCTTGACTAGACGGATCTTTGTTGGCAAAGTAATGTCTCTGCTTTTGAATATGCTATCTAGGTTGGTCATAACTTTCCTTCCAAGGAGTAAGCGTCTTTTAATTTCATGGCTGCAGTCACCATCTGTAGTGATTTTGGAGCCCAGAAAAATAAAGTATGACACTGTTTCCACTGTTTCCCCATCTATTTCCCATGAAGTGATGGGACCGGATGCCATGACCTTCGTTTTCTGAATGTTTAGCTTTAAGCCAACTTTTTCACTCTCCACTTTCACTTTCATCAAGAGGCTTTTTAGTTCCTCTTCACTTTCTACCATAAGGGTAGTGTCATCTGCATATCTGAGGTTATTGATATTTCTCCCAGAAGTCTTGATTCCAGCTTGTGCTTCTTCCAGTCCAGCGTTTCTCGTGATGTACTCTGCATATAAGTTAAATAAACAGGGTGACAATATACAGCCTTGATGAACTCCTTTTCCTATTTGGAACCAGTCTGTTGTTCCATGTCCAGTTCTAACTGTTGCTTCCTGATCTGCATACAAATTTCTCAAGAGGCAGATCAGGTAGTCTGGTATTCCCATCTCTTGAAGAATTTTCCACAGTTGATTGTGATCCACACAGTCAAAGGAAAGGCTTTGGCATAGTCAATAAAGCAGAAATAGATGTTTTTCTGGAACTCTCTTGCTTTTTCCATGATCCAGCGGATGTTGGCAATTTGATCTCTGGTTCCTCTGCCTTTTCTAAAACCAGCTTGAACATCAGGAAGTTCACGGTTCACATATTACTGAAGCCTGGTTTGGAGAATTTTGCGAATTACTTTACTAATGTGTGAGATGAGTGCAATTTACATCATAGCCTCTCCATAAGAGTCAAGACCCGGGGGCGCCAATAGCTCTGAAAACTATGGAGAATGGTGGTGGTAGCTGAAGCTGAAAATAGAAACATTGGATGGAAGCAGTTAGATTTCCATGGATAACATAGCTAGGTGCTGCCCTGGTCTATCCTGGCAGGACAGTGCAGGTTCACTCTCTGGAAAGAATGAACGTAGAAAAAACTGAACTCATGGGCACCTGGCCCAGTTTGGAGGAATATAGTATTAAAAGAGGATAATTAAGCAAAATTCTATACAGAGAATGGGAGGACTACCCCTCCCCATTCCAGTTCCTTAATCTGACTTGAATAAAGACTTTAATCCCCAGGCAAGAGATTGGAACAATGGTCTGGGAATACTAACCATTCCAACAGAAAAAAATACATGTTGACATTCAAAGGAACAACAGTTAAAACAGTCCAATAATACACGGGACTATTGTTGAGAAGTCTATCATTCCATAATTCAAATAAACACACACGGAATATCAACCGATAATATTTCACATTTAAATATAAATGGACAGCCAAGGAGATGCTCTAATATGAAACTAAAACAAGTAAACACTATACAACTGAACTTGAGGGACTTCCCTGGAAGTCTAGTAGTTAAGATTCTGCACTTCCACAATTCATATGGAAACACAAAAGACCCTGAATAGCCAAAGCAGTCTTGAGAAAGAATGGAGCTGGAGGAATCAAGCTTTCTGACTTCAGGTTATACTACAAAGCTACAGTCATCAAGACAGTATGGTACTGGTACAAAAACAGAAATATAGACCAATGGAACAAGATAGAAAGCCCAGAAATAAACCCATGCACCTATGGGTACCTTATTTTTGACAAAGGAGGCAAGAATATACAATGGGGCAAAGATAGCCTCTTCAATAAGTGGTGCTGGGAAAACTGGACGGCTACATGTAAAAGAATGAAATTAGAACACTTCCTAACACCATACACAAAGATAAACTCAAAATGGACTAAAGACCTAGATGTAAGACCAGAAACTATAAAACTCTTAAAGGAAAACATAGGCAGAACAATCCATGACATAAACCAAAGCAAGATCCTCTATGACCCACCTCCTAGAGTAATGGAAATAAAAACAAAAGTAAACAAGTGGGACCTGATTAAACTTAAAAGCTTTTGCACAGCAAAGGAAACTAAAAGCAAGGTGAAAAGACAAGCCTCAGAATGGGAGAAAATAATAGCAAATGAAACAACTGACAAAGGATTAATTTCCAAAATATACAAGCAGCTCATACAGCTCAATACCAGAAAAACAAACAACCCAATCAAAAAGTGGGAAAAAGACCTTAACAGTCATTTCTTCAAAGAATACATACAGATGGCTAACATATACATGAAAAGACGCTCAACATCGCTCATTATTAGAGAAATGCAAATCAAAACTGCAATGAGATATCACCTCACACTAGTCAGAATGGCCCTCATCAAAAAGTCTACAAACAATAAATGATGGAAAGGGTGTAGAGAAAAGGAACACTCTTGCAGTGTTGGTGGGAATGTAAATTGATATAGCCACTATGGAAGATGGTATGGAGAAAACACTAGGAATAAAACCACCACAAGACCCAGCAATCCCACTCCTAGGCATATACCCTGAGGAAACCAAAATTGAAAGAGACACATGTATCCCATCGTTCACTGCAGTACTATTTACACTAGCTAGAACATGGACACAACCTAGATGGCCATCGACAAATGAATGGATAAAGAAGTTGTGGTATATATACACAATGGAATATTACTCGGCCATAAAAAGGAATGCATTTGAGTCAGTTCTAATGAGGTGGATGAACCTAGAACCTATTATACAGAGGGAAGTGAGTCAGAAAGAGAAAGATAAATACCATATTCTAACACATAATATGCAATCTAGAAAAATGGTACCGAAGAATTTACTTACAGGGCAGCAATAGAGAGACAGACATAGAGAACAGACTTATGGACATGGGGCGAGGGGAGGAGAGGGAGAGATGTATGGAAAGAGCAATATTAAAACTTAAAATACCATATGTAAAATAGATAGCCAACAGAAATTTTCTGTATGGCTCAGGAAACTCAAACAGGGCCTCTATATCAACCTAGAGGGGTGGGATGGGCAGGGTGATGGGAGGGAGCTTCAAGAGGGAGGGTATATATGTATACCTATGGCTGATTCATGTTGAGGTTTGACAGAAAATAGCAAAATTCTGTAAAGCAATTATCCTTCAATAAAAATAAATAATTTTTTTAAAAAAAGATTCTGCACTTCCAACGTCAGGGGTACAGGTTCAATTCCTGGTTGGGGAAATAATATCCCACATGCCACATGGATTAAAAAAAAAAAAAAAAAACTAAATTTGAAGAAAACAAAGATAATGCAAAATACAGAAGAAAACTATTATTTATATTAACATCCTCAGAGAGAAAGAAATCATTGCATTCATGGAATAAAAACAGAATGTCATAAAAGGAAATTTTCAAGCAAACAAAAAGAATGTTCAAAAATTAAAAGTATGAGAGCAGAAAATAATAATGCTGGAGTACAAAATTAGGAACTCCTCCAGAAAACAAAAAGAAGTTGATAACAATAAAGGAAAAACTTTTTTTAAACTAGAGAAATGAACCAGAAGATCCAATATCTGAATAACTGGCATTCCAATAAGAGAGAGAATATCAAATAGAAAGAGTCAGGGATGCAGGGAAATACTATTCATAAAATGTCATATAAGTGAAAGATGAATTTAGGGATTGAATGAACTCACCAAGTGCCCAACAAAATATGAAAAACATACACAAACATACACACAATATGGAACATCAGTAAAAGATTTCATAATACAGAAAACAAATAAAATATCCTAAAAAGCGCCCATAGAAGTTAAAAAGAAAGCTATAAAAAGAGTTTTGAGAATCATCACAGCATCAGTCTTCCCAGCAGCAAACTGGAAAATAAAAAACAGCAGAGCAATGTTTCCAACATTCTAAGAGAAAGATTAATTTCTAGCCTAGAATTCTAAACTATCAATAAACGTGATGGTAGAAAAGGTTATTTTCAGACACACAAAATCTCAAAATATTTTACCTCATTTTCTCCTTTTTTTGGGGGGGGGCACGGGGTGGTGCAGACTACTAAAAAGATGTGTTCCACCAAACATGGGAACAAACTAGCAAGGAAGTAGAAATCCAGAAGGAAATCCAGAAGCAGGGAATCCAATCTAACCAGAAAAAGAAGGAAATTTTCAGGACGGTGTAAATTTTAGGATGGTTTAAGGCCATGGTAAAACATCTGCCTATAATGCGGGAGACCCAGGTTCAATCTCTGAGTCGGGAAGATCTCCTGGAGAAGGAAATGGCAACCCACTCCAGTATTCTTGCCTGGAAAATCCCATGGATGGAGGAGCCTGGCAGGCTAGAGTCCATGGGGTCGCAAAGAGTCAGACACGACTGAGCAACTTCACTCACTCACTCACTCAAGGCCAGGAGAGCAGTCAATATTGATTAGAATAAGATAACTGTGGTGACCCAAGGACAAAAGAGCAGATAAAACCAAGAAGAGTCTTGGAATGCAGGAATGGAAAAACCAGACCCTTATTGTCCTTCCCTCCCCCATGTTGTAACTACTAATGGAACAGTATAACCTGTATCCCCTCCTACCCCACAGGGAGAAGGTATTTGCCCTACTCTTCCCCCGCCTGGTATACACGTCTCATCCAATCAGCAAATGACCCACAAGACCCCTATCTCACTCCTTGTACCTCGGGTATAAAAGTGGACTAAGGACTCCTGTTAAACGTTGGTTCTCCCTTGAGCTGGCCCACTGTTCTAATAGCGTCTCGCATTCTAATAAACTTTATTTCCCTCTCATTCTGTCTCATGTCTGGAAATTCTTTTCCAACCTGCACCCAGACCACGACAAAAACAAAGATACGAAGATAACTTTCCCAACCAATTAAAACAAAACTGAAAGTGATAGAATACTTAAAGCTTAATGCTGTTGAAGGTATTAGAGATTTAGACTTCTGTGGGAAAAGCTCAGAATACACTGGTGATAGACTGTTCAAACAAACAAAAGAAGAAACAACTATCTACCTCAAAGACAGCAGTATCACCCAAGAAAGGAAATTTAATCATAATTCAACACATGGTTCAGCTGTGGATACTATTTCCAGAATCAAAAATATTCATTTAGCAAAATACGATATAGCTATATAAGTAGAATTGGAGAGGTAAGTATATATATGTATGTGTAAGTATATGTGCATATGAGTGAGAGACATAAGACATAAGGCTGTCTTATGTCTTACCTCCTTAAATATGGAGGTAAATATCAAAGAAAGTTAAAAGGGTGGAAAGTGGTAACCTCTGGAAAGCAGTAATCCAGAGTTAGGAAAACAGACTGATTTTTCTAAAGCGATGTACATTTATAACATTAATGAAAAGTAAGGGTTAAAATTTTTTAAGTATTTTCTTCACTACTCTCTAATTCCAAAAAGGCAGAAAAGTCTATGCTTATTGATGTCCCAGAAATGGCTGATAAAATTTCCTTTTTCACATTTACTTATACAAGTAGGCAATTTAAATAATCAATGAACCCCTGCTGGCAGACTCAAGACCTATACTGATCTCAAAAAGATATTGCCAGAAGAGACTCAAAGGCAACATTTAAAGTGTTTTAAAAGCACTTCACTGGGAATATAAAGACATAGTAAAAGTAATAACAAAGTCACTTGCTGAGTTCTGATTGTGTGGCAGACATAGACTTGAAACAACTCTATGAAATAGGTATTATTATTTCTCAATTATACAGATGAGGAAAGTGAGACTTGGAAAATAAAAATACATTTGTCCAAAGGCTTGTGGGCTGTAGGGTGTTGAAGCCGGACAAACTTATTCCATTTTTAATCACTATATTTTCAGCTTCTCAATTCTTAGCTAGATTTTACAAGTGATTAGCTGTGTTATCTGGCAAGTTGTTTACATCATCTGTGTCTACTTTTCTACAGAATCAAAGGTTTATCTAGCTGTCTCTTTCAAGTACAGAATTCTGGGAAGAACAACTTCCAGATTCAGAAGAGATTACATAGAGTAACATATAAGGTAAAAAGTAATTTAATAAAATTCTTGCCCTCCATCTAAAATAAAAATAATAAATTAAGACCTAATAAATAATGTATGATATTGTATTTCAATTCTGTTTCTCTTCAGTAAAGAATAACCACAATGATGGGTACTTATGAGCCCTGACAAAGACCTATAAAAGACATGAAAGGCACTTCAATACTCTGATTCTTATGTATTACAGATCTAAAGTCAAGTATTGGATTGTTAAAATCCAAGTCCCACTGCTGTCCCTTATCAGTTCTGAGACATTAGTTTTCTCATCAGGAGTAAACACATCAAAAGGATAATCACATATCACAGTTTATATCTGATGTCTGGGATAATTATTAATAGCATCCCTTTTAACTCTCAAAGGACTTCATAGAGGAGAATACATTACATGTTCACTCTAAATCATCAATAAAATGAGGAAATAACAAAGCTATATTTTAAAATTACTTAATAGGACTTCTGATTTCTGGTCCACCACATAAGAAGCCTGGAAGTTTCCACTGTGACCTAATAAGTGAAAAGTCAATAACCCTTAGATTCATCAGAGCAGTGAGGCCACAGAGCAAACCATTGCCCACCCCCCAAATTTGGAGAGACAGGTGAATACAGAGACCCACAGCTTGCTGCTAAATCGCTTCAGTCATGTCCGACTCTGTGCGACCCCAGAGATGGCAGCCCACCAGGCTCCCCCGTCCCTGGAATTCTCCAAGCAAGAACACTGGAGTGGGTTGCCATTTCCTTCTCCAACGCATGAAAGTGAAAAGTGAAAGTGAAGTTGCTCAGTCGTGTCCGACTCTTAGTGACCCCATGGACTGCAGCCTACCAGGCTCCTCCATCCATGGGATTCTCAGGGCAAGAGTACTGGAGTGGGGTGCCACTACCTTCTCCGATCCACAGCTTACTGGAGCAGAAAGCCATAAGCAGATAATTCTGCAGGAACCAAGGACCCAGGCAGTAAAACCTAAACTGTAATTGATAAATTGCTGGAAGTTCAGTGTGGGCAGTCTTAATAGTTAAAAACTCTAGGGGGACCCAGTCATAGAGGATACCCATACTTTTTTGAGTTTTGCCTCCAGGAGCTCACCAGGTTCTCACAGTGAATATCTGAGAAAAAAAAGGTCCTGTGCCTTAGGCAGGGGAAGAAAGAAACAACCTGATTTAAAAATGGGTGAAAGACCCAAACAGAAACTTCATCAAAGATATGTAGACGGCAAGTAATTCTTGCCTCTTCACCTTCACAATGCTATCCCTCTCAGCTCCAAGAAAAGCTTCCCTTTTCTTCTTTTTTTGGTTATTTCCTATTCATCCTTCAAAATACTATACAGGCCTCTCCTGCAGGTTCTTAATCAGGCTCCCATAAATGTAAGTTTGGAACTTTTTCTCTGTGCCCTTAAAACTCTCTGTGTACACTGAAATCATAGTTCTTATATGATGCTAGGAATCTGCTTATTTGCCTGTCTCACCCTCTAAGTCATGATCCCTTCAAGAATAAGGACAATGTCTAATATACATATTTCATACGTATTCATAAGCAATTCTTATAGGTGCCAAACACAGAGTGGGAAGTCAATAAATGTTTATCTACCAAATGAAGAAATAAGTAAAAAGCATATTTATTTTTAGGTTTAGACAAGGATTGGAATACAAATTCCAAAAAAGAAATAGAATACCATTCTACTATGTTACCTAGGTCAACACAGTGATTTTCCTATAACAACATTATCATTTCTTCCGTTTATATATGCAACTAAATTATAAGTAGTGTGTTGTTTCATCTAATTAAGAAAAGGGACAAAACCAAGCCATGAACCACATTAGCAGTTGCCAGAAAAGTAATCTGGGACACTATGTACACTGAAACAACAGCAATGAAAAACAAAATCAGTGAAGAGTTAGTGTAAACATGTATACAGCTAAATTAAAAACAGACTTAGAAAACTAGATGTCCTTCTGTTAATGCATTGTTTGTTTTGGGCTTTGGTGGTATTCAGGGTGGGAGTTGAAGTAAATGCTCTTCTTTCTGTTTGGCAAGGGATTATGGAATATTTTACTTCTGAAAGCAATCAGTGATGAATAGGAACAGTTTCATCTTTTTTTCCTATAAGTTTTCCATTAACATTATTTTCTTGTTACTTCCAACAATTCTAAATAATACAGTCTTCATTTCCAAAGTCATCTGGTAATACATCTGCATGTGATACTAGGTAAAATATTAACTAAATAACAGAAAACATAAAAATTACTGCTGTTATAGTAGTAGACACTCTATTTGCTCACCTATTTATCCTCAGAATCTAGCAAAGTACTTGAAAGATTTAATATTTATGAAAGAAAGGGAGAGAAGAGAGAGACAGCAAAGAGAGAAAGAAGATAAAGGAGAGAAAGGAGAATTTTTCCAAAGAATAATTTGGAATACTTATATAAGAGTGGTTCTTTCATTGAAAATCTGTATTCCAAAACATACTAAGGCAAGAAGAAACAAAAGAAAATGAATCCACATACTGTAGTTTCCCTCCTATTTACAGTTTCACTTTCTATGATTTCAGTTATCCGCAGTCATCTATGGTCCAAAAATAATAAATGAAAAGTAGGGACTTCCCTGGTGGTCCTGTGGTTAGGCATCTGCCTGCCAGTGCAAGGGACTTGGGTTTAATCCTTTATCTGAGAGTATCCCACTTGCCACAAGGCTACTAAGCCCATGTGCCATGGCCACCGAAGCCCACACATTCTAAAGCCCATGCTCCACAAAAGGAGAGGCCAATGCAATGAGAAATTCATGCACCACAACTGGAGAAAGCCCATGCACAGTAACAAAGACCCAGCACAGCCAAAATTGATTAATTAATAATTTTAAATTAAATTTAAAAGTAATACAATAAAAAATAAAACTCAGAACTCAACAAAGTTCAAAACATCCAGGATTCAAACAAAAATCACCAGATACACAAAGAAGGAAAAACGTGACCACAATGTGGGGGCTGGGGAAGGTAGGAATCAGTCAGCAGTGTCTCTCTTAAAAACTTGGGATTCACAGATAATGTTAAAATAACTATTAAAAACATGCATAAAATGTTTAAAGATATAAAAGAAAACATGGAAATACAGGCACACCTCATTTTACTGTGCTTTGCTTTATTGCACTTTGCAGATGCTGCACCTTTTTACAAATTGAAGATATGTGGCAACGCTGCATCATGAGGTGATGGTTGGCACTCTTAGCAATGAAGCATTTTTAAATTTAATTTTTATCTTATAGTTGATTTACAATGTTGTGTGATTTTCAGGCATACAACAAAGTGAATCAGTTATGATACATATATCTATTCTTCTTCAGATTCTTTTCCCATATAGGTTATTATGGAATATTGAGTAGAGATCCTTGTGCTATACAGTAGGTCCTCATTAGTGATCTATTTTTATATAGCAGTGTATATATGAGAAATGAAGTATTTCCTGCCATATGAATAAACAAGGATGTCACAGTTGTCAGTGATTCCAGCCCTCCAAATGTGAATTTCTGAGCCCTAAGGACACTCAGGAAGAAGAATACCTGCATGATCTGACAGCCATCAGGCTGCAGTCACTCCCTCTAGTGAGCTCAGGATGTGAAAAACACAGGATCCTGGCCCCAGGATAGCTGAGGTGCATATGAAAGGGATGATTTCAGTGAGCCCAGACTCTTGCATCTTCCCCTACAAAAAGTGAAAGTTGTTCAGTCGTGTCTGACTCTTTGCAACACCACGGACTATATACTCCATGGAATTCTCCAGGCCAGAAAACTGGAGTGGGTAGCCTTTCCCTTCTCCAGGGGATCTTCCCAACCCTGGGATCAAACCCAGGTCTCCTGCATTGCAGGCAGTTTCTTCACCAGCTGAGCCACAACGGAAACTCAATACATATAAAGGAAAAAATACATAGAAAACACCCCCGACAGAGAAAAGTGCTAAATTCCTTAACTTGGGATATCTGGTTTTCTTTAATTAGCAATAATTTTTGATGTTCAGACTACCTGCCCTTTGTTGCTAAACTTCTATGTAACCTGGCTCCTCCCCTTGCCAACTTGGAGCAGTTCTCTCAGGGTCACTTGAGATCCTGTCTCCTGGGCTTAAAGTCCTAAAAATTCCCACTGAATAAAACATAACTCTCAAAGAGGTTGTGACAATTTTTTAGCAGACAAAATGTTAATCCCAAACTCCTAATTTATCCTCCCCAACCTTTCCCCTTTGAAATCAAACTTATGAAAACGAAGTCTGTGAGTCTGTTTGTTTTGTAAATGAGATCATTTGTATACTTTTTTAGATTCTGCTTATAAGTGATATCATATAGTATTTGTCTAACTTACCTCATTTAGTATAAATCAATAAAGAATTTTTAATTAAGGTATACACATTTTTTATACATGCTGCTGCACATTTAATAGACTGTAGTATACTATAAACATAACTTTTATTTGGAAACCAAAAAAAAAAAAAGAAAGACAGGCTAAATGGATACAAAAAAAAGACCCCTATATATATTGTCTACAAAGGACCCACCTCAAAACAAGGGACACATACAGACTGAAAGTGAAGGGCTGGAAAAAAAATATTCCACGCATATAGAAACCAAAAGAAAGCAGGAGTAGCAACACTCATACCAGATAAAATAGACTTTGAAATAAAGGCCATGAAAAGAGACAAAGAAAGACACTACATAATGATCAAAGAATCAATCCAAGAAGAAGATATAACAATTATAAATATATATGCACCCAACATAGGAGCACTGTAATATGTAAGGCAAATGCTAACAAGTATGAAAGGGGAAATTAACAATAATACAGTAATAGTGGGAGACTTTAATACCCCACTCACACCTATGGATAGATCAACTAAACAGAAAATTAGCAAGGAAACACAAACGTTAAATGATACAATGGACCAGTTAGGCCTAACTGATATCTACAGGACATTACACCCCAAAACAATGAATTTCACCTTTTTCTCAAGTGCACATGGAACCTTCTCCAGGACAGAACACATCCTGGGCCATAAAACTAGCCTTGCTAAATTAAAAAGAAAATTGAAATCATTCCAAGCATCTTTTCTGATCATGATGCAGTAAGATTAGATGTTAGCTACAGTGGTCATGTATGGATGTGAGAGTTGGACTGTGAAGAAAGCTGAGCGCCGAAGAATTGATGCTTCTGAACTGTGGTGTTGGAGAAGACTCTTGAGAGTCCCTTGGACTGCAAGGAGATCCAACCAGTCCATTCTGAAGGAGATCAGCCCTGGGTGTTCTTTGGAGGGAATGATGCTAAAGCTGAAGCTCCAGTACTTTGGCCACCTCATGCAAAGAGTTGACTCACTGGAAAAGACTCTGATGTTGGGAGGGATTGGGGGCAGGAGGAAAAGGGACAACAAAGGGTGAGATGGCTAGATGGCATCACCGACTCGATGGACGTGGGTTTGAGTGAACTCCGGGAGTTGGTGATGGACAGGGAGGCCTGGCGTGCTGCAATCCATGGGGTCGCAAAGAGTCGGACATGACTGAGGGACTGAACTGAACTGAACAGGAAAAAAACTATTAAAAATACAAACATATGGAGGCTAAACAACTCACTTCTGAATAACCAAATCACAGAAGAAATCAAAAAAGAAATAAAAATATGCATAGAAAAGAAGGAAAATGAAAACACAACAACCCCAAACCTATGGGATTCAGTAAAACCAGTGCTATGGGGAAGGTTCAGACCAATACAAGCTTGCCTCAAGAAACAAGAGAAAAATCAAATAAATAACCTAATTCTACATCTAAAGCAACTAGAAAAAGAAGAAATGAAGAACCCCAGGGTCAGTAGAGTGAAAGAAATTGGAAAAATTAGAGCAGAAATAAATGAAAAAGAAACAAAGGAAAACATAGCAAAAATCAACAAAGCCAAAAGCTGGTTCTTTGAGAAGATAAATAAAATAGACAAACCATTAGCCAGACTCATCAAGAATAAAAGGGATATGAATCAAATCAACAAAATTAGAAATGCAAATGGACAAATCACAACAGACAACACAGAAATACAAAGGATCGTAAGAGACTACTATAAGCATCTATATGCCAATAAAATGGACAACTTGGAAAAAATGGACAAATTCTTAGAAAAGTATAACTTTCCAAAACTGAACCAGAAAGAAACAGAAAATCTTAACCGACAAATCACAAGCATGGAACTTAAAACTGTAATCAGAAATCTTCCAGCAAACAAAAGCCCAGGTCCAGATGGCTTCACAGCTAAATGCTACCAAAAATTTAGAGAACAGACTGGTTCCAAATAGGAAAAGGAGTATGTCAAGGCTGTATATTGTCACCCTGTTTATTTAACTTATATGCAGAGTACATCATGAGAAACGCTGGGCTGGAAGAAGCACAAGCTGGAATCAAGATTGCCGGGAGAAATATCAATCACCTCAGATATGTAGATGACACCACCCTTATGGCAGAAAGTGAAGAGGAACTAAAAAGCTTCTTGATGAAAGTGAAAATGGAGAGTGAAAAAGTTGGCTTAAAGCTCAACATTCAGAAAACGAAGATCATAGCATCTGGTCCCATCACTTCATGGGAAATAGGTGGGGAAACAGTGGAAACAGTGTCAGACTTTATTTTTGGGGGCTCCAAAATCACTACAGATGGTGACTGCAGCCATGAAATTAAAAGACGCTTACTCCTTGGAAGGAAAGTTATGACCAACCTAGATAGCATATTCAAAAGCAGAGACACTACTTTGCCAACAAAGGTCCGTCTAGTCAAGGCTATGGTTTTTCCTGTGGTCATGTATGGATGTGAGAGTTGGACTGTGAAGAAGGCTGAGCCCTGAAGAATTGATGCTTTTGAACTGTGGTGTTGGAGAAGATTCTTGAGAGTTCCTTGGACTGCAAGGAGATCCAACCAGTCC
Source organism: Bos indicus x Bos taurus (assembly GCF_003369695.1). Lineage (NCBI taxonomy): Eukaryota > Metazoa > Chordata > Mammalia > Artiodactyla > Bovidae > Bos > Bos indicus x Bos taurus. Next base: position 38,833,156 of record NC_040091.1, on the reverse strand, counting down.
ATTCTGAAGGAGATCAGCCCTGGGATTTCTTTGGAAGGAATGATGCTAAAGCTGAAACTCCAGTACTTTGGCCATCTCATGCAAAGAGTTGACTCATTGGAAAAGACTCTGATGATGGGAGGGATTGGGGGCAGGAGGAGAAGGGGGCGACAGAGGATGAGATGGCTGGATGGCATCACTGACTTGATGGACGTGAGTCTGGGTGAAGTCCGGGAGTTGGTAATGGACAGGGAGGCCTGGAGTGCTGTGGTTCGTGGGGTCGCAAAGATTCGGACACGACTGAGCGAATGAACTGAACTGGACTGAACACCTATCCTACTCAAACTCTTCCAGAAAATTTCAGAGGAAGGTAAACTTCCAAACTCATTCAATGAGGCCACCATCACCCTAATACCAAAGCCAGACAAAGATGCCACAAAAAAGAAAACTACAAGCCAATATCACTGATGAACATAAATGTAAAATCCTTAACAAAATTCTAGCAAACAGAATCCAACACCATATTAAAAAGATCATACATCATGACCAAGTGGACTTTATACCAGGGCCGTAAGGATTCTTCAATATTTGCAAATCAAGCAATGTGATACACCACATTACAGAACTGAAAAATAAAACCATACAATTATCTCAATAGATGCAGAGAAACCCTTTGACAAAATTCAACATCCATTTATGATAAAAACCCTCAAGAAAGCAGAAATAGAAGGAACATACCTCAACATAATAAAAGCCATATATGATAAACCCACAGCAAACATTATCCTCAATGGTGAAGAATTGAAAGCATTTCCCCTAAAATCAGGAATAAGACAAGGGTGCCCACTCTCACCACTGCTATTCAACATAGTTTTGGAAGTTTTAGCCACAGCAATCAGAGAAGAAAAAGAAATAAAAGGAATCCAGATTGGAAAAGAAGACATAAAACTCTCACTGTTTGCAGATGACATGATCCTTTACATAGAAAACCCTAAAGACTCCACCAGAAAATTACTAGAGCTAATGAGTGAACATAGTAAAGTTGCAGGATATAAAATTAACACACAGAAATCTCTTGCATTCCTATACACTAACAATGAGAAAACAGAAAGAGAAATTAAGGAAACAATTCTATTCACATTTACAACGAAAATAATAAAATACTTAGGAATAAATCTACCTAAAGAAACAAAAGACCAATATATAGAAAACTATAAAACACAGATGAAAGAAATCAAAGAGGACACAAACAGATGGAGAAATATACCATGCTCGTGGATAGGAAGAATCAATATAGTGAAATGAGTATATTACCCAAAGCAATCTATAGATTCAGTGCAATCTCTATCAAGCTACTAATGGTATTTTTCATTGAACTAGAACAAATAATTTCACAATTTGTATGGAAATACAAAAAACCTCAAATAGCCAAAGCAATCTTGAGAAAGAAGAATGGAATTGGAGGGATCAACCTGCCTGACTTCAGACTATACTAAAAAGCTACAGTCATCAAGAAAGTATGGTACTGGCACAAAGTCAGAAATATAGATCAATGAAACAAAATAGAAAGCCCAGAGATAAATCCATGCAACTACGGACACTTCATCTTTGACAAAGAAGGCAAGAATATACAATGGAGAAAAGACAATCTCTGTAACAAGTGGTGCTGGGAAAACTGGTCAACCACTTGTAAAAGAACAAAACTAGAACACTTTCTAACACCACACACAAAAATAAACTCAAAATCGATTAAAGATCTAAACATAAGACCAGAAACTATAAAACTCCTAGAGGAAAACATAGGCAAAACATTCTCCAACATAAATCACAGCAGGATCCTCTATGACCCACCTCCCAGAGTAATGGAAATAAAAGCAAAAATAAACAAATGGGACCTAATTAAACTTAAAAGCTTTTGCACAACAAAGGAAACTATAAGCAAGGTGAAACGACAGCCTTCAGAATGGGAGAAAATAATAGCAAACAAAGCAACTGACAAAGAATTAATCTCAAAAATATACAAGTAGCTCCTGCAGCTCAATTCCAGAAAAATAAATGACCCAATCAAACACTGGGCTAAAGAACTAAAAAGACATTTCTCCAAAGAAGACATACAGATGGCTAACAAACACATGAAAAGATGCTCACCATCACTCATTATCAGAGAAATGCAAATCAAAACTACAGTGAGGTACCATCTCACACCAGTCAGAATGGCTGCTATCAAAAAGTCTACAAACAATAAATGCTGAAGAGAGTGCGGAGAAAAGGGAATCCTCTTACACGGTTGGTGGGAATGCAAACTAGTACGACCACTATGGAGAACAGTGTGGAGGTTTCTTACAAAACTAGAAACAGAACTGCCGTATGACCCAGCAATCCCAGTGCTGGGCATACACACCAAGGAAACCAGAACTGAAAGAGACTCATGTACCTCAATGTTCATCATAGCACTGTTTACAATAGCCAGGACATGGAAACAACCTATATGTCCATCAGCAGACAAATGGATAAGAAAGCCGCAGTACATATACACAATGGAGTATTACTCAGCCATTATAAAGAATTCATTTGAATCAGTTCTAATGAGGTAGATGAAACTGGAGCCTATTATACAGAGTGAAGTAAGTCAGAAAGAAAAACACCAATACAGTATACTAACGCATATATATGGAATTTAGAAAGATGGTAACGATGACCCTATATGCGAGACAGCAAAAGAGACACAGATGTAAAGAACAGTCTTTTGGACTCTGTGGGAGAAGGCAAGGGTGGGATGATTTCAGGGAATAGCATTGAATCATGTATATTATCATACATGAAACAGATTGCCAGTCCAGGTTCGATACATGAGACAGGGTGCTCAGGGGTGGTGCATTTGGATGACCCTGAGGGATGGGATGGGGAGGGAGGTGGAGTGGGGGGTTCAGGATGGGGAACACATGTACACCCATGGTACACATTCATGTCAATGTGTGGCAAAAACCACCACAATATTGTAAAGTAATTAGCCTCCAATCATAATAATTTTTTAAAATAAAATAGGCAAACACTTCACAAAAGAAAATTTACAAATAGCCTATCAGGACATGAAATGATGCTCAGTGAAAAGGCAAATCCATACCACTGCATAGACATTACAATGACTACAATTAAAATAAAACTAACAATACCAAGTGTTGGTGAGTATGGGGAGCAACTAAAGCACTCACATTGCTGCTAGGAATAAAATTTGTACAATCACTTTGCAGAACAGCTTAGTGGTTTCTTAAAAATATTAAACATACACTTACCCAGTAATTCCACTCTTTTTAAGTTGAACTATTATTGATTTACAATGCTGTGCTAATTTCTGCTGCATAGCAAAGTGATTCTGTTATACATATTAACATTTTTCTTTAATATTCATTTCCATTATGGTTTATCATAGGATACTGAATATAGCTTTCTGTGTTGTATAGTATGACCTTGTTGCTAATCCATCTGGTACATAATAGCTTATATCCGCTAACCCCAACCTCCCACTCCACCCCTCCTACAACTCCTTCCCCTTGGCAACCACAAGTCTGTTCTCTATATTTGTTACGTCTATTTCTGTTTCGTAGATAGGTTCATTTGTGTAATATTTAGATTCCACATATAAGTGATATCATATGGTTTTGTCTTTCTATTTTTGACTTACTTCAATTAGTATGATACTCTCTAAGTCCATCCATGTTGCTGAAAATGTCATTATTTCATTCTTTTTTATGGCTGGGTGGTATTCCATAGTATATATGTCCCACATCTTAATATATTCAGCTGTTGATGGACATTTAGATTACTTCCATGTCTCAGCTATTATGAGTAGTCCCCCAATTTCACTCTTAAGTATTTTTCCAAATGAAATGAAAACATATGAACATAGAAAACTCATACATAAATATTTGTGGCAGCTTTATTGTTATCACCCCGAATTGGAGAAAACTAAAGTTCCATCAACAGGTAAATGAGTCAACAAAATATAGCAGAACCACACAATGAAATACTTACTATTCATCAATTTAAAAGAATGACCTTAAACATGCAGCAGCAGGGAGGAATCCCAAAAACATCATGCTGAGCAGAAACCAGACACCAGGAGTACTTACTGTATGATTCCATTTTATATAAAACTCAAAAGACAAATCTAACATATAGCAAAAAGCAGAACAATGGTTTCCTAGAGCCAGGAGGAGGAAAACAGGGTGGGACTGACTAGAAAGGAATACAAGGGAACCTTTACATGTGATGGAAATGTTCTTTATCTGGCTTATGGTGGTAGTTGCATGAGTGTATATGTTTATCAAACTCATCAAACTGTACACCTAAAACACATATCACCCTACTCAAGCCTATAGTCTCAGATAGCCTCAAGTTGAAAGATAAGTTAAAAGAGAGGAAAGAAGGGTAGGAAAAATATTAATTGCAAGGAAACAACAACAAAAAATGATTTAAGATCTATGTCTAGGAAAAAGCTTTGACTGTAGTTATTGGTACATGGAATTAACTAGAAGCAGATAGTTAAGCCTTAATGAGTTTAAGAAACTGTATACCCAAAGATACAAAAAGCCTGGCCTGAAAAAGCCCTTGTTAGAGTCTTAAAACATCCACAACCCCAAGTTTTTATAGGTAGACCACAAGCTATAAAAACTGCGCCTCTCCAGAGGTTATAATCCCTCATTTCCACTTCAGATATGACTTAGAGGAAATGGACAGGACAAAACTCCAAGAAGGTACTCCCAGAAAAAGACATTCCCTGGGAGAACAATGGATAGCAGACAAGGGAATTCCTTCTAGAAGGATTTAATCAACAAACTTCTTTCATTGCCATGCTAAGAAGTCTTCACAATGCCTGCCCAGTAGGATTCCATCATTGTTGTGGACCTGAGACTATTACATATTTCTCACTTTCACCTTTCTCATTCAGGGGTTTTTACTGCAGACAATAACTAATAACGCTGCACATAGCCCTCAGGAAACTATTTGGAATCCTGAATAGATATCTCAGACGGCTGACAACAAAATATTCTGGTTCAGAACACCATGCAGGGACTTTGTTGGCAACTGTATGGAAATTCTAGGAGTCAGAGAATTAAATGGACTGGAATGGGTGAATTTAACTCAGATGACCATTATATCTACTACTGTGGGCAGAAATCCCTTAGAAGAAATGGAGTAGCCATAATGGTCAACAAAAGAGTCTGAAATGCAGTACTTGGATGCAATGTCAAAAATGACAAATGATCTCTGTTCGTTTCTAAGGCAAACCATTCCATATCATGGTAATCCAAGACTATGGCCCAACCAGTAATACTGAAGAAGCTGAAGTTGAACGGTTCTATGAAGACCTACAAGATCTTTTAGAACTAACATCCAAAAAAGATGTCCTTTTCATTATAGGGGACTGGAATGCAAAAGTAGGAAGTCAAGAAACACCTGGAGTAACAGGCAAATTTGGCCTTGGAATACGGAATGAAGCAGGGCAAAGGCTAACAGAGTTTTGCCAAGAGAACACAATGGTCATAGCAAACACCCTCTTCCAACAACACAAGAGACGACTCTACACATGGACATCACCAGATGGTCAACACTGAAATCAGATTGATTATATTCTTTGAAGCCAAAGATGGAGAAGCTCTATACAGTCAGTAAAAACAAGACCAGGAGCTGACTGTGGCTCAGATCATAAACTCCTTATTGCCAAATTCAGACTGAAATTGAAGAAAGTAGGGAAAACCACTAGAGCATTCAGGTATGACCTAAATCAAATCCCTTATGATTATACAGTGGAAGTGAGAAATAGATTTAAGGGACTAGATCTGATAGACAGAGTGCCTGATGAACTATGGACAGAGATTCAACACATTGTATAGGAGACAGGAATAAAGACCATCCCCAAGAAAAAGAAATGCAAAAAAGCAAAATGGCTGTCTGGGGAGGTCTGACAAATAGCTGTGAAAAGAAGAGAAGAGAAAAGCAAAGGAGAAAAGTAAGCATCTGAATGCAGAGTTCCAAAGAATAGCAAGGAGAGATAAGAAAGCCTTCCTCAGTGATCAATGCAAAGAAATAGAGGAAAACAACAGAATGGGAAAGACTAGAGATCTCTTCAAGAAAATGAGAGATAACAAGGGAACATTTCACACAAAGATGGGCTCGATAAAGGACAGAAATGGTGTAGACCTAACAGAAGCAGAAGATATTAAGAAGAGGTGGCAGGAATACACAGAAGAACTGTACAAAAAAGATCTTCATGACCTAGATAATCACGATGGTGTGATCACTCACCTAGAGCCAGACATCCTGGAATTTTATGTCAAGTGGGCTTTAGAAAGCATCACTATGAACAAAGCTAGTGGAGGTGATGGAATTTCAGTTGAGCTATGTCAAATCCTGAAAGATGATGCTGTGAAAGTGCTGCACTCAATATCCCAGCAAATTTGGAAAACTCAGCAGTGGCCACAGGACTGCAAAAGGTCAGTTTTCATTCCAATCCCAAAGAAAGGCAATGCCAAAAAATGCTCAAACTACCACACAACTGCACTCATCTCACATGCTAGTAAAGTAATGCTCAAAATTCTCCAAGTCAGGCTTCAGCAACATGTGAACCGTGAATTCCAGATGTTCAAGCTGGTTTTAGAAAAGGCAGAGGAACCAGAGATCAAATTGCCAACATCTGCTGGATCATCTAAAAAGCAAGAGAGTTCCAGAGAAACATCTATTTCTGCTTTATTGACTATGCCAAAGCCTTTGACTGTGTGGATCACAATAAACTGTGGAAAATTCTGAAAGAGATGGGAATACCAGATCACGTAACCTACCTCTTGAGAAACCTGTATGCAGGTCAGGAAACAACAGTTAGAACTGGACATGGAACAACAGACTGGTTCCAAATAGGAAAAGGAGTACATCAAGGCTGTATATTGTCACCCTGTTTATTTAACTTATATGCAGAGTACATCGTGAGAAATGCTGGGCTGGAAGAAGCAAGAGCTGGAATCAAGATTGCCCGGAGAAATATCAATCACCTCAGATATGTAGATGACACCACCCTTATGGCAGAAAGTGAAGAGGAACTAAAAAGCTTCTTGATGAAAGTGAAAGAGGAGAGTGAAAAAGTTGGCTTAAAGCTCAACATTCAGAAAACAAAGATCATGGCATCCGGTCCCATCACTTCATGGGAAATGGATGGGGAAACAGTGGAAACAATGGCTGACTTTATTTTTCTGGGCTCCAAAATCACTGCAGATGGTGACTGCAGCCATGAAATTAAAAGACACTTACTCCTTGGAAGGAAAGTTATGACCAACTTAGACAGCATATTCAAAAGCAGAGACATTACTTTGCCAACAAAGGTCCATCTAGTCAAGGCTATGGTTTTTCCAGTAGTCATGTATGGATGTGACAGTTGGACTGTGAGGAAAGCTGAGTGCCGAAGAACTGATGCTTTTGAACTGTGGTGTTGGAGAAGACTCTTGAGAGTCCCTTGGACTGCAAGGAGATCCAACCAGTCCGTCCTAAAGGAGATCAGTCGTGAGTGTTCATTGGAAGGACTGATGCTGAAGCTGAAACTCCAATACTTTGGCCACCGCATGCGAAGAGTTGACTCATTGGAAAAGACCCTGATGCTGGGAGGGATTGGGGGCAGGAGAAGGGGACAAGAGAGGATGAGATGACTGGATGGAATCACCGACTCGATGGACATGAGTTTGGGTAAACTCCGGGAGTTGGTGATGGACAGGGAGGCCTGGCGTGCTGCTATTCATGGGGTGGCAAAGAATCGGACATGACTGAGCCACTGAACTGAACTGATGGGTGTACATCATGAATGCGTCAAGAGGCTTGGACAAGTGATAATGTTAGTAACCCTAAGAAGAAACTAGCAAGAAGGAAGCAGAAAGCAATGGTTAACTTCACTGAGTGAGACTTTAGTTCGATAGCTATAAACTTCCTGAAAATCCAACTATTGGCTTTTATCACAGAAATTCCTGAAGGAAAAATAAGTGTCTGAAACTCAACAGCCACAAACCTACTTTTTAACCAATAAATCATATTAATTTTACATAGTACTTTTTATGGAAAAGGCAATGGCAACCCACTCCAGTACTCTTGCCTGGAAAATCCCATGGATGGAGGAGCCTGGTAGGCTGTAGTCCATGTGGTCGCTAAGAGTCAGACATGACTGAGCAACCTTACTTTCACTTTTCACCTTCATGCATTGGAGAAGGAAATGGCAACCCACTCCAGTGTTTTTGCCTGGAGAATCTCAGGGATGGGGGAGCCTGGTGGGCTGCCGTCTGTGGGGTCACACAGAGTCGGACACGACTGAAGTGACTTAGCGGCAGCAGCAGTACTTTTATAGGGCTTATTAAGCGCCAAACACTTTCCTCATCATTATATAGATATTAACTCATTTAATTTCATAACAATCTAATAAAGAAGGTAAATTATCCCCATTTTACATATGAGGAAACCGAAGTATGTAAAGATTAAGAAATTTGCCCAAGATCACTACTATTAAGTGGTGGAGCCAGTATTCAAGCCCAGGCAGTATGGCTCCAGAGTTTGTGCTATTAACCACTAGGCTGTACTGCTTTAAAACATAATTTTTATATCTCTCATGCTTTTGTTAATGTAATTTATTAAGGCAATATTTCTTAAGAATGCTTCTTAGTTATTCCAGAAGAACAGCTGTACTTTCAGCATGCTGCCTACTTCCTCCCCTTGCTACCTTTCTGCCAATCCTTTTCACTGTGCCATCTGGAACTGTCTTTATTGTCACCATATTACTCCAATACACTCATGCTCTGGTCTAAACAATAGCTCTCACCTCTGTGCCTTCATTTAAATATAGTTCTTTCCTTCATGTCCCTCAAGTGGAAGAAAAGAAGATGAAAATTAATGAAGTTTCCTTATTCCTCAGTTCTGTTTCAAACCAAAATCACTTTCAGCTTCTACCTTCACGTAAAACATTGCTTTGAAGCCTTCCGTCATCTGGTTATAGCACCTTCCTTTCTTCCTTGCTGTCATCTACCAAATGCCCAGACACACATCTCCAACAGTCACACACACACACACACACTTTACTGTAGGTTTTAGCATCATGGTCTTCACTACCCTTAGATATCATTATCCAGGCAATATCAATGTATGTGAAGATGATGTACCCATTTCTCTTCATGTATTTAGTTTGCTCAGCTCTTATAGTCAATGCTTTTCACCTATGTCATTTGATTAATTTCTTTCTATGACAACATCCTAGACATATCTTACCTGGACTTGCTCCAACTGTAAATTACAAACTCTAATATTCCCGTTTATAACCACAAACTCGTCTTCCAATTCCTTTACTTACCTACTATGAATAATGCATTAAGATTCTTCAGTCTTACCCAGAACCTCATCCTTGAACCATCTCATTCTCCCCAAAACTTACAGGTCCTTTTGGCTTCACTTTCTTCCCTTCTTCCAAAGATTTTACAGGTCATCTTTCCAACTATTATTTTTCCAATATCCTCAACTCTTGTCTTCCACCCAATAGATTCTGCATCATTCTGACCCCAAAACAATCCAAGTATTTACCTCTCAAAATCCCAGCTGCTGACTGTTTCTGGGAGTTGTGCGATCCTGAAGCTTGGTGCAGATGGACTCTGTCCTCAATGGAGTCCATCAATGTTGTCCACTTTCTCCTTTTCTCTTTCCCCGCAGCAGTTATCCAAAATATCCTTCTCCTCAAACATCTACACAACTTCCTTCTCTCCTATCCTCCTTACCATCCCTCTACCCTCATCCTGACTCCCAGTTTCCTCTCAGCCTACAGTCTTGTTTCTTACTTAAGAGAAAAAAAAATCTATACCCATAGGCAATAAAATCTTCAAATGCACCTCTCCAGATACATACAAATGAAGCTCTATCTGCATGTACTAAAATTTTTACTTTACTCTTGTCTCAGTCGAAGAAACAATTCTCCTTCTACTCAAGGATTACAACAATCACTCAAGAAATGTTGGAAAGGAAAAACAGAGAAAAGAAAAAGGAGAGGAAGACAGAGCTGGAGTAAGGAGGGAGAAACAGATTCTGAAAGCCAGGGAGAATGAGAATCTTAGAAAAATAAAGAAGAGTTTTGATTTGTTTTAAAGATCATATTTTTATTTTTACTGTCAGCAAGGTAAATATAGGTCTGATTTGGACAGATACTCTGAAGATAGCTTATAGGATATGATTCCATAGCAACTTTTAAAAAAACACCTTTGTTAATAAGAATGTTAGAAGCTTATGGTCATATCACAGTTCAGGATTAAAATTGCATAGGTAACTATTGTGTTTTAATTGTCTTTGAATTTTAAAACTAGGACAACATGAGAATACAATATTTCTATAATGTTAAAGTCACTTTAATTAAATACTTCTACTTTGAATAGCAAAGCAACACATCCATACATCAATATAAAGAAAATTCTTAAGATTCATATCTGTAATATGCAATTAAATTAAGAGAACAATGTTTCCTTTCTTATATATTTTTTAGTCTTTCTAATAAACAGTACTTCTTTTCCACATTAAAATTTCTACATTCAAATGCCACAAAGGGAAGTTTTAGACTTGTTCAAGCAACGTCTTTACAGTGACCCCCAGTGGCAAAGAAATGAATGTGCCAGTTTTAGTAATACACATTAGTGGACTTTCACATTGATAAAATTTGGATGACAAAAACAAGTTCCATTTTAATAGAACATTCACTGTCGCCAGTGCCTTCACATTTTTCTCCTTATATAGTTTTTAAAAAAATTAAAATTCTATTTATCTATCTATATATTTATATCTAGATTCAAGTTCTCAATCTATTCTTCCTATTTTTCAAGATGAATTTCATAATCAAGTCAATTTTTCAGAATCAAGTTAATTTCATGGTCAATTTCACAATCAAAATAATAACATGCTTTTGTTGCATGTTATTTTCCCCAACAAATATAGCATATCAAGAAGTACATTTTTTGTAAAAAAAAATAAAAAATAAAAATTTTTTTTTCAAAGCCTATAAGATGAATTTTTATTTTTAATTGGAGGATAATTGTTTTACAACGTTGTGTTGGTAACTGTTGTACAACAACATGAATCAGACACAAGTATACAAATATCCCCTCCATCTTGAGCCTCCCTCGCCCACCATCCTACCCCCTAGGTCATCACAGAGCACCAGGCTGGGCTCCCTGTGTTATTCAGCAACTTCCCACTAGCTATCTATTTACTTATGGTAGTGTTACATGCTATTTTCTCAAATTGCTATATCCTCTCCTTCCTCTGCTGTGTCCACAAGTCCATTTATGTATGTATGTATGTATGTATCTCTATTCCTGCCCTGCACATAGATTCATCAGTACTATCTTTCTAGATTGCATATATATGTGTTAATATACAGTATTTTTCTCTGACTTAACTTCATTTGTATAACAGGCTGTAGGTTCATCCACATCAGTTCAATTGACTCAAATTCATTTCTTTTTATGGCTGAGTAATATTCCATTGTATATACATACTACAGCTTCTTTATCCAATCATCTGTCAATTGACATTTAGGTTGCTTTCATGTCCTGATTACTGTAAAGAGTGCTACAATAAACATTGAGGTATGTGTTTCTTTGAATTACGGTTTTCTCAAGGTATACGCCCAGTAGTGGGATAGCTAGGTCATATGGTAGCTTTATTCCTAGTTTTTAAAGCAATCTCCATATTGGTTCCACAGTGGCTGCATCAATTTACATTCCTATCAACAATGCAAGAAGGTTCCCTTTTTTCCAAATCCTCTCGACCATTTATTGTTTGTAGTCTTTTGATGATGGCCATTCTGATCAGTGTGAAGTGATACCTCATTGTAGTTTTGATTTGCATTTCTCTAATAATGAGCAATGTTGAGCATCTTCCATGTCTCTGTTGATCATTTGTATGTCTTCTTTGAAGAAATAGCTGTTTAGGTCTTCCACTCATTTTTTGATTTGTTGTTTGTTTTTTTGATATTGAGTTTCATGAGCTGCTTACATATTTTGGAGATTAATCCTTTGTCAGTTGCTTCATTTACAATTATTTTCTCCCATTCTGAGGGTTTGCATCTGGTTTATAGTTTCCATTGTTGTACAAATCTTTTATGTTTAATTAGGTCTCATTTGTTTATTTTTTTATTTCCATTACTCTAGGAAGTGGGACAAAGAAATCTCGCTGAGATTTTTGTTAGAATGCACCGCCTATGTTTTTCTTTAAGGGTTTTATAGTTTCTAGCCTTACATTTAGGTCTTTAATTCATTTTGAGTTTATTTTTGTGTATGGTGTTAGGAAGTGTTCTAATTTCATTCTTTTACACATAGCTGTCCAGTTTTCCCAGCACCACTTACTGAAGAGGTTGTCTTTTCTTTATTGTATATTCTTGCCTCCTTTGTCAAAGATAAGGTGCCCATAGATTTATGGGTTTATCTCTGGGCTTTCTGTCTTGTTGCATTGATTTATATTTCTGTTTTTGTGCCAGTACTATACTGTCTTGATTACCATAGCCTTGTAGTACAGTGTGAAGTCAGGAAGATTGTTTCCTCCAGCTTCATTTTTCTTTCTCAAGATTGCTTTGGCTATTCAGGATCTTTTGTGTTTCCACACAAACTGTAAAATTTTTTGTTCCAGTTCTGTGAAAAAATGCTATTGGTAATTTGCTAGGGATTGCGTTGAATCTGTAGATTGCATTGGGTGATATAGTCATTTTCATAATATTGATTCCTCCAATCCAAGTACATTATATATCTCTCCATCAGGGTCTTATAGTTTTCTGCATACAGATTTTTGTTTCCTTAGGGAGGTTTATTCCTGGGTATTTTATTCTTTTTGTTGTAATGGTGAATGAAATTGCTTCCTTAATTTCTCTGATTTTTCGTTGTGAGTGGTGTTAATGAAGAGGAATGCAAGGGATTTTTGTGTATTCATTTTGTATCCTGCAACATTACTAAATTCATTGATTAGCTCTAGTAATTTTCTGGTGGCATTTTTAGGGTTTTCTATCATGTTGTCTGCAAACAGAGTTTAACTTCTTCTTTTCCAATCTGGATTCCTTTTCTTTTTCTTCTCTGACTGCTGTGGCTAAGTCTTCCAAAGCAATGCTGAGTAAGAGTAGCAAAGAGTAGGCATCCTTGTCTTATTCCTGATCCTACAGGAAATACTTTCAGTTTTTCACCATTGAGAATAATGTTTGTGGTGAATTTGTCATATATGGCCTTTATTATGTTGAAGTAGTTTCCTTTTATGCCCATTTTCTGGAGAGTTTTTATCATAAATGGCTGCTGAATTTTGTTGAAAGCTTTCTCTGCATCTATTGAGATGATCATATGTTTTTTAGCGTTCAGTGTTTTATTATGGTGTATCGTATTGATTGATTTGCATAAATTAAAGAATCCTTGCATCCCTGGGATAAACCCCATTTTATTACGGTGTATGATCCCTTTCACTGTGTTGTTGGATTCTGGTTGCAAGTATTTTGTTAAGGATTTCTGCTTCTATGTTCATCCGGATATTTGCCTGTAGTTTTCTTTTTTGTGTGTGATATCTTTGTCTGGTTTTGGTATCAGGGTGATGGTGGCCTCACAGAATGATGAGTTTGGGAGTGTTCTTCCCACTGCAATTTTTTGAAAGTTTATGTAGTATCCTTATTTTTTGTAACAGCTCTTATTTTAAAATCTGTTTGTCTGATAAGAGTATTATTACTCCTAGTTTCTTCTGATTTCCTTTTGCATGGAGTATCTTTTTCCATCCTCTCACTTTCAGTATATATGTGTCCTTAGGTCTGAAGTGGGTATCTTGTAGGCAGCATGTACTCAGGTCCTGTTTCTGTATCCATTCAGCCAGTCTGTGTCTTTTGGTTAGGGTACTTAATCCATTTACATTTAAGGTAGTTATCAATATGTATGTTCCTATTGCCATTTTCTTAACTGTTTTGAGTTTGTTTTGTGGTTCTTTTTCTCCTTTTACGTTTCCTGCCTAGAGAAGTTCCTCTAGTATTTGTTGTAAGGCTGCCTCTTAGCTCTTGCTTGTCTGTAAAGCTTTTGAATTCTCCAGCAAACTGAATGAGATCCTTGGTGGGTAGGGTAATCTTGGTTGTAGGTTTTTCCCTTTCATCACTTTAAATGTATATCCTCTGACCTGCAGAATTTCTGCTGAAAATTTAGATGATAGCCTTATGGTGATTACTTTGTATGTTATTTTTTGCTTTTCCCTTGCTTTTAATATTTTTATATTTAGTATTTATTAGTTTGTTTAATATGTATCTTGGGGTGTTTCTCCTAGGGTTTATCTTGTATAGAACTCTCTGCACCTCCTGTACTTGGGTGGCTATTTCCTTTCCCATGTTAGGGAAGTTTTTGAATATATCTCTTAAAATATTTCTTACATCCTTTCTCTTTTTCTTCTGGGTACCCTATAATTCAAATGGTGGTGCACCTAATAATGTCCCAGAGGTGTCTGAGACTGTTCTCAATTCTTCTCACTCTTTATTTCACTGATAGGCAGTTATTTCCACCAGTCTATCTTCCAGGTCACTGATCCGTTCTTCTGCCTCAGTTATTCTGCTACTGATTCCTTCTAGAATATATTTAATTTCAGTAATTGTGTTTTTCATTGCTGTTTATTTATCCTTTATTTCTTCTAGGTCTGTGTGTTGAAAGTACTAAATGTTTCTTGCATTTTGTCCATTTTAAAGATTTTAGAACTTCTTTACTATCATTACTCTAGATTATTTTTCTGATAGGTTACATATTTACTTTTCATTTATTTTCATTTACTTGTTCCTTCATCTGTAACAATTTTCTGTCATTTTTTTTTTGATGGGTGGGACTGTGTTCTTACCTTCCTAGGTGTTTGGCCTGAGGTTTCCAGCAGTGGTGTTTGCAGGCAATTGGATGGAGGCAGGTCTTGGTGTCGAGATGTGGGCCTCTGGAATACTTCACTCCAATTAATATTCCCTGGTGCCTGACACTGTTTGTTAGTCCAGCAGTTCAGACTGAGCACTCCTGCCACAGGACCTCAGGCTTGAGCCCTGGTCCGCTGTTGTCATGTTTCCAACTCTAAGATTCAACATACTTTTCTATGATATACATAAATCTAGACATGCTTTATATGTGACATATAAATCTAGATAAAATCTTAGATATAATTCTAAGACTCAACACACATTTTTAAAGCTCAAATGGAAGTTTTTTTCTACACCTGGGCAAGCCTATTTATAAACTGCAGATGAACTACTCTCTTTGCAAAGAGGCTAATTCTAACATAAGATTTAACAAACTTATTTGAATGTATATGCATCAAAATCTTAAAATTCAAGTAAAAATGCAGAATAGCAATATGAATTTGAAATATGTATTTGTAATTTTCAGACTTCAGACTATAATATTATGATATGTTTCATACATCTCCTATCAAAGTTCTGACACACAGGACTGTAAGGTCATGTGTATCTGTGGTCCCTGCTTTCTTTACAGCAGACATCTAATGTATTCCTTATTTAAGCCTAGTAATAGTAGATGTTTAAGAATAAACAGAAATGACATAAAACAACTTTTTCAAAGACCATAAACATTTTAGTCTCTGTTCCTAGCATTTTCTCCATTTGGGGGAGGGGGTAAGCTAACCTAATTGATTTTAAGAATCTCACTTATGTTCAAAAATAAGCTCAAAAACATATCCGTTAAGAAGTCAAAACATGCCTTCTATGAGATAACACTCATAGAAACCCGCCAGGCTCCATGGACACTGGAGCCTGGCAGGCTATAGTTAACAGTGATATAGGTGTTATGAGTCCCTGGACAGTTAACACTCATAGAAGCCCGCCAGGCTCCATGGACCGAGGAGCCTAGCAGGCTCCAATGCATAGGGTCACAAAGAGTTGGACATGACTGAGCAACTAATACAACATGAGTTAACACACTCAGTTATTTCTTCTTAAAGAATAAGACAGCTGGCTTCCTGGGTGGCACAGTGGTAAAGAATCCACCTGCCAATGCAGGAGATGCAAGAGACTAGGGTTTGATCCCTGGGTCAGGAAGATCCTCTGGAGTAGGAAATGTTAACACACTCCAGTATTCTTGCCTGGAAAATTCCATGGACAGAGGAGCCTGGCTGCCTACAGTCCATGGGATCTCCAACAGTCAGACACAACTGAGCATGCACACGCACAAATATTAATTGATTTGATTAATACCAGGTAGGATTTGTACTCTTTATTTAATTATTTAATGTCTACAATTGACTTTCAGTGTCTGTGGATGCAAAATCTGCAGGTGAGGAGGGCAAACTGTATTCATTGCATTATGCCATTTTACATAAAGGACTTGAATGTCTGTGGATTGTGGTATCTGCATAGCCTCTGGCAATCAATCCACCAGAGCACTAAGGGACAACTGTATTAGCTTAAATATCTGACCATTTTCAAAAGAGTTAAGAATTTCAAGGTAAAACAGGAATCCAATGAGGCAAAAAGAATAGCCTCAGGGAAAGAGACATTGCCTGGAAAATAGGTTTCCTCTATGAATTGCTCTTACATTTGCATTTTATAACCATATTCATCATATTCTGAATGCTGACTTAATGCCTGGATGCTTGAAGCTTCTGTTTAAATTAGCAGCACCTCCAGTACCTCCATAACCAGACAGAAAAGTAAACTGTGTTGGGAATTGCTAAGTGTTGCCCAAGGTCAATGAGTATCAGTTTATATCACCTATGAACTAACTTTTTCCAGACTGATTATGAAGACTTTTGGAAAGGCAAAACCTTGAAGAAGTAGGCTGGACAAATAAAGAAGTCTGCCTCCAGCTTTAAGGTAAATTCTGACCAATTCACAAATTTCATCTCAAGAGAAAACGGGGCCCATCCAGAAGTCTAACACTCCTCTTAGAAGTGTTTTTTATCCTTCAGGAAGACTTCTGGTCATGCTAGAAATGAAATTCGTTTGCTGTGAAATAAATCACCATAAAAAAATTTCCAGACACATTTGTCTTCTTAGTAAGGCCTCTAAACAGCCCTCTATTGCAGATGACAAGCTTGAAGGGTAATGCCTAAATACTGCTGTGCCCAGAAGATAAAAGGCACAATGAGAGTCTTCATGGGTAATGAACTCATGCTCAAGTAATAAATCAGTATCATTAGAGTCAGCACTGACTCTTCTGCTTTTTATACAGAAAATGTGAGTGCCTCTTTATGATGAACTGCTCAGTGAAGGTATAGCAGTATCTATAAAACACACAGATGTTAGTGTCACCTCAAGTCATGTTGAACAGTGGTGTAAACATGGTGTCTTCATTTTATGACGTTTAGAACCTATCAGGACAGGTGGGTATTACATTACCACAAATAAACTCAATATGTTGAAAGCTTCTCTCCACCAATCAATCTAACCAGCTATTGTCATCTGTATCCATATCATCTGCCTTTCCTATTCTTAAAATTGGGAACAATCTAATTCTCTTCTATCTTGGATTTTTCTCATATATTTACACTGTCTTTATCCTGTTTCACCTAAATTTATTCTATTTCTATTCTTATCTACCAATTTTATCTCTCTTCTGGTCAGTTCTCATCAACACACAAACAAGCTATTAATACTGCTCATCTTTCAAAAACATTCTCTGATTTTAAATGACTAGTGCCCCATTTTTCTCTTTCCCTCTACAATGAACCTTGCAAAAGCTGTCTGTATTCTGTCTCCACATCCAAGTTGCTTTGGAACCTTCTACATTTTCTATTTCCGCTTTATTGACTATGCCAAAGCCTTTGACTGTGTGGATCACAATAAACTGTGGAAAATTCTGAAGGAGATGGGGATACCAAACCATCTGACCTGCCTCTGAGAAACCTGTATGCAGGTCAGGAAGCAACAGTTAGAACTGGACATGGAACAACAGACTGGTTCCAAATAGGAAAAGGAGTACGTCAAGGCTGTATATTGTTGCCTTGCTTATTTAACTTCTATGCAGAGTACATCATGAGAAATGCTGGACTGGAGGGAGCACAAGCCGGAATCAAGATTACCAGGAGAAATATCAATAACCTCAGATATGCAGATGACACCACCCTTATGGCAGAAAGTGAAGAGGAACTAAAGAGTCTCTTTATGAAAGTGCAAGTGGAGAGTGAAAAATTTGACTTAAAGCTCAACACTCAGAAAACTAAGATCATGGCATCCAGTCTCATCAGTTCATGGGAAATAGATGGGGAAACAGTGGCTGACTTTATTTTTCTGGGACCCAAAATTACTGCAGATGGTGATTGCAGCCATGAAATTAAAAGACGCTTACTCCTTGGAAGGAAAGTTATGACAAACCTAGATAGCATATTAAAAAGCAGAGACACTACTTTGCCAACAAAGGTCCGTCTAGTCAAGGCTATGGTTTTTCCAGTAGTCGTGTATGGATGTGAGAATTGGACTGTGAAGAAAACTGAGCACTGAAGAATTGATGCTTTTGAACTGTGTTGTTGGAGAAGACTCTTGAGAGTCCCTTGGACTGCAAGGAGATCCAACCAGTCCATTCTGAAGGAGATCAGTCCTGGGTGTTCTTTGGAAGGAATGATGCTAAAGCTGAATCTCCAATACTTTGGCCACCTCATGCGAAGAGTTGACTCATTGGAAAAGACTCTGATGCTGGGAGGGATTGGGGACAGGAGGAGAAGGGGACGACAGAGGATGAGATGGCTGGATGGCATCGCTGACTCGATGGACGTGAGTTTGAGTGAACTCCGGGAGTTGGAGATGGACAGGGAGTGGAGAAACAGCTCCAGAAGGAATGAAGAAGCTGAGCCAAAGCAAAAACAACACCCAGTTGTAGATGTGTCTGGTGGTGAAAGTAAAGTCTGATGCACTGAAGAACAATATTGCATAGGAACCTGAAATGTTAGGTCCATGAATCAAGGCAAATTGAAAGTGGTCAAACAGGAATGAAATGGCAAGAGTGAACATCGACATTTTAGGAATCAGTGAACTAATAAAATGGACAGGAAGGGGTGAATTTAATTCAGGAGACCATTATATCAGAGAAAGGTAGGCTCACATCACGTTCTGCTACTCACCAGCTATTATAACCATGAGCGAGTTCCATAGCTTCTTGAAGCTTCATCTTTCAGTCACTCAGTCAGGTCCAACTCTTTGTGACCCCAGGGACTGCAGCACACCAGGCTTTCCTGTCCTTCATTATCACCCAGAGCTTGGTCAAACTCATGTTCACCCAGTCAGTGATGACATCCAACCATCTGACTCTCTGTCATCCCCTTCTCCTTCTGCTTTCAATCTTTCCCAGCATCAGGATCTTTTCTAATGCTCTTCACATCAGTGGCCAAAGTACTGGAGTTTCAGCATCAGTCCTTCCAATAAATATTCAGGGTTGATTTACTTTATAATTGACTGGTTTGATCTCCTTGTAGCCCAGTGGACTCTCAAGAGTCTTCTCCAACGCCACAGTTCAAAAACATCAATTCTTCAGCGCTCAGCATTCTTTATGGTCCAACTCTCACATTCATACATGACTACTGGAAAAAGCATAGCTTAGACTAGATGGACCTTTGTCAGCAAAGTAATGTCTCTGCTTTTTAATATGCTGTCTAGGTTAGTCATAGCTTTACTTCCAAAGAAAAGCATATTTTAATTCTGTGGCTGCAGTCACCATCTGCAGTGATTTTGCAGCCCAAGGAAATAAAGTATGTCACTGTTTCCATTGTTCCCCATCTATTTGCCACGAAGTGATGGGACCAGATGCCATGTCTTCGTTTTTTTAATTTTGAGGTTTAAGCCAGCTTTTTTACTCTCCTCTTTCACCTTCATCAAGAGGCTCTTTAATTTCTCTTCACTTTCTGCCAAAGGGTGGTGTCATCTGCATATCTGAGGTTATTGATATTTCTCCTGGCAATCTTGATTCCAGCTTGTGCTTCATCTAGCCCAGCAATTCTCATGATTTACTCTGCATAAAAGTTAAATAAGCTGTGTGAAAATATACAGCCTTGACGTACTCCTTTCCCAATTTTGAACCAGTTGTTATTCCATGTCTGCCTCTGTTACTTTTTGACCCGCATACAAGGTTTCTCAGGAGGCAGGTAAGATGGTCTGGCATTTCCATCTCTTTAAGAATTTTCATAGTTTGTTGTGATCCACACAGTCAAAGGCTTTAGCATAGTCAATAAAGAAGCAGATATTTTTCTGGAATTCTCATTTTTTTTCTGATTCAACAGATATTGGCAATTTGATCTCTGGTTCCTCTGCCTTTTCTAAATCCAGTTTGTACATCTGGAAGTTCTTGGTTCACATACTGTTAAGTCTAACTTGGAGGATTTTGAGCATTACTGAAAGGTAGCTGCTACCATCTGTGAATGACACCAGGATTTGTGGCCTCCAAAGGAGAGGAATTTGATCCAGGGCCAGTGACAAGACTTGATCACTAAGAGCTTTTTGTGTAATAAAGTTTTATGGAAGTATAAAAGAGATACAGAAAGCTTCTGACATAGACATCAGAAGGGGACAGAAAGAATGACTCCTTGCCAGTTTTTAGAAAGGAGTTATATACCTATTAGAATGCTGCTAATTAAGAGAAAGTAAATGCCTCAAAACTGAGAAATTTGCATCAGGTGCCTCACCCACAACATGCATTTTGAGATAACATTAGCACAAGGTAAGTCATCCCAGGCCATAAAAAAACTGACATGAATCTTGAAGAAAAGCAGATTTCCAAACAAATACATAGTTCAGCATAGCTTAAAAAAGACATTTCCATGAGAAAAATGCATTGGTTAGCACAAGGTTTGAGATAAAGTTCAGGTGGATCAGGTGTCACCATGCAACACAGGATAAGAAGAGAAAATAATAAAAACATCTGCCACTTGCAGTTTTATTTCCTTCTGCAGTTTGGGGGCCTCTGACCTCCCTACCAAGGCTATTAACACTCTCATTACCTTGCTAGCATGTGAAATGAGTGCAACTGGCAGTAGTGTGAACATTCTTTGGCATTGCCTTTCTTTGGGATTCCAGTGAAAACTGACTTTTTCCAGTCCTGTGCCCACTGCTGAGTTTTCAAAATTTGCTGGCATTTAGTGCAGCACTTTCACAACATCATCTTTTAGGATCTGAAATAGCTCACCTGGACTG
This sequence comes from Bos indicus x Bos taurus, assembly GCF_003369695.1. Lineage (NCBI taxonomy): Eukaryota > Metazoa > Chordata > Mammalia > Artiodactyla > Bovidae > Bos > Bos indicus x Bos taurus. The sequence goes on along the minus strand of NC_040091.1, from coordinate 38,812,008 downwards.
CATCACCTCCACTAGCTTTATTCATAGTGATGTTTCCTAAGTGATGCCCACTTGACTTCCCATTCCAGGATGTCTGGCTTTAGGTAAGTGATCACACCATCATGGTTATCTAGGTCATGAAGATCTTTTTTGTGTATTTCTTCTGTGTATTCTTGCCACCTCTTCTTAATATCTTTTGCTTCTCTTAGGTCTACCATTTCTGTCCTTTATTGAGGCCATCTTTGCATGAAATGTTCCCTTGGTATCTCTGATTTTCTGAAGAGATCTCTAGTCTTTCCCATTCTGTTGTTTTCCTCTATTTTTTTTGCCTTGATCACTGAGGAAGGCTTTCTTATCTCTCCTTGCTATTCTTTGGAACTCTGAATTCAGATGGGTATGTCTTTCCGCTTCTCCTTTGCCTTTTGCTTCTCTTCTTTTCTCAGCTATTTGTACGCCCTCCTCAGTTAACCATTTTGCCTTTTTGTATTTCTATTTCTTGGGGATCATTTTGATCACCGCCTCCTGTACAATATTACAAACCTCCATCCATAGTTCTTCAGGCACTATGTCTATCAGATCTAATCCCTTGAATCTTTGTGTCACCTCTACTGTATAGTCATAAGGGATTTGACTTAGGTCATACCTGAATGGTCTAATGGTTTTCCCTACTTCATTTTAAGCCTGAATTTTGCAATAATGAGTTCATGATCTGAGCCACAATTAGCTCCCAATCTTGTTTTTGCTAACCATATAGAGCTTCTCCATCTTCGGTTGCAAATAATATAATCAATCTGATTTCGGTACTGACCATCTGGTGATGTTGGTGTGTAGAGTTGTCTCTTGTGTTGCTGGAAGAAGGTGTTTGCTATGACCATTGTGTTCTCTTGGCAAAACTGTGTCTGCCCTGCTGCATTTTGTACTCCAAGGCCAAACTTGCCTGTTACTCCAGGTATCTCTTGACTTCTTACTTTTGCATTCCAATCCCCTATGATGAAAAGGATATCTTTTTTGGTGTTAGTTCTAGAAGGTCTTGTAGGTCTTCACAGAACCATTCAACTTCAGTTCTTTGGCATAAGTGGTTTAGGCATAGACTTGGATTACTTTGACACTGAATGGTTTGCCTTGGAAACGAACTGTGATAATTCTGTCATTTTTGAGACTGCACCCAAGTACTGCATTTTGGAGTCTTTTGTTGACTGTGAGGGCTACTCCATTTCTTCTAAGGGATTCTTTCCCACAGTCGTAGATATAATTGTCTCCTGAATTAAATTCACCCCTTCCTGTCCATTTTATTAGTTCACTGATTCCTAAAATGTCGATGTCCACTCTTGCCATCTTGTTCCTGTTTGACCACTTTCAATTTGCCTTGATTCATGGACCTAACATTTCAGGTTTCTATGCAATATTGTTCTTCAGTGCATCAGACTTTACTTTCAGCACCAGACACATCCACAACTGGGTTTTGTTTCTGCTTTGGCTCAGCTTCTTCATTCCTTCTGGAGCCATTTCTCCTCTCTTCTTTAGTGCATACTGGACAACTACCAACCCGGGGTGTTGATCTTTCAGTGTCATTTCTCTTTGCCTTTTCATATTGCTCATGGGGTTCTCGAGGCAAGAATACTGAAGTGGATTGCCATTCCCTTCTCCAGTGGACCACGTTTTGTCAGAACTCTCCACCATGAACTGTTTGTCTTGGGTGGCCCTACACAGCGTGGCTCCTAGTTTCATTGAGTTAGACAAGGCTGTGATCCATGTGATCAGTTTGGTTAGTTTTCTGTGACTGTGGTATTTGCTTTGACTCTTTTATGATGGATGAGGATAAGAGGCTTGTACAAGCTTCCTGATGGGAGGGACTGGCTGTGGGGAAACCTGGGCCTTATTCTGGTGAGCAAGGCCATTCTCAGTAAATCTTTAATTCAATTTTATGCTGATAGGTGGGGCTGTGTTCCCTTCCTGTAGTTTGGCCTGAGGCCAATCTATGGTAGGGGTGATGGTGACCTCCTTCAAAAGGCCTTGTGCCAGCATGCTCCCAGGACTGTTGTAGTCAGTGCCCCTGACCCCTCAGCAGGCCACTGTCAACCCATGCGTCTTCTGGAGAGACACTCACAGGCAAGTCTGGCTCACTCTCTTGTGGTGTCACTGCTCCTTTCTCCTAGGTCCTGGTACTCACAAGGTTTTGTTTGTGTCCTCCAAGAGTTTTTGTTTCCCCAGTTCTGTGCAAGTTCTGTAATCAAATCCCACTGGCCTTCAAAGTCAAATTCCCTGGGGGTTCTCAGTTGCTTTGCTGGATCCCCAAGTTGGGAAATCTGCTGTGGGCCTAGAACTTTTTCAACAGTGCGAGAACTCCTTCAGTATAATTGTTCTCTAGTTTGTGGGTCGCCTACTCTGCAGCTCTCTGGTAGGGCTAATGGAGACCTTCTCCAGGAGGTATGGCATAAGTCTCTAAGCTTAGTTTCTCTTACATAAAACTGAGCAATGCTACCTACCCTACAGATAATTGTGGTTATAACATATGACACATAGTGTTATTACACTACCATTTCACTTGAATTAATAATATATGTTGAGGACCAAATCACATCCCCTAAAGTACAAAAGTATTCATTTCATAAAGCAGGTCCTCTATAAACTTTTTTTTAGGGGGGAGGGGAACTTTTATGATCCCACAATAAGAGAAGATGCCATGGAAACAGCTTATTTTTTAAGTAGTGAAGAGTCACAAAAATAATTAGAAATATGTACTGTACATCTACCTAGTCTAGCATCCTACTAGATGGTCCAGCATGTAGAATTAACACTATTGAACACAAGCACTTTGCTGGGCTCAATAGACGCCTGATGAATGAATGTTGAACAACAAATTAATGAATTGGCTAACAAAGGCAGTGACTGAATTTTTAAGACACCTGAGTAAAACTTCTAAATTGCTGGAGGAAGTATTTCTTAGAGAAATCAATGCAAGGTAGTCACCAAGGTGAGAATCATATCAACCCATGTTATGAATCCAAGTCTGCCCCTTTTACTCTGTATCTGTGAGCAGCAGTTGGCACAATGCCTTAAACACACTAAGCCAGGTTAAGGATAATCCTCCTTCCACCCAACCCCAGACTCAACCTAGCTAAGGTCTTCTTTCACCTAAAGTTAATCTAGTAATTTGCTGGTGAATCTGAAATTATTTTAACTTTTATGACACATTACTAAAATACTCAAAATAATTCTTTCACAATTCTGTTATCAAGTCTCATTAATTCACATTCCTGTAGGCAACAGTTTGGATTACAGAATACTACTGATTGTTTTACACATTTACTATTACTATAACTGATGCACAATAAACAAAAGAACAGGGACATCCCTGGTGATCCAGCAGTAAATACTCCGCGCTTTCATTGAAGGGGTACAGGTTCCATCCCTGGTCAGGGAACTAAGATCCCACATGCTGTGCGGTGCAAACAAACAAAAAAATTATTTAACAAAGTAGTGTCCCATGAATATTTTCAAAAGGAAAACAATTGCTAGCATCTGACTAGCCATTTAGACTAAGAGTTGTCTTTACAGACAAATTTACCTTATTTACTTACCATAGCAACCTTTTAAAGTAAGGTTTATTATCATTGCATGTCATTTTAGAGTTGAGGCAATAAAGTTCAAAAAAGTTAAACAGATTGTCCAAGAATATATAACCAGGAAGTCACAGATCAGTTTCAAAACCCTGTGTTCTGTCATCTATCAGATCAAATCAGATGAGTCGCTCAGTCGTGTCCGACTCTTTGTGACCCCATGAATCGCAGCACACCAGGCCTACCTGTCCATCACCAACTCCCAGAGTTCAGAGACTGACGTCCATCGAGTCAGTGATGCCATCCAGCCATCTCATCCTCTGTCGTCCCCTTCTCCTCCTGCCCCCAATCCCTCCCAGCATCAGGGTCTTTTCCAATGAGTCAACTCTTCGCATGAGGTGGCCAAAGTACTGGAGTTTCAGCTTTAGCATCATTCCTTCCAAAGAAATCCCAGGGCTGATCTCCTTCAAAATGGACTGGTTGGATCTCCTTGCAGTCCAAGGGACTCTCAAGAGTCTTCTCCAACACCACAGTTTAAAAGCATCGATTCTTCAGCACTCAGCCTTCTTCACAGTCCAACTCTCACATCCATACATGACCACAGGAAAAACCATAGCCTTGACTAGATGGACCTTTGTTGGCAAAGTAATGTCTCTGCTTTTGAATATGCTATCTAGGTTGGTCATAACATTCCTTCCAAGGAGTAAGCGCCTTTTAATTTCATGGCTGCAATCAACATCTGCAGTGATTTTGGAGCCCCAAAAAATAAAGTCTGACACTGTTTCCACTGTTCCCCCATCTATTTCCCATGAACTGATGGGACCGAATGCCATGATCTTAATTTTCTGAACGTTGAGCTTTAAGCCAACTTTTTCACTCTCCACTTTTACTTTCATCAAGAGGCTTTTTAGTTCCTCTTCATTTTCTGCCGTAAGGGTGGGGTCATCTGCATATCTGAGGTTATTGATATTTCTCCCAGCAATCTTGATTCCAGCTTGTGCTTCTTCCAGCCCAGCATTTCTCATGATGTACTCTGCATATAAGTTAAATAAACAGGGTGACAATATACAGCCTTGACATACTCCTTTCCCTATTTGGAACCAGTCTGTTGTTCCATGTCCAGTTCTAACTGTTGCTTCCTGACCTGCATACAAATTTCTCAAGAGGCAGGTCAGGTGGTCTGGTATTCCCATCTCTTTCAGAATTTTCCACAGTTGATTGTGATCCACACAGTCAAAGGCTTTGGCATAGTCAATAAAGCAGAAATAGATGTTTTTCTGGAACTCGCTTGCTTTTTCCATGATCCAGCAGATGTTGGCAATTTGATCTCTGGTTCCTCTGCCTTTTCTAAAACCAGCTTGAACATCAGGAAGTTCACAGTTCCCATATTGCTGAAGCCTGACTTGGAGAATTTTGAGCATTACTTTACTAGCGTGTGAGATGAATCGAATTGTGTGGTAGTTTGAGCATTCTTTGGCATTGCCTTTCTTTGGGATTGGAATGAAAACTGACCTTTTCCAGTCCTGTGGCCACTGCTGAGTTTTCCAAATTTTCTGGTATATTGAGTGCAGCACTTTCACAGCATCATCTTTCACGATTTGGAATAGCTCCACTGGAATTCTATCACCTCCACTAGCTTTGTTCATAGTGATGCTTTCTAAGGCCCACTTGACTTCACATTCCAGGATGTCTGGCTCTAGGTCAGTGATCACAGCATCGTGATTATCTGGGTCATGAAGATCTTTTTTGTACAGTTCTTCTGTGTATTCTTGCCATCTCCTTAATATCTTCTGCTTCTGTTAGGTCCATACCATTTCTGTCCTTTATCGAGCCCATCTTTGCATGAAATGTTCCTTTGATATCTCTGATTTTCTTGAAGAGATCCCTAGTCTTTCCCATTTTGTTGTTTTCCTCTATTTCTTTGCATTGATCGCTGAGGAAGGCTTTCTTATCTCTTCTTGCTATTCTTTGGAACTCTGCATTCAGATGTTTATATCTTTCCTTTTCTCCTTTGCTTTTCAATTCTCTTCTTTTCACAGCTATTTGTAAGGCCTCCCCAGACAGCCATTTTGTTTTTTTGCATTTCTTTTCCATGGGGATGGTCTTGATCCCTGTCTCCTGTACAATGTCACGAACCTCATTCCATAGTTCATCAGGCACCCTATCTATCAGATCTAGGCCCTTAAATCTATTTCTCACTTCCACTGTATAATCATAAGGGATTTGATTTAGGTCATACCTGAATGGTCTAGTGGTTTTCCCTACTTTCTTCAATTTCAGTCTGAATTTGGCAATAAGGAGTTCATGATCTGAGCCACAGTCAGCTCCTGGTCTTGTTTTTGCTGACTGTATACAGCTTCTCTATCTTTGGCTGCAAAGAATATAATCAATGTGATTTCAGTGTTGACCATCTGGTGATGTCCATGTATACCATTTAATAAAGCAATTAATTGAAGAGTGATTTGATTAAGTGCAAAGAGCACTAAATGAAGAGGAAGGAGATATCACAAATACACTGTGTGGTTGCAAGTATGTTATTCAACACTGCGTACATCTGACAGGCAACTTAGCCAGCATGCACGCAGATCACCTGAACAAATGTCCTCACCCCAAAATAGGACCTCACCATAACCAATCTCAAAGTATTCTGGTGAAACTAAAATCAAAGTATGTAAAAGTAATTTGAAAATTTAAGACCACTATACTGGGAAAAAATATATTAAAACATTATATCATTCTGATGATTAGGAATTTGACCTTTTAAATAGTATAGTCATTCCTCTTGAAGTTTTACTAAAAATCCTCATTTAGTTAGTAAAAACATTTTTCACAAATTACTCAAAATATAAGCTCAACCTTTGTCTAGCTACAAATTTGTGACATTACACATACACTGGGAGAATAATTCATCATGAAGCTTATTTCAATATAAAACATGTATAACTCTATCCCAGCATTTTAGTAACACTTACTTTGAAAAAAGAGTTTACTTTTAAGATCATTATGCAAATAATTTATAATTAACTTATCAACAGAAACTTCCTTCTCAAGTATATATTCAAATATATCCAAATCCTGCTTAATTGAAAATAGCCTATGTCAAATAGGCTTAATTCAGTGCAAAGTAGCTACTGCCTAAAATAGACCATATCTCAGAAAACTATATAATTATGTACCCTGGTGGATAAGATTATAATTCAGATATCTTGAATAAAGAATGATCTTCTATTATCTAAATAGGTCATCCTCTTTAGCTAAGGGCAAAACTTCAGGAAAGGTGTACATGAAGTGATGAGAACAGACTTTCAAGCTAGCCAAATCAATCCTGAAGCCTAACAGGGTGACAGATGTCACAATCAGATTGCCCTCATCATCTCAACTCAAATATCTTTTATATGGAAATGTCCTGATTTCCATATAATGTCTTATACATAGGATTAGGATAAAGAATATTGGACTAGAATAAGGAATGGTGGAATAGAAACTCTGAAAAGACCATTCCTTCATAAAAGCAATAATACAGGCAATAGTTGTCAAAGTCAACTTTTTCAGAAGTCTCAAAATTAATCAAAAGCTTACAACAAAGTGAGGGGCATTTATTCAATAAAATCTCTGGATCTCAGGAAAAACAGAAAGATTTGTGATGTTTCAACTTTCCCTATTCCCATTCTCCTCTCCTTAGCTCTGCAGTAAACTTAAAGACCAAAATCCCACAATTATAGTGAAAAAAACTAGCATCCTGAAGCTACTGGAAGGACGAGAACAGGGTTGGAATACATCAGAAGTACCACTTTCAGAGAAGTATAATTATTTAACTTGTCTAGTAATTAAAATACTCATTTATAGGGCTTTTCTTTATTTTACCTGGCTCAGAGTTTCCTCATTAAAAATAGCCTTTTCCCCCAGAAAGCATGTGGAAAACATTAAGTGGCAATTGTTTAACATAACAGCTGCCTCAGGCAGCAGTAAGAGCTGGGGCAAAAAAAAAAAAGATGATGACCAAAAAACTTTAAAGGAAAATCTGGGGAACGAGATGGCCATTAAGGCCTTTGAATTTTGTATAATCTAGAATCTAGCAGGCCATGCCTGGGGTTACATACATTCTCAGGAAACATCTCAGAAAGCCCTAAACTCTCATCTCTAGCTAACCTTAAGGGTCTACACAAGCAGAAAGTGAAAACTAAGGCACAGCTGTGAACTGCCTGCACACTGAAGGCACATTCCAAAATGTACGTCAAATTCTTCAGCAAATGCTGGGATACTTCCTGGCTCTGAGCATTTAAAAAAATTTCTGTCCAATAATTAGTTGACCAATGAGAAAATTGAGTAAAGACTTTTTAATGACCACAAACAACAAAAAATACAGACTTTACAGAATTAGCTCAGGAAAATTACTAAGCAAATAGCAACAACAACCAACAACAAAAACAAACATTGGAGGAGGAGAGGAATCTGATTTTGAGTGGTGCCACATTATACTACTTAAAATATTCCATTTTCAACAAAACATTATAAGATGTATGAAGAAAGTATGCCTCATACACAGAAAAATATTCAATAGAAACTGTCTCTGAGGAAGTCCAGACATCAACCTTACTAGACAAAGATTTTAAATCAGGTATTTTAAATATTTTTTTAAGAACTAAAGGAAGTCATATATAAATAACTAAAAAAGTAAGAGAATGATATTTCACCAAATATCAATATAGAGATTAGTTTTAAAAAATAAAGTCTGGAGGTGGAAATTAAAATAATAGGAATAAAAACATTTCCCAGAAATATTCAACAGCAGATGTGAGCAAGCAGAAAAAAGAACCTTCAGACCAGTCAGTTGAAACTGTTCCTCTCATCTGAGGATTAGATAGAAAAAAAGAAGAAAATAAAGGAGTAAATCAAGCATGTGAACATACATTTAGTGGAAATTTCAGAAAGAAAAGAAATGGGAAGAAAGAATAGTTAAAGAAATAATGGCTGAAAATGCCCAAAATTTGATGAAAACTAAACTACACATTCAAAAAGTTCAACAAACTCCCAGCAAGATAAAAAAGCAGAGAGATTCATTCCTATAAACACCATAATCAAACATGCAAAAGACAAAGAGAAAATCTTAAAAGCAACAAGAGAGAAAAGATTCAAAGGATCTTCAATGAGATGAACAGCTGATTTCTCATCAGAAAATTATAGAGGTCAAAAGGCAGTAAGATGGCATGCTCAAAGTGGTGAAATAAAGACCGTGAACTAAGAATTCTCCTTCAAAATTAAGGAGAAATTAAGAGATTCCAAGACATATAAAAACCAAAAGAACCCCTCACTAGCAAATTTACCCTACAAGAAATACTAACTGAAGTCTTTCAGGCTGAAATGAAAAGACACCAGACAGCAATGCAAATCCACACAAAGGAGGAATACTGGTAGTCCAGTAAAGAGTCCGCATTTTTATTGCAGAGGGCACAGGTAGGATTCCTGGTCAGGGAACTAAGATCCCACAAGCCACACAGTGCAGCCTAAATAAATACATAAATAAATAGTCAATCCATTAAAAAAAAATCCACACAAAGCAATAAAGAACGTTGGTAAAAGTAACTACAGTTGACCCTCCATATTCACTGTTTCTATACCCATGATTCACCAAACCATGGATCAAAAATATTCAAAGAAAATTCCATAAAGCTGTCAAAAGCAAAACTTGAATTTGTCACATACCAGCAACTATTTACATAGCAATCACATTGCATTAGGTATTATAAGTAATCAAGAGACGATTTAAAGTATACGGGAGGATGTGTATATTCTACAAGCAAATATCGTGCCATTTTATATGAGGGACTTGATTCAGATATGTATTGGAACCAATTCCCCATAGATATCAAGGGACAAATGTACATAAATAAATGTAAAAGAAAATATAATATATTTGTGTTTGTCTGTAACTTTTTTTCTCCTAACTGATTTAAAAGAAAACTACAAAAGCAATAATTATATCTGTGTTGATAGGCACATGATGTATAAAGATAAATTGTGTAATAATAACAACACAAAGGAGAGGGACGGAATGGAGCTCTATGAAGCAAAAATTTTGTATACTATTGGAATTAAGCTCGTGTTGACCTAAACTAGATTGTTCTAAATTAAGAGATCAATTATAATCCCATAGCAATCACTAAGAAAATAACTTTAAAATACTCAAATAAATGACACAGTAATTAAAATAATACTTTAGAAAACACATTTTTAACAAAAAAGAACAAGGCAATAATAAAGAAATATAAAAACAAAAAATATATAATATATACATAAGATAGTAAAACAACAGCCATAAATTCTATCAGTAATTACATGGAAATGGACTAACACTCCAATCAAAAGGAAGATACGGTTGAATAGGCTTTTTAACAATTGAACCAACTATATGCTATTTACAAAACATACATTTTATATTAAAAGACACAAATAGGTTGAAATTTAAGGATGGAAATAGTTATACCAGGCTCCTGCTGCTGCTGCTAAGTCACTTCAGTCATGTCTGACTCTGTGTGACCCCACAGACAGCAGCCCACCAGGCTCCCCCGTCCCTGGGATTCTCCAGGCAAGAACACTGGAATGGGTTGCCATTTCCTTTTCCAATGCATGAAAGTGAAAAGTGAAAGTAAAGTCGCTAACAGGTACCAAAAGAGTTGAAGTGGCTACACTAAAATCAAACAAAATAGAATTTAAGACAAAATTGTTACTAGAGAAAACAGAGAACATTATATAATGATCAAAAGGTCAATCCATCAAAAAGATATAATGAGTACAAATACACCTAACAACAGTCTTAAAATATATAAAGCAAAATTCAACACACTTGAAGGGAGAAACAGACAATTTATCTGAAAATGAGAGGCTTCAAACTCATTTTCAATAATAGAAGAACAAGACAGAGGAACAAGAAGGAAATAATATTTGAATGGCATTATAAACCAATACACCTAGAAAACATCAAGAGAACACTCAACAACAGGAAAAAAATACATTCTTCTCAAATACACATGGAACATTCTTCAGGGTAGACCATATGTTAGGTCATAAAATAAGTCTGAATAAATGTAAAGGGACAAAAATGACACAAAGTATGTTCTCTAATCACAGTGGGATGAAGTTGGGAAGACAGAGAGGGTAAATAAATGTATTTGTCAACCCCAATATATTATGTCTCTATATCTCATATTCTAAACTCAAGTTGCATTGAGTCCTACAGCATCTTCTTTTCTCTTTTGATTATTTTACTAAAAATATGAACACTATTGCTGTGGGCAAGAATTCACCCTCTTCCTTTGGAGCTTCAGTAATGTCCAGGACCAGCCAAAGCCTCAGGATAGCAGCACATAAAAGTGGGTCTCTGGTGGAGACCTAATAACCATGCAAACCTGAGGGTTCTCAAGTACAACAATGTTCAGGAGTTTCAGCATTGAAACTAGGACACAAAAACAAATAATAAACCCTGAGGTTAGCAAGGAATTTCTAGTAACTAAGCCAAGAAGTGTACTTAAGAGCTTTCAGGCAATGAATTTGTTCTCTTTAGCCATCACTATGCAAAAGTAGACAAGGAAGTAGAATACCATGGCACTGAATATTTTCTCTATTCCTGCAAAATTATCAATTCTCTGCAAAGTTATCTGTCAATTATCTGCAAACTTTAAAAAATCTGTTCTTAGGACTACTGTTTACAGTATATAAAAAATTGGGGTAAAGATGGGCTATCTTTAAAAGCAGGAGTTAAAATGAGCTGTAAGAAATCAGGTTCATTTGGGATAAATTCATGAATATTCATATGGCAATTTCTAAGCAGTATTTAATACAAATAAGCTTGTAAAATAAGCCAGGTCTGTAACAGAAAAAGAGGCCTCATTTAACTTTCTGGATATATATTTGTGGCAGATAGACTGGGGATATCATTTGCACTCCTCCATGAAGCTTCACTACAAACAAAGCTAGTGGAGGTGATGGAATTCCAGTGGAGCTACTCCAAATCCTGAAAGATGATGCTGTGAAAGTGCTGCACTCAATATCCCAGCAAATTTGGAAAACTCAGCAGTGGCCACAGGACTGCAAAAGGTCAGTTTTCATTCCAATCCCAAAGAAAGGCAATGCCAAAAAATGCTCAAACTACCACACAACTGCACTCATCTCACATGCTAGTAAAGTAATGCTCAAAATTCTCCAAGCCAGGCTTCAGCAATACATGAACCGTGAACTTCTAGATGTTCAAGTTGGTTTTAGAAAAGGCAGAGGAACCAGAGATCAAATTTCCAACATCTGCTAGATCATGGAAAAAGCAAGAGAGTTCCAGAAAAACATCCATTTCTGCTTTATTGACTATGCCAAAGCCTTTGACTGTGTGGATCACAATAAACTGTGGGAAATTCTGAAAGAGATGGGAATACCAGACCACCTGACCTGCCTCTTCAGAAACCTGTATGCAGGTCAGGAAGCAACAGTTAGAACTGGACATGGAACAACAGACTGGTTCCAAATAGGAAAAGGAGTACATCAAGGCTGTATATTGTCACCCTGTTTATTTAACTTATATGCAGAGTACATCATGAGAAATGCTGGGCTGGATGAAGCACAAGCTGGAATCAAGATTGCTGGGAGAAATATCAATAACCTCAGATATGCAGATGACACCACCCTTATGGCAGAAAGTGCAGAGGAACTAAAGAGCCTCTTGATGAAAGTGAAAGAGGAGAGTGAAAAAGTTGGCTTAAAGCTCAACATTCAGAAAACGAAGATCATGGCATCTGGTCCCATCACTTCATGGCAAATAGATGGGGAAACAATGGGAACAGTGGCTGACTTTATTCTGGGGGCTCCAAAATCACTGAAGATGGTGACTGCAGCCATGAAATTAAAAGACGCCTACTCCTTGGAAGGAAAGTTATGACCAACCTAGATAGCATATTCAAAAGCAGAGACATTACTTCGTCAACAAAGGTTCATCTAGTCAAGGCTATGGTTTTTCCAGTGGTCATGTATGGATGTGAGAGTTGGCATATAAAGAAAGCTGAGTGCCAAAGAATTGATGCTTTTGAACTGTGGTGTTGGAGAAGACTCTTGAGAGTCCCTTGGACTGCAAGGAGATCCAACCAGTCCATCCTAAAGGAGATCAGTCCTGGGTGTTCATTAGAAGGACTGATGCTAAAGCTGAAACTCCAATACTTTGGCCATCTCATGAGAAGAGTTGACTCATTGGAAAAGACCCTGATGCTGGGAGGGATTGGGGGCAAGAGGAGAAGGGGACGACAGAGGATGAGATGGTTGGATGGCATCACCAACTCAATGGACATGTGTTTGGGTGGACTCTGGGAGTTGGTGATGTACCAGGAGGCCTGGCGTGCTGCGGTTCATGGGGTCGCAAAGAGTCAGACACCACTGAGCAACTGAACTGATGAAGTTTCAGCTGAAGTAAGTGTCGACTTCTCAAGGATATGACTGTGCTGCACTCTCTAGACTCCACGGATGGAAGTGCTTTCTCTGTTCCATCAGATAGCCTGATCTTGTCTCTTCAGGACAAGAATGCTTATGAGACAGGGGTTTTAGTATCATTTTTATAACTAGATTCCAGCCCCAATCCATATTCTGGCTCTCCCAAGCCACTAATGCTGAAAGAGGAGTCCCAGTGATGTTCCCCATCTAGCCACCTGGAACTTCCACCCGCTTTGTTTCAAGCTCCAGTCTCAGGTATATAGGTTTAGACTATATTCCCCAGTTATTTTTCTTTTAGCATCTTAAATACAAAAGAGCTAACAACATTAATAATGGCTAATGTAAAGACTCTGGGAGTTGATGATAGACAGGGAGGCCTGGCATGCTGCGATTCATGGGGTCACAGAGTCGGACACGACTGAGAGACTGAACTGAACTGAACTGAAAAGGGATCAATGGTAAAGAATTCTACTGCAAAGTAGGAGATGTGAATTCAATCCCTGGGTCAGGAAGATCCCCTAGAGAAGGAAATGGCAACCCACTCCAGTATTCTTGCCTGGAGAATCCCATGGACAGATGAGCCTGGCAGGCTATAGTACATGGGGTTGCAAAAGAGTTGGACACAACTTAGCAACTAAGTAACAACAATTTAACTGATAATGAAATCAAGTCATGAGATTTTGTATTATCTTGAAATATACCCAAACTCTTGACATTTGAAACTAATTCCCTTTCATCTAATGGGCCACACACTCACCTTGAGGATCAACTTCTTTCGCTAGCTTCAACGCATCTGAGTTTGCAAGATCAGTGTTGGCTGGGGTAACAGCCAGAATCAGACAGTTCTCCCGTGTGATGAACTGCATAATCATTTCTCTGATCTGGTACTCAATGTCTGGAGGCTGATCTCCCACGGGCACTTTAGTAATTCCGGGCAGGTCAATCAGGGTTAAATTTAACACTGTGGAAACGGAAAAAAAATGTCTTACATGTACCATCAATGCTGAAAGATATCAACAAGGCAGAATCATGTGTTATTTTCCTAGAAATGAAACAAGCTGAGTGTTATATAATGTGTATCTGAAGGGTTCCAACTCATGTGCATAGAATAAAACAGGATAGAATTCAAACTGGCCTTGCAAATTTTCTCTATTTTTATGATATGATTGTGCTAGGTCAAATGATCATTTTAACATAATTTAAGAAGCGCTGATTTGCATACCTAATAGCTTTCTCAGAGAGTTGCCATGTTTGTAACTAGGGGCCTATAATTCAAACACGGAACAATAAGAGAATATATTGTCTATCTTGTACTTCCCTTAAAATGGTGTAAAAATGCTCAGAGTAAGGTCTGTCCTTCCTTTTAAAAGCATTATGCATTATTTACAAAGTGTTAGCCACTTAGCCTGGGCTTCCCAGGTGGCTGAGTGGTAAGGAACATGCCTGCCAATGCAGGAGACATGGGTTCAAACCCTGGGTGGGGAAGATTCCCTGGAGAAGGACATGGCAACTCACTCCAGTATTCTTGTCTAAAAAATCCCATGGACAGAGGAGTCTGGTGGGCTACAGTCTATGGGGTCATAAAGGGTCAGACTCAACTTAGCGACTAAACAACAGCAACAAGTCGCTTAGCTTATTGGAAAGCAGTTAGTCATTAAGTTAGTGTGCAGCCTCTACAGCCAGACTCATGGAGCACCATTCTGGAAACCCAGGAAACTACTAAGTCAGTGACTCCAGCCCTGACCTGGCTATTGTTCTCTCTATACACAAAAGCTCCAAGTCCTCTTGCTGCTGCTGCTGCTGCTAAGTCGCTTCAGTCGTGTCCAACTACATGCAACCCCGTAGACGGCAGCCCACCAGGCTCCCCCGTCCCTGGGATTCTCCAGGCAAGAACACTGGAGTGGGTTGCCATTTCCTTCTCCCCAAGTCCTCTTGGGAAGTCATAATTGAGCATTTCATGGTCCAATTTAAAAGCAACAGAACTGGGGAGAAGATTAGAGATGAAAATCTGTCCCACCAAAATCTTAGTCATTCTGGAGGCTGTTTATTCTGTATTACCCACCAAGAATTGGTTATCTAATTTATAAGTTTTTCTTGACAGTCTGGGGAGAAAAAATCACAGTTGATTCCTCAGGAAGAGAATAAATAAGAATATATAGGACTGAAAGAATATTCATTAAAGAAAACTCAACCATAGTACCAAGCACCTCTAAGATTTTTGCAAAAGCTGAAGATACTAAAAATATAAGTTTTCATGCATTCTTCTTTAGAATTCTAAAAGTTTAAAATATACATAAACAAAACTTTGTAAAATAATGTACTCAATTCTCTTTTACAAATTATCTCCTCCTGACTCCCATAAATAATTCTATGAGCTGTTTGGATTATATCATTTACTGAAGTACCTAAGCACAATCTTACACACCAAGATTTTTTGAGAGAAAAAAAACAATTATGTAAAGTTTAAAAATAAAATAAATTTTTTTAAAAAAGCCATTTTACATAAATAATGTATGTTAATTAACATACATAGTAAAATTTTTTGAGGACAAGAATTTGGAATTTTGTTATTTTACTTACCATGTGGGGAATAGACTCGTAAATTAATAGGTATGGAGGAAATGCCTTTATTCATTCCAGTTACTCGATCTGTTTCAGCTTCAATCTCATGGCGAACTTCATCAAAATCTGTAAATTTTTTTCCTTTGCAGTGTAGAAATTCAGCATATTCTATAAAAGACAAATTAATACAACCTAAAATTCAGGTACTCTTGCAGTAATTATAAGGAAACGATGCTTCTTTAATTACAAGTCAAAGTATCCAATATTGCCTCTTCAGCCATCATAATGAGAGAACATGGAGGTAACTAAAAAGCACAGTTAACACTTGAGAAATGTTAAACACAGTACAAATGCTAATGGTGCAGAATTGCTAATTTTCAGATTAGCAATTAACTATTAAAAGCAGTCTTTAAACTGCAAAGCCTATTAAATAAAGAGAATTTTGGCCCTCCAAATGATATAACAAATAACAGCAACCAATTCTCAAAGAAGTTAGAGCTGGGATATACAAAAAGCCTACTTACTAATCCTATTAGCATGTCCTTTCTGAATATCACCACTTTAACATGATGGATGCTAAACCTGGAATGTTAGGTCCATGAATCAAGTAATAGTAAAGAGGAGGTGGCAAGAGTGAACACTGACATCTTAGAAATCAGTGAACTAAAATGGATGGAAATCAGCGAATTTAATTCAGATTACCATTATATCTGGGCTTCCCTGGTGGCTCAGACAGTAAAGCGTCTGCCTGCAGTGCGGGAGACCTGGGTTCAATCCCTGGGTTGGGAAGAGCCCCTGGAGAAGGAAATGGCAACCCACTCCAGTACTCTTGCCTGGAAAATTCCATGGACAGAGGAGCTTGGTGGACTATAGTCCGTGGGGTCACAAAGAGTTGGACACAACTGAGTGACTTCACTTGTACTTTCACCATTATATCTACTACTGTGGGAAAGAATCTCTTAGGAGAAATGGAGCAGCCCTTATAGTCAACAAAAGAGTCTGAAATGCAGTACTTGAGTGCAGTCTCAAAAACAACAGAATGATCTTGGTTTGTTTCCAAGGCAAACCATTCAGCATCACAGTAATCCAAGTCTATGCCCCAACCGCTAATGCCAAAGAAGCTGAAGTCGATTTTATGAAGATCTCCTACAAGACCTTCTAGAACTAGCACCAAAAAAAAAAAAAAAGATGTCCTTTTCATCACAAGGGATTGGAATGCAAAAGTAGGAAGTCAAGATATACCTGGAGTAAAAAGGCAAGTTTGGCTTTGGAATATAAAATTAAGCAGGGGAAAGGCTAATAGAATTTTGTCAAGAAAACACACTGGTCCTAGCAAACACCCTCTCCAACAACACAGGAGACAACTCTTAACATGGACATCATCAGATGGTCAATACCGAAATCAGATGGATTATGTTCTTTGCAGCCAAAGACGAAGAAGCTCTATACAGTCAGCAAAAACAAGACCTGGAGCTGACTGTGACTCCAATCATGCACTCCTTATTGCAAAGTTCAGGCTTAATTTTAAGAAAATGGTGAAAACTACTAGGCCATTCAGGTATGACCTAAATCAAATCCCTTATGATTATACAGTGGAGGGGACAAATAGATTCAAGGGATTAGATCTGGTAGACAGAATGCCTGAAGAACTATGGACTAAGATTCATAACATTGTAAAGGAGGTGGTGACCAAAACCATCCCCAAGAAAAAGAAATGCAAGGAGGCAAAATGATTGTCTGAGGAGGCCTTAGAAATGGCTGAGAAGAGAAGTGAAAGACAAGAGAGAATGAGAAAGATATACCCAAATGAATGCAGAGTCCCCGAGAATAGCAAGGAGAGATAAGGAAGCCTTCCTAAGTGAACAATGTTAAAAAAGAAAAGAAAAGAAAACAATAGAATGGGAAAAACTAGAGATCTCTTCAAGAAAGTTGGGAGCTATCAAGGGAATATTTCATGTAAGGATAGGGATGATAAAGGACAGAAACAGTAAGGACCTAACAGAAGCAGAAGAGACTAAGAAGAGGTGGCAAGAAGTTCTTCTATATAGAACTATACAGAAGAATATACAAGAAGGGTCTTAATTACCTGGAAAACCATGCTGGTGTGGTCACTCACCTAGAGCCAGACATCTTGGAGTATGAAGTCAAGTGGACCTTAGGAAACATTACTACAAACAAAGCTAGTAGAGGTGATGGAATTCCAGCTGAGCTATTTCAAATCCTAAAAGATGATGCTGTGAAAGTGCTGCACTCAATATGTTAGCAAATTTGGAAAACTCAGCAGTGGCCACAGGAGTGGAAAAGGTCAGTTTTCATTCCATTCCCAAAGAAGGGCAATGCCAAAGAATGTTCAAACCACTGTACAATTGCACTCATTTCACATGCTAGCAAAGTAACGCTCAAAATCCTTCAACCTAGGCTTCAGCAGCATGTGAAGCGAAAACTTTCAGATGTACAAGCTGGATTTAGAAAAGGCAGAGGAACCAGAGATCAAATTGGCAACATTTGCTGGATCACAGAGAAAGCAAGGAAAATTCCAGAAAAACATATACTCTGCTTCATTGACTATGCTAAAGCCTTTGTGTAAATCACAACTGGAAAATTTCTTAAAGACATGGGAATACCAGATCCCCTTACCTGTCTCCTGAGAAATCTGTATGCAGGTCAAGAAGCAACAGTTAGAACTTCACGAGAAACAACTGAATGGTTCAAAATTGGGAATGGAGTACATCAAGGCTGTGTATTGTCACCTTGCTTATTTAACTTCTATGCAGAGTACATCATGTGAAATGCCGGCTAGATGACTCACAAACTGTAATCAAGATTGCTGGAAGAAATATCAACAACCTAAGACATGCAGATGATACCACTCTAATGACAGAAGAAGAGAAACTAAAGAGCCTCTTGGTAAGGGTGAAAGAAGAGAGTGAAAAAGCTGGATTAAAACTCAACATTCAAAAAATGAAGATCATGGCATCCGGTTCCATTATGTCATGGCGAATAGAAGGGAGAAAAATGGAAACAGTGACATATTTTATATTCTTGGGCTCCAAAATCACTGCAGATGGTGGGGCATGAAATTAAAAGATGCCTGCTCTTTGGAAGAAAAGCTATGACAAACCTAGAGATTAGGATATTAAAAAGCAGAGACATCATTTTTCCAACAAAGATTCTTATAGTCCAAGCTATGCTTTTTCCAGAAGTCATGTACAGATGTGAGACTTGAACCATAAAGAAGGCTGAGCGCCAAAGAATCAATCCTTTTGAATTGTGGTGCTGGAAAAGACTCTTGAGAGTCCTTTGGACTGCAAGCAGATCAAACCAGTCAATTCTAAAGGAAATCAACCCTGAATATTCACTGGAAGGACAGATGCTTATGCTAAAGCTCCAATACTTTGGCCACCTGATGCAAAGAGCTGACTCACTGGGAAAGACTGAGGACAGAACAAAAAGGTAGTGACCAAGGATGAGATGGTTGGATGGCATCACCAACTCAATGATGTGAGTTAGAGCAAACTCAAGGAGATAGTGAAGAACAGGGAATCCTGGCATGCTGCAGTCCATGGGGTCACAAAGAGTCAGACGTGACCTAGTGACCGAGCAACAACATATGCTAAATTATGTAAATACAGCTTCAGAAAGCAAGAAGATTCAGAAACGATGTTTGTTTTACCCTTTAAAAGGAAATAATATATGAAATATTTTAGCTTTAAAATATACTATTCAAAATACCACATCCATTTCTGCAATTAAAAGATATTTTTCTCAAGAAAAAAGACAATATTACAAAGAAACTATTTATCTGCAATCTAAAAAAAAAAAAATCACTATATGTAGGCAGAAGGAAAAACTCTAAAATAACTATATAAGAGAAAATTGGTTATTTTTTAAAATTTCAGTAGCATCTTAAAACTATTGTACTATCCCTTTCTCTATCTGCTTCCAAAGATATAGAGTAAATGATAAGCAACACAACTCAAAAGAAAAGGGAACTGATACTAGTAGACCTAAAAATGTTATAATTTTACAAGGTAACAAGTCTTAACAAATAGTTTAATTTCTCTAACAGCCAGCTGAAAAAAATGCTCCACCAAATGTAGACTAAGGCTAAAGTATCTTGGGCCCAGATATCTTGGGCTCAGCTGAGACAGTTATTGGTAGTCTTTCTACCATTACCACAGTAAATATTTAACTTTCACCCACTACATTGCAAGGCCAATAGGGAGACAACTACAAGATGTGGTTTATGCCTCAACAGTGAAAGTATACACAACAATTAAGCTTCAGCAGGCTTCAGAGGTCTGGCCTGAAGAGATCACCACATCATTTGGCATCTTCTTTTACATGTTTACCCTCATAAGTGCTGTTTTTATAAGATTATAAATTCTTAGAAACTTTATTTTGGAGAAGGAAATGGCAACCCACTCCAGTGTTCTTGCCTGGAGAATCCCAGGGACGGTGGAGCCTGGTGGGCTGCCATCTATGGGGTCACACAGGGTCGGACACGACTGAAGCAACTTAGCAGCAGCAGCAGTTAGCAGTAGCAGCAGAGACTTGATTTACTCATTCAGCGGCTAGGCCAGTACCAATGTAAAAGTTTAAGGATGAGTAGAAGATAAAACAATAAGAAAAGTAAAGAGGAACAATAAATGCCAGATTCTGAAAAACAAAGCTTAATAAGCAAAAGTGAGTCATCAATAATTTAGAAGAAACAGAACGGTACTTTCTCATAGCAAGGAGACAGAACTATTCAGTTCAACATAGCCTGTGGAAAATTCAAATTTGAGAACTTCTGCCTATCATAATTATTATGTTAATATAATTTTTTTCTAAAAGAAGCTTCTGGATCAAGGGCTACATTTTCAATTTCATTGCTAATCAATAATTCAAGTAACAGAAATGTGTTCCCGGCTGAGCCACGAGGGAAGCTCAACACACTTGTGGCCACTAGATGGCGCCTACTTGCTTTCTCTTTAGGAAACTAAGACCCTTTCAGAAAGTTGTAAAATCAATGCAATTTTCAAATTAGATTTAAATTTACTCCTGGACTTCTGAAAATGCTTTTATCTTGGAATTCAGATACAGGAACTCCAACCTCTGTCTCTGGTTAGGTATGCTGCTGCTAAGTCACTTCAGTCGTGTCCGACTCTGTGCGACCCCATAGATGGCAGCCCACCAGGCTCCCCCGTCCCTGGGATTCTCCAGGCAGGAACACTGGAGTGGGTTGCCATTTCCTTCTCCAATGCATGAAAGTGAAAAGTGAAAGGGAAGTCGCTCAGTCGTGTCCGACTCTTAGCGACCCCCTGGACTGCAGCCTACCAGGCTCTTCCGTCCATGGGCTTTTCCAGGCAAGAGTACTGGAGTGGGGTGCCATCGCTTTCTCCGCTTGTTAGGTATAGGGTCCCACAAAGAGATTTAGGAATGTCAATATTTGTTTATTTATTTAACCAATATTTATTGAACTCCTACACCTTCTCAGGCACTATTTTAGAAAGCTGGCATATAGTAAACTGAAAAAAAAAGTCTCTAGCCTTATGAAGCTTAAATTCTAGTGAAATAAAACAGTAAACAATGTGTGTGTGCCAGATAAGTGCTATGGAGAAAATTGAATAAGGGGAATGTTAAACACTGGAGGAGGTTGCTTTGTTATGTGCAATCAAGGAATACTTCTCTGATATGATAAAGTGACATTTGAGCAAAGACTCAAGAAGCCATGCTTTACATAACAGGATCCCAGTAGACTGACTGATGCAGACTACACTTGGCATATCAGAGGAAAAGCAAGGAGGCCAACGCGCCTGGAGCACAAAGCATGGGGGAGAGGCAGCAGATGAGGTCAGAGCTATTGTACAGACCCAGACGATGTAGGACCTGTGGGCCATTTTAAGGACTTTGATTTTACTCTAAATGAATGTGAAAGCACTTGAAGCGTTTTGGATAGAAGGGAAACATGATGTGACCTAGGTTTTAAATAAAGAACTGTACTGCTGAGTTGAGAACAGACAATGAGGCATAAGAGAAGTAGCTGGCTATTAGAATAATAAAGGTGGGATTATTATCTCACCTGGGGGTGAGACCTGGGTGGGAGCAGTGGGAATGCTGAGAAGTGGTTATATTCTAATGAATTTTGAAGAAAAACCAAAAGGATTTGCAGATGGATTAAAGGAGGGGTATGAGAGAAAGAAAGAAGTTAAGAATAACTTTAAGGAGGTTGACCTCAGCAATTGGAAGAATTTTGAAATAGAAAGACTGAAAGAAAGGAAGATGTATGGAAGATGGGGTTAGGAATCAAGAATTCAGTTTGGCAACTCAGTCAAAAAATGGGAAGATTTTCACAGACATTTCTCCAATGAAGATATTAAGATGGTCAAAAAGCACATGAAAACATGCTCAACATCACTAATTATCAGAGAAAGGCAAATCAAAACTACAATGAGGTGTCTCCTCACACCAGTCAGAATCAGTCAGTTCAGTCGCTCAGTCATGTCCAACTCTTTGCGACCCCATGGACTGCAGCACACCACTTTCCTGTCCATCACCAGTCTGAATGGTCATCATCAAAAATCTACAAACAATAAAAAGATGGACAGGGTGTGGAGAAAAAGAACCCTCCTACACTGTTGGTGGGATTGTAAATTGGTGTAGCCACTATGGAGAAGAACAGTATGGAGATGCCTTAAAAAAAAAAACTAAAAATAGTTTCCATATGATCCAGAAATCCTACTCCTGGGACATATATCCAGAAAAAAAGAAAAAAAACAAAACATAATTTGAAAAGATACATGCCCCTAATGTTCATAGCAGCACTGTTTACAATAACTGAGACATGAAAGTAACGTAAATGCCCATCAACAGAGGAATGGATAAAAAAATGTGGTACATATATACAATGGAATATTACTCAGCCATAAAAAGAAAGAAATAATGCCATTTGCAGCAACATAGATAGACCTAGAGATTATTATACTAAGTGAAGTAAGTCAGAGAAAAACAAATATCATATATTGCTCATATGTGGAATCTAACTTTTAAAAAGATACAAATGAACTTATCTATGAAACAGAAACAGACCCATAGATATTGAAAACAAACTTAGGATTACCAAAGGGGAAATATGGGAGTTGGGGGGCTAAGGAATAAGTCAGAAACTTGGGATGAACATACACATACCACTATATATTACTATATATAAGATATATAATCAATAAAAATCTACTATATAGCACAGGGAACTCTACTCAGCATTCTGTGATAACCTATATCAGAAAAGAATCTTAAAAAAGAATGAATATATGTATATGTTTAACCAGATCACTTTGCTGAACACCTGAAACTAACACAATATTGTTAATCAACTATAATCTAATAAAATAAAATTTAAAACTTCAGTTGGGGACCTACTAAGCTTGTGATGCCTGCTAAACATCACCCATGTGGACAAACAGAACCACCACCAATGGTTGGGAACCATGCAGCTGAAAGACACACAATTTTCATTGTCTCATCTGATAAGCGTGTATCTATCCTGAAATTTTTCCAGAAGATGGCAGTCAAGGGCTTGAGGAAATGGTGGCTTCTTTTATTCAGCACAAAAATGCCCTGGGGCTGGATATGTGAATCTTTTATCTGAGGAGAAGTCTAAGCTAGATAAGTCCAAGATAGATATAGATATATGTATTTGGAATTAAAAGTTAGGCAAGTGCATAAGATCGCTAGGTCACTAAATGAGAGACAGACAAGGAACAGATCAGAGCAGTGGACCCTGTATGTTGCAATATTTAGAGATCAGGAAATGGAGAATAAGCACGAGTGGTCAACATGATGTGGGATTAAAAAAAAAAAAGGAAAACCCTGAGAGAGAGGTGACCCAAAGCCACAAAAAGAAAGTATTTCATGAAAAGAGACCTTTCACTCCATCAAATACTGTCAACATGTCAGGTAAGATGAGAACCAAGAACAAATCATAAAATCAGGCAATTTGAGGGTCCTTCAGGATGTTGAAAAGGACTGTTGGAATGGAGTGGGTTGGGTGATAATCTGATTGGAATAGATTTTAGAATGACTTGGAGGAGAGGAAGTAGAGACTGGTTGTGGACAAATTGTTTAAGAAGTTGTGTTGTAAAGGAGAGGAAAAAAGTAAAAGGGCATCTGGAGAGGGTTATGAAGGGAAAGTTTTATAAAAGTGGGTAAACTAATAGCATGTTCCTAGGCTGATGCTCGGAGAAGGCAATGGCACCCCACTCCAGTACTTTTTCCTGGAAAATCCCATGGGTGGAGGAGCCTGGTAGGCTGCAGTCCATGGGGTCACTAAGAGTAGGACACGACTGAGCAACTTCACTTTCACTTTTCACTTTCATGCATTGGAGAAGGAAATGGCAACCTACTCCAGTGTTCTTGCCTGGAGAATCCCAGGGACGGGGGAGCCTGGTGGGCTGCCGTCTATGGGGTTGCACAGAGTCGGACACGACTGAAGCGACTTAGCAGCAGCAGCAGCAGGCTGATGCTATTAATCCAGCCTTGAGGGAAAGCTGATGATGCAGAAGAAGGGACAAGTGCTAAAGCTATGTCTTAAGGAAGAGGGGATAGGAAGCACTAGAAAGGAACATGCTAGTTCATCCCATAGGAATCAAAAGGAAACAGAATAATGAGTATTGGTGGATGATACAAACAGGTAGAATTGATGGTGGTGGGAGTATGTGAAATTCAACAGGTGAGAGTGGGGATTTATCATTTTGTTGAGTCATTTTACACCTTTAAAAACCATTTCTGTATGTATTCTCACTGGTTAAACCCTACAAATACTATTATTTTTACCACAGTATACCACACACATACACAGTGATCCTAACTGACCTAATAGTAACCCTAGCAGGAATGTCAACTTGGGTCTCAACTACGTCCATCACTGGGATTCAGGCATGTCCAGCATATCAGAAAGACAAAAGGGGCAGAAACCACAAAATTCCTATTCCTATGGGTCTTAAAGAGCTTCCTGGGAAATAATTCAACCAATAGGATGGACAACTCAGGGAAAACCTAACCTAAATTGTCAGATGGGAGCTACCTGTAGTCCATCCTCTACCCAGGTCCAGAGACTCACAGGTCTATGTCCCCCTCATCTCTAATAGTACAGTGATAATTGTCAGACCACATATCCTACTTTCTTATTAGTAAAACACAGCAATCATAACTACAATTCACAATTCACAGCTATAGCATTATACTGTCATAAGCTGGGTCTTAACAGCAACAAGGTAAGCCAGTCTTATCATGGAATCCCAGCCCTCTAGCAAGCAGACTATAAATAGGTGGTCAGCAGAGGTGGCTTGTATGTTTTTGAACAATTGCCCGTAATTGCTATTGAAGAGGATCATCATTCAGCTTATCATCATACAAGTCCTAAATAAATCTTGATAAGCAATGCAGAATTTAAAGGTCACAGTTTTACTTCCCTGCTGTCTAAAGCACAATTATAAATGAAAATCTTGGAAAGGATTTTCACAAGAGCAATGAATCATTTACTATATTCACCTCTAAAGAAGAATGTTCACATGAGATGAAGGAAATTCTAACACCCAAGCCAAACTCTACAGAACAGTCTACACTAGCCAATCAACAGCTAGACTTTTAAAGAACTGGTAAATATGTATCTTCTGAGACTTTCATACTATCAAAAGTTAATATGTCTAAAGTTCTAACAAATCTCATCTTATGGTCCTGAGATAAATTGTCTCATAGAAAGGTAATTTCCAATGGCACAAGCTCTCTTGGCATGTTCTCAGTGTTGCTTTCATTCTAAATGCTTAGTAATCGGGCACAAGGAATGATCTCTTTCTCAAACAATTCCAGCTTCAGCCCAAATTCAGCCTGAATGGACAGTGATTAAATTTCTTGCTCCTATAAAGGATGAAGGTTATGTGCATACAGCCTATGTCCTAATCATGAATCCATGAAATTCTATTGTGTGTCAGTATAACCTATCTTCCTGAAATTCACAGTATGTTTTCAGTTTCAAAGAATAAGATTCTAGTTTTTAAAATCTTTCCTGTTTTCCCAGTGTTAAAAATAGCCTACATTTGAAGCAAAGGGAAAGATACCTTTTATATCAAAGAGTGATTTGGGAGGAAAAAGAGGATATTTTTTAAAAAAAATCAGAGCTATCACTCTATTTTTATTTCCCTATAAAACATTTTAGTACTGTCATTTCTGCTGACCATGAAAAACAAATTATGCTAGGATAAACAGCTGACAAATTGTTTGGGGGAAGGATGACATGGTTTGTGCCTGGGCAGCATTCCAATCATCTGTGAAAAGCACAGCATGACCATAAGAATTTAAATATTTCCAATATGCCCCTTCCATGGGGAAAAACACGCATATGTTTCAATTAATCAAGGTTAAGTAAAATGGAATAATTATGGAGCACAGGCATATCTCGCCAATCTTTATTCTAAGAACTGGGGCTGTCCATACTTTAGCTGGAGTTCTGTTTCTAAAATGCTTTAATAGCAATGTTTTTAAGCATGGGGTTCCCATGAAAATGGAGTATATGGGACACAGAAACAGGAAATGGTTTTCAGTGCAACTAGCTGAATCCACTGGCTGTAAATACCACCTGGTAGGACTACATTTAAAAACATAGTCCCTTAAAGGCAGAGGCTACATTTGAGTCATCTTTGTTTCCCTGATGCCTATCATATTTAAAGAACACCTGTAGATTTCTTCCTTCTTCTGTAGAGAACTTCTCTTTGCATACCATTAAGCAATTTGGAAAAATGCTTCCAGCAAGCCTTCAAGTCATTCCAAATTGAAGCCAGGGGCCTAGAACTGTGGTTAAGTAAGAAACAAAGCAAGTTAGATATGAATTACACAGACCCAGATATAAAGCAGAAGTCAGTTGTGTCCTTCTTTTAGTAATTTAAAAAAAAAAAAAAGGAAATCTAAAGAAGCACATTTCACCCGAGGAAGTCCAATAGTGGGTGAAAGGTAGAGGTCTCAGTTAGAGGGTGAAGAATAATGGGGTAGAAACAAGAAGGGCCAAGATTTCGTAGCAGACTAAAGGTAGGTGCTAGGCAGGTCTCAGAGACCAGCTGCAGAGACTAGGGTTTAGGATCAGGGCTCTGGTACTCCTGAGGCAGAGAAGCTCAAAACAGAATTCCAGATCCAAGTGATCCAGACGGTCCAATCAAAAAACCAAGGTGAGAATTCAATCATGAAATGAGAGGTAGTCTTTCATAGTATACAAAGCCAAAGTCACTTACACTGACCTCAGGGCCAAGAGAGATTATTAAGTATTGTGTATGTTTTAGTTGCTCAGTCATGTCCAAGTCTTTTTGATCCCATGGCTGTAGCCCACCAAGCTCCTCTAGCCATGAAATTCTCCAGGCAAGAATATAGGCGTGGGTAGCCATTTCTTTCTCCCAGAGGATCTTCCCAACCCAGGGATCAAACCCAGGTCTCTTGCAATGCAAGCAGATTCTTTTCCATCTGACCCACCAGGGAAGTCCAAAAAATGAAAAACATGAAACCAAATAGAAAGCATATCAAGCACTTGGCCACAAACTGCAAAAACCTCAGCAGCATCTGACACGATTTTCCTCCTGTTCCTTGAAACATTGCCTTCCCCTTTTAACACCCACATCCCCTCCATCTCCTCCTATCTTCCACATCTCAATTATTGACACCAGCATTGAATCAGGTCACCAAATCAAAAAATAGAGGTGTTTTTTTTTTTTTTTTTTACCCTTGCTCACCTTTCTCCCAAACATCTTCTCACTGCCTCCACTATGGCCATCCTCCTCCTAAGCGGACACCAACTCTTATCTGGACCACCATAAAAGCCTCCAACTGGTCTTCCTAATTCCACTCTGGGTCCACTGAATCCATTCTCTACATGGCAGCTAGAGAGATCTTTCTAAAACATATGTCAGATCATGTCTTTTCCCTTTTTAAAACTTTTTATTGGTTTTCCAGAGAAGTCAGAAATAGCCAAACTCCTCCCCCAGCCTACAAAGTCCTAGACAGTCTGATCCCTGTCTACCTCTATTGATAACACTATTTCTACCCTTTTTACTCCAAACCCTTGAGCTGCTAGGACTTCCCTGGTGATCCGGTGGTTAAGAATCTGCCTGCCAATGGAGGGGACACGTGTTCAATCCAGGAAGATCCCACATGATGCAGAGTAACTAAGCTGGAGTGCCACAACTTCTGAGCCCATGCTCTAGAGCACATGAACTGCAACTACTGAGTCTACACACTGCCACAGCTGAAGCTCTCACACACTAGAGCCTGTGCTTCACAAGAGAAGCCACCACAGTGAGAAGCACTGCAACTAGATAGCCCCCACCCGCTGCAACTAGAGAAAGCCTACACCCATCAACAAAGACTCAGCTACAGCCAAAACCAAAAATAAATAAACAGTTGAGCTTCAGTAGCCTTCTTCTGCTCTGCAAGCACACCAGGTCTGTTTCTACCCCAAGGCCTCTCTACAAGCACCTCCTCTTCTGGTATGCCCTTCACCCACATCATGGCATGCATAGCTCTATCCTGTCATTTACTTCTTATCTAAAATATCATCTCTAATTTAGACAGCCTTCCTTGATCAGACAAAGAAAAGTAGCAGCTCAGTCGCACTCCATCACATCATCTAATTTATGTTCTTCAGTACATAATCATTACTTGAAGATTTTGTTTTTTACTACCTGTCTGTACCCACTGGAATATAAGTTCTATGAAAACAGAAACATTATCTGCTGTACTCTTAGTACCTAAAACAGTGAATTGCATCTATTGGGCATTCAATATATATATATTTTTTTAATTAAATAACAAATGAGTAAATGAGTGAATGAATCAAAAAATAAACACTAGTGGACACTTGAGGTTTGTGGGTATTGAGAAGAAAATGATATTAAATATGGCTTTTGACATACTAAATTTTATACCTTTGAAATATCCAAGTAGAGTTTCAAGGGCTCAGCTAGAAATATGCGTTTGGAGTTTAGCCCAGGAGCTATAAATATGAGAGTCCTAGGTGCAGGAGTTGTAACTGAAGACATAGAAGAGATTGCCGAAGGCAGAATACAAAATGACAGAGAAAGGAGCCTTGGGTAGATGCAAACTTTAAAGACCAGGTAAAAGATAATGCATCAGCAAGAGAGAGAGAGTGGCCAAAGAGAGAACAAAAACCAGGAGTATTTGGCATCATGGAAACCAAAAGGATAGTGTATGTTTTAAGGAAAGAATAAGCAACAGTGTTAAAAACCTCTTGAAAGGGCGAGGTATTAATAAATACTAGCAAGTGACTAATGGCATTTATAGAAACTGAGTATGTATCCTATAGTTTCTTGTATCCTTAAACAATGTTCTATACATAATTGAAATATTTCTTGTTATTTCAAAGGGTTTTGCTATAGGCTATTTTGTTAAAAATCTTTTTCCTTTGTTTTTTTTATTGTCTCTTCCTTTACATCAGGTTTATATCTGTCAGTTCTTACTGTTGACATCTGTTTTTAAGCCATATTCCCATTCTACCTTGCAGCTTTATATTTAATTCTAAACTGAGAAGTCCAATAACCTAGTGTGTATGGTCTGAGTCTACACTGAGATGGAAAATGCCCAGAGTAAGGCCACACTGCAAAAATGAGCTTTAGATCATAGATTTCGTAATATTAATTTTGACTGCCCAAGACTCTTCTTGCTTCCTTCTGATAATCAGCTAAGAAACTGAAAAGAGGTTTCCAAATAAGTGAGTTATTACAGTATTATTAAAGAGTAATTAAATGTACAATTTCACAAACAGCAAATGTTTCAACATTATTTCTTGTTTTAAGAAGAAAAAAGGCAAGGTGATTTGCCAAGTAAAAATCTATAATTAAAAGTGATATCACTAGACTTTGTCATGAAAGTTCAAGTAATCGGATTGCTATAAAAAAAATACAACAGAAAATCTAGTATTTGCAAAATGAAAAATTTCCCCACAGAATCTTAAACACAGAAATGAAGTTTATAAATAAAATTTAAGTAGTAATCATATAAGAACAAGTATATAAATGTGTGTGTACATATGTAAATATGCAACTAAAAAATTCTCAAAATATCGAATTAAATGTTGCTGGAAAGATTTGAAGTTTGACAAAAATTTATTTTCTCTAAGTGTGAGCTTCTACACACAATTTGTCAGCAATACCATTCCATCAAAATATTTTAACAATATATTAGTATATTTGGTAAGCTTCTCAAATGTCTTCATGACAAATTCCTGAAGGTGATTGTTAGAAACAAAGTCAACTCAACTTTTGTATACAGTGAAAGGTATAAATAGAAGTTCAGTATTTACATATGAATATGCCACTTTTCCAAAACTGTTGAAAATACTACCTTTTCTCTATTGAATTGCCTTTCTGCTTTTATTAAAAATCAATTATTTATAGACCTGTAGGTCTATTTTTTTACCTCTCTTCTGTTCCACTGGTCTATTTGTCCATATTTATATCAAGGCCATGCCATCTTTTTTTTTTTTCCTATGACAAGTCTGTTATTTTTTCCATTCATAAAGTAATTAAATATAAATTGTCCCTTTACTGTAACATACTCTATAGAAAGTTGAAACACACACAACACACCATGTACCCCTCACATTCGGTATTCACTGTCTGAAAATGCCGTGGAGATAGTTCCACAGTGGATAATATAGACATGTGGAGCATTTACTTCCTGTGTTTATTGTTTTTTCTTAATTAATTTATATATTTTAATTGGAGGCTAATTATTTTACAATATTGTAGTGGTTTTTGCCATACAATGAGATGAATCAGCCATGGGTGTACATGTGTTCCCCATCCTGAACCTCCCTCCCACCTCCCTCCCTATCCCATCCCTCAAGGTCATCCCAATGCACCACCCCTGAGCACCCTGTCTCATGCTTCGAACCTAAACTGGTGATCTATTTCACATATGGTAATATACATGTTTCAATGCTATTCTCTCAAATCATCCCACCCTCGCCTTCTCCCACAGAGTCCAAAAGACTGTTCTTTACATCTGTGTCTCTTTCACTGTCTCACATTTAGCATCATTGTTACCATCTTTCTAAATTCCATATATATGCGTTGATATATTGTATTGGTATTTTTCTTTCTGATTTACTTCACTCTGTGTAATAGGCTCCAGTTTCATCCACTTCATTAGAACTGATTCAAATGCATTATTTTTATTAGCTGAGTAATATTTCATTGTGTACATGTACCATGGCTTTCTTATCCATTCATCTGCTGATGGACATCTAGGCTGCTTCCATGTCCTAGCTATTGTAAACAGTGCTGCAATGAACATTGGGGTACATGTGTCTCTTTCAATTCTGGTTTCCTCCGTGTGTATGCCCAGCAGCAGGATTGCTGGGCTGTATAATGCCATACTATCTGCAACATTGTAGCTTTGTAACAAGTCTTAAAATCAGGTAGTGTTCATTCTCTAAACTTGTTTTATTTTAAAGTTATTTTAGCTATTCTGGATCCTGTGCATTTCCTAGGAATTTTAGAATCAATTTGTCAATCTCTACAAAACAATTTAATTGTTTAAACTTTATCTACTGCATTTTTTTTTTTTTTTTTTTTTTTAGAGTGAAGTGTAACTTTAATACGTATAGAAAGTCTGACTATGTACAAGAGAAGGTAAAGTTTTCAATTCCCATATTATCAGAAACATCATAAAGAAAGCTAGATTTATAACACACTTCTATTCCTATGTGCATCTGAAGTATGTACAGTAAAACACCAACACAGCTTTCATGTGTTAACAGGGGGAAGTGCAAGCAATCTCTATAAAGCCAAAATCAGGCTAAAAAACCTGCAAACAGTTGATTTCATCCTTGCAAGTTCTCAAAGAAAAATTCCACCAGTTCAAAAATCGAAAGATGTTAAATTCACTGAAAAATTAAGCTGGGTTCTTTTCATTTAATCTGGGAATACTGCAACATTAAGAATTTACTGTTTTTTTTAAAAAAAAAAAGAAACAAAATTGGCAGCTCCATTTTTACAACATTATTTACTTATATAGGAAAGTTTTAAGAGTGGAGAATTGTGACAAAACATTCCAAATGGATGACCTAAAATGGAGCAAGGGATACTGTCCTTCAGCACATTTCCCCACCAAATATTGAGAAATTTAATATTAGAATATTAGCTGTGTGTGGAAAGAGGGGAAAAACAGATATGTTGTCATAGTCTGTTGACAAGGACAAAAAAGGCTCTGACTAGGTCACCATCTTCATTTCTGGATAAATCTCATATTGAAGAATTCTCAAATGCTTAAAATGGTGGTCTTTTCAGCTACCCATCCTAAGAAGTCAAGTACAAGCATGCAAGTAAATTCACAGGCACAGAGGATCCATGTTAAAAACAGTTAAGGTAGCTGTGATGCAACACCAACAATTTGAATGGCCCTGACACACTCAAAATATTATCTTAATTATTCAACGAAATCCTGAAGCAAACTCTTGCTAGTCTTGGTATACTGCTAAACACTAAAGTAGCATGTTTTTTCCATGGTTTTAGCTTAGCTCAAAAGAATTTTTACACTATTAAGTAAGAAAAAAATTAAAGTATTTCCCCTTTTTAAATTTACACAGACGTTTAATTAGCTTTATTTACAGAGCAGGGATTTTTTTCAGTCTCCAATGGTGCCTAGATAACATCATTAGGCAAGAATGCCAGTTTAAAAGAAATCTATGCAGAATCCTAAAAATAACAGATGTTGATGCTCCTCCAAGAAGGGGCAAGCTTGACTATATCAGCATCTCTCTTTATGTTTCAGTTACTCAGAAGCAATTCTGTTGCAGTCTCTACATCCCATGATTTTGAAGACAAGGCCACTATTACCGCATTCCTATCAAAGCCCATAGCACATAGGTTTTCTATTTTTTTGGTGTACTCTGGACTAGAAACTGGTGCTCCAGCATACACATGTGCCCAAAGTCGAGCTGTCTGTTTGAACATTTCAGGATTTTGTTTGTACTGATTTGCTACTACTGCATCTTGTGGATCATCCGGTTCTGCAGCTGCCAGCAGAGCTTGTAATGACAACAATACCGTGCGCAGAGTCATTGCTGCTGCCCATTGATCTTTCAGGATATCCAAACAAATAGCCCCTGTGACGGAACTAATATTAGGATGCCATATTTTAGTGATAAACCGGACCTTAGGGGGATTAAATGGATATGTTTCTGGTATTTTAATCTCTAGTTGATATCTTCCTCCTTCATATGGTGTGTCTGGAGGTCCTGCTATTTCTCCTCTTAATTCTGTAAAATTCTCATCTACAAGATCTACTTTAATTTGATTTTTGCTCGTCTCCTCGCTCTTCAGCACCTCCTTGAACTCCCGCTTGATTCGCTGCACCGCGATGTTGGCCATGTCTCCGCCCGCAGCTGATTCGTACCCGCCTCCTCCGCCACCGCTACGACCACCGCCACCGCCGCCACCTCTTCCTCCACCGCCTCCTCCCCCGGCGATTCACACCCGAGCACACGAACGCTGCCACTGCCACCCCGACCGCCGCACTATCTTCAATCTATCTACTGCATTTTTTACAATATTACTAACAAAAAAAAATTTGTCCTCTAGCCCAAATTTGCATATACACACACACAAACACACACAGCATGTTTAGCTAAAAGCATAAGTATTTTTCTATGAATGCCTGTTCTGCCAGATATATTAAATTTTATTATAAATGAGAGGTACATCACCTCTAAACTCTGTCTCACTAGAACAAATCACTTCAGTGCTGTAGAGAGTCATACAAAAATATTTATTGTCAACTATGGCCCAAGCAGTAAGCAGTTAGAGTCAGTATGGTATAGCTTGGTTATGAGAGCAGATATTTTTGCCACAAAAGTCAGAACAAATGAAAAACTGTGAATATATGAAAGTTCTTGGGCATAATATTCAAAACTCACTGCATAAAACTAAAATGCAAAGTAACCCTTCTGATAAGATGCCTTTGCTTCATAAATTGCAAAAATTATTATATGACTCAAACAATAGAGCCAATCCAACCATTTTGAAAACTTAAAAAGAGGAGGAAAGAGGGAGGGAGAGAACTATAAATTGCTCCTAGTATGAAGAAAACTCAAGTAATAGAACTGGTCAATTAGTGTCTGAATTATCTAAATGGAGATAAACACGTTTAAAATATTTTAAAGGTCCCCTTAAATAATTTTTTATTTAATTCCAAAGGATACCCATAAGCACTTAGCAAAAGTCAATGCATTATGTGGTCAGTTTAAACAATGTTAAAAGAAAGGTACCTATAAAGAAAAACAAAGTTTTCATCTGAAACTCAGTAGCTATGGCTTTTCCAACTCAATTTGCCTATGAATTAATGTTCAGCTCCAACAGTCACCAATTATCTCAACACATGGAAGTAATTCATCACTTTTGCAAAATAGATGAAATTATAAGATTGAAAAAAGCATAATCAGTAAAAAAAAAAAGAGAGAGGGAGAGAGAGAAGTCACCTTGCTGGAAAAACAAGTGCACTTATTTAGAGGGTCCTCAGATATGACTGTATCACATGGGTCACAATGAAGAGCATAACCTCAATAACAATGTGTTAATTATTCGATCATCCAAATGTGCCATCATACTAAAACCTGATTTGAAAATATACTCCATTACTTGATAACTCTTCTTAGTAATTTCATAACATTAGAAGAGTCCACACAAAGTATCTGCATCCTTTCTCTTTCAACAACAAAATCTGTATGTAAATCATTGCTAAAGTAGGTTTCCCCTTGTTAATCTTCCTGCAGAGTCAGTCATGCTGTAGCCAAGAACATGAGTGTTTAAGACTCTGGAACCAGACCTGAGTTTAAAGCTTCTCCATTTCATTATCTCATGCCTTGGAAAGTCATTCACCTTGCCTGACCCCCAGTTCCCTCCTCTCTAAATGGTACCTCATTCATGGGTTGCTATGAGGTCAAGGGCATGGCCCTGTCTGCCCCTTTCATAAAAGTTTCATAAAAGTTCTCCCAGTGACTAGTTATATAGTGTCAACAAATTTATATTACATAAAGAATACATTATATACATTTACACATACATATAAAAAATGAATGAAAGCATTTAACATATATAGTAAGCCCTTAATTTTAGAATAACCAAAGATCATCAAAAAATCTACAAACCATAAATGCTAAAGAGGGTGTGGAGAAAAGGGAACCCTCCAACACTGTTGTTTGGAATGTAAATTGGTACAGCCACTATAGAGAACAGTATGGAAGTTCCTTAAAAAACTAAAAATAGAGCAACCACATGATCTTACAATCCCACTTTAGGGTATGTACCTCATGTGTGTGTGGGTGTGTGTGTATGTGTGTTAGTCACT
Source organism: Bos indicus x Bos taurus (assembly GCF_003369695.1). Classification (NCBI taxonomy): domain Eukaryota; kingdom Metazoa; phylum Chordata; class Mammalia; order Artiodactyla; family Bovidae; genus Bos; species Bos indicus x Bos taurus. Next base: position 38,777,056 of record NC_040091.1, on the reverse strand, counting down.
CAGTTGTGTCCAGCTCTTTGCAACCCCATGGACTGTAGCCCACCAGGGTTCTCTGTCCATGGAATTCTCTAGGCAAGAATACTAGAGTGGGTAGTCATTCCCTTCTCCAGGGGGTCTTCCCCACCCAGGAATTGAACCCGAGTCTCTTGCATTGCAGGCAGATTCTTTATCACTTGAGCCACCAGGGAAACCCGGGGAAAATCATGATTCTAAAAGATACATGCACCCAGTGTTCACTGTGGCACTATTTGCAATAGCCAGAAGATGGAAGCAACCTAAATGTCCATCAACAGAGGTATGGACAAAGAAGATGTGATACATTTACAGAATGAAATATCACTCAGTCATAAAAAAAGAATATAGTAATGTCATCTGCAGCAACATGGATGAATCTAGAGATTATCATAATGAATGAAGTAAGTCAGAGAAGGAGAAATATATATGATATCGCTTATATGTGGAATCTTTAAAAATGGTACAAATGAACTTATTTACAAAAGAGAAGAATTACAGATGAAGAAAATAATCTTATGGTTACTGGGGGAAAGGGAGGCAGGGATAAATTGGGAGATTGGGATTGACATATACCCACTACTATATATAAAATAGATGATAAGGACCAACTTGATACCACAAGTAATTCTTCTCAATACCCTGTGATGAACTATATGGGAAAAAAGTTTTTAAAAGAGTGGATGTATTTATAGGTATAACTGATTCACTTTGCTGTACAGCAAAAAGTAACACAACACTGTAAATCCAAAAAAACCCACAAATAACCAAAGAAATTTTAGGCAAATATGTAATAGCTAATTTAGACAGCAATGGTCTTGGTTTCAGAGAGGATAAATAGGTTGCCTGAGGTCACACAGCCAGGAGGTAGCAGTTCAGAATTTAAATTCAGACATTCTGAGCCCGGAGGACGATCGGTTAACCAAATCCTACACTGATTGCTTCTCACTACTTTAAGCTCTCCCCTCTTAAGAGCATCCAATACTCAGCCTTTCACAGTTTCCTTGTTCCCCACAGTTCCTTCTTTCCACCTGCCACCCACCTATGTGCACATTTCTCAAAGTCCAGGAATCAAACGTGCTACTCTCTCTATTTGGTTCATGTTTCTGGAAGCTCAGGAACCTTTCCCCACTAACAAGTACAAACATATATACACAAGATTTTCAGTATAATCTCAGGGTATCCACAGATAACTCAGCAGTACACTCTTCCTCACAAAAATATGTGTTTAAAGCACCTAGTATACTGACTTCGGCAAACACTCAACAGACAGTTTGGACCATGACTATAATAGGTGTCTATCAAAATACTACCTAACAAGGTCCTACTCAAAGATCATTTCCACCAAAAACTTCCTTTGGTCACTCCACTAATTGTGAGGAATATTTTTCTCCTCTGTGAATGTACAACTCATGCAATTTTACTGGTAGAAAGAAACTTAAAGATTCTCAGTCCAAAGTAACACGTTTTAAAATATTCATATAATATGTATTACACATTCTACAGCATAGAACTATTTGTTTATACGTTTCATCTCTAATGCTATAACGAAAGTGCTAAGAAAGTGCTAAAGAAAGTGCTTAACACTCCTTAAAGATATAGGAATGATTAAAAAACAAATGAGTGAATGAATGAATAATTCCAAATCAAAACTGAATTACTATTCAGTATTTTTCAAAAACACATGAGGCCTAGAATGTCTCTTTCAGCATTTAAAATCACCAGTATTTTTTTCTCATTCAGTGTGAATCAACAGTATGGAGCAAAATCTTTTTCTCGGCAGATCTCTTTAGAATCAATTTATGAGCTATCTCCTCTCGCTTTTGGTCTAAAAAGTTATAGAGAAAAGTTCTGGATAAGATGCTTGAGAGTATGTTATTACTCTCTGGAATTCATTTTAGTGAGAAATTTAATATCACAAAAATATTATATTTTCAGTCTTCCAAAAACCTGTGCTTTTGTGATGAGGGTTTTTATTTCCTTAGTGAGCAAGGCTTCAATTACACATTATGCTTCTGGGTGACAGAAATGAGACTGTTTTCCGTTCTGTAATATAATATAATCCTTTCAACTGGCAGTTGAGTTTCTGGCAAAAAATCCACTTATTAAGCAACTTCTACTATAGACAACAAAAACTGATAAGCTATAATTCACAATCTTGAAGAACTTACCCAAGTTGGAGAAAGAACACAAATTTGTGAAAATTAAGCACAAGATTTAAATAAAATTCCAGGATAGAAAACACTATCATGAGTAATTGACAAATAAATGGTGTACCTTAGTGCCATGTGGATTTAGAAAGGGTGGGGGTCTTTTTAAGCTGTGGTAGATTTATGGAAAGAGTTGGGTGCAAATATAGGAGAATAAGTAGAATTGAGGGAAAGCCAAGAAGAGAAAAGAGAACATTTAAAACTATAAATGATAACAAAAGCATCAAAGTGAAAAAGAAAAAGGGAGTTGGGGATAAAACAGCTGGGAAAATAATAACAAATACCCAATTTTAAAATACATATTTGAGCGACTCCCCTGGTGGCACAGTAGTTAAGACTCTGAGCTTCCACTGAAGAGGGCATGGGTTCAAACCAATATAAAAATTTATTTGGGGATGAATGAATGAAAGCATAAAGCATTTATGAAGGAGTATAGAAGACAAAAAACACCCCTTTTTGTGGGAAGATGTGAAATGAGGTGATGCACACAAAGCATTTGATGGTGTCCATTCCATACTACAAAAATAAAAACTGTCAGCTATTATTATGATTATTATTTATTTATGCACTCATCTCACACGCTAGTAAAGTAATGCTCAAATTCTCCAAGCCAGGCTTCAGCAATATGTGAACCGTGAACTTCCTGATGTTCAAGCTGGTTTTAGAAAAGGCAGAGGAACCAGAGATCAAATTGCCAACATCCGCTGGATCATGGAAAAAGCAAGAGAGTTCCAGAAAAGCATCTATTTCTGCTTTATTGACTATGCCAAAGCCTTTGACTGTGTGGATCACAATCAACTGTGGAAAATTCTTCAAGAGATGGGAATACCAGACCACCTGATCTGCCTCTTGAGAAATTTGTATGCAGGTCAGGAAGCAATGGTTAGAACTGGACATGGAACAACAGACTGGTTCCAAATAGGAAAAGGAGTTCGTCAAGGCTGTATATTGTCACCCTGTTTATTTAACTTATATGCAGAGTACATCATGAGAAACACTGGACTGGAAGAAACACAGGCTAGAATCAAGATTGCTGGGAGAAATATCAATAATCTCAGATATGCAGATGACACCACCCTTATGGCAGAAAGTGAAGAGGAACTAAAAGCCTCTTGATGAAAGTGAAAGTGGAGAGTGAAAAAGTTGGCTTAAAGCTCAACATTCAGAAAACGAAGATCATGGCATCCGGTCCCATCACTTCATGGGAAATAGATGGGGAAACAGTGGAAACAGTGTCAGACTTTATTTTTCTGGGCTCCAAAATCACTACAGATGGTGACTGCAGCCATGAAATTAAAGACGCTTACTCCTTGGAAGGAAAGTTATGACCAACCTAGATAGCATATTCAAAAGCAGAGACATTACTTTGCCAACAAAGGTTCGTCTAGTCAAGGCTATGGTTTTTCCTGTGGTCATGTATGGATGTGAGAGTTGGACTGTGAAGAAGGCTGAGCACCGAAGAATCGATGCTTTTAAACTGTGGTGTTGGAGAAGACTCTTGAGAGTCCCTTGGACTGCAAGGAGATCCAACCAGTCCATTCTGAAGGAGATAAGCCCTGGGATTTGTTTGGAAGGAATGATGCTAAAGCTGAAACTCCAGTACTTTGGCCATTGGAAAAGACTCTGATGCTGGGAGGGATTGGGGGCAGGAGGAGAAGGGGATGACAGAGGATGAGATGGCTGGATGGCATCACTGACTCGATGGACGTGAGTCTCGGTGAACTCCAGGAGTTGGTGATGGACAGGGAGGCCTGGCGTGCTGCGATTCATGGGGTCGCAAAGAGTCGGACACGACTAAGCGACTCATCTGATCTGATGATCAACATAAAGTCATAAAACGGCTAAAATTTGATATGCTCTTCATTTGATTTTTATGACCTGTTGAGGAAAGAAGTTTCCACAGAAAACAAACTGAATTCTGGTAAAAGCTACTGGGGTCTTCATTTACATCCTCAAAGAAGATATTAAAGAACAATTGACAGCCACTGACAAGCACTAACCAGTGAAAAGTTAGAGAAGATAGTTGTGGACATGACACCATATATATATATATATATAATATATATACACATACACATATATTGCTCTCCGTAGTCCTAATAGTGATTTTTTATTATAACCTATCATAAGCCTTAAAAGCTGAGTTAGAATGCTGTACCTGTGTGAGACGGAAATGCACTGCCTACAAAAATTCATACTTATCCCCAAAGAGAATTTGGAGGTATATGACATATCTGTTGCATAAGTCAGGACATAAATTAACACAGATTCACTCCTGTTAATACCTACAATGATCCTGGGAAACAGGTATTATTATCCCAGTTAAACTGTAACTTTTGAACCTTGGAATAAATTAAATGGCTGAGAATCATACATCAAGCTTTGATTCACAGACAGACACATTATCTCATGTTAATACCCACAACAACCTTGAAAGTAGGTAGTATCCTGAGTGAACTGTAACTTCTTTGTATTTCGATTTCTACTACATAAAATGGGATTAATGATAGCGCCAGCTACCCCATAGGATTGTTGTACAGATAAGTCAATATATGTAAAGCACTTAGACAAGTACCTGTTAACCATGTACATACTAAGTGCCATATAAATGTAGCCAGTAAAATCATGATTATAATAATAATTCTTTATTATTTCTGTGTAACTAGAAATGCCACTTTCCTCCATCAAAGCTGTATGGCTCAAGATGCAAGCAAAATCTGAGACAAGTCCCTAATAGCACCAGTTACAACCACCAAAGTTCACACTTGGACAATATAACATAATCTTGCATTTAGTACTTCAAATTTACCTTGATACAGTAATCATTCATGTGTTTCAATAGAAAAATTAAACCGTTCTGAGTTTCATGATCACAGAAACATGTTCATTAGAAGCCTCCACAGCAGAGAAAGTCTTCTAAATTAACAATAGAATATTTTGCACATGTTTAGCACATGGACAGAGAAGCCTGGCGTGCTATAGTCCATGGGGTTGCAAAGAGTCAGACACAACTTAACGACTGAAGAACAACAAGCATATGTATAATGTTCAAAGCACCTTCAAGTGCATTGTCATTCAGTCTTCAAAATGATTTTATGGAAACTGATTATCAAAAAGCTTAAGTGATTTCCTTACAAAGTCACAAAACCAAAAAAAAATGGTGTAATTACAAGACCTGGGGTTATTTCATTCTGGCTTCTAGTTCATTCCACCATACCAAGTTGCTGTAAGCTCATGAAAGAGTACTGTAATTACACTGGAAACCTTCAGGTATTAGATCAATACCATAGGAAGAAATGATATAAGATATGCTCTAGATATGACTTTTGATACCTCTTGGGCTCCTCCAATGCTCCCCTAAATATAATAATAAAATGATGAGATTAACAAGCATTTGCAAAGAGATTTCTTTAAAGAAATTAGTGACCAAACTCTCAGGTCCCACTTCCTTGCCACGAGGGGCAGGGTGGGGAGATGCCCTCTTCCATATCTCACACTTAGTGAAAGACCTTTGCAAAACCTAGCACCTGGCCAGGCTTGGGAGAGCTCAAGCCTGTGGTCAGTAGACTATCCAGGTTGCACAGCCTCAGCAACAGGGCAAAGGACAGGATGCCTGAGCATCTCCCATGGACCAGTTGTGGCCACATGGGGAAAGCAGCAGGCCTAGGGACATTTTAATGTTGTTCAGGAGAGCCACTTGAGAGGGCAAGGACTCCAACAGGGAGTGTCTGGGTGGACTAGATGGTCAGAAAAACAAGTGACTTCTTTCTCCAAAGGGCACCATAAGGGAGGTTCTCAAGGAATAGAAATCATTGAGGGGACCAAGTGAGAGGAGGCCTTTCTGCCCCGCTTTTGTCCCTTTATTCAACTCTCACTGATTACACTTAAAATAGCACATACTCCAAAATACAAAGTATACTTTTTAATTATGTGACACAATACCATGAATCAAAGGATCCTTAATAAAAGAAACAGCTTTGAAAAAATCTCTTTTATACTTTAGAGGTTCGGTTTATGTGTGATAAGATACATATAATATAAAATTTATCATTTTAATCACTTTTCAAAAATAAACTTTATTTTTTAGAGCAGTTTTTGGTTCACAGAAAATTAAGTGGAAAATACGAGATGTTTCCCTATACTTCTCGTCCTCACACACACACAACTTCCTTCAATATCAACACCTCCCCCCACCCAGAGTGGTACATTGGTTACAATCAATGAATCTGCACTAGCTCATTACAATCACTCAGAGTCCATAGTTTACATTAGGATCACACTCGGTTGTGTCCATCCTATGGATCTGGACAAATGTATGATGATGACATGTATCCATCATGACAGTATCACACAGATTAGTTTCACTACTCAAAAAATCCTGTGTTCTGCCTATATTCATCCCTCCCTCCCCACAACCCTTGGCAATCACCGATCTTTTACTCTCTCCATAGTTTTGCCTTTTCCAGAAGTTATAGTTAAAAATAGCATGTTTATAGTAAATATAGTATATTTATAGTTAAACCATCCCCACGGAAAACAAATGCAAAAAAGCAAAATGGCTGTCTGGGATGGCCTTACAAATAGCTGTGAAAAGAAGAGAAGCGAAAAGCAAAGGAGAAAAGGAAAGATATAAGCATCTGAATGCAGAGTTCCAAAGAATAGCAAGAAGAGATAAGAAAGCCTTCCTCAGTGATCAATGCAAAGAAATAGAGGAAAACAACAGAATGGGAAAGACTAGAGATCTCTTCAAGAAAATCAGAGATACCAAAGGAACATTTCATGCAAAGATGGGCTCGAAAAAGGACAGAAATGGTATGGACCTAACAGAAGCAGAAGATATTAAGAAGAGATGGCAAGAATACACAGAAGAACTGTACAAAAAAGATCTTCACGACCCAGATAATCATGATGGTGTGATCACTCACCTAGAGCCAGACATCCTGAAATGAGAAGTCAAGTGGGCCTTAGAAAGCATCACTACGAACAAAGCTAGTGGAGGTGATGGAATTCCAGTGGAGCTACTCCAAATCCTGAAAGATGATGCTGTGAAAGTGCTGCACTCAATATGCCAGCAAATTTGGAAAACTCAGCAGTGGCCACAGGACTGGAAAAGGTCAGTTTTCATTCCAATCCCAAAGAAAGGCAATGCCAAAGAATGCTCAAACTACCGCACAATTGCACTCATCTCACACGCTAGTAAAGTAATGCTCAAAATTCTCCAAGCCAGGCTTCAGCAATACGTGAACCGTGAACTTCCTGATGTTCAAGCTGGTTTTCGAAAAGGCAGAGGAACCAGAGACCAAACTGCCAACATCTGCTGGATCATGGAAAAAGCAAGAGAGTTCCAGAAAAGCATCTATTTCTGCTTTATTGACTATGTCAAAGCCTTTGACTGTGTGGATCACAATCAACTGTGGAAAATTCTTCAAGAGATGGGAATACCAGACCACCTGATCTGCCTCTTGAGAAATATGTATGCAGGTCAGGAAGCAATAGTTAGAACTGGACATGGAACAACAGACTGGTTCCAAATAGGAAAAGGAGTTCGTCAAGGCTGTATATTGTCACCCTGTTTATTTAACTTATATGCAGAGTACATCATGAGAAACACTGGACTGGAAGAAGCACAAGCTGGAATCAAGATTGCCGGGAGAAATATCAATAACCTCAGATATGCAGATGATACCACCCTATGGCAGAAAGTGAAGAGGAACTAAAAGCCTCTTGATGAAAGTGAAAGTGGAGAGTGAAAAAGTTGGCTTAAAGCTCAACATTCAGAAAACGAAGATCATGGCATCCGGTCCCATCACTTCATGGGAAATGGGGAAACAGTGGAAACAGTGTCAGACTTTATTTTTCTGGGCTCCAAAATCACTACAGATGGTGACTGCAGCCATGAAATTAAAGACGCTTACTCCTTGGAAGGATAGTTATGACCAACCTAGATAGCATATTCAAAAGCAGAGACATTACTTTGCCAACAAAGGTTCGTCTAGTCAAGGCTATGGTTTTTCCTGTGGTCATGTATGGATGTGAGAGTTGGACTGTGAAGAAGGCTGAGCGCCGAAGAATTGATGCTTCTGAACTATGGTGTTGGAGAAGATTCTTGAGAGTCCCTTGGACTGCAAGGAGATCCAACCAGTCCATTCTGAAAGAGATCAGCCCTGGGATTTCTTTGGAAGGAATGATGCTAAAGCTGAAACTCCAGTACTTTGGCCACCTCATGCGAAGAGTTGACTCATTGGAAAAGACTCTGATGCTGGGAGGGGTTGGGGCCAGGAGGAAAGGGGGATGACAGAGGATGAGATGGTTGGATGGCATCACTGACTCGTTGGACGTGAGTCTGAGTGAACTCTGGGAGTTGGTGATGGACAGGGAGGCCTGGCGTGCTGCGATTCATGGGGTCTCAAAGAGGTGGACACGATTGAGCAACTGATCTGATCTGATCTGATCTGATAGTCAAATATAGTAAAGTTATAGTTTCATATAGTATGAAACCTTTCAGATTGGCTTCATTCATTTATTAATATGCATTTAAGCTTCCTCCATGTCTTTTCATGGTTTTATAGCTCATTTCCTTTTAGCACTGAATAATCCATCATCTGGATGTGCCTTGGTTTATTCATCCATTCACCTATCTTGGTTGCTTTCAAGTTTTGGCAGTTAAACTTGTAATATCATGCTCAGGCTTTTGTGTGAACATAAGTTTTCTCTTCTTTTGAGTAAATACCAAGGATTGCAATTGCTAAATCATATGGTAACAGTATGTTTAATTATGTAAGAAACTGCTAAACCATCTTCCAAAGTGTCTGTACTATTTTGTATTCCCACTAGCAATGAATGAGAGTTCTTGTTGTCCCACATCCTCTCCAGCATTTGGTAATGTCAGTGTATTTTTGCCATTCTAATTGGTGTAGTTTTAACCATTTTTATAATTCAGTGCCATTAAGTACATTCACAATGTTGTGCAACAATCACCACTATTTCCAAAATTTTTTCACCATTCTATACAGAAACTCTGTACCCATTAAATCATTTCCCATTTCCCTCTTCCCCCAGGCCCTGCTAACCTCTATTCTACACTCTGTATGTATGAATTTGCCTGTTCTAAGTACCCCATACAAGTGGAATTATACAATATTTGTCCCTTTGTGTCTTACTGCACTGAGGATAATATTTTAAATGTTCATCCATATTGTGTCATGTATCAGACCACATTCTTTTTATGGCTGAATAATATTCCAATGTATCTATATACAATATTTTGTTTATCCATTAATCTGTTGACATATACTTGAGTTGTCTCAACTTTTTGGCAACTGCAATGAATAACAGTGTACAAGTATCTGTTTGAGTCCATTCTTTCAATCCTTTTCAATACATACCCAGAACTGGAATTGCTGTATCCAATACTTTTTGAGGTACTAAACTGTTTTCCTGTGGCTGCATCATTTTACATTCTTACCAGTAATGCACAAGAGTTCCAGTTTCTCCACACCCTTGCCAATACTGACTATTTTCCATTTTACTATAGTTTTAAGTACAGTATAAGAGATATTAAACATTCACAGATGACAAAAGCCATACATTGTCAAAAATGCAAGGATCAAAAGCAGGTATTTTTAGCTAATATCATGACAGCTCTTGATACCATATTCTTTCTTTAAAGCCTCTTCACTCCCTTCTATCCTCTAGCTCTTCCTTTCTAGTCACTCTGGGAGTCCACTGCTAGTCATGTGACCCTTCCTTTCACCAAAAGTCTCTTCTCTTCTCCCTTACAACTCTATCCCTCCAGTGCACTCATCTTACAAAACTCCGACTCCAGGAGTTTTCTCTCTGTGACACCATGAGTCTGAGCACAATCTGAAGCTATCTCACAATAGTAAAGTTCATCCCTGATGCAAATTAATGGTCTCCGACCTGGGCGTTGTCAGAGTATGTTCTGATCAGCTACCTCATCCATAAAAACAACTATAAACCTCCACTATTTCTTTTAACTTAACCTCCCCCTACATCCCTATGTCCAGCAGAATTTAGCTAGTTAGTTCAATCACTGAGTTGTCTGACACTTTGCGACCCCATGGACTATAGCACTCCAGGCCTGTCCATTACCCTGTCCAGCACCAACTCCTGGAGCTTACTCAAACTCATGTCCATGAAGTTGGTGATGCCATACAACTATCTCATCTTCTGCTGTCCCCTTCACCTCCTGCCTTCAATCTTTCCCAACATCAGGGTCTTTTCAAATGAGTCAGCTCTTTGCATCAGGTGGCCAAAGTTCTGTAGCTTCAGCTTCAGCATCAGTCATTCTAATGAATATTCAGGACTGATTTCCTTTAGGATGGACTGGTTGGACGTCCTTGCAGTCCAAGGGACTCTCAAGAGTTTTCTCCAATACCACAGTTCAAAACCATCAATTCTTCAGTGCTCAGTTTTCTTTACAGTCCAAATCTCACATCCATACATGACTACTGGAAACATCACAGCTTTGACTAGATGGACCATTGTTGGTAAAGTAATGTCTCTGCTTTTTAATATGCTGTCTAGGTTGGTTATAGCTTTTATTCTAAGGAGCAAGCATCTTTAATTTCATGGCTGAAGTCACCACCTGCAGTGATTTTGGAGCCCCCCCCCAAAAAAATGTCTGTCACTGTTTCCATTGTTTCCTCATCTATTTGCCATGAAGTGATGGGACCAGATGCCATGATCTTAGTTTTCTAAATGTTGAGTTATAAGCCAACTGTTTCACTCTCCTCTTTCACTTACATCAAGATGCTCTTTAGTTCTTCTTCACTTTCTGCCATTAGGGTCATGTCATCTGCGTATTTGAGGTTATTGATATTTCTCCCAGCAATCTTGATTCCAGCTTGTGCTTCATCCAGCCTGGCATTTCATATGATGTACTCTGTATATAAGTTAAATAAGCAGGGTGCCAATATACAGCTTTGACATACTCCTTTCCCTATTTGGAACCAGTCTGTTGTTCCATGTCCAGTTCTAACTGTTGCTTCTTGACCTGCATACCGATTTCTCAGGAGGCAGGTCAGATGGTCTGGTATTCCCTTCTCTTGAAGAATTTTCCAAAGCTTGTTGTGATCCAGAGAGTCAAAGGCTTTGGCACAGTCAATAAAGCAGAAGTAGATGTTTTTCTGGAACTCTCTTGCTTTTTTCGATGATCCAAAGATATTGGCAATTTGATCTCTGGTTCCTCTGCCTTTTCTAAATCCAGCTTGAACATCTGGAAGTTCACGGTTCACATACTGTTGAAGCCTGCCTTGAAGAATTTTGAGCATTAATTTGCTAGCGTGTGAGATGAGTGTAATTGTGAGGTAGTTTGAACATTCTTTGGCATTGCCTTTCTTTCGGATTGGAATGAAAACTGATCTTTTCCAGTCCAGTGGCCACTGCTGAGCTTTCCAAATTTGCTGGCATATTGAATGCAGCACTTTCACAGCATCGTCTTTTAGGATTTGAAATAGCTCAAATGGAATTCCATCACCTCCACTAGTTTTGCTTGTAGTGATGTGTCCTAAGGCTCACTTGACTTCACATTCCAGGATGTCTGGTTCTAGGCAAGTGATCACACCATCATGGTTATCTGGGTCATGAAGATCTTTTTTGTATAGTTCTTCTGTGTATTCTTGCCACCTCTTCTTAATATCTTCTGCTTCTGTTAGCTGAGGTCATCAAAGATACTCTTTCTTATCTTCCTGTTCCTTTACTTACAAGCTTAACTATTGCCTCACTCAACCCTGCCTTCGATCTTTTGGTCACATAGTACAGTTTACACTGCAGAGTCAATTCTTTGCCTGGATCCTTGACCCCTTGTCCTCCTGGGTTCTCCATCAAGCATTTCCCACCCTTCCTTTATCTTCACCCTTTCCTATTCTCCCGACTCCTTTAGTTCTGAAAATATGCAAGTCTCATCCATCCTATAAAAAGCGGAACTCCCTTAGCTAGATTGCACTCTAGCTATCACTTATTGTATTCATTTCCAAAAGTTGCTATAACAAAGTATCTCAAACTGGGTGGCTTAAAACCAGAGAAATTTGTTTCAGTTCTGTAGTACAGAAGTCCAAAAGTCAGCACAACCATGCTTTCTCTAAAAGCTGGAGAGAATAATCTGTTCCATAACATTCTCTTAATTTCTGGTGGCTGCCAGCGATCCTTGGCATTCTTTTTTTGTTAAAAGCTAAAAATATATTTTTCTGGGTTCTTACAGGTACATATGGTTCTTACAGGTACATATGAACATACAGGTTCATACAGGTACATACAGGTACATTAACAGTGTTATACAAAAACACACTACAAGACATAGTATATTTCTTAAATATTGTGATATATGAGGTCCCAACAACAACATTTGAAAATAGACATGTAAACTGGTGAAAAAACACATTTACTATCTAAATCAGGTATACCATCTCTTGCCTAATCCTTGGCATTCTTAGCTTGTGGATGCATCATCCCATTCTCCGCTACCACTGTCACATGACATTCTCCCCGTGTGTCTGTACCCAAATTTCTCTTCTCATGTGAGGACACAAGTTATTGGATTAGGACCCAAAGGCAATGGCACCCCACTCCAGTACTCTTGTCTGGAAAATCCCATGGATGGAGGAGCCTAGAAGGCTGCAGTCCACGGGGTCGCAGAGAGTCGGACATGACTGAGCAACTTCACTTTCACTTTTCACTTTCACACATTGGAGAAGGAAATGGCAACCCACTCCAGTGTTCTTGCCTGGAGAATCCCAGGGATGGGGGAGCCTGTTGGGCTGCCGTCTATGGGGTCGCACAGAGTCAGACATGACTGAAGTGACTTCACTTATAAGCCAGTCTTTACTTGATTTCCCACCTTAACTTGCTTACATCTACACATATGTATTTTGAAATATGGTCACAATCTGAGGTTGACATGAATTGAGGGGGGAGGTGTGAAATTCAACTCAGGACACTCATTTTTGCAAACATTCCTCTACACCCTCTGTAACCAGTGTCCCCCAACTGCTCTGAGACAGAACTCACTGAGGTCAGCAGAGCCTCTCAATTCCAGGCTTAATTTAAGTAAATAGCCCAGGTGCACCTGACGCTGATAACCACTCCTCCTCCATAATGCCCTATCTAGGTTTCCTCCTTTCTTTCAATCCATTCCTTCTTTCCATGGGTTTCTTTTTCTCCTGACACTTAAATTCTGGTGGTCCCTAGTATGTCCCTTTTACTATTTTTTTGCATTTCCCCCCTGGGTAATTGTATTCAGCTTTTGGTTTGAAACACAACTGTATGACTTCCAAATCTACATTTCTAGCCTAGATTTCTCCTCCAAACTGCAGACTTGAATATCCATCTGCTTGAGTGTGCTTCAAGCACCTCAACTTATCATTTTTCCTGAAAAAACCTTCAGTTTTCTCAGTTTACTTGACATCACCACCATTGATTCGGTAATCCAAGCTGAAAACCTGGATGTCTTGCTTATTTCTAACTGTTTATATATTTTTTTCATATATTATATCTTTGTTTTAGTTTTATCTATTTTTTAAGTATCTTTTTTTATTGGAGGATAACTGCTTTACAATACTGTGTTGGTTTCTGCCATACATCAACATGAGTCAGCCACAGGGATATATATGTCCCCTCCCTCCTGAAAACCTCTCCCATCTCCCACTCCATCCCATCCCTCTAATATAATGTTTCACAATACACAAGAACACATAGGTACTTAATGGACAAACATATAATGACTAATAGTAATAAAACCAGCATCCCTAAACCCATCTCCAATACAAGAGCCAAAACTGTCCAATACCATTCCATCCACCTGTGTACTTCCTCATCCCATGTCCTTCCTCCTTCCAAGCTCTTGTTTTGTCACCTGAACAGCTCACTCCAGAGTCACGCTCTGATTTGTGTCCTGTACAATCCACCCTCTTCCTCATCACAGCAACCAATTTAGTATGTAAAGCTAACTACACTATCCCCTTACTCTGACATGTCTGAGGTTGTCCATTGTACACAGGTTCTTCATGTACGGTATCCCAATCTCACACTCACACAAACTATATAGTTGAGCAACCTCACTATATGCCTCAACTCCAAGCTTCTCTTCCAACTCACTTTCAGGAATGCTGCTGCTGCTGCTAAGTCGCTTTGGTCATGTCCGACTCTGTGCGACCCCATAGATGGCAGCCCACCAGGCTCCTCTGTCCCCAGGATTCTCCAGGCAAGAATACTGGAGTGGGTTTCCATTTCTGCCTGCATGCATGCATGCTAAGTTGCTTCAGTTGTGTCCAACTCTGTGCAATCCCATGGACAGCAGCCCACCAGGCTCCTCTGTCCATGGAATTCTTTAGGCAAGAATACAGGGGTGGGTTGCACTTTCAGGAATATTCCACCCCTTTTCTGTGTCATTCTAAACACATACACACACAATATTCATCTGGAGAGCTTCTACTCACTAAGAGTCAGCCTACGCCTCTCTTCAACAGAAAGTTTTCCTTTGATGCTACCCATGCTCCTTAGCTGTTAGGTCAGGTATCTCTCCTCTATAGGCATATCTCAGAAATACTGTAGGTTTGGTTTCTTTATTGCTAAAGAAATACACTAACCATCACCTGAGACTTCATTGAGTCCTAATCTTTTTGCTGGTGGAGGGTCTTGCCTCAATGTCGATGGCTGCCAATTGATCAAGGTAGTTGCTGAAGTTGTGGTGGGTTTGGCAATTTTTTTAAAGCAAGATAACAATGAAGTTTGCTGCATTAATTAACTCTTCCTTTCACAAACCACTTCTCTGTATCAACAATGGTGTTTGAGAGCACTTTACCCACAAAAGTCAGTCCTCTTAAACCTTGCCACTGCTTTACCAACTAAGTTTATGTAATATTCTAAATGCTTTGTTGTCATTTCAACAGTCTTCACAGCATCTTTACCAGACAAAGATTCCATCTCAAGAAATCATTTTCTTTGCCCATCTGTAAGAAGCAACCCCTCACCCATTCAAGCTTTATCATGAGATTGCAGCCATTCAATCACATCTTCAGGCTCCACGTTCTAGTTTTCTACCACCTCTGCAGTTACTTGTTTCACTGAAGTCTTGAGCATTTCAAAGTCATCCATGAGGGTTGGAATCAGCTTCTTCCAAATTCCTATTAATATTGATGTTTTGACCTGTTCCCATGAATCACAAATGCTGTTAATGGCATCTAGAATGCAGAATACTTTCCAGAAGGTTTTCAATTTACTTTCCCCAGATCCATCAAAGGAATCACTATATAGGGTAGCTATAACCTTTAAAAATGTTTCTCTATAATAAGACTGGAAAGTTGAAATTATTCCTTGATCCATGGACTGCAGAATACATGCTTTGTTAGCAGGCATGAGAACACCATGTATCTCATTGCACATCTTCATCAGAGTTCTTGGGTGATCAGGTGTATTGTCAATGAACAGCAATATTTTGAAAGGAATCTTTCTTTCTGAGCAGTAGATCTCAACAGTAGATTTAAAATATTCAGTAAAGTGTGTTGTAAATAGATGAGCTGTCATACAGGTTTTGCTGTTCCATTATTGGAGCACAGGCAGAGTACATTTAGCACCACTCTTAATGGCTGTAGAATTTTCAGAATGGTAAATGAGTACTGGCTTCCACTTAAAGTCACCAGATGCATTACCCCTAACAACAGAGTCACTCTGCCCTTTGAAGCTTTGAACCAGGCATTGACTTCTTCTCTCTAGCTATGAAATTCCTAGAGGGCATCTCCTTCTAATAGAAGGCTATTTTATCTACATTAAAATCTGTTTAGTGCAGCCACCTTAATTGATTATCTTGAACAGATCTGAATAACTTGCTGCAGCTTCTACATTAGCACTTACTGCTTCACCTTTCATTTTCAAGGCTATGATTTTTCCTGTGGTCATGTATGGATGTGAGAGTTGGACTGTGAAGAGGCTGAGCACCAAAGAATTGATGCTTTTGAACTGTGGTGTTGGAGAAGACTCTTGAGAGTCCCTTGGACTGCGAGGAGATCCAACCAGTCCATTCTGAAGGAGATCAGCCCTGGGATTTCTTTGGAAGGAATGATGCTAAAGCTGAAACTCCAGTGCTTTGGCCACCTCATGCAAAGAGTTGACTCACTGGAAAAGACTCTGATGCTGGGAGGGATTAGGGGCAGGAGGAGAAGGGGACAACAGAGGATGAGATGGCTGGATGGCATCACTGACTCGATGACGTGAGTCTGAGTGAACTCCAGGAGTTGGTGATGGACAGGGAGGCCTGGCGTGCTGCAATTCATGGGGTCGCAAAGAGTTGGACACGACTGAGCGACTGAACTGAACTGAGCACTGTTTGTGGTGCCTCAAAACAATTATAATAGTAACATCAAACATTACTGATCACAGATCACCATAACAAATATAATAATAATTTAAAAGTTTGAAATATTGTGAGAATTACAAAATGTAACACAGAGACACAAAGTGAGCAAATGTTGTTAGAAAAATGGTGCTAATAGACTTGCTTCACACCCACATTTGCCACAAACCTTCAGTTTGAAAAAACACAACATCTCTGAAGTGCAATAAAATGAGATACGTCTTTGTGGTGTCACATGAAATATAGTTATGGTTATTGTTATGGTTATGATAGTAGCTTTATCATTTTATTGGCCATTTTGTGCCATCTAAGTCTCTGAGCTCCTATAAGGTCCAAGACTATCTCATATTTATCTCTGCATCCTCTGTATTTGCCATAGAGCCTGAAATATACAATACACTCAGCATTATTGAAAAAATGGTTTATGATTGTTCTGTATGAAAGTTAGGATCTTATTTTAGAAAATTATATTATTTTTGTAATGATCAGACTTATCATGCTTTATATCTAAATGGATATTTGTCAAATTTTCTAAAGTTTCAGCTATGCGTAACTTTCATGACATTAAGCCATTCATTCATGCAAACAATACATTTATGGTAACTTCTCCCTGCCTTAGAGATAACACTTATTCACAAGTCATTGACTCAAAGGAGAGTAAGAACTAAGAGTACATTCAGCTGCAACTATTTGATGTTACATAGTAGTACTAGAGGAGAAGGCAATGGCACCCCACTCCAGTACTCTTGCCTGGAAAATCCCATGGACAGAGGAGCCTGGTAGGCTGCAGTCCGTGGGGTCACTAAGAGTCGGACACGACTGAGCGACTTCACTTTCACTTTTCACTCTCATGCTTTGGAGATGGAAATGGCAACCCACTCCAGTGTTCTTGCTTGGAGAATCCCAGGGACGGGGGAGCCTGGTGGGCTGCCGTCTATGGGGTCATGAGTCGGACATGACTGAAGCGACTTAGCAGCAGCAGCAGCAGCAGTAGTAGTACTAGAACAGAGAAGCTTGCTTCAAATTTTTATCTTAACATGTTGAGCCAACATTTTAAAAAAGATATCAATTTAAGCTGTCCTAACAGACCTTCTCTACCTTCAGATTGTGGTAACACTTATTAGTAAGCTAAATACCCCTAATTAAAACAGAATTGCTTGACATCTAATCACTACAATTCATTAATTCTCTCCTGAGAACATATTTTTAGCTATCTCAGGAAAAATTGCATAACAAAGTGTTGCCCCAGTTTCTTCAATTCTGGTTGTCCTACTTGAAATGTAACAATACGAAAAGACATTTTCTTTAAAAATTATCCTTCTACTGTTGGTGTTTTCCACTGATATGATTTAGAATCTTCTAGACTCATCACCAAGGACTAAACCTCTTTTTGAGGGAATGAGTAAGCATGCTAATTGAAATGAGAGGTGATCAGATATAAAATGTCAGTGCCTCCAAGGGAAATTGCATTTCAAGTGTGAGAATACTAACCAGTGAAGTGATTTAAGAGCATTAGGCTTGACAGTCCACTTTGCTATCCTAAAAGGACTTTATTTTCCATTTTGTCATCAAGGAGTATCAGTAGGCATCCAGAAGTCAAGGATGGTTAAGAAATGTGTAAGGGGAAACAAGGTCTTTGAATACTTCATAAGGTCCTACAGCCTGTTCTGACAAGCATGATTTCCCCACAATGATCTGAGAATGATTAGATGGTAAGCTTATTACAACCACAAAGTAAAAACTGTAACCAAACTGGAAACTGTAACCAAACTGGAAAAGAGAATCAGGACCCAAAATTATCCGGTAGGCTGGAATCACCATTGAAATTTAACAAAAGAAATTTACTATCATAATACATATAGTTTCTGTTCTTAAATCAATAACACAGGAAGAGGAGCCAAGCAAAGTACAAAGAAAAGGAAAGATCTGGCAGTTATAGTGGACCACAAGTTCCATATAAATCAGTAATAAAATATCCCTACCCCAAAACTAATGTGATCTAAAAGTACATCAATTGCAGGTTAATGTCCAGAACGTGGAGGGCAATTGTCCTTCTGAGTCCCTATGTGCTGGGTAGAGCCCACATGTACTGCATGCATGTCATACTTCATCAGCTTTTCTGAAAAACTGGAATATATTTAAAAGGATGCTGCCCATAATAATAAGGAAATCCAACCCCACATCCCATACTTTCCTAAAGAAGGTTAAAACAAAACTTCAAGGGGATTCAATGCTTTTTTATCCTGAAGATGTTTCTTTCCAAGCTACATCTTCTTGGCATCCTTCATGGCTACTAGCATTCCTCTAGTTAAAATTTAGGAAAAATAAGGAAGTAGAAAGGTATTGTACATAGAAATAAAGAATTGAGCATAGGATATACTGAATGCTTCTCTAAGTTTTCATCTATTTAAATCTCAGATAACTGGTATCACTAAAAATGCAAAATAATTCACCTAAACTTATAAAATCATAAGTGATTATTATAACTGAAGGTATAAATATGACATTAATCACAAAGGAAAAAATAACATCCAAGTTTGTAATTTATAGATAATAGTAACAGTCAGCTCGGATATGATTGTAAAGGAACAAATATGTTAGTCCTCCAGATACCCACATATAATACAAATTAAATAAACAGACCATTGCTTATTTTATATGGCAATTTTTACTTAATTGGAACTTGACTGTTTTAAAGCTCTGAAAACCTTCTCTAAAAAAAAAATATATGTAAATGGCTAGAATCATAAGCCATGTCTTACCAAATGCCATAACTACCTCTCTGAATGAGAGAATAAAAGAGTAAAAAGAACAGTGTTTTTATTCATATGCTGGCAGTAAAATCAGTGCTATTAACAATGAGAAATAGAAAGAATAATTTCCTAAGAGTTACAGAAGATGGAAAAATATATTACAGTCCAGTCATAGAAAGTCGTTTTGCTTTCTACAGCAGCAAAGTAGTAACTGAATAAGTTATTTGGTGATTCACATTGTAATATAACTCTATTCAAAATAACCAATAAAATTACTAATCAACCTATTTAAATTTCATGTCCTAAATTTCATGTCATTAAATTTTCATGGAACATGAACTTCTACTGCATTTTCACCCACTCAAGTTTATACTGGGTAGAATCTCACAAGACCTCAAATTCAACATTCAGTAGAGATAGAGAGAGACCCTTTCATTCATTCAAGAAGCACTTTCAAAAATGCCTACCATTTTACTGGAGCTACACTTAGGTGCTTGGTATACAAGTACAATGGCCTTTACCCTCAAGAAGCTCACTGATTACTAGATATTATAAGAGAGTCAAATAAACACTAAGTCACAGAATGATGTGATCAGTATTATTAGAGTAGCCTCTGTAAGCATTACAGAATATAAGGAAAAGCAAAAATCATTAAAGGAAAAATGATGTTGGAGAAGGTGATAAAAGAGGTGAGACTCAGCAAACAAAAGCGCATCACAAAAGAGAATGACAGAAGGAATTCCAGCCAGAAAGAACAGCCTGAGAAACGCTGTGCTGCTCACTGTCGCTAAAACAGAGGACTGAGTGAACAACACAAAAGAAAACGAGACTGGAAAGATTGAAGCAAACCTTGAAGGCTTTGGGGAGAAATATCAATATCCAGAAAACTAAGCAATCCTAAATAATCTATTTATATTTTAGGTAAAGCAACTGTCCACTGCCTTGTCAACACCTCTATCCCTTGAATTTGTATTGCTGCAGTCTTCAAGATGAGATTCCTAAATTTTTCACACATTGTATTTCACTGCTCAGAAATCTACAATGGCTTTCTGTCTTTAACCACAAAACTCCGAACGTCTCTATTAAGTTTTCCACGTTCTCCCTAACCTGGGCTCACTTGGCCAAGGCAGGCTCATCACCAACATAAAAGGAGAGGTCTCCTCACTCACTTCTATGCATCCTACCCTCAAGACCTAATTTTAATTCTGCCTCTTCCCAGCTTCTCTCCATTTGTCTGAATTATGCACCAGATCAGATCACAACACCTTCTCTAATGACTCAAACCAAGTTGAACTCCTTTTGCGTTGAGAGTCATGACAGTACAGTTTATCACTAAAATGCCAGTTCTGCTCTGTGTCTCCCCAGTACAGAAGCTAAGCCTTTACTTGAACCATATGCCCAGGAGGTCTTGCAAATACTGGGAAAACTATATAAGAAGTATTTGGTGATATTTCAAACAAATAGTTCTAGTTGACATGGGAAGCAGAAAACATAGTTTTTAATCTTTAAATTAGTATGGAAATCTTGATTTTTGTATACTAACTTCCAGAGGAAATCAAAATTTTAATTATTTTAATGTCCTCTTTCCAGTTAGGCATCACTGCTATTACCATCCAAGCCATCTCTATACCATACAATACAATTTATGAGAAACAAAAGACCTTATCTGAGTGAAGAATGTGCAACCAAGTAATGAAAGAGAAAATACATTGGCAAACTACTGCTTAAAAATTCACAATGTCAGCTTACAGTACTATGCTTTGGAAACCACATATATTTCAAAGAACAGAAAACTAAGACAAAGTGCTATGCATTGACCAAGGTCACACAACAAATCAGCAATACCATTTTCTTACACCAAGTTTTGCTGCCTAGGCAGAAAATCTGCCTCTTCAGAAATTTGATTATTCAGAAACATTTCTTTACAAATAAAACTTCAGCGAATCAGAATGCTTTTACCAAATATAAGCATACTTCAGGAAGAGAAAGGCAAACAGATGACAAATAAGGCTTTTATAATACAAAGCATTGCATGTCAAATATTTTCAGGTTTGGTTTCTATTTTAATACTGTACCATTTATAACCAAGCAGTCTCCAAGTCCGACATTCATCAAAATAGGTAGAGATACAAGATTTTCAAGCCTTGAGATCAAAATGTGAGTTCTATCAAAATAGCCTTCATGTTTCAAGTTAAAAAAAAAAAAAGAAAGATGAATCAGCAGGATCATTTACAACCAATAAAACAACTACCAAGTTTCACTGTTTGAACTAAGGATTCAGCAAACATGGGAATAGTAGAGTTTACAATATCCAAAAGATAATTTAACCTTAGGAAAGTACATATATGATTAGTCACATTGGGTTTATTACCTAACATTTTAGGGAAACAGCGCAGAAACCAAAGCATGAGCAGGATGGTCTGGCATACCCTCTACTCCCCACCCACAAAATAAGCAGCAGTTACTGTATACAATTAAGCTGCAAATTGAGAGTAACTGGGTAGACAGACATATAATATTTTTAACATCTTTACTGAGGTATAACTGATACACAACTGTATTAGTCAACGTTCTCCAGAGAAACAGAACCAGTAGGATACAGACACACAGAAAGAGATTTATTATGAGGGGATTGGCTCACACAGTTATTTAGGCCCAAAAGACGTGTCCACAAGCTGGAGGCCAGGAAAGCTGGCAGTTTAGTAGCTGAGTTGCAGTGCAAGCCCAAAGATCTGAGAAACACAGGGAAAGGGGGAATTCCATCCACATTGGTGAGGGCAATTTTCTTTATTCAGTCTATCAGTTCAAAACTACTCTCTTTGGGAGACACTCTCACAGACACACTCAGAAACAATGCTTTACCAGCATCTAGGCACCCCTTAGCCTAGGAAGGATGACATTAAATTAACCACCACAACAATAAATTGCATGTATTTATGGTATACAATTTGATGTTTTGACACATGTATATACCTATGAAACCATCACTGTAATCAAGATAAAGAACATATCTATCTCCCCCCAGATTTCCCCATTGTAATATCTTCCTTCTGCACATCTTCTCCCCCAAAACCTCTGCTGCTTTCTGTCACTATAGATTAAGATTAATCTCTATTTTCTAGAATTTTAGAATTACAAAATATGTACTCATCTGATATGGCCTTTTCCCCCCTCTGTATAATTATTTTGAAGTCACCCATGGTGCTGATGTTGCTGAGTGTATCCACTGTTTATTCTCTTTTATTGCTGAGTCATATCCCATTGTATGGACATTCCATAATTTGTTTATCCATTCACCTATTGATGAAGTCAACTTGGGTTGTTTCCATTTTTTGGCTATTTGTGTACAAGTCCTTGTAAAGATAAAAGGATCTGTTCTCTTGAGTAAATACCTAAGAGTGGACTGGCTGGTCATATAGGCAGGTATATGTTTAACTTTTAAAGAAAGTGCCGATTGTCCTCTGAAGTGGTAGTACCATTTTACATTAGATACCAATGGAGCATGAGAGTTTTGATTCCTCTACATGCTACTCAACATTTTGTATGACCAGTCTTTTTAATTTTAGACATTCTAATAGGTATACAATGATACTTCCATCTGGTTTTACTTTCCCTTTCCCTAGTGGGACTAATGATGTTGAGCATCTTTTCATTTGCTTATTTGCCATCCTTCCTTATGCCTAAACCCACAGTTCTACTCTCACCACCCCGCCCTTGGTAAATTACTAGTCTTTGTCCCGGCATGGAGAATCACAAACAACATTTCCATTCACACATTTAGCTAAAATTAGGAGCAAATATTGGTAGGATAATGTCCTTACATTACTGGTGCAATTAGTAATATCTTATAGTATTTAAAAATATATTCTATAATTTCCATATTAATAGCACTTTATAAATGCAGCAGCCATTTATTTCACAAAACAGTAAATTCGTGATACTTCCCTTTAATTACAAAAATAACATGATTTGAGTTTTTAGTAACTTTGATGCTTTTCTCTTTTGAAAATTTCATAATAAATAAGAATATCCTCTTTAATACAAAAAACAGATAAAATCTAAGTGAGGTAGCTATGTTTTCACTTCCTATCCAATATGCTTAAACAAGTTACATAATTGAGGAAGTCACATAATGCTGCATTTTTCAGAGCTCTTAAATGCATGAATACAAGGAAATAGAATAATTTTCATAATTTAGTTGTAGTTTACAAATCTTGACCTTAGTACTTCCTCTATCTGGATTCTGTTTTAAACACAAGAGTGACTTACAGTGTTTTGGTCATATTACCACTTAAGAGTTTGGCTCCTTCAGGAAACGCATCTTTTTAAGGAAATATGTTAACAGGAGTTCTAGCAGAACCAGTAACATGTAGTAGCTGTTTTCCTTGGCAGCACTTCTTTCAGTTCCCTGCGTTATCAGAGAAGAGCTGCTTTCCTTTTTCTAAAAGTGACCAGATCAATGAGTAGCTCATTCAGATGTGAGTTTATATATATATATATATATGGCGGACATTTTCACCTTGGCATTGGCCATTTGACAGTCTATCATGTTACCCTTCCCTGTTCAAATACCCAGAATCCTAAAAAATAAAATGATGATTTATGGTTTAATTTAGGCACTCAAATAAATAAGAGTTCTTAACACAGCTCATTCTTAAAACATCTCAGTGTTTACTTCTACTTTCCTTATCCATTATAAATTAGTACTTTGATTAAAAATTTAGTGAGACTGCTTAAATTGTCAGGGCTGAAACAATTTACCAAGAAAAAATACATGTCTGTAAAATGTGTTAACCCTTTTCTAAGTATTTTCAAATATGTTATTCTACTTCTCTATAATGTTGTATTTGTTTCATCCCCTGTCAAACATATCAAAATATTGTCTGTTCACTACAAGTGGAATGTCTTAAAGATAATAAATAATTTATAAAGCACTCTGAACTAACTGAAGATGGAATTACCTTAAGGTGCTAATCTTGGGTAGAAGCACAGCTGTAGCCACCTGGATGGTGTGATTTTAAGAGCTTGGAAAAACCCCTATAGATTAAAAACAAACAGAAACTCTTCCCCTCTTCCCAATAGAAAACTTCACTAGCAGAGATTAATTTTTATAACATAAGGATTCTCGCTTTTTTCTATTACAAAGCACAGACCTTTGGGATATCAATACTTTAAACTGTATCTATTACTTGTATCTGAGTGTAAATGAACTTATCAGATGCTTTTGGAAAGGCTTTCCAGGTGCTAAACAGATATGAAAACTCAGGGACCTGGGAGAGAAAACATAAGGAGTAAACATGAATGTAGATATGGCAGACTGGAGCCAAAGGAAATAAATTTAATTTGCTTAACTACTTTATTACTTTATCTTACATAAATTTTGAAATTCTACATAAACACTAAGGAAAGTTAATATACCTAAATTGGATCACAATAAACTGTGGAAAATTATGAAAGAGATGGGAATACCAGACCACCTGACCTACCTCTTGAGAAACCTGTATACAGGTCAGGAAACAACAGTTAGAACTGGACATGGAACAACAGACTGGTTCCAAATAGAAAGAGGAGAACGTCAAGGCTGTATATTGTCACCCTGCTATTTAACTTATGTGCAGAGTACATCATGAGAAATGCTGGGCTGGAGGAAGCACAAGCTAGAATCAAGATTGCTGGGAGAAATATCAATAACCTCAGATATGCAGATGAGTGCATATGGCACTTTATGGCAGAAAGTGAAGAGGAACTCAAAAGCCTCTTGATGAAAATGAAAGAAGAGAGTGAAAAAGTTGCCTTAAAGCTCAACATTCAGACAACTAAGATTATGGCATCCGGTCCCATCACTTCATGGGAAATAGATGGGGAAACAGTGGAAACAGTGTCAGACTTTATTTTTCTGGGCTGCAAAATCACTGTGGATGGTGATTGCAGCCATGAAATTAAAAGACGCTTGCTCCTTGGAAGGAAAGTTATGATCAACCTAGATAGCATATTGAAAAGCAGAGACATTACTTTGCCAACAAAGGTCCGTCTAGTCAAGGCTATGGTTTTTCCTGTGGTCATGTATGGATGTGAGAGTTGGACTGTGAAGAAAGCTGAGCGCCAAAGAATTGATGCTTTTGAACTGTGGTGTTGAAGAAGACTCTTGAGAGTCCTTTGGACTGCAAGGAGATCCAACCAGTCTATCCTAAAGGAGATCAGTCCTGGGTGTTCATTGGAAGGACTGATGCTGAAGCTGATGACACTCCAGTACTTTGGCCACCTCATGTGAAGAGTTGACTCACTGGAAAAGACCCTGATGCTGGGAAAGATTGAGGGCAGGAGGAGAAGGGGACGAAAGAGGATGAGATGGTTGGATGGCATCACCGACACAAAGGACATGGGTTTGGGTGGACTCCAAGAGTTGGTGATGGATAGGGAGGTCTGGCGTGATGCAGTTCATGGGGTCGCAAAGAGTCAGACACAACTGAGCAACTGAACTGAACTGACACCTAAATTATTATTGATAAACATCTTAAAGTCAAATAAAAACTCCAGTATTTGCTAAGAAAACTGATTTTTTTCCTCAGCCTGTTAAAATGAAATTAAAAACATTTAAACTATGGGTTCAGTTCAGTCACTCAGTCATGTCCAACTCTTTGCATCCCCATGAATCGCAGCACGCCAGGCCTCCCTGTCCATCACCAACACTTGGAGTTTACCCAAACTCATGTCCATTGAGTCAGTGATGCCATCCAGTGAACTCATCCTGTCGTCCCCTTCTCCTCTTGCCCCCAATCCCTCCCAGCATCAGAGTCTTTTCCAATGAGTCAACTCTTCACATGAGGTGGCCAAAGTACTGGAGTTTCAGCTTTAGCATCATTCCTTCCAAACAAATCCCAGGGCTGATCTCCTTCAGAATGGACTGGTTGGATCTCCTTGCAGTCCAAGGGACTCTCAAGAGTCTTCTTCAACACCACAGTTCAAAAGCATCAATTCTTCAGCGCTCAGCTTTCTTTATAGTCCAACTCTCACATCCATATATGACCACTGGAAAAACTATAGCCTTGACTAGACAGACCTTTGTTGGCAAAGTAATGTCTCTTTTTAATATGCTTTCTAGGTTGGTCATAACTTTCCTTTCAAGGAGTAAGCGTCTTTTAATTTCATGGCTGCAATCACCATCTGCAGTGATTCTGGAGCCCAAAAAAATAAAGTCAGACACTGTTTCCCCATCTATTTCCCACGAAGTGATGGGACCAGATGAATGTTGAGCTTTAAGCCAACTTTTTCACTCTTCTTTTTCACTTTCATCAAGAGGCTCTTCTTCACTTTCTGCCATAAGGGTGGTGTCATCTTCATATCTGAGGTTATTGATATTTCTCCTGGCAATCTTGATTCCAGCTTGTGCTTCTTCTAGCCCAGAATTTCTCAGCCTTGACTATTCCTTTTCCTATTTGGAATCAGTCTATTGTTCCATGTCCAGTTCTAACTGGTTTCTCAAGAGGCAGGTCAGGTGGTCTGGTATTCCCATCTCTTTCAGAATTTTCCACAGTTTATTGTGATCCACACAGTCAAAGGCTTTGGTGGCGATGGGCATAGTGGTGGCGGTGACAGGCGCACACGGCTGAGAGGAGCTACCCTATGCCCCAGGTTAGGGGCGGGGCCGAGAGGAGCTACCCCACGTTGGAGGTCAGGAGCAGTGGCTGCTCTTTGCTGTAGCAGGCATGAAGAGATACCCCACATCCAAGGTAAGAGAAACCCAAGTAAGATGGTAGGCACTGAGAGAGGGCATCAGATGGCAGACAGACTGAAACCACGATCACAGACAACTAGCCAATCTGATCACATGGACCACAGCCTTGTCTAACTCAAGTTTAGCATAGTGCCTCTAATATCTCTGAGGTCTGTGGAAATACACAAGTGAGGACCCCAGGTGTCAGTGGTCTACATAAGATGGCTCTTAAGTCTGAGGGCTATTCACTTCCTTTCTTCTCTCTCTAATAATCCCTCTCTTGTTTAATTAGCTAAAGGCATTTAGTTAAAATAATTTATTTGTAATTTAAAATTACAGATGTGAACTACACATTTATGTAATGTGTTAACACTTTTAAACAACAACCCTTGTGAGGTTCTCAGTCTTGGTATCATCTAACTTTTAACTTCCACTGTAGTTAGAAGAACTGAAGCAAGGCCACATATTTCAGGTAGATGTAAAATCCCTAGAGTGAGGAGAGGTCTCATAAATTAATTTAGCTTTCCCTACTGGACATGCCATTATTCCTTAGAAGACCAACTTTGGAACAGTCTTTTCAGCAGCCAAGAGCTGATAAAGCAAGTACCAATAAATAGTCCTGATAATATTTTTCTAAGATTGACCTCTCCCCTGAAAAATATGGTACCATATCAGTGGTAACAATCTGTAGAGTCTAACGGAGGCAAATTTTAAGGTTGGGTTCCTAATGTGAAAACCATAAATGCAAGTCCTCTCTCAATTCAAAGCCCCTCCTAACACATCTACCTTGTACCCTGGTAAAAATTCCATCTGTTACATACACATATCCGGACTTCAGGAGGTGTCATCAAGATTATAGCAAAATTAGTGTTTTTAACTTGGGAGAAAATGCCTTTTACCATTTGATATTCTATATTTCTTTGGTAGTTTCCATAATTGAGAGATGTATTACCAAAAAACAAGAGAACAGGTGAAAGAAATAGTTTGAGGTAAACTTTTTACCTGGAGGTATAACTGCAAGGTTTTTCATCACATCAGAGCCGTAAACCAACGCCTAAAAATAACCCTGGCAGTGTTTTCATATCAGTGCAAACCATTGTGATTTCCGTGTTGATTATTAACAAGCAGATTTAATGGTTAACTGAGTCTCACCTCCACTTTCCTCCATCAGTAATCAGATTTACTCTCCCACCTTAAACAATTAGAAAATGTGAACAAATACAGGAAAGGACAATGGTCAGACCCTGGACAAGAGCCAATCAAGACAGTAATTTCTCAAAAGAAATCAACAAGGTGAGTGCTTCAACTGCTCCAGCACACTGCCTGGAGAAAATGTAAATGCGACAGCACAGAGAGGAGAACCCAGTAGACCTCAATGCTCTCACTAAGATAAAAAGACAGAACTCAAGAGTTCAAGGAAGCAAAGGCAGCTAGAATTTTGTGGTGTGAAACACTGATGAGATCAGGGCTACACAGAGAGAATGTTCCCAGGACCCTGAGAGAAGTCCCCTGAGTACCAATCAGTGAACACATGTAAGGACAGCTTTGAGGCTGGAGGAAAGAACCACCAGACAGGAGTAGGGAAAATGATATCCAGAGCTCACAAAAAAGCATAGAGTAGTTCGTGATCCAATGTGCAAGAGTGGAAATGCTTACTAATATCTTCAAATAAAGTCAATAATGAGGTCAAGTTTTCCTTTGACTAAAGGCTTCTCTGAACCCATACTAACAAATTTTAAAAGTAAGCCTCAAGAAGGTCAAATGGACGCCTGTTAACTGCACATGAGAATAAAGCTCAAAATTATGAAAACAATATCCAGTACAACATGAAATTCACCATGTCCAATATCTAGTCAAGATTACCAAGCATGAACAAAGCAGGAAAATATGACCCATAACCAGGTTAAAATTATTCAAGAGGAACAGAAACAGAAATTACAAAGTGATATTCCATGTGCTTTCTTCAAGAAGACTGAAGGAACCATGAAGTTGATGAGTAGAGAAATGGAAAATATTTTTAATAAATGCAAATTGAACTTCTAAAGATGAAAAACATAGTATCTCAAATGAAAACTACACTGGAAAAGTTTAACAGCAGACTATTCCACCAGGCTTCCCAGGTGGCTCAGTGTAAAGAATCTACCTGCAGGAGATACAGAAAACTCAGATTAGATCCCTGGGTCAGGAAGGTTCCCTGGAGGAAGAAATGGCACCCCACTCCAGTATTCTTGCCTGAAAAATCCCATGGACAGAGGAGCCTGGTGGGTTACAGTTCATGGGATCATAGAGTCAGACTCGACCAAGCACACACGCACCATACCATACCATTGCATCGCCAACTCCCATTGTTCCCAATCTTATCCCCTTGTTTCAGAGCAATAAATAAATAAAAATTATTTAGAAATGTACTTTTTAGTAGTTTTCAAATCATTAAAAAAAAAGAAAACTCTTAGACCACCAAAAAATCTAACATCTACCAGTTCATTCTCTTTGCTTCTACTGTCAACTTCCTGTACTCATCCATTGTTAAATAAAGACATATCACGAACTTTAAATCTTTGAAATAGCCTCTCATAATTACTAAGATCTTTAAGAAATTGACATTAACATTAAAGTATGGGTTGAAAAAATTTATTTTCTGAAATCCCCCTTTAAGAAACATTTTAATTTGCCATCTTACCAAACTTTTTCTAATGATTAATTCTATTTCTGAACTGTTTATCTACCCATCTATCTCTGTTGTATATTGTCTAACCAGTCCAGGTTCGATGCACAATACTGGATGCTTGGGGCTAGTGCACTGGGATGACCCAGAGGGATGGTATGGGGAGGGAGGAGGGAGGAGGGTTCAGGATGGGGAACACATGTATACCTGTGGTGGATTTATTTTGATATTTGGCAAAACTAATACAATTACGTAAAGTTTAAAAATAAAAAATTAAAAAAAAAATTCTTACCTAAATAAAACCTTATGAACCAAAAATGCAAATAATTCGATGTTTTTTCCAATTGTGTATCATCCATTTTGAAAAAAACAGACAATGATGCAGCATACTTTTAAAGGAGATTAGAACTTTAATATAAACCAATACCAAAACAGTCTATTTCAAATATTGTACAATAATAAATGATGCTCACACTAATAGCCCTTGAACACTATAAAATCATATACTAGTTGTGAATCAACAAAATTTTAATTATGTTTAAATCAGGGATTGGCAAACTATTTGGTCTTAGAATCTAATTCAACCCACCAACAGTTTTTATATAGCCCCTAAATTAAGAATGGTTTTCATTTTTTAAATGGGTGAAAAAAATCAAAAGAGGACTATTTCATGGCATGTGAAGATTCTATGAAATTCAAACATCAGAGATCATAAATCAAGCTCATTGGAACACAGCCATATCCATTTATTTACACACTTTCTATAGCTGTTTTCATGATACAACAGAAGAGTCGAGTAGTTGCTGAGACAGAAACCACGTGTCCTGCAAAGCCTAACTTGCCAACCCTTATTTGTTTTTTAATTTATTTTAATTGGAGGCTAATTACTTTACAATATTGTAGTGGTTTTTGCCATACATTGATATGAATCAGCCATGGGTGTACATGTGTTCTCCATCTTGAACCCCCCTCGCACCTCCCTCCCCATCCCATCCCTCTGGGTCATCCCAGTGCACCAGCTCTGAGCACCCTGTCTCATGCATCGAACCTGGACTGGTGATCTGTTTCACACAGGATAATATACATGTTTCAATGCTATTCTCTCAGATCATCTCACCCTTGCCTTCTCCCTCAGAGTCCAAAAGGCTGTTCTATACATCTGTGTCTCTTTTGCTGTCTTGCATATAGGGTTATCGTTATCATCTTTCTAAATTCCATATATATGCATTAGTGTACTGTATTGTTGTTTTTCTTTCTGGCTTACTCCACTCTGTATAATAGGCTCCAGTGGTTAGATCCATCTCATTAGAACTGATTCAAATGTATTCTTTTTAATGGCTGAGTAATATTCCACTGTGTATATGTACTGCTGCTGCTGCTAAGTCGCTACAGTTGTGCCTGACTCTGTGGTACCCCATAGACGGCAGCCCAACAGGCTCTCCCATCCCTGGGATTCTCCAGGCAAGAACACTGGAGTGGGTTGCCATTTCCTTCTCCAATGCATGAAAGTGAAAAGTGAAAATAAAGTCGCTCAGTCGTGTCCGACTCTTAGCAACCCCATGGACTGTGGCCTACCAGGCTCCTCCGTCCATGGGATTTTCCAGGCAAGAGTACTGGAGTGGGGTGCCATTGCCTTCTCAGGTATATGTACTACAGCTTTCTTATCCATTCATCTGCTGATGGACATCTAGGTTGCTTCCATGTCCTGGCTATTATAAACAGTGCTGCAATGAACACTGGGGTACACGTGTCTCTTTCAATTCTGGTTTCCTCTGTGTATGCCCAGCAGTGGGATCGCTGGGTCATATGGCAGTTCTATTTCCAGTTTTTTAAGGAATCTCCACACTGTTCTCCATAATGGCTATACTAGTTTGCATTCCCACCCCAGCCCTTGTTTTAAGCAATTTTTTATTAAAATATACGTCACTGAATTTTTACTTGCAATCAGTAATACACTTATGGAACAAACGATTACTCCCTATTAATCAAAACAGGAAATCAACCAGTCAACTTCTAACCCTCAACCATAATGTATGGAAACAAGAATCTCCTCTGATACACGCCACACTGGTTTCCCTACTTTTCCTCAGTAAAGTCAGACATATGCCCACCTCAGGGCTTTGCACTGTCTCTGGCTTCTGCCTGGAATGCTCTTCCTCAAAACAGCCATATGGTTCACCCCTCAGCTCCTCAAAGACTTTGTTACCCTCAGAACCTACATGATATTGCAACTCAGTGATCCCAATCCCCTTACCATTAGCATTTTTATTCCATAGCACTTAACATTATCTAACATACTATGTAATTTATATTGTTTTGTTTATCGTGTGTCTTGCCCCATAAGATCAGTGTGACCCACTTTATCACTACATGTCTAGTACAGAGAAGCTCTCAATAAATATTTGTGGAATGAATGAATGACATTTTAATTAATCTAATATTTACCCAATATTTCCCCTTGCACTGGTACCATTTGTCATTTTATTTCTTTAAGGTTGTATTATTTAAATGTTTTAGTTTCACATTTCACTTATTTCTTTACATAAAAGTTTGCTATATATCTCTACTATTTTTACTTTAACAACTAGAACTTATGGTTCCTTGAAAAGAGGTTAAACTCAAAAAAAAAAAAAAAAAAAAAGAGGTTAAACTCAATGCCAGTAACTCAGGGGGCAGTAACTTAGATCACACATCTAAGGTCCAGGCTCCAAGCAGAAAAATACTGTCAGGTATATTATGCCATTTAAAACAAAATCAAGCAAGCAACATTTGAAAACATTCTAGACTAAGACATCAAATCTCTTTCCCCAAAAGCTTACTCAGTAAATACTCAAGCCACCTGTGCAAAATCTACTTTGCATTTCTCTTGTAAGTCCTTAACCTATGCATCCTCAACTCAAATAAGTAAGCAAAAAAATCCAAATATATCTGTATAACAAAAATACAAACAGATCAGCCCCAATGAAAAGAGAAATAAAAATGCAAAATACAAATTGTAGCAAATCATTCCTTATCATAAATTCTTATTATGCAAAAATGTAAATGATTATAAATGCATTCATTTCTGCCCACAAGACCACAAGAACCTCAGTTTTATTATATAAATATTAAAAGTCACTACTGTTGGGGATAACTAGAAAAAGAACAGCACTGACATAGAAATAAGAAATGTGTGCAAGTTGATGAAGGATAATATATTAATATCAGTAAATGTCCTTTATAATTATGTGAGTAAAACAACGTGTGGGGTTCCCTGGTGGCTCAGATGGTAAGGAATCCACCTGCAATGTGGGAGATCTGGGTTCAATCCCTGAGTTGGGAAGATCCCCTGGAGGAGGGCATGGTAACCCACTCCAGTATTCTTGCCTGGAAGAGTCCCCATGGACAGAGGAGCCAGGCAGGCTAAAGTCCCTGGGGTCAGAAACAGTTGGACACGACTAGGCGACAAAGCACAGCACAAAAAATGAAGTGTGGTTACTATAGATGAGAATGACATGCTTCATGCACAGGTCTCTACCTTTGAGGAGCAAACATTATAGAAGTATGGACACAGTTATACCAGTTAATGATACACCAAGATGAATTCCATGACAGAAGTCTAAATGTGAAGATGGGGCAACCCAAGGAAAGGACTGGCAACTTTTCTGATAAAGAATGTTCCCCAAGGGGAACATCTAAACCATTCATTTCCACTATTCTGTCTCACTTGGTAGTTGCAATATGTAGAACTTCTTCAGTCAGATAACTTCTTAGCCCATAGTTTTCCCTCTGCTATTACACTATCCACCAAGTATTTAACAGAGTGATTATTCTCATCACACTATTCTTTTAGTATAGGGAATGGGTTATATATATATATATATAAAACTAGATCTGATAGAGTGCCTGATGAACTATGGGTGGAGGTTCCTGACATTGTACAGGAGACAGGGATCAAGACCATCCCCATGGAAAAGAAATGCAAAAAAGCAAAATGGCTGTCTGGGGAGGGCTTACAAATAGCTGTGAAAAAAGAGAAGCAAAAAGCAAAGGAGAAAAGGAAAGATATAAGCATCTGAATGCAGAGTTCCAAAGAATAGCAAGAAGAGATAAGAAAGCCTTCCTCAGCGATCAAGGCAAAGAAATAGAGGAAAACAACAAAATGGGAAAGACTAGAGATCTCTTCAAGAAAATTAGAGATACCAAGGGAACATTTCATGCAAAGATGGGCTCGATAAAGGACAGAAATGGTAAGGACATAACAGAAGCAGAAGATATTAAGAAGAGGTGGCAAGAATACACAGAAGAACTGTACAAAAAAGAGCTTCACGACCCAGATACGCACAATGGTGTGATCACTCACTCAGAGCCAGACATCCTGGAATGTGAAGTCAAGTGGGCCTTAGAAAGCATCACTACGAACAAAGCTAGTAGAGGTGATGGAATTCCACTGTGAAAGTGCTGCACTCAATATGCCAGCAAATTTGGCCACAAGACTGGAAAAGGTCAGTTTTCATTCCAATCCCAAAGAAAGGCAATGCAAAGAATGCTCAAACTATCACACAATTGCACTTATCTCACACGCTGGTAAGATCAGATCAGATCAGATCAGTCACTCAGTCGTGTCCGACTCTTTGCGACCCCGTGAATCGCAGCACACCAGGCCTCCCTGTCCATCACCAACTCCTGGAATTCACTCAGGCTCACGTCCATCGAGTTGGTGATGCCATCGAGCCATCTCATCCTCTGTCGTCCCCTTCTCCTCTTGCCCCCAGTCCCTCCCAGCATCAGAGTCTTTTCCAATGAGTCAACTCTTCGCATGAGGTGGCCAAAGTACTGGAGTTTCAGCTTTAGCATCATTCCTTCCAAAGAAATCCCAGGGCTGATCTCCTTCAGAATGGACTGGTTGGATCTCCTTGCAGTCCAAGGGACTCTCAAGAGTCTTCTCCAACACCACAGTTCAAAAGCATCAATTCTTCGGTGCTCAGCCTTCTTCACAGTCCAACTCTCACATCCATACATGACCACAGGAAAAACCATAGCCTTGACTAGACGAACCTTTGTTGGCAAAGTAATGTCTCTGCTTTTGAATATGCTATCTAGGTTGGTCATAACTTTCCTTCCAAGGAGTAAGTGCCTTTTAATTTCATGGCTGCAGTCACCATCTGTAGTGATTTTGGAGCCCAGAAAAATAAAGTCTGACACTGTTTCCACTGTTTCCCCATCTATTTCCCATGAAGTGATGGGACTGGATGCCATGACCTTCGTTTTCTGAAAGTTGAGCTTTAAGCCAACTTTTTCACTCTCCACTTTCACTTTCATCAAGAGGCTTTTGAGTTCCCCTTCACTTTCTGCCATAAGGGTGGTGTCATCTGCATATCTGAGCTTATTGATATTTCTCCTGGCAATCTTGATTCCAGCTTGTGTTTCTTCCAGTCCAGCGTTAAAAATAATGCTCAAAATTCTCCAAGCCAGGCTTCAGCAATACACGAACCGTCAACTTCCAGATGTTCAAGCTGGTTTTAGAAAAGGCAGAGGAACGAGGATCAAATTGCCAACATCCGCTGGATCATGGAAAAAGCAAGAGAATTCCAGAAAAACATCTATTTCTGCTTTATTGTCTATGCCAAGGCCTTTGACTGTGTGAATCACAATAAACTGTGGAAAATTCTTCAAGAGATGGGAATACCAGACCACCTGACCTGCCTCTTGAGAAACCTGTATGCAGGTCAGGAAGCAACAGTTAGAACTGGACATGGAACAACAGACTGGTTCCAAATAGGAAAAGGAGTACGTCAAGGCTGTATATTGTCACCCTGCTTATTTATCTTATATGTAGAGTACATTATGAGAAATGCTGGGCTGAATGAAGCACAAGTTGGAATCAAGATCACTGGGAGAAATATCAATAACCTCAGATATGCAGATGACACCACCCTTATAGCAGAAAGTGAAGAGGAACTCAAAAGCCTCTTGATGAAAGTGAAAGAGGAGAGTGAAAAAGTTGGCTTAAAGCTTAATATTCAGAAAACTAAGATCATGGTATCTGGTCCCATCACTTCATGAGAAATAGATGGGGAAACAGTGGAAACAGTGTCAGACTTTATTTTTTGGGGCTTCAAAATCACTGCAGGTGGTGACTGCAGCCATGAAGTTAAAAGGCGCTTACTCCTTGGAAGGAAAGTTATGACCAACCTAGATAGCATATTCAAAAGCAGAGACATTACTTTGCCAACAAAGGTCCGTCTAGTCAAGGCTACGGTTTTTCCTGTGGTCATGTATGGATGTGAGAGTTGGACTGTGAAAAAGCTGAGTGCCGAAGAATTGATACTTTTGAACTGTGGTGTTGGAGAAGACTCTTGAGAGTCCCTTGTGCTGCAAAGAGATCCAACCAGTCCATCCTAAAGGAGCTCAGTCCTAGGTGTTCTTTGAAAGGACTGATGTTGAAGCTGAAACTCCAATACTTTGGCCACCTCATGCGAAGAGTTAACTTATTGGAAAAGACTCTGATGCTGGGAGTGATTGGGGGCAGGAGGAGAAGGGGACAGAGGATGAGATGGTTGGATGGCATCATCGACTCTATGGACATGAGTTTGGGTGAACTCCAGGAGTTGGTGATTGATGGACAGGGAGGCCTGGCGTGCTGCATTTCATGAGGTCGCAAAGAGTCAGACATGACTGAGTGACTGAACTGAACGAACTGATATACATATGAAGAAGGAAATGGCAACCCACTCCAGTATTCTTGCCTGGGGAATCCCATGGACAGGGGTGCCTGGCGGGCTACAGTCCATGGGATCACAAAGAGTCAGTCATGACTGAAGTTACTTAGCACACACATATATATATAAAAGAAATGTATGCAAGTTGATGAAGGATAATATAGTAATATCAATAATGTCCTTTCTAATTAGTATGTAAGTAAAACAAAGTGTGGGCTTCCCTGGTAGCTCAGACCTGGTGGTTATATATATAACCCAGTCCCTACATTAAAAGAATTGTGTGATAGGTGAGAATAATAACACTGTTAATATCTCTTTGTACAGCTCTCAGTAACCTTAAGAAATCAAACCAGGGTCTGCATTGCAGGCAGATTCTTTACCAATTGAGCTATCAGGGAAGCCCAATAGCTCACACATGAACAGAGAAAGGGTGCTCAATAAACATTTGTCTAATAGGTTTTCTTTATGCATTTACTTTTACTATGAATACACCAACTTAAACAATTTAGCAAAGATACAATATAATGAAAAGATCTAAAAGGCCAGGAACAATTTAGACAACTTTTCAAAATTATACCTACCTTGTGAGTCCAAATAAACAAAATATATGTATTATATTATGTTTGTATTTATTCTGAATTGTGCACTAATACCTGGTCAATAAAAAGACTGCTGCTACTGCTGCTAATTCGCTTCAGGCATATCCGACTCTGTGCAACCCCATAGACGACAGCCCACCAAGCTCCCCTATCCCTGGGATTCTCCAGGCAAGAACACTGGAGTGGGTTGCCATTTCCATCTCCAATGCATGAAAGTGAAAAGTGAAAGTGAAGTCGCTCAGTCATGTCCGACTCTCAGAGACCCCATCTACTGCAGCTTACCAGGCTCCTCCATCCATGGGATTTTCCAGGCAAGAGTACTGGAGTGGGGTGCCATTGCCTTCTCCAATAAAAAGACTACATAGAGTCTAATACAGACTTTAGTAGATACATATACAGCAAAATATATGTTAAAATAATATTAAAATAATACAATGATGAAGCATTAGATATATCATATACATGTCAAGAAAAAGAGTTTTGATGAGGAATGAGAGTAACAACTGCACATGGATATTTAAAACAGAAAATCATTTGGCCATGCCTTAATGACTCTCCAAAGGACAGAGACTCAAAATGCTTTCAACACACCTTACATAGATATGTACTCCAGTCTTACTTTTCATTTTCATAACATCTGTAACATATTGCCTAACCCCAAATTCCTGCATAATGGAACAATAAAAACTAAGAAAGACTATTCCATTCACTGTGTTACTTATGCAGAGGTTAAAAAATCAGTTTCTTTAAATACGTCAAGATGAAAATAATAGGAAAACTGAAGAACCATGGTATGCAGGACAGAAACTGGCAACTTCTCAGTGTGGCACACTGTGAACATTAAAATCCGTTTAATAAACAGATGAATGAGTGAATGACTGACTGCTAAAACATGAAGATAAAAATTTACAAAACAAATACACTTTGGAGAAAACAATGAGAAGAAATTCCACCAGATTTGCAGAAGATCGGTAAAATAAAACTAACACCATTAAGTAAAAAGTACTTAATGTGAATTTAATTCATTTTGCAAAGGAAATACCTTCAGTTAATACAAAAGCATCTTACAAACCAGCAGAGTGCTTCAACTATGTCCTTCCCTATGCCGTTCAGACAACAACCAGTTTCTTCAAGTTGGAGACCATACCATTCAACAGTAGCAGGGTCAAGTGACTACTGAAGTCAATGTTACACAGAGAGGAGGCTGCAGGCTGTGGCAGTAGGAAGAGTAAAACAAGACGCACAGAGAAGGAGTAGAAAGACAAAATGCATTCTAAACTACTTGATTCATCTAACAAATGCAAATACACATGACATCCTTGATTTAGATTTCTTTTTGTTAGAAGCCCAAGGCAAAAAAAAAAAAAATGAGAATGGGAAAGGGCAGTTAAGTAATAATCATTCATTGGCTATAGCCATGAGCATGATGTAAAACAAGTCTATTCACTTTCTATTAAAAAATTCATACCTCCTCCTCTCAGATTTAAACAGGTATTCACAACTTCACAGCTTATCTTTTGGTCTTCAATATTAATTATTCAAGAAAACTCATTTTTTAAAAATAGGTGGCAAGGAAGGGAATAAAAAGAAGGAAAAGTCTGAAAATTATGGAACTTGATGTCTCTCTACTGTCTAACCACTTTAGGCAGACATAAGCCTAGAGTAAATATTAGATAAACCAAAAGGGTCTAAAGTTAGAGGACTATAATTTTTGGTTAGAAAACTCAAGGCAGAAGCCTCAATACCATCTCCCTAACATTTTAATAGAGTAGAGACCTGAAAAACAACCAATTATTGCCAACTCAAAAGTCATCTTAACCTCATAACTAAGAGTGGTAATCCTATTGAAATGTATTACTTCTTAACTTCCTTTAAAAAATTTTTTTTATTTTTATAAACAATATACTTTTATTTACTTTTTTTCCTAAATGGAAATATATGTGTTGTTAAAGGTTTTAGATGGTGATTGCAGCAATGAAATTAAAAGACGTTTACTCCTTGGAAGGAAAGTTATGACCAATCTAGACAGCGTATTAAAAAGTGGAGACATTACTTTGCCAACAAAGGTCCGTCCAGTCAAGGCTATGGTTTTTCCAGTGGTCATGTAGTGGATGTGAAAGTTAAGGAGTACGTCAAGGCTATATATTGTCACCCTGCTTAATTAACTTATATGCAGAATACATCATAAGAAACTCTGGGCTGGAGGAAGCACAAGCTGGAATCAAGATTGCCGGGAGAAATATTAATAACTTCAAATATGCAGATGACACCATCCTTATGGGAGAAAGTGAAGAACTAAAGAGCCTCTTGATGAAAGTGAAAGAGGAGAGTGAAAAAGTTGGCTTAAAGCTTAATATTCAGAAAATATTCAGAGGATGAGATGGTTGGATGGCATCACCGACTCGATGGACATGGTTTTGGGTAGACTCCAGGAGTTGGTGATAGACAGGGAGGCCTGGCATGCTGTAGTTCATGGGGTCGCAAAGAGTCAGACACAAATGAGTGACTGAACTGGAAATATTTAAAGAACAACCATACCATATTTAAAGGAGGTCTGGCTGAAAGTCCTAAACAGTACTAACACTTTATTTCTCCCTCAAAAATTGTATAAGAACACTGAAAGAGAACCATGTGGCCTCAATATGAAATAGTTTATAAATCTGGAGATATTTCAATACAGCCCCTACCATACACACGTTTACAGTCTCTACATTTCTATCCATTTAACAAGAATGTTCTTCCACCAAGGACTTTTGGAAGTTCATTTATTGTAAACTGTCCAGTAGTCATGGAATAATAACCCAGTGCATCCTCCAGAAAAGTGAAACCCTTTGATCCCTTCTATACCAGTGATCAAACTTCTTGGAAAACCTAAGATCCCCTCTTGTCCAACTCCCTAAATATTTCTAATTTATTTTTGATAGTTACATTTTCCATAATTAAGATTATGTGCTTGATAACTATATGACATTCCATGGGGTCCATGGGAATTCCTGGGCTCATCAGAA
Organism: Bos indicus x Bos taurus; assembly: GCF_003369695.1. Lineage (NCBI taxonomy): Eukaryota > Metazoa > Chordata > Mammalia > Artiodactyla > Bovidae > Bos > Bos indicus x Bos taurus. The sequence goes on along the minus strand of NC_040091.1, from coordinate 38,737,026 downwards.
ATCAAGGAGGAGGACCCTAGCTCCAAGGGATGAGTGGAGATTTCACCTGGATGGTTTTTATATTTCTACATTTACACTTGGAAGGAAAGTCAGTTATATTAACAACAAAACTTGGAGATCTTAGAACCTTAACCTCTGTTGGTCTTTGAAGATCCTGCCTGAAGTTCTTAAAATACCAGGGCCAGGTGTGCTGGTGTCTAAGCTAGATGCCCAGGCATCAGGAGAAGGCTACAGTTCAGCACGGAATGAATGCCTATTACATTCAAAGCTTGGTGCTTATTCCTATAGAAAGATTCCATGACCAAAAATGTAGACTTTTTAAAGAACAATAGGCAATTCCTCAACAGAAAGATCCTGCTACATGGATGAAGGAAAGGCATCTAGAAAAAGAAATGATAACAACTGTTAAAATAATTAGATGAAACTGTTATAATTGTTCCCCAAAGTGTGATTCAAAGACCAACAGCTTTAGAAGCACTCTGTAGTAGTTCTTTAAAATGCAGAACCCTGAGCCTTACCCCAGACCTACTGAATCAAAACCTCTGAGAGTGATGCTCAGGAATCCACATGCTATTTTATGCACATTAAAATATAAGAGTAACTATATTCAAGGGATGTTAACTATGAATCTGCACTATATGTGGTAACCTGTATATTATATAGAAAGCAATAGGGAACCAGCACTGGAGTAGAACAAGGTAAAAACTATAGTTAGGAAAATGTTTTCCATATGGTAAACCTGTTATGATGAAAAACAATAAACATTTCATCCTCTGCAAAAACAGACTATCTTATTCTACGGTATCAAGTTTAATTAAACTCAAATATTTAAATGCAAAACAAAATGAGAGGTAGTTTTACAATATTTTCAAAGTTGTTATTCAAAATGGTACTTGAATATTTCCATTAAGTATGTGTCAGTCTAATTTATGAAACTAGAAAACAAGTCCTGGCCACTGTACATAAATCAGGATTTAAAGTCTAACTAATGTACAAACGTCTTTAAAACATCTCAGCTGTGTAAAGTTGACATTTTTATCTAGAATTAATGATTCCCTGGCTATTGAAGTAGGAAGCTGTCTCCTCAAATGCCCTTTGGCTCAGTTCCACCAGGACTCATACGCTCTCCATGCTGACCCGAAGATGGACCCCAGTGTGCAGTCCATCACTCAGAACACAGTGATGCTCCACCCTCACAAGGCTTCCTGCTGCTTCTCAGACCTGCTGCCTGAGCTAAGTGTCTCCACCTCACCCTGTTATTTATCTGGTGCCTTGAAAACAAATTATTTGATTTCTGTCACTGAGCATCTTTATTAAAACAGTTGTTTATAGCAACTCTAATCAAGGACCCAAAATACTGAACAATAAAAATTCTCTGATAAATTTTAAGTAGTCATAAGCAGTTTTAAAACATAGGCACGTTATAAGGTGTTAAATCAAATTTTGATGAACTATTATATTTGACACACGGAAGCAGCAAGGAAATCTCCCACAAAAGAAAGAATGCTTCAGTAATTTGAACAATTACCTTTAGTGAATCCAGTTTGAAAATTTCTGATTTTTAATACCTTTCTTTCTCACATTGACGTTATTGAAACAAAGGAGAGTGAAAGATTATAACATTTAGAGAATAAGGACTGTAATAACATGTAGAGAAATATTTAACAGAAAAGTTCTCCAGGAGACAAAAATCACTTGTCCTTAACCATAACCTACAGGCTTTATTTATATATATCCTTAACAATAACTTTTGATGCAGAGAATGATCTGGAGTCTGATGTCTTAAAAAAAAAAAAAAAAAAAACCTCTCCTTCAGCACTGCTGCTGCTGCTAAGTCGCTTCAGTCATGTCCGACTCTGTGCGACCCCATAGATGGCAGCCCACCAGGCTCCCCCGTCCCTGGGATTCTCCAGGCAAGAACACTGGAGTGGGTTGCCATTTCCTTCTCCAATGCATGAAAGTGAAAAGTGAAAGTGAAGTCAGTCAGCTGTGTCCGACTCTAGCTACCCCATGGACTGCAGCCCACCAGGCTCCTCCATCCATGGGATTTGCCAAGCACAGCACAGTACCATAAATATTCCCACCATGACCAAATTCAGGTTACCACCATGATGTCATTGATGATAGAGATGGGAAGACAGGTACACAGCCTGATCTAGGGAGCTGGCATAACCCAGATCCAGGTTGGCACTGGAGGAAGGCCCCAGGCACTGAAAACAGTGTTGTCTTATGAAGATCTGCTCCCTACTGCCTTGCTCTTGACACTGCAGACCTCACCTGACACCTTACTGATGCTTTGTCCAACTCTTGTCCTCCCAACCCACGTCTTCAGGTATACTTTTCTCTGAAACCCAAACTACCATAACTTTATCACTTAAAAAAAAAATGTTTACAGAGATGGTGATTTCCCTCCCCTTTCTCATAACACTTAGTGATTTCTTGGAATGCCCTCTGTGCTAAATACTAATTGTCCTAAAACAAATCACATAGAATAAGGCATAATGCCTTTAACTAATTTTTGGCTTGGTTTAGCAACTAACACAACAGCAGGTGGAGACAGTTAAATATTCCTGCATGGGCATTATGTTGGAAATTAAACAATAATTATGAATTTAACAAACAATTTCTGTATTTATTATTCACATATTTATATTTCTTAACATTAAAAATGCCTGATAAAAATATAAAGTGTGTCCTGAAAATATAATTCAAGCACATCAAGTTTCTTATCTTAAAACTGCAATATTAACTGTGTCAGCAAGATATTATACTAATAACAATCTCCACTGCTACCAACAGTGTAGCTTTGGATAAATAGCTTAACCTTGCTGGGGCTCTTTTTCTAAAATAGGAATCATGATATCAATCTCAGAATATTCTTGTAAAAATTAAATAAAGCATCTTCAAAGTGTATAGTGCTGATAATTAACTCTCAAAAATGGAAGCAAATTGTTAGTTTTCTCCACAGTCACTGTCCTGACCTAGCAATCCTTTTATAAAAGTTTCTAGTTATTGCAGGAAAGCCTCTGCATCAGAACACTAAGTATCCTTATGGTTTTTAATATTTCCCATGTGCATGACACCCAGGTCTCAGTCCCCAGCACAACCAGAGTCTCAAGTCTAACCTTGCCCAGGTTTTAACTGCCCATGGCTACTGTCTCTAAACCCCTGAGGTGAAGACATAACCCTTTGTAATAAACAACATTAGCAGCCCTTCTGGTTTTTGGAAACAGAAACCAAAATGCATCATTACTGGTAGTTTTTTTAAATTTATTTTTAATTGGAGGATAATTGCATTATAATGTTGTATTGGTTTCTGCCATACAAGAATCAGCCATAAGTATACATATGTCCCCTACTTCTTGAACCTCCCTCCCACCTTCCAATCCCTCCTATCCCTCTAGGTCATCACAGAGTACCTGGCTGAGTTCACTGTGGTATACAGCAACTTCCTTTTAACTATCTATTTTACATATGGTAATTTATATTTTTCAGTGTTACTCTTTCAATTTGTCCTACCCTCTCCTTCCTCCGCTAGCTAACAGAAGTCAAAATACAGAGAATGTTACTCAATTTTTTTATTCTGACTAGTACAGCTTTCACTTGATAACACTATAACATCTACAAGATAGATATGTATAGAGACAAGTGTAAATAACCTAAGTAAATTAGTGAAAATATTTCAACAGTACATTAAAGAATTAAGTTACTATAATCAAATAAATGTAGAAATCTATAAAAGTAAGACCCTTGAAGTAGGAAATGGCAACCTGCTCCAGGATTCTGGCCTGGAAAATTCCACGGACAGAGGAACCTGGCAGGCTATAGCGCATGGGGTCACAAAAAGTCAGACACGACTGAGCAACTGAGCACACACAGCACACACAAGGGTGAACGTATCTGAGTATTTTAAAAGACCATCTCAATAAATGCTAAAATGAACTTAATAAAATTATATACCTATTTGTTATTTTTTTTAATCTTTTAAAATTTATGAATAAAATAGTTCCTTACCAGGAATCATTAAATAGTATTTGATAGTTTAATAGGAACTATTAAATAGTATTAAAAGGCAAAACAAATAGCAAACAGCATATGCATAATTTAACACAAGAGGCATTTTCATCAAACTAGGAGCACAGCCTGGTTCTGTAATAGGGCATTAAAGAGAAATTAAAGATATGCTGGTGGAAATAAAAAGATAAACTAATCATTATCAGCAAATACTTTGTCTCCCACTTTTAGAGAAAATGAAGTCATCAAAGAAGGACTCCGCAGTAAGTCTTTGCAAGACTTACCTGCAGTTTCCCCCACATTTTCCTCTTTCCATTTGGTAGGAGTAGAAGAGGTATCCCTTCATGCTTGTCAAGAGTACAGGAATTATCCTTGCCTAGTTTTCAGTCCCGGAATCACTCTATCATTCCTTTCTGTTACTTTCAATGGCACCTACTTTAAGGCTCTAATCCTCCTGTCATGTTCTCTTTCAAGGTCCCAGTCCACAGGACACTACCCAACCAGCTTTCCTCCTGTTTCAGCAACACTGTCTCTCCTTACCCCACCTCCTTGTACCCTTCTTCACTCATTCCACATCCATTCCTACTGGCCTCTGTTAAACTTGAAACAAACAAACAGCTCCCACCTTAGAATTACCTAACTTCCTTATGCCTACACAAATACCATCATGGCTTGAATGCTCACTTTTTTCATCGCCTAACCTTCTGTTTGGCTTTTTTTTGGCACTTGCTGCTGGTTTCTCTCTAAGAACGCAAACTCCATGATGACAAGGTATTTGTCTGATATACAGGAATCACTCAATAAACACTGGTTGAATGAATGCATCTAACAGGACAAAGTAGTATTTATGGAACTTATCCCAGTTAGGATCTGAAGATACAAGCAAATTCCATGAACAGTGACATATGTACTCCCTTCTTTCTTTTTGTCATTTCATTAGACTTCCATCAAGCCAAGCCTATAGTCATACTCCAGACTTCCCTATGAACAGTGTGTCTTTAAGGTAAAAAAAAAAAAAAAAAAAAAAGGTGGCAGTTCTCAGCTGGCATCAGCTAGAGTACTGCAATGAAAAAGTCTCATTTTGAGGTTCCTGAAGGATTGTGGGGACAGTATGTTTCCCATGAGGGGTGAATTTCTCGTCTACTTCACAAGAAGAGAGAGGAGGGGAATGAGGTATGATCCTCACTGATTAACAGGAAGTAGTAAAAGAACCATCAGGGGCTTAGAAGGGATAAGACTGAGAGACTTGATAAAAGGCTATAAGGAAAAAGCACACGATGTCCCTCCTGAAAAGAGTCCAATGCGTAAGAACATCTTTCCATGTCAATACTCAACAAAAAGTCCCCACTGCAACAAAGTTTATTAACATTCTGGTCAATAAGTCTCTTTTCTCAGCCATGCCAGTATTTGCATGATAAATACTTACTGAATAAATTAAGAAATGCAAATGAAATTACTATATAACTAAAATAACTAAGAGAATCAATTAAAAATATTTTAATCTGTCAAATATAGAGTAAGATGCTTAATTTAAAAATTAAAATTAAAAATAGCAGCTTTTACTCAGATCAGCAAAGAAGAGTTAGAAAATGTAATGGAATAAAACTATATTCAAACTACAAGAACAACAAAATAAATATAAATATCCTAACTAGAAAAGGATGGATGCTATATTTTTAGAATTTTACTAAAATAAAATTTGAGCAAATGAAAGGATATAGCATAGTCCCTGTATTGGAAAAAATAATGAATATTTTAAAGATACTGATTATTGTCATGGCGGGTGGGAGGGAGGCTCAAGAGGAAGGAGATATATGTATACTTACAGCTGGTTCACATTGTTGTACCATAGAAACTAACAGAACATTGCAATATAATTATACTCCAATTAAAAAATTAATTATTCTCTAAACGAATCTACTGAAGCTAAAATAATTCTAGTAGCAATAATTTTGTCTTTATAAAATTATTCTAAACTTTGACACAACAGAAAAGAACCCATAAATAATGGGGGGAGGACTATATCCCTGATAGATATTAAAGCAAATTATAAATCCGCTAAACATAAAACACTGTGGGGACTTCCCTGGCAGTCCAGTGGTTAAGACTCTGCATTTCTATTACAGGGGACCTGGATGAAGAACAAAGAGTCCACATGCTGCGTGGTGCAACACTGTAGTGTTGGCACAATGAAACTAATAAGATAGTCAGAAACAGGTTGCAATAAGAATAGAATATAAGATAAAGGAGACTGGGAAAAAATTATTTCTTCATACATGAAAATAAATTTCAGAACTAAGTGTTAAAAAAATATTTATGTATGGAAAGGAAAAAATTATGCTATTTACTTTTTGTTAAACATAAATGTTTATATTTACAGCCAAAAAGAGTAAACCTTCTATACATTAAAATTGATATAACCAAACTATAAATCACCAGAGAGGCAGAGACTTTGGTTAGCCATTGCTATATTTCCAGAACTTCAAATAATATCTGGTACATTGTAGATTTATAAGCAATTTACTTTTTTCCAAATGACATCATTTGAGTCTATTCCTTTGGATTAAACTTGGACTTTTTTTTACATTAAACAATGGCTTAAAATATCTACAATTTCTACCAAAAAGTTAGCTGAATTGTGATTTACCTGTTCAAAGAGTCATGTCCAACTGTTTGAGACCCCATGGACTGTAGCCTGCCAGGCTCCTCTGTTCATGGGATTTTCCAGGCAAGAATACGGGATTGGGTTGTCATTTCCTACTCCAGGGTTTTCCCAACCTAAGAATCAAACCTGCATCTTTTGAGTCTTCTGCATCAGCAGGCAAATTCTTTACCATTGCATCACTTGGGAAACCTTGAATTGATATAGGGATTGCATTCAATCTACTGATCAAATTGTAAAGTATTGCCATCTTATCATTAAGTCTTTCAATCAATTATCTAAATAATAGTTTGTAGTTTTCAGAGTATAAATTTTGCTCTTCTTTTGTTAAATACATTCCTAAGTAGTGTATCTTTTTTGATACTATTGTATATAGAATTATTTTCTTACTTTAATTTTTTGATTGTGCATTGCAAGTATATAAAAATACAGTTAATTTTTGTATCTTTATCTTGTGTCCTCTAACCTTGCAGAGCTAATTTATTAGTTCTAATAGTTTTTTAGTGATTTCCTTAAGAATTTCTATGTACTTGATTATACCATCTGCAAATAGAGGTAATTTTACTCTATCCTTTCCAATATGAATGTCTTTTATTTTTTCTCTTGCCCAACTGCCCTAGCTAGAACTTCCAGTACAACATTAAGTAGAAGTGACAATAGTAGATATCCTTGTCTTATTCCCAGTCTTAGAGGAAATGCATTCAATCTTTCACCATTAAGCATGATGTTAGCTGTGAGTTTTTCATACATGTCCTTGAGGAAGTTCCTTTGTATTCCTAATTTGACAAGTGTTCCATGACAGGGTGTAGGTTTCCTTTAATGCTTTTTTCTAAGCTTATTGAGATGATCCTGTAACTTCTGTGTTCATTCGATTGATGTGATACATTACTTGATTTTCATATATTAAATCAATCTTGCACTGCTAGGATAAAACAAACCAATTCTCACATTCACGTAGAATTTTAAAAGACTCAGGATAGCCAAAACAATCTTGAAAAAGGAAGAACAAAGTAGAAAAATTCATTCTCAGTTTGAAAACGTAATACAAAGTAAAGGTAATTAAGAAAGAATGAGGACTTTCCTGATGGTCCAGGGGTTAAGAATTCACCTGCCAAAGCAGGGGACATAGTTCAATCTCTGCTCCGGGAAGAATCCATCTACAGAGGGGATACTAAGCCCATGCACCACAACTACTGAAGCCTGCACACTCTAGAGCCCATGCTCTGCAACAAGAGAAGCCACCACAATGAGATGCCCATGCACTGCAACTAGAGAGCAGCCCCCACTTGCCACAACTAGAGATAGCTTGCATGCAGCAACAAAGACCCAGGGCATCTGAAAATAAATAAATTTTTTGAAAAAGGAGAAAGTATGGTACAGGCACAAATAGAGAGATATAGATCAACTGAATAGACTTGAAAGTCCAGAAATAAACCCATATATCTATGGCAAATTAATTTTCAATAAAGGAGCAAAAAAACATATAATGGAGAAAGAATAGTCTTTTCAACAAATGATGCTGAGACAATATACCTGCAGAAAATTAAGTTGAGTTCTTACTTTGTACAATATATAAAAATTAACTCAAAATGGATCAAAGGCCTAAGTGTAAGAACAAAACTATAAAATGGTTAGAAGAAAACGTAAGGGTAAATCTCCACAACTTTGGTTTTTTACTAATTATGAGACACCAACACTACAAGTGCTTCGATCTTAAACATTCAAAGAAATTGCTGGGAAAAGTAGCAAAATCCTCAAAAAAGAAATGGAGAAAGATAAAAATAGCCAATTCACAAAAGAAGAAATACAAATACCAAATAAATACACACACAAAAAAAATTCCACATCATTGGTTTAGTTCAGTTCAGTCACTCAGTCATGTCTGACTCTTTGGGACTCCGTGAACCGCAGCACACCAGCCCTCCCTGTCCATCACCAACTCCCAGAGTTCACCCAAACTCATGTCCATCAAGTTGGTGATGCCATCCAGCCATCTCATCCTCTGTCGTCCCCTTCTCTTTCTGCCCTCAATCCCTCCCAGCATCAGAGTCTTTTCCAGTGAGTCAACTCTCCGCATCAAGTGGCCAAAGTATTGGAGTTTCAGCTTTAGTTATCAGTCCTTCCAAAGAACACCCAGGACTGATCTCCTTTAGGATGGACTAATTGTACCTCCTTGCAGTCCAAAGGACTCTCAAGAGTCTTCTCCAACACCACAATTCAAAAGCATCAATTCTTCGGCACTCAGCTTTCTTCACAGTCCAACTCTCACATCCATACATGACCACTGGAAAAACCATAGCCTTGACTAGACAGACCTTTGTTGGCAAAGTAATGTCTCTGCTTTTTAATATGCTATCTAGGCTGGTCATAACTTTCCATCATTGGTTACAGAGAAACAAAAGATTAAAACAAAGCTCATTTGCCTATCAAATTATTATGGTGTTGAGAGGGGCAAAACAGTACGTTAGATACAAATTCATATATAGATATAAATATAGATACAAATATACCTGTGTTGTATGTATGTACTTAGTCACTCAGTCATGTCCAACTCTGTGACCCACTGGACTGTAGCCCCCCAGGCTCCTCTGTCCATGGGCATTCTCCGGGCAAGAATACTGGAGTGAGTTGCCATGCCCTCCTCCAGGGGATCTTCCCAATCCAGGGATAGAATAACACACACACCATGCATATTGATAAATGGAATATTGTGTGCCATATCAGTAAACAAAGGATGTCACAGTCATCAGCGATTGGCAGCTACCACCAGAGGGTGAACAGATGAGCCCTGAGGAAACTCAGGATGTGAAAACACAGGATATTCACCCCAGATAGCTGAGGTGCATGTCAAAGAAATGATTTCACTGAGCCCAGATCTTCCCATACATAGAAAAGCCCTAAATTCCTTAAACTTGAGATATCTAGTTTCCTTTTATTAACAGTAGTCTTTGTTCCTTCTACCTTCCCTTTGTTGCAAAATTCCTATGTATCATAGCTCCCCCCTTTCCTTGTTGGAGTAGTTATCTCAGGGATACTTGAAATGCTGTCTCTTGAGCTTGAAATAGCAAAAATTCCCACCAAAAAAATAATAACTCTTGTGGAGCTCTACACCAAGGTCATATGTGTGGGGAGCCCTGTACCAAGGTCACAGAACAAAAATCTCTGGAACTTCCAGCACCATAGAAACTGTTGCCATGAGCCTCAGAATCTAAACCAGCAGTTACCTGACCCTATATATTGGGTAAAATACTCACCCTATTACCCATCTTATAGCAACCTAACCAATCACCAAATGCCAACCTTCCGGTAGGAATTTTTTCTGTCCTCGGGCTATAAAAACTGGCTAATACCCCATGAAAGGGGTCGGTTCTCCCTTGAGCTGGCCTGCTGTTCTAACTGTCTCCCACTCTAATAAATTTTATTCTCCCCTCATTCTGCCTCAAGTTTGGAAATTCTTTTTCATCCCACTCACACACAAAGACAGCGTTCAACTGTTAGGTTGCGTGTGCATGTTTTTTTTTTTTTTTTTCCAGTCAACAACATGCATATTCAATGTGATCTTGGCAAGGCAGCAGAAAACACTGGCATGAATACGTTCAGTTCACTTGCTCAGTCGTGTCCAACTCTCTGCGACCCCATGGACTGCAGCACACCAGGCTACCCTGTCCATCAACAACTCCCAGAGCTTACTCAGACTCATCAACATGAGTCGGTAATGCCATCCAACCATCTCATACTCTGTCATTCCCTTCTACTCACAGCTTCAAATTTTCTCAGCATCAGGGTCTTTTTCAGTGAGTCAGTTCTTTGCATCAGCTGGCCAAAGTATTGAAGTTTCAGCTTCAGCATTGTCCTTCCAATGAATATTCAGGACTGATTTCCTTTAGAATAGACTGGTTGGATCTCCTTGCAGTCTAAGAGGCTCTAAAGAGTCTTCTCCAACACCACAGTTCAAAACCATCAATTCTTCTGTGCTCAGCTTTCTTTATAGTCCAACTCTCACATCCATACATGACTACTGGAAAAACCACAGCTTTGACTAGACAGACCTTTGTTGGCAAAGTAATGTCGCTGCTTTTTAATATGCTATCTAGGTTGGTCATAGCTTTTCTTCCAAGGAGCAACGTCTTTTAATTTCAAGTCTGCAGTCACCATCTGCAGTGATTTTGGAATCCCAAGAAATAAAATCTGTTACTCTTTCCACTGTTTCCCCATCTATTTGCCATGAAGTGATGGGACTGGATGCCATGATCTTAGTTTTCTGAATGTTGGACTTTAAGCCAACTTTTTCACTCTCCTCTTTCACTTTCATCAAGAGGATCTTTAGTTCTTCTTCACTTTCTGCCATAAAGGTGGTGTCATCTGCATATCTAGGTTATTGATATTTCTCCAGGCAATCTTGATCACAGCTTGTGCTTCATCCAGTCTGGCATTTCACATGATGTACTCTGCATAAAAGCTAAATAAGCAGGGTGACAATATACAGCCTTGATGTACTCCTTTCCCTATTTGGAACCAGTCTGTTGTTCCATGTCTAGTTCTAACTGTTGCTTCCTGACCTGCATACAGGTTTCTCAGGAGGCAGGTCAGGCATCCCTTTAAGAATTTTCTACAGTTTGTTGTGATCCATAGAAAGGCTTTGGCATAGTCAATAAAGCAAAAGTATATGTTTTTCTGGAACTCTCTTGCTTTTTTGATGATCCAGCAGATGTTGGCAATTTGATCTCTGGTTCCTCTGCTTTTTCTAAATCCAGCTTGAACATCTGGAAGTTCACCGTTCATGTACTGTTGAAACCTGGCTTGGAGAATTTTGAGCATGATTTTACTAGCATGTGAGATGAGTGCAATTGTACGGTAGTTTGAGCATTCTTTGGCATTGCCCTTCTTCAGGATTGGAATGAAAACTGACCTTTTCCAGTCCTGTGGCCACTGCTGAGTTTTCCAAATTTGCTGGCATATTGAGTGCAGCACTTTCACAGCATCATCTTTTAGGATTTGGAATACCTCAACTGGAATTCCATTACCTCCACTAGCTTTGTTCATAGTGATGGTTCCTAAGTGATGCCCACTTGACTTCCCATTCCAGGATGTCTGGCTTTAGGTAAGTGATCACACCATTATGTTATCTGGGTCATGAAGATCTTTTTTGTATATTTCTTCTGTGTATTCTTGCCACCTCTTTTTAATATCTTCTGCTTCTGTTAGGTCTACCATTTCTGTCCTTTATTGTGCCCATCTTTGCATGAAATGTTCCCTTGGTATCTCTAAGTTTCTTGAAGAGATCTCTAGTCTTTCCCATTATGTTGTTTTCCTCCATTTCTTTGCCTTGATCACTGAGGAAGGCCTTACCTCTCCTTGCTATTCTTTGGAAGAGTGGCATGAAGCGAGATCTTAGTTCCCTGCCCAGGAATTGAACCTGGGTAGCCTGTATGAAAACCAGGAATCCTAGCCACCAAACCAGCAAGGGCTAGCAGCTATAAGCCGTTTTTCCCTATATCTTTGCCCCCAGTGAAAAATGCATTTATCACAGAGGCAGAAACTGTAAATGCAGGTAAAACGTTTATTATTAGAGACACAGCACAACAAGTGGGGGAGCACATAGAAAAACAGTTTGTTTAGTTGAGATAGAGGCAAGGCAGAGACGCACATCTAGCGAAACGGTGTGGGAGACCCCCCTGCTGAGGAGGAGCACAGTAAACAGGCTGTTAGTCATTTCTATAAGGCAGTTTTTCCAGGTCTTTGTCTTCATTAGGTCACTTATCTGGTTTCTTTTACCACATGTGACATAACCTGGGACACTCCCCTGGGGTGCACACACACTCCTCAGTCAAGATGAATCTCAAAGTGAAGGCTTCTGAGAGAAGCAAGACTCATTATAGCCTGGAATTATCCTCTGACTTATTTCGGGGAGACTTTGTGCAAATGTGTAATGTCTCCCTTATCTTGTCACCCTGATTATTTAACTTATATGCAGAGTACATCATGCGAAATGCCGCATGATATCTGCATGCATATCTCAGATATGCAGATGATACCACCCTTATGGCAGAAAGAAGAGCCTCCTGATTAAAGAGGAGAATGGAAAAAGCTGGCTTAAAACTCAACATTCAGAAAACTAAGATCATGGCATCGGGCCCCATCACTTCATGGAAAATAGATGGGAAAACAATGGAAACAATGATAGACTTTATTTCTTGGGGTTCAAAAATCACTGCAGATGGTAACTGAAGCCATGTATAAAAAGATGCTTGCTCCTTGGATGAAAAGCTATGACCATCCTAGAAAGCATATTAAAAAACAGAGACATTACTTTGCCAACAAAGGTCCATCTAGTCAAAGCTATGATTTTTCCTGTAGTCATGTATGGATGTGAGAGTTGAACTATAAAAAAAGCTGAGTGCCGAGGAATTGATGCTTTTGAACTGTGGTGTTGGAGAAAACTCTTGAGAGTCCCTTGGACTGCAAGGAGATCCAACCATTCAATCCTAAAGGAAATCAGTCCTGAATATTCATTGGAAGGTCTGATGCTGAAGCTGAAGCTCCAATACTTTGGCCACGTGATGCAAAGAACTGACTCATTGGAAAAGACTTTGATGCTGGAAAATTGAAGGCATGAGGAGAAGGGGACAACAGAGGATCAGACGGTTGGATGGCATTGCCGACTCCATGGACATGAGTTTGAGCAAACTCCAGGAGTTGGTGATGGACAGGGAAGCCTGGCATGCTGCAGTCCATGGGGTTGCAAAGAGTCGGACATGGCTGAGCAACTGAGGAACTGAGCTGAACTGAACTCCCTTATCTTTTTTCTCAGAAGGGTCTTTGCCTCTCTTTGTCTTTGCCATGATTATTCCCTTGAGGTGTTAACAAGAGACAAAGACTGGCTATTTACCTTGTTTCTGCAGTTATATCCATTTTCGAGAGCAAATGGGATGCTGCTGCTAAGTCACTTCAGTCGTGTCCGACTCTGTGTGACCCCATAGATGGCAGCCCATGAGGCTGCCCCATCCCTGGGATTCTCCAGGCAAGAACACTGGAGTGGGTTGCCATTTCTTTCTCCAATGCATGAAAGTGAAAAGTGAAAGTGAAGTCACTCAGTCATGTCCGACTCTTAGCGACCCCATGGACTGCGGCCCACCAGGCTCCTCCATCCATGGGATTTTCCAGGCAAGAAGGCTGGTGTAAATTCCTCAACTGGAGTCTACCTATCTCTTGTCTTAGGAATTGCAAAGAGAAAGCTGGCTAATTGTGAATTTCCATCCTGGAGCTCGCCTATCTCTTGACTCAGAAAATGCAAAGAGGTGGCTGGCTGACTATAAATGTCCAACCTGGATCCTGTGTCTATGTCTTAACCTCAGATGGATATTAAATTACTTAAAAAAAAAAATTCCCAGACACACACACACACATAGGCGCAGGAAGGAAGCATACCAAAGGGGTATTAGAAGTTATGCCACACTGTAAAATTACAGATATATTACAATGAGAATAAATGTAATAAAAAGAATTTAAAAATCAATGAAAAAGGAAGTGTTTTAGAGAAACATATCAGCAGCTAATGATCACCAAAACATTTCTGCTGCTACGACCCAAAACCCAGCAATGAGAAAACAGGTACCACAGATACAGTCATCCATGTAGCAAATATCCTTTTCCGTTACCTGCTTTGGAAGTAATCAGCTGCAGCACTAGAGGCCTTCTAGTTACAATGCCTGACCCTCGAGGGAGAAAGTCCCTAAGAAAAAAAGAAAAAGAAAGAACAGATTAAGGCATTTAAAGGAATTCTCATCACTGATCAAATTACAAATCAAGATCCATGATTTTCAACCTTTCAATGCAAGATCCAACTTATAAAAGAGGTATTTGCAAAACAAAAAAGGAGGACTGGGTAAGGGTCCTTATACTGAATATTAACACACATGCATTATTATAATGACCTCACTGGAATATGTAATTCACTCATTTAGCTGGAATTAATTAATAAAAATTTGCCTTAGACTACTGTGTATTGTCAATTATTTTTTATTTTCAGAGAACATACATTTAGAAAAACATCTGATGTGGAAGTGGATCATTAAACTCTTTGGTAATTAAAAAATTCATTGCTTCATCCACCTTCAAGACTAATACTCACACCATCAAATACTGTCCATTTTAAGAGGTCATAAAGGCACATTAAACTGTATCTTCCAAATACATAAAATTTCTCCCCAAATACAGTCACACAAAATATGGGATTCAGTTCAGTTCAGTTGCTCAGTCATGTCCGACTCTTTGCAACCCCATGAACTGCAACACACCAAGCCTCCCTATCCATCACCAACTGCCAGAGTCTACCCAAACCCATGTCCATTGAGTCGGTGATGCCATCCAACCATCTCATCCTCTGTCGTCCCCTTCTCCTCCTGCCCTCAATCTTTTCCAGCATCAGGGTCTTCTCAAATGAGTCAGCTCTTTGCATCAGGTGGCCAAAGTATTGGAGTTCCACCTTCAACATCAGTCCTTTCAATGAACACCCAGGACTAATCTCCTTTAGGATGGACTAAGTAGAGATAAATGTTGGGTATGTAAGAAGTAACAGCAGAAAAAATACTGCAATTTGATTTTTTTGTTGTTTTCATTCCTGATAGGAGCTTATTAAAAAGGAGATTTTTTTCAAATAAACATTTTCTTTAAAATGGCATGCTAATATGCACTAGATCAATAAAACTACAGCAAAGAAAGTATTTTATAATTACATCTACACTGGCACATAACTCAGTACAGATTCTGCAATTTTAAAGAGAATTCATAAACGTGTCTATAACACTGATTTTAAACACACTTAGAATGCTTCACAACTTTTAGAAGAGTCATAATTTTAAAAATCACAAAATTCCATTCAAAATAAACTTAAGACCCAATGGCAATGGTTCCCAAAAAGTAGCTCCAGGACCACCAGAAAGTATTTTGACCACAGACACCCAGGATCCATCGGGAGAAGAAGCAGCATCGAGACTCTTTAACAAGCACCAGGGGACTGATGTTCACCATGGTTGGAGAACCACTGGCCTCGCAATAGGAAATGTTCCTGAACCATCTAGTGGGTAATAACAGCGTGGAATCTCTTCAAGAAAATTAGACATACCAAGGTAACATTTCATGCAAAGATGGGCACAATAAAGGGCAGAAATGGTAGGGACCTAAAGGAAGCAGAAGATATTAAGAAAAGGTGGCAAGAATACACAGAAGAAATATACAAAAAAGATCTTCACGACCCAGATAATCACAATGGTCTGATCACTCACCTAGAGCCAGACATCCTGGAATGGGAAGTCAAGTGGGCCTTACCAAGCATCACTATGAACAAAGCTAGTGGAGGTGATGAAATTCCAGTTGAGCTATTTCAATTCATAAAAGATGATGCTGTGAAAGTGCTGCACTCAATATGCCAGCAAATTGGGAAAACTCAGCAATGGCCACAGGACTGGAAAATGTCAGTTTTCATTCCAATCCCGAAGAAAGGCAATGCCAAAGAATGCTCAAACTAATGCACAATTGCACTCATCTCACATGCTTAAAGTAATGCTAAAAATTCTCCAAGCCAGGCTTCAACAGTACATGAACCATGAACTTCCAGATGTTCAAGCTGGATTTAGAAAAGGCAGAGGAACCAGAAATCAAATTGCCAGCATCAACTGGATCATCGAAAAAGAGAGAGAGTTCCAGAAAAACATCTATTTCTGCTTTATTGACTATGCCAAAGCCTTTGACTGTGTGGATCACAACAAACTGTAGAAAATTCTTCAAGAGATGGGACTACCAGACCACCTGACCTGCCTGCTGAGAAATCTGTATGCAGGTCAGGAACCAATAGTTAGAACTGGACATGGAACAACAGACTGGTTCCAAATAAGGAAAGAAGTACATCAAAGCTGTACATTGTCACCCTGTTTATTTAATTTATATGCAGAGTACATCATGAGAAACGCTGGACTGGATGAAGTACAAACTGGAATCAAGATTGCCAGGGGAAATATCAATAACCTCAGATATGCAGATGGCACCACCCTTATGGCAGAAAGCAAAGAAGAACTAAGGAGCCTCTTGATGAAAGTGAAAGAGGAGACTGAAAAAGTTTCCTTAAAACTCAACATTCAGCAAACTAAGATCATGGCATCTGATCCCATCACTTTATGGCAAATAGATGGGGAAACAGTGGAAACAGTGACAGACTTTATTTTGAGGGGCTCCATAATCACTACAAATGGTGACTGCAGCCATGAAATTAAAAGACACTTGCTCCTTGGAAGAAAAGCTATGACCAACCTAGACAGCATATTCAAAAGCAGAGACATTACTTTGCCAACAAAGGTCCATCTAGTCAAAGCTGTGGTTTTTCCAGTAGTCATGTATGGATATGAGATTTGAACTATAAAGAAAGCTGAGTGCTGAAGAATTGATGGTTTTGAACTGTGGTGTTGGAGATGACTCTTGAGGGTCCCTTGGACTGCAAAGAGATCAAAACAGTCCATCCTAAAGGAGATCAGTCTTGAATGTTCATTGGAAGGACTGATGCTGAGGCTGAACCTCCAATACTTTGGCCACCTGATGAGAAGAACTGACTGATTTGAAAAGACCCTGATGCTGGGAAATATTGAAGGCAGGAGGAGAAGGGGACAACAGAGGATAAGATAGCTGGATAGCATCACCGACTTGACAGACATGAGCTTGAGTAAACTCCGGGAGTGGTGATGGACAGGGAGGCCTGGCGTGCTGTAGTCGATGGGGTCGCAAAGAGTCGGACACGACTGAGTGACTGAACTGAACTGAATGGCCTGGAACTACTATCAGTTTTGTAGGAAATTTGGCAGAACACAGCCTCAACACAGATGGGATTTCAGTAAACAACAGCTTCTACAACCAGTAAAGGTCAGTGAGAAGACTGCAAAACCCAAGGCTTTAGCTCCACTGATACTTTAAAACAGGGCATTACAGGGATAAAATTGAGCAAAATTTCCTCCACTTACAACGAATTTATTTTGCAAGCACTAGTGTAAATTCTAACAGCCTCTTAGGTAGGTTAATGAATTTACTCCTTGACTCCAAAGGCTAAGTTTCATTTGGAATGTCACTGATGTGACTAAAATAGAGAATAGTGAAATTACAGATGTGTTTTACTCTTTAAAAAAATTCTACCAGAATAAATAATATTATTTATTATCAAAAAATTCACTGAAAAACTAAGAACTCCTAGAGAGATGCTGTGGCCATGGGTCTGTACTTAGGTGTATGAAATCTAATAGGAAGAGACATGCATGCACATAGGAAACCATTTAGAAGAGACCAGATAAAATACATTAGAGTTCAGAAATGAGAGACTAACATTGTTTTAAAAACATTTCAGTCAGTTCAGTTCAGTCACTAAGTCATGTCCGAATCTCTGCGGAGTTTCAGCTTCAGCATCGTCCTTCCAATGAACATTCAGGACTGATCTCCTTTAGGATGGACTGGTTGGATCTCCTTGCAGTCCAAGGGACTCTCAAGAGTCTTCTCCAACACCACAGTTCAAAAGCATCAATTCTTCGGTGCTCAGCTTTCTTTATAGTCCAACTCTCACATCCATACATGGCTACTGGAAAAACCACAGCTTTGACTAGATGGACCTTTGTTGGCAAAGTAATGTCTCTGCTTTTGAATATGCTGTCTAGGTTGGTCGCTTACTCCTTGGAAGGAAAGTTATGACCAACTTAGACAGCATATTAAAAATCAGAGACATTATTTTGTCAACAAGGGTTCGTCTACTCAAGGCTATGGTTTTTCCAGTAGCTATGTATGGATGTGAAAGTTGGACTATAAAGAAAGCTGAGCGCTGAAGAATTGATGCTTTTGAACTGTGGTGTTGGAGAAGACTCTTGAGAGTCCCTTGGACTGCAAGGAGATCCAACCAGTCCATCCTAAAGGTGATCAGTCCTGGGTGTTCATTGGAAGGACTGATATTGAAGCTGAAACTCCGATACTCTGGCCACCTGATGCGAAGAGCTGACTCATTGGAAAAGACCCTGATGCTGGGAAAGATTGAGGACAGGAGGAGAAAGGGACAACAAAGGATGAGATGGTTGGATGGCATCACTGACTCGATGGACATTGGGTTAGGGTGGACTCCGGGAGTTGGTGATGGACAGGGAGGCCTGCCATACTGCAGTTCATGGGTTCACAAAGAGTCAGACATGACTGAGAGACTGAAGTGAACTGAACTAGGTTGGGCATAGATTTTCTTCCAAAGAGGAAGTGTCTTTTAATTTCACAGCTGCAGTCACCATCTGCAGTGATTTTGGAGCCCCCAAAAATAAAGTCTGCCACTGTTTCCCCATCTATTTGCCATGAAGTGATAGGACCAGTTGCCATGATTTTAGTTTGCTGAATATTGAGTTTTAAGGAAACTTTTTCAGTCTCCTCTTTCACTTTCATCAAGAGGCTCTTTAGTTCTTCATCGCTTTCTGTCATAAGCGTGGTGTCACCCGCGTATCTGAGGTTATTGATATTTCTCCCCGCAATCTTAATTCTAGCTTGTGGGTCATCCAGCCTGGCATTTCATACAATGTACTTTGTGCATAAGTTAAGTAAGCAGGGTGACAATACACAGCTTTGACGTTCTCCTTTCCCTATTTGGAACCAGTCTGTTGTTCCACGTCCAGTTCTAACTGTTGCTTCTTGAGCTGCATACAGATTTCTCAGGAGGCAGGTCAGGTGGTCTGGTATGCCCATCTCTTTAAGAATTTTCTAGTTTGTTGTGATCCATACAGTCGAAGGCTTTGGCATAGTCAACAAAGCAAAAGTAGATGTTTTTCTGGAACTCTCTTGCTTTTCTGATGACCCAGCAGATGTTGACAATTTGATCTCTGGTTCCTCTGCCTTTTCTAAATCCAGCTTGAACATCTACAAGTTCATGGTTCACGTACTGCAGAAGCCTGTCTTGGAGAATTTTGAGCATTATTTTACTAGCATGTGAGATGAGTGCAATTGTGCAGTAGTTTGAACATTCTTTGGCATTGCCCTTCTTCAGGATTGGAATGAAAACTGACGTTTTCCAGTCCTGTGGCCACTGCTGAGTTTTCCAAATTTGCTGGCATGTTGAGTGCAGCACTTTCACAGCGTCATCTTTTAGGATTTGAAATAGCTCAACTGGAATTCCATCACCTCCACTAACTTTGTTCATAGTGATGCTTCCTAAGTGATGCCCACTTGACTTCCCATTCCAGGATGTCTGGCTCTAGGTAAGTGATCACACCATCGTGGTTATTTGAGTCATGAAGATCTTTTTTGTACAGTTCTTCTGTGTATTCTTCCACCTCTTCTTAACATCTTCTGCTTCTGTTAGATCCATATCATTTCTGTTCTTTATTGTGTCCATCTTTGCATGAAATGTTCCCTTTGTTTTCCGTAATTTTCTTGAAGAGATCTCTAGTCTTTCCATTCTGTTGTTTTCCTCTATTTCTTTGCACTGATCATTAAGAAAGGCTTTCTTATCTCTCCTTGCTATTCTTTGGAACTCTGTATTCAAATGGGTATATCTTTCCTTTTCTCCTTTGCCTTTAGTTCAGTTGCTCAGTCATGTCCGCTGCGACTCCATGAACCACAGCACGCCAAGCCTCCCTGTCCATCACCAACTCCCAGAGTCCACCCAAACCCATGTCCATCGAGTTGGTGATGTCGTCCAACCATCTCATCCTCTGTCGTCCCCTTCTCCTCCTGCCCCCAATCCCTCCCAACATCAGAGTCTTTTCCAATGAGTCAACTCTTCGCATCAGGTGGCCAAAGTACTGGAGTTTCAGCTTTAGCATCATTCCTTCCAAATAAATCCCAGGGCTGATCTCCTTCAGAATGGACTGGTTGGATCTCCTTGCAGTCCAAGGGACTCTCAAGAGTCTTCTCCAACACCACAGTTCAAAAGCATGAATTTTTTGGCACTCAGCTTTCTTTATAGTCCAACTCTCACATCCATACATGACCACTGGAAAAACCAATAGCCTTTGCCTTTACCTTCTCTTATTTTCTCAGCTATTTGTTAGGCCTCCTCAGATACCATTTTGCCTTTTTAAAAACATCTAAGTACATATAATTAGAAACTCTTTTAATAATCTCCAGGATCTATATTATTAATAGAATATTTGCTATTTTGAATGTTTTCAATAATCACTTTAAGAAAATCAGACCTACTCTGGGCCAAGGCCTAAAAAGAGAAAGTTAATTTGAGAATCAAGATGGATAAAGGGAGAACAAAACAAAACTCCAAAGAGCTAGAGGCCATCTGTTTGAGTTATTAGGACCATGAATGAGGTTTCAGTATATATAGATGCCAAAAATAAAATACACAGGACTGAGTGATGCTGTTTAACAAGTCAATAAAGTATTTTCTTTAAGAGAAAGAGGTAGAAAGAAAGATGGAATGAAGGAGCAAAGGAGGTTTAGTTACTTAATACCTTTGTGTTGGCATCTGTTTCAACTCATGCTTGTGATCATATGTTTATACTGTAGATGTAAGAACAATCCTTTGAACATTATTAAAGCAAAAGAGAAGGTATCATACATTTTAAATAGCAAATAATTATCATATGTTTGGCTAAAAAGTAATCCAACAGATATAGCTTACACTTATCTCTACTTTTGTATTAAGTAAACAGAAGTTTTCATTAAGAGTAATAAGTGCTTTCAAGTACCCACTTCGTGGCTCTAACCAATTCTACCTGCAACACATACATTCCCACCAAAAGTCAAAAGATTTGGTTACCAAATCCTGCCATTTCAAAGTCTTTTCTGACTTCACAGCAGGATTTGAGCACAAGAAAGCACCAGAGAGAAATCTCTTCTGAAGAGTAATTAATCTGGCTCCCTGAAGATTCACGTCATTCTGGTGATACAGCAGCATGAAAACCATATGCCCAGCAGCCTCCTGCTGTTAAAGCTGAGGGGTTGAACCCTCAAATAAAACACAGAGAACCTCTCATAGAGCCCCAATTCTACCATGGAATGGGCAAAATTCTCTAAACCTCAGTTTCCTTTTCTACTAATTTGAAATAATTCTATGAAATCAAATGAAATGCAACACATGGCAAATTTTTAAAAACCAAAGCACCACAGAAAAAAAAAGTAGTACTATTATTATTGTTACAATACAGCTATGGGGTGTTTTCCCTTATATTTTAGCATTCTCTCATCTACAAAAAACAGCCTTGACAATTTTTAACATTTAATGAATGAAATATGGATCTGAAGAGCCTGAGACCCCACCCGATTGGTCCCCTTGATGTTTACCAGCTGCACAGTTTTGGAAATCTCAGTTCCTTATTCCAGCCTCAATTGACAGGGAGCCAGGGCACTGATATAAGAATCATGAATAATTCCTTAGCCACTAAATACAACCATCCATTTGAATTTCAGGTGGTTGGTTCTCCTGAAAGCAGATGTAACGGAAAAATTACTTCATTGAAATAATGCAGGAAAAAATGACTGTCCCTTTACTATTACTGTGGATATAAATTATGTACCCTTTTCCTCAAAAATAGACTTTCAAACTAAAGTGAGAAGAGTAATCTGGAGAGATGTAGTGTTACATTGACTCCCTTCTTTAGCCTGAATGCCTCACCTATGATTGGACTGTACAGATTTTTAAGGCAGGAGTAGTGCCTCCCTCTCTATGCCACATAGCAGCCACAATCCTAATGCCTTTCTTCTCTCTCAGCCCACCTCAACAAAGCACTAATCTACACAGTCTTAACAGCTGGTCTTCAGGCAATAAGTCAGTTCTCTTTCATGGTTTCCTGATTCCTGAACAAAAAGTAGAGAACAGTTTCCATGCTATGGTCTAAGAACCACTTTGATAACATTTCCTATTGGCTCTTCCAGAAACTTAGTTACCAGGAAATATGATCATTGTTCAATTACAAAATGAGTGACCCTCAGAAACCTAAAAAAAGAGCAATTGCTATATCAGAAAAGCTAAAAGAATTCCCCCCTTAGCAAATAAATTATGAACATGCTTTTGTTCAATATAGATGTAATGAGACTAACTAAATGGTCTGTTCAATAAATAAATGTTTAACATTTGCCCTTGACTAAAGCCAAGAGGTATGACTCTTAACCTCCAAAAAGTTAATTCAAATAACTGATCCATTCAAACAATCTTAGTCTTGGAGGGAGACTGTTGATGTTCAGTTGTTCAGTCATGTCTGACTCTTTGTGACCCCATGGACTGCAGCATCCCATGCTTCCCAGGCTTTCACCATCTCCTAGAGCTTACTCAAACTCATGTCCATTGAGTTGATGATGCCATCCAACCATCTCATCCTCCATTATCCCCTTTTCCCCCTGCTTTCAAGCTTTCCCAGCATCAGGGTCTTCTCTAATGAGTTGGCTCTTCCCATCACGTGGCCAAGGTATTGGAGCTTCAGCTTCAGCACTGTCCTTCCAATGAATATTCAGGACTGATTTCCTTTAGGATGGACTGTTTTGATCTCCTTGCAATCCAAGGGACTCCCAAGAATCTTCTCCAACACCACAGTTCAAAAGCATCAATTCTTCAGTGCTCAGTTTTCTTTATGGTCCAACTCTCATATCCGTACATGACTACTGAAAAAACTATAGCTTTGACTGTATGAACCTTTGCTGGCAAAGTAAGGTCTCTGCTTTTTAATATCCTGTTGAAGTTGGTCATAGCTTTCCTTCCAAGGAGCAAGTGTCTTTTAATTTTATGGCTGCAGTCACCATCTGCAGTGATTTTGGAGTTCAAGAAAATAAAGTCTGTCACTGTTTCCATTGTTTCCCCATCTATTTTCCATGAAGTGATGGGACCACATGCCATGATCTTCATTTTTTGAATGTTGAGTTCTAAGCCAACTTTTTCACTCTCCTCTTACACCTTCATCAAGAGGCTCTTTAGTTCCTCTTCGCTTTCTGCCATTAGGGTGGTGACAACTGCATGTCTGAGGTTATTGATATTTCTCCCAGCAATCGTGATTCCAGTCTGTGCTTCATCCAGCTCAGCATTTCACATGGTGTATTCTGCATATAAGTTAAATAAGCAGGGTGACAATATACAGCCTTGATGCACTCCTTTCCCAATTTAGAACCAGTCCTTTGTTCCATGTACGGTTCTAACCTGTTGCTTCTTGACCTGCATACAGGTTTCTCAGGAGGCAGGTAAGGTGGTCTGGTATTCCCATCTCTCTAAGAATTTTCCACAGTTTGTTGTGATCCACACAGTCAAAGGCTTTGACATAGTAAATGAAGCAGAAATAGATGCTGAGGTGGCAGGTGGGAAATAACATGGAAATAACTACAACAAGCTCTACGGTTAAGTTCTATGATTGATAAGGTGAAGTACAAACACACCATAGAGAATAATCTATTCTTTTTGGGGTACTAGGCAGAAACTATTTCAGAAACACATGAGGTAGGAGGGACTTCACAGGAGATCAGGAGGTATAAAGACATGGGGAAGAGATCTACATAACACAGAACATCATGGAACTATAAGTATTAAAGGAAGGTCAGGATGAGGTGAGAAGTGTCTGGAGAAGACCTTAGAGGCTTCAGTTTTTTGGGGTTTTATTCCTATGAAAACAAGAGGGAACTGAAGAGTTTTAATTGATCAAATTACAGATCAATTTCAATTTCATGATTGAAAAATGAACTATATAGTCTTCTGCTGAACAAAATTATGCTAAAAAATAACCTAACAGTGGGACACACTTCCTTAGGGTCTAGTATAATGCATTTTATTTATTTGACTTGCCATGCTTTGATTAATGTACCAGTCCTATGTCTAGAGCAGTGTGCTTATTTTGTATGCATGCTGGATGTTTAATTTGTAAAATACTACATATTGTATCAAAGGGGAAAAAAAAAGAGCCACGGTCTTCCCAGGTGGCACAGTGGTAAAGAAACTACCTACAATGCAGGAGGCTCAGGTTCAATCCCTGTGTCAGGAAGATTCCCTGGAGTAGGAAATGGCAACCCACTCTAGTATGCTTGCCTGGAGAATCCCATGGACAGGTGAGCCAGCCAGGCTAGAGTCCATGGGGTCGCAAAGAGTCAGAAAGGGGGACTCTACAGAGAACGTTGAAAAGAGGGATGACAAAAGATAGGGAGACTAGTCATTAACCAGTCTAGGTCACTGGGGAAGAAGATGATAAAGGTTAAATCCAAGGTAGTGATAGTGAAGACAGTGAAGACAGAAGACAATAAAGAGAATAGACAATTGACAGGACTTAATGATCACTTTCATGTGGAATGAAATGATATGAAGGAGTTAAGATAAATCTCACATTTCTGGTTTGGGGACCTGATTGAAGAGTGGTGCCATTAACCAGAAGAGGAAATACAGAAAGATCCAGTTACAGCTACGATATGTTTACTGTGTACCAAGCATCACTCTCATAACATCATCTCTTATATTGATCTTCATAACAACCCTGCTGCTGCTAAGTCACTTCAGTCGTGTCCGACTCTGTGCGACCCCATAGACAGCAGCCCACCAGGCTCTCCTGTCCTTGGGATTCTCCAGGCAAGAACACTGGAGTGGGTTGCCATTTCCTTCTCCAATGCATAAAAGTCAAAAGTGAAAGTGAAGTCATTCAGTCGTGTCCGACCCTCAGCTACCCCATGGACTGCAGTCTTCCAGGCTCCTCCGTCCATGGGATTTTCCAGGCAAGAGTACTGGAGTGGGGTGCCATTGCCTTCTCCGCATAACAACCCTATGAGGTAGATATTATTGTTATTTTCACTTGCATAACAACCCTATGAGGTAGATATTATTGTTATTTTCACTTCACCAGGGAGGACACTGAGGCACAGAAAAGCTACATAATTTTCTCAAAGTCACAAAGCTAGTAAGGGACAGATCTAAGACTCAAACCTAGAAAGTCTAACTCTAGCATCTGTGCTCTTGAGCATTAGACTGTGCTACACTATAAATCATGTGTATAAGGAGATCATGAACTCCTTATTGCCAAATTCAGACTGAAATTGAAGAAAGTAGGGAAAACCACTAGACCATTCAGGTATGACCTAAATCAAATCCCTTTTGATTATACAGTGGAAGTGAGAAATAAATTTAAGGGACTAGATCTGATAGACAGAGTGCCTGATGAACTATGGATGGAGGTTCCTGACATTGTACAGGAGACAGGGATCAAGACCATCCTCATGGAAAAGAAATGCAAAAAAGCAAAATGGCTGTCTGGGGAGGCCTTACAAATAGCTGTGAAAAAAAAGGAAGTGAAAAGCAAAAGAGAAAAGGAAAGATATTCCCATTTGAATTGCGGAGTTCCAAAGAATAGCAAGGAGAGATAAGAAAGCCTTCCTTAATGATCAATGCAAAGAAATAGAGGAAAACAACAGAATGGGAAAGACTAGAGATCTCTTCATGAAAATTAGAGATGCCAAGGGAACATTTCATGCAAAGATGGGCTCGATAAAGGACAGAAATGGTATGGACCTAACAGAGGCAGAAGATATTAAGAAGAGCTGGCAAGAATACACAGAAGAACTGTACAAAAAAGAGCTTCATGACCCAGGTAATCACAATGGTGTGATCACTCACCTAGAGCCAGACTTACTGGAATGTGAAGTCAGTGGGCCTTAGAAAGCATCGCTACGAACAAAGCTGGTGGAGGTGATGGAATTCCACTTGAGCTATTTCAAATCCTGAAAGATGATGCTGTGAAAGTGCTGCACTCAATATGCCAGCAAATTTGGAGAACTCAGCAGTGGCCACAGGACTAGAAAAGGTTAGTTTTCATTCCAATCCCAAAGAAAGGCAACGCCGAAGAACGCTCAAACTACTGCACAATTGCACTCATCTCACATGCTAGTAAAGTAATGCTCAAAATTCTCCAAGCCAGGCTTCAGCAATACGTGAACTGTGAACTTCCAGATGTTCAAGTTGGTTTTAGAAAAGGGAGAGGAACCAGAGATCAAATTGCCAACATCTGCTGGATCATGGAAAAAACAATAGAGTTCCAGAAAAACATCTATTTCTGTTTTATTAACTATGCCAAAGCCTTTGACTGTCTGGATCAGAATCAACTGTAGAAAATTCTGAAAGAGATGGGCATACCAGACCACCTGACCTGCCTCTTGAGAAACCTGTATGCAGGTCAGGAAGCAACAGTTAGAACTGGACATAGCACAGACTGGTTCCAAATAGGAAAAGGAGTACGTCAAGGTTGTATATTGTCACCCGGCTTATTTAACTTATGTGCAGTGTACACCATGGCTGGGCTGGAGGAAGCACAAGCTGGAATCAAGATTGCTGGGAGAAATATCAATAACCTCAGATATGCAGATGACACACCATTCTTGTGGCAGAAAGTGAAGATGAACTAAAAGCCTCTTGATGAAAGTGAAAGAGGAGAGTGAAAAAGTTGGCTTAAAGCTCAACATTCAGAAAACGAAGATCATGGCATCTGGTTCCATCACTTCATGGGAAATAGATGGGGAAACAGTGGAAACAGTGTCAGACTTTATTTTGGGGGGCTCCAAAATCACTGCAGATGGTGACTGCAGCCATGAAATTAAAAGACGCTTACCCCTTGGAAGGAAAGTTATGACCAACCTAGATAGCATATTCAAAAGCAGAGACACTACTTTGCCAACAAAGGTCCGTCTAGTCAAGGCTATGGTTTCCAGTGGTCATGTATGGATGTGAGAGTTGTACAGTGAAGCAAGCTGAGCATTGAAGAATTGATGCTTTTGAACTGTGGTGTTGGAGAAGACTCTTGAGAGTCCCTTGGACTGCAAGGAGGTACAATCAGTCCATCCTAAAGATCAGTCCTGGGTGTTCATTGGAAGGACTGATGCTAAAGCTGAAACTCCAATACTTTGGCCACCTCATGCGAAGAGTTCACTCATTGGAAAAGACCCTGATGCTGGGAGGGATTGGGGGCAGGAGGAGAAGGGGACGACAGAGGATGAAATGGCTGGATGGCATCACTGACTAGATGGACACGAGTTTGAGTAAACTCCAGGAGTTGGTGATGGAGACGGAGGCCTGGCGTGCTGCAATTCATTGGTTGCAAAGAGTCAGATACGACTGAGAGACTGAACTGACTGACTAACTGACTGAACTGACACTATAAAATTAATGGGAGAAAATGAGGACATGCTGATCTTTAGATACCCAGAGAGTATCTAGATTGAGACAAGTACAGTTAGAGTGAGCAACTGGAACTCAGGATATATGTCCTGTCTAGAGGTAAAAATCTGTGAGTCTTCAATGGAGCAGACTTTTGAAGCCAAGAGAACAGATGAGTAGGAATAGTATGGAGAAGAGTGATTAATATGGACTCTGGAAAATACCAACACTTATTGAGCACATGAAAGAAGCAAACTAAGAGACTGAGAAGGAGTGCACAGAGCATAAGTTAAATATTGGAAGTCAAAGGTATCCCCAAAGTCATACTAGCCTTTTAAGACACATCCACTTAGATGTCTCAAAATCAGTCTCTACAATTCAATTCATTATCATCCATCCAATATGTTTCTCCTCCTTTATTCTCAATCACAATCCACATCATATTGATGATGTGTCAGCCAAACATCCATGTGACATGTGACACATGTATGTGACATCCATTAATGTCAGCCAAACCAAGTACCTGGAAATCATCCACCCACCATCTTCCTCTATCTTCATGCTCCAAATTGATCACCACGTCCTGCTAGTTCTTCCTTAATATGGCTTAAAAGCATCCTTTCTACTCTATTTCAACCACAATTTCAGGTGCCTCCAAGTCTCAAAATGACAACCACAATAATCTCCCAATTAATTTCCCAGCATCCAATTTGATCACCCTCCAATCCAACCTCAACAGGAATGTAAGTCCCATTACATCACTCCCAGACTCTAAACCATTAAATGTTTCCCCATTGTATTTAGCATGAAACCCAGACTATAAACAGAGCAGAAAAAAAGTCCTGACTCCTAGTGGAAGTTTCTATATTCACTTGGGTTCGCAGGCACCTTCCTTGGCACATTCCATGCTCCCTCACGGTTGCTCTCTCATTTCTTCATCTAGCCAACTCCTATTTAATCCTCAATACTCAGCTCCACATCGCCTTCTCTGAGAAGCTGTCTTTGAAATCCCCCTGTACATGGCCTCTACTTAAGCTCTCAATACACACTTGTCATACTGGTCTATTTACATGTATGCTCCTTCATCCCTATGTTCCTCCCAATGCATCCTGCAGTGCCCAAGTATTATTTTTTAACACTTTCTAATATCTTGCTTTCAATGAGGATGCTTTCTCATTGCCCATATATTCACAACATGATAGGAAAACTTTCCCATATCTAATCCCCAAACAGGCAGACAATAGGCATTTTACATGGACAGAAAGGACAGGCAAAATAGCTTTCAATTTACCAGTAACTTCCTAAGACCATTTAAACTAATATCTTAGTTATCTTATTATGAATGTTTAAGATGTGACAGTACTCACCAAAATACAAAATATATATCATAGAGGTCAATAATACTGAATAACTGAAGACACAGAATAGAATTTGAAGGAAAAAACATTTTTAAAAATCCAAGAACCAATATACTTTTTAAAATCATTCCTTAAAGACAGAGATGTCTCTTCCGAAAAATTATACTCAAAATATAATTTTATGTGCTCCAAAATAGTCCCTGTCAGATTATCTCATGGTCCTTCAAAATGATAACCCAATTTTAGAAAAAAGGAAGGAAAAGAGAAAAGAGGGATAGAGAAAAACAGAGAGAAACAGAGATAGGTCACTGCCAAATACTGCCTACCCTCTACCCGAAGAAGCACTGAGGTCATGTATTCCATACACTGAACACAATGGCACTGTTAAAACAGCTTTGTGTTTGCGTGCCCTAATCTCGGAGCTTTGCCAGCCATTACAATGCCACTTTAATTGCTGAAGGAAGTAATTATGCCAAAATCCACACATTTAATTGGAAACTTTCCACTGCAGTTTCCTTTTTCCCTAAATTCTTGGCACGCAGTAAGAATATTTGCACTTACAGATTTGTAAAAGATCACATTTTGCTGCTATCATTTACTCTATAATTTGTAGTATTCAATAAACATCACCAGCATTTTGCTCAAAAAACAGTTGCAAATCCCAATGCAGGAAACACAATGTTTTTTGTTTTTTTTTTTTTACTAACATCTAAGAAATTTCAAAACTTACCTTTTGTTCACAAAACTCAAAATTTCTAAGCAATAGTGTTAGTCACTCAGTCATGTCCGACTGCAATCCCACAGACTGTAGCCCACCAGACTCTACTGTCTATGGAGTTTTCTTGCCTCCATGGAGGCAAGAATACTGGAGTAGGCTGCCAAGCCCTCTGCCAGGGGAAGCAATATGTTTTCATTAAATA
Source organism: Bos indicus x Bos taurus (assembly GCF_003369695.1). Lineage (NCBI taxonomy): Eukaryota > Metazoa > Chordata > Mammalia > Artiodactyla > Bovidae > Bos > Bos indicus x Bos taurus. The sequence goes on along the minus strand of NC_040091.1, from coordinate 38,706,960 downwards.
TAGTTAACCAATAATTAATGGTTCCCATTGCAATATTCAAAATGCAAAAGTTTCTGAGTCAGAGATCTATAAACTGAATGAAAAAGCCAGTTCTCAGTTCAAAATACCATGTGTTCTCCCCACTAGGAAATGCTCTCAAGAACTTAATGCTTTCATATTTAATCCATTTTATTTGCTTATTCACAAAGTCAGTTTGTTCAAGAATTTAAGGCACCAGATTAATGAGTCTTAGCATCAAGCAAAGGCACTTAGCTGTCACTCTATTTTAAATCAGATTATACCTTACCCTCGGTAGCTGCCATGCAAGTGGATGACAAAGGAACAACTAAACAGACTATTAGTTGCCTGCCCAATATCCATTTTCCCATTATTTCTTATTAACAGAATCCCAATTTTGTTGCAAATGGCAATATGCCCAACTTAAATAGGTAAATAAATAAGCCTACACTTCCCAGCCTCCCTGACAAATGAGGTGTCAACACAATTAAATTTTAGTCAGATGTAATTAGAGGCTGTTGAGAGACATCACAGACAGTTCCTTTAAAGGATCTAATTCAGCAGTTGTGTAGCTTTTGCCCTTCCCTCTTCCTTCTTCTCCCTGTCAGTTATACATGATAGCAAAGCTCCTGCAACCATCTCACAGCACAAGGCAACCTTGAAGATGAAAGCTATGCACTAAGAATGGCAGAGCAAAAAAAGACAAAAGTTCAAGAACAGTGGTGTTATTATGAGTCACTGAACCAGCCTTTTGCTGCCTAACAAAGAGAATGACAAACAAAAAGAAAGACACCAAACCTAGAGCCTATTATACAGAGTAAAGTAAGTCAGAAAGAGAAAGATAAATATCATATACTAATACACACACACACACACACACACACACACACATATATATGAAATCTAGAAAGACGGTACCGAAAAATTTATTTGCAGGGCACCATTGGAGACACAGACATAGAGAATACACTTATGGGCATGGGTAGAGGGGAGGCGAGGGTAAGATGTATGGAGAGAGTAATATGGAAACTTACGTTACCATATGTAAAATAGACAGCCAATAGGAATTGGCTGTATGTTTCAGGGAACTCAAACAGGGGCTGTGTATCAACCTAGAGGGCTGGGATGGGGAAGGGAGATGGGAGGTAGCTTCAAGAGGGAGGGGATATATGTATACCTATGACTGATTCATGTTGAGGTTTGTTTGACAGAAAGCAACAAAATTCTGTAAAGCAATTATCTTTCAATTAAAAAATATATAAACTTTTTAAAAAAGAGAGAGACACCACACTTTAGAAGTGTTTCTCAACCATTTTGTACTATTGTGTACCTAATAAGGCCTAATAATGGTCTTATTAGCCATTTTCCCCATTAGTTTTCCCTTCATTAAATTTAATACCACAGATGTACTATAGTATATTACTGAGTGTACTTTATACATAACAAAATATTTTTTTGACCTCTAAGAATCAATTTTTGACCCATCAGGGGCAGTCTTACCCACAATGAGAGCATGTAGGAAATGGAAACCCATTCTAGTAGTACTTTTACCTGGAAAATTCCATGGAGGAACCTCGTAGACTACAGTCCATGGGGTCACAAAGAGTCGGACATGACTGAGCGATTTCACTTTCACTTTTCACTACAGATCAAAGAAGAATAAGAGAACCCAGGAAACTAAACAAACACTCAGTTCTGTTGGTCATCCTTTCCTACTGTTTTTGTTCAGACGCTAAGTCATGTCTGACTCTTTGCAACCCCATGGACTGTAGCCAGGCTTCTCTGTCCTTCACTGTGGAAATAACAAGGTCAGACAGCCTTTGCCTCAAACCCCAGTACATTCCCTTCACAACCCTGGAGACATGGGCTGGATCATATGTAACCTTCATTTGGCTAAGTTAAAAGGCAGGCCTAAAGCCTGGCTATCAAAGAAACTGAAAGGCATCCTATTCCCCTTCTCCATGAAGCCCCTTTATGAACCTTAGATCTTTCAACTTTAACACCAGGATGACTAGGAAAGGCCCGTGGGGAAGACCACATCCAGTGAGAAACAAGGATGAGAGAACACTTCCCCAATGACTACGGCAAGGCTGATCTAGGCAGCTCACTTCAACCCCTCCTCTACTAAGGAATAACTTGGAGAAATGTAGCCCAATTACTGTCCTTGGTCCTGAATGTGTACCATATTACCAGTTTTTTAGCAGGGAGATGGAAGGCAAGAGTATGAGTAAGAGTAGAAGCTTCTCTAGCCAATACTGTACTCTTCAGTGTTCATTTTTCTGAGATATTGGAAGAAAAAAATAGCCAAAAAGTATAGGTCAAACAGGAGATGACAAGAGTGAACATCGGGATTCTAGGAATCAATGAACTAAGATAGACTGGAATGGGTGAATTTAACTCAGATGACCATTATATCTACTTACTGTGGGCAGGAATCCCTTAGAAGAAATGGAGTAGCCATCATAGTCAACAAAAGAGTCCAAAATGCAGTACTTGGATGCAATCTCAAAAACGACAGAATGAACTCTGTTCATTTCCAAGGCGAACAATTCAATATCACCAATATTACCAATATCATAGGTAATCCTAGTCTATGCCCCGACCAGTAACACTGAACAAGCTGAAGTTGAACAGTTTTATGAAGACCTACAACTAACACCCAAAAAAGATGTCCTTTTCATTATAGGGGACTGGAATGCAAAAGTAGGAAGTCAAGAAACACCTGGAGTAACAGGCAAATTTGACCTTGGATTACAGAATGAAGCAGGGCGAAGGCTAATAGAGTTCTGCAAAGAGAACACACTGGTCATAGCAAACACCCTCTTCCAACAACACAAGAGAAGACTCTACACATGGACATCACCAGATGGTCAACACCGAAATCAGAATGATTATATTCTTTGAAGCCAAAGATGGAGAAGCTCTATACAGTCAGCAAAAACAAGATCAGGAGCTGACTGTGGCTCGAATCATGAACTCCTTATTGCCAAATTCAGACTGAAATTGAAGAAAGTAGGGAAAACCACTAGACCATTCAGGGATGACCTAAATCAAATCCTTAACGATTATAGAGTGGAAGTGAGAAATAGATTTAAGGGACTAGATCTGATACACAGATTGCCTGATGAACTGTGGATGGAGGTTCGTGACATTGTACAGAAGACAGAAATCAAGACCATCCCCAAGAAATAGAAATGCAAAAAAGCAAAATGGCTGTCTGAAAAGGGCTTACAAATAGCTGTGAAAAGAAGGGACGTGAAATGCAAAGGACAAAAAGAAAGATATACCCATTTGAATGCAGAGTCCAAAGAATAGCAAGGAGAGATAAGAAAGCCTTCCTCAGTGATCAAGGCAAAGAAATAGAGGAAAACAACAAAATGGGAAAGACTAGAGATCTCTTCAAGAAAATTAGAGAAACCAAGGGAATATTTCACGCAAAGATGGGCACAATAAAGGACAGAAATGGTAGGGATCTAAAAGAAACAAAAGATATTAAGAAGAGGTGGCAAGAATACACAGAAGAACTGTACAAAAAAGATCTTCATGACCCAGGTAATCACAATGGTGTGATCACTCACCTAGAGCCAGACATCCTGGAATGTGAAGTCCAGTGGGCCTTAGAAAGCATCACTACGAACAAAACTAGTGGAGGTGATGGAATTCCAGTGGAGCTCTTTCAAATCCTGAAAGATGATGCTGTGAAAGTGCTGCACTCAATATGCCAGTACATTTGGAAAACTCAGCAGTGGCCACAGGACTGGAAAAGGTCAGGTTTCATTCAAATCCCAAAGAAAGGCAATGCCAAAGAATGCTCAAAATACTGCACAATTGCACTCATCTCACACGCTAGTAAAGCAATGCTTAAAATTCTCCAAGCCAGGCTTCAGCAATACGTGAACTGTGAACTTCCAGATATTCAAGCTCGATTTAGAAAAGGCAGAGGAGAGGAACCAGAGATTAAATTGCCAACATCCACTGGATCATTGAAAAAGCAAGAGAATTCCTGAAAGCCATCTATTTCTGCTTCATTTACTATGCCAAAGCCTTTGACTGTGTGGATCACAATCAACTGTGGAAAATTCTGAAAGAGATGGGCATACCAGACCACCTGACCTGCCTCTTAAGAAACCTGTATGCAGGTCAGGAAGCAACAGTTAGAACTGGACATGGAACAACAGACTGGTTCCAAATAGGAAAAGGAGTTCGTCAAGGCTGTATATTGTCACCCTGCTTATTTAACTTATATGCAGAGTACATGATGAGAAACGCTGGGCTGGAGGAAGCACAAGCTGGAATCAAGATTGCTGGGAGAAATATCAATAACCTCAGATATGCAGATGGTACACCACCCTATGGCAGAAAGTGAAGAGGAACTAAAAAGCCTCTTGATGAAAGTGAAAGAGGAGAGTGAAAAAGTTGGCTTAAAGCTCAACATTCAGAAAACAAAGATCATGGCATCTGGTCCCATCACTTCATAGGAAATAGATGGGTAAACAGTGGAAACAGTGTCAGACTTTATTTTTGGGGGCTCCAAAATCACTGCAGATGGTGACTGCAGCCATGATATTAAAAGACGCTTACTCCTTGGAAGAAAAGTTATGACTAACCTAGATAGCATATTGAAAAGCAGAGACATTACTTTGCCAACAAAGGTCCATCTAGTCAAGGCTATGGTTTTTCCAGTGGTCATGTACAGATGTGAGAGTTGGACTGTACAGAAAGCTGAGCACTGAAGAATTGATGCTTTTGAACTGTGGTGTTGGAGAAGACTCTTGAGAGTCCCTTGGACTGCAAGGAGATCCAACCAGTCCATCCTAAAGGAGACCAGTCCTGGGTGTTCTTTGGAAGGAATGATGCTAAAGCTGAAACTCCAGTACTTTGGCCACCTCATGCGAAGAGTTGACTCATTGGAAAAGACTCTGATGCTGGGAGACATTGCGGGCAGGAGGAGGAGGGGACGACAGGATGAGATGGCTGGATGGCATCACCAAAACAATAGACGTGAGTCTGAGTGAACTCTGGGAGTTGGTGATGGACAGGGAGGCCTGGCGTGCTGCGATTCATGGGGTCGCAAAGAGTCAGACACAACTGAGCGACTGAACTGAACTGAACCGAACTGAATTAATGATATAGACACGGCTATATCTTTTTTTGGCTATAAAGATATAGCCAAAGATATAGCCATATTAAAGATATAGCCATAAAGGTACCATGTATGTGATATATCACTTTATTTTCTTACCTGAAAGGTGCTTTTTCTTGTCTATTTAATTGACTTTTTTCTGTGATCCTATAACATTGACTATGATAACTTTAAAAATCAAAGAACTAAGGAATAAGAAAAAGCATTCAACCTTGAAGAGATGATTTTATATATATAAACATGCACATATATGGAGAAGGCAATGGCAACCCACTCCAGTACTCTTGCCTAGGAAGTCCCATGGGCAGAGGAGCCTCATAGGCTGCAGTCCATGGGGTGGCAAAGAGTCGGACACGATTGAGTAACTTCACTTTCACTTTTCACTTTCATGCACTGGAGAGGGAAATGGCAACCCACTCCAGTATTCTTGCCTGGAGAATCCCAGAGACGGGAGCCTAGTGGGCTGCTATCTATGGGGTCACACAGAGTCAGACACGACTGACGCCACTTATCAGCAGCAGCACATATATATTTTTTAAATATACATGTAATAAATATTTAGCTACTTCTTATCTTAAAAGTTACCTTTGAAACTATATTCCCAGTGAAAGTTTATGAAAAATACTTTTTATAGTTCTAAGTCCTGAGATGTACTAGAAATAGCCATTAGAAGCTCAATGGCACCCCACTCCAGTACTTTTGCCTGGAAAAATCCCATGGACGGAGGAGCCTGGTGGGCTGCAGTCTATGGGGTCGCAAAGAGTCAGACACAACTGAGTGACTTCACTTTCACTTTTCACTTTCATGCATTGGAGAAGGAAATGGCAACCCACTCCAGTGTTCTTGCCTGGAGAATCCCAGGGACGGGGAAGCCTGGTGGGCTGCCGTCTATGGGGTCGCACAGAGTCGGACATGACTGAAGCGACTTAGCAGCAGCAGCAGCAGCAGAATTCAATAAATTCCTGCTTACTACTCAATAAACTCTGCTGACTAAAGAAAGCATATTAATGAGTAAATTTAAGAATTATATTCTCTATCTGCAATTCTCTGCATACACCCATTAGATTATATTGCTTATTTGTGTATGTCAAGAGTAATATGTAACCAACATATCCACCAACAATCAGTAAATTGAGTGTGTGACTAAGGTGACATTTTTTTTTTTTACTTTCCAAATTATTTGCTATACTAAACTGCTTGGTGGTTTCCTTGGTTATTTAGAGCAGGAGTCCTCAACTCTAGGATCTAATGCCTAATGAACTGAGGTGGAGTTGATAAAATAATAATAGAAATAAAGTGTTCAATAAATGTAATGTGCTTGAAACACCCCAAAACCATCCTCCTTCCCCCAGTCAGTGGAAAAATTGTCTTCCAATAAACTGGTCCCTGGTGCCAAAAAGGTTGAGGATACTACTTTAGAGTATATAGCATCTCAAAGTATCATTTGTCTCAGCAACAATGTTTACTTTCTTCTAAAACCCAGCAAGCTTTAAAAACAAGCACACAAGCTTTTGAAAATTTAAGCAGTCCAAAGGAGAACAGATCATTAGGTTCAAGATAAAACAATCAAAGCTGACAGAATCTACTAAAAAATCAATGGCAATGAGTGCTTAAGATAGCATTTAACAGAGGAAATGGAACAGAGATATTAATGGAGTAATTCTTTTCAAATCTGAATATAAGAAACATTAATGTTTAATGGTCCATTTTCAAGAATAAATGCTAATTTAAGAATGAGGAACTATCTACCAATAGCTAGCTTGAATAATGACTGGTTGCTAATGAAGCAACCTTAAGGGTTACCAAACTGCAAAGTCCAGGCAAAGGGAGAGAGGGATGCCTAGAGTTTCACAGGGTCTCACTCCATTGGTGAATTCGAAACATAAGAATGGGAATAAGTGCCCAGGAAAGGGGGAAACAAGAGGTCAGGAAGGGGCCTGTGCATAAACAGGAAGAGCATAAACTAAAGCGAAGTCTGAGAAGATGGTTCGCCCCACAGTAGTCAGCCAGTGAGGGACTGGGGGAGGCACCTGCATGCTAGGGAATGAACTGCTTGCTGTGATGACACTGGGTGTGCCTGCTCACTGGACACTCGATCTTGCAAAACCTACATTAAACCGCCCTTCTCTCTGCATCTCGGTTCTCCCAAGTCCATTCTTTGGGTTTGGGTCAGTGGGTTTTATTTCCTACAGGAATTTATCTTTATTGGAGTTTTATTAGATAAAAATATAATAATTATTTCTGTGAAATGGCTTTAAATACTTATTTTTAAGGCGGTATAGCACAGTGGTTAAGAGCACACATTCTAGCACTAAAAATGCCTGGGTTTAAATTCAGAATCCACTGCTAACTGGCTCAGTTTCCTCACCTGTAAGTTGGGGTGGGGGTGGAGATAATACAATCCATCTGTGGTGGCCATATGTGATACGTAACTCAATTTTTTTTTCTAATTTGAGAAATAGACTCACAGACACAGAAAACAAACTTATAGTTACCAAAGGGGGAAGGGGTGGGGGAGGAACTACTATATACAAAATAGGCAAACAACAAGGACCTACTATATAGCACAGGGAACTATATTCAATATTCTGTAATAACCCATAGTGGGAAATATGAAATATATTTGTATTTATACACCAGAAAGTAAGTAAATCTATACTTCAATTTTAATTTTTTTTAATTTTTTCTGATGTGAGAACAGTAAAATGATGCATGAAACTTATATTGTATCATGAAATCTGAAACAGCACCCTGAAATTAAACAGACTAATATATCAAATATATATTTTCTACTAATAAATCTGTTACAAAACAAATGAATAGTCACACTAACAGAGATAAAGACAACCTATGAATAATCTCACATCACTCAGGTAAAGTTCGCCAGTAAATGAGTTTAGGTCAATGTAAGTTTTACAAAATGAATTACAAAAATACTTCCTTTTCAGAGGATTCTGCATTTCAAAATTGTACACAGAAGACTGCAGTACTTATAGTAACATTCCCCGACAGCTCAGCAGGTAGAGTCTGCCTGCAATGTAGGCGACGTGGGAGACTTGGGTTTGATCCCTGGGTTGGGATGATCCTCTGGGGAAGGAAATGGCAACCCACTCCAGTATTCTTGCCTGTAGAATCCCATGGACAGAGGAGCCTGGCGGGCTACAGTCCATGGGGTCGCAGAGAGTCAGACACAAATGAGTACACTAGCACCTCGCACTGGTAAGTGGTCAAAAAATGTTAGCTGCTGTCATTAACACCACCATCATCTTTATCATCATTTTAGGCAAAAACAGTAGTTATTCTGAAATCTATTTAGTAATTAATTACCCAAATTTGTTTCAGAACATGTATCTCCATAGCAACAAGTTTCTTTGACAATCTTTTGCTAGCCATAGGCATGTGACTTTAGGGTAAACTAGATTCAGTTTGTCACATTGTATGGAAAGTTCCGGGTGATATGAAAAGGAAATATATCAAAATAAACACCTATAACTTTAACCTTTTCATCTGCTTCCTGAAAAGTCATTAGCTATCTAAGGACTTCATTCTCTAAGAGCTCTCAGTATTGTTCAACTGCTTTCCATGAGAAAGGTTAATGTAAAACATGGAATGAAAGCTTAAACCAACAAACATTCTCCAACTACAGTGTGTTCAATTCAAATACCGAATGAAATGAATCCCCTGGCATCTAGAGTATTCCACAAGCGTGTGGCAAGTGTTATTTCTAGCCACTTAAAAGCACCAGTAAAAAGAGCTCAAATACTCAGAAAAGAAAAGACCTCCATTCCCATGAGGAGAGGCATTTATTAGCTCTTAATGGCCCTCTTTCATTGCCTTTCCACTGACACATCTCTAATTGTTCCAATTATAATTTCAAGTAACAAAACCAATAATGGTAAAAGCCTATAGTTCAATGTGTGCATTGTGAAAAGTGGTCTTTAACAGCACAAACCACATATAAAAATATATGACAACATGAGATCTGGACAGGCAATAATATCACAAAAAAAGAGAGAGGAGGTGGTATAAAAGAGCACTGGTCAAAAAAAACAGCTTAGGTTCCAGCTGTGAATTCAACACATCATTTAATCTGTAAGAGATTCAGTTTTCTACATTTTTAAAATGTGAGGACTGAACTAATGTCTTCGAATGCCTCTGCTACTTCCAATGTTCTATCAGTCTCTGATGTTAGAAGTAAATCAAGATACACAGGATCTAATCCCACCCTTGGCTTTCGAAGCAATCTTAAGTCCTTCTGCTTTCACTTCCACAACTGGGGATATTTGTATTCAGTTGAAATCCAGTGAAGGCAAAGGATTATGTCTTTTATTTTCTCCCTACTACCATGCATGGCACATAGCAGGTACTCAAAAATATTAGAGGAAAGAAGAAAAGGGAGGAAGGCAGGCAGAAAGAGAGGAAGAGAGGGAGAAAGGGATCAGTTGAATAATTTATTATGGCTGGAACGTTGCATATAGGAGGAATTAAAGTGAGCTTGGCATATGGATTTCTTACTTTTAAGAAAGATCATAGTAGGAAGTTTTAAATTTAGAAAATATACTATATCAGAAAATATTACAGAAATAATATGTATTAAATATTTTCTGTCCTCAGAAATAAGATACTAAAAAACTTAGTATCTTATTTGTGATAGGCTATATAGGGTTATATATTTATGAATTATTATTGTGATACTTTAATGAATCATAAATTATTTTTCATTATTAAATATTTTTCCTCATTGTTAGTATTTAACAGGTGGCTCAGAGGTACAGAACCTGCCTGCAATGCAGGAGACGCATGTTTGATCCCCTAGGTTGGGAAGATCCCCTGGAAAAAGAAATGGCAACCCACTCCAGTATTCTTACCAGGAAAATCCCATGGGCAAAGGAGCCTGGCGGGCTACAGTCCTTGGGGTCACAAAGAGTCAGACGCAACTGAGCACACATGCACTGCAATATCAATATAAGTAGAAAAGTAAATCTCAATCATCAATTGAAAATGGAAGTGAAGGAAGAAAAGACAGAATGAAATCTCTTGATTTATTGAATAAAAGTAGCATCTAACACAAGAGTTTTAACATTACAGCAATATTAACATTAACACAATATTAACAAAACAGAAGTACTTTAATTACATATTTATGTTACTAAATCTATTTTGTTAACATGAATGTGAATATCATATATGTTCACTATTAGTCACATGCCAATAACTCAAAAGTAAAGTGAAGTTTCAATTGTCACTCTCAGTCCATGCTCAAGAGTCACATCTTTTCTCCTGAGTCAATGAGATTTGAGATGCAATAAGTCAATATATTTTAAACTATTGGATGTGACCAGTAAGTAGGTGATGAAATCGATTTTATAGATCATGACATTTTTTTTTATAATGGAAAAGAATAGAAATCAGTAGAAAATATCCCAGTACATCACACGTACAAATGTTAAGCATTTCATAAAACTTCAGTTTCAGTTTTATAAACATTCACTGGGTCACAATCTCTAACAAAGAGATACAGTCAATGTTTGAAAAACACCAGGTGCATCTTCACTCTTCCACTTAAGACTACGTATGCTTGTGATATTTTACATATATTCCAATTTCAGATTTCAACATTAAAAGAGTTATTGTTTAACACTAAACTAAAGAATTTTAGAGTTTTAAAGAACATCATCAAGAGCTTGAAAACCCTAGATTTTTATATATTAAGTCCCATTGGGGTTCCAGTTTTAAATAGTCCGTCAAGGTAGTCCATCTGCAATGAGAAAAAGACTTGAAGGGATAGAGTGAATTAGCTGTGCAGATCCTGGGGAGATGTGTGACTGGCCTGCTAGAAAGGAACAAGCAAAAGAAAGAAATCAGAGATTAGGTCAGAGGGAGAAAGAGGGTCCTTTCTCTATATGAAATCAGGAACTACTGATCTGACTAATATTTTAAAGGATCACTTCAGCTATTAAGAATAAACTAGGGTTCAGAGAGAAGTATGGAAAGCAGTAGATGTTAAAGTAAAAGAGGCAAAACATGATAGAGTAGAAACATGGTGTTAGCAGTGAAGGTGGTGAGAGGTGGTCAGATTCTAGGTATGTTTAAATATAAGGCCTGCCTGGAATTATTTCTGCCTTGCAGCACACTGTCGTGGGACATGGACAGACTTTGTTTATAAGAAGACCTGCATTCAGATAACAGCTCTACTGCTCATTACCTTGGCTAACAGCTCTCTAAGTCTCAGGGTGGAAGTCTATGTAAGAAAAATAGCATCACATACTCTAGAGGGTTGTTGAAAGTATTAAATAATATTCATAGAGTACATAAGGAGTGTCCATAAATGTGAGCTCCTTTTCTTCCTATTATTATTACTTATTAGAGACATATTTAAAATACAGAAGGCACAGGAAGTCACATCTGGTGGATATTTCCTGAAAGAATTTTTGACCAAAAATAAGTTTCCCAAAAAAAGGGATATCCATAAAATATAAAAGATTAGTACATCTTTTGGTGTTCTGAAGTCAATTTCCTATGTGTACAGGGTAGGTAAGGGGGTCCACACACTAAAAACAATTCTGACACAAGCAGAGTTCCCAAGAATTCAACAGAATTCTGATACTATCTACCCAGAGATCGCATAAGATTCCACAAGTTAAGGGTTCAGTCCTATAAGACTCCCACCCCCTTCCTACCACTTCATATGTCAATTGCAAGCCCAGGTTATCATTAGTGCTTCTGACCTGCAGGACTAGAGATTGGAGGTTCTAATAACCTCTCCCTTGGTTTCAGATGCCAGTCACAAGTCCAGGTTGTTACCAGTTCTTCTGACCAACTTGCTACAAAACAGAGGTTCCTGCAAACTTCTCCTTGTGCTGTGCTGTGCTTAGTTGCTCAGTCATGCCCAACTCTTTGCAATCCCATGGACTATAGCCCAACAGGCTCCTCTGTCCATGGGGATTCTCCAGGTAAGAATACTGGAGTGGGTTGCCATGCCTTGCTCCAGGGGATCTTCCCAACCCAGGGATTGAACCCAGGTCTCCCACATTGCAAGCAGATTCTTTACTGTCTGAGCCCAGGGAAGCCCAACCTTCTCCTTGGGGTCAATTAATTTTCTACAAGGGGCTCACAAAACTCAGAGAAACATTTTACTTACTAGATTGCTCAGTTCATTCAGTAGTGTCTGATTCTTTGCAACCCCATGGACTATAGCCCGCCAGGCTCCTCTGTCCATGGAATTTCCCAAGCAAGAATACTGGAGTGGGTGGCCATTTCCTACTCCAGGGGATCATCCAGACCCAGCAATAGAACCCATGTCTTCTGCATTGCAGTTGGATTCTTTACCACTGAGCCGCCGAGGAAGACTTACTAGATTACTAGGTTATAAAAAGATATAACTCAGGAACAGCTGAATGGAAGAGATGCATAGGGCAAGGTATGGAGAAAGGGCCCAGAGCTTCCGTGCCCTCACCAGGTGCACTACCCTCCCCAAATCTCCAGGTGTTCACCAACCTTGAAGCTCTCTGAACCCTGTCCTTTTGGGTTTCTGTGGAGGCTTCCTGGTGTAGTCATGATCAATTTAATCCTTGGCCGTTGATGATTGCTCCAATCTCCAACCCCCTCTCATCCCCAGAGGCTGGGGAGAGGGGGAGACTAAAGGTTCCAATACATGATGACTTGGTTGGTTTCTCTAGCAATCAGTCCCCATCCTTAGGTGAGGTCCAAATGTCACTTTATTAACCTAACAAAAGGTATCTTTAAGGCTCTCATCACTAGGAAATTCCTAGGGTTTTGGAAGCTGTGAACCAGAAAATGTGGATGAAGACCAAACATGTGAGAGGAATATATTTTGGTTATCTGAACGACCAAATGTATACATCTTATAAATCATAATATCACAGTTCAGTTCAGTTCAGTCGCTAAGTATTGTCCGGCTCTTTGCGACCCCATGAGTCACAGCACGCCAGGCCTCCCTGTCCATCACCAACTCCCAGGGTTCACCCAGACTCACACGCATCGAGTCGGTGATGCCATCAAGCCATCTCATCCTCTTTCGTCCCCTTCTCCTCCTGCCCCCAACCCCTCCCAGCATCAGGGTCTTTTCCAATGAGTCAACTCTTCGCATGAGGTGGCCAAAGTATTGGAGTTTCAGCTTCAACATCAGTCCTTCCAATGAACACCCAGGACTGATCTCCTTCAGAATGGACTGGCTGGATCTCCTTGCAGTCCAAGGGACTCTCAAGAGTCTTCTCCAACACCACAGTTCAAAAACATCAATTCTTCAGAACTCAGCTTTCTTCACAGTCCAACTCGCATTTTATTAAAAAACAAAAGTAGTAGATTCAGAATTATGTCAGACCCTGGATTTTGTACAAAAGTTTCTTGACAGTCTGGTTCATCATTTCATTAAGACTGAGTTAATGGTGGAACATGAAGAGCAGCTTCTTGATCTTTGAAATGGGAGAAAGTTATTTAAAAAGAAACTTGACTTCCCTGGTGGCTCAGATGATAAAGTGCCCACCTGCAATGCGGGAGACCCAGGTTTGATCCCTGGGTTGGGAAGATCCCTTGGAGAAGGAAATGGCAACCCACTCCAGTATTCTTGCCTGGAGAATCCCATGAACAGAGGACCCTGATAGGCTACAGTCCATTGGGTTGCAAAGAGTCAGACAAGACAGAGCAACTTCACTTCTTATGTATACATATAGCCTAGTCACTTTGCTGTACAGGAGAAACTAACACAATATTGTAAGGCAACTGTATTCCAATAAAAAATTTTAAATAAAATAAATAAGAAGGAATTAAAAGCACTTTTTTATAAAGTACAACTGAATTGCACCTAAAAATATCTTACTAATGTTTGACAATTTACTTCATTCATTTCTTCAGCTAATCTTTGAAAGCTGTGTTGTTGCCAAAATTGTGAAAAGATTAAACAATCCAGTAATTGTCCCTTCACCAGGAAATTCAATCTAGTACATCCATCCTTCATCAGCCTCATATTCTGAAATCATATACTACCTATAAACTTAGAAGGTGACTCATCTCCTAGAATTTAAAAATATCTACTTCAAAAGCAGCCCATTATATTTTCAGTATTGAGATTGTGCTTTTAAACTTACTCATTATTTTTACCCTACAATCTACTTGTATCCACATTGATTTTCCTATCTCTTCGGCCTCTTCACTCTTCAATAAACTTAATTTTATGTTAAATTGAATTGACTTGAAATGCTCCCTCATATATTAAGAAAATGTTTCGTGATAACTGCTTCATTTTATTAAAAGTCCTCTTCCTGATCTTCAAGATACTCCCCTAAATCCAGTTTCACATTAAGTATTTTTTTCATTCTCCTCCCAACCATATACACCCAGAAATTTAAAAAAAAATTAAAAATAAATCTTCAGCTCCATTGAGACAGGTCTCCCTAGAGTCCTGCCTCTCTGCACACCAAACTCCTCATGCTTTTGTATGGTTCCCTCAATCTTTAATACCTTCTGTCTCTTTAAGTCATTTTATAAAACTCTCACAACCAGTCTGTGATTTAAATCAAGGCAGGCATTATCTCTACATTGCAAATTAGGAAGCCAAGAATTATTTTAGACTCCCTACTCTCTGCTTATTCAAGGAGAAGTGACATTTGACATGAATTTTGAATGATGAGTAAGCATTTTCCAGGGAGTCAAACAAGGGATGAAGACATGTCAGGACGGATGTGTAAGTGCTAAGGAGGTATGAAAAATATGCATATATGCATTCACATGCATATAAATCCATGAACTGCTTTAATACACAAGAGATGCAAGAAAAATTACATCTTTGTGGATTTTTCAAACTCAAGTCAGTTTAGATATCAAGCCCATGATTCAGCTGTGTTAGTGAGAGATCTAAAACATGGCACATGTTTAAAGGCTCTTTCTTCCTTCACCTTTTAAGTTGTATCAGACCTTAAAGGTGATGCTGGGAATTCCCTGGTGGTCCAGTGGTTAAGACTGGGCACTTTTACTGCCAGGGTTCAGGGTTCAATCCCTGGTAAGGGAAGTAAGCTCCCACAAGCCAAGCAGTGAAGCCAAAAGACAGTAAAGGTGATGCAATGAAGACAAATGAAGGCAAGGCCTGTAGTCAGTGACCCATGATGACTCACCACCCCCCCACCCCGCCCTAGAGATGCTCCTTGTCTAAACCCTCACAACCTTGTGCAAGGTGACTTTAGCACCATTTGTAGCATCCATTGCTTATTCTGTACCAAGTTAGGCATGAGGACCTTCACTGTAGACGTCAAAGTCGTCTCAGTGCTCAACCCTCCCTAGTACCTACATAATCATACCCACTTTGAAACCTCCAAGGAACTACTTTAACTAGGGTACCTGCTTCAACTTCCCACAAAAATGGACTGTCTCTGATTTCCACTCAATGTCTTTCTTCCCTGGAAGAGGATCAGCCCATCTTCTAAAGACAACTGGCATTTCTTTCCCAATCTCTTTCAACAACAATGGGATTTAGCTATTCTTTCAAAGACTTTAGACCCAAGACAGTCCTAAAAGCCTACACCATGAATTCTAGAACCATCCAAGAATATGGATACCTTCCTTGGGAATAAGAATTCCATCTTTAACTAATAAAACTAATGAAAAATGAACTAATGAAAAAATGCTCAACACTGCTTATTATTTGTTGTTTAGTGGCTCAGGCATGTCTGACTCTCTGCAACCCCATGGACTACAGCACACCAGGCTTTCCTGTCCAAACTATATCCTGGAGTTTGCTCAAACTCATGTCCATTAAGTAGATGATGCAATCCAACCATCTCATCCTCTGTCGTCCTGTTCTTCTGCTGCCTTCAATCTTTCCCAGCATCAGGGTCTTTTCCAAAGAGTCAGCTCTTCACATCAGGGGGCCAAAATATTGTAGCTTCAGCTTCAGCATCAGTCCTTTCAATGAATATTAAGGGTTGATTTCCTTTAGGATTGACTGGTTTGATCTCCTCACTGTCCAAGGGACTCTCAAGAGTCTTCCCCAGCACCACAATTCAAAAGCATCAATTCTTCGGTGCTCAGCCTTCTTTACGGTCCAATTCTCACATCCATACATGACTACTTGAGGAACCATAGCTTTGACTAGATGAACCTTTGTCAGCAAAGTAATGTCTCTGTTTTTTAATACACTGTCTAGGTTTGTCATAGCTTTTCTGCCAAGGAGCAAGTGTCTTTTAATTTCATGGCTGCAGTCACCACACACAGTACTTTTGGAGCCCAAGAAAATAAAGTCTGCCACTGTTTCCATTGTTTCCCCATCTATTTGCCATGAAGTGATGGGACTGGATGCCAAGATCTTTGTTTTTTGAATGTTGAGTTTTAAGTCAGTTTTTTCATTCTCCTCTTTTACCTTCATCAAAAGGTTCTTTAATTCTTCACTTTCTGCCATTAGGTTGGTATCATGTGCATACCTGAGGTTATTATTAGAGAAATGCAAATCAAAACTACAATGAGGTACCCATCACCTCACACTGATCAGAATGGCCATGGTCAAAAAATCTATAAACAATAAACGCTGGAGAGGATGTAAAGAAAAGGGAATCCTCTTGCACTATTGGTGGGAATGTAAATTGATATAGCCACTAGGGAGAACAGTACAGAGCTTTATTTTAAAACTAAGAATACAACACTATACAATTGTGTCCGAGTCTTTGCAACCCTGGGGACTTTAGCCCACAAGGTTCCTCTGTCCATAGAATTTTCCAGGCAAGAATACTAGAATGAGTTGCCATTTCCTTCTCCAGGGGATTCTCCTGACTCAGAGATCGAACCCACATATTGTTCATCTCCTGCACTGGCAGGCTGATTCTTTACCACTGTGCCACCTGGGAAGCCCTGTATGAAACAGCAATTCCACTACTCAGTATATATCCTAAGAAAACCACAATTCTAAAAGACACATGTACCCCAATGTTCACTGCAGCACTACTTACAATAGCCAGGACATGGGAACAACCTAGATATCCATCAATAGATGAATAGATAAAGAAGCTGTGGTACATATATACAATGGACTATTACTGCTATTGTTGCTCAGTCGCTAAGTCATGTACATTTCTTTGCGACCCCATAGACTGCAGAATGCCAGGCCTCCCTGAGCCTCACTATTCTTCCAGAGTTTGCCCAAGTTCATGTCCATTGAGTAGATGATGCTATCCAATCATTTCATCCTCTGCCATTACTGAGCCATAAGACAGAATGAATTTGAGTCAGTTCTAGTGAGGTGGATGAACCTAGAACCTGATATACAGAATGAAGTCAGAAAGAGAAAAACAAATACCATATATTAACACATATATATGAAATCTAAAAAATAGTATTGATGAACCTATATGTAGGGCAGACATAGAGAACAGGCATAGAGATGCAGACATAGAGAACAGATGTGTGGACTCAGGAGGTGAAGGAGAGAGTGGAATTGAAACACAGACATTACCCTATGTGAAATAGATAGCCAGTGGAAATTTGCCGTATGACGCAGAAAGTTCAACCTGGTGCTCTGTGACAACGTAAAGGGGTGGATTGGGGTGGGAGATAGGAGAGAGGTTCAAGAGAGAGGGGATATATGTATACCTATGGCTGATTAATGAATGTTGTTTTATGGCAGAAACCAACAGAACACTGTAAAGCAATTATCCTCCAATTAAAAACAAATAATTTTTTTAAATGAATTCCATCTTTAGGAATGGAGTATCATTCCTATTCCTAAGGACAGACTGCATGTGTCTCTTAACACTGCAGAACAAACAACAAGTTGTGTTTTTCTACCATGCCTTAGTGAATTCATGATAAGTTGCCCTATTACATATATATAAGTAACTAAGTCTTTTTTCCTCCAACTAGACTATAGGCATCTAGTATAATTGCCATGGTTGGCACTCATATATATTCTAGATATATTTTAGCTGACAATTACATAATCCCCTATTTTTGACATATCAGAAGCCAATCTGTCTCTTAAAGTATTGCTAGGTGCAATATATGTTACAAAGAGAATAGATATAAGGATTATCCTTTAACTTCAGCATTAAAATGGAGTCACATTATCTACAAGTGTAAATCAAATCTGTTTCTCTGAAAGACTCTAAACTTGGTCAATAAAATATTCTCCACAATTATCCCTCTACTAAGCACCTGCTGCTGCTAAGTCGCTTCAGTCATGTCTGACTCTGTGCGACCCCATAGATGGCAGCCCACCAGGCTCCCCCGTCCCTGGGATTCTTCAAGCAAGAATACTGGAGCGGGTTGCCATTTCCTTCTCCAATGCATGAAAGTGAAAAGTGAAAGTAAAGTTGCTCGGTCGTGTCCAACTCTTCGCGACCCCATGGACTGCAGCCTACCAGGCTCCTCCATCCATGGTATTTTCCAGGCAAGAGTACTGGAGTGGGGTGCCATTGCCTTCTTCACTACTAAGCACCAGTTAGTTACAATAAACACAGAGCATATGAACCACATATCTAATGGATAATGCATTCTAGTTCTATGATGATTTTGCCTGTAATAGACCATTTTAAACTTTTTTATTGGAGAACAGTTGATGTACAATATTATATAAGCTACCAGTATAGGATATAGTAATTTACAATTTTTAAAAGTTACATTCCATTTATGGTTATTATAAAATATTGGCTATAATTCCCATGTTATACAATATGTCCTTGCAACTTATTTTATACATACTAGTTTGTACCTCTTAATCCTCCCACTTCCCTCTCTCCACTGGCAACCACTAGTCCTCCATATCTGTAAGTCTGCTTCTTTTTTATTATATTCACTAGTTAGTTTTTTTTTTTTTTTTAGATTTCACATGTAAGTGATATCATACAGTACTTGTCTCTCTCTCTCTCTTACTTCTTTTACTGAGCATAACACCCTCCAAGTTCATCCATGTTGCTGCAAATAGCACTATTTCATTCTTTTTTATGGCTGAGTAGTACTCCACTGGGTATATACATACCACATCTTCTTTATCCTTTCATCTGTTGATGGACACTTAGGTTGCTTCCATATCTTGGCAATTGTAAATAATGCTGCTATGTACATTTGAGTGCATGTATCTTTTCAAACCAGTGGGGGCTTGGGGGTTTTTTGACTATATCCCCAGGAGTGGAACTGCCAGGTCGCACGGTAGTTTTATTTTTAGGTTCATTTTAAATAGATTTTAAGCAAAATTTTATAGTGTTTAAAGACCTATGTAGAATATCAGCTATTATCTCCTTTTCATTTAAGTTTACTTAAGCCCCTTTTTCCAAAATTGACAAGTCTACAAGATAAATAATCAAATTCCAAGCTTAGTTAAGATCTCCAACCTTGAAAATTGGGAGAAAAAGATGACGGAGAAGTTGGTGGACGTGGAGTACATCTCTCACCGTGGATACATCAGGACACAGAAGTGCATACAGAACACTAGCTGAGAGTGAACAGGAGTTCCTGACCAGCAGAAAAGAATATATAAAATCACACAAAACTCAGTAGGACAAAGGAACTAGGGGCAAGAACAGGAGTGTTAGTAGGACTGGACCTGCCCTCAGCAGGTGGGAGAACTGAACCAGGGGTCTGATCCCCACATGGGGGCAATTGTCTGAGTCAGAGGAGAAACATTTAAGGCTGGGAATGAAATAGCTGATCTGTGGCAGCCTAAATGGAATGAGAATCAGACAGTCCTTGGGGCAGCCATACATACCCCAGACAGGGACGCAGGTTCCCTGGAAGGCACAGCAGCTGGGAGCTAGAGTTTAAGGACTGGGGAGCAATCCCTGGGCGAGGGCTGCTGTTGACTGCAGAGAGACAGATCGAGGGGATATGAGGAAAGA
Organism: Bos indicus x Bos taurus; assembly: GCF_003369695.1. Lineage (NCBI taxonomy): Eukaryota > Metazoa > Chordata > Mammalia > Artiodactyla > Bovidae > Bos > Bos indicus x Bos taurus. The sequence goes on along the minus strand of NC_040091.1, from coordinate 38,686,986 downwards.
TACTGTGGTGGGAAATATCTGTGAAGGAAAGCCAGGCAGCCATGGAAGCAAGGCAATACTGCTGAGTCACACACAGAGGGTGGAGCCATCACCCGAGCCTCTCTCTCCCCACATGCCAGAATCAGCAACTGAACAATAGAGAGGCTGGCCCATCAAATGCCTGATGCACTGAACTACAGAGTAGGCCCTCACCCAGGGTGCTCCTTTAAGTGCCTGACACCAATCTACAGAGCAGGACCCCAGCCAGGACCCCTCTATATATGATGATGTGCCAAACAAAAGAAAAGGACCCCAGACAAGGGAGCCCTCTAAGTGCCTGAATCAGGCAGAGCTACAGGAAAAGACTGGGCAAAGAGGCCTTCTGATCACCAGCTACAAAAGGCTCGAAAAAAGACTCTGATAGGACCATAACTCCTGCAAGAGAGGCCGTGTCCCTGCACACTTGGCGCTGCCAGGGTGCCCGCAAACCAAGCAGCTGCACCCACCTTCACGCTCAACCCTCACTGAAGCAGAGCTGCCACAGGCAAAAAGTCTTAAGTCTATGCACGCAGGGTCACTTTGGTTGTGTCCAACCCTTTGTGACCCTGTGGAGTGTCGCCTGCCAGGCTTCTCGGTCAGGGGGTTTCTCCAGGCAAGAATACTGGAGCGTATTGGCCAATACTGGTTGCCATACCCTGCTAGAGCACTATATTTCCTGCTGCCCTAGCTGCCAACTCCCCTGAGTACCTGGTGCTGCTAAAATCCCTGCAACACAAGCAGCTGTACTACCTCCACACTTGGCCCTCACTGAGGCAGACCCAAGTCCTCCAGGGCAGCCTCAGGAGCAAACCCCAGTGGATGACCCACATGCAGAGGTGGAAATAAAGCCACAATTGAAACCCAGGGGCAGTGTGGCTAGGGAAGAAGACCCAAAACCTTCCCACCAGCTGTACAAAGCTGCAGATTAAATCCACATGATCAACTAGGCAGAATCTGTGTCTATGGAAAATATAAAAGGACATTGAGAGTTCCCACAAAAGAAATACACTAGTTCTGATAGCTGCAGACATTGGAGGCAAAAACATACAGGAGTAGGACCAGATTAGAATCTGAGATGCCCCCACAGCAGGTCCAGAGACCAGCACAGTGTTGGAAGGCATCCTAGGGAGGTGAGGTAGACTGTGACTCGCAGCAAGGGAAAGGACTCTGACAGCAGTGACCCAAGAAAAACATTACTGCTCTTATGTTTTGATTTGTTTTGTAAATTCTTTTGGATTTTTTTTTTTTTTTTTTTTACTTTTTTCCTTCTTTTTTCCCCCTCCTCTGTTGTAGTTGTCAATTTGATTGGCTCTATGAAATCTAATTAGGCTTTTGAGTTTTTTTTTTCTCAGTCACATATTTTATTGTTATAAACCTCTACCTCTGGGCTTTTGCAGTTCTGTGGAGTTTTTCTTTTTTTTTTTCTCTCTCTCTCTCTCTTTTTAATTTTAATTTTTTAAACCTATTATTATTTTTTTCTATTATTTTTAAATTTAAAATTATAAATTTAATTTTAAATTTAAAATTATATTTTCTATTATTTTATCTATTCTTTATTTCTTTTCTTTCTTTCCTTTCCTCTCAACATATTTCTTAGTTTTGTTTTCACTGCTTTATTCCCTACTTGGCACCTTGTTTTAGTTTTATTTTCCAGTTTGTGCTTTAGTTAGTTTTGTTCTTAACTGGTAGGTTTCCTTTGTTCGCTGGGTCAATCTACTGTACTTTATTTTTGTTGGACTGTTTTGATTTTGCTTATGGGTAATATATATATATGTGTTTGTGTATATTCCATTATTTTAATTATTATTTGCCTGAGTTTGTAACTGCCACTTGTCTGGGGTTCATCTTTGGTTTCTCATTTTGGGGTATTTGTTTTAATCTCACTTAATGCCATAACAAACCATTTCTGGAATCTTTGTTCCTGACAGGAGATCAAGCCCTAAGCGTTTGGAGTGGAAGCATTGACTCCAAGACCCCAGACTACCAGAGAACTAACTCTAGGGAGTATCAAATAGTGAGAACTCACACAAAGGAAACCACTTGAATACAAGACCTGGCATCACCCAACCACCAGTAGCACCCTGTGCAGGAAGCCTCACCTAAACAACAAACAAAATACAAATACAATCATCAGCAGACAGGATTACCACCTCACTCAGCCTTGCCCATCAGAGGAAAAACAAACAAACAAACAAAAAAAAAAACGCAGCACAAATTTCACCCTATATGAAGCTCACACAAACCACTAGACCAATCTTAGGAGGGCAGAAACCAAAAGGAAGAAAGAATTCAACCTTGAAGCCTGGGAAAAGGAGACCTCAAAAACAGTAAGTAAAACAATAATAATAATAATAATAATGAAAAGGCAGAGAAATACTACACAAATGAAGGAACAAACTAGAAACACAGAAGTCCAAATACATGAAAAGGAAATAGGCAAACTACCTGAAAAAGAATTCAAAATAATGATAGTAAAGATGATCAAAAACTTTGAAAACATAAAGGAAAAAATGCAAGAATCAATTAACAAAAAACTAGAAGAATTAAAGAATGCACATGCAGAGACAAACACCACAATTACTGAAGTTAAAAATACTCTAGAAGGAATCAATAGCAGAATATCTGAAACAGAAGAACAAATCAGTGAGCTGCAAGATAAAATGGTGAAAACAACTTCTGAAGAGCAGAATAAAGTAAAAAAGATGAAAAGAACTGAGGATAGTCTCATAGAAATCTGGGACAATATCAAACGCACCAACATTCGAATTATAGGGGTCCCAGAAGAAGAAGAGAAAAAGAAAGAGTATGAGAAAATTTTTGAAGAGATCATAGTTGAAAATTTCCCCAACATGGAAAAGGAAATAGTCAATCAAGCCCAAGAAGCACAAAGAGTCCCATACAGAATAAACCCAAGGAGAAACTCACTAAGACACATACTAATCAAACTAACAAAGACTAAACACAAAGAAAGAATATTAAAAGCAGCAAGGGAAAAGCAACACATAACATACAAGAGAAATCCCATACATTTAACAGCTGATCTTTCAGCAGAAACTCTGCAGGCTAAAAGGGAATGGCAGGATATATTTACAGTAGTGAAAGGGAAAAATCTACAACCAAGATTAAAGTACCCAGCAAGAATCTCATTCAAAATTGATGGACAAATAAAAAGCTTTTCAGGCAAACAAAAATCAAGAGAATTCAGTACCACCAAACCAGCTTTATAACAAATGTTAAAAGGACTTATATAGTCAAGAAACACAAGAGAAGAAAAAGATCTACAAAATCAACCACAAACAATTAAGAAAATGGCAAGGAACATATATATCAAAAATCACTTTAAATGTAAATGGACTAAATACTCCAACCAAAAGACACAGACTGGCTGAATGGATACAAAAATAAGACCCATATATATGCTGTCTATAAGAAACCCACTTCAGACCTAAAGACACCTATAGACTGAAAGTGAGAGGATGGAAAAATATATTCCATTCAAATGGGAAGAAAGAAAGAAAGCTCGAGTAGCAATCCTCATATCAGACAAAATAGACCTTAAAATAAAGACTATTACAAGAGGTAAGGAAGGACACTACTAATGATCAAGGGATCAATCCAAGAGGAAGACAGACAATTGTAAATATCTATACACCCAACACAGGAGCACCTCAATACATAAGACAAACACTAACAGACATAAAAGGAGAAACTGACAGTAACACAATAATAGTAGGAGACTTTAACACCCTACTCACACCAATAGACAGATCATCAAAACATAAAATTAATAAGGAAACACAAGTCTTAAATGTTGCATTAGATGAGATGGATCTCCTTGATATCTTCAGGACATTCCATCCAAATGGAGAATACACCTTCTTCTCAAGTGCACATGGAACATTCTCCAGAATAGACCACATCTTGGGCCACAAATTTAAACTTCAGTAAATTTAAGAAAGTTGAAATCATATCAAGCATCTCCTCCAACCACAAAACTATGAGACTAGATATCAATTTCAAGAAAAAACTGTAAAAAACACAAACATATGGAGATTACACAATACATTTCTAAATAACCAACAGGTCACTGAGGAAATCAAAAGGGAAATAAAAAAATTTCTAGAAACAAATGACAATGAACATTTCTTAACACCATACACAAAGATAAACTCAAATGGATTAAAGACCTAGATGTAAGACCAGAAACTATAAAACTCTTAGAAGAAAACATAGGCAGAACACTCCATGACATAAACCAAAGCAATATCCTCTATGACCCACCTCCTACAGTAATGGAAATAAAAACAAAAGTAAACAAGTGGGACCTGATTAAACTTAAAAGCTTTTGCACAGCAAAGGAAACTATAAGCAAGCTGAAAAGACAACCCTCAGAATGGGAGAAAATAATAGCAAATGACAAAGGATGAATTTCCAAAGTATTGAAATACTGTATGAGCTGCTTGTAGCAGCTCATACAACTCTATACCAGAAAAAAAAACAATCTAATCAAAAAGTGGGAAAAAGGCCTAAACAGGTATTTCTCCAAAGAAGACATACAGATGGCTAACAAATATGTGAAAAGACACTCAACATGGTTCAATATTAGAGAAATGCAAATCAAACTACAATGAGATATCACCTCACACTGGTCAGAATGGCCATCATCTGGCCATTCAAAAAGTCTATGAACAATAAATGCTGGAAAGGGTGTGGAGAAAAGAGAATGCTCTTGCACTGTTGGTAGGAATGTAAATTGATACAGCCACTATGGAAGACGGTATGGAGATTCCTTAAAAAACTAGGAATAAAACCACCATATGACCCAGCAATCCCACTCCTAGACATATACCCTGAGGAACCCAAAATTGAAAAAGACACACGTATCCCATTGTTCACTGCAGCACTACTTACAACAGCTAGAATATGGAAGCAACTCAGATGTTCATCAACAGATGAATGGATAAAGAAGTTGTGGTACATACACACAATGGAATATTACTCAGCCATAAAAAGGAACGCATTTGAGTCAGTTCTAATGAGGTGGATGAACCTGGAGCCTATTATACAGAGTGAAGTGAGTCAGAAAGAAAAATATAAATATCATATTCTAACACATATATACAGAATCTAAAAAAATGGTACTGAAGAATTTCTTTGCAGGGCAGTAATGGAGAAACAAACATAGAGAACAGACTTATGGACATGGGGAGAGGGGAGGAGAGGGTGAGATGTATGGAAAGAGTAACATGAAAACTTATATTACCATATGTAAAATAGACAGCCAACAGGAATTTGCTGTATGGCTAAGGAAACTCAAACAGGGGCTCTGTATCAATTTAGAGGGTTGGGATGGGGAGGTAGATGGGAGAGAGGTTCAAAAGGGAGGGGATATATGTATACCTATGGCTGATTCATGTTGAGGTTTGACAGAAAACAACAAAATTCTCTAGAGCAATTATCTTTCAATTTAAAAATAAATCAATTTTTTAAAAAGAAAGAAAAAAAATCTTCAATTTCTCATCAATTCCCACATTAACAGTGTCCTACAAATAAAGGACAGTGGATTTAATTAGGAAGAAAGGGCTTGGTCCTGACATTAGTTCTAGGGCCTTAAACAAGTTACTAAAACCCTTTTACCTGTTCTCTCATTTGTAAAATAGCAACAGTATACCTGCCTTTCATCAATGTAGTACTCATGTCAAATAAGATAATGCTTGGGAAAGCTCTCTAAAAATTGTAGCATGAAAAGAAAAAAAAATCAAGTCAGTATTATTGTCAACATCCACTTTGAAGCATAAATTTAAATGAAAAAATTACCTCCAGAAAAATAAAATTCAGAAAGAAAGCACCAAGTACAAGGGAGAAATCAATACCACAAAAATTTTATCTCTAGTCTCTCAATTAGTACTTCTTCTACGGTATCATCCCATTTTCACCCCAGTTCAACCTGATAAAAGGCTTTTCTTAGAGTAGGTCATGGTTTAGTCATACAGTGGGATATAATACACAGCAATTAAAATGAATAACCAAGATATGGAAGAATCAACAGGGATAACTTTAAATAAATGTTGAAATGTTCAGTTCAAAAAAGAAAGGTAGAGACTCATAGCTTTTATGAAGATTTTTTAAGCATACAAAACTATTCTGCATTTTGTTTATTAACATATATGAAGTAAAAGTATAAAAATAACCCGGAAGGCCAAACACAAATTTGTTTAAGGTGGTTATTAGCTGTGGGCTAAAGGGCTGGAGAAAGAAACAAAGACATCACCATACGTAATATCTATTTCTATCGTATTCGTAATGCCATTCACATCTGTAAAGCCAAAATATTAACAACTTACTAATTCTAGGTGATGAGTACATTTGCATTTCTTGTAAAATTATTTGTATTTACTGATTTTTAAATTTTTTTCCAGTAAAATCAAAAGTATTAAGAAAAACACTTTTCTTAACATAACTGTTGTAGAATATTTCCACTCAGAGAACAGAAAAATGCAAGTAGTTATTAACCACTAAAAGTACTTTTATATGTCCAGTCCCTAACACCTGTCAACCTGTCACCATCAGCAGATAAGTCAATCCCCAAAATATGTTGCTTCTGATACAATGACTTTGTCTCAAACTTATCTAATGCTCAGCAAGTCAGCTTCTCAAACTTGTCGAATATTCAGCAAGTCAACAGTAGCAAATGTTCACTAAACCAACTGCTAGTAAAATAATGATAAATTTAAGTCTTTGATCAATTTAAAAAAATAGTCTCTTCTTTTTAACAAAGATTATCACTCCTGAACACATTCCTTCTGAATCAACAACACTCAGGTCATTACTTTGATATTAAGCCATTGCCCAGATTTCAGATTCTTGCTTATAAAAGACAAAAACATTTCTCATGGCAGAAATTTGGGATCTTACAAGGTTTCAAGGTTTGTCCTTCCTGAATGTCAACAGGGCTACCACAATTCAATAATAAACACTTTTACTTTCATTTTACAGAAGGCTGATTTTGATCACTGGCCATTCTCAAAGGGTAATTAAAATACTCATTTAACTGGTAAAACAAATCTAATGAAACTTTTCATATTTGATTTTCACAATTTCTAATATAGGTTACTATTTCAATTAAAGATATTAAATGGAAAGAACACTATATCTCAGATTTAGAGAGATGAATAATTGCTACTCCAATGCTGATAATATGTTCTCCGGGGTCAGAATACAGTCTGAGGTATGGTTGTTTTATTCTTGAAAAATCTTGACTATTGACTAACTTTCTTAACACCCCATAGGGCAATATAGACTTAAGATGTTTTTTAAAATGTGCTATGGAAATATAAACTTGAACTGACGATATGAAGCTTCCTTGATATTCCCTTTAAAAATCACCAGGTTTTGTATACCATCTACTACATACATGAGAGATAGAAACCAGCTCTATCTCTCAGCAATTTATATAAGGAGCACTAACTCTTTGGCATCTTTCAAATAATAGTCAAGTGAGACCCTTTGGGAAAGGCCCCAGCTGGCATTTTAATTGTCAAAATTTTATTTTAATGAAAAACTATAAATAAAATTGATATTTTTTCCTGGCATTCTTAACATACAATATATCAAATATTTAAATATTTATTTTACAGGGGAGGAGCCAAGATGGCGGAGGAGTAGGACAGGGAGAACACTTTCTCCCCCACAAATTCATCAAAAGAACATTTAAACACCGAGTAAATTCCACAAAACAACTTCTGAACACCAGCAGAGGACATCAGGCACCCAGAAAAGCAACCCAAGTCTTCGAAAGGAAGTAGGAAAAAATATAAAAGACAAAAAAAGAGACAAAAGAGGGAGGGATGGAGTTCCGTCCCGGGAAGGGAGTCTTAAAAAGAGAGAAGTTTCCAAACACCAGGAAACCTTCTTACTGCCGAATCTGTGCCGAGCCTTGGAAGCACAGAGGGCAACATAACATGGAGGAAAAATAAATAAACAATTAAAACCCGCAGATTGCAAGCCCTACGGTAACTCCCCCAGCGGAGAAGCAGCGCAGACGCCTGCACACACCATTAGCAAGCGGGGGCTGGGCAGGGAGGCGTGGCGTGGGCTGCATCGCTTAGAGTAAGGGCCTGGCCTGAATACCCTGAGTGCTATCTGAGCGAAATAATTTGGGCTAGCAAACCAGACTGTGGGATATCTACCATGCGAAAAGCCAGCCCTAACCTAAGACACCGCCAGGCCCGCGCACGGAACAAAGGACTGAACAGAGATAGCCGGCTGCAGATCTTCCCCCTCCGGTGACAGGCAGCCAGAACCAGAAGGGGGCAATCGCAGCCCCAGAGAGACATTATCTATAAAACTGTAAGCAGGCTTCTGTGCTAACTAAAACTTCTTGGGGGTCTGGACGGTCAACATCTGCCTGAGAAGGTGCGCTGGTTGTATACCTAGATAACCAAGCGGCGGGGAGGCAGTAAGTCGCAGCAATCGTGGTCGCCAAACACCTCATCACCTGAGCTGCTTGAACCTGGGAAGGGCACAAAACGCAGGCCCAACCATGTCTGCACCTCTGAAGACTACCCAAGTGCCTGAACCTGAGCAGCTTGGACCTGGGAGGTGCAGGCAGCCCAGGGCCGGCCATGGATGGTTCCCGGCAGAGAAGCCTAGAGCCTGAGCAGTGTGGGCAGGGAGGCTACAAGCGCCATGAGCGGGGGCAGACCCAGTGTGGCTGAGGCACTGCGAGCACATGCCAGTGTTATTTGTTTGCAGCATCCCTCCATCCCTTCCCACAGCGCGACTGAACAAGTGAGCCTAAAAAAAAAAAAAAAAGTGTCCTCACCATCCCCTTTGTGTCAGGGTGGAAACCAGACACTGAAGAGACCAGCAAACAGAAGAAGCTATAACAGAGGGAACCGCCTTGGAAGCTACAGGCAATAGATTAAAACCCTGTGGTTACTACCGACTACATAGGAAGGGGCCTATAGATCTTGAGAAATATAAGTCGGACCAAGGAACTAGCCAAAAATGAACTGAACCCACAATACTCACAAAACCAGAGAAAGTCCTAGATATATTTTTACTATTTTTACGATCATTCTTTTTTTTTTTTTAATTTTTTAAAAAAATTTTAAGTCCTCTATTATTCCTTTAATTTTCACTTTTATAACCTATTACTTTGCAAAAAAAAAAGACCCTATTTTTTTTTTACAGCAAACTTCATATATATATATTTTATAATTTTTTGACCTTGTTTTTTTTTTTTTCTTTTCTTCTTTTCTTTAACATTATATTTTTGAAATTCCAAACTCTACTCTAGATTTTTAATTTTAGCTTTTTGGTATTTGTTATCAACTTTGTACCTATAGTTTTTTTTTTTTTATAATTTCTGTGACTTTTTTTTTTCTCTCTCTGTTTCTTTCTCTTCTTCTTTTATATAACATTGTATATCTGAAATTCCAAACTCTACTCTAGATTTTTAATTTATGTTTTTTGGTATTTGATACCAATTTTGTACCTGTATTTTCTTTATACTTTTTTTTTTTTTCTCTAATTTTATTTTATTTTTAAACTTTACATAATTGTATTAGTTTTGCCAAATATCAAAATGAATCCACCACAGGTATACATGTGTTCCCCATCCCGAACCCTCCTCCCTCCTCCCTCCCCATACCATCCCTCTGGGCCGTCCCAGTGTACCAGCCCCAAGCATCCAGCATCATGCATCGAACCTGGACTGGCAACTCATTTCCTACATGATATTTTACATGTTTCATTGCCATTCTCCCAATTCTTCCCACCCTCTCCCTCTCCCACAGAGTCCATAAGACTGTTCTATACATCAGTGTCTCTTTTGCTGTCTCGTACACCGGGTTATTGTTACCACCTCCCAGAATATTGGAAATAAAAGCAAAAATAAACAAATGGGACCTAATTAACCTTAAAAGCTTCTGCACATCAAAGGAAACTATTAGCAAGGTGAAAAGACAGCCTTCAGAATGGGAGAAAATAATAGCAAATGAAGCAACCGACAAACAACTAATCTCAAAAATATACAAGCAACTCCTACAGCTCAACTCCAGAAAAATAAACGACCCAATCAAAAAATGGGCCAAAGAACTAAATAGACATTTCTCCAAAAAAGACATACAGATGGCTAACAAACACATGAAAAGATGCTCAACATCACTCATTATCAGAGAAATGCAAATCAAAACCACTATGAGGTACCATTTCACACCAGTCAGAATGGCTGCGATCCAAAAGTCTACAAATAATAAGTGCTGGAGAGGGTGTGGAGAAAAGGGAACCCTCTTACACTGTTGGTGGGAATGCAAACTAGTACAGCCACTATGGAGAACAGTGTGGAGATTCCTTAAAAAACTGGAAATAGAACTGCCTTATGATCCAGCAACCCCACTGCTGGGCATACACACTGAGAAAACCAGAAGGGAAAGAGACACGTGTACCCCAATGTTCATCGCAGCACTGTTTATAATAGCCAAGACATGGAAGCAACCTAGATGTCCATCAGCAGATGAATGGATAAGAAAGCTGTGGTACATATACACAATGGAGTATTACTCAGCCATTAAAAAGAATACATTTGAATCAGTTCTAATGAGGTGGATGAAACTGGAGCCTATTATACAGAGTGAAGTAAGCCAGAAGGAAAAACATAAATACAGTATACTAACGCATATATATGGAATTCTTTATACTTTTTGCGACTTTGTTTTTGTTTGTTTTTTTTTTTCTTTTTCTTCTTCTTTTTTTTTTAACATTGTATTTTTGAAATTCCAAACTCTACTCTAGATTTTTAACTTTTGCTTTTTGGTATTAGTTATCAATTTTGTACCTATATTTTCTTTATAATTTTCACGACCTTGTTTGTTTTTGTTTGTGCATTTTTTTCTCTTTCTTTTCCTTCTTCTTTTCTTTAACATTGTATTTTTGAAATTCCAAATTCTACTCTAGATTTTTAATTTTTGCTTTTATGTATTTGTTACCAATTTTGTACCTTTAAGAACCCAATCTTCAGTACCCATTTTTCACTAGGGAGTGAGATTACTGGCTTGACTGCTCTCTCTCCCTATAGACTCTCCTTTTTCTCTACCAGGTCGCCTGTGTCTCCTCCCTAACCCCTCTCTACTCTACCCAACTCTGTGAATTTCTGTGTGTTCCAGACAGTGGAGAACACTTAGGGAACTGATTACTGGCTGGATCTGTCTCCCTCCTTTTCATTCCCCCCTTTTATCCTCCTGGCCACCTCTGTCTCCTTCCTCCTTCTTCTCTTCTCTGTATAACTCCATGAACATCTCTGAGCGGTCCAGTTGTGGAGTGCACATAAGGAAGTGACTACTGGCTAGCCCACTCTCTCCTCTATTGATTCCACCTCATCTCATTCAGGTCACCTCTAACTCCCTCCTCCCTCGTCTCTTCTCCATGTAACGCTGTGAACCTCTCTGGGTGATCCTCACAGTAGAGAAACTTTTCATCTTTAACGTAGATGTTTTATCAATGGTGCTGTATAGAAGGAGAAGTTTTGAAACTACTGTAAAAATAAGACCAATAACTGGAAGCAGGAGGCTTAAGTCCAAACCCTGACTCCAAGGAACATTAATTGACAGCAGGTCATCAAATGCCTCCATACCTACACTGAAACCAAGCACCACACAAGGGCCAACAAGTTCCAGGGCAAGACATACCAAGCAAATTCTCCAGCAACAAAGGAACACAGCCCTGAGCTCCAATATGCAGGCTGCCCAAAGTCACCCCAAAACCATACACATCTCATAACTCATTACTGGACACTTCATTGCAATCCAGAGAGAAGAAATCCAGCTCCACCCACCAAAACACCGACACAAGCTTCCCTAACCAGGAAACCTTGACAAGCCACCTGTACAAACCCACACACAGCAAGGAAACGCCACAATAAAGAGAACTCCACAAACTGCCAGAATACAGAAAGGACACCCCAAAATCAGCAATTTAAACAAGATGAAGAGACAGAGGAATAGCCAGCAGATAAAGGAACAGAATAAATGCCCACCAAACCAAACCAAAGAGGAAGAGATAGGGAATCTACCTGATAAAGAATTCCAAATAATGATAGTGAAATTGATCCAAAATCTTGAAATCAAAATGGAATCACAGATAAATAGCTTGGAGACAAAGATTGAGAAGATGCAAGAAAGGTTTAACAAGGACCTAGAAGAAATAAAAGAGAGTCAATATAAAATGAATAATGCAATAAATGAAATTAAAAACACTCTGGAGGCAACAAATAGTAGAATAACAGAGGCAGAAGATAGGATTAGTGAATTAGAAGATAGAATGGTAGAAATAAATGAATCAGAGAGGAAAAAAGAAAAACGAATTAAAATAAATGAGGACAATCTCAGAGACCTCCAGGACAATATTAAATGCTACAACATTCGAATAATAGGGGTCCCAGAAGAAGAAGACAAAAAGAAAGACCATGAGAAAATACTTGGATACAAAAACAAGACCCCTACATATGTTGTCTACAAGAGACCCACCTCAAAACAGGGGACACATACAGACTGAAAGTGAAGGGCTGGAAAAAGATTTTCCATGCAAATAGGGACCAAAAGAAAGCAGGAGTAGCCATACTCATATCAGATAAAATGGACTTTAAAACAAAGGCTGTGAAAAGAGACAAAGATGGTCACTACATAATGATCAAAGGATCAATCCAAGAAGAAAATATAACAATTATAAATATATATGCACCCAACATGGGAGCACCACAATATGTAAGTCAAATGCTAACAAGTATGAAAGGAGAAATTAACAATAACACAATAATAGTGGGAGACTTTAATACCCCACTCACATCTATGGATAGATCAACTAAACAGAAAACTAAACAAACTTTAAACAATACAATAGACCAGTTAGACCTAATTGATATCTATAGGACATTTCATCCCAAAACAATGAATTTCACCTTTTTCTCAAGCACACATGGAACCTTCTCCAGGATAGATAACATCCTGGGCCATAAAGCTAGCCTTGGTAAATTCAAAAAAATTGAAATCATTCCAAGCATCTTTTCTGACCACAATGCAGTAATATTAGATCTCAATTACATGAGAAAAACTATTTAAAATTCCAACATATGGAGCCTGAACAACACGCTGCTGAATAACCAACAAATCACAGAAGAAATCAAAAAAGAAAACAAAACTTGCCTAGAAACGAATGAAAATGAAAACACAACAAACCAAAACCTGTGGGACACTGTAAAAGCAGTCCTAAGGGGAAAGTTCATAGCAATACAGGCATACCTCAACAAGAAAAAAGTGAAATAAATAACTTAACTCTACACCTAAAGCAACTAGAAAAGGAAGAAATGAAGAACCCCAGGGTTAGTAGAAGGAAAGAAATCTTAAAAATTAGGGCAGAAATAAATGCAAAAGAAACAAAAGAGACCATAGCAAAAATAAACAAAGCCAAAAGCTGGTTCTTTGAAAGGATAAATAAAATTGACAAACCATTAGCCAGACTCATCAAGAAACAAAGGGAGAAAAATCAAATCAATAAAATTAGAAATGAAAATGGAGAGATCACAACAGACAACACAGAAATACAAAGGATCATGAGAGACTACTATCAACAATTATATGCCAATAAAATGGACAACGTGGAAGAAATGGACAAATTCTTAGAAAAGTACAACTTTCCAAAACTGGACCAGGAAGAAATAGAGAATCTTCACAGTCCCATCACAAGCACGGAAATTGAAACTGTAATCAAAAATCTTCCAGCAAACAAAAGCCCAGGTCCAGACGGCTTCACAGCTGAATTCTACCAAAAATTTAGAGAAGAGCTAACACCTATCCTGCTCAAACTCTTCCAGAAAATTGCAGAGGAAGGTAAACTTCCAAACTCATTCTATGAGGCCACCATCACCCTAATACCAAAACCTGACAAAGATCCCACAAAAAAAAGAAAACTACAGGCCAATATCACTGATGAACATAGATGCAAAAATCCTTAACAAAATTCTAGCAATCAGAATCCAACAACACATTAAAAAGATCATACACCATGACCAAGTGGGCTTTATCCCAGGGATGCAAGGATTCTTCAATATCTGCAAATCAATCAATGTAATACACCACATTAACAAATTGAAAAATAAAAACCATATGATTATCTCAATAGATGCAGAGAAAGCCTTTGACAAAATTCAACATCCATTTATGATAAAAACTCTCCAGAAAGCAGGAATAGAAGGAACATACCTCAACATAATAAAAGCTATATATGACAAACCCACAGCAAACATTATCCTCAATGGTGAAAAATTGAAAGCATTTCCTCTAAAGTCAGGAACAAGACAAGGGTGCCCACTTTCACCATTACTATTCAACATAGTTTTTGAAGTTTTGGCCACAGCAATCAGAGCAGAAAAAGAAATAAAAGGAATCCAGATTGGAAAAGAAGAAGTAAAACTCTCACTATTTGCAGATGACATGATCCTCTACATAGAAAACCCTAAAGACTCCACCAGAAAATTACTAGAACTAATCAATGATTAAAGTTGCAGGATATAAAATCAACACACAGAAATCCCTTGCATTCCTATACACTAATAACGAGAAAACTGAAAGAGAAATTAAGGAAACAATTCCATTCACCATTGCAACGGAAAGAATAAAATACTTAGGAATATATCTACCTAAAGAAACTAAAGACCTGTATATAGAAAACTATAAAACACTGGTGAAAGAAATCAAAGAGGACACTAATAGATGGAGAAATATACCATGTTCATGGATTGGAAGAATCAATATAGTGAAAATGAGTATACTACCCAAAGCAATTTATAGATTCAATGCAATCCCTATCAAGCTACCAACAGTATTCTTCACAGAGCTAGAACAAATAATTTCAAAATTTGTATGGAAATACAAAAAACCTCGAATAGCCAAAGCTATCTTGAGAAAGAAGAATGGAACTGGAGGAATCAACCTACCTGACTTCAGGCTCTACTACAAAGCCACAGTCATTAAGACAGTATGGTACTGGCACAAAGACAGAAATATAGATCAATGGAACAAAACAGAAAGCCCAGAGATAAATCCACACTCCTATGGACACCTTATCTTTGACAAAGGAGGCAAGAATATACAATGGATTAAACACAATCTCTTTAACAAGTGGTGCTGGGAAATCTGGTCAACCACTTGTAAAAGAATGAAACTAGAACACTTTCTAACACCATACACAAAAATAAACTCAAAATGGATTAAAGATCTAAACATAAGACCAGAAACTATAAAACTCCTAGAGGAGAACATAGGCAAAAAACCCTCCGACATACATCACAGCAGGATCCTCTATGACCCACCTCCCAGAATATTGGAAATAAAAGCAAAAATAAACAAATGGGACCTAATTAAACTTAAAAGCTTCTGCATAACAAAGGAAACTATTAGCAAGGTGAAAAGGCAGCCTTCAGAATGGGAGAAAATAATAGCAAATGAAGCAACCGACAAACAACTAATCTCAAAAATATACAAGCAACTCCTACAGCTCAACTCCAGAAAAATAAATGACCCAATCAAAAAATGGGCCAAAGAACTAAATAGACATTTCTCCAAAGAAGACATACAGATGGCTAACAAACACATGAAAAGATGCTCAACATCACTCGTTATCAGAGCAATGCAAATCAAAACCACTATGAGGTACCATTTCATGCCAGTCAGAATGGCTGCCATCCAAAAGTCTACAAGCAATAAATGCTGGAGAGGGTGTGGAGAAAAGGGAACTCTCTTACAGTGTTGGTGGGAATGCAAACTAGTACAGCCACTATGGAGAACAGTGTGGAGATTCCTTAAAAAACTGGAAATAGAACTGCCTTATGATCCAGCAATCCCACTGCTGGGCATACACACTGAGGAAACCAGAAGGGAAAGAGACACGTGTACCCCAATGTTCCTCGTAGCACTGTTTATAATAGCCAGGACATGGAAGCAACCTAGATGCCCATCAGCAGACGAATGGATAAGAAAGCAGTGGTACATATACACAATGGAGTATTACTCAGCCATTAAAAAGAATACATTTGAATCAGTTCTAATGAGGTGGATGAAACTGGAGCCTATTATACAGAATGAAGTAAGCCAGAAAGAAAAACACCAATACAGTATACTAATGCATATATATGGAATTTAGAAAGATGGTAACAATAACCCTGTGTACGAGACAGCAAAAGAGACACTGATGTATAGAACAGTCTTATGGACTCTGTTGGAAAGGGAGAGGGTGGGGAGATTTGGGAGAATGGCATTGAAACATGTATAATATCATGTATGAAACGAGTTGCCAGTCCAGGTTCAATGCACGATACTGAATGCTTGGGGCTGGTACACTGGGACAACCCAGAGGGATGGTATGGGGAAGGAGGAGGGAGGAGGGTTCAGGATGGGGAACACACATGTATACCTGTGGTGGATTCATTTTGATATTTGGCAAAACTAATACAATACTGTAAAGTTTAAAAATAAAATAAATAAAAATTAAAATTAAAAAAATAAATATTTATTTTATAAAGTCTTCATTTGAAACATCACCTATTATATTAAGCTAAAACATAGCTATGTCCACAGCAGATCTTTAAAAGGCCTAATAATCCTGCACAAATTGTGAGCTTTTATTATTATTGTTGTCCCCTTAGGAGGCATTACACATTGGGTGTCACATCACCCTGCCATAAGTGTGCCTGCTCTTAACCGTTGCTTCCTCTTAGTTCCTAGTCTGCAATTCCTACACCATATTGGGTGTAGATGTCAAAAAACCCAACCTATGAGAGTTGTGTGGAAGCGAGTGGGTTCTGGGCAACAGTCTGCATTGCTCACCTGAGGGGACCATAGAAGAACTCTGCTACATCACCATGGCTACACAGAACCTATTTAATTCACCTCTTGTTTCTTTACAGCTGTCTTCTTTCAGGGTTACATGGAAAACCAAGGATGTGAAAATGCTTTCTACCACATAATGCACAAAGTTATTAAACTATCAATACTAGGGATCATTGAATTTTTAGATTTCTGAATTCTACCCAGGTAAGGAACAACTATGATAATATCATCTTTCATATGTACTGCATTCTATACATTTCAAAGCATTAATAATATACATATATTATCTACTTCAGTTCTCTCAACAGCAAAGTAAAATGGCACTTACTACTCAACTGTTATAAGTGAGGAAAGAGACAAAGAGGGGTTAAGGGACTTACCAATGTCACAGGAGCTGACCAGTGACAAAGC
Organism: Bos indicus x Bos taurus; assembly: GCF_003369695.1. NCBI lineage: Eukaryota > Metazoa > Chordata > Mammalia > Artiodactyla > Bovidae > Bos > Bos indicus x Bos taurus. The sequence goes on along the minus strand of NC_040091.1, from coordinate 38,669,674 downwards.
TGGAGCTGGAGCCTAATTTCCAGGCCTGTACTTTTTTTTAAAAGTACTGCCTCCCAAAGAAGTTGCCTTACCCCTGAAGTTCTCTCACTAGGGATTCTCCACCATTTGAGAAAGCATGTCCCTAATAGGTCAAGAAGTATATGTCAAGAAATTTTATTCTTTACTTTTTACAGAGGTTATTCAGTAGATATCAGGGGGAAATTGTTTACAGCACAGGTTAAACTAGAGAGAGGACAAATGTCTGGATAACAGGAAAAACTAAATGGCTCAGATCTCATACTTTTGGGGGTGCACAAAATAGTAAAGATGTAGAAATAGGAAAACATACAGAGTTAGCTCCCACTTAGAATAAAGTCTGTGTACTGGTATGTGTCTATTTAACATCACTTAGACATTTTTGAAAGAAAGATCTCAGTACAATTATGCATCTGTGTTCATAATCCCCCTCCCTCCCTCTGAGACCTCTCTCCAGCAATTTCCATCCTCTCAGACTCTCTCCTACATTTTCAACCTCCCCTCTCAAGTGGCTCTTAAAATATATTCCAGTTTGCCATCCTTTTGGGGAAAATACGAGCAAACTAACACCATCATCTCTCTCAATCCTTATTTCACTCATCCCCTCCCACCTGCTCTATCCCTCACCACTCTCTCTACAGATGGGTTTGGCAAAAACCACAATACTGTAAAGTAACTAACCTCCAACTAAAATAAATAAAATTTTTTTAAAAACACTGAAAAAGATTATTCTAAAATCATGCCTTGTTGACCTCTCGTGTCTAATGCATGCCTCAAACACTATAAATCGAGTCAATCTTCCACTTCACCCTGAAAACTGCCCTCACCAAGATCACCAGGACCTTTTTTAAAAAAAACTTTTTATTTTGTATTGGAGCATATAGCTGATTAACAATGTTGTAATAGTTTCAGGTGAACAGCAAAGGGACTCAGCCTTTCATATACATGCATCCATTCCCCCCAAACTCCCCTCCCATCCAGGCTGCCACATAACACTGAGCCAAGTTCCATGTACTATACAGTAGGTCCTTGTTGGTTATCCATTTTAAATATAGCAGTATATACCTGTCCATCCCTTACATGTGGAATCTAAAAAAAAAAATTATACCAATGAACCTACAAAAGAGAAAGAGACAGAGAACAGACTCATGGTTGCTGGGGGTAGGGCTACTTAGGGAATTGGGGATGGACATGACCTTCTTATGTCTAAGAATGATGGGACTCCCAGAATTTACCTTCCTTCTTCTTTCAGCAACACTTGATATTGCTGACTTCCCTCTCCTCTCATCCTCTCCTTATTTTACTTCTCCTTTCCTGATGCTTTCTCAGCTAACTTCCCTCACTCTATTCCCTTCTTCTTTGCCTCCAATCTCTCTCCTCCTTCTCAGTGTCTTCCATTGTCTAGCCCTTCCTGGGTTTTTATCAGCACTCCTCTCACTCCACATGTTCTCCTTCTATGGTTTTGTCCACTCCCTGCTAATGGTTCCCAATCAAATCTCTGCAATCTTGATCTATCTTCTGAGCTCCAGACTTCCACTTGTATCACAAGCACCTCAAACTCATCCTGTCCCAATCCAAACACAATGATGTCCCAATCTAATTCTCCTTTTTTATCTCCTATAATAGTGAATGGCACTACCAACCAATCAACCAAGTAAAAGACTGCGACATCATCCTTGATTTTCTCACCATGTCTTAACTCAACCCCTCATAAATTGCCAATTCTCCTCCACCTCACAGTATCCTTTTTTGCTATACACTGGGATTTTTGTAGTGTTCTGAAGATTCCATCTACTTTCTTGCATCCTTGCTTTTGCACATGCAGTTTTCTCTACCTGTAGTATCCTCACTCCCTGCCCACGGGTCCTTCAAGACTCAGTTCAGTTATTAGACCTCTAAGACTTCTTGTTACTTCGCCTAAGCTGGGCTATGATATCCCTATTATGAACTCCATATTATTATATTTGCAGAGAACTACATTATAAAGCCACCTATATATGCTTATCCATTTTCTACCTTCCCAACCATACTGTTAACTTCTAGAAAGGGCACCATATCTAATTAATCCTTATATAATCAACGTTTAGTATAATTCCTGGAACATCACAGACTCTCAAAATTTTATGAATGAATTAAAACAAATTCTGAGTAACTTCCACTGTCCAAATTTCTGTGCTTGTCATCTGATTCTACTCTCAACAGTCCTACCCATTCTTTTCTTTTTTTAAATTTATTTGTTTTAATTGGAGGCTAATTACTTTATAATATTGTATTGGTTTTGCCATACATCAACATGAATCCTACCCATTCTTTATCAGCCTATTCAAATATCATTTCATTTATGAAACCTTCCATAGTTCCTACCCCTACTCATGTTTCTCACCTCTTTCATAGTGATTAACTACAATGCAAAACAGAGAAAGAAATCTGAGTACTCACTTTTCTATTGAAGGACAGGATAATTTAATTCATCTTTTAGGTGCTTTCCTTACTTAGGATTCTTTAGAGGAAGGCATATTCACATTTGAAAGAAATCAAAAGCAAAACGCTAGCAAAAACCTCCTCTGCACTAAAACTCAGCAGCATCTCACAATAGAGCTTTCAAAAGGAGTTACAGATCCCGTGTGTAGTGCTGCTTACAAGCCATCACATGGCAGCGTCGGGGACAACACACCAGCACCAAATCCAAGACAAAGAGCAGAGATGAAGCCCGCTCTGTTCCTGCTGACGCGACTGCTCTCTCAGTTGGGCTATCAGCAAACAGGCCTCGGCCAGCCCGCAGCCTAACCAGGGAAGCAAGCAGACAAATCCCAGAGCAGTGATTTCAAGCACTTAAGGGCACCACTGCCCTACAACAATAACAACACAATACCACTCATCTTCCCTTTCTCTTAAAAAAACTCAATAGCATAATTTCCTGTTGAATTAATAAGAATTAAAGTGAAATTTTCACTGGAAATAATACAAACATGCAAAAGGGGGACCTAGCACACAATTGTTGTTGTTGTTTAGTCTCTCAATTGTATTCAACACTTTTGCGACTCCATGGACTGTAGCCCACCAGGCTCTGCTGTTCCAGTGGAATTTCCCAGGCAAGAATACTGGAGTGAGTTAGCATTTCCTTCTCCAGGGGATTTTCCTGACCCAGGGATTGAACCCATATCTCCAACATTGCAGTGGATTCTTTACCACTGAGGCAACAGGGAAGCCCCTTTATCACACAATGGAATACTAGTAACTAACTATTTTAAGGGGCTTCCTTGGTAGATCAGCTGGTAAAGAATCCACCTGCAGTGCAGGAGACCCTGGTTCGATTCCTGGGTTGGGAAGATACCCTGGAGAAGGGATAGGCTACCCACTCCAGTGTTCTTGGGCTTCCATGATGGCTCAGACAGTAAAGAATTTACCTGCAATGTGGGAGACCTGGGTTTGATCCCTGGGTTGAGAAGATCCCCTGGAGGAGGGCATGGCAACTGACTCAATTCTTGTCTGGAGAATCCCATGGACAGAGAAGCCTGGCAGGCTACAGTCCATGGGGTTGCAAAGAGTCTAACACGACTGAGCGACTTTCACTTTCACTTCTTATACTTCTCACTTTCAAAGTATAACAAAATAGTTAAGAGGAAAAAATTCATTCTCTACATAGAATAAAAACATATAAATTACATTTTTAATCATATAACATATACTATATGCTAAATCTATGCCAAAATGTTAAAAATGGTTAACTTTCAACTGACTATTGGTGATTTTGGTTTTCTTATCATTTAATCTGTGTTTTCTAAATATTCTTCAAAGAGCATATTTAAGAGAAAAAAACTAGTTTCAAAGAATGAAATGCTCATCACTTGATTAAATTCTGTAAATCTCTATAATCTTCATAAATATATTTGATTTTTATTTATATCCTAAAGACTTAAAACAACTTGTTTCTTTTAGCTTTATTAGGTCTCAGAGGTGATGGCACAAGATTTGTAGGATCACTAGGTTCACAAAATGGTGCCTTCTCATGCCCAGTTTTAAAAGGCTTACTTGTGAAACTAAGTTCAAAATCAAAATGAGAATGAGAAATGTGCTAACTTTAAAATAATGTCTTCTTATAAAGAAGTTAAGACAAAGTCAGAAAATCAAGGTTAAATTCTACCACTCATCAATTAGGGCAAATATCTTGCTTTTATCATGTTCATCTATAAAATGGAGAAGGAAGTTCTTGTCCAATGCTAGATTCTATACCTCGATATTAATTAATGAGATGATTTGAGAAGGTTCATTTTGTCATTCATACTAAGCTTTCACTATGGAATACCATGTGCTAACCTAGGTTTCCAATCAAAGAAGCGATTCTCCAAAGCATTTCCCTTACTTAGAATCCAAAGATTGACAAGAGATAGACATGATTATTCACAACTGTCAAATTTCTGACATGTGTTCTACTCATTAAAAGTCTACCCCTGACATCTGTAGAGTAAGATAATAGCTGAAGTTGTTTTAGAAAACAACCTTCAAATAAAAGTGGATTAGGGTGAAAAGCTTTTATTAATTAGAGAAAAGTACCTAATATGAAATCTAAATTTGACATTCAGAAGGGGCAGAACAAATCCTACCTCATCAAAGTCTTGCTTGTTTGGTTGTTCATGTTTAACGATCGGACTTGACAAAATAAAAGAGTGGTAAGTATATCCATGCCATTTTTCTTTAACTGTCTCTTAAAATTTAGCAGTCTGGGAGCCACTGGTTCCAAGAGCATTTTAGCCACCCAGAATGTGGCTGATCTACAGTTTGGAACCCTGCCCCTAACACAGTATCACACTTATAGAAGATGCTCAAAAACATATTTGTTGAATGAAGAAATGTAATCCTGTTACCTAAAGATGATGTGGCTTGAGGATAACTTTAAAAAGTTTAACTCTAAGAAGTTTCAAAACAAAGTAAGAAATAATACATTAAGGGAGGCTGGCCTTAGACAGCAAGATTTCCCTACCCTGCCTACAGTTTAAGTCATTGTTAACACTGCCTAAAAGTTTAACACTTGGTAGGATATATTTGGATTAGTATGTACTCTTCTTTGGAAACACAAATATTTGAAGAGGATTAATGAATGTAACCATTTAATATAACTGCTTTATTGCAAAAATTACAAGAGTTTTATCACCAAGGAGTTCACCAAGAATGTAAAATATAACTACGTATTTAAGATTATGGGATATATTTAGGATAACTTAAAATAAGTAAATAAATGAAAGGGGAGCCATTGTTGGAATGGGGAAGCTACAAATAAGCAAGAGGAAGAGGGTAAATTATCCATATAATAATAGATTACAGCTGACATCAGTATGAACCCATGTTTAATTTAACATAAGGACAGATGGTCACATATCTTTAATATCTAAAATATCTATATTGGTATTTATGTGTGTATACATAGGTTCAGTTCAGTTATTCAGTCGTGTCTGACTCTTTGTGACCCCATGGACTGTAGCATGCTGTTGCTGCTGCTAAGTCGCTTCAGTCATGTCTGACTCTGTGCGACCCCACAGACGGCAGCCCCCCAGGCTCCCTCGTCCCTGGGATTCTCCAGGCAAGAACACTGGAGTGGGTGGACTGTAGCATATGTCTATACTATACATACGTTAGTATACACATATACATATCTCCTTGTTCTGTCAGCTGGAAAGGCCGAGAAGCAACTATATCCCAGTAGCAATGAGCACAGCTAACATCCATATCTTGGTTTCTAATACCATTCTCCAGGATTCCTTGGAGAAATAGCTGACTTTGAGATTAGGGCAGGAAATATAAAAGATGATTCTGGAGTGTTTTACACTGGCAGAAAGTAAGAGAATGCTCAGAATACACACATACACACACATACACACAGATGAAACAAGCGATGGGTCAAAGAGACATTGAAACCAACTGAAAGAGTTCCCAAGAGAACAGACTGAACAACAAAATGAAGGAGTATTGGTTTGTAATCCAAAGTATAAAATGAATATCCAATAAGTCTATACTGATATAAACGATTTAGTGACAAAATAAATGGAGAACAAACCAATCTGCCATTCAGAAGAATTCCTAATAATTTATGTAAAGAATCCACCCACCCTCAGGGAAGTGGAACAAAACTTATATTAAGTGTAGGTTGTACAAGCTGATGTCTTTCCGAAGAGGATAATATGCAAAGGGAGAAACCTGGCAAATGGTGTTTCAGTCAGGTAATAATGGTCAACATAAATTGCAATAAGTCATTTTGATAGCTTGTGCCCCTGACATGATGTCATGAAAGTAGCAATTTCCCTCTGTGGTATTTCCCCAAAAAACACATAACTCCATTATAAAAACATCAAAGAAATCCCAATTAAAACCCATTCTACCAAATACTTGACCAGTACTCCTCAAAATTGTCAATATGATTAAAAAAAAAAAAAGAACAAGGAAAGTCAGATAAACTGTCAAAGTCAAGAATAGCCTATACAGACACAATGACTAAATGCAGAATGCTATCCTGAATGGGATCCTGGAGTAGAAAAGACCGTGAGATAAAAAACCAAGGAAATCTGAAAAAAATATAGACTTTAATAAAAATTATATCAATGTTAGTTTGGTATATCAATATACCATACTAAAATAAAATTTCAATAATAGCAGAAACTAAGTGTGGGGTATAGTAGAATTCCCTTTACTATATCTGCAATATTTCTGTAAATCTAAAACCATTCTAAAATTAAAAGTTTACTTAAAAACAATTTGGGACGAGAGAAGATATTTACTGCATACGATTACTAAATTCATGCATCTAGCCTCATCTTAAATACTGTCCATTGACATCAGTCACTTTCAGCTTTCTAAATGCGAAACTCTTAGATCTGATGTTTTAACCATTGTGGCCTTTTCACTTTGATGCTCTTCCTTTCGTGGGTGGGCTGTTGGCGAGCTCAGCACAATTTGGTTGCAAAACCATATAAAGTCAACTGTATGGGAAAATTTTCAGAAACCAATATATATTTAAAATTAGATTTTTCAATAACCACATGGAGTGACTCTTAGAAACTACATCCATTGTTATTTTACCTTCAATAATCATGACAATTTTTTGCTGATGTGATGGGTATCTAACAATCAAGACCAAAAAGATGTCCTAGATAGATTTATACTCTCCCATCCCCTCCACACACACACATACAGAATTGGAAGTTACTATTCTAGCATAAACTATGTCACCTTTATAATTCTGAAACTTATTTTGCAGGAGCAGAGTCAAAATAAAAAAGGGTCAATTTAGCAATTTCTTTCCCCATTGCATGTTGCTATAAGTTAATTCAACTGATATCTAAAACTGCATATGAATTCTTTTTAATACAAGAGGCTCAGGGAGTAGCTGGTAGTCATTGTCATGACTTTTAAATATGTCCTGTTAAATGCATATTTTAAAACCAATTTTACTATAGGAAAGTCACCAACTCAATTTTAAATAAATTTCATTACATTTTATCTCTAGGAAAGCATCTGTTAGTTTTCTAGGAAAAGAAACAAACCAGTCTTTTTTTTTTCTACTTGGCTAGAAATGCTATTTCTATACAAATTTACAGACTAAGTACTTCCATTTAAGACTGAAGATAGTTTTAAAAAGCCAAATCTTAAAACTGTACAACAGATTCACTATGATCATTATTTTAGCACCCTTCTTATAGTACAGTATCAAACTAAGCCTTACATATGTCCAAAAGGGGTTGCTACCCAGGCTCCATTCTTCTCTTTTGACGTGAACTATAGAGAATTTGAACATAAAATGTAAATGAGAAAGCCCAGCCAAGTAAACAGCTCATTTTAAGGCACTACATACCAGCTTTGGAAGAGAGCTGATTAAGGATCTAAGGATCCCCAGGCAAGAGCTACAAGTATTCTTAATGTTCAACTACCTCTCTCTTTCTCTGGCCCTCAACAGATCCCACACTGTTGAAAACAGTTATCTGAAGAATTGTACTTATGCCAAGTACATCATGCGAAATACCAGGCTGGATGAAGCACAGCCTGGAATGGAGACTGTCAGGAGAAATATCAATAACTTCAGATATGCAGAAGACACGACCCTTATGGCAGAAAGCAAAGAACTAAAGAGCCTTTTGATGAAAGTGAAAGAGGAGAGTGAAAAAGTTGGCTTAAAACTCAACATTCAGGGCCTTGTTCACCGAAACTTGGTCTCCCCATGTCGCTCTCTCTCCCAAATTCTGGCTGAGTCTCCATCTGGAGCGCGGAACCCGCCATGCTTGCTAATTATGCCTGGGCTTCTAAGATCCGACCGGGGAGGCCTCAATGTCTCCTCTCCTTTGGGAGAACGGAAGGATGCCTGAGGCCTACGTCACCTATGCCGTCTCTCCTTCGAATACCCTGGATCAGCCGGGGCTGGACCCCGGCAGGTGGCGCCCGAGACAGGCTGTTCGAAGGATGTGCTTGTATTTTTCCACAGGATGCAGATTCTCCAATTTACATCCGGGACAGGCTGATTCGCCATGTTGCAGTCCCCCAGACATCCAGTTCCCCCATTGCTTCAATCACAAAAGGAGCCCGCTGCAAGGGGAGGCAACATCGAGATCCCGGTGGGACCGATGGGGCTGCTGCAGCGCAAACTCCAACCAGAAAATAATTCTACTTATTCTGTTTTGGCTTGTCTACCCTCTCCTTATGTTTTTCTCTTTACCAACGATTCTGGAAAACTTAATGTATATATGACTTTCACTGGTGGACCCAATGTAGTGACTTGTTAACAATGTATGCGCTCATCTTGTTTAAACCCTCAGTATAATCTTTGCTCCTTTGTAGTATTACAATGTCCACCTTATCTTATGATGTAACCATTTATTTATATGATAATTATTGGTCTTGCTGTATTACAACAACTTCAGGATTTAATGCGATCGTGACAATTTGTGGGCTTACTTATTTTAGGAATATCAGCTTTAATAGCAGCAATTACTTCTGTTACTGCGGCAGCAATATCATTGACTCAACAAGTGCATACTGCCCAATATGTTGATACCATGTCTAAAAATGTTTCACTAACTCCAGCAACACAGGAAGTTATAGATAGAAAATTGGAGATGAGAGTAGACGCCTTAGAAGAGGCAATAATGCATATTGGGACTGACTTACAGGCTTTAAAAGTGAAAATGGCTCTGTCTTGCCACGCTGATTACCGGTGGATATGCGTGACATCTTTAAAGGTAAACGAGACAGATTATGAATGGGAAAAAATCAAAAATCATATCTTAGGTGTTTGGAACAGCTCTGACATTGGCCTGGACTTAGGGAAACTTCATAATCAAATACAGACCCTAGAACACTCTTGACTGGATTTTACCGCCGCTGGAGCAGCTAATGACTTTTTTCACACCTTCTCTAACTTTTATTTCTGGAAAAAACATTCTGTCTAATCTTCTCATAATCATTCTTCCTTGTATTGTCAGGATTCTTCGGCAGAACATTCAGAAGGTCGCGACTGAGCTGCGTCTGGCTGTTTTAAGAAATAAAAAAGGGGGAGATGCCGGGAGCCAGCATATTGCATATTGAGTGCATATTGCATATTGAGTGCAGCACTTTCCACAGCATCATCTTTCAGGATCTGGGATAGCTCAACTGGAATTCCATCACTGCCGGGAGCCAGCGTGAGGAACTCCGCCCATGACAAAGGTCATGAGGAAGGAGACTCGGCATACACAAAGGCGGGATCGAGCTTCAGGAGTCCCCCTGGAAATTCTCGAGCATCTACCCCCAAAACCAGAGTCTGCCTACTTTCTGCTTTGTGCTTTCACCTACACCTCTGACTTTATGGGGGGCTGTCCCCCACTACCTCTCTCTGAAAAAAGAGTTAGCTTACAGCTCCAGTTAATAATTCCTGGGTGTGACAGTGTTTAACCTACAAACTCCTTTGGAAATCCTCTAGCCTGCCTGAATAGGTTTTTCCGGCCACATGTGATTGTTCAGAGCCTCCCAACTGTGAAAGGCAGGAGATGTTCTAAACTGTCTAAACACAGATTCCTTTGAGTAGTTAAAAGATTGATTAGAAATTGGTGAAGGGTTTTTCACTTATTGGGCCAATGTTTCCTGCTAAGTCTCCATACTCCTTACCTACTGTGTCCTTGGCAGTGTCTAAACACAGATTCCTTTGAGTAGTTAAAAGATTGATTAGAAATTACCGGGAAAAATATCAATATCAATAACCTCAGATAGGCAGATGACACCAATCTTACGGCAGAAAGTGAAGAACTGAAGAGTCTCTTGATGAAAGTGAAAGAGGAGAGTGAAAAAGCTGGCTTAAAACTCAACATTCAGAAAACTAAGATCACAGCATCCGGTCACATCACTTCATGACAAATAGATGGGGAAACAATGGAAACAGTGACAGACTTTATTTTCGGGGGATCCAAAATCACTGCAGATGGTGACTTCAGCCATGAAATTAAAAGAGGCTTGCTCCTTGGAAGAAAAGCTATGACCAACCTAGATAGCATATTAAAAAGCAGAAACATTATTTTGCCAACAAAGGTCTGTCTAGTCAAAGCTATGGTTTTTCCAGTGGTCATATATAGATGTGAGAGTTGGGCCGTAAACAAAGCGGAGCACCAAAGAACTGATGCTTTTGAACTGTGGTGTTGGAGAAGACTCTTGAGACTCCCTTGGACACAAGGAGATCCAACCAGTCCATCCTAATGGAAATCAATCCAGAATATTCATTGGAAGGACTGATGCTGAAGCTGAAGCTCCAATACTTTGGCCACCTGACGCAAAGAACTGACTCATTTGAAAAGACCCTGACGCTGGGAAAGATTGAAGGTCGGAGGAGAAGGGGATGACAGAGGATGAGATGGTTGGATGGCATCACTGACTTGATGGACATTAGATAGGGCAAGCTCTGGGAGTTGATGATGAACAGGGAAGCCTGGTGTGCTTCAGTCCATGGAGTCGCAAAGAGTCACACACGACTGTTCTGCTGAATTGAAATGAACTGAATTTCATATAATACATGTAAATATAACTAAAAATACATATGACAACATAGACCTAATACATATGGGTCTAAGATTATTCTAACATGCTTTATTTGTTAATAATACAGTTAATCTTCTTGGACATCCTAATTCTGTCTCTGATTTAGATTATCTTTCTTGAGTCCCAATCTGATCAGTTCCTTCTGTAAAAAAAAAAAAAAAAAAGAAATTGGTGAAGGGTTTTTCACTTATTGGGCCAATGTTTGCTGCTAAGTCTCCATACTCCTTACCTACTGTGTCCTTGGCAGTGTCTAAACACAGATTCCTTTGAGTAGTTAAAAGATTGATTAGAAATTGGTGAAGGGTTTTTCACTTATTGGGCCAATGTTTGCTGCTAAGTCTCCATACTCCTTACCTACTGTGTCCTTGGCAGTGTATTGATTGATATAATGGGTGTATAGAAATGTAAGTAGTAGCCTCAATGTTTGTAACCTTGGACCGTTGAGTTAATTCTTTTCTTGATTGAGCCCACCTCACCTTTGCCCTATAGGAATGCAGCTTTGTCCAATGCTTTTTTGGAGGCTGGTGCCTGACTTTGAAATAATCACCTTTAGAGAAAGATAAGTTTCTTAAAATGTTAACAGGCCTCCTGGCCAGAAGATGATGTAATTCACCTGAACTTTTGCATATGATAAGTTTGAAAGCCTGGCTTCGATTAGGACCAGGAGCTGCTATCCTTGCATGACTCCACCCCTTCCCCCATTATCCTCTATGCACAATTTAAGGTATAAAAACTACTTTGGAAAATAAAGTGCGGGCCTTGTTCACTGAAAAAAAAAAAAAAAAAACACCTCAACATTCAGCAAACTGAGATCATGGCATCCGGTCCCATCACTTCATGGCAAACAGATGGGAAAACAATGGAGACAGTGACAGACTTTACTTTCTTGAACTCCAAAATCACTGCAGATGGTGACTGCAGCCATGAAATTAAAAGATGCTCCTTCAAAGAAAACCTATGACCAACCTAGACAGCATATTAAAAATCAGAGATATTACTTTCCAACAAAGGTCCATCTAGTCAAAGCTATGGCTTTTCCAGTAGTCCTGTATGGATGTGAGAGTTGGACTATAAAGAAAGCTGAGTGTCGAAGAATTGATGCTTTTGGACTGTGGTATTGGAGAAGACTCCTGAGAGTCCCTTGGACTGTAAGGAAATTAGACCAGTCAGTCCTGAACAAAATCAGTCCTGAATAGTCATTGGAAAGACTGATGCTGAAGCTGAAACTCCAATACTTTGGCCACCTGGTGTGAAGTGCTGACTCATTGGAAAAGACCCTGATGCTCGGAGGGGTTGGGGGCAGGAGGAAAGGGGGACGACAGAGGATGAGATGGTTGGATGGCATCACTGACCCTATGGATGTGGGTTTGGGCAGGCTCTGGGAGTTGGTGATGGACAGGAAGGCCTGGCGTGCTGCAGTCTATAGTGTTGTGGGGAATCAGATGCCACTGAGCAACTGAACTGAACTGAACCCAAGAGTATTCTTTGATTCATTGAGCCTACTGCAAATAATCAGGGGTGGTTTGGAGAATAGCAGTTGGTACACTTGTAGTTTTTCTCATTAATTTTTCCATACATCTTAGTTCTGAGTGCTCAATATCACTACAAATTGCTACAAATGGCAGGTAAATTCCAGTTAGAAGTAGACAAATTGAGGCTTAAACTCAGATCGGGGTGTTTACAACACATCTAGACATCCATGCAAGCAGGGCAGCTACACTTAATACATTAAATAGTAATCTTGCACCTTCTTCTACAACTATCCCTGGTAAATGCTCAGTTTCTGTTAATATATTTTCAGTAAAGAATAACTTTGAGGCTTTCCATACTCCCTAGTAAGTGGCTTTATCCCCTTCTCTAGCATCCAGAAGCTTTAATTTTAAAAAAACCAAAAGCCCTTTCTCCTATCTTTAGCCTATTTTTGCTTTTTTGCTCTAATCTTTTCATAAACTTCAGCTAATTCTCAGTTTAAGCCAACCTGACACCATCCTGCCTAAACCTTCTTCTTATGAATTCTTTTCCAGAAAGTCAGAGTTAAGGAGTAGTCAGTAGCCATTGTTTTAACTTTGAAATATGTTCTGTAAATGCATATTTTAAAGCTAATTCTACTACAGGAAAGAAACCAATTTCATTTTAAATAAACTCTATGCTTGTAATTTTCCTTAGTTACATGCTCCTCCCTTTGGTATATTTTATATACACTTTGTGCTCAGAGAATTGTCTCTATCACTGGCTTTGTTAAGATAAACCATCTTGCCCATACACCTTTCTCTCCTGTTTAGATAATTTACAAGTAAATCATCAGAATTTCATTTTTTTACTATCAACCATCTTCATGAGTCACAGTCCCTTCCAAAATACCTACTTTTTCTCTAAACTTCTTAAAATCTACTTTTAAAAAATGATATCCAGTAGTGTTGCCATCCAACAATAACACCGATGCAATGGACATGAGTCTGAGTAGGCTCCAGGAGTTGGTGATGGACAGGGAAGCCTGGCGTGCTCCAGTCCATGGGGTCACAAAGAGCTGGACACGACTGAGTGCTGAACTGAACTGATCCAGTAGTGTCTTGCCTTGACATTATAAAGTCTAAGGTGACCTTTCCCCAAATTCTTTTAAAACTATATCACCAATACATTCTTTGTCAGTCATTAAAAGATACAGGATAACAATTCCCTCCACTGCTTCTTCCACCTTCAAAGAGATGACACTGCTGGCAATATGAAAGAAGAATGCACCAGATGCTCTGTCTCTACACTAACTCACATCTGTACTGTACTGTTTTCAATACTTTCACATGCCTTACCACATTTGATCTTCACAATAACCTTAGAAGTTTGGAAGAAAGGTGTTAACACCCCATGGATGAAAACAGTTAATGATGACAGATATTGGAACCTATTTCGGGGTCCTTTCCATTATGCTGCCTTCCTCTTCTTTTAGCAGAATTAGACTTTCAGCCAACATCAGGAATGCTAGAAGTTTCCCATCACTATTATTTCTTGCATCTATGCCAGTTTCATAATCTATATTAAGAACTCTTAATTGTTTCTAATAGCTAGAGAATTCATTCTCTGGGAAAATGATATTTCCTCTTCTCTAAAAAAAAGAATGAATTTCATATGACCTTGGTTTTACTCCCAGTTGCACTATCTTTTCACTATAGAGCCCTGGGAACTGGCTTCAGGACTACTGAAAAAAAAAAAAAAATTACTATTTCTTCACACTTAACCAACAAATGATATTTCTAATCATAAAGAGAACCAAAAGTTCCTCTAAATTCTTAGCAAATAATGATACTAAGTAGCTGACTTCTAACTACAGAAATAGAATAAGAAAAAAAAAATGAAAACTAAGAAATAAAGAGGAAACGTTAAGTGGCAGATAACCAAGAATGTCTTGACCATATGGATATTAAAATACAACACAGGTTACAGAGAGCATAATGGAATCACAATCCTTTTTGACTTCTAAAAATCAGATTATAAATATTGTTTTACATAAATCCTGAAGGTTCCATGTGTTCCTATTGAGAAATAAAAGACAATGCAAAAAAAAAAAAAAAAAACTGTGTATCAGATGATGCTTTACAATAAGTTAATAATCTAGCTATAATAAATTAACAATGAACGAAATAAACCCCAAATTTTTTTCAGATATTAACAGGTTGCCTACATATATGTAGGTTGCATAAATATGTATATAATCAAAAAAATGTTTAAACAGCAAAGATTTTGTGAAAGAACTGTCTATTTAATAAAGTAAATAAAACATAATAAAAATAAATATAAGGTTTACCTTTTTTTAACAGGTACTACAAATCACTGGAAAAGGATCCATAAAGAATGGGATGCTTTTGCAATAATCCTAGCAATAACAAAGGCAAACCAAAGAACTTGTAAAACAGGCTAACAACTGACTTTACTGATCATGCATCTGTGAAAATTATAAAAAACCTTTTGAATAATAAACGTTTGAAAAAGACATTGCCTCCAGAATGTATATCTAATATTAAAAAAGAGCAAACACTCTGTATTTAGAAGTAATGGTCATTAGCTCGGGACTATGGTCCTTGGGTTCTGACTACAGTGTAACTAGAACAAGAGAAGTTTCACCTCAATATCTTTACTTTTTAAATGAGGATGTTAGATTAGATGATTTCTAAAATCCTTCTATCTCTATAATTCTGTGATTCCTTAAGTAACAGCAGAAGTCTACTGACCTGAATCTAATCAATTTTAGATCTCCAGTAGAAAATAGGAAGCACTTTGTCTATAACCCACAGGCAATTAGGATTTCCCTCACAGCAATTACATCTCCAGTAATTCAATCGCCTGATAAATCTACCTTCTCTTGCCCTTGTATATGATGATAATACATTATTCAACCACAACACATTAAAATATAATTCTACTATAACCAAGAGGAAATAACTTTCTAGTAAGGTGTGTAACGACTCTTTTAAACATTAAACCAGAAGAGATGATAACTCTGTGCTAACTTCCAAAAAATTTTTTAGCTTTAAGAGAGCTATGTAAATCTGAAGAAATGCTTATAGTCATTAATCAAATGCCTGTAAATGAAATTACTAGACATATGTTCACCACTAATGACTTAATCTAATACTCATGTTTTAAAGACTAAGACTTCTGTTTGCCCTTTCTTATTTCAAATTCAAGCCACAGCCAGAAACAATGAGCTTTGATTCCAGCTCTTCTGTTAATAACTCTTACACTATTCTAAATTCCTAAAATCCTAAGGTAAATAGCAAAGGCAAAGTGACTGACCATGGGGATTTTGGAAAAAAAGCAGAAGAGAGGGGCAGACACATAAAAGCCATCACTAAAATTCATTTTAGTCACCCAAGTCCACTAAATTGTTTCTTATATCTGCTTCGCCCTTAAAATGCTTTCTATTTCTTAAAACTATAAATGCCTCATTATGATGAACCTCTAGCATTCCCTTCCATTATGTACCCATTAAATTACCATCTGACTTATGAACAAATACTAAAGTCTCTCAAACACTAAAGTACTTGGTACTTACTGCATTATTATCTGTCACTCTTCATACACTAATTACTTGGACTGCAAATAAAAGATTTTACCATTGAATGAGGAAAAGTAGCTTAACAACTTGACAGTTTTCCTAAAAGAGAATACGAATTCATAATTTTCACACATATTAATAGGAACAAACCTTTCAGCTCATGATCTCACAAAAGAAAAAAACAAATTTACTTACTGCCCTAAAGTGTAGTAAGTTAACCATCTATTAGCAGTGTTTAGGTCATAATATCTCAAGTCTTTTGATTTCTAGCAAAACTCCTAGAATTCAAAACAGACCAGTCTATGCAGCCACTTGGAAAATACTATGGAAGTTTCTTTTTCTTTTTAGATATTTTTCTTTCTTTTTTATATTTTTTTGATGTGGACCATTGTTGTTTAAACTCTATATAGAATTTTATTACAATACTTCTTCTCTTTCATGTTTTGATTTTTTGGCCACAAAGCATGAAGGATTCTAGCTTCCCAATCAGGGATTGAACCAGCAACCCCTGCATTGGAAGGCAAAGTCTTAACCACTGGGCCAACAGGGTAATGCCTGGAGGTTTCTTAATAAACTAAAAATAGAACTTCGATTTGACCCAGCAATTCCACTTCTATGTACATATCCAGAAAAAAAAAAAAAAAAAACACTAATTTGAAAGGATAAATGCAGCCCAATGTCACAGTACTACTATTTACAACTGTCAAAATGTGGAAACAACCTAAGTGCCCATCAATAGATGAATGGATAAAGATATGGTGTGTGTACATATATACATATATATTCATTATGAAAGTTGCTAGTCATGTCCAACTTTTTGCAGTCCATGGAATTCTCCAGGCCAGACTAGGGTGGGTATCCTTTCCCTTCTCCAAAGGATCTTCCTAACCCAGGGATCAAACCCAGGTCTCCCTCATTGCAGGCAGATTCTTTACCAGCTAAGCCACAAGGGAAGCCATATTCATTATACACACACACACACACACACACACAATGAAATACTTTTTGTTGTTGTTCAGTTGCTAAGTCATGGCCAACTCTTTGCAAACTTATGGACTGTAGCCTGGCAGGCTCCTCTGTCCTTCACTCTCTCCCAGAGTTTGCTCAAGTTCATGTTCATAGAGTCAGTGATGACATCTACCATCTTATCCTCTGTCATGCCCTTCTTCTGTCTTCAGTCTTTCCCAGCATCAGGATATTTTCCCATGAGTTGTCTATTCCCATCAAGTAGTCAAAGTATTGGAGCTTCAGCTTCAGCATCAGTCCTTTTAATGAATATTCATGGTTGATTTCCTTTAGGATTGACTGGTTTGATCTCCTTGCAGTCCAAGGGACTCACAAGAGTCTTCTCTAATACCACAGTTCAAAACCATCAATTCTTCAATGCTCAACCTGCTTTATGGTCCAACTCACATCCGTACATGACTACTGGAAAAACCATAGCTTTGACTATATGAATCTTTGTCAGCAAAGTGATGTCTCTGCTTTTTAATAAGCTGTCTAGCTTTGTCATAGCTTTCCTTCCAAGGAGCAAGGGTCTTTTAATTTCATGGCTGCAGTCACCATCTGCAGTGATTTTGGAATCCAAGAAAATTAAGTCTGTCACTATTTCCATTCTTTCCCATCTATTTGCCATGAAATGATGGGACCAGATGCCATGATCTTAGTTTTTTGAATGTTGAATTTTTAGCTAGCTTTTTCACTCTCTTTCACTTTCATCAAGAGGCTCTTTAGTTCCTCCTCACTTTCTGCCATTAGAGTGGTATCATCTGCAGATCTAACATTGTTGATATTTCTCCCAGCAATCTTGATTCTAGCTTGTGATTCCTCCAGATCAGCATTTCCCATGATGTACTCTGCATATAAGTCAAATAAGTAGGGTTACAATATATGACCTTGTTGTCCTCCTTTCCCAATTTTGAACCAGTTAGTTGTTTTATGTCTGGTTTCAACTGTTGTTTCTTGACCTGCATACAGGTTTCTCAGTAGACAATAAGGTGGTCTGGTACTCTCATCTCTAATGAAATACTACTCACCCATAAAAACACAATGAAATTTTGTCATTTATAAAAGGTGGATGGACTTGGAGGGCCTTATGCTAAATGAAATAAGTCACACAGAGAAAGGCAAATATTGTATGATATCATTTGTATGTGGAATCTAAAAATTACAACAAACTAATAAATAAAAGACAAGCCAAATAACAGATATAGAGGTGAAACTAGTGGTTACCAGAGTAGAGATGGAAGGGGGAGCTCAGGGGTAACAGGTTAAGAGGTACAAACTACTGTGAATAAGCTGCAAGGATATATTGTACAAGACAGGGACTATAACTAATATTTTATAATAACTATAAGTAGAATATAATCTTTAAAAATTATGAGTCACTATATTGTATACTGCTGCTGCTGCTGCTAAGTCGCTTAAGTGGTGTCCGACTCTGTGCGACCCCATAGACGGTGGCCCACCAGGCTCCCCCATATATAAAAACATTTAGGGCAGGAGGGGAAGGAGGCAACAGAGGATGAGATGGTTGGATGGCATCATTGACTCAATAGACATGAGGGAGAGTGGACACTCAATGGTCACTATCTCCCAGATGTAAATGGACATGTCAATGGATGGACAGGGAAGCCTGGGGTGATACAATCCAAGGGGTCACAAAGAGTCAGATGCAACTGAGCAACCGAACAGCAACAATATCAACTATACCTCAATTAAAACAAACAAAAACAACGCAACTAGTCCAGCTCTTGCTACTCTAGAATACTCCACTACTGTCAACAAACAGCCTTTCAAGATTCCTGATCAATCATCCACAACCTTTGCAGTTCAACGCAAAGTGCCCCTAGCCTAAGACCTGTCAACATCTCATCATATACCCAGTTCCAACCCATACCCTTAGGAGCCTCCAAAGCATGGTTATGGGCACCCCAACCCAGAGTCCAGGATCCATCTGCTCCCTAACCCCTCACTGTGCAAATGCTATGCCTTAGCCATCTCTTGGGCCTCAGGAGTATACTTTGATGCTATCTGCCTTTAGGAAAAAGGCAAAGAGGTCCACACTGGTCTTGAAAGCAACTGAAGGTCATTTAGACAGAAAACAGAAAATTTTGGAGTCTGAGTCACTGGAACATAATTTAGGAGGAGGAAGGGTACAATCTCTAGGTGGCAATGTGACCCCTGGCACATCCTTGACCCCTCCAACTCCTAGTCCCATGAAGCCAGAGGAAGCACAGAGTAAGACCTGCTAAAGGCTGAGGACTACAACAGAGACCCCCAGTGCATAGATCTAAAGGAGGAACAATTTCTAGTTATTTGAAATTTCAAGACTTCTTCAGAGGCTTTGACTTTACAGGATATGGTCTAAAAACAAGTGTATGCTCTCTAATACAGCTAATATAGCCTAATAGCTTCTAATACAGCCTAATAGTTTCATAGAACATAATCAGATTAAAATAAACATCATGGACATCTTTTTAAGAAAATTAAGGGTACAATATAACTATAAAAATATGTATGCTTTACCTAGAAGATAAATGTTATTAGGATTCCATTAAAAATCTGACTTAACCAAGCTCTGTGCATGAAACAGGGCACTCAAAGCCAGTGCACTGGGACAACCCTGAGGGATGGGATGGGGAGGAAGGTGGGAGGAGGGCTCAGGATGGGGGACACATGTACACCCATGGCTGATTCATGTCAAGGTATGGCAAAACCCACTAAATATTATAAAGTAATTAGCCTCCAATTAAAATAAGTAAATAATTATTTTTTTAATCTGACTTAAAAAAAGTACCAAGTGTATACCCACCTTCTCTCCTTAGAACGTTCCTTATCAACTAACTGGTCAATAGCCAGAAGCAGTCTCCTAACGTTTGGCACCCAGGAGTACTGCCTTAATGCTCTCGCTATACTGTAGTGTCTGCGGAAATGCTAAAGGAGTCAGATAACTGTATAGATCAGTTCAACTTTTCCCAAGGACCTAACTTGTGTCAAACACATGACACAAGCTAAGGGTAGAAAGATGAATAAGTTCAACCCTGACGTCAAGGACCTTATAGTGGATTGACTGAAGAAACGGCCCCATTTGTTCACGTATCTATACCCTTTGATAATGCTCTCACACTGACTCTGGGGTCAGCCATATGACTTTCCTTGGACAATGGGACAGTAGCAAATGTATCAGAAGCAGAAATTTGAAAAGTCCTTGCACATAAGAGCTTGCCCTCTTAATGCTCTTGGGAACCACAGGGTGAGTCACAGCCATGTATCAACAAGAAACCACAGCCATGAGTCAATAAGCCCAAGTAGCTTAAGAATGAGAGACCTCAAGAGAATAACAGATAGTCATCAATCAGCCAGCCCCCAGCTAACCCAGTGGCCATCTGTTAAGAGTTAATTCCAGCAAAAATCAACTGAGCCATACTGAGCACAGTCCAAACTGCTGATTCCACAAAGTCATGAGCTACTTTAATGGCTACTGTTCTAAGACACTAACTTTTAGGGTAGTTCATTACAGGGCAAAGTTCAACTGATAGAAAACTCAAAACTTTATGGGGGAGCCAGACTTATACACAATACAGCATGAGGACTTACAGTAACAGACCTAAGGACAGACAGTAACAGACCTAAGGGCAGGATTCATGGAAAACTCAGAAGTAAGGGTGATTAACCTTGCTGGGTCCAACGTGGAGGGTTGGACAGGAGTGTCAAGAAAAGAATCACAGAGAACATGATGCATATTCTTTATTCTGAAGGAAGGGGAAAAAGCACTTCAGGAGGCAACAGACACAGTCAACCTCTGCTTCTTTCATCATTGCTACAAAGCATCAAAGGGAACGCCAGAACCAAACTGGAATCCATGGGCAGCTGTTTCCACTGAAAAACTATGGGGTGTTCTTTCAACCAGAAGCTTTCTCTTTCTCTCAGAGTCCAAGAAGTTTTTACAGGACTGGAAGAAGACAAGACTTTGAAGATGCATTCAAGTAGAACATCTGTTTGACTCAGCTATATTCAACTCCCTGTGATCTCCCAGCAGGCAAACTGAGAAAATGAAAATACACTGTCACTACAGATTGCGTGACAAGCACTCTGAACAGACAGGTACACTGGCACATTGGGAACAAGCAAATCTTACTCAAAAGTCAGACTGGGAATGTCCTGAGCTTCTGAAGCAATTTAAATGTCCAACAATAAGAGAATATTCAAATATGTTACTATAACTGTAATAAGGAATATGAGGGAGTTATTAAAATATGCTTTCAAAAAGCATTTCATAAGATGGGAAATTCTCATAAAATCGATATAAAAAACTGCATATACAGAATGATCTCAATAATTTAGAAAATATATTCATAGGGAAAGAAAGGAAATATATCAATGTCAATTATATTCTTGGATTAGCAGGATCATAGGTGAATGTTTTCTTTCTCATATATTTCTGTTTTTCAAATTAAAATATAAAGGCATTTATTTGTTAAAAATTGAATCACACAAGCCAAAATTAATGGTTAGTCTATAAGATAACTGGCTTATACTCCTCAGGAATATCAGTGTCATGAAAGAAAATGAAAAGCTAGGGAAATGTTCCAGATTAGACAGTTAGAAAGACATGAAAATTAAATGCAATATGTGATCTTGACTTAGAACCTTGATCACAGGGAAATATGCTCTAAAGAATATTACTGGGACAACTGCCAAATTTTGAATAGGGACTATATATCCATGTGGTTATATTAAGAGAATGTCCTTGTTCTTAGGAAATATACCCAGAAGTGGTTTTGCACATATGTGTGCAAAACATTAAAAAATGGTTAATCTGGTGGTGCTGAATTCTCTCAGCTTTTGCTTGTCTGAGAAGCTTGGTGAAGGGGGTACAGAATTTTTCTATACTATTCTTGTAATTTTTCTATTTTGAAATTATTTCAAAATAAAGTAAAAAATGATAATTCTAGGCAGGCCTGAAAAAATCTATTTAAAGAGAAATAACATTTGATTGGTATTGCAAATTCATTATTTTCTAGGAAATTCTAAGATCTGGTTCCTAAAACATTATATAACATTTTCAGGTCAAATAACAAACTGTCTCCATGGAGAAACTGAGGTAGGTGATGGACAAATTCCTTTACTAACGGATGCTTTCACTGAGGCTGGAATTTCTCCCCACTCAGTAGCCACTAGAGACCAAAGGTGCTTGGCAACACATCAAAGTAGGGCTCTCTGGGTGCTGGTATTTAAACATATATACTGCATGAAAAAGGCTGCCATTTCAGTGACATACACAGAACAATAGTTCCCCCAAGGCCTTCATGCTGACTCCCCAGCTCTCTCAGGCCCAGCCTGGTTCTATGGTGCCACTTACGGCTCAGCCTGGCCCTCTGCCTGGAATCTCGCATTATCTCATCTGAAAATTTCCCAGTCACATAAGTATTCCCATTACAGCTGAAAATCACACCCCTCAGCCTCTCTGCTCAGTTCTACATGAAAAGATAAAACTGGACAGAATTTTCAGATCAAAAAGCATTATGTATTGTCTGTTTCCTTAAATGTTAAGTTCCTCCAGAAAGAAAGAGCTCTACCTTAAGTATATTCTACTTAAGAATATAGAGGCACCCCAGACTCTCCGCTGCCATTGTCTGCCCTGGGGCTGAATATTCTACACTATACTTAATGTGTATTCAATATCATGATCACAAAATTAAAGAGGTTAGTAAACTAATACTGTTTATGCTCTATTTGCTCTATTTGATGCTCTCTATGGCAAATGATAATAATAATTTTAATTAAATTCACTAGCATAAGTATCAGTGGGAAAAGTTCAATTTCAAAAGATAGCCAAGTTCTAAGGAGAAGACAGTGAATATAAACTATAACTACACCTATAGATACTTCAACAATTCCAGCTGGCACATCTGACCATGTAACTCCTGATTACCAG
This sequence comes from Bos indicus x Bos taurus, assembly GCF_003369695.1. Taxonomy (NCBI): domain Eukaryota; kingdom Metazoa; phylum Chordata; class Mammalia; order Artiodactyla; family Bovidae; genus Bos; species Bos indicus x Bos taurus. The sequence continues at coordinate 38,646,623 of NC_040091.1, read as the reverse complement.
ATACTCTTCTGAAGACTTAGATTAAAAAAAAAAAAATCTATTTAAAAAATCTGCATGGAGACATAAATACAAAATACAGGTCTATATCTGAAAATCATTGCCTTTATTCAAATTCTAAATTTAAGATTATTTTCTAGAAATCATAGGGAATAGTAAGAGCATTTGTGGTAGAGAAAGCAACCAGCTAACTCAACTTCTATTCCAATCTCCTTGTTTATCTTCCTATACTGCAGAGGCTTGAATGCCAAAGCCTTGTTTTCCAGACTCCTTTGTAACTAGCATTCTCAACACAGTTTAGGTTTCACCATTCTGAATTTCACCTGAATTCAGAATCAAGTTAAGTAGGAGAGAAGCAGCACTCAAGGTTGTGTTTTGTTTTGCTTTGCTGCTCTAGATCCATTGGGTTGGCCAAAAAGTTCACTTGAGTTTTTCCATAAAATGTTATGGAAAAACCCAAACAAACTTTTTGGCCAAACCAACAGAAAGCAGAAGACAGCTTTGAAGCTAATAGTGCAGGCAGCAGTGTGATTGAGAATCACACCTAAAAGACAAAAAGACAAATCGTCCCAAAAGACGAAAGTTGTTTCGTGACTACTGGTTGTGACTAAAGTGGTCAAACCAGAAATAAGCAAAGAGACATCCTGAGCCCCAGCTTCCTAAACTTAATAAAGGTAGCAATTCAGCAGTTCCCTTGGCAGATCATTTTTTTCTTTTGTGCTTATATAGCTAGAGTGGTTTCCATTATCTGCAACTCCAACACACACCTCTCTGAAAGCTTTCATGTTTTCAAATATGCTTTCAAATATCCAAAGTAATCTAAAGTGGTATAGACTCTCAGTGGATAGCACTAATTGCACACATCATATAATTCTTTGTTCTCTTCTCTGATCTGTAACAACAAAAATAAAGCCTAGATTTTAAAAACACAGCTACTCAACAGAGTGAGTCATTTTTTTCATTCAAACTCACTATGATTTGATATTTGAAAATTGTAATAAAGAAAGGACATCCTAACTACTTCCAACTCTTGCTTCCTTAAACCACTAGAACAATGCCTTTCATACATCAGACCCTGAATACATGTTAGCAACTGAATATGGGCAGAATGATACAGGTGATTCAAACTAGTAGAAAAGCCAAAAGTACATTAGTTTTTATCTGGAGACAGCATATTAAATTGTGGGAATATTACAGATAACATTATTAGCATGAAATCTATTTACTTTATTTTACAACTAGAAACACTGACAGAAAATATAGGGGGCTCCATGTTAAAATTTTAGGAAATTTTTACAAAAGTTGTTATAGCGTAATTTCCCAGAATGACAGAGGATCTCATCATATGGGTAATTTCCTCAGGATATTTCTGGTTTTCCAAAGACTTATGTCTTTTTCCATTAAAAAAAGAACTTGATCTTTAAGGTCAAAAATGCGCTTACAGAGGTAGATAAATCTTTTTGATGAAAGGTCCCAATAGTACCAAGTACCTTTAGCCTGTGTGTGTGCTAAATCACTTCAGTCATGTCTGACTCTTTGTAGCCCCATGGACTATAGCCCGCCAGGTTCCTCTGTCCATGGAGATTCTCCAGGCAAGAATACTGGAGTGGATTGCCATGCCCTCCTCCAAGGGAGCTTCCCGACCCAGAAATGGAACCCAAGTCTCCTGCAGCTGCTGCACTGCAGGCAGATTCTTTACCAGTGAGCCATGGGGGAAGCTCCAAATGAAAGTGAATTCCTGAATATTCAATTTGTGCAAAGCACTTTATTAATTGCCAAGGAAGGATTCAGTGGAATAGGGAACAAGGTCTCTATCCCGAAGAAAGCACGAGAGAAAAGCTCTGACACTCTTTTGTTTCATCTATGTAAAAAGAAAAAAAAAAAAATCATTAACACTTCTGCAAACTATGAGTAATCTTTATTTGGAGGAGTTGTTGGACATCTTATCTTCAATACTTACTCCTTCATTCTTCTTAATAATTTCATGTGATATATTTTTAAATGAAAGCTCTTTTTTAAAATTGTTTCAGAACCTCATTAGTCAGCCAAAAATAGCATAATGTTTCACAATGCCTACACTGAGAATCACTGTCCTTAGTGCTATGGAAAAGCTAAATGAGCAAAGGAGTGAATGGTAATGATACAGCTTAGCAAGCACAGATCCTCACTAAAGAACACTCACTCTCACTTGCAGCCTGTTCATAACCAGACACCCGCCTAAAACTTAACCATGATTCGAACCTTGCACATATGAATGAGGCAATTCAATTCTTGTGAACTTGAATTCTTTAGTGCAGTAGCTAAAAGGTCAAGGAATTGGGTTAATGAGAACATGTCACTGGGGTGGTAATGCAGCAGTGAGTGGAGAAAATCAAAGTCAGAGACTCTTTACTCTCCACTGCAAGTGAGAAAGTCAAGGCAGTAAAAATGCTGTTAGGTAATATGACCTCACTTTTAATTTTTTTTAGAAACATGATCATTTAGTTTACAGATTGCTGGTGCCCTTAGTGCTTCTTTTTGCTGTTAGCATCTTCTTTTAACCATTTCACTGGAGATTAGTACCTCTATAGAGGATGTATTAATACATGAAAAAGAAATTGAAGTGAAATTCAAGGTAGCCCAATTTCACTACGTGGCAATAAATTCAGCAAGAAAGATTTATTGTAAAGAAAAGACTAAGATGAATGGAATTGTCACCTTGGGTGAGTTCAACTTATTAAACAAGCAAACTTAAAACACTTAAATGAGAGGTTAATTATAATTCTTTGCTTTAAAATAGCCTCTGCTTTATAAAAAAGATTCCAGTCACAACTGTTTAACAGACATAAAATCTTTGGGTTTAAAGCATACTTTAGGGAGTTACCTGGTGGTACAGAGGCTAAGACTCCATGCTCCCAGTGCAGGGGGCCCAGGTTCAATTTCTGGTCAGGGAACTAGATCCCACATGCTGCAACTAAGTGTCTGCATACCACAGCTAAAGATCCTGCACACCACAGTGAGATCGGAGATCACGTGTGCTGCAACTAAGACCCAATGCAGCCAAATAAGTCAATACATAATTTTTAAAATAATAAAATATGCTTTAACTTAACAAAATGTATTTTATATGTTTTACATATTTCAAGAATATACCTAAAGAAAACCTTACCTGTGTCATGGGGGGAGCTAGATGACTAAAATTATGGTTATTTTATTTCTATGGTTGCAAGGCCTATCCAGAAGCAAAACTAAGTTCGATGATTTAGGTTTTCAACATTAACTTTATCTAATTTCATACCAGACTCTTCTTTGTATCATTCAAGTCTATAAGCAGAAAAAATAATGTGGGTCACAGATGAAAAGAAAATCTTATTTTCCATAACTACAAAACAGAAAGCAAGAATCACACATGTCAGAATCCCTGTATTCCAGAATTAGATGGATATTTCTGTAAGCTAGCTAATAACCTTGGACAACATTAACTTTCCAAACGAAATCCTTGAAATGATAAAAGGAAATACTTCAAAAGACAAAAATACTTTAAAGTCACAAGTATCTCTATTTGGAACTACCATTATAAAGTCTTAATAATAATCTTTCATCCAGAAACACAGTACTTAGTAAAAAACTGTGGCATCAAGTTTTTACATTCCTTTTCAGTTATAGTCAACAAATGCCATTTGTTCTACGAAGATGTGATATGTGAGGTGTTTGCCATGGGAATTACATGATTATCCTAGCCCCCTTGGAGTTTAAGCCTAGAAGAAAAACATCCAAATGGGAATAATCCCAGAGCCACACAGCATGTCACAGATGGGCCCAAGAGGGGTCTGGGGGTTACATTAGTCAGAAGAGAAGAGGTGGGATGGGGCTGGGGTTACAAAGAAGGGCTTCATACTAGGTGGCATTTGAACTACACCAAAAAAGACAGAACAGGTATACTAGATTTAGACAAGGAGTGATACAGAAGGAGGGAGGGAGGAAGGAAGGAAAAAGAAAATGGGAAGGGGCAAAGTGCCCTTTTCTGTTGTTTTGACTTTTTATTGGAAAATCCCAAGCTTTTATTAGAAAGAATAGTGTAATAAATCACATACTTACATTCCACTTCAACAGTTACCAACACATGAACAACCTTGTTTCATCCCTTTTCTCACTCACTCCCATGTTCCACTCTCCTATGAGATTATTTTGAGGCAAATCCCAGATACAACACCATTTTATCAGTAAGGATTCCAGTATATTTCTTTAAAAGATAAAGACTCATTTTCTTTTACTTACTGTGATACCTGTTTTCATATTTATTTAACAAGCTGTCTTAAGTGCTTTACAGATACCAATTCATTTAATTCTCAAAATGATCCTAAAGGTAGTTACTATTATTCCAATCATTTCACAGATGAGGACACTAAAGCCCAGAAGGCTAAGTAACTTGCCCAAGATTGGCCAGCTAGAAAGTAACAAGACAGAATTTTGAACCCAGTGTTCAAATTCAGATCAATGCTCTCATACATTGCACAACTATATACTGTCAGTAAATACTTGGTTTACTTCTTCAGAGTCTAGTCATAACTTATGCAAGAGTCATTTTTACATCCTATGTGTTCCAACCTGTCTTCAAAAAGGGACAGTTAGTCCTTCCATCAAGTAGGAAAAGATAAAATTGCTTGCTTATTCCAAGGGAATAACACTGGCCTTTTTAGTAGCTTTAGCACATGTAATTCAAACAAAGCAATCATGAACTCCAGAAATTGCAGAATAAATGCAAGAATAGCAAGTCATTCAGACTCACTAACTATATATATGTATTTGACAAGTAATGAGCTATTTGAATATCATATTTTGATGACAAAAGCATGGAATTCTCAAACTACTTTTGAAAATCCAGTCTTATCGATTATACCACTGTATACCTTCTCACTGCAACATAGAAATGTAAGAACTCTCAGACACTACTGAAACATTTTGACTTGAACAAATGCCACAATTAATTTACTTTTAAGGAATCTGATGGTTTTCCCAATTCTTTCAAACAAGAGATTAACTGAATTAACTTAATTACTAAAATATGCTTACATATGTATATATACATATCTATACACTATTTATACATATATATAAATGGCATCCAAGTTTATGTCTGAGCACCTATGTATCTGAAAAATACATAAAGTGTTTGTATATTCTGTGTATGGATGTGACATGATTTTAAAATACAGAAAAACTAATATCTGATTAAGAATTTTTTAAATTGAGTTCACATTAAGTTTTAAAATGAGTTCCAGAAAAAGAACTGTCTACCATAAAGTACTAAATAATGTACTTAAATAACTACTTTAACTGTGATAAGAGGCCTTCTCACATTCCTTTCCTGCAGTCAAGTGACACTCAGGAGAAAAACAGAAACATTCTTAGTTTTGAAAACACAGTAATAATGTCATATAATGAGAGGTTTAACATAAATGTGCCTCTAGTTTGGATTAGGGCAAAATCCATTAGGAAGTAAAGGAAATAGCTCCTAAAGGAAAGATTTGATAATACTATGAGGAATGCTTATTTTACTGTCACTGAAAAGATAAAAAATACTATTTTTTCTTACTTTCTGGAGAAAGGAAAAGTGTATAACTTTTCACATGTTTTAAGCCTAATAGTTAACATCTGGCATTTTCACAGCTTCTAGAGCATAACGACTGTTCTTCAGAACAAAAGGGTTGAATACTTCTTTAGGAAATGTAGGCTTCTCACTCCCAAAACTATCTGTTCTTTGCTTGGGGCCAATTTCTCACAACTTTATGTTGCTATTTGCAATGCCAATTCTCAACTCAAGAGACACAATTAATGCTGTCATCTCCAAGGCTTGGTCCTTATACTGATCCTTATACCTTTGTCCAATACTGATCCCCCATGCCTTGCTTCACCTTTCCTTAAGTCCATAGACCTAACCATCCTGTAACCTATCATATAATTTACTTATTTATTACACCAATTGCTTACCTGTCTCTGCAGTTAGAATGCGAGTTCCTAGAAAATAAGAATCCATGATCCCTTTATTGGCTTTGTTCTCTAGTTCTTAAAATATTGTCTGATACATAGTAGGTGTTCAATAAATGTCTGTTGAATTGGGGGTTTTAAACACATGTATACCTGTGGTGGATTCATTTTGATATTTGGCAAAACTAATACAATTATGTAAAGTTTAAAAATAAAATAAAATTTAAAAAAAATAATAAATAAATAACATTAATAGTAATGTTTTATGTCAAGCATGTATGGAAATGTGGAACCTATTACAGGTCAGGCATCAAGCTGTGTGCTGTATATCCATTTTAAAAACTCTTAACAGACTGGGGAAATACATACAATTTTACTGATGAGAAACATGTCACCTACAGAGATCAAGTAACTTCACAGCAAGTAAAGCTCATTCAAGATATTTTCACCTTGAAGTATGACTCAACTTGATTTCTTAAAGGACTATTTCATTATATCTTTAAATATCCAAACACATCCAGTAAGTACAACATGTGAGTTATAAAAAAATAAAATGAGTTATAAATAAAATCTGAGTTAAAGTTTGTCAAGTGTCTTCACAAATTATGTCAAACACAAGACTCAGACCCTAATAATTATAGAATTACTTTGCTCCTCTTTGCTATGATTATACTTCTTCCTCAGTCTTAACATCAGAAGAATAATTTCTGTAATCCTTTCCAATTTATAACATGCTTTACAAATATTATCAAATTTATCTATCATTTAAAAAATACATCTATAATTCTTACTCTTCAACTGACTCCAAAGTGAGAACATCTTACCCAAATTGGACCTGAATGAGACAGATACTCAAAAAGAGACTTCTTAAGTAGCAATTTCTATAAATTTTCAGAACAGATAATAGTTTCCAAATTTTCTCTTTTCTAAAGAAAGAGACTAGGAAAAAAGCAACATAGTTCTACAAACTGAGTTGGAGTACAACTGGGGCCTGGTCAGCATGCCAAAATTGGTGGAAGCCATCCTCCTATTGTTCCAGTTACTAACATCTTGACTTCACTTTTCCTAGGAAATGCTAATAGGAAAATAAACAGAAAAATTTTCCAACTAAGAATCATGCCTTCATTCTTCCATAAATTACTCATTTTGCTTTTTTTTTATATGTATTTTTTTTATTGAAGTTTAGTTGACTTACAATGTTTCAGATGCACAGCAAGGTGATTCAGTTATACAAATACACATAAATTATTTTTTAAATTATTTTCCATCATAGGTTATTACAAGATATTGGTTACAGTTCCCTATGCTGCTGCTGCTACTAAGTCACTTCAGTCGTGTCTGACTCTGTGCGACACCACAGACGGCAGCCCACCAGGCTCCCCCATCCCTGGGATTCTCCAGGCAAGAACACTGGAGTGGGTTGCCATTTCCTTCTCCAATGCATGAAAGTGAAAAGTGAAAGTGAAGTCTCTCAGTCATGTCTGACTCCTAGAGACCCCATGGATTGCAGCCTACCAGGCTCCTCCATCCATGGGATTTTCCAGGCAAGAGTACTGGAGTGGGGTGCCGTTGCCTTATACTATACAGTAAACCTTTCTTGTTGCATATCTATTTTTTAACCAGAAATCTAGCATTTTATTCATACTAAGTCAAAGAAGTAGAATCAAACTGTCATAATTTTTTATTTTGGCAAAACCTCATAAGTTTTCTAAGACATATATTGTACAAATTAACATAAGTGTATACAAAAGCTTTTCTACAATAATTGATAAAGGCTTTAGAAAGAACATCAAAAAAAAAAAAGATGGAGAAATTAGAGAACATAAACGAAATAAAATGGGATCATTGAATATGAAATAGAAAAAGTGAAACAAATTAGATAAAAATAAAAGATCATCATATAGTCCAGGTGTTTTTAAACATGACTGCTCATTAGAAACATATCTGGAGCTCTGGAGAAAAAAGCAATACCTGAGCATTTGTATTTTTTTAAAAAGTTTTAACATAATTCTGAAATGCATACGGATTTTTAAAAGTGATTACAGGTTTTTCTATTAAACTGTAGCTTTGGTGATAGAGTTCTATTATTTTTCTGATGATCAATCTTGATATAGTGGTATTAAGTGAATAATACTTACATAATCACAATCAGATCAGATCAGTCACTCAGTCGTGTCCGACTCTTTGCGACCCCATGAATCGCAGCACGCCAGGCCTCCCTGTCCATCACCAACCCCCGGAGTTCACTCAGACTAATGTCCACTGAGTCAGTGATGCCATCCAGCCATCTCATCCTCTGTCGTCCCCTTCTCCTCTTGCCCCCAATCCCTCCCAGCATCAGAGTCTTTTCCAATGAGTCAACTCTTCGCATGAGGTGGCCAAAGTACTGGAGTTTCAGCTTTAGCATCAGTCCCTCCAAAGAAATCCCAGGGCTGATCTTTTTCAGAATGGACTGGCTGGATCTCCTTGCAGGCCAAGGGACTCTCAAGAGTCTTCTCCAACACCAAAGTTCAAAAGCATCAATTCTTCAGCGCTCAGCCTTCTTCATAGTCCAACTCTCACATCCATACGTGACCACAGGAAAAGCCATAGCCTTGACTAGATGGACCTTTGTTGGCAAAGTAATGTCTCTGCTTTTGAATATACTGTCTAGGTTGGTCATAACTTTCCTTCCAAGGAGTAAGCGTCTTTTAATTTCATGGCTGCAGTCACCATCTGCAGTGATTTTGGAGCCCAGAAAAATAAAGTCTGACACTGTTTCCCCATCTATTTCCCATGAAGTGGTGGGACCGGATGCCATGATCTTAGTTTTCTGAATGTTGAGCTTTAAGCAAACTTTTTCACTCTCCTCTTTCACTTTCATCAAGAGGCTTTTGAGTTCCTCTTCACTTTCTGCTATAAGGGTGGTGTCATCTGCATATCTGAGGTTATTGATATTTCTCCCAGCAATCTTGATTCCAGCTTGTGTTTCTTCCAGTCCAGCGTTTCTCATGATGTACTCTGCATATAAGTTAAATAAACAGGGTGACAATATACAGCCTTGACGTACTCCTTTTCCTATTTGGAACCAGTCTGTTGTTCCATGTCCAGTTCTAACTGTTGCTTTCTGACCTGCATACAAATTTCTCAAGAGGCAGGTCAGGTGGTCTGGTATTCCCATCTCTTTCAGAATTTCCCACAGTTTATTGTGATCCACACAGTCAAAGGCTTTGGCATAGTCAAATTAAGTTTCCTTAATTATTTGGGGTTTCATTTCTGTAGGTCTTTTCCTTCTCTTGTGTTTCCTGCCTAGAGAAGTTCCTTTAACATTTGTTGTAAAGCTACTTCGGTGGTGCTGAATTCTCTTAACTTTTGCTTGTCTGGAAAGCTTTTGATTTCTCCATCAAATCTGAAGGAGAATCTTACTGGTTAGAGTATTCTTGGTTGTAGGTTCTTCCCTTTCATCACTTTAAATATATCATGCCATTCCTTTCTGGCTTGTAGAGTTTCTGTTAAGAAATCAGCTGATAGCCTGATGGAAGTTCCCTTGTATGTTATTTGTCATTTTTCCTTTGTTGCTTTTAATATTTTATCTGCCTTTAATTTTTGCCAGTTTGATTACTGTGTGTCTCAGTGTGTTCCTCCTTGGGTCTATCCTGGTTGGAACTCTCTGTGCTTCCTGAACTTGGTTGACTATTTACTTTCCCATGTTAGGGAAGTTTTCAGCTAATTATCTCCTCAAATATTTTCTCAGGTCCTTTCTCTCTCTCTTCTCCTTCTGGGACCCCTATAATGTAAATGTTTGTGTGTATAATGTTGTCCCAGGGGTCTCTTAGGCTCTCTTCATTTCTTTTCATTCTTTTTTCTATATTCTGTTCTATGGCAATGATTTCCACCATTCTGTCCTCCAGGTCATTTATCTGTTCTTCTGTCTCAGTTATTCTGCTATTGATTCCTTCTAGTGTATTCTTCATCTCTGTTTGTTTCTTCTTTAGTTTTTGTAGGTCTTTGGTAAACATTTATTTCATCCTCTCAATCTTCGCCTCCATTGTATTCCCGAGATCCTGGTTCATCTTCACTATCATTATTCTGAATTCTTTTCTGGAAGGTTGCCTATCTTCATTTCATTTAGTTGCTTTTATGAGGTTTTATTTTGTCCCTTCATCTGGAACATAGCTTTCTGCTTTTAATTATGATTAACTTTCTGTACTATGGTTTTTGCTTTATCTGCTGTGAGACTGTGCTTCTTCTTGCTTCTTCTGTCTGCCCTCTGATGGATGAAGCTAACAGGCTTGTGTAAGCTTCTTGATGGGAGGGACTGGTGATGGCAAAAACTGGGTCTTGCTCTGATGGGCAGGGTCTTGCTCAGTAAAGTTTTAGTTTCAATTATCTGCTGATGGGTGGGGTTTCACTCTCTCCCTGGAGGGTTTGGCCTGAGGCAACCCAGCCATAAGGTTAATGGCAAACTCCAAGATGTTTATGCCAAAGTGGAACCTTCCAGTGCCACTGTCCCTGTAGTGAGCCCTTGCCAACCCATGCCTCCACAGTGGGCCCTCCAATACTAGAAGGTAGTGAAATTCAACTTTCTGTTACAAAACAGTATGCTCCTAAATCCTGTAAAAATCATCCTCATTCCTTAAGACCTAACTCAAATGTAACAATCTCTGTCATTTCCCCTGACCTTCCCTCAACCCTCCACAAAGTTTTATCATCTGTCCAATTCTCCACACACTCACCACACAACTGATTTTCCTGGTGGGCTATTAGCCATCCACATAAGAGCAAAAGCCATAGCTCAGACCTACATGGTACCTAGCTTAGCAAATGTGGCTAAACTGAATAAAGAACATACTACTTATGAAATCCACAAAATTAATCTTCCTGGAGAAAATATTTAAATAACACATGAACTTTGACTTATTAGAGGATTACATTTTAAACATCCTCTTTGGCAGCTAAAAATCAAAACAGCAACAACCAAATACTTAAACAAAATGGGAAAATTGGGATACAAAAGTTACATAGTGATTGATATTACACTAAGGCACTGGCTGTCAAAGGAGGGCAGTCTGGAAATTATTGACGATATTTCACAGTGACTGCAGAACCAGGAATGTTAAACATCCTGAATTAGGGAGAGAGTCCTATACACTGAACATCTACCCCACATCCTGTTAATTTTCTAATCAAACTTTCTACACCTCCATATAGATGAAGCTATCTGAGCTGGAGTCTAATTCTGCTTTATATACAAACAAGAATTTAAGCAATACATTGGATTTTCTCAGAATAAAACTACCATGTAAATTGAGAGAAGACTGTACTTTATTTTTGGAATTTCATGAAGAATTGTTTAATATTTGGTAAAATCAGATCCCTAACAGCAACATACCCATCTGTTCTTAGGGCTCCAGGAATTGAGCACAGAATACATACATGACTGTGTATTGTATCTATACAATATCTATAATTAAAAGATGCTTACTCCTTGGAAGGAAAATTATGACCAACCTAGACAGCATATTCAAAAGCAGAGACATTACTTTGTCAACAAAGGTCCATCTAGTCAAGGCTATGGTTTTTCCAGTGGTCATGTATGGATGTGAGAGTTGAACTATAAAGAAAGCTGAGAGCCGAAGAATTGATGCTTTTGAACTGTGGTGTTGGAGAAGACTCTTGAGAGTCCCTTGGACTCCAAGGAGATCCAAATAGTCCATCCTAAAGGAGATTAGTCCTGAGTGTTCCTTGGAAGGACTGATGCTAAAGCTGAAACTCCAATACTTTGGCCACCTGATGCAAAGTGCTGACTCATTTGAAAGGACCCTGATGCTGGGAAAGATTGAGGCCAGGAGGAGAAGGGGACGGCAGAGGATGAGATGGTTGGATGGCATCAGCAACTCACTGGACATGAATTTGGGTAAACTTCGGGAGTTGGTGACGGACACAGAGGCCTGGCATGCTGTGGTTCATGGGGTCACAAAGAGTTGGACACGACTGAGCAACTGAACTGAATTGAATACAATATACAACTGTGTATTGCCCATTTCTAAACAATGGGCACCAGTTCCTCCCTGACCTCCACCCCAAACCTCCATCCCAAACAACCCTCTCTGCCCCACCACTTAGGACAATATCCAGTGCAAACTGGATATTTTTACTTTTATTAATAGCATATATTTTTGAGTACAGAAAACATTCTATATCTCTTGATACATAATCTGTTTTGCAAAGTAATTGGTATATAATAAGTGTTCAATAGAAACCATTTTACTGAAGTTCAACTCTTTACTTCCTATTTCAGGCAACTAGCATGAACCTTCTACAGAACAGTGAACAATACACAAGAGACTTCAAAAGTATACAAGTCCCAAATGAGAAAAAGACTCCCAGATCATCAGCTAGTTCACAATTAAAATATAATCACATTAGTTTTCAACTGGTTCCACCTAACATTTTCAGTCATGTTTTCTTAATGAGGATATAGTAAGAGTCCACAAAAATTATATATATGTCACCAATTTTACTTTAAACCAGTAAGGAATATAGGGGGCAATTTATGTCAAACAGATACTAGTTAATATTTTCATAACAATGAAAAACATAGTGATAGCAAATATACAAGTATTTAAATAGGTTCTGAAGCAAGCCATCAGAACTGATAGCAAAAATAGTTCTTCAAAGCACATTTGTCTTCTTAGGTACTATTAATACATATTCACTTCTAGTAACTCCCACCAATGGTACCTAATTATGGCTTTATGATCAAAATGACTAGTGAAGAAAGCTGAATATCAGATATGAGCTGCTGTACATAAAATTACAGGACATGTCAGGACTTTCCATATTAAAAACAATTAACTTGAATTAGCAGACATAAACTACTATATGGGCTTCCCAGATGGAGGCTGACATAAAGAATCCACCTGCCAAAGCAGGAGATGCAAGAGATGCAGGTTCAATCCTTGGGTCAGGAAGATTCCCTGAAGTAGGAAGTGGCAACACAGTCTGGTATTCTTGCCTGGAAAATTCCATGACAGAGGAGCCTGGCAGGCTACAGTCCATGGGACCACAAAGAGTTGGATATGACTGAGTGACTGAGCACAGACACACACCCAAACTACCATATATATAACATAGATAAACAACAAGGTCCTGCTGTATAGCACAGGGAACTATATTCAATATCCTGTTATAAACCCTCAAGGAAAAGAGTATGAAAAAGAATATATATATATATATATATATATATACACACACACATATATAGCATTCACTTTGCTGTACACCAGAAACTAGCAACATTGTAAATCAACTACAATTTTAAAAAAATTAACTTGAGCCTATGTAAAGTTATGTTTCCACCTTTAACTATTTGAAGGTTAAATTAAACTGAAAGTAATTGTTAATATGTTGATTTCTATCCTGAGGTAGCACAAAACATTTATCACCTATAAGCATCAGTTTTAATTTCTCAGACAATAAAAATAAGGTATGGCAGTAAAATATTGTAGTGATAATAACTCAGCATCATACCTCCATGAGAACTAATGATTATAATTCATGACATGAATTCATTTACAATTAAGTAAATGGAAAAAGAGAAAATAAACAACCAGAAAATTTCAGGTCAAGAGCTTATGTTTCTTTGTAGATATGGGTGCAGGAAAAACGTGGCTAGAATAAACTAAAGAAAAGGGATGATTCTAGAATGAAGCAACACAATTCAATAGTTAACTACAAATGACAGATACAACTATCTGCTTCCCTTGTGAGGAAATGCCTCTGAAAAGACAAACTCAAGCAAGAGTGAAATTCACACACTGGAGAAGCTATCTTGGGGAACAGGATTTGGTCAGATCCTATGTGGCCAAGCAGTGAGCAAGCAAATGACAGTTCCTCAGGCACGTTCAGGGCAGCAACAGATAGGGGAGCACAAAGGAAATAGCACTTGGGCTATGTGCCAGTTGTTTTCACATACCGTAATTCAAAGGGGAACACGGTACTTTGTAGCCAAAAGCATTCACAAAATTTTTTTTTCCGTAAGACCAAATACATGATGTTCAAATACACAGCCTCAAAAAAATCTCATGTAGTAACAATTAGCCCCTGCAACTGTAGTTTGAGAAATTATATAAAGGACACCAGGAAGTTTCTTTTGTCTTTTCTCATACTGCAATTGCTCTATCAATGAAAGACAAAATAAAAAATTACATTTTTTAAAAGATAGAGGCTACTCCTTGCTTAATAAAACAAGCCACAGTTGCCAATATGTACTGATTTACAAGAGAGCTAATTCTTTTTTCCTTTCTGGCAGAAAAAATTGCCTAGATTATGACATCTCTAACTCAATTATGCATGTCTACAAAGATGCCATTAAAGAGGTGGATTTGAGCATTTCAAATAGATCTGGCAAGAAGTTACTTCTTGCTCAAAATTTTCCACTCATTCAGGCAATGTGCAGACTACAGTGTCAAGGTTGAAAACAGGAAAAATCACTTGGCTTGGCACCAAGTACTTCAGTGTGTTTTGGTTTCTAACCCTTGGCCTGGGCAAGCCAGAGAGATGGATGCCTGGCATGCCAAGAGCTGAGCACAGGACACCACTCCACACTCTCACCATGGAGGGTGGGTCCCAGGGAGTGAACCAAAGAATTCTAAAACTCGTTAGCTCTAAAAGTTTCTGTGTCTTAGGAAGCAACATTTATTCAACCAAGAAGCACTTTTTAAAAAAATTTTAATTGGATGATAATCGCTTTATAATGTTGTATTGGTTTCTGACACACAATGACATGAATCAGCCAAAAATATACATATGTACCCTCCTTCTTGAACCTCCTGCCCACTGCTCCATGCCATCCTACCCTTCTAGGTTCTTATAGAGAACCGGGTTGAGCTCCCTATGTTATAAAGCAACTTCCCACTAGCTATCTATTTTATACATGATAATGTACATGTTTCAATGCTACTCTCTCAATTCATCCCACCCTCTCCTTCCCCCGCTGTGTCCACAAGTCTGTTTTCTGTGTCTCTATTCCTGCGCTACAAATGGGTTCGTCAGTACCATCGATTTCATATATCTACAAATATCGTATAAGAAGCACTTTTTAAAGAAATGCTTCACCACCAACATTCTTAACAGTATGGGGGATGATACTGGGTGGAAAAACACAAACATCAGTCATGCCTGAAGAGTAATTCATGAGTTACAGCCAATATGAAGAAGTTTGGGGAATAATTAACCAATGTATTTTATTAACTTCTTACAACTTACATATACATATGAGTGACATATGATAAAAAATATTTTTCTAAAGTCTGAGAGCTTTTCCAATGAGTATAAAACACAGGAAAGTGTGTGTTTAAATAACAATGTTTTTTTTTCTTAGCTGTTTGTAAAATAATGGTGCATCTTAAAATTGTGGCATCTTTGACAGCATATAGGAACTATACAAATGTGCCATTTATGATCAAAGGTAATCACTGAAGTAAGAACCCAAAAATGCCAAACACTGGGATGATAAGAATTCCTTCGACACTTAAGCATGTAAATTTGGGGCCTGTTAATAATTTCCAAAGTGGGACTTCTCAGGTGGCACAGTGGATAAGAATCCACCTGGCCAGACATGGGTTCCATCCCTGGTCCAGGAAGATTCCACATGCTTTAGGGCAAATAAGCCAGTGTGCCACAAGCACTGAACCCACCCTACAGGGCCTGAGAGCCACAACTACTGAAGCTCACTCACCTAGAGCCTGAGTTCCACAACCAGAGAAGCCACCACAGTGGGAAGTCCGTGCACTGCAATAAAGAGCAGCCCCCACTCGCCGCAACTAGAGAAAGCTCTCTCAAAGCAACAAAGACCCAGTGCAGCCAAAAATAATCAATAATGTGTAAAACAGACAGCTAGTGGGAAGCTGCTATATGACACAGTCTGGTATTCTGTGACAACCTAGAGGGGTGGGATGGGAGTGGAGAGGGAGGTTCAAGAAGGAGGGAATATATATATATATATATATATATATATATATATATATAATTATGGCTGATTTGCATTGTTTTATTGCAGAAACCAATACAACATTATAAACCAATTATCCTCCAATTAAAAAAGAAAAAATAATTTCCAAACTGAATTATACATATGAAGCATACATTATTCCACGAAGAAGTCAGGTTTAAATAAAAGCAAATTCAAAGAAAATGCAGAAAAAATACAATATGAAAAGTATATGAAAAATATGTTAGGTACATCTAACCTTAGTTTAGGATTAACATGAAAATGAGGCCATGCACCCAGTATCCCCCCACAGCACAATACTTCAGTATCTATTAGCAGAAGAATCCTGGCCTGGATGAGTCATGGATACAACTCAGTAAAGCCTAAAACAGATTTGACCTCTATAATTCAAATATTGGAGGCTCGAAACGTGAGTTTTTTTAGGGGAACTCCATGGCAGTCCAGTGATTAGGACTGCGCACCTCCACTGCAGGGGGCAGGAGTTCAAACCCTGGTCAAGGAACTGAGATCCCACATGCCATGGAGGCCAAGCAAAAATAAAAAATGAAATATAAATGATTTCAAAAAATAAAATACAGGTTTTTTAATGAAATGAAGTAATCATAGTGGGGATAGGAAGACGGGGATTCTTCAGTTACTTAACCAGTAACCATTTCCACAACAGACTAGTCAGTTATTTCAAATTTGAAAAGCCATCATCTCTCATGTGAATACAAGTTTGGTTCAGATCCATTCTAAGCCTGATCTTCAGCTCACTTGTCCTTTTGGGAGGCCTTTCCTGAAAGTATGACTCCTTTCCATGTCCAAATTATTTCAGGCTCTTCTCCACATGCTATGTAGAGTTCCTGCTGACTTCAAAGCCTGCACTCCATGTGTGGTTACACACATGGTGGAAAACTTTTTAAATGTTTGGCCTTTGTTGAAACTTACACTCACCTAAGCTTTTAAGAGGAGAGTGAAAAGGTTGGCTTAAAGCTCAACATTCAGAAAACAAAGATCAGGGCATCTGGTCCCATCACTTCATGGGAAATAGATGGGGAAACAGTGGAAACAGTGTCAGACTTTGTTTTTTTGGGCTCCAAAATCACTGCAGATGGTGACTGCAGCCATGAAATTAAAAGACGCTTACTCCTTGGAAGGAAAGTTATGACCGACCTAGATAGCATATTCAAAAGCAGAGACATTACTTTGCCAACAAAGGTTCTTCTAGTCAAGGCTATGGTTTTTCCTACGGTCACGTATGGATGTGAGAGTTGGACTGTGAAGAAGGCTGAGCCCCGAAGAATTGATGCTTTTGAACTGTGGTGTTGGAGAAGATTCTTGAGAGTCCCTTGGACTGCAAGGAGATCCAACCAGTCCATTCTAAAGGAGATTAGTCCTGAGTGTTCTTTGGAAGGACTGATGCTGAAGCTGAAACTCCAATACTTTGGCCACCTCATGCGAAGAGTTGACTCATTGGAAAAGACTGATGCTGGGGGGATTGGGGGCATGAAGAGAAGGGGATGACAGAGGATGAGATGGCTGGATGGCATCACCGACTCGAAGGATATGAGTTTGAGTGAACTCCAGGAGTTGGTGATGGACAGGGGGCCTGGCGTGCTGCAGTTCATGGGGTCGCAAAGAGTCAGACACGACTGAGTGACTAGACTGAACTGAACTGAAGCTTTTAAGACCTAAAAGCAAGTTTTCAAACAGGACCCTAAGAATACCCTCTGTGAGTACTTTGACAGAAAATGATACCTACTTTTCAGGACCTATGCATCAACTTAGCTAACTGACCATGTATGCAACCCTGCAAAAAGTTATTGAAAACCTACCATATGAAAGTTATAGCACGTCATGCATAGGGAGCTAAGGATGCAGGTAATGTGATGCACAGAAGCTTATAACATAATGAAACATATAAAATAATAATATTTAGAATATCCATAAGATAAGGCCTATATAACATTTATAAGTGAGAGATACAGAGTACAAGTTAGTGTTACCAGTGCAAAGTGGGGTGAGCAGCAGGCAACAGAGGTGGGGAAGTGAGAGGCACAAACTACTGGGTATAAGATAGGGATAGTTGGTATAAGATAGGTAGACTCAAGGATATACTGTACAACACAGAGAATATTGCCAATATTTTGTAGTAACTGTAAATGGAAAGTAACCCTTGAAGCTGTATAAAAAGCTTGAAAAATAAAAAAGAGAGGACTTTTAAAAACATGAAAGAAAGTAAATTTAAGCTAGGAAATTAGAAAGGCTTCACAGAGGAAACAACATGTAAACTTCAACTTACTGATGCCTCTGAAAACAGTTGTGACGTCTTCGAGGGAAAGAGCAATCATTCTTATCTCTGAATCCACAATAGCTACCACAATCCATTGTTTATGACGAAGACTCAGGAAAATTTTCATGAGTTGAATTAAAATGGGAGGGACAGGAAGAGCAAAAGCATTCTAGATGGAGGAAACAGTATGGGTAATGATGCAAGGGAATGAAACATGTAAAAGGAACATTCCAGAGAGTGGTACCTACAGTGTGTGAGTGAGAGGAATGGAAGACTCTGCTGGAAAGTAGTTGGTGGCCAGATCATCAAAGCTTTAAATGTCATGCCAAGGAGTTAGGATATTATTATGTTGGGAAAAGAAGCTAATGATGATGAGAGTTGTGCTTTAAAAGAACCCTGGCAAGAGTATTTAAGACAATTTAGACAGGGGTTGACACTGGAAGAACTGAGGCTATTAAACAAGCTATTGTAATGGAGCAGGCAAGAGGAAAATAAGTTCAGAACTGAACCACAAAAGTGGAAAAACACCAAGAGAATGCAAAGGCACCACTGAAATAGAAGCCTCACATTTAGCTGGTGTGGGGAGTGGAGAGTTGAAGAAAATATGGAAGTTTTAAGGTTTGTTGATTAAGAGAACAGAAAGGCACTAACACACATAGGAAATGAGCCATCTGGGGAAGATGATGAATCTCTTACTGAAAGTATGAGCATTTAAGTGGAAATTTCAGCGTGCATCTGCAATATGGAAATGAGATCCAGGCTCAAGATTCCAAAGTCACCTGCCAAGCTGAACTCCGATAATGGATGAGATCACAGAGAAAGGAAGCTACTACTGGTTGCTATAAAATATGAGAAAATACTCTTGACTTAGCTAGAAAGTAAAGTGTATGGATATGAATGTTTCTTCCTCCTTTCTGATAATAAAACTAAATGATCATATTTTGCTTTTGCACTCATCTCCTCCAGTAAGAGTACCAAAATTGCAACTAGCTGTTGAACAATCATTGACAGGAGGACATTGGAATGCACCCAAAAAAGACACCCCATGTCCAAAGACAAAGATGGTAGGAGGAGCAAGTTCACGACAAAATCAAACTCAATACCCACTGGTTGGGTGACCAACAACCTGGAGACAATACCACCAAAGAAGTTTTCCCACTGTTGTGAAGGTTCTGAACCCCATGACAGGAGTCCCAGCCTGGGGATCTGACAAAGGGACCGACAAAGGGCAATCCCAGGGAATCTGACCTTGAAGCCAGGCAAGATTTGATTATAAGACTTCCATAGGACTGGGGGAAACAGACTCTAGTTTTAGAGGGCGCAAACAAAATCTTATGCACACCAAGACCCAGAGCAAAGGAGTAGTGACACCACAGGAAACTGAACCAAAACTACCTGCTAGTGTTGGAGTGCCTCCTGTGGAGGCATGGGTCAGGAAAAGCTGACCACAGGGACAGGGGCACTGGCAGCAGCAGGACAGAAAGGTCCCCCTTGGCATAAACCCTCTTGGAGTTCACCATTAACCCTATAAAAGAACCCGTAGAACTAGATCCAGTTTTTCCCATCACCAGTCCCTCCCATCAAGAAACTTACACAAGCCTCTTAGCCTCATCATCAGAGCGAAGACAGAAGAAGCAAGAAGAAGCACAGTCTCACAGTGGCTAAAATAAAAACCATATTACAGAAAGTTAATCATGATGAAAAAGGAGAAAGTTATGTCCCAGATGAAAGGACAAGATAAAACCCCAGGAAAACAACGAAATGAAACAATGATAGGCAATCTGTCAGAAAAAGAATTCAGAGTAATGACAGTGAAGATGATCTGGGATTTCAGGGAAAAC